>NW_026056773.1:0-2400000 GCF_023758085.1 Alternaria hordeiaustralica | reverse complement strand
GAACTTACGACGAACTCCCCATGTGTATGTCTCATCAAAACACGCTTTCCAGTGATAACACCATTCGGTATCCCCGCCGGTCCATCCCTTTGCCTTTGCCAGGCGCGCGAACTCGGCTTTGGGTGAATTGTTGTCATCAACGAGATGATCGGTGTCCTTGGCCCATTCTTTTAGAAGCAGTTTCTGGGCTTCGGCGGTCATTTTGACAGAAGCAGAAGATAGCGCGCTGATACAGCTACCGTCCGCTCCTATCGCAATGGTCTTGAAGTGTCCACGGGTTGTTGGCGGAATGGTGGGGTTGGGCTTAAAAGTGAGTAAGAGACAACAGCGGGAAGGGGTGCGAAGCACTCGTCAAGTAGTTGGGGGAGGCAGCTGTGTGGGTAATGGAGGGGCTGCAGCGGACTCTCCCAGGGTTTCGCATACGCGCTCACACGTGGTTGCGAAGCTTGAGATCCGCATTCGGTTAGCGTTTGATGCCGGATTTCGGCCTATTCGCGCCAAGCAGGGCGTTTGCAAGGCACACTCATCATTGCATTCCAGTGAATGCTTTGACAGATCGCACAATACTAAAGACACATTGATATGGTAATTGCTCCTGCTGTAACATCATTGGTTACTAAGATGCCGAGCCCATCCAAGATGTCCGCCAGTGCTTACATGCCGAGATACATCCGAGCCACATCGCCTACATGCGTGTTCTGCCGCGCAATGCAGCGAACTTCCCAAGACGCGACTTCGAGCCTCAAATTGACTTCTTCATCGCCCGCTTATCATTTCGTATGCGCTCCTTCTCGTCCACTGTCGCGTTCTCCCCATCTCATTTTAGACGCTCGTCTGACAGGTGGCATCAGATACCTCTTGAGCCTTGCGTCGATTTGTAGCTGCTCGAGTCCGTCCGCGACTGTCGACAAGCGCAGCAGACTTCTCGGTGACAACTCTGGTAGCTGGAAGCTCGTAGGAATCGTCGCTGTCATTCGCGCTGCCGTCCGCACTGTCGTACACGGAACCCTCTAATTCTTCATCTGCTGTATCTTCCGCTTCCTCATCATCATCTTTCCCTTCAACCTCGATTTGTTTCTTGACCTCGCCAACCTTTTCAAACTCCTCGTAGGCTTCAAAGTCTGAATCGACACAATCCTTAGCTAGAGCCTTCATTGCTGCCTCTTTGCGAGCGCGGTCGAGTGTGATCTTGAGTGGTTTAATGGGAAAGCCCTTCGGTTGGCGCAGCTGGAGATCATTTCTACGGAGGCGAGCCTTGGGAGTACCGAGGTCCCAATCCGTCTTTAGGAGGATGGGCATTACGAGAGTGCTATTGATATTCTTAGCTTGGTCTGTCTGGTATCTTGTGAACACACGCTTACCCATTCGGCGCGGGTCCATCGGAGGGTACGGCAGGGTCTGAGAGCGCTGCGCCTGAGTCGATACGAGGCTCTTCATACGCCTTCTTTGGTGCTACTTTGACACGAGCCATGTTGAAAGATGCCGAGATGTTTAGGTAAAGTGGGAAGCTGATGTGCTGACGTGCGTTGCTGGGTATTGTCGCAACAGTGGAGTAGGAGCACAGAAGGGAACGAAAGGTAGAGCAGCCTAGCGAGCGGATACACAATTAATTTCACGTCACGCTAGCTGAGCTAAGACGTCCTAGATTGAGCGTTGTAGTCAAAGTGAAAGTGAACGTGGAAGTTGGCGCAGCCGTTTGGTACCAAAGTCATATTGAGCAGACTCGGGATAAGGAAACGAGGGTGACGCACGGTGCGACAATGCGGAGAATTTACCCAAGTAATGGAAACGGGAAGTGCATATGGTCAGTCTTTAAAATATTTGTTGAGTCCGTGGTGAGTTGGGAACGTGGCGCCCGTTACATGCACGACGCGGTGGTCGGGGAAAGCACCCTCAAACTGGGCTCTTAGCAAGAACAATTTCCACATCTTGCTGCGCGGACTGCGCTACTTTTCATGACATGAACGTATCCCCTATCGTCCTGGATGTGTCCGGTCGATCGCTGAAGTCGGGTTGAAGGGAAAACCGGTGGCCACATCCTCTGGTAGCGTTGACGAGTGATATAGCCGAGAAGAACCTAAGAATATCATCTGATCTATATTAGCTCAACGATCCTGAGTAGAAATGTATAGTTCACCATGGGTGCTCTGCACAATGACTAGTGACACTCCACATGGCTCTCGACCCCATGTGAAGCTCATCGGCCTTGCTGTTCCTCATGGGGCAAGGTAGTACCTCCATCTGCAAAACGTCATCGGACGTGTGATTTCAATAAGAGCAAGAGGATATGAATGGACTTTACTCGAGAATGCAGTTGCGCAGATGTGCAGCGCAAGCGCGTTGAGGCGCAACGCGTGAGACACGCGGATCATTTCCTCATTCGACATGGCTCCACTCGGCGCGGCGAATGAAGCAGCCATCACGCCGGCAATGGAGAATACACGATACAGTGTGTGATGTGCAACGAGATCCACGTTCTTAACGTAATTACCATAATTGTTCAGCAGTACCTAGTTTGAAGCTGATGGCTCCATGAACTCTAGACTGAGGGGCCATAACAAGACCATGCGTAACCACCAGGACCAGATATCGATGTTTTAGCTCTGCATATACTAATACCTCCCACCCTCCAAACGTTATCCATACCTAGCTATCTACCCTTACCCCTCGCCAGGTTTTCAGGAACGGATCACGGTACGGATACTGCTTCCACTCACGTTGCGCGAGTGTGAAGGCGTTCTGAGCGAACTTGTGGCCTGGTCTTGCTGCCTCGTAGCTGCGAGGCTACGCGTGCGAGCTGGGATCAAATACGTGGAAGCGATGTCTGGGACTGGTGATGTCATCGGTGTCGATGCCATAGTTCCGCCGATACCTGTTCGAGATGTTGGCCAAGCTGTGCTGAACGGCGCATTGCGGGTGATGGAACAGCTCATTGGCATAGTGGCAGCGAATGGGGTTTTCAGAGCTGACTTGCGTGGTGGACCCACAGATGGGACGACAGGCATGCTTGACGATGAAGCAGTGCTGTGTCGTCGTTCAGATTGAAGCGAGGGCTGCGTAGCATCGTTGTGTGAAGAGGCTGTTTGAGGATCTGGCGAGAAAAGAGCTGGCGAAGTTCGCTCGGCGAATACATTCGCTGACAATATTTGCGCAATGTGCGCGCTGGATGTCGAGCGTCTGCGATTCACTGGTGCCTTCAAGTAGCATCCTTCTATACCTTCCACTCGTTCCGTAATCAGTTATCAAGGTGGCGGTACAAAGTGCCTCTTATCTTAACACATGTAGTGCAAGATGCGTGTTCTATTCTGCGCGCTTTTCTGCTATTAATACTAAGATAGTAGTATAGTTTTAATAATAAGTACTACGCAATATTTACAAGAGTACTTAGGTAACTACTAACAAAAGTTATAATAATATTTAGCTAAGAATTACTTTAGTACTATAGTTTATTTATATAATATCTATTTATAGGCGTAAGATATAGAAGAGTAGAGATTAAAGTTTATTATTATCTATATATTATTCTTTAGCGTTTATACATGCGTGCTTATTAGTAAGTACTTAGTGCACTTCTTATACTATAGTCTAATAATACTTTAGTTAATACTTTTAATTAAGTAGATACGTAAACTCTTTTATACTTGTAAAATTAGTAAGAAGTTTCTATATTACGTTCTAGCTACTACCTATCTTGTAGATAAAAGAACTACTACTTAAAATAGTATAATCTAGCGTAATAAAGCTAGTATAGAGTTATTTAGTAAGTAAGCTAACTCTACTAGTATACGCCTTCTTCTTATTAATTACTAAGTTCTTTTAGTGCTATTTACGTTAATAATACATTAGACTAATATTATTAGATAGAACTACTAGTAGAAAACTATATAAGTTATAGCCTTTATCTTCTAATATATTAAATAAAAGAAGCTTTAGAATAGAATAAGCATTTAAGCGCTAGAATTTAGGTAAAGTAAAGCTTAGACTATAGAATATACTTTCTTAGTCTTATATAAAAAGATAAAGTAGTACTAATAGTATATCTTATAGTAGATTATATAAAAAGTATAGCGCGTATCTATACGTATAAAACGTATCTTATTTATCTTTAGTCTAATAATACTAATAGAACCTAAAGTTATCTATAGAATAATTCTAAAATAGTATAATAATAAGCCTAGATATAGTATAAGTACACTATAATAAGATAGCTCTAAAGAATTTACTATATATCTACTCTTACACTTATAGCTAAGTCTGCCTTTAATATAATAGCTAGACTTAGTTAGATAGTATAACTAGTAAGTTATAGTAATATAAATTATCTTATAGAAAGTAATAATCTAGCTTCTAAGTAGAATAGTTCTATATAATAATATTAAAGACCTTCTTAATCTAATAACTAAAGAGATCTATTATAAGATAGTATTTTAGATTAATATCTTTAAAAGTGTTATATTTACTTATTATAGTGTAGAAGTACGTAAGTATATTCTTTTCTAGTATAAAAAAGAACTTAGACAAAGAAATTCTAGTACTATAATTTTAGTAGGTAAACTAGTAAAAGAAGAAGTTAAACCTAAAAGTAATTAATATAGAAGAGTTTTATATATATAAATAATATACTACTTAAAGAGATTAAAATACTAGCTAATTCTACTATTATCTCTAGTTCTAGTAATACTAACTTTTGTTAGCTTACTTCTATAGGCGTAATTCTAACTATTATATTTATATTGCATAAATACTTAACACTTTAGCTTCTCTTACTTAGTTCTAAGAATAAGCTTAAAGTTAGCTAGCTAAGATTAGTAGTAGATAAAGTTAAAGTTTATAAGTAGAGAATAATTCTATCTTCTAGCGTTGCGTACGTATTAGAATATCTCTATAGTATATTTATATACTATAAAGTAAGATATAGTTTCTAATAGCTTTAAATTATAGTTATTCTAAATTATTTATAGTCTCTAACTACTAAAGTAAATACCTAACTAGAGATTAATATAATTAGTTCTATTATAGGTATATAGCTAAATACAAGTTAATATATCTAGAAGATAGATAATAGATATTATATAGAGAGTGTTATATAGGCTTAGATTACTATATACTAAACTTAAAATAAGTAACTTACGTAAGATATTTATAGCTATAAGATAGTCTTTATTCTTTTTATTATATAGTAACCTAATATATAGATTAGAGATTAAGTTAATAAAACTTATATTACTAGCGCGTGCGTAGATAAATAAAGAAACCTATACCTTCTATTTTAATATAGTTATATAGATTTACTTATTAGCCTCTTTTAAATCTCTACTCTTTATATTAAAGAGAATAAGCTGTAAGTAGTTATTAGGTATATTATATCTTACCTACTCTTCTAACTTCTAGAATCTATTAGTGTATCTATAAGTATATAGAAACTTATCTACTAATAGCGCGCTATTAGCGCGCGCAAACTCTATAGAATAAATAATCTAGAAAATATACTTAAGCTTTATAAATAGAGCGCTTTTAACTTTAGCGCCTTAGTTTTAGAGTATAGAAGTAGAGTTATTATCTATTATAGCTATAGGTAGGTTAGATATATAAGTAGAGCTTTATTAAAGTTAATAGAAAGAGTATAGCTATAGGCTATTTAATACAAAGAGTAGAAGAAACTACTAGTTATTTCTATTATAGCTCTAGAGAGTCTATACTAAGCCTATTCTCTACCTAAGTACTATATAAGTAATGCTTTAAGGTTTCTAGCTTAGTAAAATAAACTATTTATAATATATACTCTATTTTCTCTTTTACTTAGTTTAGGCTAGTAAATATATTATAGTATATAGACCTCTATAATTATAGAGTTATTACTAAAAGTAGGTTAAAGTAATCTATAAATAATATCTAGAAAGCTTCTTAATAGATTTACTTCTCTTAGGTAGATAGTTCTAGTTATAACTAGAACGTTTGTATCTATTTATACTATTCTAGAAATATAATAGTAATATTAGACCTACCTCTTCTTCTTAGAGATATTTTAGATTCTCTACGTTTTTTCTACTAACTAGGTAGAGCCTACGCTAACTATATTACTCTAATAATATATAATAAGACTACTAATACTATAAATAACTAAAAGCTTCTAGAAAATAAAGTGCTTATTATAGCTTTTAATAAACTTATAGTAGACTATAGCTAAGGCTACTTTTATTACCTTCTAAACTATAATTGCGCTAGTAGGCAAAAAGTTAAGCTAGTAAGCTATTAGCTACTAAAGAAGAAATATAGATACGTACTCTTTTCTACCTATATTATAAGCTACTTATAACTATTATAGTATATTATACCTAGAGATACTATATATGCGTAATACCTAGAGCAAATAAGAACACTATAACTACTTTACCTAACCTTATTAAACGCAGTATATTTTATTAAACTTTCTTACTAATCTACTAGATATTATAACGCCTATATATTACTTTTAGGTAGCTATACGTAAGAACGCCTAGATCTTTAAAACTCTAATACTTTTAGTAATTATTCTCTAAAGTAAAAGATAAATATATCTACTATAGAACTAAGCTCTTAAAGATATTATAGAGCGTAAACTAAGATAGATATTAGTAAGAGTTAATAGGTATCTATAGCTTAACACTATACTAGAACTATAGATAAGTAATAGCTTAGAGAAAGTATTAATACTTTTCTAATATAGTTATAAAAGCTTATAGGCACTATATAATACTATTATTAAAGTATATTAGGCTATTTATATAGCGCCTATAAGTATAGTAGATAAAGTCTAGTAGACTCTACTATAGCTATTATATTAGAGAAAGTAATTACTCTCTAACTTATAAGGCTCTAGTAATCTACCTTACTAGGCTATATTCTAAAGCGTAATAGTAACTAGTAGTTTCTTCTACTAAGGTATACTTTCTTTTAGTCTTAACTCTAATCTTTTAATATATTAAACTTACTATTAGATCTCTAAAGGCTATAACGCTCTACTTCTAGATATAGAGCGTAACTATAGAAGATATATATTATAGTTTAGAAACTTATAAAAGCTAATTTTCTTACTACTTAAGAATATATAAATAAGTTTATTACTCTTCTATAAGATAATACTAATATTCTTTTTATAGCGCTTATAATACCTAAATTTAGAATAAGTGTACTATATAATAATATTCTTAGGTAGAGAGTTCTTTAATACGTTAACTATCTACGCCTATATAAAGCTTAATATATCTAGATAAATATCTTATATATAGAAAAGAGATTAGTCTTATAAAAGTTATACTACTATTAATTATATATACTTACTAAGAGGTCTAAGCGCTAATATTAGTATATATAAGAGGTAATATAAATAATAAAAGTATTATAGTGTATTATATATTTATAAATGTAAATCTACTCTTTCTTTTAACCTGCGTTATTACTAGAAACTAGACTTCTATATACTAAGCCTTACTACTCTCTTATATTTTTTAATAGCTATATCTACTTTTTTACTTTCTTCTAGAGCTAAACCTAGAGCTAATTAATATTATTATTATTCTCTAGTTACGTTATTACTTTGTACAACTCTTTTACTATTAGATAGTAAAGTATTACTAATATATCTAGGTGTATCTATAAATCTAAAATTAGAAAAATAGCTTAGCTAAAGAGTTCTTATAATATAGAGACTAGTGTTAGCTCTAGCTTTATATTACTAGTATAGATAGATACTTTTTAGAGTAGTAGAAAGAAATAGCTATTATTAGGCGTTCTCTATACCTACTATATTTAACTATATATAGACTAATTCTATAAAGAATATAATCTTAGCTTAAGCTATCTAAGAAGACTAGATCTAAAAAACTATAATAGAGTTTATTCTAGAAATATTTCTAGTTCTATTACGTAACTTCATACTTGCTAAACCTACTAGAAGTAATTATATTACTAATATAAACTTACTCTAGTTATCTATATACTTTAAGCAAGTACTAGTATTATAGACTATATCTATAGTGTTAATATAATAAAGACTATTAATAAGTTTTTACTATACTTTTAGACTACTATTATATCTAATTATTACTTTAGTCTATACTAATATTAAACCTAGTATTATCTTCTATATCTATTCTTAACGCTAGATACTATATCTATAGAACTTATAAAACGTAGTATATAACGCCTACTAAGAGATATATTAGAGAAAAAAGAAAAAGTAAGTAGTATAATAATTATATATACTATAAGTATATAGTGTCTCTAAAGAACTTTCTAAGCTATTTAATTTTATCTAAAGAAGAAAAGCTACGCTAAAAGAATAAGCCTAAATCTTAAAGTATTAAGTAATAGTAGCTTACTACTCTTACTACTAAGTAAGAGAGTCTACTACTATATAACTAAAGCACTATTAGAGGTTTTTCTTCTAGTATACTAGGCTCTAACCTCTCTTACGCAACCTATCTTATACACTAGAATACTATTATAAAAAGACTTAGAGATATTTATTCTTTAGAGTAGCTTTTTTAAAATTTTAAAATACTTATTAATTATTATAAGACTAATATAACTACTATTACTCTATTTAGACTTCTTACTATATCTCTAAATAACTATACTAACTATAGTTAGTAACTTTATAAGTTTAACTTTCTTCTCTAATTTATCTACTAAAGTATATAGTTAAAGTTGCTTAGCTCTAAGTTAAAGAGCACCTAGTTACTAGAGATAGTAGAGCTAAATCTACACTCTTTCTTACTTTTAAAATATAGTTACTATTAGAGAATAATTAGTAGGCTAATACTATACTATTATAATAATTAAAAAGATACTTAGTATAGAAAAGCTATATCTAGCTAAGGTAAGTTACAATAGCTACTTAGAATTCTTAACTAATCTTAACTTTAGTTCTAGAATAATATAAATTTTATATACTAAGATTACTTTATATTTATTTAGCTTTAGTAGAAGTACTAGAGGTAGCGTACCTAAATATCTATATAACTACCTCTTATAGGCGTATAAAACCTATAATCTTAAGAGTATTAAGTAGCCTAGTAAACTAATTTATCTAAGTAATCTCTAGAATCTACTTAGCTTTTAGTATAATACTAGTGCTAAGCTTTTTATTACTCTTAAATAAGTATTTTATTATTATTCTTTAAGTATAGAGTAGTATATTCTAGAATAATAAACTATTAAAAAGATATATAAGTTAAGAAAACTCTTAGTAAAGCTTTATAAAAAGTTTTAAAAGCTATTAACTACTTCTAGAGAAAGATATTATAGCCTAGAGACTAGTAGGTCTAAATTATAAGTATCTTAGAGATAGAGTTAAGAATATAATTATATCTACTCTAGTAGAATAGAAGTCTATTAAGAAGTAGTTAGGTCTCTAGATAAGATAAATATTAGATTAAATATGCTCTTTATTATACTTAGGTAAGATCTAAGAAGTATAGGCTAGTAATTAAGTAGTAATAAATTTATATTAACTATAGATATAATAACGTAGATATTCTAACTAATATAATAATAGTAATATATAAGTACTTAGGTATATAGTTAGTAGTTAGGTTTATAGCTACTTCTTTCTAATATATACTAACCTACTAAAAGTACCTTTTCTTTTTTTAGTTTTATTATTACTTTCTTTCTACTCTTTTATTTCTATAACTATTATTTTACCTTCTTCTAAACTTTTACTTATATAACTATAAATATTTTTCTTTTCTATAATAATAATGTTTTATAGCTTATATAGAGTTTTCTTTAGTTAAAGTAGTAGATAGTTAGACTACGTCTATTCTCTATTAATAGATGTAATAGTCTTATTTCTTTTATAATTATCTTATTACTAGACTTTATTAGTAATAGTATTAATAAGTAGACTAAGTATCTTATTCTATATAACTTATTAAATTATAAGAAACGTATACCTAGAAAGATTACTCTTAGTAGGCATTACCTTCTAAGTATTATCTTTAGCTAGTAGAATGTAGTCTTTTTTTCTAATAGTAATAGATACTTTATTAATAACTAGAGCTGTAGTTAAACTTATTAGCTTTATAGTTTTAATAATAGTTAACTAGTATTATCTTAGCTTATAATTATTAGAAAGTAGTTTAGGTAGTATCTAGTCTAGTAAATCTACTCTTTTATATAGTTTCTTATATTATACGTAAACATTAGCTCTCTAGAGCTAGTCTCTAGCTACTTATACCTACTTAAGAAGAGGTAGTAAGCGCAATTATAGCAGCTGCAAACAGAACAGAAAGCGTAATTATAGCAAGTGTAAGTTAAGTAGCTAGAACGTAGTAGATATTCTAAATTAATTTAAGTTATATATTAGAGCGTAGTAGCTAAAGAGCTAAAGAAGAAGAAAGAGCTAAGAAAGTAGTTTAGGTGCAAGAGATTAGGTGTAAAAGAGTAGTAGCGAAGAAGCGTACAGCGCATAAGAACTCTAAGGCAAAAGAAAGCTTTCTATATTAAATATTCTCTAAATCTCTAAATATTTAAAAGCATTAAATAAACTATAAAAGAGTAATAAGATAACACCTTCTCTTATCTTAGAACTAGTTATAACTAGTAAGTAACTCTATAGTATATACGTATATGTATAGTAGCTAATTATATATATATATATATAGATTTAGAAAGCTACCTAACATAGATTATAAATAAAATAGACTTAGAGTCTCTAAGCGTAGAGATAGTTGCGTATAGAAAGGCAGCTAAAGTTGCTAAGAATAATAGAAAGGCAACTAGCGCGTTAAAGCTAAAGCTAGAGTAATAGCTTAGTCTATTTAGGTAGTTCTTTAAGAATATAAAGAAGTAAGTAGATATATAGCAAGTGTGTAGCTACGCAGCGTAGACTAATAAAAGATAAATAAGCTAAGAGGCGCTAAGAATGCGTTTATAAAGAAGTAGAATAATCTACTAGAGGCGTTAATTATTTAGGTTAGTAAGTAGAAGATAGGTAATACTAGGTTAGAATTTATAGAGGCGCTAAAGGTGTAGAATAATCTAGAGAAGTATTTTCTTCTCGCTTAAGTACTAAGGCGCATAGTGTAATATATTAGTTAAGTCTTATATTAGTATAGGTATTTATATAGCAGAGTAGTAGGCGGTAATAGTAATAGTATCGCGATGTTGCTAGCAATAGTATTTCTGCAAAAGTAGCTAAATATAAAGCTATATTTAGTATATTAGTGTATGCGTATAATATAATATAATATATATAGTGTATATAAGTAATTAGGCATTACGTAGTGCCTAAGGTAGCGCGTAAGGTAGATATATAGGTATAGATATAGGTAGGCGTGTAGGTGTATTATAAAGGTGCTAGCTAGGCAGCTACCTAAGGTAGTAGGCGCCTAAGGCGCTACGCAGTCTTAGTAAGCTTAAGAGCTCTAGAGCTACGTTAAGTAGGCGTACGCAGGTAGGTTGTTCTAACTTAGACTAGAGGGTCTAGGTTAAGAGCTCTATACCTACTTAAAACTATTCTTAGTGCTAGGCCTTAACTTTAAAATAATATCTTAGAACTATAAAAGATTCTTTCTCTCTATCTAGTAAAGGCTAAGTTTATTAAGAACAGCTTTTAAGAAAGGTTAGCATTCTAAGAACTTTAGAAGCGTTAGCTACTTTTAGCTATCTAAAGTAACTAGAAAGCTTTTTTATTTCTATAGAGAAGGTAGAATAGTAATAGAGAATATAGCTATAGATAGTAACTCTTAGGCTTACTAGCTTTTATTAGAGCTTAGAGCTTACTAACTATAACTAAAAGAGAATATTTAAAATAAGATATAGAGTAGAGTCTAGTTCTAAATCTATATAAAAATTAGTAAGTTAAAGTAATAGTAGAAAGAATATAGTACTATAGAAGTTTATTTACTAGTATAGTATCTATAGTAAAGACTTCTCTATCTTTTATTCTTCTACTAGTCTTTCTCTAGATCTTTTATAAACTTGTATCTATAAAATAGATCTAGATATACCTCTAGTCTATTAGCGTCTCTAGTAGATAATAATAAATTAGTAGAGCTATTATTAAAGAGTTTAAGATTACTATTATACGTATATAATAAGTATACTTAACTTATACTAAGAAGAAATTCTCTAGTAAAACTATAGAGTCTAGAGAGTATTAGTAATACAAGGTAAATAGAGTTACTAGAGTAAATTAAAGAACTAATAAATTCTTATAGATAGAAACACGTATCTATCTATTATTTATTAGAAAGTTAGAGTTTATAGTAGTAATTAATTAGAACTAACATATTATCTATATATTAGAGTATAATAGACAACTCTATATACCTAGATAAGTAGATAGCCTATTCTTTCTCTAGCTAGCTTAATATTACTTACTTTCTCTTATATTAATAATTAGAGCTATAATAAGCTCTTATTACAAGTAGCGTGTTAATGTAGAGTTAGTTAAGAATATTAAAGGTTATCTTCTACTTATTATAGAATAGATAGTAGAGTTTCTTACTTTCTAAAAGCTATATAGTATTCTTATAACTAACTTTAGCAAAAGTAGAGTTAATATAGAGCTTATTAGAGGTTTATACACGTTTTTATATCTTTTTATTATAGAAAACGCCTTTAAGTAGTTTACTAATAAACTTTATCTAGGTTCTAACTATACTACTATAGATAGTAGGTTTATTATTAATCTACTATATAATTTTCTATACAAAGACTTAATATTAGCGCTAAGATAGGCTAAGAAATAGTTAAAATACCTAAAGCTAGAGCTACTTTAGATATACTAATTTAATATAAAGATAAGTATTATTAATCTAAGGCTAGATTAATAGGCTCTGTTCTTTATAGTAATAGTTTCTAAATTTCTAAAATATCTTTATATTATTCTACTACGCTACTAGTTTAATCTTAATATAGTAAACTACTAATATATAAGAACTAGAGTGCCTTTACTACGTACTAATTAAGAGATTATATTTAATAACCTTTTAGCGCTCTTTACTATATACAAAGATTAGGTCTATAATACTCTTACTCTTATCTTATATATCTTATAGAGTAAGGTAATTTATATTAATCTAACTAATAAAGTTAAATTCTATAGCTAGTGTATACCTAACTTTAATATAATAATATATAATCTTCTTAAAGTTTGTTTAAAATTATAGAATTTATTAAAAGATACTATTAACTAGTTATTAGATTTCTTAGAAGACGTACCTAATATATATATTACCTTTAATTCTATAGAGCTACTAGTGTATAATATATTTCTTATTAACTAGAAGAAAAACGTATTATATAATATAAAGTATAAGTATACTATATAAAAAAGTAATATAAAGTTTAATAAAGAATAGATTAATTCTAAGTTTAACTAGTACTTTCTCTTCTACTAATTTAAAAATAACTTAGTTATCTACACTTACTATAATAAAAATAATCTAGACTTAATAGTTATAGACTTTTATATAATTAATATAACTAAACCTAGTAGTAGTTTATAATTTAATAACGCTATAAGAGTAAATAGTTATATAGTAATATTAAGGCTTTATACTAAATAGAATAGTATTACTAACTATAATTCTATAGTACTAAAGAGCTTTAATAATAAGAGTTCTAGTAACTACACTACTAGCGTCTCTATAGTAGTAACTTAGACTAGTCTCTTATTTTATAATAAAATTAATAAGTAATATTATAAACTAGGCTACTATAGCTATATTATTTTATATAATTACTTATATAGTAATATAATAATAGTTAAATATACCTAGCTCGCTAAGAAAGTAGAAAGGTATAAGACTAGTAGTATACTCTCTATATCTTTAGTAGGTAGTACGTAGACTAAAAGATATATTATAATAAAATTTCTCTCTTATTATACGCTAGTAGACTCTAAGTTAGCTAATAAAAAGTTAACGTTATAACTATTTAAGCCTACTATAACTATAAACTAGAATTCTTCTACTTATATAGTCTAAGACTTTATCTACATTGTAATAACTAAACGCATTTCTATTCTAGGCAAAATTTCTAGCTTAGATACTACTATTCTTTTTTTATCTACTAAAATAAGTATTTTACTAGACTTAAGAGATTATAAAGAATATAATATAAGAGATCTACTAAGATAATAGACCTACTCTTAGCTTTAAGTATTTAGTAGAGATCTTTAAGATAGTAACCTCTAGTTATTACTACTTAATTACTCTTTCTTAAAGAATAGTGTAAAGCCTCTAAGTAGGCTCTATAACTTTAATAATAGTTTAGTATATTAATACTTTTACAATCTCTTTAAGTAAGATAATTCTAGTATACTTATAACTATTTATAAGCTATTAGGCGTTCTATAGTAGTAATAGAATTATAGAAACCTATAATTAATAAATAACTTCTCTCTTTATTCTATATACTAGTAAGTTATAACTTAAATATTTCTCTCTATCTTTTACTAAAGCGTATCTAGCTATAATCTAGATATTTTACTAACTCTTGCTAGACTACTATAGCGCATTTTAGCTAGCTAGAGTTATCTATATAGACTCTAAATAAGCGCTTTTATTATTAAATACTAGAAGAAATTCTAGAAGAAGTATAATAAGATCTAATTAATAAGAAAAAGCTAGAAATATATTCTTATTAAACGCCTTACTATATATTACCTTATAAATAAATCTAACTTTAGAATTATACTATAAGATCTAATTATATTATTTAGTCTTACTATAGGCTTTAAGCTCTATTATAATTACTATCTAAGTAAAGAAAGCTATAGATTTCTCTACTCTAATCTTATATATATATTATCTAATAAAAACTATAGTTATAGAGAGTGCTGTAAAAGCTAAGTAATAGACGTAAAGTTTATTTTTTATATAATTATACACTTTCTATATAAACTTATATAAGAACTCTATATATTTACTATATTCTAAGCTTATATTCTATATTATAAGTATTAGAAATCTAGAGAGATATATAATAATAAAATAGAATTATATAATAAATATAAAGAGATATAGACTCTCTATAAGAGAGAAGCTTATACTACCTACTATAAGAATAGAGATAAATAGTTTTACTCTTAGAACTATAACTAGGTATATTATAATAATAGCTATGCTAATATTATTTTCTATTCTAGAAGTAAAGAAGAGTATAATATATAGTAAGTAGCGTAGAAGGCTATTATTAGAGAGAATACGCGTGTTACTATATATATTAAATATTAGTATAATATAGAAGATTATCTATATACTAATAATTAGGTCTATTCTCTCTATTAGCTATAAATTAATTAGAGTAAAAAGGTAGTATGTAAATAGCTAAAATATAATAAGTTTATTACATACTCTTAGAAAGAGTGCACGCTTGCCTATACTACCTAAGCATTTAACATAGAAAACCTAGATAGATAGGTCTTTTCTTAACTAAGAAAAAGTAGGTATATAGTTTCTTAGTTCTTATATAATTAGTAGTATTTAAATTTAACTTTTACTTTCTTAACTATTTACACACTTTGTACCGCCACCTTATAGTCTATGGTCTCCGTGGGAGGTCTGATACGCCCCAAGTGATGGTTCACTCATACTACGTTTGTGTATAACGCGCTGATGTGGTACAGCTGAGTTGGGTGATGGGAAGCTTGTGATAAGTTCGCTGCACTGGGTGAGTTAGACGCTGGGCTCTTAACACCGTCAGCGCGCACATACCGTAGCTGTCCGCGGTAAGACCAAGTTTGAAGAGGCCCCCGCACTCATGAGATCAGCTCCGGTTGCGTAGTCATCCTTATGCGCCACCTCATATAATGTTGCTGGTATGTCGAGTTCGCGTGAGTTTCTTGGTGCCATGAGGACGCGGTCCCGATCGCGCGAGGGAGCCAATGGGGAGATAGCAACCGGGGATCCTCCCAGGGCAGTCACAATATGACCTTCGTCTATAGCAGGCGAGATAACACTGGCGCCATCGAGCTCTGGTGTGATTGGCGGGAAATATGAGGGGATAGGTGTAGCTGTTGGCCTGGGAGAACATGCTTCAGATTCCAGATCGCTCGTCCGGCCGTAAGCTTCCATTTGCGCAGTGATCTTCTTCAGCTTTCGAATGTCGCTCTTGTAACCTTTGATGTCGAGCTTGAAGAGAATGATTTCCCTAACGTAGAAGTCGATCTCCTGTCGCAAGCTCTCCATCTGCACATCCGGAGTATCGGCAAGAGCCTTTCCCTTCTGTTTAGATTGCTCCCTCCTCAAGCGCTCGTGGAGCCTATCCATCCACCTATCGATGTCTTCCCGTCTTGCAATGGAGGCAAGCTCCGGCCAGCTGTCTTCCCCTTCCCCAGCCATGTGAAGCTTCATTGCCGCATGCCGTCTGATTTCAGCCTGCAACAAGAGTTTGTGATGCTCCAGCTGCCTTTCCACTGTACAAATGACCCTGTCCTTCTCCTCAATTACGGATTCGCGATTCAGGATTGCGGCTCGAAGTCTTTCCATATGCGTGTCTGGGTGGTGTGTGCCTGAACGACTGGCAGTTGTCTTGTGCTCCTGTTCTAGCTCGCTGTGTGCCCGTCGTAGCTGTTCTCGCTCTTTCTCCAGTTTCGCAATGCGATGATCTTTCTCCCTGACCTGGTCTTGCAGACGCTCAATGTGCGCAACAAAAGAAGCTAGCGTTGCGTTCTCTTGCGAGTCAAGCTCTGAACTGATCGGCGAAGCACTCGAGAAGACCGTACTCATACTCATACGTCCATCGGAAGTTGGGTGGCTCGTGCTAGGTGGTCCTTTTGAGATGAGGTCGAAGGGTGATTTCCCATTCACTAAATTCGAAAGTTGCTCTTCCGCGTCCAGTCGCTCAGTGTTGGCGATCTCGAGACGGCTCTCGAGATGATCAATAGTGTTTTGCAGAGCCTGCGTGGATTTGGCAAGCTTGTCAGCGTGCGCTGCCTTGTCCTCGAACTCAGCACATCTCATCTCGGTCAGTCCTAGTGTTGAACGAAGCTCTCTCTCGCTTTTCTTCGATTCGTTCAACTTCGCCATCAATGATTCGATCTGCTGTTGGAGAGCGACATTGTTTTGTCTGTACTGATTGAGCTCTGGGAGCAGGTTCCGAGTTGTCGTTTCTGGCCGACGTGTGGCGCTGAGCTTCCGCTTCAAGCTCTCCTGACAGTCCAAATTAGCAGTGGGTTTCAGAAGGAGAGCAGGTGTATCATTACCATCTCTGGGCTGCTTTCTGATCGCCGGTGTGAACGCTGTTTGCTTTCAAATTCGATCGGACAGACAAAGTCGGGGTCTTTCGTAATCGGCGGGGTTTCGCGAATCGACGTGTGTGGCGGCTCAGCGCTATCCGAGACAAACGAAGTATTATTCCTCGACGCTAGACACGTTTAGCATGCTGAACTGATAGCTGGTGTCACGGGTGCACAGCTCGAAAAGCCATACTGGTTGATCCAACACGTTGGAAGAGAGCGTCTTCACAAAGCAGTGAAGTGTAGTGGTGGACTGGACAAGGATACTTGGAACGATACTCACCCTGGTGCAGGCCGTGCTTGCTGTTCTGCTCTTGAAGCAACCGAATGTGATCTTTCAGAGATGCAACCTCCGCAGAGTGTGCGTCCACGAGGCTTGCAACTTGTGCTTCGTGCGACGATCTCAAGGCGGCGAACTGAGATTGTAGGACTGAGTTTTTCTGATTCTGTGTGGCAATGATCGCTTTTAGCTCGTCGATCTGGTTGCTACGCGTCGATGAATTGGTTGCAGTAGACGCCTGGGTATAGTTAGTATTTGGATGCAATACATGCTGGGCAACTAAAACGGCCCGAATTGGCCATTACGAGGCAGAGAAAGAGGCATGGCGATGAGACTAGTGGTGACGGTTTGTGTGCAAGTGCCGCCCGCGCAACGTGAGAATGTGAAACCTGACACCACCACTATTCGCCTGCCAGGCCTCCGATCCGCGGATACAACAATACATTGCCAGCGAGCAGCCAGAAGCCATGGCCTGACGGCAGAGAAGTACATCTAACTCAGGCACACATCGTCGCATCAGAGTTGGAGATGGTACACAAAGAAGTTCTGAAACTGTTTCGTTATGCAGTCTTCTTGTTTGTCCAGTAAATACGCCTCTATCAAGAAACAAACAGCACTCACTTCATTTTGACTGTTGCGTCGGCGCTTTTCGGTATCCCGATCACGTACTTTCTTCTCTTGGACCTGCCGCATCTGACTAGAACCATGCCTGCCACTTCTGTTTGTCGAAACCTTTCCGTCCATGGCAGAGAGCGCAGTAATCAGGTCCGGTCTCGAACGTCTCCGCATTCCGGTTTTGTTCAAACACTTGTCATCCAATGCCGCTGGTAGACCGGCTTGGGCCATAACACGTGAATCAAGTGCATCGCCGATAGGAACGTTTCTCATGATGCTATACCGCGAGCTTAGTTCTGGAACGCTTCTCGTATGATTCAATGGTGACGGGACCAAATCCAATGCATTCAAGCATGTACTCCCGTGGCTCAAGCGCTTGTCAGGTGGGTGACTCTCCCTTCGAAAGAGCTGGATTGTGGGTTGGACGGACACTGGAGTCGTACAGGATGGAAACCCTTGATTCTCTAAGAGAAGAGAACCAGGGAGCTCAGCGGGTAGTTCTGCAATCGATGGTACCGAGGCGGACCGTGGGCGACTGGGCAGAGGCTTTTCTATGGAGGCAGATCTCGAGCATGCAATCGTACTGGGCACCGGAGAGCGCAACATGTCGCTAGACGCAGTCTGGAGGGTCGTGACAGTCTTGAACACGGCTGTATCGTACTGGGGTGTGATAGGACTGGATACATGTTGTCTGTCGTCCGATGGAAAGATGACGAGGTTAGTTGAACGTCGTTTTTCAACTTTCAGCGTAGTCTGGAAGAGATGATTAGCGAATGGTAAGGCACCACAAGACAGCTGCAGACACCGACTTCCAGACGGTCGCTGACATTGGTGTACGGGTCGTCTCGTTGTGCATAAGATGTCGTTGTCTTTGGCAGCGCACTGACATGGTTCTGTGCCTGTTATCGTACCTTTGCTTCAACGTCGGTGTTGGACTCGGGCTCAATCGACTCAATCGATAGCAACCCCCCAGTGCGATAGTAGGGCTCTGAACTAGACTGGCGTTTTGACCAGGAAAGGATTCGCTTGGACGGCATTGCGCGATCGTTGCGCACGCCGCACTCAGTGGCAGCAATACAGCGGAGGCATGAAGATAGGATGGAAACTACAGGCGCTCGGGCTACGATATGGTGCGAAGAGAGAGAGATAGGCGGAAAGGCAATCGCCAGAGAGTTTGCGGGCACTGGGACGATGGTTTGGCTACGTTTGCAAGGCGCCCATCTTGGCCGCCTTCATAACGCCCGCTGTCATGTTTCGGGGCTGCAAACCACGCCGTACCTGTCTGGATCCGGCTGAAGACGCTGCTGCAGGGGCCAAATGGGCCGACTGGGTGGGAGAGAAACACAAGCTCCTTGCATATCGTATACATAGGCGCCTTGGAGTGGATAGTGGCGCCGCCGTGTACATGCAGCGAATAGACGAGATGAAGATGAGGCGCGGTAGCGCGACGCCGTGACGAAGTTGCAGGAAGCTTGGGCCTCTGGGGAAGTCGCGACCGACAGCTTCAATCGCTAACCGGCTATTGCGTACTAGTCACATTCCTTTCTGCTTCTTTGCGCAGCCCACTACTAATTACGGTGTAATGGTCTAGCCGGCTACCACCGCAGTGCAGGCGACTTGGCATCGCCCCCAGGAAGCCCGTTGACGTTGGCTGTATCCACCAGCCACTAGAGAAAAAGTTGGGATCGTCATTGCGCCCCCAATCTCGACACCGCGACTGCGCCCCAGTGCTCAGCAATCGGGCCCGATATGGCGAGAGACCTGTCGCCCTACAGCGCGCGACGGCTGCTTACGCAACAGCTAGTCCAAGGCCAGACTGCCTCGCCCCCGGCAGTCGAGGGCAGGAACGGAAGCCCGAGCAGGTTGTCGAGACATGTATCCGAACGCGTTGGGAAGGAGCCTTCGATAGCATCTGGTCGCCGCTCGAGAAGTCGATCGAGAGAGAGGAAGCCCGAGGACGTACCGAACGCCCGTGAGCCAAAGGCCACGACAGTCGAGCCAAGCGCTGTCCGCAGGCGGGAACGGTCGCCGGAACCATACAGGAAGCCACGAGGCTCCTCCAGAGAGAAGAAGCGCGATGGATCAAGAGAGCGGAGGAAGGACCGATCCAGAGACAGGCGACGAGACCGGTCACGCGACAAGAGGCGAGAAAGATCGGGCGACAGAAAGAGAGATCGCTCGAGGGACAGAAGGCGCGATCGCTCCCACGACAAGGACGGAGACAGGAACAGAAAGCGCGATCGCTCTACGGACAGACACGGCCGGCGAGATCGCTCGCGGTCCAGAGAGCGACGCCGCCGCGACAAGTCCAAAGAGGGCAGACGTTCACGCTCGCCCATACCGTACCGTTCTCGCAAACCGCGCACCCGCTCGCCCTCTGCATCCACATCTCCACCGCCCAAACGTCACCGGCGCACACGCTCTCCATCGCCTTCGCGCTCACCGCCGCCCCACAAGCGGGCCAAACAACCGCTACCTTCACAAGAAGTCTCCTTCCGGGGGCTTGACGACTCGGCCCAACCACCCTCCAAGTATGGCGGCGCACCGCCTGACAAGGAGAAGCCCAACTTCAAGCCTACTGGCGCGCTAGCCAAAGCTGCCAACCGCGTAGAAGGCACCAAGATCTCCCTCAAGTACCACGAGCCGCCCGAGGCACGCAAACCGCCCGCTTCACAACCCTGGCGCATCTTCGTGTTCAAGGGCGACGATGTGCTAGAGACCATCGAACTCTGGAACAAGAGCTGCTGGCTACTGGGACGATCTCGGGAAGTCGCCGATTACGTTCTCGACCACCCTAGCTCAAGTGGACAGCACGCAGTCATCCAGTTTCGGTACATACAAAAGACGGTGGAAGACGAATTCGGTGTCAAGAGCCACAAGGGAAAAGTCAAGCCCTACATCATTGACCTGGAAAGCAGTAATGGCACAGAGCTCAACGGAGAGGATCTCGAGGCGAGTCGCTACTTTGAGCTGAGGGACAAGGACATACTCAAATTTGGAGGCAGTGAGAGGGAGTACGTCGTCATGCTGCCACCAGCAGAGTCTAAGTAGGAAGGAATGAACATAGCAGAAGCCACAGACGACCATTGCGCAGTTGCAATAACAATTGCGGGTGTCACATACAAATCTCTCGCTGTCATAGAAGCTGAGTCCAGATGTACATAATAGAGAAAGAAAAAACATGTCAAATCATACGTGGATGAACATCACCAAGGGGGTGGGTTGTGTCGCTATGTATCGAAGATGAAGCTAACATTGCCATTATGTCTCGAATATGCTCCAAACATCATCAGTGGCCTTGGACAGAATGTATCTGAGGCATGTTGACGTTGAGGTACGCGATCCCCTTGATAAGTTTCGTGTTAAATCAAGGTACGCGCCGAGTAGGTGAATATGATGACCGTACTAAAGCTTCCTCGGGCTAGCTATCGTGCTCCGAACTCAGCATCCTCGGATCGCATTCTATTCTCCGTCGCACTTGTCTTGATGATGCAATGATGGGCGTCCGGACGTGGAGAGCGGCGCGTAATCAGGTACAGGGTCCAGTGTACGACAAGGATGCCGCCTCCCGACTTGGCAGGAACCGCCGTCATCAGCCTCCCCACAGTTCGTAATGCGCAGACATCGTCTTGCGCGTCCGTCTTCTTCCCTTCTTTATACCCCTTTTTACTTAATTCTTGTAATACACCATGGCGCTTTTGCGACGCTATGGGCTATACACCGTCCTCGCCGTGGGCTTCCTGTACATGCTTTGGTCCCTCAGCTTTCCATACGAGCAGCCTGGCGACGCGCCTGTAAACGCCGACAAAGGCCCGGAGAGCCAGCAAAGCCAACAACCAAAGAAAGAGCAAAAGTACAAGTCTTTCGATTGGACAAAGGTCCCCTTCAAAAACCGCATCGAGTCCCTCGTTCCACTACCAGCCGGCGAACCGAAAGCCTTACCACCCATACAATTCAACTTTGGACAAGAAGATGCTACGGCCAAGAACATACGCGAGACGAGGAAGGAAGAGGTTAAGAAACAATTCCTGAAATGCTGGAAGAGTTACAGAAGCCACGCATGGATGCACGACGAAGTCCGACCTATAAGCGGAGAGGCAGCGGATCACTTTGGAGGCTGGGCGGCCACCCTCATCGACGCGCTCGACACACTATACATAATGGGCTTTGAAGAGGAGTTCTCGTCCGCCATCAAGGATATCGAACAAATCGACTTTGGATACACCGATTTGGACCACATCAATGTATTCGAGACGAACATACGGCATTTGGGTGGTCTTCTGGCAGCTTTCGAGCTTAGCGGGGACCAGAGGTTATTGAACAAGGCGAAGGAGGCGGGCGAGATGCTATACCATGCATTCGACACACCCAACCACCTACCAATCACGCGATGGCAATTCCGTGCAGCGGGCGAGGGCAAACCACAGGTAGCGGACGAGCAGGTCCTCCTTGCGGAGATCGGAAGTCTGACCATGGAGTTCACACGCCTCTCGCAATTGACCGGGGACCCGAAATGGTACGACGCGGTCAACAGGGTAACCAGACTTCTCGAAGAACAGCAGGACAAGACCAAGCTACCGGGCATGTGGCCTCTCATTGTCAACGCTCGAACTGCGGACTTCACTGCTGACAGTGGGTTCACCCTGGGGAGTATGGCTGATTCAACGTACGAGTATATTGGCAAGCAATATGCGCTGCTCGGTGGTCAAGACGCCATCTATCGCAAGATGTACGAGAGAGCGATGGACACGGCATCCAAATATGCCTTGTTCAGGCCATCAACCCCAGAGAACTCCGACATGCTCATGTCAGGATTTGTCCGTGCCGAAGGTGCGACAACGGCGTTGGACCCAGAGATGCAACACTTGGCATGCTACACAGGTGGCATGTTTGCCCTCGGCGGAAAGCTATTCCAGAACGACGAACATGTCACGATCGGTCGGAAGTTGGCAGACACTTGTGTTTGGGCCTACAAGGCATCGCCCGCAGGTATCATGCCGGAAGTATCGCATCTCCTCATGTGCGACAATACGACAACCTGCGTATGGGACGAGAAAGCATGGCTCGATGGTATACTATCCCGGACATCTAATGCTGCGGACGAAAAGGATCCGTTGAAGAACATTGCGAACCTCCGCCTCCCCAGCGGCTTCATCAGTGTCGATGATAGAAGGTACATTCTCAGGCCGGAGGCTATCGAGAGTGTCTTCATCATGCACCGCATCACAGGGGAGCAGCAATGGCAAGCTGCTGCATGGGATATGTGGACGGCTATACAGCGCTCCACAGACACTGACATCGGTAACTCTGCATTGATAGACGTATCTGCCGACTCTCCACCGAGAGCGGACAGCATGGAGGTAAGTCGTCTCTTAGTTCCTTGTCAGAAGACATCGAGCGTGTACTAACACGCCTACAGAGCTTCTGGATGGCGGAAACGCTAAAGTACTTTTACCTGACGTTCAGCGAGCCAAACGTCATCAGCCTGGACGACTGGGTCTTCAACACCGAAGCCCATCCCTTCCGCATCCCGAAACCAAAGGCAGCGTAACACGCATAACGGCCACATTGTTCATACACACGGTCACATACAGCTTTTCTGGCGTGACTTGGGAAAAGATATACCCGTAATTTATACAATGATATTCGTAATTTCATGGAGACGACTGAGTTCTTGCTTGTTTCCTTTCTTTCTTATTCATACACCATCTCCTCATAGACACATGTCTAGTGTGTACCGTAGTTAGGTCCACCGATGCCCTTCTCACCGGGCTTGTTGGCGCTCGGGTCGACGCCGACGTTTGAGTTTCCGCTGTCTGAAGCTACGGGCGCTTCGCCGGGCGCGTGGCCTTCCTTCGCTGCGGGTGCGTTTGAGGCACCGAGACCTTTGCCTGTCATATTTGTTAGCATGACATCCCCGCAGAAGTTAAGGAGAGAATGTAAAACGTACTCTCAGCCTCCTGCTTGTTGAACTTGTCTGAAGCAGCATTGCTCTGGCCAGGTGTCTTGGAGTGAGGCATATTGGTTGTTTGGTGTGTGGTTGCGGGTAAACGTAGAATTTGTGTTATTCGCAATGAGTTGGAGTGAAGTGCAATGTAGATGGAGTTCCTATGCTAGAAGACACGCGACGTTTTGTTTTTGTCGCTCCCATCAGCCTAGTCGTGGCTGTGATGTCACTTTATTCATGATATCATCAGTATGGTGTTAGGATGCGAAAGGGTCCACTTTAGCGCTAGATGCAGGTACGCGATCGCGATGCGCTACTTATCATCGATACTGTTTCGGCGCCAGCATCGAGCTACCTCAAGTGCGGTATGGAGAAGCATAGGGCAAGCTGTATGTATCAAGTTTTCGATAATAAATGCTCATCGCTGGTTCACACGCTACCCAACCCCTTCCATAGCCAAAGGCCTTCCATAAATACAAAGTCTCATGCAAACCTTGAGAAACGTCCGAAAGGAAACGCTAAACGCCAATCCATGCACATCAAGACAAAATCTGTACCCGGTTCCTCTTCACTCTCAGTAGGTCAACATCTTCTGTCCGCCTTTGCCATCATGGCCCTCACCTGGCTTCGCAAAACTACACCACCGGTCCTTGATGGATACAACCTCGTACGTACCCTCCTC
This sequence comes from Alternaria hordeiaustralica, assembly GCF_023758085.1. Classification (NCBI taxonomy): domain Eukaryota; kingdom Fungi; phylum Ascomycota; class Dothideomycetes; order Pleosporales; family Pleosporaceae; genus Alternaria; species Alternaria hordeiaustralica. The sequence continues at coordinate 2,375,243 of NW_026056773.1, read as the reverse complement.
CTGGACTGGAATGCTCATACTCATCTCATGACTGATTTCCGTCTTGATCTCCAGCACTTTGCTCTTCCGTCCCTTGTTTGCATTCGTGCTCCGCGTGTAGGTAAACTCGAAAGGCGGTGTACCCCAGAACTGGAACTCTAGATCCGTACCGCCACCCTCATGAATGTCGATCTCGTGGACTTGACCTCCAGAGAGACGTACAGAGGGGATTGGATGAATGGTCTTGGTAAGGTCGAGCGCTGCAAGGCACTCAGAAGCAGAATCGCGTAGACCAGTGATAGTGAACGATCCTGGAAGCTCAGCGAGACGGCGGAAAGTAGTGCCCGGATTGGAGGCCTTGCGCTCTTGCTTCTCGAAGGTGTAGTATACTGTGAAGGGACTTTGGCCACTAAGAGCGAAGGACAGGCGCTCACCGACACAGAAGTCCTGTCGGTCTTCCAGGGGTGTGGCGGTAGGCGCATCATGAACGCTGATTTGCACACGGGGACCACCTGGCGGAGGCTTGAGGGTACATCCACGCGAGTCGCGAACTTTACGGATGGAAATTGACGAGTGACCGAGGTGCATCTTGCGGTGCTCAATCTTGAGATCATACTTGTTTGTGGGGATGCTCTTGTGGACGCTGATTTCCGGCTTAGGGGTACCTTGATGTTTGATCTCCACTTCCAGGTAGAATGGTGCAACGCCCTCCAGCGTGATGGGGATGACTTCTTCGCCCTCTGACTCTCGCGAACAGTAGCTGTATGTCTTTCCAGGTTTATCGAAACGAGCACCAGGACGTGAATGAACCTGTTGCTGAATCGTGATAGGCGAGAAGTGCTTCTTCGAGTGATCGTATCTGGCGTCTGCCAGTTTCAGGAAAGTGTACTCGTAAGTACCAGCCTTGGAGGTTTCGGATCGAATCGACGCAAGACCACCAACGGTGTGCAAGTCCTTTTCGCTGACAGAGGCTGTCTTTCCCTTCTTATCCTTGTATTCCTGTCGGTAAGAAATGTCGAAAGGAGCATTTCCTACGATGTCGTTAGCATTGGCAATGTGTGGGATACTCGGGATAACTTACCGGTTAAAGACACATCGAATGAATCCTCGTCACCCTCGCAGACGGCGTCCTTAATATATTTGCTGCCTTCCAGCACCGCGCTGCTTTCAGGAACACTGAGCGAGGGACGTGCGACCCAAGATACGTCGAATTGGTCAGCCTTTTCATCGATCAAGCCAGGGCAAACAGAGTCCTTAACGGAGATCAACTGATATGTTCCATCTGTCTTGACGTCAAGCCACGAGTTGGGGTTTTGGAAGCTATCCTTCTTGACCTCCTTGGTCTTCAAGTTTTCGTACTCTAGGAACCAAGGGCCGTTTCCAGTAAAGCGAAGAGGAAGTCCGACTTGTCGACTTTCCAAAGCCAAGACTGATTGTTTGCCTTCAATGTGCCCGAAGTACGCCTTGGGTCGTTCGTGACGAACATTGACTCTAGCTACGGGTTTGAGAACCTCTTTGCATTTAGATTTGTCGGTAACACTCGTCAGAGCTACGACGTACTCGCCACCGCTGCTGAGCTTGTCTGTTCGTATCACGTAGTGCGCGGTCTCGGTCTCGATGGTGCGCTTCGTACGCTTGCCATTGTGGACAATTTCGTATTCGAGCTTCCAGGGTGCCTCACCAGCAAAGCCCACGTCAAACTCAACCACATCGTCGATACAAGCTTGCTTAGGTCTACTGCTTTCAATGAAGTATGCCTGTGCGGATGGCTTGACGTCCTGTTGGAGTTTGATGTTGCTAAGGGGCCTCTCTTTGTAAACCGAGTCGCTGATGGTTTTGAATGAGTATTCGTAATGACCCGCATCTGTCGGCGTAAGATCGATCGTACTGCGGAGACTGGCAATCTGAAGTGGCGGCTGCCTGACCTCTCGGCCGTTGTCTTTCTTCTCGGAGTAGGTGACCACGAAAGGTGGACTTCCAACGAAATCAAGGCCAACGCGGAGACCGATGGGGTTGCCCGCGCATTTGTCTATGATGTCCTCGCTGTCTAGCGTGAGATCCGGCTCAGGTGGGTTGTGTAGTAGGCACGAAGTAGGTTCAAAAACCTCACCCTCGCAGAAGTCGGTCGACACAGACTTGATGGTGTAAAGACCGGCGACCTTGATAGTAGGCTGCTCACCCTTTCGCATGACCTGCTTTTGCAGCACAGCATCAGGACTGTGGTAGCCATCCGAGACGATATTCTCTTGGGGTGTGAAGAGATACTCAACGGTATGCGCAGAGTCAATAGCGTTTTTACCCGTAGACTGGTACTGGACGGGCAGACGAGCGGCTTCACCCTTGGGTACCCGAAGCGGGTTCTGTGGGCTACAGCCTCTGAGGAAAGCTGTAGGGCGCTCGTGGACCTCGAATAGTTGACGAATGCCTGCGACCTTGGGCCTTGGGCGCTCGTCATCGTCGACGTTCAGATAGCTCACGAAGTTGCCCAGTCCATCCTGCACCTCCTCGATTTCGTACTCCCAAGAGCCACTAGTCGTGAGAGATTCGTTCAGAGGTACGAGAACCTTGTGCGGGCGTGCCCAGGAAATGTCTTCGCGTCCGCTCTTGACCAGTGCTTGTGATGTGTGTTTCGACAAGGGCGAGATGGCGTCATCTGGCTGCAGATTCTGGAATTGAGACCCGCCGCGGGGCTTTCCATTCACCGTGAGGCGGTACTTGACGTTCAGAGGCGGCGTTCCCTCGACCTCGAGTGCAACGTTGGATAGATCGCTACGGCAGCGATTGTTGCCAGTAGGCTTCACTCGAGCTTGCGGGCAGGTGGCCACGACGACGTTGGTGGACCGCGGTCGGACCAGAAGCTTCGACTGATCCGTAACCTTCTTGAGCAGGTATACACCTGGCTTCTTGATCGTGTAGGCCAGAGTCAATGGATCGTCAGGGTCGGATGACTTCTGCGTCTTCCTAGCCTTCTTCAACATGGCCTTCAGCTCTCCCTTCTTGACGATGATGGTCTCGTTGACGTTCGTATCGATATCGATGCGCAGGATCTCCATCTCGTGGGGTTCGGTCTGGTTGATCATAATCGGGATTTCCAGTTGGGTGACGGACGAGTTCAGACAGAACGACTGCCTATCTGGGTTCAATACTGCAGAACCCTCAGGCAAGATGTTGACAATCTGCTTTCCGAGAATAAGGGAGGCGTTGTGTAGGATAGCACCAGGCTTGACGCTCCGTTCGCTGATGGCCAATTCGCTATCCCACAAGAAGCCCACCAGCCCCATAAGCCATGCCTGTACCGGTATGCCAATCCTGAACATGAGCATGACGTCGACGCCCGCATGCAGCACGAACAGCAGGAAGGCGGCGCCGTTGCCCCATTCCAGCCAAGGAATTTCCAGTAGCGGTATGCCGAACATGAATAGCACGTCGAAGAAGCACCATTTCAGGCACAGCACTAACGATTCGTCCTCCTCGACAGCCAGCGTGTAGAAGTCGTATGTTCGGTATGCCCATAGGGCGACGTATAGGGCGAAGACATAGAAGCGTTGTTGGGCGGGATCGAGGATGTCGGCGGGTATTAGGGGCCCTGAGCTTGACTGCGCGGGGGCTTTGGGCAGATCTGGCAAGGGCGACTTGATGTTGGGTCGCGGTGTTGTGCCATTCGGGCTCTGGAGGCCGGGGGAGCGGTTCGTGTTCTGTGGTGTTGATGGGAAGCCGCCCACGCCTCGGCGAACCTGGGGTGTGCCGTTCATCGCACCCAGAAGTTAAGCGTCGGCTATATCGTGATCATGGGTTGGGAGATGCGACGAAGATGCGTGTTCGGCCGGGGGGTGATCGGGCGTGTTGCGCTGGGCGGACTGTCGGTGGACGTGAAACTCAAACAAACATTTACCTAGAGTCTACGCGACGAGCGCGACAAGGATGCGGGCTGAGATGGATCCAGCCAATCAGAACTGGATGACGCCGAGCTCGTCACGTGCTAGCGCCCCAACCTTGGAACCTCGACTACCTGCACGCTGCCACTTGCTTTCACGTTCACTTTATACCGTTATCAGCTCGCTTCCTATTGTATTGTCGAACCCCACAATAAGAAAAGATAGTCGCGCTTCATTCACAGATCGCCTCCCACCATGCTCGTCTGCTTTCCTTTCCTCCAACCTCCAAACGTCCACATACACACTTGAACTCCTTCAACTCCAAACTACAACTCACTCTAAGCCTCTCTCAACTCAAATCAGCTAGTATGGAAAGCCAGACCGTCCACGATGTCCGAGCTGGCTCGGATGTCAAAGCTGGAATCCAAGAGCAAACCCAACAACAAGCCATACCCAGCAAAGACCTGGCAAACCAAGTCGCCGATGCAGTCTCTGCAAGCGCAGTAGAAAGCGATGGCGCCTCTACAGCTCAGTCTGTCAACAACTCTACATCTCCAAGCACAGGATCGAAACCGGCCTCACCCAACACCAAGAAGCGAGGTCCTCCTGAACCCGCTACAGCGTCAGAGCCCAGCAGCAAAAAGGCAAAAGACTCGCCAGGCCCACCGTCGCCTCAGAACGGCGCCTCTACCGATCCGGTTTTCCCTAGTCCACCAGACATGCCTGCAACCAACTTCGACAAAGAGACCTGGCAAGGATTCTGCGAAATCGAAAGTGAACCCGCCTGTTTCTCCGTCATCCTCCGCGAGATGGGCGTCCGCGACGTGACGGTACGCGAAGTATTTAGTATGGATACAGACTTCCTTCTCGACAACTTCCCGCAGCCTGTCTACGGTTTCATTCTGCTTTTCCACTACCGCGAATTTGGCAACGACGGCCAGGCAGCCGAGTGTCCCAAGGACGTCTGGTTCGCCAACCAACTGCCCGCCCAGAACAGTTGTGCGACACTAGCCATGATCAACATCATGATGAACCAGAGCAACGAAGCTGATGTGCATATCGGCGAGCATTTGACCCAGTTTAAAGATTTCACACAAGACTTGTCGCCATACCAGCGCGGTGAGGCTTTTGCGAGTTTCGATTTTGTGAAGAAGATTCACAATTCGTTTGCCAAGAAGATGGATATTCTCGAGGGCGACAAACATCTCAGCTACAAAGTCAAACGCGCCCAGCGCATCAAGGCACAGCTGTTGACTGAGAAGACCAAGCCTACCAAGAAGGGATCCAAGTCGCGACGCGCTGCTTCGACCGACACCGTCGCCAGTCACGATAGTGCAGAGAGCGTCGAGGATAACGCGCATCACTACATCGCTTTCGTACCGGTTGGAAACGAGGTCTGGAAGTTGGACGGTCTGGACAGGCAGCCGACGTGCGTTGGCTCCTTCGATCCGCAACGCGGCGAGACATGGCTTGAGTCAGTCTCCACCACCATTTCTACGCTCATGGCTGCTGGCGACGACGATTACGGCGTTGTTGCTCTGACGCAGTCTCCATTGCTCTCACTGCGCAAGAGCGCTGGTCTGACGATCAACACCCTCTCGCATGTCGACACACGCCTCGATGACATCTCAACTTCTACGTCTCAAGACTGGAGAGATCTCGTTGACCCCAATGAACAGCCGCCTAGTCCCCGTATGCTAGGCCTCGAAGAGCTTCTTGCGGTCAACCCTATCTCCACTACTGTCAAAGCGGCCATCGACAGCGAAGACATGACCCAGCTCCTGGCTCGCCGCAGCGATTTGCTTTCGCAAGCCAATCAACTGGCTGCGAACATCATGATGGAGATGCAGAACGAAGCAGAAGAGGATTCCAAGGCTGCACAGCGGCGATACGACTCTGGTCCGGTCATCAAGAAGTGGCTCGAGATGCTAGCCGAAAATGGCTTCCTGGAGGAGAACTTGGATCGCTTCATGCCAAACAAGGGAAGAAAGTGAGGATGGAAGATTGTGATGATTGCTTTGTGGTTCTACAGCAATCATCTTGGGAACGTTTCATATTTTTCGCTCGATATTAGGTCGGAGACCGACAGGATGGGAATGAGTGAGGATGTAACAGCATTTGATGCGACACTCATCTAGAGAACGCAACAAAACGTCATAGCTTTATCTATCTATACTTTTCCAACCCCACCTTGATTTTAGCCCTGCAACTTCTAATCCTCGGGGTATTCGTCTCGCACATTGCTCACGAAACAACGTTGTTCATCGTCCCAGCGCTTGAAATGGCGACCAGCGAGTTTCAGCAACGCCTCGGAGGGGTATGTATCCTCATCCACAGGCTTGATGTTCTCAGCAGCAACGTAGCGAACGGATTTGTCGCAGACACTACTTTAATTAGCATAATATAGTAAAGGCGCTAAGAGATGAACTTACAGTACGTGATAGAAAGCCTGATTCCTACCTTTCGATAGGGAATCTACACGCATGTTCTGAATCCAGTCTTCGTTCGCGTCGCAGACAACGTCCCAGCCTGTGATGACACCTTCATAGCCATAACGCTTGTGTTGGAATAGCTGGCCAACTTTGAAAGCAACATTCTGCGTGCGCGCAGAGCGATTGGCAACAGGCTTCCGCATTGAATCAACTTGATGCATGCTTTGCACAAACTGAAGCAGGCGACGACCCTCAGGTTGGTTGTAGAACATGGGGATGACGTAGCGTGATAGCAACGTCACGTCCCATGGGTAGTGCATCTGAAAATGCTCGAGCAGGTACGGCAGATATTGGCGACGACGGATCTGGTTGTGTCCAGATGAGATATGATCGTCATTGGGCCCAAGGAGGAGCATGGCCCAGATGGTTGCGTAGAACGCGTTGTCCATGTCTGGGTATGAGTTCATCCATGACGCCTGGATGCTGCCCATTCCGGCTTCAGTTTCGCGGATCGTTTGTACCGAGTTCATGATGTTGCGCGCAGTGCGCATTACCATCTCTCGGGTGTTGGTGTCGCTCAGAAAGCCATGGTGTTCGTCCTTTGGAACACCCATGTCGCGTAGGATCCTCTGTAAATCGCCTTGCCGTACTTCGGACGAAGAGCGAAACGGATCCAGGTACATGTAATCCAGCTGCGCCGAACTCGTTGGCTTGTACTGGCCATCGAGGTTGTAGTTCTTGGGCGCATAGACAAGAGTATAGACGTGGAAAAGGAACCCACAGGGTCGTGCATCAAGGCCGATCCGCTGTGCTACGGCGCAATAGATGGCGACTGAGATGAGTGGAAGAGACTCGTGCGTCGCCGAACGTATGACAAGACCAATGAAGGAATTCCGAAGTGCGCGATACGACGTGTCTGGAACACCGTTGAAGCCTTCGTCACGGAGGAAGGACGCCAAAGTCGAGGCCTGTGTTCGTGGACTCCAGCTACGCAAGTCGGGATATGTTTCCAGTAGCCTGTTGGCTAGTGCAGTGATGTCTTCAGCTACCACGTCAATGTCTACATCTTCGCCCACTCTCGCAAATACATCGTATGCGCCCAGAGCTCTCTCTATCGAAATGTCCTTGCCGTCATGCAGATCCGACCACACCTTGATGGCGACCTCGCGATGTATGCGCTCTAGCACGGCATTGGCGTAATATCGCCTTGCTAGAACGTCGTGCGCATCGTCGGGGCATGCGCATTCCTTCAATAGCGTTTCCTTCGCATCGTACCCAAACTCAGCGATGTCGTTGATGCATCTTATGCGCCCTTGCTGGCGATTCACAATGCGGTTCAAGAGCTCTTTGGTGCGACGCTCGATTGTGTGCTTCGTCATGTAGAGGGCGCGCCAGTCGACATCAGACAACGGGGCTGCAAACTTGGCGATAATGTTGTGGCGAGCGTCCCATGTCTTGAATTGCGTCTTGCACAGGTGGCGCCATATTATAGGCGCATCGGTCGTGAGCTCCTTGATGAGTTTGTTCGTCTGCGAAACGGATGCGAGGGAGCGCGGGTCGAGATTGAGGAAGACGGCTTCGAGGATCTCGGTCGGCAAGTCTGTGAAGGAGGGGCGTGGCATGGTGGGCCCGGCGTTCAGGTGGTGTATGGGTGGGGTCGTTCGGCGCTTTCGGGAGGTGACAGGGTCGTGGAGAGAAATGCAGAGCGCATGGGCAAATGGAGGTTTGGTGTGGCGAGTGAAGGGCGCGCTTGAAGGTTCCGCCGCAGATGTCGTCAACATTGGAACATGGGCGGTCATGAGCGCATGGCTCGCTAAGATTGACTAGCCTCGGCAGCTAAATCGCGATAACGCACCTTCAGTCAACAGGCGTTCTCTCCGTCGTATCGCGGGTCCAGATATACGATCCCGTCGTGACAAGGATGGGACTGAGCTAAATCTATGCCTTGTGTCTCGGCCCAGTCAGAGATGTCTCACTCATGGATGCGGGACCTATTCTACTCATGCCATTCCAACAGGCTAAAGAGCTACACAGCACTCTTGATAGAGCGAGTCCCTGTCACGCTGCGCACTTGACCAGTCGCTGAGGAAAATTGATCGCGTTATGACAAACATGTTGGACGCTTTTGAGAATACCTTCAAAGATGACTACATTGCTAGTGTTGGACTAAGCAGAAGGACGACAAGATAACTCGCCGTAGCAGAAACCCGTACCGCCCGGCTTTCTTTCCTTGAGGCTGTCAGCATATCTGCAAGTTAGGCCGTCATTGTCAGCACGAATTCCTTGGCGAAGCTCCGGCTTGCAGCGGAAATGAATGACGAGGCACTCGAAGCAACTCTGGACTCATCGTGGTCAATGCGGTAGACGCGACTCAAGCACAACAGTCAGTTATGTCCGTGAACAAGCAAGACCCTCATATGGTTTTTCCACGTTTGGTCCGGATAGCGCGCGACCATTGCCGAAGCTCGCTGTCCGCGAGACCCGATCTGCAGCCACAGTTGATGTCACTGCCGCACCGCCGCATTCATTACCATGAACATGACGCCCTAAAACTGAACGGTCTGGCTCACCACTTTTTATCTTTCCTTTTGGCCTTGTAATCCTACACTCCTACATTCCTATCATATCCCGCCATGGCCGACCTCAGCAGAGTAGAGTCGATGCAGTATCCTGCGGGACATCTCTCCCATCTCACCGAGAACCAAGAAGCCCAGCTTTTCGAGTTCAAGAAAGTGTGCCAGGAAGCAGGCTATTACACGCCTGCAGCCGGGCCGGTGCGAGCCAGTCATGACGACGAGACCATGCTGTACGCGCAAATCGCGAAGTTGTCGATTTTAGCGGGGCACTGACTGCTTACAGGCGCTATCTGCGCGCGCGTCGTTTTGTTCCCCAAGAGGCCTTTAAGCAATTCAAAGACACGGAAGACTGGCGGAAGGAGAACAAACTAAGCGAAATCTTCAACACTATCGAGGTCGAAGAGTATGAGCAAACGCGACGCTTGGTAGAGAGTCCCGCATACATGTGCTGTCATCCTGTCTGACAGCCTCACGTAGTACCCGCAATGGCTCGGCCGACGCGACAAACGCGGCATTCCTCTCTTCCTTTTCGAGGTCGCACCGCTGAACTCGAAGAACATCTCCACGTACGAGAAGCAACTCGCCAAGTCAAAGACGACTATCCCCAATGTCGCGACCAAGAACCTGCGCCTATTCGCCCTGTATGAGTCGCTCACAAGATTCTACACACCTCTGTGTTCCATGGTCCCTCGCAGCCATCCGGAAACGCCAATCTCGCAAAGCAACAACATCGTAGATATCAGTGGTGTTGGGCTGAAGCAGTTCTGGAACCTGAAGGGCCACATGCAAGATGCTTCGGTCCTGGCCACAGCACATTACCCTGAGACCTTGGATAGGATATTCGTATGTGCACGCGTCTTCTTGAGAGCCATGCAAGTAGAACTGACCAAATCGTAGATCGTTGGAGCGCCTGGCTTCTTTCCCACCGTCTGGGGCTGGGTCAAGCGCTGGTTTGATCCCATCACCGTCTCTAAGATCTTCATCCTCTCCCCGCAGAACGTCTACTCCACACTCTCTCAATACATCGACCACGAAAACATACCGAAGAAATACGGTGGCGGTCTCGATTTCGAGTGGGGACAGCTGCCCAACCTTGAGCCAGCCATCGAGGCGCAAATGAAGTGGGAGAACCCAAATACCCAGGACGGTCGCAAGACGTTCCCTATTGGGCCGATAAAATGGGAGGAAGGCCAGAATGGCAAAATGGAAGCCTGGGGCGTCGGCAGCGAAAGCGGAACACCGCGAAGAAAACTAATCTTCTCCATTCCCAAGCCTGTAGGATACAAGCAGGGAGATCTGATGCCGCCCACACCTGCGACTCAGATCGGCGACCCTCTCACAACCGTAGGCACAGCGACTCATCCCCCTGATACGAACGAGCCTGAAATCCACACCCCACCCTCAGACACCGAGTCGCGCCCGTCCACGACCGCAGTACCAGTTACTACGACCCTACCGATTCGCGCGGGCACATCAGAAGCACGGTACGAGCAACAGAACCAAACACACGCATCTGGGCAGCTCGCAGACGGAACACCCGAGGCAGCAGTCGTTGACCACGGGCATGGAGACAAGACAGTCACAATGGAGCCCAACACGGTGGGTCAAGCACCGAAAGAGGTACCGCTCCCCGATCGTGAAGAACCCGCCGCCCCGGGCTATTTGGACCAAGCTAAACAAGCCGCTGTATCAGCCTCCGCTGTAGTCACCTCGACTGCTACTTCTGCCGCTGAAGCCGTTGCCGGTGTAGTTGGTGGAAACAAGGGGGAAGAAAACAAGGTTGAAGAGCCTGAGAGGATAAAGAGTCCACAGGAACAAGAGATGGATCGCCAGATCGATGCCACGAGTGCCAAGGACGTTGAGGCGTTTCTGAGGGCGCAGACGGCTAGTGGTGGTCATAAAGCCAGCTGAACTCCTTTGAAGCCCTTGGATATATTGTACGTGGAGTAGAGATTGTATAGATGACGAACGATTGATACCATACCCTTAACCATGCGTTGAGCTTGGACTGTTCTTGAAGAAACCTGATAGATGCGCAAGGCAAGTCTACTGCTTTTAGACCCACCGAAGAGCGAGAAGTCATTGGTGGGTGCATATTCAGAAAGAGAATGCGTTGGTAGGTTATCCGCGTGGGTATTGTCATTCAGGTCTCCTATGGAAGCATCTATATAGCTCAAAAAGTGAGGAGCGCACCATCGATTTTCATTTCCATGATAGCTGCCCATGACCTATTTAATACTCCATTCATGACAAGAAGTGCCAAAACACACATACTGTAGCTCACTGCTTCATCGTCCTGGAACTGGGTTGTGCGAAGGGTCATGCCGAACTCGCATATATTCGCCACCATCGTTACGCGATCAGACACGTACTTGCAATTTCGCGTGTTCATGCCCCTGACAGTTTCCATAATCACGTAATCTCTGTCCCTGACTGTTTCCCTGGGGCTCGAACCTCTTTGCTTGAGGACAGGTACACCGGGGCAACGCGCATCGCGGTCATGAGAACGGAAATTGTTGGTTAACAACCGAGATAGTTCCAGATTGTTCAAACGCCTCCAACACCATCTATCAATACTCTGAGGCAGAGAACTTGGCATGAAGATACTCGTTCGCTCTCGTCCAGTAGTAATCTCATCAGATGACGGATCTAGTAGTATAGGGATCAGATAGCACAAAGTCTTAGAACAACGCTGCTCTTGATATGTCCAGGCACGTGTAAAGTATGGATCTTCAACTAGTCTCTTGAAGATCATGTGTAGCGGAGAATCAATAGCGCTTTTTCCTCGGGCGTCTTCTCCGAGAATGTTTTCCAGATTGTTGCTCCAGTACCAGTTACCAAGCCAGTTGAGCGATATAAGACCTGTCGCAGCACCGGTGACCTTAGGATCAACACAGTCTTCCTCTTCAATTTCATTGTTCAGAGTTCCGTCCACTGTGTCTTTTCCATGGGCCTCAATGCAGCGCTGCAACAAGGTCGCTTGGTTCGGGCTTATACTTTGCGACAGAACGATAGCGGTGCATTTGGACCGCTCATAAATTCTATGCATATGCGCGATATGTTCATCGCGATCTATTGCATCGTCTTGGTCGATACACTCTTGGTCAATCCAGAGGCGACCAGTCTTGGTTTGATGGGTATCGTATTGCAGTGCCCGGTGAAGGACAGATGGAGGGCAACGTGGCGGGCGGGCTTCCGTGTCGCTGGTCCAGATCATGAACTCCGGCGTATTGAACTGGGCAGCAAGACTCTCAGGCTGTGCCCAAGTGTACGATACAGCAACATATTCCCAGTCGGGATCATATTCTGCTCTCTGGGTAAGACGTAGATGGACCTGGATGCAGGTGTACAAAATCAGCATTTGTCTTACGCGCAGTGTGTATAGCGAGATTACTGACTGTGTTGCCTGGAGGCTCGGACAGCGACCTATCGCGCAGAGTGAGAAATCGAAGAGGAATCTGCGTATCAGAGACGATTTCCTTGTATTTTGTCTCGAGCTCTGTCAAGGCTGTTTGGAGAGCTTCGATACTAGGGTATAGTTCGCCAAATGTCTTGTCAGAATCAAGCTTCATTTGAAATTGCTAGAGGACTGGGGAAGTGGAGGGAAGTGAAGATCACTCTGATAGCTATGGACTCGACGATGTGGCTGGCATCCTAGAGACTAGGGTTAGCCCCCGCCCAAGGCTGAGCTGAACATGCACGTATGAAGGCAAGCTTGATGGGCAACGACACCATCACCTGCAGCCTCCCACATCCCGCAAGGCTGTTCACAGAGAAATTGTTCGTTGGGCATGCGGCACTGTTCATCACAGGCAGCCGCGATGGCTTCTTCGCGCCATTCCAAGGAGCAGGGCGGATTGACCAGAGCCTCCAGAAAAATGTTGAAAGGCAAGGCATGGGAGTTGAAGGCGATGCTCGCGCTTGGTGAGCAGTGGTGAGCCTGGAGCCCCCACCAAGCTGCGCACAGATGCTACACCACCAGGTAAGAGCGAGCTCCGCCACAGCGCGCCTGTCAGAGGCAAGCCCAACGAAGGATCAATTGATCCAACCATGCAACCGTCCCATCTCTCAACAAGCGCGCAAATGTTACGTCGGCTGACACAGATCATCGACGTAAGTTCTCGTCACTGACAGTACTCCAACTTCTCATGCGAGCCATTTCCCCAAATGCAGCATGCGACCCATCAGCCTCGTACCACCTACTCAAACGATGCCACAAACACCGCGCCGGTTAATCGAACGCAAGAACACGCGCCTCCGCTGTCAGCCCGTCAGCCTTGTGCTACATAGCGAACACTGGGGTCCCTATCTAGAGCCGAGGAGAACAGAATGCGACAATGGGTTCTTGGACATTGCGCAAACGGACGCTTGATACGTCACATCGTAGTCACAGCTTGTGGTTTGAGTCAAATTCCCAGACTGCTGGAAGCACGCATATAGCTGGAGATCTCAGGTGGTGAAGCAGCTGCCATAACGTGCACTCTGGATTGAGTCTCGCGTACGCTTTCCAGCGATCACAATGTGGAACGCGGATTGAAACCCAGTGACAGAGGTTCAGGTATGCTATTCCACTAAATATATAACTCCACAGCATCGGGTGCGAGCTAGCAGGTCTATGCATTGCAGTAACATCTAGTGACATCGGCAGTTCCATACATTGAGTATCCTTCTTACACATCGTTCCTACCAGATGACTAGACTGTAGAGGTCTCGTGCTTAGTAGTAAGGTTCTCGAGGGGAATCTCGATATGCTTGTCAGCGAGGTTCATGTCGCCAGCGAAGGTGCTGTGGGGCTTCCAATTGCGGGAGGTGCGAGGAGTGCTCTCCTCCAACATCTTGTCGACTTGCTCAAGCGTAAGACCCTTGGTTTCGGGAACAAAGAAGTAGGCGAAAAGGACTGTTTATGAATTAGCAAAAGGCTCCATAGGACTGCAAAGAATATGAGAAACTTACATGAAACGCAGCAGAGCGAGCCCCACAGGAAGAAGACATTTGATCCCATACGAGCGGAGTCATCGCGGTCAGCAACAAGGTAAGGCGTGATGATACCGATGATGCAGTTCCAGAACCAGTTGCTAGCCGTGGACAGACCGACGCCACGAGATCGAATAGTCAAAGGAAAGATTTCGCCGATCACAATCCAGGCGCACGGTCCCCAGGTGGTAGCAAAGACGGAGATGTTCAAGCAGATGAATGCGATCATGGCTCTGGTAGCATTCGGGTTGGCAGGATGGTCGGCAGTGTTTCTGCCAGCGGTGGCTCCGATAGCTCCGACGATGAACTGCATGATAACCATGCCAGCAGCTCCAAAAACAAGGAGAGGGCGTCTGCCAATCTTCTCGACCATAACGAACGAGGCCGGGGTGGATAGCACGTTGACAAGAGTTGTGACGAGAGAGATGAGGAAAGGGTTGCTGATGGAGCCGAGCTGCTGGAAGAAGACCGGGCCGAAGTAGAAGATGAAGTTGATGCCAGTCAGCTGCTGCATGGCCTGCATGAAGATGCCAATCGTAGTGCGACGGGCGTTGGACGAGGGCTGAGAGAGCTTTCCCTTGAAGCAAGCCATCCATGAGCCGAGATAGCTACCCTGGGGAACAACGGACATTTCGTATTCGTGATTAGCAAGAATCTCAGCTAGTTCATCCTGGATATATTCGGAGTCAAGAGGTTGGCCACGGACACGGCCAAGTGCGGCGGCAGCCTTATCGAGCTTGCCCTTCTTGACCCAGTAACGAGGGGACTCAGGGAGGAGAGCGAGACCGATGGCGAGAATGATAGCCCACAGGAACTGTACAGCGATTGGAATTCGATAGGAGCCAGTATCGCGTCTGTTCTGAGTGGCATATACAACGCAGTTGGCGAGTAAGATACCGATGGTAATGCAGAACTGGTAGCCTATCAAAGTCAGGGTGTATACATGCAGGCCATGTGGATAGTACTTACCAGCGACTACAGCACCGCGGACCTTCTTGGGTGCGATCTCAGACATATAGAGAATGACAATGGATGAGATGAAACCCACACCGAAACCGGCGATAAGTCGACCAGCAACCATGACACCAAGCCCGGTAGAGGCTGTCTCAAGGATACCTCCGACAATGAAGATACCACATCCCATGATGATTGTGAAACGACGTCCGATAAAGTCAGCAATATCACCAGCCATGATGGCGCCGAAGAAGGTACTGTGTTCTGTTAGTATTCACTGGTAACACTATTGGTCTTTTCTCACATACCCGGCAGAGAGGATGGATGTGACGAGCGATTGCTGCCATGGTACGACCACGAATGTAGAGTTGCGATAGTCTTTGATGGTCTGGCTGGTGGAGTCAAGGCCCGGATATACGACGTCGGGGTATTCAGCTCCAGTGTATTGCTTTATGAAGTAGTCCATGTTGAGGACTCCACCCATCCAGCCAGTGTCATATCCAAAGAATATTCCTCCGAACGCAGCGAATGCGACGATCAGATAGGCTCGAACGGTGACAGGAGCCTCGACCCGGTTGAGGTCATGCGTCCCAGTGAGGGTAACACCACCTCCTGGCATTGTCGCTAATTATTCCAAGATTGCTGGAACAAGAGGTAATTATGATGAAAGGCGCTTTGCGCAGCGTTGAGGAAGCAGAAGTTGGAGAAGGCTGCGGGCGCAATCGACAGTGGGATACCCCAGTTTTTAATATCGCATCCTGAACAGCGGTGATGCTGCAGTGTGGTGCGTGTGTGGCTTTCTATGGTAGCATTGCAATTTCTTACACTAGGCCTGACCAGGTGACTACTCCGCACTTGACACTTCTGGAAGGATTGGTACCATTCTTCATGGGCCGTTGGTATGTGCCAACGGCTAGCGAGAATGTGTATGTCCGCATGTACTGTTGGCATGCGACCGTGTGACCTGTCATCGATCAGCCCACGCTATTGCAGAATTTCCACAAAGACAGCTGCGCTTAAGCTCTAGACAACTATCGATCCGATGTAGACTACCGGATATGTCGCTAGTTCAGGCAGTACAACAGTTGACCCCGGATATAGATCGCCTGGTAGAGACGCCAAAACCTGGGGGTCAAGCTCACTCAAGCTCGCTTTGAAGCCCGTCTTGGCGGTCAAGCCCTGCATATTCATCCCAGTGAACGCTGGCTATCACTTACATGGGGAAGGGACAGGGTGCGAAATGCATGTGAATGGCACTAGTGGACGCTTCTTCAGCCAAGAGCTCTCATCGTTCCATCGATCTGGGGTAATGTTTGGTGCCCGATATACCCTGTTGATCTCCACAAACAGTACGAGCGATACACGATTATGTACATCGAATCAACTTGTCCTTGTGATGGCTGTGGTTTGTCGGCGAAGCCATTGCGCGCCGACACCTGATCGTCTCTTTATTCTTTGTCCAACAGGCGGCAATCTACAGTATATCGCTTACGCGACTCTGGGCATGTTGATGTCCATCACAGACGTTTTGGTAAGTATCCGGGCGTAGCAGACGTGTGCCGCTTCAACGGTCAACCCTTGTGCTGGGCCGAGAACATCCTCGAGCATATGTATGAGCATGTTGATTCGTTCGCGTAGACGAAGGAATGGTAACGATTCGAAGGTCACCAATGAACAGGACGTGCCCGAAAGTTGGTGTGCCTCGTACATATTGCATGCCTGTCTTGTCGCCCATAGGTCAGCTCTCGGAACATCAAAGGCAACTGAAGGATCACGCTCACTCCCCAAGTGTGTTTATCCAGGAAATTGGGATAATTAGAGATACTGGTGGCGCCTCTCCCTTTGTCATCACCTTACCGTTTTGCTAGCCACACCCGTGCGGCGGATCTGGAGAACCCTGTTGCAGGTAAGCAGCCACAGACTGTAGAGACCGGAGAGGAAATGAGCGAATAAGCAAAGAACGGCCGGTATTCCTCAGGCGTGCTATCGGATACCTTCCTAAATGAAATCGCAGTGGCACCCCGCTCTCGAAGGCGTTCACGGATCCCGTGAAGCGACCTCGGGATGCTACTTTGCGACGCCTCCTGGTATCACCCAACAACGGATGCCACCAATCGTCCCGCGAGCCACTAGCATCATCAAACGCTTTACGTCTATTCCATGACCAGAGACGACTTGAAAGTTGGGCGATTCGGAGTGGAGACGGGTGGGCAACGGTCCAACGAGAAGCAACGGCGGACGGGCTTCTCGACAACGGCGCGCTGTGCCGGACAGGTGGTGTGCATAGACTTTGCGCATATCGAGTTACGAAGGACGACCTGCATGCGGGCTGTGCACGTGGATATGCTTCTCATAGAAATGTAGCCGGAAGCAGGTATCCTTGAACCGCTTTTCTGCCTCCGCGGGCACTTCACTCAAAGTTCGAGCAGCTCCTGCGGGCGACTATTCCTAGCGCCGACTAGCGTGGTGGGCTTGATTCTGCGGGGCGTACCTCGATCCCACTCCCATGTACAAAGCCAACAAGCATAGAAAACTCACTATTCGCGGTAATAATCTTTTGAATTGTAACGGCAGCAGTATATCGAGAGTCATGGAATTTTTTTTGATGGCCTCTGAGGGCAATCAACCTCGTCAGGCCCAATGCGCCAGTGGAAATGTCGCGTAAACCGCGCTGTAGTCATTGTATGTAGTACTTCGAGACTTCACGGAACAAGCGCCATCCGCATCCCGGCATCATTGCCAAGGTCTATGGTAGACACTGCTGCGGTATAATGATTCAACTTATTCGAACACGATCTAGTTATCTGCTCTTCACCTTAGAAATCCATGGGCTTAGCGCCATTACGGTCCTGATGTTCAACTGGGTCATTGGAGCGCTTCACTCACTCGAAGGCACAGATTTCCGCTTACCGATGATCTAGTACCAGGCGTGCCAAGCTTTCACATTGAGCGGTACGACGAGAATGTTACATTTATCGCGGTGAGAGGCACGTTCGTGATCTCGGCAAAGCTGGCGTTCCTGGCACAGTCGCGCGCTCGATCAGGGCTCGATGTGGTACTACTCGAATGAGCTGGGACTGTAGCATAATTTGGGCTGTCATGCTCGACGCATAAGAGGAAGTTTCAGACTTTGGCTGATTATAGTATATATACTGAGTAGGGTCAGAGTTCAGCAGGTTGCATTGCACTAATCCTAGCCTTTCCAGCATCTATTATATTCCAAATCTGCTCTTCCTATACGAGCGGCGGATTTGGATGCTCATACCTTCTCCCGTAGCGTACGCGTCTCACAGATCGACAGAACTTAGGAGCACCCAGTGATTGACAGCGACAGTACTTAGGTACAACGTTCTAGTCTTGCTCGATATTTTCGTAATACGTATCAATGCCCTTCTTCTTTGGTATGTTCCCCAGGTGCGCAGCGCGGGCCTTAGCAATCGATTCGCCTAGATCTTTTGTGAAGTCCTTGTGGAGAAGTTGGAATTGATCGAAGATGCTTGTGATTGAAACCGCAGTCCACAGGTCAGTGACGAAACGTCTGGCTGGACTGTTCGAAGGTGTGCCTTCATAGATCGCGTTGATTGTGTTCGGGCCTGGAACATGCCATTGATCATTAGACCCTTTTAAGTGGGTGACAGCCAGTGATTCTGATATCATCGCATTATTTGTCGCGATATCTTGGAGTTTTTCCGCCAGGATATAGACACTGAAGATAGTATAGTGTTTCTCATGGATGTACACTCTGAATTCGACCTTGTCAAGCATCCTCAACTCTTGTGCGGTCTTGCTGATGACAGATAATCCACCAATGTAGACGTAGCTGATGTAGAGGGCGAAAGTGTCCGGTTCATCGTCGGGGAAATTGATGACTCTTGTATCTGCCTCCTGCCAGTTGCCATTCATGGCGCGGCGGAAGAACTCTGAACGGGAAGTGAGGGAGCTTTCGTGCGCGATGAAGTCCTGTGTTCGGATCCTTCCCTACGCGTATAGTGACTGCTGAGGTAGACTTGAAGCTACGAGTATGATGTCAGTCTCGCAATTGCTTGCAAAATGCTCTGGTGTTGTCATCTTACCTCATGGTGCTTGACTTGCTACCTTGAGTAGTCTTCGGGTTCGCCATGGCGATGTGCACCACTCCAGCTGGTGATGTTTAGCTTGAAAGTAAGACGTCGAAGTTCAGGCGGAAGGATCCAGTCGTGATCGTAGCCTGTGAGCGACGCTAAAGTAAAGTTGAGAGTGAGCAGGAAGGTGCGACAGATGACGACGATCAACCCATTCCCGCGGACGCAGCATCGACTGCGTGTCTACAAAGCTATGAAATGCTGCGGCTTCAGCGACACGGTACACGCTTTAAAGTGTACATACTTTGTAATACTACACCGATCTCTGAGACTATTATCGTCAGCTCCCACCAGGGTCGCTAGAAGTTTGCAAGGTGCACTTCGCATGTACAAGACAACAGGTGTTCACCCATGTCGCGAAGGTGTGCGAAGTAGCTCGTCTTCTTTTTTGAGATGCTCATAATAATATCACCGGCACATTCGGGAGACCTGAGACACGACCGGAGCTTTTTTGGAGCGGCGCAGGAAGTCGCAGGTCGGCGTTCCTGTAGAATTCGCCCGGTAGCCGGCACCCGGAAGAAATGAGAAGATCGGGCAGAGCCGGTTATCTTATCAAAGACCCACATGCCCCTCACATGACTCGCAGCATTTACGCGTCAGATCAAAACAACGCGTCACATTCACCGAGTTCAGAGACGCGTAACGTTTGAAGTATGTGTTGATTTGAATTGCTTGAGACGATAGCATCACGTCGTAGCTAGCCTCCCATAACGCCAGATTGCGACGCTGAAGAGAACAATGACAGTAGAGTAGACATCCATCCGCAGTGACAGACACGCGCCAGAACGCCCGGCCAACATGATATATCCCAGGTAAGAAAATCAGGGACGAACACCGTAGGCCTGCCTTGCCATATCCGCCGGTGGCCGAACCACGCCCACCTGTAAAACCCATAGACTAGTAGTGTGACAAAGGGAATACGTGAAGAAGATGTCGTCTAGCGTACGCCCCGAAGCTAACGGACGGTAGCATGGTAAAATAAAAAAGGTCAACAAGAACAAACAAGCTTAAACTGGAACAGCTCATGCCTTGGCCTTTGGTGTTGCCTTCTTGGGCGTCGCCTTCTTCTTGGGTGTGGTGGCCTTCTTCGCTGCGGCGGTCTTCTTTGCTGCTGGTGCCTTCTTTGTTGCCTTGGTTGCGGCGGCGGGAGCCTTGGTCTTGGTGACGCGACCAGACTTGGTCTTTCCGAGCACGCGCGATACCTCCTCCTCGACAGCGGGGGCTGCAGTGGGGGCAGTCTTGCGGGGTTTGCTGGCGTTGGCCTTGGGCTTAGCGGCAGGGGCAGCCTTGGTAGCAGCAGCTGTGGCAGTGGCCTTCTTCGGGCGGCCGACAGCCTTCTTGGGAGCAGCAGCCTTGGTGGTGGTGGCCTTGGCCTTCTGTAGAGGAAGTCAGACACGTAGGCTCATGACAGCAGGCAGATACTTACAGTGGTCGTGGCCTTCTTGGTGGCGGGGGCCTTCTTCTCAGTAGTCTTCTTCTCGACGGTCTTCTTCTCAGTGACCTTCTTCTCGGCCTTGGGCTCAGACTTCTTGGTAGCGGTGGCAGCGGCAGGCTTGGCCTCCTTCTTCGCAAGCTTTACTGGTCCAGACGTGCCTACATGACGCGTCAGTAAGGTTCAGATGACTCATGATACGTGCGTGTAGGATACACAGTAGCGACGTGTTGAAGATGTGTCGTCGCGCAGACTTGGTGGAGAGGCACTTACCCTTGGGACGCGCAAAGTCACCCTTCTCCTCGCCGGAAGTAATAGCACGGTTGACGTGACTCCTGAAGGCAGCATCGCTAAGGTTGCCGACCTTGTTGTTGGCTTGGATGTACTTCTGGATAGCTTGACGGCTGTTGGCGCAGAGTCAGCGTGAGTTCTGAGGTACGCGCGCTTTCAGACGAAAGCATGCCGCAACATATGAGCGACGACATGTGGGTATTAATTTTACTAACCTTGATCCATTTCGTTCCTTGAGCTGTAGCATGCATAGAGCTCGTCAGTAATCATGTTCACTTGGGGGAGTAATGTCATGGAGCGTTATTGTGATTCGCGCTGAAGTTGGCGTTGCGAGCTGTCGCAAGCTGTCGCAAACTCATGTGCAGGGCAACACGCCTGGGATAGACTCACGTTGATGATAGCATCCTTGACCATGTCTAAAAGAGTCAGCATTGACCGGCGACAAAGACGCGACTATCGGGCAACCGACGCGACCGCGTTGGGCTGAGATATCATAGTACATACCGATGTAGGAGCCATGGGCAGGTGCGGCAGCGGCGGCCTTGGCCTTGGAAGGGGTGGTGTTCTTCTTGGGAGGCATTGTTGCTAGTGATTTGGATGGGAAGATAGACGCGTTACTGATGCTTCGAACGAGAGGGCGAACGTGAAAATCGATGGAAGAATGGTGGTGGTGGGAAGTCTGGAAGTCGCTGAGTTGGGGCAAGCACGCGGCGGGTGGGGTATGCGCCGTTCTTATACTTTTCAGGGATCAGAATCGGCGCCCCCAGATCACCAACTCGAAGGCGCTAATCTTCCAGGCCTGATCAAGATGCGCTTCAGTTTGATCTCATGTTGCAATACTGCCGCCTACGCTGACTGGGCGCCGTGCGGCTGCTGTCCGTTCGATTTGTTGGGGGTCTTTCCTGTCTCCCTGCTGGAAGCGCAGCCCTTCACCCCATCTCCTCTCCTTCGAGTCGCTCTTTTCAACTTGGTGACGCTTAACCATGGCCAACGCATGCCAGGAGCCTTACCGCAGGCACCTTTGGCCTCGAGCTTCAGTCGTGCCAATAGTCCCTGCTTGTTGTTTCGTCTGAGTCATCTCTGTCAATCCACGATAGCTGCAGCTTGCGTCTTGAAGGAATCGATTTTGCGCAAGCTTCCGCTCGAATCCTCGAAGCCTATTGACGAGACGCGTTGCTACATGCTTACTGTTTGCTTTTTCTCTATGCCAGTCTTGTACTCGATGGAATACTCCATGATTTATGTTGGCTTGATAGGCTCTCGGGACTCGAGTCTAGTCTTGATGGTTGTGGTTTTGGCGATACATGCGTCGCGTCATCTACCTTCCATGGTGTTTCGCTCTGCGCGCCGACACCTCGAACACGACCCGCCTCCACGCGTACAAATTGGCAAAGCAAAGACATCCTCCTTGTCTTTGGGTATTGCGCAACGCGTACATAGATTTTCAGAGCATTCCCTCGAGCGTGTCGGTCAGCATGGTGTTGAATTGATGACGTGTTGCAGTGTGTCAGGCGGGGTGATCACGCGTACAATTCTATCGCTACAATCCTCTTCCGCACAACCTCTCTTGTTACAGCCTAATTGAGTGCCTTGAGAACGTAAAGCACATACCCAAAGGCCGTTTCTCTGGGTAGCAGATCCATCCAACCTATATACAACGCGTTGTGGCTGGCATGCGAACGCGGCGTTGTTTCGCGGCTCTTGGCTGGACAGTGTGGGACAGTCCAACACTGATTGCCAGCAGCCAACATACGGAAAGCCGACATTGGCCACTCGTGGGACATGTCCTAGGGCAGACGTGAACTGATGTTTAGTATAGGCTCATATCTATATATCTGGTCTTCCGAGTATCCTACAATGCGCGGATGTCTTACCTGGGCACGCTGCATGATCCTGCTAGTAGAGAAATTACCTACAATAACTTCTACGACTAGGGCCGGTTCTTGTGCTCCTACAAATTCATCTCTCATATTAAAGGACATAGCTCTCATTCATACTAAGCTGTAGTTATTGGGGACTTTGGGTCCGTGTGGCCGTCGGGTCTTTGAATGTTCCAATATTGTGTTCGGGTTGTGGGTTATTGCAGCACTAAAACCGCGCATGATAGAAACTCAAAAAAACATAACGCCATCACTTACGCCATGGTAGCCGAAAGATACCCAGAAAACTAAATCACCACAGCGACAGAACACCGTTGTCTTTTCACAGGTTGCAGGAGGCTACCTAAGTAGTTCTGAATATACCAAAAGAGTGGACTTGTGCACACCTTCTTTGGAGATGCCAGCATTATACCTACAACCCCAGCGCAGTCAAACTACACTGACAAGCCTTACACGAAGAAAACGGCAATATGAGAAGGGACATTGGAAGGATAGAGCTTAGTACGCGGAATCATGTACATCACACGACATTCAATACCTAGGTATGTCGGAGCCATCGAGAGGCTAACATTAACCACCATTCCGGGTAGTGATGCATTACCATGTCGGAACACAAGGCTTATAGTCAATTCACGAGAAACACAGTGAAATAGAAGGAGCGTACACAGCAACATCGCGAGGAAGTTCGAGCCGTATTGAAGCGAGCCGTCTGCTTCGATGTTACTTTCGTTACTGTCGGGAA
Organism: Alternaria hordeiaustralica; assembly: GCF_023758085.1. Lineage (NCBI taxonomy): Eukaryota > Fungi > Ascomycota > Dothideomycetes > Pleosporales > Pleosporaceae > Alternaria > Alternaria hordeiaustralica. The sequence continues at coordinate 2,351,987 of NW_026056773.1, read as the reverse complement.
GAGCGAAACGAACAGCCGTTTGCCGCGTACAGCGAGGCCGTGAAGACATAATATAGGGACGTAAGAAGGAGATTCGTCGAGCACAAAAGTCGCGGACGTAAAAGGGTGGTGTGGGACGCGCTCGATATCGTATCATTTGGGCTGGTTCGTTTCGGAATCCGCGGGCAGATGGGTTGACGTCTTTGACGCGGAAAGTGATGTGGCAATAGTCTAGATGCGCATCTTGCTAAATGAACACGAAGGTCAGTAATTGCCTCATCACTCCGGATTTGTGGGGTACGACCTGTGCTCTTGTTTGAGAACGATGCTCACCTTTGTGCCATGTGCCATCTCAGTATTAGGTACGCTTGTGAGTCTGATGTGCAGCTCTCGCCAACCTCGAATCGATTTTTGAGCGGACACTGTGATACGGTCTCATTACTTTGAGTACATTGGAAAGGTATTTTCCGAAGACGCGTGGACTCTTGTGTTCAGCTTGATGCACAAATCGCCGTCAGTACCGAGGACTGCTTCGTCGCGAACCCCTTTTCGCTACACCGCCATGCAACGATGCAACCCGAGCAGAACACGAGCAACGACGATTGTCGCCCATCCCAATGTTGTTTCGACCGTGAAGGTCGGTCAAGGAGCGTTCGGTCATGCGATCTATTCTTGTGTCTCGCCTGTCGGCCGGCCAATAGGATCACCTCGGGCTGTTAGCCCGGGTTCAAAATTGGCAGCAGCTAGCCAGCCTCCGTTAATTCATTGCTGGCATCGGCCCGTCGACGTGTCCACCGCTGCGTCACTCACCACACATTCCATTCGACGTTTTGCGCACACGCCACGTTTGCTTGCCGGCATTTCGGAGAATAGGCCTCGCACGACCCTGAGTAGCAGAGACCATCGTGGCGCATGCATTATGCGAGACCAAAATATGGAGCATACGGAAGATTCTATGGGCCAGTGCTCGTGTTCGGATCGAATGTGACCTCATGTTGCTGTATTGTTGGGGTTACTCTCGTACGGCCGCGAGGAGACTGTATACGAGGTCGCTGTGTATATAAGAGCTGGAGGTCTTGCTCTATAGATCATCATCCAACACAAACACAATCAAACATCAAGACTACATCCACCAACCAGCTTACCATCTTCACCCTACACTACTTCCACACCCAACTACAATCAAGATGAAGTTCACCACCGCTGCCATTGCTGCCACTGCCGCCAGCCTCGTCACTGCTCTCCCTACCGACTCCAAGATCAAGGACGGCGATGTCTTCACAATCCAAACCATCCGCTCAGGCAGCGACTTCCAGTACAGCACCTTCCAGGCTGTCCAGAACTCCCTCGTGATCAACGCAGGCCAGCAGAACGCTTCCTGCGGTCCAGAACCCCACAACTACGCTTCGTTCCAGCTCAGCAACGGCAGCCTCTACCTCTACACTGCCAACCCTCCTCAGCAGTTCTTCGTTGACAGGTCCGGCATGGGTCAGGGCGTTATCCAGTACACCACCGGTGCTCAACCCATGGTGAAGAACGGAGAAAGGACTACCTTCGCCATCAACGACGACGGAAACCTTGTCTTCCGTGACCAGACTGGCGAGGACATCGACTTCCAGGCTTGCCAGCCTTCTCTCGGTGGCGGCTACTCCGTCTGGTTGGGCGGTGTTACCCGTCCTGCTGGAGCCGACGAGTGCTACGGCTTCATCGCAAGGGCGATCAAGGAAGAGAACCCCACCAAGTGCCTCTACACCCAGTACCCATAAGGAAACTGCAACGGACACCTTGGCTTCGTCGATCGCGGATCGTAAAGGCTATCTACACTGCAAATATTTGAGCAACATTCTTTTCTTGTAAATACAACACTTAAATAGACAATATCATTCCAACCCAAACAAACCAGATCTTGATGAAAGTGATATTGTCTGCAGTATATATGTTGACCTGCCGCTTCCTGTGGTATGGTGTTGTGGCAGTTTTCCTACAAACCCATCACACAGCTGGATGAGGGAAATGAATCGGTATTGAGGGATAGAGATCCAGCTCATGAACGAAGACTGCGTCATGCTGGGAACTCATCGCCACATTGGACGAACAGAAACCATCGAAGAAGAAAGAGAGAAGATGACGCCCATATCAAAAGCAAAACGATTCTGGCGTGGACTTGGATGGGAAAGTGGTGAGGTTCGGACTACGCCGAGCGATCCTCTGCAGGCTAGCGCGCCATGCTGATAAGCCGCAGGGTCCGCTCGTCCCTGGGCTAACGCAATCGTCGTCTTATCGCCAGGCACGCGTTACACGTGCACCCGTCACATTCGCCCTGAGACGCCATCTGACTGGTTCCCGAGCAGCAGATCACCATCATGCCCCAAACGCGGCCCTGCGTGACCTCGCCCGGCGTGATGCCTGGTACTGCGCCTTGAGTGGCTATGTCCTCTGTCCCTTTCATCCCCCATAAACACCCATCCCCAGCGCCATCGTCGGGGTGGCCATAGTACACCTACGCACTACCCTACCTCGCCCCGAACCTGTTGCACCAGTCGAATCGTCGAGAAGACATCTCGGGCTCTCCGTTGACGCACCTACGGAAAGCAACCCGGCGGCGACAGACTAGACTAGAGGACCGACCTTCCGCATCGAGGAGCAGTGTATTCGCTGCCTGCGAATCAGCGACAGCAACGTGAAGGCGTGTAATCTGAGCTGCCGTTACGGGAGGGATCGATCCGCGAAAGCTTGTGTAGTCTTGTTGCACAGCGCCAAATTATCTCCTCCGTCCTTGCAGTAGTACGAGGCAAGCGGGAACATGCCGGCCATGCTAGACTCCCTGGTGGGAGCCGCGAGGGAGAAGGTACATAACGCCGCGGCTTCCACTGCAGAGATGTTGGCAGCAGAATCAACAGCCATGCCTTCTCTCAAGACCCTCAGCAAGATCGCCCTTGGTGGTGCGCAAGTCATCCTCGGCCATGGAGGACGCGTCATGGGCGACTTTACCCAAAGTTGCCCCAATGCTCAATTGAGCTGCCACAACACCACCGCAGTGGAGAACCTGTGCTGCTTCAATGCGCCGGGCGGACAGATCCTCCAGACGCAGTTCTGGGATGCTTCGCCCGCCACTGGACCAGAGGATAGCTGGACCATCCACGGTCTATGGTAACACTGCCCTTCACCTGCAGCTACCTACTCATGCTAATCATACTGTCCAGGCCCGACCGATGCGACGGCACCTATGACGCCAACTGCGACTCCTCGCGCGCCTACTCCAACATCACTGCCATCCTCAACTCCTTCGGCGCAACCGACCTTCTTTCCTACATGTCCACATACTGGAAAGACTACAAGGGTGACGATGAGTCCTTTTGGTACCACGAGTGGGCTAAGCACGGCACCTGTATCTCGACGCTCGAGCCCGAATGCTACGACGACCACAAAGCCACAGAGGAGGTGGTTGACTTCTTCCAAAAGACTGTCGACCTCTTCAAGACGCTCCCAAGTTACGAGTGGTTGAGCGCAGCGGGCATCACACCCAGCACAAGCAAGACATACACATTCGCTGCCATCCAAAGCGCGATCCAGGCCAAGCGCCCCGGTGTTGAAGTTACCCTAGGCTGCAAGTCCGGCGCACTCAACGAGATCTGGTACCACTACGATGTTCGTGGTAGCGTACAGACTGGCGAGTTTGTTGCTTCAGACCCCGATGGCACGAAATCGACATGCCCCCAGACGGGAATCAAGTACCTTCCCAAGAACGCTGGATCCTCCCCTCCGTCTACCACCACGACTGCTGGTGGACCCGCACCCACCTCTGCGCCTGGAACGCCTTTCAGCGGTAAGGGCTACCTCAACGTTGTCGTCAACGGCGCAAAGAAGGGATGTATCATTTCCAAGGGCACCTGGTACACAACCGGTACCTGCGCGACTTTCACCGCTGCCGAGGCAGACAACGTCTTCACTTTGTCGAGCTCCAAGGGTAAGTGCGGCATCGTTGGTGGAGCCCTAGCTTGCGACGGCTCTGCCAGCGTGACCGGATTCACAAACGCGGACGGTAACTTGGCTGCTGGCGGCAACGCGCAATGGAGTGCAGACAAGGTTGCGTCGGGTAGTACACAGCAGACTGTGTACGCTGGCGGAGATCACTCCGCTACCTTTTCCATTACCTGGCAGTCGGCGTAAACGCCACAGGTCTCAGCATAGACTTCTTAGCATTCAATCCATGACATCAATACCTGTGAATATTGTGGCAGCCAAGCTTCATGAAGTTGTGATTCGAATCGTCTCTCTCGACCCTGGCTGCTTTAAGTGAAGAATGTCGTCTTCGATCACCGGCACAGCTGCTGCGCGGATTCTAGAAGTTCATACTTGTGTAAAGCTTTATGCCTTAAATAAATGGTCATTACACAATCTGCAGGGCTCAATAGTCTGGTAAGTTCAAGTCATTTGTTTTACATTTGATGATCGAGACATGCTGGTTAAGCAGCGTATCCCATCAAGAGTGCAGGGCACGCTAAGAGCATCTCATCGCGTGGAATCCTCATCTCCAGGTATCTAGTTTTCGTCGCCCTAATCATGTCATTCTTCGTAAATCCGATGGTGTGAGCTGTTGAATATGCCAGTCCAAATTTGCCTTTTTGTTGAAACACCGTAACCCGCTTGGATAAAGAAACGCCTGTGTACGCCGCCTACTCTGCAAGAAAATTGTGTGTAGACTTAGATGGGAAGAGGGAAGGTAACAGCCCAGGCCGCGATCTCCTTCTTGAGGTCGTTGATCTCCTGTACCTCGCCACTGGCAACCCTGCTCTTGAAGTCCTTGAGCTTGTTGTTCTCCTTGGGGAGCTCGCTCTGGATCTTCTTGCAGAGCTTGATGCACTGGTCGATGTAGTTGGCGATATTCTTGAAGTCCTCCTCACCCAGACCACGCGATGTCATGGCTGGGGCTCCGATACGGATACCCATGGGTGTGAGAGCTGACTTGTCACCAGGAGTGGTGTTCTTGTTGCAGGCAATGTTGACTTGCTCGAGAACAGCCTCAACACGGGCACCGTCAAGGGCGAAAGGCTTCAGGTCGAGAAGGACCATGTGGTTGTCGGTACCGTCAGTGACAAGCTTGTAGTCCATGCCCTTGAAGGCAACCTCAAGTGCCTTGGCGTTCTTGATGACTTGCTGCTGGTAGAGCTTGAAGTCCTCAGTCTGCGCTTGCTTGAGCGCAACCGCGAGCGCGGTGATGGTGTGGTTGTGGGGGCCACCCTGGTGACCAGGGAAGACGGAGAAGTTGATGGGTCCCTCGAGGTCGTAGAGTGTCTCCTTGCCGGTCTTGGGGTCAGTCTTGCGAACGCCCTTGCGGAAGAAGATCATAGCACCACGAGGTCCGCGAAGGGACTTGTGGGTTGTGGTAGTGACAATGTCGCAGTATTGGAAGGGCGACTTGTTGACACCAGCAGCGACCAGACCGGAGATATGAGCCATGTCCATCAGTAGGTAGCAGCCGACCTTGTCAGCGATCTCGCGCATGCGGGCGTAGTCGATCTCACGGCAGTAAGCGGAAGTACCGGCGACGAGAACCTTGGGGCGGTACATAAGGGCGTTTTGCTCGAGCTGGTCGTAGTCGATGAGGCCGGTGTCGAGGTTTACGCGGTAGGGGAAAGTCTCGAAGTATGTGGAAACAGCAGAGATCCTACTTCTGGTCAGCATGTCGTCCCAATACATATCGCTCGACCTGTACGCACTTCCTCTGGGGTGTTTGGTAGCCGTGGCTCAAATGTCCACCGTGTGGCAGGTCAAGACCCATCAGCCTGTCGTGTGGCCTCATGATGGCCTGGTAGGCCTGGAGGTTTGCCGGGCTACCACTCAAGCACTGTACGTTGACACCCCACTTCTCCGAGTCGAGGCCGAAAGTCTCAAGGGCGCGCTTCTGGCAGAGCAACTCGATCGAGTCGATGTGCTCGTTGCCACCGTAGTAGCGGGCACCAGGGTAACCCTCGGAGTACTTGTTGGACATGGGCGAGCCGAGCGCATCGAAGACAGCGCGGGAAGTGACATTCTCGGAGGCGATGAGGAGGATGGATTCGCGCTGACGCTGGATTTCCTTCTCCTGCGGTGTTTGTTAGTACAAGTACAAAGTAAGCAGGTAATGGCATAGTCGTACCATGATCTGGGCGACCTCTTGGTCGGTGTCCACCAGGGACTTTTCCATGAGCTGTGCCGCGTTAGCATTGCGCATCTTCTCTTTGACGCGGGGCAACATACGTCCTGGTGGGACTTGGGGAGTGCGTAGCTAGACATGACAGGCGATCAAATGGGGATGTGGTTTGAGGAGAGGGGGATTGAAAGAAAAAGATCGGAAGATAGCAGTAAGACTACAGCGCCTTTAAGCAGTCAGAGCACTAGATGTCCCTCTCATGCCAACCCCACCAATTTTTCTGGACGCGACAAAATGCCCTAGGCTCGCTTAGGTATGGCGCCATCGATAATTGCACTCTGCGGCCGGTCGTCGGAGGGACTCGGGCAGGCTTTGCGAGAGTGTGCAGTCAGACCTGTTCTTACAAGTTGTGTAGATGTAGCTCATGAGTGCGCATTTCATGGCAAGACGAACCCTTTCCCGTTTCGGGTCAAAAAGGCAGGTCGACTGGCGGCTCCGCTACTGCATTTCCCCGCGTTATGCGAGAATACCCCGGATGTCCATCGGGAGATATGAGCCATGCCACTGGACAAAAGGAGGCATTACATTTAACTTCTTTGACTGTCACCCGTCGGGAAAGCATCACGAAAGTTGGGGTAAAAGTTTTTGACGTATCCAATTCTCATTCTTTCATTTACTACATAAATACAGCCCATCCAAGCGTTGCTTTCAGTCGAGTCATTCCTCCTTCGTCTAACCATCGTTGGTGAAAACCAACACTCGCTCATGGATCAAATTGATCTGATGCAAACAGAATCTCCAAACGCCGGGTATGCCAGAAGAATTGTGAGCAGCAAGCTGCCACCGCGTCGCCCAAAATAAAAGGGTATGTAACTGAGCTGAAGAAGTGAAGGCCGAGTAAGCTCGGCGCCAAATTACACAATCGCGCCAACAAAATGCTCATCCTTTCGTAATTATGTTTTGAATGTATTCGCAGCCGGTTCGGTCCTCTTAGTCGTTGTCGGTGAGACGGTCGAGAACAATGATGCTGAGAATCATAACGAGCAACCCGATGGTTACTATTATGAGGAGTACGAAGCCGAACCAACCAAGGACCATGGCCGATGTACCGACACCAGACTTGACGCTGCCGTTACCCAGATCTTGGACGATGGTTGCTGCTGCGACGGATGCTGTGTGTTGCCACAAGACTGACACCAGGACGAAGATTGATGAGATGAAGATGAGCGCAAGGGCGACTTGGGAGACGGGTCGCGACGGGAAGGGCTTGACGTCGACGTCAGATCCGGTTCGCTCGTCTCGCTCCTCGTGCCATCCGGGGAAGGTAGCGAGGAGGATGAAGGTGAAGAAGGCGAGGATGATGGCGACAATGAGCAGGTATGGGAAGACAACCGCGTCCTTGAACGTGGCGGCAACCCAGACAAGGTTGAGGGGGTCCTGGTCGACTGAAACGTTGTCGACGAGCGCAGTGGCGTTGTTGGAGCAAATGAAGCCACCGCCGTCTCTGTTGATGCAGATGCCGAAATAGCCGACGCGTACACCGAGCTGTGCGTTGCCGACGATGTTGGCAATGGCGGCTGTGACACCGGGGTCGACTTGTTCCGGTGCGTAGGTGGGTGTAAACTTTTCGTACCACATGGAAATGAGGAAGATGCCGGGGATGAGCGGTGATGTGGATGAGCATCCTGCGAGTAGCAATGCTGCGAGAATGTTAGCTGTGCCCGTCTGATGTGGTTTCGTCCCAACTTACATAGCAATATTATCGCAATTGCAATGAGAATCATGAGAACATGGTGAAAGCCAAGAAACGGTATTAGCCCTGGAGATTGTTAGTCGTGATCGTTTTCCTGGATGCTGCGGTGTACTTACGTTGCATGCTAACCGCGAACCGTAAGTTCGCCATTGTGAATGTGTCTCTCCTTCAACTGCCTCTTATAGGCCTGTGTTCTCCCTGCGCCCCCAGAGGGCCGGGTGAGATGAGCGGGGAAGTGCACTCAGACTGCGGCTGGTAGTGGTCTCTCTCCTGTGAGGGTACGAGAGGGGAAGCGATGGCGTCTTGTCCCAAGTGTACTGCGTCGAATGCGGGATGCGGGTCGATGTTGGTACGCTCGGCTGGATGGCTCTACAGCGGCGGTGGATGCACTGCGACGACGATGGTCAGATGTCTCCTGTGTGGAAGAATATTCAAAGTGTGGGTGGTAGCGTGGAATGTGACTTCTCTCTTTGCCTGCAGCGACGGATAGTTTTGCTGTTGCGAAAATGGTGATGGCTGGTCTGAAGTGGCTGGAGGTGGTTGGCTTAGTCCATCAACAAAGCGGGTTGTCGAGGGGACCGAACACGAGCATCCTGCCCCGGCCGCCCCCAACCGCCAATCGCACGCCGCGCTACTGCTGATCCGAGCGCGTTCCTGCGTTAGAGCCTCCTGGCAATGTCCCCGTCCAGCCTCTGCATTTCCTGCGACGACGTGGCGCCTTGCGTACGGCACCGCCTAGAGCCCTGCCGCGACCGCTCTTTCGCGTGCGCCATCGCTGTCACCGCAGAACGCGTCGTAGCGCGATGCACTCGAAGATACCCGCTTCGACAGCGCATACCGCCATGTACCGTATATAGCAGTCGGTGTGCCGCCGACAGTGCGCGGCCGGAGATTCAACAATAAAAAGCATCACGCACCTCTATGTATCTGAGCATCCTACCATGCCACTTGGTCAACATGTCGTTCTGCGCACTCCTGTATGTTGAGTCCAGGCACATAGAAAGGCGGTCGTCGATACTATCACGTGACGGCCTCGAGGAGTATTTAGGTATGAAGTCGATGCGACAGCTTCAAGGCTCGTCGCAAGCAGCCAGTTCACAAGGCGACCTCCAACTCAGGGCTGAATGTTTCTATGGCTCGGCATCGGGCCCTGAGGTATTACCCGGTGGCCCTGCAGCGACGTCTCCTAAACATGCACACGGCGGAAGCTTGCGCTGCACCCTGTTTACATGGCGGCATACCACTTCCTTCATAGTCCCTAGACCTGCCCGTAGAGATCGCTGATCAAGTTACAGTGATTGCGCATCCAGAATCTCAACGTACGTCAGTGATCAGCAGAGTCATTTCGTGATCATGACAACGCGAGGCTAGGTGCTAAATAGAGGCAAGCATGGGGCTCCGTTGACCTGGCGATCGGACTTGAAGCTTGATTGTTACACCCTGTGCCCTTGGAAAGACGGAATGATGTCACCGCTACTACACGTGGGGTCGCGCGTCCGGCGCAGGGACGCAGGGACCTGTAGTGCCCTGCCCCACGACCCACCAGGCATCAAACTTCACCCAGCGGTTCACGACACGCATGCTCGACTACACACGACTAATCCTGATACCCGCTTGATCAATAATCGCAACGTGGCAAGCGCGCTCAAGGCGCAGTATAACGACCGCAAACATCAGTTGGCTAGCTCTTGTCAACACGGGTCAGCCACCGTGGAAAGCTTGCTTTCATCGTTGATCCATTCTTCCATCCCTGCTCATTCGCCTCTTATAGTGATATGCAAACAAACGAACAAGGACGACCTATCACGAAAGTAGATGAAATCTAGACCTACTCGGATTGCCGACTGAATGACGTCCTCGACGTGCTGGGCATACGCCGTGGTTTGTGGCTGCGCTGTTTCATTCCGGGCACATGTCAGTCAGCACTCCTGCTGAGACTGCGAACGGCAGTCACGAACCATGACGTAGCTGCTTGAGGTCCGGGGAGCATATAAGCAGTGCTCACCCTGTACTGAAGATAGACCCCTTCAACATCCACACCTGCAACTTCAATCAACTCGAATCATCAACCACCTACATCACACTACCCCAAACTAAACCAAACTACCACCTTCAACATGACCGACGCATTCCGCAAAGACACCCACACCAAGCTTGGTGAGAAGATGGTACGCCAGCTTCACCTTCCATTCTCCACCACCTTCACTAACACCCCCCTCAGCAACCCCAATCTTCCAAGTCCACCGGCACCAAGATCAAGGAGTCCCTGACTGGCACCGGCGACAAGGTTGCCCGCGAGCTCCAGCCCGACTCCTCCAAGACCAACACCCAGTCCACCATGGACAAGGTCGGACGCAGCAAGGACAACAACGTTCACGGCTCCACCGGTGGTAGCATCGTCGACAAGGCCAAGAACACACTTGGAATGGGTCACACCACTACCGGAACCCACACCACCCACACCCACGGCAGCGGCTTGTAAGCGTTGTGCTTGCTGTTGACGGTGGACGAAGGAATGAGATACCCAACTGAGGCATTATGAGATACCTTGCCTGCGGGCTAACGAATTAATATCCTATTACACTATGACTTGATGCCTGTGTCTATATTTGAACATATCGCGTACGCTTGATCTTGGTGACCTCCTGGTGTTATGAAATTGTCACTGTCTATCAGCGCAGCGCAGCCACTGTGCAGCTCCTAGAAATCGAACGTGGTATAAGAACTAGCATGATTGAAATAATCAATGGCGTCAAGCCAAAGTGTTGGCGTGATACTAGACCAACTCTCGTACAGCATATGGCTAATCTATAATTTACATAACTTCGTAATAGTTGCGGAAGCTGCGAATGTACGTGCGCAATTGCTCGCTACAGGTATGAACATGGAACTCGCGATCAAGTAGGCATCGCCATCACGCCATTCCACCCGCCTGATGCGCCTGCCCCTCCGCCTCTGCCACCACGCCCAGAAGGCCTCCCTGCCGTTGCGCCTCCTGATGCTCTGCTGCTGCTGCCCTTCGATGCCCGCTTCTTGACACCAGCAGAACCCTTACCAAAGCTCGCCCTCTTGCGAAAAGAGCCCTTCTTGTACCCTGACCCAGAGGCTTTCGATCTACCTCTGGCTGCTGGTGCCTTCGTTGCTTTGGACGTAGAAGGGGCCGCGCCGCCACCGAGCTGCGTGTATTTGCTGTTGAACTCCGCCACGGCTTGGTTCGGGAATTGGCTGAAGTGATGACTCGTGTGAACTGCATCATCGTCGTCCTCGTCCTCGTCGCCAAACTCGCCATAAAAGGATTCCTCTTCAGATTCTTCTGCAATGGGTACCTCCTCTTCGTCCTCACTACACAAGTCCACGACGAGTCGATGGTTTTGGTCGACAACTTCTTCTTCGTCATCATCGTCGATCTCGTGAATGACTCTGGATTGCTGGGGTCGGCGATTACGAAGCTGTGGATTCCGAGGTACTGGTGTGTCGTCCCCGTAGAAGTTTCTTGTGTTGTCTACCAAGGCCAAAAACTGCCTGCCATACAGATAAACCATCTCAGGCCTGATACCCGGAATAGTCTTCATCTCATCCAGATCCATAGGTAGATCAAGACCCATTTCACGTAGTACTGTGTCTGTGAAGATGGCTTCACGGTGGTTTTTCTTCTCTTCTATGCCCTTCCTCAACTGCTTAGCTCCGTCCATGAAGTCTCGCAGAACATCGGACTGGAATTCGCTGAGTCCTTCGGTGCGTTGGTCTGTAGTGATTGGAGCTCCGACACCTTTTGCTTTCGTGCTTCTTGATGGCTTGGCGACGCGTATTGGCGCAAAATCGTCATCAACCACGAAATCGTCCGCCTCGTACCCGCGGGCGGTCTTACTACGGGCGGGGTGTCGCGGAGCTTCGAATGCATCGTCGTCGTCGTCGTCCTCTTCATTATAGGCAAACGATCGGATCTTCTGCTTCGGTGCGCGTACGGGGGAGGGAACATTGGTAGACGGAATCTGAGTTTGGGTTTTCTTTGCCTTCTTGACAGCGGGTGCTTTCGCGCGCGCTTTCTGTGGCGAAGAACGAACTTGAAGCTTGAGTTGTTTTCGTTTGCTCTCGTAGTCGTTCCGTGCCGAAGCAGGCTATAATCATCAGTATGTAGAACACAGTGAGGGTAGTAGATACATACGTGTAAGTAGTTCGTCGCGAAGCCAACTTTGTTCACCTTGCTTCTTTCCCTGAAGGCCCCAGCATCGAGCAGGTGTTGGAAGATGCGTTCGTTGTCACCGCGTTCCAAGTCCTTGCCGTAGCCCCACCCATACTCTTCTAATCCAGAGCGTTTGATCTTCGCACTGCCCGCACCACGAAAAGCGTCCACGCACTGGTGCATCGTCACGTTGTCCTCGTGTACCTGGCTCACAAGTTTGATGGCCATGGCAGCGTAGTCCGTAAGGTCTTTGGTAACAAACGTCGCATCTGAGCGACAGTTGTCGCACGTCGAGTTGCACTTAGAGGCATCGAATGCTTCACTAAAGTATCCGAGTACTTGAGCGCGGCGACAGTCTGCTTTGTTTTCGCAGTACTGGATGACAGTTCTCAGCATATCGCTGAGTCGCTGTTTCTGCTCCCAGCTACCTTCGCCTTCCTCAATCATCTTGCGCAATATTCTCGAGTCGGCATACTGATAATACAGGTAGCACTCTGAACGTTTGCCATCACGGCCAGCTCGACCGGTCTCTTGGTAGTAGCCTTCCAGACTCTTGGGCAGCGAGTGGTGGATAACATATCGTACATCAGGCTTGTCGATTCCCATACCAAAGGCGATGGTAGCCACTATGACATGATATTCGTTCTTCTGCCATTTTCGTTGGACTTCGGATCGGTCTGCGGATTCCATTCCTGCGTGGTAGTGATACGCACGGATGCCCATATCGGATAGCTTCTGGGCCACTTGCTCACAGCTCTTTCGTGACAAGCAGTATATGATGCCGGATTTCCCAACGTATCTCTCTTTGATTAGATCCGCGATGCTGTCGATGACACCTTTGGCTTTTGGCACAACCTCGTAAGACAAGTTGGGGCGGTTGAAACTCTGGGAGAATTGACGGCAACCCTGGATACCGAGGTTTGCTACTACGTCAGTGCGGACAAGCTGGGTCGCAGTCGCGGTCAGTGCAATAACGGGTACTCCTGGAAACTGACGAACGACGTCTCCAAGTGCCTTGTAATCTGGCCGGAAGTCGTGGCCCCACTGACTGACACAATGCGCTTCATCGATGACGATGCGGGCAAGATTGCCCCCAGAATGCAATTGCTGAAAAGCACTGATCATTCTCTGGTTCTTGCTGAGCATCTCGGGTGTTAGATAGAGGATCTGTATGAACTGTTGGGGATCCCGCTGACGTAGCCCATCCATGATCATGTTCTTTTGTGCTGCGGTCGATTCTCCGTTGATCAGAAAGGCCTGCATCCCAAAGCGCTGTTTGCAGGCCTCCACTTGATCCTCCATCAAACTCAAGAGCGGAGATACTACGATGGTGACTCCTCTTGTCTTGCCTGAGGTAATTACTGACGGAAGTTGGTAACAAAGAGATTTGCCACCTCCCGTAGGCATGAGCACAAAACAGTGTTCGCCAGACAGCGTCGTGTTTATAGCTTCCAACTGTCCTGGACGGAATCCTCGCAGACCGAAGCGGCGAATCAGGGCGGTCCTTAGATCTTGTGACCAAGGGAAGTTCATACCAGGATGATTCTTAGCAGGCATATCCAGCTGCTGTTTCTTCGGTGAAGCTTGCTGGGCTGGTTTAGGCTGGGCTTTATTGGTAGAAGTTTCGCGGAACACCTCACGAGATTGTGTAGTGACGTGATTCCCAGCCCGCTCGCCCTTCCAATCAAAACCACCTGGTGCCTGATTCTCAATGTTGGTGATCTCGTGAAGGAAGTCATCATCGTCGTCCGGTCCAAATGCCTCGCCAAAATCATCGTCGTCATTGATCTCAATGGGTTGATGAAGTTCGCCCATGTTGTTGCTGAACAGGGTTTCGTTCTCTTCAAAGTCAAGCTCGCCAAACTCATCTGATGTGTGTTGCGGAGCTACTGGCCTTGATCGCTTTGGAGAACGTCGGCGCTCTGGCGTCTCAGGCACTCTATGGGATCGCTCTTTTGACTTCGCTTTTGGCTTTCCTGCCATGCCATCATTCCCACGGGCACGGGAGCCTAGATTTGGGGGCGGTAGTGGGGACGCAGCTACTTGCTCTTCTGCGAAACGGATATGCCGAGTAGGCGTCCACAGTTCCTGAGCGGGAGCCTCGGGTGGCCTACCGTATTGTGTCTGGGGGATGCGATGTGATCCTGCATCCCTTGATGCTTTTGGGTGTGGGCGGACCGGGCTCGCTTGGGTTGATTGTATGACCACGTTACGGCTGATTTTCGTTTCAGTCTTCACAAGAGGTGTTGACTGCTGCTTGATGGCTGCCGCATCCAGTAGGTAAAACATCTGGATGAGAACATCCTCGTTCATCTTGAAAAGTCTGCTGAGGGTTTCACCGTCCGCTGCATCAAATTGACCGATGTTCAAGTCATCCTCTAGCTTTTGTTTGACTCTCTGCCGCTGCCCGATTAGTTCCTCGTGTTTGGATTTCAAGGTTATCAATTGCTCGACTGCCTCTTTTCGTGAACGAGCGCGTTCCATCCTTTCTTGTTCGCTTGGATCAGGCTTGCCAAACTCGGAAAGATGTGCTACAAACGCAGCCCTAGCATTATCCCATGCCGAGCTTGCAGCGTTGAGGTGTTTCTGCAATCTTTGGCCTTCAGTGCCCAGGAAGGTATCCATGGATTCTCTGATAGCATCTCTCCTTTCCTTTGGAAGTTCGGAAGAGCTTGGTACGCGTTTTGTGGATGCAGGCACTGGTGTGGGTGTAGGCCTTGCAGCCTTCTTTGGAGACTGAGACTTCGCTGGAGTGGGCATAGAGTCCTGTTCCGGCTGATATGGGCTTGGGCTTCTTACGGTCTTCGAAGGCGATCGTATGGGAAGCTGCGTTTGACTGGCACCTCTGGTGAACTCGGTCATCGGTGTTTTCTCGCGCATTTTCTTCCCTGCTGGGGTGGGTGATTTCGTCCGGGATTGGGTATCGATATCCATCTCATCCAGTGCACCAAATTCGTCATCCTCCGAGTCCAAGACCGCATGCCCAACCCTCTTAGTACCAGGTGTGTCCAAACGTCGATCATTTCTAGCCATGGCCCCGGTCTTAGCGAGATCGTTCTTCCGGGGCGAAGGACTACGCGTTTGCTTCCCCATTTTGCGAGCTGGCGCATTCTCCGAGGGTGCGCGGCTCAGTGACTTGCGTTTGCGGGGTTGTGAGGCTATCGCATTCTCTGCATTCGCCATTTGTCTCTCCTCCTCTTCTAATTGCAACATAGCTTCCATGTCGTCGTCTTCTGCTGTCGCGGTGTGCTTTGACTGTTTGCCTACACCGTCTACGATGGTTGAGTATGGTGGAGGAGGGCTGTCGGGGGCCATGACCATATCGTCGATATCGGGGAAGTCATCGTCGTCGACGGGCTCTGGACTGAGCGCATGAGCCTTGCGAACAGGTCTGGGAGACTTGGTGCGACGGAGGTCTGCCTCGTACTCGTCGCTCTTTCGTTTCCGACCCTTAGAGGTGCGCGCTGGAACTGGAGAGGAGCGACCCGCGTCGTCACCAGTGAGATCGATTGAGTCGACATCGACTGGCTCGCGGTACTTCGTTCTCGCGGTAGCATGTTGGGAGGCAGGCGTGCCAGTAGTCCCAGTGATACTCCTCACATTCGCTGATAGATCTTGTATATTGTTCTTGAAACTTCCAACATCACTCGGTTCCTTTCGTTCCCTGCCTGCTGATTTGGAAGAGGATACATGTTCAGGCAACCCCGCTAAGATGAGTCTAGGCTTTCCACTCGCTGGAGTGTGCCTCAATCTTGCCATATCCAAGGTCGCGTCTTCCGTGCCTGGCGGGTTGTGTATATCAATAGTCCGTGTTCGAGCGAGAGCGCGGGGTGGAGCGGGACGTTCGGCCGGTAGTGCTGGTGGGGGTGGTGGCGCGGAGGCAGCTTCAGGCTCATCGTATCCTGCGTGGTCGTCCAAGAAGGAAGAATGCTGTTGAGAAATCGTAGCTGAACTCGTCGGAACTGCGTCGGGATCGTATGCAACGAGCGAAGCCGCGGGCGGAATGAAAGGCTTCTCTGCGATCAACCACTTGAGATGTTTGCTAAGATTGTTCTGAGGCATGAGAGCGTCGCATCGTCGGTGTGAGTCCGCATGAATATTTTACGCGTCGGTCCGTGTAGGCATCGCGGTTTTGCAGGCGTAATGGTGGCGATGTCACCGATAGCATCGTTGACCGTGTTGTGCTAACTCCGGAACGCGCCGCGCTAGCACCAAGTCACGTGCTGGGTGGATGCCGAAGAACGTCGAGTGGACCTGCCGCTTTGGAGTCAAACGTGCCGCTTGCTTCACGAACCCGCTCAAGACAGCCAATCGCGAAAGTGGCCCGCTCGATGGATCAAAATATGGCGCAGGTTGCGAAGGCACATGTCGCTTCCGGCTATCCTAGGCAATCATCGCGAAATCTAGACTCTTCATAGAGTCAGACGCGTCCCGTCACTCGTACAAGCACTTCTCGCGCCAACATTTATATGCTGCACTTCTTCACGTTCGAACATCCACGTCGGGAACGAGCTGTGAATGTTCCCAGTTCTACTTCTATACGCATCAATTTAATCCATCATGGAGGTCCCAGCTCACGAGCTGTTCCAAAGACTGTCGACGTCGATCTCAAAGCTACACTCAGGCCCACCGCCTGAGAATGTCCTTCCCTCAACGAATACGTTGAGTGCTGCTCGCTCTATGCTTCACTCCCACCTCCAGAGCCAGGGCGTGGGTCTCGAAGAAAGCATACGGCACATACAAGAGGACCTCGCCCCAGCCTTCAACAGTAGTTCCCGCTCTCCTAACTACTACGGCTTTGTAACCGGTGGTGCGACACCTGTAGCACTTCTTGCCGACAACCTGGTCACAGCCTATGACCAAAACGTGCAAGTTCACCTACCAAATGAGACCATCGCCACAGACGTGGAGGATCGAGCTCTTTCTCTATTGTGCGAGTTGCTCAATTTCGCACCAGAGCAATGGCCACACCGCATATTTACCACAGGTGCGACGGCAGCCAATATCCTGGGGCTGGCGTGTGGACGAGAGTATGTGATTGCTGAAGCCTCAGCACATCGTACAGACGTCGAGATTAGCGTTGGCGAACTTGGTATCACGGAAGCTATGCGGAAAGCTGGTATCGACGAGATCCAAATCTTGACCACGGTACCGCACTCATCGCTGAGCAAGGCGGCAAGCATACTAGGTCTGGGGCGGACGAGCGTCAAGTGTCTAGGAGAGCCAGATGCGCCGCACAAATTCGACATGCAGCTACTCAAGAAGTCTCTTGAGCGACCTGGTGCCGCATCGATCGTGGCTATCTCTGCATCCGAAGTCAACACAGGAGTCTTTGCGACTTCTGGGTTAGAAGAAATGCAGGAGATGCGAAAGCTGTGCGACATGTATGGAGCATGGATACATGTGGATGGTGCGTTTGGGCTCTTCGGCCGCATATTGACCTCACCCGCGTACTCCTCTATCACCCAGGCTTGTGAAGGTCTTGAGCTTGCGGATTCGATCACAGGTGACGCGCACAAGCTGCTCAACGTGCCATACGACTGTGGCTTCTTCTTCTCTCGACACCGCAACATCGCTGAACGCGTATTCCAGAATCCCAACGCAGCATACCTCGCTTCCGGGAACGACGCGAACGCCATCATGTCACCGCTGAACATCGGACTCGAGAACTCACGACGATTCCGAGCGCTGCCGGTTTACGCCAACCTTGTTGCGTATGGCAAAGACGGCTATCGTGCGATGTTGGAACGACAGATTGAACTCTCGCGAGGAATCGCAAGATACATTCTGGAGACTGATGGATATGAGCTCCTCCCTCAGCACGATACCCCTCAGGAAGAAGTCGTAAACAGCATATACATTATCGTACTGTTCCGTGCAACAGATGAAGCACTGAACAAGCAACTGGTCAACAAGATCAAGGCAACGAGGAAAATATATGTGTCAGGTACAGCATGGGACGGGAAGCCAGCTTGTAGATTTGCAGTTTCTAACTGGATGACGGACGCCGAGAGGGATTTGCCCATCATCAAACAGGTGTTGCAAGCCATATTGTCCGACAAAGAGAGTGTACAGTCGTAATAGCGAACTGGATTTACAAGAATGAAACGAGTATGAGCGTACTACATGTCCTCCATCTTGTACACTTCGTACACTGGCTCCTCGTATGGGTGTGCTCTGCTTCCATCAGCGATCTTGATCATCACTGGAGATGGATACTTACTTTTTCAGCGCTTCCACGGCCTTGACAGTTATGTCGCGCCCCATGCACATGGCCTCGACTCTGTACTCGTCAACTTCCTGTAGTTCACCAGCCTTGCCAATCTAAGAGCCGTTGTCAGCCTTCACTGTTCACCACACTGTGGCTCTATGTATGCCTAAGAAACCTACGTGAGGATCGGCAGCGTTGCCCGGTCTAAATTGTCCCGTTCCTCTGCTTGTGAAGCAAACTTCCGTGTAGCCCCCTTGGCCTGGATAACGCCCTGCACCGGCACTCAAGACAGCGGTCTTGCAGGCGCTGAGGGCAGAGGGAGGGACGAAGAATACAATCTTGAACTTTTGCAGACTTGATGCCATGATTACGCAGGTAGGAAGCGATGAGTATGACAGTTATACAAAAGAGATTGGAGTACCCGCAGCCTTTTGGTATCTTTCGTTATATGACTGCAGCTGAGATCCACGATGATGTGGATGTAGCCAATCGCAACGGTGCCTGGGGCGGGGCTACCTTCACGGCAGCTGCACAGCACCGCATATGGTAACCATGAGCAGTTTGGTATGTGTGAGGCAGACTCTACCAGCAAAACGCGAAGCCTAATAATGGGAAGTCTGTCTGAGAACAGAATCAAAGGCGGTCAAGTTTGCGTTGTTGAGGTGTACCTCGAAGCCCGGTGCAGTCTGACGGTTGAAGGAAAGGTGGCGGCACGTTAGCCCCGCGCCCCGCTACAGGCAGACCGCGTGTTTGTTTACCTGTGCGCACAACACTAGGAAAGTGTCCAGTTGCACAAGGATACTCCGCGCAATTCGCGCCCAACCACGATCAGCCCACAGCCATAGCAATCATGGCTTCCATGTCCCCGAGGAAATCTACGCGCGCTGCTGCGACGCGCCGCAAAGCACCCGTTGTCGACGACTCGGACCAGGAGGAGAACAGGACCCCGACGCCCGAAGTCAAGCAGGAGGAGGAGGAAGAATTCACACCGGCCCCCGCGCCACTCAAGACGGGACGGGGACGGGGAAGGCCTCGGAAGGCTGCAGCCCAGAATGAAGAAGCGACACCCAAGCCCGCAGCGAGGCGGCGGACGCGCGCCACAGAGTCGGTCGAACCCACGCAGACGCTCACACCCGCGACAGAGAGGACCACCAGGGTGGGTTCACCCTCCAAGGCGGTGCCCAAGAAGCGCGGCAGGAAGCCACGTGCTTCTGTCGCTGCACCTCCGGCTGAGGACACCTCGCACTTGCTCACGCCTGAGCCTTCAATATCGCCCGAGCCCGAGGTTGAGCAGGCGTCCGAAGCCACCGTTACACCAAGCTCGCCGCTCGCCGATAGTACAAACGACACGGCAGACGATGCCACGAATGACATGGTAGACGATCCTACGAGTGACGCTGCGAGCGATGTTACCATGACCGACCGAACGCCGGAGCCTGCATCCGCACCTGTGCCAGAACCCGTACCCGAGCCTGTCGCTGAGGTTACCCAGATAGAAGCGAAAGACGAGTCGCCCGTACCGGAACCGAAGGTCGAGGTTGAGCCTTTATCAGAGCCCCAGCCCCCAGCCAAGGTCATGGAGGATCTCGGCACACAACAAACTATGCTTGAGCCTATAGATATTGTGGTCAAGAGGCGAGCGGCAGGTATCCCCGCGTTGCATGAGCCTGTGGCGCCTAAACAGCGGACAGTAATCACCTGGCTTGTCCTCAATAACTTCAAGAGTTACGCTGGCCGACAGGCGGTTGGGCCCTTCCACGCCTCCTTCTCCTCCGTGGTGGGACCGAACGGCTCCGGGAAGTCAAACGTCATCGACTCGCTTCTCTTCGTCTTCGGTTTCCGTGCAAGTAAGATGCGACAGAGCAAGCTTTCCGCCCTCATTCACAATTCGGCGGCGTTCCCGGACCTGGATTACTGCGAGGTCGAAGTCCACTTCCAAGAAGTCAAGGACCTCCCAAACGGCGGCCACGAAGTCATCCCTGACTCAGACCTCGTTGTCTCTCGAAGAGCGTTCAAGAACAATTCGAGCAAATACTACATCAACAGGAAGGAGTCTACATTCACGATTGTCACGACCCTGCTTAAAGACCGCGGCGTGGATCTCGACCATAAGCGTTTCTTGATCCTGCAGGGTGAGGTTGAATCGATCGCGCAGATGAAGCCAAAAGCACAGGGCGAACATGACGATGGTCTGCTAGAGTATCTCGAAGATATCATCGGCACGTCCAAATACAAGACACCCATTGCAGAGTCAGAGGTCGAAGTGGAGACCCTGAATGAAGTCTGTCGTGAGAAGAGCAGCCGTGTACAGCACGTCGAGAAGGAGAAGAGCAGTCTGGAAGAGAAGAAGAACAAGGCGCTCGCCTACATTCGTGACGAGAACGAGCTGGCCTCGAAGCAGTCCACCCTCTACCAAATATATGTGTCCGAGTTCGACGATCACATTCAAGTCACCCAGGAATCTGTCGGACAGCTCCAGTCGCAGCTTGATGAGGAGTTGCAGAAGCACCAGGGTAACGAGGAAGAGATCAAGGGGCTTGAGCGACAATACAAGACTGGCGCGAAAGAGTGTGAGCAGCTCGAAAAGAAGAACCAGGAGTACCAGAAAGAGGTGGCCCGCGTTGACAAGGAGACGGTCAAGTTCGAGGAGAAAAAGAAGTTCCTGGCTAATAAACAGAAGAAGCTGGAGAAGACCAAGGAGACAAGTGGCTATGGTCGATCGGAAGCAGACAGCCTCGCCAAGCAGTACGCTGCGGACGTCGAGCGCTACAACGAAGAGATTGCTGAACTCGAGCAAAGCATGGAGGTCGAAGCGAAGGAGCTCGAGACGATTCGCAAGAGCTTGGCTGGTAAAACACAGGGTCTCTCCGACGAGATCGCTGCAAAGCAGAAATCTTTGGAACCTTGGAGTGCGAAGATCAACGAGAAACAGTCCGCTATTGCAGTTGCCCAGAGCGAGCTCGACATCATGCGTGAGCGTGAGAATGCAGGTGCCAAGGGTATTGCCGAAGTCGAAGCAAAGATCGAGAGCTTGGAGGAAGCCAAACAGGCGAAGGTTGCAGAACTTGATGAGTGCAAAGCCGAGAGGAAGCGTGTCGAGAAGAACGTACAAAAGACACAGGCTAAACTTGAGGAGATAACTCAACAAGAACCGGCGCTGAGGTCGAAGCTATCTGGCGCACGAGCCAAGGCAGATGAGGCCCGGGCAAGTCTCTCTTCCGCTCAGACTCAAGGCAACGTTTTGACGGGTCTGATGCGTCTGAAAGAATCAGGACGTATCGATGGATTCCATGGTCGACTCGGGAACCTAGGCACCATCGATCAGAAGTACGACGTTGCTATCTCTACGGCCTGTCCGCAACTAGACAACATGGTTGTAGACACAGTAGAGTCTGGTCAGCAGTGCATTGAGTACCTACGGAAGAACAACCTCGGTCGCGCCAACTTCATTCTCCTGGATCGCCTCGCCAAGCGTGACATGTCGCCAGTGCAAACACCCGAGAACGTGCCACGTCTTTTCGACCTCGTCAAGCCTAAGCACGAAAAGCTCAAGCCTGCATTCTTCCAGGTTATGACAAACACGCTGGTCGCCGAAGACCTTGACCAAGCTGAGCGTATCGCATATGGCGCGAAGAGATGGCGAGTCGTCACCCTAGACGGCAAGCTTATCGACACTGCGGGTACCATGAGTGGTGGTGGAAGCAGAGTAGTCAAGGGAAAGATGTCTTCCAAGCTCGCGTCTGACGTCTCGAAAGACCAGGTCACAAAGCTCGAGCATGACCGCGATACGCTTGAACAGACCTTTGCTGAGTTCCAACAAGAGCTGCGGGAGCTCGAGACTGCGCTGAGAGACCTCAATCAGCAGATACCCGAACTAGACACCAAGTCACAGAAGCTTGCGCTGGAACTTGAGAGTTTTGATCGCAATATTGCGGATTCTCAGCGCCGCATCAAAGAGCTAGGTAGTGAACAGACATCCACGAAGACCGACAAGGGACGCATCACATCGCTGGAGAAGAACATCGCCACGATGGAGAAGGAGGTCTCTAAACTTCGTGCAGAGACTGAGGATATTGAAGCGGAGATCAAGGCTCTTCAGGACAAAATCATGGAGATCGGAGGAGTCAAGCTACGAGGTCAGAAGGCCAAAGTCGATGGTCTCAAGGGACAGATCGATACATTGACCGAGCAAGTGTCCAATGCACAGGTCGCGAAATCAAAGGAAGAGAAGCAGTGCGTCAAGCACGAGAAGGCACATAACGATGCCATCAAAGAGCTCGAAAAGCTTGCTCTTGATGCCGAGAAGGTTGAAGATGATATGGCTTCACAACAACGCGACGTTTCCGGGATCCGACAGCAGGCCGAAGAAGCGCAAGAACAGCTCGAGGCCAGGAAAGAAGAACTTCAATTGGTCAAGAAGGAGCTCGATGAGAAGCTGGGCGAGCTCAACGAGACGCGTGCGGTCGAGATTGAGATGCGCAATAAGCTCGAAGAAAGCCAAAAGACTCTGAACGAGTACCAGAAGAAGCAAGCATACTTCCATGACAAGCTAAGCAAGCTCGCATACCAAAATGTCACCGACTTGGGCGAGGAACAAGAAAACGGAGGTGAAGGTCTCCCGTCTTACAGCAAAGACGAGCTTCAAGACATGGACAAGGCTACTCTCAAGGACCAAATCGCCCACTTGGAGAAGAAGAATGAGTCCACGCAAGTCGACCTAGCGGTCCTCGCCGAGTACCGCAAACGTGTCGAGGAGCATGCTGCGCGCTCCACAGACCTCGCTTCTGCTGTCAGCGCCCGTGACGCTGCAAAGCACAAGTGCGAAGAGCTTCGACGTCTTCGCAAAGAAGGTTTCAAGGCTGGTTTCGACATCATCACTGCGCGTCTCAAAGAGATGTACCAGATGATTACCATGGGTGGCAACGCCGAGCTCGAATATGAAGATACACTCGACGCCTTTTCCGAGGGCATCCGGTTCTCAGTAATGCCTCCGAAAAAGTCATGGAAGAACATCAGCAACCTTTCCGGTGGTGAGAAGACATTGAGCTCTCTAGCTTTGGTGTTTGCTTTGCATCACTACAAGCCTACACCGTTGTACGTCATGGACGAAATCGACGCGGCGCTAGACTTCCGCAACGTGAGCATCGTGGCGAGTTATATCAAGGAGAGGACGAAGAACGCACAGTTCATTGTTATCTCACTTAGAAACAACATGTTTGAACTTGCATCGCGGCTGGTCGGCGTGTACAAGGTCAACCACATGGTAAGCTCATCTCAAGTGCACACTCAATGGCTTCAGCATCGTTTACTGACTTATTTTAGACGAAAAGTGTTACGATTGAGAACAAAGACTATATCATTAAACAGGCTTGATGATTGGTGGGCAACGAAGACTCTTGCGATTGGTGTTTGGTGTTGGGAGTAAACTCGCGGGCACGTATTCGGTATGAAGCGGAATGGGTTGGGCTAGCTGCGATGATACCATACTGAGATACATGCGGCCTGGTACTGAACGAATGCAATGTTGAATGTCATTATCATTATATCTATAAAACCTCGCTTTGAGCACTGATATACCTAACTGAGCGTCCAAGGTTGCGCGAATCTACAGTTGCACGGAGCTAGATCAAACTAGCTTTGCTCGCTCTCCTCCCTTAGGCTCTTTAAGTGGCAGCAGTGTAGTCAATTTCACTTCCCGTCCCTTTCATCAGGCATAGCGGCTGCCTGCGCACACAACAAAACTTCTCGACCGAGGCGTTGCTACGGTTTCCAACTCCCACGCAATCGCCCCTCGCCACCTCGGACCTCCACCTCATATACCGCTTACACTTGTCTTAGCTTTGACCATTGCTAACAACCTACTCAAGTACGTCAACACGGGTTACACCAACTTTCGGCCTACACCACATACCCACTTCCTGCCTCTGCCCCTACCTATACCTATGCCCGCAACCACTGCACGTTCTCCACCAACACAATAGTGCACTCCTACTTCACCAGCACCTCACAACTTGAGCGCGCGACTACGTCAGCCGCTCACAACACCATGGTCCACGTCACTGACTCCGTTCCCATCCCGTTGAAAGGCCACACAACTCGAGATGTTAGCAGCGCAGAAGAGGCAGCGGTAACTCCTATATCCGAAGCGAAAAAGACCTCTGAGAGCCCTCGAGTCGAAAAGAACAATGGCCAAACTACGCCTAAGCGAACTCTTCGCAGTACCAAGTCTACCCAGACCATTCCGAGCAAAGACACAACAGTCAAATCTGTCGAAATGACGGCTGTATCAGAAGAATCAGACTTATCTGCATCGGCGACAAGCAGCGATGAAGGGGTTGCTGCAAGGTCAGCGTCCGGGACTGAGGAGAACTCTCGCGTAGACCGCAAGGCCAAACCATTCGTCACCTCTTCGAAAGACCCTCGCGCCGTTGCTCAGGAACATTCGTCACATGGCAAGAAGCGCGCGGCAGAAGACAAGAAAGGCGGTCGAGCGAAGCGTCAAGTACGATCATCCCAGGAGCTGGGTCTGACCTATAACAGCATCAAGGCAATCAACATGCCGCCGCGTGATCTCGTGGCCGGCCAAGACCCTCCCGCTCCCACACCCGGTGCATCTCCCTATGGTGACACAGAAGATCACCAGAACAGTATGATCATCTACTTGCTAGACGATTTGGAGCACACATACTCGCAGGCGACTATCTTGTACAACAAGGCATTCCCAAACGATACAGTGACGGATGAAGCTGTACGTCGCCGCCATATTCGGTCTCTCGAGCGCTTACAGAAGCGCTACGGTGCAAGGCCTGCTACGCAGATTGGCGTAGTCGGCAGGAACATCTCGAGACGTGGAAGGCCGCGTGCGCCCCGTCTAAGTGGTATTCAGCCCGAGAAGGACTTGGTTGCTCCCTCCGAGGAGCAGACCGAAGGCGAAGGCGAAGGCGAAGTCTCGGCCCTCGAAGAGACTTCGGCGGATACATCGATTGCTTCTTCGAAGGGTGGCTCGGTCAAAGCCATGAAGCAGGCTCAGCGCGAGAAGCGGAACTACAAGAGCCACGAGTTTGACAAGGCCTGCATTGTTGTTTGGCACGATGCTGAAGGCATGTCGTTCAAGGACATCCGCAACAAGCTCGAGGAGCGTGGATGGTCCCTTGGCGTGCCCACGGTCAAGAAGGAGTATGCGAAAGCTCGTGCTCGCATCTGGGGCACGTCACCAGAACCTGCCGCCGACGATACTGAAGAAGGCCATGGAGAAGTGATCGAAGATGAAGAAGACGGAGACGTGAACATGGAGGAGGAGTCAGTTGAGCAGGAGGAGATGTGAGTTGGAGACGACGGGGTGGCAGGCGTCACCGTGCGGCGACCCGATAGTACAGGTTGGAGGCGACAAGGACTGGACATATGATTGTAAACGTAGCAGTGCGGCCACCTGATACATTATAATGTTCTATTGAGAATCCCTACATCCGTGCACATTGCGTGAAGTGAATCTTGAACGCAGCGATGCTTGACCGTTCTCTTTGACTAGTTTTAGCTTGGCGCACGGGCCACTCCGCCGCGGCCTTGAACCGCGACTGGATTCCATCACTTGTACACGACACGGAGCCATTTGGCTGTATCGACACCCGCGCCCCCGCACGACCGAGAAGCCCCCCAAAGACGCACGCGAACACCCGACGCAACCACCCGGCCTGTCTCTGTGGCGCCTCGCAGTATTTCGAGCGCGGTGATAGCGTGAATGACGGCGCGCGCACCCCTCAACCGCCCTTCTGCCTCGCGGCGCGCTTTCACTTTTTGCGCTTGAGTCACACGCCTATATTAATACCTCAACTGCCCTCCAACTCCCCGAACACGTCCAGCGACGCTTAGCTCCCATAATACCACACGCGACCATGGCCGACGAACACCCACCCCAGAATGTCGGCGGCGACTCCACCGCGGACAACGATGAGGAGGACTTCCGCAAGATCATGCAACAGATGTCGCGGGGCGCTGCTGAAGGCGAGGAGGATCTCCTGGGTGGTATCGCGGACCGGCCGCTGGATATTGGCGAGAAGGCCGACGACGCAGTCGACTACGAAGACATCAGCGATGACGACTTGCCGGACGAGGAGTTCGCGTCGGGCGAGGGCGCCGATAGCACCCAGAACTTCAGCGGAACTACTCTACAGGATTCTGGCGGCGCAGGTGACAACGAAGACGTCGACATGGACGACCTCTTCGGCGACAACCACGACGATAACGATGATCTCTTCGGCGACGATCCCAGCCACTCCGACCCGGTGCAAGAGTCCGCGCGACACGAAGACGACCCTCTCACCTCCATCGAAGACCTTGTCCAGGAAGGCTTCAGTAGTGTCGCAGAGGATAAGCCACAGTCTGCCACCCGCAACATCGCCACTAGTGTCGCACAGCAAGAGGTGGAAGAGGAAGATCCCGAGGTGCGAGAGCAGCTGGCTCTGTTCGCACAGTCTTCGCGCAAGAAGGATGAGCCGGCGGCTGCACCCGTAAAGACATCGCGAGAGGAGTTCGAGAAGATCTGGCCCAACTTTGAGGCGGACAAGCCGCCACGCTTCTTCAGTCTGGTACCTCGAAAGCGCGCTTTCTATATCCCCAAAGTTCCGCAAAAGACACCGAGACCATTCCAAACCAACAAGCTTACCTTGGACCTTGCGACGGACCAAGAAAAAAGCTTCCGGTTGCATCCTACGACCACCACTGCCAAGTCAGGCCGGCAGCAAGAAGAGGAGCAGGGTGGTCTCATTCACATTACCAATACCGCCGACGAAGATGGCGATAGCGAAGATCAGTTAGAGTTGGACAACCTCGACACCATCGACGACCGTGAGATGATCGGCAATGTATCATGGAGCGACCTACGGATTGCCTGTGAGGATTGGGACGTGCCAGATGGTGCAAGCGATGTGACCATGTCCGACGGGAACCAAGCACCAACGCCGCCTGATAGCATGGGGGGCATTGACTTCGAGCAGTTATCGCCGAACAAGAAGCGGAAGCTTGGAAGCCGTGAGCAGCCCATCCAATTCTCCGTATACGATCACATGGACCTACCCACCTGGGACGATCCCGAGCTTGAGACGGCGCGACTGTCCAAGAAGATTCTTCTCGACATGAACGACCCCCATCTCCTACTGGATGTGCAGCAGCCCAGTGCAGAGCCACCGAAACCTCGGACATTGGGTGTAGGCCTCAAGCGCGACAGCCGCGGAAGTCTTGCAAACCCCATGTTCAAGCGCTACAACATCTCCAACGATGAGGCCTACGACGCGCTCAAGGAAAGCAGCCAACAGAAGGTCCGTAGTACGATTGGCCACATGAACGTTGAGCACAGCTTGCCCGCACTGAAGCTGCAATATCCTTTCTACAAGGTTGCGCTGTCCGACCGCGAACTCCGGTCTTTCCACCGTCCTACTGTCACGTTCAAGCCCGGTGAGCGAGCTAGTATCTCAGTCCTCAAATCTGTCAAAAGGAAGCACAAGAAAAACCTCAAGCCATCCGAAGCTTTCGCGTCAGCAGAAGACCTCAACATTGGCGATAATTCTGACCTCCTCCTTGCCGAGTACTCGGAGGAATACCCTACCACGTTGTCCAACTTCGGTATGGGTGTCAAGATTCTCAACTACTACCGTCGGAAGGACATGGAAGATACTGCGCGACCAAAACCGGAAGATGGTATTGGTGAGACCTCGGTGTTGCTACCGCAAGACAAGAGCCCATTCTCGCTGTTCGGTCAGGTTGAGCCCGGCCAGCAAGTGTTGACGCTTCACAACGCCATGTACCGAGCTCCCGTGTTCAAACATAAGCCCGAACAGACCGATTTCCTTGTGAGCAGAAGCTTCACTGGTATTAATGGCCCCAAGTACTACATGCGAAACATTCCAAATCTCATGGTCGTCGGTCAGCAGTTTCCTTCTGTGGAAGTGCCCGGTACACATGCCCGCAAGGTTACTGAAGCCTCGAAGAAGCGATTGAAGATGCTCGCGTTCCGCTTGTATCGAAAGGGACAGCAGAAGAATGCGCGTCAACCTTGGGTCAGCAACGAGATGATCAAGCAGCATTTGCCTGGTACCGAGATTGCGCAGAATCGCTCTCGAATGCGAGAAATCATGAAGTACCAGAAGGACATTGGAACTTGGGAGCCGGTGCCTGGAGAGACTGTTCCCGAAGAGCCGATTCTACGCACTTGGATCAAGCCAGAAGATGTTTGTCTGATCGACTCGATGCATGCTGGTGATAAACAGCTGCAGGACGCCGGCATCAAGTCGAACGAGATCCGTGACGACGATGAAGAGGCTGACAACGAGAACGCTGATGTCAAACTCGCGCCATGGAACACAACAAAGAACTTCCTCAACGCTTGCGCTGGCAAGGCTATGTTGGAGCTTCATGGTGACGGTGATCCTACCGGTCAAGGTCTGGGTTTCAGTTTCATCAAGGTTTCGATGAAGGGTGGTTTCAGAGATGTTGGTGAGAGTGCAGCTGATCGTCTCGATAACAAGAAGATGAAGGAGCTTGGTGGCCACAGCTACAATGTCCAGCGTCAACAGGTCATGTACGAGAACGCCATCAAGCGCATCTGGAACAAGCAGAAGGAGAGTCTATCTGCTCAGAACCCGCCCTCCGACACCGAAGACGATGTGGACTCTGCTGTAAACCACAACAACACAGGTCGCCAGCGTTCCGAAGTCGGCACCCCGGCCGTACGTCCTGATGATGAGACCATGTCACAAATGTCTCGCAATAGCAATGCGGACAACAGCGGCAAGAAGCTCAAGATCACTCGCACTATCAAGAACAAGTACGATGAGTACGAGGATGTCACAGAGGTCATCACCGACCCCGCCGTTATCCAGCTCTACATCAAGCACAAGCGACAGCAGCGTCTTCTCAACATGCGCATCGAGGACATCAAACCAACTGGCGATCCTGAAGTGGACAGGGCCCAGCAGCTGAAGTTGAAGGCAGAGTTAGCGCGTCTAGCTCGCAACATTGAACGCCGTGAAGGTCGTGAAAAGGCAAAGGGCATGCACAAGTCGCAGACCGGAGAAGGTGGTGCGACTGGTGGACCAGGCAAGGGCGGAGCAACACCTCGCAAGTGCGCTAACTGCGGCGAGGTGGGTCATATCAAGACCAACAAGAAGTGCGTAGACAATCTTCCCTTTCTTCAACGAATTTACTGACAGATTCTCCACCAGGCTCTGCCCGCTCCTCAACGGCCAACGGAAGCAGAACGACACATTCAGGGACGCAAGTGCTGCATCTCCCGCCACCGTCGTTCCTGCTACTCCATCCTTCGCCGGCTCACCGTCCTAGAACGACAACGTCACTAGCGGCACAGTGACTGGCTCTCCATCCACTGTTCATAATCCCGGGGCACCCCATTAGTAGAGGACATGATCGAGATGCAACAGCTGCTACGTATCATAACTGGTTTATCAAGTTTGTACAAGGACATTCGTCCTGCACGGACTATCTGACCATTAACGCATCATGTGTGGTGGTATGAGCATGGGGATTTCGAGTCTTTTTCTCTTTCAATGCATAGCATGGCGTTGGGCGGACCAGGTCAAAACGGTACTCGGAACCTGGGCTTACTTCGGTAGCTCTCATGGCGTTTATTCTTTTGTGAGCACAGGTCTTATGTGCTCCGCTCGTTGACACTCGAGCAAAGTAATCTGTATAACATGTTCCCTGCAGAGGGGCGAAATGAGAGTAATCATTCATGAATTGTGCTTGTCCATGTTGGTGATCATGTCACGGTTTGTCGATAGATGATCATGCCAGGTTGGTCGACTTGATCTGGTCATCCACATGTCCTCTATTTCAGTAGAGTAGAGGACGTCACGTACGTTGCGAAGAAATACATGATAGTGCATCCACAGTCTCATACATTGACTATACAAGAAGATAAGAAAGAGTTGATACAGACGGCAAGAAAAAATCGCACAAAATCCATGTGAACTCTCTCGCAATGCTACGTTCACTTGAAGCAAAAATGCTTTCCCATGCAAGGTTGGTCTCCAAACACCTCCGCCAATATACACATTCCTATATTCGCCTAAAACCCCACCTTCCATATCCTACACCACCCCATTATTCATCCAGATAACCGATTTTGCAGAATTGGTTCAGACTCCGCACATCCAACTGAGCGGTAAGCAATGCGCCGAGCATGGTCTCTTTCCGAGGTAAGATGTCTGCCTTGACTTTCCACGAGCTACCGTTGAAGTTGAAAATCTCCATGTCGTCGTCTTCATCTTCGTCATAGTCGTCCTCATCATCGTGTTCCATGTGCCCGTTTGTTTGCTGTACGCCCTTGACCAGCGGTTCACCACCCTTTGACTTGTCACCTAGGCGTTTCAGGGTTGATAGCGCGCGATGGACGATGAGCTGGAAACCTTCCCGGTCATGGTCCATGGGCCGTTGGCCGCGGTGATTTGGCGGTTGTGGGGGGTGCGGTATGGCCGCATCGGTAGCGGATAGCGACATGGCGAACTTGAGTAAGCTATGCGCCCAGCCGTCTTCCGACTCGAGCCATGAGCGACAGATACCAGTCTCGGGCCCTGGAGCTAGGCTGGCGAGTATATCTGCCGCCAACATGCCCTGCATCAGGTATGCTTTCCGTGACTCTGCAACACGCGCTTCGAACATGCGCACCTCCTTCGGGCGTGGCTCTTTCATCTGGTACATTTTGTTTTCAATGTAGTTGCGGTCCGGCACAACGGAGATGGCGAGGGCGAAGGAACGCGTTAGGAGGTCGTACGCAGGGATAGATGTTGCCTCGTTGATGAATATTTGCTTGTAGTAGGTCCGGTTGGGATCATCGCGAGCGAGGAGTTTGGCAAGACTATCAACGGCAGAAGGGAGATAGCGGTGGATTTGCGGGTTGAAGGGTGTGAATTTGACAGGCTCAGCGGGTCGCGGAACTGGAGCAAAAGCGCAGAGGAAGTGCAACACGGCGTATGCGTCTTCACGATTTGGCAACACAACCTTCGCGCTTGTGTTAGAGAAGAAGGTGACTACATCCTTCATGAAGTCGAAGGTGTTGATGTGTGATCGTAGCAACAGTACGCGGGTTCCGACAAGCCGTATGAAGTTTGCGAGAAACTTGATTACTGGAGCGCTGACCAAAGAGTCGTGGTTGACTTCGAGGAAAGAAAGGTTTCGGAAGATGGTGGTGATTGCCAGCAGCCGGTCTGCAGTACGGTCGAGCATGTACTCCTTCGTACCAGCCTGTGGGAGTTCTTGTAGTGCCGAGGCTTCCTCGCGACAGTGATGTAGGACGTCCTCGTATGGGGTGAGATCGATGATATCAGTGACTTCGGGATTGTCGTTGCCTAGTATCTCCAGCTGATCTTCGGCGTACTCTACCAGCACTTCTGTCAAGTCGTCGCAGTGCGACAAATTGAACTGGACGGTGTTGTCATACGTTATCCGCGTCAAGGTATCCAGACCCAAGCGCACCTCCGCATGTAGTCCCGACTTGATACTCATAATGATGGCTCGAACGTCGATCACACCCATCTCCGGTAATAACGGAACATTTGGTTTGTAGTTTGTGATTGTGTCGATCATGTTCTTGAAGTTGTCGGAGTCGAAGTCCAGACCTCCCCATGTATCTTGCGTCCGGTAGGCGGGCTGATAGACCCTTGTGCCATCATCTTGCTCGATTACTGGTTTGCGTTTCTCGGGCTCCTCAACGGCGGCCGCGGCTGAATCTGCGGCGGCGTTCTCTTCTTGCTTCATTGGTGACGACTGCGATTGGCCGGGCTCTTGTCCCTGAGTAGGTGTCCCTTCCAGCTGTCTGCTGAGGCTTTTCCGCGCGTTTCCGTCCGGCTGTGGTGTTGTGCCGTTGACGCTTGGTAGCGCTGCATTGCTCTGTAAAGGCGTCGACTGGTGTGGGTGTGGGGAAGGGTCGAGTTGCTGATGCGGCTGTTGGGCAGGCGGAAGCGATTGCCGTTGCTGCTGTTGCTGCTTCATGGCTTCCTGTGATCTCTGTAGTTGCTGCAGATATTCCTGGTGTCCTGCAGGATTGACTTGTTGTCCCGGCATAGTCGGTCTTGTTGGCGACATTTGCTGACCCACAGAACCCATCTGGTTCATCTGGCCCATTTGACCCATTTGATTCATCTGTCCCATTTGGCCCATCTGTCCCATCTGTCCCTGCGGAGGCATACCCTTCTGTTGCATTTGCTGTTGTCTTTGCAGATATGCGGTCTCGTAAAGGCTCAGGTTCTGTTCGTATATCTGGCGCAGTTCGTTGGGGGCGTTTGGGAACTGTTGTGGATGTATGTTCATCATTTGCGCGATTCTGGGCCAACCGTTTTGTTGCGTCACAAATCGATGGCCCTTGAAGCGCATGACGGCCGCGTAAAGGTTCTGAAGATTTGTCGGCCGACCGGCGCAGAGTGGCTGGTGGTTGAAGGGT
Organism: Alternaria hordeiaustralica; assembly: GCF_023758085.1. Lineage (NCBI taxonomy): Eukaryota > Fungi > Ascomycota > Dothideomycetes > Pleosporales > Pleosporaceae > Alternaria > Alternaria hordeiaustralica. The sequence continues at coordinate 2,319,279 of NW_026056773.1, read as the reverse complement.
CTATTATGCTGGGCCATCAGCGCCTGAACGTTCTTAATGAACTGGTTGTATTGCGACTGTTGGTTCTGCGCTTGCCCTTGAGCCTGCATCATGTTCTGTTGCATGCCCGGATGCTGCATTGGGTTTTGCATTGGATTCTGCATTGCGCCTGGCATCTGCGCGCCTGGCTGCTGCCCTTGTCGCGCAGCCATGTTGCTCGCGGCAAGATTACCCAACTGCTGCTGCTGTTGCAGGCGCATTGCGTATTGCCTTTGCGCCTCTTGCTGTCGACTCTGGAGATTTTGTGATAGTTGCACCGACTGTACGGGGAACTGGTTTCCGGAATTAGCATTGAAGGCTTGATTCATAGGTGAAGCCTGGAAGTTCATGGGCGACATCTGCGGCGCGTGGGGATTTTGCGCTGGTGAGGCCGTGTTCATGCGCTGGCCTCCCATCTGGCCGGGCGCGAAGTGCTGGCTCTGCATGGTGGGCGAGGGCGTGTTAGTGAAGCCTTGCTGGTGCTGGAAGCCGAATTGGGCTTGCTGTGAAGGTGTCTGAGAGCGCGATAAAGATAGAGCGGCGCCGGACGAGTCTCGTTTCTGGGGCACCGAGGGCATAGGATTGAACGGGCGCGCGCCATTCATCTGGGGTGTTGCGATTGCGCTCGGGTCAATGAAGCTCGACGGATCGTACATGCCGTTCTGGGGGGATTGGAAGTCCATGATGGTGCGCTACTGCCGCGAGCAGTCAAGAGCGGCGGCGGGCAGGGAGGGGACAGGCGCGTGAAGGCAAGGACGAGGAAGAGAGCGATAGGCGCACGTGAGTGTCTGGGTTGGATATGGCTAGTGGTCCGTCAGCAGGCATGTTGATGTTTAGATGGACGCGCCTCTAGCAGCAGCCCTCCGACGAGACGCAGGCGCAGGACAGGGACGCGGCAGGCGGAGGCAGGATGAGATAATACACACCGGGCGCGACAATAGACCGACGCTAAAAGGATCTTCTCATCAGGGCAGGACGGATAACGAGTGGCTTTGAATGCGGTCGATAACTTGACGCACCGCAGACGCGCTTTGCGGACTATGCGTTGCTGAGAGCGGAGGAAGGAACAGTTTTCTTGGCGGAATCCCAGCCTCTACCTACTCTAGCCTGGTCGGGAGCATCACGAGACCTAGCAGTGTCCGCGACTCCAAAACAGAGCGCACGTCGCCCGCAGAGCAGAAGCAGCCGCAGAGTCTCCAAAACATACACGCAGGCCACAGTCGCATCCGGAGCCGTAGACGCGTTCGCGCGTTGCGACAGACCAGTGGAGTGCCTGCGTTGCCGGCAACTCACAAGCCTAGCCTAACTCAATTTGATTTGATTTCTCCGGGTCTTTGGCCGTCGTGACACGGAAACACACGTCTCTCCACTTATTACATCACTTTGTTCCTGCAGGAAATGGCGCTGTTATCGCACACAGCTGGGCGTCGAGAGTGGGCACACCCAGACCGCTTGACTCTGCGTCGAGAGCCCAGCCAACCGTTGAACCGCCCCAAGCTACTCCCAGAGTCAGCGCACCAGTGTCCTCGTCCGATACTTGACGCAATCCGGCCTCTCTGCTCTGCCCTCGAATACGATGCAAATTCGCAACAATCCTATACCCGTTGGTGATCGGCGCGTCACACGCCAGCAATCTACCATGGCGACTGGGGGTATACATGTCAGATTCGGCGCTTGTGCCATCGTACACACGCATCGAGGCCCATACTCTATGCTATTGTCTTCATACTCTATAATTTTCACAAAGCATTCCCCGATCAATACATGTCAGGTAATTAGTCCCCGGTCGTTGTCGTGAACCGGCGCGGGATTTAAACACTTCAAGGGGGTCAGGTAAAACTAGACTTTAGAGCTGATTCGTACTCCACATCTGCTTCTAGCCAGAAGGAAAGGTCACACCGCGAGTTGAATAACGTCCCTCATACAGGCCCATTGCATAGCTGTCTCGAGCCATGAGCAAGGGTCTTCGACTATCCCTTTAGCATGCCATAGAAGCCTGGTTGCAGTCGGGACGGGTATTGACGCGCAATACCGATGTGTTACAATCTCATAATGTCCTAGTGTATAGGTCTGCCTGCGTGTAATAAGAGCGTCGTGAATTTACTTTTTCACGTGTCGCAACAGATGGCGTCTGAGCTAGCTGGCTGGAGCCCTGGAGTGATCGTCGAGCTCACGTGACGTCGGCGGCACCGCCTCGCATTGCCCGATCGCGCCTTCCATGAGCTTCATCAACATTGCGACACACAAGCACCGCCTTCACCAACATCCCGCCACAAACAATCACCACTGACGAATACTGTCTCTCGCTGCTGATATCCCCCACCGACTTACAACTACACAAAGTCCATCCAGCTACTATCATCATGGCTGATACCGCCATGGAGAACCCGGCCAACACCGTCCCGCCGCACAAGAAGCAGCTCCCGTCGTCGATACCTAACTTTGATACCCTGGAGGGCTTCTCCACCGAGGGCAGCGATGACTACTCGACCTTCAAGAAGCTGCAACGGCAATTAGAGTTCGTAGCGCTCAGGCACATGGAACCGCAGGTGGCTAACAGTCGCAGGTACATCCATCTACAGGAAGAGTACATCAAAGATGAGCAACGGAGTCTGAAGCGAGAGTTGGTGAGGGCACAGGAGGAGATCAAGCGCATTCAGAGTGTACCGCTGGTGATAGGGCAGTTCATGGAGGCCATCGACCAGAAGTAAGCTTCAACACAGGCACAGCGCTTGCGTCATGACACTAACACGCGCAGCACCGGCATCGTACAATCGTCCACCGGCTCCAACTACGTCGTCCGCATCCTCTCCACTCTCGATCGCGAACTCCTCAAGCCATCGTCATCCGTCGCGCTGCACCGCCACTCAAATGCCCTCGTCGACATCCTGCCACCAGAGGCCGACTCCTCGATTGCCATGCTTGGTCAAGACGAGAAGCCAGACATCACGTACGCCGATGTTGGAGGTCTAGATATGCAGAAGCAGGAGATTCGGGAAGCTGTTGAACTGCCGCTCACACACTTCGACCTCTACAAGCAGATCGGTATCGACCCACCGCGCGGTGTACTGCTATACGGACCTCCGGGTACAGGAAAGACCATGTTGGTCAAGGCTGTAGCAAACAGCACGACCGCGTCCTTCATCCGTGTTGTCGGTTCGGAGTTCGTACAGAAGTACCTGGGTGAAGGCCCACGTATGGTTCGTGACGTGTTCAGAATGGCGCGCGAGAACTCCCCATCCATCATTTTTATCGATGAGATTGATGCTATTGCCACAAAACGTTTCGATGCGCAGACAGGTGCCGACCGAGAAGTTCAGCGTATCCTGCTCGAGCTGCTCAACCAGATGGACGGTTTCGACCAGACGTCCAACGTGAAGGTCATCATGGCGACGAACCGCGCGGATACCCTCGACCCTGCGCTGCTCCGACCCGGTCGTCTCGACAGGAAGATCGAGTTCCCTTCGCTACGCGACCGCCGTGAGCGCCGTCTTATCTTCTCCACCATCGCTAGCAAGATGAGCTTGTCGCCTGAGGTAGACCTTGACAGCTTGATCGTCCGAAACGACCCCCTCTCCGGTGCCATCATCGCAGCTATCATGCAGGAAGCGGGTCTGAGGGCCGTGCGCAAGAACAGGTACAACATTATCCAGAGCGATTTGGAGGAGGCATACACCAGCCAGGTCAAGGGTGCGGCAGAGGCCGACAAGTTCGATTTCTACAAGTAAGCGCATCGCTACTTGTAAGGGACTTGAGACGGGGCATGCGCCATTGTACTACTAGATAGACTAGGCCCTGGGGTCTCGTACCCTATGAGGGTATATACCGTGGTCGCTTGGGTAATGCATGAAACAACATGAATATCACCTTGACTACGCCTCGATTGCTGTTGTGTGATCTAGACGTTGCGTTTCATCTAGACCAGGGCTTGTGCACTACTAAGCTACATCCTTTACGTTCGGGTAAAAGGAAGTGGAAGAGAATATTCCTATGTTTACTACATCGGGCGAAAACACCCCATGTTTTATCCACTCAGTCCTTGGCTTACTGCGTCTGTCGGATTGAACATGTCTTCAAGCATGGCTGTATTGTTCTAATTTGGCAAAATATGTCAAGATGGTCATTGATTTGCTACTCCGGTAACAATGTATATACACATGACGCAAATCTTGTTGTCGGTAAGTGAGTAAAGTTGAAGAATTATATGACGTACCAACGTAGACAATAGACTATGCAGTACAGTACAGGGCAGTTCTTGTACACGGGAAAAATTTAGGTATTTCACGAGATTTTGCTTGATAATGTATCTAGTACACTTCCTACGTTGACATGGATCTTGTGTCGCCATCTATAAGCCATTTTAGTTACACACCATCAAGATCAATGGAGACAAGGTTACTTAATTATATGCATTTATAACTTCTTTCGTCTATCTACCAGATATGCCACCAAACGCTCCTTTCTGTCAGCATACCCGCTTCTCCTTCCCTTTCCCACGCCGTCTCTTCTTGGTATCACCGGCAACTCGCAACCAAAATCCACCAACAACTATTATTGCTGCGTCTTCCTCCTCCATCCACCCGACTAGAACTATCCTACAAAGACACGCAGCAGCGGCAACCGACTCCACGCACTAGCACCTCAAGCTCGGCAAAGACAGAGGCAAAGGACAACAATTGCACCGCAGGCCATCCGTTCCATTCCGTGATCCAACAATAAGGGAGAAGAGCTACATATCTCCCAGAAAGGAAAGAGAAAAGAAAAAGAGAAAAAATGTGACAAAGGAAAAGCAGGAGCGACTCGACGCCCTATAGTAACGGGCGGCGGCTCATGGTATCATGCATTCGCGACGCAAGGGAGCGACAAAGGAAAGGTCCGGTGGATTGCCAGACGGTATGCAAAAGGCGTTGTATGAGAAGTTATGGTGAAATGACGAGTTCGGTACAGATTCGTTAACCAGTTTAGCCGACCCTGATAGTGGTCTCTAATGGCGTGCGCGGTAGATCTTTATCCAAAGAGGCTCTGGGTATACCTCCCCTCTTGTCCTCCTTTGGTGGTGTGGGTGGTCCAGAGTGCCTGTTGGGCATGTATTCGGCGTCCTTTGCCGGTGTAGGCGGGCGCCCATCGCTACTCGCGGTGCCAGAGTCCTTCGGCGGTGTAGGCGGCGGTCTTCCCTGTGCATGATCCCTTTCCCTGGATGTAGACCTGGCTCTGGCTTCAAGTCGTGGAGGGCCGAGGTAGGGCGCTCCTGTGGGTGGTGGTAATGAGGACTTCTCGCTACTCGTATTGGCAGCATGGCGATCTGAGGCACTCCGGTTGCTGTGCCCGCCAACACTTGAAGATTCACCGGCCTCTTCCACCACAGGCAGAGTGGTCCCAATCTCTCCTCTTTCCGCCGACGGACTACGTACTGCCCTCAAGTGTAGATTTGGTACGTTTTCTTCACCATGACCTTGTCGCCGCGAGCGGTCGGCTTGATGCTCGGCCTTCTCCAGGACACGGTCGGTCGACGATCGCTGCGCAGCAGTCGCATTGACACCGTCAAGCGAGAGTTCGTTGAGATCGTTTGTGGCCTCTTCCATCTTCTCACGCTCGGCCGCTTCTCTAGTCTTGGTGACACCGCTGATGAACTTGATGAATCGATCGCCGTATCGCTCGGGAGGTATAGCAGATATTTGAGACTCGGTATTAGCAATGCCTTTAATAAAGTGCTCCATACGTTTGATGAAAGAGTACTGGAGCATAATTAGTATTTGGCGAGGCCTACGCACTGTACGCTGCAAACTTACGTGTGTCAGACAGTCGATAATGCCAAGGTAGTATATCTCCTCTCCGGGGGTTTCGTCCTCGTGAGTGGCTCGGAAGCCACCATCGTCAGAATAGAAGTAGAAGTTCCGGTTAGGATCTTCCAACTCATTCGGCATCTTGCTAGACGTCTGACCCATGGGTACTGGTTTCTGTGTCTTGACCATCTGCCTCAGTTCCCTTGCTTTCCGAGCACTCTCCAACTTCGAAGGCGTCCGCATAAGCTGATTCGGTTGGGGCTCTGGTGCCTCCTCTCCACCTGGTGAAAAGACCTTGAGTGTCTTGTCTCGCAGGTTCTCCTCGTTACCCTTTTCCAGGTCGTGGATACCAATGAGGAGCGAGTAGTCCATTATGTGTAAGCGCTGCAGCAACTTGACGTCTCTTTGCATCTGCTCGATGAACATCTTCTTCTTGGACGGCCCTAACTCAAGATGCTGGTTTCTGCGTAACCAATTGAGGTCCTTCAGTGTCGCGCGGGGGTTGGTTGCCAAGTTCTCTTCCTTAAAGTCTCGCCCAATGGTAGAGCCCTTGAGGTCGAACGTGCTGTGGATGTCTCGATGCGGGGGAAACAGGTTGTTCATGACGACGAAGTGGATTTTGCGTCCATAGGGTATCTTTACGCGATGCAGGCCGTAAAACTGGGAAAGAAGAGTGTTTGGGTTCTCTTGCACGTGGTTGTAGTAGTCCTTGAGAATCTTGCGGAGGAACTTGTGTTCAGCGTGGTGGATGGTCTTGATAATGTACTTGTAGTCGCGGGAGAAATAGAAGAAGCTGCCACTCTTACCGGGAGAGCCGAGCTCGGAAAGGATGTATTTGCTGGTTAGCGACACGAGATAATCGGCGGGGTCGAGCTTGAAGGTAGTGCGGAGATGGCGGAAGACCCATGGTGCATAGTCCTTGAACTTGAAGTCGTATTTGGCGGAAGGAGTAAGCTCGTTACCAGTTCTGTCAAAGTGTCAGTATTGTGCGAATGAGCAAAGATCAGAGGTCTGCCAGACGAAGTGGAGATGAACTCTAGCAGGTACTTGATGTTGCAAGGAAAGCCGGCCGGCACGTACATGTCAAACGAGAACTTGTGCTTCGCGTCAAAGTCGGCATCAGTGAGATCTCGGTCCATCTTGGCGTTGGTTCGCGAGACGGTGAAGCGGATACCCGTCAACATGTTGTAAGCTGTGACCCAGTTGACGTGGTTCTGGTCGACCTTGGTGCCTACCACGACGCGGTCTTCGTCTTCGTCCTCCTTGCGCTTCCGCTTGCTTGCTCGCTTCTGGCGGATGTGCTCAGCCCAGCGCGCGGCCTCATCGTCCTGGGGCACCTCGTCGAGATGCATGTCGGAGTTGACGGAGCGTGTGGTCCGACGCACAAGCGACATGGAGCCTCTCCGTTTGTGCGGTGTGGAAGGCGAGAAGCGTCCACTAGCGCTGATGACGTCGTCGGTGTTGTTCTGGGGTTCGCGGGCGCGCGATGTTTGCAGCTTGGGGACCTCGAGGGTATGACGTTGCTGCAGACGATGAGGTTGTTGAGAGGGGCTGGGGTTGTTGTGGTTGAAGGCAGGCGGGGAGGAGACGCGATGCGCTTGGCTCGGTACCTGCAGACTGGACGTGCCCTCGTCGGGTTGGGGCTGCGGCGACGGCGACGTGGGAGGATGGGAGACGGAGCCGACGTGCGGAACATAGAAGTCCCTGCTTGCTTCTTTGGTGCCGTCCTGAGCATCGATCTGGCCGAGCTCGACGTGCGTGGTGCTGCCACAGAGGCGGTCCTTGGTCTTGCTGCTGTGTATCGAGGCGAAGTAGCCGTCGTCTCTGCTCGGGCGCTCGCTCGACTGCCTCTGCGTGTCGAGCGACTTGGTGTTGGAGCTGTCGGCGTCCATGTAGTCTCCTCTGCTCCGGGCATGACGTGCGTCGTCCTGGGACAGGCGCTTGTCGATGCTCGCGGGCCTGGGTGGGCGGCCGTTTGCCATGGGCTGCATTCCATTGGCCATCTTCCCGTTCATCGCGGCAGCGGTGCCATTGGGGGGCGAGCGGTCCGAGGGCGAGCGCGCGGGGGGAGGCGGTGATGTTTGAGCATGTGCAAAGGAAGAGCGGTCGGTTGCTTCGGCGCCATACGAGGGCATCATCTGCGACTCATGGATGGTTACGCTCATCAAAGAGGCAGCCTTTCCCGAGCGCTGCGGAGGAGGGGTCGGCGGAGCGTGAGAAGCCAGTGTGTGCGTGCGACGTGTGGCTGGTGAAGGTCGGGTTGGGCGTCGTCCGGGGGATTGCGTAGTGCAGCGCCGGCAGAGACTAGGTACCAGAGCGGAGCAGAGCAGAGCAGAGCGGCGCTGAGGGGAGGCAGCGGCGGGGCGGCAGGCACTGGAGCAATGGGGGTCGTGATAAGAAAAACGGTGGGCGCAAGAATGGGCGTGGGTGTGTCGGCGGCCAGGAGTCGAGTCGAGCTGTGATGCTCGATAGTTGGCACTTCGCTCAGCCCTTTGCTCGCCGGGCGCGATCCGACTTCCGTCTTGCGCTAGCCTTGGCAGGTGGACAGTGCCTTATTGCGCGCTGCGAAGCCACCAGCAACATGACCACGGGCCCGGCTCCTGCTGCATCACGGCAGTTTCAATGCAGTCGGACATGCTGGGCCCCATTCACCACTGCATTGCGCTGCTTTTGACGCCCCAAAGGCCCCATCGCTGCGATACTTGGACATGTTGTCTGCGTTGCGCGCGCCCGTAGAGGGAGATTGCGCGTCTGGATTAAGAACAGGCGGCATGCATCCCTCAGCCACACCAATAGTCCCAGCAGCCCGGGTGCGGCGTCATGCTGTGGCTCGCAATCACCCTATTCTTAACCATGGCGTGCCAAACTGAAGGTTATTTTCTACACCAAGCTGCACCTTGCTATTGCTATTGCTATGCAGTCCCCATCCATGCAGCCCACGTTGTCGCCCCGAGCACCGGACAACAGAAGAGGCGAGCCGGCCTTGCCCTGCGCCGCACGCTGCCCACTTGTCTGTCTTCGGCTCTATTTAGCTCCAGCTCCACTCCCAATCTCCTGGCTAACCCAGCCCTGTTTTCGTCCGCCCATCACAGAATGCGCAACACCTGGGCGACCAAGTAAGGGTCCAGTGCTCCATCAAATACATGTCCTCCCCGCAATGTCCAGGCGTAGACACATCTGACCAGTCTGGAACATCCTCACACTCGACAGTGCATCTCTGTTGAGCAGTGCGCACTCGGGGCCAACATTGAAGATCCGCGCTCTCCACGCTAGCCATCTTTGGCTTCCCTTTATGTGCCCTGCACGCCAACATATATACCCATGCTTGAGCATGCGACTCCAGTAATTGCGAGTTCAAAGTCCTTGTCGCACCTGAGACGACATGGAGACTGCCAGATCTCAAAACACCCTTATCGCGCAGTCGGTGTATGGCTGGGAGGACTTGGTAGATAGGCAGTAACCGCGCTGTCTTCATCCCACAGCAATCCGATGCTTGTCGCCGGCCCTCAGCGAACAGACTTCGGTATTTGGCAGCGTCTTCCTGATGACACCCTCTTCCACCATCTTCTTCACTTCGTCAACCGCGTGCTGTGCAATCTGAGTCAACTTGACGGCCCAGCCCCGATTGTCCTTGTCTGCATCATGGGCAGATATCCAGGCTTTGGCATACAGACTCTTGGCGATCTCTGTGCCACCGGGACTGCCAGCTGATATGTTACCTCCAAGCCACCAAGGGTTCTCAACGCAGTCAAAAGAATGTAGAAGCGCTGTGAGGGGAAGTGCGGATTCCGACACAAGGTAGGAGCTTGCGTAGGGACGAATCACGTCGTACGAAACACCGTGAGGTGAGTAAATGACAGACAGTGTCTTCTCCCGATCGTTGTTTGGTGACGGCACCAACGTACGGGGCGATGAGGCGATTGTCATTGGCGATCCTGGAGAGGGGGGCGGGCTCATAGGCAGGTTGATGTAGTGCATTGGGCTTAGCGACGAGAGTACTGTGCAAGGAGGCCGATATGTTATCCCGATCGCGTGATGTACCTTGGAAAGGTCCCGCTTGGCTGGAATCCAAGTCACCGTCACCTCACCACATGTCCCTCGGGGAGACGGCGGCGGTAATACTATACGGTGTATGGACTGGCCATCTCCCTCGACGTACTTCGGCAGAGCGTGCACAAGGCTGGGACGAAAGTGTTTCCATGAGCGAATCTTCTTGGCCGCAGACGGTATGGCTAAAATAGTTGCTTCGCAGTCTGGTGGGAGTTGGCGCAAGGTAGCTTCATGGCAGTGGTCTGGCTTGTCTTGGGATATAAGCACGAGGTCGGGTTCGCGGTCAAGGTCTCTCAGGCTCGCGACGGATGGTTTCGCTCTCTGTACAGAATGCGAGAAGACGGAGTTTAGGATGATGGAGGGCCCTGAAAGCCAGGCTGGTCAGGAAACATTAGCACCCATCTACAAGTCGGCCTCCAGCGGTATCAAGCGCGATCTTCAGAGACTTACGGTCAACCAGAATCGTGAACGATCCTGGGAACAATCCCGGCGACGATAGTGGGGCAGCGGGTGGGTCAAAGGTAAGGAGAAAAGAAGTGTCTCCATTCAGCGACTCGACGGAGAGAGCCATACTAGCGAAGAACAAGTGCAAGACAATGTCGGCCACGCGCACGACGGGGTAACGGCAACGTAAGACATGAAGAAAGGGAGGCGAGGCGACAGGCTACGCGCTGCCGTGTCAGTCTGTGATGCCCATGTCAATGATGATTGCGGGCTTGCGCCATCGCCTTGGAACGCTCAGCAGAAGCAATTGTGCTGGAAGGTTGACGCGAGAGGGTAGTCGCAGACGAGCGTGGACGAGAAACAGCAGGTGCAGACGAGGTGCATGTGACGAGTTTAGAAAGCCATCGGTAGCAACACGCTGCTCCTGTCACTCAACAATTTCCACCCCGGCGCGTCAAAAGCTCGTCTTCTCGTGCGTCTTCTTCACTCTCCGTCCCTCTCTTCTCTGGCGTTTCCCACTACCCTTCCACCTCACCCCAAGTCTGTTGCCGAAATGTGGTAGATGCAGCTCCCTGCAACCAAGTGCAGCCTTCCTGGACCTGCCGCCGGCCGAAACTGGCTTTAGCTCGGCATCTGAGGAGCAAAAATCTTCATGGCGCCGCAGCCGATGTCCTGGTGAAGAGTCCGAGCAGTAGATCGCATTGGTCAAAATTCTTTGCATGCACGGGACTTGAGCTGTGAGGAGGCTTCTGCGCCGTCTAGCTGATTATGAGTCGTCTTGCTCCCAGCCATCTCTGATTGGAGCGCGCAAATCCCCATTCAAGCGGTAGGTCATTGGGCAGCACGAAGCTCTCCAAGCTATCAGCTTCTTCGCCTCAGCTCCAGGGCAGCCGTCTGATTGCTCCTCCGCTCGAGCTTGTCGTGGCGATACAGCTCTACCCTCACGGCAGCGGTGCAGTACCATTGCTTCTTCTTCCACATGGTCAATCGTGATTCCTGAACACAGCCTCTACTTGATCACTTTCTCTCGAAGCCCCGCCGCCGTTCGCAGCTGCCCCGCATCCAGTTACGTCTATCCGCAGTAGCAGCAACTTCAGCTCAGAGCTTCTTCCACCCGCCGTAGTCACCACACCCGCTCCTGCCGTCACTGTAGCCTCCCCCCTCAGCTGCGCAAGCTCGGACTGAGCTTCCCCGTCCCAGCGCCTCGCTTTCCACGTGCCATTGCTTCGTCGCGAAGCTCCTGCCATTGATGCTCGCAGCCATGCCTCCGTCGCGCGCAGCACCGCTGACGAGCTCCTTCTCCGTCAGCGACGAGAACAATGTCGTAGTATGCCCGCTGCGAAACCACGACAGCTCGGCCTGTCGCAAGCGCTGCACCGGGGTAAGTCTCTCCCGCTGCTGCTTCACGTTACAGCAAGCTCCAAAGCTCCAGAGCTCCGGGGTGCAGACTAACACATGCGTAGGAGAAGCGTTTCCGGTCCATGCAGGAGCACATCCGCCGCGCCCATCCTGAGCACTACATCTCCAAGTTGCCGGCGACTGAGGTAGGCTTGTCCACGGTCAGCGCTGGCCGAATACGCTGCTGACTGTTTCCGCTTGCAGGAGAGCTTCATGCTTATGGTCAACACACCACCGCAAGAAAGACCCCCACCTCCACCTGCGACGACCTCAGCACCGCCCCAGCAGACGTACGACTATGGCGGAAGCGAACACAACTCCTTCTTCGAGACCGACTTCGGGACGAATCATCTTCGCACATCGGACGAAATGCGCCGGCCGTCACTCTTACCCGCCGCGACTGCTGCGGCTGCCCTGGCCTCGTTACACAACCATCGTGCCGAGTACGACTGGGACTCAGATCCGGTATGGACCCGCGTTGCACCTTCCCCACACAAGATCAGGCTAACAACTGCTGTGAACAGGACGCAGCATCCGATCCCGATTCGAAGAACTACAGGCCTCGCGCACGATTCGCTCCGACCACCATAGAACAACACATCAATGCCGAAGAACCTTACTACACTTCTACTTCCATACAGCAAGAGCTGCTCCCCTCCTCCCTCGCACGATCGCCTCCCGGGCGCTCCTCCACTCTCCCTCCTGGCGCTCACTCTCTCAAACCGAACAGACCCCGCAAGTCATCTGTAGGACAGAATGCTCGTAAGGGCAAACACGAGCGGCAGAAGTCCAAGGACTATTCGCGCAGGCTGAGCTACGACAGGAAAGCATACTCGGCTGAGCCGGCAACCGCTGCGGCCATTATGGGTAAACGGTGGGAAGACTTGATTGATGCTGCTGCTTCAGCCACAGAAGAGGATAGCCGAGATCTCACGCCGGTTGGTGTTACACTCTGCTATGCTATTCTATCTAACATGAACAGGTGCCACAGTCGCCAAACCAATCCCCTCACATGATGAACAACAGAACCTCTCTACCTCCCTTCAACTTTGCTTCACAACTTCAGTCATACACGGCATCACCTTTGAATAACGCTCTGACGCCTCCACCTCCGGATATGTCGGACCTTCAGCCTTTCCCTTCCGTCGAGTCTTCCATTGAATCAGCCATGTCCGGCCAAAACTTCCACATGCATTCCCAAGGTCTCTCCGATTCATCTCCTAGCTCTCTTTTCCCTGTCCAGATCTACTGCGCTGCATGCCGGAAACTGTCGATATTGCGCGACAGCTATGCATGCTCAGAATGCATTTGCGGTCTGTGTCAAGAGTGCGTAGATGTACTTGTCAGTGAGCACAACCGCGGTCGTGCGCCGACGTGTCCGCGGTGCAGCACTATTGGAGCCAAGTTCAAACCCTTCCAGCTGGATATAAGATGAAGCAAGGTTCACTATGGCGTTTTGGGTATTACATCATAATCTGGCGTTTGTTTTTGCGTACCCCATACTTTCCCTTGGCCTCGTGCCTGGTTCCGCTTGCTGCCCATCATTGCTAGCTCCACGAGCCACATGGGCGTTCACATGGTCTGTTTTGGGTGGCTTGTTCGGAAAAGACTGCTCGAAAAGCAAGTCGGAGTTTTGATTTGGATGTCACGAGGCACTCGACCGGGCCTCCTTCCCTCACAAAGAGATCGCAGAGATAGACTCGCCTGCGAATACAATACTCGGGTGTACTTACACCCCCATCGTTTCACTACTCTATGTTTCCACGACCATAGTCCGCTGTTGCACTAGCAGACTCGCGCAGAGCCTATCGCGCAATTGTTTCCACGTCCATGTTGACGTAGTGCTCAGTCAGCGTCAACAGGGCTTGCTCAGGGATTTACGTGGGCCCGATTTGGAACCACTTCGGCAGTGTAATAATGCGGTGAAGGAACCATGGTTCATGTTCGCCCGGGTGGATGTCGTACGTCAGGTGTCAGCCGCTCGAAAGGGTGGAGACTCCCGTCATTGCCGGACGCAACACTACTCGGAACGACTGCTTCCCACATGATTCAAGCTCTGAGCGGTCTAGAAGTCCAGATTCCTGGATTACGAAGAACACGAGGGTGGAGATTACGAGCCACCTCAACGTTTGAAAGCGGGAGGTGTTCCATCTGGCGCAGAACGGTATATGTCTATTTTGGCCATTGTCGCTGCAGGGACAAGAGCGATGTGGATAACTGTGTGTGAATGAAAGCGTCGGCCTCGGGAAGCAACGGACGTGGCGCCGTCGTCGCGATGCAAAGGGGTGCCGCGGAGCGGAGCAATGGCCGACTTGTAAGGACGGCCGGGAATGTTTTGTTCTGTATTCCTGCGCTGAGCGCCTTCGATATCCCCCATCATCGATTCTCTCGTTAGACCCGATGTGCGGCGATCCAAAGGGTCGGTGCAAGGAGGGCAGAAGGTTGGCCGGGTGCTGGACTCGTGACGCTCTTTTGGGAGATTGAGTGTGCAGTCATGCGGACGACTGCCTCGACAATGTTTCCTGCTGTCAACTCAACGCCTTTACTGCCAACGTGCTCCAATCACAGCAACCCCAAAGCTTAAAGCCGGCAAAGCACATATGGCGGTGTAGTGCGTCTTCGCCAGCGGAAAAAAGGCCAAGCCCTTCTCCTTTTACCCCGCCGTGCAGCCAATCGCTCTACTTGACCGCATCGACACAGCGTATCCTGCGACGGTGAGTCTAAAACGCCAACTGCTTCCGGCGACGCATCGGCGCTGGGCATACACCTAGGCAACGTGTGCGATCAGCGTTGAACGGGAAAAGCTTGGTCTCAACAATCAAGGAAATTATGGAAGAAAAGTAGTCCATGCCTCTTTGCCATGATCGCGCAGAACAAATGCGATCGCCCTGCGCTGCGGGTATGACCTTGCAGCCATGTGATCTCCTTGCAAGCTCAGGAACGAGGTTAATGTGGGATCGGCGATGGCTAGCGCAGGGTCTGGCCTTGCATCGTCAACCCGAGTACCCACATTAATCGACAAAGTCCATAGCATGCCGGTCTAGACGCACACTCGTTTTGTGGTTTGCATGGAACCCGCGGTTTGAAACTACTGCGCCTGTTTATTGACAGTTGGGTTGCTGCGGCTGTGGGAGCGGCGCGGATTGGGTATAGCCCTGCGTGGCGCCCGGCCCCTGACGTGGTATGCTGGGGTGCTGTAGGCTGCTTTGGGATGACTGTTATGCGTCGGGTAGAGGTGTGTGTGTGGTGGGGGAAAGGGTATTTAGTGGTCGCGTGCCTCGCGTTGTTGGTGCTCCTCTCGTTGGGATATTACCGTTTGTCGACACATACCTTTTGCTTCCTTTGCCTATCGCATTGCAAATAACACCAGTTACTTGTTCAATTCGATACATGCAAATACTCGGGTCCGCATACTACTACCATCTACCAACCACCTGACACCAAACCCCGATCAACGAGAATCGCAACCGAAACACTACAGCCAGTACTTACAGCAACCGCCCAACATGCCCATCTTTCGTACATTGACGACCAAAATCAAAACCTCGCTCTCTCCATCTTCCTCTCCGGAAACATCACCAGATGGATCGCCCACCTCACCGCAAGTGTCTTCCTTCGAGAGGATCAGCGGGCGCAAAGAAGGCGGTGTGAGCGGAGCGGTCAAGCGACCCGAAGTACAGACCAGAGTCGACTCCTACATGACTCAAGGAAGCAATGCGAGCAACGAGAGTGTAGAGGAGAAGAAGCAGCGCAGGTTGAGTCGGTTCAGGGAAGAACTAGACTTCGAGGCTGAGGATTGAGCTAAGCGACGTGTATTCTCAAAGGTATGTTGTCATTTATCGTTTCTAGGACGACGTTTGCTAACTTCAAGTCAAGTTTACGCTGCTTCTGAGTCTGCTGTACCATCTGCATTGTCATCGCCTTGTACTGGAGTGCCTGTCCTGCTCGCACTTCCACTCTTTGGCGGGCCTCTAGGCGGACCCCCAGCCTTGGGAGGCGGTGGTACACCAGAGCCTTTTTTGGGCGCAAAGTCTTGCTCCAGACTCTTCTGCTCTCCCTCCTTGAAGTAGTCGTCCAAGCCACCGCCACTACCACCCGCAGGACTAGCGACATGATGCGCTCTGCCCTTCCTCTTTGGCGGCGGCGCCGTGCCCTGAGGTGGTGGTGACTTTGCCGGTAAGGCCATGTTGGCTGGCACGAACAACTCTGTCGGTGCACCCTGCGTTGGCGCAGCGGGGAAATCAACAGAGCCAGTCAAAGGACGTTTCTCATCAAACGACGTGGCCCCGCTAGCATCGCCTGTGGAGAAGAAGGTCTCGCCAGGCGCTGGCGGCGGCTCGTCCAAACCCGCTGGAATTCGATGCAAAGCCCCGAAACCCAGCACACACCCTAAGGCTCCCTCGCCACCCCAATTGCGCGTCGGCGTGATGGTAACGGGACGAGTCACGTTGTATTCGTGGTTATACACGTACAGCCTCAATGGCCTGTTTAGGAAGTCTTCCACAAGTTCACCCAAGCCAGACTCGCCGCGCACAAGCCCTTCGGGGCTGCCGATGACGTAGTCACCATAGGGTAGCAACCCTGCGGCATCAGCGGGGGAATTGGGAGCCACATCTAGGATATGCCAGACGTCCTCTGCGAAGGCCAGTGGAGACCACTGCAAGGAGATCCCTAGGGTCGGCTGTTCGGCTGGGATTTGCAGATAAACTTCTCGGATCTTTTGGCCCTACGGGGTGTCAGTCTTGTATAGATAGTTCAATTGAGTGAAGTTAATTGTGACGTTTGTTCTCCCGGACTTCTGTGGTTGTACATCCTTGCAAACGTATAATATGAAGTGGAACAATGACTCGTGATGTCTCGAATGTATTGCGGTATGGGAATGAACAGTTGGAACCTACCTTTGCGCTGAATACACCTAGGCTGATGGTCGCACCAGCACTGTTCCGTACCTCTGTCGCAAAGAGACTTGGGTCTGGATTATCCTGTTCTCAAAGTTAGTACAAAGTCAAGGTGGTCTTCTTGTTTCCAGTCCATCCAATCTTGCCTAGGAGCTGACCCCCGCTTCGCCATCGTCTATCTTCTCCCGCTCTTGCATCCCTTTGCTGATATCTTTCAACCGAATGGAAAATACGTACAATGGTTCTTCCATTGATTCCAATAATAAAATCGAACCACGGCTCCAGAGGAACATCTAGATTAGCGTTCCTCAGCACCTGGAAGCCGTATGCGCCATTCGTAGCGGACTGCTGCTCTTCGTTGAGGGGCGCGGCGTCTAGTCGCGATATGAAGCGGTTCAAGGCTCCGAACATGGACATGATGAGAGGTGGTGATTCTGATGGTTCCTTCAAAAAGTTGTCGTATGGTGATGACGACAGAGAAGTTGTGTTGGTCGAGGTGTCGTTGTTGGTGACTTGGAGGTTTTGGAAGGTGGCCATAGCTCGGGATCTGCGGCGCGCTAGCTGGGGCAGGTGCAGTGAGGATGGCAATGTGTGGTTAAAGTTGAATCGGAGGTAGTTGTAGTTCAGGATGCAAAATTCGGAACATTATCATCTGTAGTGACCAAATTACATGTACCGCCACGTATAGCACTCACTGTCTGAGTAGGCAGTCGCGTCGGTCGGAACTATTCCTAATCAGGTAAGGCGTATCAGGATTGCTCTCACTCTTCCACAGTATCTGCTCGGTCACCTCATCATCCACACATCTTCTGAAGTCAAGACCCATTACCTGTGGCTTCTCAAATCAGGCTACTCTCACAACTTAGTGCATCGCGCTTGCTGGGGATATGAGTGAGACGGCGGGTGAGAAAGGCGTAGACCAATGGTCGCGTGTCGAACAGTTCCCCGAACATTTGAAGAAGTACAGCCCATTTCCTCCACTCTCAGAGATTCTTGAATTCTAACAATATCAGATATTGGCACCAGCGGTTCAAGATATGGGAAAAGTATGACCAAGGCATATGGATGACAGAAGACGCCTGGTTCGGCGTGACACCAGAACCCATCGCAAATAAGATCGCAGCCCATATATCTGAGTCAGCGCCCAAAGACAAAACCGTAATCGTCGACGCATTTGCTGGTGTTGGTGGTAATGCCATAGCACTAGCGCGCTCGGCACGCTGGGAACGCGTCTTTGCTATCGAGAAAGATGCCAAAACGTTGAAGTGCGCAAAGCACAATGCCGAAATATATGGTGTGAGCAATAAGATCTTTTGGCTCAACGCAGATTGCTTTGATGCCATGAGCAGGTTCTCGGGTCAAAGCAATGTCGTTGTTTTCGCTAGTCCGCCATGGGGAGGTTTGTCTCTTTTCCACACCATCATTCGAAATAAGCTGATGTGTATAGGAACTGAGTATGGTGCGGAAGACGTCTTCGACCTCAGTAAGATGGAGCCGTATAACCTCGAAAAGCTTTACAAGAGCTTTACGAATATCAGCAAAGAGGTTGTTCTGTATTTGCCGAGAACGTCGGATCTTAATCAGATTGCGAGATACGGGCAAGATGGGAAAAAGCTGGAAGTTGCTCACTATACTATGATGGGTGCTAGCAAGGTAAGACACAGAAAATATTGATGCTTACCTCCAAACTGACTTTGCGCAGGCACTCTGCGTGTATTTTGGTAACTTCAATTTCGATATGGAGCAGGACTCATAATGAAGTAGCGGAAACGGAACGCGGTCATCAAACTTCACGCGTGTTCCATCTTAGCCCATCTCCGGTACTACCCTCTCCAAGAAAGCACATAAGTCCCGCAGCTCAGCTCCGGCCATGACATGCCCCATGCCCTCATATTCTTTAATTGTCGCCCTGTCCTTCTCGATACCAAATCCAAATAATGCCTCATAACACATACGATGTAACCGCTTCGGTACCAATCTATCCCCTGTTCCTCTTGCCAGAAATATCTCACCGTTGCTACCCACCTCTTCTGGTAACCCAGCTTGTTCTCTCAGCTTCGGTATTTGATCTGCCAGAGGAAGGTATCCAGACAGTCCGACCAGCGCGCCCAACTTCCCGGCATACTTCGACACCAAACCAGTCAAAAGTGCCATAGCATGGCCCTGTGAGAACCCTCCCAAGACGATCCTCTCCGTTGGAATGCCCTGATCGACCAGGTCATCGATCAGTGTTGTGATGTAGGACACGGTAGCCATCATCCCCTCTTCATCTTCGTCGTCTTCGAGCTCAGGTCGCGATGGTGGATAAGGAGAGAGGCGTGTGGGCAGATACCAGGCTGTAGTAGCTAGGTCATGGTTCTCTAAAGCATTGGGTATAGTCCAAGACATGTGTGGCAATTTGTTCGCGGATTGGAATTGGCGAGCAACGCTTTCCAGTCCTTCTGCTTCGTCACCGAGACCGTGGATGAAGATGAAGGCCGCGGACTTGGAAACATGGCTTGGTGGGGTTGTGGGTGGAAGCACAATTGGCGGTTTCCTTTCAGGCGCCATGCTTGGTTGTATGGGCGGTGTGCAGTGACCTAGGTAGCTGGGGTTGTTCGGGCAAGTGGTCACAAGTTCGATCTACGGCTTTCCGGGACTATACATATTAAAGATCTACCGAGGATGCAATAGCCTTTTGATGATCACGGCTAACATCCGACAAGATGATGACAAGATCGGAAGTAATCCAGATGGTGTACGTACCCCGCATCGATCATGCAGGTACGCGGCATCTGGACTTTCCAAGGTTGCGACGCGTCGGCATGTGATCCATAACTTCTAGACCTCCGGACTCTCCGCAACATCACCTCCTACATTCCACACTCAACCATGCCACACGTCGAAGTACTTCCGAACTCTACGGCGACCGTCGCGCCTGGATGGACCTATGTCGTCGACACAGGCTACGACCCCTCAAAAGTCGCCATCAACCCCAAGAACAAGAAGCGCGCCGCCGCAGCAACACCAGGCGGTCAACGGGCGGAAAACGAGCTCTCTGCCCGACAACAGACAGCCATAGCTCGACGAATAGCCGAACTAGAACGCGACAACGACCCCAAGCAGCTCATCACGATCCCCGGGAAGCCGAGCGTGCCAAAGACACAAAATGCAAGGAGGATCATACAATACCAGCGGCAGATCAAGCATTGGCTCGACGATGAAGAGGCGCAATTAGGACAAACGACAACTACGTCCAGGGGAAGCGTTTCTCAGCCCACAGGGGGAAGGGGAGCAGCGCAAGCCTTGCGAAGGCAAAGCACATATGCTTCTGTGCCTGCGACGCCAGTAGAAGCAACGCCAGGGCCTCCAACAGTTGCGCAGACTCCGTCGCGTCTCGAGGACGCAAATGCAGACGACGCGCTGCTCTCGATCGACGATTCCATACCCGCGCCGTTGAACCCCACAGAGCTCGAGGCTCTACTTGCCGCTCCACCACTTTCCTACGCTGCAAGCCACGCCGCGCCTCCTCCCGCTGGCGGTCCACCACAGAGACAGTTTTGCGACAATTGCGGATACTGGGGACAAATCAAGTGTCGCAAGTGTGGAGCGCGGGTGTGTGGGTTGGAGTGCAAAGACGCGCACGAAGCAACGAGGTGCTTGAAGTGGGCATGAGGACAGAAAACGACTGAATGTAGCATTGCAATGGCGTTGGTATGCTTTACGATACCCAGATCGTGTCATCTATCTATAGAGCAACATCTTGCTCAATACACGAATTCCTCTCCTACAAGCCTCTCGCTCAGTTTCCACAGCCTCTCTGGGTCTTCCGGGTTCGTCGCAGTCGGCTGCACTTCTTGCGGCGCCACGTTGGCGTTGTCGAGATACGCGCCGTTGTAGTCGTCCAATCTTGTATCGAAGGCGGCAACAACATGGGTAGCCGCACACTCATCGAGCGACTTCAGGTCAAACTCACGAGCCCAGCCGATCTCTTTGTCTTTGGCCACTGTATGCTTGTCAGAAACATCTTAGGCCCAACTTTCGACTACGGCAACTTACCAACACTCTTCATGTCTTCATCGTCGAACTTCTCAGCAAGAGATGTCCCAAGCGTCACTCCCGGATGCAGACTATACGCTTTCAACCCCTTCGAGCCCAGCTTTTTTGCCAACGCATAAGAGAACAGTATGTTCGCCGTCTTACTCTGACCATATGCTTCCCACTGATCATAGACTTTGCCATCTTGGAAATTCGAATCGTCGAATCGCACACCACTGAAGCGATGACCATCACTGGATATGTTGACGATTCGAGGTGCTTTAGCGGCAAGGATCTTAGGCATGATGAGATTTGTGAAGAGGAAATGGCCAATATGGTTGCACCCGAATTGGTTCTCGATGCCGTCCGCTGTAGTACGGTAGGGGCCCTTCATTATGCCTGCTGAGTTGACGACGACATCGATGTGGGATTCCGGATATGCGAGAACTTCGTTCGCGGCTTCGCGGACTTGCTTTTGCGATGCCAGATCTAGGGTTAAGATGCGCACTTCGACATTGGCGCTGGCTGGGTTGGATTTGATCTTATCGGATGTGGCTTGCACTTTTGATGGCGAGCGACCAGCGAGGATCAGAAGAGCGGGTTTATGCTTTGCGATCTCTTCGACAAACGTTGCTCCTAGGCCGCCTTGCGTTACGCCAGTCGTCAAGACGATCTTGCCAGCTATGTTGGATGCGTTGTCTGCTGCGATGGTTGAGGCAAGCGCGTTCTGGCGATTGTAGGGCAGTGGTGAAGACATGACAGTACGCAGTCTGGACGAAAGCTAGAGAGGCTCCTTGTAACTGTAGGCAAGCAGGACTTATTAGAGTTAATCAGATTTTGATGAACCACGGAAACAAACCCCTCTATATACGTCGTTGATCAGGAAGCCGCCTAGATAATGTCATGTCGGTTGACTTAGGCTTAACTCCGTCCGCTGTAAGTCCGCGTCTGCATTGAGAACTGTTCACCGATGTACGCACACATTATCTCTAGGACAGTTCCTCAGGAATTTCTACACTTGTAAGTCGCAAGCCGGCATAGTGATGGTTAAATTCGGTGGGATGATTGGCACAGTGGCCAGATACTGAGTAGGGAATGTGACGTCACAGATTGTAGACGCTGAGAATGCATGCTGCATTCTCTGCTATGCGAGTTTTGACATCGAGAGCAATAAGGTAGATATGGTGATCTAAGATAATGTCGTTTGTTCTGTTGTTGAAATTGAAACCCTGACGAAGTGATGGTCGTAAAGTGTGTTTACTGCAACAATAATATTAGAATCTAGGTAGCATGAAGCCAATGAGACTACACATCATGTCACTAGTCGGAGGTTTTACATACGTTGCATACGAAGAAGATGTCAGGAAAGAAACCATGGGAAGTACAGAGTACTTATCATAATCTGGTGGTGTACACGGTAATGTATATTGTAGAAGCGATCTAGGGTATAACAACCAGCGCATGCGTTCATGCTCCGCTTTCCTGTCTCCTCCTCTTCCTCTTCCCCGGCATAATTTAGCCGTGATTATGCAGCGCCTGACGCTTTTGCCTTTTCCTGGGCTTCGAGCTTTCTCCGTGCTGCCAGAATCATCTCCTCTCGCCGTCTTTGCAAGTTCGCTTGCCTTTCACTCTTGTCAGCACTCCATGACTTCGCCTTCGGCTGCTCCTCCTGTGCCGGCTGCGAGACTTGACTAAGCTTCGAGGACAGATTGTATCGTGTTATCAGATCGGGATGTGCGGGTCTCGCTGGGGCTGGGGATGGTCGCGCCGGTGTAGCTGCGACTCGCGGTGCCGGTGTTGGTATTTGGAAAGACGCTGGTGCCTGTGCATGTGTTAGCATATGTCGACGGCATGACAGGATTCAAATCGAGAGACTTACCGTGTCTAACCCTCGCCCGCTCAGGGCCCGCTCCGTTGTCGCCGCAACGTTTCCGCCATTCCTCTGCAGATCCCATGCGATGTCGCGTCTGCTCAACTGCGGCAGCATCTCAGCGACTTGGTCTATTTGCGCAGGGCTCACGCGGAGTGCAGCGCGGTTCGCCGCAGCTCGCGTGCCTGGGGCCGCCGCCGTCGGCTTTCTCAAGTACCATCGTACAGCAAGGAACGTGATGACGATGAAAACGATGACTTGGGGAATGTTGATGCTCTGTTCCGCCATGACTCTATCTGCGGTATGAGTCGGAGGCTCGTGAGTCGATGCGCTGTGATTGTGTATGTACCGAGGTGCGGCGTAAAGTGCGTTGGTAGCAGCCGAGACTCGCAAACGGGTACCAAAGTTGTAGTTATCTGAGCAAACGTGATTTCAGATCACCGATTGCTTTAAGATTTCAAACGAGAGCGCGATAGCGGTATGAGCGAGTTTACGGACAGTGTTCTGAACAGTGTTCTGTCAAGTTCAAGTGAGGTCGCCATGTTTCGGACGAGCCTCGGCGAATAGCGAATCACCGAAAGGCCAAGGACCCGCGCTGACCCCTTGATGCCTTTCACTCTCGCGACCCACAAGTTCGCGCCTTCTCCATACTCCACCCTAATCCTTCGTTTCCACCCACGTCGGTCCCAGCCGTCTAGGCATACACTCATTTCCGACGACAATCGCTTCAATATGTTATGACGTTTGCATGCTTTGAGATACCCCCAATAGTCTATTCACGTTACACACACGCTACGCGCTTTTGATATATAGTTATGAATGCTCCAGTAATATCACGGAAGCCGCTTCCAGAAGCAGCCCAGGCGCACTTGAAGGCCTCGCCCATTGACACTACTACAATCGGGTCGAAATTGGAAGCACCTTTACCTTCAGATCAACGAACGAAAGATGCCATTAGGGTCACCGCTCCACGTGAGGTGCCCGCACCTGGCGATAAGTCAATTCACAATGGAAGGCGGTATGGCCTCACATGTGGTATCTTTACTGGTATAAAAACAAGCCCTTTTGCTTCGACACTCTCTCGTCACTACAACAACTTCCCACCACACAAAAGATACTTCAACAACCACATCAACCGCCGTACACTACTCATCATGATCGGCATCACTTTTGTCTCCCTTCTGGCTCTCATCATCGGTCTCGCAGCAGGCTTGGTTATCCCCTCCAAGTGAGTCTTTGTGCTTTGCCTTCTTCCAATAGCCTCAGCTAACAACACCCATAGCAACAATGCCGTGTCTCCAGCCATCGGACCCCTAGCTCAAGGCCAAATGACGTTCTACAACCCTGGTTTGGGCGCTTGCGGTCATACTCACGGTGACAACGACGCTGTCATGGCTGTTTCTCACGGACGCTGTAAGTATTGATCTTCGTCAACTCATCTACGAGACACACACTAACACCGTGTTTTCATCAGGGGACGAGGTCAAAACTCCCAACCCCAACGACAACCCACTTTGTGGTAAACAGATTCGAGCCCACCGTGTGGACGAGCGCACTGGCAAGGACGCCAGCGTCCTTGTCACCATTGTCGACAAGTGTAAGTACTCCGGATGGCACACTCCGTCTCACGCCACTTCATATTGCTGTTGCTAATGTTTTGCCAGGCATGGGATGTGCTTACGACGACATCGATGTCAGCCCTTCCGCGTTCGACAAGTTGGCTGATAAAGCCAAGGGCAGGGTCAACGTGGAGTGGTCCTGGGCCTGAGCATTGTCACTTGGTTCGCGTCACACAGTCATGACTCAGGGTTGAGTCGACTGTGACACATTACGGCATCTTCTATTACTCACACACTGGTGTGGCATATATATGCTTTCCAATTCTACTGATGATATACTCTTCTTCTACCTTTTGCTTGATACGTGAGCCTGTTTACGTTGACAGTAACTTTCTATCTTTCGACAATCTACATCTTCCTTGACAGCGCAGTGGCATATGCCATACTGTGCGTAAGTATCCATGCCTCTCGCCAGAAAAAGCAGCGAGTCTTCTTCCAGAACTCTGACAGGGGAGCGGAGCCTCAACATAGGCCGCCCTATTTTCAACGAGGGGATTTCCGAATCGACATTCATTGCGCGTACCGAAACACCAGAAAGCGCACACCAGCCAACTAGCTCTGGAAGAGACCTGAGAAGACCCATATCTTCTGACTGTCACCCCTCACGGAACTCCTCGCGGTGCGACGATCCATACATACCAGATACTTTTGAGGGCGAAACTCTGGCGGGGAACCCTGAGAAACCACTCCCCGAAGTCCCTGTCAGTCCTCTCCAGATACATCTACCATTCCAAGGTTCGAAATTCGACCAAAGCCGGGAGACGGACGACGACCTACCACAGTACGACCACTCAATGGGCCCCAGAGGTACAACCTACGCAAGACGATACAGTACTAGAAGCTCATTTTACCCCGAAACCGAGGACAAGGGTTATGAAGGAGGGGTAGGGCACCTTGAGGCGGGCATGAGAATCTTCAATAATATTACTTCGAACCACTACCCCGCTTCATCACAGCCAGTTGCGAAGGAGACGGAGAGTGAAGCTTTTCAAAGGGACTTGGTCGATGTACCTGTCGACTCCTCAACGCCAGAAGAGTTTGGAGGATCAAGCGACGTGCCCGAAAAACCTGCCAATGGAGCAATGTCAAAGCGGAAACTCCAGCTTTGTTGGGCAACATTTATCCTGGCAGCTCTTGTCGTAGTTATCGGTGTAATAATAGGATCGCTCAGTTACGTAAAGCATGGCAGCGGGGATAACCAAGACAAAGCGACGATGGAAAGCGAGACGTCCAGTGCTTCGTCAACGCCGCTTCTGACGGAGTCACCAGCCTCTGAGAGAGTCACAAATGCCGCTATACCGTCAGAACCCGTTCCGACGAGTGTCGTGGTTGTTTCGTCTTCCATCGAAACGAGCGAGATCCCATCCTCAACGCCTACGCCTACGCCTACGTCTACGACTACGTCTACGCTTACGCCAACGTCCACTCTCGAGTCCAGCTCAGTACAATCATCGAGTTCCCTCAGCAGCCCGTCCTCCCAATCTTCTAACTTCATGCAAAGTACAGCTGTACTAGAAGATCTTGTTGGGAGGAGCGGCTATCTAGACCAACGTGCTGATGGTTCTCTCCGCTACGATTCGCTTCTGGACTTAGACCAAGGTGGGTACCTTGGTCGAAGAGAGGACCTAGAGGACTGTGAAGATGTTACTATAACAATTACTACCACGTTGACAACGACGATCACGAGTACTATTCGAACATCTAGAATGGTAGCTTCCAGTGCTGGCAGCGATTCAGCTTCACCGCAGACGCCAGAGCCCGAACCTGCAGAGACCGTGCCAAAGTGCATAACAAATACCATCTTCCATACAAACGGTCCACCCAGTTCTACAAATCCCTCGGATGACACCGATGCCCCCAGCATGGAATTCTCGTCTGTTACCGCCGACTCTACGCCTTGTCTAGATACAACACCACCGCCTACCGGAACTTCAGCTACTCAATCTGCAGGTGAAGAGACTGGAGTTATTCCAACATCTTCCGTCGCGCAAGCGGAACGACTAGCAGTACCGAATCTAGGGAATAGTCTACTACGTCTCCGGCGCTTTTTGCCGCTGTTCCCAAGGGATAACGAGCAAAATCGGCATTTGCTTCCTTCTCTGATCATACCGACTGCGACAACGAAGAATAATGACGCGGATAACAGCTACAGTGTAAAGGTCCTGAGTACGACTAGCAGCAATGCCGCGGTGCGTCGAGAAGTTCAGCATTGGAATTTCATGGGCAAACCGAATCCCGCAGTACCTTCGAGGATTCATGAGCGCCGCGAAGTGCCTGCTCAACCACCTTCTCTGCCAGGTACAGAGGCAATGAAGACATACTGGGACGCATATTGGGATTTCCGGCTACTAATCATACAAATGTGCTTCTCCGTCAAATCAGAAAAACCCCCGACATCTGGGGATGTCAAGATGGGCCAAACGCTGAACGAGACCATATGCGATAACTTCGAGCAGAACTTTCCAGCAATAAGCGAAGGAGCAAAATGCGACCACAAGGACTCTTTCGAGAGGCTGAATAGTATAGTTAAGGCACTGTGTGCCTTAGCTAGGGAAGGCGAGAAGTATGTTCAAAGTCTGGCTTTGCTTTGCCACGTCCAAGACACTCTCAAGGGAAAGGTGTATGAATGTGGAGGGGAAGAAGATGGTGTGGTATCCGGCACAGGTACGATGATTGCCGCGTCTTTGATGGAGACCTTCGATAGCGGACCATCAATAACTAAGGAAGAGCCTGCACCAAGTGCAGACGTCGAAGCCACCCCAGATAGTAGCCACATTGCGTCTGATGTTCCCAGCTTTTCGCTACAACAAAACGCCGTGGCGGATGCAAATCTTCCTCCTGTCAGTACATCTGCTAGTCTCGTTGCTTTGGCTAGTGAGCCTCAACTCATAACCTCCGCCGCCAGTCTTGTCCCATCGCCCGTCCTCCCCACTCCTCCCGTTTCCGGAAACTCACCAGTTCCAGTTTCTCTGGCACCACCCCCAGACATCAATGCAGTACCACCACATCACTCTAACACGCCACCAGCCGACTGGACAATCCCCATGTTGACTTATACCACACAACCATACACGGATGCTGATGAATATACCTTGTTACGTACCGTGCCAACTGATGGCGTGGCCCAAGCGCCAATCTATTCAGGAGAACATCTTTCGAGAGACTGGCCAGATCTTTTCCCATTCTCGATCCCCACGGGTTACGTGGCTCCCAACATCGTACCCGCAGAGCCCCAGATCGGCCACCTGACAGAGTTTGGTCCCGGTGGCGTCGGAGCCTGTGGTGGTCCTGACATGAAAAGTAATGAGCTTGCTGTCGCCGTCAGCTGGGTGCTGTTCCAGATGGACCGAGAAATTGGGGGATCTCCCTTGGAAGAGAACTGGGTCTTCCTAGGAACACATGACGACGGCAGGGACATGAGATTGAGTGCTCTGTGTTTTCGAGGCATTAGAATGTGGATGGCTGATGATCAGGGTAAGAAACTGGTGGAGCAGGAGGTCGTAGTGAGAGACATGTGCACAGCATGTAACGTGACGCATTTGGACATGCAAAAGGGCACATTCGACAAGTACTGGGATGGCGGTGGAAAGGGTAGAATCAGTGTCACATGGGAATGGATGCAGGAGGCACCTACTGACGTGCCAGGATAGAGTCTCAAATTGCCCAGTTTCCTAGTGGGTGTTCAGTATTGGCGTTTTCGGAAGATTGTTATAGGGCCATATGTGTAAATTTAGAATCCGGTTCTGCAGTTTGAAGGAGTTCTTATCCCGCGTTACCTCCAGCGTTGGTCCAGTGCTTCGCGATGGTTTCACTAGGCAGCACGCCATGATTCTTCTTCATCGCATATACCTTCAATGGCCCACCTTTCTCGTCGTAGACTAGCACGGCTGCGCGCTCTTTCGTACGTGTGACGGCATCCCTTAGTTCTGCAAGCACACTCACCATCTTGCGCAATTTATCTTGATTGGCTTCCTCCCATCGGGGGTATTCCTTCTCAGCATCACTGATGCTCACCGAGTGCACCGTACCCTTGTCGTGGTTGCCGTTCATAAAGTAGGGCGTACGACCGAACCAAAGCTGCGGTAGTGCTTCTGTAAGACGTGCGAGCTTCTTGGCTTTGATTTCCGCGAGCTTGGACGGGTTGATGAAGATTCCCTTCTCAACGACTACTGTAGGCTTATCGACGGGAGTCTTTCGAGGTTTAGTTTGAGTTGATGGCAGGCCTGCAATATTTAGTTGTGCCATAGCAGCGCTCACGGTGCCAACGGGCTCATCCCTAGGCTGTTTAGACTTCGAGTCCAGGACGACATCCGGGTCATCGTAATACGCATCGACTTCAAAACGGACAACGCAGTTCAAAGGGCCGATATAGTACCGAATGACCCTGTGATGACTGCTAGAATTCCCCATTCCATGATCAGGCATGGTGAAGGTCTTCTCGAAGTTATGTCCGTAGCCCGCGTTCGGTGCACCATGGATCATTTGCTGAGCGTTCCGTTCTTTACGGCTAATAACGAGCGTATTGCCGACCATGTGTAAGCCCATGCAGAAAATGTCCAGTTTCCTCCCAGCCGAAAAATCGAGTAGCTTGCGAAGACTGTTGCGGTTGGCGATGATGTCGACTCGATCTAGCACGACGTCGGGTCCCATCACAGCAAGGGCAGCGAAGGCTGGCTCGAAAGGATACTTGGGCACGCGAGATGCGTTCTGATCGACGAAGTGTCTCCCTGAGTCCTGAGCTAGAGTGGTCGGCAGCGGTGGAGGGTTCCACCTCGGAGGTGCACCAGGTACATAGATTGACCCATCACACTGCCAGTTGTAGCTACACAAGGTCTCGAAGCCACGCTTAGACGACACCTTGGTGCCATCTGGCTCCAGTGTTGTTGCTTCTATTGTGCGAACGGGCAGCTCGGTGGTCTCCCGGAACATCCATGACGTTTTCCAAGAAGGCGCCTGGTGTGGAAGCTGTGCCCGGGGTTGTCCTGCTTTCGCAGATTGAGGCCTCAATCCCTTTGATGGAACTGCGTCTCCTTGAGCTAATATTGGAAGCTTCTCTTTAACCGGTACCTTCACTGTTGCAACTTCTGCTGACGCCAAAGAAGTTGTTACGGGTGGAGATGCCTTCGCTCCATTTCGCCTAGCACGCTCTCTATGTGTGGAGTCAGACTTGAGTGGAAATTGGGGCAAGATTAGCCTACTCACAGTTTTGAAGGACGCGCATTTCGTGCCTTCGGCCGTATAGCATCGTCCTCTTTGGTTACTGCAGTCCCGGCCGTTGTAGGCTGGTGATCGCCGTCAATAACTGTCTCATGGGCCCGGAGTGCGTTCGTTGCTACTGAACTCTCGGCTTCCACTGTTGCTGTATCCTGATTCTTGTGCTGGCTGCGCTCCTGTTAGCTGTCTGTACACTCGTACAGACTAATGTCAGCGCAATACTTACCGCTTTCTACCACGTTGGCGTTTCTTTATCGGAGCGACCTCTTGACCTGACTTCTGCTCCCCAGAGGCTATTGGGGTGCCACCGTCGTCACGAGTACCTAATCTCGTGGCGGTAGGCTGAGCCACGGACTGCGACATGCTTAGTGGAGTTGTTGGCTTGTTAAGAATTCACATGCCAGGGTGACAGAGGTAGCATGCGTCGAGTAGCAACCGCAAGGCAGAACCTGTGTAGCGGGGTAGCTGTTGCGCGCATCAGGATAGCTTGTACAGCCTAAGTTTGAGACTGCCAAGTCTGTGCGCCGTCAGAGTCGGCTGCACTGGCTGAGTGAAGGTGAAGAGGAGTGCGCAGCCTTGGATGCATACCTAGGTAAGCATTGGAGAAGTCATCATCAATGACACGCAGGACGAAGCGCGTCTGAGATGTCTATCATCCAACCAGTCGACTCTTTACACATGGCATGGATGTTACTGGAGGCGATGCAGCTGGTGTCGAACAATCTAGGGGGGTGTTTGTGGAGGTGCAGGTCTCACGTGCGCAGGCGATAATGATTGGCAGGGTCTGGATCGGTTACGCGTCATTCCTCTCGGAGTCGGCAGCATCCTTCAACTTAATTCCTACGATGCACACGACCATCTCCGGCCTTGATGCTTCACTTCTACGCTTCTTACTTCCCCCTACTACTTTTAATGTCTAGTTAACTTCTGCATACGTGTCTTGGCCTGTCGTCTCCGCATGCTTGGCAAACCTCCTCCGCCGCAGCGTTAGGCGCACTATCTGCAATGTCGACCGTCTTCGCCTCCCTGGTACGCCCACCCAAGCTGCGACGGGCTTCCGCAGCTACGCAGCCCGCGGCCCAGCCTCCGCCCTCGATCGACAGTCATGGCCTCGACGAGCCCGACCTGCGCGACCTCAATACCGCCCTGCAAGCGCTTACCGACATCTTCCCCGACCTGCAACCCGAGGTTTTCCGAGAGATGCTGTCTACTTTTAGCGAAGAGAGCAGGCTGCAAGTCGTCACCGAGACGCTCTTAAAGCATGGCGACAAGTATGTGCGGGGCCGGTACAGGAAGCCCGCCGAGCAGGAAGAGCAGCGGGAGACGGCGCAGAAGTACAAATACCGCAAGGAAGACGCACCGAGAGACACACGAGGCATACCCCTTGCGCTGGAAGAAAAGTTTCGGTCACGGCGATATAAGGAGGCTGCCAAAGAAGCGCTGTATCAGGAATTCAAAGGCCTGAGCCACTCGACCATCAAGGCTGTGCTGGCTGAATACAACTACAGCTATACGCATGCACGACCGACACTATTGGAACTATCAACTAGAAGTTGGAGATCCAGCATCACCAACTTCCTGATGCGACGGAAGGCGCCGACGGCCAGTGACCACCCCCTGGTCATTTGGACTCCCGCCGACGAACGTCTGAACCGTCCGTCTATGCCACTTCTCGTAAAGACACGAAGCGACGAGCTGAATCAGGAGCTGTACAACGCACTCATTGTACCGGAACATGAGAAACACCGGAACGCGCAATTGCGACAGGACTATGACTTGGCCATGCAATGGAACGAAGAGGAGGCCGAGCGTGAAGGCGAAATGTACGACTGCGAATGCTGCTTCATACCCAACACGCTTCAGCAGATGTCGACCTGCGATATCGACGGCCACTACATCTGCTTCCGTTGCATACGGCATGCTATCAACGCTGCCCTCTATGACCAGGGCTGGGCGCGTAACATCAACACGGACCTGTGTACCCTGAAATGCATAGCGCCTATGACCGGTGGCTCCGAAGAGTGTCGAGGCTGCATACCCTTCTCGTTTGTGAAGCGCGCTCTTCTGGAAGAGCAAGATGGAAAGGACAACCTGAACAAACTCAACGAGCGCTTCGCTAGCGATGCACTGACCAGATCTCAGCTACCACTCGTACAGTGTCCCTTCTGCTCGTATGCGGAGTTGGATGACCTCGCGCTTCCAGATACCAACCTCTTCGCCAGCCTACGTTTCAAATCCCGCCCACTCATACTGGCTTCGCTGGCCTCTGTGCCCTTATTCGAGCTGCTGTGCTTCCAAGCCACTCGAGCCTTACTTTTCGCATTTATTCTTATCTACACCTTCGTCACCATCACATTTCGCCTGTCCGTCATCGCACCCTTTCGATCCGCGCTCAGGCGTGTCCACCTAAAGCGTCGCGGTCTTCGGTTTCAGTGTCTATCCCCAAGCTGCGGTCGCGCATCCTGCCTCTCGTGCTCCCTTCCCTGGCATGACCCCCACACATGTTTCTCTTCCCAGCTCACGTCCCTTCGTCTCACACTCGAACGTGCTACCACAGACGCAGTCAAGCGTACCTGTCCTCAATGCAACCTAGGCTTTGTAAAATCCGAGGGCTGCAATAAGCTCGTTTGCCTTTGTGGGTACAGCATGTGCTACATCTGCCGACAGGGTCTTGCGAATGAGGGCTATCAACACTTTTGTGGACACTTCCGTGAACGGCCCGGACAGCCATGCGGCGAGTGCAACAAATGTGATCTATACCGCGTAGAGGACGAAGAGAGGGTGGTCAAGAAGGCCAAAGATAGGGCCGAGGCAGAGTGGTGGGAAGCGCAGGGCGATGGCGCGAAGGAAGGGCTGCAGAAAGAGGTCGGGAAGAACGAAGGCTCCGCGGCGAAAGGGGTGGCGGGGCTGAAGAGGGGAAATTGGGAAGCCTGGATCGAAGGCGTACTGGATAGTGTGCTTGTTTAATTATTTGCTGTTGGCGTTCGGATGTGGCCACATATCGTCAGAGAAAGATTGATACCCAGAATTCATATTATACAGCGTCCCATGTGGACGCCATATTAGTTGCAATTCTTTTGCTCAGTCCCAATCATGACTGCCGTGTGACTACCAAACAAGACAACACGGTAGACCACCTTTATTCAAGTCGTTGCCTAAGAGAGTTACTAAACCTGAGGCCTATACCGAGATACCTAAATGGTAACCACCAAATAGTTGACCATTCTCCAGACTTGAGCTAGTTATGTGTGAATGACCTTTTTCTTCAAGGATTTCACGAGACTTACGAAGATGTGTGCTATCAGTGGTGAGACATCCTTCGAGTGGCATTACAATTTTTAATATTTGACATGCACACTCTTTGTGCAAGCTCTTGTGTTAATAATACTTCTCTTTTTAAGAGGACCTAATTAGATAGGTGTATATAGAATTTAGAAGTTATAAGTCGCTTATTTACGTTACTACTACAGTACTATAGAATAAAGATAAAGAACTAAAGTATTATATTATACTTAGATATAAGTTAGAAGAGGAATATAAGATAGTTACTGCTACTATGTCTTTATTGCTTGCACAACGCACACACTATAGACGAACTAATTATCACCACCGCTTCCTCAAGCCCTAACATCCACACACTCTTTGTGCAAGACATAATACATTTATCCTCAGCTGTTCCAGCGGAATGAATGCCTGGCATACACGCGAGAATGAAGACTGCATCAAGCTTTCTCCCGGGGTCCAGGGTTCACAGAAATGTAGAGCGTTCGTGACAGAGGAAGTGGTGAAGATGAATGCGTTCTTGCGTACACTTCCGTTCTGCAGGGCTTATTTCCGAGATATCGCTCTTACATTTTGCAGTTGCTAAACATGCAAAGTCCATAGGCGCTCACGACGTTGGCTACCGTTGTACCCCTCATCAGGGACCAACACACCACCTTCCTAACGTCACCTAGCGCCCCGCAAGCGACGGGGAGCGTTATCAGCCGCGATCCTATCTCCACTGACATCATCACGTCTACACATTATCAATCTGCTATCACACGCAGCACTCTTGGCTGTTCCTCGGAAGAAAGATCTCGCTGTGTCGCCTACGATGCAGGCTAGAGATCTGGGACCTATCGCGCATTCATCGGCTTGTCGCTACAGGGTTCATGATAAGGGATGCTGGTCGGAAGAAACGATGTTTGGCTGGCATTGGGAATGCAGAAGCGATCTTCGATAGATGCTCCTTGATAGGTAATGTTGTATGCCGGGTATGAGGTCGGCATGCATGTGAGGGGCGACACGGCAATGCAGACGTTGAGATGGTAGGGTACTGGGTTCGTTACATATACCATGTCGCACCGCATGCTACATGGAAACCAATCGAGAATAACATCTACTTTACCTGTCCTCGTCTCTGTATCGGCAAGATGAGCATCCCGGAGAAAGAGATAGCCCACGAGTCAAAATCGGGCGACACTTCTCCATCGCGACCGCATTCAGATGTCGAGATTGGTACCGTCGAGGAGCCATCCAACAACGGCGATGAGGCGCTCAAATTTCTCAAGAATGCACACAATGTCGGTGCTCTTACGCCAGAGGATGAGCGAAGACTGGTTCGGAAAATTGATTGGATGATCATGCCATTGATGTGGTGTTGTTACTGCTTGCAGTATCTGGACAAGACACTAGGTATGTCAGATCTTTACATTACTGCATCACTACTCTGTAAGCGAGCATACTGACAGTTCATACCAGTGAATTACGCGGCTGTGATGGGTCTCTACGAGGACGCGAACATCAACACGGCACAATTCTCCAACCTCGCTCTCTTCTTTTACGTATCTTACCTCGCGCTCGAGTTCCCTCATGGCTACGGCATGCAGCGTCTGCCTACTGCAAAGTACCTCGGTGCAGCCGTCATCCTCTGGGGTCTCGTCACGGCACTCACATGCGTGTGCAAGAACTACGGCGCTCTAGTCGCTACACGCGTCCTATTGGGTTGCTTCGAGTCGGCCGTCGCGCCCAGCTTGATCTTGATAACTTCGATGTGGTATAAGAAGAAAGAACAACCGCTGCGAACTGGTATCTGGTATCTAGGAGTTGGTACGTTCTGGCTCTACGAAATGCATGTGAGACATATACTGACTTCGTACCTCTACCCCTACAGGAACAGGAACGATTATTGGAAGTCTGATCAGTTTCGGGTTTCAGCACTACGACAGTGCCACGTTTACTAGCTGGCAGATCATGTTCTTGGTCGTGGGCCTGGTTACTGTCTCAGTCGGCATAACGGGTATGTTGATCACTATCGGCTTTCGAAACGGTACTGACTTACGCAGTGGTGTTGCTTCTTCCCGACAACCCGATGTCTTCTCGCCTAACCCCAGCAGAGAAGGTATGGGCGATCGAACGTCTACGCGAGAACCAGACTGGCATCGAAAACACGCATTTCAAATTTCACCAGGTGCTCGACTGTTTCAAAGACCCGCAGACGTGGATGTTATCGATCATCACCATATCATCCAATGTACCCAACGGTGCAGTATCTTCCTACCAGGCTACGCTCATCAAGTCATTCGGCTTTAGCTCTAAGACTACAGCTTTGCTACAACTACCTTCGGGCGCCGTCAGCGTCATTTCGATTCTCATCGCTACGTACCTCGCCGGCCGTTTCAACCAACGCGCACTGAATGTAGTCTCCTTGCTTATACCTGGCGCGCTGGGAGGCTGCCTCATGGCTTTCCTTCCCGGTGAGTCCAGAGTAGGAAAGCTCATTGGAAACTACCTTACCAACTGCATTGGCTCCAGCTTACCACTCCTGTACTCCTGGGTGTCTGCGAACATTGCCGGTCACACGAAGAAAGTAACCATGAACGCTATTTTGCTCATGTCTTTTTGTCTGGGAAACATCATCGGACCGTTGACATTCCGCCAAGGCGATGGGCCGGATTTCATACCAGCCAAAGTCACCATTGTAGTGACTTGCGCATTCGCGGCTGCTATGGCGCTCGTGTTGAGAGCCTACTACATGTGGGAGAATAAGAAGAGGGATCGAGAGGATGATGGGACGCATCTTGAGAATGAGGAATTCCTTGACTTGACAGATCGCGAGAATAGGCGGTTTAGATATAGGTTGTAGGACGGGCAAAAGGATAGGTAGCCCAATGGGAAAGCACGAGGCGGTTCAGCACGAGCCTCCTTCTTACACTCAAATCATCGACCACTTTGGATTGAACTTCATCGGATGCAAGGAACTTATAATTCGATCAACGCTAATTTACATACTACAGCCCATTCCACCCTACGGAGTACTGGCACTGCCTCGGAACTCACTAATGATGATATCCGCCGCCTTCTCACCAATGACAAGTGCCGTATTGTTCGTATTACCACCCACATTCTCCGGAGGGATACTGAGATCCGCAATCTTCAACCCCTTAATGCCGTGCACGTTCAAGGAGGAATCAACAACACCATCCTGCTCCCTCGGTGCCATCTTGCACGTGCCAAGCGAGTGCCACGTTGTGTTGACGTTCTCTCGTAGCCACTGCTCGATGGCAGCATCATCTTCCTTGCTGTAGACCAAGTCCTTGACATCCTCTAGAGGGCCTTCGACATTCTCTTGTAGGGCGACCGCGGAATCGGCAGCGAACTTTGGATGGCCCGCAGCCAATTCGCCACGGTAGAACTGCGTACGTCGCAAGATCTCGCGTTGCTTCTTGTACGCCCAGATCTGCTTCTTGAGGTCAATGTCGTCTTTGTCGTTGAAGAAGCCTACGTCGAAGTCTAGTGGGTCATCATGCTTTGGACCGGTGATGTGCATATGTCCGCGCGAGTATGGGTACGCGGTGTAGTTACCTGCTGTGACGTACTGGCCCGCAGGTATGCTTGCTGGGTCGCCCAAGAAGCAAGACACCAGACCGCACAGCATCAACGGACGGTTTGGAGCATCCTTGAAGTCGCGGTTCCACGCTTCTTGGAACTCTGGTCCGAGAGAAGTGACTTCTTCTTCAGTAGGGCGAAGCTTGGAAGATATATCGATGCCGTTCCAGCCTAGCATGGGGTCTTTGTTCTTCATCATCTCGGCAACGTCGGCACGTCCGCTCAGAATGCCATCGATCGTCTGGTCGGGTGCCAGGGCAGTCTTGTAGGGGTAGAGAAGGAGGTGGTGGTCTTGGTAGTCCTTTCCTACACCAGGTAACTCTTCCACAAGAGGTACACCAGCACGTTCGAGGATCTCCTTGGAGCCCAGACCCGAACGTTCGAGAATGGGTGGTGTACCGCAAGCACCAGATGTGACGACGACCAACTTGCGAGCCTTCACAGCCTTCACGGGATGCATGCTCAGACCGATTTCAGCTTGGAATTCTGGGTTTGGTGTGTATTCGACACCCGTGGCACGTTTGTTCTCGTCGAACAGCACGCGCACCACCTTCGATTCGACGAGAACGTGAAGGTTGGAATACCGCTCATCTTCGAGCTTCGGGTGGAGATATGTGTGTGCGGTATCTTGGCGTTTGCCCTCTGGTGAGACGTAGCGTTGCCATCGCGCAATACCGTTGTTATCGTCCAGGTTCTGCAGATCTTCGATCTCAGGGTAGCCGACCTTTTCAGCTGCGCTTATGAAGTCGTCTTCAGCAGCCTTTGCGCGATAACCTCCGTCTGAGACATGGATTGGTCCGCTGTGGCCGTGGTGCTCTTTCGCTCCGGGCCCGTGGTAGGTCTCTAGCTTCTTTAGGTGCGGCCACATTTCCTCAGCTGACCAGCCAGGTGTGTTCCAGCTATCGAAGTCCGATCTTTGTGCTCGTGTGTACATCATGAAATTGATTGAACTGCCTCCGCCCAAGGTACCACCGCAAGGTACAATGGGTTCGCGATCGGCTAGCTGCTTCGACTTGTTTCCTTTGTAGAAGAGAGCGGTCTTGGTGGCAGGCAGTAGGTTCTGCAGGTAGAAAACGGGGTTGACAACGCTGGCGACATCTTTGTTGTTCGCGCCCCCTTCGATTACAAGAATAGAAAGGGAGGGGTCATCTTCAGCAAGTCGACCGGCTATGATACAACCCGCTGTACCGCCTATGCAAAGATGTCAGTGGGGGAATCGATGAGGGTGAATATGATAGACATACCTCCAGCGATGATGACATCTACCTCATTAATGTCGTCTGCAAGCTTGTTGTATATACCCATGATGAAATTCTGTTATGATCTGGGCACTCTGAGAAGATGTTCGGATACCAGATGACAAGACAACTGTCAAGAGTCAGATTTGGGAGTCCAGCAATCCGTTTAAGTAAATGTTCAGTATTTCTTTGCCCCTCGCAAATAAAGTTCGGCCACTTACAGCCCATCGCAGACCATTTATCGGATGCCATAGGTTTTTTGTGAACTTGAGTACCGCACTACCCCATCTTCTGCTCTTTTCGGCTTGGCGCCGGTGATACTAGCGGACCCTTTCCGCGCATCTAGATGGCGACCCCAAGGCTTAGGGAACGCTACGAGCTATTAGCTCTCACAACAACTAAACGATCTCCCATGCCGTCCACTCAGAATAGCCTTGTGTTTGCGCTATCAGCCATGGGTGGTGAATAGCACATCAGGTGTTCTTTCCCCGCATTCGTGAGCCGTAACCTAACGGCGATCATATGCGCCTGTCCGAGAACCGCGGATAACAATTGTGAAAAGAAGGACGTCGAGAGGTACAATCTAGAACGCATGTTCCGCGCAGCTTTTAAATTTTGAGCTGGTGGTGGTGATGTTAGCAAACACTTCATTCGTAGAGCACAAAAGATGAGAGAGATTGTGAAAGAGTGTAATGAGGTATCTTGGAATTTCCGAAAGCCTACTTTCGGATACTTGAACCCTGCAGCCCACTAACACTGCGCATTCGGAACCATGGATCGATGCACGGTAACCGCAAGAGTCGATGGCATGTGCAGGCTAAGGCACTAGGACGCAAAGCCCCGGCTTGCTGGGGCGAAACTTCATGAAAAAGGAAAGCTACCCTCGATCACATCCTTATATGGCTGCCTTCTTCAGAAATACGAGATTATAACCGAGTTTTCGCCGTACGACGGTGCCAAGCATCGCATCTTAGAAGAGCCGATCAAGACCCATGTCAAGTATGTTTTGGAACTCGACGCGACGCTTGCCAGCGATACTACGCTTTTTGGGCTTGGCGTCCGCCGCGATGTAGTGCTCGATGATGTTGACGGTAGCGCCCAACGTATGGAAGGGTGCAAGATTGTCGAGCATGAGGTTAGCGCTCTCGTCGTCTTGAATGGAGTCGTGCCTTAGGAGCGCAACGTTAGTGATTGACCGAAAGTAAATCGTACCTTGGGCTGACTTACCAATGAATGACGACCTCTCGCAAGTCTGGCGCCTTCAACAGGATCTCGAATACGAAATTGGAGCGCTGGCGAAGAAGGGCAGGGAAGATGGCCTCGATGGAGTCGGTAGTGTCGGCGCGGATCCAGGCTGAATCCCAAACGAAAGTTATATTAACCTTTCGAATGTTCTCCATAGGAGAAAAAGCAGCGTCGGTGATCTGGCTGAAAGCCTGAACATTGGTGTACGAAGTCAGCAAATGTTACACGTTAATTCACACAGGAAAATGACTTGCCTCTTCGAAGAAAGACGTGTGGGCGAAGCTACCAGTGGCGTCAATACGTAGAACAGCTACATCGTAGAACCAGTTCTTTGCCTCGTTGTTCAGCTGGCGGGAGGCCAGCAGGAGCTGGACCGGCGGAGGACAGTGAGTGATGCGCATGAAGTTCGGTATGTGGCGCCACTTGTTATGGGGTCGGAATACGGGTGCTGGGGGAGGAGGAGGCTGAGCCGCAACGACTGTAGCAGCAGCGTTGCCGCTGTCATCAGTCAGATCTTCGTCGCCCTCGCTATCGCCTTCGGCCTCTTCGTCATTGTGTAGCTGGGCACCCTCGGTCTCTTCGCCGTTGTCGCCCTCATCCTCGCTGTCACCCTCACCGGCATGTCCTTGTCCAGGTTCTTCCGCTGCCATCCCGTCTTCGGAGTGGTGGTCGGGGTCAACTTGAGCCGTAGCTTGGGCTGGAACGTGGACGCTAGCAGTTGCCGACTGGGTATCGTGCGCGCCGGCGACAGCTCCTTCTACCTCATCGTCCTCATCTTCGCCGTCCAAGTCAGACTCAGACTCATCTTCAGCTTCATCCTCATTATTGCCATCTTCCTGCTCTGCTCCTTCGTCCTCATTTCCATCTTCGTCTTCGTCCTCGTCCTCGTTTTCGCTGTCCTCCGCGGCATCTTCGTTCTCTTCTTGATCATCCTCCTCACTGTTGTGGTCGCTTACAGCACTCTCGTCATCGGAATCATCGTAGTCGTTGGCGTATACGACGCGCGGGGTGGGACCGTTGGGGTTGTCAATGGCGTCTTGGGCAACGAGTTCCTTGACCTCTTTCTTCTCGAACCAGTAGCGGAGCAGCTTCTTAGGCTTGACGTCGCGCGCGGCCACATGCTCGAAAATGGAGTGTCGCACCTCGAGCGGGAGGTCCATGAAAGCGGGTGCAGCCTTGTCGTTGGTCATGGCGGGCAGTTGGTCGCGCGTGAGTTTTGTAGAATGAGCTGCGGAGGGAGATGCAAGGTAGAGAGGCTTGCGAGCGGGATTGGCAGCGAACTAGAGAGAGAATACGGGCGAGATCAGGGTTCAAGTAAAGTTGGTGCCGCAGTTGCCTGCAGTGGGCTGCGCGGGGCTTGCAGGCGTTTGTGTAGCCAGAAACGCTTCAACGTGGAGCAGGACCAGAAGTGAAGGAGCGGACGAGAGCCACTGAGGGGCACGCCCAAGCGTCGAGAGGTCCATCATGACCAACAGGGCGCTCAGGTCTGGATGCGTCGTTTCGCAGTCGCTGGTAGCTATGGAGTCGCAGTTGACCCACCGTCGCGCCTTCCCCACGGAGCTTGACGCGCTACGTCAGCCCCTTGCCTGATTGGCTGCAGCCATCTCGCGACTCCCGGCCAGCTTCCACTCCATTAGACTCAATGAACGTCATCCTTTCCATCGCGTGCCACAAGACTTCAGCATTCCCAAAACCTTTACATGGCAGCGCAAGCCCACAGCAACCAGGCAGCATGACTTTAATACATGGACACACTCATACGCTCGTAGTGCATCGATTCACCCCTTCCAAGGCTGTGTCATGCTATATGCAGTTCCCAGGCTGCCCATACGCTCTTTCCGAGCTGCTGACACCACGCTCATCACGAAGGAGCACGTCCGCCGACGCCTACTACCCGACATGAACAGGACATAGGCTGTAGAGGATGCAGCCACACTCGAAGGACAATACTTCTCCTTCAGCACTTGTATTAGCCGTTCCAACTATTGTTGCAGCATGCCCATCCCGCGGACGATGTTTGGGTACCTGGCCTATCGATGCATGTAGTAGAGGCCGCAAGATCAAGGCACTGGCCGCTTCTCCAACGAGGAGACTCGAGACTTCTCTGACTACCACGTGTAGGAGTCGGCCTTGCTGTCTTTGGAGTAGCATCGTCGTCAGGTTCAGCATGTTCCACCTTCTTCCATCTACAACCACAGTAAACATCAACACACCATGAAGCAGCAGCACCTCACTGCTGCTGCCCGTCTACAAGCTACGTGCATGAGTATATAATCCCGTCCTCGGGTCTCCATCCTCCATTTCTCTCTCACATCACAACCAGCCCAGCAACTCTACCATCAACTCTTCTACGCAGCTCATCCATCCGTCATCCATACCTGAGCCCACCCCATCAACGCATCCCACCGGTAGAGCTTGGTTCCTCCAACCACACCCCACGCCATGCGTCTCACCACCAGCGTCATCGCTGGCTTCATCGCCTTCGGTGCCGCTACGCCTGCCGGCCTGGCAGTCAAGCCAAGTTCCATTGAGGACCCTGTCGATGCTGTCCCAGCCCAGCACACTCCCGTCGTCGACGGGAACTGGCACATTGGCTGCGACAAGAACAACTACTGCTCCTACTACCAGGGAGG
Source organism: Alternaria hordeiaustralica (assembly GCF_023758085.1). Taxonomy (NCBI): domain Eukaryota; kingdom Fungi; phylum Ascomycota; class Dothideomycetes; order Pleosporales; family Pleosporaceae; genus Alternaria; species Alternaria hordeiaustralica. The sequence goes on along the minus strand of NW_026056773.1, from coordinate 2,277,982 downwards.
CGACATGGCTGTTGGCAACGACAACTCAGTATCCCCTCGTACCATTGCTCTGTCGGAAACCTCATGCAAACAGTGCTCAGTTAAGGAACCTTGCGACGTAAGTCTTCCTCATGTTCTCTTCTTTCGGAATAGGATGATCTTTGCTGATCTTCTGGCTGGTAGTATTGCAAGCCTTATGAATACAAATGTCGGGACTGCGACCATTACCAATGTTTCGACGCTTTTCTGAATACGCGTAGCTGCTTCGACGTCCAGCCCGAGCTCAGCGATGCCATCCGCAATCACACAGTCACAGCCACCATCCTCAAGACCACCATCAGCACCTCTGTCGTAACTGTGACCGCCATGCCTACTTCTGAGGCATCAATCTCCGACATCACCACTACCATCACGCTTGCTCGTACAGCCCTACCCCCGACGCACACTAGTCTGGCCCCTCGCGATGAGCTAGCCTCCAACGATGGCGACAACCAGTCACCTACTCGTCGCACTGCCTTCAAGCAGTCGGAATGCTTCCCTTGCAACGACCAAACTTGCCCAGTACGTTAATTCGTCCCAGGTTTCCTGCCTGTACTCAGCTTGCTAACTTATCTTTTCTCAGGAATGCCACGCCGACTGCGCAGAGTGCGACAAGTACCTTTGCAACAACTTAGCCACTCACATGACGGTGTGCATGAGCGTCCGTTCCAAATGGCAGCCCCCGGGCTTCAACGTCTCTGCCTCTGGACCCAGCGAGACCACAACTACCACCGAGACAGTGGTCATTTCGACCGTCGTTGGCCCCACGTCCTCGCCAGTCGTCACCGTCACCGTGTCCGCCCCTGTTACCAGTACCACTACTGTTGTCGTAGCTCCTCAGAGCTCCCCATGCACTACGACCACTACTTCGATACCTGTAGTAACCAGTACTGTGACAGTGGTCACTCAGCGTCCACAGACCAAAACCGTGACAGTTATTTCTCAGCGTCCACAGACAAGCACTGTGACAGTTGTTGCTCAGCGTCCACAGATCACCACTGTCGTCATGACAGCTCCTCAGGTTCAGACCACCACTGTCGTCATGACAGCTCCTCGGGTTCAGACTACCACTGTCGTCGTGGCAGCCCCTCAGATTCAGATTAATACCGTCACTGTGGAGAAGCCGGCTTCCACCGTAATCTACCAGCAACCAGGCACCACATCCATTGTCACCGTACAGAACCCAGCTTCTACTGTCGTCTACCAGCAGCCAGGCACAACTTCCATTGTCACCTATCACTACCATGATCCAGCGTCCACCATCATGCTCCAGCCACCAACTGTTACTGCTTCGCGCTCACCACACGTGCTCGAGATTCCCGTCACTGTAATCACGACCGCGACCCACACCGTAGCCAGATCAGTTCGTGCCAACCAAACCCCTGCGCCTATGTCTCCCCGCGATACCATTATCGCCAAGCCGATGTGCGACTCTTGCGACGGTAACGCGGAATGCGATGTAAGTTGAAGCACCAGTCCGTCGCGTGCTCATAGAACTTCTGACTGACTTCCGCTACAAACAGGGGTGCGATTTCGCTTGCGACGAAGACCAAGGCTGTGAGCACTTCCTGTGCAAAGACCCTCTCAGCGAAGCGGAGATCTGCATAAGCCTCCTAGAGGACGCCGAGGCGTCCAAAGCATACGACACGTCCATGGCTTCCGGCGATTTCCTTGGCTCCGCCGCGATGCTTCTGGTGCTCGCTGGCGATGACGCCCCTACTTCCAACACAACGACTACCCATTTGCAGCCGGCGATCTCCAACGGAACCCGGCCAGACTTTTCCTTTGCCGATGAGGATTGCTATCTGTGCGAGTCCGGTGATGAGTCTTGCAACGTAAGTCACTGCCTTGCCCACCCACCCCCTGCAATGTTGCATCATCTTCATTGGTATGGTTCGTCGACTAACTCCTCCCAGATGTGCGACTGGCAGTTCACCTGCGGCATCAAGAAGAAGTGCTTCCACAACGGCGCGCGCGAGGTTGTCGAGTTGTGCTTCGAGAAAGGCGAGAAGTGCCGTCCTTGAACCGATTCCGCCGGGCATTTCTCTTCGTGCCGACTGAAGCGAGCCATCCTGCGATGCCACGAACCGATGAGGTAGCTGGATTGTCGCTTTTGGCTCTGCTGTCTTTTTGCACGCTTCGTTGGTCGCGTCGCTCCGTTTCACGCTAGTGTGAGCTTGCGCTGGCTTCTGCCATGTTCTTTCTACCGTTGTTTCTCTTCCCCTTTGTTGCTCCGCGTTATTAGTTTGTAGCTTCTTCTGAATACATTACATCTCCTTAATTTCTGAGATACTTGCTTCCTTGTTGATGTATGCTCACCGATCGCATGTTCTCACTACTTGCTTCGCAACTTGCCGATGGAGTCCGCGATGGTCAGTCGTTCTCAAAGAGGCCGCTCACTCAACTCATGATTGCTTCAGTGACACTGTCCTGCATTGGAAGCGTGCATGCAATTGACCGATACACTTACAATCGGCACTGGGTGACATAAGACCTGGCAGGATGCCTGTCATGAAAGCTCCCAGGACGCATACAAACCGGACATACGACACAAGTGTACATCCTTTGTTCTCATTTTATGTAATGCATGCCCTTTTCCTAAGTCGAAACTTCATCTAGTCAAGGGGATTGCAGAGCCATCTCACTCAACCCCAGACCAAGTCAATTCTCTCGCCCTTGACTTTCGAATTGAACCACTCATAGATCTCGACATCGTTCTGTACTACACTTGCACCATCAAGAACCCCACTTCTACCTAGCCTCTCCGTCGCGAATTGTAACTCCATGGTTGCCAAGTTTCTGGCGACGCACGCTCTGCTCCCTGCGCTGAATGCGAACCAGTATTTCGACATAGCTTCTGTTGGGCTCAGCCATCTTTCAGGCCGGAAGCTCCTTGGTGAGGGAAAGATGTCCGGGTTGAAGTGCAGCTCATATGCTGAGCAACCGACAATGGCACCAGCTGGGAAGTAGGTGTTTTTGAAAGTCCAACCTCCTGCAGGGACCGTATGAGGTAAGCGCGTAGGATTTGCCATGCTAATTCGGAGGCCTTCTTTGACAATAGCGTTGAGATAGGGTAGCGCTTGAACGTCCTGCGCATCTGGACCAAGGGCAATGTTGTTGTTAACCTCATCCTTTAGTCTTTCGTACATGTCTGGGTACAACGCCAAATTGCGCATGATCGTTGCCAAGTTCATCCCCGTAGAATCTGTCCCAGCGAAGATGAGGTCTTTGCACTGTGCCTTGACTTCGGAGTCGCTGAGCCCCGCAGCGAGTAGACGCCCGGGGTATGTTGTTGACTTCTCGGACGTATTCGCTACCAGTGTGCCGATGAACTTGTCAACAAGCATCATGCTATCATCAGTCTCTGCATCGGGCAACCATTTGGCAACGGCCCATTCCAGCCACGTGAAAGCGAAATTTGGGAGGTAGAAGAAGCGACCGACAGCGACAAACGCATCCACGAACGCGCTCACGCTGAGTACTGGACCGCGTTCGCTGACCCCATCGTAATTCTCCCGGAACAGGTGCGTAGAAACTGCGTCCACAGCCAGGCTTCGCGCCAAGTTGAGCACGTTGACAGGCCGCTTTGTCATGGCTTCGTCCCTCAATCGCTCCACCATACGATCCACGCATCCCCAAATCGCTCTCTCATTTTCCCTCAATGCTTTTGTTGAGAATAGCGGGACCACAGCTTTCGCTCTTGGGCTCCTGTAGTCCGTATCGATAGTCGAGAAAATAGTCTTGTGGCCATCAATGTCGAAATTTGCATAGCACGCCGCTTTCGGAAAGCCTCCTTTCGATACGTAGATTGCGGGTATAGCATCCGCGTCGCTAATATCGACTTCATTCGGTGAGACTCGGACATACGGGCCGTATTGTTCGTGGAGTTTGTGGATAGTGCTTGCTTCGTCTCCGATGTAGGCGTGGTAGTGAAGGAAAATGCTGGTCAGCTTAGGTAAGATGGGTCCAGGGATGTGGGATAGAGGATGGAAGTAGATGCGATAGACCGAGCGAATCAATACAAGCAGAAAAGGTGTGAAGAACAAGGTTGTTATGGGATGAGCCGCTATCGCGCTGACAACGAGGCTTTGGAGCGCCATCGGGGTAAAAGACAGCTGGACAGGCTACATTGACGCTGTTGCAGATGTCGTGTGTTTTATATGAGTCGTGGTTGGTTGAGTCACCATAGCGTTAGTGGGGTGCTATCAACGGCGATCATGGAGATAAGGCGTCATCCACTCCCACCTTGAACTCTCTCCTTGAGACTGCAGAAACTAGGACGAATTACACATTATTGCTCTATATAAATACATGTAGTCTAATTTCACCTCATCATTACTCATTTTCGTTCCCTTTGATGCTGCCGGCGTGATCAACCCGCGAAACCCGCTAACGGCAAGCACATCAAACAATATCCCCTCTTCTAAGTGGCCATCTAACTCAAATCACTAGCCCTACCATCCTTGGTCGAAGGCGTCAACTCCACGTCCGCAGTATAATCAGCCCTCGCACCCTTCTTCGACATCCTCCACTGATGCACAGCAATGCAACTCAGCAGAGCCATTCCCGCATATGAAAGGCCTAGTACCCCCTGGAATCCCACCTCAGCGTATCCAAGGCTATCCCAATACGACTTGTTGTAGGTGTTGGTCTCATCGTTGTAGATGATAAGTGTGTGTAGAAAGCAGATCGCCGCATAAACACACACCATGACCACGGACACAGTGAGAGTAAGGATGGGATGAAACAAATTTGGTGCGGAGGCTGAAGAGGGTATAGCCACGAGGCTGAAGAGGGTGTAAACCGTATCTGGGATCATTGCGAATCCTGTGCGGAAGAACCAATCATCGCTGCATACACAGTTAGTACGCGCTTCATTCGACCGGTCTGACTTTTGAAATCCGGGAAGACTATGTGCTGCGACTTACGCATAGCTTTGCCAGCGGGGGTCGTTGTCGCGATCGTTAAATCCGTACTTGAAGGAAGCATTGTGGGAAATGATGATGATGATAAAAACAAAAAGAATAAATGCCTTTACGAGAAAGAGATGGTGATGGAAGCGGTGAGGTCCTTGCCAAAGCGGACTTTTAGGACGAGTGAAAGATGCCAGGATGCCCATGTTTGGAAGTACTTTAGTAACGCGTAGATGAAGCTGTGGAAGAATCTCAGGAGTGCAGTATACCAATATGTATGAAATGAGATGCGAGATTGAGTAGATTCGTTTTCACTATAAGTACCTCTACTTAGCAAGGCGCAAAAGAGAAAGTTGATCAACACACAGGTCGCCTTATCGTGGCGCGTGCCTTCAACGCAGGTCCCGTCTCTGTGCACTTGACGTCTCAGCCTGATGATCACCCCGCAATTCCTCGACTATTTCGAAGATCGACCCAAGGGCAAAATAGCTGGGGTTTGTTGGTTGGTGTCGAACACAGCCTACCATGCCAAGTTCGGGCTGTGTTGCCGGTCAAGCATAAGTACCGTAAGCGAGGCGCGCCGCTAGAGGAAGATGTGTGAAACTAGCTCTTGTACGCAGTACAAAAGAATGACGCAATCATCGAAACTACTTTCGAAAGGTGAAACTGAAACTGGGGGTTATTCGTGATATTGAATGCTCGACTGGAGCAGCAGACTACGGGCCGGTATGCGGCATTTCATGCAACACTCTGGCCTGGAAAACTCCATACACGCCCGCTCCAACAACACGGCATGGTGGTGACCGATCCAGTGATGACGTGCAACGTTGACGGCATCCAGCTTGTCTCAGATATGAGAAGTCTAGTTCTCAAGATGAACACCTAAACATGCGTTAGCCCGGAGATCAAACTCGCGATTGCACAAATGCTTACTATCAACATTGTTGTTGTAGATCATGTTGGTGTTGTTGTTCTTGAGGTAGCAGTTCTGGTCAAACCAAGTAACGGCAACACATCCTGTTGTAACAGAACACACGTCCACACATTTGGTCATGGACTCGGTTGACTTGTAGGCAATGTCGCCACCATAGTAGTCCCAGTTGCACTGTGCAATGAACGGCTTCTGGTTCGCAGTGGTGTACCTGCACTTGTCATCGGTAGGGCAGTCGATGACGTCGGTGCATGTCGAGGAGCCAGGCGCGGGCTCTGCGATGGTCGGACCCTTGAGCTGATTGCCGGTGGACACGTTGGTTCTGCAGGATGAGTTGGAAAGTTGTTGGCAATAGATGGAAGTGTTAGAGACAAACTTACGCTGGCCGGGCAGTACCCTTGGGGTTGCCCAGAAGGTAGCAGAAACTTCCCTTCATGTTGAATGCGACGCAATTCTTGTGTCGAGAGCAAGCATCTGCGCAGTCGACGAATACATCGGCCTTTAAAAGTGTGAATAGTATTCTAGTCTTCCTCCGGATTCTAACGTACCTGGGCAGAGTCGATGATGGGGCCGTTGTAGTCGGTCGCACAGGTGAGCTGGAATACAGCACCGTTGGTTGAAGTAGATACGCAACCGTTCCAGCGAGGGCATGTAGGTATAGCGGGGCAGTTTCGCATCTGGCGCGGGACCAGTGCAGAAAGTGCAGCCGTCGAAGCGATGAGTGTATAGTGCTGTGGCATGGTCAGTATACATCATGGAATCGCGCATATAGCCCCGAAATGGCTGCTTGGATACGGATCTTGCATCGCAGCTTGTCCAGGAGTGTTGAAACTCTGATTTGAACGGAAAATATGCGGCATGGCTGCAGAACTGAACAATTGTGACTTACCATCTTGAGTGGTGGTGAGGGTTGGAAGGAACGGATGAGTGAGTATGAGCCGGAAGAGAAAAGGGTTGATGAAAAGATATGGGCTACGGAGAAGCCTCAGACCGTATCTGTCTTGTGGTTGAAGCTAATAGTGATGCGGGCTTCGTGACGAAGAGTGTGGGGTATTTGGAACTGATACCATGGTCCGGTGTCGCCTACAGCAAATGACAGGTCTTCGGATGTGGGCGATAACAACGACCAGACCCTGACATGTTCTTGTGATCGTAAAAGCTCATATTCTCCAATCAACGAACCTCGTGGGCTTCCACCACATCCCAGGCACATGGGCCTAGACCTGAGGTATCCTTATAGTTGCAACCGTGCAGCCAGCTGCATTCATACCTTCTCCACCGGCTCTCCAAGAATCCACGTGCCGTTGCCAGATAATGTACCTGGCCTGGTATAATCCAAAGTTCTCCCATCTCTTACATAAGCCCACCGGAAGTACTCGTTGATTCCACTATCAAGTGGCCTGCGCCACTCAAAAGAAGCTCCACCTAGCCCATCATCGTAGAACGCGCGGTCGCGCTCAACATCATTTACTAAGACACTTATGCCGTCAATTCCGACCGGGTGTGCTTCATACCGAAATGTCGCGACCAGCGCCTCGGTACCAAAATCGACGGTGGCGTCCGCTATCTTGGGAACCACGGAGTTGAACTTCGCATCAGCGCGAAGTGCAGCAGAAGTCTGCAAGACGGAGTCAAAGTCCCAGCGCGCTATTCCATTGACGAAAAGACCCAACAGAATGCCTTGGTACAGTAAAGACGGTCGTGTTTGCAAACTCGTGCCCGGCAGCAACAATATCGCGAGGATGTAATGGTGGATCCTTAGATTTACGCCTGGGATAGTCAAGCAGACAATGATTCCAAGAATGAAAAGTCCATATAATCCGAGGTAGCGGAGTAGGCGGCCTTCGAGCCAGAAGAAATATACTTGCCCTACAATGATGACCACCAGCACCAGAACGATGATTGCCAAGGCTAGCTTTGCCCCGGGTTGTTGTTCCAGATCGTGCGAGGTAAGTCGAGATATCGGTATCCAATCAAAAGTATAGTTTGAAAGCGCTCCAACCCAAAGACCGCTCAGCCAGAAGAGTGCTTTCTCAAAATGAGCAGTCATGCCCAGTAATGACCTCTTCACAGTAGTGGAGTATATGACAACGGCCACAAACATTGCCGGTAAAAGTCGCTTCGCGAACATGGACAGATGATCCGGAAGAACAGTAGTGTTTCGGGAGGACGCCGACGGTGGGTCGGAAACAAAGCTCACGTGGGCAAAAACAAGGCTGAAGATCGCAAAGAAGATCTTGGGTGACGTGGTGAAGATAGCAAGCGCAGCAGTGACGAGGAGCGAAACAGGAAGCAAGGCTGACCGAGGGTCGGAAGCGGAGTGGAAGCTATCGTCATAGCCTACGGAAAAGGCAAGCGGGAAGTACGAATCGAAAGGCAAGGATTCGATGCCGTGTCGCTTAGTACTGGCGAATTTGTCATGCTCACCAACGAGAGTAATCCGACCAGAGCCTACGAGGATGAAGATAACATGTCAGTATATGTCTTATACACAGTTCGTACGGGCAGTTCCTTACCACCTTTCCGGCCATCCACAATGCCAGCATGGATCGCGGATCCGCAGATGAAACTGTCTCCACGGTAAGATCCCGTACCGATGACAAGCGGTCGGTAGTTTACTTCGAGAGGTCCAACAATGTGCGGATTCAAGATCTGCACGTCGCCGCACTTTGCTGGACACCGGAAGGCGAATGAATGGTTGCTGAAAGGGCGGCAATTGATCCCATCGATTCCGCATTCGTTCTTTCGTTTCCAGAGCGTGTCTACGCAATCGAGGTTGATCACGCTATTGCCATCCCCATCGCGAAGCGGTAGTTGTGCCGTGAGAAACCACATGAAGATGACAAGCCACAGCAGTAGCACAGCAAAGAGCCAGATGGGTTTATTGAACCCGTGTGCTTCCGTCCATTGCGCCGGATACGCTTGGATGGCTGGGAAGACTGGCTGAATGGACTGGATGCGAGGTGGCTCTGGACCGCGCAAGAAGCGAAGGAAAGCACGTCGGCCACTACGCGCAGGCAACGCGTTGTCTTCGAAGTCCATCTCTTCTCTTGTCAACAGATGGGCTTCTTCGTCTCTGGCAGCTCCGGTAAGAGGATGGTTCGCGTCATCTTCAACGTCATTGTCGTTCGCACCGCTTTCTAACGAGACGCGCATGATCAGCTGCAGCAAGTTGTATATGCATAAGAAATGTAATCATTGACAATAGACATTGTCGTATGCGATGAAACATGTTGAATGATCAACAGCTCCATTTTCTCAAGGTGCCTTATCGATAACATATCTCACTCAGTGCTATCTGCCCAGGTGGTGTCGGGCACCCTTGTCTTTTGGAGAGAAGGTCAAATGACTTTGCAGTGTATGGTCTTATCTCGCGTCGTTACTGCTTCTGGTGACCTCATTGTATTCAGGTACTGTCACACGGCTGACCTGACATGGGAGGCACGTCGTACACCTTTGGCTAGCCTCTCAGGAACACCCACTTCATCATCACGTCTGCGGTTATTGCTTTTGTACCACAAAGATCGATTATAAGACGCCAAAGCCATAAGTTGCGTTTGCTGCCATGCTTTTACAATAGGTCTATGCCATGGGTTGAGGTATGATTCGAGGTATACCTCCGCCACGAGCACAGGCCAAGACCCTTAGATGCCGCTGGTTCTACAGAAGGCCGAACATTTGCCAAACACAACACTAGACGTGCGCACGCGTTGACGACTTTGCCCACCTTCTAAGCAACCAATTGCTCGCCATTATGGACGCGCTACAATCCTATCTTCCTCAAGCGGAAGGCTTACTGCCCAAATGGCTTCTATTTGTATGTCCTGTTCTCCGCGCTTGCGATTGTCATTTCCATGCAGTCTCTCATCGTAACACAAACTAACAATTCTTACAGGTCGCCATAGTCTCTGTTGGCAACAGCCTGCAATGCTACGCCACGCTCTCCTTCACTTCGCGCGTCTACAACCCTACAGCAATTGATCCGCCCCCTACCACGCCGAAACACGTAACCGCTCTCTCATCGCGCACATTCGGAACATGGACTTTCTTGACGGGCATGGTTCGACTTTACGCCGCATACAACATCAACAATCCGAGCTTCTATCAATTGGCTTTGTGGACTTATGCTATAGCCTGGGGACACTTCATGAGTGAATGGTTCGTGTATGGAACCACAAGATGGGGCAAGCCATTGGCTGGGCCGGTGATAGTCGCAACTTCAAGTTTGATCTGGATGTGGATGCAGTGGGATTTCTACGTCAAGGCCTAGCGTTGGGGGCTGGGGAGTATTGGGTATCGAAATGGAGGTAGTGATGTAATGTTAATGTGTACAAAGACGCGTTCATTCGGTGTCTCTTCTCACAACTTGAACCAGGGACATGTCATAGTACAGGAAGACGTGATGTTATGCAGACACTAATCGCCAGGGCTCCCAATGCAAACACATGTACCAAGATCCATCACGCTGCAGCATGAACAGCAATGGACTTTTGACCCGCCTCGGGGCTTGTTTGACCACTCGAGGACTTTCATTGATCGTAGCTGAAGAAACATACATGGCCCATGGGACTCCGATACCTCAATCCTTGATGCCGAATTTTGACGACTATATCGAAAGCCGTCACACTCCGCCTCAACCAAGTTTCTTTCCGTTGCTGATCATGAACCGTTACACCATCCCTTTTCTATGCACTTAGAACTTGTTGAACTGCTTAGCAGCCTTTCCCTTTCGGGGGAGGACACGGAGGACGTTGAAGCGGACGGTCTTGGAGAGGGGCCTGCACTGGCCAACGACGACCTGGTCACCGGGCTCGACACGGAAAGCGGGGGAGACGTGTGCGGCGAGGTTCTTGTGGCGCTTCTCGTAACGGGAGTACTTGGGGATGAAGTGAAGGTATTCACGGCGGATGATCAAGGTGCCTGTAATTCGTTAGTTCTTGCTGCCCATTTCTTTCTGATATTCCTGTTGCGGCCTGGTGTACGCGCTCCGAGAATTGGGCTAACACGTACGGTGCATCTTGGTGGACATGACAGTTCCGGTAAGGATACGGCCACGGATGGAGACCATGCCGGTGAATGGGCACTTCTTGTCGATGTAGGTACCCTCAATGGCGGTCTTGGGCGTACGGAAGCCCAGACCAACGTCCTTGTACCATCTCCTGGCGCGGGTGTTCTTGCGGGGTCCGCCGACCTTGTGGTTGAGGAAGATGTGAGGCTATCGCATCGCATTAGTATCGGACGTGCTGGGGGCTCGCGAAATGGGCGTGTAGTACCTGCTTCTGGAAAGCGCGCTCCGACTGGACACTATTTCGCAATCAGTATTGGTCGAGAGTATTCGCAGTATCGCACAACGTACGTGAGTTCGGTCGCCATGGTTGCGGGTCGGGTGGTATTGTCGAGCTTTCGGTGTTGCTCTAGGATCGCAATATTCGATCGCTTGTGTGGAGAAAGGTTCCTCCGGTGCCGAGGGCTAGCGCGACCCTAGTGGCCAGCCTCGGCAGGGCCCAGAGCGAAGCCGCGAGATTGTCGCGAGGGCTAACGGAGTATGCGAACTTCAATGCTGCATCCGCTTGCAACTGCTCCTTAGCTTTACCAACCCAATTTCTGGCCGCTTCCATATTTGCTCTCTATGGCAGGCATACTCGAGCCGTTTGGTGTTCACATCGACGCAAGCAACTCGTTCGTGCAGGCTGCTGTCTATGGCTTCCTGCTCGTAGGCGTTGCATCTTTCGCAGCACCTGTCATTAGCACCATTCGAGTTCTTCTCAGCTTGTTTGTGCTGCCAGGTAAATCTGTATGCCCCTCCAAACATTCCTGACCCTCTCGGATGTTTCTAACCCCCACCAGCTCAGCACATTCGGACCCCGCGGCACCTGGGCTCTCATAACTGGTGCCTCTGATGGCATCGGCAAAGAGTTCGCCCTTTCCCTCGCAGCCAAGGGCTACAACCTCATCCTCGTTTCGCGTACGCAATCGAAGCTCGACTCCCTCTCCGCCGACATCACGTCCAAGTATGGCCCTAAGATCGCCGTCAAGACGCTGGCTATGGACTTTGCGCAGAACAAAGATGCCGACTACAACAATATGAAGAAGCTCATTGACGGTCTCGACGTCAGCATACTAGTCAACAATGTTGGCTTGAGCCACAGCATCCCAGTACCATTCGTCGAGACACCCAAGCAGGAGATGAACGACATCATCATGATCAACTGCATGGCTACTCTTCGTGTCACACAGCTCGTCACCCCCGGCATGGTGTCTCGCAAGCGTGGACTCGTCCTCACCATGGCTTCCTTTGGCGGCTTCTTCCCTACACCCCTTCTCGCGACCTACTCCGGCAGCAAGGCTTTCCTACAACAATGGTCCACCGCGCTGGCTTCTGAACTCGAGCCCCACGGTGTATACGTCCAATGTGTCCAGTCTCACCTCGTCACCACGGCCATGTCCAAGATCCGCAAGACGTCTGCACTCGTTCCGAACCCCAAGCAATTCGTAAACGCTACACTAAGCAAGATTGGAAGGAGTGGAGGTGCACAAGGCGTAGCTTTCACGAGCACACCGTACTGGAGCCACGGACTCATGCACTGGTTCCTTTCGCGCTTCTTGGGTGAGCGCTCGGATACTGTTGTCAAGGTGAACAGGGGCATGCACGAGAGCATCCGGAAGCGTGCCCTGCGAAAGGCTGAGAGGGACGCTAAGAAGCAGTAAGCTATCCGCTTGGTGGACCTGTCTTCTCAACCACATAACCAGTCAACTCGGATCTCAACCATGTGAGACGCTGCGGAGCAGCATGGGAGTGGGTGCTTTCGTCGAGCACCACTGCACGTCGATGTAATGTCTAAATGCGCAAGGGAATACCTTTTTCGCGATCTATCAATATGTAAAGAGACAAATTTCTGGGATCAAGATTCACACAGAATAAGCATTTAACTAGGACCCCTGCGCCGTGCTATAGCAACAAGGATATAACTACATAGCTTTCTCCATACTAAGGAAGAGGATATTCCGCCAACTCAATTCATATAGTCATAGGAAATTTGCAACGATGCCAAGCATGTTGTTCAAGGATCACGTGAAATGTCCTTCAACTTTTTGCTTCTGACAACACGTCTTTAAGACGACTTGCCGTAGGCCTGGTCAACTTCCTTCTGGTACTGCTTCAAGATACCTTTACGGTTGAGCTTCTGTGCGGCAGTGGTGAGGCCCTGTTGTAATGTCAGCACTCTGTAGACTTTCTTCCATGTCACAAAGATACTTACGTTCTGTGGTGTCCACTCCTCGTCTGCTAGCACAACACCCTCAATCATCTCGAATCCAGCCAGACCGCCCTTTTGGCCAGCCTGCTGCAATTGCTTGAGCACAGCAGAATTGATCTTCTTGTCGTGAACAAGTTCCTCGAGGTGGTCACCCTGGACACCCTCTGCGGCGGCGATCTTCTTCAGTTGCGGTTCGGTGGGCACGATGATCGCGACAGGCTTCTGGCGATCTTCCGCAGCGTAGACGCAGATGTTTGCGACAATGGGTGCGGAGCGGTAGACAGACTCGAGCTTCTCGAGCGCAATGTACTCTCCAGCGAGTGTCTTGACCAAGTTCTTCTTGCGGTCAATGATGCGGACTTCACCGTTGGCGTTGAACTCTCCAACGTCACCAGTCTTGAACCATCCGTCGTCGGTGAAGGCCTCCTTGGTCTCCTCGGGCATGTCCAGGTAACCGTCTACAACACCACCGCCACGGATCCAGATTTCTCCCTGAGGCGGGTTGTTGGTGGAGAAGTAGCCGGCATCCGCGAAGTCGACAAGCTTCATCTCGATTGAAGCAGGCATCTCACCGAGGGCGTGCTCGTTCCAGGCCAAGGGGTCCATAAGCGCACCCATGGCGCAGGTTTCGGTCAGACCGTATCCGCTGATCATGGGTGTGATGGCAATGGAGATGAAGCGCTGCGTCTCCTTTGAGATGGGTCCACCACCGTTTAAGCAGATTCGAAGTCTACCTCCAGTGGCTTCCTTGACCTTGTTGAAGACAATGGCATCGAGAATACCACTACCTGGCAGTCCAGAACCAAGGAGGAAGCCCTTGGCGGCGAACGCTCCCCAGAACATGTTGCTCTTGACAGCGCCTCCCGCCTCAACCTTGTTGACGATGCCCTTCTTGATGGTCTCCCACACCTGCGGTACACCGACCATGACGGTTGGCTTCAGCTCACGGATATCACCAGCGCAGTTGCGCACGGACTGGTCCGAGAGCGTCCTGATGGTTCCGTAGCCCATGGTACCACCCCAGTAGAGCACGGCGTTCTCGAAGACGAACTCGAGGATATGCGCGGCGGGGAGGTAGGTGATGAGAACGTCGCCCGGTCCGAGGTACTTGCCTACAATAACATCGACACCAGCAACTGAAAGAGGTCAGTACTTCGTTTAGATGTTCGCAGCAGGAGACTTACTAGCAGCGATGACGTTGCGGTGCTTGATCATGACTCCCTTGGGGGTGCCTGTAGATCCAGACGTGTACATGATGCAGGCCAGATCGTCGGCCTTGGGCGGGATAGGCTCCGCAGGGCTCTCCTCGCCCAACTTGACCAGCTCGTCGAAGCTCATAACCTTCAAGTGCGGGTGCGCCTGGGTAAGGGTATCGATGTCCTTCTGCTTGGGGTCGTTCTTGGTGCAGTATACGACGACCTGGACGTCCTTGGCCTCCTTCATTGGGTTGACGAGCTTGGGTAGCAGCTCAGGGTCGGTGAACATGACCTTTGCGTTGGTCTGAAGCATAGAATGCCTGAGACCCTCTTCTCCGAGCGTGTCGTATGCGGTAACAATGGCCATGGATTGGGAGATAGCACCTGCAAGCATGATGAGTTATTGGTTCCTGTATAGATACACGCGGCTGCTTACCGTGTGCGGACGCCAGCCATTGCATGCTCGTAGCGGCAAACAGGTGCAGTCTGTCTTGCGGGTTGAAGCCCAGCGACTTCAAACCCGAGCCTATTGCGAGCGCCATCTTCTCAAACTCGACGAAGCTCTTGTACTTGTACGGGCTGAGCTCGAAGTACTGCCACTTCTTGTCGACTTCCTGCTCCTTGCCATCGACCATCTTCTTGACCTTCTTGGTCTCCTCATGTATGTTGACGATGCGACGCGCACCGACTGCCTTTGCATTGCCGTACTTGGCGGCTGCGTGTCGCAGCACGTCGTACAATGTCTCTACGTTGTCGTGGGGCTTCAGTACCAGACCGTCTTTCGCGGCCAGGTTGCGACGCGGCACCGTCTCGCCCTCGATCTTCTCTGCATTCGCAGCTTCGCACGTGTAGGGCCCCGCCCGGTGGTTCTTGGCCTGGGGCATCAGCTTCTTGAGGTCTTGCGGCATCTTGGCGGCTCTGGGGTGGGCGCTGTCCAGAGTGACGACCGTGTGTGATGGGGGTGGGTATGTGTAGGGGTATAGGGCAAAGGGTATCACAAAAAGTGCAAAAAGCAGCGAGAGGGTATATGGAGAGTGTGTCGTCGCCAGCGGGGAACGGCGGATGTGATGAGGTTGGTGTGTTGGGAGCTTATGCGCTTGTTATGCTTTCCCGGTCGCTAAATCGACGACCTGGCTGGGGTGGCCGAGCTTCTTGATGACCTCACTCAGCCACCGCAAGCTCTGGGCACCTGGGGCCAGCCGCTGCTCCACTTCTTTTCTGTCGAACGAGATGCGACTGAAGATCGACAGCGCAGCACACATCGCAAGGTCTGCCAGGTCGTCTCAGCCTCCCGCCGTCGTGTCCTGTCGACGTATTCTTCGCGTTGGAAACCTGCTCGACCTCACGTCGTCGTGAGACGCAGTTGAGTCGGCCTGCAGCTGGCCAAGGAATCCGGAGACTCTTCCAAGACGCGCAGCTGTCTCCTTTTGACGCTTTCGCTCCGTTGCCAACCTTAACGCAGGTGCAAGGATCGAGCGGATAATCGCAGGCCGCTGTCGCCTGAGCGTTGCCAAGATGCGGAGTCTCACAGAGATTCTGGCAACGGGGCCCATCCTGGACCCTGAAGAAGGTGTGTAAAACGCCCTGGAGTACACAAATGTACTCATCGAATCACACCCTTATGCTGGTCCTCGGCTCAACATATTGCTGTGTCGTTGCGATTCGCTCTCACGTACGCCCAATGTGGAACATGTCGCAAGA
Source organism: Alternaria hordeiaustralica (assembly GCF_023758085.1). Taxonomy (NCBI): domain Eukaryota; kingdom Fungi; phylum Ascomycota; class Dothideomycetes; order Pleosporales; family Pleosporaceae; genus Alternaria; species Alternaria hordeiaustralica. The sequence continues at coordinate 2,261,967 of NW_026056773.1, read as the reverse complement.
CTGCAAACAAGTCATCATCGATAGGTTACTCATCAAATCACGCAGAAGCCTTCGTTGTCTTTTCGCAAGATATTCCTTCTCAGTCTCTCGGTTTCATCGATGAGCCGGCGGCAACTCTAGACCTCAGCGTGGCGGGCCATGATCTGGTCATTCACCACTCAAGGGGTCTGCTGACTTCCAGCCGTAAAGAAGGGACGACCGGTGCCGGTAAGTAGTACTGAATTTGCCATGATATTTTACGGGGTGATGCGTTGCCCCCTACGTTCCCCATTTCAGTTGAATTTGACCTCTCATGCGGGTTTCTACAATAGCATCTCAGCTATAGTGGCCTGGGTTGGCCATACAGGACTAGTAGATAGCCGACCAAATTCATTGCAATGAGCACTATCACGCTCTACATGCCATACTCCGCTCCGCTCCCGCCAACTAACGCCTAAACAGTAGTGTGGAAAGTCACCCCGTTGTTCGCAACATGGATCGCCTCCCCCACAAATTTCCTCTTCACATCCTCTCTTCTCACACCCAGCTCCAGCATCCTCGAGCTCGGCGCAGGCGTATCCGGTATCGTCGCACTCTGCTTAGGTCCCCTAGTCGCAAGCTACACAGCCACCGACCAGGACTATGTGCTTAAACTGCTACGGCAGAATATCGCCGAGAACCTCGATACCGTCATACCGGCAAAAAGAAAGAGTGGGAGAGGAAGTAAGAAACAGCAGGGTCAGATGAAGGGAGAAGAAGGAAGTGGTGGCGATCGCATCACAACACTGCAACTAGATTGGGAGACGGATGCAACTTCTCGTCTCAACCCCGTGGACATGATCTTATCGTGCGATTGTGTCTACAATGAAGCTCTGATCGAGCCGCTCAATACGACATGTGCTGCAATATGTAGGTTGAAGAATGACAAGGATGAACCAACACTTTGTCTTATTGCGCAGCAGCTGCGCAGTCCCGAGGTCTTTGAAACTTGGTTGAAAAGTTTCCATCGGTATTTTCACGTCTGGCAGGTGCCTGATAGGATGCTGGGTGAGGGATTGAGAGAGGGCAGTGGTTTTGTGGTGCATATCGGTGTCGTAAGATGACTACTACCATCTTGGGCTGCAGCACGAGGGTGGCAATTGGTGAGAAGGAAGAAATGACTTCGTAATGTAAAATATAAGAAGACTATAACGCCGAGACATTCATCCAGTGTGAAATTCGCTTTTCGTAAAACTCAAAACCATACATCAAACTGCGCTCAAGCAGCCTTGCTAGGCTCAATATCCGAACTTGGTCGTCCCTCAACATCAGTGGCTCCCTTCTTGACCCTGGCCCACTCTTCCTTGTCCGCTGGCTCGTCGACTTCATTCGCAGTCAACTCCGGTGTCTCTTCGTCCTCAATCTCCTCTGGTAGGACAAGGTTAAGTACGACGTTGATGAAAGCAACAACAGCGAAACCTGTCTCGAGGATTAGGATGATAGCGTTGTAGAAGCCCTGAAGTGCGTGGTTCGGTCCATCGTAAGTGAAGACGTGATCAAACCAGTCTGGGACCATGGTAGCGCCAAAGCCCAGGGTGAATCCTGCAGTGAGGATAAAACGGTTGCGGCGAGTGAAAGACATCGTGCTGATGATTCTGATACCGCTAACAGCGACGGCGCTGAAGAGGAAGGTTGTCATTCCACCGAGAACTGCTGAGGGAATGGCAACAAGGGCCGCCGCAAACTTGGCGAAGATGCCCATGATAATGAGCCAGAAGCAGCAAGCGTAGCCGGCCTTTCGGTTCGCACAGCGCGTCAGAGCAATGACACGAAAGCCTTCATGAGGAGTAAAGATGCAAAACCAGGTTTCAATTCATAAGCACGCTAGATACAGAGTCCATGTCTGCCGCCGAGCTCCATGTATAGATGGGGGCAGCCTTCCTCTCTTGCTTCCCAATTCCTATCTATGAGCAAATACATTGCTCCTATACCCTCCAACGCCGTCGTATGATTACCTATTGAATAAGAAATCAATAGCGCAGGTCAGATCAAAACACAAAAACAAAAAAAGCAGAACAAATCCATATGTAAAATGACAGGAGCCAGCCAAGCATTGTCGCATGGATATCTGGATAGAAACCCTCGTCTTTGTGGCCGCACACTCTTCCAAATTGTGTCATCTGGATAAACCGACTGATGATCTCTGGATTGACGTCATAATCCATCTGTTCACCGCATCACCAAACTCTCACCAAAAAGGTGTCTTGGCAGCTAGTAACTTCTCACGGAACGCAGCCCAATGGAAGTCGCTCCTGTGACGGTTGTGATCAATCAAAGCCTCAATGGCTAGGTCCCAACGCTGGGCATACTCCTTGCTGACAGTACTGAACTTCGGGTTCATGATCCATGCAGTAAGCTCACGATACGTGATCGCGCGACCGCCGTAGTTCAGATTTGGGTCGCCATTGAAGGGAGCTGGCGTGTGTGGCATGCCGCATGCGTGGATATGCTTCCCATATTGCCAGATCCACGAGCCGAGGTGCGAGTCGGGTATGTTGAGACCGAGGGCTATCCTACGGTGGAGGGAAACAAGGCACCATACAAACATGTTCACGTTGCTGGATTCGGGATACCCAAAACTCATTTGGAGTTTTGTAAGACTCTCCTCTTGACGATAACTGATAGAGTTAGTAACGTGTTGGTACTGAAGTTGGATCACTTACGAGTCCCATGCATTAGAGAATGCTGTGTTGGGCTTGGGTTCTAGAGCGAACCAATAAGCATCCTTGTGGTACCATTCCCTCGTGCCTGCAATGTGTTCCTTGGGGAGACATCCCAAGATCAAAGGCTCATGCACTCCCTGCTCTCCTGTTGACCATCTCGTGATGATGGGAGGCCGATTTCGTGTGTCCCAGAATCGATTCCAGTCAACACCGTCCGCTCGAACGTATGGGCACACGATGATCAGGCTGAATTCGCTTCCCAACTGGCTGGCGACCAAAGAAGCGGCAGGCTCGTCCTTGAAGATAGCGGTATCTCGATCGGCTGGGTGATAGAGAGTATGGGATTCCTGGAGATTGTACTTGGCGTTCTTCAATATTTGATCATGCAAATCCGCAACAGTAGTCTCGGAAACGGACACTCCTTTGGCCGTTGCGGCATCCGCCAATGCCGCGTGCCAATTCTCGTGGTGCTTCCACTCGAAATCGCCAGGCACGTACGAGCAGGGTGGCTGAAAGAATCCAGGGACACTCGGACGGGTGTCGGTAAACTCCTTGAAGATGTTGGGGTTCGGATTCTCTTTCAGACCGGCGGGAGAGAGTGGATGGTTGTAGCTACCCGTCGGGTTCGTCTTGTGTCCCCAAGGCATTGCAACAATGGTGTCGTCGATGGAATGATCCGCATAGAACACATCGATACGGTCCTTGAGAGCTTTGCGTTCTACGTAATAGTTCCTGGGTACTGGACCATGATCACAGATATGGCGTGCGTGCGTTGCGGCGAGCTGGCTTCCGCTCACTGAGACACCTTTGAGCTGACGGTTGATGGTAGGGTTGTAGATAGCATCCTCATCGTAGGTATTCATGTTGAATTTGATATCGACCGCTTGGGGGTAAACAAACAGACGTAAGTGCGCTCGAACGCACCTACGGCGTAGTTTTTGGGGTTGTCTTGAAGGTTCGCTGTTCAGTCGGATCGCGTGTCAGCAGTGTATCAGTCTTCGTTGAGCGGTGAATTGCCAACCTACCTAGGTATCGTGTAGGGCTTTGGCAATTTGAGCTTGGAATGATGCGAAGTAAGCTGTTCTGATTCCGCAGGTATCAGAACGAGGCTGTGAAAGTGAAGGTCTATCGATACTTACCGAAGTAGGTATTGTTGATCCACACAGTGCTTCCACAAGTAATCGCCAGTGACGGTTCAATTTATCGGAAGAGAGAAGCGGCCTTCTTATATGCCCTGTACCTTGATATCTAGGTGAGTCAGAGCTAGCGCTGCATCATGTCGTCTTTCGCTTGTGCTGCTGCCTACCAGATCTCTTCGTTTGCGACAATGCCACCCGTGGACACCTGCAATCACTTGGAGTCCGGCGGCTGACCGCCTTGATGTGTAAAGACACTGTTTGTTGCACACCCACAATTACTCGAAACCAGGCGGCCAACCGATTGTATAGACCGCCGACAAACAGGAAGACGATATTCAATTCATGTATTACGTTTTCAAATCTCACGTATCTGATTACGCTGGCTTGAGCGTCTAGATAGCGGGTCTGATATGGTGCATAGGACAGGGTAATTCATACTTTACAGTGTCACAAGGGTCATGCTAAGCACGACTTTACTCCATGATCTCTTATTTTAGCCTGCTTATAAATATCTTGACATGCTGCCCAGGTGATATAGACCCTGAGCCAGGCGCGTATTGTTTGTGACGGCGTATTCGCAAGCTACCTAGGTATTACGTCAGAGCTCGCGTTGGTCCCTGGATTCACGCGCCATTTCTCTCACGTGGACCTTCAGCCCGGTGCCTGCAGTAGTGGTGAGTCACTCTCTCGCTTCCGGCCGCTCCACAACCCGTTTGCTGAGGCTACGTATAAAACCTTGCCCTTCGCCCGCAACTTTCTACTCACTCTTGCTACACACTTGCTACAGTAAGCTCTACATCTCCTCGCACTCTTCACTACTAACTATTTGGAGGCTTCTTCAGTGTGCTCGGAACGCTCAGACATCGTCCAATTCGCTACCCCAACCGACCTACTTCACCTTACCGTAGCCCCACCGATAAACACCGCCAGCTCTCAGGGCGGCCCCCACCAACGTAAGCTGAGCGTAACATGATACTTAGGGTCCAATCCCATTACTGACTGATCTCCTTGTTCAGACATTACTGAATAACGCTCATCATGCCGTTCCTACCCCCCGGAGATAGTCCTCACATTACGGCCGGTTTCTCCTCCTCCGAGCTTGCTTCATGGATCGACAATCGCACCGGTATACCCGCGACTAGTCCGCACACCAGAATCAAGACTCAGTTTGGTTGCACTATCAATCGGAGCTTCAACGTCCAGTCGACGCGCACCGTGTTCCTCCAGGGCATGCAAGGTCATCTCATAGAAGAGAAAGTGTTCAATAACGAGAAGAAAGCCAAGATCTTCATTGAGGGCGTCACGGGAAGTTATGTATTGAATCCCCAAACCCAGGAACGGGTGTGGGTAAACAACATATGGGTATCAGCCAATGATGTATGGAAAGGCAAACGCTGGGTGTCCGATATCAAAGACTGGCCAATCTATATCAGTATTGATGCTTTCGACTTCAACGCCATTCAGTGGATGCGAGATACTCCTGATGACCAGAGTACATTGGGGCGTACCATCCATGCGCTCTTGACCGCGTTTCACGATTCTCCCGCAGACTTCATGGGCTCGAAGTATGAAGACGTCGTCAAAAAGAGAAGCATCGATTCTATCACCAAGACCATCATCAAGGGCATCAGGGAAGCAGGCCTCTATGACACTCTCAACAACCCAGGCTTTCGTTGGCAGGATCTGGTAGGTGCTGCCACACATGTCATCGACGATTACACTCAAGAGACAGGCGGTGTCTACATGCGAGTTCATCTTTCAGATTCTGTGGTCCCCTACTGGAAACCAAACACGTACTATGTATACGTCGGCAAGACTGTCAATTTCTACCACCGTTCGCAGAGCCACAAGTCAGCGACGTCCAGGTATGGTGACCTGACCCGAAACTCCGCATCTTTGGACATGTTCGCAATGTGCGTTCTTTCTGAAGACGATATTCCAGATCTCGCCCATGTCGTTGAGCAGATATTTGTTTGTCTTTGTCAAACCTATCGCAAATTCATGTTCTCGGACCGTGTTGCCAGCTCGGGTGGTTCGGGAATACTCTCGGCCATTGGCTATGCCAAGTACTTCACTGATATCGCACGCAACGTCTTTGAACGCACCGGGTGGCATGGGGCTGTTTCTCGGGAAGGGTTCGGAGCGTATCAAGGTGCCAACTTCAGCTCACCTTTACAAGAATGGACGGCATATACTAACCGGATCCTTTTCCTTCGCACCGATACGAGAACCATGGACAAGGCATCTGGACGCTCAACTCCTGTGGCAATCTTTCGCAGCGCCAACCCTAGGAAACTGAGCCATGCGAGTGTTATACAACCTGGACAAACGAAGCGTCAACTGGCTGTTTGGGAGAAGATGCACGGCAAGCAGGGTATCCGTCTCAGCTTCTGGAGCGACAGCAAGGATGGCACCAAGGCACCGCTGGCCAACGTCCCATATCATCTTGTTTTTGAGGTTTACAAGGATGGAAGCCGTCACCCACACGCATGGTCGCGTCTTTCTGGAATTGGCCCATTCTCGAACTGGACACAGGCAAGCTCATTTGCAATTCGAATTGAGTGGGAACATCCTCCAAATTCTGGACAATGGCGCTATCGATACATTCAGACTAGCCAGATGTTTAGATTTGTGGACACCAGTGTTCCTGGAGCATTGAGGAGCTATGCTACCGCCATTTCCTTCCTGCAGTGGCTTTTCGGCAAAGCGCCAAACCACTCCTTACCATGGATACCTCGCTTGTCTGGCCGTGCATACGTCCTCCTCGCTGACTTCGACCTCCATAACCAGATGATCACGATCAAGCGTTCAAACGAGCCATTTATTATACAGCCATCAACGCTCAGACCTTCCAGCGACATCTTGAGAGAACTCAAATCCAGTCACTTGCAGCTGCAAAACGTTGGTGGTGAGTTTGGAAAGTTCTCAACTCGCTCCTTTGGTAGTCATCGAAAACAATGCGACGTGTGCACTATGCTCCCAGACGTAGCCTTCGCCAACGGCGTCTTCAAGAGAGGCTGCAAGAGGGTTGGGAATTCGAACGTGTGTCAAGTCTGTGAGATGTTAGGTCGCCCTTGCTGTACTTGGACGGGCACTGGGGGTATCCGGGAGCCTGGTAAATTTACCACCAAGGAAATCACAGGGGCAGCGAAGGATGCCCATGGCTTGTCAGCTGAAGACGTGGCACATTGGAAAATCGTGCATCCCGCCCTGATCAACCAGTTCTATTCTATCTTCGGTACAGCAAACCAGAATTTCAGCAACAAACTGGCCGAGTTGGATCTGTCGGGACCGCGCGAAGAGGATCCTTCGGACATACAGGTCACCTCGGATGAGCCTGAGTCGGACGAGTCGGACGATTTGGAGAGTGCCGACGATGGCGAAAATGAGTTCTAAGCCTTCTCTGCGCCATGATCACCAGAATCGAGTAGTCCGATTTGTAAGTCAATGCTACCTGTATTCATGCTAGTACTCGAAGTATATGCTAACATGAATGCAGATTTCGGTGGGTCACCCTGAGCGGTGATCGGTTCTCGATTAGTTCCTGTTCACAACTGGTTTCATTTCGCGTTGGGCTGAGCATATCTTGGGGATGCACATGCGGTCATTTCCATGTTAGACCCAGGCATGCGTTCAGATGTCATGGGTCTATTGGGCACTGGATATGATAGCGATCTCTATACATGATTCCAGTAACAAGTCATGCTTATCCTGTAGCTCATATTTGCGAATTGAAAAATTGATTTTAGTACCTTCTTTCCTGTTATTGGGGCCCGCAACACACGAGGTATCTTCAGTTACTGACAAACAGATAAACTCCATTGTAGAAACGCACTGCCACACCAGCACGGGACAAGACATTCAGTCACTATTAGCAGTAAGAGATGGATAATGGTTCGTTTCGTGTCTCTCGGAGACTTTGTGTAAGTGTTTGTTTGATGAATGCAACATGCTTGCTTCGTGGGTACGGGATATACTGAATTCAAGGGTACCGAACGTACTTACTTCAGAGATACCGTTGTACTGGGTGTACTGACTTTCAGTGTACTGGGCGTACTTGCTTCGTGTATAATGCGCGCACTGACTTTGTGGACACTAGGCGTACAGCCTTCATGGGTACCAGACATACTTGCTTCATGGGTAGTGGGTGTACCTGCTTCATGGGTAGCGGGTGTACTTGCTTCATGGGTGGCAGTCGTGCCTTCCCTCAGTGTTAGCGCGGCCGCCTTCGGGCGCAGGTTGTAAACCTCAGCGCGAGATTCAATCACCTCATGTAACCCAAGACAACATGAGGTGAGTGCAATTGCTGCGATTGATATATACGATGGTTGTGGAGACTAACAATGTGTTGTACGTGTAGTTACTTGTCGTCTACCACCTTCCCTGCGGTCAGTACGACCGACTGGGCTGAGTCCTCGGGCATGACGCCTGACGGCGACCACCCTTTCTGGCGTATGTTATCTTCTTAGTGTCTCCTTCCGTCTCTATCTATACGCATCATGCTCATTAGTCCCTGACTGCACACACCTCCTTCAGTATGACAATGTTGCTAACTAGGCATGCTACTTACAGTACAAGCGAACGATTACTGTGAGTACCCCCATAGAGTCTTGCGTGCTGTCGGAGTTTAGTTTGTTAACGTTACGTTAGTCCCCGAGCCAATTGCGGAGGAAGAAGAAGAACAAGAACAAGAAGAACAAGAAGAAGCTGCGGTCGCTTCGGCGGTGCAGGAAAATTGTAAGTACACCATGCGAAGTGACCCGAGCCTTTCCAGTCCTACCCAAACGTGAACACATGGAAAGCTCATGCCCGGAGACATCAACACGCGGAATGCTCTTCCCTGGAGACATCAACACACGGAAAGCTCTTCCCCGAACGCCCTCCAAATCATCGGTCGAGGATTTCGTGTACCTGTCAAAGCCATCATTTGCAAACAATCCGATGCACCCACCCAGCATGGAATCTACCGCCTTCATAATCGGGTTGTTTATAGGATGCAGCATCGCAAGCGCAGCAATCTACTTTAACTCACCCACAATGGATGCCGCACTACCTACCTCCTTCATCTGGACCAACATATCCAAGCTCTTTATCTAAGGGCCAACTATCTTCTATCTGATGTGCATTTGCATTGTCTTTGTCATAGAGGTCACTGTAAACAATGTAGACATTTGCTGACGAGATGTAGCCATCATAGAGCCTACGGGCGAACCCGCGCGTGTCGTTCCGCGCAAGCGAAAAGCGAAACCCGCGCCTGCCAAAGGCAAGGCCAAGAAGGCCAAGAAGACCAAGAAGAAGACGGAGAAGAACAAGAAGAAGAGCAAGGTTGATGACGACGACGACGATGACAACGAGGAGGAGGAGGATGACGACGACGACAAGGAGAATGCGCCGCCGATGCGGCGGTCGGGGAGGGCCACAAAGGCCATAGACTATCGTGAAGTTCTGCCAGAGTTTTAAATGAATCCACCAGCTCTGCTAACATGGCGAGTGCGTGTTGAAATCCGAGGAGAAGAGCTAGTAGCACTGGCATACGGTCATGGAGACCGAAGAAGGGTGCAGCTCTTCGCTCCTTCTTCATGAATGGCAGGTTTGGTCGGAACAGAAAGGCGTAGTCATAAGTACCAACCAGACCATCTCTGTTGAGTATGTTAGATGAGATTTTGATTGTGACAAAAGATCATACTTGGTTGTAAAGGCCTTCATGGCGCGTCTTGCTTGCTCTCCAAAGCTTCGCTTTGGCGTATGGTCGGGACCGATCCTGTCTGCCATGGCTGCTTAGAGACTCTGCAATCCAGATGCGTGTCCGAACAGAAGCAGAGATGTCGAGATTGAGCCGGATCTTTGTATTCGGCCGTTCAACCTCCGATAAGGAAGATCCTGATAAGATTGGCGAGGTGGCTGAAGATACCCAGTTGTACGGCCAGTCGCAGGATCAGACGTGCCTCTTGGTCGACTAAGGGCTGTCGCGTGCAGTGTAGCGCGCTACCGATGACAGGCTCTCGAAATGCTCGGATGGTAGTCTTGGAGTTCGATATGCGGGGAAGTGACGTGAAGATGGCGAACCTTAGTTCGAGTAGGAACGTTAGTCGCTGTGCAGTAGAGTGACGGCGTGAACCCAACGAGCTACTTGCTCATCTATATAGAACATGTGGAGAAGGAGTATTATCTCCTGCACCAACCTTAACGATACACAATTGTTCCTCCACAACGTCCTAGCCCCGAATCCAAGGCCACTCACGGACCGCCAAAGATTGGAGCTGGCCGAAGATAGTCGTGAGCCGCCGCGAATAATTACCCTTCTCCACGGCAGATTCGTCGCTACGGCGCGCATTTCGCAGTGGCAGAGGGGCGACACCCGCGTATGTGCTAAAACGATCGCCTGTACTGATAGGTAGGAAAACGGTGATTGGCTGTTGGGCGAATGTGTCCACTTGGCGGGCGGACCACTCCGACGATAGAGGATGGGAGATATTGCAGGAGAGGCCTCCCACACTGTACTGGAGGAATGTGCATCTAGATCTGAGTCCGATTGCTGTCAGAAGATCCTGTTCGCCGGTTACCGATGCAGCGGTGCTGAGCGCGTCCATGCTGGGCGACTTGGTGTTCTGGTTGGCAGCAGCCGGTGATCGGAGCCTCGCTGAGACCAAGAGAGACTGCGCAGAACTACCTTGATTCCCTCACAGCCTTCCCACATCTCCAGCAACTATGTACAATGTCGCGTGTAGGTCTATGTACCTACCTGTGTAGAGAAGGTGAGTACGCTCTCGGTACTCTCTAGCTTTTGTAAGTTTCAGTAGTTGGTCTTTGGCTGATCGTGTTTCCGTTGCTGATGATAGAACATGGGCACACACGGCTACATAGCAAAACATGTACTGTGCTGGCGTGGTAGGATGTAGACATCAATGAAGGAGCAGTCATCCCATCAACGAAACGCAGCGCAAGTTCTGCCACCGACTGCGCCTTGGCAAGGGTCAACGAGGGCTACGCAGCCAGGGTGCCGCAACCAGCTTTTGCAAGAATGGCTCGTCATAGCTTGAGCGCACGCCAGCAGTTTGCCTTCAGCCCTACCCGTTAGGACGTTGGGACGACCGTTGACCTTGTGGCATGAGAATGAGACGACACGGAGAGGGCAGCGGGTGTGACGCAACAGATTCCGGGAGCCGAGGTGAGCAAACGCACGTTGATTCGTAGGCTGTTGCATGCTATCGACGTCGCGATGGTGGGCGCGCGTCTTGACTGATATGGACGTGTGTCTGTATGGGCTGGAGACAGGCAGAGCAGGTGTTGAGGAGGGCCGTTTCCCAATCGAGCAGAGCTTGCGATGGCGCACCAGCACCCAGCACCCGAGCTTGGAGCGTGCCGGGGAATTTGCGCCAGCGGAAGAAGACCCTTCACGGTTTCCACAACGTTGTGAAGCACTGACGATTTTCTCCAAGCACAAGCGCCATCGAAAAAGTCATGGACGTCTGAGACCCACTGGGCATCCAAGCCGAGCACTTTGCCACTGCGTGAAACATGTCGTCGCAGCCTACGTAAGGCTGCAGAAGACTTGGGTAGGGCGGATGCAGAGCGATATCAACAGTTTCCCAACGAACGTGGTGTCGCGTCTGCATCCGGCTCACGCTTCGTCGACTGCAGGCGTGGCCCAGCGGGGCATCAAGCGGAGAGGACAGCTAGCGAGCTAGCGATGACGAGACGTGTGGCCTCACCACGGCGTGAGGTTCTATGCCCGCCTGGGCAGTGAGGCATCCTTCTCGCCGGCTCGCGCTGCCGGTCGTCTGCACCAGACCGCTCTTTGCGATCGTCTTCGCGACGTCGCGGCTAGAAGCAGCAGCCGGGCCATGTGTAGGAAATAGGGCCGCCGCGTGTGGGATTAATCAGAATCTGGGGAAGGTGGCGGCCTGGGATTGCTGGATATTCTGCACGTCTGCGCGCGCACCGCCACCCAGCGACTGTCTCGATGCCGAGATCAGCACGACGTGCCAGTTAGGCCCGAAATTTTCTCGCGCTGTTGCAGCCAGCGCCGTCCCTCGTCCTGTGCGGGACCCTGAGACAGCGGTTAGTGCGGCGCGCTAGGCTGGCTATGACCAAAGTTGCGGCGATTGCTGGATCTCGAGCGACAATGCAAGGTCCCAGTCTTTCGCTTACACGCCCGCAGAGTGTTGGGATTCAAGACTGTCCCGCCGCCTTATTAACACGCTCGGCCGCCCGCTGTCTCTGCCTCCCCTCATCCTCCCTCCACTGCTCCTTCCCTCACATCTTCTACCCCGTCATTCACTTGATCGTGGTGAAGCTTTCCATCGTTGCTGGAGCTTTGTACTCACGCCGGAGGCTGACCGGAGCTCAACTTTTTTGAGCCGCTAGTTGCTTCCCGTCGAATTTCTTCGACCGCCCTCGCTTTACCTACAACCACCCTACCCACCTCCTCACCATGCCTTCCCACCAGCCTACCGCCGGCATGATGGCCGTCGACCCCGAATACGTCAAGCAGCCGTCTCCCATGGCGAGCACCTCGGAGCCGAACCGCAATCCCAAGTACGACCCTAAGAAGCCACACATCACCGAAACACCCATCACCAAGGCCAACTGGTACAAGCACGTCAACTGGCTCAACGTAAGTTTGCTCTTGCCCCCCAAATCAGAGCCATTGGCTAACACGGGATCAGGTCACCTTCATCATCGGCATCCCCCTCGCCGGTTGCGTCGCGGCTTTCTGGACCCCTCTCAAATGGCAGACCGCCCTCTGGGCCGTCGTGTACTACTTCTGGACTGGTCTCGGCATCACCGCCGGCTACCATCGTCTCTGGGCACACAAGTCCTACAACGCCTCCCTCCCACTGAGCGTCTTCCTCGCCCTCGTTGGCGGCGGTGCTGTTGAGGGCTCCATCCGCTGGTGGAGCCGCGACCACCGTGCCCATCACCGCTACACCGACACCAACAAGGACCCCTACAGCGTCCGCAAGGGTCTTCTCTACAGCCATCTTGGCTGGATGGTCATGAAGCAGAACCCCAAGCGCATCGGCCGCACCGACATCACCGACTTGAACGAGGACCCCGTCGTCGTTTGGCAGCACAAGCACTACATCAAGGTCGTCATCTTCATGGGTTTGATCTTCCCTTCGGCTGTCGCTGGTCTCCTCTGGAACGACTGGAAGGGTGGCTTCATCTACGCCGGTATCCTCCGCATTTTCTTCGTCCAGCAGGCTACCTTCTGCGTCAACTCCCTTGCCCACTGGCTCGGCGACCAGCCCTTCGACGACCGCAACAGCCCCAGGGACCACGTCATCACCGCCCTTGTCACTCTCGGTGAGGGCTACCACAACTTCCACCACGAGTTCCCCTCCGACTACCGTAACGCTATCGAGTGGCACCAGTACGACCCCACCAAGTGGTCCATCTGGCTGTGGAGCAAGCTCGGCCTCGCCTCCAACCTCAAGCAGTTCCGTGCCAACGAGATCGAGAAGGGTCGCGTCCAGCAGCTACAGAAGAAGATTGACCAGAAGCGCGCCAAGCTCGACTGGGGTGTTCCTCTTGAGCAGCTTCCCGTCATCGAGTGGGACGACTACGTTGAGCAGGCTAAGAACGGTCGCGGTCTGATCGCTGTCGCCGGTGTTGTCCACGACGTCACCGACTTCATCAACGAGCACCCCGGTGGCAAGACCCTCATCAAGAGCGGCATCGGCAAGGACGCTACCGCCATGTTCAACGGTGGTGTCTACTTCCACTCCAACGCCGCCCACAACCTGCTCTCTACAATGAGGGTGGGTGTCATCCGCGGTGGATGCGAGGTTGAGATCTGGAAGCGTGCCCAGAAGGAGAACAAGGAGGTCAACATCGTCAAGGACGAACAAGGCAACCCAATAATCCGGGCGGGTAACCAAGTTACCAAGGTCGCACAACCTATGCTCAGCGCCAGCGCGGCCTAGAGTATTCTTCATTTCCATTTAGCGATGCCCGGCGTTTGGGATGCCTTTTCGTTTTGTGTAGGCATAATTATGTTTTCATTTCACAGCGTTCGCTAGCAAGCATCATGGAGACGATGCTCAAACACTATTAGACGGCGTATGTTTGTAGCCTTTGATGAGCACAAGCTTTGAAAAGTGAGCTTTACGGTCTAAATCAAGAATGATATCCATTTACACTTCACATTCCATCATTTGCTGTCGTGACTGCTCTTTTGTAATGTCTGATCGTTATCGATGTTTCCTTATACCACAGCTATGTGTTCTTTCCTGATCTATTTGACACCAGTGACTGCCTGCTATGGTCAAGTGGACCGTGCCTCCGCCGTGTCAACAAGATGCAACGCGATTCCTGACACCCAACTCTACACAGCGCCGAGCTACGATTGATCGCGACTGCATTGCCGTCATCGCGCCGTGACCGTAATGGCGTCCCAACAACCTAGCGATGCCCCGCCATCAAAACGCCGCAAGCTTGATGACGACTCCCCGAGCAGAGAAGTCACGAAGTCCGACCATCATGCAGGACTCAACAAGCCAATCAGCCCACCATTACCGCGGCGCAAAAGCCCCGAGCCACCGTCATTTACGCCGACTTGGAGTTTCGATGGAGTACCGAAACCAGCATTGGCGTCGGGACCAGCCAAACCAGCTACACCACATCATGATAGCGACAGGACCGGGGAACCACGATATTGCCCTTCGCCAATACAGCTGACGAAAATCGAGAAGCTGCCGGCACATCAGAATGTCGATGCTGTGTGCTTGTCGGACTTGCTCGGTGATCCGTTGATTAAGGAATGCTGGAACTTTAACTTTCTGTTCGATTTAGACTTTGTCATGTAAGTCCCGTAGCTATCGCCGAGACTAAACGCAGCTCCCGGCTCGAGTCCTGATGCTAACCATATTCAGGCAGCACTTCGACAGCGATGTGAGAGACATGATCAAAGTCAAGATCGTGCATGGTTTCTGGAAGCGGGATGATGGTAATAGGATCGCCCTACTCGTGAATACTCTTGCCCGCACAGTGTTGATAGGAGTTGACAATGATCCAGGAAACAGCGGAGCGGTATCCGAATATCGAGCTTCTGAGCGCCTACATTCCGGATCCGTTCGGAACTCACCACACGAAGATGCTTATCCTCTTTCGCCATGATGACACTGCACAAATCATTATCCATACAGCTAATATGATTTATCGCGACTGGGCCAACATGACTCAAGCAGTATGGAAGTCGCCTTTGTTACCTGTTTTGGTTCAAGCAACGCCATCCCAGCCAGACTCTCCTCAAGTTCACCCTATTGGGAGCGGCGAGCGCTTCAAAGTTGATATCCTCCGATATTTGAGTGCATACGAGAAACGATTGAGAGGACTGACTACGCAACTTCGGGACTATGATTTCTCAAGTATCAGAGCCGCGTTCATTGGAAGTGCACCATCACGACAGAAGCCCGCTGCAGTTAGCCCTTCGGTAACCTCCTTTGGGTGGCTAGGATTGAGGGAGGTGCTTTCTAGTGTTCCTGTTACAGGATCCAGAGACTCTGTGCGCCCTCATATCGTGACGCAAATCTCCTCTATAGCGACACTGGGTGCGGCGCCCACATGGCTCTCGAACTTCCAGTCAGTGCTTGCATCCCATTCGGCAACAGCGGTAGCCAACTCCGGTGAACAGTCACCCTCCTCGACGCAAGCCTCATCTTTCTTCGCCAAACGTGAGTCCAACGTAGGAAAGTCGCGAACTCCTAAGTACAGTGTCATCTTCCCAACTCCAGAGGAAATCCGGGGTTCTCTTGACGGCTACGCATCTGGTGGGTCAATTCATTGGAAACTTCAATCAGCGCAGCAGCAGAAACAACTGGAGTATATGCATCCGATGCTATGCCACTGGAGTCACGCGTCTTCTTCGTCCTCGAATGGTCCAGCAAGACAGGAAGCGCATCGTGGCTCTGCGGCGCCACATATCAAAACATACATACGTTTCAGTGACGAAGAGCACAAGACTATCGACTGGGCAATGGTGACGAGCGCAAACCTGAGCAAGCAAGCGTGGGGCGATGTGGTGAACAAGAAGGATGAGATCTGGATACAGTCGTGGGAGGTAGGGGTTGTTGTCTGGCCTGCTTTGTGTGCTCAGACACAGGAGGAAGTCATCATGGTTCCTGTTTTTGGGGAGGATATGCCTGGTCCTGAGAGTCTCAATGCTCTTGATGATAGTAGCAGCGGAACGGCAGCTGAAGAGAAGAAGACGACAGTCGTGGGTTGCCGCATGGCATACGACTTACCACTTCGTTCTTATACGGCTGATGAGAGGCCTTGGTGTGCTACTATGCAATACATGGAGCCAGACAGAGAGGGGCACGCCTGGGCCGGCTATGGACGTTGAGCTTCGGTACTCAGATTCCGTACCGAGCGCATGCAGGCCCTTGCATTTCCGAAGCACATGTACTACACATATGTCGATGAGGCACTTCTTATCGTTGATCCTTATAACAATATATAGGCGATGGTATAACCATAGCAATACTTAAATCGCACATGAGTCTTGCCTTGATGATCCACCCGCACTTAGTTGTCGTGCTTGGCCAACAGCTGCTCGCCCAACTCGACGTACTTGTCCTCGGCCTCCTTTTGGGTGGTACCGGCGTCAACAACCTCCTTCCACTTGTTGTACTTGGCCTTGCCCTAATCATATTATCAGTTATTGTCCTCGTACGTTTGTTGGGATTGGACCGGTATGTATGGCTGGCAGGCGGTACGTCGTGAAGGAGGATACGAAGGTATAGGAAAGGTATGCAGAAACGTACAGCAAGATCGAACATGCCAGGCTTCTTGGCCTCGCTGAAGTCCTTGCCCTCTGCTACCTTGGCGTACGCGTACAACTAGAATTCACAACCGACTGTCAGCATCTGGACTTCGTGTGGTAGATAGCGGGTATACGAGAAGGGGAGAGAATGGGAGGGTGGGGAAATAAGGAAGTACGTACGTGTAGCTGCTCGTCGTTGCTAGGTCCCTGCTTTCCAGCCGCCTTGAGCTTCTCGCCCATGGCGCTGACCTTTTTGTAGGTCTCGGTGTACTTGGCTCCAGGCATATTGGTCTGGAGTCCTGCTGTTAGCTTCTTGTCTATTACCCCTGTATCCAGACCGTGGGGTAATCTTACGGTGGTAGATGTATATAGGGAGGTAGGTGGTGGTGATTGTTTGTCGGTGAACTAGTTGAAGGAGAGCTTGGGGGGCTTGCTGCCGAGTGGTAGTAGCGCGGGGTCGAGATCAGGTTCGCACGATCATGGTGGGGCAGGGCAGCATCCGCGGCATGACGTTTTTAGCGGGACACAGCACTTGGTACGGTTGCTCACGAGGCCATGCGCACAGTATGTGATACAGTTGAGATTGAACGTGTATTTGAGAAAAGATAATGTAATGCACTGTAATGCCTGCCAACGCCGTTGCAGCACCCCGCTTTATGCAACTCTCTACGCTTATCGTGTATCGTGTATAGTCTTCTTGGGTATCTACTCTCCCATCTCAAAGAGCTCGTGCACCTGGCATGTGGCCAACCAGGCTCTGTGACGACTGGCTTATGTGCATGTGAAAGCAAAATTGAACAACAAATTCGCGCCGGGGTTTTAGTGGTCCCCGTTGACGCCGTTGGTGTCTGGCGAAGATGCGAGGTTCTTGCGGTAAAGCTCACCGTCGCACGCCCTGAGACGCTCTGCAGCCTGCTCTGGGGTGATGTCGCGCTGAGGCTCGGCCATCATCTCGTAGCCAACCTGGAACTTGCGAACGGTGGCGCTTCGCAGTAGTGGGGGGTAGAAGTGAATGTGGAAATGACTGGACTCAATCTCGTCGGCTGTGCCAGTAAGGGGAGCCTGATGAAGACCCATGCCTTCAACCTCGTTAGCCATGTCTCTCTATTATGACTGTTTTAGACTTACTGTAGGGGAACTGGGTCTCGAACAGGTTGTCATAGCGCCTCGTAATTTCCGCTATGCACTCAGCCAACTCCGCTCGCTCCTCCCTAGAGAAGTCTACCAGCGAGCGCTTGTGTTGCTTAGGAACAATCATGATCTCGAACGGCCAGACTGCCCAGTAAGGTACACCAGCCCAGAAACTCGCGTTTTCATACACAGTGCGGGTCTTTTGTGTTGACTCGAGCTCTGCATAATCGACGAGCATATGAGCGCCTCCATTCTCTTTGCGATATTTGCTCAACTGCACCAGCTCCAAGGCGGGCTCTTCCGGTAGGGATGTGGTCGTCCAGACCTGGCCGTGTGGGTGGGGATTTGAGCAGCCCATGGCCGAGCCTTTGTTCTCAAAGATCTGCATATACCGATACTGAGCATTTGGAACTGCGAGAGTGCCTTGTGATAGTGGTGGTATAGTAGTGGCAGACGCAAGCTTGGCCAGAGGCGACTTTGGGTCCAGATGTGCAACGTAAATGTTCGTCCAGGTCTCTATTATGGGGACGATCTCCGCCGGCGACATGTCCGCCAGAGTAAGGTTGTGAGACGGAGAGAAGCAAATGACATAGCACTTTCCAGTGACGGCCTCGGCACGGAGTAATCTAGAAGCGAGAGATCCGTCCTTGTTGTCAGGGTTGTACTCTTGCTGCTCTTCCATAACGGCACTGTAGTCGTTGACGAAGACAAAAGTGTTGTCGAACTTGGGGTTGTGCTCGCCATTTGCCCGCGTGTTTGAAGGGCATAGATAACACTGGGGTTGATTAATTTCGGAATGTTATTAGACATGGCCCGGGCGAAGGGATACCTTTGGGTCATAGTCTGGGAGGGTTGTCTTGGACGGCGACTCTTGCATGCCTCTGTGGGTTTTCAGTAAGTTGTCCCGTGAACAGTATCACTAATATGCTTACTGCCATGGTCGCTTGGTGCGGTGGGGAGAGACTAGTATCCAGCTTCCTCGCAGGAGGTTGAAGCGCCTGTGGGAGATGTCGTTCAAAACGGGGTCCGTCATGATGGCCGAAGTGTGTGTGGAGTGTGTCTAGGGCGGACGATGGTGGTTAGGTGTATATATACCGCGTGCGAAATACGGCGAAACGGCCGCAGGGGCAGTATGCATGGCCGCGAGCTAGACGGTGGGAGTGACGCCCGGCCAGTGAAGGGCTGCACGCTAAGCCGCTCAAGCTTTCCCCGTTGGCGGGATGCTAGCCGAGTCGAGTAGCGCACCCTCAGGCGTGACATCTGGAGGCCCCGAGAGCTTGCGCGTAGGCTTGAGGACAGCAGAGCCTCTCCAACAACCCACGATAGCTGCCGATTGGAGCATTAGCCCGCGACCCGTGAACGCAGGGTTTTCAGTTTTCCACCATGGCGGCAATGATGCCAAGTGCCGCAACTAGCAACCCCTATGACAGCGACGCCGTGGAGCGTGACCTGATTGACCCGGACGATGGTGCGTCGCATCCACACCTGCCTGCGCGACGAGACGGGCGACGAGGCTAACCATCACCAGCTACCCTCGATGACCTCGACGATCCTCTCCAGGGCACGTCGGACCGCGCGCCGCTGACGGGCAACATCCAGCGCGACCCTGCGCAGACGCAGTCGTACCTGACGTCGAGCATCCCCGGCGAAGACCGCCGTGCGCCCACAAACACCATCGACGAGACGGTATGGGACACGCTGTCCCGCGACATCTTCGCCATCTGGGAGAAGATGAAGCAGGTGCTGTACCCCAAGTACCTGTTGGGCGGCATCATGCAGCGCGGGGGAGGCATTGGCGCTGCAGAGCGCGGCGAGGCAGACGGCTTTGGCGGTGGGCTCAGGAACATTGCAGGGCGATGGCCGGACGCAGATGTCATTCTGCAGGGCGGCATGAGCGAGGGCCTGCGCGACTGGGACCTATGGGGCCCGCTCATCTTCTGTCTGCTGCTGAGCCTGTTCCTCTCGTGGGGAGCAAAGGGCGACCAGAAGGACCTGGTCTTCTCCGGCGTCTTCGCCATGGTCTGGATAGGCGAGGCAGTCGTGACGCTGCAGATCAAGCTGCTGGGAGGCAACATGTACGTCCCCTCTGCACACCTACCTTACGCCTTTGACATGCTAATCGTGTCCAGTGCCTTCTTCCAGTCCATCTCTATTATCGGCTACACGCTCTTCCCGCTCGTCATTGCCTCCATCCTCAGCGCCGTTGGCATACCCATGATAGTGCGCATCCCCGTCTACATCGTTCTCATCGCCTGGTCGCTAGCAGCGGGAGTGAGCATCATGGGCGGCTCTGGAGTCGTAAGGAACCGCGTCGGCATCGCAGTATACCCTTTGTTTGTATTTTATGTTGCTCTGGGCTGCCTGTGCTTCATCAGCTAGTGCAGCATTGTTGTGCATGCAAAAGTGTTTGGCTGGGTATCTGGCGTTACGGACAAGCTGTAGAAATAGCTATTCATGAGCCTCACAAATCCATTCCAATACAATCAGTAGTACTTATTAGACGTCTACAGTAAACTTGATGTTCATGTCCCAAGTAGCGGTAGACGCTGTTGTTGCTGCTACCCGTGTTCATGATTAGCCGTCTGTCTTCCCCACTTCGTCATTGGTCTTTGCAGCGACAACACACTCGACCACGACCGCCGACTGAAGCGCCAACACTCGGCCCCCTAACCGCTCAACACACACGGCGCGCCTTGTCTGCATTCCTCTCGTTGCAGTCGCGTTCTGGACTCGACGGTGTAATTAGACACTGTTGCATTCGGCGCATTGTAGTGGAAATTTGGTACTAGAGCGCATTGACCGACTCCACTAACCACAAGGCCCATCTGCTCTGCTTCCGTCCGCTCGACAATCCAAGCCTGCAGCCCATATCTGCACCTGTTTTCCGACATCGTCTGCCCGCCGCACACTCAACGAGCCATCACGCTGCATTGTCCACCTACAAGGTCGCCACTAGCCTCGCCGAGCACCACCTCTGCGATTGTCCCTGCCGTCGACCGCAACTTGGTCTTCACCGCGGAGCATAGTTACTATTGTCCTTATTCAAGCTTGCACTGTCTCAATTCACAACCTCAAACCACACAGACATTTCAGCGACCGCCCAAGGACCGCCTTCTCACGCACCAACGTCTGCGACTCCTACTACTACTCTGCTACACCATCCACCAAGCGCACTCCCAACATACCCCACGCCTGGAACACAACCCGTCCTGCACCATGACAGACGCGCCAGAGAAGCCGCAGGTGACAACTGCAGCTGCTGCCACCTCCGACGACACCACCAAAGCTGCGCCCACGTCCCCAGCACGGAGCGATAAGAGCAGCGATAGCGAAGGAAAGAATGTTAGGGAAAAGCTCAAGGACACACAGATCGATGCGCAGGCCACATCGGATCCCATCCCGAGTTCCGATCGGCTCATGAACGACGCACCCAACGGCAGCGTCAAAGCTGGCGAACACAGCGCTTCTGGCTCAGACAGCGAGCGCGGACGGTTACGACGCAAGCGCAGCCGGGAAGACTTTGAGGAGGAAGCCGAAGCGGACAAGCACCCAGAAAAGAAGGTTGAGCGACATGCGCGCAAGAGGTCAAGGGACATCACAGCCGACCTGGAGGCTGGTGTGCCCGGAAAGCCTTCTCCAAGTACTATCTCAAGTATCCAAGAGAACGACGGGGACGAGCAGATGACATCGCCCAACAAGAACACATCCACGACCACTGCGGCCGATAAGGCCCCAGGAGCCGGAACAAGCCCCAAAAACAAGCGCACACGCGATCAAGTCGAGAAGGATACAGATGCTAGCGCAGAAGCGGCGGAAGACGCCTCGGCAAATGGCAAACCTGCAGAAAAGTCGGCAGGCGAGGAGCGAGACACCAAGCGGTTACGAGACAAGGAAGCAGCCGATTCAACAACGGACACAACAGAGTCGAAGACCAAGGTAAGCTAACTAGCGCTGCGTGAATGTCAAAGACTAACGCTCGAGCCAGATACCGCCAGGCAGTGGGTTTGCCAACACTTCCGCCGCATCGCCCTTTGCCGCTATGGCAGCGAAATCTCAACCGCCGAAGACCTCTGATAAGGCCGAATCATTACCTCAAACGTCGGACGAAAAGTTCAAGTCATCTGGCTTCGGCGGTTTTGCAACCTCAGCTGCGTCTCCATTCGGGGGCCTTGCTGGTTCTAAACCAAGTTCTAGCTCGCCTTTCGGTGGGGCAAGCGCGGCCAAACTGTCCTCTTTCGCAGGAAGCGCAGCCTCCTCAACGCCATCAAGTGGTGGCTTCGGAGCACTGGGAAGCTCTGGTACATCCGGGTTTGGAGGCAGCTCTTTTGGCGGATCGCTGGGTGGGGGCTTTGGAGGCTTCGGTGGAGCCAAGCCCGTAGGCTCTTTCGCTGCTCCTGGTGGCAGTTTGGAGATTAAGGGTCTCAAGGAGAAAGAGAAGCCTTTTGGTGCTGCTGCAATCGGCGAGCCTTCTGATGATGAAGAGGGCGACGACGACGAAGACCCAGAAAAGAACGCAGACAAGGAAGAGCGACAGTCAAGTCAGCCGCTCCTCTCGCAACAACGTAAGCCAATCACCGCCACCTCATGTCATCCTGTTAACCTTCCTGAAGCACACGAGACTGGTGAAGAAGGCGAAGAGACCATCTGGGCCGGCCGCGCAAAGCTTTACAACATGTCTGGCGAAGGATCAAATAGAGGGTGGAAAGAGCGTGGCGTGGGAACATTCAAGTTCAACATCACGGTCGATGAACCCAAGAAGGCTCGCTTTGTCCTCCGTGCTGAAGGTACCCACCGACTGCTGCTAAATGCTGCGGTCACAAAGAGCTTGGTATTTGGAGGCGATGCACAGGGTGACAAGCCGAAGGATACCCGGTTGCTCTTCAATTCGCCTAATCTGGAGGGTGAATTGGAGATGCACCTACTTAAGGTATGTACATTGTTTGGTCTGAAAGATAGAATGCAACTGACTGTCGACAGCTGAAAGCCGAAAACGCAAAGCAGCTCTGGGAGGAGGTCACTAGGGTAAAAGAAGAGCAGCTATAGGATGCCTTTTCTAAAACCCTGGGTAATTTCGGAGAGGAGAGCAGGTCCAGCCTTGACGTCTGGATATGACTGTTAATATTGCCCTTGGGGCTGTATTGGTCTGGCAAGCATACTTTGACGACAAAGCCACGATGAGAGCTTGAAGGGACAGCATCAGGAGGCACCTTGAGCGGCTTTCACTGTATTGTATACATTGGGAGGCTGCCGAAGTACAGGACTGCCCGAATAACATTTGTGGTTCGAAGTAGAATCGAATAAAGAAACCATCGTACATTATGACATGTCTCTTGCTCGTACAATGTACCTCGTGATACCTGCTTCGCAAGCCTTGTTTCTCTTTTGTTTTTCGCCATGTCCACTAACCGTTGCATCGGGTCAGTCATCTGCCGATATTGCTCCTCCTTGTTTTTTCTCCACATGCAGCATCGCGACATCGTCACAGCTGCCCCTGGACATCCAGCGCTATGCTTCGCAAATCTCACGCGTCGCGCTTATTACCGCTAATGAGCAAGACCGCATGAGCTCATCAGCGCTCGTACTTGACAATTCTCCGACTGGTGCGGCTCTGTACAGGAGAGGGCCAAAAGACACGATAACCCTAGGTGTGTCTAAATTAGGATGCGGCGCAGAACCCTTGGCTGTAGAATGTCAGATTAGGGAGGGGGAGAACGCCATGTATGACGTTGTACGGTGGGATCTGTCTGCCTGCTGCTGCGCCGCCACTATACTTTGGGGCCAAGGCGTTTGGGTATATAGGAATGTGTCTCGCAGGACTCGGATCTTGGATGCTTAGAAGGTGTCCATGTACGCTGAATCTCTTCATTTTCTGACCCCCTCAATCACCAGCCTCTCAACGTTCTTCGAAAACTTCCAATAGATCACATCGTCGGCTTGGGCTCGAGAAAAAGAGTCAGAACAGATGCTTGGTTTCCTCCTTCCTTCGTTATTCGCTTGTCAGTATTCGCATGCGGCGGTGGAGATGCTCATGTCTACATTGATCTCATCTTCGAGAACGACTTCATCTACGTCTTCGCCCAGCAACATGGAGGACCAAACAAACCCTTTACACCAACGTCGATCAAGATGGCTCTACCGATCACTTCTTCTCACCATAGCAGAGTGGGCGCGAGAACCATCGTCACGCTATTCTCCTACTGCAGTACACACCCAAAATTACGGAAAGGAAGAGGCGCAAGCGGACTTTATGAAGGATAAGGTGCCAGCAACGGAAGATGAGATGGCTGGAAACCATAATACAGTGGGTACAACCCATAGATGAATGCCGCCTGTGTATATCGCTGACTTTATGAACCCAGGGGAACGAAGTGACTGACAGTAAGAGGGATTTGCAGGCGAGCTTTACGCATGCGCGAGCACTAGAAGAAGGACGCTGATATTCGGCGCCATGCCATCAGGATGTGTCGGTGTTGTCCATTTTCCTACTTATGGCGCTTTGCCCTCGTTTAGAAACAGTTATTCAGATCTCTCCTCTGAGCCCCTTCATTCCAGTCCTGCCTTAGCATCACCACTAGAGCATTAGTCTTGCCGCGTTGGCTGATTCCCAAGCAGCTACAGCCTTCAATACATCTTCTCGATGACGCATTTTTGAACCATTTGACAAGCACTGATTGCTTCATGTTGCCAAGGGACCATAAAACTTGTGTCGCATTTGCTGCATACACACCATTAAATTCTATTAGGTGCAAATAACACAAGATGATGTATACTTTCACCTTGAATTTGTTTAGAGGATATTCGGAATGCGAGACGAGTTTCGTGCCATAGAGACGTGAACGGATTATTGACATGGCATGCAATCGTCGTTGGAGGCAATGAGCCGTCCATAATCGGTACCAGAGCAGCAGGATGTGTTTTCGGTAGGCAAGTAACAACGCCCTCGGCCCTCAATCGTCCACATTCTCCTTCAATGGATGCCGCATTTCGACTCATAGCTTCTTATGTTGTCGGATACCTTGTGTGTCCGTCCTAAATGGCCCTAGGATCTTGTCCCATGCCTGCGGTGGTACCAACACAGCTCCTACAGACGCTCCTGCCTTCGATCTTTCCTTAGGTAATATTTGTTTTCCTTGTCCATGATTTACAATCACAAAAACGAATGAGACGACGGAGAGGGTGGTTGAGAATCGACGCCGGCGCGACTCGGTTCGGGCAAGAGTGGTGTTGTCGTCAAAATCTATTGCTGCGATTGCATTGTTAGTGGCGGCGCATTGATATTTGTTGACATGTGCAGTCGTCAGCTTGTTTGGTAGCAACCGGAACGGGTGACGCGACTGGTGCAGGTGCAGGTGCAGGACACGGTGCGGAGCCGGAGGACACAAGGCGGATGAAGTTGGTTATCGTTTGGGCGCAACAGGCAGGCTCCGCGTCGACGACATATAGATAGCAGGCGGCGACGGTGGACCCCAGCCGTTGATGACGTTTGGGGTGGCGAAGCAATGCAGCATGTTTCATCGCGTTCCAGGCGGGGCCCTTATCGTTGTTTATTCGCTTCAGCGCATGCGTGCGCCTGCCCCGACCAGCCGCTCGCGCTCGCGCCTTCCGTGCCAGCACCGCTCACACAGACACAGCACGCCATGCTGATGCGACTCAAGAGACGTGGAATGAAGCACAGAAGAACGTTGGGCCTGCATTTCCTCGCAGCCTTGGGGCCTGGCACGGCGCTCGGCCCTCCGAACTTGATCTGCGCGCGACAGTCTGACCAGCGCCATCTGCATCGGGCCTGGCGCGCCTGCAGGCTTCGTGCCGGCCGCGCTCTCATTCGCCCGCCGCGTTAGCCTGCCTCCAGGATTCCGCCGCTTTCTCTCGTCACATCCATTGCCCAAACCACCAGGCCGTGACATGTTTTTGCATTTTCATCATCCTCTTGATGCTGCCCCAGTGGCCATCTCGCATGTCCCAGCCACGGGATATCCGTCTAGGCGGCGCCTCTGCTCGGGCGTCGACATGGCCCCTCGCGCCACGAATTTGATCTCGCACTTGCTGTAACCCCTCGTTCACTAATTACATCTAGCGTTCACTCCTGGCCATGTCCTTGGTGGTGCACGGGCCTCGCAAGCTAAGCCCTTCTCGCTCGCGAGAGTTGGGGCCATTCATTCTCAGGACATTCGCACGCTCGATTCTCCACTGCCGTTCTGACTCCCCAACCGCCTGATGCCGTCGTTGCCCTGCCGTCGCCATCTGGAGTACTAACCGCACAGTCGCACCGACTGTCGACGCCCTCGCCTCTCGTTGTGCGCGCGCCGCTTCCTTTGTGACAGCACGCCTCAGCCAACTCCTCCCTCCGAAGCCGCCTCGAGCCCTCCACCCTCACCACCCTGCCTCACCTGCCGGCGCATCGCTCCAACTCGAACACACGCAGTCTCAATACCCTCTCTTCATGATAGGCGTTCGATTCCACGCCCACAGTGACGTTCCTGAGCCCTCATCGCCCTCCTGCTCCCTATCCGCACACGCTGCGCTCCGACACGCAACCCTCTTCCCCTTAGCCACACCCTCTGTGTAGCTCGACCACTCGTCACAAAGCCCGGCACTCCGTTGACGGCGGTCACTTGATCCGTCTCGAGTCGCCGTCGGTCGCCCTGCTCTCTCTCGTCGCGCGTTGGGCGTCATGCGATCCCACGAACACAGAGCCTGAGCACCCACTACATGACACCACATACAAGCGAGCGTCATTGCCAGATTATGACAGACGTCTCGTCGGTCCAGGCGTATGCTGATCATCAGCCGGCTCCTCTCGCCCTCTACGCTGGCCCACCACCACCCACCTTCGCGACCGCCTCGCCTCCACTCGAACCCACCGTTGAGGACGAAGAGTCATCCACGATAAAATGCATCTGCGGATACTCAGATGACGACGGCAACACAGTCTTGTGCGAGAAGTGCGATACGTGGCAGCACATCGTGTGTTACTACGAGTCTGCCCAACACATCCCCGACGTACACGAGTGCGCCGACTGCCTTCCCAGAGCTATCGACGCAAAAAGCGCTTCCGAGAAGCAACGCATCCGAAGGGAAGTACACAGCATCGGCGAGCGCAAGGGCAGACCGAAAGCCTCCGCCAAGAACCCCAAGAAGCGAACCAAGGACGCCCATGGCCCTGGACAACCCAATGGGTGGCCAGTGCAAACCAATGGGGACCTGCACTATACCCCCGACCGCAAAAGTGGTAGCCCACGAGATCAGCCACCGCCAAATAAGCGTCCAAAGACAAACCATCGTCCATCGGGTTCTGTAGGCGTCGTTAGTCAAGCGCCAGCTCTCGTGCCAACATCACGGAAACGAGGCGCTTCAGTTATGCTCAATGGCCACAGTCCTATCAAGTCACCCACTAACCCAGAGGCTTCTACCGAGGATTACTCAACCGAGTTCATACATCTCTATCGGCAACCAGAACCACCCTCCGCTGAGTCCAACTCTTACACCCGAATCGATGTCGCAAACGACATTGCTATGTGGCTACAAGACCCCGAAGCACTGGCCGAAGCAAGCGGAGGCAAGAAGCCACAGGACATCTTCTCACGCATTGATATGACCATCCAGGAACTCGAAACAACAACTGCGCCAGAGATTGTGAAACAGACAGATGTCGACTCGGGTGTACTAGCGCATGGTCTGCACCCACAATGGCACTTCATTACCGCCGAAACTCCGGTACCAGATGGTGGCTATGTTGGAGAGCTGAAAGGTCTCATCGGTCGAAAGGCAGATTACTACTCCGATGCATCCAACAGATGGGACTTGCTGCGACACCCTGAACCCTTCGTCTTCTTCCCACCCCATCTGCCAATATACATCGACACACGGCGAGAAGGCAACATCCTCCGATACGCCCGGAGAAGTTGCAACCCCAACATGTCTATGAAGATCTTGATTGACTCCAGCAACGACTACCACTTCTCCTTCCTAGCGACGCGCGAGATCAGCCCCGGCGAGGAACTTACAGTCGGCTGGGATATCGATTCTGAGGTAAAGAAACAGCTTCTCAGGGTCGTAACCAACGGTGCCAAAGAAGGGTTTAGGAGGATACAACCGTGGGTGTCTTGTGTCTTGGCAAACTTTGGAGGCTGCGCTTGCGATACATCCAGCGGCAACGAGTGCCTCTTGGAGCGCGCTCGTCGCAATACGATTACAGAGCCGGCTACACTGAAGACCAAGGGCAAGAAGGTCAAAAAGTCACAAATCTCTCCAATGAGTACAGGCCACGCAACCAACAGTCGTGCTGGTAGCGAAACAGTCAACCGCGAGGCTGTCGACGAAGACCAAATGGACGCTCGCTCTACATCTGGCTCACACAAATCTAGCAGTCGTGACATCACACCAGCAACCCACTTCTCATTGGAAGGCGACAAACTTTCCGAGCGCGAAAAGAGAAAAATCCAGCACCAAGAACTCCTGTTCCAGAAGCTTGATCATGATGAGCACAAAGGCAAAAGGAAACGGACTAGTGCTGGATCGAACCTGAACACGCCGAGCATCTCTTCCTCGGTAAGACACTTATCCACCTACTCGCTTCCTCCTGCTAATGCAGATATACAGAGACGACTCGGACACCCCGAACCTTCGCCGTCGGCACGGCACCGCGAACACAGTCACGGTGTAGCACGTAAAACGTCGGGCAGCTCTACAAAGACGAATGGCCGTCCTCCACCCCGTCCGAAGCCTGTCTATGTCGATGCGTCGACGCAAACGATCGAAGACAACAACGCAAAATCCCAGATCTGCATCAAGCCACGCCAAATGAAACCACCACTTTCATTCAAGCGTAAGCTTTTGCAGCAAGCGCAAGAAGACAAGCTGCAGCGCGAGCGAATGCGGTCCACGTCCGTTAAAGTGGAGGCCAAATCACCAGCTTTGAAGGACGTATCTTCGAACAAGCCGTCGCCACTGCCCCCATCTCCACCGCTCGAGGAGCCTACAGCGATGGACATATCTGCCGACCCCGTACCCGATACAAGACACAAAGAGCTTACACCAGCAAAGGAGCCTACACCGCAGCCTACGGTCGACGTGGAGATGACCGAACCCGAGGACACAAGTCCCAAGGCCTCCGACCCAAAACAAGAGGAAGCACCTGAGGTGACTGCACCAGAGCCTCCCAAGGAAGCTCCACAGCCATCAATACAACCACCCGATCCTCCGTGGTCAGCTTCGACGCCCGCTGAACCATCGCCCAAGTCCACCACCGGTCTCACACCAAAGACTGCAGACCTACACGTCGAAATGCCCTCGAAGCTTGATTTTGGCAACACTAGCAGCAACCGCGCCGTTACACCTGGATCGACTTCGTCTGTTCTCAACGAGAGCGCAGTCGCGCAATCACCAGGCATCTCAATGATTGCATCGCCTTTCTCGCCTGCCGTTAATAACGCCGTCAAGCCTGCACCGGCACGCAAGAAGCTCAGTCTAAGCGACTACACCAACCGCAACCGAAAAACCAAGCTGGCGCAAACGCAGTCGACTGGCTCGAACGCTACCCCTCCACTGGCCCAATCGCAATCAACCAGCTCACCCACGTTATCGACGGCTAGCCTGCCCAATACCAACTCACCGCCACCCAAGGCTGTCGAACCGATCCTCCCACCAGTTGCCGAGGAGGCGAAGCCGTCTGAGGTATCTGTCGCGCCTACTATGACGACTACCTCCACTTCGACATGAGCGCTATGATTCACGATACCTTTGCTCCTTTTCAGAACCAACTTGCGGGCCGCAGGGCGACCCGTGGTTCTTCGATTCTACCTTTTGGAGTGTAACAACATGTAATGATTACAAGTCAAACGATCCTTTGTTTTCTCACTTTTCCCTATCTATCTTTCTTCTTTCTTATCTTTTACTTCCAACGACTTGAAGTGTTCGGTCGGGTTTACTATACATTGATTTGATGGGGATTTTCAAAAAAGCGGGATACTTCCAATGGGCTTTCTACTACATGCAAACACACATTACCTATCTACGTACGGAAGGATCTGGCGTGGCATTGGTTGGCTCTCGCGCTGGGCATCTAAGAAACGAGGAAAATGAGAGTTGAGAAGACGGGCAGCCCCGTCCTCCTCTACCGTGCGGGTTGGAGATTAGTAGCGAAGCCATGTCCTCTACTGCTGAGCGTCTGTGTTTAGCTGAGATGAAATGAAAACAAGAACTCAAATCAATATACTCTGAGGTTCACCCTCGTATCAAGCGCCACTGTGTGAAAGAAGAGGCTGTGTTCATAATCTAACCTATACCACGCAAAGAAAAAGAAGAAGAAGAAGCAGAAGTACACCAGCAGCATAAGAACACAACCACTCATGCCCTCTAAGTCCCTCCACTGCCAACAGCCTTCTCCCCAACCTCCTCCCACTTCGCCGCCACCATTCTCACCGGCGTGACATTCCCCGCCAAAGCCCTTCCGTCCATCTCTATAGGGCTTGTCCCCATGCCATTAATATGCTTGGGATCGGGCCTGTACACCGTTTCGTAGTAACTTGGTATCGTCTCGTCAAGGACGCGGAGCGGCGGTGGTGGTGATGCGTAGCGATGAACGGAAGGAGCCGGAGATATAACGTCAGTGTCACCGGCAACGTTCGAGTCAAGGCTGTAGTCGTGATTGTCGTGGTGACGGTCGTTTGGAGGACTGCGCATGCAATCTCCCAATGGTGAGAGTTCGTATGGTCTGCCTACGGAGCGGTGGGCGAGTGCATCGTGGATGTCGAGTGGGGATTGCTGTGGGATGGGAGGTAACGTATGCATACGGTGGTCGATGAGTGCGTTAATGTCGTATTTGTACTGATGGGGATGGTACTGCTGTGGCGGTGGCGGTGGCGGCGAATGCGAAGGAGGGGGCTGTGGCATGTAGTAAGATGGTGCTGCCGATTTGTAGGGTTGGTTGTAGTTATACTGTGAATAGGCGGGGTCTGCCATGGGCGGCGATAGCATAGACCTTTGCGGGTATTGATGATAAAAGTCTCCTCCGTTGCCGGCCATGGCGGTAGAACGATTGGGACCTCTTTCCACCATGGCTGCTGGTCCCCTGTGATTTGGATCCAGACGAGGAGCTCCAGCTACTTCTGCTTTTCCGTCGACTTCATCCTTCAGGCTCTTTGTGCGGCACCAGAAGAAGTACAGTAGGGCTACGATGACGAAAACGGAGACGCCTGCGATGGAGATGCCTGCGATAGCGCCCGCTGAAAGATCAATTTGGGTGTCGTTGTTCGTGAGGCCAGCACCGGGTGTCTTGTGAGTACTCTCTGGTGGGAAGGGCTCGCCAGGGTTAAGCATGTAACTGCTGTCAAGCGCCATTTTATGTCTGAATAAGGGTGTACTAAGTCAGTATATGTCTCACATGCAGTGCGTACCGATAAACTTACTGTTGATCGATGCTCGTCGTTGCATTCGGATTGATAACGCCCACCATGCCATAGCCTATGCAAGACCCTGGTGCTGAGCAGTAGAAAAAAATGGGATCAGTGTTTTTGATCTCGATGCTGTAGGTGGGTGGGAAATCAAGGACAGTGTCGACGGGCTCGAAACCGCTGAAGAAACCAGTTTTACCCTGCCCCGTCATTTCGTATGGGATGCATGGGTAGCCGTATTCTGCGCGGACGACACTGTGATTTAGTGGATAGAAGGCAAACTCTATTATCTTTAGCACATTAGTATTTCCTCATCTGTTGATATGTGTACGGAGGCCCGATCGAGATGATGAATGAAGCTTCTACTTACATCGCCTACACTGGCGTTTGTCGACTCGGGTCTGAACTTGTGATCCGCTAGACCGACTGAAATAGTGTGTGTCTGCGCAGCTGCAGAGGTCGTCGAGCTTGCTGTGCTCAACGAGGCTGTGGGACTGCCACTGCTGAGGCCATCGTTGCCTTGCGCTAGACATATCGAAGGAAGCAGACTGAACAGCAAAGACAAGATGGAGAGTACAGGCACTCGGGACAACATAATCAGTGCTGCGATCATCAAGATAACAGTATGAAACCTGAGAAGAGTTGCGATCGTGCAGAGAGGACGACGGAAGCTTCAAGAGAAAAGAGGACCGTGGGACTGACGAAGACGAAGACACCAGAGTGAAAATCAATATTCAAAGACGCAATACGCCAGCCTATCATGGTAGGAGCGTTGCAAACAAGGGATCGTAAACAGGCCAAGCGGCCAAATTGACGAAAAGAACGGCACAGGATGAGACATGTACGCCATAATCATGGTGGTACGTTTCTGTGGCTGTGGCGTAGATATGAGATTGCTATTCGCTGGAAGGTGGCCAGAAGTCGGCCTCAAGGGATGTTACGACAAAGAGTTGTGTCTTTTGCAAGGGTTCGGTGACCTCATGTGATCATCGCAAGGGCGACAAAGGTCAACAAAGCTCATCTGTCTTGTATCTCCAATAGCTATGCATCTGGGAATGTGGCCACTCGAACGCGTAATTTGAAGTTTGGCAATGGTCAAGGATGCGAGTGCCCCGCCGCGTCGTAAGACCAAGGACTACGTGCAGGTAAGCGAAACAACATCCACTCATAGTCAATGGCACAACTCGAGGCGTTCATTCCGGCATCAGCAAAGGATGACGGTACGCGTTCCTTACTCACACGACATGGAAGAGAAAAAGACCCAGAACGGAAAAGCACCTGAAGGTATTGAGTTTTTTAACTGCTATTCACAGCTGAGATACAAGGAGAGGAGAGGTCCAAAAAATCGTACCATATGGTGATAACATAGCCCAATATGGCTTGGTATATTCCGCGCTGTTCGCTCGCATTAAATCATAAGTTGTCTACAGCGTCCATCATCAAAGTCGTATACTGTGGCAGCCTGAGGTCATCGAGAAGGTTGCGCTCGTCAGTGTCGCTGACGACACCGCGTCGCACGCGGCCTACTCTGTGTTGGATTGGCCTGATGCAAAAGTGCAAAGCTGAGCTCTCAGCGCAGGCCCGGGTCGCCAAAACCAAATGGATCGTTGCTCGAGGAGCTATTGGACCCCGAAACATAGCCCGACGGTGCCGCAGATGCTTGTTTGCCAAACCCAGGGTCTGGCAAAGGATTCCAGACCGGAAAGCCCTCAGGCGGCTGACTTTCACCTAGTGGTTTACCGCGAGCATAGTCCACGAGACTGCCGTTGATGCCAGTAAGTGCCCAAGCAAAGACGGCGACATCGCGAATGCTCTGCATGAAGTTGTTCTGGAATTCCATAGACGGCCCTGCCTGCACCATGGCCGGGTGCCGAGCGCCAAGAGGGTATTGGGGCATTTGCTGTGGAGCAGGATGGAACACGGGTTGTGTTGCCCATGGCGCGGCGTAGATACCGTTGTATTGCTGTGCTGGCTGGGCCACCGGCATGGTGCCTGGCAACATTGGGCGGGCACGACGTAGACACACAACCAAGCCATCTGAGGTGCAGGATATGACAGCCTCGAGTTCGATAGGATCGTCGCGGATCTCGGAACGAGGCGAACTCACGGACGATAACGACGAGCGGGCAGCGGATCCACCGAACATGGCTTGGTGGGTATTGTTGGGGTCATTGTTCCCGCCAGAGTTGGTGCGCGACGCAGACCGCTCTTCACTGTTATCCGTGGTGCGGTTTGAGTCTGACGGATGTCTTGTGCCGTTGGACGTGGAATGGCCGTCAAGGTCCACTCCGCCTTCAGATTCATCGTCGGAGCCCGTAACATCCGTCATGATGTCATCTTCGCTCTCAGACGAGGAAGCTTCAGGCGCATCGTCCTGGCGCGGGTCCCGGAAGAAAAAGCGCATGTATGCAATGGAATCGTTGCCTTTGGCCGATTCGAGACAGCGGACTGCATCTTCAAGACAATTGGGAGCAATGCAGTAATAGAAGCTGCGACCCTTCATAGCCTCTCCGGAGATGCCAATGATTTGCTCGATCCCACTGGTTGCGTACATGACGGTCAGGGTACGCGTGAACCTGTTGAGGAACAAGGCAGCTCGCGGCTCATGGGTCTGATCATCGGGGCCGAGGTCAAACTTGCTGGACAGGTGAGACAACATGTGGTAGCGCGGGTCCTTTGGTGACGAGGCGAATAGCTTGCGCACTATAGGAGCCTCGACTGCGCGTTCTGATTGGCTGGAATCAGCATGACGCAGGGCCCAAACGGGTTGAAAGACTTACTTTGGCTCTGCATGCCATGTCTGTAGATGCTGGTGCAGCAAACGAGGACATCGTAGACGACGGAGAAGCAGCATTCACAACCGACCCATTCGCCCTGGCGGTTCTTCAGGCGGCAATAGGATAAGACAGCAGCCTTGTCCAGTCTCACGCCGCGGCTGTGGTGAGCTCTGGCCAGCGGGAGTTCCTCTGGATGAAAAAATTGCCACACGGACCGATTGACTACCTCGTCAGGTGTATGACCGAGGATGTCGACAATGGAGTCGGAAGAGTACAATATGTGGGCGTCATCGGAGAGGTCTGTCTTGGGTGAGAATTGGCAGGCAAAAGGCAGGGTCGACGTGACAAACCGTGAATGGTGATGAAGGTGGTATCCATGGTAGCAAGAACGGGGGTGGTGGTCGTTCCTGCTCTACCGCACGCGCCCTGGTCTGTCGAATCTAATAACTCGGTCTGGGACGGGCGGTGGAAATAAGAGCAAGTCGGGCAGTAGAGGCGAGGGACTGTCGGCGGGTCAAATAGGCAGGGTCCAGGTGGCACAGAGGCGCACAGGTGCGGGTAAGGTGTCTAGAGGCCGTTCAGGCGGTGCGACCAGAGCACGGGGTGGGGATGGGATGGGATGGGATGCAGATGGCAGGTCGAAACGTATACGAGTCAGGAGCTATGATGTAATGGGCGATCACGAAGCAGCAGGCGCCCCTCACCCGCGACAGGGCAGGCGCGGGCAGCAGCGAGGAAATATATGAGAAAGCTCGCGGGCTTGGGCTGCCGGAAGGGGCTAGCAGCGAGCAGTTGGGTCGGGTGCATAAATAAATCAGCGGAGAAGGAGCGGAAGCGTGACGACGGCCAGAATGGCGGGACCGGAGGGGCGCCAACGGGCTCAGCAGCGTCTGTGTCGGCAGGCGGGCCAAAGAGAGGGCTGGGAGTAAGTAAGAGGACGGTTGCGACAGGTGGATGTAGTGGAGGATGCGACAGGCGGCGTGGCATGCAAGAGAGGTGCAGAAAGTGAGCTGACGAACTGCTCACCCTTGCCGCGCCCAAGGATCGACGCGAGACGTGTGCGCAACGGCGGTTAGCAGCTCGTCGGCAGCGGCGCGGGGCACCGGCAGTCGCCCTGCACCTCTGGTCGAAGGAGTGCGCATCAGGCCACTCGGGTCAGGACTGCCTCGAGTCGTGCCTCCAACTGTCCGCGCGTTGCACACGCCGGGTGTGCTGAGAGCCCTGGAGAGCCCAACTGTCAATCCATGCGACTGGCCTTGGCG
Source organism: Alternaria hordeiaustralica (assembly GCF_023758085.1). Lineage (NCBI taxonomy): Eukaryota > Fungi > Ascomycota > Dothideomycetes > Pleosporales > Pleosporaceae > Alternaria > Alternaria hordeiaustralica. The sequence goes on along the minus strand of NW_026056773.1, from coordinate 2,226,817 downwards.
CACCCGACGTCGATGATGCATATCCATATCCATTCCATGGCCGCCCAGGTGCCTGCATGCAAACTTTAGCCTAGCGCCACCAGCACAACCACGGCCAGCCTGCGAACTGCGAGCGGATGCCCCTCCGCCAGCGCTCTGGCAAACCTACCCAGGCGATTGCCGCTGCCCACAGCATCGCCCGGCCTGCGCGTCTCCTGCCTTGGTCGTCCCTGCCTTGGTCGTCCCTGCCTTGGTCGTCCCTGCCTTGGTCGCCCGGCACTGGGTCTAGCGGCGCGTGGTACGGACCTGTTACTTGTCATCCCAAGCCCTCAACCGAACAACATCATCGACGATCCTCCCCAAACTACGCCACAAGCCACATGCAAGACCCTCAAGGCCTCTTTCCACTGCTTCACCGTCTCCGCCTGCGGGCCCCCGCCTGATTGGCGGCACCACCTCCGTCCGCCTGCTGCTCGCCGCATGTCTCTCTTTCACCTGTTTGCTGCAAGTGATAGCTTAATTTCCATGACACTAAAAGCCCTGTCCCTCGCCCTCGCTTCTTTCTAACCCCCGATTGGCACACACAACCTTGCACTTACCTTGCACTTGGGCTACCTCACGAGACCCGCGCCCTGCATATCAGCCATTACGGCTGTGCTTTCCGAGCTTTCCCATGGTATGCACGCCAAGATGGACTGCAACTTTGAACTGCCTTCGCTGAGGGCCACTTTGAGACTAGGCGTAACCCATGCCTCTCGTCCTGCGCGTAGCCACCACTAACTCCTCGACAGGCCCCAACCAAGTCTAGGCTGAGCTCTAGTGAGTCAGGAAGCATGCGCGTCAGCCGTCACTCCATGCAATACTCATCACGTTGCAGCTCAGTTCTACGATGTAGACTTCTATCCCTATACCGCTCCCGGCCAGGTCCCTGTTTTCGCCGTGTGCGGAGGTCCATTTGTATGTATCACGCTGTGTGCAGTCTGCCGTCTACTGATTGGCCAAGACCGTCATATGTCGGTGTAAACTTGACAGCAACGGGTCCGTCGAGATCCTGCGGTGGTTTGAAGATGACGAGGCCACTACTGAACACGGCACGTCCGACGATAAAGTAGACACGGACCCTCTGTGCGCGACCTGTCTAACCATCACCAGGTCAACTACAACAGCATCGTATGGTCTCAGGCTGAAAATGGCGACCCGCTCGTCTGCGTCACGGGAGACTCTCGCATCAAGGTCTTGAATGTCCGGACCGGGGAGCTCACAGCAGTACGGGCCATATCACTGATTGTATTGCATCCACTGACCTTGCACCCAGACGCTGATAGGCCATGGCGATGTATGGTTATCATCTGTCGTATGCGGCGAGCTGCCTTCCTAACATCCTACAGTCAGTGAACGATCTCGCCATATCGCCGATAGACCCGACCATTCTCGCCTCCGTGAGCATTGACCATAGTCTCCGAATATGGAGCCTCCACCCCGATCACGAAAAGCAGCCCCTCGGAGCCATTTGTTACGGGCAAGGCCATAAGGACCAGGTGCTTACCATTGTGTGTGACCTGCAAATATACCCAATTAATATACTGATATTGCCAGGCATACCACCCGAAAGGCCAGTACATCCTAACAGCGGGTATGGATACCAGGATCAATTTGGTAGGATGCACCACCCCGGCCTACTGCTTGACAAAGCTCTGACAAGTCTAGTGGGCAGTACCCGAAGACCTCAAGGAACACGCTGGCACCGACAAGCCGGCCATAGTGCACTATCCGCACTTTTCCACTACCGAGATACACACTGACTTCATCGACTGGTAATGATCCCCTTCTGAAACCGACCTACAATTGCTTACTTCATGCAGTGTCCAATGGTATGGTGACTTGATCCTCAGTCATGCCTGTCGCGAGAACAAGATCATACTTTGGGGTATCGATCGATTCAATTCCAATCGGTCTACGCCTCCTCCGCCAGTCCCCACATCAAGCGCGGTCCACAGTAGAACCCCTGTGACAATTCCAGCGAACTCGACCTCAAATACACGGTCGGCATGGGGCGGGCGCTTCCAGAGACTTCTGCAATTCGACTTGCCGCACACGAACCAGTTCTACATTCGCTTCTCCATCTTTCACGAGCTTGGTCGCCATCCGGTTTTGGTTGCGGGCAACGAGAGAAGCAAGACCTTCTTTTGGGACTTACAACGCCTAGAGAAATCGGGTACCGGAGAAGATGACTCCCTGACTTCGAAAGGCTTACCGCTCAGTCTACCTAGACACGTGCGCGAAGGAAGCTCGGCATCTACTGCCTCATCTGCTATCAGTACAGGCTCGGGTAATACCAAGACCAAACAGAAGCGGCTGAATGAGCATTCTCACGATCGAGGCATATCCGACCCCTTTCGCTCGATCAAAGCACACAAGATCGTCGAGACTCCAAAGTACAAAGCCTTCGCGTTCCGTCACTTCTCCTGGAGTCGTGATGGTCAATGGTGCGTCGGCGCCGGTGACTGTGGGACTATCAATATATTCAGCCGTTGGGATTCCCTTCCTCCAATCGATACAGACAGGGAATTACCTACACAGGAGGGTGACGGCCCACAGATCAGTCAGTCCAACCGCACACCAACATCAGCCGCGCGCACGAACGATGTCGGACTCAGCACGAGCATTAACTGACATAGTACGAGTAGACAAAGACATGATCACGGACTCGCTGGACGGCCTATGTGAGGCACATGCACTCCGGCAGCAGATGGCCGCGGATCAAGGGGAACCTTTCGACGAAGACCTGCGACCTCTTCTGGATGAATATGTGTCCAGCTTGCCAAGTCACGAGAGAGATTTCGCACGTTCAATGTACGAGCGGTGATTCAGACTGGGAAGTAAACAGCTGAACACGTGTGGATAGCTGGGTGCGCGGCCCCATAACACAACCACAAATATTCGAACGCGACCGTTAACCTTACTCGTCGGCACGGTCTCAGCTATTGTGACTCACGATAATGGCATAATACACAGTGAATACAATCAATCTATTGTCATTGAGTTACAATAGCTAATCCAAATTACCGAATTTGCGTTTCGGAGGTGACAATAGGAAAGATGTGGAGACGAGATGCTGGTGGGAGTAAGATCATATTAGGGTCGCAGGCAGCCAACCACGTGCTAGTGGTTCGTCACCCCAACAATACCAAACAAAAGTTGCCCGTCATGAAAGCTGTCCCATTTCTCAAATATTCTTTCATCTCTAACACCATTTCCCAAACATTGCGTCGTCTGCCAACTCCATCACAACGTACCGAAACCTTTCGTACAGTACCGACACCCCTCCCAGCGCTATCACAGAAAAGCAATACCATTACTCGCAGTTTTCGGCAAGTCACTACGCCCAGGCAGACTTAAACTAATCATGCACGCTTGCAACACGCAAAACTCACCCGATTCCGCATCTTCCACCATGTCGACTCCCACCACCGCGTCTCCAGACCACGTCGCGGCCACCCCCTCAACAGTCGCAGAGCCCGTACCGCGCGAGAACTCCGTTCTCTGTGGGCACACAGGCTGCACGCGTAGCTTTCCAAGCGATTCAAACATAGCTGCAGGCCACAACGGCGATTACCTCTGCGCTCTACACTGGCTCGATTTATTCGATGCATGCCATGAGTTCTACAATGACTGGTGGAACTATGGTAATGTCCAACGGGGAGCCTCGCCAAATTACACGCCTGAAGGATGATTGCGGGATTGAGGTGGAGAGGAAGAGAGCAGGAGACCAGCGACGCGGTTCTAGGGGCCCGCACAAAATCTCATCAGCAACAGTCACACCCTCTACGCTCATTGTTAGTCTACTGTTGCCACGAGTACTTGCCATGGTCATGGAGAACTCGAAAATCTAGACAAAAAGAAAACCTCCAATTCCCACACTGTCGCGAGTGCGCAGCGCCTCCTCGTCGAGCACATCGGTGAGTGCAGAAACCCCCCACGCAAGCCAGCCCCAAAAAGGGTCTGCAATGTGCGCAGCGCTTGCCGCAAACGCGACCAAAGATACGGCACAGCTGCAGCCCGCGCCAAAATCGATCCCGGTAGCTCTGCCGGAGAAAGAAACAAAAACACAGGAACGCGTTGGCCTTGCGCAGGGACAGCAAGGCTTGCCGGGCATGTATTGTTTGGTACTACTTGCTTTTTTTCGCAACACGTGGGCGCTACCGAAATGTTTTATTTTCACTACACCATACTGCGCTTGCTGCACGGCAACCATGCATCGTCTTTTTGTTTTCGAAGGACGTACAGTACTCGTATCGAGGGAAGCTGCAGGACAGCCATAGATGACCAGGCGAGCGAACAAAGCGACAAGTAGCCCGAAAACACGGAGTACAGTCTGTTTGCTCGCCCATACCACGAGCAGGGGCTTTGTCTGCGTCGAGACTTCAAGCGACGAACAAAGGAGGCAAGACAGTAGGAGAGAGAGGGAGATGGTGTCTTTGAAACACGTTTGTCTCTTAGGAACTCTACGATAAGGACGTTGCCATATACAAAAACGAAAAAAAATACATTGTACTGAGTCGGAAGATGATCAGTCCGAAGTAGCAGACATGTCTTCTCCATCATCTGTATCGTCATCATCAGCAGCAGCAGCAGAACTGAATATCGCGTGTTCATGCGAGGAATGTACAAGTTTCCTTCGTCCAATCTTCCCTTCGGACTCACACTACCCGCGAGACTTCTCACAATTCATCTTTCCACCCGCTTCTACCTCCCAGGAGCCGCCGTCGATATGGATCGACAAGCTATCGTTAGCAGCATACGACATGCTGATAACCGCCCCAACACCAGCATCGCAAAACTCCGATAATACAAGTCACCGCAAGCGACGCAGCCTCGCTATTTCCACACAAGATCCCGACACCGACATACGCAGTGCTTTTCCAAAGACACCGGGGACCTTGCGCTGCTCGAATGTCCATTGCAGCACCCGTCTTCCAATTAGCTCAATGTTGGCTGCTACAGCACGGTTTCCTGCAGATCCTTTGTGTGCAGAGCACGAGGAGCAAGCTGTTCGAGAAGGACGGGATGCGGCTCCCCTCGAAAGCGTTCTCATGTTGGACCAAGCCTGCAGAAGCAACTACGGGAACAGAACTAGTCGGTCGGGCTTGGGTAGCAGGAGTAATAGTTCAGCTTCCTGGAGCAGTTTGGCTTCTTGGGAAGGTGACGATGTGGAGTTTGAATGGGGTGCAAAGGCATTTGATTCGAAGCTTTGCTGGTGAATTGCAGTTATCATCGCTGTCGCTATTGAGCAATGGGAACTTTTTGGCATCGATTGCGTCGCTGGTATTGCGGAAGTCGTAAGTGACTCGTCGTATATGAGTTGTTGGTGAGCTATCGCAGCACTGTAGGATGGCCATGGTACTAGAGTTTGAAATTGCGCACGCAGAATCTGCTTTGCCATGGAGGAAGGGTTATCGAGCTTTGCCTCGTTTTGAGGAGATTGTAAATGGCATTATTAGCAGTGAAATCAAATAGCAAAGAAGATCTATTTTCTCAAAAGACGTATGCACACCATATGGCGTGAAAAGCGAACTAACAACTTGGATGAATGAATGAATCCGCACTTTCCCATCGAATGCTGGTATATAGCATGAGCTGAAGCTGCCCCGAGTAGGAAGCGTTTCATCGACATAAGCCACGTTGATGTCTTGAGCACCTGAACTTCGCATTCATGTATCAAACGAGATAGTCGAACTCGTCGTATACATCGTATTGGGTCTCACTACCCATCTCATGCATCCACTGCATGTGTTCAGCGACCATTTCGTCGAACAAATAATCCGGGAGTGAGTCTTCAAGCCATGCTTGCTGCATTGACGCATCGCAAAGGTACAGGTGCCGATATAGCTCCAGTTCATAGGCCTCGTCTTCATCCTCATCGGGCGCCATGATCCAGCCATCGCCTACTCCGGTCGCAGCCAGCTCATCCCTCTCGTCAGTTAGCGCTGTGATCCAGACATCTTCCCTCTCGAAATAGGATCTAGAGTTCTTGCCGTGGCCATAGCGGCGACCTGTCTGGGCATGGCGATAAGGCTGCCTGGCGTATTGTGGGGGAGCTGAGAGAGAGCCACCCAAACGGGTGTGGAAGGAGCGGTGTGCGGCTGTGCTGCTGCGAGTCGCAGGAACGCCTAGCCCATCGATTGCGATTCGTTCCCCTGGAAAATCTGGAACAAACGAAAATGTGGAAATGTGACCCGAAGAGGTCCCGAGATGCTGGTTTGCTGACTCAGTCTCGCTTATCCATAGATCGTATTCGTCGTCGTTGTGGTCAAACTCAATATCAAAGAACTCAAATCGGCAGAGGGGGCATGTTCGCTTGGTTTGCATCCACTCCGCAATGCAAGCGTCACCGAAAACATGCCCACAAGGGAGCTGGAGTGGCACCTCGGCATATTCGCCTCTGGTGGACGTGTAGTAAGGGTCTAAACATATGCAACACCGCTGTGGCTCGTCTGGGCCCACTCTCACCGGTGCATACGCTTGACGTCTTTTTTGGTGTCTGTGGCTGGGCATGTCTGAGTAGGAAGCTGGGGTCCAATAAGGCTGGCTGATTCATGAGGTTTCCACTTGGCGTGAACGCGATCGTCTGGTACCAGCCTAAAGGTACCAGAGGAACAAAGGCGGGGGTGAAGTAAGACCCTAACGCCGGTCATTGTACATGGAGCTTCGCGTTCCATACCAGACAATCTCTAGAGGACGAGTAGCATGGTACACTGTGCGGAGCACAACGTGCCGCACTTTCCGATCGAACGTCTCTTAGTCAACCGCGAACAGTGCTCTTTCTTTACTGGCATGTGTCATTGTAAGGCCAGTGTTTGAGACCAGCCTCGCATCAGTGATCTCGGCAGTTACACGTGGACATTTGCTCGCTTCTGAGCCTCCACAAAAGACTAGCATCATGCAAGTGACGCTGTTTGGTCGTGCATGCATGACAGCCAGCATCGGCTTCACCGTCGACTTCATCCTCGCTGTTTTGCTGTTGTGGAGTAGCTCCGCATCTCAGCTCGCCTCTAGAAAAAGCCATCGCGACAGGCTTTAGGGTCTAGTCGGACATTTTGCGTCGTGGGCGCGGCGTCTAGATCCGCGGAGTAATGTGTGCCAAGTCTGTACAACACGCGGCGCTGGGCGAGGACTTGTGTCGGGTTTAACTCAGGATACCGAAGAAACGTCTTCAGGGTAATGGCATTGTTAGAAATCATGTGGGGTGGCTAATGTCTCCGACTGCAAGGTTGGCAGCTAAGCTCTGATGTTTCCATGGTTCTGAAAATCCGCGAGCCAGTTAGTTGGTGCAAGCGGAGCCGGCAGCAATTTGAAAACGCGGTATCGGTAACAAGTCCTGTCGATGACCCCGAACTGGCAGGTCAAATGACTAGGAAGATAGCGTTTGCCATGGAGAAGGGCTGGGAAATCTGTGCACTAACGGGGGTGAGCACCGCAGACCAATATTGACAGCTCCACGCCAGCCTCGTGGCGTGGCAGGCGTGGGCTCACCGGCCGTTTTTGGGTTCGACGCCTTGCCAGAAACGCCGCAATTGGCATCCGCATACTGGGGCATTATCAGTGTGCCGAATATAGCGCATCTTAGCGTAGGTGGTGAAGGTTTGGTAGACATTATACTTCCCTCGCCGTTGGCAGGCGTCAATATCGCCAACCGACTCTCTGAAACGATATCGATGATCGACTCAGACGAAGACAGAGCTGTCGTCATGTAAGGGTGTTGTTGAGGATTTCTCGAAACTGCAGAAGCCAGCGTGCTAGCGTTATCGAGAGTGGGGCCCGCTTGGCCGCTCCGGTCGCGCTAGCCAATCTTGCTGTTGGTGGTGCGGGAACGGTGCCTGAATGCCAACACGTTTGTGGAAATTGGCTTGATCTATCTCCCGTCTCATCCAGACTTCGCTAAAGGAGATCAGCACGGCGACGCAACTGACAAGGGGCCCGCTCGTGCGTCAAGCTTTAGCCTCAGGCGCTCTCCCGTCACTATTTCGGGTTGTTTATGGACACCCGGCACTCTTCCTGGGCTCTTCGGTGGACGCGATCTATGCGGCGCTTCACCACACTTGTGGCTTGCGATCGTATCACTTCTCAATAACATCCCTTGCTCCACCCATGCTTACTGTGATACGGTGCTTTTCGGACACGATGAGGCTACAAGCCACCAGACAGCGGCGTACGGCTGGAACTTGCATCGTGGTACCAAAACGTCCATTCTGTTCCATGAGAGTCGACACGCTCGCGATTCTGGGCCCGATGTGGTCAAGTTCTCGAGCCTCACCACAACGCGCCCAGCTGGAAACGTTCCGCCAAGCGCTATCGAGCGGCGTTAGCAACAACAGCGGCTTGCAACTAACAATACAGGTCTCGGCTAAATCATGCCCCATGTATTCCATGATGATGTCCTGGCAATGTATAAGTAAGACGTCTCTGCTCGTCAATTGAAGATCCTCATCCACAGCAGCACTCAGCAAGCTTCACTGGCATCTCATCAGCACTATCCTTCTCCATCACCATCTCCTCCAACCAACCTTCAACATGCGTAACGTTCTTCTCGCTACTTCCGCCCTCAGTGGCCTAGCTGCTGCCCTACCCCAGATGATCAACATCGAGGCTGCTTTGGCCGTCCCCACTCCCACCGTTCTTGGACCCAAGGCCGAGGAGACTGCTGAGCTTCCAGTGTCTTACAACCAAGCTGCCGCTGCCGCGTCTGCTGCTGCAGTAGTTGCTACAAGTGGTGCAGAGCTCAAGAAGCGTGATGCCTGCCAGGCCCAGCCTGCTGGGTACGTTGTTGTGCTGAACACCTTTACTGCAGAGTGACTGACAATCGACACAGTGCCGGAGCCGAGTATGTTCCTGGACAGGGCTCCGTTGATGAATACCTGAACAAAGAGAACTCTCTCCGGAAAGCTGCCCAAACCGCAGGCACTCCCGAAGGTTACACCAAGGCCTTTACCAATCTTATCGGGTCCACCGAACAGATTGGCTACTTGACCTACAAGACTCTCGACACTTACAGCCCTGATGAGTGTGCCGCCTTCTGCAACAGCGAGAAGTACTGCCTTGGTTTCAACCTCTTCTTCGAGCGCGACCCCAGCGTCGACCCCGGTGAGGGATGCAGTGACCCAGCGCCCGTCACAAACATCAAGTGCTCAATCTACGGATACCCCGTGGCTGAGGCATCGGCCACCAACCAGGGCCAGTACCGTGGTGACTTCCATGTTGTTATCACTGGCAGCAACGGTAAGCTTTCTAACCCTGCTCATCGCCCTGAGTACTCCTTACTAACATATACTCAGGTTACTCCAAGGCCGGCAAAGGAGTCTGCAAGCCCGCCCCTACCGTCGAGGGCTTCAACGCTCCCGCCAACCTTCCCGCTGCCATCAACGCTCCCTTGATCAAGAAGCAAGGCAAGGACTACGACACCTACAACGGAATGCGTCTCTTCAACACCAACCCCTACGACCCCAGCCTGTGCGCTGCAGCTTGCGAGTCGCAGACCCAGTTCGACAAGGAGCACCTTGCTGACGCCAACGGCGAATACAAGCCTTGCAACTTCTTCACCTCTTACATCTTGACCAAGAACGGTGTTCCTCTTGGTACTTACTGCGCACTTTACACTCAGTACTGGGATGAAAGCTATGCCGTCAACACTGGCTACTACTACGGCGACGATGAATACTCCGTCATCTGCGCTGCTTCTTACACCGATAGCACACCTGACTCTGGAAAGAACGAGGCGTAAGCTCCTGCGGCTTCTTGTTAGGGGATAAAGCAAGTATGTGATGATCTGATGGAGGATAGAATGTCTTCAGCTTGTTCCTTGTTAGCTTAATGTTCTAATCTAATCGCTATGCCAACACATCTGCTTCCGTGCTTGCTTCGGCATCTGAACGAACTTTTTGTCACTGCTTTGACCAAGTCTATGTGATGATCTTTGATGCAAAACAGCTTTGGTGCGATTTGGTATATTGCTTGACAATAATGTCCCCGTCTACTTCCAGTCGCCCCGGAGCAACTCAGCAGACACGGAAAACCACAGGGAATACTTGATGTTCCTTGCTTAATAATCCTGATCGTCGCTGTGGCGACGGTTGGCTGGGTTTTTAGGCCCTTCCCACCCGGCACTAGTTTCTGACATCGTGCATGTCAGAACGTCAGAATGCACGACCACTCCGCAACTCTTTTCTGAACTTGTCAAGCCGTGATATACAGCTTTCTCCACATGTACGATGATGACAATTCATGAGATTGTAAAGCAGTTGCAATATTAGCACTGAATTCTGGCTAGTGCGTGGCTTTCGGCAGCCATCCTCTTAAATCGCGGTAGGGTGCAGGATCAGCGGCAACTCAGATGCCGAACAATAACCAGATTGTTAGTGGAAGGATGGTATAGGAAGTATATAAAGAGATGCGCCGCTGAAGAGGAAATATGTCAACCAGCCCTCGATCAACTTCGACTCTCAGCATCCACACGCACGCAGCACGATAGCTTACAATCACTCACTGATATCTCATTCCGACATCCATCTCTCTCCCACATTGTTCTATCAGTACAGTTTGAGAACATGTCCTCAAAACCAAGCGTCGTCATTGTTCCGGGCAGTTTCTGCCCTACAAGCATGTACGACCCTCTCGTAATGCCACTTCGTGCCAAAGGCTACGATATCCACGTTCTCGAACCACCCTGCTATCCTGCTGGCTACAAAGCCAACTCCGTTACTCAACCAAGCATGTATGACGACGCAGCTTATGTCAACGAGTTTGTGAGAAAGCTCGCAGACGGTGGAAAGGAAGTCATCCTACTTGCGCATAGCTATGGTGGTAAGTCCTAGGTTTTTCATACCTTTTCTGATAGATGAAGGAATGACTAATGCTGATATCATATAGGTTGCCCAGCAACCGAGGGTATCAAAGACGTAACGAAGAAAGAGCGAGAGCATCAGGGCAGGACTGGTGGTGTGGTACGCCTTGCGTATCTCACGGCCGCCGTACCACGTGTCGGCGAATCCTGCGGTCAGGCCCTTGCACGCGAAGAGAGTGCCCCAATCGAGGTTGATGCAAACGGATGGGTAACGCAGTCCGATCCTGCCGCTACAGCGTCACTTTGCTTCAACAACCTCACGCTGGAAGACGGCATCTCGTACGTTGCCAAGTTTGGCAAGCATCACGGTGCTTGTTTCGGTGACGTACTTACCCACGCTGGCTACAAAGATGTTCCTGTGTCTTGGTTATTCGCAGAAGAGGACCTTATCGTTGTACCAAGGGTACAGCAAACTGCCATCGATGTTATCGAGGGAAGTTGGGTCGGTACAGAGAGGGACGGGATGAAGGTGGATGTTACCAAGGTCGCCTGCGATCACTTTCCCCTCGTTCTTGATGAGAAGAGAGAGCAAGTGAGTGTTTGGATTGAGGGCCTTGTCGAGAAAGGAGGCCGCGAATAGTTACGCGTGGTGAGCCTTTACCGCAGTGGAAACGAATAAGTTCCAATGCTTGAGCAACTGGCTTCTGGACACGTCAATCGGATGTGCTTGTACAGTGCATATATAGCGTAGCATGTTATCTCAAAGAAAGTTCTTGCCCCATCTTCCTCTCTATCAATGATCTCTTCTGAATGCCACAGACGGGCGCACCAAGGTGCTGAGACGGTGCCTCAAACATCTAATCCCAATCTCCATGGTCCTTGAACTGCAAGTATACTCAACTTGCCACAAGTACCGTGAGAAAGATTGCTCGTCGTTCTCCTGGCGATGTATGCACAGGCTCTCCTACAGACGAAGCAGCTAGACTGAGTGGCTGTGTGACGGAGTTATGTGAAGCTGAAACGGGCTCACGGAAATCTGCCTCGATGCGGTATGGGGGTAAGATAGCATTAGTATGGTGTTGAGTATACCCAAGACACGGGATATTTTGTCGCTCGCATGTCTATGCAAAGATTAAGCAGAACTGGAAACTGACGACCGTTCCGAATATCTGGGGCGCTTCTAAGACACTCTTTAGGGAATGTTCATTTGCGTAGAGCGTGAGGATTAAACAAGTAGCCCCAAAATTTGCACGCACCTGACCTCTTTTCGACTTTCATTGCCGCTAGCTTTTGTCACCAATACGCACTGTCGCAGAGCGGTTATCAGGTAGGGCTGAGACGTAAGCGCCTGCTTGATGGGGATGCCTTGAAGAGTGCAATGTTCCGAGGCAACAAGGCGGAGCCAGGCGTTTGATCTGAGAACCAACAAGGCATGAACGCATATAACTGAAACAAAGAATCGATGCCTTGGGATGGATATGCAACAAAACAAGGTGCTGAGCGTACTGAAGATGCGAAAACAAGATCTGGAACTTTGCGGCGTATTCTGGAAGGTTGACTTAATGCGTTTCTATCGTGTTGAGTGTGATAAGAAACAACCTGCTGTCCTCCATTGGTAAAGACCTTGACTTCGCAACGTGAGAATGATTTGCGCGACGATACGAGTCGCCGTTCCAAACCTCAGTGTATAGCTATCGCAACATGCTCGTTCGAGATGGACGAAGAACCACGCATTTCCGCTATCCGCGCCACACTAAGCAAACGATTCTGAGTTCCGTCTCGTCCCTGTTTTCGTGAACTCTAGCAAGCGGGATGTCGGAATCTGGGTGTCGTTTCAACACCAACTTGTAACCGATGGTGCGGCAGAAATGCGAAACAAGCCCGCATTAACACCATCGCCTTGGGCCACCCACCTAATTAATACACGGTCAACGCTGTCGAATTCATATAAGGAACTTGTGTAGTTAGCAGGCTTGAAGTTGCATGACTATCGCATTGCTCAATCAATTCGAATCCAATCAACAAAAAACCAATCATTCACCTTCTTTGTGCTTGTAAAAGGCCCCACGATCGTTACTGCTAAGCCTCCCTTACTCTAAACATGCGCGTCAGTATTGCAATTGTCGGTGCTGTGGTAGCTTCCGTTGCTGTTGCGTCACCCATCACATCGTCTTCGCCTGTGTCGCGGAGACAAGGTCCTCCAGGGCCCAAGGGATCCATGGGAGGACCTATGGGACCGGGCGCTGGTGTCGCTGGAGCAGGACCTTGCCCGGTATGTCGCACACTCACCATTATATGTCATGGAGAGAATGTGTGCTGATTGCGTGCGCAGATGAACTGTTGGAACGAAGCCGCAGTGGTAGCAGGCTGCGATCCCAACGCAGACGACAGCTGTCTGTGCGGACCTTTCTTCGATGCCGTAACGTCGTGTTCAGCGGCGACATGTAGTATGGGCGAGAACCTTGGTACGTTTCCCTTATTCCTGCCCACACCTTTGGATGCGAAAGTGCTAACATGTGCAACAGCAGCGTTGAGCTTTCTGAACCCTGCTTGCGAGTAATGAGGAGGAACAGTTCGCCGCAGATGACGATGTGTATGATAATGAGCGTATCGTGGGCTCTGAATATATCCAACAGAAATGGACAGACTGTCGATTACGTGTGACGTTGAGGCCAGGTGTATGCCGTACGCAAGAGGACGGAGAACTAAGAACCAGTCGCTTTCTTTCTTACAGTCCTCCAATGAACGATTTCATGACAGAACGAAAATATGTTTCCACCCCAAGGTGCAGCGATAATCAACAGGTGTTGTGGTTTCTGTGCAAGAATTCATCCTGCTCCTGAGAACCCTCAGCTGGGTCTTTGGCCAGAGTGAAGGGAAGGCGATGGTACATAGGCCGACCCAAGCCGAGTTGCCTCGAAGATCTTCCTCTTTCTGCATATCTCAACATGTTGTCCCAGTGTCTGGCAAAGCGCCGACAAAGCAATCCGAAAGACCAGCATCAGAAGTGGATGACGCGTCTATCTGCGCTTGGCAAATACTAAACTCGAGACAGTCAAGCCTTGCCGAGATCATCAGCTCAAATCACTTCACAAAAGCGTGATATTGGGGATTCTCGCATTGCATCGTGAGTTTCGGAAAAACTTCGCAATCGTCTCCCGGGCATCCAGAAAGAGGAATCCTTCCTCATCTCTCTCCGATACGACTTGAGTCAGCGTCACTTTATCGTCTCCACATCTTCTGTATCGACTTTCCTTTTCAGCCACCGGAACTTCATTTTCGCGCAATACACATCGCTTGCAGCTCACATATATCCTGGAGACGAGATCGCCGAGACAGATGCAGCGCCGTTATCGTCCCCACAGACCCTGAAAGTCCTGCACGTGGGTGCCATTTGAGCCGCAACGCAATATTTGACCCATGCTCAACCCTGGTCGCCGTGTCCGCACTACTTTCTTGGGTCAAAAGTGTTCCGAAAAGGATGAATTCGACGCGGTACATGTCGAGGAGGTATTTCACCCGCAAAATGTTGGTGGCGTTGTACTTAGCCCGAGGTACAGTCACATCCTTAGTTTTTCCGGCCAGTCTCAAAAACAGAGAGAAGAAAGGTAGAATTCTTCCGCGTTTGGACCCGCGGTATCTCGGACCGGCATAATTACGCGTCTTAACTTGTCTGGGGAAGCCCCTTGCTTGAACGGCTGGAGAGCTGGAGAGGTTCGAGGCCTCGACATTGGCGGCGTGGGGGTCATTTTCACATGTCGGGGGGCTGTAAGCTCTGAAGACGCTGTTGAGCTCCGAGATGGTGATGCCTATACTAGTGATGATGATCTGACGACATGCAGGTATCTCAACAATATGCCTTGCCTTACCTGTACACCTCACGGTATCGTAGCAGTAGATTGCATGTGCAGCGAGGCACGCCGCTATCATGTCACGGTCGGACCATCTCGAACCACCGACGTGTCGTCCAGAAATACTTTGGTACATTGCCCCTCCTCAATTAATTTGAAGGAGTAGTAGCTTGGGCGTTTGGTACATGCGTTGAGCAATCTATCCCAATGTACACCCATTCTCTCGGGTATCCGCGACATTGGTCGGGTAAATACGAATCTAGATTAAACGATTATATGTAGCGTTGCGCCTTGATGCGCCGCAGAAGTCGGTTATTGAGATAAGAACAGCGGTAAGAGGTGATCGGACGTATATGGTCCGCGATGCACATGCGATGCGCGGTCGCTTAGAGCAGCGTGCATGTAATTGCAAGACTCCGGAGACAGCTGTCAGACTGTTGCCTTGATTGTTGACGGTATTCTCAGGTGTGAGAATCAGGCTGCGTCATCATGAAGTGAGACCAAGACTTGCGATCCTGGAATCTAGCGTGTCATGATAGTTGCATAGTGTCCTTCTATGCGGCTTGGTAGGCGGTACAAACGGCTGTCACGGGACCACACATCCGCGATATGGAGTGCAGAAGCCCTCCATCGTTATGCCGGAGATGTAACCTCGACTCGTATGTGAAGGCATTGGATGGTTGGCGAACGAGCGGCCCAAGCTGCAAAGCATCTGTGCATCGCCCTTGCGCAGGGCACCGGAAGCAATATATATTACCGTCTAGATAGAACCGATCTGCGGAATAAAGTGTTTGCGTGGACCTGGTTGCGGTCGCTTAAGTGCAGTACCAACAGCCTGGTACGGCACAGTGTTGGGTTTAGATGAGAGAGCGTTGTGCTAGATCCTGCATCTCGTATGCTGTGCAAGTGCGGCTGACCTCAACGAGCACTCTGGAAACCATATTTCAAACCTTTGAGGGTAATGTTGCCCCTGCATGGACGGAGGTTGAGTCAGAAAGGGTGAATCGAGGCAGAAAACGTGCGACGAGCTTTCGATACCCTCGGCTGACACGGAGCAAGGGCGGACGGAAGGATATTGGCGTGTGAGACCGACAATGAAACTCCCCCGGATGATTTCGATAGCGAGAACTGCGACTGAGCATTGTTCAGTTCTGCTTGGCTTTGAGCCGCATCGGATCGGAGAGGATGCCGGTTGTGACGATGCTAGTCAAGTGCTGCCTCCGACTGCACAATTGGCGGAAACCCAGCTGTATCGGGAAGTATATGCGATGATCGAGATGTGGAGAAGGGATCCTCTCCACAGTCCACGACACCTCGTCCTTCCCTCTGACTGGTGCATTTACTGTCGGCAGCATGCATTCCTCGACGCGAGTACGTTTGCACAAGTGATCCACCCCCAAGATACTATGTGTGTGACTCGCATGTCGCCAGCCTTAACCGCCGCGATTTCCTGCTCAGGCAGGTCCGGATTGCCAGTGTGGAGACCCCACAAGTAAGCGATTCTGGTACTTAGGATGGATTCGCGGCCTGGATGGGCGGCTCTAGAAGCTCGCTAGACGCCCTTTGCTATGCGGTCCCGAGTCAGCAAGCAAGGGGCGGAAGGCTTAGTAGAGTGTGGTATTTGTCCCGCCGGCTGTGTTCTCTGGGGTGAATGGAGAGTACCCTCGGAGCCCGGTTGCTGCTAACGTCGCGCGGCTGACTGAGACACTTTTGTGGGACAGAAGTTTGTCTTCCCCTTTGTCGTGCGTTATCTTTGCTTTTCTGGGCTGACAAGAAAGAGGGGCGGATCTAGCTGCCAAGTCGACATCGGGACAAGGCGTGCGAGCTAAGGGCCCACGATGGTCAGGTACGTGAGCAGATTGGCGTGCACTGCACTTCTGTAACGGGTAACCCACGGCGGAGCTACGTCGACAATTCAAAGCATGTGCCGGAGTCGCGTGGTAATGCTGAAGCTGCTTGCCAGCTCCATCCTCCTGCAAATGTCGCCGTCTGGTTGCGGCGTGCTGGTCTGGTGCGTCTCGCTGCTCGAAATGCAAGCCTACTGTTGGTCGTGTTGATAGGTGTTGTATACAGAGACGTATGTATCTTCGCTTCGCGCCCGCCGGCCCGACATTGTTCAAACGCCGCAATATCTAGCGCTCAGCCAGCGGAGAAGATCCCGCCAGACCTGCCGATTCGCACACTCGAGACTGTCACGATCGTCATCGCTGTGGAGTAATGACGGCGCTGCTGCACTCTGCAGTCCGGGGTGCATGCCCAGGTGTACCAGAGATGATCGCCTCAATCAACCGGCGGGAAATAAATGTGACGAGTGAAGATAGGCTGTGGGAGTTTCGCACTTGCAAATCCGAGACATACAATCTGACGAGTCGCTTGGAGGCTGTCGAATCGCATAGTCTCACATGGAAACGCGGCGTCTGCCGATAGCCAAGTCGCGATTCGTGCTGTGGTGAGGACCAGAGATAAGCCAGCACGATTCGATAGATCCCCGCAAGGATGTCACCCAGCCAAAGCATCTCGGAGATTGCCAACGTTGTTGATTCTGTCCATTTGGCACCAAGGCGCCTTCCGGTTTCGGACTGCGACAGTGAAGCATGGCAAGCGCCACTATTATTGCGTGTGCCACGTACTCCACAGTCTGACTCCTCCCATGTTCCGTCCTCTCCGCAAAAAAAAACTTTCAGGGCCCTCGTGTCATCGCTCTGCTAGCGCCAGTACCGCAAGGTGTGCGTGCCAGAGTCGTCATGGGTCGGAGCTTATCGCACAATGCGGAAAGGGACAAGAATAGCTATTAGCTGCTCACACAAGATGAGTGAGCAAATGAAACATGTCTGGATATGTTGGGTGGGAGGGTGGCTAGCCTGCCTCTCCTCACCGCACATTTGCCCTACCTGCTCCGGGGTAAGACACCATGCGTAGGAGAGGATCGTGTTCGGGACAGAGTGTGGTAGTACCAGACAGCGGAATGTGGGGAAATGCCGGTCTTGTTTGAGTGCTGTTGGTCCGACCCGTATCGTAAGATTTGTTTGTGGGTGTACCAGACAATCGACAAAACTTATCTGCGGGGAAACACTGGGCGTGGTGGTTGGGCAGTGTGGAGAGATTAGAAAGATAGGCTGGAAAATTCCACCTTTCCGGGTTGTGTATGCAAGTATGCTTGGTTCCCTGCTGATGATTCTCGTTACTTGCATCACCATGGTGCTAAATCACGTCACGCATAGCGACATGCTTCACCCTAACATAACCATCTCGTAATTACATGCTCAAATGCAGATAGAGTGACTAAGTGTGGATTGGTATTTCAATTAAGCGCCAAGCTGGGGGATACTGTCTAATCATCTCGGCACTGCGAATAAG
Source organism: Alternaria hordeiaustralica (assembly GCF_023758085.1). Lineage (NCBI taxonomy): Eukaryota > Fungi > Ascomycota > Dothideomycetes > Pleosporales > Pleosporaceae > Alternaria > Alternaria hordeiaustralica. The sequence goes on along the minus strand of NW_026056773.1, from coordinate 2,208,793 downwards.
CAGGCGCTTCCCTCACAACAGCCAGGCCGATGAAACAAGGCTGAGTGGAACTTATACAAGATTGCGAATCGCCAGATGCGGCTTCGCGGGGTATTGGATCCAACAAAACAAATAAGAAAGGTCTATCTGGGTGGTGGGGTCTGCGATGTAACAGAAATCGTGAAATGCCGCAAGCATTACTCCTCATGAAAGTTTGTCCATGTCTAATCTCATCGCTTGCTAACGTGAATGACGGAATGCGAAAATGCTGATAGAGAACGCCGATGCCATGCTAGTGGAGTGGAGTGGAGTTGAAAGTTTTAGTTGCGATGCGACAGGTCCTCACCGGCTAACGAAGCAGTCGCCGAGGAGTTGCCGGAGGAGAAGCCGCTATTGCTCGGGCCATTGAGGAGATCCTGGACGGCCACCTTGGGTACTTGTGGAACCGGCAGTTTTCGCTGGGCGCCCTCTGGTTTTGAGATGATGTCGCCTATGCGCAACCCGGAAGATTGACTGGGCACGTAAGGTTGTTCCCGATCTGTAGATGGCTCCATGGGCGCCAAAGCTGGTACGAAGTTCTGGTTTAAACTCAGATGACGTAGATGAGGAAGCTGGAGGTCATTGAAGCCGTGCGGGCGTAATCTGGGTGAGTGCGCAGGAGTTGCGAGTGGGGTGTGGTCAGGAGTGGGGCTGCAAGAATCGTGAGAGAAAGTCGGCGAGGGAGGAGCAGTCGACGTTGGCGAGCCTGGTCTCGACTTCTTTGTCATACGGTGCGAGTACGGGTCGTCATCCTCGTGTGAATGAGATCTTGACATTGGCTGCGACGAGTACGCGTACTGAGAGAGGCCAGGCAGACGGCTGGCGTAGGGGTGGTAGCCGCTCGTGATGTGGTGTCTACTTGAGTGCGAGTAGTGACCAGGGCGCTGCTCTAGTCTTGAGGCTGCGTCTGCCAGCAGATCCATGGGGCGGGATAAGCCGCTGGGGCTGTTGCTGTTACTGCTGTTGAAGCCGCCCTGGTGGTACGCTGCCAAATCGTTGCCCATGTTTGGCGAGTAGTTGGAGAATGAGTGAGGAGGTGACACATTCGGTGAGCCAAGCTGAGAGCCTGGAGCACTGCGGGAGATGGGCTTGGATGGAGGGGGCATCATGTGCGCAAGGCCAGAGCCAGGCTCCATAAGGCCAGCTTGAACGGCAGCAACAGCGGCCTGGTGGGCAGCGGCATGTTGCTGGCCCTTTCCCCGCCGTGAGTTGGGGTTGTTGTGTATCCTCGAGTGTCTATGGAGAGTTAGCTGGAAGTTGGCAAGACGTGGTTGCTGTGACATACCGAGTAAGTTCGTCGGAGCGAGAAAATCGCTTTGTGCAGCCGGGGAAAGTGCAGGCATGGGGCTTCTCTCCAGTGTGAGTGCGAATGTGGCGAGTCTGATGTTCCAGACGGTGGAATGCCTTGTCGCAGAGAGGGCACTTGTAGGGCCTGGGGAGATCCTGACGGGGCTCGTCCGACTGCTGCGGGGCGTTTTGCAGCAGGGGAGCCATGAGGCTCACGGTAGCAGTAGCCATGGAGTTGGAGTGTTGGGTGGTAGTGGGTAGTTGGTGCTGTTGTTGGGAGGACGTGTCGGGGTTCAGCAGGTTGGCGAAACCTGTCGAGGCAGAGTTGGATTGCATGTGACCGAGGGTGAAAGTTTGGGGAAGGGGGATGATGGGGGGCTCGGATATATGTATGGATCAACGAGGCGGGCGTGTGGGGGTCGACTGATGGCCGTCAGGGCTGTCTGTGCTGACGCGGGCGAGGATATGCCGGAGCAAGCGCAGAAAGAAACGCGGTGCGCCAGTGCGGCTTGGCTTCCTTCGGGGGGCGCTCGAGTCGTGGAGACGTATCAAGAAATGCGGGCCCTTGAACGCTTGCGTGATGACTTGCGGAGAGGAGCGTGCAGCGGGTGCAGGGAGCTGCTGGAGCGAGTCCTGAGTGCGTCCGAGGCCTTTTTGGGCGGGCGCGGGTGAGATGGGGGATGGGATGCTATGGCGCAGTACCCAGCGGAACTTGCCTTGGGCCGACGCTGGTTTTGATGGCGCAGTCGCCGGTGGAGCTGCGACAGTTGGTTGAGCGCACGATGCAATTTGCAATCGTGAGAATTCTGCAGCTGAAATTTTGCAGCGGTGAGTGTCGGCGAGAGGTTGCAGAGGGCTACAGTACAGGTGTGCGCAGCAGACCGGGGCCCCCAAACTCTCGTGATGAGGCCAGGACACCGAGTGGGCGTACGTGGGCAGAGTGAGGCAGCAGGTCAGATGGTGCTACGTCGCTGCGGAGAGGTGGGCGGGCGCTGCGGTGCGAGTGATGGGCGCCGCGAAGCTGGGGCACAGAGATAAGGAGACGGCGGCCTTTGTATGGGGTGCTCGAGACGTCACACATCTGGGGTTTGTTTGTGCTCCCGCATCTCATGGATGCGCCTTCCTCAGCGGCCACAGGCGCTCCTTCCTCAGCCATAGGTGCGCCTGCCCCTCGTGGCCCTGACTCCTCCGTGCCTGCCTACACCGCAGCACAACACCACGGAATTCACCCACCCTCAGGGATCCGGCCATGCATCCCCGCTGCTGTTACTTGTGCTGAGCGCTTCCGCAATCACCTCCACCCATTGGCCCTGGCCGACGACCACTAACGCTCCCCAACACACGCAGCACACCTGATTTACCCACTGGCTTTGTTCGCGTTCCACCGCAGCCCGGGGGCTGATCCAAGACGCGTCCATGGCTGTGGGGGATCATTTCCTGGGGTACGGCAGGCACAGCAAGCAACAGTGAGCCACCATGTCGCCCCGAGACCCCTCGTTGCAGTGCCTCGCACAGCATCGCAATATCTCTCGCAGCATCTACACACCAGCACATGCGCAGCGGAGTAGCCCCGTGCTACCGAGCCGGCCACCTTGCCTTATACTACGGCCCGCCTTCTATGCGTCTTCCCGGCCTGTGCACTCACACAGTCACAGATGAAGATGCGAGTCGGTGAACCAACGCAGGGCGAGGGCGATCTCTGCCGAGACGTGCCCAAAACTGACGATGCATCGGCAAAAGCAGCATCAGCATGGCTTCACCATCAGCTCATACTGTGCGACGAGTTTTCCCTACTCCGTACTTATCGCAGCCCCTCGCTGACTAGTGGTCTCCGCCTCGGTCCCGCAGCCCATCTCCGCTGCTCGTTATCTCCAACGCACCCTGCCGTACCCCTGTGAGTGGCTTTGCAGCAGATCGTGGGGGACCTTTGCAACGGACCGGCGGTCCCGAACATTATGACGCCTACTTCCTTGGTATTGTTGCCAATGTGAGAACTGCTTCACGGCTCTAACTACGTCCCTTAAAGTCGCCGATGCCGTCGCAGAGCACTGATGCAAATGCTACGCTGCAATTTCAATATCGGGTCCGCTATTCTTATCTCTTGTTCGAGAAATTTTTGAGTACTGCTAGCCCTTCGATAGCTCGCCCCGCTTTGTGGCGCTTCCTCCGAGCGTACGCCTATGCCGAGCCGACAGAAATTTCTCACGCCAGCAGAGCCAGGAGCTGTTTCTGTGGTAAACGTGGCATCGGAGATTCTCGGAACGCATGTCGCTGGAGTTGTGGCTCCGCTCAATTCCACCTCGGTGACGTCTTAGCTGCTTCTGGACCTCCGATATGCAAGGTACGCCTTTGTGGAAGCTTTTGTAGAAGCACTGTCCTTCCAGACGTCACAGTGCTAGACCCGAAACCAGCACAACTCCAGCTTAGTTATGCCGACGTTCTTCCACCATGCGTTTCGCTCGTGAAGACAGCGAACGTCGGCCGAGGCACAGTTCCAAGCAACCTCTGTCCTGGCAGATTGCCATCTGCGACGTCGGTCGGACCAGTGCCCGTCGACCTTCCAATCCCCTGGGTGACTGACAGCTGTTGCGCAGTGGGACCAGTTCTGCCAGGGTTTTACCTTCTCATCGCCCAGCGAGACCTGACACTCACCAACTGTTGCAGCGCTTAATGACTTCAGACTGGAATTCCCAGGGTTTCTTTGGCCCATTGTACTGACGTGTTTCGCAAGTCTGGAAGACCCCATTACGCGTCAAAGCCAACAGTACCCGATAGTATCGGTTGATCTACGGGTCGGGCTCTGGGGCCCCGCACCGTTGACAGTGGCTCATGGACCGAGACGAGGCGAAGGCGATCCAGGGGTTTTGTTTCGATGATACCGCCACCTCATCAGATCCGACCTTCTCTGCCTAGACTTACCGTAGTGGCCATGTTGTTCACTACTCGATGTCAGTCTGTCGTCTTCAAAGATAGTGACAAGACGCAACGACGCGACAACCCCAGTACATCACGCCAAGCTTCGGTGGCAATCCCAGTGCACAGATGGTGGGAACAGATTACGAATGCTGCATAGCTGGGGTTGACATGGACCGATGGCGGAATTCGAGGTCTGCAAATTTCTTTAATGCAGTCACCCAACATGAACAAATCTCCAGTCACATGTCGATCCTACGTCAGACCACGATCTCCACAAGTCTGCATAAAGATCGTCGTCTTGTCCGCAATTGCTGCGCTTGACAAACTCAATAGACCTCCTATCGCAATTATTGAGCGCTTCTCCAGGCTCTAATGCCCCAGAGCATTTCACTAGCAACCCCTCATGGATCTACGAAGCCCCGATCGTGATCTTGGGAACAATCAATCGGATGCAGCCCGCGGATGAAGGGAGAATGTCGATCTGCCTTTAGCCCCGGGGAGATTCGCGTTATGCCAGGATGATCGCAACTTCTGAGGCCGGGGATAGAGTTACTTACACGAGGGCCGCTGCGAGGCTCTCAGCTGTACAGTGATGAGGATCAACACAGAAGATGGTACACTACGGAGGCTTCCAGTCTTTGGTCGATCGGAAGTGGCCTACCAATTGATATAATGGGCTTTTCGTATTCACGAGCACGATTGACAGACTGGGGATGTCCTTAATTGATGGCTTGGTCCCTCGTGACCTCATCCTCTTTCTGTCCGTTCGGGTACTATAGAGCCACATAGTACTGTTTCGGATGTTAATGGTCTTTGTTTGAGTGCACGCTATTACGCCGGCCTGGTTTGTCGATGGCGAACGCGTCTCGCATATCTGCCCGCGCAGCACTGGAGTTCATTTCATGCTTGAGCTGTTGTGCAAGCGCCTATGTTGATATGAGCTGCGCTCAGTACCAATCTTGGATGGTTCTGGTGTCTTTCCGTTCCGCTTGTCGCGGGAGATAGAAACCCAGTCAGCAAAGACCTTTGTGCATACCCACTTCATGTCGAACTTTAGTCCGTATGACAACTGAGCCAAGGCGCCTGCATAGCCATAGATCGGCTTCCGCTTGTTAACTTTGACACCTTTGTGTTTAACAGGACCAAAATGTGCACTCGGTGCAAAGTCTTACTCAACTTTGTTTTACTAGCGACTCAGCTTCGCACTAGTGTTTGCGTATGGTCTTGCACTATACCTATCTATCCCTTACGTCCTTAAAGGCTAAGGCAACAATAATCGTTCAAGAAAGGTAGCAATCGATAAAGTATGTTTTGCTACACGATCTGCATGTTCCTGCGGTGCAATACTGCCCTCGCTTGTAAGCGCGTCGATTCGCATGCTTGTTGTAATACCACCAGAGCACTATGTTATAAACGACAACGCCATGCGGTGTCTTGTAGCAGCCAGATACATCTAAGTCAGGAGCACATCTTGTTCATAGGCGGGTTGCTGACTACCGGTACTAGCAAATGTACAGAAAAGGCAATACAGGCCGTGGTATCAAGTGTCTTATAAGCAGCAAGTATCAATACCGCCAGCCCATACTCATACAGCGCGTAATTACTATCAGAAACGAATCATTCGGACAACAAAGTAGGTACTACTCATCGCATTGACACCAGTCACTAGCCTCTCTTTCCTAAAATTCAAGTTCGCCTTAACATGCATATTGCAGAACAACATACGAAGCCGCTATCACCATCCTCCAGTGTGCACTACGTTATCATCTCGGACACCGTTACCCGACCAACAATACCGTTACGTACGCACGCCGTCTTCCTCTGCACCTCCTTTCACGGATTACTCGAAGAGGCAACAGCGTTGCAAACCTCCAAACACCAGATTCAGGATCAACACCACGATCCCCACATCAGGCGTCCAAGCGAAGCGAACATCTTGCTTCACAGGCGGGTCGGCCCCGGATACCGCGTGTCAGTCGCCCGCTAGGGCCGTGAATGCCGTCTCTTCACGCAGCCTCCGCCTCCATCAGGGCAAGGGATCAACGGTGACCAGCGAAGCGTAGTGCGTTTGTGGAGAAGCGTGGGGAAGGAGTGACATTGCGCGGTTGATACTAAGGCAAGGACCTTCTGCATCTGGCGTTAAACGACGCCCCTGCTGTTGGTGGAGCCGATGATATGCGTTGAAGCTGTTTCTGCCTGGCATGACAGATGCTGATTGTTGTGGAAAGAGGAGATCACCATCTCTTGTGCAGTTTGTGTGGCTGACTGGCGGTGAGCAAGTAAATCTAGATTTCGTTCACGTATGCGCCCTTGGCGACAGGACAGTAACATGAACTATCGCTTGCTGCGGAGTCCACATTGGAAGCAGGTGCTTCTCCGGCAGGATTGTGTAGTTCGCTATGCTCCCCGTGGGGTAATCAGATGCGATTGTATCAGTGGCTTGCTATAACACTGTCGCGAAAATGCCTATCACATGGTCAGGTGGTCTGCCACGAGCAATCAGAACGTGAAACAAGCAGGTAGGTGGCAGCCCCCACGCCCAGGCGACACACCAACCCCGCTGACCCCGGACTCGCGAAGCCTCAAGCCATCATCATCCAAAAGAAGCACGACTTTTGCCGGTGAGAAACCCAGGGCTTTGGGTTTGCGGGCGCTTCCCCGATCCCTGTGAGCACCGGAGTTCCGGGGTGATGCATGCACGTGTAAAGGCTGATGAGGCTTGTGTTGTGCATTTGCTTTTTGTTGCTTTTCGTGGATACCGCTAGCCTGGGGACGACACCCATAGGCTCTGTGTCCGGATTTGTATAAGTGGAGGACGGATGCGAAGCAAATCTACCGCCGGAAGAATACGTACATGCCCGAGCTGGATTACGCGGAAACGAGAGTGTTTGACCGTAGCGCGCGGAGACGCATCTCGGTGCTGATGTCAGAGCGCTTCGAATGCAGGCGAGCATGCGGGTTGGTGCGGAGACAAGGTGTGGGTGTTCATTCCGGGGTGCACTGTATGACCCCACACGGCTGAATAGCGAGACCCATTCCCGCGGGCCGGAGGCCTGTATCATCGGTGGAAATGCGAGATGTACGTTCTAACTGGTAGATTTGCCAGTTTTTAGACCTTGCATATGAAGAGAAGGGAGATACATACGAGCTTACCCCAGATGTAAGCAGAACACGTCTGACGAGCAACGCGCGTCGCGACAGAGCAATAACTTGGCGGGTCTTGACTGTGGCAGAGGTGTAGGGTGGACTGGTGCCCCTACAATCAAAGCGTAGATGTCCGTGTTACCTTCTTCTTATGGCCCTCTGCGACAACATCTAGGCGAGGTCCCACAGCGTCGTTCTCGTTGACGGCTGCTTCATCCATCAACAACCCCTCAGTGGCGACTTCATCGTCTTCTATCCAGCCATAGAGCTCATCAGAATTTGGTTCTCGAGCCACGTCCTCGTCGATCTCGGCGAAGGATCTTTTAGGCGGTCTGGCTTCTGTTGGGACGAACAGAGGGGTTGCAATATCGTCGGCTGCTACATTCATGTCGCAAAGACCGTGCTGTATAGCGTCAGCGGGAGCTCATCGCACAGGATGTTGGAGCGCATCGTGGTAGATGAACGCTCTGCAGGTAGTATATCGACGCACATGGTCAATGGTGAAGGATACCACGTTGCCCACACTGCCTTCTTCCGCGAGAGCTACACCATTCGCCTTGACCAAGCCAGCAAATCGCGCTTTCTGCAAGCTGTCGGCTTGTACCTTGCTCTTGGCCTTGGCGTGTCGGGGCCAGTCTCTGAAGAGAACCAGACGAGTAGAAACGCCATTCTCCCATTCGATCCCTGATATTGCCGGTACCAACAATGCGCGTGAAGCGCCACGGATGCGTGTAATGGTCTGGCTCGTCACTAGTAGGGCGATGTCGTGCAGTGCAGCGAAGCGCGTAAGTGTGGCGATCAGCTCGTTGATGACGGTATATCGACGTCCCGCAGCCCACCGTGCCTGATCTGTCTTGTTTTTGGGTAGGCGGTCGTCGACATTGCGGGGGTATGCGTTATCGACGAGGGTTGCAAGAGAGTCTACGACGACCAGGCTGGTGCCGTGCGGAGGAAAGGCAGCGGGCGCGTGCATGAACAGCGCCAGGAAATGGGCAAGCGTCGGCATGGGCAAGTAGTGGAAATGAGCACGCAGTTCATCTCGAGAGATAGCGGGCGCATCGGGTTGCGCAGTGAGCATGTCGTCGACGCGATGCTTGACCAAAGGCGCACAGGCAGCGTCTGCAAGCAATCAATTAGCCCTGGTCCGCAGTTGTGGACATATACATACCGATCCATATCACTCGCTGGCCCTCGCGCAGGGCAGAGACTGCAGCCTGTATCCTTGAACCCTTCAGCCGCCGTCTCTTGTGAAGCTGTGACGCAGGCACAATTACCCAAATGCTGTCTTGCCGACTCCGGACGGGCCGAAGATCTCCGTCACCTTGCCGCGTATGTATCCGCCCGAGACATGGTGGCCCGGTAGGCTCGGCGGTGAGAGGACCTGGTCGAGCTGTGCCAGGCCCGTCGATACAGTGCGGGCTCCGCGCGCATGGAGGCTTTGGAGGGCTTGGGATGCCGAGACGGTGGGCAGCCTGTCTGTGATAGTGTCAGTTATCTATGCCATCTGCGCGAGAGGAGCAATTGCCTACGCGACGAGGGCGACAGCTGGGGTGCTTCTTCACTGGCCATGGTGTGTCGTGGCTTGCGGTCGAGCCTCAGCGGATTGCGATGGTGGTGCGGTAGTCTCGTGATCTCGCGTTGACGTGCATGACGTTTCGCGTTATTCTGCTTGCCCTGTGCGCGATGGGGTCGAGAAAGCCTTCGTGTAGGTAGAAGGTGCGTATGGTGGGTGTTCGGGAGACTTTGTCGAGAGCAAATGCGGGCCGCGGTTTATCATGACTCGCACCCTCTCCTCACTTCCACATGCCTTGCTTCCTTCTCGCGACAAACATACTGCCCCAGGAGAGACGCGTTTTGGGTGATCTGGTCTTTCACTCGTTCAAGCACACCTGCCTTGTGTGTTCTAGCGCCGACGATATTGCTTGGGCTTATACCTTGGCATGTTTTCACGATAAGAGTCGCATCTTCGAGCTTCTACATCTCTCCTTTGACCACACGCCACACTCCTCTCCCTAGTAGCGTGTGAACGTCTACACCAGCATGGCGGAAAATGTCGAAAACTTCGTACTTGCTGCCAATGGTATGCTCAAAGAAGCTGGCATCAACATAACACTCCAGGCAGTCCTCCTTACGACGGCATCTTGTATCGCCCCTCTGGTCTTTTTGCTTGTTCTCGCTGCCTTCAAAACACCAAAGCCACTACCTCCGCCAGCCGGTTGCAGGAAACTCGGGCTCCAAGGACGCAGTAACCTGGAGGATCAGTATTCTAAGAGATATGCCAAGGGCGGTGACCCCACTCCAGAGAAGCCATGGACGGTCAAGGCACTCTTCGTCTACCCCCTGAAGTCAGGTGCACCCGTCGAGTTGAGCAAGAGCGACATCGATCGCACAGGACTGAAATATGATCGCCAGTTCACCCTCGCCCAGCAAGTCACGAGCTTGCCCACGCTAGACGGCAAGGTGACCAGTGAATGGCACTTTATGACCCAAAGGAAATTCCCTCGCCTTGCTAAAGTCGACACTGAGATCTGGGTTCCGGATCCTTCCGCAAGAGGCTACAAAGAAGACGGAGAATGGGTCAAAAGTGAGGGATGCTTGGTCATTCGTTTCCCCTTTTCTCCCGACACCGACTTCACGATCGAGGGTCTGATCAACTATGGAAAAATCATGTTGGCAAGATTGAGTCGAAAATCGGAGCCGATGCTGGAGTTCAGAGTACCTTTCAACCCTTCGCCGGAGAGGATCAAGAGCAAGGGATATCGGAGCGAAGTTTTGCGTATCTGGAAAGACAGCCCTACTGCACTCAATGTTAGCTCGGAGATTGATCGCGAAGTCTTCGAGAAGTTGAGATATACCCTTGGTGCAGCAAATCCAATTGCGCTCTTCAGAATTGACACGAATGCGTATCGGGAAGTACACAAATGCGCGCCCAAAAAGGAGGATGTTGGATTTGAGACGGTCATTGGAATGCACGATTCGGTACGTATGGATTTTTTCAGTCATGTCTTACTATTCTTTGATCTCAGCTGTTGCCGTTCCAGGCGCCTGAATCTTGGAGATTCTGTCCTGACCTTCTACGGCATTATGATTAATAGTACTACAGTACCCGATCCATATTTTGAATCTCGCTTCGGTCCACGACGTAGCATCCAAGCTCCCCAATCCCTCTTCCGAACTTCCAGAACTCTGGCAACGGCATCTTACCCTCCTCGACGCGCTGCGATTCCGCGCAAACATTTACATCACCGGACCTCCTGCGTTTGCCGAAGACGACTGGAAGCAGGCGCAAATCACTTCATCTGATTCCACATCTTCCATGAACCTGCACATCTCGTGTCGGACGACCAGGTGCAAGTTGCCTAACGTCGACCCAAAAACTGCTGTAGCCGATAAGAACGAGCCTCTGACTACGTTGAGGAGTTACAGGATTATCGATGAGGGGTCTAAGAATGCGTGTCTGGGTATGCAAGTCACGCCATTGAATACAGGAGCCGTCGCGGTGGGTGATAAGATCGACGTCTTGGAAATCGGGAAGCATCGATTCGAAGGAGGGGAAGGAAAGAAGGTTGACGGCTGAGCGACACCGCAAGCTCAAACGATGGAAACCGCGTAGATATCTCCAGGTACCTACTGCGGTGGAGGGAAGACTGCCTATGTAAAATAAATGCGAGATTCCCTTGATCTCTTAGGTTCATTGGCTGTGTAACAAAGCATTTTCTCATCAGCAACCGATACGCTCATATCATTAACCACCCCCATTTCATTTCCCACTCCCTTTCCATCTTCCAGGCCCTAGGATCCCAGGATGCGTATCCCGGCTCAATGGCCCAACTCGGCATAGTAAACAAGTCCTTGCACAGCTCTTCCTCGTCCACCACACCTATCAGCTTTATCAAACTATCCCTCATTCGCGGAAATGGGAGCCGGTCAATCCACCGCGGATGTACAATCATCATTTGCAGCTCTGTCGGATGCAGAGGTAATGGAATATGTGGTTTTGGCATGGGGGTCCGTGAGGAGTAGGTAGTAGCGCAGGAAATGCCTTGGATGTCGCCGTTTGCATAGAGTGCAGCAAAGACAGTCAAGGGAATTATGGTCTGGGCTAGTGGGGAAGGTATGGAGCAAGTTTGGGGGTAGGGGTTGCACGTTAAATCAAGCTCTAGTGGGCTAGAATGTGCTTCTACGTTCTGAAAATGTGGGCAGGGTGGTCTCGACGTATTGAGATGCGCGATCTCGTCTGGACTGGATCTAGTTGCGATCTCAGATGATGTAACATTCGTGGAGGATTCCGGGCGTTCGGTTTGAGGCAATCGCGATGTCGATATGCTGGTTTCGTTTTGAGCCTGACGTAGTCGCTGCCCTACATTATATGAGTATAAAATGATGCATGCGCGATGGTCCACACATACGGCGTGCACGTTGTGCCAATCGGTCCTGTATCTGCTTCCTCTTCTTCGCATCTTGGACATTTTTCCACTCATCATCCCTTGGATCCGTTCTTCGTGCCATCGTTTTTCTACTAATAGCTTTTGAAGGCACTTATATAGGTTTCCCGCAGTTATAGGATCGAGTAGAAACTCGTGGGAATACTCCTGTAAGGCGTCCACAGTGCTTACAAATACACGGGCACTGATAAAAGAAGGCTGCACTAATGAGCATGGGTCTCGGAAGAGCGCTTACGACACTCGAAATTGAAAACTCCCACTTGATAAAGTGTGGCTCAAGCAGAGCTGACTTTCAAGTTCTCGTTGGCGTTCTGCTGCCGCGTTAGACTTGGCGATGTCTCCGACTGTCTTTACGTAGGTAGAATACGCCATCTTCACATCCCCCATTTCGTCGTATTATTCTCTAAGGACTCCAATCTTGCGATCTTTTTGAAAATCAGGAGCTGATGAATAAAGAAGGTAGAGAATAGTCAAAATGGAGAGAGACCTTGGGAGCTGGAGGCAGCCATGGTGGGGCTTCCTTTCTAGGATTGGTTGGCGCGGGGCTTAGTCACCACGGGGCCCTCCAACTCTTGCCGTTTGCTTTCAAGAATGGGTCCTGCTTCAATCAATGAGCTTTCGCAATTGTTGTGTATCATCACATACATCAATTCGTATTAGAGTTGCAAGCGCCTGTATTATGTCCTGGGATACCGTCAGCCTCTAGACATCACGCTGATCACCTATAAATGCCGCACGGCCTGAAGCCATCCTGGCTTCTAGGTCATGAGGGTTTATCACTCTCGTCGAGGCCTCTGTTCGTGTGTCTGACAAGATCAAATGCCGCGTCGAAAGCAACGAAGTCACATCAACCCGCTATTGCGAGCTCCTCAGCGTGCTCGTCCAATAGTGCGGATCCGGAATGGGCTCTCGGCAATACCTACACCGTCAACCCTGCCGAGGCATCTCGTCAATCATTCGCAACGTAGATACATAAACGAATGCGATACGCTTCACTCATCGATCAGAAAGATCCCGGATCTTACCAAGGGCGGTCTGTGGAAGATGAGCGAAGAGAATCCGTCCTTTAAGGGCTGCGATAAAACACTGCTTGCATGCACACGAAGTCGAAGGGATGCTACCTACGTACCAAAGAAGGGACGTCTGTGTCTCATCTCATCGCAATTTCTATGTGTAAAACCCTATGTAGGCATGTCACACTAATCCTAGATGCAGGCTGGCAAACTTGTAACGGAAACGAGATCCCCAGTGTACTTTGAGAGCTCAGCGGCCGTCAGTAGACAAAGCCTCTCCCAGGTATTCTACTACATCGTGGAGATTGCTCTGTTCACTGTTGCAGAGTTCAAGACGATCGGTACAAGAACAGCGTGGTCAAGGACAGCATACGTCGGAGACCATGGCCTAGACCGATATTGCAACTGCTTTGTTGGCCTGTCGAGGATCTGGCCCGGCCACACCCGTGCAAATCTCCCGGTTACACCAACTGGTAACAAGTTGTTGAAAGTGCAGACTACGGAGATCATACACCCGTCGAACATGTTCATTCACACAACCTGGCCTGACAAATCGGCCGTCTAACTCGGGTCCGCGACCGCGCACACGAAGGGCGTCGACTTGTCTATGCTATACCGGCTAAAGCTGATTGAACCAAGCGGATATGCGTCCTATAGTGGTCATTACCCCGTGCTTAGGATTTTCCAGTCCTCGCTGCGTTAGCGCCAGATCCTTCGCGACGCAACCGTTGACTCCGCCTCAAAAACGCGACAACAGATTCAACACCGACCACATGCAAGGCCGCAGTGCAGTCACTGAGCCGTTCCCGTGGGTGAAAGACTAGCTTCTTGTGCGTGCTTCGACCGGCAGATCATTTCTTGGCTACCTGCCTAAGACCTGCGTAGCAAGTAAATATCGCGTACGCAACCGAGCAGCGTCAAGTCAAAGAGGGACGTTGGGAGTGGATTAAACCTCTGGACCTCCGCCACGGGCGTAAACTTGTGATCCTTCGCGATGGTCGCGTAGAGGATGGACCACTGCGTGGAAGTCTGCCTTACTAGCACCATCTCTTCGTTTGAGAACAGATGTAATGGGTAAAGCATGTGGGTCAATATCTGAAGTCGTGTATATAAAGTTACGATGAGACCTTCAGATATCAACATCAGCTTTCTAGCCCTCGCTTCACCTCATCCACCACCACTCAAACACACAAACGGCTCGAACTACCACCAAACTCACCATGTACACTCAGAGTCTCATCCTTGCGGTTCTGCCTCTTATGGCTCATGCTGTCGACATTATCCAGTTCGCCATCTGGGAAGACAGCGTTCCTAACACAGAGTGCAACCTCGACCTTGACGGCGCCTACTGTAAGCAATGTCCCCCGTGCTGGCCAAGTGTGGGCCATTTACTTATTCTCTACATCAACCCTTAGTTATGTGCAGCAACATCCCTGCTGAAACCTGCTGTGCGAACTTCTGGAAGACTACAAGCTCGATTCTAGGTCGCGGCCTCAACAACACCCAGGTCGATGGCCGCGATCCAGACTCATTCGCCGTATTCAACGGCGAAGACGGCGACCCATGCGCCGTGACTACGGAAGGCTACTGTGGCGGCGGCGGAGGTTTCGAAGACTTCTGCTGGGCTACCGGTGGTGGTCAAGAAGGATGTGGTGCAAAGGAGACTGGAGGCTCACTCTGGCACAGCGGGGACGAACGTCTGAAGGGAAGATTTGCCAAGAGGTCTGTTGATGCTGTCAAGCCCAATGTGGCTGGGATTTGGGATGCGGTCGAACGCAAGCACCGTCACTTTAGGATTGGAGGCGACGTTCCTACTGATGTCACCACAATTCTCGTCGAAGCTGTCAAAGCGAATGCAGGATACGGGTACCTGGATGAGTCGGTGAAGGTCTTTGAGATTGCGGAATAAGTTTGGTTAGGATGACATCGAGGTCTTGGACTGAGATGCATGTTAAGAGGGGAAACAGTGTTGGATTGTGTGCTTACGTGTCGACGAACCTCTCCTACTTCTAGTGCGACAGTCGCTCTTTTCGGAATTTTAATTAGGCGTTACTCTTGAGACTGAATATAACTATCCAGACCACAACTCCAGTATCCATTGCTGTTGATAAGTGAAGAGACTCGCCCACTCTTGAACGCGTCTACCATGTCTGGGCATGTCTTTCTTCCTGGGTCTTCGCTGGTATAACCTCATGACTTCATCACCTCCTAATTCGAGAAACTCGTAGTAGAGATATTAGAGCTGGGTATACAACTCGGCTTGAGTCCGTATTACGGCATGCCCAAATGGGCCTCATTGCGGGGCTAACAGCACTAGCGGGGTAGCACATCGACATCGAAATGCGCGTTGGAACGTACAAAAGCACGTAGCTCTCATCGCTTTCTTTCTATCACACTTTCTCCCAGGTGCAGAGAAGATGCGGAAGTTCGAACACCAGCCCGATAAGGGAGGCCCGAAAGGAAGTGCAAGGGCCAGGGTGCAGCTACCGATAGCGCAACCAGCCGCTAAGCCAGCATCAAATGGGCCTCCGGACTCAAACAACATCACCTCATCGAGCGCCGACCCGTACAAAGCAGCTCGCGAAGCTCTCGATCGCGATGGCTTCGTGGTCTTATCGGCTTCGCTCTTCCCGTCTTTTGATCTCGACGCCCTGGGCGCTGCTGCCTCCAGCATGACAGAAGCGGCACGATCTGGGAAATGGCCATATATACGTACATTGCCGAAGCAGTTCCCACCATGGCCACAAGATCCCTCGAAAGGCATCTGGGGCGTGCAGCATCTGCTCCACCCGTCAAATCCCGATCATCTCACATTCGCAAGATCGTACTTTGACAGCGAGCTTCTGAAGTACGTCGCAGCACTAATTGGGTGTGGCGAGGACGATTTGACCATGGAATTATACAACATGCTGGTTCGACCAGACGAGGACTTCAGTCTGCGCTGGCATAGAGATGATGTCGCAGCTACCGCAACGCCTGAAGAAGAGCTCGAGCGATTGAAGAAGCCAGGGCATCACGCACAGTGGAACCTTGCACTGTACGACGACAGCAGCCTTGTACTTGTGCCTGGATCGCATAAACGCGCACGCACTGAGACGGAACGAAATGCGGACCCGTACGAAGTACACATGCCCGACCAGATTACTGTGCAACTCAAGGCAGGCGAGGTGGCCTTCTACAATAACAACATCCTACATCGCGGCGTGTACGACAGTTCGAAAGAAAGGATGACGTTGCATGGAAGTATAGGAACGACACATGCGGGGAGCGAGCGAGCGAGGAATGTGTTGCAGCACGGTGTCGGTGATTGGTAAGTATCCCATACGAACTGCGCGTGAGACATACACTGACTTCTTACACCTACGTTCAGGGCCAAGGAATACGATTTCGAGGGATTTGAACCTGACATGGCAGAAAGGGCGAAGAAGATGAGAGAGAGGCTCGTGGAGATGGGACAGAAGAGCGGAGATGTTGGCTTTTTCTCGAAGGATGAATGAGTTTACGTGATTGGAGTCGAGCTAAGAACGGTCCCGAACGATCGAGGGAGTGAATGTAATGGCGAAGGGGTTGTAATTCCTACGTAGAGTCCTCATGCTAACTTCATAGTTCTCTCTGCGTAATCGAGGAAGGTATTGAGTGGCATTAGAAGAGAATTAGAGGTACAGCGCTGAAACCTGAGGGCTGCTGTAAGGCCAGAATCTGATGATTGATGCTGTCACCTTGCCAAGTTGATGATTCGGTATCTTTCGAAGAATGGTACACATAGTCTCTGTGAGGGTGAGGCACCTGAATTAGAGGAAGGCTCCACGCTGCCGTTGTATCCCATTGTAGTTGCTCGAGTGTAGATTTTGCGAATGTTCAATATCTGTCACCGAACCTAGCCGCGGCAACGCAATCAAACAATCATGTCTGCTTCCGAGCCTTGTAGTCAGGTCAAGACGTCTAAGAATTTGCAACGCTACTATCGATAGAGGGGTAGCTCAGTGGTACAAGTCCATGGCGTTCCAGACCCACAGCCCAGGCAAATCCTTCACTACCCCTGAACGACCCGAATCAACTCAAAATGCTCCAGCTCTCACATCTTATCCCCCAATGCTTCTTCTTCGCGTGGTGATGCCGGGAGTATAGTACCACCGTCTGCTCAATTCTCCATCAACAACACCTCCAATCCGCATCGGTGGTTTAGTGGTAAAATTAGCCGTTGCCATGTCTCACAGCACAGTTTCGGCTAGCCCCGGGTTCGATTCCCGGCCGATGCATTCCTTTTGCCATCCTGCGCGTCGTTGTGGTGGTGGTCCTAGGGAGGAACATGTCTTTTTGCAGACCTGCGCGGGGTCACGTGCCAGTGGGGTGCCGCCAACGCCGGATGCTTTAAGCGCCTGGCTAACAGCGGGGTAGAATGCAGGAACTCGTCACTTGGAGTCCGCATTTTTGCCCTCTAGTCTGGCTGGAAGCTCGCACGGCAAGGACGCACAGTTCTGAGCGTAGTTATATAGGGCAGATTTCGCGACAGTCTTCTATACTTCCTAAAGAGGAGCCTTGGCGCAATGGTAGCGCGTTGGTTTTCGGCTGAAAACATCAAACACCAAAGGTATGGTTCACCGCGCCTCGAGACACCCACCAGACTCTAACAGATAACAGGTTGTGGGTTCGATCCCCATGGGCTTCGCTTACTTTTTGCTTTTTCCTTCAATCGAGACGCTCCTTAAACATGCTGATGCTCTGTCTGGAGTTGCATGTTTTGTTGTGGCCGTTCTTTTTGCAATCTCCACCATCGACTCTACCTTGTCGCTTCGGGTACTGAACACGAGTCACGGCAAGCAGTTAGACGTTCCACACGCGCTCGTTATAATGCCAAGCAGGCTGTTGATATCTCCATCCTCCCGGTGGCAGAACGCGGGATGATATACGTGCAGCCATCGATCGTCACGTTTCAGATACATCTTTCCAACCCAGCGACCTGGTCGCGTTGCTGTCAAGGCAATTAAGACAAGCAACTTGACGCACATAAACAAACCTGCCGGGTCTGCAGCGGAAGATCCTTGCGTCATCTTGGGTAAATCAGGGTTCGGGAAATTATGATACCCGTTCTTGTCGATCCGATAACCTTGAATCTGAAACGCGGTGACCAAAGAGTGGATGCGACTCAACGGTGCATGTGGGTTGGCTCCTCAACGACACGGAGGCTGACGTGTCTTCGCAATGATGTCAGATGGGCGATCAGTGAAGAAAGTGAGATTCGACGCTGACGGGGTTGGGATCAGCGCGGAGTTTTGAGTCCTGCGCTTTCCAAGGGCTGTGGAGTATACAGCATTTGCTAGAGTAGACAGATGGTGAGCAGAAGTCCTTTCCCGCCATCGTGCCAAGTTCCCTAGCAATCAGTCATCTTTCCAATGGACAAGCATGGATCTTCCAGCCACACATAGGCCAAGATGTAATGCATCCCTGGACCCCGACAGAACGACTATGCGAGAGGCGCCCCAGACCTAACAAAGCTGTTTGAAGCGGTCAGAATACAGCAACATCAGCGCTGCCTCCCGTCCTTGGCGGTTGACCAGCAAATCCACACAGCCGCGAACGCTACTACATCAGAGCTTTCGTGCTGAGCACTCTTCGCGTGGGTTGCTTGCAAGGATGGAACATGCCTGTGTGCTGTGGTGTGTGTTCATCGTCCCAAGAGGTCGTGTGCACCGAGCTGCACAGCTACTACACCGACAACAGGACAGCAGATCCAGTTCCATGGCGCACTGTGCATGGGCATTGGAGATCCCGCAGACAGCGGCTGGACGGCAATCGACGATCGGAAGAAACATCCAAGCGAGACGTTCAAACATCAAGCGCGTTCCAATTGGCTGTTCTGCTAACAAATGCGCAGACTACATTGCTAGTAAAGGGCTTTACCCTGTGTGACGTTAATCAGAGCAGCCACAAAAGCTTCCTCGTGCGTGCTTGGCCGGTCTAGACAGCGATTGGACGCATGTGGGGTTCCAGACGGGTAGATGAGCCAAAATGCTTGATTGGTTGTTGGTAAGAATTTCTCCCCGAATACTCGTTGGGAGTGCTCTAGGTCGATGGACGCGTGGAGACTAAACACAACGGCTACAATCGCTGGGGTGTATTGAGGTATGAAAGTGTGTTGCGCAGCTGCCGCGGACGCGGAGAAGCGTCGACATTGACATCGTGGCGATTGAGATCTGGACTTGGATACTGGCGGATGGACTGGGTATGATAATACCCCAGAGATGCAGTGGATCAGTCGAGAGCATGGGCAACCAACCAAGCCTTGGTGCCGTCGGGTCGAGAAGTCAGACATGGTGATGTGTTGACACGCACAACGATCGGTTGCAATTGCCTTCCCTGCAGTGTCCAGGATACAGCAGGCAGCTTTTGATCGGCGAGCTGGATTTGCGTCTCAGCATAGGAATAGTAATAGAGCCTTGATCGAGAGGGATGGTTCCTTGCGACGACAATGAAGTACCGCCAATTTGGGACCCTGGTTAGCTCCGCGAGAGTCAATTCTATATGCGTTGTGCTAAAGGCTAGCGCAAATGCTCCGTCTGGACGAGTCTCGGGATTCTCTTACTGCCGAAGAAGGCGAGGAAAAAAGATGCACAAGAGGACGTGAAGACGTGTGGGTGAGGGCTGGTAGTGAGCGTAGATGATTCCCGAAGAAGCAGGAGGTTTTCCTCGATCTCTCCACACGAGTCGTTGATTGGTGGTGCTGCTCAAAATAGAAGCCGCACTGATCGCGTCTTTCTGCTGATCGCGTCACCCTGGCGAGAAAAGCGGGGCACAAAAAGACATGGTGGAACGGAGAAAACCCACCCTCGAACGCCATGAGCTGCGACGCCGCGCACCACTGCCATTTCTGCACAACAGCAGAGACGGGACTGCTAGGCGTGTCTCGAGTGCGGTTGCGCAATTAGAGGAAATGATGTTGTGCCTCGACAATGCACATCAAACAGCTCTCATCTCGCTGAGCCGAGCATCCTCGTCCCGTTCCCCACGGCTTGGGGAACATCGCAATCCGCAAATTTCATCACGGGGATGCGATCCTGCGCGAGTCTCGCGGAAGGCCCGACGTGGTGCCGGGACCCTCTGCAATGGTGCCATGCATGCAGTGCCGGGAGCAGGAGAGGTGGGGAGTGCTGGTAGAGCCGTGGCATCACGTAGGCACAGTAGGAGCAGACACGGCGTGGCAGAGGGACGGGAGACTGGCGTGCAGAGGAGCGGGGTACAGACGTGTCGGTGAAGCATCAACATGGCGAAGGCGGGCTTTGGAGCGTCGTTATCGCAGCCCGCCAGCGACCTAACGAGCCCACCGCTACTCACCAACTGCTGCAAACGGCTGAGCCGCAGGTGCGGTGGGTCGCGCGACGCCGGGCGCGCGCTGCGGATTGGCCGTCGGGGACCCTCGCAGAGGCGAATTCGTAAGTGTTTACCAGATCGCGTCGTATCTGCTCGGCCTAAGCGCAACGCGTCGACGCACCAGCCGCGACAGGAGCTGGAGGGTTTGCAGGCAGCCGTGACGTTGGCCGGGCCTGGTGCAGTGTGCCGTTGCCATGCAGCGAGAAGCTTCCGAACGGCAGGGTGGGAATGTGGCAGGATCAACATGTGGTTAGAGGTGCAAATGGGCCGCCGCGATATTGTTGCTTATATCGGCTGCGCCCGAGCACTATATGACGGGGGCGCGACCAGGGTCAAAGTGAAGCTGGCGAGGTGAGGTGAGGTGACGGACGCTGTCTTCACAACGTCGGGGCGGATGAAGCTCAGCGGCCATCGGCTATGAAGATTTGCGTGAATACGACGAGCGGCAGCTGCCCTGGGCCACGAGCCGTGAGGCCCTGAGGCTGTCCAGCAGAGGCTCACGGCATCCAGCGTCGCCCACACGCCTGCGACGGGTTGGCCGCACAGGCAGGCTGGCATAAAGACGCTGCTGCACCTGGCGAGGCAGGGCAACGTGCTCGTTGTCTGGCGTGAGGAAGTTATTGAATCTCCTAGACCTAGCCGCGCCCGTCCGTGCGTGCTCCAGAGACTAGTGCGGCCCCTTTGCCTGACAACCTCAACTCTTCACCGCGACGGCCAACCTTACCCTCCCTCTATTATTTCCTTTTCTGCTTGCTTGTTGAATCGCACGTCGTTGTCAGCAGCAGAAGACCGACTCTCCACGACCGACCAATGCAGGCTTGAACAACTGCTCGGGAGGCTTGGTACACGCTGCCATCTCCGTCGATTCACGACAGCCTTCCCAGCGCTTGACGACGTTACATTCTATTCTCTGTTTTAATACTTTGTCCGTTTTGTTTCATAGCAGGTACACCTCCCCCAGCTGCCCGTCGCCGCCCCAGGAGCCCCGACACAGGCCTGCCTGCCCCCCAATGCCCCGTCCCTAAAGGCCACGCTCTGGTCGCCTGCCTCCCGTCCGCGACCGCGGCCACCATGCCCATCGCTCCACCACCCGCAGCCTTCGCACTCTCAGAGCCCCCTGCTAATGCGCCCGCCCTCCACAGATCTTCCTTTGCCCGTCTCGGTCGCCGCTTCCTGCCGCCGACGAGCCCTCGCCCACCCCCGTCGAGCTCCTGATAGCGCTACCTCGCAGGCCTCCGATGGCTCAGGTACTCACATCAGTCATCCAGACGACAGGACCCATTACAATGCCCTACTCGCCGTCCGATGCCTACAAAAACACGCCCAACCACCCCAACCAACAACAACAGCGGGCCTCGCAGATGCCGCGCAACCAGCAAAATGGAAACTCGGGAGGCACTGGATACAGAGGGACCGCCGCACCCATAGCCCCGTATGCCTTCAACAGCACGCCCCAGCTGCGCCAGGACAACAGGTCTGCCTCGACTCCAGCCCCCCAAACCCTGCAGCAGCCTCCCAGCCACGCCAACCAGACACGACTCGGCCACCCCTCTCACCCCTCCTCATCCTCCGATTCCACAGTCTCCACCTCTGGCTCGTCCAACCGCTCGTCGGCTGGGCCACCCACAGCTGCCAGAGATGACCGCGACACCAAGAAACCTTACGACTCCGCTGCGCCCTCCATCACGCTGTCCACCTCCATACCCGATCTCTCGCTTTCAATAGGCGATACGCCTGCCAAGCCCTCACCAGGACGATACAGGCGAGGCGCTGGACGGACAGACTCGTCCAACAGCATTCCGACCGGTGCCTCTACCCCGACGCAACGCTCTACATCAGGAGGAAACTCCCAGATGGGACCCACGCAGAATGACGGCCCACAGCCATTCAGGCCAGGGCACAACCGAGCGAACAGTGCAGATGATACGCAAGTTATTCGCTCAGGCGGTATAGACCCCGCTAAGCGATATAGAAGACGCAGTTTCAACGGACTGGAAGGAGACAACAACGTTACCTCCGCCATGGCATCATTGCAGGTTAGCTCAGGAGCTGGTTCAAGCACGACACCGAGCGCCACCACCACCACGCCCTCGAATTCGAATCGTGCAGGAAGCCGCCCCGACTCGAGTCACAGTCATGAACGGCAAGGCAGTGCAGGCAGTGCTTCCTCTAACAACTCTTCAAGGTCTCAGGTGAGTAGAGTGACTTCACCAGACTTTCGCAAGCTGACAAGGAATCCAGTCTCGCCCTGGGGTGAACACGCAGCGCAGCTATGCCTCCGTAGCAGCAGGCGGTCCTTCCAAAGCACCTGAGCCTAACAGGCGGCAAGCTCCATCTCCTCTGTCGCACCCGGTCTCCCCATCAGAGCCTGCAAGCCCTGCGAAGGCACCTGTACTACCTAGCACAGCGATGCAACACCTCAGCGCTGTGAACGACAAGGACAAGGGAATGAAGTCCCGGCTACGCAGGGCCTTTTCTTTTGGAAGCGCAGCTGAGCTTCGAAAGGCTTCTGCTGAGAATAACATCTCGGCAGAGCGTGCAAGATTGAGGAAAGACAAGTACCAGAACGACGAGGATGCCGAACAAGCGGCGATTATCGCAAAGCAAGAGGCGGCAGGTATTGGCGCTGGCATCTACTCAGGACAGGGTGGCATAGGCTCTACTGACAACCTCTCAATACAGTCAGCCGCGTCGTCTGCATCGGTCATGCTCCGCAAGATGGGTCATGGGATGAAGAAGGGCACAAAATCCATCAAGGGCCTCTTCAGGCCAAAGTCGGTCATTGGAGTCCCTGCCGCCGATGGCCCTATCACTAGACCCAGCGTGGGTCAGGTGTCTCTTGTCACCGTCGAGGCTGAGAGACAAAAGGTCAATGTCAACGCAAACCCTCACGAGCAGATCGGAGGTGGCACTGGCTATCCTAGATTGGAGCGCAATTCGATTGACGCCGGACGGTCCGCAGAGATTGTAAACCCCTCTGCGTTGGGCAACGAGGCTATGTCAAGGAAGAGCATCGTTGGGTCCGATCGCGATCGTGCCGAGGTTCTTTCCTCGATGAAGAAGGGCATCCTAAAACGTACGTGTGCTACGCATTCCTCATATGCAGTTACTGACGAAAAATCAGGCACCGGTACAAACTCAGATTCAGGTTCGCCTGTTCTGAAGCCCGTCGATGCCGTCCCAAATGTGGGCTCATCAAGATCTAGCTCCCCTGCTACGCCAAAAACAGAGGTTGGGCAAGCTCGCAACGATGACTACTTCGGCAAACCACCGCGTATTCCCAACGGCAGCACGAGGAGTCTTCCTACCACACCTCACGGAGGTCTTCGAAACATCAGTTTTAGCCCACGTATCCAATTCCACGATGCATGGTCACCACAGGACTACGATCGTAGAGGCGACATCGCAACGTGTAATAGGCTTACACCGATGCTTGCGCAACAGATCAAGGAGGAACTGAACTCCTTTAAGATGGTATGTACTGCAGCTAGAGTATCGTTACCGGAGCGAAGCTAACCACTCGAACAGGAGATGGAAGTTCACGAGCTCTCGAAACCACACACCCATTTCTTCTAATGATTATGCATCCATCATTTGGACATGGCGTCTTGGCGAATACCTCTCATCGTTGCACTTGCGGATTGGAGCCATCAGCATTTACCAGTTGTCAGCTCTGTTCCATGTTCTGGTTACTACGGACTGTTCTTCCATCTTAGCGAGCATTTGCAATCACGTAGAGGAAGAACGCGTGCTCGCGTGTGGGCTCAGCGGGCGAAGTAATTGTTGGCATCGGACTGCAAAAAAGACGGAGGGAGATCTTTCTAGTTGAAGCCAACCTTTTCCTTGCCCTCATCGTCTCTATTCGTGGTTCAGTCGTATGTTGACGTCCATTTCCTTTACTGTCAGACGTGTCTTTGTCTCTCATTACTTTCCTTGAGTCAGTATCAGTCATGGTTGAGGGGTATCTGCGTTGTCTACATCGGAGAGATACAATATGCGAAAAGGCGAGTCGGACGCACTTGGCTGGCGCAAGAGTCCTTGGTAGTGACTTGTGCTGATTAGCTTGTAATTGGAAAACAATCTTCGGCGCATCTTTGCTCCATGGTGTATGTTGACATCGAATGGGATTTCCCCTATGCACTTCGTCCGCGTGCTGGCGCAGGGCTTCGCGTCCGTGTGGAACATGTATTGATCTACACTGCACTCTACTAATGCGTGATCACGGTCAACCAACCGCGTGCTAAATTTGGTGCACACATCTCTCCGAACCTCGTATGCTCATGCCCTGCAGCGTTGCATTGACGGTCAGACCCCCGCGCATCCATGTCTATTCTGGTAGTTTTCGACAACAATTTCCGAAGCCCCCCAGAAGTTCGCACACAGACATTGTCCTCTTCTATCCGCCACCGACACCTTGATGGTCGTCAAGACCACTTCATGATCTTGTCGCCGTTCAGCAAACCACACCTTCCTGTTCAAGCACATCATTATAATCACGCCGCATTGGTTGCATACATTGGCGGTTCAGGCGCTAGTCTTCCAATTCATTGAAAGCATCGTTTGGGAAGCATGTCCGCCGACTAAGGGAACGCGTGATCCCTCCTCATAATGTGCGACATATGATTCCTGGCAACGGTCTATAAGCGCTAAAAAGATCGGAATCGTAGCGTGCGGCGCCTGGGTGGCGCTGTTAATGGTATCTCTGGAGAACAACGCCCAGGTGCTGCACGTGTCTGTGGTCTGGAGTTCCGTGGTGGACGTGAAACCCAAATTCATACGAATTGACGCACATACTTGAGTAGCAAATAAGAATTGCGTCACATGCCTTAGACATTATCTCGAGTAGGTCGGACGGTGGAGTGGGTGGAGTGATTGATCACGTGGGGACGTAGCTCGCTTGGTTAGCGCGCCAAGAAAGCGCACCTTCTCCGCCCCCGAGCAAGTCGAAATTGACCTGAGTTCGACCGTCTCTCCTCAGCAACCACACAACAACCGACAAAATGGTACGTCTAATGCGCGGTCGACATTCCGAAAACGAAGATTGTTGGCGCTGACCGTTAGACAGGCACCTGCAGCAACTGGAGGCAAGAAGCAGAAGAAGAAGTGGTCCAAGGGCAAGGGTACGTGATCCAGCACTGCACACCTTCAGCATAATTATACACCTCGCGAACACGTCGGAAACGCTCGAAAGCCTTATTGATACTCCCGCAACCCTGTTTCACCATCGCGCACTTCAACATGACTCCAGAGTCGATTTGCCACTAACACATAAGCAGTCAAGGACAAGGCCCAGCACGCTGTCGTTCTCGACAAGCAGACCAACGACAAGCTCCAGAAGGATGTCCAGTCCTACCGCCTCATCACCGTTGCCACTCTCGTCGATCGCTTGAAGATCAACGGTTCGCTCGCGCGTCAAGCTCTTAACGACCTTGAGGCCAACGGTCAGATCAAGAAGGTTGTCGGACACTCCAAGCTCAGCATCTACAGTATGTCACCACAAATGCATTTCCAAAGATCCACGTGTTACGAAACCTTGGAATATTTGGAGATCGTATGAGCGTTCACTAACACACTGCAGCACGAGCTGTCGGCGCCGCCGAGTAAGCCTTACGCAACCGACAATTAAACGAACGTAAATGCGAATCTCGGATACCTCTTTCGGCTTTTTAACGGCATTCCTCTTTCCATTACCAATCGGCGTCTTCATGAAATGAACGGGTCATACTACATTGGGATGCATGCTTCATAGCGGACATGAAATGAGAGGAACGGGCTCGGGTACAGCACCTAGGGTCCATTGGAGGTGTCGGTTATGTACTGAATGAAAAGACTTCCGAAACACCACCACCCAACTTGACCTTGCTATTAGTGAAAGCGCTCGTGTGCTAATATTGAGTCCACACTACAGAGTGTTCATTCGTACCACTGTCCTTGTCTTGGTTTTGTCAATACTTGCAGCCCTCGTGTCCCCTCCCCTTGTTCTGGCTTTTGCAAGCATACTAGCGCTGATGTCTGGCGTCATGTCAATCGCAAATTCCACCGCTTTTACTCTCCAGCTTGAAATTGCCACAGCACTCTGCTCTTTCCCCTAGAGACGTACCGACGACAGGTCTCTGTCTTGCTTACACCTCGTGCTTGCTATGACTGCTCACAAGGATATGTCCGGTCAGAGCGCGAGCACGTATTGATCAACTTGCGGACATGTACCATCGGTCTGTGAAGATGGATTTAATCCATGCCGCTGTTCTTTGATTTAGGCCCGTATACTATCTGAGGCGGCACGTTCTCCTACTACACACTTCCTATTTCGTCCCGATCTTAGATAATAGTAAGAGTACACGGAGGCGGAGGAATGGGCTCTTGATCTGGACTGGTTGGAAAACTAGAACTCTATCTCATCAAGTGTCAGGCATGCCAAGTTCGTTCCTTATACGCTTGTGGAAGTCAGAACCTCTGGTAGGTATAGTATAGCTATCCCTTCCTGCTTGCTCTGCGTTTTGGATCACATCATTTCGCTTGTAGTATGGAAGGCTCGATCTCTCAAGTTGCAAGAAGTCACGCGACGGTGTGACTCAAGGATATACTGGTATTTTGTTAGGATAGATTGGCCACATGGGCCCATCAGATGCCTCACAAATTGCGTCGGTTGAGAAGGACATACTTTATTGCAGCATAGCTATATTTACTTGCCGCGCAAGTGAAGGACAAGATTCGAGTGTGAGAATAGTTATTAGACAAGATTTACAGTAGGAAGGCTGGGGACGCGGGCATCAAGTTTGTGCGTATATACAATGGATATACGCCTGGAAGGCCAGGACAGTATGCCGAGGGAAGCTCGACCTATTGTTCATATTTCCGAACCGGCCTGCCCTTTTCGGCCTGCTCGCACAAGCCCCTCTTAGGCATTCTGTCCTGCCATCCAGGTTCCCTCTTGACATAGCCTACCCGCCTATACGGCTTACCCTTGTCTCCACGGAACAACATATGCCAGCCCTCCAGACCGGCAACCATCTGTTTTCTAGCGCTCTTGAGTTCCTGTGCACGCCTGTTCTTCAGTTCCCCCTTGCTCAATGGTTTCCTCTTCCGCGCCTTTTCCATTTCCACTTCTCTTTCTTCCTGTGTCAGACCGGCTTTCTCTTCGGGCTCAACGGGTATGAACATTTCCTCTACGCCGCGTAGATCGGGCACAGTGTCTTCGGCGAAACAACCCGTAAGGAAGGCGCGCGCTGCGTCTTTGCCCGCGAAAAAGTGGTATGAGCCGCCGGGTCCGTAGGTCGTAGGCGAAATGGAAACGTCGTAAATTGTACCGTTTAGAGCGAGGTAGATCGGTTTTGAGGGGTCGCTGCCGTCATATAGAGCCAATTCAGCATCGGTTAGGGTGAGTTCTCCTTGCTACGTGTCATGTTAGCTACGAGAGCTTGTTGGAATGTGTAAGAGAGACTTACCATGAGGCTCTTCCACTCTCGAGCTCTGGTCCACCATGCATTATATCCCCATGTCATGCTTTCTCCACTTGTACTCAGATAGCTCAGCCCGCAACTCAATAGGAGGACGCCGCCTAGTATGCGCAGTATGTCCAGCACGGATAAGCCATTTGACGTCGCAGCGGCTTGCTCCTTGACGGCTTTCTTAAGCTCTGCTTTCTCTTGAGCGCCCGAGGAGGTCGGAGGAATAGAAGACGTGATCGTGTCTGTGGGCTCCTCTTTCGCAGCACGGCGGTATCGCTGTGATGAGGACATTATGGCGGTGGTAGTGACGGTAATGCGTTCAGATGCACTGCTTTATTTGCGTGGTCAGTCTACATATAGCGAGAGTTGCTCGGAGACGTTCATACCTGTTCATCCAACAGTTACGCAGCTCAAAGTGTGGTACTCCCGCGTCAACGTCACTCAGATACCGAGGCACACCCCTAACTAGCCGCCGAAGAAAGTATTCGGAGACGTGTCCGCAAGCCAGGAACCGTCGGATGCGCGATGCGGAGAATAGATTGCTTTCGCCTGCGCGTTCCGAGGCGCTGCTGTCGGGAAGTACCACAATCTCGGTTCCGATGATTGGCCACTTTCAGATTGATGTCATTGGCGATCTTGGCCAAGACGCTACTACTGGACCATCACTTTTGGACAACTTGCAATGGATGAGATCGGCATGAAAGACTTGGAATCGCATAACTCGTAGAGTCAATATGCAAATTTCTGTAACCTGGCTACTGTACGATATCGCAGGTGTCATGCGAATGTTTCACTTTTGTAGTAATACAACCCTCCCTTCGTGTGTGTATATACAACGTCCATCTTCCATCTTCTCTCCACTAGTTGTGTGATTTGCATGATGTAGGGATCGTGGCGTTTCCCGCTTCTTAGAGTACGAAATCGTTCAGTGGTCTTTCCTCATTTAATGAGCATCACCCCAATCACTCATTCAGCGCCGTCGTGAATATCGCGGATCTCGACTTGCGCTTCTCTGTCGCTCTTGGGGAAGACCTTTTTGAGTCCTGCTTGGAAGACGCCGACGTTGTAGTCGATGATGGCTTTCTTTTCCGCTGGATTATCCTGGCCCATGATACATACTAGAGCGAGATACCTGTATCCATCGTTAGTACACTCACGATTCCATAACCATGCAGGTAGTCTGCTTACTTGTTAATTTCCCGCAAGTAGAGATATCTGCTGTTCTTCTTCTCCATGGTGATTAGACTCTCGGCATCGTTGTTACCAGTCTCACTCTCATCCTCGCCCTCATCGGGTCGATCCCAGCCATAGATCTCACTAACATCGATGACTACATCAATGTAGTCGGAGCATATCTCATAGCTGCCAATATCGGTCGGGCTTGTATCTGTTGCGATGTAGATCTTGCTCATGATGTCGA
The DNA here is from genome assembly GCF_023758085.1 of Alternaria hordeiaustralica. NCBI lineage: Eukaryota > Fungi > Ascomycota > Dothideomycetes > Pleosporales > Pleosporaceae > Alternaria > Alternaria hordeiaustralica. The sequence continues at coordinate 2,179,734 of NW_026056773.1, read as the reverse complement.
AGAGGTAGGCTTTCTCGATGTTACAGGCACCACACAAGTTGTTGAGCAGCGCTTCGAGGGTGGGAAGCTGTGGGATGAGCTTCTGGATCACCTTGCTAAAGGCTTCAAAGATGGAATGGTCGTAGATGGAAGTCTGGTAGAAAGATATGGGCGCCTGCTCATAGCCGTGATCCGATAGTTCGTCTTGCACGCGCTGAATGATGTCGCGGAAAGTGTCACCGCGGAAGTCATCTGAAAGACCGTCGACCTTGTGCACGAAGACTTCCACGTTGATGTTGGGGTATGATTGCTGAAGGTTGAGGATGGTCATGTTCAGTCGCGCAATTGCATCGAGATACTCATCTTGGGCATCGATAACCCATATCAGAGCTCCAATCTCCTCGAAGATGTTGTCGGTATCGAAAGCTGGATCGAAGTAGTCCAGATGACCTGGCAGATCCCAGACTTGAAAGTCCATGAACGAGCTAGCGTTATTAGTCAGCCATGTATGCGTACACTTGGTGATTAACGTACTGCATGGACTCTTTCTTTATCCTGTACGTCGTTTCGAGGTACAGCGTCTCACTTGGCGGCAGCTTGTGAAAGACGACACTTGATATCGAAGACTTGCCGCTCCTGCAGATGGATTTGTTAGCGCGCTCAACACGCTGACCTTGACGGATCTCACCTTCTCTGGCCCATGAGCAGCAACCGCGGCTTGCCATCTCCCGCCTTGCTATTGGGGACGCGACCAGTGTGATACTGCGGCGCAAAGTCAACAGGTGGCTGCTCTGCGTTTGATAGATCCTGCAGAAAACGGTCCATGGTCAATTGAGCACTTGGTCTGAGTAAAGATGAGCTAGCGGATGTCCGCCTCTCCTCAGCGCCATCGTCTCGAACAATGTCGCGAGCAGCATCGAAGGTTGCTGAAGGGCGGTGTGAAAGAAAGCGGCTCTCCATGGTGGTGCTTAGTGGTACAGGGTATATCGCTAAGAGCAGAAGTCGCAGAACTAAGAGAAAATTGGGTATCGTGGGTGAAGAAAGCGCCGCGCCGAGAAAAGACAGAAAACAGAGAGCCGGCCCTTCCTATCGCCCTTCAGCTGGCAGGCATCTGCGCAGTGAAGCGTGCTACTCTCGTGGGGAAGTGACAGGCACGCTGCGACAACGTGTGGTACGAGACCAGCAGGGAGAGGCCACGAGGACGGGCGGTACATGCAAAGGAGAGGTGGCAGAGAAGCGACGAGTCAATCAGGAGCCCCCGTGATGTTCTACAACAACAGTCGGTGATGCGCGCAAGGCAGTCGACACCGAGCGGAAGGCACCCAGGGAGCTCAGGCCATGGTGCAGACGTACATAGGGCTGAGGAAGTCGCGACGCAACCGCCGGGGCTTTGCCAGTAATCTAGCTAGATAGGGAAGACGACGATACACGTGGGGAAAGCAAAGGAGTAAAAGAAGGAATCTGGGCTTACCTCCATGGTTGTTCAGTGGTAGTGTAGCGTCTTTGCGTTGCGCACGGTGGTGATGGTCTTTAGGCCCGAGCCTGCCACTGCCCCAGAACCGCTGTCCTTGCTGATGAGCCGACGCCCAACCCGAATCACGCCTTCAGCCAAACGCTCGGGAGTACTACAACTCTTCCAGGAATGCTTGGATTGCCCTCTGACAGGATGCCCGCCCTGCAATTTCACTTCTCGCAGCCACTCTCTGTTGGCAGCCAGCAGCCGAAGAAGCCGGGTCGGCAAGGATGGCTCTCCGCGCGCGCCCAGTCGTCGGGCACCAGAGCGTCACTGTAACACGTTTCGAGGCCGGGTCGGAGACAAGTCAGTGCTGCTGATAAATAGCCGCAGTGGCACGACGCTGAAGCATCTGGAACCGTCGTAGAAGACGGAGAGTGTCATTGTGAGGAGGCGGTTGGTCGCGTGCAGGCCACGTTCGCTTACGGTAACAAGGGAAGATCTTCAGGCACCACCATTCTGTCCTCGTCCCAGCTCTCCAACACCAGCCCAACTTCGATGAAGAGCGAACGCCTTGGTATTTTGTGGCTTGGGACAGTTACCCGATTAGTGTTGTGCCGAAGTCAACCTCCGTCAGCCCAACCTTACCTGAGTCAAGCTGACGATATCAACGCCGCATGGGGGACAAGGATTTGTTATCCGCGGCAGCAAGGTTACACAGCGTAGCAGAGACTATTTCCGAACGTCATTGATACAGCGCTGTGTGCCCCTTTACTGTCAGATGGACGTCGCACACGTGTAGGAGTCCAGTCAGTAGGACATGTCAACATGCGCGTTATCGTCACTCTGCTCGTCAACTTGATGACTTCGCACAAAATGTACATTATATCCCTGCAAACACTGTATTCCAAAAAAGCAATATCAAAACCACCCGACGCTCCGGCGCACCCGGGGTATCCAAAATCAAAAGCCAAAGCCGCTATTCCCATCCATCCTTGTTCCCGTACACCAAAGGCCCTGTACGCCTACCCTAAACAGCTCATAGATTGCGTACTCTTCAGGTTTCCAATAAGAAAATAATTCCCGTTCGTTACTCGGGCGATCTGAAGTACAATACACTCAACCGCCTCAGTCTCGCGGTCCTGTCACCTCGGCACCCAGCGTACCCGCAGCTAATTGACCCAGTCCACCGAAGAAGACAAGAAACATAGCTAGTGCAGTCGACTCTCCCGCGTGAACTAGATCGCCCTCAGGCGCGGAGCCGTCTGACTCCATTCCCTGTATAGCGCGCTTGGTCTGCTCTGTTGGTTGGTATGTAGCATCAGGGTCACCAGCAAATGAGCCTGCGTCAGAATCCACATCTGAAGTGCGCGCTTTCCCTCGTGTGCTGCGTCTGAGAGACGCACTCGTGGCTGCGGAAGTGGATGTACCATTTACGTCAGCCTTCTTTGCCGGGCGCCCAGGCTTCCTCGGCGTAAGAGGCTCTATTGGGGACGAGGGCTCGCTCGCATGCTCCGTCACTCTTGCCAGGTCTTGCTTGAATGTGACGTGTTTCTCATGGGTGGGAACGAGAAAAGAAAGTATGCTGCTTTCTAGGATCGCATGCACATCTAGATCGCGCGTGAAAGTCCACGTCAGCAAGCTGATGGCAGCAAAGAGGACGTCGAGGCTGGTGACACTGATAGCCGGGTGCATGCTGATGTGCTTGAGAGCTTGGCCCGCGTTGCTGATACTTGCGAGAAGCCTGTTTGCATTCGCCGAATCGCTCTTAGCAATAGAATTCGCGAAGAGATCCCAAACGTGGGAGCGCTGGGCAGGTCTGTTGACGTACACCAGAGTAGTCCACACACGCCAGTATACGAGGATAGAGGCAATTGATAGCGCGTGGAAGACTTTGACGTATGATCTATGAGCCGCTGCTTTAGACGTATGCTGATGACCCAGTGCGTAGGGAACCAACTGTGGCGCAAATGCAAAGGCAAGTGGCATGGCCAGGTATCCGAGTCGCATCATGCTCTTGTCGCCGAACTCGGAGACTAGTTGTGGAAAGAGATTCAGAGTAATGAGCGACGCAACGATGCCAGTGTCGTATACGAAAGCATATGGTGTGAACAGCGCGTCGTGTAACGGGGTATCATCGTGGTGTATGGTCAAAGGCGTATACAAGATGGTGATGAAGAACAAGCTCAAAGAGTACCCTAAGCTTCCAATAGAGCTCAGTAGTACGAACGACGCAATGGTTGTGTTGGAAAGATTGCGCCTGCGGCCTAAAGATGACCAGTCAGTGAGGGACTTGGAGAACCTGCGTCGATCGCATTGCACATACCTTCAGCGCCCATGAATATGGAGCTTGCGATCAGTCCAACGAAATACTGGCTAGTATACAGAAACCCCTCCGGTTTCATTATTCCAACTTTGTCAAACTCGCGCACGAGATCGATGTCCGCGATCCAGTCGGCTAGATACCATCTCCCTTCCTCGCCAGTGCCATACCAGCCACTCCAGAGACTACCTGGAATGTCATGTGTATTCTCTCCAGCCCATCGCACGTAGGAGATAGCGCGCCAGAGGAAGGCAAAGCTGCCGACGGAGAGTAGTGAGAGAAGCGCAATGATGGAGAAGGTGACGGCATGGCGGCGGCGAGCCGAGTCTTGTGAGCGCGTGCGCGTTGATGGTGGCTGAGATTTGGCGGCGCGTCGAGTAGTGAGAAGTACACGAGCTGTGAGTACTGTAACGAGGAGCACTTGGCCCCCGAAGATGGCGATGGGGAGTGAGTTACTCCGCGTAGATGCGACTGTATCGACTGGCGCCATGATGTTGACTGGGTGATGCGATCAGTGATAGAGTCAAATGCGCATTACGCGACAGCAACGGTGAGGTTAGGAGACAGAAGCAAGCCAGCCCAGCTGGAGGCATGCCTCGCTTGTTTTGATCTGGAACGCGCCTGCCTCCCCGCCCACGTCACTGACGTATGAACTTCCAGATGTCTGGAGTGCGCCCTTGCGCCACGCTAGACCCCATTGGCCCTGGCCGTCGATCTGGCGCATCTTCGTTTTGGCTTGCGCGACGCGATCCCAGGCCTCCGACTCAATACCCACTTTACCATGCCACACACTTATGGCGACGAAGACCTCGAGAACGTCGACGAGAAGTACCACGAGTCGTCCGATGAGGACTTCAACCCCGAAGCCGCGCCTCCCGAAGAGGCATCCAGTTCCGAAGACGAAGACCATGTCACGATAGAACCCACACAGCGCAAGGGCAAGCGGAAAGCACCTGCCGATGAAGACCTTGATTCTGGAGACGAAGTGACAATACAAGCTGCGCGGAAGAAGCGAGCGAAGAAGAAGGGGAAGAAAGGCGGCAACGATGATGCAGACGAGCTGATCATATCAGATGATGAAGGCGGGGAGGGTGGACTTGTCAAAACACGGGCGCAACGGAGGATTGAGGGAAAAGAACGGAGACCGCTTGCAAGGACCGAGGGCGCAACTGTAGATGTCGATGCGCTATGGGCCCAAATGACAGCAGCGCCTCTGAAGCCTTTGGATTCCACAGCATCACATGAATCAGCTGCACAACAAAATCACGTACCCGTAGCCAACATCCCAGTATCAGCGGAAGAGGAAGAACAGCTCACGATCAAGAAAGTCTTCACCTTCGCTGGGCAGGACACGACCAAGGAGAAGCAAGTTCCACGCTCGCAGCTCGACAAATACCTCAAAGATGGGTGGACGACACTCGATGCGTCCGCAGCGACAATACCCACAACAGAGTCCCCCAAAGATCCCTCCGAGTCTAGTGGACCCAAGATCCGTCGCCCCCTCCGCCGTCCATCCCGATTCGACCCCAACCCTACAGGCTACGTCCGCGCCCTCGCACCCGAACACCAACTTTCCTGGCCCCGTACCGCCGCTGCCGATCTACAACGCGAGCAGGAAATTCCGCCAGAAACAGACATATCGGTCGCGAAGAAGGTCGAGAAGGCGCAGAAGCTCAATGTCGTGGACAAATCGCGCATGGACTGGACAGGCTTCGTGGACAAAGAGGGCATCGCAGAGGAATTGGATACACATGGAAAGACCAAGGAAGCCTATCTGGGTCGTATGGAGTTTTTGGCTGGTGTGGAAGCGCGGAGAGAAGAAGAGAGGAGGAATCTGAAGATCAAGGCTGCAGCAGCTGCTCCTACGATGGGGTGAGCCGTGTGCTAAAGATGTACTGGAGAGTCGTGGATGTTTTTAAAGATACCCAATTATTGCTCAAAGCGACAAGCACTGGTTGATGCGTGCGCTTCTGCATATTCATCACGTGTAGGTCTATATCATTTAGAGCTATGCATATGACGATCGAGTAGAAGAGTATAAAAAGCAACGAATTGTGAGCAAGGAGCGAAATCACAATGAACTGGCTTGGAGCTACGATCATTGGAAGAGAGACAAATGAGTGACATGGAGCAGACCCCGAATTATACCTCCACTTCCATCTTCTAACCCCCTCTATACATCTCTTCAGACTCTAAACCGGAATGTCTTCATTTTCCTTCCTTCTTCGTCCTCCTCCTCCTAATACTACGTTTGTGCCACCATCTAAAAAGATGTGGCTATGAATGGCTCAGTGAGACTCCTGGACTGACTCCAGAGACATTGATTTGTAAATGGTATTGCAACGGCAACCATGGATGGTGCAATGATGTTTCGAGTACCCAATGAGTAAATACAGTGGATCGAACACTGGTGGAAAGATCAAGACCCCGTCGAAATGATTGTATGGGCGCTCCTGAACACCCAAATAACTGTGATGATCCTGCGCGAATAATGTGTGTATGGTGCCAAAGTGAGAGGTGGCCGATACGTGAAAGCGTCGTAAGATGAATACCGTTTCCGTACGACCTGGAGGTAACTACAAGGTGAGCTCCTCGAGCGCGGTCTGAAAGTCGTCTTCTTCTTCCTCTTCGTACTGAACCTGTGCCTTGATTGGTTTCGGCTTCATGTTCATGCGTATAGACGAGACTATGGCTCTGGATTTCTCAGAGCTGTTTGCCTTGAGACTCGCAAGCTCTCGTCCTGCCATTTTCAGAACGAAACTGGATTTCTCCGGCCTCTTGAATTGTGCATATAATGCTGATGCCTTGATGGTGTCCCACATGCATGAGCCGGGCGTAAGGTAATCATCAAGCAGAGGCCGGATATCGGTGTCGCCCGGGTTTTCGGGCTGGATAGCCTGGAACTTCTGATAGCAGTTGTTTACAACCGTATTAAGCCGCTCCGTCGTGCTCAAATCACCATGCCAGCCGGCATTCCAAGTACAATTGACGTCGTCCAGCTTTCTTGTCAGAGAGAGGATTTCTTGCTTGATAGCCTCCGATCCCTTCTTGGCGAGGTGATCAATTGGATACAAAAGCGCGTCGTCTAGCTCAATAGCTTCCGAGAGAACGGACCTGAATCGACTCATTGTCTCGATGTTGTGTGCTCTTACGATGTCGAAGTAGAGGTAATCGACTATATGGTTGGATCGAACTCGCCGATCTGCTTTACGGATTTTCTCAACACCTGCTGAGTCCCCCTTGCTGGCGCACTTTTTCATCTCTTCCTTATATCGCGGCTGTCTTGGTTTCAAGTTGGCTACATACTTATCAAACTTCGTCTGCGTAAATACGTAGCCCTGTTTAGACGCATCGACTAGCAAATCATGCATATCGTACAGTCGTTCAAGTATCTGAGAATGAATGCGGTTTTCGGTGTATGCTTGTTTCTCTGCGAAAGTGGTGACTAGACCAAGCAGCGATGAGTTGTTACGAAACTCGAAAGCTTTACTGAGGAAGTTGTCCACCTGTTCAGGTTCGCTGGTGTTCATGATATCTTCGAGCTTCTCAGTCCGTGTCTCTATGCCGTATTTCGCAGGCTTGGGTGTAGTCATTGGCGCTGGAGCGTTCCGAAAAGGGCGCACAAGTTTAGGTTCCCAACAAATCCAAAACATATCACCATCGTAATCGCCTCCTTGTAGCTTCCCAGCTAGTGGGAATCGGCCTTTGCAAGGAAAGATCACTACGTCGACCAGATGCGACAGTTCAGGTCGTATGACCGTGCGGACTTTTTGGATATCCGAGCGGCGACAGGCAGGCTGACGAGTGACGAGAGCTTCCATGTCCCTAAGGCAGAGGTACTTTTCATCGGTATCCTCGTCGACAAATGAGGAGGAGAACTGTACTTGAATCTCTCCTGGTTCTAAGACTCCAAAAGGATCTGCTATTCCATAAAAGTACGCGGACTTTGCGAGAGGCACACGTAGCTTGGATTCCTGGAAGACATGCTTTGTCTGGATAAAGCGTTCGAGACTTCTGGCAAGGTAGGGAAACTTGGTAGGTACGAAGCCCGCCTCGAGCAAGAACTTCAACTTTTCCTCTAAGGATACCGGCAGTGCAGCTTGCCAGTCAGGTTCAGCCTGAGTCTTCGTACCGTTCTGGTGAACCCATTCGTAGACCTTGACTGGATCTGGTAGTAAATGTAGCAGCTTCTCGCGTTCGCTTTCGAGTCGCTCTTCCATGAGACTAGCAATAACTTCTTTCTTCACGCCTCGATCGGCCAGAATGGGTATATACAATATATGCAATTCCGACTGTGAAGGCGGAGAACTGAAGTTGGAGACCTCAAACGTTCGATGATGATGCATTAAATCGTCGGCGGGTGGATGAAACTTCCACTGACTCCTGTTGATCTTGATCCAGTGCTTGAGATGCTCCGGATCTTTGGTGTAGGATTCCGCGCTAATCATCCAAAGTCCCTTGGCTCCGCCAATGCGTCCCTGGAATGTACTGGGCAAAGGTCCCTTCATCCCGGTTGTTTTCTTGTATAGCTGCCATATGGCTAATGCAGCGCCAACGGAGATAACTGAGCATCCATCGTTCATGACCGAGCCATCCGGAATCGCCTGCCACTCTAAGTCCGAGTCATTGTACATAGTGTCCTCCGGATCGTTTGTGGCCAAGTCGTCATCCACGTGGATGATTTGTGACGTCTCAAAGCACAACGTAGGGGTGGTTCGAGAAAGCCCCAGTTCAATACGAGCGAAGGCTTTGCAAAAGCTTTGGTGTCTGTTGATGTGGAATGGTAGGAATCGATCGAGCATTTGACCCACTGAATAGGGTTGCTCAATTCCACATCCTTCGGTGGCGAACAGCACGATCCTTTTGTCATAGACCATGTCCTTGGGTCGAGCGGTCTTGGGCTTCTTCACATCTTCAACATGGAAGACTCTCCACTTGCGGTTCAAGAAGTGGTGTTCTGTGAGTAGCCACGCTTGAAATTGATTGCAAATTTGTTGAAGCCGCTCACCCGTGAAACGATTTGTTTCGGAGAAGTCGAAGACTGGCGTGTATAAGTAGAGAAATCGGTCGGAGCCAAAAATTCGCTCTAGTCGGCATGATCGATCCGATTGTACCGGTAACAATGTAAGGTTTAGAATCGGGCCAGTGCGTTTGGGGCTGAGATTGATGTGTCCTCTGAAAGTGAACCCATCAAAGTCGCGTTTCGCAGCTTGCCAGAGACGGTTTGACTCCCGCAGCTTCATACGCGGTATTTTCCGATGTTCGTCAATGAAAGACCAAAACGCCTCTGCATCGGAGGATACAGTAGCGATATCCATACCGCTTACCAGGTCCAAGATTGAGATTGAGTGGTCTATCGCTAGACGTTCGCAGATGAACAAGATATGGTATGGGATATGTTCTAGCCCTGGTGGGAGCGCGTCCACGAAGAGATTTTGGGTAGGTAGATCGCGAATCTCGTGTGGTATCTTCGAGGGAGATTGCATAGCAGCCGGCGATTTCTCTTGACCGTTTGGAACTCCGTTAGATCGAAACCGTGGCGTCGATGATGCACGGAATTGCCCATGGCGATTGTCAACAACGGCGGGTGGTCTGGAACTTTCCATCTTGTCATGTGGGATTACTCGCGGGTCGGTCTCCTTCTCTTCAACCTCGAAAGATGCTTCAAGAAGACCAGTCTCATCAACAGAGCCATAAGTAGATCTGTTCTGACCGCTACTCCCTTGAGTAAAGTGTTCGTTCAGGTCTTGCTGTATATCTTTCTCACGCACTTCGCTCCCGGGATACAACATAGCCTGGTCAAGCTCCACATCATCCAGAGAACCGATTGTAGTCGAACTCGTCCTTTTCAATTGGGGCCTAGAGAACCTATTCTCCTGTAACTCGATGGCGCCATCGTACGAGGTGAATGAAGTGTTTGTTGTATTTGCTGTCTCTTGGGAGGAGAATGTGGTGTTGTTGAAGGAGGTGTTGACCGAAGATGAAACGGAATTTACGGGTTGGAAAGACCGAGCCATATCGAGTGTTGGCTTCTTGAAGTCAAATTGCGGTGGTGGAATCGGCGAAGTGTTGAAGGATTTGACAGCCTGTTTCCCTTTCGAGGTTTTGGTCAATTTCTGCGAGTTCTCGGAATGGTTGGAGCTTTCAGATGGCCGTTTCTTAGAGACATGTAAAGAGGCATGGTTACTTGCCTGAAAGAGCGTCTGTCCTAACCTAGTGGATGGAGAGGGTGATGGTGACGGCGACCGGGACGGTGATCGCGGTGTTTCGTATTTTTGATCCGTCTCATCGTCGGTGTCAACGTCTGTGGGTGATCCTGGATCAGCAGTTGCACAAGACTCATGTTCGTCGTGCTGAACATCATGCAAGCTAGTTGTTACTTGCGAGGTAGGCTTGGCCCCTGTCTTTGTATTAGCTATTGCAAAGACATTCTCCCAGTCCAGTCCCGATGAGCTACAGTCTGACTAATTTACTATTTATGCAAACAATATGCATTCGTTGATATGCATCAAGAATGGTAGCTGACATGATGACGGAATAGCTTCATGCTGACAGTCCGACCCACGAAGCAATTACAATTCGAGGAAGGCATAACGTGGACCATCTCTATCACAGAGTCCGCAAGATATATGGGTTCCCCATCATGCACCGATATAGTCTACCGTCATGGAAGAAATGTACGCGCTAATTCTGAAGGAAACTTAAAAAGCAAGTTTGTACTTACCACTAAAGGGTGTCGCCCGCACTTTAGGCGGCTCATTCCTCGGCGTCCTGCCCTTCGACTCCAATTCACCCTTTTTAACACGGGACAGAATCTCACGAAGCTTTTCCAAGCGCTCCTCACGCGTCAAACTAGGGGCGTCTCCCTTGAATTGTTCAATCGCCTCTTCGAGCGCCGTCGGTGCGCTGTAGAAGAGGAATTGGATAAGCGCATTGACCTTGTCGGCCGCATCGCTCGGGATGGCTTTGTTTGGTGACCATCCATTACCACGAAGCCTAAGACCGATGTTCCACTGTCTTTCCAGCGAGCAAATCAGCTCGTTGAGGGCTGCTCCAGAGCGGTGGCGCGGAGTTGCCGGTAGCGAAACGGCGGGACCACCGTTACCCGTCATGACGCGGGGCAACAATGTTCTTTCGTACCTTGGACTTCATGCGACAGTAAGATTGGCAGGATCGCGGCGACAAAAAAGAAGAATGAATAGGTTCAGGACGTAATGATATAGCGGGGTGAGTCGCGGAAGGCTGAGGATTGCTAAATGTGTGCCTGAGGCTGCTGTTGCTAGGTGATGAAACCTATGGTCTGTGCACATACGCGGTATCGCGTGGTCACGCGATGAGATGTTTCACCAAGCTGAGTTAGGCGAAATTTCAAGTGCCAGCCCTGGATATGGTCCGATACTGATTCTGACATCGCCGCGAGACTTGCTTGATACTCGACATTTCACCATTTATAGTCGCCTCCACCAAGCCCCATCACAGGTGTTAGAGCGCAGGTTGTAGCATGGGTAGAGAATAATATGCTGTATCGTGTACGGCTCCTTAAGATCGTCTAGATTTGTGCCATTCCGCTTTTCGCACTATGGCGGATATTTCCCAAACATGCAATAGGTAATCGTGAATTCAATGAACCGTGAACCAAGCCTCGTCTTTCCCATAGCCAAGTCCTCTTGGACTTAGACCTTCATCTCCTCGAGACCGTGCTTCCAGACGGTAACGTAGGGTGTGACACCGTCCTCGCGGTAGTTGAGGAGGACGATCATACCGTCGGGGTTCATGGACTCGCCAGTGTAGAACTCGTAGTCCTTGAAGTTGCCGATGATCTTCTTGGCGAAACCGGAGGCCTTGCTCTCAAAGTCCTTGATTGTAGCCTCGTCGGCGCCCTTGTTCTTGAGGGCCTCCTTGACTGACTTCATGTAACCTGTCTATCGTTAGTCTTGGGTCTGGAAGATTTTGCCCTAGCGTTCTTACCCTTGAGGTATGTGAGGTAGCCCTTCTTGTCGAAGCCGGTCTCGTTCAGGCGGAAAGAGTAGACGACGTCGATCTTGGTCTCCTTCTGGTCGTCGGCTCCCTCCTCTTGCTCCTCGGCGGAAGCATTGGCACCGGTGTCTACACGTCGTTAGCCTGCCAGATCCTCATCTCGTTTGGCAGTACCCACCGAATGATTCTCCTCCGACAGTGATCTTGGTGCAGTCGGCCTCGTAGGCGACGCCGTCGATCTCCTTGAGGTTGTAGGAGTCGGAGATGATCTCGTCACCGGTGATGATGTCCTGGAAGAAGTCAGTACCACGCGACTAGTGGAGAAGACAAGAGGCTCTTTGCATGCGCAAAGCAGCATCAAGTGCAGCAGGGAAGGCGGGGTAGGGCGCAGGTAAGAGCGACCCAGCGCAGGCACAACGTACCTTGAAAATGATCATGTTGGCGGTAGAGGGAAGTAGGGTCTGGGGATGTGTGGAAAGAGTGTACGTTGGTCGGGGCGGGCAGGCGAGGGGTTGAAGACTGGAGCGGAAAAGAAGCGCTGGCCTGTAGGCGTGAAGGAGAAATTGGTGGGGTCGAAAATTGGGTGTGAAAAGCGCGCTAACCGCAACGGGTGGAAGTGGAAGTGGCTGAGCGACTAGGCCCGCCCGGGCGCCCGGCGGCGAAATGTCATGATGCGCGCGTATATCGTAAACCCCCGTCATGCCTTGGTGCTGTCACAGGCACGCTGCTGCACCACTCTCACACGACTTTCACCCAACCCTCGCTCCGCCCACCTCAGCCTCTCCTTTCTGAGCTCGACTGGTCAATTGCGCGCCATCCGCCCTCCAGCCCGAATACCGACATCACTCGTCCGTCGCATCGCGCCTTCTCCCTAATTTCCTTGGTCCGCGGCTTCCGGCTCCGTCTTTGTCACCCCATAGCTGGCCCAGCACCGCGATCTCGCCTCGAGTACGCTGCACCTTCGACGTCTTCGCCGGCTGCGCTGCGCAACTTCTCAGTCTCGCATACATACAGTTGTAATCGATAATCCGCTCTCCTAGCGCACCGCTGCCGCACCATGGCGAGCGCAAACATCACGTCCTACGACCTCCCGCCGCTTCCCGAATACACCCTCAAGCCCCTTCAGCCTCTCACATCGTGGGTCTCCGATGCATTCATACAAGCCGCACTGCCTGTCGTCGGATACTGGGTTGTCTCCCTGGTTTTCCACGTCATTGACGTGTACGACTTCTTCCCGCAGTATCGGCTGCACACGCCAGCAGAGGTTCTGAAGCGCAACCATGTTTCACGCTACGAAGTGCTGCGCGACGTCATACTCCAGCAAGTCATTCAGATTCTCGCATCCTTCAGCCTTTCTTTAATCGACGAGGCGCCGACAACCGGCAAAGCCGAGTACGATGTGGCCTGGTACGCGCAGAAGCTCAGACTTGCCCAGCGCGCGGTTCCTTACGTCTTGTCTGCGGTAGGCGTCAACCCGATCGCGCTGGCTTCCAAGGTCGCTACCTCACAGCCGATACTTTCTTCCGTTGTCATCGGAGGCAAATACCCCGCGCTGCTGCAGACAGCGACAGTTGCGGGCGAGCAGACTCTCGTCCCCGCCTTTGCTTCTTGGGAGATGGCCGTGGCTAGCTTTGCGTACTGGTATGCCATACCTGCCATCCAATTCAGTGCTGCCATAGTCATCATGGACGCGTGGGAGTACATGCTGCACCGTGCCATGCACCTGAACAGATGGTTATATGGTAAGTTCCAACCCGTGTCATGCTCTTCGACTTTTGTTAACCCACGCAGTAACGTTCCATTCGCGGCATCACCGTCTCTATGTGCCATATGCCTACGGCGCTCTGTACAACCACCCGATCGAAGGGTTCGCGCTCGATACCCTGGGTGCTGGCTTGAGCTATCTGCTTACCGGCATGACAATGCGACAGTCGATGTGGTTCTTCACTGGCTCTACCATCAAGACAGTGCTTGATCACGGCGGTTACGCATTCCCCTACGACCCTATCCACTGGATCTTCCCCAACAATGCCGCTTACCACGACATTCATCACCAGAGCTGGGGTATCAAGACCAACTTTTCGCAACCTTTCTTCGTATACCTCGACCGACTTGGCGGGACAATGTACAAGGGCGATGTGACTGCCAAATATGAGCGTGCTCGTCTTACAGCACAGCAGAAGGTCGACCAAGAAAAAGAGAACGAAGCTACTGCAGTACCCATGTCGACCGCGGCAGCCTCGGGCCTGACACAGGACGAGGGTGTAGTGCCACAAGGCGCATCGACACCTCGCATCTCGCGCAAGAAGGCTAGCAGCATCTCATCAACGGCTGGCACAAATTTCAAAGATTTGACGAACAAGGTCAATCAAAACCTGCACGGCAGGAGAGCCAATGTTCTGGGGTTGGAAAGCTCACATTAATCTGTACTTTTTTTTTATGTGTAAACAAACATCATGCTGTTGCAGCAGGTAATGTATAGTCTCGGGTGTATAACTTCCGGATGGTTCTATCACATCCGCTGCATTGCATCACTGGTGCATATTCTCCTGCTATTTCTGAAATACGGCCTGTATCTTGTCGTCATTCATTCACGGACTGTACGATTCTGGGACGGCGTTTGCTGGACGGTTGGATTACATCGAATTTGAGTTCCCATTCAAAATACTACAACCTTCGCTCGTTAGCGACGGCTTTTCACGTTGCGCTGTTTCGATCGTTGGTGCCAATCAGCCTTAGCTGCTTTACTGATGAGTGTCTCACCGATACTGTCTTTCACTCCAACAGATCATATGAGCAGGTATCTCTACTGATACTTTATTGAGTTCGAGTTGTTTCTTCCTCTTTCGCTTGTTCCATGATATATACACACTGATAACTTTCACAGACTACACAGCCGCGCCCTATCACTCGCAATATACGCTGCATCATGAAACCACTCTGTCTCATTGCAAACGTCCCGTGCGTGTTCTTAACCTCTCCACATTCCTCCATGTTTACAACAGACCAAACACAACCATTATCACAAGGCACCCACAATGCATTACAACCACAAAGACATCTCACAACATTTCACGATGCCTTCATTCCTACACAGGATGGAGACTCGCCGGCTCCACAACAGCGACATGAAGAGACTTGTCCGTATTTTTCGGCATGTCCCTACTCCCAATGATTTGCGCGATGAGCGCAAGGAAGCGCTATATCGTAAACATACCAAGGAAGCTATACAACGGCTTCCTAGCCGGCTACGCGCTTCGCGGCTCTCTTTCGGCTCAACGAACCTGTGTACGACACACAAGGGCCTAAACCA
The DNA here is from genome assembly GCF_023758085.1 of Alternaria hordeiaustralica. Classification (NCBI taxonomy): domain Eukaryota; kingdom Fungi; phylum Ascomycota; class Dothideomycetes; order Pleosporales; family Pleosporaceae; genus Alternaria; species Alternaria hordeiaustralica. The sequence goes on along the minus strand of NW_026056773.1, from coordinate 2,164,689 downwards.
AAATCTTGTCATTGACATCTTCAAATGGATCCGTCACGAATACGATGGCGCCATCGGCAAGTTTCTCTATCCACTTGTAATGACCCACGGCCTTCTAACGACGGATCAGAAGTTGAAAGTCCGTCAACTAGAACCTGTGCTACGGATGTGGCAACCCAACTTTAGTTCGGGTGCTTCCGCTCCCCCTGGTCATGAGCCGATTCAGTGCGGATCGAAGTGGCACTATCAGGCAGACCAATGCCCGGCTTGTATGATGGCGCGGATGGGATCAGATTCGGATGTTCTTTTTGCTCTGTTCGCCGGTATGGTCGGTCGCTTCAACAGCAAGGCGTTCACGACAATGGATGCGATCCGTAGCGTTGCTGGCTGGGACAGCACTAAGAGCAAACGTCTTCGATTCGTGCGTTACTGGGTCAGGAAGGCGAGTGGAGAAAGCAATATGTTAAGAGCATGCGATCTGGGCATGGATCTCAAACATCTTCGGGCTCAGTGGAAGCATGAGCAACACCGCCACCTTCGTGCACATAACCGCACGAGAACGCAGAAAACTCCCGTCGGTCCGATGCCCTGTCAAAGTTTAGGTTCATCTACCGTCCCTGCTCATCAGCGCACTTTTAGCCGTTCTGCCTCGACCAGAACTGTAAGACGGCGGCGAGAACAAGAACTAACAGCTCCGAGCCTGTTCGACCCCAAACTGGGTCCTAATCCCCGGCCTCCAGACACTAAGCTCAAGTCACAGGCCGAGGATCTTGGTTTTGAGATGCCCGGTATGCGTAAGCGGGTATACACTATTCCTCACAACCAAGAAGATGTCCATCCGGCTTTGCGAAACCAGCCTGGACTCATACCTTCTCGCTCATCGACAAACGCGTCAAGGCATTATAACGAGTCAATGGCTTCGCATAATCCAGAAAGGACTATCACGCCTGATGATACCATGAGCCTCCCTACCGTTCGCCTTCCTCGGCACCACAATTCGGACGACCGTCCAGCTCCATTACAGATCAGACGCAGGCCTGTGCCACAACCGTCAGTCGCGGGTTCTACCAGGCAGGAGAACTCTTTCCTCAATCCTCCCGCTTCAATGATCTCCCGCCGATCACTCGCAACCACAGCGCACACGATCGCGTCTTACACCGGCGGCCCATCCTCTCGCACGGGATACATAGATCCTCTCGACAACCCGATCTATGACCACATTGAGACGCAAGAAGAGCGCGTGGAGAAGTACAGACAGCTTCTATCTAGCCATCCTGACCCCGAACCGTTCGCTGAATATGAGGATGACAACGCTTCTGTCTTCCCGAAGCCGCAGCGCCAGTCTATGTATTCTGCTTTCGGGGACGCAGGATTCAATTCTGCGCGTTTCGACGTGATCGATGAAGAACTTGCTGAAGATGAGATTGAGGACTGGGAGCGGGGTGAGCCTGAAGACGACGAGGTGCCTCAGGGATGTGCACTGAATGTGGGCATGATATTGGGCAAGGGAAGACGTCGGAGGGCTAGCGATGCCAGTGTGTGTTCTAACGATTTTTATTAGTATGTCTTTTATGTAGATTCTTCCCTTTTTATGCCCCCTTATACGATTTAAACTCTATTCTTTTGGAGTTTTCAGGAGTAAATTGTCTTAACATCATTGATGTGCAGAGCACTCGTCCATTCATCCGTGACGTTGTTCTTTCCTTCAAAGACACCAAGACTTCCTTGCAAGATGAGTGTACCCATAGGATGGTCTTTCTCTTACGTAGGGTACCGGTGATGGAAGTATCGCGCATCAATCATGGTAGGATGGCTATGCGAAGTATCATTCCATCGTGAGAGCCAGTCGAGTGGAATTAACATTGAAGAAATTCGATCGATCAATCGGATACAATCAACTGCGGCACGCAGTATGGGAATACGTATCGTATTTAGTCATCAGACGCCCATCACCTAATGTCCAAGGCTAAAACTGTTGATTTGGTAGCTATCATATTGTTCAGCCAACGATGTCTCCGCCAAACCCGATCGGCCGTCGGACTGGGCCTTGCTTCTTGTAGGGCACGATAGCCATAGCTTTGTAGGTTTTACCCATGCCGTTTGGCCCTCTATCGACAAGTCGCTTCCAGCCTGTTTCCAAGCGTCTTCGCGTATCTTCATCCTTAGCAGCCTTAAGTAAGCGATCAGCGCGCTCCTTAATGCCCATTGTCGATAAAAAGAAAGACTGTTCAACGGGTCCGTGAACCTCAACACCCGGAGAAGCATCTAAAGCTGCATCTGCAAGGGCGAGAAAGTCCACATCAGCCGAGAGATCTACCAGACCGGGCGATGCAAAAGGCGAGACAGTGGTATGTGAGCGAATGCCCCGGAGAGTGTTCGCTGGGATAGTATCCAAAGGTCCATAATCCAAGATCAAAGCTGCACCAGACGGCTGCGCTTTTATGAAGCTTGCCTCAACAGGAGCACTTCTGCTCGAGGGAGTATGGGATGCCGAGGTGTTGCTAGGCTTAGGAGCGCTGCCGCCTATCCGTACAGCGAAGTCAGATACGTAGGCAAAAGATTCAGGCGAGATCTCGATGATCGCATCTGGAGTATTCTCTAGCTTCTTGTAGCGATCAGACAACTTCGGCAGGTATAAGGAGTGTGGCGTCGGTGTCTTCGAAACGGTCAATTCGAAGTCCAATTTTTCATCCCCTTTCTTTGGCGAAGAGCCACTTGCGCCCATATCCGAGTACGGCGAAGTTGGCGAAACAACCAGCTCATGCCAGGTATTCTTGGGGGTTGTCACGCCGTGCTTGGGTTTGATAGGGCCGGTTGGCGTGATGATGGTCGATGAGGCAGGCACCGAAGATTGAGAGATATTCTGGAAGACGTGGATTGGAAGTGCATCAAAGAACTCGTGGGCTAGTATGAAAGGCGCTGCCGTATGCTCTGTGTATGTTGTCAGTACGCTGTTGATGAAGAGAGTAGAGTCGAGCGCGTACCTTTTGGCACCAGCCTTATGTCTTCGCACCACTCGATCCTGCAGGAAGGCATGTACTTGCATTGTGCGGTTAGACCAATGTCGCTCTTCTTCAGATCATCGGTGTCAGACAGCAACTTTGCTTGCTGTTTCTGTAGGTAAGGCGATGCTTCGATGAGATAAATAGCCTCGATGCTATTGGTGAAAGCCTTGAAACTAGATATGGTCTGCCATCCTGTAAGCATGCTTCGCATTCTCTACTATTGGCAGAGCACCATACCCTCAGTACATCGTCCATTAGCGTTCCTCGTCCGGGCCCAACCTCGATTATCTGCACCTTGTCTTTCCTTCCTTGGGCAAGCCACTCTGCGTATAGCCATATACCAATAAGCTCGCCAAATACCTGGCTGATCTCTGGCGATGTCACAAAGTCACCCTTTATGCCAAATTGATCCTGTCCAGTCGATGTTTGTCTTGTGTAGTAACCGCCATCGGGGTGAGTGAGGCATTGTCGCATATACGCCGCTACCGAGATTGGACCTGTCGTCTGAAGCTAATGTTAGACTTGCTTTCATACTGGGAAGGGGACTCATACTGTAATAGCTTCAGCCAGCGTCTTCGCCAGCGGCGTCGACCATTGTCGTTCCGAGTCGGAAGATGTAGAGGCAGAAGTCGACGACCACCGGGAGGCACATTTCGTTATTCGGATCGAGGTTTGTCGTGGTACCGATCGACAACACTGTGTCGCTGTCCGCAGTAGGTTCAGAGGTTTGGTCCTCATGTCGGTCTTGTTTATCGAAGCTCCATGACGTTGGCGCGTTCGGAACTACAGAAAGTTTAGATCGGAACGCCAACGTGAACGAAGCTATGACCACCATTTAACGATTCACACGTGCTATCGGTCCAACCAGCGCCATCTACACGGAAACACACCAACCGGGTCCTTCTGGGAAAACCAAACCAACTTAACCTCAATACACGCCTTTGCACATAGATAATAGTGGAAGTCGGTCTCTTGGTCAGAAAGGAAAGAGAAAGAGCTATGGCATCACGATGGGCAAATGATGAAGCAGACAAAGCCGAGGAAGCGCGTCGGAAGAAAGAGAAAGAAGAGAAGAAACGCCTGAAGCTTCAGAAACATCAAGAGGCGGAAGCAGCCTCACGAACAACGCAAGAGGCGGAATCGAGACCTGCAAAGCGCAGGAGATTATCAACAGGCGACGATGACGAGGGAGCCGCAAAGCCCAAAGAAGAAGAGACCGAGAGGAAGCTCCTGCGATTTCAAGGCGGAGCTTGGAACCCTTGTCGACATATTTCCAACTTCGAGACCCTCAATCAGATCGAAGAAGGCTCATACGGCTGGGTCTCACGAGCGCGCGACATCACTACAGGCTCCGTGGTCGCCCATAAGAAAGTCAAAATGGACTACAACCAAGACGGTTTCCCTATCACCGCGCTACGAGAAATCTCCATCCTGCAACGCTGCAGACATGCCAATGTCGTCGATCTTCTGGAGGTTCTATCTGGTGACGACCCGCAAGAATGTATCCTGGTCATGGACTTCCTCGAACATGACCTCAAGACATTACAAGAAGACATGAGTGAGCCATTCATGGCAAGTGAAGTCAAGACATTGTTACGACAGTTGGTCTCTGGCGTCGGCTATCTGCATGAGAACTTCATCATGCACCGCGATCTCAAGACATCAAACATCCTACTAAACAACCGTGGCCAGCTGAAGCTTGCAGACTTTGGTATGGCACGATACATCCCGCCGGCGAACGCACCCCTCACACAACTGGTCGTCACGCTATGGTATCGTGCGCCTGAACTTCTACTAGGGACTCGAGATTACGGGACGGAAGTCGACATGTGGAGCGTAGGCTGTATATTCGGCGAACTGCTTGCAAAAGAGCCGTTACTACAAGGCAAGAACGAGGTCGACGAGCTCTCACTCATCTTCTCCCTTTGTGGTCTCCCATCAGAGAAGTCTTGGCCACAATTCTACCGCCTGCCCAACTCCAAATCACTAAAGCTACCGCGCGACCACCGCAACGCCCCAGGCTTCAACCGTGCAAAATTTCCCTTCTTGACAGCGTCTGGCATTGAACTCCTCTCTTCGTTGCTATCCCTGAATCCAGACCATAGGCCTACAGCGAAAGAAGTACTGGAGCATCCTTACTTCAGAGAGCAACCCAAGCCGAAACCGACCGAGATGTTTCCCACGTTTCCAAGCAAGGCCGGGCAGGAGAGGAGAAGGAAGAAGAGTCCGAATGCGCCAAAGAGAGGAGAGGCGCCCGGCATGCAGGGCAACGTGGATTTTAGTAGTATTTTCAAGGGCAGAGAGGAAGAAGAGAAGGGAGCAGGATTTCAGTTGAAGATGACCTGATTGATTGCGAAGACGCGTGGGCATGTAGGAAACTTCTTTCAAGGCAAGATGGACTTCGCCCAACTGAGCCTGCGACCGATTTCAATTAATGTATACCATTGGTCTGGCCAACCGAATAGTCCAACCGAGCTCCTACTTGACTGTGCGGATGCCTCTAGGCTTTTCCAGCCGACAATGAAGACAATCTTGCGTCTCTCATCTGCGGTCTCTGCTTCGACTCCGGTCGCTGCCATAGGAGCTATAGCTTGGACTCCTCCTTCCGCCGCCTGCACCCGCGCGACCTCCCCTCCTTGGTGGACTGTCCCGCCTGCCATAGCCTCCTCCCCCACTTCGTCTTGGTGGTGTTCTGGATGGCGAGCGACTGTAAGAAGAGCGCGATAGGCTTCGTCGTGGTGACCGGCTGCGAGAACGTGTGTACGACCGTGGCCGTCCTCCGTAGGCCCCTCGTCCACCACGACCGCCTCCGCCTCTGCCCCGACCCCAGTGTCCTCGATCGGGCGACATTCGACGCGGTGGAGATCGATAACGGCCATCCATAGGTGGTGGCCTGTACGCGCCAGGTGGGCCTCCGCCCCTCGGTCCCCGTCCACCGCGCCCATAGCCACCTTCGTAGTCGTCGCGTGGCGGCGGGCCTCTACGCGCGGGCGGAGGTGTCTGTGAGAAACGCCGGCGGGGAAGGACAATGGAAACTTGGATCTTGGCTCCATCTAATTGTGCGTCGTGCATCTTCGCGATTGCGCGTTCGGCGTCGTCGATCTCCTCGTAGAGAATGTAGGCTATGCCGCGATTGATGTTGACTGTTCAATAGTCAGTCCTGCTCTGTGGGGAGGTAGGGCGAAACATACAGGTGGGGTTCATGGGCATGGTGAGTTCCTTGATGACACCGTACTTTCCGAATATCTCGCGCACGTGGTCTTCTTTGACGTTCCTGGTCAAGGCTTCAACTACGATCTGTTGGTGGGTCAGCGTGCTGGTGCAGGAAGGCTGAGGCAAGGCAGCTCTGAAAGTTGCGTCTAGCACAGGGAGTATGCTTACCTTTGCGCTTCTAGGTGCTGGCGACCGATCTCTTGGAGTCAAACTCCGGGAATAACTTCTACCTCTCGAGCGCGATCTGCTTTCTGGTGTGTAGCTCCGTCGCCCATTGCGCCGTGGAGACGGTGATGTCGGCGAGCGCGATCGAGTAATTGAACGAGACCGTGTAGGCGAGCGAGGGGTGACGGAGCGGCGCGGCGAGCCTGACTGCGCCGACCGAGGGCGGCTGGGTGATCTTGTGTGCGACGGGTCGCGAGAAGGGCTGCGCGTGCGCGAGCGTGCGGGAGATGGAGAACGAGATGGCATGTCTTGGCTGTCGCGCAATTTCAGTCGTAGCAGTGTCCTGTTGCGTGCTCTTCAATGTACACTCGGTGGTTGGGCTTGTAGTTGCTTTGTTGGTCATGTCTAACGCGACGTAACTTTTGGATGGTAGCTCCAAGCTTCAAGCTCGTCTTAGCGCTGGCACGTGACTAGCGGGACGTGTTCGCAAACAGCCATCACACAGTCAAGGGCCAAGGCAGGGAATAGATCGGCAATGTAGGAAGAGAAATGAATCGCCAGCTTGTACAAATTGCACAAGGTGCATGATGAAAAGCCAGTCGTCCCTCAAACTCCAGCTAATACGTTTTCATATCTGCCCCGGAGCTCGATTTGCCATGTCTGCAATTTCAACGTTTGCTTCCAAACAGGCCAGAGACGGGTTAAATAGTAGACGTGTGAAGGACCTGGACATGGACGGTTCCAGTGTCCGCTCTTGCGTGACTGTTGGAGCGACTGCTGAATTGCCAGCACTCTGACCCGCTATCCGTCCTCGACCCCAGAGCGCGGCGGATACTAGGCGGGTATCGCGGTGGGCATAGCTAAATGCGGCGCGCTCAGTGCCGTCGCGTTAGGCATCGAGGGCAGTGGTGACCCCCACCAAGTAAGCAGCTGCATGATAGCGCAAGGAGGACGCGTGACGGGTCGTCAGATTAGAAGCTCAGAGGTTTGCGTGCTGGAATTGGAGGAGTGAATTGCGTCCGTTAGATTTCATCGCGAGAGGCGGGGTCAAAACAGCCCCACTATCAAATCGCAACTTTAGCCCAACAACGCAGCCTTGAACACCCTCACCGCATTTACCCTCTTGCTCTGCTTAGTCAAAAGTACCTGCATCTACTTCGCCGCATCCCTCTTCATCTTCCCATCACCACAAGCTTCCACAGCACGCACATCAACCCTCCGCAACCATGTCCTGGCAAGGTGAGCAGCTCGAGGCGTCGAGTTTGGAAGGTCCTGGCTAACTTTGGGCGCAGAATACGTTGACACCAGGTACATCAAGCCTCCCAATCTATCACCTGTCCATGACTAACGTTATCACAGCCTCGTCGGCACTGGTAACATCGACAAGGCCCTCATCTGCGACATCGAGGGCTCGACTGCCTGGGCCGCCTCCGCCGACTTCTCGGTAAGTCGTCCGATACAATACGCGCCGGACACAGCGAGCACTCCAGAATCAAAGCTCCGGTGGCGCATAAACAATAGATTGGTGTTGACCAATTACAGCTGTCCGCTGAGGAAAGGGCCGCCATCGCCAAATCCTTCAACGACAAGTCAGAGCCCAAGAAGGTCATCTCGGAAGGTGTCAAGGTCAACGGTGTCAAGTACATGACCATCGAGGCAAGCGACGACTCGCTCAAGGCGAAGAAGGTAGGTGCCAGACATTGCCCACCATCAAGTGTTCAAGCACTGACAACAACCCCAGGGAAAAGAGGGCATCGTCGCTTTCAAGACTACCCAAGCCGTCATCATCGCCCACCACCCCGACACCATCCAGACTCCCAACGCCTTCAACTCCGTAGTTGAGCTCGGCGAGTACCTGAAGAAGCACGGAATGTAAAGCGCCTTCGATTCGAGCCTGTTTGTACTTTAGGGATATTTGCATAACCGAGTTGCGGAGCGATGGATGGCATCATGGGCGACTGCTCATGGACATATATATGATTGACGATGGATGAAATAGCGGCATTGGAGGATCCTCTTCGATACAATGACAACTCTCAACCCCTAAACCAGAACCTTGTTTGTTGCAGGTCCCAAAGAGTACTGTGCATCTCGCCGCCGAACATGCCAGTCTAGCTTCACATGTTGACTACAACAGAGACAAGAGACAAGCACACCGGAGCACATGTATGATCAAGCGCATTCACATCATTTCATCATGGGGCATAGACGTAACAAGCATGGGTCAGATATGTTCATGGTGTCCTAGCGATAAATGAGAGAGAAAATGCCTAAAGGCCCTTCATACACGCCAACTTCTTCACGACCTTTTCTCCAAATGCCTCCTGTAACTGGGCAGCAACAACCTCTCTCTTCTCATCTGCATTCTCATCGAGATCAAACGCGGTAGGCCCTTGCAAACAAGCCCTGATAACACCCTCCACCGTGTTACCTAGATAACTCTTCACGCCCCGTAGATGTTGTGGTTCCGTCTGTAGTAACCTTTTCTCCACAGCCCACGTATGCTTAGGCCGCGCCTTTTCAAGATCGATAGACAGAACCTGGTCAATGGTTTTCCAGTAAGCGATCTCCAGCAGTACGATACCGAGCGAGTAAAGGTCGAAAGACTTCTTGTAAGACTCACGACCGCCGGCATCTTCGCGATTTCCTCTATGCTGTACAGACGGATGACGATAGATGTCTGCAGCGGGATTGTCAAGAGGACGTTCAGTCATATCATCGCTGGTTGCCGGACGAGAATAGTCGAAACCACTAATCAGAGGATCCGCGTAGTTGACCTCGCCGTGCGTGACCTGACCGTTTTCAACTCTTCCTCCCTTCTTCGGAAAGAGGAGGATGTTGGCCGAGCGTAGGCCCTTGTGAAGCCAATCCACCGCATGGAGACGTTCAACTGTCTCGGTAAGAAGTCTCATGAGTGTGATACGGTCAGTGAGCGAAGGTATATCGTTCTCGGGGTTTGCGATGAGTGCGTGTAGAGATGTCGGTTCAGTGTCCGCCGGGACGGACGCGGGCTTTTCGAAGACTAGCCCGAAACGTCCTTCGTCCTCATCGATAAAGTAGCCTCGGCAGAAGGGTGCTCTAAACCGGACTGTTCTGTTGTGCTTACTGAGTAAGGCGGCCAGTTTCTTGACGCGAGCGTGGATCTTGGCGTCCACAGCACCATCCTGCTGCATGGGACCCGTGGTATCGGGTGATTTCCATTCTATCCACACAGGTGTGTTCTTGTAGTATGCCTCCGTGCGTACACCTTCATCAATCTCCAGGGGAAATTGACTGCCTAGCTTAGGGCGTATGTCCATGTACTGGAGCTGGGTATCACGAATGTCCTTTGGAAGATCTGGCATGTTGATCTTTTCTGCATAGCTTGTGGTAAGATCTTCGTGAGAGTCTTCGATAGCAAGGTGAATGAAGTTTTGCTGGGCTAAAGCAGCAAGAGGCTGACGGGCGGCACCACGAGCTGCGACGGCACCACTGTCCATCATACCATCATATTCGGAATCTTCCATCTCTATCAGTGAATAAGCCCTTCGAAAGCCAATCTGTTCTGATTGCTGGGATTGGTAGATTTGAACCATGTGCGACATCGTCCTGTTCAGCAAGACTATTTGGTCATTTGTACGCGTCTGCATATCGATGAGCAGGTCTACTTGAGCTTTGTCGAGCGCTTCGTGCATCTTGTCGTTGAAGTCGGCCAGTCTCGCGATTAGCTTCTCCATCTTGAGGTGATCGAATACAGCCCATTTGAGCCTCTTTGGTACATCCTTGAACTGTTGCACGAATTTGAGGGACATTTTTACCAGCTCGTCAGTAGGCGGGAACCGGACAGACCTTGCATTCCCTTCACCAGAGCCGTTGGTATCGTCTTCGATCAGGCGATCAAAATTTTGTAGGACGAATGCTTCAGCTGCTTCCTCTAGGAGAGGCTCTGTAAGTCTCTCGTACTTCTTGTCTAGTCGGCCGAATGAGAAGAGAAGCTTTTGTTGTTGCTCCATGATGTTGATAATGAGGCCTTTCGACATGTGATTCAGGACCAGTTTGTCGTCTCGATAATCGAGCTGTACAAGCTTTGCCCAGTTGAGAAGTCGATGTTCTTCCACTTTGAAGTTGACCAGAAGCGCTTGGCAGTCTTTGCGAAGATGACAAGCATCTGCGATCAGTTCGTAACCTAATCAAGATTATTAATGCATCTTCAGGCGTAGGTCAATGGGTATGCCAACCTTGGATACATCCCGCAAACACCTGGAAGAAGAAGGATACACCTCCGATAGCCAACTCTGCCATCTCTAAGGCTGTTCGGAATAACCTTTGAAAGGGACAGCTGGACGGTCTCGCCGAGAGAGGAAAGCAATGAGATGAACGCAAACTTGGAGAATTACTCAAGGGTAAGCAGCGAGAAGGCTATTTCTACCAAACCTTCATGGCGACATGAGAGCATAGCACGCCGCGATGCAGGCGCGCAACCTGATCTGTAACCAACACTGCCCCGTGGCCTCGAGCTGAAGGCCGTCATCACATCCCAGACCAATCCAGGAGGCTGGAATAGTGGGGTCCGGTAAGGGTAACAGCGCGATGGCGTTTTGCGATACATGACGAAGGCTGCAATCGTGGCTGAGGAGCGTTCTGCTGAACTCGTTAGGTGCAGCAGAGACATCACCTGGAGGTGATAGGCTGACGGGTGTATGCCTCGAGGAAAGCCGCGGCCCGCACAGCCACGCTAAGAAGCCACGCGAACATGGACCCTGGTCGACGCGTCGCATGCTGCCACCCATTTGCTCACCACCAAACCAGTGACAGGCGAACCGGTCACCAGAGCTACGACGGGCATCTGGCCCCCCGGAAATGCTTCTCGAGCATCTGAATCCTTGGTATCGCCCCGCATCAGAGTTCGAGCCAACGCCCTTCATCGCCCTCTTCTTCCGAGCTCCCGTCAAGCTACTCCTCTACCATGCATACCACCTTATCACATGTCTGCGCTCAACCCCGAAGCCTCTACAACGCCCACCCATTCGAGTCGTTTGCATATCCGATACGCACAATTTGATACCGGAAGATGTACCGGAAGGCGATCTGCTCATCCACGCTGGTGACATGACGAATGACGGAAGTGTGGCGGAAATACAGAAACAAATAGACTGGCTGAGCTCGCTCCCGCATAGAGAGATCGTAGTGATCAGTGGGAACCATGATACTTTTCTGGATCCAAGGACACGACAATCGCTGTCCGAACAGCACAGGACTGGAAGGCTCAATTGGAAGAGGGTACACTACCTGCAGCACCGACGGTTGAGCCTAACGATCAAGGTTGAGCCTAAAGACGGCGATCAGATGGATGTTACCACACCCTTGCTCGCAGCGGAGCCAGGTCAGAGAAGGATACGAATCTACGGCGCACCACATATACCAGCGTGTGGAGACATGAACGTGCATGCCTTCCAGTATGAAAGGGGTCGAGACGCGTGGTCAGAAACTGTGCCTGAAGATATCGATATATTGGTCACACATACACCGCCGAAATACCATCTGGATCTGTCCCTGCCGACGGGGATCGGCTGCGAGCACCTCCTTGCTGAGGTCAGGCGAGTGAAGCCAACACTACACGTCTTCGGCCATGTGCATTGGGGCGCAGGGCAAACTGTAGTTTGGTGGGACAGAGCTCACGATGCATATGTGCGAGGGCTTTCAATCAAGTCCAAGTGGACGCGAGGTATCCTGAATCCAAAGCTTTGGTGGAATGTAGTCAGGGTCGCGTACCGTGGCATGCGAGAGCTGCTCTGGGATCGCGTGTGGGGCGGGCAGAGTCCAAATACTATCATGGTCAATGCAGCCCAGACGCGTGGAAATACAGGCAAGTTGGGCAATCCTATCCAAGTCGTCGACATTTGATATTGTCCGTCACGTAATACCCAAAGCAGTCGTAATCGTAATGTGTAAACCTCATAATCAACACAGCAGTAAGCACTTGATTGTCGGGAACTCTTTTCGAACTAAAAAGGGTTCTGTTGATTTAGCTTGACTATCTCGTAGGAGAAGCCAAGTACAACAAGGAGACCAGGCGATTCGCCGTTCCCCGCGACTTTATTTGATTGTGGTCATGAAACCATAAATCGTGCATACCATGCCATGCCATATTCCACCACTGAGCCAATGATTTGCGCACATGCTCAGAGACGACGACCACGGCGACCACCCTTCCTCCTGGTGGAGTCGGATGGGGTGGGAGTAACGTCCTCGATACGTCCGATGCGCATACCAGCACGGGCAAGAGCGCGGAGGGCGGACTGGGCACCGGGGCCGGGGGTCTTGGTGCCGTTACCACCGGTGGCACGGATCTTGACGTGGAGAGCGGTGATACCGAGTTCTGCATATGTTAGCTCCTGTTCCCGTTCCAGATTATCCATTCCAATCATCTTACCCTTGCAGCGGGCAGCAACGTCCTGGGCTGCCAACATGGCGGCGTAGGGAGAGCTCTCGTCACGGTCGGCCTTGACCTTCATGCCCTTTCGTACTGGTCAGCGGCTGTCGCATGCAATCGGTATGGCTGCACTTACACCGGTGACACGGGAGATGGTTTCGCGGCCAGAAAGATCGGTGATGTGGACGAAGGTGTCGTTGAATGAAGCGAAGATACGGGCGACACCGAAGACAAGCTCACCCTGCGCTGCTGTCAGTCCATGTCGTCGCGATTTCCAATGTCTGCTGGTCACGCACCTCGCGGACCTGGGGTCCGAGCTGGATGTTCTCCTGGGGAGCGCGGGCAACCTTCTGCTTGGGAGGCATGTTGGCGGTAATATGGGTTTCTTGACGTGACTGGCGGTTCGTAACACTGTCGGCGATCGAGTCGAACTTTCGGTGGTGGGAGGTGGAATTTCGCTTGTTCGCGGGTGTCGGAGCAACCAAAACGCCGGGCTTAGCGCGCCAAGCCGCCTACTTAACTTTTCTTTGGCTGCCGCAAGCGACCTGCAGTTCCTCCATCGCTTCGCAATGGGCTGACTTCCTCCACCTCACTCACGCACAAGAGTGTGCGACACAATAGCAGCCATGGACGACCGCAAGAGCGTCGGTATTATCGGCATGGGCGACATGGGCAAGATGTACGCCCGCCGGCTGAGCACAGCTGGCTGGAAGTGAGTGCATTCGCGACTGATAGCTTCGGAGCTCCAGTGTCTTCTGCAAATGGTAAGTCCTTCACTCTTTCATCCTCCCCTCCCCCGTTATGATGACCGTGAGTGCATTTGGCTCGAGTACGGCGCATGTCCACACTGCTGCCGTCTTGGTTTGCAGTAATTGGGCATGTTGCCGTCCATGATGTGAATTCTCGCTACCTTATTTTATACACCTCTGAACTACGACCAACTACATCGCATTGTTCATTACTATGGCGCGAACTTTGCTAACCAGTGGCTCACAGATTGATTCCTCTCCGTCGAACGCGCTGACATGCTCTCGTTGAAGGGTTCACGCCTGCGATCTTCCAGACAAGTTTGATACATTAGTGGCAGAGTTTCGGGACTTTGTAGGATAGCGCTTTTATATATCAATGAACGAACGCATGCTGAGACTGCGCCAGCCCAGAGTTGAGATCATGCAAAGTGGTCATCTTGTGTCTCGCTGCAGCGACTTCATCATATACAGCGTCGAGGCGAAGAACATCGACGCGGTCGTTAAGACCTTCGGCCCATGTATGCCGTCTCCTGTCACGGATCAGTGTTGTTACTGACTCGAGCCTACGTTCAGCTACAAAGGTCGGCGCAATAGTCGGTGGTCAGACCTCATGCAAGGCCCCGGAGATGGAGGCTTTTGACAAACACCTTCCTAAAGACGTCAGCATTGTCTCCGTGCACTCCCTCCACGGGCCAGGCATAGACCCGAAAGGGCAGCCACTGGTGCTGATCAAGTATCGCGCCTCGGATGCTGACTTTGCGTTCGTGGAGAATGTTATGTCCTGCCTCGGGTCCAAGCACGTCTATCTTTCCGCCGAGCAGCATGATCGCATTACAGCGGACACACAAGCTGTTACTCATGCCGCTTTCCTCAGCATGGGCGGTGCATGGTTCGCGAACAACCAATTCCCGTGGGACAGCTCGCGCTACGTCGGTGGTATTGAGAACGTCAAGATGAACATTACCCTCCGCATCTACTCTAATAAGTGGCACGTCTATGCAGGTCTTGCGATCCTCAACCCAGACGCGAAGAAGCAGATTAAGCAGTATGCCGAATCTGTGACCGAGCTGTTCAAGCTCATGCTCGCAGGGCAGCGGGACGAGCTCCGTGAACGTGTGCATACCGCTCGCAAGGCTGTGTTTGGCGATAACGAGGATGGCAAGAAGCTGCTCCTTCGAGATGACTTGCTTGACCGATTCGCTTTAGGCACAATCCCAGAGAAGAAACTCAAAAACAACCATCTCAGTCTACTCGCCATGGTAGACTGCTGGTGGAAGCTAGGCATAGTCCCCTACGACCACATGATCTGTTCGACGCCTGTAGGTCCCCAGTTTTCTTTCCTCTTTACATTACTCTTCCAAATTCTTATCCACTAACACACATTCAGCCCTCGCGCATGTGGCTCGGCATTACAGAGTACCTCTTCTGCAACCCCACGCTCCTCGAGGAAGCCATCGACACGGCCATCGACGACAACACGTTCCGGGCCGACGACCTGGAGTTCACCTTTGCCGCCCGGGACTGGAGCTCGCGTGTCAGTCTGGGTAACTTTGATGGCTACCGGGAGAAGTTTGAGGAGATCCAGAGATACTTCGAACCGAGGTTCCCGGAGGCGACCAAGTTAGGGAATGAAATGATCAAGGTCATCTTGCAGAAAACTCAGGAAACTTGAGGTTCTGAGTAGAACCCATCAAGGGTTTAGTAGATATTGAAGGAAAGCCCTGCGATAATTATACGCATGAAAGTGGACACGGATCATAACATATAGGTGTAGAATGCACGTCGTGAAGTCAAAAATATATACATTACGTGCATACTCATGTACCCAGCTGACCCAACGCCTTGTCCTTCAAACTACGCACTTGGATTTTCCACAACTCGATCGTGTCGGCCGCTTTCACATTTAGTTTCTTGTAGCCTGTCCGGACTCGAACTCAGTACTCTCCCCGATGTCGCAAACCCCAAAACCTTCTTTGCCTCCCTTGATCCCCTTCCACTCACAAGCCTCTTGCAGCTCCTTTGGTGGTGCCATGACCTCTTCCTCGGTCAACACCCAAGTACCCCAATGCATGCCTAGCGCTCTCCTGCATTTCGTGTCCACGAAGATGTTGACCGCATCTTTGGGGCTAGCATGCACGTTACTGAACATCCAACGAGGTTCGTAGGCGCCAATAGGGATAAGACCGAGATCGAAGGGGCCGCGATGTTGACCGATCTGTGAGAAAGCCGGGCAAGTGGGTAAGTGCGAGTACGCAGCCGAGTAGTCGTCTTCTGTGGTTGGAATGCTAGCCGGAACCGTGCGGTAGCCTGTGTCACTGGGTAGGGTCAGCATAAAGAATGAGTCATGAGTGTGGTACAAAGCAGACGTACCCAGCAAAGTAGACCTTCGCTCCGCCAGATTCCACACTCCAGCTTGCCCAAAGCGTCTTGGCCTTGTCGAAGGGCGTCCTTGCACTGATATGCTGACAAGGCAGCGCACCAATCGTTGCTGTAATACCACTAGTCTTGCCCATGTTCACCGAACTCACAGAAACAGAGCCAGCCCTACCCCCCTTTTGCGACAATTCCTCCAACTTGATATCTCTACTCTCCCACCAATCCAATTCTGTGACTTTCGTAACCCCGCTCTTCTCAAACCACTCTTTATTGCCTAGGGGCGCAAAGAAATGCGCCTCGGGGAATTTCTTTTTCAAGCGCTGGATTGTTGGGTAGCTTAAGTGATCGTAGTGATTGTGGCTTATAACTACTGCGTCGACAATTGGTAGATCTTCAATCTCACATGGAGGGGGCGTGTAGCGTTTAAGGCTCTTTATAGTGAACGGTGCACAGCATTCTTCAAAGACCGGGTCAAAGAGAACACGAAAGCCGCTCGGGAACTCTATATAGTAGCATGCGTGACCGAGCCATGTTGCACGAAGTCGTGGTGTCTCTCGGGAGGGAAGGAACATTGGTTTGTGGACTGGTACTGTCGGTGGCGAGGTGTCTGGATTGTGGGCTTGACCAGTAATCTTGCGCCTACCACGAAGTGTTAGTTCGCAACTTGTAAAGTCTTCGTAAAACTCCCGTATGCCGGACTTACCATAGCATACCCTTGATTTGCAGTTCCCAAGCACTTGACTCGATATAGCTATCCCACGGGTTCGTAAACCCCTTGCCGTTCTTCAGGTGATGTCTCTTTTCATCGGCTTCCTCGGGTTTCGCAGCAATCTGTGCTGGATTGCTTACCACGGCGTAAAGACCTACGCCAATACTTGCACCACCTATTGAACTCATCTTGAGCGTCCGAGCAAAGTGTGGTTTTTGCCAAAAGGGCTGACGTTTCCCCCAAACCTGGTAGTTTCGCGATTCACTGAGTAGCCTTCGTATGATGCGAGACGGAAGCGACAGGCGAGACATTGGATATATACACGCGTCTAGACTAACTCAAGCGGCCTAAATAGGAGCTATATTGTATTCGCGAAAGAGGAAAACAATGCGCGCCCACCCTCGGCCGCATTTCATGTGGTCGGCGAAAAGTTGGGCCAGACCGGAGATAGCCATCGTCGACGTTAAGGCCGTAGATGCATCCAAGTCGTCATGCAACTCGCTCGCTACTGGCCGGGCCCACCAGCCAACAACAGCATTGGATGAGCGGCTTGTCTCCTTGTCCGACTCTTTCGCCATGCGCGCACGCCCAAATTCGCTTGGGCAGACACTCTTCAGCTTGCGCGATCGCAGCGCACGATATATCGCGGTCGAATCGGCGGAACCCGATGTCGTCCGCATGACGCACGTCGCACGCCGCATATCCTGCGCCGCATGCAATACGCGGAGCTTGTACTAAACTGTGTCCACCCACGATGTCATTCATCTGAAAGAGAGAGTAGAGGTAATACATTCATAACGATAATGAAATAATGGGCCAAGCTGGATGGTACATCAGAGCTGACTAGATATCGCCAGTGCTGATAATTCGGAATTTGGCGATCACACCCACCTCAAACTCGCATTCCTGATGACTGACTGGAGGTGATGCCTGAACAGATCATACCACACAGTAGGGGAGTGTGAATACAGTGCCCATACCCGTGTAAGTGACGAAACACTGCCTCCATACTAACAGTGCATATCCCAATCTCGTCCGATAGCGATATCTTTGCAACCAAATCCCCTTGTGCGCTTCGGTATCTTCAAGTGATAGAAGTAACATCTACTACCAAGGTCGTTCCTCAATCGGCACTTCTCCTGTTGTTTTCCAATAGCTTATCGCATCTTGGTATGCTTTCTGGTAAGTCTTCCGTCGATCCTCCATTGACGGTCGGTCGGGGTTGTTCTGGTCGTAATCGTTTTCGATATTGCGGAACTCTGCGTCTGCGGGAAAGATCTTATCACCCGCAGCCGGCTGGATATAGTATACTCGCAAATCTTTGTCGACACGATTATCCTTGCTCCAGCGTAGCAGCGCGTCCAGATCTTGACATTGACGATTGTAGGTGAGCTCAGGTTCCGCCGCTGGCTCTCCTTCGACCCACATGTAGTTGAGAACATCGTACTGGACGTAGCACGTCAAATGATCCACCAAAGCGTGGAGACAATGCTCGGTATGGATCCAATCCATTGTATCGCTAAAAATGTGAAGATACGGAGTCAGTGTATATCTCACATGCAATTTGCGCGGCTACAACTTACTTTGGGTATCCGTAATAATTACGGTAAAGGCGCTTCCGGATGTGGTCGAGGCAGTGAATGTTATGTGGATGCGCGAATCGGGTGATGAACTTCTTTTCGCCGTAGCCGAAGCTTTGGGGGACACTGATATAGCGGTCTGGATCTTTGCCAAGGATGCGCATGTCGTCCTCCGTTATCAAGAATGGATAACCGGAGGTTAGCGCATGCCATGCTGCGTCAACTTCTGGACTTGGCGGTTGCTGCCAGATGGTTCCGTTACTTCCTGCGAAGACAGGAACGTTGGTATGGTTGGGGTGAGTGCTGCGATTGATTTCTTCCAAAAACGATGGCTCTATGTGATACTGTGTTAGTCACGTATTCAGCGACAGGAAGACCACGTACCAGATGAGCCCCGTTCATTGCGCAGGTATCCACTGTTGGATATCAAGCCAAAGACGAAGAACAAGATAGCCACCACAGCGTACCTCAAGCATGAGCAAAGCAGTGGGAGAGACGGGGCGGATTTGGGGCGAGCTTCACCGCTTGGACCTGTGGATGGCAAAAGCCCCTCTGACTCTTCGAGGTCTTCACTTCGAGGCGTTCTACGCGATGAGTGATTCATGTTGCTGGGTAAGCACTGAAAAAGTGTGAGAAACTATTACGTGCAATGCCTTCAGCATACAAAGTCATCGGGAGATAGCTGGACCCGCTGCGCGCTTTTGGGTGCAACAACGATAACGAGCATCACAATGAGATACTTGCGAACGACATCGCGGGACGGAGCCTTCGGAGCATCATCACTGAGGGGTACTGCATGCAGGTTGCGTAGGTACGGTCCTGCTTCGGCACATCCGCGGGCCTGTCGAAAGCTACCTAGGTACCACGTTAGAACTGTTGAAGGTTGAGTCCCGCGTCCGAAGCCGAAGCCGAAGACTGCGCGTTTTCTAGTCAAACTTTGTTGTTTCCTGGCTATTATGTCAGCTGAAGCCAACTACAAGAAGATCGACCGAAGATAATAACATCACCATTGGAGCGACACGCTACTATTGTGCAGTCTTTACGTACACGCCCATACTCTTCTCGCTCGTGAAGTATACCACTTCTCTCTTTTTAACCCGTAAAACAGGAAGAAAGGTACCAACCCACATGGAACGAATGCGGAGCCAGGACTCAGCTTAATCATAAGTATACAGGATCAATGTTCCAACGCTTCATGACTGTTCTCCAACAGTCGAGCATGGGCGCGGAAGCCGAATCTGAAAGCACCATAGAGGAGCGAATCGGCCTTACCTCACTCTACCCAAAGAGCAGCAAGGACACACCCAAGCCAAGGAAGAACCTCATCCTACGAACAGCTGCTGCCGTTCTTGTTGCTACCCTGGCTCTATGCGGAGCTTACGCGGTCGGAGCCCAAGCAATCGAAACGCTGACACGGGATGACGCCCCATGCCTGTGCGGATTCACAACTGCCGAGGGAATTTCGCGGAACTGCCAGTTCGATGAGATCGAGTTATGTTGGTTGAGGCCGGAATGCATTGACTTCGATCTCACGCATGAGTTCACGACAGCCTCTCGTTCTGACAAGGGGGGCGCCTGGCTATACCAGACAGAGCTGGATGGCAAGTACCGTCTTATCAACGGAACCGAGCTATCGATGCTCATCGAGCCCGGGAGGACCATATGGTTTACCTACGAGCAGCATGTTGTGCATTGCATCTTCTCGTGGAGGAAGCAGTTCCGACAGCAATTCACAGGCATTGTGATGCATATGACCGCATCGGATGAGGGTCATATCAGACATTGCGGTGAGATGTTCATGCTCAATGGTAAGTTGTGGCTATACGAAGTGCATGTGAGACATATACTGACTTCGTACCCCTACCTCTGCAGCTAGCTTGGAAGAGAGGCGAACCAAGCTGGTATACCCGTCTGAACTGTCCTCAGATTAGCTGGAGCTTCAGTCTATCTAGTTACATCGAGTGTATAGGAGCGATTAGCGCTCATCAAATGAATGCAGCATAATTCCGTCATAGACGATAGCTTCACTTTCAAAGTATCCGATTCGGTCAGAAGGCGCCTCGACAGATCCCAACGAATGAGTGGGGGTAGTTACAACACGGCAGTTCAGGTTGAGCATGCAGTTCGGCGGTAAGCTTTTGAGATACGCCATTATTCTGCTCACTCTCTCATACGTCCTATACGTAGCCTCACTATGCACTATGTTAGTGACAAACTTTACAATCAATGTTCAATCATGTTCAACCAAGACACGGCTCGGCCGACTACTATCAAACTACCCATCAGGTAGGGATAGGATAGTCATCGCACGGCAAATCAACGTAGTGAGTACTGGTTGATGGCACTTCGTTAAACTTTCAAGATATGCGTTGCTGCTCTGCCAGCTCTTTCGTAAGTTCAACAGGCCGCGTCACGATGCACAAGAACAACTCTATCAGCAGGTAAGTGTTTGATCATCGATGTCTTTACCAGTGGAGGGCGATGTACAAATAGCTGGGCAGACACCCCACAGAGAAATCATCTCTTGCCGTACAAACGCTTTGTATTGTGCAAGACGAATCTTCAAAAGCGATTCCCATCTTCTCGTTCGTACACAATTTTCAAGATGCACAAGAGCTTCATCATTCTCGTCGCGTTGGCTGGCTTGTCAGCAGCGACCGCTTCGCGTATGTCCTTCCCTGACCCACGGATAAGAAAGTAACTGTACTAAGTGTCGAAGCTCATGCAGAAGAGTTGAAGGACGTTAAGAAGCGTGACACCTACGTGGATCTGTTCAAGGACGACGGGCCAGCTCCTGCACCGGAAGAGGGTGGTGGCGCCTACAAACGCTCTGAAAGGGCCAATTCGGGGAAGCGTGACACCTACATCGATCTATTCAACGACGATGGGCCAGCTCCCGCGCCGGACGCTGGATCAGAGAAACGCGACACCTACGTCGATCTGTTCAACGACGATGGACCAGCTCCTGCGCCGGACGCTGGATCGGAGAAACGCGACACCTACGTCGATCTGTTCAACGACGATGGACCAGCTCCTGCGCCGGACGCTGGATCGGAGAAACGCGACACCTACGTCGATCTGTTCAACGACGATGGGCCAGCTCCTGCGCCAGACGCTGGATCGGAGAAACGTGACACATACGTGGATCTGTTCAAGGATGACGGACCAGCTCCCGCGCCGGACGCTGGATCGGAGAAGCGTGAGACCTAAGCTAATCTGTTCAAGGATCATGGAACAGCTCCAGCGCTGGAAGAGGTTAGAGAGCAGGGAATGATCGGGCCGCTCCAGTGGACGAAGGAAGAGTCGAGGACAAGGCGACTTGGTTCTAAATAAAAGGATGAGAATGAATCTAAATGTTTTTCTTTCCACACTGAACATCTTACCGTGCCTGTACTTGTTACGACCATGCAACACTACCGACTTCTGACATGTGCTTTTCTTGTGATTGCAACATATAGTGTGTCTATCACGTATCCAAGAACGCGTACTCCGTTGCACCCTCTCGAGCGTTCAATCAACGATGCCGAGGACTACTTCCAGTCTTTGGCGATTCAAGAAACGCACACATACGCACAGGCGGTAGAATCATATCGGCACCGACGCGGACGATGTCCGCCCCCAGGCTTCCGCGGCTTTCACGAGCGCCTCCAACAGTTGAAAGGGATATCAATCGAGCCATTCTGGGATCAAATCTATGACGACTTGGAGCCATTCTGGGGCATCACAGCACAGGCCACGCAAACTGCTGCGGCCTCGTTGGTCTCTCTCGCCGGGGTTCAGAAGAAAATCGAACGGCTCCAGGGTTTCTCATTCCGACGTGGAGAGGTCCGGGCCAATTGCCCGAGAGAGGACATGACCTGTGACGATCAACTGGGCTTGCTCAGAAGAATCGCTCCGTTGCTACCAGACATTGACGTGGCAGTGAGTGTGCATGCCTCGCCTCGTGTGCTCGTTCCTTGGGACGTCATGGACAGAGCCCGACAGCAGGCACGCCAGCATAGTCGATTAGTGTCACACTCAGCAGGCGCGCAAAGTCATATTCATGGAGGTGTCAGCAAGGCACTTTATGCCAGAGAGGAAGACGTCGTGAAAGGGTGGAATCGAGGTAAGCCGCAATATCGTCATATGCGAAGCTTCGCCAGCTAAAGTTTGGACCACACGTAGAGATTCCTCCATACTCTTTCCGCAGCATTGTCTGCCCTCCAAGAAACGCGTCAACCGATCACGTACCGCTTTCGGATTCTGCTGTTCAGGATGTGTGCATTCGACCAGAGTTGGCTGCTGTCCACGGCACGATGCTGGCGCCTCACCTGGTGTCGACATCGTCTACCCTTCTTCCTATTTTCTCGGCAACGCACATACGACACGTGAGCGCCGAAATCACGGTTCCTGACCTCCATACCTGGGTGGATATACCAAGCTTTACCCTCCCCGAACATCTGGTCAACTCGTCTATTGGTGTGGCGTGGTCAGAGAAGCGCAACAAGGCAAGATTTGGCTGTATCAGATACATATGAGACATGTACTGACTTCGTATGTTCGTCTCTGCAGGCTATCTGGCGTGGCTCCAATACCGGTGGCAGACATAATTCCTTGACCTGGATGAAGTCTCATCGCCATCGATTTGTTGCGTCAATGAACTCCACTTTTCTCAAGGCTGTTAGCAGTGGTCAGATCGACTGGGCCAATGCTTCTCTGAATCAAGCAGCACCCGAACCACCGCACTTTGAATGGATGCACGAGCATCTGGACGGTGCTTTTACACAACTGCGCTGCGCCGGGCGAGGCTGGGACGTCGGGAATGCCTGCAGCTACCTTGATCACCATTTCCGAACTGCAGCGCATACATCTATGGCTGACATGGCCACGTACAAGTACCTACCAGACATTGATGGCAACGCGTACAGTGGTAGGCACTCTTGTTCTCGCAAATGATGATATGTGGCATAACATCAGTTGTAGCTCGTTTCCGCGCATTGCTCATGACGGGCTCCCTAGTGTTGAAGGCCACTATCTTCGAAGAATGGCACCGCTCGCGGCTCGTACCGTACAAACATTTCGTCCCCTTCGACCTCGGCAGTCTTCCCGACCTTTGGCACAAACTCTGCTTCTTTGTCGGCGGATGTTGTCGAGGGAAGAGTTGTGAGAATCATGACAGGCATGCCGCAGCAATTGGCGAGGGCGCGGCGATATGGAGCCGCCGAGTTCTCCGTAAGGCAGATATGGAGCTATACTGGCTACGGCTATTGTTAGAGTATGCAAGAGTAGTGGATGAAAGAAGACACGTGCTATGCGAGCGGGACGATTATGAGTAGTCGTTCGGGAGAATATTCGGGAAGAAAGTGGTGTAGTTCGTCACATATGATCAGCCGCCAAACTTCTAAATTAGGAGAAGAATACTCTGCATTAAGAGATATTGAGATCAGTACGGGCTGGAGTGTAGAAGCCATGCCCAAGGCAGCCGCATTGCCGCGTAGCACATGATCTGAAGCTGTGTATGCTATGTTAGCAATGATGATATTGTACTCAATCTGGGCCTCGAAACAAGTTGAGCCATTCAATAAGACAAAAAAAACCTCCGAGGATTTCTGCGCGCGTGAAGATTCGATGTTTGTGTCCGTGCACGTGAGCGTGAGCGGCCGATCAGAACGCTGCCAAGCCACGGGCCCCGTCTCCTGGGCCCGGGCCGACAACATCCAAAACCCCAACAGCAGGGTGACGCTGGAAGCTGTCTGCAGCCATTCCGGGTTTTCTCACGACCGTCTAAGCAAAATTCGGACCTATGTAGGAACCTCTCGCATTACCCCTCTTTCTAGAACTGTACGAGCCGTCCACATAAGCGCTACGGGCCGTTGTCTTGATCGTTGACTTGGTAGACAGAGCTGAGCGCGATCTCGAGCAGGTGTCGAACGCATTTAGATATCGATCGGATCCGCAGTATGAATGAAGATGGTTCTGTAGATGAGGCGAGTGTGGCCCACAATACCTACCCGGGTGCTGAGCGACGTTCAGTTGCCTGGGGACATCGTCGATCATCACACAACGCACCAGGGTGTGCACATCGGGGAAATAGACATGTATTGTCGTCATGGGGGTCTTTCATAGGCGAGTTTAGATCTGGGGCTGGTCCACGAAAGCAAAGCAGCAGTCCTGTCTCATCGATTCGTTAGGTACCTCAGCTATTCGGGTTGCACTCGGCACATGGATGGTGCTGACGTACATAGAGTGATTATAAGAACCTTACAGCTGATTGCAATATCCAGTAGACTTTGTATGTTCCATCTATCTTGCCTAACATGAGAGGACTGTGGGTTTTAGCAGCTCTCTCGATTCCCACTCAAGCTCAGAAAGACCACGTTCATATCGGGCATGCCGATAAATCTCATGGCGAGGACTGGTATGACTGCGGTCCTTATGGAGGTAAGTCTTTACATGGGTAGAGTACAAACTAGGTCTATTAACGTCCGATTAAGGCTGGGGTTGTACTCCACCCCTGGGAGGCAGCGAATCGCCGCCGAAGAAACACTACTACGACAACAGCACTTTCAAGCAGTTGATAGACCACAACAACCCTAGCCTGGGGACTTTTGACCAGTTCTACTACTACGACACAACGTACTGGAGGGGTCCTGGTTCCCCGGTGATACTATTTTCGCCCGGAGAAGTCAACGCTACTATGTACCACAGCTTCTTAACCCCCAGCCATGCAACAGGAGCCCTGGCTGAGCAGATTGGCGCAGCTACAATTGTTCTCGAACATCGTTACTGGGGCGATAGCACACCATTCCGTAACTTCACCACTGAAAACCTGAAGTACCTTACTGTCGAGAACAGCATGAAGGATATAACATATTTCGCACGTCAAGTCCAATTACCTTTCGCTACCGACGAGAGAATTGGCAGCAGTGCTAAAGATGTTCCATGGGTAGCTATAGGCGGTAGCTACTTTGCTGCCCTGCTAGTGTGGATTGCAAGCCTCGACCCGGGCACCATATGGGCATACTACGCTTCGAGCGCATCAGTTCAATCTGTTTCTGACTATTGGGCCTACTTCCTTCCTATACAAGAAGCTATGCCGAAGAATTGTAGTAGAGACATCTCTCTTGTTATCAACCATATGGATGATATCCTCAGCGCTGGCTCTCGGGATGAGCAACACGAACTCAAGGCCAAATTTGGCATGCAAGACGTCGCTCATAACGACGACTTCATGAATGCTCTGGCGCGTGGTCCCTATCTCTGGCTAGGGAGTCAGTTCACATACAACACGGGCTTCTTCACGTTCTGCGACTATATTGAAAACGCAGTCAATGCCACCCTCAACGATCTTCCCTCTGAAGCTGGTGTTGGTGTCGATAAAGCGCTCGAAGGATACGCGGAATGGTGGAAAGAGGTCGAACTCCCTGGTTACTGCGCCGGGGATCTTTATCCTGAATTCAACACTACAGGTAATACTGACTGCTTCAATACCTACAATGCAAGCTCCCCACTATTCACCGACACGACGCCGAGGAACGCCATGAACCGGCAATGGTTCTGGATGAACTGCAACGAACCCTTCGGAAACTGGAAAGTCGGCGCTCCCTCAGGACGGCCATCGCTCATTTCTCGCCTCATAACAACAGACTACTGGATTCGTCAGTGCGGACTATATTTCCCCCCTGGACCGAATGGAGAAACATATGGTCTCGCAGCGGGGAGAACCGAAGAGCACTTCAATACGTACTTTGGGGGCTGGAATATCACCAACACAAGCCGGCTGATCTTCGTCAACGGCGAATTCGACCCGTGGAGAGAGATCAGTGTTTCGGCAAAAGGGAGACCCGGAGGTCCGTTGCAGAGTACCGAGCAGGTACCAGTGGAAATTGTGCCTGACGGTGTTCACACTAGTGACTTGAATACGAAGAACGGAAAGGTCAACGCGGGAGTGAAAGAGGTGCAAGATCGAGTGTTGAAGCAGTTAGTCGGGTGGGTTGAAGAATGGCCTGGGGAGGCCACATGATCAGCTATGCACATTGGCTGGCACGCAAGTACCTAGATACTTGCTACTACCGAGAGCCCTCCAGGCTACCTTTCAACACTTATACGACGTGATTTCCGATAACAACATTCCTGTCAATCATGAAGGAAAGCGTGAAGTCGATCTCGCCGCATTCCATTGTGGTTCTATTATTATATAAACTCATGATACAGACGCGCTCTGGAAGTTCACGCACGTCTACTTAAGCACTCTGCCGATCTTTCAGCACACATGCTTTTGTCGTAATAAGACAAATGCGTGTTTCAGTTACTCTCCAGATGTACTAGAGACCTGAGCATACTCTAGAAGACGATTTATAGCCAAAATGCATCTTGATCTATAGTCCTTGTTTGAGCCAGCCAAGATCGGAACAAACAAACTTAGAAGGACGGCTAAGATGATCTAGAGTTAGGCTACAGCGATCCTGCTGCATCTTGCTACTACATGGTTTGCTCTTATTCGCCGAATAACGTGTTGGAAGACGAGCATCGATCGAGTGAAGCTTAGCTTTGGGTCACTCATACATACCGGGCATACAGACAAACCTTGATTACTTTTCAGTCGCAAGTCAACTCGGCCGCGGCCATGTATTTCGACCTCATCCGTGAGGCTTGCACATACACACGGCTGGAGCAGATCTAAAACGCTCGCGTGTAATGCGCTCTTGCGGAAGCACACGGGATCCAGTGCTCCAACGTCGTCTGTCAGAACGGGTTCTACGGGATGGCGGGAACGCTTGATAGTGGTGCCGGGTGGCGTTGAGACCGAATTACCCAGGCTATGTTACGCCCAGATCGGAATGACCAAAACATCATCCTTGCTTGATTTACACAAGCCGGTCGGGGTTGTTTCCGTGATGACAGTCACTGCGGGATTAGCACCGTGGCTTCTTGCTCAAACGAAGGATGTGTGACTGACTCACATTTCAAGACCTGTCACATAATCGAACATACAATGAGAGCCACGGATGCCAGAAGAAGTAGAGTTGAATTTGGCGTTTCCTGTGCGACTGTGCCGCTTTTCTAGGATGTTTTTTTTTTCGCATTCTGATGTTACCCCCTTGTCAGGGTATCTCGTTGTATGACAGTTATACACTAAGCAAATCTTTCCTCCCGTTTCCCAAAGCAATGCCCAAACAGAACCGTGTAAAGCAAGAGGTATTTTTTCCACCACTCCGAAAGAAATAAAGCGAATCCCATCGCTGATCTTGTGCCATTAATTACAACCCGACTACAGCGGAAGGCGGGGATCGAGGAAAGAAGTCGTGAACGTAACAAGCGACCCTCCGGTGGTGGCGTGATGCTGGTCGCTACCGAAGGCTTGGTCGCATGGAGAGGCTTGGTGTGCCGAGTGCAAAAGCCGACTCCAGAGAAGAGAAATCCATAAACCGAGATAGGCAGCCCCGTAAACATTCTTGAGGCAGCGCTAGAGAAATGAACAATCGTAAGGTGCGAGATGACACCCAGGTAAAAGCAGGAACGCCGTAACCCACAATTTCGCTGACATGCTCCTATTAGACCATGGACAAACCAAAGTCTAAAACGTAATACCGGTGATACAAGGAAAGAGTGAAGGAAAACGAAGGAAAAAGAACCAGTGAAATCTATCATGCAAGATGATCGCAAGCCTTGTGCGTTTTCGTGAGATCCGGAGGCGCACCAATATGCTTGCAGATAGCAGAAGGAATAAGGCAATGGCACCTTGAGAGTGTCTGATAGTCTAGACTCGAGGGAATCGAAGTAGCCAGATGTGTCCAGTGATCGGAACTGGGTCGGCTTGGTAGGCCATGGTACTTCGCGAAACAGAAGGTAACTTTTTGAACATAGGAAGTGCTGGAATAGGCAGCCGAATATGTATCCGTGAAGGTGTGGCAAGGCGATGTCGCTTTGATATGCGGCCGGTAGGTGGCGGGCAATTAGACGGCAACAGCCTGTGGGCCATAACCAGGAGCCATGTAGTAAGGCGGGTGCCTCTGCACGCAGTAGGCACATCCGCAGCTGAGACCATGCTGGTTCCATGCAGACGGTGTGTACTGAGTGGAGTAGGCGGGTGGGCCATAATTGGACGGCTGCTGAAGCGCTTGCGCAGGGGCGGGCTGAGACAAGGGTGGGAAACCGAACATGGTGCGACGCGAGTATCCCTCAGCTGGAGCCCAAGTACCCGTTGTGCCGTAGTACTCTGGGGTGGTAGGGCCCGTGGTCGGTGCTGACGCAGGAGAGTGCTCGCTAGCGGACCGCCATGGGTCGTACTGCGAGTAGGTCGGAGGGTTGTATGCAGAGTGTGCCGACTTGGGCGCATAGTCGTACGGTGGAGTGTAGGCCTGGTGCATCGGCAGAGGAGGAAGCGGCTTGTTGGGGTTGAGTGAGCGTCGGTGTACCGATGTGTCGATAGGGCTGAGCTTGTTGCTGCGACCAGAGCGGGCAGCAGCACTGTTCTGGTAGTCCTTCCAGTGCTCTGACCATGATGTCCAACCATGCTGCTCAGATGGATCGCGATGAAGCTTGAACTTGATTGCTACGAGCCACTCTAGCTCCAGCTCATTCAGCTCATGAACCTGAATACCGCTAACCTCGGACCACGAACGGTTGATGAAGGTGTTGTCGTCCAAGAACTTGCTACCAAGCACAAGCGCGATGGTGAGGAGACGGAACAGGTGAGTGTCGGTCTTGGGCTCGTGAGCTAGCATAGGCATCCTGCTGGACAGGTAGTACATGCTGAGCAGGATGGTAGCCGAGGGCAGCCGTGTGGCGCAAAGCACCTGGTGTACCCATTTGCGGAACGACGAGGGCATCATGCGGCCGGGCGTGATGAGTCGTAGGGCTGTCTCGCACACGAAGTCGGTCATGACGTCCATGTCATAGTCCAGCTTTGCAGACACGCCGCCGACAGGCTTCTCTTCCTTGGCGGGCTGACTCATTCGCTGGTTGTACTCGTGCACGCGCTGCTGCTGCATAGCCGCCTCTGCCAACGCGTGGCCGGACTGTGCGCGCATGGGTGGCAGGGTGGTTGCGCCCATGGGATCGTAGAAGGAGCTCGCAGGTGGAAGACTGGGAGGCGCACTGCTGAGGTAGGTGCCGGCCTGCGGGTACATGGGTGGCATGGCGATGGCCAGTTGGCCGTAGCGGTCTGCGAAGTCGTAACCATCATCTTGCTGCCGGATCGCGGGGCCAGCGTACGCGGGCTGCTGCGGTGGGTATGAGGCGCCACAGGCAGAGTGGTAGCTGGGGACGAACTCCTGGGGAGATAGCCGTGGCATGTTATGCCGGGGGTAGAAGGAGGGCATGATGGTGTGGGACTGCCGCAGAGAGAAGACTGGCGAGGCTCCTGGCGTCGTGTTAGTGAGTGCTGGCGTGACGGGCGTGGCCAGCGGCTTGGGGCTTGTGACGTACAGTCTTCTCGTTCGCGCCGCCTCTAGAGTTGCCTACGGACCCTCTAGAAAGATGTGCTCATTCAAGGAAATGCGACGTCCGGGAGGTGTTTGTGGGCGGTGGAAATGGGTCGCGCTGGTGGTTGCGCGGAGGCGGTGGGTGGCCGGAGAAGTGCCTGGAAGGGAGGCAAAGGGCGCGGCGAGAGGTGAAGGGCAGCTCGAGGGTGATGGAGCGCAGGCAGACCGGGGCTAAGTCAATAGATCCGGCGATGCGAGGTCGTGGTGGGAGATGTCGCGGAGAGTCGAGGTCCCTGGGGATGGGCGGCAAAAGAAAACAGGTTGAAACCAAGGACTATTACACAGTACAAGCCCAAACCAAAGCCGAAGAAAGCACTCGCAGCGTGTGGACAGCGGCGGAGGGGACGAGGCGTTGGGTGTCGGAGCCAGACGGACACGTCTACCCGTGAGTGCAGGTGTGCTCGTTTGCAAGCCCGCGAGACAGAGCAAGCGTCGGGAGGTGCTGGTGAGCGGGCTGGGGATGCCGGACAGCCGAGATTGGGGGCGCACGTCCGTTGGGGCTTGGGGACTGTGTCGCGACGAGCAACGCCTGCGACGACGACAGGACGAGGGAGATGGGGAGACGGGGCACGGGGAGAGTGAGGATGGGGAGGGCAGAGGGCGGTGATGTGGGTGTATTCGACACACACCGTTAGCGAAGGCCTAGCAGCAGCAGCGAAGGGGCTCTGGGACGCCCGCAAGACCGTCGCCATCCGAAGGCCGCACCTGCAAGAATGGTTCATTACTTGCCCGCTCCTCCACTCATGTGCTATGAAAACTCTGCCTCTTGCAGTTAGTGGGTCGCAGCGTCGACTCCAGCCCGCGTCTTGCGGTGACTGGCACTCATGACTCTCGCCGCAGGAGCGCTGCAGTCGTGGTGCAGCGCTGCACAACTCCACCGCGCCCGGCCAATGAACGCTGCCAGGGACCACCCTCTGCACCCGCGACAGAAGCCAGCCACGTATCGCCCGCAACCCGGCCTGCCCTCTTCTTTTGGCGCGCCTGCAGTAGCGGCCTCACTGGTCCGCTGCGCCGTGGTGAGCACCTGTCATCTGAGCTGCTTGGGTTGTGAACAGTGCTCGAGTGCCTGAATTGTGAAGACAGGAGTCAATTTGCACTGGGCGACGCGCAGCCCCGTGCCAGTCTGCGTTTTGTTTTGATGGCTGCTCTCGTGTCGTGGCCGTGGCAATACGCCGGGCCCAAGAATAGCACTGCCATCGCGCACTTCACCACCGACGCGGACCCGTTCGCAGTGCAAAATTGTGCCGCGGCCGTTGAGCGCTCCTGCGACGCCTGGCCTTGTCCGTCGGGCGGGGCCACGTCCTACCATGGGCAAGACGGAGGGTGTCGCGATCAGCGCGACTTATGCAAATCGATCCCGAATCTGATGCCCATGGTAGCGTGGCAGTGACAACGTCGGCGGCGAAACCGGACTGCCTGGTGCCTGTAGGCGAGCGTCATCAACGTCCTCGTCGCCAAATTGCTGCTCGTGCAATCGTCACTGGCAACCCAAGCGCTCGGCGCCCCCCTCTGGGCTCGGTGCAATATCGTAAGCAGGTGCCCACTGTATGCACTGGGATGCATGTGAGGATGTTCGAGCCTTCGAGGCCGGCACCTGCTCCACTCACACCGTCCAACATATTTCTTGCCCACGTCCTTGGCCGCGGATTGGCCCCTCGAGCTCATCAATACCCATAGTGACGCTTGCAGCCCTTACCGTGATTTTCCATCAGGCACCAGAAACATCGTGTTGGTCATGCAGCTGACTTCACCATCCCGCGTAGGAGGCAATATTTGTCTCGTGTGGAGTCGAACGCTACGTCGTCCACAACGATATTCACGGCACTTGAGTTTACGTCAGGGATGCGGTGAGGGCGAACACTATGGGCTGGAGAATGAATAAATAAGTGCCGGCAAGGAGATGCACGCGGTACTGGATTGGCAAGCGATGTTGCTAAGATAACTTGAAATCAAAGTGGCTTAGCGCAGGAGTAGCACGTGACCGAGTGTGAGGATAGCCAGGCATCGTGAGATGGCTGAGGCGGTAGTGAGATATTTCCTCTCTACCCATTTCAAACGTCTGAGCCTGTGGTACCTTCCAGACCGGCCATGAAAAGCAATTACTGCGAATATCCTGCGCATTTCAAAGGTACCCAAGGCTCCTGCTTGGAAGATTGATCGCACGCGCGTTTTCGGCTCACACAGTGCCCAACGCGTTCGTGGTGCGCTGGCAATACATGCCGCTAATCCGCATCGCATGACACTGGCAAATACACGACGACAGCAATGTCCTTGCCGAAGGAGCACGAGATTCTGGTGGCCAAGTTGTATGAGGCGAACACAGCGCAACAGTTCAAATTCATTCAGATTGCATGCGTTTTGCACGTAGACTCGTCAAGTGACCGTGATACTTAAAGGTCAGAGGTCCCAAACGCCGATGTAAATGCTCACTCCCGTGGTATATCCCAAAGCTTTTCACGCCCAAACCAGAGACGAAACCCAAAAAATATTGACCTCGCGTGGTCTAATTCATCTGCCTGATCAATTCGTTGATCTTGTCTTCCCGGTTGCCCAAGTCACCACCTTCGATGAAGTGCTTGAACTTCCTCTTGCGGAAGCCACCAGTAGGGCTGTTAAGCTTGAACGGCCAGAGGAAGTTCGAAGCAGCCTTAAAGTTCGGCCCAACGGTGCAGATCTCATGGATGAGGTCTTCCATACAGATCATGCCGTATTTGCCAAGGTTCTCTTCGATGATCTCGTTGTCCGTCAGAGGAAGGCGTTGCTTGTCGACCTTGCCATAGCCACGCTCTGTATCCCAGTTAATATCTGGCAGTAAACTTGCATCTGTACCGAACTTACTGTAGATGAGCTCACGAACCGACTTCTGGTTCGGGTAGCCATAAGCAACGAAGGGCTCAACAATCTTCAGCATCTCCATAGTCGCCTTGGTAAGCTTGACGAAGACGCCATTGTTGATCTGAAGTAACCGCAGAAGCTGCAGTGTCTTGCGCTTCTTGGGATCAATCTTGTTGATACCCTTTATCCGGACGACGAAGGCGAGTTTGGGCTCGGCGGGGACGTATAGGCTATCGCTCTTCTTGGCCTCGCGCGACAAGCGCACGCGCTCCCGCTCGGCATCGCGGTACTCCTTCACATACTTCTCGGCTCTCGTGAAGATGACCTCGCGCTTCTTCTTGCTCTTGTCTGTGTCATGTCAGCGCTGTCTGCAACAGTGTGTCATGCCATGAGCTCCAGTGAGGACGATTGCATCATTCCCGAAAGATGGTTAACAATTCGACAACATTGACCGTAGTCTAGCCGATAGTGTGGTAGTTATAATCATCGTAATCGCCCTCATGGATCGTCGATAGCATGCTGGGGTTGGTCGTACCTCGCTTCTCGCGTGTTGCGATCGCGCGCTCCTCACGAGCCTTCTCCTGAGACTTCCTCTTCTTGAGGAGGTTCTCAGGCACGAGAGTGATCTCACTCTGTGTGGGAACAGTTCTATTGGGTAAGGATTAGCTTTGGAAACTGCGCGTGGTGTAGGGACAACGTACGACTTCGACGACATGTTGAAGTGGTGTTCGAGGAATTCTTCGGAAGCTCAATTTTTGCCAGACTCTTAGCGTTAGCGCTAGCCGCTATCCCGCAAGCGCGGGCGCCAAGATGCTGCGCCCCACAAAAACAGATGCAGCCGCGACCGAGGTCAAGGGAACATGAGCGCTCCAACGGCTTCGCATTATATCCGCTGTACACCTTGTTTACGTCGCTGAGCATATACGGTAGAGTCTGTACTCCGTCGTATCCCATTCTACATCATACCTCTAAATAGGATGCATTTGGCAACCTTTTCTCGAGTTGCGTCCACCCGTGGACGTACGAGCTTCTGATGTCCACGGGTCTTTATGCCTTTATTTGCAACAGAGTCCCCTGTTACTGGTGCTGCTTTTCCTCCCTGTCATCGCTTTTATGGTCATCTCACATACTTTTTGACGGCCAACAAGAGCAATCTCGATGACAGCCACGCTTTGAGAATGCCTTTCCGCCATTGGTCTTCAAACCGATCTCAACTGAAGCCCGGCAAAGGAGCGCCTTGCTCACCACGGGCAGCAGCAAACTTCCTTCGGTTTTTCTCCGAAGAAGATTACGATCTTTCCGCCATCTCATGTCGGTTTACATGAGCGTTTGGAGCGATTTCGGCACCCGAGGTATACTCAGTCACCACTGACAAATTCCTCCCAGGCCGCTGCTCCTCTAGTACGACATTGTGCATAGAAAGGGCTCCTCACATCAAGGTCATCTATTCAACCTTTGTTGCGCGAAAATTCACAATGTCACACAGCCGAGCGTGTCCCTACTCATAAACGCTTGATGTCAGCCTGGTTTACTACTACTCTACCAGGCCACAAACTTCCACATCAACTTCGCCCTCGCGCGGAACGACATCTATATTGTAACCACTGTAGTCATGACTGAACCTATTCCGATTCGACAAGACCCCTATGCCTTAGCTTACCGGTATCGTGAGTATATGAAAGAGAAGCCCCGGGGTCCCGCGGAGCGCAGTAACCCATACTACGAGAGGCTGCTCGCGAATTTACCTGATCCTGACATCAGTTCTATGGATAACCGCTCACGCGCCATTCGGTACGCAAAGAAACATTATGAATGCTATTATGAGATCAGGGATATATGGCGCATCATACGATGGCTGCCACCAGCCGACGAGGAAGATTCTAGCTAGGCGGTAGTAGGTGAGTTCATGGGAACTGGCAACAATCACTATGATGGTTTTTCTTGTTTTGTATTGCTCTATCCCAGGAGTTGATGTCAAAGTTTGATTTTGATGGTTATGCTACTACCACCTTACTAAGTTTGCTCGTTGTTATTGGATTTATGATACATCCTAAAATGCCCGCCGTTCCTATAAGATTCTCAATCAAGTATACCGGCATATGATGCATCTTAAAAAATAAGCGTCTGCTTGTAGAAGGACCGCGCCAACATACTAAGCTACTTTGATCATGTCCCGTAATGTAGAGACAAGTGCACAAAACTCTTCTTCATGAATCGACATCATTGATCCTCTCCGTTCGACGTACACCACTGGTGGGTTTCCCAATACAAAATCCCCAACTGACACCATCGTCTACGGAAATTGCACTCTTTTGCCAACTCCCGAATGGCCGCCTTACATGCCTCACATAAAGCATCCCCGTCGCACCTTCCTGATTAGTCCCTTCGCTGTCGTTCGATATCTACACCACGGCACAAGACACCCGCGAACCTGGTCTAGACCTACTCTGAACCCTCAGATCGTTCGTTTCACAAATGACGAGATTCGCTTTGCGCCACAGGAAGCGCTGTGCCGTTTCGTTTCACTACACCCCAGGTCCCACTTGTTTCACACAGTACCATGTTCTGCTGGCCTTAACCGTAACGCTATACCGTATTGCATCTTGGAAAAACCTGCTGATGTATACTGTTGCAGGTCTTCTTTTCGTGGTGCCGGAGAAGAAGGCCCGATAAGTGTTTCTGACATGCTATAGTTGGGCACAGTTAAGAAACAGAGCGGTGCACAATGATACGTTCAGTCAAGTGGCAAGTACGATGACGAGTGTCTTTTGTGGAATTGCTATCGTCGAATAGTAGAATACTTGTACATTTAGAGGGATATCGTTAACGCATGATAAGACTCCTGGAGCGCCATGCTGATGAAACGCCGATTATGAGGCATGAAAACGCCACACGGTAAGTGTGGATAATGATGATGACGAAGTTTGAAGAGCCCGTGTAGGTGAGTATCGTGGTGCGAATGTCATGGGCAAATACCAAGGTTCGCCATGCTGTCGTACCCCAATGACCCGAGTCCGCTGTCTCTAGGCCCACCTTCTCTATGGTAGGAAATGTGAATAGTGGCCTGGAACCCGCTGTCTGCACTTCTCGCAGTCTTCCCGGTAACCCATACTGAAACGTCCCATACCGGTCAAAGCACCGCTTCGTTTCCTTCCGCGAGGCGTCGAAGGTGGGGCCAAGGTGGAGGATGACTCGATATCCATCTGATCGGCCGTACTGGTGTGCGAAAAACTAAGTCGCGATAGTTGTGACTGGGTGAAAGCGGTTGGCGTATCTGGAATGTCATCGTCCTCGGATATGGGTGAAGGCATGCGTCTAGTCCGATCTTCGTCTACATCCTGCCTCTGTCCCTTCCAGGCTGGTGGAGGTGCCTGCATTGACGGTACATTCGAGTTGTTCATAGCTATGCCACCGGCTGATCCGCTCATCGGATAACCCAATCCGCTCATCCCCCCTCTCTTAAAAGTCGGGTGTATGGGTGTGGGTATCCGACTATTGTTGTTGACGGCGTCTGAGTTGAATAGCGATGGTTGGAGCATGGGCGGTCGCATGAAGTTGCTGCCAAACGAGTTGAAGGCGGGCGACTCTGGCGGCTGGCTCCGAACATCCATGTCATCGTCGTCCATATCCATATCCATGTCCATGCCACTTGATTCTCTTGATATACAGACAGGTCCACCATATATCGAATCCGGCGAATTCGCTCCTCCATATTCTGAATGTGCCGGTGTCATAGACCGGATGTCCGTAAAGAGTCTTGGTGGGGTCGACAGCGATTGATGTTGGAACTGGTCGTGGTTGGTCGGCTCGTTGCTGCCCGGTCGGGATTTCTGTACCGCCATTAGCCAAAGCCCGGCACACGATATTGCCGACATACCTTGAGGTACCTTTCCTCGTCGAAATCCGAGTCTGAATCGTCGTCGCGCCCTCGCTTCCTGGCCATGAAGTGAAATGCAGACATGGTGATGTAGACTAAACGAGTGGTCCTTCCCTACGTCGGCGCAACGCGATCAACGCGTCGGTGGAATGGTAACGAGATGATTGTGGTGGTGCAGTGAGGGTCGAGAGGGGTGCGGCTGAGGAAGCGGGACTGCGATCGAGAGACCTGGTCGGTATGTTTGACGCAAGCCGGGCGGGGGGTTGATATGACTATCAGGGGCGCTGTTTCAGGTCGCATGAAAAGAACCAAGGCTTGGATGGTGGAGTCGCGCGCCTCAAGCGACTGTGGGGGGAACTTGCGACTTGGTTGCCGGGAGTTGGAGGCCCGTCCAGATCCAGCCCGAGGTGTCGCTTGCCGGCGGTGCGTGCGAGAGATAGTCGCGATGATGTCGACGATGGTGTGGCTTAGCGTGGCGGAGTGGTGATTGGCAACTGAAGCCAAACCTTGAACTCGCCGAAACCGAGGCAGGTACGGCATCACGTGGGCTGTGTATCTGCATGTCCAAGGGGAAGGGGAGGAGCCTACGTTCACTTGTCATGGCGGGATGTGGCAGGAGGCGTGTGTGTGTAGCCACCTGGACATGTCGCAAGCTGAATGCAGGCCTCTAGGGGTCGGAGAGATGCTGTTGGAAGGGATACGGGCTGAGTGAGCCGTTGCTGCAGCTTTGGTCAGACAGTGCCGCCAACGCTTCCATCCAGCCTGCCAGCTGCCACCTCATACCAGAATTCAAAACCAGGCCGATCTGCAGACTACACCAAGAGGAAAAGGTCATGTTCACGCCGTCGTCGAGCTCCAGCAGCAACATAGACGTACATTGACCAACAGGAAGAGGGCGATTCCCAATTCCAGGGTAACGAGCTTGGCGCACATGCAGCTGCAAAGCTCCGTCGACGGTGTATCGATAGCCTGCGGGACCAGAACCAACCATCAGCCCCACCCCGACCTAAAGTTTCCCAAATAATTTGGTGGCATATGACTGTATTTGCAACGCCCTCACTGTATCCTTTGCCTGTCATTCTCGCCGACCTCGGACCTGCGCCTGCATACACCATCTGCGCGCTTGATTTTCTGACTTGAGACGTTCAACGCCCCTCCTTGCACTCTACTGCACGCCCTGTACAACCTCGCTGCTGTACATCCGCATACGTCTGTGCCACAGTCCAAGTAAGACTGACCGCAAATCGACAGTCGCTTAGACAGCCTACTAATATACACAAAGATAGCCTACCCACTGTACAATGGCTCCCGCTGCAACAGAAACACCCGACATGTCCATCAACCCGAGCGACGATGTGCGCGTACTTGGCTACGACCCGCTGATCCCACCCCAACTTCTCGCGTCCGAGATCCCCATCCCCGCACATGCCGAAAAGACCGTCATTCAAGGTCGCAAGGAAGCCGCCAGCATCATTACCCAGAAAGATGACCGTCTCCTCGTCATGGTCGGGCCCTGCTCGCTCCACGACCCAGAGCTGGCACTCGAGTACTGCCAGCGCCTCAAGGCCCTCGCCGACAAGCTTCAAGACAACCTCTGCATCATCATGCGCGCCTACCTCGAGAAACCACGCACAACCGTCGGCTGGAAGGGCCTGATCAACGACCCAGACATTGACGAGAGCTACAAAATCAACAAGGGCCTGAGAGTGTCGCGCAAGTTGTTCGTGGACCTCACATCCGCGGGCATGCCCATTGCCTCCGAGATGCTCGACACTATCTCTCCACAGTTCCTCGCCGACCTTATCTCTCTTGGTGCTATTGGTGCGCGAACAACCGAGTCACAATTGCACCGTGAGCTAGCCTCTGGTCTCTCTTTCCCTATTGGATTCAAGAACGGTACCGATGGAGGCTTGACCGTGGCGGTCGATGCGATTGGTGCTGCTGCTGCCAAGCACCACTTCATGGGCGTAACGAAGCAAGGTCTGGCTGCTATCACCAGGACGGCAGGTAACGAGCACTGCTTCGTTATCCTTCGTGGTGGATCCAAGGGTACCAACTACGACAAGGACAGCATCAAGGCTGCCAGGGAGGCTTTGAAGAAGAAGAACCTGCCTGAGGTCATGATGGTCGACTGCTCACACGGTACGTTCCTGTATACAAGAATGCTCTACCAACACACACTAATATCTGATAGGCAACTCCAACAAGAACCACCGCAACCAGCCCCTCGTAGCCAAGGACATTGCCGACCAGATCCGCAACGGTGAGACCGGCATTGTTGGTGTCATGATCGAATCCAACATCAACGAGGGCAACCAGAAGGTCCCCCCTGAGGGACCTAGCGGTCTGAAGAAGGGTGTCTCCATCACAGATGCTTGCATTGACTGGGATAGCACCGTCGACACTCTCGAGAACCTTGCATCTGCTGTCGCCGAGAGGCGGGCAAACCAGAGCAAGTCCAACGGTGCACACTAAACGCATCTGTCGAGTGCAGTGTTCGGGTTAGATTATGTATATAGTATGGGGTATTTGGCGTTGGCAAAAGTCTAGAGAGTTTGGGATATGGATGAGACGATAGGGACTGACTTATGATCGATGAACGAGATGCATGATTGAACCAATCAAAATTCTTGGCTTCAACTCCAAATCACAAAACATCCAACGCCTGAATGCCCACGGGTATCTTCGTTCTGACGTTCCTGGCTCTTATCACGTGCTCTCACTCATCTTCTTCCTCGTCCACCACTTCCTGCTGCTGCGTGCTGCGCCGATTACCGCCAGTGCTCGTCCTTGCTCCCGTCCAAGCCGCCCTTTCTCCTACAAACACGTCTCCCGTACATTCCGTCTGACACTTGGGACACTTCCTACGATCCCCGCTCCTGCCTCGATAGTAGCTATTAGCACACGCATCGTGCCACCGAACCCCACACTCTTTGTTGTTGCACCTTATGCCAAACGTAACAATCTCCTTACATCCCTCACAATCCCGGATCCTGATAATCTCCCGCCCATCCTCGTTTTCTTCGGCAGACTCATTGTACGTTTCCTTGAGGTAAGCGCGGAGTTCCATGAGCGCGCGTGGAGCCAGGGAATAGTAACCCGCTTTGGACTTTTGGAAGAAGGCTTGCGAGACGAGTGTTTCCAGGACCTGATCTGCCTCGGCTATCGTTATTCCCGTATCAGCGCTGGCCTGGGTGTCGTCTGCATCGCCGTTGATCTGGCTCTGTCTGCTGTTTGCCTGACTCTGTCTGTTCCGGCGTGAGGTGCGAGCAAGCTGTGAGGCTTCTGTATGCTTCACCGCCATGACTTCGCGGATGTTGGTGTTGTTTGTCTCAAACATTTGGTCGAGGACGCGTCTGATGTATGCGATTTCGTTTGCGGAGAAGGTGGTAGCGAATTGGGTGACGGTGTCGCTTGCGTTGTTAACGAGGGCGTATATGCTTTCTTTGGTTTGTTGATCGCGTGTTGATCGGATCTCGTAGTCGAAGGCTTCGATTTTGGCGTTTATGGTTTGTATGGTGGACGTGATGTTTGGCTGGGTTACGTCGCCTGCTGTCCATGGGCGCTCGGGGTCTGTCGGTGTCGTCAGCTTGTGCGATGGCAATGGCGTAAAGGAAACGGACTGTGTGCAGTCATCACATAGGCAAGGATAGACTTTATTTCGTCTACTGTGAGGACGCTGTGCGTATGGAACGCCTGTAAGAATGCGCGATGGATCCCGTTGTAACCTTCTTCTTCGGCCGGGGCGCGCACGAAGGGCGATTCTTCGCGAGACATGTTGCGTGCGAAGGATGTTGGATAACTTTGAGTGAGATGTAAAGACGCGTAATTTGACTGCGCGACAGCAGTTTGGTAAGTGCGGCAACGGATCACTTACGCGATCGCGGGGAACCTGAAAACGCGTCAACGCGAAACCACGTGAATGTGTTCCATGCCACCTACCCGACCTGCGTCTCGGAGCATTTTCCAAGCCACCATTATACAACAGCATTTTGATGGGACAAGCTGCGCTTGCAATGTATGCAATTACTATGCAAGAGCTGTAATAGATCCACTGTCTTCACATACGGAAATGTTCTGGAATAATGCCTCGGGCACCTAGTGATTCGTAGAAGATACAAAGACAAGCGCTTCGTGAGCCATCTAGACTGTGTCTACCATCCTTCCATTCATGCTGCATTCAAATTCATGTAGCTAGCACCCCCCGGGCGCTACCTGTGCAAGTGCGTATAATACAATATCCTAGCATTCCCATCCATAGCTCGTCAAAGTCGTAGCTCTGATGCTGTCCTTCCTATCTCATACAGGCAGATCAGCATTTCGCCTCGCACCGCTTATCGTTTCCAGTGCCTTGGCTATATATGGCCCAATCACCGGTACATTGCTGACGAAGCCCGCAATGGTCATGAGAAAGTCTCCAAACAGCACAAGTATGCCGTACAGTTCGATTATGAAACCGATGAAAGCCCAACGCATCAGGATAAGTGATATACCAGCGACGAATGCCACCGTGCCTTTCCATTTCTGCTTGCGCGCGAAGAAGGCGACGGTTTTCGTTGTTCCGATGATGAGTGTGAGACCGATCAGAAAGAGTATCTATTGGGGGTATTAGAGAGGGTTCGATAGCGGAGGACTCGGTTCGAGGAGGTCGAAGACGTACGTTTCCCATTGCCAGCCTGTTCGCATGTCAGTAAAGGCTGTACGTATATGCAGAGTTGAAACGTACATTGCGCGATCAAAAAACATCATGACACCTCCCATCAGAAAGAGTCCGCCTGTTCATGCTGTCAATCTTCTGCTGAGTAGTGGGCGCATTCGTGGTGGTGGGCGCGTACCTACCCCCTGAACAGAAGGCGACCCCAATCTCTGTCATTGCTGTTAGCTCATGTCCTATGCGGTGACTGAGGCTGCATGTTTGCGTAACTTACTCTGGGTGTCTGAAAGCCACATAGTCGGCATCTTGGTATTTTGTTGTTTGTACAGTGCGCGGCGTGCGAAATTCCGTAGCGATGTGGAAGAAGACGGCGTAGGAGAGGAGAAGTAGTAGAGTGGCGCCTAGTCTCGATGTATATCTGGCATGAAGGTGCTACCTTTCGTCTTGCTGTCTCGTGTCCCCTTGCGAGTGAAGACGCGGCGCGCTCAATCGACGGTCGGCCCGAAGCTCACCCTTGCTAGCGCTGCAGTTCCCGCGGGTAATCGCATAAAATTCTGGTGGCATGCTCCTCAACCTCTACACCTCTCGAGTCCATCTAACGCAAGAGCAGCTAGACAAGGCTCTGATATTCATCAGGGAAGAGCAATCGATTTATTGTTCGCTTGTAGTTACAAGACACTCGAATTATCATTACAACATAGATCCCGCCCTGACAACAGCATGCTTCAAGCTGCTGTAACTAGGAATCCTCCCTCGAGGCCCTGGTATCCTGTCTTATGGGCGCAGAAGAATACTGGATCACGGTTAAGCCGGAGCACCTCCTTGAGCCACAAGCCGAGAGGCATGTGGTGGGTGGAGAGTAGTTTGACTTTGATGATCATACATAAACCTTGAATAAGACTCTATCTGAGCAGTGTTCCTCGCCCGGCTCAGAGGCATGTTGTCAGCTTACTTGGTCTCGCGCATATCAACGAATGGACGAGTAGTCGCATATTTGATGAGTTGAGCGATGCGCCACCCGTGCAAGACGCATGCCGATGAGTCGACTTTGGAGCAGCAATAGCTACGCCAGCACCGAGACATGCTCACTTCAAGACTGTGTGTGCACCTCTGGCGGCGAGATAACCCTCGGATACATTCTGCGGCATGGTCCGAATGCCTCCAAAGACCTCCTTGTTGTGATAGCGTAGACGCGTCTTGGGGTCGGTGTATGGCGCAGGAAGGCCGGTGATGTCGCAGTACTTCTTTTGACTGCTCGGGTGGAAGCTCGGGGCTGACTCGATGTTGGTGTATGTAGGCGCCGGCCCGGCAGCAGCCCTGCCGTTCTTCTCCAGCACCAGCGTGCTCAGGCTCTGGGCTGCTTGAGCGATGTTGGGCTGGCGGCCTGCGTTGCCTTCAGTGGCCACAGCAGGTGTTGAGTTGCCACTGTTGTTCTGCGTGGCCATTACTGAGGCTTCTTTGCGCGATGCCTCACCGAGAATCTGCTTGAGGTTCTTGTTGCGGCGTTGTGGAGGCTTCCAGTTGGGGTTGCGGAAAGGCTTGGGTACCGCGTAGACGTCAAGCTTGTCCAGGAGCGCTTGATGCGTCTTGTCGTCAGAGGCCGCTGTTAGGGGTGCCATATTATGAGTTGTCAAGAAGCCAGCAAGTCGCAGTCGGTGGTCTCGTCGCGCTGTTCGCTTGCCGATGTCCAGGGATGTGTCTAGGTGTCGTGATGCTCGGGTGTACGTTGTGGCAAGAACGTTTGGGAACGTAGGAGAGTCTCGGTGTTTGTATCGCGATGGAGCTTGCGGAGGTGGAGCTCTTCCAAGGTTCCGTCTCGGGACCTGCATGTGCATCCTCTGCACTAACTGCTTTCATCCTCCCCACCAAACAGCTCCAACGCGTACTATCAACTGCAACACTATCGAGTCGCCAGAATGGTAGGACGGCATGAGAAATCTATTGCAACCGGCGCGTAGTTCTGACCGCGTTTCTAGGAAAGCCCTCACGAGCACCAACAGAGCCAGTTGCTCTCTCGCATCATTGTGAACGTCGTGAGTCAATCCAATATCTCGATGCACAACGGAAACAATGCTGACTACCGGAAAGGAGAAGCTGAACGAGGCCGTCATGATGTTGAACAAGAATCTGCAAGAGATCAACATCCAAAACATGGACACCGAGCTTGTGGCTCAGATGTTCAAGAACTACCAATCTAACGTTCTTTTCCACCTGGAAGGTATCTACATAGTCATGCTGGGATGCTTTTGTAATAGCGCTAACGAGCCATAGCAACAAATGGTCTGAAGGATCCTGCTTAAGCATGCAAGATGAGATATACTTGGTGTGAAGGGGACAATACCCAAGGCAAGGCCAAGTCTGGTGAGAAATTCGATCACAGG
This sequence comes from Alternaria hordeiaustralica, assembly GCF_023758085.1. NCBI lineage: Eukaryota > Fungi > Ascomycota > Dothideomycetes > Pleosporales > Pleosporaceae > Alternaria > Alternaria hordeiaustralica. Next base: position 2,121,289 of record NW_026056773.1, on the reverse strand, counting down.
ACGTGGGGACAGCAAACAGGCCAGTAGATAGCAGTAATGAGATATGATCATGTTAGCACTATGTGCAAGACTGCAATCCAGACCGTCGGCATGTGAAGTAGCGTACCTAACATACGGAGACGGGCTCGGACCACCGAGCATTGCGAGAGCCTCACCACACCGCAGTCGCCATGCCGCGCATCCTCAGCACCAATCGCGCTAGCCAGGCACACACGCCACATCTCCGACCCGCGACATGAGATAACGCCCTGATCTTGGACCTGTCGCATCCCCATCTCCATCTCCCACGTCACCACCATGGCTCCCTCGGCCATCGACGAGGCGCCGCAACTCGCAGGGCGCAATCCACCCAAACCTCCACCCAAGCTCTGGAGCGTGTCGGAGCCGCCTTTTGAGGGCTTTCGGCCCATCGACAAGGAAGGCTGGTCGCGTAGCAACAGCGAAACCGCCATAGTCATCGACAATGGTATGTACAGGCTGCGCATGCGCCGAAGCTGCCATGCCGACTAACACACCACAGGCTCGTCAGCAGTCCGCGCCGGATGGTCCTTCGATTCCAAACCCCGATTGTCAGTACTACCCAACATGGCTAGGTATCGCGACCGCAAGCTCAACCGCACCTTTACCTTTGTTGGGTCAGATGTCTACGCCGACGGCACCGCGCGAGGTCAATCCAAGCCCGTCTATGAGCCTGGCAGCAACATCGTGAACAACTGGGATGTCATGGAGGGCGTGCTCGACTACTGCTTCGTCAAGATGGGTGTAGACGGCCGGTCCGGGCGCATCGACAGGCCCATCGTTATGACCGAGCCTGTTGCCAATTTGGGCTACTCAAGAAAGAGTACGTGCGCTTATACTGGATAATATCGTGTTGATAGCTAATGTGCATCCTATAGCCATGTCTGAAATACTTTTCGAGTGCTACGGCGCACCGTCTGTCGCATACGGTATCGATTCGCTCTTCTCCTACTCCTACAACGGCGGTCGCAACGGTCTGGTCATGGACTCCTCATACACTTCCACACATGTTATCCCTGTGGTAAACTCCAAGCCGCTCCTATCACAAACTACTCGTCTGAACTGGGGACGCTTCCAGTCCGCGCAATACCTGCTGAAGCTATTGAGGTTGAAATACCCTACATTCCCCGGAAAGATCAGTGACAACCAGGCCGAAGATCTCGTTCGTGAGCACTGCTACGTATCACAAGACTATGAGAACGACCTCAGCAGCTATCTGGACTGGACGGGCCTCGAAGACCGAGATCATACTATCCAGTTCCCCTACACTGAGCAGATTGTAATACAAAAGACTGAAGAAGAGCTGGCTGCCGCAGCAGAAAAGCGGAAGGAGAGTGGTAGAAGATTGCAGGCTCAGGCTGCAAAGATGCGACTTGAAAAGCTGAAGAAGAAGGAAGAAGAGTTGGAGTGGTGCATACAACTGCAGGCGCAACTGGAGGAGATCACGACCAAGAAGGAAAAGGCACGCGTACTAGAGTCGAACGACTTTGACGACGAGAATCAGCTCAACAAGCGGGTCAAGGAACTGGAAGCTGCTATTAAGAAGGCTCGTAACAAGGACCTCGGCGACGTTGAAGAAGAACAAGTCGAAGTACCTACGTTCCCCCTGCTAGAAGTTCCGGATGATCAGCTCGACGAGGAGGGCATTAAGCAAAAGCGACAGCAGCGATTAATGAAGTCCAACTACGATGCACGCCAGCGTGCCAAGATCGAAAAGGAGAAGGAGAAGGCGCGCCAAGCAGAAGAGCAACGACTCGACGATCAACGGCGAGAGACAGACCCTCAAGGCTGGATAGAAGAACGCCGGATAGCCCGTCAAGCCATTATTCAGAAGATGAAGGACCGCGAGCGCCTCAAGGCTGAACTTGGAAACCGAAAGTCGCTCGCCAACCAAATGCGCATGAAGTCGATTGCCAATCTCGCGTCAGACGCACCCACCAAGAAACGGAGAAGAGGCGGCGGCGACGATGACACATTCGGTGCCGACGATGCAGACTGGGGCGTCTACCGCACCATCGCCACAGGCGAAGGCTCCGACGATGAAGAAGAGGAAGACCTCTCCAAGAATCTCAAGGAGATCGAATCCCAACTTCTCCAACACGACCCAAACTTCACCGAAGAATCGACTCGCGAAGCACAAACTGACTGGACAAAATCCATCCTCCACTCTTTCCTCCACGGCCCTTACCCTTACGACGCTGAAAGTCAAAAGGAGACGAACCAGATCCATCTCAACGTCGAACGCATCCGCGTACCAGAAGTGGTCTTCCAACCCACCATTGCGGGTCTCGACCAAGCCGGCATCGTGGAGATCGCATCCAACATCCTCACAGAACGCCTGGCAGATTCGCCTCATCGCGACAATGTTCTGAAGGACATTTTCCTTACCGGTGGCAACACCATGTTCCAAGGCTTCGAGGAACGCCTGCGCTCTGAACTTCGCGCTGTATTACCCGCCGAGCAAGCAATCAATGTGAGGAAAGCAGGGGACTGCGTCCTGGATGCTTGGCGTGGAGCAGCGCAATGGGCGGGCAGGAAGGAATCGAAGCAACACTTTATTACTAGGCAGGAGTTCTTGGAAAAGGGTGCTGAGTACATCAAGGAGCATGATCAGGGGAATGCTGCGTATTAGGTTGCCTGTCTTGCGTGCGGGCATTGCGATGTGTGCAATTTGCTGAGTTTGTTTGTTCTCTTTCTGTCCTAGTAGTGGGAATCGTGTAGTATAACTAGCCCAAGGACGTTGTTGTTATATGGGTCCGATAATATCATCATGAAGAGAAACCACTGGCACATGTACAGGGTCACCGTTCCAGACATTTGATTACTGAAGCACCATCTCCTTTCAGCGCATTCACCAGTACGAGTGCCCTTCATGTCGCAGTTATGCCATCATTCAGTGGTGACATACAGCCAAAGTACAATAGGAAGGTAAAATGCAATAGGATGCAATTCTCAAGTTATCTAAACAAAGTCACAAAACACTATCCCAGATCCCCTTATGCGCCGAAATGACGAGGACACCCATCCCAATGCATACCCATGTATATGCTCTAAGCCAAGCAATGCCGCATGCATGCAGAACGCCTCCCAATGAGCCCAGTCTTACACCAATCAAGATGCATACGCCGCCCATTGCCCCGATTCCCTGGTCGTTAACAAATTCGTGTTTCTCATTTCCATATTATGATTGCGGGAACAAAGGTGTTTCCGTCGCAGGAAGATATCACCTGAGTCGCCGCGTTCTACGCAGACTTGGGATGTTGCTCCACAAGCCATTCCATTACGCTCTCGTAGCATAGCACAAACTGTCGCAGACTCTGTACCATGCTCAGACGCTGCAGTCTAAAGTCTTCCACCGTCTTTGCAATGAGATCGATGTCCTCATTGTTCACCCAGCTGTCGTCTTCACGCTCGTTCTTCGCGAGCTTATCGTTGGAGTCGGCATCCATTGGCGTGTTCTGCCTGGCGTTGCGAGCTTGTCGTTGCCGCTTGAGCATATCCAGGACCGAGTCGACTGTGCAGAAAGTACCTGTACGGCCACATCCAGCAGAGCAGTGGACAATGATCGGACGGCTGTTAGGCGGATCAGGCTGCGAAGGCGAGCCACCGTTGACAGAGCGGACGACGGCGTCTGTCTGCTCAATCAGACCGAGCAGATGGGTGGGATGAGCCGGTGCGCCAAAGTCGGGCCAATGGGAATACTGCAGCTGTGTGATCTCACGCATACGTGCGAAAGGTTCATCATCGTTGGATAAAGTGAACTTGCGAACGGTTACATAGGGCTGCTCTTGGCTGGGAGAGCCGGTAGTGGCTTCCTTGGTAAAGTTGGCGAGCTTCGGTGGGTTCGTTGACCGGCGCCGACCCATCGTTGGCCTCGATTGTTCCCTGTGACGGTATATCTTCGATGGCTCCAAGGATGCCCTGCGTTCTCCAAGCGGGTTGAGGTGTAGAGGTCCGTATCGCTTATCCGACCAGTAGTTGTGAGCCTTGACTTGTCCACCTTCTTGCTCGGCAGTCAGCATAACGATGACGCGAACATCCTGCTGCCACACAACGTTCCAGAAGTCCTATCAAAGAGTTAGTGAATGACATGATGAGGGTTGGGACGGAGCCTACCTTGAAAGTAGCTGGTATAGGTCCCTGCGTTGCAATGTAACGCTTGTTGGAATAGGCAGCTTGAACGTGGTTGGCATTGACATAATCGCAGCTTCCTTCAGCGACTCCTTCGAGCTTGACGCGTGTGTGTTCGTATGGCCAGATGTTGTTGTAGCGATTCTTCGAGCCCTTTTCGATACCTGCAATCTGAATGTGTTTCCCGGGACCTCCTGATGACGATGGTGCATTGTAGACGACCTCACCGGACAAGGCCTTCTGCATACGCTTCTGTTCGCGTTTCTCGATCTGCAAGAACCGCTCCGCGACGGTCTTGCCCTTGTCTTGCTCTTCGGAAGCAGTCTGAAGCCATTGGGGAAGGTCGTCTTCTACCGACTGTGTCATGCCGGATGGCTGCTTCACGGGCATTTGGCCAACACCACCAATAAGATCCATGTTCTGACGAATGTTGCCAAAGAAGGGGTTCGCAGCGTTCTGGGTTGCGGGCATAGGACATCCACCAATGACGGGCGCAACAGCAGGTAGGTCGGAGTTGAGATTGAGAGCAGCTGTACCCGATGTTGGACTTCCGGAGCTTTGGTGTGTAATCCAAGAAGGGAACCTCTCAGCGAATTCCGAGAAACCACCACGGATAATAAACGTGCCGCCCGACCAGCCTTCGTTGGTGAACTTCTTGAGCGTGTTAATGCAAGTTGTTGCGTCCTTCATCTGCGACGAGTTGGCGTCATATACTATGATGTGTTTGCTGCTCCTCCATCGCTCAAACTTGTCCCTTTGTTCATCGTCTTTGAATGTCTCGGCTAGCTTCTGGACATTGAAGGATGCGCGTTTGAGCAGTGTCGTAGGAATGCAGAGGCTCAAGGCGCCTGTTATGCGGGCCTTTGCGTACTGTGTTGATACGCGCAGATCAAGCAGAAGGACCTCGTCTATGGAAGACTGTAGGATGTTGATGATGTGCTGAGCAGTGACCATGCTGGGGCCGCTGGTATTGCCTTCTTCCTCAAAATGTGCGGGTAGTGTCTCAGCGCGATGAGTAGTTATTGAGATGTGTGAAGGATGTGTCTTTTTCGAAGGTAGCGATGGCCTTGGGATGCGAGGTTCGGCGAACTGAGCTACGGCGTCTGAACGGCCAGGTCCATCAAAGCTGGCAGGAGAGTTGCGTCGTGGTCGGTCAGGGAACATGGAGGACTCCGTCGACAACATGCGCTTCGGGGAGCGTGGCTTGGGTGCGAACTCTTGCTCGTCGCTTGTGTCGCTCTTGTCGCCTGGGTGGTCGGGTGGTGGCATTGAGTGTGACTGGGGGTACGAGGGCTGCGCCGACTCGATGTTGTTGAAGAAGGGGCTCTTGGAGGATGCTTTCAGGCCGGGCGAGGCAAAGTCGAAGCTGCCCAGGGCAAACGCTCGGTTGTTCTCCGACTGTTTCCTAAATTGCTCGAATTCGGGATTCTGCTCCACGGGTATTATGCGTGGAGAGGCAGCGGCTGTCGAGCGCACATTGGACGTGGGCGGGCTCCAATTGCCGCGAATGTGCTGGGCTGCACTAGAGGAGAAGTGGTCGGCATTGCTGTTGACGGCCAGACCAAAGTAGTTAGGTGAGGGGGTCGAGGGTTCCTTCGTCTTCTGTGAAGCGACATGGCTCGGGGTTTTGGCTACCCCATTCATGCGGGGCGTGAGGGGGGGTAGCGCAGACGTCGGGTGCAGTGAGGCACTTGGCCTCGTCATGGGCGTCGATCCTGAGCCTCGTGGGCGAGAAGATGTGTGCGAAGAGCCTCTGGGCCTGGGCGACAGGGCGGGTGTAGACATGGTGCGAATGTCTTCACACGCGTCGGGCGGGTGAAGTGTCGAAGGGGCGGGAGGGGCAGCTTAGGTTGTTGTAGGAGATAGGTGCATGAATATGGGGGACTTGAAATGCAGGAGTGGTTGGTGCGGTGCAGGTGGGTGAAGGGTCTAGGGCTTGGTTTGGTGGGGATTGCCGCTGTGCTGAGCAATGACGTAGGTGCAGTGAGGCAATCTCCCTTGCAGCGAGGGCACGAGCGATGATGTGCAGGCACAGCCCAGGGTGCTGCCGAATGCGCGCACAAAGTCGCCCAGAAGCGCCGAATTGATTCACAGTCAGATGCGATGCCACACGCTGCGGCTGAGTCGACAGTAGGGCGAGGCGGCGCAAAGCAGTGCGTAGGCGTGATGTCGTCAGGGCAGGAAAAGCTGGCTAGAGGCCGCCGCTGCAGGGTCTAGGAGAACCAGCAAAGGGGTGCCTGAAAACAAAACGGTCCCGTGACTCTAGCCGGTAGGGCTGACAAGAGAGCGGAAACGGACGACAGGCCCAGCGGAGGGGCGAACGAGACGGGGCGGAGAGCGGAAAGATCGAGGAGACAGAAGCTGCTGTATCGGCGATCGAGCAACTTAAGAGGAATCGACGAAAAAGCCACTTCCAAGGCACGGCTACGACGACTAGCTGGCCTGCTCTGGGCCCGACAATCGCATGCTAAAACCGCCTTGTCAGCTGTATGGGCTATCGTCGACCGGCCCCTGGTCTATTGCGACATTTGCGAATCTAGCGTCACCGGCCAGGCCAACGGCTGCGAGACGCCGCAACGACTGTCTGACTTCTCCCACCACGTCCGCCGTGGCCAGCTCTGCAGTGCACCTGATCGAGGGCAACACACCGAGATACTGCCTCAAGTCCTCGCAGAAACCTGTTGTGGGCATCCGCGCGCGCCGGTAGCCAGCATGCAATCCTGAAACCTCTCGACAGGCCCCACCGCAAGACGCTCGGGGACCCTTACATTGACGATCAGCACCCGAGAACCGTGCAGAGGAGGAGGCTACGTCTGCATCCAGGAAACTCGCCGTCGCTCTTTGCCGAAAGGGTAGGTGGGGATGCTAGATAGCACGCGCGAGGCGATTCGGCTGCTTCACATCTTCTAGAGCGACTGATGGACAGCTTCTGCCACCAAACCCAGACCGCCACTTTGTCGCGCCAACGACATCAGCCGCCAATGGCGACCAAGCAGGCATCGTGCTCTGGCTAGATCCTGGTTGCGCATGCTGTTCGGGCTGCAGATCCGTAGTTCGTACTGCCACATGGTTCGGACACTACGAGTACTGCCCAACTCGCTCGATACGTGTCTGAAATCCACAAACATTGCAGCTCTGCACAGGATCAAGGAATACATCATCTGCAGCCGGGTGGATGTCACGTTCAAAATGGCGTGTTTCTGCATACCGCGTATGACGCGACCACTCGGTACGACATGCCGCGCGCTCGTGACATGTTCGACTTGTTTGAATAACACCGTCCGGCCAAAGACTAGAGCCGTTGAGCGATATTTAAATTTCGGCACAAATAGCCACCAATGCCTCACAAGGGGCTTCTCTAGATCAAGGTGTCAAACAGAAGCTTGTCTGCATACATGAGCGGTCCGCGGTGCTGCCGAAGAGAACCTACCGAACATGCATTCCCGCTATCTCCGCATCACCGTCACCAATCGCCAAAAATAGACGGCATATCGTGATGTATGTATTGTTTGTATTGACCAATGTTGTATGAATTTGCGATGCATCTAAATGCTTAAGTAAAAACCCATGCGCCTGGATATAATGCCTTCCTTTACGCCTTCCTTTACACTTAAACCATAAAGTCAAAATAATATTGCCTAGTCACTTCCTACCTTGCGACTCTACATTTCCATTCTCTCTGTCATAGGAGATTCTGAAGTCGTCTTCCCGTGTTTCTTCGACCTGTCATAACATATGAGCCCAAAGAAGCCTTCGGATGTGCATGACGTGCTGGTCGGGGTAGCTGTGGGTGTTGGCTTGGGTGTGTGATGTGTCTTTGCAGGCGGCTCGTCACCGTCGAGGCAGCCGCCAAACCAGCCTGGATACTTGCACGATGAGGTAGAGGTAGGTGTCGCCGAGGTTGTTGTGACAGTAGGTGCTGGAGCAGGTGTGGTAGTGATTGTCATGGTTGTAGATGTCGTGTCCTCATCTTTGCAGCCAAACCAACCGGGTGTCTTACACGTCGAGGTCGATGATGTCGTAGTAATCGTAGTCTTGGTGTGTGATCTGGTCGTGGAATCCTCGTCAAGACAGCCCCACCAACCTGGCGTCTTGCAAGTTTCAGTTCTTGTGCGACTGGACCTGGTTGATGTTGATGTGGCTGTCGGCTTTGAGCTCCTGGTAGTAGTAGTCTCGGTGCCGTTGCTCTCAAAGTACTCCCACATATAGCAGTCAGTGCAATCAACGTAAGCCTCACATTTAGGAGGCGCATCGTACTTGAGTATAACGTCTCGGATGACTTCGACAATCTTGTGGGTGCCGATGCCCATGCGCCAGCCGAAGTCTTTGACTGTATCGTATACACATTTCTGCCCGGTGTGACAGACACTCTGCAGAGCATATCCACCAATGGTGCAGGCGCTGGTGGCCTGATTACACGCTCCCATGTATATGGGGTCTGCGGTATGCCCAAAGTGAAAACCGCCGGTGAACTTGCGCTGCTGTAGTGAACCGATTTGGTGGCCAGGGGGAACGGGTAGCCCGAGACGTGACGCTGGCATGGCTTCGGGCACAGCCTCGAAGGTGACGGCCGGATGCCCAAATGTAAGGGAAAGAAAGGACGAAACAGAACCACCTAGGGAGTGTCCGGACATCCAGATCTCAGCATCCGGATACAGTGCTGTGACATTGTGGTAGAGGTCCTGTGCAGCGTAGTAGTAGCGGTTCTTCTCTCGCAGCGCAGTGACTAGACAGGTAGAGTTGCAGGTGTAGGCCGACGTTTGACAGTCACAGACCTGTCGCCACAAGTACTGTCCCCCCTGACCGCAGCAGCAGCTGAAGAACAGGTTATCGTTGATCTTGTCGTTGGTAGTGGTTTCGGAACCATCGAACATGGCAGGCGACGTGCCCTTCAAGCCTATGACGACTGTCGAGTTCTCGGTGTCGGCGAAGATGTGCCCGCGCAGACCGTCGGATTCCCAGCCAAAGTCTTCTGTGTAGTTGAAGCCGCCGCCAACAGGCTCCCACTCGCCCGTGCCGGGTTCGAGTATGTAGGCGTCCGAGGCCATGCGTGCGAAGCTCAGGACGGTCTCGCGGTCCGTCACGTTGGGGCCTGCTATCTCGTCGATAGTCCAGTCTTCTTCCGGCAGCTCCACGCCTCTCCCAGTGATGCGGCCCCATTCTAGTATGCCGGTGATGGTTTCTTTGCTCCTATCGGCCAGGCGCTGTATGCTCATGGCCTCGGACTTGACGCGCAACCGCGGCACGGGCTCGCGACTGGCCGCGTCGTCGTCGGGGGCGGTCCATACTGCGGCGTGCTCTGGAACATCGAGTCGCCGGTGCAGCTCGGGGTATCTGTAGGTGCCGTGGTGGAAGATGTGGCGCAGCGTAAAGTCCTTGTCGGCGTGGGGAGTGCTGTGCGGGAGAGGCGGCGGCGGCATCACGGGCATGTCGGCCGCGCTCGCAACGCTTGCGGCGACGAACGCCAGCACGAAGGAAGCAGCCACGCGCGAGGCGGAGGGGCAGGGTCTTGGGCGTCGCATGGTGGATCTCTGGTTGTAAGAGAGGGAGTTGCAACGAGCGACCTGCGCAGAGGAGGCGTTAGCAGGCGCCAACTGAGATGGCTGCCTCCGTCGGACATCGATGACGATCGATGGTTCACTTGACCCCAGGCCCGCCCAGCTCCTTTTCACGTGCGCGCCGTGCGGGGAGCTCCCCCATAGCTCCATCACCACCAAGACGGCGCCTCTTCGCCCTGTCGCCCGCTTCCGTCACCCGCTAGTAAGCACAATCGTTCAACACATTGCTCAAGTGCTCACCCGCGACTTTCGGTTCCCTCGGAAGTGCCGTGCTGCCGCATGACGTGAACGCATGCGCTCCGTTCACGCACCGTTTCACAGCAGCATCCTTCCAATGCAGGCACACGACACTTTTAGATTTCCATTAGACCCTCTGCAGCAATAACACCATGGCCGACCGGCCTAGAAACCTGCATCCCTCACGCTCCTTCACGCGCCTCGACTCTGCCCCCAAGAGCCCCCTCTCGCGCAGCCGAGCGAATACGCTGCAAGGACCGACTGCGTCAGACATGCTCGATCCGCTCAAGGCTGCCATGGTGCCCGAGGAAGACGAGAACCCCGACGGCGACGTGTTTGCAAAGAAGGAAGACGAGGACGAGCACGAAGACAGCGAAGAGACCAAAGTGCCCGACACTTTCGAGGAGCTGCCTATCGAGATCCGTAGCTTGACCGAGAGGTACCTTCTGCTGCACATAGCATGCGTCGTCCTCTGATAGTAACACCCTTAGATTCCTCGAATCCCTCACAGCCAAAGTGCATCCCACCCCTCTGTCCGCCGAAGCTCTCGCCGACCTCTTCCAAGACTTCTACGGACGCGCCTCCGCGAAGATAAGCACACACATAGCCACTCTCTCTGCTCGCCTAACGAGCGACAACTATGTCGCGAATGCGAAGAAAGCGTCGGCTTCGTCGAGCAAGCCATCGTCGATAAGAAAGGGTAGCGACCCGTCAGGGGAACAACAAATGCTCAGTGCCACTGAAATGGCCGACCGCAAGAAAGCGCGCAGGTCGCTCGAGCTCAAGCGGTTCGCACTAGAAGAGGCCGTCGAGCGCGCCGTATGCGAGAAGGTCTACCAGAGGATATGGCGGCACAGGAGTACTGATGACGAGGAAAGGGATCATAAACTCAGATCACGCACAGCTGCTCTCTCCCTCGTCGGCATTGGTCTAAAGGAACTCCTGATGACTGGCGAGGAGTTGACCGAGGAAGAGCGCCAGAAAGCCAAGGAGAAGGAGCCCGAGATTCGCGAGTACCTATCTGCAGCACGCGAAGACATCCTGAAGATGAATGAGGAGAAGTACCCGCTGGGCAAGGTCCAACATTTGACTGCTGCACACAAGTCCATTGTCGAAGCTCTGTCCAAGATATTCCCTTCGACCTCGTCTGCTGATGAAATCCTGCCAACCCTCATTTACGCCCTCATTACTATGCCACCCGTCAACTTGAACGTAATTAGCGATCTAAACTTCATCCATCGTTTCCGCGGTTCAACTCGCATGGATGGTGAAACTGCATATTGCTTGGTTAATCTCGAGGCAGCCATCTCATTCCTGGAAACCGTCGATCTTTCTTCGTTGCGCGCCGACGAAGTCACTCCCGCAAAACCAGATTCCAGACCTTCAACTCCCAAATCCGAGATCACCCCAATGTCTCTTGGACTTTCGGATGCGCCAGATCTCATCCAGACCCCAGCCACGCCCATCTCCAAGACAATTCCCAAAGAACCCTCCAGCCCAACGACCACTAAAGCTCAGCGTCGCTTGAGTAACCTTATTCAAACACAGACCAACAAGATCGAGGCTGCCTCTGATGCCGTTCGGGACTCGATTCTTGACTCTGCTGACCAGGCACTTGGAAGAATTAACAACACCTTGGACACCAGCTTCAAATTCTTCTTTGGTGGTCTAAAGGAGAAGAATCCCGATGGCCCTGTGCAAGAACAGCCAGTACTTCCCAAGACACTGGAAGATGCAAGGAAGCTCGTGAGCTCCCCAACTCGCGCAGAGCGCGATGAAGACAGCTTGAGTGTCAGTGCAGCAAGTTCAGTGCAGGGTGATGAGCCAACAGAGGCTCCAATTAGCAGAGGACTCGATGCCAAAATGGCTGATCTCTTTGCTGGTAGGAGGCAGATCAGAGATCGCAGCGTCGATTCTACCAAGTCCGGCGGTAGCAACAGTGGGCGGCGCGTTGCATTCGCCCCAGGCCAGAGTGTAGAGGAGAAGACACCGTCGCCAGCTCCGATCAAGGCAGATCCTCCAACACCGAGCAGCACCTCCGCGGTGGATTCTCTGCGCAACATGGGCAACAACTTCAACCCCTTAAACCGCTTTCCCAGCATGAACGTACTGCCTCGCTTTGCGCGCGCTGTAAGTAATAATAGCACACCTGTTCTCCCCTCACCGGGCCAGGAACAAGCGAAAGCATCGCCTTCCCCAGAACCACTCAGTCGTACAGCCACGAACGAGTTGCCACCAGTAGATGAAAAGGGTGCAAGAGCGATCGCGGCTTTGGAGCAACTAAAGAAGACCACACCACCAGCGAAGCGCTTTCTGGAAGCCAAAGATGCCCAGGAGTTGAAGTTAAAGGAGGTTGACGAGCTGTTGAAAGAGTATCAAAGATTGGCGGGTGCATTACGAGGAGCAATTAACTACTGAAATACATCACATATTTGGTTGCAATGACGTGCATAAACATGCAAGACACGAAGCTTTGGTAATAGATTTGTCTGTGTGGATTTGAGTAGCATAATGTAACGTCCTGTTGTTTCGCGATGACGGTACTTGCAACATACATACTGCGCCGCAGATGGTGGTTGGGGTTCGGCCAAAACGGGGGATACCGGATGGGGAAGGGGCAACCAACGCGCACGGACTGTAAACAAGCAACCACAACACACAATTGCGCGCTCCGGCGAACACCAGACACCGCATTTCCCGAATCGCAAACATGGCGGAACCAATGTCGAATCTTTCGCCGGAGAAGCTCAATACTTACTCTGACAACATCATCGTCGACGATATTGATATGGCGTACAACGATCCGCCCTCGTCGCCTTTCGTCGAACACATCGGAGTCCAAGATCAGGAGAACATTGCCCCTGGAGCAGCAGCCACACCGGTGAAGCCGCTAATAGAATTTGAGGACAGTGTGCCTCAATCCGCTTTCAGAGTGTCTCCCGAGAAGAAATTTGGGTTGAAGGATCGCACAAGCCCAATGAAGACACTGCCAGCAAAGAATTTGATGGACGACTTTGAAGACCCGGCACTCAAAATTAGCAGTGCGGATCGACAGACTCCCCAGAAGAACATCTCGCCCATCAAGGAGATTGCTACCGAGCGACGCGGGTCCGCAATGAGTAGCCACTCCTACCAAAGCCAATCGCCCTCGAAATCGTCACGCGTACCTTCGCCCGAAACGGTCCAGCGCAAGCCAACCCATACACATCAGCGGCAAACATCAGTCACACCGTCAAAGCGACCGGCCTCTTCTCACCAAGAGTCTCCGCTCCGCGACAACGAGGGCTTGACTACCGCGATGAAATTCATGGAGGATAGCAACTTTAAAACTCGCGAGACACCCAGAAAGCGAACATCTCGGGGCCACGAATTTGAGATCGATCTGAGCATGGACAACACGGACTTCAATCCAGACGGGCCAGAGCCAACATCCTTGGACATCGATGATACCTGCTTCAGCAACTTCTCAGAGATGCCGGGGATCGATATGACGAAATTCGCATCCCTGAAACAGAGCCCAACAAAGAGCAGCATGCCAGATGTAAGTCCATGTGCTGTTGATCTCAAGTAGGATACTAACAGTTTGAAAGGCTACACCTCGCGCTCGCCCTCAAATGACACCCTCTACGGTCCGCCGCTCGGAACGCACTCCCAGTCCCACGCCACGGCGCGCGTATAACGATAACGATACCACAAATTTACTCTTGGACTTTACCGCCCAGATTGAATCCTTCTCTTCATCCCGCCGTGCGTCACCCGGACGCGGGCGCAATTCGCCTAGCAAGTCTATTACAGAGCCAAATCTCCGCTCCTATTACCGAGACCAGCGATCGCCGGCCAAGGGTGGATCGCAAGTACCTGCAACACCAAGCCAGAGAAGCCAAATGTTGAATTTGTTGGATTTTGAGCTGCCTCCACCGCCTACACCACGATCGCTACCTACTGTCACCATCCGAGAGCTTGAGTCTGTAAAGTCCCAGTTTCAGTCTCAGGTGTCTTCTCTCACCGCCAGCTTGTCTGGAAAAGAGGCTGAGATCGACGCTCTTTCCAAAGCTATCGCCGATGCTGAACGCCGAGTTGGCGAAGCCCAAGAGACCGTCCGTGACGAACGCTCAGCTCGCGAATATGCAGAGACACAAATGGTTGACTGGAAATCAAAAGGCGAAGAGGTCCAGAAACTGCTGCAGGACGTCCAGGCTGAGATGGCACGCAACGACGCTGAGCGCGAAGATCTCCTAGCGAGGTTGGCCGATGCAGAGAAGCGTGCTGATGATGCAGAGAGCCGCTCGTCTGAGCTTGAAACCAAGGTCATCGAGGCTGAAAGCAAGAACGTCGACATGACGACTTTCATCAACAACGATGACGGCGATGAGAACAAGAAGGTTTACTCAGAACTTGAATGCCAATCTGCTATTGCCGAGAAGGTCAATGAGATTGCACGCGACCTGCACACAGCCTACAAGGCTAAACACGAGAAGAAGATCAAAGCCCTCAAGGACAATTACCAGAAGAAAGCCGACGAAAAATGCAAAGAGCTTCGGGCGCAGATTGCTAGTCTCGAAGGGCAAGTGGAAGACGCAGAGAAGAAGCGTGACAACACTTTCAGTAGGATCAATCCAGGCCAGCATGACTCCAGGGACGAGAGCCAAGGAGCGTCTCCCTCAAAGACCACACGAAACGCCGAAGACGCTCAGATGCTAGAAGCGCAGAGAGCTGAAATCGAGAACCTCAAGGCTAGACTCGCCGGGCTTCAGTCGGAACTTCGGTCTCTTCGCAAATCCCACGATACCCTTGTTGAAGACCTTGAAGCTGAGCGCATCGAGAAAGGCGAGCTCGTAGCGGCCGCCGAACAGATGCTCTCCATGTGCGGAGAAAAGATGGAAGAGATGCAACAAGAAGACCTTCGCCGCTCACAAATGGCTTCCGCACCACCTGCTGCCCCCCAACAACAAGCGCCGCCTCAGCAAGCAATGCGCAACACGGGTTTCCTGGCTGGTGGCCCCGGTGCCTCACGCCCCGGATCCGCACTGGGCGGTGGACGTCCCGGCAGTGCGATGGGTGACCGTCTAGGTGCCATGAACGAGCGCACCGGCAGTGGAATCGCTAAACCATCAGGACTTCGCGCACCAGGTGGCCTTAAGTTCCAAGGTGCTCCCGGTTTGAACCGGAGTCAAAGTGGTGGGAAGAGCAGGTTACTGTCCAACATCGAGCGCATGGGTGGGGGAAAGACACAGGAATAGAATACCTGGCCTCCTATTGTACGTGCTATGAAGGGTCTTGGATACGAGGTACCGGTCGCGAGGTTGGGATCAGACGTGGGTATATGGAGATCCCAATGAAAATATGGGGTCAAGAGGGTGTATTTCCGGCGGTGTATATTGGAGTCACTTGGTTACGATGATGACTTGGACGCTGGCGTTGTTTGGGACTCATCAGTCAAGCTCTTTCGTGTCTATTGTTGCCCGCTATCCATGTTGAAATGTATTTATTGTGTTTCTCAAATACGTTAGAGCGCGAGCTCGTGGTCATACCACGCAGGTGTGTGCAATCGAACCTTCCCACCAATTTACGCTCTCACCAGCCATGCTCATATGTCTCATCCGCTCTTCAGTTCCCATAAACCTCAGCATTCCCCTCAAGGAAGTGTATTGGCTTGTTCCACCTAGGAGTATCGCCCTGTTGAGATGTATCTACCTAGGTAACCTTTTGCGCGCTTTCGCGCTGTCACGTGACATCTCGGAATCGGCCTGGCGCACATCACACGAGTTGTTCAGGACTATCATCCTAATCTCATGACACTTACATCTACATAGTACAAATATACCTGCGACTATTTGCTTGTCTACACTCCATCCAAAGCGCCCACCATGGTCCGATAATCGATCATCAACGCGATCCTTGAGACGCGTCCGTGCTAGCGACTAACGAAATGGTCACGTCATGTCGTCAGCCTCTCCACTACGACATTGAGTACCGCGAGAGGCTTTTTCTTATGTCATTTACTACCGTCATGACATAGCCGAGGCTAAGCACCGCGTTGTACGCAACTATGTGGATGCGGGTAAATTGCATGTAGCTGGATGTCTGGGCTACGTGTGATGTAGCCGTCGAACAAAGATGCAATTTCATCATAGTAATATGCGAATTGTTGTGACGGAGCACTGACGACGACATGTATACGATCCTGACCTGGAGACCTTGGCATATAAAGTGCTCAGTCGATAGGTTACTGATGAGCACAGCAGCATCTTTCTAATCCGAGACGACTATCGACCTTATCACACATAAATACCTGTCTCAACTCACTCGCACAAACCAAGCAATGTCTGGCAACGACAACCCCGGAAACTTTGCGAACCGTCCCAAGGACGAAGTCAAGGCCGCAGCACAGAAAGGTGGAGAGCACTCCCATAGCGGCGGTTTCGCATCTATGGATGCTGACAAGCGTAAGTGTACATTTGTATACTAAATAGCTAGGATTTACATGACTACAGAACACGACATCGCCTCTATGGGTGGCAAGGCCTCATCTGGCAGTTTCGAGCCCGGCAGTGAGAAGGCTAAGGAGGGCGGCAGGAAGGGTGGACAGTCGTCTTAGATGCTCCTCTGTCCCTCAATCTGGCACGAGTGTAGCAATGAAATTTCTCCTGGTTTGCACCCAAGAGGATGACTGTGGAATCTTGAGTAGTCGCCAATGAAGTAATTGTAATAAGTATCAGTGCACGAATTCATAAATGTGAAGTCTGTTTAGTTGCGAAAGTGATCAATTGTTTGCAGTGTTGCCAGTGCTCTACAATGTGTCCCTTCAGGCTCTGACGCAGCCCAACCGTCATAAGTTATGTGCGTGAACGTCGTGAAGCCTCCCATGTGTGACGAAAACGCCAATCCATCCCGAATCTAGTGTGTAAAAGTTTGGAAGCATAGGGTGATCCCCACTGTGCTTTAAGAAGAAGTAAAACGTATCCCAGCGTTCAGGAACATGATGAACGAAAGTGAAGAAGTGAAAGATAAGGTATGAGGAAATATGGACTTAAACCGACACACCTAACCGTACATGTCGCAGCTCATCATCTTGATCTCATACTCGCTCTGGCCCTCGACGACACCGCAGTTAACGTCCCAGCCTAGCTCGAAAGTGTCGCTCTCCGGCATGCGGTCCTTGGCACCGGGTGCGCAGTTGGCATCGGGAGTATAGTACGAGACCTCCATGGCAGGAGCAGAGTTCCAGTCGCAAGCATCGACACGCTTGTAGAAAGTACGGCGATGCATGCGCAGAGCCTTGCGTTCAATGGCCTTGTTGGCAGAATCGCAAGCGCAACGGGCTGCGAGAGTAAGCTCGTCGCGGCGGCACTCACAGCTCGAACCGTCTACTGCATAGCGGCGGGTGTTCGCCTTGACCTCCTTGTGAGGACGGTTCCACCAGTGACCACGATCAGAGTTGTCGCTCTGCTCGGCTGTGGGTGTCTCTGTAGCCTGGTATTGCTCGTAGATGGTGGTCGCTACAACGGTGGTAACGACAACAGCCGGTGGGCCGTTCTCAACAGGAGTCGGGGCCGGTGGCTGCTCGTATCGCTCACCATCATCTTCTTCCTCTTCGTCCTCAGCAGGTGCCTCAGGCTGTACGTAGGTTGGCTCGGGAGTCTCTTCGGGCTCAGTCTCGGAGTAAGCGGGTTGTTCGGGCTGAGTTGCAGACTGTGATGGTTCACTGGGCTCACTGGTATCGCCAGAGCCAGAGCCGGAACCGGATCCACCGATGTGGACCTTGGCACAGTTTTCGAAGGCCTCGTGTTCACGGTTGAGCCAGACCCAGATGAAGATGGCATCGCCTTCTGGCATGTTGGTGGGGACTTTGAAGTCGAAGGTCTGGGCCTCGGGAGATCCATCCTCGGTGGCATGCGGGCAAGCGCCGTGGTATGAGGCGGCCATCTTCCATGTCTTTCCCTTGTCGGTGGAGAAGCCAACCTGGCAAGAGCCTCCGTAGTGGGTGCCGCCAGGTGCCTCGGGGTCGTAGTCGTAGTCGGTGAGTTGGAAGTAGGCGTCTTGACCAGGCTGCCAGGTAACAGTGGCATCCTCGGTGTCGAACTTGTCGAGATGGCCACGGCAAAGGCCAGGAGAGGGCTTGCTGTCACCGCCATCGGGGCCGCAGCAGCCAAGCGGATAGTTGAACTGTGGATCTAGCTCCGTAGATTGTGGGTTGATGGAAGGAGCGCCTCCTAGAGGAGCTGGGTAGTACATGGACATATGGGCCTGAGCAGCGCCAGCCAGGGCGAGAACAGAAAATATGTTTGTGTACATGGTTGAGTTTGTTGGTGGATTCGTAAAGACCGTGTACGTAGAGAGTGACTTTTGGGGGGTTATCAAATGAAGAACTTCTAGACTTCAAGTGCTGGTGGCTCCACAACGGTGGTCTGTTGACAATGTTCCACTGTGAATACAGGAAGTGTATAGAAGTATTTCCTATTTAGCAACAAAAAAGTCCAGTGAGTAAGAAAAAGACGACCCAGCGTTTTCGAATGCAAAAGAGTGAAGTGTAGAATGAATGACGACGAAGGCTAGCTTGTCAGGAGGGACTGTGTGTCACTGGAAGTGATGGCCTCTTCCACATCGGGCGGCTTTCATCCTTTATATCATCTGCTGACGACTGACCAAGACTACCGTCGGGCTCGTCTACGTTCCCGTTTAGCACGGTCACTCTCAAGCGCCTCGAGGCCGTTGCGGGACCAGCATGCTAGTCGAATTTGCTCAGCAGTGGCATCTCCTGACCAGGCCGCGGCCAATGTGCGTCAGGCCAGCTCGCGTGCGTGCGGATACGAAGTTGGCCTTACTGTTTCGAAACAGCGAAGCGCGGGAGTCTGTGGGGTTTCGGAGCAGCTCCGCTCAGCACCGCAAAGGTGTTTTGTCTGTTCCTGGCTGACGAGCTTCGGACTTGGTTTCACGTCTTGCTTTTTCGAGCGTAGCAACGGCGCTTGTTCCTGCCAAGGTCGTTAGGGCGGGGGAATCACATACGAGATTCTGCCTGCTGTTTAAACTCCATCTTGTGATGATTAGCAAAGAACCCGAGGGCCCTTGTTTCACCATCAGAGATCTTCAGAATTCTTCGGTTCTCGGGCTGACGTGCAGGGAATGCATCGGCACGACATCAAAGTCATATCGATAAGATCGCTCGCTTCATCTAACCACGTGCGCGTGATAATCCTTGCCGATATTTGCTTTCACTGTAGTGTTGTCTTCCCCATTCTGTGATTGTTCTCCGTTACGGGCTCCGATGCTGTATACATGGTCGTCAACAAATGCAGCGCTGCGCGACACAATTTGCCACAAGATGCCGTCGAAGCGGGCTGCGGCTGCCGTCATGCGACGCCTGCCGCCTTTGGCAACTGTTATACCTGAGTCTAGCTTTTCACCATTTCAACTGGCCGGGTGTCATCGTGTACCCACAGCAGGCTGCAGGGGAGCTTGGTGACACGCTTCCAAGCATCCGTCCGCACCAGAACTGGTTATACAGCCTCGGGAATATCGGCACTGGGCATCGAAGGCGGCATCTAGGCACGACTTCCAAATTCAGTTTTGTTGGACGCAGCGTAATACGAGGAGGGTCTCCTGAATAACGTCAAGACTCTGGCAGGTTCCACGAGGACTTCCAGGAGAACGCCGCTTGCTTGGCCGCTACCATGGCATCGGCTCTCCTCGCCGTGGCCTCAAACCGGGCGTCATCGTCAACTGTGACAGAAAAGACGTGCCTGGGTGGCATCATCATACGGTATATTTGACAGCATCCTGGTTCCATTTCGCTGGAAACACCCATGACCCGAGAAAACCGTTTGTAGCATCCCAGCTCCTAAATTACCTACCCCGTCAATCTCAGCCAGACTTCTGATATTGCAGAATCCCGCGCCATTTTAGACCAGCCATTCGATGGCCCAGGCTGACAAACACAGACTTGCCTTGAAGCGCCTGGTGGGACAGCTAACGAGTTCCACCAACCCGAGCCGCCCGAGTGTTTCACCTCGACACCACCTAACTTATCGATTGGAGAGTGATATCTGCACGGATACCTATCGCGGGCCGCCAGTGTGAGTGACAGGCGAGATGTTCCTTGTCTCGCTTCCCCGGGTCCCCCGGGACACCTCTTCACTAGAGCCCACTTTTTATACTCGACTTGTCTACCGGGGCGTTTGTGGGATGCCCTGGAATCTGGTGTGAGCCAATGACATACCGTAAAGCCGTTGAAGTAAAAAAGCAAATCTTACAACTGACTGTGATGCGCCTCGCAGCTATGACGCCCACGAAATCCGTAACACCGTGATCCTGCCCACAGACTCAGGGACCTGCTCTGCCCAGTACTTCAACATCTCGAGAGGTGTGCTGCACTCTTGCATGAGAAGCAAACCACACAAAACATGTAAGATTTACTGTGTCGGTTTCACTATCTCGAAGACCCTGGCGTCGATTTTTCCTCGATTTAGAGACTTCTTTCAAAAATGCATAGCAAAACATCCCTCCCATCGGTATCCAGTACTTCTAGCCGCTGGGGAATACGCACGACCGTTGGCAGCACATCATTCGAATTAAAAGGCACCGTTGTATCCTTAGCGTTGCAGCTTGTCAGGTCGCGTGTGCATGCTTTGTCGTAGCACTCTGTTCCAGATTCCTAAGGCCTGTCCCACCCACTAGGTACCCGTGTGTCCGAGATCACCCTCCACTCTGATACCAACGTAGAGTACCAATGAGCCACAAAACCTATACAAGAAAATAATCGCGAAGAAACATGTGACTGATTGCGCCTCGGCTGAGGTGATATGTTTCAGTTCCTTCGGCAGACCATGAAATCCACAAGCACTGAACTTCCACCACTCAGCTTTCCTCCTCCCCACCCACCATCTCATGGTCTTACCCTCCGGTCCCAAGCAATGAGGCATAGTCTGCAGCCTATTCTCTGAGGTGCAGCATAGACCGTCTAAAATCCGGCAACTTAGTCGTTTTGTCCAGACTAACATACTCTTTGCAGTATACGCCGTTATGAATACGATGCAGAATGATGAAGAGAGCGGATATGAACCCGTGCGTCGTTACCTTGCATATCTCAAACCTGGAATTACTGCGCTTTACTGCACATGATTGAACCCAGTCCCCCACTCTGCATACTTGTCTTAAGTGAAGGCTGTGTCCAGCTGTGCAGTGATAGACTGATATGTCACTAAATTGTATCCTACGAGTTCACGTACTCGGCGATCGGAATGTAGGATGCTTGAATGTATATACTGTTCAGCGCACGGATGAGACAGGCGTACACAAGGATGACTAAGTCTTCTCTTTCGTACTCAAGGCTGAAGTTCCGCTGGCCGAGATAGAGACAGGTGTAGGATGACACCCTCCATTGCTTTCACGCATCCATCTTCTCAGCTGCTTATCTGTCCACATTGAACGTTTGAGAGATGATGTATATCGTACCACTGGACGTATTGCTTCGGTACTGCTGCTTGGAAGATCAATTTTGGCAAGTCAATAGAACAAGATGATATTGACAGCTGGTAACACTGGTATACGAGCACTTTTGCTCGACATTAACTTACTTCAATGTGCCCAGCAGCTTCACAATGTTGATTTGCCGGCTAATGAACGTCGACTTATGCTCTGCTACCCTGTAAATAGTAAGCCGTCGCTAAGGACGTAATCGGCAATCCCTTCTTGTGTGCCGACAACGACATGTCTTCCACGAACAACGATCTTGTTATCCTGACGCACATCAATGAGCTCTATGGTAAACTTGTGCTGAAATATGACATTCTTCGGTTTCAAAAAAAAAAACAGCAAAGACATTTCGAAGCGCGAAGAGGACCCCTCCCGGACATGATCCGCAAAATGTCACTGCTCCTGGTGTTCACACATACTAGATCTTGAGCTTGACCTGACATGTATGACAAGAGTGAACACTCCGAATTTAAGCGAGACGTGTCTCCTCTCCGTGTTGCTAGTTGAGGTCGTATGCACTGATCTATTGTCCACGCTTAACGCTTATTGAGGTATATTGTTCGCGGCCAATCTACTTCTAAAGAAGTTTCTCTAGCTCCGCAGCGATCGCATCACCGACTTCGGCCGTACTTGACTTTCCGCCGATATCGCGTGTTCGGATGCCGTTGTCGATGGCAATCTTGGTGGCCTCATCGATCTTCAGCGCAAGCTCTGGTTGACATAAAGAGTACTTGAACATCATGCTGAGGGACAGGATCATTGCGATAGGGTTGACGACGCCTTTGCCCGCGATATCGGGTGCGGAACCTATTGATTGTAAGCAAGCGTAGATGCAGCGGCGCGCCAACAAAAAATAAACGTACCGTGGATAGGCTCGTAGATTCCGTTAAGCTTGGTCTTGCCGTCTGGGATGCCACCTAAGCTGGCACTTGGAAGCAGACCAAGACTTCCAGGGATGACACTGGCTTCGTCGCTGATGATGTCGCCGAACAAGTTGCTCGTTACCACGACACCATTCAGTGCCCTTGGGCTCTTGATCATAAGCATAGCCGCCGAGTCGATGAGGTGGGTGCCGGACTCGAGTTGTGGGTACTCTTCCTTCATGATGCGCTCAAAGGTTTTCCGCCATAATCTCGATGTCGCCAGAACGTTTGCCTTGTCCAGACTCCATACCGGGACAGGCGGGTCCTCGACAGACGCGAGACTACCCGCCAACCGTACGACGCGCTCAATCTCCTCGACGCTATAAGGCTCTGTGTCCATGGCCTTGCCATCACCCTCATCTTCTTTTCGCTCGCCAAAGTATATACCGCCAGTCAACTCGCGGATGATGTTGAACTTTACGCCACGAACGTTGTCGGCTTTTAGGGGTGAGCCGTCGATGAGCGAGTCGGAGGCGAAGAAACACGGCCGCAGGTTTCCGAAGGTACCGAGTTCTTTGCGTAGTTTCAAGATTCCCTGCTCAGGGCGCACCTTGCCGGTTCCCCATTTCTATACAAGTTGTCAGATGGCGTCGGGTGAGTGTGGAGTTGTAGAGTCGTACCGGCCCGCCGACAGCACCGAGGATGATGGCGTCGGCCGACTTTGCAGCTTCGAGGGCTTCATCCGTGAGAGGATTGTTGTGTGCATCTATCGAACACTAGAAACTAGTAAGACAAGTCACCTACGTCATAGTTTGAAACTTACTCCTCCAAACAGGTGCTCTTTGAAGTTGAAGGTGTTGTCGGTATGTTTTTGGATGACTTTGAGGATCTTCATCGCCTCGGCGACGACCTGGATGTGTGCGTCAGTAGGCGCATTGGGAAAGTGCGAAGGCTGCTGCTACCTCTGGGCCGACACCGTCACCTGTATGGAATTAGCGCACAGCTGTACGGACTTGGAAATATGGCTTACCGGCAAGGACAACAATATTGTGGGCAGTCATGATGAGTTGAGTATGCTTGGAATCCAACAAAGGGGGTTGCGCGCTCTTGAGGATTTGCCAAAGATTCGTGAAGCTACCCCACGAAGCAGTATTCCCTGCCCCGCTATCGCAACCCCTCCGACGTCGGCCGCCTTGTGCCGAGCATCGCTCTACGACTGCCTATTATTTACAACGCCCTGACGATTCAGCAACATGGACAGTGAATGCTCTTTTCAGCCCGTTTGCGAGGGCTCCGATGTCGCAAGCGGTTTCGGTGATTGAGAAGTCACTCTGTGTCTATGACTTTCTATGTGCAATACGAACAGCGCATGCACGGAACATCAAGGTAGAGGAGAGGAAGGGCATGGTCTCGATCCTTCGACGTTTCCAGCGAGTGTGTGTACAACGACTATCGCGTCTTAGTTCATTAAAAGTGCCAAGAGCCATTAATATGCAGTGCGCTTGCCCCTATGGTTCTCCAGGTACAACAGTGCAAGGAAGCGTATGATAGGGGTCAACACTTGCCGTCACATCACTCCTTGTCACCACGAAGCACCAGCGCCAACCTTTGGAAGCCGCGTGTGACAGCCAGAAGCCGATCACGACGTGCCATGCAATCTTGGGAGAGGTTACTTTTGGACGCTGCAGGACAGGGAGATTAGAAGCTGATTGTTTGGGTAAGCGACACGTTGAATTGGGACAGTAAGGTTTAAACCATCATCCCATACCAGTTAGAACCAATGACTCCGTGGGGTAAAGGGTGATGGTAGAGGCCGCAGGCCGAACTGATGCGTCGTGGAGGCTCTGTGATGAACGCGGGATGGCGCTCCGTTCTAACCTTTCGTGCGCCAGCCTCCGCAGATCTCTCTCCCACACGCAAGCTCCAAGCCCCGATCTGGCTCCACGTTACACGCATCCTCACCTGTAGATCACAGCCAAGAGTCTTGGATATGAAGATCCTCTCTTGCGCCTCACATTCAGTGCGCGGTCCTCTATATAAGTCGTCGTAGCCCGCCGCTTTTTTGCGACAAGCCTCCGCGTTTCTGGGCGCCGCGCAACGACGTTGCGTAGCGGGACGCGCCAAGATAAGCGCACTATTGTGATGCAATCTCTGGCCGCTGGTTGTGCAATCTGTACTCGATCGGCAGCTTCGTGGTTGGGTTAGGTCAGAGTGTTGGAGATGCGTTTTGGACTGGCCGCGCTGGGCATGCGGCTTGGAACATCTCACTGCCCGCCTATCGCGGTTGGCGCAACTAACCTGGGAGCCCCGTGGGTGTCCCATGATGCCCCCAGGCTTACCTGTTTCCGTTCCACTGCTGGCCGACTCACATATAATCCCCACGAATCCCTTGCGCATGTGTTGGCTGCATCGTGTGGTCCACGGTCCTCACAAAGCCGGTACCGCTTACCGATTTGCGCGATTAAAATCACCGCTTTTTTCAACAAACGTAGCGAACTACGGTTCGCGCTGCAAACACTGTGCAGCACAATCTCACCCGCATAAAACTACTCACCCGTCCCTCCTTCATGCCTTTGCAACTTCACACTCCTGTATACCTCAACTACGACCACGACCTCGAGCTCGTCCGGTAACGTACACCCAAGCCGTCCGCGGCGAGCGTTCCAGCCACCACTTCGAGACCCACTTCAAAGCCACTACACACTTCACCATGTTGTCCGTCCGCTCCAGTGTCGACAGCATCTACAGCCGGCTCAGCGGCGAGAAGCCCCTTCCCAAGCCAGCCTACCACTGCAACATGAACCCGGAAGAGCAGTCCCTCTGGGCCCTTATCGTAAGTGCCCCTCTAATCTTTGTCTTGATACAACGTCATACTAACGACTGTACAGGGAGAAGAAAAGTACGAATACACACGCGACAAGAAGGGCAGGGTACACAGGCGTCGTCTTACCTACGTCCAACGCGCACAGAAGCAACGTCTGTTCTTTGAGTCGCGCGTGGGTCATGCCATTGTCGGCGATGAGTGGATGAGGATGAAGCTTCCTTCCCGAAAGTGCTAGACAAGCACAAGTGGCTGGCTGCTGCCAACACACGAAGGTCTACCACGTCGCGGAGGCAATTGGGCCATGATTTCGGTTACTGGGTCTCAGTGTGGCTGGGGTGCATTCCTCATGCTACTATCTCTTTTGTAATGGGTTTGGGGGCGTCAGATCAGTGGCCATTTCGCATAGGATACCCGGCATATGCATTCAGCGTGGAGTTGTTACGTTGCTCAAATCAACACTTCTTTTGACTACAAGTTTGCCTTGATGATGATTGATAGTGTGATGATATCTTACCTCATGGGATGTAGGTCACGTGCTCCAAAGCTTTCGCGCCACAACGAGAGAATAGCCTGCTTAGGGACTCTAGCTAAGCAGCGGCAGTGCAAATGGCGATGGATGGTGATGGTCTGCTTGCGGTGTGAAGTGGTGTAGAGGCCGCCTAGCTGTCGGCCCAACGCCACTGGGCGTAGCTGGCAAGTCTCCGCTCATTGGCTGGTTCTGCAGCGGCCGCCGCTCAGCCTTCAGCTGCGGGCGGGCTGTGACCTCACTCTCTCCCAATTTCTTCCTCACCCAACACACGGAAAGCGAATTGCCATCCCATCGAGCCATAATGTTCTGGCCCTACCCATGAGGAAATCCGCCTTGAGAACTCACAGCACCAATCCTAAACCATGTCGGACGACGAGGATGCGTTAGTCATCGCGGCGGATGGCGACCTCATCCTCGATGTCGCCCAGGAAGAGGGCGGACAGCGCTTCTCGTATCGCGTAGAATCCAAGACCCTGCAGCAGAACTCGCGGTACTTTGAGAATCTGCTGAGTGACCGCTTCAATGAAGGGCAGCGGCTGACGGCCGCTTTGGAAGCACTTGCCTTGAGTAGCTATAGCAAGATTGCAGATGCGCCTGCCCACGTGCTTCCTCACATAGCCATCGTCAACGTCGGTCGTGTAGCCGTTGCCAAAGCCTCTTCGATCCGCAACCTGGTTGCAGACTTCCTCCGCGCCATCCATGGCCTCGATCTTGCCGTCACGAACCCGCCCATAGCCAACCTCGCCAATCTCGCCGTCGTAGCCGACCGATTCGATGCTGTTGCGGGCTTGTCGAAGCACATACAAAGGAAAAAATACCTGCAGCTCATCGATGCCAAGTCGAGAGGCAAGCCAGCCCCAGCGCAAACGGAAGAAAGGATACGGCAGAAGCTCTTCGTCGGTCTCCTCTTCGATCATCCATCGTGGGTAACGCGGTACTCGAAGCATCTGATCATACGCGACTCGGTCCAGTGGCGACCGGGGACAGAGGAGGATCACACAAAAGCCTTGTGGTGGGACATACCAAACGGCGTCGAAGACGAGCTGATACAGAGACGAGAGTACATACTGGAGACCATCAACTCTGTACAGGCTCACTTCCTCAAGCTGTACACGTCTGGCGAACGCCAATGCAAGCTCTGGTACGATACATCGCTACAATGCGACTCGTTTCAGCTAGGAGAGATGGTTCGCTTCTTCTCCAAGATCGATACTGTACGGTTGCAAGGCAAAATCTACGATAATACAGAGCCGACGTACTACCTTGGAGACATCGATCGACTTCTGTCATCACTTCGCCAGTGTTCCAATTACCAGGTCGATAGCAATCACGGACATTGCGGACTGCGCGGACGCATACTCCCACTTCTTGACCTTATACAAAATCAGCTCAGCCTCGATACAGGTAGTCTCGACATTGGAATCTGCGCGGGATGTTGGAACAACCACCGCAGTGAGTATGCCTGGCAGCTAGCCAAGCGACCGGTCATGTGGGCTCACCCAAAGTCTTTAACGGGTAATCGGGCGCTTACTACTGCCGTCGTGCGTAAGAGTCATCAGAGGACACCAAGTAGCTGTCTCAGCAGGCATGTGGCGGTCAGAGATCTTTTCATGGCTGTGGAGCGTGACTGGACAGCGAGGGACGTGTATTAAGAAGACAGTACACCATCAAGGCAGCTTCTGAGGCCTTTGAGCCTCATACAGCTATGGTCTCAAAACGCCTCGATCATGTGTTCGACGCTAGGACAGAATCTTTGCTAGGAATCCTGTGCCGTAGCCACGCGATATTGTAGGCGCCGCATAGAATCTAGGGATCGCAAAGCTAGAGGAACATGAGGTTTTGTGTCTGCCTTGAGACCTCAATAACACGCGAGATCCTGGAAGGAAGGAAGGATACTCCCGTTTGAGGCGCTGGATAGGGAAAGTCTAACCCGCTTTGTTAACCCAGTCAGTGCCTGCACCCTTGTGACGCATGTTCTTTGGACTAAGTGCAATGGTTCATTGCACCCTTAAATTCTCAAGTCTTTTACTCGTGGTTCGTTCTTTGAACGGTAAATGCTTGTGAGCCGACTCGTGAAAGGCTGACTCGGCTATGCAAGAGGCGTGATTGGGCCTACCCTCGGACCCGTGGTGGCTGAGCAATCAGCCTGAGTTTCTTTCTGCACAGCACAGCTTCTGGTCGCGACTACCCGATATTTTTTCCATTCCTAATCCATCGATGGCCAAGGCCGATCGTAAGGCACACACAAGGCGCATATACACTTTTCGCATTGTGGGTTGTGAATAGTATATAGATTCACCTGAACCATGGAACAACACGTCCCTTCCATCAGGACACTGGTAACCTGCGCAAACCAGCTTTCACCTGTCCTTACCGTTTGCTCTGACTCACTTTAACGTTGGCCACTGCTCCAATGTCTGTCTCACTTGCCACCGTTCAGTATTTCGACAACGCCAACTCTCTATCCTACGCTGTCACTCCCTGCATTCAACACTACCCATTATCACCAAAGTCTGGAAGTATGTTTGGCAAATTGAAGAAGACCTTTTCGACACGCAAGGCGTCCAAGTCGACCAATAGCTATAGCCCACGGGACACAGAAGGCGCTGGACAGGTGCTTGGTAATGCGCCTACAGGTGCACCGGTGAACAAGAGAAACTCTGCATCCCGCGACAGTGGCCTTGCACCGTTCTCATACCCTGGCCCGTTTGACTCGGCGTCACCTGCTACACGAAGGCCCAGTAAGCACTACCCCACATAATACATACACTTTACGATTGCTCTTCCTGAAGCTGACCTTTTGCCAGACAGCTCAAGCATGAATCCCTTTAGTTCTAACCGCGATGCCCCGCCGGCGTATACACCAGGCCCAGCTCAGAATGCCCCCGCAGTATACCCAGCCCCGACTACCGATATAGAAGAAGACGATCCCTATGACTTCCTTCGAAGCTTCGATACAGTCTTTCTCATCGATGATTCTGGATCCATGGCCGGCCGCTCTTGGAAGGAGACTGGCAAGGCTCTTGAAGTGATTGCACCGATCTGCACCAAGCGTGATGCAGACGGAATCGACATCTACTTCCTCAACCACCCCGATTCTAGCATTTACAAGAACGTCACATCGGCGAGTACCGTCATCGAGATCTTTCAGACAGTGCGTCCCAGGGGTGCAACACCGACCGGTCAGCGACTGAACAAGATTCTCAAGTCCTATCTCGAGCGATTCATGCTCGACAATAGTATCAAGCCCATGAACATCATCGTCATCACTGATGGTGTGCCATCCGATGATCTTGAAACTCCCATCATCAACGCCGCCAGGAAGCTCGACCATGAGGATGCAAAACCACACCAACTTGGCATCCAATTTTTCCAGGTTGGCAAGGAACCTGGTGCGAGGGAGCATCTCATGCAACTTGATGATGGCCTTATCAAAATAGCGCAGAGCCAGGGCTTGGGAGTTCCTCGGGACATCGTCGACACGGTGCCTTTCACTGGTGACGGGAACGCTGAGCTCACCGGCACAGGAATACTCAAGGCCACTATGGGAGCTATCAATCGCCGATGGGACTATACTTCTAAGGGAATACATCAAAAATAGCGGGGCGCGGCTAGTTTCTACAAAGGCGCAGTGTGCTTCACGGGTGGACCAGTTGATGGGGTCGTCGTAATCCATCAATTCGATACGTTTAACGATGTGATTTCAGGCGTTGATTGGGTGGTGCTATCTGTACGCTTTGGGAGGTGGTGTCATCATGGGCGTTGGTGGTTCGATATCCTCATTTTACGGGTCGCTTCTGCATACGCACGACGATACCCCCTGTTCTGCATGGCTCTATATTGGATAAAGCGGTTGGGTGGGTATTTGCATGCAGTTCTCCAAGTTCAGCTAGAGACTTCTTGGGTCGATGATAGCTGGTCATTTCTTGTTCCTTTTTCACTCTTCTCCATACGTTTATGACTGGCAAAGACAGTAAGTTTCACTTACTAGTTTCAGAGCAATCAAATACCTAGTAATTATACATCAGAGCAAAATTCCTGAATACCCCTCTTTGTGAACGTCGTCCCACGAAGGAGGGGTAAATTCCGTGCATGAGTGCCTGAAAGCCTGAAGTTTGCCTAAGGCTGCCTCACAAGGCAGACTCGCCTATATCTGCCCGTTACAGCGGGAACCTCCCACAAGCAAACACGAACACCAGCCTTGCATATCAACGTGGGCGGATGCGGCTGGTGGTCGAAAATAGTGCATGCAGTGTTATGCAACAAGCTCCAAACACCATGGAATACGCCCCTCCGGTCAAGTGGTTGTCTGTCTTATTCGTCCAAGAATCGCCTCTTTTTTTGGATAGGGGTACTGGTATGCGCTTTACTGTCGCTGTTCATGCAAGGGATCACCGGGTAGCCCAAAGGGCGTCAATCCGACAGATCGTTTAGTTGAGGGCAATTTGAGTATCAGACGCCGTCCCCAGTGCCATTGCTGCGGATACGCGATACAAAGACCGAACACACTCCAGTCATATCCCGAATAGCGGCTTAGAGTCAAGCGAGACATCAAGAGGTGTGCTTCTCACACAAACACCCAAGGCAGCAAACATTGCCTCGCGGAAAGGGACAGCAGTCAGTTCACCATATCTTTACAATGAATACAGTATCACAAAACTTACCGAGAAATACTTGGCGACATCTGGAAGTCAGAGAATTAAGGGTACTAAGTGCTAAATTCAATACGATGCATGTGTTGATTGACTGATCGATGTTCTGTGCTGACTGCACGAGAAGATCTCGAATTCCCTGCTTCGTGAGCATGAGCATCGACGGAACATAATTATAGTCTGAGCGCAGGTAGGCATTCGACTACATCCTAAAGGTCTGCACGATTTCTATCAGATCACTTAGTAGAACAGCTATCTTGCTACCTGTGTTGCAGTTAAAAATGACCTCTTGCGGCAAGAAGCTATGTGAGTCGATTATTGACCTTGGAGCACGCTGTTCATTCGTACCAGTGAAGGGCTATACTGAAATTCATACGCACAAAGACTGGTATACCTAGTTCGACGGTAGAGATAGACGTTCGCCAGGCTGTACTGGCAAAGGCTACAGTACACTTCTCCCGGTCTAGCGTGCGTGCTCGCTAACACACCAATAGATCTATTGTTCTTTCAGGTTCTGGTGCAGTAATCGTCTATACAATTTTTCCAGTTCAAGGAATGCGGAGCTGCAGCATGACATACGTCGTCGCATGGGCAGAGATCTTGTTTGGTTATGGCTGGTGCAAGATTCAGTGATGTGGTGCAGGGATGGCGTAGGCGGGGATGCAGGCGACGATGACGTTTTGGCTTCCGGTAGCTTGGCCAACCCCCAGTTACAACTTTCCTGGGCATGTCGACCCAGAAGGAGGGGACGAGCACCGACGCTGCCATCCCTTACTTCACCAACCTCTCCTGGTCCATCTACCGCATCAAAATTGCCCTGCTGACCTCGGGCACGTCGTCAGACATGGCCAAATCACAGGCGCTGCAGAGCAACCTGGACGTCGACTACGTGATCAGCTACCGCTTTGCAAAGACGGACAAGACAAAGGCCATTGCGCAGTTCGAGAAGCTCTGTGAGGCGCTCGCAAACGTCGGGCTGCAGACGGAGGTGCGCAATGGCGAGTCGCACTCCATCCTGCTCTTCGTGAGGGTCGCTTCCGACGAGCACCTGTTCGGCGAGGTGTACAGGTCCAGGTATGCAAGCTTCTACTGCTTCTGGCAAGAACCGTGACTAATCCGCACACAGAGTCCGCGACTGGATCCACGGTGTCCGAACCGCTGCCCCCGAAAAGGTTACGCGCGAATCGCTCGAAGCAGAGCCCCTCTACGAGGCCGAGAGACTGCGTATAATATACCAGCTCATTACCAACCCTCCGTCTGAAGGCGGCGCTGGCATCACACCCAAGGAGGGAGAGTGGGAGAATGTCGAATCCGTCTTTGCGCTGCACGACCATGCCTACAACAAGGACTGGATCAAGAAGTGGACCTCGCAGTACTTCTTGACTACCGAGGACTTGGATGATATCAGGAACCGTCTGGGAGAGAAGGCAAGTCTCCACAACATCGGCCGTGAGGCTATCAGCTAACCTGCCCAGATTGCCTTCTACTTCGCCTTCACACAGTCCTACTTTACCTTCCTCATCCCCGCTGCCGGCTTCGGCTTCTTCTCTTGGCTCTTCTTCGGCTCCTTTTCGCCCATCTACGGCCTCGCGAGCGCCCTGTGGTGCACCGTCTTCACCGAATACTGGAAACAACAGGAGGTGGACCTGAGCGTTCGCTGGGGCGTCAAGGGCGTCTCCAAGATCGATGTTAAGAAGAAGGACTTTGCACCTGAAAAGACCATCACCGACCCGGTCACTGGCGAGCAAGTTGGCTTCTTCCCGGCATCGAAGCGCTTCCAGAGGCAGTTGCTGCAGATTCCGTTCGCGATTATCGCGACTTGTTCCCTCGGAGCTGTTATTGCGACCTGCTTTGGCATTGAGGTCTTCATCTCTGAGGTTTACAACGGGCCGCTCAAGAGCGTTCTCGTGAGTACAACTCCAGACTTACATATCCGAATGCAACTAATTTCCGCCAGGTATTCATTCCCACTGGCATCCTCACGACCGTCAACCCTATTCTGAACACCCTCCTAACGCAAGCCGCTACACGCCTGACCCAATTCGAGAATTACGAGACTGCGGGTGCGTACGAGAAAGCATTGACTCAGAAGATCTTTGTCATGAACTTCATCATGTCGTACTTGGGAATCTTCCTGACTGCCTTCGTCTATGTACCCTTTGGCAAGGTCATTGTACCCTACCTTGACGTTTTCAATGTTGCTGTGCGACCCTTCGCCGAAGACGAGAAGCAGCTACACCTCAACTCGACAAGCGCCAGCTGGAGTATCAATCCCGACCGTCTTCGCAAGCAAGTCATATACTTCACCGTCACCGCCCAGGTCGTCAACCTTGGCATGGAGCTTATCGTTCCTTACCTCAAGCGTCGTGGTCTTGCTAAGTACAAGGAAATGCAATCCGACAGGGCTGCAAAGAACGGTGGTTCCGCTCCAGCTGCTACCGAAAATGACCCAGCTGAGGACGCTGCCTTCCTTGACCGTGTCCGTAAGGAGGCTGAACTCGACGTCTACGATGTTACCGCCGACCTTCGTGAGATGGTTGTGCAATTTGGTTACCTTTCGCTCTTCTCCGTTGTTTGGCCTCTTACCGCTGTTTCCTTCCTCATCAACGACTGGATCGAGCTGCGTGCTGATGCCATGAAGATCTGCGTTGAGATGCGACGTCCGACCCCATGGCGTGCTGATACCATCGGCCCCTGGCTCGATTCCCTCTCCTTCCTCACCTGGATGGGCAGCCTCACTACATCCGCTCTCGTTTACATGTTCTGGAACGACCGCACTGGACCCAGCGGTAGTCCTTCCAACATTCAACTATGGGCCCTCCTCCTAACTGTCTTCTTCTCCGAGCACCTCTTCATCTTCTTCCGCTGGGGCGTTCGCGAGGTATTGTCCAGACTCGATTCTCCTGGCCTACAGAAGGAACGCCGTGAACGCTTCCTGGTACGCAAGCAATACTTTGAGGAGAACCTCAGTCAGCTGCAGAACATGCCCAGGTTGAGTGAGAAGGGTGGCGAAATTACTAGGAAAAGTCTCGAAGAAGAAGCTAGGCAGGGCAGTCTCAGGGATAGTACTGCCGAGATCAGATTCTGGCAGCGCCAGAGGAGCTGGAGGGAGAGCGCGGCGGTTGCGAAGGACCTCATCAGCAGGGCGCAGAACGAGACCATCATGGAGACGAAGAAGGAGTTGTAGAGCATGGTAGCAGATGCAGTCATGTCGTAGGCCGTGATGAGCGTCTGATGGGGTCGGAGACGGTGGGTTTCCTATGTAATAACTCGAGCATTATTAGCCTGGCGCTATTTGGAGTACTTCTGCCTTTGAAAGCGTCTGCTTTGATAGCCTATCAATCTTGCTAGCAACGATCTTGATCTTGTTATAATCCGCTATCCAGTTCTTCTAACCCTGCTCATATTCAAGCAGACCAGTTCTACTCCAGTGAAACGCCCATTAGAACTGTTAAAGCTTATACGTGATTTTGCTTCTACTCGAATAGGCCAGTCTTTCTTCCTCGAGCGCATGCATAAAGCCTGCCACTCAATGAGAAAAGACGTCCCGTTGCTGGCGACATTTCTGAAGAGAGGACTGACGTAGAAAGCCGCAATGCGACGTCCTTGCATCAGACCAGGCTTCGGACTCGCCTCGCAGTAGCAGGGCTGGGTATGACTGCACGCATAAAGCGTATCGTTAGTATCATCTAGGTGCTCCTAAGAGCGAGCAGAAGAACAGCGAAAAAAAAGAACGGTTTTTATCATGGGACAGCTACAATACTAAGAAACAGAGATTTGGAAAACGTATAGAGATTAGACATCTCGTGTCACTCCCGATCAATTAAAACCGGACAGAAGACAACATCGGTGGCGGGGAGGGCTCGTGTCGCCGCGTCGAGGTCTGGTGGGATCAACATGGTAGTGCGAGGCCTGTTCCGGTCGATGAGGCATCCGTCCGGGTGTTGTACGTCTATAGCTGTCAAACGCCTATAGCGCCGTGGATTGCTCTGGGTATCGCGCAATGGTGGAAACAATCATGCCGCCCTAATCTGTCCGCATGGTGAGTGGACCTGCCGGAGCATTCGTACTCGCCTAGCCACAACACCGCCTCATACCGCACCTGTCTGGCATCTGAAACTGTTGTGGGCGCGTCAGACCACAATCGTCGTTCCATTCCGTTGTGCCTGAATCATTTTCTTCGTGACTTTTGCCCAGTCGTCAATCCATGTTTGGGCCTCACGATCTTCTTATCAATGACTGTCCTGATCCGATTCTGGCTGCAGAGGAGGTAAGTTCAGAGCAAAAGGAATGATGAAATCCCAGAGAAGCTAGTGGATAGGACAAAACCTTCGTCCAAGCTTCGCACAGAACGGTCTCCGGTACCCGAATGAATCCAGCGTAACGTCACTCACTTGAGGCTTCTCATGTGGGCTCGCTGCTTGGTGTATGTCTCGTAGTTGCCACCGAAAACGCATTCGAGAATGCTGGGTCCGATATTCTGTCCCGAGCGAGCGGCCTGCATACGATCGCTGAGGGTAAAGTACGCTTCTTTGAAGGCATCAAAGGCAACCTGAACTTTGTGGGATCCACCGGAAATGTTATTCTCTGGGCGATTAGGATCCTGGATGGACAGGCCGTCATATTTTTCTGGGCGGCCATCGATACCATAGTTCGTCTGCGTTTGTTAGCTATGCATACGAAAGCGGGAAAAGCAGCCGGAGGCCACTGCTCATCCCACAGCGACATGGGAAGACTGACCTTTTCAATGATAGCAGGAGGATGCATCTGAATGCGTTTGCGGGATAGATCAAAGTCACCGTAGTACTTGAGGAATCCTAGGAAACATTCCCCGAGATTGTCCGGTTTAGGGGAATGCTGAATGTAGCTGACGATCAAGCAAATGATACTGTACCCTCCAATCCCGCCAGTATGGACTTCATTCAAGCCATGCATGGCGAGGAACTGCTTCATGAGTGCCACCATGTATATCATGTCGGGGTACTGCTGCTTCCACTGTGCAAATGTCGCTTGTGCCTGCACTCCGCTCAAATTCTCGAACGAGATGTCAACTTGAAGCTTGGTGAGCTCGTCTTCGAACTTGATGATGGGAACGCGCGCAGGGATGACCAGTGCGTTGTTGTTGGCCGCCAACCTCGTGTCTTTGAGCCGTCTGGCTGCCTTGTAGAGCAGACTCTTGTTGGCCCCTCTCGCAGACATGTCGACAACAGGTTCTCCACCATTGTAGTGCCTATCCGAGACATATACCAGATCCATGTCGGCCGTAGGCAAGTAAAGACCCGCAGGGAAGGAGCCGAAACACAAGATGCGTCCGTTTTCTTGAGGGAACCTGCGTTGTCCCATAGCGCTGTTAACGCGGTTGACTAGCCGGTTACGTTGTTCGTGCTCGAAGGGCTTTGGTGCGACGAAGTCATAGAAGTCGAGTATCTCGTTATGAAGCCTGTCACAGTGTTAGTCCAATAATCGCGTTGCAAGGTAGACTGCGTATTGCATAACTGCCAGAGATGCAGTCGTGGGAATAAAGAGAACTTACCATTTCTCAGGTTCGCTAGCGAGATGCGCATACGGGTCGCGTGAGGGAAGCCACGGTGTTGGATTGACGTTAGGAACGGGTAGCCACTCGTCCACGACACCACTCAAATTGGCTTTGCGTTTGTTGTTATTTCTAGCAGGACGTGGTGCCCGATGTTCAGCTACAGCAGCCTGTTGCCTATCAACAATGCTGTCAATGTGCGCGAACTCGCTCAAGGAGCCTTGAACAGCGTCGCGGCCATCGTCCTCGTCACCAAACGAGATGAAATCGTCGTTGGCAACAACTGAATTGTGTCCAGCGGCCTTCTCGGCTTCCTGATTCTTGGCCTTCCGGATCAGTTTGACAAAGTCGGTTCTCTTTCCCGTAGTCTCATCGGGAGGCGGCAAGGCGGTGTACGGGTCGGGATTGGACCATTTAGGAACAGAATCGCCATCAGCACGTTTGGTTTGCGTTCGGGCTGCCTTGGGCTCGCGAGCGTCGCCGTCGCCATCTTCATCGGCAGAATCCGCGCTCTCTACCTGCATATCTGCCTCTTCGTCGTCAGAAATGTCATCTGGGTTGTGGAACCGGTTGGAGCCGTCGGCAACACCTAGAGCGCGTTCCGGACTACCGCCGTCGCGATGGGTCAGAAGGGCGCGCTCGTGTGGGGCAGCTTTCTTGAAACCACCCCTACGGAATCCGTTTGTGTTGTTCCTGCCGTCCGCGCGAGACGAGCCTCGCGAGGCCCCACCACGACCGCGCCTTCTTGACGATGCAGAGCCGGAAGGACCCCGCGGCACATTGGAATCGCTAGCAGGCGGGAAGCGGGGAGCGGGGTGACTAGACTCGAAGGTGAACTGGGACTGATTGCCGTTGCGCGCACCGCCTGGTCGGTAGTTGTCGCCATCACCGCCAGTGAACGTCATGCGGTCTGCAAGTGGTCGCGGGCGGTCGCGCGCAGGTCGCGACGGACGATATGAGTCTCCCATGGCGTGTCGCGTTTGTAGTGTGAGGAGGGTTCGTCGCGCGCAATTGATGAGTGGTTGTTGTGGGTTGGTGCTGATAGCGGTGGGTTGCGGAGGGATAAAGGTCTCAGGCGCGAAAGATTTGTCCAACGACAATGCGAGTAAGCCAAGACCTTAGCGCGACCCAGTGAATTTGTGGGGTGCCCGCGACCGGGACCCGGTGTTCACTGCAACTTGAATTGGTCAGTGCTTGGAGCCGTAGACAAAGTTAGTTACTGAAGCTAACGCCCTCCGCTTTTGCAATGTTGGATGAGATGTACATCCAGTCATGTCTGACACTTGCTCAAAGCTTGTGAAGCTACACATCAGACGGTATACGTACGATGAAGATATCCCACACCTGGGCACTCAGATAGGTTCTGATCTCTGACAGCTTTCTGCTGTGCCAGCTGCTGCTGCTGCGAGGTGGTGATCGAAATCAACGTTTCCGTGGGGTATTCTTCGATTGATGGATATGGCATCGTTACATGTGATAATACAGTATTGAACACTCGCAAAGAAATGTAAGAAGCAGGAGAGTGGAGAGAGACCGAAGCATGCTTATGCCCATCCAACCACACTCTCGATGACGAAGCGCCATCGCTTACTGTGCCCATAGAACATAGAAGGCTCAAACGCTATGCCCAACGCCCAAAATGCAACAGATTCTCCCTTCATCACTCCGTGTAGTTCGTCAGGAACATAGTCCAGTTTGTGTGTCTCGCCCTCGAGGTCGAGTGACCGAGAGGAACCGCGGCCAAGTTAGATTGCTCCATGTAGAGCCATCTCAATCTTCTTTCGTAAACTTAGGCTTGACTAGAAGTAGGTGCACCAGGTCAGTATGTGTCTCACATGCGGTGCGTGCATGGGTACTTACACCCTTCCCTTAATTCCTTTTCGCGCTCCGCCACCCGTTGATGTCCCTGCACCTCTCTCTCTATCCTCTCTCGTGCCCTCAATATTTTGCTTTGCAGATAGAAACTTCCGCCCTTCTTCGGATCGTTTAGATCGAACAGCCTCTTGAATCGCTCCGTGACAGCCTCTATTTCAATGTTTCCCATCTTTCCGGGACCCACGTTCAGGATTTGGCAGGCTTCGTCCATGGTGATGTTCGAAGACGAGAAGGCGCCACCGCTGCCTCCACCACCTTGGCTGGCGACTGCATATTTCTGCGACGCGGCGGCTTGACGGTACGATTCGGAGACGGCGCGACCTATTATTCGAGCGCCGGAGAAGACGACTTGTGTTATTATGCGGTGGGCCTGTACGTGTTAGTTGCAGACGGTGTGACAGCGAATAGGAACATACCATTGTAAGAGGTGACGAGGTAAGGAGAGTCTGTGTAATATGCTATTCCCGTCGAATCCTATGCGAGAGCCACGCCTGTCTGTCTTGGGCGGATGGGTGCTGTTGGCAATGAGGGCATCTCCAAAATTTCTGGGTCGCCTTCCGCGCTCTCGGCCTGCCTCCGCACCTGGCACGTGATCTCAGCCAATCACAGCACGATCGCAAACTGCGATCTTCGCAAGCATCTCTGCGCGCCTGACGATGGCTATAGTCGTGCAGTCCGGTCAAACATGGTAATGACGGTGATGCATCCCGTGTGCGCCCTTCGTTCAGAGTGCTTCTGGATATTGGCGCCGGGGGAGGCACCTTGAGGCTTCCGCAAGTCGCCCTCGGACTAAGACATTCACATGCTCAAAGATCCCCGCATCACTCCCGGCGACAACGTCATGTGCGACTTTGCATGACAGTTTCCAACATCTCTCGAGCTTCAGTTGTGCATCGCTGCAGGCTTCCTTCCTGTACAATCACTGAGCGTGGCTTGACAAGAGCGC
Source organism: Alternaria hordeiaustralica (assembly GCF_023758085.1). Taxonomy (NCBI): domain Eukaryota; kingdom Fungi; phylum Ascomycota; class Dothideomycetes; order Pleosporales; family Pleosporaceae; genus Alternaria; species Alternaria hordeiaustralica. The sequence continues at coordinate 2,082,651 of NW_026056773.1, read as the reverse complement.
GGCACTCAGCCTCCACTGCTCAGCCAGGCGATGACGCACAACCCCATGCATGGCAGCACTAGGTTGGTAACTTCCAAACTTGCAACCACATGCAAGTAAAACCGAGTTGCGCAAACAACATGCTCATGCCCACATAGACACACCCTGGATACAGCACATGTCCACCCCTTCAAGGTCCAGCAACGATGCGTCGTCCCCGCCGCCAACCGGTGATTCGAATTCCAACCCGACGTATGCCAGCTTCTCTCCCGCCAACCTAGGCCAGACGACACCGCAATCAAAACTGCGCTCCGCCATACTCGTGCACCAGAAGTCGCCCCTACTTGCGGCTACACCACCACAGATCACTCGCGTGCTCGCTTATTCGCACCCCTTCATATTACCTCTGAACAAGTTTGCTGGGCTGGTGACATGGACGACCGGAGACCCATGGGAGAGCTTTCTCGTGGTCGCAAGCTTTTGGGCCGTCGTCATGTACGGTGATGCCGTGACAAGATACGCAGGGCCCATTATCGTCGTGTCTGGACTGATACTGGGCATGTACACGCGAAGATATTCTCCACTATCGTCGACCGGGTGGACAGGCGAGAAGGGACAGAAGGCGCACAAGCGCGTCGAGTCGGACACCAACATCAAGCATCACAAAAGCCTGGAAGAGATTGTGGACAGTCTGAAGCTCTTCACTTCGCGCTGCAACATCCTACTAGATCCCTTTCTACGCCTCACAGACTTCTTATCCACGCAGAGGACTGCGACGTCGGCTACTACACGTCCGGCGCTCACCGTATTGTTTATCCGAATCCTCTTCGTGTTGCCGCTATGGATAGCACTCACGCTACCGCCCTTTTATATCCTGACTACGAAGCGAGTGGTACTAGCAGTAGGCACAGTGATGCTGAGCTGGCATTCACGGCCAGCCCGCGTAACCCGAACCCTCCTATGGAGATCAAGAACAGTCCGACGTACCTGCGCCTTCATAACCGGACTAGACTTTGGCGAAATCGTGTCAGTAGATAGGAAGGGTGCGCCTCCTCTGCCACCTCGAAAGAAGAGCACGCAGGAGGTTGCAGCTTCATTGGCGGCTAAGCGTCGGCCCGAATCTACAGGCGTACGCTTCACCTTCTCCATCTATGAGAACCAGCGAAGATGGCTAGGTATCGGATGGACATCCTCTATGCTTGCTTACGAGCGAGCATCTTGGACGGATGAGCACCTGAACCCGGTTCCACCTAAAGAACAGTTCGAACTACCTGAAGTTGAAGGAGGTCAGTCGAGATGGCGGTGGGTGCAAGGCAGTGAATGGAAGGTTGAAGGCGCGGAGAAAGACAGCAAGGCTGACAAAGGCGCGTCCAAGGAGGATTCGGCGTGGATATACTACGACAATAAAGTAAGTAGAGTGAATTGGTACAACGTTCTGATTCTAACTTCAACAGTGGAGAGACGGACGAAGAGGCCAAGATGGTTGGGGGCGTTATACCCGCCGTCGAAAATGGTATCGCGACGCCGAGCTCGTCGAATCGACATCATCCACAGATACAACGCCTATGCCCACGCCCAAACCTGGCCCAATTGATACTTCCGGAGACCTTGATCCTAATCAACTTACAAAGCTGTCCTCCAATCTCAGTGTAGCATCCAGTACAGACCCTACTCTAGTCGAGGGTGATGGACGCGAGTATGCCGCATCGATAGCGTCGGATACAGATGCAGCGAGCACAAAGAGTAAACGGAGTTGGTTTAAGAAGAGGCGGAGCAAGAGTACAAGCGGTAGTGTGAGTGGCGTGACAGTCGTCAGCGACACGGGTACAAGTGGTACGCGTAGAAGTGACGAGGACGACATGCAAAGCCCTCTCGATCGTATGGCGAAAGATGAGGAGTGGAGGCTTGGTGATGACATTCGTCAACATCTTGATATCTGAAGTAGTTGGAGCGCTTGATGATTACCTTGACTTGTTGTATGAACATAGTTTTTACATTCCTCCCTGATACGAACCCCATCGATTCCCGTCAAGTGATCTACTATACACCAGTTAAAACGACACATGTGCTGGCCAAGACCATGACCGGGAAAAAGGTAGTCGACAGATTGCTGGAGTCTCCACCTTTTCGCCGCATATCCTGCCTCTCGGTGTGTTGTTGTGGTGCGTCAATATCGATGCTTCATCCGCAGTAGGTAAGTCCAGAAATCAAGCAGATCCATTGACATGTTCACAGCACGTGGGGAGACATGGTTTTCAAGTGAGTGTCCTTATTTCATGATCATATCTCATCTAATATTTCCCAGCAGTCATGGCCCTTGGTATTGGCAGTTCACCCCGATTTCCAACAGTGTTCATTGTTCCATCTCCGAATCGCTCGATGGAAGTGTTGCTGGAAGAGTTCCGAGGCTCAGGGTAGCTTGACGCTTAGTGCTATTCGGATTGTTAGTGCCATTCCAGACCGAAAGGAAGACACCGCGTCGGTATATCTCGAGATGTACTTACGGAGCAGGATCCGCATCCGCAGCTGGAGCAGTCACCAGCGCACTTGCAGGAGGAGCAGTTGCTGTTCGTTTGTTAGCCAGAGCCCCTCCATGTTCCCAGTAGAGTGTCCATCACGGTGCTGGCGCTAGCCCTGAAGCAGCAGCACACCACCGTGTGTCAAACACCAAAGTCGGTCGGAAGACGTACCAGGGGGCCATTTTGATTGGTTGGTTGGGTTGTTGGATTGTTTGGTTGGTTGGATTGTGGAAGTGTTGGAGCGTGATGAGCCATCAAGGTGCTGAGGGCAGACACTTATATAGAGCACCTGGCCACCAGCCCGCGACTTGGTAACGACTCCCTACCCACGCCGCGGTGGAGACCCTGTCACTCGAAATGGTCATGCGCGAGGCGGTGGGGTCCGATGGAGAGTGACATATCGACCTGCTAACCGCCCCATCAGAGCCACCGTCCTTCGAATTCCCGCGGTTAAGCGTACGCCACGCTCGTCTCACACCATACACAACAGACAGCTTGGAGGGGAAGACCATCTGGTTGGTCGAGGAACACCGGTGAATGGCTGGATAGCTCACCCACTGGGTGTGCTAGGTGCTGAGACGTACCGCTCTAGGCTGCCTCTCGCATATATGCCGCACTTACCGGTATACTCAACCGGGCCGGTTGCAGAGGAGCCTTCGTCAGCCTTCAAGCTGATACGAGCATCTCTCGACGGTATTGGCTATGGAGTCACTTGCCGCTGCAACCGTATCAGTGCATCGGGCTCCACGGCACCTTCGCTCTGCTCGAAGCTATAGCCTGACCACTGACAAAGAGGACGCCTCGGCCTTGACTTCCTCACCGTATTCTAGCGCTTGAGTTGACGCACTGCACGTGTGAGACATCATGCAGATCGCTTGTACCTAGGTACGACCCGCTGCTCTGGAGCCTTGAGAGCCATGGGACGGCACGGGCACAGCACCACCAACGTGGGATGATGTTGGTGACCCCTAATCCGGTGCTTACGTCTCAAACGTCCACTGGCTGCATCAGAATCGAGTGGTGGCACTGCATACGCATTCCCCGCTTCTGGGCACTATCTGATTGCGGACTTGGCAGTTCGCGGTATGTTCATGTGAATCATAGTACGGTGCATACAACTCGAATAGCGAGTTCCTAGCTGTGTCCTGTTTCAGTGGGATCTTTGCTGTCAATTACATGCATGTGAATATGCCTGGAAGGACGCGCGACCGAAGTCAAGAATCTAGATCTACACCAAGTTCAAGCGCGTGATCTGATGATGCATCGATGGGTAGCGCTCAATGTAGTATGGCCGAGAAGCCAATCGCGACGGTCCGTCAGTGGAGCTATGATGCAGCTAGTGGGCAACACGTGGGGAGAAGCCTCGCATTTCACTTTACCTAGGTACCTAGGCAAACCTTGGGACCCTGGAAAACGACAAGTGACATGGTACATCATAAGATGTATCTTTTGACTACACTCAACAGCATCTAAGCAATTAGCCACTCCCCATATATGACGTAGTTTCCAATTCGTTGGCGTGTGACCTCGGGAGTTGATGGCGGCTGCGGCGGTACATGGTGAGTTGTAGCTGCTAAGTATGTCATCCCCCTAACACCAGTGGACTCCATACCAAACACCCACCCGGTCCCAACAACTCTTGGAAAGCGATAACATATCAACATAAGAGCGGCAGCCGCGGTTCGCTCAGACTTTGTTGCACATACCAGGTGACTATGATCTTCTAGCAAACCTCCACGCAGAGGACGGCTCCACATGTCTTGTCACCAAGCCCATACAATGATATGGTAGTCTTGCCAGCGGTACATCGACCGCGCCCCTTGATACGTTCGGACTTGACATCCTCAAAGGACCGCACAAGGAAGGTGACGCTCATGTTGAGCGCGAGACTTCTGGTATTGACGGCGTAAGTGAAGCGGATCAGGCATGTGTTGTCTTTGGAGTGAGGCGAGAGCGTACGTAATATCGAGCTGTAGTTGGGAGTCGCAATAGTGCTTGAGTGAGGGAGTGGCACTCTTGAGGATCTCGATGGAAACGATGGTCTGTCATTTGACATGACATCTCCAGAGAGAAAAGAGATCTTACGTATTAGAAACACCGGTGGTGACTGGGCGGTGAACGTATCAGAGCATATGCTTTACATCTTTGACAATCACATACATCTAGGCAACTCATTCACCCTCTTGCGGCTGATAGATTGATTTGCCTTCTATATCCGGCCTTCGTCATACACATGACCCCATATTCCCCGAATGTATTGAGCCGCCTCAAACTGTTTGCTCTCAGCAGCAAGCGGGTTCTTCTTATCAGCGAAAGTGGCCACATACGCTGTCCGGCTCATCTCACACATAGCAGCACCGGCGTCAAGACGTCTGGGCCCTAGCGCTTGAAGGAATTCGTCCACAACCCATTCAAGACCACCGCCCCATGCGGTTATTTCCGGTCTGCCATTGGGCTGCGGAGAACTTCTGAAAATCTCCATCTGTTCTGCAGTATACAGAACGAGTTCATCATCTCCGTATTGACCAATGATCTGCAATCCTACAGAGTTGAAGAATGAATCCGGGACCGTCGAACTCTGGCTCTTTTCCTTGTAAGGAGTAAATGTGGGAAGAGTGATTGCTGGCAGCCCGGCAAGACTAGCTGGTACGGTGAAGACATCGTTCATGTAGGAGTGGACTGGATCCTGATTCTCGACTTCAGCCAAAGACGGTGCCGTTGATGGAGCTGTGGGGCATATGATCACGTCCACTCCTTCTGTTTCTGCCGCGGTTTCTTCGGCATCGAGCAATGGGTTTGGACTGGCAAACACCCTGTTGAAATCTTGTTGTACGAGCCTCCGAATCTTTTGTGCTTGTATGAAGTAATTGTCGATAGCCTGGGCACTTAGTGAAAAGGCTCCAAGGAGTATACGCCGCTGAACCTCCGGACCGAAACCTTGACCCCGGGTTTTAGCAAAGAGCACACTATCTGGTGTACCATCGATGCCCTCGGCTCTACTTCCGAAACGCACGCCGTCGTACTTTGCGAGGTTGCTCGATGCCTCGGCTGGCGCAAGGACGTAGTAGGCTGATAGTGCTTGTTGTGTTGTGGGTAACCGAATAGGGTGCAAAGTATGACCAGCATTCCACAGATATCTGAGTTGGTCAATCCATGCCTTTCGGACAGCGGGCTGCAATGTGTCGATGTTGTAATCAAGAGGAATGCCTATCTTCAACGAAGTTGGTCGCTTCCCTGTACGGAATTTTGCTCGGGTTGTGTTAGGAACGGACGTCGGATCCTGCGCATCGTGGATGTTGACCTTGGCTGGACTCAGTCAGAGATGTGGAAATCATAGTCTACATCTCTATAGACTCACAGAATATGCTCTTCACACTCGCCACGTTCTTGCCAAAGATCCCGACAGTATCCAGAGAGTTTGCATAGGCAATTACACCCCATCTCGACAGCAGTCCGTAGCTCGGCTTAAACCCAATGACTCCGGTATATGCAGCAGGAAGCCGTACCGACCCCCCAGTATCGGTACCTAACGCGCTGCTCGTCTCAGCACACATACTCCGTCCTCGTCGGCTGTCAAACACTTACGCCCAACATTGCGACGACGCGACAGCAAGCGCGCTTCCACCTGAGCTTCCACCCGCACTTGCCTCCTCTCCTTTGTATCTCTGCATCTTCACTGGTCCGAAGTGTGAATGTGTCGAGTGCGATCCCATACCGAATTCGTCCATGTTCGTCTTGCCTACCACCACGGCACCTTCATCTTGCAGCAGCCTCACCACTGTGGCGTCATATGGGCTGCTGAAGTCTTTGAGTATCCCGGAGGAAGCAGTAGTCTTTAGGTTCTTCGTGCAGATGTTGTCCTTTATTGCGATTGGCTTGTCGGCGACGCTGTCGGGTTGGCGGCGGAGGGTACGGGATTTGGAGGCATCGCTGCTTTGGAGGATGGACGCTTCGACGAAGGAATTAAACGCGTTGAAGTGTCTGTACTTCGACTGGTTCGCCAAGTACGTCTTCGCATGCTTGGAGAGGGACATGGAGGGTGGGGCGCATCGCCGGCGCGTTGTCGCGAGTGGGATGTCGGAACTGCACGAGCGGGACAAAAAGAAGTCACGACGTCATGTGATCGGCCTGACTCGCGCGCTCAGCATTGCCCACGATTACAGACACCAACTGACTGCCAACGTCTCCCAGCTCACTCATGAGGTAACCCACAGACTAGAACCTCGGAACACGTCAAGAGGACCGCAAAAGACCTCTCTTCGAATTCTTAGATAACTTCGCCATCACCCCAAGTGAGGGTTCGTCATCCACCGCGGCGACTGTCGTAGCGACGATGCCTGGAATACATTCATCGATAATTTGATCGAGTTTGTCAAGAACGAGCTGCGCCGCCCAGAATCGGGCCATCTCATACAATTGCTCGCACTTACAGTCAGAGAAGACCGCCCTACCCTAGACGATGCGACTGATGCACAGCAATTGTTCACCGCGTGGACACAGCATCGGGAAGCAATAGAAGGACGAAAAACCATCCTACAGAATGGCGTGGGAGGCTCTCCGAGATATGAATACTGCAACCCCGTAGATGCGCGGGCATTTAATGGGTGTCCAAGATACGAGGGGCTGACGGGAGAGGAGCAGCTGCAGTTTCTCAAGGAGAAAGGCGATTTGGCACTCGGAGAGGCGGCATAGCTTGACCTTGCCGAGAAAGCCTTCCCCCGAATTGGCACGAACGAGGGCAATGAAGGCAAAGGAGAAGAATATGAAGATCAAGAGGAGGAAGAGCCTGCCGAAATCAAGCTGCACATGCACATGGTTTTACTCAGATGCGCACACGCATGTGCTCTTTCCAAACATTGATTCATTCAGCACATGGACCAAAGATGCGAAAAGAGATGGTGTTTGCCGATACTGAAGTAGTGTTGGTCTACAGTCCCTGGAGTTAACTGTGATACCAGACGGCACGGCAGCGAGAAGCAAAGGCCCCGACCGTGTCTGAGTTTGTGATTCTGGCACATCAGACTCTGAAGATCTCTTTGGAAAAGTAGAGTGCGCCTCTGGTCCTGGCTCGGGCTGGTTGTTAAGATCGTACTTTATTGAAGATCTCTTCAAGGTACAGTGGACTCAACTTGGCTGATAGTAGAAATATCTGCAGGCTGAATAAAACTTTCTTGGAGTTTCTTTAGACCGTCGCGCAGAAAACACGGCTAAGACCTGATTAGAATGGACCTGGGTTGCGGTTCGTGAACAGTAGGGAGGCCTGCTAGCGCCGCCAGTGCCAACGCTGCCAAGCCGCTGAACAAGATCTCGACCAGCTGAGGCTTGAATTCTAGGCGAATTACAGTTTGTCTTAGCCGGCGATCCAATCTACGCGCTCATTACCTGGTGAATAACACCGAACTTCAAAGCCAGAAACCACCAGACGACGCATACAAAGCTAGAGGATTGTGACAGCTTTGACGTACAGTAGCCTCGCATTGGACGCGATGTTGGACATATTGTAACTCAGAGTCGCACCATGGGAGAGCAACCTACAGCGACAACCCATCAACGCTTCTCACTCCGTATTACATATTTAGTAAGCCCGCAAAGGGACCCTGCCAAGCTGAGCGGTATGTGAGTCGGAGGCTACGCTCTACCAAGGTACCACTCCCGCCACGGGTATGCATTCGATTGGAGTCGCCTATCGCAGCCTTGCCCTTTACAGCATCGCCATCACTGTTTCATTAGACACGCAGCGCCTTCCAAGGGTTTCTCAAACGCCAGGTCTGGGCTACAGACTTCTATTGGCCGATATGACGCAGAAGAGAGAGTTAAGAATAGGGGCACGCGACACGGTATAAGGTGCTCGCGTGCCTAAAACCTGACGCCAAGGAGTGACGAAGCTCAATCTCCAGACCTTTCTTTCTCGCAGTTGACGATACGTTTTGATGGCGGAGAAGATGCAAAGCACGGCAAATGTGTCGAATGACACCAATGGCTCGTCGACACGGCCGCCACTGAAGAAGCAAGAAAGCGATAAAGACTTCGACGACTACTTTGCAAGTCTTTCTCTATAACGACTCGTACAGTCACTAATGCTGACTAGATTGGACCGCGCGATCTTGATCATCACTCCAAGGTAAGTTCTGACTGTGCGAAGGTCATGTGAGACATATACTGACTTCGTACCTCTACCTCTGCAGTGGCCTGTATTTCTCCGCGTTCATGGCAGTGTAACACCTGAAATGGTGCTGCCCTTGCTCTTTGTAGCCGGCTGGTCGAGCATGATAACTTTGATCTCGAAGTTTGTACATGACCGTACGCTAAGCTCTTGTTCTGTTTCCATCCAACGTGTATTGACCACCTCCAGTCAGCGTAAACCAGCTTTTGCTTACTGTACTTGGTTTCGTCGTCGGTCTCGCATTGAGCTTTAGAAGTTCCACCGCCTACGAGCGCTACAACGATGGCCGCAAATACTGGGCACAACTCACTTTCGCGTCCCAAAATCTTGCTCGCCTCATCTGGATACACGTCGATGAACGTCACGAGAAGGACGCCACGCTCGGCAAACAAGACCTACTCGCCAAGATCAACTGCCTCAACTTGATCACTGCGTACGCAGTCGCACTCAAGCACAAGCTCCGATTTGAGCCTCACATGCATTACGACGACTTGAAGCACCTGGTCGGTCACCTAGACACCTTTGCGCGCGACGCCGACCAGCCAGACGCGCACAAGAAGCCGAGCATCTTCAAGACAGCAGGACAGTTCCTTGGGCTGCCAATGGCTGAGTCGAACCCGCGCAAGCTGCTGAAACGCAGTCGTGCCCCCCTTGGCAACCTTCCTCTGGAGATTCTCAACCATTTGAGCGTCTACATGAAGTCGATCTATGACAACGGAACCTTCAAAGTTTCCATCTACCAGACGCAATCCCTCAATGCACTCACCACCTTCAACGATGTGCTCGCGGGCACTGAGCGCATTCTGTCGACCCCGCTACCTCTCGCATACAGCATCGCTATCAGTCAGATTACCTGGGTTTATATCCTCCTCCTACCATTTCAACTATACAAGCTCTTAGGATACATTACAATTCCAGCGAGCGTCTTTGCAGCCTACATCATCCTAGGCATTGCGCTCATCGGCCGCGAAATCGAGAACCCGTTCGGTAATGATGTGAACGACTTGCCCCTGGACGCATTCTGCCTACAAATCAGGAAGGACATCGATATCATCATGAGCAAATCGCCTCCGAGCATTGAGGAATTGGTAATGCACCCGGACAATCAGCTTCTCTACCCGTTGAGTACTCTGGGAAGTGCAGGATGGGCGGCGAAAAGTGTGGACGAGATTAGGGATGCATTGGCCAGCAAGCCTGGTCTGCACTTCCCTCTGGTTGACCACCACGAACACCCCAAGCCGGGTCACTCAGTCAGTACTGGTGCTCGCCGTCGGACGACGAGTGAGGATCGCGCTGAGATGGGCGAGGCCGGACATGGTAGACATAATAGCAGTGCAGGCGACGGTGGAGAATAATTGCATAATGAGTGTAGGCTACGTCGGGAAGACAACACTACCTAGGTATGCACCTTGAATGAATGCATGACATGCCTGTTCGGAAAGCTATGAGAAATTATTCTCTTGTAGTTTGATCAGAGTATGCAAGCATATGTCTAGTAAAAGCCCCCCATGTGCAACAGTGCCCATCTTGCCTTTACAGACCAAGGTTTCGTATCTGAGTCGAGTGTGGGGATCTATGTCAAGGACAACATCATCGAAAATGACACGACAAGAGTCTCTTGACGCTCCCTGCCGTGGTGACAGATGGACCGTGAAGTGAAGTGGCTTATACTTGTATCGTCATTTGGTGAATACGAACGTCGTGCCCCTGTGACGGGAGAGCCAGTAAACCTTACCGAAGTAGTTTGCATGAGCGATCGTAATCATATCGAGGTCATATCCCATTTCAGTTTGCAGTTCTTTCACATACGACCAAAAATTCAAGAGACACAGCGCTTTCTGTCCTCCCAGCGCTGCTCAAGCAGAACACCGGCGGATTAGTAGTTACTGTTGTATGTTTTTGGCCTTCTTTTTGCCCACATGTCCAAATCAGGTCGCATGTATCACTCCTCCGTTGATGGATAGTCAGCCAAATGTTTTTGCAGGATGGACATAGTTTTGCGATAGTAGCGGTTGTTCAGTCTCCTATGGCCGTCGTATTGTGTGTCATGTACCCAAACGCCTCGCTATGCAAATGATATACATCCCAGCTTCTTATGAGAGTGGGTTACTACCCCAGAACTCTACTCGTCCATCTGCCACTGATATTCCAGCTTCTCAATGTTGGCTTTCCTATTCCTCGAATCGAACCACTGTTTCTCGAACCCGTTTCCTCGATCGATACCGTCCCATCGATGTCCTGGGCGGATGTTGTACCGGTTGGGTTGAAACGGTCCTTGGTATAGAGGCTTGCCTGTAATGCTGCGTCCAGCCTTCTTCTTGCGCAAGAAGCCTGACGCAGGGTCGTTCCAATGCCCTCGCTCCTTCAGCTCGTCGTTGAGCTCCGCATCGTCTGCGTATCGGGCGATCGTCATCGTCTTCGCGTCCTGTAGCTGTTGTTTCCTGCGCTCTGCATCTGCGTTTTGTACGTCTCCGCGCGCTGCCTTCTCCTTCTCGCGCTTTTTGCGTTCCTCTTCTTCGGCTTTCTTCCGTGCTTCTGCGCGCTTCATTGCGACGTTGATTATGCGACCGCTGGCGTCTCGGTAGATGGTCTCCTGCGCAGCGCTCCCCATTTCCTTTGCGGCCTCTTCGGCTTTGCGCTTCTCCTCGTCTTGTTTCTTCTTCATGGCTGCTGCGACCTCGGCAGCGCTTTGTAGACCTGCTTTGGCGCCCGACTCCATCCTCATGACACCGTCTGTGTCTACCATCTCCGGCGCTTCATCCTCCGCTTCAGCGGCCTTCTCGCGATCGGCGGCGGTCCCTGCTATGATTGCATCTGCGGCGGCAGCGTCGGCAGCAAGTTGTTCGGCGTGTGAGGGCGCGGCGACGCCTACGGCTGTCCATGTTGCGGCACTGGTGCCTTTGGATTTCTTCTTGGATTTCTTGAGAGTGCCTCCGCCGACTGAAGCGTCATTTGTTAGCCTCGAGCTTGCACAAATTGGGGAAATAGAAGTTCGCATACCTATCATGGGCGCATCCTCGTCGTCCTCATCTGCTTTATCTTTCCAGCCCAGATTGTCATCGTCGTCGATGATAAGTCCGGCGTCCTTGTTCTTCCTCTTGCGCTTTTTCGATTTCTTTTCTGAATCTGCCGTGAGGTAGTTCTTAGCCAAATAGTCGGCGAGACCAGACATGTTGAGGTGAGGCGTTGGTTGCGGGTAATGCTGCAAAGTCCAGTCGCGAAGCTCGATACGGAAAGTTGAAGGCTTGGCGCGCGCATGCGTTCCGCATCACGTGCTCTCGTGTTGTCGCGTTCACGGTCGCTCGGCTTGGGCAGCCGCACTCAGTCACCCTACATCTCGGATCATCATGGCACCAGGAGAGCGCTCAGAAGAAGTCTGGCTATGGTACACAGCAGTATACGAAGCGATTCAAGAGGTGCCTTCTGGCAAGGTCACTAGCTATGGTCATATTGCCAGGCTGGTAGGGAAGCGTGCGTTGTGTTCCCGGATGACGAGGACGACTTGCTGACGTGTTTGTCTGATCATAGCCGAATGCCCAAGGTATTACAGCGGCACCATGACCATCGTGTCGCAGCATCACTAACGCATGACGTCAAAGACAAGTCGGAGTTTGTCTCAAGAACTTGCCTTCGCCATCGGCCGATAGCAGCAAGAGTTCAACGTTCCATAGCCGCAACGTGCCTTGGCAGCGCGTGATCAACGCCAAAGGCGGTATCAGCCCGAGGTCAGCACTCCTTGTCACTATAACAAGACTTCGTTGGTTGTTGTTTGATTGCTGACTGGAACAAAGAGGCCCGAGCGCTGCTGCTCAGCAGGCGGATGCTCTGCGGAGAGAGGGAGTGGAGGTCAGACAGGATGCCATGGGCCAGTACACGGTAGATCTCGGTACATATGGCTGGTTCCCTGATGTCCTCCCAAGCGAGGCTGGCTTAGTTGAAAGTAGCGACGAGGAGGATGAAGAAGCGGCCGCGTACCACACTTGAAGCGAGCGCCTGAGGATGCACCTGGAACGGCTGCCTTAGTCAACCATGCCACTCTAGACACGTTAATGTTCCAAGATAGCTGATTGACGGAAGGGCGTCGCATTGCCATGGTATGGGGTACATGTCTTGGCTGGTTCGTAGCAAGCCGCGCACCCGCGTTAGATGATGGGCTAGACTAGCAGCCGGGCACAGACGCGGCGGCCGAATCCGGGCTCTTATCAGGGAGCGTGGTAAAGGGCGTCATCTAATAAGCTGCGATTGTTGGGATGCATGCCGTGACTGTTGCTGTCTGAGGTGTGGAGGCTCGATGTGGGGTCGGCGATCGGAAGCTGGAGCGACAGCTTGGGGCGCTTGCGAGCTTGAGAGCTCCAGGGCTGGGAGCTTCACGCATATCCATGCACACCAACCAGGACACAGCAGCCTCCAACTCGCCCACGTTGGCCGCCAAAGGCGTCTGAAACCGCCATGATGGCATCATGGGCAACAGCGTCAAACCGGCTGCGCATCGGGCTAAAGCGGGCAACAGGCCTCGGCGAGTCGGAAGCTGGAACCTAGGTCATGAGCTCCCACCCGTCGACAGTCCCCTTATCAGGAACCAGACAAGGCGGGGATGGTGCCTACGCCTTTGACGACATAAGGGCGGCGCGAGTAAACAACTGCCTGGCCTGAACACGAGCCGTAATCTTCCATAAGTACCTGCATAGCCACTCTCGTCGCCCCAGCCCTCGTCATCCTGAGTCACTTCTTAGAGTCATTCACAAGACAGCTGCTAGTCATCCGCCGCGCCTCCCTCTCACCCGTGCCTATTACCTCGACACAGCTATCGTACCTGTCGCATCCCATTGTTTACCTTCTCCGTCACACCTAATCTACCTACTAGCCATCTGCCGCAGCACCTCCCAACAACACTCTACATACTCCGTCTATACTCTTGCCAAACCATACCAACCAGTCACAATACATACTATAACTACACCCGTCGATCCAAGTCGCAACACAGACATGTCGGCTTCGCAGACCTTCACCAGCGACCTCCGCAGCGACGCCAAGGAGTTCAACCGCGACAAGAACAGCAGGGCGAAGTGGGCGAACGGACAGTCGTTTGGCCCTGGCCGGCGACAGGAAGACGGCAAGCCCCGCCCTGCTAAGCTGTACCCGCATATCAAGTGAGTGGCTCCTCCACGGGTCCCGGGTTGCTTATCGGAGTACTAACATATGCAGGGCATCGTATCCCGGCCCCATGAAGGCTCGCACCGCTTTCAACAAGGACATGGCTTCTGCTAGTGACGAGTCGTCCGCCGACGAGGACGTTGACCATCCTTCCGCTGCTCCTGCCCCAGATGCCGAGGTCGCCTACTCATTCGATGCCCATCGCGGTCCCAGCCATGGCAGCCAGATCCTAAACCATGCACTCGACAAGGCTGTGGAGAGGTTTGAAACCAAGGAGACAGAGAAGCTGGTGAAGAACGAGTATGAAGTGCTCGACTTGTACGACGAGGCCCCGCGCCCAAAGCGCCATGTCGCTCCCGAGGATGACGAGTACGAGTTTGTCGACGCGTGAAGGTTTCCATGGACCTCTTGATCTGCCCTCATTCCTTATCGATTCTTCTGCACTTGACTTGCATACACAACTTCCCCGGCGTTTTTTGACATCTGATATCGACTTCGCTGTCGGCTTTCCATCGATGTTTACATTTGCATTTTGTCCATGGCAGCATCAATAGGTGAGCGTTCGGCGCTTTTCTGAGGACTTGAGCAGCCACTATACCCGTTCCGGTTTGCTCTCTTTGCGTTTGGGTACTGGGTGGGACGGTTGTCTACCCATTGGATATGTGATGCCCTGGAGTATGGTCTTTACGTCTCTGCCCTGGGCTCAATTCTGCTGCACACATGTAGTCTATAATCTATCACTAGGAGTGGCGTGAATTCACGCCGTTCAAACTGATCAGTCAGTGCTTGATTGTGGTTGTGATTGCGATGTCTGAGTGATGATACGCTTGACTCTTTGCAGGACTAGACGTCTGCCGTCGTGTGACAGCCTTGTGATGCAACACGGAACACCCAGCCAGCCGCGACTGGCCACATCGGCGCATCGACAACATCAAATGTCTGTTGAAATCGGCGCCGAGGCATCGCCATGCACGCTCTGCTCCGCGGCCATTTCTCAACTGGGGTGAAAGCGCGACAGCACATGGATTGGGTGGCATAGATGGGGTGCGGCTGATTAGCCTACGTCATCGCCTATCGGGGACCCTTGCGCGGCCCTGGGCCTCACATTTCTAGACTCCCAACGCTTGCGACTAAACGCACAACCAAGGACTCGACGTCCCAACTAACACCGTCGCGACAATTCTAGTCCCACACTATCGCGACACTACCACCACGCATCACCCCTAAGCACTCGGCTTGCCACAGGCACAGCCCCCTTTCATCTCTTTCACCACCCGCGGCCTCGTTGATGGCGCGGGCCGTATAGGGTGATTCAATCCTCTCCACCAACCGTCAACCGTCAACATGACCGTATCCGTCGACAACCCACCACAACCCAAGAGCAGCCGGCCGCGATGGATGCTCCACGTCCAGGCGCAGTTTTGGCGCGTCCTCATGGGCATCGGCATGATGCTCCACCGCCTGGCCCGCCCACGACCCCCGAAGCCTGCCTTCCATAGGGACATCGATGCCACCGTCTCGCCATTGAAAGGCAAATTCCGCCTCAATTTTTACGTGCCCAAGGAATACAAGAAGCATAAGAAGCTGAAGGGTACTAGGAAATACCCTGTTGTCATCAACTTTCACGGAGGCGGTTTCGTACTGGGCACTGCACACGACGATGCGCGCTGGTGCGGTGTCGTCGTCGAAGAGGTCGGAGCCGTAGTCGTCAGCGTCGATTATCGCCTCGCGCCTGAGAATCCGTTTCCCACGGCTGTCGAAGACGGTGCCGATGCGGTTCTCTGGCTGGCGCAACACGCTGAGGAGTTGATGCTAGATGCAGATCGCTTCGCCATATCGGGCTTCTCCTCAGGAGGCAACATGAGCTTTACGGTCCCGCTATGTCTGCAGGGCGAGCTCTTCGACCGAACGACATCTGGCGCCAAGATCATCGATGACCGCGCGGGTAGTGTTCCCAATGCTGTCGTTCAGCCTCCTCCTGCATTTGGCCAAAACCTCACCCCGAACGGCTCCCGCGTCCCACTCGTGCGCCAAAAGTCACGCCTCGATCGCATTGCTATGCTCCGCCAGACAGGCGCCTCCTCGCTATCGCTCATATCCTCATACAAAGACAACTCGGGAGTGTCAGTCATGACGGAGGCGTCCAACACTGTCCTCAAGATCAGAGGCATAGTATCCTTCTATCCATCGATCGATTATACGCAAACCCGCGCCCAGCGCCGAGAGACGTGCTCGAGGGTTGACCAGAACCTCCCCGCTGTCTTCACTGATCTCTTCGACGACTCGTATCTCCAACCACCTTCGCTCGATCTTGCACATCCATGGCTCAGCCCTGGTGTGGCACCGAAACACATGCTTGCGGCGCTCCCTGACGACATTGTCCTCTTCTGTTGTGAATGGGACATGCTTCTCGCTGAGGGCGAACGATTCCGCGACCGCCTACAAAAGGATCTCGGAAAGCGCGTGCATTACCACTGTGTACCCGGGGTGCCGCATGGCTGGGACAAGGCGCCTAATCCTCTTAGGGAGAGCCCGGGTGCTCGACAGCAATATATGGTAGCATGTAAAGAGCTGAAGCGTATGTTTGACATTGAGTACGACGAGGACGAGTCGCACCAGAATTTGCCATGTAAGCAATATCATAAAAGTGTTGACTTGGGCACCGCGGGTCAGCGGGCGCAGGCCGAAGCATAAGCTGTGGCGTTGTTTTTTTCTTTTTTCATAAAATATGGGTCTTGGGTATAGGTTCATAAGTTTCACATCAGCGGCGTTTGATGAATCTTCGAGACTGAGCGATGTTTAGCATACATATGAATGCGTTTCTTTTTCATATTGCGAAATTTGGCGAAATCTCGCTATGTGCTGTGTGATGTCGCTCTTTCCCGTGCTCTTTCAGATATTTTGCTTGCTCACAATTACTACCTTTTGCAAGGCCTCAGTTGTTGCTATTCACTTTGGCACTAAGGAACTGCAGTGTAAATGGTTTTGTATTATGATTACTTGCTAAAAACTGCGATAACGCTGTATGGATTGTTCATAAAAGCATACCCCATCGCTTTACCCGTACGATTTGATGAAAGATTTGAACAAGCGCACAACATTAATCAGAATCCATGCTTCGCAAACTCCTTCTGGGTCCACTCCCACAGCTCATTCGCAAGTTTATCGTTCTTGAGTATTGCCTGCGTGTACTCGTTCCCATTACCCTTTGGTGTGTAGAAAGCCCCGTTCTTGACCTCGCTCTTCTTCGCGGTACTGGCCCACAACTGCGCCTTCGCACCATCGGGGACACTCGTCAAGAACGGACCAAAGGCTACAGAAAGGACCGTACCTAGTACAGGTCTTCTTGTCTTCAGATTATCCCAGATGCCCGTGTTGACAACGCCGGGATGGAGAGCTACAGACGTGATGTTTGGGTATTTCTGTGCGCTAATCTTGCTGAAGTAGTAGTTTGCCAGTTTCGATTGCCCGTAACGAGCTACAGAGCTCATGTCCTCACAGGCAGTTGTGAGCTTAGGGAAGAGGATACCCTCTTTGGGAGCCTGCTTGAATAGTTCGGAGCTGAGGTTGATGATGCGAACGTCGCTGTTTGGTTCTTCGGCCGTCTTGAGCAGGAGTGGCAGGAGGAGCTTGGTGAAGAGAGTAGGGCCCATGTAGTTGCTTCCAAATTGGACCTCATAGCCGTCACTCGTTACGCTTGCAGGGTTGCCTGTTGTGCCGGCGTTGTTCATTAGGATATCCAGACGAGTGTTTTCGGTGAGGATGCGATCGGCGGCTTGCTTGACGGATGCGAACGATGCCATGTCTACCTCGAGGTAATGTATCTTCCCCTTTGCTGAGGGAACTTGTTTCTCGATCTCTTCGATTGCTGCGTTGCCTCGCTTGCTTGTCCGGGCTGCGAGATAAACTTTGTCTGGGTTGTGCTTGACAAGTTGGAGAACACTCTCTTTGCCGAGACCGCTGCTGCCGCCTGTCACAACGATGACCTTTCCCGATAGGTCGGGTATGTCTTTTTCGGGGTTGAAGTGCATATTGCAGTTGATGGATCCGACACCTGGGTGTACGGCAGCTTGTCGTTGTAGAAAGATAAAGGATAAATTCAGCGAATGCTAGTATTTGAGGAGGGATGAGTTATTGCAAGGATGTACGAAGATACAAGAGACCAATGGTCGAGTGGGACTGATGTTGACGTCTGAGGGTATGTTGTTGAATACATATCTGAAAGTGCCATTAACCTTATATATCGTGTAGTCCAACGACGGTCAACGCGCCGAAGGCCCAAGATGCCGCCTCTAATTCACCGCAGATCTCGTCCGAAAGATTGGTAATTTCACCTTGATTTGAGGAATTCTGGCTACTTCGAGCAAAAGGTCAGAAGAGAAGTCCGACTAGGTGGTTGCCCGAGGTATCGTCTTTAAAGTTTCGGCAACACTCGTGACCGGTCGGGCAAACATGTCCCCGCGGCCTTCCATCGACCACCATGAATGTTCTGCGCTACAGTTACCTTAGCGCCTACTTGTGGTATGTGGTCAGCTAAAACTGCGCCTGCAGCTGTCCAGGAACTCAAGTTCTGTCCCGGCGCAATGCGCGATAGAGCGAAACTCTTCTCGGGTAACTTGGAGTCGACTTTGCGACGAATATCGTTTTGAACTACGTCAGAAGTAGCCTCGTGGTGTAGAAGTACGATTACTGAACTTGCTGTCGGATGGTCCCGAGGCCTGCTTCAAAG
This sequence comes from Alternaria hordeiaustralica, assembly GCF_023758085.1. Lineage (NCBI taxonomy): Eukaryota > Fungi > Ascomycota > Dothideomycetes > Pleosporales > Pleosporaceae > Alternaria > Alternaria hordeiaustralica. The sequence continues at coordinate 2,064,107 of NW_026056773.1, read as the reverse complement.
TCTCTGCGGACTTCTCTCGAGTGCCGCACGGACGTTAAATGGATTTATTGATTAATCAACACTTCCATTGCGTCCCGAACAGAGTCGATAAAACGTATTGCAGAACCTGTCGCTGTGCGGTGTTCGATATACGCTTCAATGAACGTGCAATTCATCCGGCCGAATGAAATACCCGAAGGAAGGCATCATACAGAAACCGCGGACGTCCGAAGCCATCATATTCTATTAGATCTACGCACAGGTTTCGCACTTAAACTACTCTCTCAAAGGGCGGGAACGATGTATGCACGACGCATGAAAGTTGCGAGCAAGTTCGACCACGTAGAAAGAGAAGAGAAGATGGGCGTGGGTGCTATGGCCAACTCGGAATGTGGAGATGGTCCTGAAGTCCAACTGCGACTTTTGTGCATGCTGCTACATAGGGAGCGAGGGTCGAAGATATGTTGCCAATCGGGAGCCAGTTCGCGAAGCCATTAGGAGTTTCAATTAATCGTCCAAGTCCGTCTGCGTCAGGCGACGAGGAGCGAAGTTCGAAAGAGGTGGGAACAAGACTCGCCAGCTTTGCCTCCCGATGAAGCAGCAGAGGCAGAGACCAACTGGAGCGGTCCTACGCCGCATCGACCGAGGAGTCTTGCATCAATTCCTGCGATACATGCGTTCGAGACTGCGACATCCTTTCCTAGATTGACAGCAGGGTCATCGATATGTCGTAGCTTCGTAAGGGATGTCCAGGCCGGTATATCGGTTGCTTCTATATGTCGCAGGGGATTCGATCCGGCACTTGTGGATTTGGGCACGCACGACGTGTGCTGGAGATGTTGGAGGAAAGTCGTTCGATTAGCTGCACAATGAGCATGCAGAGTGTATCGGCACATTAGGCGAGCAAGCTGTGGGGTTGCGGCAAGTACAATGCTTATAGTCGCCTTCGGTATGTCCTCTGGATTGAGCGTTCACAGGTGCATTGCGTTTTGCATACTGGGCGTGTTGGCCGCCTAGACAAGGTCGCGTGAGTGCCTGAGGCAGGCCAGACCGTTCATGCCTCGTTTCAATCATCTGTCGCGCGTATACATGCCTGTCTGATTAGGAAGGCGGCGACACCTCGTCCGCAATCTTGGGTAAGTAAGCCCGAAACGTCGCGCCGTATCCACACATGATGTGTTGGGGTCTCATTTCCCAGCGATCATAGGTGGGCGAGGACTTGTTGCTTCAGCGTGGCCCAGTGTCGCAGCTTCTCATGTTCCGCATGTGCACCTCAGCTTGCGTCTTGCAAGAGCAGACGTCAGCTTTGTTGTAGGTAGCCTCGTTGCACGGTGGGTGGGCTCGTTGACGGTTGATAATCTTACCACAGCCAGTGAAGTCGGTCAGATCGTCTTGGCGGCGGATCGCGAAATTGCTCCTCGGCCCAGCGTCGTCTTGAAACCACCTGGCCAAGGTTGGTGCATCCCAACCCTGCAGCATTTGTCGCTTGTTCCCCCCGGTATCGTCACCCTGCCACGGCGCAGACGAGGTGATCCTGCCAAATGCCATGGGTCCCGTTGGCGCGACATGCCGCAGAGCCAATCGAACCACCGATCTCATGCAGCGCATTACCCTGGTCCTGGCTCCGCAACGGGCGGGTTCTCGACTCTGCAATTTCTCCCAGACGCCCCGAAAGTGGATGAGTGATTGCCGCTGGTATGATGACAGCGAAGTGTGGAGGCGCCAGGCTCGTTTCCTGGCGGACCGGTGGTGATACTGGCGCACATTCCGCCGTTCTCTGCATCTCTTCCTTCTCTCAACCTCTCCACGACTGTGTCGCGGCCTGTTCCATTTCTTTGGCTCACTAGAGCTGTCCATTCCTTTACAACCACGCCTATATCTTCCTGTCTTTCCTTCATACTCACTATACCTTTACTCTAACGAATTTGAAACCCAAGATGCCCGGGATGCTTACAAGGTCGAAGTCATTGAGGTTTCTGAGAAACAATCGCAGGGACGCCACGGAGCAAGACAATGGGGCCTCAATGCCGCCTGTTAAGGGTTCTCAAACAGGCGTTGACAAATACAAGCCCTCCACTTCCGATTTGAGCACCGAAGTAAATCTAGGAGTCCCAGGCACGGCAGTGCGGCCAAGCACATCGAGTGGACCTGGAGAGCGGCCATTCATGTTCCATAGGAAAACAAATCTTGCACCATCGATCTATTCTCAGGACCATATCCACTCGTTCCAATCGCCTACCACTTCCACAACTGTACTCTACAGTCCAGACGCCACGAAGGAACGAGGGGTCATTGGTATCGCTCTTGGGTCACCCACCTCAGGTTCACACTGGAAATCAACGCCTGAGGCTGCGGTACCAACAACCGACTCGAAACCCGCCCATTCTCCAATGGCAACACTAAACCACCCCAACGACTCTTCGGCTTCGCTGAGCAGCCGTGTTGAGGCACCCAAGTCCAAAATCAGCCGATGGAAGTCGTTGTTTCGTAAAGCGCCTCCTCCTCAACCAGAAAAGCCATCGTTCTATCAGCTGGCGCAGACCGTTGCCGCGGCACCTCGCGCAGACAGCCACCATGACGAGGAAGCCAATGAGTCCCAGGCAGCTCGACCGGAAGAAAAGGAGAGGGAGAAGTTGCGCAGTGTGTCACCGCCGACCTATAGGCCGAATATCCGAGCATCGCGGAAATGGGCTCCAGGAGAGTTCGTCCCACCTCAGTCGCCACCGGAGACGTCTGCGACCCGAGATCGTGCTATGACGCTCGGAAATATGCCGTCACATGGGCCTAAGAAGTCTATGCAACGGTCTTTCACAACACCTGCTCTAGGAGCGCGAGGCGTTGCAGGCGAGGTCCCACCTGTGCCACAGGTTGAAGTATCGGGCACAACCAACAAAGCACTACCACAGAATCCGACCGGGTCCGCAGATGATGGAGGGCCGCTTCTGGACGTCAGCCTTCCCGATATCACAATGGAAAGATACAGCGTCATGTTCGGAAACCTCTTGCAGTCCGACCCGAACCGATTATCCCTTTTGGCAAGACGGCAAGGCAACTCCGAGAAGATCAAGCCGCTGCTAGAGCTGTCTGCAAAGGTATGTGTCCGCAGGTATGACTATTTTCAACTAGGGCTAACGTGAAAGTAGGACGATCAGAAGGACGAAAGTCCTGTAGATTACAATCTCCAGCGCAGGGTGACGTCGCCCGCTCCAGCGTCTGGCTCACCACGACTGTCCCTATTTCCGTCCACCAACCCCGGCCGCGCACCGTCACCTCTGTCAGGATCTATCATGAGCCGTAGCAAAAAGGATCTGAAGCGGTCCCGGACGATGCCCACGAAGTCTCCCCTTCAGCAGACTTTCGCTCAGAATACAGAGAACACGACCAGACAGATGGATTCTACCAAGCTGAAGCCTGTAGCATCTCCGTACCTGAAGCCAGCATTGACCCCTACCTCGATTTGCAGCTTCGAATCTGAGGCCGAATCGATCACGATCATAGTCGCCCAGGCATCACCCGGTCATCCTAAACCGATTACGTTGCATCTTGACGAGCGAGAGCCTGAATGGGAGATCTGCACGAAGCCAGTGAGGGCTCTGAAAAGCGAGACCCTTACAGTCAACAGCGAGCCGTCGTCCCCACTAATCCGCTCGCCCTCGCAACAGCAGCCGAAGGTGACCAAACTCAGCGCGCTGTCATCGCATCCGTCTTCTGCACCTCTTGACGCACCCTCCCCACTGCAGAGGTTGCAGAGCTTGTCAACTCCACCACACTCGGCCAGTAGACTCGGTGAGAAGCGAGCTGAGATCCAAGCAAGGAGAAGGGAGGGAAAGACAGAAGAAGTCGCCACAGCGAAAGCCATGGTCGGCGTCGCAAGAAGTGTATCTGTCAGCAGAGCGAATAGCCCAAGAGGCGTGGTTCGCACTTTGACGAGTCCGCACGAGGATCGTGTGGTGGATCGATTGGCCCTCACCCCCACGATGGTGGAAGTCAGGAACCGGAAGAGCCAGAGAGTACAGCTCGAAGATGCATAAGCTTTGTCTCTTCATTCACTTCTATAAACTTTCGAGAACATCTCATTCTTCTTTTTTTCGTTTGTCCTTCTACGTTGAATCGCGTTTCTAGCGATCGGGACTTGGTATTACTAGGGCGTTGTGCGCTGATACACCGAGAGTTGCAAAATGTACTCGCGTGCCATTTGGGTTTATGCGGGTTGTTTCTTATAAGCGGGGGTCGTTCTGGTTGCATTCTCCAGGATATCCCTGGACTTCTTCATGTGCGGATAGGGATGATTCGAGACGTACTGCTGGTCGGTGAAAGGATAGGGTTAGGCGAAAGACTTTAGTACCGCTAGAAGGCCTGCAAGTTTGCGAATGGAACTTTCAACACCTATCACTACGCTTATTGTCCCTTTGTCGCTGACTAGAGCCTATGAGTTTTGGGCTCCTGCTGAACGCTGTGCGTCCCGAAACCCACATTCCTGGAATGGGGCCGAGAGGATCGACCGGTGAACCGGCAGAATGCATCGCATCGGCGCTGTTTCGTATGTATACAGGGTTGCGAACGCTTTCGGTATGTATTCTGGTACTGCGAAAAGCTGTCTAGAAAGAATGAGCATTCGGTTGAGTGTGTTCTGGCACAGACTTCTCGCGCGTACTCTTCGTAGGCAGGCATGGCACACGGTCGCAGCTACCGTTTGGAGAAGCGTGGTGGCTATGGCGCGAACCACCTGGCCACCCCCGCTCGGGAGCGGAAGCAGGAAGGCGCACCATCATCTCACTGCCGTCCACCCAGCAGACTTCAGCCAAAGTGACCGAGCTCCAGTCTCTCGTCTCCGAGACCTACAGCGCACACTACCTAGGTACATGCTGAATTCATTCCCTGCAAAGAAGACCGGCTCTCAAGCAACTTTCGGGGTGTGGCCCTCACCATTCAGCCCCCACCTCTTGGCGAGCAGCAGGTCTCAAGCCTCACCCGTCACGATAGGCCCTCATATTGGCAGCAGAGCGCATCTGTCAAATTAAGAGCCGGACTAGTCAGAGATGTGGCTGCAAAGAAGCCCCCAGCCAAGCCTTTCCTGCTTTACGATACAGTATGCCACTCGCTTCCAGGCTAGACGGCATCACACAGCCCGCCTGGCCTGAAGCCATCGCTACTCATCATTGGAGCGGCCGCGCTAGATAGCACAATGAGCGCTGCACCTCGGTCAAGCAATACTGTCGCCTACGCCTGGCTCAGCAAAGGCTTAGCCTAATGTAAAAAGCGGTCGCAGGCTACCCAGTCAGACTCGAGCGAGGCGGAGTACCGATGGGAAGGAACCCTCTTCAGCCTTCTGAGGGACTTCCCCTTCTCACTTTACAATCAATCTATTCTATTCCAGCTTGGCTATCCAATCTTCCCCTTCGGCCTCCATCGCATCATCTTACGCGACGATTCTACGTGTAGCTCTGCTCCCTCTCGTACTGATTGAGCATGTGTTAGAAAGGCTCATCACCGCGCGCAGTTGGCGATTATCGCAGGCCTAGTCAGCCCTAAACTCGAGGATCAGTCGAGACTTTCGGTTTTCAGCCTGCTCAGGCTCAATCATCCTCGATCCAACGAGAACCAGCACCAGAAACCAGTGGAAGGCTTCGCACTGATGGTCTCAAAACGATCTGGGAGCGCTATCTAGCCAGCCAGCAAAGTAAAACGGCTGCATTCGAGGGACAATAACTCGTTATCGAGAATGTCCGGTCTTGAAGTAGGTCTACTCTTTTATGCCCCCAATATTCTTCTGCAGGTGTGCGCACGCGACCTCGGCCAAAAATACAAGTCTCCTCTTCTGACTTTTGCTTACAATTACTCAGATCGTCGCAGCAGTGTCTGCTGTTGTTTCCGCGTTCCACGGTGGATCAGAGCTCCTCAAGCTTGTCAAGCAGAAACGCCGCGCCCGTAAAGCCCGCGATCAAGGTCAGCAAGAATGGGAAGAGGAGCAGCTACAAGCTTCTCTTATCGCTGGGGAAAAACAGATCGATCAGAGATATAAGCAAGATCAGAGAGAGTTGGGTGACTATGTGCGCATTGGTGATGGTAAGTTCTACGAGACAGGTTCGTATAGTGGACTTGAGAATTAAGACATGCGCACAGATACCGCACGGGAACGTCTCTACCATATAGGCTTCATGCTGCAGGCCGAAATAATCAACAGCTTACGGCAAGCCGCTACGAAGTGAGTGTCCGGATGTTTGGCATATCGGGATAGAGCTAACGTTGAGCCTCCAGCGAAGTTTGCGTGCTTAATCTGCATGTCCTCCACGAAGCCTCCATTACGAACCGAAACGAGACTCTGACGACATTGGACGAGCTGAAACAAAGAATTTACATAGCAAAGCCGATGGTGCGACCGTTGAGGGCGGTCGGTGAGAACTACAAGGACATATCAAGTGACTCGAGGCATGGCCAGATACGTTCACTGTCAGATAGCTATCCGACCGCAAGCTTTCAATCGCAGAACGATTTCGGTTATACTGGACACAGTCGGCCCGACTATTGCCGGCCCAAAGACACGCTGAGAGCATCTCGACCGGCCTATACCCCTGCTCAAGCTGCGGAGCCTGTCATTCTAGCTCTGGACAGACTTCGCCCTGAAGACCGCGCATCGATTATGAATGATATCCAGCACATGATTAGCTCTTATCAAGGCCTTAACGTCGAAAACGAGTCAAGACTAGGGAAACCCCACAGGCATAGTGGTGCCCATCCCACCCGCCGAGATACGCTGACCACGCTCAATGACCGAGACGCATATACTGAATCAATGCAAGAGCTGGATAGAAGCCTGAATGAGCGTTCCCATGATTCACCATTGGCTTCCGGTCAAGTGAATATCGTCAGGCCGACAAAGGAGCAGCATGTCTACAATCAACCGCATCCCGCAAGTAGTTCATTTCACCAGACAGGAACGCATACACTACATCCTCGATGGTCGGATACCTCTAGCTCTACGCAGTCTAAGACAGCTTCTCTTGGCCGCAAAAGCTCCAACTCATCGCAAGGTGAACATGCCCGACCTCCAGTAGCACCATATGATCAAGACGATGAGATTCGTAGTGCTCCACCATACAGCTCTCCCTATATGGTCCCAGAAGACAGATATACACCTTCTCCCATTGCACCGCTGGCACCTTTACGCCCTCAGCCTCATGCGCCGCCCATCAATACACCCAAGAACGACGCAAATGCACCTACGCACATGCCTTGGCCTGGATCACAACAGCAACGAGATCCTTCCCCTTCACTTTCCCAAACACCATCCGTACCGTATACGCAGCCACAGCAATATCCTGCACCAGCTGAAGGACACCTTGCCAGCCTTAGACAGTTAGTGCATCCTCAGCATTATATTGCACCTGCAACAGAACGCGGCATACCCGGCCAACGTAGCAACGGCAACTCCCAAGCGGGTTTGTATAGTTCTCCAACAGCAGCCGCTACTTCTTTGATGCCAGTTTCTCCAGCTACAAGTCGACCTCGACATGCTAGTTTTACGCCATCTGTCGCCTCAACCGACAGCAGCAGCTCTATTCCGATCGGCATCCTTCCAGGCCACCGTATGCGCAACAACATCAGATCCGATACTATTCAAAGCGGACCAGCAGGTGGTGAAAGAATGATGAACGGCCGCCCTAACAAGGACAACGATTACTGGGGATTTTGCAAGGGTGCCTGGGCTGTTAGAGAAGACCTTAAGAAGGGTATCACAGTCCGCACTCAGCCCTGCGGCTACTACAACACAAAGCAGATTTGGGGGTGTAAGCATTGTACCTTCACGGGCGACGTCTTCACGAAGCCGCACCCCACGAAAAAGAACAAGACTGTCGAGATAGTGGACCCGCGTGTCAAGACTTCCACGTCCGGGATACGGTATCGGTAAGCGTGTCCTTGTTCAAACAGCATGTGAGAAATATGCTGACTTCGTCTCCCACTCTTCAGGTGGATATTTCTCGCTAAGTCACACGTGAAGAAGAAGGCAGCAGAGCCTAGCTCAAACGATGACAACTTCGGCTGCCTGCTTTGCTCAGGGCAGGACAAAGTCACGGGCGTTTACGGTGGTGTGGAAACACTTATGAACCATATCGCTCTCACGCATGTGGCGGACATGAGCGAGCAGGCACAAAAAAAAGCCAATTGTATTCTGGGTAGAGTAGCGGGCTATGACGAAGACTTTGACATTAACATACCAATTTTCAAAGAGGCGGAGCTTGCTGGCTAAGGAGATACACCGGAGCTTCGAGTTTGCGCAGGGGAGAACGGCGTTACGGATTTGTATTCGAGGATACCCTTGCTTTTCGTGTGCTATGTTGTAACATACAGACCTTTACGGTGATCTATACCGATCTATCATACAAGCAAAGTACTCCGAATCTCTTGATTGTGCAATTTTGACAGAACAGCTTTCTTCGCACAGTCTAAAGCATGTGTTTATATCTAGCTTTCTCATATCAAATACATGAGGAAGCGCACGATCAGTTCGATCAATCTTACAGACTAACAGCATCATTTGCTTATTTCTCTGACTTCGACGGCTCCGACAGCGACGTGCCTGGCCGCCAGTTCTTGTACCGTTCGGCTTCATCCGCAATGGTATGTGGGACGTGTTGCTGCAGCGCCTGCTCAAAATGTCGCATGTAAACTTTCGGCTCGCTATTGGGGTCCATTGTGTAATCCGTAATCGCCAACTCGATAGCGACGGCGCACAATCCACTGATATCTGCTCCACTGCTCCCGTCTGTCTTCTTGGCAACAACATCGAGATTGACGTCCTCTGCGAGCGGTCTCTTCCGCGTATGGATTTGCAGGATCTGCTTCCGCGCTTCTTCAGTCGGAAGGCCGATGTGGATGTGTGCGTCGAAGCGGCCGGTACGGATGAGCGCCGAGTCGAGAATGTCAGGCCGATTGGTCGCGCCGATGATGAACACATCCTTGAGTGCTTCAATACCATCCATCTCGTTCAGCAGGGTTGTAACGACATTGAGACCGCTATCCTGCGTTTTTTCGCGCGACTTGCCGATGGAATCGATTTCGTCGAAGAAGATGATGCACGGTTTTGCAGCGCGCGCTCTGCGGAACACATCGCGGATAGCTCGCTCGGACTCGCCCACATACATCTTGATGAGTTCAGAGCCTTTGACTGCGAGGAAGTTCTGTTTACTCTCCGTTGCAACGGCTTGTGCGATCAGGGTCTTTGCGCAACCGGGGGGGCCATAGAGTAGAACGCCTTTTCGGGATTGAGGGCCGCCGAATTTGATGTCGAGGTCAGGATACTGGAGATGCGATTAGCTTTGAGCCTGGTTGTAGAAGTAGATGAACGCCTAAGGGTACATCGTACACGGCCGTGGGAGACATAGGGATGACATAGGAATATAGCTTACCTTAAATGGGCGAATAGTAATGGCTTCAAGTACAGCGCGAACGTGATCCAGACCAGCGATATCTGTCCATCGAACCTTGGGCACTTCTAGAATGCTATCTTTGAGGACCGTCGGTTGTACTTCTCCGAATACGGCATCGAAATCTTCCTGACAAACATAGTCTGTTTGCTCAAGCTTCTCGCCAAAGGTGGTCTTTTCTTCCTCGCTTATCGTCTCATCCATTTGTTGTTCGCGTCGGTCTCGGGCGAGAAGACACAGATCGTGGATGTCGCGTCCGACGAAACCGTGTGTGCGCTCTGCCAGCGATGGGAAGTCAAGGTCTCCAAGTTTGCTCGTAGTGCCCAAAATTTGTCGGAGAATATCTTCCCGCTGAGTGGTGTTGGGTGGAAAGAGCTCTAGCTTCGTTTTGAAAGCTGACGGTGATCGAAGTCTGGTATCAACATCGTATATGCTACGCGCTGCTGCTGCGACGACCACTTGGCTACCGCCCAGCTTGGCCAACTCTTGCCGCAGCCTGTTTACAAGTGTCTCAGCTTTTTCGAGAAACCTGTCGAGATTATCCATTATGATCAAGCTCGGTTGGTTGTCACGAGCGTCCTCAAAAGCATCGGATATTGCCTTGGCTTGTCCTTTTGGATGCGTGTCTGGATCTACTCGGTAAACTTCTTGCCATGGGCATTCCGCTAGCCGTTCTAGTAGAAGACTTTTGCCTGTACCCTCGGGGCCGTGTAGTAAGAAAGAAGTAGGTCCACAAAGGCGTACGTCGCGTTGATGAGGTAGAGTGTTTGTGAGGTAAGAGAGGCGTCTGTTCATCGTAGTGATGTGAGCAGAAAGTCCACCGATGCCATCACCCCTTACCTGGAGAATCTGCTTAGAAGCTCTCGGGGTCTGCTGAGTAGGGATATCACCCGTGGTAGTGACTTCAGTAGTAAGTTCGTCGAAGTATGTCGCGTACTTCTCAGTTGGCAGCGGATCAATGTTCTGCACGGTGACACGCAACTTCTGGCTCTTCTGCTTGAAGCCTTTTTGTTGAACTGGAAAGCTGCATCCCGGAAGAATAATGTCAGAGTCCACTGCTACATAGCTGTCAGAAACAGTAGCCAAGTATGATCGTTGACCTACCTAAAGTGTGTCGTAGCCAATACAAAAGTTGCTCATTCGAGCTGAACTTGGCAGTTTGATTTGGTGCATCTGCGAGACTGATCTCTATGGATTTGAGAGGCTTCCAGGAGTCTACCTTCTCAATGAAGACGGGATCATTAAGCGAGAGGTCGTATTGCTCTCGCAGAAGATCAGACACCTTGGCGATTGGCTTGTTGCCAGGATTTGTCTGCGAGGCTAGCCAGGCCACTCCATAACCTTTGAAACCGGCAGCAGTACTCAGTCGTACACAATCGCCGTTGACAAGCCCCAGCAATTTCAGCTCTTTCTGTGATAAATGAACGCGGAAGGCACCGCCCTCGAGTGCGTTACTGGGAATGCTCGGAGGGTTGCGCTCCAGAGGGCGCAGAGTGTAAGATGTTGCCGGGCTCATACTGTCACCGCGCACTGCAGCAAATGTCAAGACGGGTGGTGAAAATCTCGGAAGTGCTTTGAGTGCGCCGTTGGTGTGACTCACGTCACGTGTGTACTGAAGGCTTCAACTTTGAAGTCTCTAATTAGCATGCGAATTCATCTCCACCTGTACCTAGGTCCCATTGCCTCTTAGCGCAGCATTGTCAGGGCCCTCCAATGCAGCCCAATGTGGTGAAGGATGCTGGGTGACTAAGCGACCAGGGAGCTAGGCCGGATGGGTGTGCTAGCGCGGGCCCATTCCGAAGCTTTTCTGAGTATCGCGCTCGAGAGAGGGTAGCTTGCCATGTTACGAAGCCGTGCAATTTATGCCACCGCCGCGCCTTCCTCGACATCTTCGGCCATGTCATCCTTCGGGGACCGCGTACCAGATTCGCTGCGCCCACAGGACGACGCCCGCACCGTCCTCGACCGTCGGCGATGAATCCCCGCAAACCACCACTGCCGACAGCCACACAACAGAGAAGGAAAGCTGGTTGAACGGGGGTTTGATCAGACTTGTACCCTGGACCCGGACTACACCGTCTACCAAATCGCAACCGCCATCGCCGCCGCAATCGCAATCGCAATCGCAATCGCAAGCCCAGAACCGTCCTACGTCCGAATTGAATGAAGAGGGGAAGGGCATATCCGAAGCACAGACATATGACACTGGTGCTGTGGTGATCAGGAAGACCACTGAATCGCTGGCGCAGCGCCAGCGAAGGGTATTGCATTCACATTCGGGAACACGCCCACAGGACAAGCGCACAGGGAAGGCGGACAGTCGAGATCAAGATTTTGAGTCCGCGAGGAAGGCCGAACATACCGTGGAGAGACGCTTGGGCCAGCCAGCTGTTGTAAGGAAGGTTCTGGCCTTACCTGTGTCTCCCGAAACAAGAGAACGTGGACGGAAACACCAAGACCCTATACGCAAAGATCAGAGTAGGCAGAATCCGACCATAAGTAACGAGAAGGAGGTCGCTACAACTCTTCGAGATGACGATACTACAGTCATACGTCAGCAGCTCCAGGGCCTGTTCGAGCAAGTCAAAGCCCTCCAGGCCGCATTAGAAACAAAGATTGCGCTGGGACAGCTGCCGTCTTCGTCCCCCAGGGAACAGGACATACCGACTGCGGCACCTGTTATACCCCGGAACGATGCATACCCTTCCACCCCGATACAGTCGTTACTAGGACATGCTTCAATGAGCGGCGATCCGGTTTCTTTCCGTCATTCTGATACTTCCTATCCGAAGACCCTGTCTCGCACACTTGAGTATAGCCAGAAAGCCCTCCGTAAGTCGGTCTACACATTAGGCAGTGTGGCTACAGAGCTAGAGACAGCACGCTCTCTAGCAGTGGCCCCAGTTACCCGACATGCTCGTGACTGCATACGCGTATTGGATGAAGACGCAGCAATCGAGGGTGACTTTGAGCTCAAGCAGGCTCTAAGAGCGTCGTACAGGAACTGGGAATTGCTCCACGCGGAACAAAAACACTCTGCTCGCGTGAATGGGCGACCGGATCTACTCTTGAAGCTACACGTCAGCGACATAAGAGCAACGTCATCCAAGATTGGCAGTAGTGTGAAAGAGCTGAAAAAAGACCTTGCTCGTATTTCACCAACCACGCCAAGAGCGCCGAAACCAGTACTCCCGTCGCTGGAAGAGTATCGCCGGCAAGCCCGCGAACATGCCGAAAACGTGAAGAAATTCCCAAGAGGCTCTGAGCTAAAAAGCTCAGAGAAGAAGATTGACAGCGAGAGGTTGACGCGAAGGATTCATACACAGTCACGCCTAATGAAGTCGTCAGACGGCTTGAGCGCCACTACTGAAGACGGTGACGGAAAGAGTACAACGACCGAGCAATCTATGAGGACATCGCCGCTTTTGCAGCAGAAGCCAGAGGTTAGCCCATCCACTACTGCCAGTCTATCACCAAAACCAACACGGGGTACCGCCGAAATGAGTGAGCAATCGCTTCTTGAAGAACTCTTCCCGGAGGCAAGCACTACTCTGCAACCTCGTCAGCCCGAGCAAAGCGATAGGTATCCCAAGCTCAACCTCCCGGACTCAACGCCTATCGTTCGTCGGGAAGTTTACGACCCTACTCCGTCACTCAAAGAGCAAGTGGTCAATTCGTTGCGCAAGCAGGGGGAACAAATTACCGTTCTTCAACTCACGAACTGTAGCACTGAGCTGACTGAAGCCGACTTCCGTCGCATCATACCAAAGAGCAAGCACATTGAGGGTTGGCATCGAGATGGCGATCTTTATAAGATTGTGCCTGGTCGTGACCCGCTGAGTCTAGAGCGACTGCCCTTCTATTACTTACTTTTCAAGAACGCAGAGGCAGCCCTCGCGTATCAGAAGAATGCTTCGAGATTGCACAAGCTGAGCGCTCTCCACCAGCCCGCGAGTATCTTTTCCGCCATCCCACCCCCTAGAGGGTTCCTCGAAGAGGGTGAAGATATCACAGCTGCCATATCATCCTACAATCTTCTGCCCGCACATCACCCCATGAGTCTCAATGTTCTCATGCAGCCCTACAACCCCGTACTGCGTGCGTTGGTGGAGAGAGGCGGCTACCAACCCATCGCGCCCTCGGTCGACGAGAGAGGAAACCCTGTATGGAGGGTGCTCATGCATATCGAAGGCTACGAGCCTAGCACGTCGGACCTTTTCAAAATCTTCTCTCGCGATGCCTACAAGCATGGCATGACTCTTCCCCTGCGCAACGAGTCGCAGACATCGATTCACCGTCTTCGCGACGTGATTAATCTGAAGACGTCGTCCAAGGCCGTCTCGTCGAATCGGCCCCGCGCATACGGCACCTTTGATCAGCCAGCGAGTCCAGAGTTGGAGACGACCTACGATGACCCGGCGATTCAGAGCATGCTATCTGGTGCAAACGAAGACAGCCCCAGCCAAACGAATCAGCTAGTCATGAACCGCGTATACAATCGATGGGTGCTGGATTTTGAAGACGAAGACACCGCTCGCAGATGGAGTGTGAGGTGGCATCGCAGAGTACTGCCTGAATTGAGCCATACCAGGGGCGCGTGGAAAGACAGCGAGGAGGCGAGGATTTGCAACACTGAACTTTTGTGGTGATGCAATAGATGTATGATAGTCTGTATATGTAATGATGAGTTTGCCCAAAGATACAATCTAACTGTCTGCTACGTTGTGGTGTGAAACACCGGGTATCATAATGCCGTATCTCGTGCGCTCGTTCCTCATGTCAAGCCTGTGAAAGTGCTACGAGCTCATGCCGGCGGCAGTGAGGAAGGCCGGACTCCAGTATTCGTTCTCCCCGGCTTGTGTGTCGACCCAGACCAGACTGTCTGCCATGAGGTCCTCAACCACAGCATGGGCTCGAGGCCTCTCCCAGTTGAGATTCAGCTGCAACATGGATACTGTGACGTAGCCAAGAACCTGTATGGCTTCGAGTACCGTGCTCTGGTCGGTATTCAACTCCTTGGGTACGCTTCTTATCAAGCTTCTGTGCCCAATCTTCATGATGGAGAAGCAGGATCCGAGGGGAGCGAGCGAGTCCACGGCGCGCTTGATGTCGTCATCGCTGACTTCCATGCTCCCGCCTATGCGCTGGGATTTGGATATGCGGGCTTTGAGATCCGAGACGCTGATGAGCCCGCCGTTCTCTGATCTCGTGGCCCGGCACTCTTCCACGATCAAGACGCCCAGGTTGAAGTAGAAGTCATTCACACTCCCGCCCAGCAGTTGTGCCCAAATGCTCTCCCCGCCGGCGCCACTTGGCTTGCCATCTTTATTGTCCCGGTGGTACGAGGAAGCGAGGAAGTCGATGTTCAGCGCCGAGCACATGCGCGCGAACTCGGCGCGGAAAGCAGGGTTGGCGCGAATATCCTTGGAGTGGGTGACGGCGAAGTTGTGGAGCAGCGACTGGAAGACGGACAGCTGGGTCGAGAGGGAGTCGGCATTGCGGGTTCGCAGCGTGGCGCCGTGCGACGTGTAGTGGTGGTTCTGCAGACCGCGCGAGGAGAGCGACGAGAGGCCGGGGGTGCGGCGGCGGTCCATGGCGGCGGTTGTGCGCGTGCGTCTTCAGTGCGTCGTCTGTTGGATGGCTCGGACGGATGCTTCTGCAGGTAACATGAAGAGCGTGGGCTTATGTCACCTGCAACTGCTCCCTTGCGTGCGCGCTGGTCTCGGGGCGTGGGTGAGGGTTTCACTGCTGGCAGTGGGTCGGGCCGGGCGGGTTAGGGCGATGAGATATCGTCGAGGTTGCACGTCGCCCAGGCAGATCGCGTCTAGACAACAGGATGGCTGCCACAACGGCTTCTTGTCAAGGGACACCCATCAATCAGATGGTTCCCTCCAGCACAAGTGGAGAGTCGGAATGAGATCGCCATCCCGAGCCGAGCCTCGTACTAACTCAATGACGTATGGCGTGTGTTTCGGGGAGATATCGGTCACTCTTTACCGGTACATGGCATCAGATGTCGACAAGCTCCCCCGATAGCTACTCATGCGGCGAAACAATCTTAAGCGCTGGGGGCGACGCGTCCGTTCGACCTTTATTCCTTCCTGACCACTTTCAGCGTCTACGTACTTCCCTTGGTCGCGTTCATTGCCTGGACCCTGCATCAGAGCTAGGCTGCCGCGCTCACGTGTTTTAATATTTTCGCTTCTTGCCCTTCCTGGAATTAATGATACCCCATTTCTCACCTGCTCGAGTAGAGCTTTGCGAACAACCTATTCTCAAAATTCTCCGACATTCCTGGTTCGAGGAAATCTTCCGCCCTAGGATGGACCCGTCAATAATCAACAACTGCGTACTGCTGCTGAATCTGCCCCCGAAGGCACTTGCCGGCATCGACCTCCTGTCCTTCACTTCATCACCACGTTTTCGAGGAGTCAAAAACATTCCACCAGGCCTGCATTTCGTTTTCACTGCAAGCGACAGCACTTTGTCTGTGAGGCACGGCGCCTGGTTCTACGTCACCCCTGGCGTAGGCTCGCCGCAAGTCTTCGTTAAGAAATGGGACGAGAGCACCGAAGACCTCGTAGCCGAAACCTCGCAGACCGAAGTTCTGAGACACAAGGCGAACCTGGGAAGCATATGGAAAGATGGCCTGACACCTTACCGACAAAGCGTCCAGGAAGGGGACTCTGGTGCTGAAGACGGCTGGTCTGAGGAATCTACCGACTGGAGCAAGCTTACATCGCAAGTCACACCCACTATGCTATCGAGGATATGTGGCCTGAATCCGGATCACTGGAACTTGACATCCGCATCATCCGCCCCACAAGACCTGGACGAAATACCCGGCCTAGAGAATAGCAACAGCATGCTACATCCGGAGAAGGAGCTACGGTTCCTGCCCATCGACCTGAAAAAGACTTGGAGAGAAGGCGCGACCGGGAGGGAACGCACAGAAGCCGCGCAAGACCGATCCTGGTTTCTGGGAGATCTCATCGACAACCACTGCCAGGCGAGTGATCTACGTGGACGAGAGGACGAAATCTTGGGCGAGCTGCAGTTTACTTTCCTTATGGTCTTGACCCTCAACAACAACTCCTGTCTCGAACAGTGGAAGCGGCTCCTGCGCCTTTTGCTCACATGTCGGCAAGCCGTCAAACAGCGATCGCGCCTGTTCCTCGATTTCTTGCGATGCCTGCGGATACAGCTTGGCCATTGCGCTAACATAGAAGGCGACTTGTTCGACATGAATGATGTTGGCGGAGGCTTCTTGAAACCGCTCTTCGGCCAATTCCGCAAAGCTCTCGACGACTTCGACGGAAAGTGGAAAGCTGACTTGGTAGATGAGCTAGAGGATCTGCAAGAATATATGCAGAAAGAGTTCGGATGGGAACCAGAGGGCTCTTATCTAAAGCGCGGTATGCTTGAGCTAGAGGACGGTGAACGAGTAGAGATGGAAGTCAATGGTGCAGACGCTGATGAGGAGCTTGGCGACTACGCGCCTACTGTCGTCGACCTGACCCCAGAACAGCAAAGACTGCTGAACCGGAGCGATGTCGGTCATGCAAAGCCAACGAACGGCGACGTTGATTCAGAGTCAGAAGACGACGTTGATCTAGACGATATGGATACGAGATACTGAAGCCATGAAAAGGCCGTGCACAACCGGTGAAATTGAATCAGTCTGCCCACACGCTCAGCTCACCGGTCCCGTCTCCGCACACCTGGTCTCGTTACGTCTCGGTTGGTCGAATCAACAAACCTTGCGGCGGCACAGCGGTGCAAAAATAGGCATCTGCAGGAACGGGCAGCCCCTAGTCGCTAGTAGATATCCTGTAACCACGTGCTGATCGCGGTTATCTGCACAGCCTTACACCTAATGTCAAATGCCATCATACTTTGTGCGCAATGTCTACTTCGAGATGTAATGTGATGTAGCCAAGACGACGTGGCGACAAAGCATGCCGATGCCCGTTATGGTGCGGCGTGTCAGCCAGGCGTTCAACGCAAGGCTTTGCATAATATGAGTAATATGAGAATAGTATAGATTTTGGCCCCCAAGTTCAGGACTGCGTCAAACCGCTTCGGGAAATTACAGCCTTGGCTCGCTATTCCCTGGCACGCTACTTGCACCCTTCATCGCCAACGCCCTTCGCCCCATCACCAATGCGGGCAGCTGAGGCTGAAGCGCCTCCAAGTCTTGCATACAGTCATGCTACGTGTACGAGCTTCGGACCGCTCATTGGCCTCGTCAAGCAGCTAAGAGCCTTACGCGGGGTGAACGGCGAGTGATCATCACGCGAAATGAAGGCTGTGCTTGCGATACCCGGTTTGAGCCCCCTTGGCCATGGACCCAAGCGATGATGGAACGCCTAAAGGCTTCGATAAAAGCCACGTCCAATCTCACATGTTGTGGTAAACGCCGCTGCATAACACCCAACTCTTTTGCTGCATTCACACCACCGAAACACGAAACAGTATTCCACCGGCTTCAACGATATAAACCTTCACAATGGAGAAGCAAAACGGTTAGTAATTACCCTCCGACTGTTGTGTATAAGTTCTACGCGATTCAATGCGACTTAAGAACTACGCCGTCATGGAGCGCATAGTCCTTTGAATGACTACGCCGCCTAGCCTTCAATTTCCCTATCTCAAATACCATGACTATCTTGCTAACAGTCTTAAAGTGCCCATGCAGCAATACCCTCAATCGCCAGACGCGACCGGTCAACCACCCATCTACCACCAAGATCCCAACGCACAATACCAGCAGCAACCAGCCATGTACACACAACAGCCTCAAGATCACCCTACTGGCTCGCCAGCGCCTCAGCATCCACAAGGCGCATACGTGCAACCTGACCACGCCGGCGCCCAGCCTGGCATGCCTCCCCAACAACAAAGCGGAGCCGTCTACCAGAACGCCACGCCAATCGCGAACCTGAACCGTGGACCTGCGCCTACAGATTGCCCTGCATGCGGACAGCGTGCCATGACCAACGTCGCTTTCGAGACGGGAAACTCGACGCACGCCTGGGCCCTCGGTCTTTGCTGCCTCTGCTGCTTGGGATGCATTCCTTATGTGATGAACTCACTCAAGGACGTCCAGCACAAGTGCGGTCGCTGTGGCGTGCTTCTTGCGACTTGGCACCGTAGCGGAAGCACCGAGGTTCACATCCACTCTTAAATCATGTTGTCATTGTGTTGGGACTTGAATGCACATAGAGAGGGGAAGGAGGTGCGCGATGGTTTGAGGCGGATGATACCCAGGAGGAGAACAGGACGTTGAAGCAATCGGGTGCAGGGTGGGTCAACCAGCCCTGATTTTGTCTGTTATTGTAAGGAGTTTTGCGCAACAGGTTTCTTTATAGTACCCGCTTTGACCGAATCCAAAGAGAACATGCAGTCTCTGCCTGATTTCTTGTTGACCGTGACGACGCGTGTTTGAGTGAAGCCAACGATCCGACGCGCTCAACCGCTGGAGAGATGCTCGTTCAGGAACAACAGTTTTTGGAAGTTGCACCCAGCACAAGCAACTTTGCCGTATGGTGCATGATTCAACTGATGTGCTGACGAGATGCGATGTGTCGTGAGCAGGATGCTCACCCCGTCGAAATGAGTGCATCGCTCCGAGATGCATACATCTGACGTCACCAACGGTCATCGCGCATCGACGCACATGGGAAACCAGAACATGCAGGCTGCGCAACACCATCGGCCCAGCGCCACACATCGTGAAGAATCGAAAGCAGATCCGGCACCAAAATGCCGCGAAAGCCACTTTCCTGACATCACCGCCACCAAATCAGCCACACAAAGCCACCGCTAGCGAAACCAAGCTTTGGCTACATGCACCAAGCTTTTGGCAGGTTCCAAGATTCCTTGTGTCAGACCGCTTAATCGCGTTAAGATCGCCATGCCCTCCACATCACCATGCCGCCAGCCGTCCAGATCGAGAGTAACAGCAGGGTTAGCAACCGGTTTGTGGCTGGTAATTTACCAACGCAATGGCAGAGATGCGAAAATGATGTCGTTTGACAGAGTGCGTGGCCGTGTGACACTTTGTAATGTGGAAATTGGCTTTGGGATATAAGACTCGCATTACAAGTCTTTCTGTCGAGTTCGCACAAGGCCAATCCATCTTCTTCTCTCCCCTTGACTGTTCAGTCGGTCCGCTAAGTGCAAGTGCTATTGGCTTTGCTGGCACGCTACGTCGTTTGTTGCGTGACCCCTTCCGGAACAAACAATCACAACAAAGACAACAATACGTCATCAGCACGCGGTATAGATACCTCGAATCCAGCACTTCAACGGATCAACAACGAACCCACTTCCACCAAAATGGGGTTCTTCAACAAGCGCAACACGACGCCCGTCGCCGCAGACACCACAACGGCAACCGGTGCTCACGAGAAGCGCGCCAGGCCTAGACGTGCTTCCAAGGGCGGCTCGTCCTCCTACAACAGCAGGCCTGGCTTCGGATCATGGATCAAGGCTACCTGGCTCGACATCCTTACCATGGCCCTCATGGGCGCTGTCGGTCTCGGTGTATACTTCGCTGATCCAGCCCCGAGCCGCAGCTTCCCCATCATCTTCCAAGATGGGGAGATTGTCTACCCGCAATTCGCTTACCCTATGCGCAACGAAATTGTTCCCATTTGGGCTGCCGCGCTCATGGCGTTCTTCATCCCCTTTGCCGTGTTCCTGATCGTGCAGATCCGCGCTCGCAGCTTCTGGGACCTGAACAATGCTACCATCGGACTTCTCTACGCTTTGATCACCGCAGCTGTTTTCCAGGTCTTCATCAAGTGGCTCATTGGAGGTCTTCGTCCTCACTTCCTCGCCGTCTGCAAGCCTGTCATCCCTGCCGACATCCTTGACACTGTCGGTGCCAACGACAACGGTGTCGAAGCCGGTAGCGCCTATGGCAACGTCGCAAATGGGTACCGTCAGATCATGTTCGACCGTAGCATCTGCACAGGTGACAGGAAAGAGATCAACGACAGTCTCGAGTCTATGCCTTCCGGCCACACCACGGCTGCATTCGCTGGTTTCGTCTACCTGTACCTGTACCTCAACGCCAAGTTGAAGGTCTTTTCCAACCATCACCCGGCTATGTGGAAGCTCGTCGCTCTCTACGCACCTATTCTTGGAGCTTGCTTGATCGGAGGTGCTCTTACTATCGACGAGTACCACAACTGGGTAAGTCTTAACAATTTCCACTTTACATGTCAGAACAATCACTAACGAATCCTTAGTACGATATCCTCGCCGGAGCTGTCATTGGCACTCTGATGGCTTTCAGCGCCTACCGCATGACCTATGCTTCCGTCTGGGACTTCCGTTTCAACCACATCCCTCTCATGCGCCACGCTCCTTTCGTCTACGGCGCCGGTCCAAGCTCTTTCGATGGCTTCCACGACACTGTCTTCACCCGCAAGGCTGGATGGGGTACGATTGAGGGAACCAGCTGGGGCGGTGCACCCTTCGATGCCGCAGATGGTCCTAGGGGAACCATGATGCCGCATCCTGACGGGCCTGCTCACGGTCACCACGGCAGCGCCTCGAGCCGCGTGCAGAGGAAGCCTGTCGGTGCTGACAGGCACGGCGAGCAGATGGTCTGAGCAGGTTAGACTAACGATCTTCTGGGCTATATCAGCTTGTGAGGATGAGGCTGCACACCTGCCTCGTGGTGTGCATGAGATGAAATTGAAGAGGAAGGATGGGTTGTGCATTTACTGGGTAGCCTTCGTCGGCGACATTTGACGATCATGATAGCGAGGCGTTATTGAGCACTGGAGATACCATGACATTCAACCTATGAATATAGTCTAATAACATTCTGCATAACTTGAGTTGTTGGCTGGTTGCTGTGCTGTGAAGCTTTGGCCCTATCGGAATCTCTCGGAATCACCCTCATTCCGAGCCTCTGCGCGCACGCGTCCGTCACACGAAGATTGCGCGACGACCTTCTGGCAAATCGACGCCGATCCATGTACCTTTCTACAGAACTCTATTGCCAAAGGGGTATTAGAGTACTTGAGCGGCCTCGTCATGGTGTCAGACAGGAGTCTGCTCTACGTACTAGCCCTGGTGTTTACTGTCCTACAACCTTGTGAGCGTCCTCCCTTTACTCCCAGACACCATGCGACATCATCCAGAGACGTCCCATAGCCGCATGAAGGTCGCGTCGAAAAGCTCGAAATCGCTGCAACTAACACGCGACCCCAGAATCAAACCTCAAAGACGGCACGCTGCCATCTCAACCCCTCCCTCCGTGGCAGCGCCAACTACCCGCTTCCTCCTCGGCCTCGTCCCCTCCACTTCCCGCGCCACCAACCGCTATACCTCTGACTTATAGCTTCCGCAGCTTCCTCCTCCTTCTCGCCGCTTCGAAAACAAACCTGCGCAGCCGTCACAC
This sequence comes from Alternaria hordeiaustralica, assembly GCF_023758085.1. Taxonomy (NCBI): domain Eukaryota; kingdom Fungi; phylum Ascomycota; class Dothideomycetes; order Pleosporales; family Pleosporaceae; genus Alternaria; species Alternaria hordeiaustralica. Next base: position 2,042,282 of record NW_026056773.1, on the reverse strand, counting down.
GCGAATTGGCTAACCACACGATACTACCAGCTAAAGCTAGCCTACAGGGACACGGATCACATGCATACGAAGTACATCGGCTTGATGTGAATAGGGAGGCAAGTACATTGGCTGCATGAAGTTCATTGCGAAAAGTCTATATACACCGGGGCAAAGAATCAAGGTCCAAAACCATACAGGGAACAAACCGAACGCCGTCGAAAGTGGAGAAAGAGACCGACCAGGCGCCTAGTGCTGTTGAACACCTGATACAACTAAGAAGAAAACAAAAGATATTCAAAACTCTTCGAGCTGTCTCCTCAGCTCGTTCATCAGCTCTTCGCCAGCGTGAGGGCTCAACATCGCCGTTGGTGCGAAGACGCCTACATCCAAGGCGCCATTGCGGATGGTCGCCTCGATATCGACAGCATGCTACATATCTGTTAGTTCCTGCTCGTCCCAACATCGCGTAAAGGTAAACTCACCAAATATGCGCCATTGACACGCTCGTCCACCAGTTCAGCAGGTGGTTCCAAGCTGTGCTCCTCCACTTCGGCCACCCTACTGACCGGCTGCTGCCATTGTTGAGTCGGTTCGATGATGATAGAGTCCTTGCTCTTGGTCTCTCCCTCCGCCTGTGGGGTATCCGGCAGAGATAAGAAATTTACGAAAGTATCAACCTTGACACCCGTCCATTCGCTGATCTCGAAGAGGCTAGCAGAAGCGTTCATGGGCTCACTGATTTCTTGCAGGTCGCGTTGGATATCCTCAGCCATCTCTGCCATCTGGCGTTTGAGCGGCTTACTGACACGTAGTGGTAGTAGATTGACTGTTGGTACAGCAGCCGAGGCAATGCCATTGATAGGCAGCGAGCGATTGGCCAGGTAGACACCAATGATCACGTCCTCATCTGCAGTGCCCGATGTGTTCGCAGCATGAACCTTTGCGTACGCAGCGAGGAAGATGGACTGCGTTGAAACACCACGTTGGCGCGCAGCTGCCTCCAGGTTGGGCGTTGTGAACAAGGCTGGCTTGAAGAGCTGTGTCCTCGTTTTGGGGCTCTCAGCAGGCTGCATCAAGAGCTTCTGGGCAAAGTCCATGAGATATCGAGTCCAGAAGCTCTTCTTCTTCTCTAATTCCGACGTCCCGTATCCGTTAGCGACCATCTGGGTAAGTGCCTTGTCTGGCGGAGCGACTTCAGCGCCGTTGCAGATGGTTTGCAGTTTCTGCATCAAGAGAGGTAAGCTGACACCATCGTACAATACATGGTGGATCTTCAGCTTCAACGCCCAGCCGCTGGAAGTTTGTGAAGCGAAGAGGTGGGCCCAAGGCTGCATGGTCGTTGTAGCCTGGACGCGCTGGCGGATTTCGTCATGTGTGCAGCCAGTAATGTCTGTGATAGAGCTCTCCAGATCTTTCAACACGACTGCTACGTAGGGTATCTGATGATCGCCAGTCGTGACGAAGGAGGACCGCAGAATCGGACTTGTCGCAACTAGGGCTTGCCACGAGTTGTTGAGGTCGTTGAGACCAATACCTCCATGGATAGCGTATGTGAACTCGGCGTAGAAGTTGCTGCCTTTGGTATTCAGCCACGTCGACAGCATGTATAGCTGCCCGGCGGTGACTGGTAGAATTTCGGCGACCCTTGCATCGTCAACATGAGCCCGGTCTAGGATGTGTGATCTATCGAGATCTTTGAGAGCCTCCCGAACCACTTCATGAGGGTTGGCACTGGTTTCCAGCTGCTGTGTGGTGCGCGAATCCACAAGACTTGCCATCTGTTCAATCGTACCAGCTCGGAGCATCTCACCAACGCCGAGGATAATGCCCTGTTTGCGCAGAAGAGAAGAGACCTTGATCGCGCTGATAGAGTCCAGCCCCATGTGAAATATTGTCATGCCGCTCGTCATCTCATCTTCGGGTGTCTTTGACACAAAGGCCAGAGTCTCGCGTATCTTGCGAGCTGTTTCGGTGCTTGGTGGATCCCTAGCGTCTTCGTCGTCAACTGCCTCATGGCTGCTTGTCGCACGACTTTGTCTCTGCTTGAAAGCCGGCATACAACATACTGATGTGCCGTTCGTAGTGACCTCAATTACAGATGTCTCTGGCTGTTCCATCAAGTGTCTAAGCACGTCGTCCATTCGATCGAGGAGCTGTTTTGAAGCCTCTTCGTCAAATACTTCCTCTTTCACCGCGCAACGCCAAACCAAGCTCTTGTCCATTACCTCCATTTCTACACACACCGGATACTCAACGTCACTATGACCCTCGATGCTGGTGTACAGCCTCTGTCCCTCCTCTTCTTCTGACGCGAAGCCCTTCTGGTAGATGAATAGACTTTCGAACAGTCTTCCATCAACACCGGCTGCCGAGAGAGCTTTCCGAAGTGGGTAGTGTTGCCACTGCTTGATGTTTGTGAAGTTGTCTTGCATGTAATGCAACATGTCTCCTCCAGATCCGTGCAGGACTGACCGTATCGCGATCGTGTTCATAGTGGGAAACATTAGTTGAGATCGCTCCTCGTCGTCTCTTCCGGATAGTACAGAGCCGAAGGTGACATCCAGACTGTTGGTGTAGATAGAAGTAACGAGAGCAAAGACGGTTTGGCCGATAGTCTGTAATGACACATTACGCCTTCTTGCGAACGTCTGGAGCTCATCTAGTACCATTGCGCTGTTTCGTTCGTGGCGATGAACATGACTGCCAGTTTCGCTAGAGATGTTTGTTCGTCGGGGAAAAGAGCTTGTAATGGCTCCCGAGAGATAATCTTGCCAAAAGCCTGCGGAAGCAGATACGGACGTTGTGACGATGTTGATCAGAGAAGCCTCGTAGCTTGGTCGAGAGGTGAATTGATTGTTATAAGCTCGTTGCACATCGGAATGCAGTAATCCAAGAGACCATCCATCGTATAGAGCATGAGCAATGGAGATAATAAGGTAACGCTGGCCAGATGTCTCCACGAAGCCAAGGTGGAAGCGGGGTGTCGAAAGCGAATTCTGTAGGGAATCATGTCGAAGTTTACGGAAGATTGAGGCAAATTCGGGCCTGCCCTCTGATTCGACATGCGTCCAGAAGTCATGATGTTGTTTGTGGACGACCTGTACGAAAGAATCGTCGAGTTCCGGGTCATCTACCTCTACGAAGCCAGTCCGTAGGATTGGTGACGCAGCGACGACTGTTGTCCAGGCCTCTTGGAGCTTTTTGACGTCTGTATTGGGATCCAATTCGAGTACATCATGGTTGTAGTATCTTGTGTAGTCTGACGCAATCATCTCAGCCACCATAGCTTCTTGCAAGGGTGTCAAGGGTAAAACTTTCTCAACATCGGTGTTGTTGAACGCATGCTGTTCGAGATGCCTCTTCATTGATCTTTTGTAGGCGTCAAGGTTTGGCTGAAGAGTCGCTTCAGTTGACGTTTCCGTGGGCGAGATGAGTTGTACCATTTTCGCAATGGTCAGCCCGCGCATGATGCCGCTTACGGGAATGTTCACTCCGCGCTTCTTGAGCTTGGATGATAACTTGATGGCGTCAATACTGTCGAGTCCAAGTTCAAAGATGGAGGTGTTTTCGTTGATGCTCGAATATTCAAGACCCGATAGTTGAGCAGTCTCCTCTTTGATCTTGATGGCATCGCTCGTCCATTCAAAATCGCTCGTCTTGTCGCCGTTGCTGATCTTTCCATTTGCGGATAGTATACCGTTCTGCATCGCTCCATCTTCAAAGGTTACCGCAGGAATAGTAGACGGATCTACTAAGACCTGTCGCAATGCTTCTTCGAACCGATCAAGAAGCTCATTCGCCAAACACTCATGTGCGACATGATCTTGACTAACCAATGTCAACTTGAACACATCACCCCTCCGTTGCTCAACCTCGAGAGCCAGTGGGTAGTCAGCAACAGTTTCAGTGTCTAGGATCTCCCAAGCATCGTTTTTTGCCCATCCGTCACCTCCCTGTGCGATTTGGTACGCGAAGAGATTGTCGAAGAGAGGCTGGCTCGGAGTTCTTTTGCACCACTTCATGATTTGTCTCAGTGGAGTGTGCTGATGAGGATGAGCTCCGACGTTAAAATCGTGCACTCGTTTGATTGCCGATGACCAAGATTCGCCACGCTGAGCGCAATGCTGATAGGGGATGGTGTTGAACATTGGCCCTATGATGCGATCTGCACCTTCAAGATCGATACTGCGTCCAGAGACGACCATTCCAGCCGTTACGCCTCCTTGGACGTGCTCGCAAAGTACGCTGAGCCAGCAAGCCTGGGCAATAGCTTGTGATGTAACATTAAGTTGGCGTCGCACAGAGTCAAAGCCGGTCAACCCAGGCAGTGTACGTGTAATAACTACAGCTTCTTGACTAGCCTCGCCGGAAATGGTGGGTAAATGAAGGGTTTGCTTATCTAGATGGTTCTGCCAAAACTCCTTCGCCCCGTGAGAGATGCTGAGCGGACCGTGAGCAAGTGCAGTATGGAAGGCAGGTGCGTGCAATTGTAGATCCCTATTGTTGTAGACGTCCCAGACGGCCCGGAAGATGAGCTCGATGCTGTTGCCATCGTAGAGTCCATGGAAGATATGAACAGACAGCAGCTTCTGCGTTGGTGTGGTGATGAGATGTATCTCGAAAGGGCGGGTAAAGTCGGGTTGATTGAGCCCTAGCCAGCGTTGTCTCAACAATTCCAAGCTTTTGGCAAGGTGGTGTTCTTTGGCTGGAGTGTGTATCATTCCAGTGTAGGCAGGAGCACGGAGAACTGCCTGCACGTGACCTTCCTCTGTGTTGACAAAGATCGTACGAAGTATGGAAATTGAAGCGTACACCTTTGTCCATGCGGCGTCCAGTCTTCGTTCATCGATGCTGTCATGTAGCTTGAAACGGAAAGTGTTGAAATAGAGTCCGTTCTCGCTCTCCAGAGATCTCGCAATCATGCCTTGTTGCAAAGGAGTACATGGCGCGACGACATCGATAACGCTGGATTCGATAGAGAGTGATTGTGCGACAGACCGTTTGTAGCGGTGCTGCACTGCGTGAATAGCTTGTTGTGCTGCGAGGATAGATCCATGAGCCTCATCTGTGGGGCCGCCAGCTTCCAAGGCTTTGGCGAGACGTCGAATAGTCGGGCATCGCATTACTACAGATGCAGTAGCACTTGCGAAGCCTGACTGCTTGAGTGTGTGCGATATACTGATGACGGAGATCGAGTCCATGCCCATCTCGAAGCAGCTAGCATCCTTACTGATAGATTGTTCGCTAACACCCAGAGCTTGAGAAAGTACTTGACAAAGTTTCTTCTCATGCTCCGACCAAACTTCGTCTTTTTCGTTTGAAGTGGCTGATATTGCCTGCAGATCGCCAGAAGAAAGTGCGTCGTAAAGCTGCTTGAGCTTTTTGGCATCCGCCTTGTTATTGATGTTCAATGGCATCGTAGAGAGAGGAACGAAGTGCGTGGGAATCATGTATGGAGGTAGTTTCTCATGACAGGCTTCCTTCGCGATCCCCATCGCCTCGACGTCGCTTAGCTGTACCTGAGGTTGTGCCCTGGAGAGTTTGCCACACACAAGGAAGGCAACCAGTTGCTCTTTTTGCTGCTTTGGGTGCTTCAGTACTAGCGTTGCAACATCAGAGATCGCTGAGCTGGACTGCTTGATGACGGAGTTGATCTCGGCTACCTCGAGGCGTTGGCCACGCAATTTGACCTGATCATCTGCTCGCCCAAGGAATTGGAATGTGTCATCGTGTAGGATTCTAACGAGATCACCGGTCCGATACACACGCGCACCTAAACGTTCGAGGTGAGGGAAGCGCTCTGCAGTTAGCTCTGGGCGATTGAGGTAGCCTCTGCCAACAAGTTTTCCTGAAACACAGAGTTCGCCTACGCCGCCTCGTAGGACAGGCACTTCATCCCCAGGATGAAGAACCAAAGACCCCACATTGTCAAACTGAGGGCCGATATTGGAGGGTCTTCCATTGGCTGGAACGCGCGGGAACATGGTGCATCCTATCGTTGCCTCGGTTGGCCCATAACCGTTGTAGATTACGCCTTTTGGACCCCACGCGTCGAGAATTTCTTGTTTCAGGCTTTCGCCACCGGTGATGAAGACGCCCTTACAAAGACTGGGTACGTCATCCGGATGGAGAATTTGGGCGAGACTGGGCGTCAGATCGATATGCGTGATATTGAGATCAGAGATGGTCTTTGCTAGATCTTCAAAGATGAGATCCCGAGGTGCTGAAACGACGCATATGCCGACCGACCAACTCCAGTACTGCTCAAGAACTGAAACATCGAAGTGGAATGACGCGAACTGAAGCCATCGCGACTCTGTATCCCAATGTCCGGTAAACAAGCGCTGGAAAGCAAGAAGCGCCTGCACAGCGTTCTCATGAGTCAGCTCGCAGCCTTTTGGTGTACCTGTAGTACCAGAAGTGTACAAGCAGTAGCTACGATCCTGGGAACTGATCCGGTCGTTGCGCAAAAGCGAAGATCCTGGTAGTGAACGCCAGTCGATCTCATCAAGCTTCAGTATTGGCACACTAACGCTGCCCTCAAACTGATCAGCTTGAGAAGATAGAGATAAAACAGCTTGAGCGCGCGAGTCTTCAACGATGAAAGCCTGGCGTGCAGCAGGCGCACCAGGGTCGATAGCGACATAAGCGCAGCCAGCCTTCAATATTCCCAGCATGGCGAAAGATGCTTCAGGACATTTGTCGAAACACACACCAACCAGACTCCCAGGCTGCACACCATGCGCAGTGATAAGGTGAGCAATTCTGTTCCCCTCAGCATCTAGCTCAGCATACGTCCATTGCTCAATAGTACGTGAGCCCTGATCGTTCCCGCAAACGAACTCAAACGCGACGCGCCTCGGGTACTTCGTCGCAGTGCTCTCGACCAGCTCGTGGAGTAACCTAACATCTGATGGCAGTTCGGGTTCTTTAGCAGGTGTGATAGAGTATAGTTGTTCGGAGAAGTGCGCCTCAATCGCACTGGTGCTTGACGTATAGCTTTCCATCAGGTGATCTAGCTGCTCGAGGATCAGAGCGGCCTGCTCCTTTGGTACGATATGAGGCAAGAAAGTAAGGCGGTACTCCAAGTACCCTTCCATTGGTTCCAGTTCGATCGAGATCGGGTACTCAATAGCCGCATTCTCTTCAACAACTCTCCACAAACGGCTAGGTTCTGTACGACTAGGCAGCTTCTGGTAAGCGAAAATTGTGTCGAATAATGCTTCGTTGGGAAAGCCCATAAGTCTCTGGATCTTGTTGAGTGGCGTGAATTGATATTGCTGGATTTGGGTGTTCAACGCCATGATGTTAGTAAGAGTCGCTGCCATGTCTTTTGAAACAGTGCATGCCACGGGTACTGTGTTGATACATGGAAAGACGACATCCTCAGCTCCGTCAAAGGTTCGGCCGGATAAGACGACGCCGCATGTTACCGAGCTTTCTCCAGTGTAAGAACTCAACAATGAAAGCCAACTCGCGATACCTGCAGCTTGCATAGTGATGTTGGCATTTCGACAGCCATCCTCGAGAACATGAAGCAGTTTCGTGGATTGACGAGTGCAAACGGATGGGGAGCTTGGATCATATCTTAAAGGTGTGAGATTGGGAAAGCGACATGGACTTGCAGCCTTCCCAATCTCATTCCATACTGCTTCTCCGTCTTCGGTGCTTGTAGCGCTGAGCTGTATAATGCTACTAATGGTTGTGTCGATAGATGTAGGCGGCGATAAACCGCGGCCCTCATATGCAGCAGTAACATCATTTAAGATGGACTGAAGACTTTGGGCATCGAAGAGAGCATGAAATATGGCCAGATCAAGAGCGAAGTGACCCTCTTCTTGGACGATGCGTAATGACCAAGGAGGTAAATGTAAATCTTGCAAGAATGCACGTTGTAATCCTTTGAGCCATTCATCGATCGGGTCAGATGTAGTGCTTAAGGTGGTAGACCATGGCAGATTTGTCGAAGTTGGAGTATACTCAATCATCGCGAAGGCGTGAAGCGGATCTTTGATCTGAGCGAATCCGCTGCGCAATGTACTATGGCGTTCTCTCGTCATGTCCCACGCTTTCTTGAGCCTTTCGAGGTCTGTATCCACTTCCAGCTGCATACGGATGTGATTCATATACACAGCTCCTTCTGTCGCGAGGAATTGCGATATCATGCCCTTCTGGAGTGGAGTGCAAGGACGAACGGCTACGACATCCCCATCATAGATGCTATGGTCGCTTAGTATCCCCACCTTGTGCTTGCCTTCAAAAGCACTAAAGTTGAAATGCGGAAGTGCAAACGCATCCGATGCCTTCGCCTGGCCAATGAACTCGGCAAGATCGGCGCATGTGGTGTGATTCAGGACATCGGCAGCCCTCACGGAGTAACCCTGCTTCCGAAGTGCTGCAGCGATTTGAACTGCGCTGATGCTGTCAAGACCGAGCTGGTAAATGGAGGTTGCTGGTGTGATCTCTTTTTGCGAAGCATCAGACAGTCGCGCAAAAACGTCCCTCACCTCGGTTTCAACTTGTGTCCATTGATGACCTGAGCCATGCTGAAACCCATTAGTTAGCAACTCGGTGCCGATGTGTTCTCGGAATATGCTTGTCAACGCTCTCTTGTCAATTTTCCCAGCCATTGATCTCGGAATCTCGTCGACGAAGACAAAGAACTGGGGTACCATGTACGACGGTAGCCGGCTGCTTGCAATCGTTTTGAGCTCGCTCTCTTCGATCTTGCCATGCGTAATCAAGAATGCCACGAGTTGGTCCCTGTCTGTCTCCTGCTTTTTCAAGATCTGTGTAGTGACAAACGCGACATCTGGATGAGCATTCTGGAGGACATGGTTGATCTCGCCGAGTTCTATCCTAAGCCCGCGTATCTTGACCTGATCGTCCGTGCGTCCTACGAATTCGAAACTGCCGTCACTGAGCATCCTCGCCAGGTCTCCACTCTTATAAAAGCGTTGCCCACCCCAAATGACAAATCGTTCGCTTGTCAGATCGGGATTGCCGAGGTAGCCTCGTGCGAGTTGTGCGCCTCCAATGTATAGTTCGCCGGTGCTCAGCACAGGCAAGATCGATTTACCTCTTGCCGAGAAGATTGCGAAGGATGTGCTTGGGAAGGGTTTGCCGATAATTGAAACACGAGCCTTTTCTGAAACAGGGCTTATTGTCGTACAGAATGCAGCTTCAGTAGGCCCGTACGAGTTGACGCATGAATCGCCCCACTCCTTGACGATAGCGTGTGCCATGGCTTCTCCGATGCAGTACAACCACTTGACGCTCGGTATATCAGATCTTTTGAGAGAAACCGCTACTGAAGGCGTCAGGTCGAGCAAGGTGACCTGCAAAGAGTTGATGACTTTCGGTAGGTCGTTCAACAAGTCATTCTGGTCAGTGGCACAGAGCGTGAACCCATGGGTCCAAGCCAAGAAACAGTCGTAGTAGCACATATCGAAAGTTACAGCCGCATATTGTAGCAGTCGTGAAGAAGGGTTCCAGGGAATACGGGAATCTGAGCTTGCGATGGTTTGGACAGGAGCGCGATGTTCCATGCTGACCGCTTTCGGTACGCCTGTAGAGCCAGAGGTGAACAAACAATACGCTAAATTTGTGTCCGAGAGGCCGTCAATGACAGGATTATGATGCGGCACAGATGGTATTGCTTCAGCATTGACAATCCTCGCTTCGATTAAATGATCGGGCAGTGTCGAGGCATCCGAGCAAAGCACAAGCTTTGGCTTCAACTCTTGGAACATAATCCGTCTGCGTGCTTCGGGCAGTCCTGGATATACTGGTGCAAAAGCAGCCCCAGCTTTCATAACTCCTAGAATGATTGCATAGAAACAAGGGCCCTTCAGCATATGAATGGGGACGATGTCATCTGGACCAACCCCTTGCCTAATGAGCGCGTGTGCAACAGAGTTGGCTTTTTCATTTAAAGTCGCGAAAGACCAAACTGTCTTGCCACCATCTGGAAGCAAATATTCCAAGGCGATACGGTCAGGGTGCATTGCCGCTATGCGCTCGAAACCTGAATGTAGCAAGACCGCGTCGGTTTGGCATTGCTCATAACCCATGTTGGACTCTGCTCGAAGGTGAGCTGGCAGTGTGCTTATGTCGGAAGAACTCATTCCCGGGAATGCAAGCAACGATGAGATGCAGGTGTCAAATGTTTCCATGACCAGCCGAGCTTCCCTCTCAGACAACAGTGATGTCTGGTAGTGCAGCGATAACTCTAGAGTATTCCGGACCGGATCTTGAATAAGCTCGCATACGATGGGTAGATCCATGTCACCCAGATCTTGTTCCAGTGTCCAGATAGTAGAGTCCAAAGTTGTTTTCGGCTGCTGGAGTATCACCAAACTGTCAAAAAGACGGCCGCCTTCCCGGAGTGCAGTGCCTTGTATGCGACGGAGCGGTGTCAACTGATGAGCTAGCGACTCGATGCTAATAGAATGGGCTAGGCGCATCAAAGCGGCATTATTTTGCTGAGGATCGAGAATGATGCGGACGGGTAGGGTGTTGAAGCAAGGAGCAACGATGCGATCAAGGTCGTCTCCGGAGATATTGCGTCCATTAACGACGTTTCCGAAGCAAATGTCGTTTTCACCCGTATAGAAGTGCAGAAGCTTGGCCCAAGCCGCGTGCACTACCGATAGTAATGACAGCGACATGTCTTGACATGCTGTGCGTATGGTGGAGAGTGGTAGTTGTAGACATTTCGATGAAGATGCAGGGTTTCCTTGGGCTCTTAAATCTTTGCCGGTAAGACTGGGAAAGATTGTAGGCTCAAAGCCGCTCAATAGAGTGGCCCAATAGTTGTCGCCCTCTGCATAGTCTTGCTGTAGCATGTACTGCAGATACACATCGTAAGACACCGGTGGCGGAATTTTGATGCCGTGATATGTGTCTTGTACTTCCTGAATGAGCGTAGAGATAGCAATGCCGTCGTAGAGCGCATGATGGCAGCCAAAAAGTAGCTTTGTTGATCGTTCGTCTTGTATCAACGCGAGGTGAATCGGAGGGCTTTCGGCTGCTACTTGTTCAGAAATAACACTGTTTATACGCGGCGGTAGGCCATCCAGGGTGCTGTAGTGATGCCATTTCAAGTCGGTATCGCGTAGCACAACTTGCGTGAAGGCGAATGACGGGTTTTCAGTAGCAACGAAACATGTGCGAAGGATCTCATGTCGCCGTAACATACTCTCCCAGGACTCCTGCAACCGGGAGACGTCTCCTTTGACGTCGAAAAGCATTACGTTGCAGTACGCCGAATGTGAGGACGGCTGGCCGCTTGAAAGCATAGCCTCTTGAAGTGGTGTGCACGGTAGGATCTTAGCCACCTGTGATTCGCTTTGATTGTAACGCGCAAGAACACGAGACACTTCTTCTGAGCTCAAGAACTTGTCTAGGCTGACGGTATTAGGCCTGGTCGTTTCTCGAGTCGAAGGGCGCGAATGCAGTGGACAGACAGATGCGAGACGAGCGATTGAAGCGTTCTTCAACACTGTAGAGATGGAGAAGTCACCCAAGTCTTGTTTTCGAAGTCCGTTGCAGAAGCGTATAGCTGAAACCGAATCTAGACCCAGGCTGAAGAATGACGACGTCCGCTGTATTCCTTCCGGTGAGGTGTTCAGTGTGGATGAAAGAACCTCGGCCACGGCTTTCTCCCATGGCGAGAAGACCTCCGCCTTTGCATCATCCTGCGTCCATTGCAAGGCGACCTGCTCTTCTTCCGCTAAGTCCCAGAATGTGCGTTGAAGGAGAGCCTTGTCGATCTTGGCTTGCATTGTCATGGGAAGGCGCGAAACGGGAACGAGATGCGAGGGAACCATGTACGAAGGCAGGCGACGCGATAGCAGATCAGACAGATCCGATATCACCGATTCAAACTCCATAGGCGTTAAACATTGGAAGGAGTCAGATGCAGCTCCGTTGGGTACCCAGAACACTACCAGTGTTTGAGTATCGTCGGAACGCGGTAGGAGAAGGGTGACGCAGTCTTGCACTGCCTGATGATCGAGCATCACTGACGTTATCTCACCGAGTTCGACACGCTGACCACGGATTTTGACTTGATCATCCATACGGCCTTTGGAAAGTATGGAACCATCCGGGAGTAGTATACCTGTATCGCCTGACCGGTATATCCTGCCATAGGTGGAGTGGTTGATGATCTTGGCGGCATTCAGCTCTGGTCGGTTCAGATAGCCACGGAAAACCTGGTAACCTCCGAAACAAAGCTCACCTACGGCACCGAGGGGGAGAATTGCCTCGCTCTCGGGATCGAGCACGAGGGCTGAAGTGTTATCGAAAGGCATACCGATGTTGTTGATGAGATCATCCGGAGTTACCGCCGCCCGTACAGTGCATATGTTTGTGGTCTCAGAAGGACCGTAGCCTTGGTACAAGCCTTTGCCTGCCCACCTTCTTCGAACATGTTCTGTCAAAGCTTCTCCAGCAGTCACCAGGAATTCGACTTTCGGAACATTCACTGGATCTACCAATGCTGCAACTGTTGGCGTCAAACTTAGATGTGTGACACCCAGACAGTTGATAGCGGCCTCAAAGTCGTGAAACAAGTCGTCTTTCGTTGCCGTGCATAGGCATATACCAACATGCCATGAGAAGAAAATCTCGAAAACACTGACATCAAATGCTTGCGAGCAAGACTGAAGCAAACATGAGCCTGCATGAACGGGGTATATAGTTGAAAGGTACTGCAAGTTACTCATGAGATTATCCTGGGTAACGAGAACTCCCTTGGGCGCTCCAGTGCTGCCGGAAGTGAATACAGCATAGGCGAGATGCTGTCCGCTATATGGCACGTCCAGGTTCTGATCAAATTGTTTCGCAAGATGAGGGGTGTTGAACTCGATTATATCGACGAGAAGGTGATTTCGAATGCCTGTTGCAGTTGTTGTGTCGGAAACGCATACCGTTACTTGCGCGTCGTCCAGGATGCTTCTGACTCTGTCGATCGGCGTATCAGGGACTATCGGTAGATATCCGCAACCAAGCTTGAGCACAGCAAGGATACAGATGTAAAGATCAATGGACTTTTCCATCATTATGCAAACCAATTGATCGTCGCCTACGCCGTGATCGGCGAGGACACGGGCAAATTGGTTAGCGCGTGTGTTGAGCAGACCATAGGTCGCCACCGCTTCTACTTCCACGACACCACGTCTGACGCGAGCAAATTTGAGAGCTGACCTTCGCGGATCCTTCAGGGCCCATTGTTCTACCGCATGGGCAGGACCATGCTCTATCGTTTGCTGTCGAGGCGTGGGGTTGGCAATTGACAAGGAAGGCGTGGTGAAGCATCGTTTCATGGCATCGATGCCATGGTTGGCATTCGATAAGAGCAGATTCACTGTCTCGTCGATCTGACGAGAGAGATACTTGATCTGATGCTCCGGTATAGTTGAGGCGTCGTAGGTAGCGTGGAAAAATATGTTGTCTTCGCGCGGCTCGAATTCCAGCGTAAGCCTAAATTCCAGATCGTCCGCGCTATCGATGACTCTTGAAGCGAGCGACGAGCTTGAGTCGGAGATGATTGACTGTTGCCATACAAACAGAACGTCGAAGAGTCGTGTCCCAGGTGGGATATTTCCCGCCTTCACTATGTCCCGGAAAGGAAGGGTGCTGTGGCTCAGACATTCTCTATTCAATGCTTGGGTCGTACGCAATAGATCATGAATGTCGAGCGTTTTACTGAGATTTATGCGGAAAGGGACGGTTGCGATGCATGGGCCGATAACATCCTCAACACCAGCGATGGGAATGGTCCGCCCTGAGGTAACGTTTCCAAGAACTATATCGTTTGTGCCGCTATAAAGGCTGAGTATGTACGAAGTAGCCGCCTGGAAATAAACCTGGGGGTTGACAGCCATCTCCTGAGCTCGCTGGAATAGTCTGGATCTGTTGATAGCAGAACGGCCCGAAAAGTGATGTGTCGCCGGGTCGCGAACGAGCTTTCCATGGTAATTAGGGAGGGCCACCGGAAGGTAGCCATTGAGGAGACTACTCCAGTAGCTCTTGGATACTTCTTGATCCTCCGGCCTAAGTTCAGTGAAGTACTGGACTACATCACGAAATTGTGGCCGCGATACTGTCTCCTCTCCACGCAACCGTGTGTCGAGATCGTGGAGCAATAGATCGAATGACCAGCCATCGTACAGTGCATGATGTATGCGGAACAAGAGACGAGTTCGTCTAGATATCGACATAACTTGTACGTGGAAGGGACGAAGAAAGTCTTCATCGGAGCTCATTGAGTAAGACCTCGAAAAGACATCAACTTCCTGAATCTGTGATGGCAGTAATGCTCTCCAAATAATCTGCGAGAACGTTCCTGCGTGCTGTGATGCCGCAACGAAGCCGGTACGCAGGATCTCGCTCTTACTGGCCAAGTAGTCGAGGGCGTTTCGGATATCTTCATACGTCCGCGCAACTGATAGCTCAACTTCGATCCAGTTGCAGTAGGCAGTAGGCCTGGATATCGTCTCCGCAAGCATGGCTTCCTGCAATGGAGTACAGGGTATCACGGATGCAATATCATTCTTCCATCGCTTGAGCTGAGGGATCTCTACGATGCCGGTCATCTTCGCAGAGTGATACGTCGGATTATGCCGATTAGCGCTTTGTGTAGAACCTGTACATATCGCAACGAGATCGCTCAATGTTCTCGCAGATAGTACTTCCATGGCTCCTAGGATGAATCCTTGTCGACGTAGCGCAGACGCTATGCGAATAGCTCGAAGGGAATCCAGGCCAGCAGAGCTAAGGTTGGTATCTGATCCAAGGTCTTGAGAGATGTGACGACCAACGGTTTCCAGGACTGATTGGCTCACATGATCGCCTGGGGATATGGTGGTAGACGTGGACAGTCCAGTAGAGTTAGTCTTGTGAAGATGTGTTTTTGCTAGAGAGTCTTTGTCAATCTTTCCCGACGGTAACTGCGGCATTGTATCGATGAAGTATACGTGTGATGGAATCATAAATGCCGGAAGCCATTGGTTACAGGTAGCGAGGACATCTGCGCGGGTGACTTCGCTCGAGTCGGCAGCGCAAAAGGCAACCAAAGACTCTTTGACAATGAATACGGTTGCTGTCCGACAGCTCTGTATCCTCATGATAGCTTGTTCAATTTCGCCGAGCTCAACCCGTTGCCCTCGAAGCTTTACTTGACCAGCAACGACACGACCCAAGCATTCCAAGACGCCGTGGCGGTTGATTCTTGCGCGATCGCCGGTACGATATAAGCGACCATGTTCCGGATGTTCGATGAACGATGCAGAAGTGAGATCTGGGCGATTTAAATATTCTTCGGCAACCTGGGGTCCTCCAATGGCTAGTTCACCAACTTCTCCGGAACTCAGTATCTCGATGTCGGCCGATGGTCGTTCATTCATGGGCGCGATTATGAAAGCCGAAACAGTATCCAAGGGACGACCTATGATGCTAGTTGACGAATGTGTCGAGAACTGTGGCTGCAGCGTGCAGTGGATCGAGGCTTCAGTCGGCCCGTACATGGCCCATAGCATACTTTCCTTCGTTTCGTCGCCACCATACTCATCAATGACGTGTTGGGTGAGCATCTCACCGATGGTAAGTAACAGTTTGAGTCCGGGCACGCTGGACCTGCCTTGAAGAAGGTTGCTCACGACTGTTGGCGTAAGTTCGGCTGCATCGACCTCTAGATTGTTGATGGCTCCTGGAAGGTCATCGAGCATGTGGGCACGTGTGCTGCTCACCAAGGTTCGCCCTCGGAACCAGGGAAAGAATATCTCAAAAATAGACACATCAAACGTCTTACACTACATTAGTAGAGAAAGAGCGCTTATTCTGCATGTGCACTTACAGGGGCTGCGAATTGAAGAAAACGGGCGAAGTCGGGAATGTGGCGGTGGTGAGCCAATAGACTCTGGGTAACTGCATGATGAGTTACGCTGACAGCTTTTGGCTTCCCGGTAGAGCCGGAGGTGTATAGTACATAGGCCAGATCCTTGGTGTTTGGTCGCCGCAAATCGATTATAGGCTGGTCCTCGCGGTCGCAGAGTTCTTTGTCAACCGAGATTACATCGATATTGATCGCTGCTCGTATCCGCTCATCTAGAGTCGAAGATGTGATGAGCAGGTCGGCGGAAATATCATCGAGGATAAACTTCAGCCGCTGTGTAGGTGTATCGAGATTAAGAGAACAGAATGCCTTTCCCGCCTTCAAGATGGCCAAAAGAACGATATACAGTTCTGGGGACTGTGGTAGGAAGACCGGAATGACAGGCGAGGCACTTTCGAGCTTTGCCAGTCTTTCTGTGATACTGCCAGCCAGGGCATCGCTTAGACTATGCAAGTCCTTGTAGGAGAACTTCCGCCTTTTCGATCCATATTCCAGGAAATCGATAGCAGTTGCATCGTGATCAAGTGGACGTACAAGCTCGTGGAGAAGGTCTGGCCCGCTCAAGATCGAGGGCCGCTGATTAAGTACCGACAGTCGTTGGTTCCCGCCGCTTTCTTGAATCATCTTGCGTTAAATTGTTAGATATGTCGACCGATGGCAACGGTTACTGGTAGAACATTCGAGTCTATGTCGTCCCTAGCGATACGTCCATGAATTTCCCGAAGAAAGAATTGCAAAAAATGCACTCGATATTGCTGGACGGGAATCTGCAGAATGCGATGCTTGATCGCAGGTTTCGATGATGAGAAACTGAGGCACGATGATTGGTCGAAGGTCTTCAAGTACCTTGAGACCAGTACACACAGGGGTGGCGCACGTGAGAACGGGTTCCAGCACTCTGTACTTGGGTAGCGCGTTCGACACTTGACGACGGAGTGTGCAGTGCTCCGGTGTAAGCAAGCAGGCAGCAAGCAACCTTCAAGAAGCGACCTCCAAGAACGTATCGCGGTCGCCGAATTCCAAATGGTCGAATAGTGCTAGAATCAAAAGTCGAGAAAATCCAAGCTGGGGCGTGCACTGATCCGATGATTTCTGGTGTCGCGACTCCGTGATGTTGAGCGCGTTGTCCGTAGATGCAGCGTCATACATCCTGGTTGAGTGACAAGTGGACGTGTCATTCGACAAGCGGCGCGTAAGATCTGATACAGTAAATCAGACGCGTTTGGCGGCGGCTTTGCAAGTGGGCGAAAACGGGAGCAAAAACTGTTCGAGACAAGACTAAATCGAGACTGAAAACCGAAGCTCCACCTCAATCATGCTAGTCCAGAGTAGTAGCGTAAAGTGGTGGACGTAAAGAGCGTAGGCGCGTCTCCGATAACGACAAGGCCGTCGCGGTGGCTGGTTGGGCGTCGTTGTTCCATAGCCTCTTTGCCATTGCCCCACAGAGAGCGCAGCTCATCCAACTATTAAAAAAACTAGCCTAACTATTGCTAAGACTTCTTTTAGGCTAGCGCTTACTAGCATAAATACTATATAACATATTTACAAGTTATTATAGCAGAAATAGAAAAGAGTAAGTAAAGAAAATATATTAGAGTATTGCAGTTCTATTATTACTAATTAAATTATATACTAAACACAATATAAACGTATTACGCTAGAGTAGTATATTAGTATAAGTATTAGTAGAGATACTTTAGAGGCCTATAGCCTAGTTAAAGTAAGTATAAAAAAGATAAAAATTCTTATTATTATCTTTATTCTTTTAGAAGTTATACACTATAATATATTAGTAGAGCGTATTAAATATGTTTTAAGAAAGCTTACTATAGCTAATAATATAGTAGTTAGCGCAGAGGTTAAAAAAGGTATAAATATTAAGTATACCTTTTATAGTAGTAAGATAAAGCTAAGAATTGTAAGTATAAAAACGCGTAGTAAATATATAGAGAATATGTTACTTATTCTTAAAGATAACTATTTTAATAGTAGACTAGGTTTATAAGGTACTAGACCTAGGCTAGAATATTTTATTAAACTAAAGCATTGTCTTGTACTTATTTAAGTAGGCAGTTATACTTAAAGTTATAGTTATCTATTAAGATCTAATAGAACTCTAAAATATATTAGAATTATAATTATATTATGTTTTGCTAATAAAGAAAAAAGGCAAAAAAAAAGAAAGAAAAAAACTTTAAGAATAAAAAAAAAGAAAAAAGTAGAAAGAGAAAAAGACTTAGAAGAGAAGAGGTATATGTTATAAATATATAGATAACATGTTTATATACTCTTTTTACTATAGATAAAGGTAGTACTAGGTCTTTTATCTAGAGAGTAAGTATTACTCTAAATAATAGAGCTATACTAGTTAATATAGTAAGTTATAAGAGAGCTATAAGAACCTATAACAGCCTAAATATATTAGCGATATATAGAAAATATATTTTAAAAACTTATACTATAGAGAGTTTTATTCTCTAGAGCGTGCCTATAGCGCTGCTTAGCGTATTAAATTAAGATCTTGCTATTAGCGTTCTTTTTAAAGAGTAGGTATAGAAGAGGCAAAGTAGGTAGAGTAAGGTAGGCGTAATAGGCAGGCTAAAATATATTAGATACGTCTTCTAGTTATATTTATATAAAACTTACATAGTTTACTATAGCGCTAGAGCTTAGAGAGAGTAAATAACTATAATTAGCTATCTTATTAAGAAACGTGTTACTATCTTATTAATAACGTGTTACAGAAAGTAGTAGTAATTTAAGGTAGTAGTTAGTAGGTAATAAAGTTAGTAGTAGCTAAAAAAAAGCTATTACGTTATAATTGTAATATTATTATATTTTGCTTAAACTTACTTAATCTATAACTAATACGCTTAGCGTTATATAACCTAGGTAGCTATAGAGTATATGCGCAGCTTACGCGTAGCTACGCATAGATAGAAATACTAAAACTTATACCTATTACTAAGTTAAGCAGTAAAACGCGCTAATAACGCGTTTATATAACGTTTCTTATAGATATATTAATCTAATTATAGAAGTATATAATATTATAATAATATATTAAAAAGAGAAGCTAACTATCTATCTAGAAAAGTAAAGTATCTTCTTAATTAGTAGAAGACCTCTAAATAATACTCTATAATATGTAAGTAACGCGTTTACTAGAGAAATAGGTTTACTAACTATTTCTCTTCTTTAATTTGTAGGTTTTATATTAGATTAGAAGCTTCTAGTTTAAAAGTAAGCGCCTAACCTTATTTAAATTTACTTATATATGTTAGCAACGTAGTTACTACGCGTTAGAGAAGATATATATATTACTCTTCTTCTACTTACGCTTTAAGTTAGTAGACTTATAGAGTAGAATAGAAATTAAAGCCTCTATAGTCTTCTTCTACGCTTTATCTTTCTTTCTCTTATATATTACTCTTATTAGAGACGTAGCTAGTAGAGTTAATACAGAACGTATAGTAGATATATTTATATTATCTTTAGCTTTACTCTATAGTAAGATATTATACTTAGAGCTATCTACTTATAGAAGCTTATAGTCTAAGTCTAGAGAAGCGCGTTCTTAGAGTAGTAGAGGTTAGTTTAGCTAGAGTAGTACTTTATGCTATACCTTAGCCTATACCTTAGCTAGCAAACGTAATAGAATTATACTAGAAATATGTTCTAGTAGGTCTTTTGCAGATACTCTAAGAGTAGAGTCTCTTAGTAAAATAATACCTCTAAAGAAGAATATTACTTTTCTTTTTTACTTTATTAATAATTACTCTATAGGTATAGGCGCTACTAGGTAGTTAGAGTAGTATTTTTTAACGTAGTTTACTAGCGTACTATAGTTACTAAACTACTACTATAACGTTGTAAGTACGTATTCTATATATAATTTTAGCGTACTTATACTACAAAGCAGCCTATTAAGCTAGTAATAGTAAGCGTAATAGAAGATTTCTCTCTAGTAGATAAGGTAATACCTACTTCTATTCTGTTTACTAAATAGTAGTGTCTCTTAAGAAAGAACACTAAGTTAGCTATACTATAGATAGTTATTCTAAATATAATTAAATTATGTTAGAAACGCGTTATTAGAAGACTTATATACTAATACATAGTCTTAAGTTCTATAGTAGAGTAAAGAGAGAAGGTAGAGAGAGAAAAAATAGTAGTAGGTAGGCGCTTAACTCTAAAGAAAGGTAAGAGGCTAAGCTAGCAAGAGAAAATTTATTACGCCTTGCTATATTAGGTAAAGATTAATATAGGCTTAGATTGTGCATATAACGTATTTCTATTACGTTCTACTAGCTAGTATTCTGTCTATAGACTCTAGTATATATAGTAACTATACTAGATTGTAATTAGAACGCGTTTATAGTATAATTTAGCTAAAGTTATCTCTCTAAAGCTACTACCTATGCTTTTCTAGTTCTACCTTGTATTTCTCTAGTTATAGCCTTTGCTTTTATAGCTTTATCTTCTTCTTCTTAATTTTTAAGAGCGCTCTTCTCTCTATAATAGCCTAGTTACTTTTAAGTACCTACTACCTAAGAGCTTAAGAAGAGTTAGGCCTAAAAGCGTATTAGAAATATAATAAGAACGCAATATAGTAGATCTACTCTAGGCTAGCTTCTAGTGCTAGAGAGAAGCAAGCTAAAGAAGAGTAGGCTAGAGAAGAGTAGGCTAGAGAAGAGCGCCTGCAGCCTCTGCCTCTTAGTTATCTACTCTATATAATAAAACTAGATAAATTAGCCTACTCTAAGATACTATTATTATTATTAATAATAATAAAGTTCTAGTACTCTAATTTCTACTCTAAACTTAATAAGACTGCGTATAAAATATATTACACGCAGTAGACTTACTCTCTTTTTCTATAGCCTTAAAGTACCTCTATATATAACTAT
The DNA here is from genome assembly GCF_023758085.1 of Alternaria hordeiaustralica. Taxonomy (NCBI): domain Eukaryota; kingdom Fungi; phylum Ascomycota; class Dothideomycetes; order Pleosporales; family Pleosporaceae; genus Alternaria; species Alternaria hordeiaustralica. The sequence goes on along the minus strand of NW_026056773.1, from coordinate 2,021,489 downwards.
AGCGTAATTTATTCTTATAGTAGACGCTATAGACTATTTTTACTTTATATTTCTCTATATTCTAGAGGTCTTACTTATAGAAGCTATAATACGTTACTAGTACATTCTTAATATATTTAAACGTACTTATATTAGAATAGCCTTAAGTAAAGTCTTATTAATTCTATTATAATATAACTTTATACTAGCTTACTTAGCTACGTTAGAAGTGCGCTCTAATAAGTTCTAAATACATTACTCTATATAGTTATTACACTTTACAAGACTACTTATAATAACAAAGTATACCTTATAAGCTACCTAATCTATAACTACCTTAGATTTATTCTCTACTATATTATAAGAACGTATTATATTTATAATTAAAAGAAGTTTTATACCTTACAGAAGCCTAATATAAGTATAATACTTATCTAGTAATTTGTAATAAAGAAGAGCTTTTATACGCTTCTAAATAGAGTATTTTATATACTTTGCGTTAGAAATAGTGTAGTTAATACTATAGAGAAAGTAAGCTTTATACAGGTAAACTATGTAGAGATAATACTATTTCTATCTATAGTTAACTTCTAAAAATTCTTAGAGAAAGAGTCTCTAGCCTATAGAATTATGTTAGTAACGTATTCTTAACGCAATCTAGTAGAATATAACTAACTTTATAACTATTTATTATCTATATTAATAGTAATACTTATAATACTATCTCTATAAAGATAGTAGAAGTAAATTAGCTTTTCTAACGCCTCTAAATAGAGCTTAAAGAACTTAGTAAATGCCTCTATATATATTTCTATAAAATTAATATCTATAATAACCTTTCTAAGAGAGATTACTATATTATATTTAGAATATATTATAGGCGCATTAACGTACTTTTATCTATATTTTATAGTATCTTTATTAAAGATAGTAAAGAGCAACTTAGACTACTTACTATAGATACACTTATATAATATATCTATCTAGAACGTATTTTATTAAAGTAATAGAGAGGCTTACTTATTAAGAAAGTAGTATATAAATATACTATTATTAGTAGAGTATATTTGTTAGATATACGCCTATATTATATTAGAAACACGTTTCTAGCGCGTTACTAGCTACTTACTATAGCTAGGTCTTAATGCTTAGTTCTAAGCTTATATACAACGCCTTTTACACTAGAGCTATAGAGGTATATTATAGCTTTATAAGTTTTAAGTAAGCTTCTAATTTTATTCTTATTTATTAGCATAACACATATCTTCTTAATAGACCTAAAGCCTTTACTTTTAATCTATACCTAGACTTAGAAAAACGCTAAAGCCTTAGCTAAACGTAATTAGAATATTATTATAACGTATTATAGAAGTGTAGAGAGTAGACTTACTATGTATAAGGCCTAGAGTTAATATAGAAAGAATAACTATAAGAAGCTTAGCCTTTAGGTCTTTGCTTAGAATTAAAGAAAGAAGAGAAATATATATATACTCTCTATAATACGTTACAATTATATATAGATAAGATACTAGATCTACTAGAATTATAATATAGTACTTAGCTTTATTATACGCTTATTTAACTAGCTACCTATCTTTATAAAAGTAGTTATATTCTAAAACGTATTATAAACGTGCGCTAAACGTAATATAGCATAAAGTTACTTACTATACCTTAGAGTTCTAGTAGATATTAACACTATAGTATTATATACTCTTTTATTATCTTTCTCTACTAGAGAGCTATTATTAAATAAGTTCTTAAGGTATTCTAGGTCTATTTTAGAACTAATAGCGTAAAAGATATACTTCTTAGTATATCTAAGTTTATATATCTAGGCTATACACTTAATAAACTAAGGTTTATTACTAGTAAGACTTTGCAACTTAGTTACTACGTATTATAAACGTATTTCTATCTATAGTGTCTCTTACTTTATATTACTATTAGAAGTATATAGGTTTATAGTTTAGTTACTAGTTACTATAAGATCTACTACTTATAAAGTATTTAAAGGTTATAGCGTAGAGCTTTTAAAGTTAGTAGAAGCGTGTTAAGAATATATTATGTATACGTTAAACGTACCTAGCTACCTACTTCTAGCAAGTTATTCTATTATTAGGTATAATAGTGTCTCTTAGGCTTTTAAGTATATTCTCTATCTTAGGTATAATTTTAGAATAATAATAAGCCTTAAGTAGCTTAGTAAGCGTAGTATAATACTTAATACCTATATAAATATACTTCTAACGTTATATAATTATATTTAAGAAAAGTAAAGAGAATATACGCTTTTTATATTTCTAGGCCTTTCTATATTAGAACTAGATTATATTAGAAATATATTAATATTATATTCTTAGGCCTCTTATATTAATAGCCTTACCTAAGGCATCTTTCTATATTATATAGGTAGGTAGTAAGTAGATAATATATACGTAGCTACCTAGTATACTTTTAAGCTATATTAGTATACTTATAATATACTTATATAATATTACTATTAGGCCTAGGCTACTATTACTACTTATAAAGAGTAGAATAGAGTTCTTCTAAATTGTGTTAAGAACGTAATATAAAGACATTATAGGTAGTATATAGGTTAAATTAGCTTAGAGTTACTTTTTTTATTTAGTGTATTATTAGCTATTTTAAGGTTTAAGAAAGCTATATCTAGGTCTTTAAACGCGTTCTTAAAAAGTAGTAAAGGTACTTTAAGCTACTTAGCGTTAAATACTAGTAGAGAAGGTACTAGCGCCTTTATAGTTTCTATAAAGATAAGATATAAATATATTATTAATACGTTCTAGAGCTAGATTTTAGTTTTCTTTTATATATAGTACGCTAAGCTATATAGAGAATAATTTTATCTAATCTAACTATTGCTTACGCCTTATTCTGCCCCTAATAACCCTAACTAGCTAGCGGCTATAGTCACCCACAAAAATCTAATGGTCGGATGAGGTGTAGCCACTGCCCCACGCTATGGAGCAGAATCAGTTTGTCAAGCGCAAACGCGTCGTGCGCAAGATTCTGTCGCAACGTGGTGGTGGACGCGACCTCGGAGCTGTGCCGCTGCTTGGTGGGGAAGACGCGGCCGGGCATGCCGCCGAAAATCCCGTGCTTGCGTGACATGCCAGGCGGGTCATCCCCTGAGCAGAAATTATCAGATGCAGCAGCAGGCAGTCTACCCCTGACCTGACTTCACGTCGCCGCTAGCCCAGCCCTACAACTGCTGCTAGGGATGCACGCTGCACGCGTCCGTCAGGCTGTCACCCGACTGCCTAATGTGAACTCACCTGCTGCAGCCCGATGACAGAGTATATATGGTAGGCCTTACGCATGCGGCCTCTCCAGATGCTCAGAGAGTCGCTGGTTGTCGCTGCCCTTCTGGTGCGTGAACATGTTGCAGGGCGGCCATCTATGACCATGCCAAGACTCTAATTTAGTCCTGCGCTCCTACCACGTCTTCCGTGTTGGCCATGGATGTGACATCAACAACGCTGAATTATCAACATCGCCTCCATGGCATCCTCGCTCATTCTAGTCCACAGTCGCAAGTTTATCGCTGCATCTCTCGCTCGCTAATGCTCATCTGAGCAGCAGCCGAGCACTGCACACCCGCAATCGCATTGCGCAACGCCAGGCGCGCGCCACAATGCCCGACTATCACGACGATGACAGCTCCGAGAGCCAACCCCTTCTGGATTCCGAAGAAAGTGAAATTGAGGATGAGCCCTCTGTCCGCCACAGTACGCAATGGGAAAGGCATGTAGAACCGTCGTTAGCGACGGTTCAGCCTCAGGCTTTTGAAGGTCCCACCGTCTTTCGTCAACGATTCATCCGCCAAATCCTTGGCTTGAACAAAACCTCCTATTTTGCACTCTACAGGCAGCTGGATGATGTTGGCTCCAAGCTGATTCTGATTTTGGGCATCGTAACTGCGATTCTGGCCGGGCTGCCGCTTCCTCTGATAGGTGTCGTGCTTGGGCGCATTATCAACAACTTCCCACCCAACCCAGACGAGCTGGAGCATCTCTTGTTCCGTATGATGTCAGTCGCAGTCGGGTATTTTGTCATTACCTGGGCTTGGGCGGTTTGCTGGGCTGTCATAGGAGAACGCGTGAGTAGGAAAACAAGAGAAAGACTTTTGCATCGTGCTTTAGGCATGGACATGACCTACTATGGTGCGTAGATGCCCGAGAAATGCCTCGCATAGACTATGTATTGACTCGATTTGCCTTTCGTAGACACCGTCTCGCCTGATCTTTCTAGTATTCTCACAGAGAAGACACAGACCATTCAACTCGGTACCTCGGAGAAGGTGGGCCTCTTCATCGCATCCATAAGCTACTTCATCTCCGCATTCACTGTGGGTTTTATGCTAAACGCAAAACTGACCGGAGTAATGTAACTATCATCATCGCTGTCATGTCAAGAGAGAATCGTTAACATAGCTACATAGGTTCGTCACGGTTATACCTTCAATGGCATTCGTTGTCTATTTCGGTACTAAACAAGTTTCCGATCTCGCCAAGCAGGCTGCACAATACACCGAGAAAGCTGCCTCGGTCGCTGAGAGTGCTATCCGCGCAGTACAGATCGTGCAGGCGTTTGGCCTGTTCGAGCAGCTTAGCGAGGAACACGTTCATCACCTTCGATCTGCCTTGCGGGTTGGAATCCGGAAGAGCGTTGCAGGAGCTGTCATGCTTGGCTCGGTTTACTTCGTTGCATATGCGACCAACGCACTTGCTTTCTGGTACGGTGATCGCTTAAGAGACGGCAGCGCTGAGGCTGGTACCATCTATGCAGTCGTCTTCCTCATACTAGACGCTTCTTTCGTCGTCGGGTCATTCGGTCCATTCATTCAGACATTTGCAATGGCCGCCGCCGCTGGGGCTGCGGTAATGGATGTTCTCGATCATCCCACGTCCGATATCGATGTCTATTCCCCAAAGGGAAAGCCGGCGGACAGGACACATTTCGAACAGGATCTGGTGCTTTCATCGGTGTCATTTGTATACCCAGCTCGTCCTACTGTGCGAATCCTCGACAGTATCAATTTACGCATAAAGCCTGGGCAAGTCACGGGTCTAGTTGGACCGTCCGGCTCGGGAAAGGTAATCATCAACTTTCGACTAGCACAAACCATTGGCTAACCTCACTTCTTCCTAGTCTACTATTGCATCCCTGCTTTTGAGGCTCTACGATCCAACTTATGGCGCCGTAAACCTCGGCAACGACAACTTGAAGTCATTCAACGTCCACAGCCTGCGGACACACATCGCACTCGTCACTCAAAATCCGGTTCTCTTCACTGGAACAATACTGGATAATATCAAGCATGGTATCCCAAGTGCCGAAAGAGAACGATTGACTGAAGACGAGATTCTTGCTCGGTGTGAGGCGGCGGCGACAGAGGCATATTGTGATTTCCTAGACCGACTTCCTGAGGGCATACACACAAAGATCAGTTCCGGACCCCAGTCTCAACTTTCCGGAGGCCAAAAGCAACGTATAACCCTCGCGCGTGCGCTTGTGGGTAACCCGTCCCTGCTTTTACTGGACGAATTCACAAGTGCCATGGACGGTACAAGTGAAGCGATCGTTTTGGAAAATCTACGTCGTTCTTCAGCCAACGCCAACCGAACCACCATCATAATTGCACATCGTCTGGCAACTGTTCGAGATGCTGATCGTATCGTGGTCATGAAAGACGGAAGTGTAGAAGAAGACGGGCGCCATCAAGATCTTCTCAAAAAGAACGGCATCTACGCAGAGCTTATCAAAGCACAACAATTCGAAAAAGGGCGGCCTTCAGCAACTTCATCGATTCGATCTGCTGCCAGCTCTACGCACAAAGAGCATGGAGAGTCTTCAGGCGAATCAAACAATGCCTCCCGGCCGGTTTCAGCATCACAAACCGACGCGCCAAAGATGAGTGCTTTGACATTAATTCGCAGATCGTTGGCATTGAGCCGCCGTGAAACGCCAGCTATAATTGTCGGTTTGATCTCCTCCGTCTTCAGTGGTGGAGTCATCATCGGAGAGGCGCTCATATTTGGCAACTTGGTTGAGCTCTTGAATGACACGTCCGGCTCGGACGATCTCACGAGGAGAATATCTTTCTACTGTTTGCTTTTCTTCGGACTGGCAATCATCGCTCTAACTTCACACTCTTTCGGCAAAACTGCTTTCGGCATGGTCTCCGAAAACCTTACCTTACGAGTCCGAGATCTATCTTTCCGGACTATCTTGCAACAAGACATTGCCTGGTTCTCTAAGCCTGGTCATTCTCATCACGCTTTAATGTCGCGTCTGAACTCTGATAGCGGCAGTATTAGTGGTCTATCTGGTGTCATACTCGGAACCGTCTTCTCCATTGCGACGTCTGTTCTTGGCGGAATTGTTCTGGCCCATATTGTGGCATGGAAAATCGCCATTGTTCTACTGGCGGCTGTACCTGTCATGCTTCTAGCTGGATTCCTGCGCCTTCGTATCTTGGCTATGGCCGAAGAGCATCATCAGACGGCTTACAATGACGCTGCAGCCCTCGCTTCCGAAGCCACTTCTTCTATGCAGATCGTTGCAGTTTTTGGCTTGGAATCGCACTTCCTGGATGGTTACCGAGAAGCAATCAGAAAGCCATACGAGGAGCACCTCAGGTTCAGCGTGCTTGGCAACATTTTACTCGCCTTTTCACTCTCGGTCACATATTTCGTCTACTCTTTGGCGTACTGGTGGTAAGCATATATGTTGATGCCGCTTCCATCAGTCACATGCTAATTGATGCGACAGGGGGTCTAAACAAGTGCGCAACGGTAACTATAGTCAACGAGAGTTCTTCATTGTACTCCCTGCGCTTCTTTTTTCTGCACAATCCGCAGGTCAGCTCTTCAGCTTGGCACCCGAAATAACTCGGGCCAAGGCCGCAGCGCAGAATGTATTCTCTCTACATGACGAGAAGCCGTCGATCATCACAGATTTGAGGCCTTTGGAATCCGCTACCACCACTGCATCCAATGGTAGCGCTTTGTTGTCTGGCCCTTCAGCATCGTATGGAACATTTGGAGTGCGTGGAGAACTGGAGTTCCGTAACGTCAGTCTCTACTATGAGAGTCGGCCTAATGTTCCCGCCTTGAACAACGTCTCATTTCAGATTCGCCAGGGCGAAAACGTAGCCTTTGTCGGTCGTTCCGGTAAGTCAACGAGGTCGTCGCACGATAAGTACTGACTTCGTCGCCAGGCGCTGGAAAGTCGAGTACAATTCATCTGATAGAGAGATTCTTCGATCCAAATGCTGGACAAGTGTACCTTGATGGGCAAGACATACGCCAAGAACCCGTTCGAAACCATCGTGCTCGCCTAGCACTTGTGGTAAGTTACCCATTCTCGTTCAGATCAACACACACTTCATTCTGTTACATTTCAATCGAGCGTGGGGCTCTTCATGGGGCGCCTTTCATATGAAGATGGCTGACACCCAGCAGGAGCAAGAGCCAGATCTCTTTCCAGGCTCCGTGAAGTTCAATATCGGACTGGGCGCTCGGCCAGGTACCGCAGTCGCCGATGAAGATATACAACGGGTGGCCAAAGAATGTGAGCTTCACGACTTCATCATGAGCCTTCCAGAGGGCTACAACACGGAAGTCGGTGCACATGGCTCCAAACTCTCAGGCGGTCAGCGCCAACGCCTTGCTATCGCCCGAGCTCTCATACGTGATCCCGAGATCCTACTTCTCGATGAAGCGACATCGCAGCTGGACGCCAATACCGAGCGCGACATCCGAACGGCTATCGCCGCTGCCTCCAAAGGACGAACTACCATCATGATAGCACACCGATTAGCGAGTGTGCAATATGCAGATCGTATCTTCGTGTTTGATGGCGGTCGTATCGTTGAGCAGGGCAGACACGATGAGCTCGTAGCCATGGGAGGCATTTATGCTGCCATGGTCGCAACACAGGAGCTGGATTAGGTGCTCATTTATACACTTGATCGACCTTTCATTTCGCAGTCTCCTCGGACCGGTTCGTCTCTTCGATGCGTGTTGATTAGGCGACTGGCGCATTGTAATATGCGTATGTACCAGTACCCTCATGTTTTGACTACCTATAGGAGCACCCCTCGCATTTCGAAGGCGTTGAACAATGTTTGTTCCTGTACCATCATAGTTACTTTCATAATTAATTAATGCTTCTTGCGTCAAGCATGGTACATGCGTTTGCTCCTCAACCTGCCTAGTTCGCGCTGGTGCATCCTCTTCAGTACATGTTGCCGCGTTTGCATGCTAACGAAATGGTATGCTCACAGTGGGCCCTAGGATGGAACATGGACGAATGCATTTATCCAAATGAGCGCACTGTTCCGAAGACTGGCCGGTGCAATCTTTTCGTTCCACAGCTATTCACAAAGTCAACGCTTCTGCTCTGCGCATGTCCTGTTTCTCTTACCGCATATTGCTCTCAGCGATGCGAGGGCGACTTGACGGGCGGAAGATGGCGTCTTCGAGCGCCTCGTTCGTCATCAGCTTGCTTCACTATGCGCTAGCACGACGTGCTTCTGGACCTTGGAATGATCGGCGGCTGCGGCGTGCTAACCGAGCCTAGTAGCAACGCCGGAACATGCAGTTGATGGTGGTGTCGTTGGGCGTGCACCAGTAAGACCGAGGCCGCTCCGAACTCGCAAGAAATCTCTTCATCTAATCTGATCGATTGATTCATTTTCATCTGATAACTTTTACTCCGCCAAGCGCGCATGTTACCCACGACCCCACGGAGACTATACTCGATCGCGTCGCTCGACGCAACTACAGGACAAGCGCTGCGGGGCACGTCTGAAAATTTTGCCTCCGTCATACGCTTTACCAGTGCCGAAAAAGCTGTTGCTCGACGGGCTATGCTCCGTCATCTTATCAGATGGCGCGTCCGAAGATCAGTGACATGGGGGTTGTGCTGCCATCACCTGCTTAGCGAACCACACATGGTGACACTAGGTTGGAACGGACCGTCAGGGTCTGCTCTTACGAAGTGACATCGGACCATTCTCTGACGAGCATCGCGGCCGCTGCCGATCGACATGGATGGGCTACACGCAAGAACGGATCCTGGGCACGGCCATGGTCAAGGTACAACTCATGGCCGCCGTCGTGACCTTCTCCCATAACCTGACGACGGTATCTACGTTGACCATCCAGCGAGTGAGGTGCTTCTTGTGATCTTACAATTGAGCGATCAAATAGGTACGTTGCTGTCATCAGTCTTTTCGTATTGTTCATCTGCGTCAAGTGTAGACGTCATTGTTTATCACATGAATCCGCTGACTGTCGGCTTTCCACTTACAGCTCCGCGACTCAAGCTTCTTGACGCCTGATTGCCCAGTTCAAAAAGAACCCAATTTGAAGCGTCGGTGACAGTTGTCAGTGTACGTAGTCCCGCCAACAGTTGCGCACAGCGCGACACGAGCTCGCGAAATGTGTGCCAGCAATACTAACAGAAGAAGTATACCTCGTAGTGACAACCCGCGAACGTATCGCAGATATGAGTCCTCACGCCGAAATGTCATCGAGCACATCCGAAGGGCCAGCCCCAGCCATTCAACGAGCTTTCAACGGTTTCCTGACCGAGAACCTTAATGAAAGCCATCTTCCCACGATTGAAAACCGCTCACACCTCCGATACACTGCAGAAGAAGAACTGCACGACCTTATATGTGTCGGTTTCGGTCCAGCGTCACTAGCCATTGGTGTGGCTCTGCATGATGCTCTGGATGGGACTGATCCTTCCCTGGTGGATGTTGCGGGCCTACAAAGCAGACCACCAAAAGTCGCGTTTCTCGAGAAGCAGTCGCAATTCGCGTGGCACGCTGGCATGCTTCTACCGGGTGCGAAGATGCAGATCACATTCATGAAGGACATGGCCACCATGCGAAACCCGAGAAGTGAATTTACCTTCATCAACTATTTACACCAGAAGGACCGCTTAGTAGAGTTCGCAAACCTGAACACTTTCCTACCAGCTCGTGTGGAGTACGAGGACTACATGAAGTGGTGCGCTAGCTGGTTCGAAGAGGTGGTAGCCTACAGCCAGGAGGTTATCAAGGTCATGCCCGAGAAGTCGCCAAATGGCGAGATAACCACGTTCACCGTCGTCTCGCGCAACACCCTGACAGGACGCATCGAGTCGCGGAGAACCAAGCATGTCGTCATCGCGGCGGGTGGAAGACCCAATATTCCTGCGCCATTCCCGTCAAACCATCCCAAGGTTGTCCATTCGTCAAAGTTTTCATACATCTCGAAGGAGATCTTGAAGGATCACAGCGCACCTTACAGTGTGGCAGTAGTCGGAAACGGCCAGAGTGCCGCTGAGATCTTCGACTTCCTACACGCAAACTACCCCAACTCGCGAACACGAATGCTGATCAAGGGAGGAGCCCTGCGACCAAGCGACGACTCACCATTGTAAGTGAGAGATGACTGTTGCCGGACTGCCTCGCTAATATACCAGTGTCAACGAAATCTTCAACCCGTCGCGAACAGACTGCACATACGCACGCGCCCCTAAGCTTCGCGCAACTACGCTGCTGGAGGACAAGGGCACGAACTACGGCGTCGTCCGCCTTCCGCTTCTCGAACACATCTACGAGACCCTATACCTACAGCGCATCCGTCATGGTAACTCGCCCGCCGAGGAAGAGAACTGGCCGCACAGGATCATGCCATACCGTCGCGTAACCGATGTGACCGACTCCCCAGTTCGGCCGGGTGGTGTACGCCTTCAGGTACAAGACACCAGTCCATTATATTTCTCGGAGTGTGCGGGTGCCCAAGAAAGGCAGGAGACATTGGATGTCGATGCCGTCTTTGTAGCGACAGGATACCACAGGGACCTGCACGAGACGCTGCTCAAGGACGCAAGGCACCTAATGCCCGGTGGAGAGCTAGAGGGCGCCAAGTGGCAGGTGCAGAGGGACTACAAGATCAACTTCACCGAGAAGAGTGTTGGTGACGATGCCGGTGTTTGGCTGCAGGGCTGCTGTGAGACTACGCACGGTGTAAGTATTGCCTGGGCATGTTGCGAAGAGAAAGATGTGCTAATTGTGTGACAGTTGAGCGATACCCTTCTTTCGGTGCTTGCGACGCGTGGAGGTGAGATGGTGAGGAGCATCTTTGAGAGGCCTGCCACGTGGGACAACGGCGACGTGTTGGGCGGGTATGAGATGCGCGAGTAATGGATGGTTCGTCGGTGGATTCCATGTAACTAGGCACACTCCTCTTCCAGCTGCACATACTACTATGACGTCTTTGGTCACGCCAGCTTTTCGCCCAGCCATGTCCAATTTCGTTTGTCGTTCCAATTGCACATGTCGCTTGCACTTGCTGCGGTCCGCGGCGGGTGTTGTGAGGGAAAAAAGCAACGCTTATTTGAATTTGATATCGGTGCCTAGGGCATCCAGGGTCGCGCCTGCCTGTTTGAGGACCCTGAAGAAGGAGGCAGCCCAAAGAAGCTGCAGTCGACACAACGAGAAGCTGCGCGGCGACCGTCGTGTGCCTGCTGTATGCGTGATAATAATGAACAAAACGGCAGAGAAAGGCAGCTGCAGCCCGCACAGTGAATGACGGCAGTCACCCCACGATGATGGGCGCGAGGAGGCTGGCCGCTTTGGTCGCTAGCGCAACCAAGGAAAGAGCCCAATTCCATGGATGTTGCAATGGCGCCGACATCAGCGCTACGCTGACCTTGAAGCCATCCTTTCCCTCTGCCTGTGCATATTCTCCTCTGCGCTTCCCGTCCGCGCATTTCTTCCCTGCGGCTGCTCCAGGCCCTGCTGCGACAGCGTACAGCCGCTGACCACGTAACACCACCCCGCAACCGCCAAACGCTCCAAGCCCGTCACCCCGAGTCCCGTACGGCCACAACAAGCGCGCTCCCCTCGAGCCCACGCCTCTTGCACCCACGACTCCAGCGCTGCGCCGCAGTCACCGTCCGCCGTAGCTCGATCCTCTCCATCAGCGGGCGCGTATCCTCGGCATGCAACACCGGCAGTGAGGACTGATTGGCGTCTCTATCCGCGACACCGTCGCTCTACACCCTTAGCCCTCGCTGCTCCCGGTTGCCATGGAACCGCAGTGGACTGCCTACTCGGAGGCACCGGGTAATCGCTACTCGCACAGCATGGCCCCGTCTCCGCACGCCTCGCGGGACGCCAGCGTGTCTTCGCAGGTCAAGCCGGACCCCTACGCAACGCCGTCACGACAGAATTCAATGCCTTTGCAATCGCCTGGCGGCACTGCTAGCCGAGGCCCCGAGTACAACGACGGCGATGGCGATGTTCCCATGGAGGACGCATACAAGCCGCGGCTGAACATGGCGCGCCCTACGCAACAGCAGAGGCAATCGCAGCAGTTCCTCCAGCAAGAGGAGAGTGCCGCCGCCCGCAGATACTCGCCCATGAACCTTTCACCTACCTCGCCCTACTCGGGCGGTGCGCAGCAGGGCGGACAGAACTACACCAGCTTTACCCCTCAGGCCCAAGCGCAGACGCAAGCCAGCCGGCAGAGCCCGACGCGCAACAATCCCTATATGTCGCCGCCCAACAACTACTATTCTCCGCCATGTAGGTTCAGCCTGTGCTTGGATGTTCACATGCCTTGGCCCCCAGTACTGACAGTCTCGCTTTAGCCTCCCGACCGCATGCCCCTCAACTGCCGCCTCTACAGTCCAACATGAGCCCCGAGAGTTTCTACCCGCAATCTGCGACGGCGCAATTGAACGCGGTATACAACAGAGACGCTCGATCGCCGCGCGCCTCCTCCAGCTCAAACCCCCCACAGCTGCCTCCGCCAGGCCGAGGGCCAGTACCAAAATTCGAAAAGTGTGTCAACACTGCCGATTTGCAACCTAAGATCAATGCCCAGCCGCCCTTTCGTCGCGCAAATCCTGAGGGCGGCTTTATTAGCGTAAGTCGAACAGTGTGGGCGACAGCTTCCATACTAACAGAACGTCTAGCCCCTACAAGCGCTCACTGCCCACCTGCCCATGACCTACAAGCTGTGCAACGGCGGCTTCAACTACCAATCGTCGCGCAACCCTCGCCGAGTCCTCACGAAGCCGAGCAAGGGCGTCAAGAACGACGGATACGACAACGAGGATAGCGATTACATACTCTACGTAAACGACATTCTTGGGTCAGAGGAATCAGGGCACAAGAACCGCTATCTGATTCTAGATGTGCTAGGTCAGGGTACCTTTGGGCAGGTCGTCAAGTGCCAGAACTTGAAGACACAGGAGGTTGTTGCGGTCAAGGTTATCAAGAACCGGACAGCATACTTCAACCAGAGTATGATGGAAGTGTCGGTGCTTGATTTGGTCAGTATTCACCTACAAAGACGCAGGACGGCTCTAACACGGCGCAGTTGAACAAGCAAATGGACAAGAACGATGATCATCACCTTCTGCGGCTGAAAGACACCTTCATCCACAGGCAACATCTGTGTCTGGTCTTCGAGTTGCTCAGCGTCAACTTGTACGAGCTGATCAAACAAAATCAGTTCCGTGGACTGTCCACAACCCTGGTGCGCGTGTTCGCACAGCAGCTGATCAATGGTCTCGCATTGCTTGGAAAGGCAAAGCTGATACATTGCGACTTGAAGCCCGAGAACATCCTGTTGAAGAAGTACGTAACATGTCTGACATTTGCGCGCGTCCACTGACCTGTTGCTAGCCTCGAGAGCCCAATCATCAAAATCATCGATTTCGGTTCCGCATGCGACGAACGCCAGACCGTGTACACGTACATCCAATCGCGATTCTACCGATCACCCGAAGTTCTGCTTGGTCTGCCGTATTCAGCAGCGATCGACATGTGGTCATTGGGTTGCATTGTTGTCGAGTTATTCCTCGGTCTGCCTCTGTTCCCAGGCTCGTCTGAGTACAACCAAGTGTCAAGGATAACGGAGATGCTGGGGCTACCACCGCATTGGATGCTCGAAATGGGCAAGCAATCAGGAGAGTTCTACGAGAAGTCGCAGGATGAGTATGGTCGCAAGCAATATCGGCTGAAGTCAATGGAGCAGTACTCACGGGAACATGGCACGAAGGAGCAGCCCAGCAAGAAGTACTTCTCTGCCACAACCCTGCCCGACATAATTAAGAATTATCCCATGCCGCGGAAGAACATGAAGCCAAACGAGATCGAGCGAGGTAAGCAGGCCAACAGACTGTGTCACCTTCACGGCTAACATCTCATAGAAATGGCCAACCGAGCGGCCTTTATCGACTTTGCACAGGGACTGCTGAATCTCAACCCACTAGAACGTTGGACCCCTGCGCAGGCCAAGTTACATCCGTTCATAACCCAGGCCAAGTTCACTGGTCCATTCGTACCTCCCATGACTCTAAAGTCTGGCTCAAGCAGGTCGCCTGCCCCCGGTGTTCAGGAACAGCAACGATACGAGGGCATGAGCAGACAGCGACAGCAGCAGCAACAACAGGCCGTCGCGCAACAGCAACAAGCGCAAGCAGCCCAGCATGCTGCGTATGCGAACATGCAGATGAACCAATATGCCGCTGCACAAAGCCCGCAGGCTCAGCAAAACCCCTACAACATGTACGGCCCGAACCACCAGGGCGCTCCTCCACCATATCCTGCACAGACAGCACAATACGGTCAGCCGATGAATATGATGCAGCCACAACAGCCACGGCAATACAACCAGCCCCAGAACCTGTATGCCCAAGCTACTACCCGCGCTGGGCGGCAGCGAGCAACGACGATGGATCAACAGCAGTCGGGACAATCCGGTATCCCCCCTGCCCTTCAGAGGGTCATGAGCCACCTCGATCCCAACGCGCCTGTTCGTCTGCAACCATCACCGGCATACTACCCACCGCCACCTGATGGTGCCCCTGAAAGCGCGAGCAGCGCCGCCAGGAGAAGGGGGTCAAGGGCAGGCAATTCAAACCGCAACCAGAACTTTGTGCGAAACTTGGAAGACCGGACGCTTGAAGAAGGTTTTATGGGTCAGAATCATTGGCAGTGACGGGATGGCTTCGACGAGTAGTTCTCATATTACGAAAACAACCCACTGCACCACGTAGAGTTGCGACAGTGGATGAGTCGCGGCGTTCTGAGTTCTCCTTGATGCACGTTTCCCTCGGAGTGCTTCCGTCAGTATCGTTGCCCAAGACTGAGATAGGGAACATGTCGCTGTCGACAGGTGGAGCAGGACTCGGATGACCGCGCAGGCCGCACATGTTCCCCACGATCTGCTCAAATTGTACCACGCTCTGACGATGCACAGCGCTCTCAACTGGCTTCTGACAGGCTCTCTGCTGGGCCAGATTGATGACTCACGGCCTGCACTGGGAGTCACTGAGCGAGAGAAGCTGGGTGTTGATTGAATGGTATACAACGGGGCGGACCAGATGCATGTTCAACAGCTTGGCTGGGGTCGCTAGATGTCGAGCGATGACTCAAACGTCCTCAGCAGTCGGGGAGGCGGTGGATGGCAGCACATGTACTTTTATTAGCATTCTCATAAACCTGTTCGGCTGTGTTCATGGCCGCAAAAGCGTGTGTGTATACTTTCAGCCGCGATGCTCGTGATGGGGTTAGAGGATGAATGAGCTCGGTGTAGGCTGACTGTGCTATTGAATAACTAGTAGTGAACGCAAGCAATGAATGTCGAATACCAACGCTTTAGACGTGGTGCAAACTTCCGTGGTTAGAGTGACTGCCCTAGCGTATGGTGGTGAAGGCGTTCGCGTCTGCTTAGGGTTAGGCGCGGGGCACACAGTCATGGCTTGGCGCTGGCTCGAAATTCGGCTCCGGAAAGTTCAACCAAGGCGGCAGTGACTCTGGTCAACCCACACGGCGCCCGCCACACATATTACCCTCGACCCCTCCGGCAAATCCCTACTCTCGAGCACTGCAACCATGGCGTCGCGATTCTTTGCCGCCAGCGACAGCTCCTCGGACGAGTCCAGCGAGGAGGAGCTCTACTCCAACGACGAGGAGTCTGAGCAGGAAGACAGCGACAAGGACTCGGACGAGGAATCCGATGACGACGACTCGTCCGACTCTGGATCCGAAACCGGAGCCAACCGCTTCTTGAAGGATGCCTCGAGCGACAGCGACAGCGACGACGAGGATGTGAACAAGGTGCTGAAGAGTGCCAAGGACAAGCGCTTCGACGAGCTCGAGGCGACCATCCGGCTCATTGAGAACGCGCAAAAGATCAACGACTGGGCTGTCATTTCCGAACGTACGTCCAATTCCGAAGTGGCTCTGGGCATGGCATAGAACATGGTGGCGGGGTACACAAACAGTGCTGACATGCGTTATACAGAGTTCGACAAGCTCATCCGCCAGGTGCCTACTCTGACCAAGCAGAACGATGGCAAGGTTCCCAAGCTGTACATCCAGGCTGTTGCCGACCTCGAGACGGTTGTCCTGGAGACCCACGAGAAGCAGAAGGTCACTCCCAAGAAGATGAACGCTGTCAACGGCCGTGGTTTCAACGCTGTCCGCCAGAAGATCAAGAAGCACAACCGTGATTTTGAAAAGGACATCAACGCCTACCGGGAGAACAAGGAGGACTTTATGCGCGAGGAGGAGGAAGTTGTTCAAGCACCCAAGGAAAAGAAGAAGAAGAACAAGATCCCTCAACTCGGCACCGAGGTCGTTGAGGAGGCCACTGACGACGGCTTCATCACAGTCGGAGCTGGTGGCAAGGCCGTCCTGTACACAGCTGAGGGTATTCTCAAGCACCTGCGCGCCATTGTCGAGCAGCGTGGTCGCAAGAATTCGGACAAGCTGGAGCACATCCGGACACTGGAGAAGTTGTTCGACGTCGCCGTCAATGACTACCAAAAGGTCCGCGTTCTTTTGACCCTCATCTCGACGCGCTTCGATTTGACGTCTGGTACTGCCAGCCACATGCACCAAGATCAGTGGAAGCTGTGAGTACCTTTGGCCTGACATGTTTGCCATTTGCTAACATAACGCAGGGCCGACCAGGAATTCGGAAAGCTCCTTGAGATTCTTGAGAACAGCAACGAGATTGTTGTCATTGAGAACGCCGAGGAGTGGGAGGACGACGAGAAGCTGCCCACCATCACACCCGGCGAGATCTTCCGCATCCCAGGAAGCGTCGTCTCTTTCGTTGAGAGGCTCGACGACGAACTCACCCGCTCGCTGCAGCACATCGACCCACACACTTCCGAGTACATTGAACGGTTGACCGACGAGGCTCTGCTGTACGCTCAGCTGGTGCGCACCCTGGTATACGTTGAGAGCATGAAGAAGAACCCAAGCCTGGAACTTCCACAAGAGCCATTGAACCGCATTGTTATGCGGAGATTGGAACACGTCTACTTCAAGGTAAGAAACACGCCGTTTTCTGCTTTCTATGCTAACGTCCATAGCCCTCCCAAGTTATCACTATCCTCGAGAACAACGTCTGGAAGGCGATCCCGGAGAGCCTTGACTCCGAGATCACCCCCCGCGCCATCTCCAACGACACCGCCTCCCTCGTACAAACTCTTTGCACATACCTCTTCCAGAACAGTGAGGGCATCATCCGCGCTCGCGCCATGTTGTGCCAGATCTACTTCCTGTCTCTGCACGACCAGTACTACAAGGCTCGCGACATGATGCTCATGTCGCATTTGCAAGAGACCATTAGCAACTTTGACGTCAACACACAGATTCTCTTCAACCGCGCCCTGGTCCAAGTCGGTCTCTGCGCGTTCCGTGCCGGTCTCGTCTACGAGGCACAAACCTCGCTGCAGGAGATCTGCGGTAGCAACAGGCAGAAGGAGCTGCTTGCACAAGGTCTGCAGATGCAGCGATACTCCCAGATCTCGCCCGAGCAAGAGCGTCTCGAGCGTCAACGGCAACTTCCTTTCCACATGCACATCAACCTTGAGCTGCTAGAGTGCGTCTACCTGACCTGCTCCATGTTGCTTGAGATTCCTCTTCTCGCACAGCTTGGCTCCTCGCCCGACCTGAGGAAGCGAGTCATCAGCAAGACCTACCGCCGTCTCTTAGAGTACCATGAGCGCCAGATCTTCACTGGTCCTCCTGAGAACACGCGTGATCACGTCATGCAGGCGTCCAAGGCACTGTCTGCTGGTGAATGGAAGAAGGCAGCGGAGTTCATCAACTCGATCAAGATCTGGGAGCTCATGGCCGACTCGGAGAAGATTAAGGAGATGCTTTCCTCGCAAATCCAGGAAGAGGGTCTCCGGACATATCTCTTCACATACGCACCTTTCTACGACACGCTATCCATCACCACACTGGCGGGTATGTTCGAGCTGTCGGAGCGCAAGGTCTCCGCAGTCGTCTCCAAGATGATTTCACACGAGGAGCTCGCTGCCGCTCTCGACCAAGTCAACTCCGCCATCATCTTCAGGAAGGGTGTTGAGCTGTCAAGACTACAGACCCTCGCGCTCAGCCTGTCAGACAAGGCATCCGGTCTCATCGAGTCGAACGAGAAGACACTGGAGCAACGCACACAAGGAACCGCCAACGCCTTTGAGAGGCAAGGTGGACGTGGCGGTCGTGGTGGCCGAGGAGGCGGCCGTGGTGGTGGTGGTCGCGGCGGAGGTGGACCACGGGGCGGAAGGAATCAACAGTTCACTGGCGGTGCTTTGGGACGTGCGATCCAGGCTTAGACGTAGATACCTCGTCTTCTAGGAGGCAACGTAGGGTCATGGGCGGCGAATACGGTTTTGTCGGACTACACCTTTGGTAGCTCCGTGGTAATGCGAATGCTTTTCAGCTAGATCATGAGAGCGAATGCAGGAATGAAAAGTACGCAAAAAGCACATCATGTTCGTGGCCGCGTAGTTTTGACTACCTTGGTGGTTGATGGATGTGTGAATAAAATGTATATGATCGCAATTCCGACAGTTTCCAACAGACTTTGATGTGACTTTGTGTAGCCATCCATTCTTCGAGTTCGTTGAAGTGCCTAAATATAAGGCGACGAAGTGGAAATTTGCCCTAGTACAGTTGTGCTCTATTGGATGTGTTGAGTAGTGTGCAGAAACGCACGTCGATCAAAAGCGAATTAAATACTCTAGAGGGAGTAGAATGAGAGCGATAGATAATGTGATAAGGAGTCTTCCGTATCTTCTGCGAAAGTGTTCAAGAGCACATGAACGATATGTCAACTTACGGGCTTCACGTGCTGTATAGATCTTAGCACGTATAACTTAAGTTCAAAAGCAGCTAATGAATAACCCTACACGCTGCTTCTTGCGTCTCTGGATCAAGTAGATACGGTAAAGGTAGGATCGTTGAGCAGCAACATTCACCTGTCTCTTTGAGCGGTATATCTGGCGAGTAAAAGTTGTCTAAGCAAAAAGAATAAAAAAGCTGGACACCCACACTCTCAAATAAAGGTGTTCTAGATGCGAGACGTCTGCATGGGCAAAAAGAAATGGACGGGCGGGTGATCTGACAATTCTGTTAGCAACTGTGCTCGAACTCGTTCAATTCACTGTCTTACCGAAACCCGGACCTTCCGCAATTGTTTTCAGGTCTTCTGCACTAGGACTAGCGCGAAAGTTGATGCAAAGCGGACCTCGGAGGACGTCAGTACTTGTCTATTATGTAGTTTGTACAAGGTTATCTTACGCTCTACCACTGAGCCACACGCCCTGGAGTCTGGAAGACTGGTGTTGATGGAGATTCGTGGAATTATAACGTATACAATGTTGGGTGTAAGCGGGTATGAGCCCCTCACCTTAAGATAGACCAACCAAGCGAAGAACAACTCCTCTTCTAACCGGTGGCCCAAAGGTGGGGCTGTTGGAATGTGGAATCCGAATGGTATCCGATTGTTGGCCGAACCATACGTTTGGATAGAGTCAATCTAGTGGATAGAGATCTTGAACGTTGAAAGATGACGCGATAGTAACCGTCTGAGGGATGGGGAATGATATATTGCGAACATAAAAACTCAAGTAAATGAATTTGGAGACTTAAATTGCTTTGGATCTGTTAGCCTTCGCTCTGGTAAGGATGTAGACTATAACGCACCTTCCAACTTTCTTCCCCTTAAGACAACAGCCTAGACACACTGATAACCATATCATTGCGCGTAATTGCCATACTGCGAATTCCCTTGTCGTCGTCGTCGTCGTCGTTCCATACACGTGCCAGGGGAAACGACGGAGTTACCGGCCCGCCAAGACCCTGTCGATTCATCGCAGACACGCGACTTGAGAACACGAGACGAAACCACATGGCAGCCGCAGCCTCCCACATCGGTGAACCATGAAGCTACGAATAGCCTCTGCATGGCACACCCTCGCCGTTCTGCTTCTGCTGGGCGGAGCAGCCCAGGCTTCATTGGGTGACAGACTGCCCGATTTCAAGGACTGTGTTCAGGTACGTGTAGATGGAGTTGCGCCTGGCTGGAGACATGAGCAAAGAGAATGCGCCTTCACCGACTGGAGACATGTAACTAACTGCTCATCTACAGGTGTGTAAAGAAGCCAATTGCGGTCCAGATGGCACGTCAATACGTATGCCCACCCTAATCACCCTCCTCCACGCCTACTCACACGCGCAGCCTTCCACCGCCGCCTGCTCCTCTGGGACTGTCCCTCAGAATGCGACTACACGTGCCAGCACATCATAACCACCCAACGCCTCGCGCGCGATCCCCCGTACATGCAACCCATCTACCAATTCCACGGCAAATGGCCCTTCTACCGCTTCATGGGCATGCAAGAGCCGTTTAGCGTCATCTTCTCCCTCTTCAACTACCTCGCGCACGACTGGGGCATGTCGCAGCTCCGCGACAAGATACCCGCGTCGTACCCGCTGCGGAAATACTACTTATGGTTTGGTTACGTGGGCCTGGCGAGCTGGACGTTCAGCATGATATTCCATACCAGAGACTTTGGGGTCACGGAGAAGCTGGACTACTTCGCTGCGGGCGCGAATGTTCTGTATGGGCTGTACTATGCGCCTATCAGAGTGTTCCGACTCGACAGGAAGGAGCCGAGGAAACAGAGCTTGCTGAGGCTCTGGACGGGACTGTGCATTACGTTGTATACGTTGCATGTATTGTACCTCTCGCTCTGGTCCTGGGATTACACGTACAACATGGCTGCCAATGTCGCTGTTGGTATCGTGTCCAACCTGCTTTGGAGCGGCTTCAGTTACGTTCAGTATCAGAAGATTGGGAGGACCTGGGCTGTCTGGCCGGGTCTGTGTGTTGCCTGGATCATCTTGGCTATGAGCCTGGAGCTGTTGGACTTCCCGCCTTGGATGGGCATGGTGGATGCGCACAGCCTGTGGCATCTGGGTACGGTTTTGCCGACCGTTTTGTGGTACAAGTAAGTTGGTCAGCGTTTTGTTGGTGATATGCGCTAATGGCTTTCCAGCTTCCTCATCAGAGACGCTCAGGAAGATATTGCAGGTACGCGCCTCAAGGATTGATGGACGCGCTCGCTTCCCGAAGAGACTACCGTCCGCCCGCTGTCAATGGCTCCGTCGCTTACCATACTCGTTTCCAGGAAAATTGCCTACTGCTGGTTACAACGCTGGTGCTTGGAAAGACAAGAGCTAGTTTCACCCTCGACAGTCGCATCAAGGGTGTTCAGACAGGCCACAACAATACAAATACCGCGTCCTTCTGTGGGCTCACATTACTGTGTACATGGACAATGGAAACGACTTGCATAAAGGGACGATATTTCCAGAGGGGAAACCCCAGAGACCACGGACGCTCTGTCGTGAAGCTCGTAAAATCATGATATAGAATATTTGTACCAGCCGGTACCCCAGCGCAAACGCCCAGGACTAGCCGTCGCGGTGACTGCGATAATGAAAAGCCCAGTAATCTGACATGAAGCGAAAGTCATCAACCCTGCTCTCGAATTCCACATCTACTCATCGGGAATCTGCAAAGGTCCCTGATTCCACTCACCGCCTTCCAATCCTAAGATGTATTAGCAAGACTACAGCATTGAATCAGGAGGCAAGCCCAGCATACCTCGCGTGAAAGCCGTAATATCATCGCCTTCCGTCTGATAAAAGACATACAGGCTGTCCCACACCGTCTCCTCCCCACGCTTCTCAGCAAATGCAGTGACAGTGAGATGTGTACCCCCAAGCCCAAGCACTGGGCCCGCAGGATCAGTTATGGCAAACGTCTCGTTTGCGAGGAACGTCGTGTTCTCGGCTTGGTACGTAACGTTATATCCTCTGATACTTCGATCCGCCATTTGTGCGTAAAAGTATGTTGTGTAGCCCAGCGACGTGATGGGATACACGTCCTGTATGGTGCCCATGGTGGCGTTTTGCCACGAGTTGATGGGATGGGTTTCTGTGGACGTGAGGTTTTCATTCGTGTCTTTCCACCAGAACTCGACGTCGTTGTCCTTGTTGTTCAGCATGGCGTAGGATGTGGAGCCAGCACCCCAGCTGTAGCAGCCGACGCCGCCGTGGCCATTGAAACCAGACCATTTATCGGTCGCGATCCAGGTTTCCTCCGCTTGGCCACTGTACCAAGCATATTGCTGAAACGTCGATTCGTCGATGGCGTACCAGATGTTCTGTTTTAATGATGATGGAGTCAGCGCATCAACTCAAGGCACTCTACAAACATGGAACTTACCATGCCCTTTCGTCCTGTAAATGGGACTGTGTTATTTAGACCGGAAGCGGTGGGGAATTCTGTAAAGTCAGTGTCACCATAGAAGTCACCCTTCCAGCACGCCTGCAGCCCAGTGGTCGGCGAGTCGAATGCTTTGAGGTTGAGGTCGCTGAGTGGTCCGGGCTCCCAGATGTCGGTGACGTTGGTCTGCGTCAGTTGCTTGACTGTGTTGTTCTTGTCGATGTAGAAGATGTGGAACTACTCGTAGTTAGTACATCTACTCGAGAAGAAGACTAAGAAGGGGTCAAAGTCAGTTTCAGAGTACTCACAAATTGGGTTTCATTGATGGCGAACGCGACCGCGGATATGGGCGATGCGTCCTTTGCATCACTGGCCACAGTCTGAGCTTTGGTTCCACCGATCCATTGCCTGTCTGTGGTGTATTGCATGAACCGGATGTCGCCTGTATGATGCTGGAAGTAGAGCGTGAAGATTCGTCGTTGGCCTTTATTCCACGACTCGCCAGCTAGAGCGATACCAGTGCCGTCTGGGAGGAAGTAGATACAAGGTTAGTGTGCATTTCACATTCACCTTACAGATATGTACTCACTGAATACACCCTTTTTCGACATATACTCGGCGTTGAGAGAACCGCCGATGCATGATTCTGGGTTATCGCGACAGAAAGGATGAACAATGTCCTTATGTCTGCGTTGCGTTAGAGTAAGTAGTGCATGAAGAAGTACACTTGTTGAAACTTACGACTCCTTCCTTAGACCCAAACCCAGACCGAGTCCCAAGCCAAGACCGATGAGTGCAAGAACACCGAGACCAATGAGGATGAAGAAAGTGCGCTTCTTCATGCCACATCTTCGATCGTCTTTTGGTGGCACTGGAGGGGCAGGTTCATGATAACTCTCATACGAGTCGACATGCTCTTTGAAACCGTAGGGCCGGATGTTTGGAGACGTGATGGTAGTGCCTCCATGCGATGAAGGTGACATTGGTCGGCCTCCATGAGGGTATTGACTGAACTGGCCGGGCACTCTGCACATTCGTGGATGAAGTCAGTGTGTGTATCACAAGTAGTTAGTACAGGGCACATACACTTGAGGTCCGGAGAAGTCTGGAGTAGGCGTGCCTATTGGGTCGAGTGTGCTATACGGAGTCTCTTTCTCTGTCGAATACCTGCTATAGCGTTAGATTATGGGCCAAGAAGCGGCCGTGCGGTGTGATGATTACATTGGAAAAGACAATGGGAGAGATCAGACTTACCCTTCTTTGTATGCCTCATAGTTCTGCGGCTGTGGAGACTGGTGGTACTCTTGTTCATATGGTAGTGGGGGTGAGACTGCTGGCGAGGTGTTCGAGTTGGAGTAGGGTTGTGAAGAACCATCGACTGGGTATATCTGATTGTGTTCCTGGAAGTGTGAAGGTGGGCTCCACTGGCTATCGGCATAGCTTCGGGGACTGCTCATGTCCTCGCGATATTCTTCACGTCGATCCATTTTGCCTGATAGAAGGTACTAGGTATGAAGGGTGGATCGGAATCTTGAGGGAACAGCGAGCTCACTAGCTTTGAGCTTGCCCGGGTGGGCAAGAGACATGACCCAAATGCAGCTGCGCCTTCAGGAAATGCAAGAGAAGTGCTGACGGGTAAGGACAGGGTAGCATGCATACCTGAGCGCGCCTGAGTGCTTCTGGGTTGTGGATCATCCGGACTTAGGTTAGGGCATGTCTACCGCACAACAGTAAGCACAACAGTTAGCAATTAGCATGTACCTAGTCATGACAAGGACCAATTGGGGTTCGTGAGGCTTGCTGTCAGCACCATCGCATCCAGAGTTCATTCAACGAACACATCATCATTCGTTGAATGCTAGTTGTGGTTCGATCGCGCGCATAGTGATGCGAATGGAGCCGAGCATTTCATTCTATTCAGCCGCTATATGTCTACCGTAAGCACTCCATAGCCCAAAAGATCCAACAAGAAAAGAGTTGTACAGTATTGCTCTCACGACGGACCTGTATCGCATGATACATCCGCCCATCTGTTTCGATTGCGAGAATATAACCTTCTCGTCGGAGATGTAGCGTTGTGGCTTTCGGTAGGAGCCAAAGTTCAGCCCTGGACTAGGGTCGGGCTGAAAGCAGGACTAATATTAGGTTCGTGATTTGCTGGGTCCAGTCATGCTCCATACCATCTCGCTTGGCCCGGAAAAGCCGAGAATATGTCAGCTGAAGGAGACAAAATCGTTCGTTCGTTATACAGGTGTGGTGGGTCAGACGGCGAGGTCTTCGTCTAGATTGCAGCGTTGTGCGGGAGCGTCCGGTAACCCCGCAAACCAACCTCCAGAACCTGGTGTCGCATTGTAGCAGTGGGTAGAGGAGTATGCACTCAACCGATGTGCGACGCTATGAATCTCACCGAGGAAGCCAATATGCAAAGGCCCAATTACTGATATGAAGGCCGCTGTGACTGGTTGGGTAGGTGTACGTACCCAGATACACAACGTTGCGGCTGTTCGGAAAGTCCGCGCTGCGCGTTCGAACCATATTTCGGGCTGAGCTCATCGTGGTAGGCTTGAGTTCCACGAGGTGTGGTGACTCAATGGTAAACCTGGCTCACCGGTTGGTGCACAGCATGTGTGATTTGATCGTCTGGTGGAGAGCCGACCTGGTGATGCTCACCCTGTCAACTTGGATGCTATCAGCAACGTACGACATTATTTGCGCACCAAAGCGGATACAATAAGGAATGTGGGACATAAGAGCAGTTACGGGAGGAGCGAGGCTCCAACAGTAGGCTGTGTCTCTATCCGGATGTTTTTCTGTAGCCTCATTAAGGGCACCATGTATCCGAGCGTGCTTCTGAAAGTCGCCGACGACTATGAAGCCGGAGACTTATTGCAAACCAGTGCAAATCCAATGGGGTGCTCATGGAGCAATCAGTGGAATATGACCTGTATAAGTACGCTTCGCAGAGCACACAGCAAGGCGCAGCATCACGTTGCGACGCGAGACCTTTGAGCAATATGTCAGCTCCACACCACGAGAAAGACACAGGGTGAGTTGTACCATCCGCAGACGCTGCAGTAATGCATCAGCTAAAAGCGTGTCAGGCAGGTGTCAGACTGGTTTGAAGAGCGCCCAATAAACAAGGCCAGCCGTCAACAGATTGCTCGTGTACTTGTCGATAGGATCGCTTTTGTAGGCATCGACTGGGCTAAGCTTCCGGGTGGCACAGAAACGGGCAAGACAGTGCACATGCTGGACTATGCCTGCGGACCCGGGTTCCTGGTAAGTTCTAGCTGTACGAAGTGCGTGTGAGACACATACTGACTTCGTACCTCCCTGCAGAGTAAGGTTTGTACACTTGCGTACAATACGCAGGTCCCTCGTTGATCGTAAATCAGATATTCGGACCATACGTATCTTCCATACACGCAGTTGATGTATCTCGTACCATGATTGAGAAGTACATCAACAACATAGACACGTTCGGCCTTAGACGCGAAAATATTGCAGGCACGGTCGGCAACTTGCTGTCAGACCCGATCGAGCCTTCTTCGCTCGACAGCGAAGAGTATAGCAATTTCGACCTCATCACAGTCGGCGCAGCTTTGCACCATTTTCCCTCTGCAAAGGACGCTCTCCGGATCTTAGGGCAGAGGCTGAAGCCCGGAGGTGTCCTTCTCGTTCAGGATCTGTACAGCTACGTTGTAAGCGAAGCTATGCAAGAGACAGGCAAAGCGAAACATACGCAACAGAAAGAGAGTGACATGGCATCGATGATGCGGGAGGCTGGGTTGGTCGGTTTCCGCTTTGAGGTGCTGCAGGGAAACTTCGAGATTGAGCTACCAAGCGAGGAGGTGGGCCAGATTCAGTGCTTCATGGCGAGGGCTGCGAGGCCGCTGAGCTAGACATAAGGATATTCGATACCATAGGCGTTGTTGCAGTAGTTTTGTATGCGAATCCCATACCTAGGTAGTTATATCTTGTCTGGTGATCAAGTCATTCGTGAGGAAGTGAGAGGTGGTGTGGCGTATGTGTGGCTGAGGGGCTCAGCGACAGGATGATGCGCTAATCTGCACTAGCGCGAACCAAATGAGTCAGGGGGTCATGACGAAACGCCCGCACCGTCCATTCGATAGTGTCGAGCCCAGCCCACGAAAGCTGACCCTTTCACACCCACACGCCCCTACGCCCCTACCCACACTGAAGACGCGATATTACTCGCGATCGACAGTGAAGCCCAGCAGAGAGCCGCCTCAACAAGTCATTCATAGCAGACGCGTCTGCCCCGCCTTCTTCTTCACAGCAGCCGCCCTCCCCCACATCCGCACCCGACGCCGGCCCAAGTCGACGGCAACCCCCGCGCGACACATCGCGAAATTTCCACTCCACCCAGCAAAGCGACAGGAATGGATTATATCTGCCCGAGAATCATGGCCTTTTTCCGGTACTCCAATCTCCCCAAGATCGCGAAGTTGGGCGACGACGTCCGCACTGGTCACCGCGTCTGAGCGCGACACTGCCACTCCGAACATCTCTATACACCTATAGCCTCCTGGCGTAGACGTCAGACTTTGAGGGAGCGTTTCAAGCGGAAACGCAGCGACAGTCGCGCTCACAAGTTGTGACTTGTGACAAAGGACGTCCAACCGATCCGAAACAATCTTCGCCTCCACCCTTCACAGCGCGCGCACAAACATCACGACCGTGCTTGCAGCAGTGAACGAACAGAGGCTCGTCCAAAAGACATCTGCGCAACCGAGAGTTTCCCTGGTACCAGCGGTCACATTCCCCGCAAACGAACCGCTCAACCGTGGTAGTGCTGCACCCGTGACTTTCCTCAGGGACCACCTGGACACGCACTACATCTGTCGGACGAGACTGTGAACACTCCTAGCATACACACCAACAGCAGTCAATCTCCATCGCCCCGCGACACGTCTACGGCACCACAAGTCCTGCTCTCTACCTGCAGGTCACTGACCTGCCCTTACCACGCAACACACAACGCCACCATGGCTTGCACCAAGATACCCGCGAGCGTCATCATGCCGCCCCGCGAGCTGAAGCAGTACAAGCGATGGCAATGTTTGCACACGAATACTAGGCCAGCTGAGCAAGGCTACATCCCCACAGCACGCGAATATGAAGACTTCCACCAGTGGTTGAAACGACAAGACTCTGGATACTTCTCAGACCCGTTTGACGACATCTCCGGTCACATTACCCACGGACGTTCTTCGGAAACGTCATCCTCCTTCGAATCGCCAGTCGCATCGATATGTCAGCATCCTATGCACCCTGTAGCAGCCGGCCAGCTACAATCACGATGTCCCGTCTGTATCATCGACCTGCACATCAGATACATGAATGTATTGTCAGAGGCTCTCGAAAGCGCAGGCGGTTGCGCGCCATCTTGTACACTCACCAGCTCAGAACACCAACACACCGTTTACAGCGCCTGGTGCAAGGGGAAGATCGGCACACTTAAGGAGCTATCGAGACTTGAGCTCATGGCCGAAGAAGAAGCTTCATGGTCTGCGCAGCATCCAGAGGTCGCGCACGAAGACGTGCGAACCGCAGCGAAGGCCGTGGAGCTATACTGGTCAGAGACTACGGGTTGCTTAGAAAAGCGACCGCGATCGAACAAACAGGCTGCAGTTGTTTTTGCCCCGGACACCGATTTCGAGCCCGGACGACCCAATCCGTACTTCCATAGGCGATCGCCGCGCTACGAGCCTGGGAAACACACAGTTGTTGAGGAAGGGGAACAAGAAGATGATGTCTCAGAGGATTCGGAAGACTACTCTCACGGAAAGATACATCATGTCGGCTCAACAGACGAGTCAAGCAACATTACTTCGCGGTCTGAGGCAGAGGAGTCACAAGCCGTCCTTGACTCAACCTGCGAGATTGAGGAGGATGGTGGAGACAGTGACTGGGAAGATGATGACTCTGACGAGGACAACTCTGACTGCGAAAGCGAATTCAGTGACAGTGACTGCGCATACTTCGAGATTGAGGAAGAAGCGAGCTTCATCGTCTTTGGCGACGACTGAGCTGATCCACAGCGATCTACCTCATACACTCATCGCTACGCGACCACCCAAAGACAGCCTCACAAGAAGCGATCGCTACGAATCATGTACATATACCCAAGATAGGAGGCAGAGGCACGAAGGACCGTGTCTGGGGAGGAGGATAGAGAGGCAAAGCATACAAACAGGTCTCCAACAAAGGCTGGCAGATGTCGCGCGGTGCGGACGTGAAGAGAAGCAGCGGACTTGATAGCACACATGTGAGTGATCGGAAAGACACTCATCTATCGTCAATGACAAGAATTCATTATTCTGACACGCCTGATCCATCTCTATGACTCTTTTCTCTTCATCCTCAAAGCATCGTTGCAAGCTATTCCCACGCATCCCTTCATCGCGGCGCTGCCCTTCGCGCATCATTGCCAAAAGATACAATGTCCTGGAACTGGCTTCCTAGCTTCTTCAGCTCAACCTCAATTCAAGAGCACGCCGATGCACTTGGATACGTTTTCCACTCTGAAGGTTACTACGAATCAGCCTACACAACATGGAAAGGCGCCTTCAGGCATCGTAATACACCTTCCAACGTCTATGATGCCGAGTGGTGCCATAACCTTGAACTTCTCGGTCTAAAGCTTCACACGCTTGACCGACCTGAGGAAGCTTTGAAGCGCCTCAACGAAGCGCTCACCTACAAAGAAAGCACGCTCTCCCACGACGATATTAAGGTATGCGATACACTTGTCAGGATCGCGAGGGCGCAGGTCGCTCAACACAAGTATAAAGACGCAGAAACGTCTTTCCGGCGAGCACTGGACGGATACACACGCTTTCTCCCTGGGGGTCGTACCGAGATGTTGCAGATATCCAACGAGTTTGCATTTTGTCTAGCTTGTCAAGCCACGCCTGCTGCTGTACAAGAAGCGGAGGAAGTGGCAACAAGGACGTTGGAAGCGAGGGAAACGCATCTAGACAGGACACATCAGGAGACGGTGGAGAGTGTGTGGACGTTGGGATTTGCAGTGGAAAAGGCCGGGAGAAGAGCAGATGCGATGCGTTTGTATAAGGAGGCGTACGAAGAAGGGAGGCGTTTGTTGGGAGAGGAGCATGTTGATGTTGTGGACTATAAAAGTGATCTTGATCGGATGGAGAGGGAGGAAAGAGAGACAGAGGAAAGGGAGAGAGAGGAAAGAGAGAGAGAGGAAAGGGAGAGAGAGGAAAGGGAGAATGATGAGACAGTGCAGTGACTATTATTATGAATCATATCAACTGTTTTATCCAGGCGTCATAATTGTATATACTTGAACTTTGAATTGTCATGGCCTGGCGGGCGACCTACAACACTACGCCTTTTCTTTCCCCTTTCCATAAGCGTCCACAATAGGCGCCTCAGGTACATCAATACCCCCAATTTTCCATTTCATACCGGGGTACGAATCACTGAGCACGCTGATGTCGACCTTCTTGCCCTGTGCCTCAGGCGGCAATGACACCTTGGCTGAAGCCTGCAATCTCGACTGTGCGCCCCCAGATGCATTTCCGCCGCGTCCACCCCGTCCGCGATTGCCATTCTTACTGGGGTCGGGCCAGTTGATGCGCTTCAGAGCGATGATCTCGTCAGTACTAGAGTACGAGACAATAGCGAAGAAGCCTTCCGTCTGCGGCTTGGGGTAGCGTGGTGCGAAGATGCGTATACCGCCTTGTTGCATTCTAGCCGGGTTCTGGCGTGAGATCTTGAAATCCAAGGCGAGCGCGTTGACGTTGCCCAGGTCGAGCTTCAGTACGGGCAAACGAGAGACTGGCTCGATGAAACGCTTAATTCCAGTAGGTGTGACTCCAGCGAACTTGGCCGCACGTTCAAGCACCGCGGGCGATGCGGTAGTTGTCTCAATGAGATTTTTCGGACTGGCCTTAGGGTGCTCGAGACGTTTCTTTTCACTCTCAACTTCCACGCCTGGGAATATCGATAACGGCCCGTCATTTGGCCAGCGCGCTGACTTGATAGCTTGGAGGATCGTGATCATTGTCTCGCATGAAGAGAGGTAACCCAGTTCAGTGAGTACGTCAATCGATGCCTGTACAATACGGATACTCTGATCCAACACACTGTTTAGATCACCGACATAATCGGATATTGGCAGGTCGATCCGCGAGAAGTGCGCCTGTAGAAGTAGGAATGACTTGACGTGAGGGTCCCACAGGGGTAGGCCGAAGTCGTCCGCGGAAATAGGAAGGGCTTTCGAAAGCTCGGCGTTGATGAGGTCTTCGTTATGGCGAACAGGCAGCTCGTCGTATTCGGTGGCGTGAGAGATCCATGATAGAGCGTCGGCGAAGGTTGCGTCGCGCTTGACATTCTTCACAAGGTAGCGAATCGTTTTGTGGCTGAGGTAGTAGTAACTCATAATCTTGCCGAGTGGTGTTGGGTCAACTTCGCCTGTAGGCTCGACAATAGCGCAAGAGGACTCGTCCAGTTCACTGAGGGAGGTCTCCACCAGCTCGACCATATAGTCGTTGGCCAAGGACTGCGCGGCAATCGTGTTGTGCTCCTCTGCTGAAATCTCTAATCCGTAGAATGACGGGTTCTTATGCAACCGGCGGAAGAAGAAAGTCCAGGTCAGGTAATCGAGCGCGTCTTGTTTTGTAGCAATAGTACCTGCAGAGATTTCGGCGCCCAAATGGTTGTCCAGCACCTTGTGCAGAGACGATTCGACGGGAAATCCAGTATGCAGGAAATGCTTGTAGAACTCTTTCTTGGCGTCTTGCGTAAATATACGCGCAATACCAGAGTCATCGAACTGAGGACGTCCGGCACGACCCAGCATTTGCAGCACATCCGTGAGATCCATATCTTTGTACCCTTCTGTTTTGGCATCGAAGAACTGCGTACCCTTGACTACGACAAGATGGGCTGGCAAGTTCACGCCCCATGCAAGTGTACTAGTGGCGACTAGGATTTGAATCTTGTTGTTCGCGAAGAGTTCTTCTGAGAGCGATCGATCAGTCTCGACAAGACCGGCGTGATGCAGGCCTATACCAAAGCTCAGTGCCTCGCGTAATGAGTCATCCTTTACTCGGTCGAGATTGAGTGCCAAGTCGTCTTCAGACATGTGAAGGAAGCGTCTTGGGTTATCTTCCATGCCGCAAAAGTTGATCAAATCGCGAGCCGTCAAACGAGTCTGTCTACGGGAGGCTACGAAGACGATAACTGGCTTTTCCGGTGAGTGAGCTTTGATTGCCAGGAAAGTAGGTCGGTTCATCGATTGCATGAGCGGGCAAAAGCCTCGCTGTTCCGGGAAGCCATCGATGAAGATTTCCAGCGGTACCGGACGCACAGAGTGGCGGAAGTTAAACAAGCCTTCTTTGACACCAAGCCAGTTTCCAAGATCGGACGCATTAGCGCAAGCAGTGGACATGCCAAGAAGACGGATTGACCCGTCTTTCTTCTGTGATGCGATATAGTTCATACGAGAGACAATGATCTCCAGAATTGGCCCACGGTCACCGCCCAGTAGATGAATTTCGTCGATGATGACTAGACTGACTTGCCGAACGTATCCACGAGTCTGCCAGCTACGACTGATACCATCCCATTTCTCAGGCGTTGTAATGATAATATCGGCATCCCGAATTGTGCGTGTGTCCGGAGTGTTGTCACCAGTCAACTCAACAAGCTTGAGGCCCATTGGCCCAGCTAAACGCTTGCCCCAATCCTGAACTCGCTCGCGAACAAGTGCTTTCATAGGGGCGATGTATACGACCTTCGAGCCGGGCTTCTCACGGAACGCCCACCACATTGCGAGCTCCGCAGCAACAGTCTTGCCACTACCTGTCGGCGATCCAAGCAAGACATTGGCAGGTGTATGGTATAGGCAATGGAAGATCTGCGATTGCATAGGGTTGAAGTACTGGAAGCGCTGCGCGTATACTTCCTCCAACAGTGGGTTCTTCAAAGCAGCGATCGGCAAAGGCTGAAGATTCAACAGATCGGTATAGACACTCTCTGTGTCCGGCCGAATGAGATGTTGGAAGGATATGGGATGGACAGTCTCGGCGCCTAACCATCGATCAGATAAGGCGCGAACATATACTTGCGTAGGCAAAGGATCAGAAAGTGGGATCGTGAAGTTCAGTTCGTGATTATCGTAGAGCTTTCGGCGCGACAGGATGAAAAACTCGTGATGGTAAATCTCAGATGTTTCCGAGTTCTCGACCCAGATCCAGAATGATTCGGAAGTACCATGGTGACGATCGTTCCAGACAAAGTCGGGCGTGAGGAACAGCTGGATGCGGAGCACATCTCTGTTGAGCGGAGCGATCTCAGATTCAATGCTCAAGGTTGGGAAGTTGTTCATGAGCTTTGAGATGACGCCACCCATCTTCTTGTTATGTACTAGGTCTCCGATCTCCGTTGCATCCATTTCGCGCAGGGTTTGTATCGACGGATATTTGTGATCGAGCGCGCGCAAGACTGGCTGCGGCAACTCATATTGATGCAGTGGGTGCTGGAAAGACCAGCATCGATGTTCGATAGATTGGCAAAGACTTAGCAGTACCTGACACTGGTAACCCCAGCGCCTATTAAGCGCAATCATGAATAGCGCACGCGCGATACGTGCTGCATTCTGGGTCACATAGTTCGTGTCTGAAACCAGGGTGAAATCTTCCAGTCGTGCTCGCGAGATGTGAGCTTGGAGAAGATAGTTTGTCTTTCCATGCGAAGTAGCATACCCATCCTTGACTTGTGTGATCACATGCCCTTCTTCTTTGAGGGCTGAAAGCTCCTTCTCCTCGGATTCGCGTGATTGTACCTGGTCGAACTCGCCACTCATGCTGACCATAGCCAGAGCATCCGCGTCTGTGCTACGAGGTCGCATCATTGTGTTGAAGATTTCTATACTTGATTGCTGGACGTAGTACTGGCTCGCAATACGCCCGACATCTTTCGCTCGCAGATCTTCTGTGGTCTCGTTGAAGATGATCATTTGACTTCTCTGCAAGATTCGTGCGGCATCGATAATAAGCTTGCGACGTCTCCCGACAAGCTGTGGGTCGTCGCGTATCTCATTCCATTCAATGCCATACATCAGCGGGCTCTTCTGCATCCGTACAAAGAGGTAAGAGTAACCGAGCCAAGTCACAGCTTCAGAGACCGTAGTCACTGTACCAAGCGATATCTCGGCATTGAGATTGTCTATGAGCTTTGCGGAAAACCTGGATTCGATAGGCTGTTGCTCAGTTACGGCGCGCATGTAGTGATCCAGCCTGTCGTGTGTCGTACAAATGAAGCCAATACCCGTATCCTGGAATTGGGGTCGACCGGCACGACCAAAAATTTGCAGAACATCCAAGATGCCCAAGTCGGTAAACTTACCTTCTTGTGCATTGTAAACTTGGGTGCCCTTGATGAGGACGGCTGCCGCGGGTAAATTGACACCCCAAGCCAATGTCGCTGTACAGCAGAGCACTCTTAGAACGCCCTCAGCGAAAAGGCGCTCGATCAGGTTTCTGTCAGAACGAGGCATACCGGCATGGTGAGTACCCATGCCCTTTCCAAGTAGCTCGCGTAATTCTCGGCCCTTCGACTGCTTCATATCGCGTACAGCATTTTCATAACGAGGATGGTCCTGCGGATCGAATAGATCGGTACACTGTTCTTCCATAGCCATGTCGTATAATCGCCTAGCTGTTTTGACGGTGTCTTTCCTCGAATGCACAAAGACCATAATCTGGTGGCCCCGTTTGAGCATTTCAACGACCTTATCATAGGCCACTCTCTCCACGTTCTCACGTGACTTCGCTGTGCCTGGCTTGCCCTTGGCGCCGATGAAGTGCTGCTCCAAAGGTACAGGACGGAATGAAGCGTCAAAGTAGAACAGACCGGCCATCTTGTTGACTCGGAGAAAGTCGGCTACGTCGACATAGTTGGGTAAGGTCGCAGAGAGACCGACAATCCGGATGAGTGATTGTGTACTCTCCACTTGTCGCTGAGTACGCGCTACCAAGCTTTCCAATACAGCGCCGCGCTCGTCGTGGAGCATGTGAACCTCATCGATGATGAGCAGACGTACTTTCTGTACCAGCTCGGTGTCTCCAGTGCTTTTTCTCGTCACCACGTCCCACTTTTCTGGCGTGGTAACTATGATCTGGGTGTCCAGAATTTCGGCTTTGGTAAGGTGCATATCACCAGTCAGTTCGCGAGCCTTGATACCCAACCACGCTAGGCGCTTTCCAAGCTTGTCTGTGACCTCAGCAGCGAGCGCCTTCATGGGTGCGACATAGATGATCTTGAAGTCTTCCATCATGACTGTAAAGTCGGTCGCCTCAGGCTCGTCGATCGGGTTCGGCACAACATTCTTGGCCACGGTGTTGAGAATGGTGAGCATGGCAGCATCTGTTTTACCAGCACCAGTAGGTGCGCAGATCAGCATATTCTCACTGGTTTTGTAGGCGACTGGGTACACCAGACTCTGCATGCGATTAAGGGATTTGTAGCCTTTGAAGGTACGCTGACAGAGGCCGTCCAGTTCCTGGATCTCGAGAAGCCTTCGGCCGACGCCGACAGTACCTACCGGAACTGCGGGGATTTCGTATTCTTCATACAGGTTGTTGTCGCGATGCTCAGTATCTGGAGGTAGCGCGTACTTCTTGCCATAAGCCGAGAGCTTGTTGCCGGCTTCGTGAGTCCGATAAACGTGAGGATACTGGGGACCTGTTCGGTCCATAGAAGGTGCCAACGCGGCAGTCTTGTGCTCCCAATCCGCCCGGCGCAATGCTTCTTCGCGTTCGGCTCGGGTCTGTAAACGGCCCATGGCACCATTGCTTTGAGCGGGAGTAGGGTTATGCAAGGATCGCATGATGTCCTTGCGATGCGATATGAGCTCGGCCACAAGGTCCAACTCTCCGTAGCCAACAATGTCTGCGAGCATCATCTGTAGCTCTTCGTCTATTCATAGTTAGTATGCTGCAGTAATCGAGTATTGGCATGAAGCCTCACCATTGCTGTCACTTGACAGGATCGCGGTGATCTGCTCCGTCAACGCTCCAGAATCCAGACCGGAACCACTTTGGGCTACTGAAGAGCATTTCTCTGCGAGCCATTGCTGGCTGTAAGCCTCGCCACCAACTTGGCCATCGGGAAATTGGTCGAGGTGATCACTGCTGAACTCTTCTTCATACTCGTCGCTGATGATGTCCCAGATATCTTCGCCGCTGACGGTTCCAGAGAAGTCATCATCATCGAAATCGAGGTCGTCTCCGTAGGCTGGCGCCTTCTCAGTATCGGCAGGGAGATTGAGTTCGGCGATGGCTTTGCGCATGGCATCGAGCTGCTCGAGCCATTGCGCCTGGGCGTCCTCGACGGAGGGCGACATTATTACAACTTCTCCGAACGTTGGCGGTCGATCTGATTCAGGTGCGCTCGGTGGAGCGCTCTTCACGATGGAAAGCGTGATTGCCTCTGCGTCAGGCTTGGCAGAATCGATGATGGGTGAGTGTCCTGGATTCGGCTGGACCTGCCCCGCCCCCGCGCATTAGCGGCATGACATAATCAGCGCGCCACATGCTGGTTCCGCCGACCATGAGACGCATGCTGGCGCCAGGAGTGCTATCTCGGGCCACGACTCCAGGCTTCCTTTCTCCACGACCCTACCACGCGCATACAAGCTACACAGCCTTACCCTACCAGTCTCCCCACTTACTTTCCTCACGAATAAAATAAACCCGCCGCCAACATGAAGGTTCTCTATATTGGTGTAGGAGCCCATTCACCGCCGCTTCCAGTCTCGGACGAGTACTAACCATGTACAGATCCTCAAGAATGAGACCAAACCCGCGATCGAACTTTGCGCCGAGCGCGATCTGTCCAGCTTCGGCCGCTTCACACGGGGAAGCGTCGGAGAGTTCGTACGTTACCTTCACCGCACAGCCAGAGTTGTGGCAGGTCACACGGACCGAGGGACACAAGCTGATAGCAGCCCAGATGTCATTCACAGCAAAGACGGTCGCTTCTAGGACACTACCAGGGCAAAGACAGGATGTCGAGGAGTCAGGTACGTCCTTCGTCAGCATAGCCGCTTCATGCGCAGACATATGCTAATCGAGCGCGTCCAGATTACACATTCCACGCTTACGGTCGTTCCGAAGGCGTATGCGGCCTCATGATCACCGACCACGAATACCCCTCCCTCGTAGCCCACCAGCTTCTCTCCAAAGTTTGCGACGAGTTCCTCTCCAAATACCCGCGCTCCGCTTTTGCCAACGCGACCGAATCGGCCAACATGTCTTACCCCGAGCTCAAAGACTACATCGTCAAGTACCAAGACCCACAACAGGCCGACAGCATAATGAAGATCCAAAAAGAGTTGGACGAGACCAAGATTGTGCTACACAAGACCATCGAGAGTGTGTTGGAGCGAGGAGAGAAGATTGACAACCTGGTTCAGAAAAGTGATGAGCTGAGTGCATCGAGCAAGATGTTCTACACACAGGTGAGTGATCAAGAGCTGGCAACTGAAAGCTCGGTCATGCTAACACAGTCACAGGCTAAGAAGCAAAACTCTTGCTGTATTGTCATGTAAAGTCTGGGCACGTTTTGGCGAATTCATCATTTTATTGGGCGTTGATACCTGACTTGTGTTCGAGACAAGTAGTCTTGCATACCTATTACCACATATCAAGGCTGATTGTCTCATAATTTCCTTACTTGTCATTTTGCTCTGAATTTCCATGTTGACTGGATAAGCAAGGTGGTAAAGATTCTGCTCCAGCGTCTGCGCTGTACAGCCGAGCTGACGTTTCCTATTCATCTACACTGATGGCTACTTCCTCGTCCTCTTCTAGATTCATAGGGTCAGGGAGCTCGCCTTCGTCTTCATCTGAGTCTGAGTCAGAGTCAGACGCAACGGAATCCTGGTCGAAGAAGTCTTCTGTCACCTCTCCTTGTACCAGCTCGGTCTCATCCTCCTCGTCAATATCGCCAATTTGCCGCGCATAAGCTTCCAGGTTGGTGCCCACGAGTGTCTCAGTCCTGTCCCAGTTGTTGAAATCCGTGTCAGCATCATCGTCGTGACGCGGATCTTGCCAGACAAGAAACATTTCGGTTGTAGCCAGCAAAATGTCAACCCAGGGCTGCTTCCAATCATCTTGCATCTTGCCGAGCCACTCTTCGATGCCGTTGATGAGGGTATCTTTTGAAGCTTCGTCAGCGAGTTCGCGGTAAGTGACGTCGGGTTCATTGGGCGATTTGTTGCATAGCAGGGTGCGACATTGCCGTACATTGTACTCCCAGCTGTTCTTGAACGAGGTCTCAGCCCATCCATCCTCTTCAGGACATCGATGGGGTGACTCAGGGTCGTAGGCAAGGCAACGTCGAGCGAACACGGCACTAGAGCGATGCCGAGTATCCTCCGGTGTGTCTGGTGAGTACGAGAGGCGCTTTTTTCGTTCCTTTCCTGCTGGTGTTCGGGGAGCTGTTTCATCAGGTTCTGCTAAGCGTGCAGGAAACTGAACACCCTTCGCATACACATCCACTGCCGTCTTGGCGCTGTACGCACGAACGACCTCCACGTCCGCAGCGGGATGCGCAGCCTCCCAGGCAT
The DNA here is from genome assembly GCF_023758085.1 of Alternaria hordeiaustralica. Taxonomy (NCBI): domain Eukaryota; kingdom Fungi; phylum Ascomycota; class Dothideomycetes; order Pleosporales; family Pleosporaceae; genus Alternaria; species Alternaria hordeiaustralica. Next base: position 1,983,239 of record NW_026056773.1, on the reverse strand, counting down.
CTTCCAATCGCGCGATATCCTCCAAGTTATCGACATCGTTGACTAGGTTGGTCTTCCGCATATAGTATGCTCGCTTGGCAATCTGCCAGCCTTCCGCTGTGGAGCCGGGACGTAAGACACGCCACGGGCCGCCGGAGTTCAACCACTTATCCCATAACTCGGCAAGCAGCTTGAGATGAATCTGCAAAAGACACATTGAACACCAAGCAATCGTATCCTCTTCCTCGCCTTCTTCCTCGCCTTCCTCCTCGCCTTCCTCCTCTACTTCGTCCTTCGGTTGTCTTAGAGCATCTGGACGTGGATCTCCAGGATGTAGAGGGTGTCCACATCGCTCCGCCAATACATATCCCGAAAACGCTGGATCTGACGACTTCTTCTCCGCTTCTTGATTCCCATCGAGTTTTGAGCACTGTCTGGCGCGCCACTCCATGAAGTCCATGTACTCAAACGCGGTGGGTAGGAGGACATCGTCATCGTTTTCAACAGCGATACCAAAGGCGGACTTGCGCCAGCGTTGGTAGAGTTCGATCTCGTACGGCAAGAAGAGCGCAGAGGCCTTGGGTACGATTTTCGGTGTAGGCAAGGCCATTGTCTAGTCGCGTGATACTAGTGGGTGGAGAAGCGCTGTTGCGAGGATGCGATTGCGGTTTGGAGCGGCAGAATGGAAGAGACGATATTGAAGATCTCGTGCTCGTGTCACGCAGTCAGAAGGATGCGGACTGCAGATGATGAATTTTCAATATTGTAGAGCGAAGTGCGCGTGGGTGTGGGTTTATGTCAACGGGGGCGGGTCGCAAAGCTCAGTGAATGACGCAGCGCGGACATTCTGTAATAACAACAACTGAGCATTCACTCTGCTATTCACTCCCGTTTCTACAGAGCACTCGTTAGGATGCTAGTTCCGCATATGCATGCTCTCCATGGTTATTAAGCTGCTACGACAGTGTCATCACATCCCTCTTTCTCAGATTCGGTCATATTGAAGAGCATAGCACCTGGTTCCTGAGCCCCTGCACCTGTATCCTCGTTACTGAGATCAAATGCAGAGTTCATCGTCGCTGCATCCCAGTTTTCGTCTGATATCGCCGAGCTCTTTTGATTCATAGCCTGCTCAAGCTTCCCGTAGTCACGCTTGTAGTCTTTCGTATCCGCATGTGCTTCTCCCAGCGTCTGTCTCGCACCTTCATATGTATCACGATACTTCTTCAAAGCCTGCACAAAGCTCCCCTGTTTCTCTAGTATTCCGGCTAATATCCACATGATCTCCAGAGTTTCGCGGCCATATGAGCCGAGGCTCTCAGTTCGCCATGATAGGCACACTGTGGCCATTTCTTTTGCTTCTTCAAGTTTGTTCGTATGCGCGAGTGTGTGAGCGAGGTCACTCATTGTCTGGAAGCGCTTTGGATTGTCGTAAAACTCGCTGGAATCGTACCAAGAAAGTGCACGACGTAGCAGGGTCTCTGCTTCAATGTAATTTTCTTGAGAAAGTAAGATGCGTGCCAGTGTTACAGCAGCTTCGGGCACTGTGGAGTCATAGTCCTCGCCAAATATACGCTCTTTCTCTGAGAGCGACTCTCTGAGATAATACTCCGAGTCGGCGGATCGACCATCTAATTGCAATCTCAACCCGATTAGGTCCAATTCTTTGACCCAGCTAGTATCGCGTGCTACGTTTCGTGCTTCAGAGGCTTGCTTCCAGATGGTGTAGGCTTCAGCATAGCGACTTCCTGCTAGAAGAAAATAGCCACGCTTGGTAAGGGACTGTTGCGTGCTGGGATGCGCAAGACCAAAATTGCGGACTCTGATTTCGAGCGATTGCAATTGGATTGCTTCGGCTTCTGAACGACGGCGTTGGAAAGATAATACATCGCCTATGCGATCCATGGTGTCCAGTGTATCGTGATGTTCATGGCCGAGAGCTTTCTGCTGCAAGCGTAAGACATGGCGATACAGGATTTCTGATTCTGCATTTTTGTCCGTCTGGAAAAGTAGGAGCGCTTGCTGTTTACGGCATTTGAGTGCTTCGGGTGTCTTTTTACCTCCTGTAGTTTCGAAAGCCTCAGCCGCAACACGGTAAAGATCTTGAGCTTTCTCGAGCCCAGTTCTTTGGTCATAGTAACGCGCAACCTTCCGGGTAAGCGATGCCCATGCACGTAAGGGTTGTGTGGCCGCATTTGATAGCCGGTACGGAATGGCTGCATATGCATGTGCGATCAGAGGCTCGCATCTCTTGAAGTCACCGTCATCTGAGTCGTGAAATCTATCATCGAGGATACCTATGAAGTGTTGACTCCAGACATCGAGCTCATCATGTTGAACGAGCCACCTTTTAGTCGTGAATTGCACCAGCGGATGCATAGAGAAATGCTTCCTGTCCCTGTTCATCTTGATCAGGCTGAAATCCCGGAGAGTGAGCCAGTCGTCCTCAAAGTCGCAAGGGAGACTCTTAGGACAAGACAACAACTGTTGCTCTATTCTCTTTCGGCGCATTTGAGGCCGTCGCTTCCACCATGATTTGCGGGTGTTCCGTGACGAAAGTATCACTTCGCTGTATTGTCCTTGGAGAAGCGCCTCCGGAATGTCCTGTCGATCAAAAAGACACATCAGCGACAAGAGCCTCGCGGCCGAAGGCATGGTCTTGCGGACGTACTCGAATGTGATCCTCCATGTCTTGACAATTGAGTTGGAACGCCCCGCCTTACGGCGCAGCTGTGGAATATCCTCTTCTAAGGCGTTTGAATCTTCCTCATCCTTCGTGCTGAGTTCTTGTAAATAGTCGCGTATTGGTAATGACCGTCTGCTGATATAAGCGGCCGCATGAGTAATTGCGAGTGGGATGTAGTCGACAGTCTCGACAAGTAGTCTCTTGTCCTCATCTTCGTGGCTATCTTCTAGATGCGTTTGTAAGAGCGCGATTGCCTCTGCTTCACTCATTGGCTCCACATGCTTTATGTTTTTGTAATTGCAGGTGATCTGAAAAGCTGCGTCTCGGCTTCTCGAGGTCACTAGGACTGCGCCATTTGAAGATTGCGGTATGAACTCTCGTATCTCTTTGGACTGGTCGGATCCTTTGTATTTCGGCGGTAGACGATTGAAGACGTCCTTGTCGTCCGCGTTGTCGATGATCATCAACCATGTTGCATTCGCTTCGTTGCGCAGCCAATCGTAGACGAGACCAAAGACATCTGCGTCTTTGTCGCTTGCGCCAATGATGCGCAAGATCCTGGCAGTCTCACGATAACTCTCTTCCATCTTCGTAATATTCTCTGCATCGATCCAGAAAACCCAAGTGTTTGGAAAATCTTGTTGGACTCGATAACCGTACTCGATCGCAATCTGTGACTTTCTGTTTTCGTATTCAGCAGCTGTAAATTTTGCCGTGCTGGACAACGGAGAATGTGAAGGCTGTAGATGTTTCAGCCGGGTGGCTGTGTACGTACCCGATGCCGCCTGCCCCCACAAGCGCATGTCGCGATCCAGGTCCCCTCAAGGCAAGGAGATCAGCAAGCACAGATCTCTCGATGAAGTCGACATCCTTGCCGAATGGACAGATGAATCTCGGCATCGGAAGTGGCTGTGAAACTGCAAGTTGTTGGTTGTTAGATCGATCAAGCCCACAGTCTGTCATGGCCGACGCCAACATACCTGCACCACCTCTGCTATCAGCTGCGATAGCAGACTCCAATGTCAAAGTCGACACATAGCCTCTGATCACACCTTCTATGTGTTTCACTTCGCTGTCATAACGAAAGCTTGTGACGGCTTTGAGATTACGAGACGCATTCGAGTTGACCCGCGGGCGCATCTTCAATATGATATCCGACAGAGCCTGAATTTGAAGCTCGAAATCTTTGATAAGTGGTTCCAACGCTTCCTGGCTTTCTTCAGAAACCCTACCATCGTCAATAGCCTGCCGAATGCGCCTTAAAGAATTTATCAGCGTTGGAAGCTCGACGCTGAGTGACTTCAATGCCCTTGGCAGACCCTCTGTTGTCACTCTGAAATCGTTAAGCCGCTTGACAACTTCGGTTGTGATGTGAATGATCGAGATGATGTTTGCAGCGATGCCAAAGGCTTCCATGACGGGGAGGACGGGAGGGCTGACTGAAGGCAAAGAAGCTACGGGCAAGGAACACCCAGCGACGAGGAATCCACCGCGGGGCATCCAGAGAGACCTTGATTTACGCATGAGCGCGGCACAGCAAGGCTGCGACGACTTGTGATGCATCGACATGGGTTGCTAGAAAGTCATTCGCTGAAGGCGCGTACAGCAGACGCGCGAAGAAACCCGTGCGATCATTCCACGCGCCCTTAGGCAGCAGCCCTCTTGAAAGTGAGCATGCCCAAATTTTTGTTGAGTTGATATTGGCATATCAAGAGTCAAAATGTTGCGATAGTCGTGCTACAGTGCCCATGGGCAGGATTGGTCCCTTAGAGAAGTGCGAAGCGTGTTGGGCTGGAAGGCGCCTGCCAGGCGCGGCCCCGGGGGCGCGCGCGTCCAGGCGTCCAGGTACGGCGCTAACCTAAAACACGGTGGATGCGAGGTGGGGCAACATCTCACCAGTTGACGCGTACAACCTTGCCCCATCACCAACGACGTTCGCAGCACTGACAAACTACTGCCGCGGTCGAAGAAGTCAATCAGCTGAAACGACGTGAAAGAGAACATCTTGAAGGATCTGTATCGGAATAGCAAGCTGATTACTACCTAGGTAGAGCTACCATCCTACCGTCTATTGCTGCAACAGCGGTTGACCAACGCCGAACCTGGGTACTAACTCTACACCTCATTAAGTAAATAAGCAAATTGGATATCTCGACATTGAACATTCAGACCGATTACAACCCCCTCGATTTACCAACACCTTCGTACCGGAAACCCAGAGCTTCGAGAGGCACAGGATCGACGACGTTACGTCCATCAAAGACGTACATTGGACGGCGCATGACCTGCGAAACGCGCTTCCATGATATCTCCTTGCGCATTGTATCCACATCACCGTTGTGTACTGAGTCGCCGCGAACGTGCCCGCTTCTCGTAGGCTGCTTGTTGCTGAACTCGTCCCACTCCGTCAATATGACCACGGCGTCGGCGTCGGTACACGCGTCGTAAGTCGAAGAGCAGACCGTGAGTCTGCCTTTGATGCTCTGCGGACTCGGGTTACTGCTCTCGATATCGTGCAGTATTTGCGATTCCTTGACTTGTGGGTCGTAGATCCTGACGTTGGCACCTTCAGCGAGTAGGTTGTTGACGACTGTGATAGCTGCTGACTCGCGAGTGTCTCCTGTGTCCTTCTTGTATGCAAAGCCAAGAATGGCAAGCGTCTTGTTCGAAAGCGAATTGTACAAGCATCGCACTATGCGGCGGGTAAATCGGTCCTTCTGGTACTCGTTTATGTCGACTACTGATCGCCAGTAAGCGGCGACCTCAAACAGGTTCAGGGACTCTGCGATGTATGCAAGGGACAAGATGTCTTTGCGGAAGCAGGAGCCACCAAAGCCGACCGACGCCTTGAGCATTCGAGACCCAATGCGCTTGTCCAATCCAACGGCATAGGACACCTCATCGATGTCGGCGCCTACTGCCTCGCACATGGCACCCAGTGCATTGACACTGCTGATCCGCTGAGCGAGCAGTGCATTTGCAGCTAGCTTGGCCAGTTCAGAGCTAAACAAGTTGATCGTGATGATGCGATCTGGGCTGACCCAAGCTGAGTAGATTTGAGAGAGAGCGCGTGCAGCCGCCAACCCATGGGGAGTCTTGAGAGAGCCGATGAGAACGCGATCAGGGTTCGAGAGATTTTGAATAGCGGTTCCTTCGGCCAAGAACTCAGGGTTTGATAGGATCTCAAACTCGACGCCAGGTCTACTCGTTGCTCTCAGAACATCTCGCAGCGTATCTGCCGCCCGGCATGGCACAGTGCTCTTTTCCACGATGATCTTGTTGTCTGTAGCAACAGCACCAATCTTTCGTACAGCAGACTCCAGATAGGAAAGTTCACTCGCATGTCCGGCACCCTGACCCAATGTCTTGGTGGGGGTATTGACGCTCAAGAGGATGAGTTCGGCTTCGGCAATGCCGCGGTCGACATCTGTGGAGAAAAAGAGGTTTGGCGTTCGCTTGTTGGGAATGCCGTCGCGGGCTGGCTTGACCACATCCATGAGGCCAGGTTCGTAGATGGGGAGTTCTTCAGATTGCCATGCAGCAATGCGCTTGCTGTCATAATCGACCACCGTCACCTGGATGTCGGGGTTGGCGTTCGCCATGACTGCCGAAGTCGGTCCTCCCACGTATCCTGCACCGATACAACATATCTTGGTAATGCGTCCGAACAATTTGGGCTCATGGGTGGAGCGGTATGAGGGCGCTGAGGTGGGCGCATCTTGCCGTGTGTGACTAGACATGAGGAGTGTGTGAGGGTTTGCAAAAACGAGTGTATAACAGGATGCCTGGTAATTGAGCGGGACAAGGACAAGGAACTCTCTGTGGAAGTGAGCCGGATACCTATAGGTACACAAGAGTATCGAGATGTTGGATGAAGTATCCACCAGCCATAGTTACGGACCGAGCGGCCGAAGAGCCTCATGGTCGCCTGGACGGCTATCGGCATCTTCTATTATCGTTTACACGATCTCATTTTGGCAACTACTGGTGCCGAGGATGGGCCTGAACGTATCGGACGGTTAGGAAACGCTTGGTTGGGTGACATGATGGTGATGAGCGCTAGCGTGACGGAAGTACCGGGGGCGCCACAAGGATCAACTGATGGGGTGCCTGCCAAGTCAACCGGGGCCTTTTTAGTAACGTCGCATGTTATCTTTGTGATGTAATCCTTAGCACGAGTACTCCACCACTCGGCGAGGCTTGACATCGATTTCGCATTTTGGCCACTATGGCTATGCGCGTAGCTTCTCAGTTAGTTCCGTCGCAGGACTCCAAGCTCCGCCGCGAGTTACGCAGTTTTTCGCTCCGCCCCAGAGAACGCGCAGAGGAGCCAAGTGCCACAGGACACTAACTCATATGGACTGTTCCTATTCTGCTAATATCGGAACCCGGCAACGCATGATCACAGCGGATGAAGCCACTGTGCCTAAACTATGGCTTAGTTGGACTTCATGGCGCAGTCAATGGTCAGCACAGTTTCAGCGGGCCAGCGCACACGTGCAGCCACTACACCTTATTCGCCCTTGCTTGAGATGCAGTGTTAACTCCGGTCCCCGACGGCCACACCTTACCCGGATCTATCGTGTGACACGGCACACACCGTTCTCAGCGGGTCCTGGGCAGACAGGCATGCGAAGGAGCTAAGGTGTCGGCCAACCGCAGCATTATCCGGTCGTGGTTGAGGATTAGACGCGAAGAGACTTTGTTGACCCTAGCCACAGTGACGCTATAATCTCTTTCAACTAATACTTGTCGGATCAGATACCGGTTCAGCCACCTGAATTTGAACACCCCTTAGACTGTCAAGACGCCTCATTGCGAGGTAGCACGCGACTCCTTCCTCACGTCGACCGACAAAGACGACAACATCATGGAGAAATTCGAAATGGCTCAGGCCGAGCCTGTACCCAACCAAGTGGCCGAAACCGATGAGCAATATCCTGTTGAACTGGATATCAAGGAGAATGAACCGCTACTGGACCTCGAAAGCCAACAAGATGGAAAGCATGTGCTTTCTCAGCGTCCTACAGAGCCAGCTGCCAGTAGGACGAAGACGTTCATATACCTGGCGACTTATTTTATAATGAACTTGAGTCTCACATTTTACAACAAAGCTGTTATGGGTTCGGTATGTAGCAGGAGCAGATACGAGGAGTCGATTTAGCTAACGAGATACCCAGTTTCCGTTCCCGTGGATTCTCACAGCGGTACATACCGGAAGTGCTGCTCTTGGAAGTTCAGTCTTCTTGATGTTCGGGCATTTCCAGCTAACGAGGCTGACGCCGCGCGAGCATCTGGTCCATTTCATGTTCTCGCTCTTGTTCACGCTGAACATTGCAATGTCAAATTTGTCGTTGTAAGTTTCCATTACCTTACATACATCTTCGTACGCTAATAACTTCGCAAAGAGCCATGGTCTCTGTTCCCTTCCACCAAATCATGCGAGCGACATGCCCGCTCTTTACCATTCTGATATACCGTGTTATTTTCTCTCGAAGATATGCACTGATCACGTATCTGTCCATCGTCCCGGTAATGCTAGGCGTCGGACTGGCTACCTTTGGTGACTACTACTTCACCGCCATTGGATTCACACTGACACTCATCGGTGTGGTCCTCGCTGCCATAAAGGTAAGTAATACCCGAAGGATTATGCACGTTCTCGCGAAGGATGCTAACAGCTCGAAATAGACCGTTGTTACCAACCGTTTGATGACGGGGCGCCTGCGACTACCCGCTCTGGAGCTGCTCCTCCGCATGGGGCCCCTGGCCGCAGTGCAATCTCTGCTGTACTCGGTGCTCATTGGCGAGTTTTCAGAATTTCTTGCTTTTGTGAACGCCGGACACTTTACAAGGGACAGGATTCTGACAGTCTCGGGCAACGGCCTGCTCGCATTCGGCCTCAATGTCGCGTCTTTTGAGACGAACAAGCTGGCGGGCGCGTTGACCTTGACCATCTGTGCAAATCTCAAGCAATGTCTAACCATCGTATTGGGAGCCTTCTTGTGGGACGTGCCTGTCAGTCCGATGAACGGCGCGGGCATCCTGCTCGCTCTGGCAGGTGGAGCGTGGTACAGTAGTATAGAGCTTAAGTCCAAGGCGAGAGCAAGTGGATGAGCGAATGACACATGGCGTCGCGCTTTCTTAGCGTGACGCGCTACTCTAGCGAGAACAGAGTCCGTGCACATGTGATTCTTCTGTGACCCCAGACGTGCGTCCAACCGATCGCTTGGAGCCTGGATCCGAGTAAGACACTAGCATCCGTCTTTCCCGATATCCTGGTAGTATGCCTCGCTCTATCAACTTCTTTCGGAATCATGCCATTTATGCCAATCATGCAGCTCACCATACGAGATTGCCATGGGTGACGCCACGCTCCCGAGGTCTGCCTGACCACGGGGCTGCACGGTATCAATGCCAAAGGAGAGTTTTGCTGGGCTATGGCTGGCCTAAAATTAGCGCTCTATTACCACTGATCATATCATAATCGCCTTCAGACGGCTGTGGCTCAATACACCTGCGCCATGCTTCGTCCTAGGACTCTCGTCTTCGGAACCCTGGTTTTCGCGACCCTGGTAGTTTTCTGGACTGCACTACATCTCAACTCCCTCGACACCATACGGCAAGCCGCGATACAAGATCCACTCACCGCGAATATCCAAGAATCGCGTCTTCACCTGCTCATTGTAGCTACGAGTAGTGGCCTCGACTTGTGCCGCCTTCTTCTCTCCGCGTCGGTGCTCTTGTACCCACCTCCTGTTCTCATCGACTGGGCAGGAGCGGGCGCATTCAACGCTGCAGAAACTCACCTTGCGAAAATCGCGGGTCCTCTTCGCTACCTCGAGAGTCTGTCCCCCGCACAAGATACAGACATAGTCTTACTGGTGGATGGCTTCGATGTTACGTTCCAGCTCGGTCCGGATGTCTTGCTAAAGCGTTACTTCGAAGAAGCGGCTGCCGCCAATGATCGGCTGGTCAACCGGTACGGCAAAAGCCATGTGCGGAAACACAAGATTTACAACAGCATCCTTTTCGGCCCTGACAAAGTATGCTGGCCAGAAGATGTTCTTCGCTTAGCGTGCTGGGTCGTTCCTGACTCACCTCTTCACCCCGACGCTTTTGGCCCTTACACTGATGGATGGGGTGATATGAATCACGCAAGACCGCGCTGGCTGAACTCAGGCACCATCATCGGGCCCGCTGGCGAAATGCGCGAGATGTTTCGTGCAACTCAAGAAAAGATCAAGCAGACGTACAATCCCGAAGACGTGCTGCGCAACTCCGATCAGAAGTACTTTGCAGACGTATGGGGTGATCAAGAGTATGCGCGCATACTATCGCATGGAGATAAGCCCTACGGGATGCCCGAAGGAGTTCAAGAAATTGACCTACCAACGCTCAAGGGAGGCGAAGTGACTGAATATCACATTGGGCTGGACTATCGATCGAGCCTATTCCAAACAGCTGCGGGGTATAAGAACTACATTGCTTGGATGGCGACGAACCGATCCTCGCTTCCTTCATCATCGAAATCCGTGGAGCCGTACAGGATTGATCTACAGGAGGACGTGCTGCAGTCAAGGAAGCCATTTGCTGCCATATCAGATGATCCGGCCTTGAAGGAAACTTCGTGGCGAGATGTGTCTCTGGGTTTCAACACAGTTACTGGCCAGCCTTTCCCAGTGCTCCACTTCACAGGCGACAAGTCATTTCGAGACACTTGGTGGCCCCGCATGTGGTACTCTGGAGAGGCTGAGCGCCTTCAACGCGCGGCATCTCAAGTAAACGACGAGAAGATTGGGTCAGATCCTATCAATGGAGTTCGGTGGACCAAGAACATGCCGTACGACAATAAAGTAGGCGAGCCAGAGGAGAAGTCGGGGGCTTGGAGTGACCAGGGGGAATCGCTCTCGTGGAAATCTCTTTGCGAGTCGCATGAACCTGCGTTGTACAGTGGAGAGGCAGAGAAAGTCTCGTTTTGGGACACTATATACCATTGATCGCGAAGCATCAGGCGTTGAATTTACTAAATCTTAATACCAACATTGTGTTTTACACCAAACTGTACGATCACATGTAAAGTCTCTCATCGAACTGGCACCAAGAGTGGAATGCACAAATCTTACTGCCTAATTTCGCTCCTGTTCACATAGCCACGCCGCCCCTGTCGTGGCAGTTTACCGAGCAGATGGTCCAAGCCACCAAAGAGACTAGTGGCATCTCGGCACACCTCTTCCGGATGGTGCCGGCAAGTAGACCCACTAGTGTACGCCCATCCGCCACCTCCCGGAGTTGACGCCGCACGGCTGGGATATCCGACTAGCTCAAGTGTAAGTTTAGATCCTAAGAAGGCGAACTGCCATCAGTGACAGCTCATTACCAGCATGAATAATGCGCTCGGCCGGGTGCAGGTGCACTGCCAACTACGGCGCTGTCGCAACCATCATCTCGCAACGTGAGCTTCACAGTTCCGCCGTGTCAGCACGGTTTTCCGAATGATGCGCGGGTACAAGCAACTCTCCAACGACGCGGTCGCGCGCCTACCAGGCTGGAGTCGCCGGCGCTGGATACTTTTCGCAGCATCTTTTGTACTCGTCGTTCTCTTCATTACTACCGTCAACAGTGACCGCCATCTTGTTCCTACTGCTTTCTCATCTGGCGGCAAGAACAAGGCGAAACACTCCTCCATCATCCACGTTCTCATCCCGGCAGACCACAAAGATGTCAATCTTTGCAAGACGATGCTCAGCGCTGCAGTGGCTGGGTATCCAACCCCTACGCTGATTAACTGGGGCGCCACATTTGACGATAAATCGCTAGTAGCTGGAGGTTCGCATATAGCCAAGATCAGCGGTGTGCTCGAATACCTGCGTAAACTTGGGCCGGAACGCGACGACGACTTGTTGCTGCTGGTGGATGGATACGATATCTGGTTTCAACTGCGACCCAGCGCGTTGATCTCGCGCTTCCATGCTATCAACAACGCGGCGAATGCGCGTATACGGAAGACTATGGGCTCCGGAGCGGCGGCTGCAGAGGGTATAAGCCAGAACATTGTCTTCTCGGCGCAGAAGCGCTGTTGGCCCTGGAAACCAGAGGACCCCCCTTGCTATGCTGTACCGCAGTCTTCGCTGCCTGGAGACATCTACGGACCACAGACAGATACCGATATCGGCTGGGACAAGAACCCATACGTCAAGTTCCGTCAACGGTACCTCAACTCCGGAGATGCCATGGGCCGCGTGGGCGCGATGAAAGCGCTCTTCGAACGCGCCATGGAGAAGGCAGACAAAGACCGCAACTTTGGCAGCGACCAGAAGATCTTCAGTGAGATTTTCGGCGACCAGGAATTCCAACGCGAGGTCATGAGACAACGACACAGGTCTTTCTTCCAAAAGACGGGGGATTGGTTAACGGGGAGAAAGAGCATCCTTAGCCCGCAGTCTGAGCGGCACTTGCGCGAGCACAAGGCTGGCAAGCCAGATGAGTTTGGCATCGGACTGGATTATGCCAGTCTACTTGGTCATCCCACAGTCTTCGCAGAAGAAGACTCAGCATGGGTTACACATGGCGACCCCAAGTCCATTGCGCAAGCGTCTGCTGAACTCAACGTCGCGCCAGTACGCGTTCACGACCTTGTCCAAGACATTACCGAGTCGCAACCGCCATTCCGCCCCGCAGTCGTCGCTCCGGGTGCCAAATTCCCCGATGAGAAGTCTTGGAACGATGTTCCTCTCTACACGAACATGTGGACGAGCGTCGTCCCTGGCCTGATCCACCACAACGCGCATCGAGATGGGCTCAAGTCCCTCCGCGTTTCGGTCTGGGATCGCATGTGGTACTTTAATCACACTAGGAAGTTGTACGAGTCGAATGCCATGGGACCGGTCGCGCCCGTTGCTGTAGTACATGATGATGCGGGCGTGGAGCAGGCGTGGTGGAGCCCAATCGCGGAGAAGGGCGGGGCAAAGTCGGACAAGGATGAATGGCTGCCATTCAATGATTTGTGCAAGGACTTTGAGAAAGAGGTGTTTAGAGATGTTTAGATTCTTCAGTGTCTTTCGAGTCATATCTATACTATAAAACCAATGACAATTACATAAAAGAAAGCATTTGGTCTATGCGTGTGTCGAGACCATGGCAAGATACCATTGCAATGTATCAGCTCACAGTAGTGACGTCAGACGCACGATCAAATGTATACTGCCATTGTTCTAGGGATTTCAAAGACAGAAAGAGACAACACGATTCAAGCAGACCCACACGGAATCCCAAACTAACACCATCATAGCCGCAACACTCTCGAAGTCGACATCAACGAGACGCACTCACTATACAAGCGTGCGACCTCACATGAACCAATCTGTAACACCGTCCCAATATTTAATCTCGTCGTCATCTTTCGTCGGACTCGTACTCTCGTCAACTCCAGTATGTCGCAATTTCATCGCCTCTTGCAAAGTAGGCCATTCCACTGCGCTCGTGCTGGCACCATCACTCGTCCATCGTGCAGCACTGGTAGGTGTGGCGGGTGTCTCCTCCTAGTGAGACTGGAAGTAAGACTCAGAGTAATACTCGTCATCTTCATCGTCGCAGTCGGAGTCGTCAATGGGTTCGACATCAAACGTAGTCTCGGGTGGTGTAGGTACTTCCTCCCAGGAATCCGCCATGGACTTCGTAGTTGCCGGATCGATGATATCGTACTCGGAAAGAAGACTAACAGTGTCGAAGTCATCGGTGTCTGATTTGGAGACGCTTTCTTTATGTTCAGCTTCAAGGAGTGCAAGCACTTTGGAGATTGTGGCCCTGTGATTGTCTTGCGTGGATGGTTTGGAGTTCACGTGGCTGATGTCGAGGTTTGGTGAGCGCTGTGGGATGCTGTCCTCATCATTCCGCGTATTGGGCGATGTGAAAATATCTGAGAAGAACGCGCTAGATGCTGCAGGCTTGTCCGACAGCGCAGTATACCATTGATAAGCGTTCCACGGATGTTCTGCCTCCGACGTTTTGAACGGGTCCCCAAAGGGTGGACGAGAAGAGCTTTCGGGAGCAGGAGAAGTGGATGAGCTTGTTCCAAACGATGGGGTTCCGAGTACGGGCTGCTGGGCTGTGGAGGTGCTCTCGCGCGCGATGAGTTTGCCGTCGGCAAAGAACTTGGACTTTCGACCGGGTTGCTGAGGAATATAGCAACGCGCGTGGGGCTTTGCTGGAACAGTCACTTCTTGCGGTGACAGCCTGATACGCGCATGACCCGAGCTCATCAGCGTTTCCGACTGACGAACCTTTGCTGGAGTTGGTATTGAACGGCGTTGCCAACAGCCGTGAAAACGCGGGTTGACGTTCATCTTTTCGGCGTCCAAAAATGGAGGTTCCCGCCCAAGGCCATGTGCAATGGATGGAGTTCCAATTTTTCCATTCGCTGTCTCGGGTTCGGTGGGTTGAGATGCACCAGAAGGGGATACAAAGGTTGGCTCAATCATGTTGGAGGACATGTTGACAAGACTGAGAGGACAGGGCGTACAAGGGGTATTCGCCACGGTTGGGAGAAGAGGTGGTCCCTTTTGCTGGATATCTGACTCGTCAGTGGATGTGGTAGGCTTGGTCTGTAGACTCCTCGAAGTGAGTGCACGATGTGCTGCTTTTGTTACGGCGTGTTGTGCGTGGGACGAGGATGTAGGAGGAGGGACTGAAGACTCTGAGGGTTGCGGAACTTTTTCAGGAGCCTTTGATTCTAGAAATTTAGACTTGGATGGAAACCGTCCTGAAAGATCGGGACAGGCAAGAAAAGCGGAGATTGGGAAGAACTGAGAATTCTGCCGCTTAGTCGCTGCGCCATTAGAGGACATTTGAGACCGCAGTGCTTTGATCTGGGAGGACTGGGACTGGCTTGTTGCAGTGGCTGTTGAATCTGGAAGAAATTGTGGGGCCCAAGAAGGTCTGTCGATATCGAAACACGGAGGATTGATAGGTGCGGCCTTTCGACTATGGCTAGAAGTGTCGTCCATCCCTGGTTTAATCGGCTCATCCTCGTTAAGACGCAAAGCAGCCATGGTCTTGCACAACGCGCTAATGTTTGCATTTTCGCATCGTTCAGTATTCTTGGTAGATGAGTCTTTGCTTCTATGGCGCTTTCCTCCCCGTTTGCCTCGCCGCCTCGTGCTTCCGGTAGTGGTGGGAACAAAATCGAAATTCCACTTTGGTTCGGTGGGCGAGTGTTGGAGCTCTGCTAGGATGCTGAATTTGTTCGCTATAAATGTTAGAAGCCGTCAAAGCGCATGCCATCTAGTGCCAACGTACGCGTAGGAGTGAAATCATGCTCATGAGGACAGGTAGTCAAGCAGTAATTAGCGGAAATGGCTCTGGTGTCGCGTACTCGACAATCTGAGCAGCGACCGTCCTTCAACGGGCGCGCAGGCTTGGAGAATCGCGTCGAGGTTCTGTCATTGCGGATCGGTTGTGCCTGTCCTAGGATCATGCTAGAGGTGTAACGAAAGGCAATGTTGGACTAGGAAATATAGGGCAAACGGGAGAAGGTGACGGAGCTGTAGGTGCAGTACTTCGGTTTATCGTGCGATAGCAAAGAAGAAGATTGAGGTGTACTCGGAAGGACAGCCATGGCGATAAGGGTGCCATGTGGCTAAGAGGGGCGTTACTGCCCTGCAAAGGAGCGCTGTTCGTCCTGCCTTGAGGTAGTGCCTTCTCCATCAGCGGTCAGTCAGTGGCTCTTTCCAGTTCGAGCGTTCTGTTTGATGTCTGGAGCAGGAAGGTACACCCGGTGGAGTTCAGAGTCGATATGAATATCATGATGCTCTGCATGATTAGTCGCTTCGACTGGAGCTGTCGGCAGGAATGCACAGGTAGCCACCTAGATAGAGTGAGAGCAAACGGATAAACAGTATTCGCTTGCATTACTAGTCAGCCGATATGCTGTATTGTACAGAATACATCTTCTGGCAGAAGCTTGCCCTGCATTGCAGGGTCGCCGTCTGCAGACTCTCCTTGACTGTCAATGACCCATCAGCACGACATGTACTGGCGTAATTTCCGACAACCAGTAGAATAGTCTCTTTAAGCAGCACGACGACAACGCGTATGTAGAGAAAAGGGAACAAAGAAAGTGGTGGTGTTTCAGTGTGGGCGGTGGAGGATGACAAATGGAGCTTAAGCTATGGCCATGAGGTCAGAGGTGTGCAGCTAAAATTGGTGGGGAAGCCATGTCTCCATCTCTGCCTGGACTTCTCTGCTGTCGACTAACCCCACGTAGCAAATACCCTCGCCGCACACTTCTCCCGTCCCAGGGCGCTCCAGGATAATTGGCAACAAGCAGCAGGCCGCAATTACCTGGAGCCGCTTCCGAATCCCCAGTCGCACTTTCTTCCGCACGCCCCAGCAAACATGGCCGACACCACACGCGCAGCCACGGCGCAGAAGCAGCACCGGCGCCCAGGCTCGCGCATCGTGCCTGCCATCCCCTACCGTCTGTCCAAGTCTCAGCCATCAGCCAGACCCATCACACCAGACGGCTCCACCAAGGACAGTGTCGCCCAACCAGCTAAGCCGCAGCCGGAGCCGCAATCCGCGCACGAGAGGCAGGAACAAGAGCAAACTGAAAACCAGCAGGCCGAGGCGGTGCAGACTCCTCTTACGCCAGAGTCAAACACTTCGGGCGCAGAAAAGAGAGAGCTCGATGCAACCGCCGCGCCTGGCCCGTTGCAGAATGGCCACTCGGCACCGGCAGACACTCATGGTGAGCATTCACTGCCGGCTCCTTCTTTGACCCAGCACGTACTGAACTCCAAAGATGCAGAGAACCACGTCAACGGCCATGCCGACGAGAAGCCTCCCGCGCCCGTGGAGCCCAGCGCCGAGCCCAGCGCCGAGCCCAAGCCTGTCACGAACGGAGTGCACCGCAAACTGACCATACCCGCCCACCTGCCTCCGCCCTTCTATCCCTCGAACAAGACGGACACGCAGACACCGCCCACAGAAGGCAGCGACAGCGCTCACACTTCCTCGCACCGCCACCAGCTCAGTGCTGGTGCTCTGGTCTTCCAGAGCGCGAATGAGTCACCGGCACCTCCTGTGGCTCCTCAAGAGCCAGAGCTGCACCAGCACGAACAGCACGCGCTGCCACGTCCCCCGCCTGGGTTCGGTCCCCAGCAGTTTGCGCCCTTCTTCCCCGGCCACGCCCAGCATCCCTCAGAGGCAGGAGCGCCCTGGCATGTGCCGCCACAAGCAGTCGCACCGCCTGAAGCTGCCTACGCAAACGGCTCCGAGTTTCGACCCTCGCAGTTTCCCAGCGGTCCTGTCCTCTATCCGGGTCCTCCCAACGGTCACTTCTCGCCGGAACAGGCAGCTTTTGTCGCAAACGGTACCCGCACCTCGCACTCGCAGTCACCGAGCAAGGCACAATTTGGCGACACGGTACCCACATCAGACCACGGGGACGAGCATCATGCCATGCCCTACCAGAATGGCACTGCCCCTCCTACCGAACGCCTCGAGGAGTCGCCGTTTGAACTTGCCAGCTATTTGTCAATCCAATTCGCCAACCCCGAATTCGCCGACTTCATCCTCCAAGTTCGGTCACCTGAGTCCATTCTGATGTCAGTACCAGTTCACGGCATCGTAGTCGTGCGGAGCCCTGTCATAGCCGAAGCAATTCGTCGCAGCCCGGCCCCCAGCCACCGCAGCAGAGACGCGCGCCGACTGGTCGATGTCCTTGCGCTCGACCCTTTCACTACCGGCGAATCCCTAGAGGAAGCTGTCAGGGTTCTGTATGGCGCCCCGCTCCTTTCTGCCCAGACCTTCCTGTTCGGCCTTGCACCTTACATGTACGAGAACGACCAAGCGTCCCCTTCCAACGACGCCCGCATGCGCATGCGACAAGTTCTGAGCTACATTGCGGCAGCAAGGACTCTCCAGATGCCTAGCATGCAGGCGCGCGGTATTGAGATCGCACGGATGCTTCTCCGATGGGATACTGTCGAGCAGGTACTGCAATATACACTGCAGGCCAGCTCTGGGCCACGATCAAGAGGTGAAGGTCCCGATGCAGAAGACCCCTTCATTTCAATGCTGCTCAATCACGCTCTCGAGTTCATCGCCTACACCTTCCCTGCCGACTTCAAATTGTACGCGATAGCGCCAGAGTTTTCAGATGCTCCACGTCTGCCAGCACTCGTTGAACCACGTAACGCCGCGCATAACCCAAGGCTAAGCAAGATTCGGTTCGGTGACGCGCCACCGGAAGATGATCACCGTCCTAGCCACGCGACCGTCGTGCTGTCGACTATTCTGCTATCTCTGCCACTTCCACTCGTGGAACGGCTCTTCAATCATCGGGCAACAGCGAATCAACTCGGATGGAGTGGTGCCACTAAGATCTTGCGCGAAGTAGTCAATGAGCGTGAGAATCGGCGCCAAAAGGCATCGGCGGGCCAGTTGAAGCCGAGCCAAGATGGTACCATTCCAGCCGGCCTCTTGAACAACGTGTATCTTGAAGAACGCGTGGAGCAAGTCGAGCCATCATCTCTTCACCCTTCCGGCCATCGCTTGGCGACGAAACGGGTCGCCAGCGACACATGAGGAGCAGTCCGAACAAGTGGAGCCTCGACGACGTTAGTTCTTTCCCATGTCAGCATTCGACATTCGGCACGACTTTTCGGGCCGGCGACATACAAACCAGGTCGGTTCTTTCCTTAGGGTGTAAGCATAGTGAGCGTTCATGGGCGTTCACGCAGGCGTTGTGAGCGAGTCCTTCCACCAAAACCTTTCCTACGGTCACCAAAAGTACGTTACGATGTGACGAAGCATATTCCCCAAGATCATGACAGCATGCCAGCTTGACTTTGATTTGTACATCATTACGGCATAAATGTTTTCTTTTCTCTACGATGGTGGCGGCGTCTTAGGCAAATGTGTCGGAATCAGACGCAGCGCGGTATACAAAGGTGGAGGATGAAATCTCACGGGTTAGATAGGCCGCGCTGAAGGGCGGAAAAATAGCATCAGGGTATCAGCAGACTACATATGCGAAGCGCAGTGTTCTTGGAAGGTACGACGATGGGATACAGCCCTGTCTCGGCCGGAATTGCACGGCTGTAATGCGGAGATAACAATCAGGAAAGTTTCATGACGTGCCTGTTGCCTCGCACGTGGCGCGCCGTTGTCTGCAAGGCTGTGCTCCCTAAGGTTTTGACTAAAGCATGAAACCGGATCGTTCCTCATAACGAAATCCCCCGATTGGATTACGGAGTGTTGGACAAACCTTAGCAAGTACGTTTCGCCATGTCTTCCTCAGCCTCAACTTCCAAGGCTGGAGCGAGCCGTCGGTTGCTTGAGAATATGCCCGAAAGAGGAGGAAGTGTAGCGCAGCCCAGGTCTGTGTTGCACCCTTTCTAGCCGATGCCCCCAGTCAACTCCGAAGCTTGATATATGGTCTCCTGGGGCTGCTTGTCTCTCATTCACGTCTCATTTAGACGTCTTTCTAAGTCCGCGTTCTGCCAACTCTTTGATTATTCTATCCGTCATCTCCTGCTTGTGTGCCTCTCAGCAAGCGTTGCTACTGGTAGTTTCCGTTTTTAAGGACCCCATTTCTCGAACAAGAACCTCGTTGGACACTCACTGCCGGGCCACTGCTCCGTCTTGATACCTAGCGACAACACTTCCACTCGCGACAGCTACACTGGCAGCGGGAACAGGCCCAGTATGCCACCTACGAACGTATCGACGCTGGACCCCGGTAGACAGACTGGACCGGCTTCCTATGAGTTGACGAACTTTGGCGGACCTAGTCAACAGCCATCCCTTGCGACCTTGAATTCGCAGTACAGTGCGGAGTCGTCGAAGGATCCAAGACATCAGCCATCGTATGCGACTTTGAATTCACTGCGCAGCACACACAAGGAGCGCGTGATAGAGGACAAGGACGATGAAAATACAGCCGAGAGCAGGCTGGAACCTGCGCGATCGAGTCAACCTAATGTGAATGACGCGTCCAAAATACCTAATGGTGGACTGTGGGCATGGCTGCAGGTCCTCGGGGCGTTTTTTCTGTTGTTTAACTCTTGGGGCGTAAGTCAAAACCACGTACAGACTTCATGAAAGACCTGAACTGACCCTACAGCACAGATTATCAACACATTCGGAACATTCCAAACATATTACGAAACGAATTTGCTCGCCAGCTCGAGTGCTTCAGCCATATCCTGGATCGGGTCTATACAGGCGTTCCTGCTCCTCTTGGTCGGCGCACTCACTGGTCCCATCTATGACGCAGGCTACTTTCGCGCACTGCTCATCGTGGGAAGCTTCATGTTGGTTTTGGGCCAGATGATGCTCAGTCTATGCCATACGTACTGGCAAGTCCTTCTCGCACAAGCGTTCTGCATCGGTATTGGGACTGGATGTCTGTTTATCCCTAGTGTGGCTATCCTTTCAACCTACTTTTCTACCCGAATCGGAACAGTAATTGGAATTGCCGCAGCTGGGTCATCGCTTGGCGGAGTCATCTATCCCATTGTATTCCACAAACTCATTTCTCAAATCGGATTCGCCTGGACGACACGGGTGCTCGGCTTCATTGTCCTCGCCACTATGACTGTACCCAATGTTTGCATGCGCGTCCGGGTTCTGCCGGCGGAATCGCGTTCTCTTCTCGACCTGCGTGCATTCCGGATGCCGTCATATAGTCTCATGGTCGCGGGATTCTTCCTTGGCTTCATGGGCTTATATATGCCGTTCTTCTATGCACAAACCTACGCTATCCAGGAACATATTACGAGTGAGAGTATGGCATTCTATCTCCTCGCCATCATGAATAGTACGAGTGTCTTTGGGCGTATAGTACCGAACTTGGTAAGCTTTTCCGCCACCCTCTGGATACTACTTTTGTTTGGCCTGGAGTTACTAATTTCTCTCCGTAACAGTTCTCCGACAAACTCGGCCCTTTCAACGTCGTAATTCCCTGCTGCATCATCTCTGGCGTTCTCTGCATATGCTTCATGGGTGCCACCTCCTCCGCCGGCATTATAGTACTCATGGCATTCTACGGCTTCTTCTCTGGATCGTTCGTCTCGCTTCCACCCGCCATTGTAGTTCAGCTGAGTAGTGACGCGCGAGACAAGGTCGGCACAAGAATGGGTCAGGCCTTCGCTGTCGTGGGCGTGGGACTGCTTATTGGAACGCCGATCGGAGGTGCGATTCAAGAAAAGAGTGGTTTTGCTAGCTTGTGGGTGTTCGGAGGATGTTTGTTATTCGGATGTGTGCTGTTGCTTATTGCTGCTCGGGTGGCATTCAAGGGGCGGAAGATCATGGTCAAAGCATGAAACAGGAAACGTGAGCGCCAAAGAGAACGAACCGTTACGCATGGAAGTCTATGGCAGTCTATATCCTACTCAACATAAAGGGAATTCCCCAACTCCAGATACTCGAAACAATAGACATCGAACGGTTGCGTGCATCACTTCGCTTCACACCACGCCTTCAGGTCATTGTTGTAGCCCTCCCATCCTTTCTTCGTCTTTTCCGGGAAGCCGAACTTTCGTGCCACCGCGTTTTCACCCATGAGAAAGGACAGCGCGCCGCTGAAGACTTCTTCTTGCGTGAACTTTGTGCCACCTGGAATAGTACTACTTGGCTCAAAAGTGAACGAATGCGTACCTGTGAACAGAAGCGGTATAGACCCTGTCCACGCGAAAGAGGTTGGTGTGTTATGCTACGAACTCTATTAGACAATGTCGCGTCATAGTCAAATACAGATATGACGTACTTCTATTGGAGCATACATCTTTTGTCCCGATGAAAAGACAACGCGTATCTTGTTCTCGGGTTCGACGGGGCCGAGTGGGGTCAGAGAAGCGAAGAAGCCTTTGTGGTATTTGGGGAGGGATGCGAAGTCGAGAAACTGGGAATCTCGTAAGCATTGCAACTGATAAGCTTTGTATCAGGCCGGAAAAGGTGAAGCTCGTACTTTTGCGCGGACGGCTTCCGGTGAGGATGCGATGTCGATGCTTGCTGTGACTGTCATAGCTGTGAGGTGGCAGACGAAGAGCGACGATCACTTGGTAAGTTCAATGGATAGGATTTGTTCCGACGAAGACAAACTCGAACCTTAATGTGACGATAGGAGATGCAGTGATGATATTTATCGCAGATAGCGTGACGCCTTCGTACGAATCCATATCTACAGCTGGTGAGCGGACGAAAGATATCATGATATACCTATGCCTTTTGCGGCTCAATGCGCGCATACATATCAGTGTGGCTTTACACTGCAAGGGGGTCTGGGAGACTCTCTGCGCGTTAGCGTTGGAAGGTTGATGGAAGAACGCAAGAAGGGGCGGTGCGGCACGTCTTAGGGGTCGAGGCATCTCGCCCAATGAGCCGCAAGCGGTTTAGCTTGACCCAGATTAGGCCGATGTCCCCCATGTCAGCCCATGACCTCCCCGCCTGCCTCTTCAGCCACCTCGTCCAATGTACCGCATTCGTCTCATCCACATGCATCTCGCAAAAACAAAGTCTAGATCATGGTCAATGTAGCCGGCCGTTCGAAAGGATGCTCAACCTGCCGCAGGCGCCGTATCAAGTGCGGTAAGCGCCAACGTCGTGCACATTAGACCTCAGGCTGACCCTACTAAAGATGAGACTCGCCCAACATGTCAGAGATGCGAAAAGGCTGGCTTCAAATGCGATGGTCCACAGTCGATCGTCTTTGTGCAAGGCAAAATCGTCAAGTCTAGGAGGTCACAGAAGTTGAAGAGCAAGGCGGCGGACCCGCCTGTAACGACTGTCTGGAAGAGGCAAGAAGTAGAAGAGTCTACCTCGGAATCTCCTGAACACCGCTTCGACCTCCCTGAAATCAGGCCTAAATTCAACGACAAAGAAGTTTGCATATGTTATGCACGCCGCCATCTTCTACCCAACGGTCCCATAGACCTAGGGTTACAGGAACTTCAGCCCTCAGACATTGTCACGGACAACTACGCCGTAAGAGGAGCAAGCAGCCCATTATTTGTTCAAGCCGCACTCAGCTTTGCAACCCTCTTCTTCGGCGCGCAGCATCACCAGAGTGGGATCCTCGCCGAAGGTTATGCCATACATGGTGTAGCTCTCAAGCGGCTGAATCAGGCTTTGAGCCAGCCAGAACGCCGTATGCATGACGACGTAATCGTTTCCGTCATTCTATTGGCTATGCTTGAACTTTTCATGCCCACTGGACCAAGAAATTGGCTCAAGCACATGCTTGGAATGGAGCAGCTCCTGGCATTACGTGACCCAGCATCCCTGGTTCACGCGTCATTTCGGACACTTGAGCTGTACAAAGGTGTGCGGCATATGATACTGATAGCATCATTGAGGAACAGAACGCCATCAATCTTTGCGCGACCACAGTGGAAAGCTGTACTGAGAACAGCGCTCTCGCTGGAAACTCCAGATGAACAAGACTTGCATGACGTGCTCGCAGATTGTTCGGTGCTAATAGCTGCGAGTGACGAGCTCTTCAAGCTTCAGCATGCGTCTGGCTTAAGCTATATTCAACGGCGACAGGAAATGCAATGCAAGGCAGATGGGACCTTGGTCTTTCTTCGAGCGTGGAAACGACGATGGGATAGCAATGAGGAGAACGTCCATATCGAAGAAGAGTGTCTTGATCCGACCAGTACCCAGATTTCGCCACGCATTATATACCGGTTCATGAGCGACTCTGTTGCACGGATGCTGATGTTGTACAACACCGCATTGATCTACACCCTCCGTGTCATGGCGACTTTAGGAAGCAAAACCAACGGCACACAAGACATTCCGAGCGATCACATGCAGGGCGGCACAGGCGCGGATGTTGTGACCGAGAGTTCTTACTATCCTGCCATCCGTGCAGCAGGGCTCAATATTGCCCGCTGCATCACTGACTATCTGCAACACAAACGTGCGCGAGGAGATACAGACTTTGTCTCACCCATGGTACAGTGGGCTGTGATCACCGCCGGGCAGGCATTAGGCGGCGAGGAGTCTCCGGATGGCAAATGGATGGTCAGCCTGCTGAAAGGAGACGCTATGTATACGATTGCGAAGAGAGCTTGGGAAGTTTGAAGGTACTCATAGGTAACTGGCAACGTGTAAGTCGAGAAACCGAGAGTTGCGCCGCTTTGTCGCAGCTGGCCCAGCGTTCACTAATATGATGCAGTTCCTGTGCAGTCGAAGTACGAAGTCACTCTCAAAAGGTCTGACCATGGATGAGTTATCGATTCTTCGTCATCAACACGTCTGAAGCCTTTCTTGGCAGTGCCGTGCCTAGACACTTACAATGCTCCTACTCTGGCAGCCCATATCCCTACCTCCCAACAATCTTCTTCTCGAGATACCGCGCAGGTATGTACACCAGGGCAGTCACAACGAATGTGAACTCATTCGCAATGTCACCACCGTCAGCTCCGATGAGCCCACCTAGCGGACCGACATACCACGTTTCGACCATGCCAAGGATCCACGCGACGATTCCGATGGCGAAGGCGGTGCCGGCAGCAATACCCAGCGGCAGACGACTGGGATCGTTCCATGCATCTAAGTCGTAATTATCGAAGTTCATACGACGGAAGATAACGTGCTCGCTGCACAGAATGACAAAGTATTGAGTAGTCCAGTAGCCGAGCAGACTGAGAAAGTTCTGCAGGTAAACACTCAGTTGCTCACGGCCACCAATAGCGAGACCGAGGATGGCAGCGAAACAGACCAGAATCCAGATGAAGCGGGGAACGCGTGCAAAAGGACGGGAAAATTGCTGGCAAGAAATGGCGGCGCTGTAGATGGATATAACGTTTACGTTGATGCCGGAAAGGACCAGAAGCGTGAGGATCAGCTTTGCGAAACCGCGTGGGTAAAGCATGGTTTGGATGAGAAAGCCCAGGCCGTCGTTGTCGTACACTTCTTGCCAGTCTGGTCGGTTGTTCATGCCGAATGATACGACGCAGCCCGCCAGCATACCGATGGAAGTAGGAATAGCGATACCGAAGGTGGTCATGAGGAAGACCTTCCAGCGGGAGACGTTAACGGGGTAGTGGACGTAGTAGTCGGATGCCATGGTCTGCCACGATGCAGAACTACCGTAGACAATAGCAATCAAGCTCAAAACCTGTCCACTGAGGTCCGCTCCCTTTAGCTTGGGCGTATTGCTGTTATCGGTATACTTGCCCGTCTCGGCGAAGAAGATGATGAAGATGATGAAAAAGACGAACCACGCGTAGCGCTCGTAGACCAAAATAGCTCGCAGACCGACGAATGAGATAAGCGTAGCAACCACGGCCAGGATGACGATACCAACGATCAGCGAGATATGGCCATCCGCTACGGCAGTCAGTGCCAGACCACCCGTGATGCAAGCCACAGACGCCCAGCCAATCTGCACAATAGTATTAAGAGCAGCAATAACCTTGTTAGGCCACCACCCAAACGCATATCTCGACATGGAAATCTGCCTCAGCCCAGTCGGCGCACCGAAAGTGGCGGCAAAACCTGTCGCCGCGCCACCAAGGATAGACGCAAATATGGTAATGACGATACTCTGGCGAAGCGCTACAAAACACAAAACAATCAGTCGAGCTGTTGCAAATGCGCGGGAAACGGTACGTTCTTACTCAAACCAAACTCATGTCCAAGGAACCCCGTCGCGAAACATGACGTGTTCATTGTGCCCGAGGCCCAGAGGAAGAACATGTTGAGTTGGTGGTGCCATGGCACGTCGCCCTTGTCTTCTGGCAGTTTGCGACTGATGGCTTCGGATTCAATGCCTGCAGAGGTAGAGGTACGAAGTAAGTATATGTCTCACATGCACTTCGTACAGTCAGAACTTACCTAGTTTCGCATCTAATCGCTCTTCGAACCGGCGCAGTTTGGCGAGGATTCCGGTTTCGCGCGGGACGGCTGTCGCAGCGCCGACTCCTCTCCCGCTGTCTGTCGAGAGACTGGTTTCGTCCTGGGCTTTTTCCGCTGACAACATCATGGGTAGCGTGGGTCGTGACAAGAACGCAGAAACAAAGATGGCCAGAAAGGGTTGGACAAGACCAATCCAGTGTCAAACCGGGCGAAGCATGGTCGTTCTATAGTAAACTACCCCACCGCGCACACTCGGCTCCCAGCCGCGTCATGAAAAGCCGTTTTGACGCCGATGGCAGGGTGCGAAGAAAAACGATTGCCGTATGCCGCCTAGCCTGTGTGCTTGCGAAGAACTAGTAGCTCCACTCTTATCTTTGACAAGCACTTCTGGGCAAAGCTTAGCCTGTCGGCAATCGTGGATTACTCCCTCGGTAAGGAGCATTGCGTGTGAGCCCTGCATATGGCTTGATTCTTATCAGGAGTTGGTACGCTGATTAGGTGCGACTTCGGTTCGTGGCTGACTAGCGGGATGATTTCAGGATTTCGAGCCGTTCACAGAGCGGCTGGATGATTTGCATTCTCGGAGCAGGCCGATGCGTACCTAGGTAAGCACACTATCCTACAGGCCACGTGCGAAGCAGCATTCTGTCACGCGACCATTTCGCAGTCCGTGAAACATTATTGCCATTTGCATGAAGCAAGGCAGAGGGCATTCATTTGGCCCTCCAGCAGAAGGAAGCTATCAACTATGCCAGCTCTCCTAGTGTACATACTATACAATGTATTGACCCGTTCAGATCATGGTTGGGCATAAGTCATGCATCGGATGCAAATGTATTCATGGTTCCAGGAACTGTCCGCTACACCGCTTTTGCGCGTGCTGATTGCAAGGTACCGCTCTTTCTGAGCAAGAAACCGGCGGCCTTGCTGGTTAAGGGGGTGACAGTTCCACGCTCGGGTTGTGCCTTCTTTGCTCCCCTCGATTGCTTCTGCTTCATCTGTTCAAGCCTAGCCGGTATACCTGAACCCAGACCACGCTCCCATAGAGCATAGCTGATGACCTTGTCCTGACCAGTCTTGCTGCGCTTCTCAACCTTGGTAGGCTTGACGCGACGCAATTCGACGTTGCCCAGATTAATCAAATCGCCCAGGTCGGCCCTCCTCTTGGCGTCGGCATCAGATGTGGCCTGCTGCTTCGCTCGCTGACGTGCCTTCTGCCCTTCTACATGCATAGCGCTGAAGAGACTGGTAGGCTGGGGTTTGGCGGCCTCTAATAGATGATTGTATAGATCGCCTAGGGTGTTCGCGGAAGAGAGGTGTGGATCGGAGATGCGGCAGCCGGTAAGTTGGTAAAGGCGTTTGTAAAGCTACATAAGTCAGCAAAGGTAAAATAAAAAGGGTCGATACACGTACAGCGAACTTGACGTTGATGTCAGTGACGGGAACGTGCCGCCATTTCGTCTCTTCAGGCTTGATAGCAGACGAATCTCTGCTGCTCTGCTGAACTGAGGTTTTTAGAGCCGCAAAGTCAGCCGCCAAACGCTTCGCTCTCTCTTCGAGGATAGCATGTCGCGACTCGCTCGCTGCAGTTGGAGCGATTTGGTTAACGGGCTCCGGGTCGGCTGCATGGTCAACAAGCTCGGTTTGGGGTACATCTTGAGCAACTTGAGGTGGCGTAGTTTCTTGAACGACCACTTCCTCAACAATTGCCTCCTTGACGGGCGCTTCAACTGGCTTGGCGCGAGGGACGGGGCGGTTCGACATGAAGTCAAACGGCTTGTTCTCGCCATCCATCTTGACCACTGCTGCTTTCTTGTGTGCTGGTGTGTCGGGGTCCATGGTCTGTACTTGCTCCTGTGCAAGGCCGGCATCCTCAAGTTCCTCAACGACCTCTTCAACGAGCAGCTCGTCCGATACCCCTGGCTCAGCCTCCCAAGCGGGTGCCGTTTGCATCGTCTCCAAGAGATCATCCAAGCTCTTGTGCTGGGGGAAGGCAAGAGCAAGCTCACCGCTTTCTGTCTTGACTAACTTGATGTCCTTGACCCAGCGTGGCCGATCGTAAACACCTCGGTTGGCAAACTTGGATAGGTCCATATCTAAACCAGCCTGCTTCAGGGCATAAATCTCGGCGACAGCTTGTGTGAAACTGGCACGCATATCGGTAATCCGGGTAGCTTTGGCGTGGAGGCCAAAGTTGTAGTCGGTATATGGGTGCTTGGTCTTCTCGTGTACAGTTTGCGCCATAAGCAGGTTCTCGTCCTTCAAAGTGTACGGAGTGCCCGTGAGCTCTTCGATCTCATTGGCCATGTCCAGTGTCAGTGGCGTGTACGTCCGTAGCGTGAGTTTCTCGAATTCCTTAGCCAAGTCCTTTTCGACCTTTTCCTGCAGCCATTCCTCGCCACCGACCCGATGTAGGCCGCGTAGATATTTCGCAGGCTTGTATTGGGGGAATCTTGAGGCTTCCTCGTCAAGGACCTCTTCGTATTCGCCCTGGTCTTCAGGCGCTATGCGGACCGGTGATGTGGGATCATAAGGGTCGACGTGTGCACCAATAGGCTCCGAGTCGCCAAGCAGACGCTTCTGCCATCTTCGCACAAATTGCTGGTGCTTTCTCTTGTCCTGTTTGCCCGGTAGCAGGAAGGCTTGGGGTGCGGTTGTGGAGAAGGCGGCGGATGGGGTGCGGAGATGGGTGCAGGGCGACGGGGCGGGGCGGCAGGGCAATGGCGAGGCTCTTTGCCGTATGCAAGCGGAGAGGGGATGTGAGGGATCAATTGCCCGCGAGGGGCGCGGTATTCGGCGCATTGGGTTCGAGATGCGGGTGATGCACGTCTGCTGGAAATTCCTTCGACATGTCGACGAGCACGCCAAGCCGCCGGACATGAGCCAATCAGCGCCCTAGCAGCCCCGAGCACTGGAGAAGCCCATGGTTTTGGAGAACATGCGTCGTCTGATCTCAGCCTGCACTTTGACTTTTGATCTAGACATGTTGGCATCAGGAAAGATACTGTCATGTTCAAGTGTCTATTATGTATATCATGAAAACTTCTTCACTAGCCACGTAGAGCCCCTCTCGTCATACTCGGCTTTGGACACGAGCAACTCCTTCAACAAGTCGGGTTGGCTAGCGACGTTTGCTCCTCCTAGCCATGTGTGCTTGATCGGTTTATCTGCCCTCGCCACATTCAGCGTGTACTCGGCTGGTACCAGAGCCCTCAGCTCTGTCTGCATTCGTTCCATGAAGCCGGCAATCAACGAGTTCCCGCCTACCACTACAACATTCGCCAACAGGCCGATTCGTAGAGCTTCTGGCAGTGTGCTCAGCGACTCCATGACGGCGCCAGGTATTCCAGCTTCCTGGATGCCAATATCGGAAGGGTTGAAGAGGAGCTCGGGCACGGCGAAGCGCTCATTGCCTAGAGGCAGCAGATCTTCTCTTGGTCCTTGTAGCGGTTGTAGCCCTCGGCGCATGCGTGATTTTGCAGGGTCGTGGGGTCGCGCATGCCCATGTATCGCATTCTCGTAGTCCGGCAGCACATAGTCGACCACTATGCTCGAATCCAGCTCTCGTTTATCTCCCAGCCGTCCTTTCCAAGTGCGCTCCAGATCGTTGGCAAATTGCTGCGATGATGGCACGACGTACGAGACTGCTTCTTTGATCTCGTTGAGCAGGTATGTCTCCTCCATCATGTTGTAGTGCCGCAGCGAGGAGAGCTCTTTCAGGTAATTTGTGAGCAGCTTCCCACCGACTGTGAGCCGCCGCACAGCCGATTGTATGAGCTTGCCATTGTAGAGAGGGAGGACGGTCGTGTCTGAGTACGATGTGTCGATGATGAGGAGGCATTCTTGCGGTAGCGATGCCAACGAGGACGCGGTGGGAGGGTTGTAGGCATTGAGTGTCGCGCCAACGCATCGGTAGTAGGCCGCGAACTCGAACTGCTCGAAGATGATCTCGTCGCAGTTCTTCTGCAGCTCTTTCGGGCAGTTTGGCTTCTCTGTTAAGACCAGATTTGTGTCTTTCGGGTCACACTGCGTTCTGTCAGTTCTCACACCCTTCACGAGCTCGCGACTGTGCGTACCCACCCTCAACCCCTCCCCCACGGCGTCGCCCATGAACTCATGCTCCCATATCGCCTTCTCCGCCTCCCAGTTGACAATGAAGCCCTTTTCCACTGGACGGCGAAACGCCAGTTCTCCAAAGTCTTTACACGAATCGAGCTCGGCGCCGACGTAGGTGCACTTGTCGCGTGTGCTGCGCGCGATGCAGTTGGGAATGACACTGCAGTCGTCGTAGGTAGGCTCCGAGGCTGGCGAGACTAGACCGGCTTTGATCGAATATGCGCCATTGTCCAGGACGAGCGTCTTGTTGGGCGCTGCAGCCGCCGACTTCTTAGACCCTTTGGGTGCCATCGTTGGTGTTTGTTGGTCTGCGCTGACGGAGCGATTCGCGACGCCCGAATTGCGACGCCTGTTCACGTGCGGCCCACCTGACCCTTGACCCTTGACATACCGCCATCAACTTCTTTCCCAAACCCGATGATAGGCACACTGTGCCCGGGACGGCAAGACCTGACAAGCCCGTCATGACAGATGCAGAATGGCTGGTCCAGCCACCAGCACATGACTACCGTTGTGGGAGTGACCCGACTAATATAAGCAGGTTGGAAGTGCGGAGTATGCATGCCCCGCGATGCACCCCTATCGCCGTCCTGACATGCTTTATGCTTCTCCCACTGTGGCATTCCAGAGACACCAGGACCATCACTCGCTTTCCTTAGGCCCTGAGGCTGGGATCCAGTTAGTCTATGACGTCAACCTCTCTTTGGCAACGAGGCACATGAGCCCACGAACACCATTCAAACAATCTTTGACTCTAGAGCCCTAACATCCAGTTTCCTTTGCAATGGACGACTGGCAAGACGCCGCCTTCTCGACGCGGCACATGCACAACCGCACTGGCCGCAGTGGAAAATCCAAACATACGAGCGCATTCGACGTTCACAAGACATTCGCAAGCTATTCTGTCAAATGTCCGGCATGGCAAAAGGCCCTGGGCGCAACTGGGGATACGCAGCCAGAACAAGATGCATCGCTGGAGTTGTATCGCTTGACCGAAGCCGGCGAGGGTGTCGTGGGCCAATTGTCTTTGCCGGGCTTGTTACAAGCCTCAGTCATCTTAGCTGGCAGTCGTGACAGTCTTCGGCGAACGATTGCAGAGATAGAACCAGATGAATCAAACGAAGAGGATGATGAGGAAGAGGACGAAGAAGAGAGCGAAAACACGGAGCCGGAGTCTCCCGAGAGGACTCGCTTCGAAACATTCGAAAAGAACAGCTTCCGTTCACCAAAGTTCTGGTTGCGATGGAGCGGCAGCCCTACAGACTCCAGCCACAATGCCTCCAAGGCACCCGAACATAACGAGACAGATTTGGGGTACATTGTCTTCTCTGGCAACGATTGTCGCAAGTTCAAGGGCACCATCAATTGCACAAGTCTGAAGTGGAAGAATGTAGCAATCACTGGTCACAAGCTCGTGGCACGATCATCATCCGACGCACAAGTCACTTGGGGAAAAGCTGGAGTGTTGGTTTAGAAGGCATATTCTGAACCATAGCTAGCGACTGCGTTATCCACCAAATATCAGCAAACTTATCGCGAAGGTGGTCGCGAAACCGAGTGAGCGAGAAGCGCATCGTGGCCGTACTACCTCCGTTTGCAGCACGCCATATCAGCAACCGCTAATCGTTCCTATGTCGGATCAGTACAGTATTCCCGCAGAGAATTGACCACGGGTTGAGCGCACCAGGCCAATCCATATACGCCAACGATACCCATCGGCCATTGCCAACACCTCCGGAGACCTTGGCCCAGCGCCTTCACTCATGTCAGCACAAGAGTTCTTCCCAAGTCACGTCATGACTTACTTGTCTCCATCCACCTCAGTAGTACCAGACGTGGTGTAGCAGCTTAATTTGATCTTGGTACCCTTGGGATATTGACCCGGAGCCGAGCAGGTCGTCTTCGGGCACGTTCGATAGCGCAGCCCGTCGACGGCGACAGTTGCGTCAACGACGGCGCGCTTGTCCATCTGGGCCGCAGGAGCGGCCAAGGTGACCGATGAGAAAAGAGCGAGCACAACGGTCGTAAGCTTCATGATGTACTGATTTCGATGGTTGGCAGGAGAAGATACGAACAAGTTTGGATTGATCGAAGGAAGGACATAGACGACTGCGAACGGCTCTTTATAGCCCAAATTGCGATATCCCCCTCTTTCATATTTGCAGGCGCTCGCATTCGTCGTGTCATCCAGTCGCACGATGCAAGAACTATTGTGGGGTCCGCATTTCTTCCTTCACTTTCTCTATTTCTGTAGTCCCCGATAGATGCAGATTCGAGAACTTCGTCCAACAGATATGTCCCTTACGAGTTTCATCCTCGCGTTGCTCGCATAGCTCTACATATTGAGGCGGTCCGCGCTGCCTCTTGTTGCACGAGGGTTCAGCTTTAATTTGGCCCTCGTATTCATCCATTTGGCCCCGAACACAACTTCTACGTGCCAGACGCACTTCAACTCATCCAGACGATGTATTTATAGTCTCCTTCTCATATCACTATACTCTTACATAGTAAGTCCTTACGAGTCCTAAGTGTAGACATCACTGATGACATGACCCCATCCAGCCATATGACTTCCTTGAATTCCTCCAGCCATTTTTCCTCATCTCAGTTCATCATGCAGACCAAAGAAATGCGACACTTTGTGAGAATATGGGACTTTATTCACCCAGTCGCACTACTCAACCTTAGCAAGCCATCCCTAGCTGGCTACCTTGACGCCCTTTTCTGGACCACTTGGTTAAGGCGCACTGGGATGTGTCATTCAAACAGACTTTCCAATGACATAATAGCACCAGAGATGACTTTTAGGCCGTGGGGATTGCGTTGCGTTATGATAAACTCGAAGCCACTAGTCTTGGATATAGCTAACTCAGGCCCCCTTTGCCTGTCCGCACAAAGCCATTCAGTAGATGCTTTGGGAGCAGAAGACTGGTCATGCGATCCTTTCAATGCGGTATCAGACAGGTTTGATAGCTGTCCATCAATCTGAAAGGGCGTCAAGACCCACACTTCCGTTTGTTTGTTGTGCTGCCTAGTCACGTGCATGACTCAGCCTGGACCACCTGCAGCAACTGACAACTCGAATGCGCGCTATAACCTCTGTTTCTTTCCTCTTAACGTCTCTTGTCATTCTCTTGACGGAACCGAACCTCGCGACCGCAACCTCGCAGCACCTCGTCGTCATGACGCAGTACCAAGCTAACACGGTTCAGTCACGCTCACTGCGACGTCGCCTCCTCAAGGACATCGCGGAGATCGAACAAGATCCTTATCCCAACGTCCGCATTCACTTCCAGGACAACGACATCACAAAAGCGTGTCTTGTTCTCACTCCGGAAGGACAGAAGCCACTCCACCTCAAGATCCGCTTCACCGGCCGATATCCGCTGGTGGCGCCCGACGTCACGATCCAAAGCGCAATCATCCATCCAAACGTCTTCAGCGACTATGTTTGCGCCACCATGCTGAACACCGATGAGGGCTGGACGCCGGCGTATACCCTCAAGGGTATCGCTATCCAGCTGCTGAGCTTCTTCTCTAGTGATTCGCTAGAGCAAGATCATGGTAATCGCACTGTCGATCTGGCTTGGTATCGGCAGCAAGAAGCTCAAACGTTGGGAGAAGATCGCTTCAAGTGCTCTCTGTGTAGATTTGGAGAAGACTCGTCACCAGTACCAGCTGGTGGAATGGAGGTCGACTCACCCAGACGAGATGTTGTCGCCCCAGCCCCTAGCCAGCATCAGAGAGGCCCCTCGGGGTTGTTTAGGCTACCAGACGAGATCCTTCTCGAGATCCTCAGCAATTCCAAGACCGTTGACGTTTTGGCCTTTGCCGACGCCATTCCCTTCATTAAGTACAAGATGAACTCCTACGACTTCATCCGCATTCGCGAGCTGCAATGCTTTTGTCTCAAAGAATCATTCCTCGACGCCAAGCTTGGTATTGGTATCGCCGTGACAGGCGGTAACCGGCCGGTCTTCCGAACAGAGTTTGATCTTTTGAGTCACGAGGCGTTCTACAAGCACCACATCCGACGCAGCGTTCAGGGTGTTAAGTTCGATATCTGGCTACCTCTACCCCTGAGCCGACGCCACTGGAATCAAGTTAGAGATCATGTGATGGAGAGCACGCTGGATATCCATAGGACTGCGAACATCACGAACCCTGGAGCTTGCTATGTGGATATCCTGTATCATACTATGAACACCGTTGTCGTTCAGTTCTCATCAGATGCGGAGAGCTACAGCGGCCCTGACGCACGCAGCACCTTGAGTCACGCGTCAGAGAAGGCCGTCGACGCGTATTTCGGTCTCTTCCACCTACTGCTATGCCTGGCGATCGAGAACTCTCACATCACTGACAGTGCCAACAACACGATCAGACGCTTCATGGCCGGTCCGCGCAACAAGGCAAACTTCCCCGATCTCGGTCACGTTCTCATAGCAGCTCTCATCTGCGACGACGGACTTACCGAAGACCTGACGTATGAGATCATCGAAGAAGCCATCATTCGCAACGTCGTCTGGATGCTTGATGAGAAGGGCGCTGGTATGGCCGAGCTCGCATACCTGGAACCCTCCAAGATCTCCGAATACCGTACCAGCAAGACATACGCTGCCTCTCCCACCTCATACCGCCTCATGATGTTCCTGAAGATGTTCAGCGCAGCAGCCCGTCCGCCCGGTAAGACCCTGGTTGAGCTTCGCGACTCGTTGTTTGACGCCCATGGGGCTCCTCCGCCGGGTACCTCAACGCGCATGGCCGAGGACATTCGCGAGATCCAGCAGTTCGACGCCTTTCCGCAGTTCTTGGCCAAGATGGGTCTCAAGGATTTGCCTTCTCAGCCTCAGTTCACTTCGTTTCTTCGACGCACCATAACCGACAGTGTCGCCGCTGGCTACTCAATCATGCCCCTGAGCCAGAGCCGACTTTACCTCTTGCGACAAGAGGAGGAACGCTACGTGGAGAAGTCGGAAGATTTGCATGTCTCGCGGGATGATCACTGGTGGTACGAGAACAACAGTTTCAGAAACCCGTCTTTCTTCCCAAATCGCGGCGGAAGAGGTGGTGGTAGATGGGATCGGGGCACGCGTGGTGGCAGGGGCCGTCGGTACTAGGTAGATGCTTTTGTGGACTCTCTTGGCTTCCAAGATTGTAAAGTGCGAGAATCTTTGCGCAAGGGCTCGGCAGCTTGACGCTCGATGTAGATAGTACCTTGCAGTACGATAGCTCATTTCAGCTCTTACTGTCCGTAGAATCAGCATTTCATCAACATCTCCCTGCTTCCTCGTGACGTCGCCTCTTACGAACTAGTTCAGAAGACGGGTAAACGGCCTGACTAGCATTATGTAGCATCTAGACTTCAGCCAAGTAGTCGAATGTGGGGAAAGGCGCAACAACGTCATGTCGCATGCTGTACCACAAGGCAGGTATTGGAGAGCACCGCACCTTAAGTTCTGGTCACCTCTTCCTCCTCTCCGACATCCCTACAGAGTCAGCCTTCATAACGACTCCATCCTTGCCTTAGCTTCTCTTCACATTTCACATCATGTCAGGTATGCTTTGATTGACGAGTGATCTATGCTCCAGTAGCTCACAGCGTTCAGACCAGCTCGACGACAAGTTCATGAACTCCGGCGGCGGTGGTAGCGCACCACCTCCCAAAGCATCGGGCGACAAGGGCGATTCATCAAAGAAGGACGGAGACAAGAAGGATGGCGGCAAGGGCGAAGAGAAGAAGGGCTGAGAGGCATCGGGGATGAGGTGGCTGGTAGCGGGGTTGGAGTTCGTCGATCAGGGACGCCTCGGTTGACGCGTCGAAACGCGCGACGGGATGCGCAAGCCTAAACACGTAGTCACGAACAATCGAACAGCTCAATGAAATACGATTATTGAGCATTGATGTCAAGTGTGTCGCCGCCCAATGATGCAGGACGCTCGGTGATGACTTCCGAGTCGTCATCTTGACGTTGACGCAACGCGACGTTCTCATGACGTCTACACACTGTTCAAAAGAACTTCATCTCGCACAAATCTCCTGCTGAGGACCCAAGTACCATAACTCCACAGCATCAGTCCCAGCGAAATCACCATGCCGAGTACGTCTCCCGCGCCTTCCACGTCATTCCTCTTCGCTAACATCCTATTTCAAGACCAGGTCAACGACCCCTCAAAGAACAGCGAAGACACCTTTGGTGTGCAAAAGTCCGCTAAGACGCCTCAAAAAGCCGCACAAGACCAGGAAGACTACGAGGCGCAGAAAGAACATTCGAACAGTGGCAGCAACACGCATTCGGGGACAGGCATGGAATACGTTGATCGGAAGAACATCAAGGGCGATGAGAAGCAGAGGAGAGAGGGGAACTGAGTGGCGCGTCATTCCTTAATACAAATCGAATTCAGATCTCTGCCTAAGTTGTGACTAGGGTAGCAACTAGTTAAGTCTAGTGTAAATAGTAGGTATAAGAAGCTTAAGCACAAAATTAATAAGCTTAAGTAATAACTTTATATTATATACTAAGAAATTAGAGATGTTATTATACTTTTAAAAGACTATAACTATATTAATCTAGTATATATAGTTACCTATAATATAGTACTTATAAGCTTTAAAGTTATATATTATTTTAGTATAAGTATATAAAAGTTCTAGAGTATAGTACTAGTAAAGAATATATAAAATAAAAGATTAATATACTTCTAGTATAGTAAGTAGATAGAAATAATAAAAAAACTAGTTTTTAGATTTTTTAATATATACGCTATTAGTAATAGTATTACTTATAAAGATATTATACTTTATAATAATTAGTAAAATCTTTATAGCTTATATTATTACTTATAGTAAAAAAGTATATAATACTAAGTTTTATAAAAATAAAGCTTAATAATATTATACTACTTTAGGTAAGATAACTTATATTTAGTATATAGCTTAGTAATATAATATAAAAAAAGCTATCTAAGTAGTATTTAAAACTAAGTAATATAAAATAAACTAGTTACTATAAGCTTATAGTTATTATAAAGAAAAGATACTTATAAAAAAGTAATAGAATTTATATAGATTTTATAGTCTTTATTTATAATCTTAAATAATAATAAATAAAGAGTAGTATTTATACTCTTAATTATAGTAATATTATAAGATTACTACTAAGTAAGTAAGTATTAGTTTAAGATAAGATTATATAAACTTTTATAAAAGTTATATTAAGATTAGATAGTTAAGTTAATTTAAATTTAAAAGTTATTATAGTATAAAGAAAAAAATCTACTCTATAGAGACTATATATAAGTAGAGTAAGTATATAAACTACTTAGCTAAGTATCTAAACTATAATATATTCTTTCTTTAAAATACTTAAAGTTCTAACTAAGTATATAAGCTAGCCTAGTAGCTATAAGTTTAATACTTTATAGGCCTTAGGTTCTTTATATTAATAAAGCACCTAATAAAGTATATATAATAAAAAAAACTAGTAACTCTCTTTATAAGAAGTTACTAGAAGAGTTAGTAAGAATAGTAAGAGCTCTTTAATAGAGATACTTACTATAGTTTCTTTAAGCTAAGTAGAGTGCTATTAGAAAAATACTAACTATATAAAAGTAGTAAATTATAAGTATTAGAGTCTAGACTACTTATAGAAGTTAAAGTTAAGTAAAGATATATATTAGAATTAGTAACTTAATAAGCTTTAAAAGCTTTATAGTTAAAGTAATTATTAAATAACTAGCTAGTTCTTCTTAAGTATACAAAGTCTAATAAATAAAGTAAAGTAACTATAATTTTCTTATTATTATTATAATTATAGAAAGTAGCGTAAAGTTCTAAGTAGCTAGAATTATAGTTATAGAAGTTTTATACTAACTTCTTACTTCTATATAAGTTATAGTAGAGTTACTAGTTATCTAACTAGTTATTACTAATCTATTCTACTTTATATTATAGATAACTTTATTTACTAGTATATAAGTTAATTATATAGCGTACGTAAGAGTTAAGTACTTAAATAATAGTATATTTAGTATTACTTTTATTATTAAGGTAAACTTTAAAAAAAGTAATATTACTAGCTTATAGCTAACTAAGTAGAGCGTTATTTTTATATACTTAAAGTAGCTAAAAGTAAAAAG
The DNA here is from genome assembly GCF_023758085.1 of Alternaria hordeiaustralica. Taxonomy (NCBI): domain Eukaryota; kingdom Fungi; phylum Ascomycota; class Dothideomycetes; order Pleosporales; family Pleosporaceae; genus Alternaria; species Alternaria hordeiaustralica. Next base: position 1,945,450 of record NW_026056773.1, on the reverse strand, counting down.
TAAAAAATAAGCTTTTTAGACTAGCTAAAAGATCTAGTTTATAAGCTATATTATCTATTATATAAGTAATTTAATATAGCTTTATATTCTTATAGTTTAGTAACTTTACTAGTTACTTAGTTTTAATATATCTTGCGTTAAGAAGTATCTAGTTACTAATATTAAAGTAGAGTATAAAGTACTAATTAATATTAGTAAACTTATATATTTTTTTATATAACTAGATAAGTTTATTATATAAGAATTATTATATTTATTTAAGATAAGTAATAAGTATATTAGTATTACGCTACTATACTTAAGTAGTAGATAGTATATTAGTAATATAAGTAGATTCTAAACTACTATAAAGCTAGTAGCTCTTAGTAGCCTAAAATAAAAAAACTCTAGTTACTAAGCTTACTACTAAATTAAACTTAAATTCTACTAAAAGTAGTAACTACGTCTAATTATTCTATAAGTAATTAATATAAAAGTATAAGTACTATTTAAAATCTATATTAGTATTCTTAGTTTAGCTATTAGTTTCTAAGTAATATAAAGTTAATAACTTTAGCTAGATACTAATATAGTTATAAAGTTACTTCTAGAAATATAATATAAACTAGTAGCTATAGTTACTAATAAAAGTTTTAAAGTAACCTTTTTTTTTCTATATATACTTAAAAAACTTATTAATAACTATAAGTACTTTTATATTTTCTATAGCTATAAACTTTTTTTTTTAAATAAATAGTTAATAATAACTATAATATAGTAATAAGATTATCTATACTATTTAAAGAAGAGTAGAAAGATAATAAAGTTAATAGAGATATTTTTCTAGTATCTAGCTAGTATAAAAAAAGAATATAGTAGGCTATATTTAGCTTTATAGTTAGTTTTAGATTACTAGTAAATAGTATAGTAGTTTATAAAATAAGTAATAGTGTTAGTTATATCTTACTAATAATACTACTTACTTACTTATTAGTATATAGTAGTATAGCTACTATAATCTCTAAGAAGAGAGTTATAAATATTCTTAATAATATAAGTATAGAGCTTCTTACTAAAGAGTACTATAAGTTAATTATTTTTTATAAATAGCTTACTATTATTACTAGCTTTAATATTACTAAGCTCTAGCCTTACTTCTTCTATAATAAAATAATATAGAATATATTAGTTACTATTAAGTAACGCCTTATAAATAGTAGTAAGATAAATATTAAAAAGATAGAGCTAGTCTATTAGCTTCTACGTAGAGACGCTATTTATATTAGATATATTATTATATAGATTATATTCTTTATAAAGAGAAAGTTAAGTAAGCTAAAGTATATTAGTCTTAGAGAATAACGCGCTCTTACTAGCTTCTTAAATAAGTAAAAGTAAAAAGAGAATATTATACTTACTTTTAGTAAGGTAAAGCTTAGCTAGTTAAATAGCTTTATAGCTTCTTCTATTTTATTAGTAGTTACTAAGAAAAGTCTAATACTAGTATTATACTCTATTATTAAATATATAGACTAAAAGGTTATCTATTTATTTAGTAAGACTATTAGATTTTATACTTTATTTTCTAAAATAATACTTAACTTTAAAGTTAAACTCTTCTAGAAACTTAGCCTAATAAGCTTATCTCTAATTTAGATATTTTTTAGACTTAAAATATTTAAGCTCTTTATAATTAGTAAGAACTTCTATAAAGTCTAATATACTAGTAAGCTCTAGTTACTACTTTTTAAATACTTTTATAATTACTAAAAGCTTCTTATTATAAATCTTATAGTTATACTTTATAGATATTATTTTTTTAGATAAGTAAACTACTAGTCTTATACTATTATTAGCTTAAACTTAAGATAGTATAGCTATATATATATAGTTAGATATATTTATCTTAAGAATACTCTTTAGATCTAAGTTAAAGTAAGCTAGTATAATATTACTATAAAACGCTATTTTTAGTACTATAAAAACGCGCTTAGTATTAGAAGTTATTTAGAATTCTTTAGAATTCTCTTAAGTAAAATATATAAAAGGCTTTATAATTTCTAAGAATTTATAAATAAAGTATTTATAAAAGTTAGTAAATTCTAGAAAAGCTTATATATTTTTTAAAGTATAAGATAGAGTCTAGTCTTAGATTACGCTAATCTTATTAGAATCTATCTTAATACTATTTATAGTAATAATTAGACTAAAAAATTTAATCTCTTAAGTTATAAACTTAGACTTTAGAATATCTATAAGTAGACTAGTATTAGAAAAATAGATAATAATATAGAAGAGATAATCTTTATATTTCTTAAAAGTCTTACTAAAAATAATAATATTATCTAAATATACTATATAGAATTTATTAAAATACTTATATAGTATATTATTAATATACGTCTAGAAAGTATCTAGACTATTATATATACTAAAGAGTATTACTATATATTAGTAGAGACTATATAGCGTAATAAATATAAAGAAATACTTATACTTTTTTTTAATTTATATTTTATTAAAAGCTATAATTATATCTACTTTAAAAAAGTAATAAGCTTTAGAAAGCTTTATAAGTATATTATAAATAAGTAGTAGTATATTATAGTTTTTAATAGTATATATATTTAGTTCTTAGTAGTTAATATAGATATAAATACTACTACTAGGCTTATATATAATAAGAAAAGATATAGCTTATTTAGAAGTACTATATTTAATATATCTCTTTTATAATATATTATTAATATAAAGCTTTACTACTTTTGCTTTATTATATAATAATAGGCGTAGGTACTAAAATAAAAGCTTAGAAAGTCTACTAGTATTAAAGTTAAGCTAAATCTTAATATAATAATCTAGTTTATCTCTCTAAGAAGGCACTTTATTAGTTTCTCTTAGGTTAAATCTAGAATATAAAAAATAAAGAATACGTAGAAACTTAGCTAGAATTTTATTCTTAGATATAAGTAGATACTCTATCTAATTATAGAATTTATTAAAGTTTTTAAAAAAGACCTTAGCTCTAGCTATATATAATACCTAAGTATTAGACTATTTCTAATTAGTTATATTATATAAGTAATTAACTTCTTCTATAGTAGTAAGATATACTTTATTACTACGTGTTACTAAGATAAAAGCTATTTAACTAGAGATTATTACTATATTAAGTAGAAGAGAAGCCTTTAGATAGTAGGCCTTCTTAAGTTTATAAAGTAGTAAAAGAGAATATTTATAATACCTACTACTTTATATAGTATAGAGCTTATAGTTATAGATATACTATTAGAGGTAGTAATTAGAATTAAAGATAAAAGTTATAGTTTTCTAATTTACCTAAAAGTTATATATCTAGAACTATAGTATATCTAGTATAAGCTAAACACTACTAAGTTAAGTAATATAAGCTAAAACTTATTTCTTATAGTTATTTATTAAGACGTTTACTTATATTATATAAGTAATACTAGTAACTTAAGTACTATTAGCTAATTCTAGTATTCTAAAAGTATATAAAGGTATTAGATTATAATAGTAAATACACGTATAAGTCTTATTAATAAAGATAGAAGTATAATCTAAATTACTTATAATTTTAATATATATAAAAGATTATTATAAAAGAGATATAATTTCTTTAAAAACTAACTATTATTTAACTAAAAAAAGATATATATTACTATATATAGTAGTAGCTATAATACTAAAGACGTAAACTACTAGCCTAAAAAGCTCTTCTAAGAGCTTAATCTAATTAAGAATAGCTTTTAGAGTAAAGTTAGATTTATTATTATCTTTATTATTATAGTTTTAAATAGTAGAAAATAGAGTAAGTAAAATTATTAAAAGTATACTAGAAGACTTCTTTACTTTATTAGAAGACTTATACTTATAAAGTCTCTAAAAGTAACTATTACTAGAAATAACTAGTTTTCTAAGTAGTTAATAGTGTTATTAGCGCTTAATAAGAAAGTAGAACCTTATATTAAGTTTACCTAGATAGTAGCTTTAGAAATAGACTTTCTATTCTTTATATAAGTATTATTTAATACTTATAAGACTTTTAGAAAATATTCTATAAATATAAGCTTAGACTTACTTTTATAAAAAGCTTTATTAGACTTAAAAGTATAGCTTTAGTAGTAATACTAATAGTAATAGCTTATATTAGTAAGAACTTAGGTTTTAGTAAGAGTACGCGTTTTATATATATTTACTATAATATAATAAGTATATATATTTATACTAGTAGTAGTATTAGAAATAGTAATACTAGTAGTATTATAGTTATTACTATTATTACTATTACTACTATAACTAGAGTTTAAGTAACTAGTAGTAGAGTAAAAAGTAGAATATAGCTACTTTATATAATAGAGCTTCTTACTAAAAGCTTACTAGTTATTATTATAATAGTTATTATTAAGAAAAGTTTCTATCTTACTTCTCTAAGTAGTAGAGAGCTTCTTAGTAAGCTAGAAGAGCTTCTTTTTATTACTCTACTTTAGTAGTATAATACTAGACTTAAAGTAGACTAAGTAGATATTAATAGACTTATCTAGCTTTATAGTAGTTTTATTATTATAAAAAAGTTAGGCGTTAATATAAGTATTTATAGAACTATAGTACTTATCTAAGATATTCTATACTTACTAAAAGAATATAAACTTCTTACTTCTCTCTAGGCCTAAGAGATAGAGCCTATAGTATACTATTTCTAAGATTATATAATTATATAATTACGTAATAATACGTTACTATATTAGACTTTAAATTTAAACTTAAAAAATCTCTAATATAAGCCTAGATTTGTAACTTATAACCTTATAATACTTATATCTACACTACTAATATAATAATTACTACGCGCGTAATTATAATATACTAACTACTTTATATTTATAATATAATACTAATAGCTATCTAGATTATTAACTAGTAGTATTAAAGCACGTCTTACGTAACTACTAATACTAAAAAGTAATCTAGTAAGTCTAACGCTAGTATAAAGCCTCTAAGATAACCTAAGATATCTATATAATTACTAGTAACTTATATTTTATATATAATTATTTCTAAGCTTAGCTATATTAGCTACTATATTATATAACCTCTATAGTCTAATACTATACTCTTTATATATCTAGCGCCTTCTAAATTACTTAAAGTATCTTTTACTTCTAAGCTATAAATTTATTATCTACTATATAATTAATAAATACCTACTTATTAAGTATTACTAGCGCTCTATCTAAGCTTATAGCTAGTTTATTATCTAGTATCTAAAGCTAGTTAAACTATTTAATAGTAATTATATAAATAGTAGAAGTAAAGCTCTTTATATAGATAAGAATAAATATATCTAAAAGGTATATACTTACTACGCGTCTTAGAGTATTAATCTAGGCTATAATATTAATATTATTATAGTTAAAATTCTTACTCTAGTAGTATATAAGCTATATATTAGTAGCTAAAGTCTTTAGAGTAGCTATTATAAAGTAGCTAGTAGAGACTATAAAGTTAATTAAGCTACTTTTATAAGTAGTAAGTACCTATAGTAAAAAAGCTTTTATTACTCTAAGCGCCTAAGTATTCTTAATAATATAGATTTCTACTATAAGTATAGAAGAGAAGTTAATCTAAACTAAGTATTACTTATTAAGAAAGAAGTAAAGTATATTAGAGAATAGAAATAGAAGTATTAAGAAGTTAGAAAAAAATATTTATAGTAAAAAGAAGTATCTAAGTATATAGCTTTTTATATAAAAATTTATATAAGATAGCTATTTTCTAAACTATAGTATTAATCTTTATAAAGATATTTACCTTTATTCTAACTATAGTTATCTACTTACTTCTATAGCTAATAGAGAGACTTTTAGTTAATATTATACTACCTTCTAAATTTTAGCTCTTTTACTAATAAGAGCTACTTATTATTACTATTAGCCTCTACTTAGCTCTAAAAGCTTATCTAGATATATATTTCTAAAATTTTAATATTTTTATAGTTTTATAGCTTACCTATTACTACTTCTAAGTTCTCTAAGTTCTTTAGAAAAGCTTTTATTACTATTACCTTTTATAAGTATATTACTATTATTATTAAAGTACTATATCTATAGTAAATATTATAAAGAAAGTTTTATTAATATCTACTACTATATTATAGTAAATATAAAGTATTTAAAAAATATACTTATATTAAGATTACTATATAGAGTTACTAGACTACATTTTATTACTCTACTCTATATTAATATTCTACTATAATAAACTTCTTACTAGAGATAGTTTAACTATTACTAATATTATTCTAGGTAATATTAGTAACTTTATTATAGAGATAGTTAAGTTATTTTATATTATTATTTTTAAAGAAGTATAAATAAGCGTAGAACTAACTTATAATATCTAGCTTCTACTTAGTATATTAGCTAGGCTTAGTACTAGTAGAGCTTATAAAGAAAGTAAGCTTAGACTACTTAGCGTAATAGTAATTAGAGTTATAGATAATAAAAATAGTAAAGTTAGAAGTAGTTTAGCGCGTAGAAGAGACTAGGCTTTAGTTAGTATAATTAAAGTTTATTTACTAGTAAGAAGCTTTATAAAAAGAGTATAGAGAACTATTAAAGTTTTTAAAGTTAGAGCTATTAGATTTCTTAGATTTATCTACTACTTTTTTATAAAGTACGTAGTTCTCTTTATAAACTTTTATATAGTTAGCGTACTTTTAAAAGTATATTTTTTTATACTTATTTTTATAGATAGTAACTTTAGTAATCTTTTATATATTTTAGTAAGTGCGCTATTTATTATATTATTAGTTACTATAAACCTTATCTTAGAGAATATAGAGTTATTTCTTAAAGTTAATAAGATAGATATCTAAGTTCTTAATATTATTTTTAGTAATCTCTAACTTATATACTAGAGTAACTACTTCTTTCTTATACTATTAGTAAGCTAACTTCTTATTAACTAAGTCTTTCTCTAGTTTAGTAATATATATACTAAACTAGCTTATATTATTATAGAGAGCGTAAATAGTATTAAATATAAGATTAAGAAAGTAGATAGCTTTCTAATTAAAATAGTTCTTTAGTAGAGTTTTATTAAAGTTACTAACGTAAGTTTCTTTACTATTTAAGCTATATTTATAGACTAATAGAATATAATAAACTAATTCTAGTTTTAGAGTTACGTAGCTATTATATAGTTATTAAGTAAAGTTAGTATTATAGGCAGCGCTTATAAATAGCTTAGTAGTTAGAGAAGATAAGTATAATAACTAGTATATCTATTCTATTTTAGTATTACTATTATTAATATTTCTCTAAAAGAATATAAACTAGTTAGTATTATATATAGCGCTATTACGCTTAAAGTAAAAAAGTAAAATAAAAAAAAAGTTATAGTAAATATCTTACTTAGAGCGCTATATAGTAATCTTAGAGTTAAAGAATACTTTCTTATAGTATATAACTATATTATTTTTCTAAAGTAGATTCTTAGTAGAGTTTTTATTCTCTAAAAAGTTAATAAAAAAGTATTTACTCTAAGATTAAAAGTTCTCTTAGTATAAGAAATTTAAAGCATTACTAAAGTTATTATTAAATAATCTTAAAACTAGAGAGTTACTAGTACTATATAAGTTAGTATTTCTATATAAGTAGAGTAACTAAAGAGATACTAAAAAGATAGAGCTACTAATAGTAGTTTTTATTACTTAGGTATTCTAAGTAGATATAGAGAAGAACGCTAGAAAGAGTATAAAAAAAAATATATAAGAGTTAAATAAGCTACCTAAAAAGCTACTACTACTACCTAGAGTATAAGTAGTAGAGAATATAGTAAAAGTAGCGTATAAGAGAACACTACTACTACTACTACTACTACTAGTAACTAGTAAAGAGAATAGCGTAGCGCTAATAAGCTTAGATATAAGCTTAAGAGTTATTTTCTAACTAGTTTTAGTAATTTAGTTAAGTAGAGTTTAAGTATTTATATTCTAAAACGCTATAGCGTTTAGTATAATAGCTAATATATTAGGTAGAGTATAAGCGCTTAATTATTATTAATTATACGTTTTTAAAGATTACTAAAGATAAACTTAGCCTATTACGCTAGAGTTACTAATATAATTTAAAGACTATAATAATATATAAAAGTTATATTAAGATTAGATAGTTAAGTTAATTTAAATTTAAAAGTTATTATAGTATAAAGAAGAAGATCTACTTTATAAAAACTATATATAGGTAGAGTAAGTATATAGACTACTTAGCTAGGTATCTAAACTATAATAACTTTAGCTATATATTTATAATAAAGTTAGAATCTTATACTTCTATATAATCTATCTACTAGATACTAATAATAAATACTTAATATAGAGCTAGAATTAAGAAAAAAAGTATATATAGTTTTACTATCTTAAAATATTTTCTTTTTATAAATAAACTTATAAAAAAAAATACTAAGTAAGCTTATTAAGTAATAGTAAAAGCTTACTTTATAATACTATAAAGTTATCTAAATCTAGGTATTTACTACTAGTTAATACTTTATTACTAGCCTTAAATACTTTTATAAATAGCTATTATAGCTTATCTAAAGTAGCTTTCTATTAGCTTTTTTTAAAACTAAAAAATCTTTCTACTTCTATAGTTTAGCTATAACTTTCTCTAATACTTATTAAAGTTATATAATACTTATTATATTTACTTTTTACTATAGTTTTATTAGCGCTATAAGAAAATAGAAGCTATAAAAAATAAGCTTATTTTTAGTCTCTAATAAGTTTATTATAGTTTATATTAACTTTAGTAGAAACGTATTACTATACTTTTACTATATTATAGTAATATATTTATATACTTTAGACCTTTTATATAATATTCTCTATAGCTTTAAAAGTAGCTTTAAGCTTAACGCTTAACTTAGTAAGAGTAGAATATTACATGCTAGTAGGTTTATTTTTAAGAGATTTAGCAATACTGCTTAGAGGCTCTGTAGCAGCTTAATTAGCTAAGTATATAGCATCTAACTTAATGCCTTTCTTGCACTCTCTGCAAAACTAACCAAAGGGCTCCTATTGGGCAACAGCTGCCGGCATCGGGATGCCGATGAACCCAATCAACATAATCAAGAGCCAGAGGATTATCTTAATAGCGCCGAAGATGAGGAGGAAGGCCAACTTGGCAGCGGCAAGGGAAAGGATAAGAAGAACGATCCCAAAGAACAATATGGCAAGGCCCTGCAAGATTGTTTTCACCACCTCCAATAGAACCTGAATGCCGGGTTGTGAAGTCAGCAAGTGCATCATACACGCTGTATACCAGATTATTACGTACCCAAGATCGGCGGTAGAGAAGTTCTCGCATCTCTCCATAAGAATTCGTGGTGGTGGACTTTCTTGTATGAGTTCCGCTGCTAGATTCGAGGCCCTTTTCCGCGGCGCTGATATCGACCAGGCTATCTTTTTCGTCTTGGCTAACAGTTTGAGACATCGTTGCGATACTGCTTTGAAGAGTTTCGATGCAATGTATTGGGAGGGAGGAGGTACTGAGCCCATTCGGCAGGGCACAGCAGGGCTTTCAAGGTGTGCAGTGATGTCCGGGTAGCGAGACACGCGACCGTGGAGCCCCAGGAGGAGGTACTCTGGTTCTGCCCATGATTAGCAACACTCGCGCAGATCGAGCAGTGAATCACTCAAAATGCATGCAATCTACAGAGACTCGCAATACTGACAAGACAATAGGCGTGTCGGCGGAATCTTGTTCATATGTGCCTGTTGCTTTGAACAGCTCCAATAGAAATTACACCCCAAATGTCATGGAATGTGTGGGCCTAAAAATACGTACTTGGTAAGTCAGTCCGACGATAGAAAACAAGCACATAGTCTGCAAGTGCCCTGACCCAACGTCACTTTTGAGATAAACATGAAAAGCTCGATATGCGTACACCATCCAGTTCAAATGTCGACACGGCATCTAGTATTAGAGCACACGGCTGGCATCCATCTATATGATTACAGTCTTGCCCACATGTCCACAATACAATTCTCAATTTGGTACGAGCCACTCCTGAATATCCACACAATTATACCGTTAGCCTCCAGGGGACAGAACGCTCAATCAAATCCCTTCCAACCACACTTGAAATGGCGCTGCCATCCAGTGTACCCTTTATACATGGGTTGCCAATCTGCCGCGTTGAGATCCTGGCACCACATGTCTTTGGAAACCAGAGGAGCCTTCTTCTTGTTATCCTTACAAGCTTGCTCGCAAGTCTGCAGCCTCCATGGGTCACTTTCGATGCGATTTTCTGTTGTCATGTAAGGCCTGCATGGGATGCCCGGCATGGAATCGCAGCCGGTGACCTTCTTGCGGATCTCAAAATTGACTTTGGCCATATCACCATTGTGTGCTAGGAAAAGTTAGCGCGTGTCTAATAAGGCGATAAAAGAGTTCACTTACGTTCATATACGGTCACGTCAACTCCAAAAGGCATTGAATCACCGTACGGACGATTAACGCTCTGGATGTAGTCGGTGATTTTCGAGTCCTTGTTGTAACCGCGTACATTGTGGAAACCCGCGTGGAAGCCATTGGGATCGTACAAGTCCCATCCTAATTCCGCGTAGTCGTCGTACAAGAATTGCTGAAATTCCACTGTCCAGTGGCCGTTCCTGTCCATAGGTGTATGGCTAGGAGCTGGTGCTGCCGAAGTGGTGGACGACGAAGAACTGGTGGACGACGAGGACCTGCTAGACGACGAGGAACTACTAGACGATACCTTGGAAGAGCTTTTTGAGGTTGATGAACCCATGCTAGAGTACGTCCACGTGTTTGATGGCTCATCGGGATTGTTGTTTCCCTCATCATCATCCAAAGAGAGCGGTGCTCGGGTACATGCTGGGGCGTCGGAAGTTAGCGTGCCGGTAGTAGTCAGCGTTGTCGTGGTGTCGTAGCCTTTAGCCGGCTCGCAGATGGTCCTCGTGGCATCGATCAGCGGCAGACATACAGATGTAACCATCGTGGATGATGTACCACCGCCGAAGAAGCTATAGCTAGAAGGCATGGACGAAACGTCAAAACCCTCCGTGCACATGACGAAGCGATCAGTGATGGTGGTCCGCATGTTGTCGTCGCAATCTTCTGGGTCTGGTTGGTCCGCCGGTTTAGTTGGCGCAGGGCCAGGCTTCGGCCCACAACCGCCCGGAACGGTACAACCTGGGAGGCTACAAAGTTCTGGCGGGCATGGATCACACCCTGTTGGACCTGGACAGTATCCGTCGGCGCCTATGATACCCGTAGGCCGCGGGCCGGTATGACAACCGAAGAAGATGCACGGGTCACAGCCGAAGATACCACATGGAATGGTGAGCGAAATGGGCGGAACGACATCTTCAGGGCAGCCAGGCCCGAACCCTAGTCCCGCCCACCCGCATCCACACCCGAAAAGCTTACATTTAGGGTTCGTAGGTTTTGGAAACGATGTCGGCTTTGGCTTTGGCGGCTTGACTGATGGATCGTCATTGTCGCTATCGCTAGGACTGTCGCTGTCGTGATCCTTGTCACATTTGTGTGGGACACAAAGGCAGAAAGGCCGCTTGAAGAGCAAGAATGATGCGAGTCTCTGTGTGACGCATGCAGCGATACAGTTCTCCTCTTTGCACTCGGGGTCGCTGTCTGTAACAGAGTCTGGATCGCCTGGGTGACCATCCTTACCACCGTCGTCATCCGGGCCAAACCACCATAGATGACACCACTTGTAATTAGCTGGCTCAAGACATTCGTGCGGTGGTTCTTCATCGGGAGGGCGAGGGAACACATAGCCCACACAATACTTTAGGCACCACTCGAGGGAACGACACAATTCGGGACAGCCTACGCCTGTAGGCATCGGACTGGGAGGTATAGTGCTGCTCCCAATCACGATCGGAGCAGAAATGGAGCCACTTGCGGTGCTGCTTCCCGAGACACCAGGAGGGACGATGATGGAGCCGCTTGGGGTGCTGCTTCCACTCGGAGGGATAATGGTGATGCCATTCGAGGTGCTGCTTCCCGAGACCCCAGGAGGGACGATGATGGAGCCACTTGGGGTGCTGCTTCCCGAGACACCAGGAGGGATGATGATGGAGCCACTTGGGGTGCTGCTTCCCGAGACACCAGGAGGGACGATGATGGAGCCGCTTGGGGTGCTGCTTCCACTAGGAGGGATGATGGTGATGCCATTCGAGGTGCTGCTACCAGGAATTCCAGTGGGGATGACGATGGAGCCACTCGAGGTAGTGCTTCCCGTGAAACCAGGAGGGATGATGATGATGCCATTCGAGGTGCTGATACCAGGAATTCCAGTGGGGATGACGATGGAGCCACCCGAGGTAGTGCTTGCCGTGAAACCAGGAGGGATGATGATGATGCCAGTAGAGGTGCTGCTACCAGAAATCCCAGTAGGGATGATGATGATGCCTTCTACAGTAGTGCTGCCTTGGACTGAAGTCAATCGAGTGCTCGGGATTGCGCTTCCAGACGATTGTGCAGCCGAACTGCCTTGAGCACTTGACTGAGCCACAGAAGATGAGCCAGAAGGCGCGACGAGTGATTCAGACGCGGACACAGAGGTACTAGGTGATGCCGATGACCATGCAGTCGAAGTGCTACCGGCTTGGCTGCTCGATATACTCGTGGGCGCTACAGATCCCGCGGAAGAACTCCACGCTCCAGAAGATGGGGCGGCTGATGATCCAACGACTGAGCTTGTCGGGGCGCGGGAAGATGGTGCAGTAGAGCTTCCTTGAATTGAGGATGCAGTGGGGGGCGGCACAACGACACTTGAGCCAGCTTGAGAGGATATTTGACTGCTCCAAGCTGCGGTGGACGACGGGACAGAAGACGGCACGGAGGATGCCCACTGAGAAGACGAGGATGCAGCTTGAGAAGACGAAGACGCAGCTTGAGAGGACTGTTGACTGCTCCAAGCTGCGGAAGACGACGGGGCAGGAGGCGGCACCGAGGACGCCCATTGAGAAGACGAAGTTTGGCTGCTCCACACAGTAGAGGATGGCGGAACAGGTCCTTGCACTGATGATGGAGGCGCGGAGGCTTGCACCGAGGATGCCGACTGAGATGATGCAGCTTGAGACGAGGGCTGACTGCTCCATACCACTGAGGATGGAGTTGCGGAGCCCTGTACTGAAGACACGATCGATGGGGGTGGGACAGCGACTGCAGAGGACGGGCTCGCAGAGCCTTGCACCGAAGACACAATGGACGGTGGCGGGACAGCGACTACAGAGGATGCGGAAGGTCGAGGTGAGCCTTGTATCGAAGACACAATTGTAGGCGGTGGTATAGCGACCACGGAAGACGGAGGCGGGCGGGGAGAGCCTTGCACCGAAGACACGATGGATGGAGGCGGGACAGCAACCACGCTGGAGGCGACCGGGGGATAGTGGACGCTGGTCGGTGGAACGACGGTACCTTGTACAGATGTCGTGACCGAGATCGGGTCGGTAGGAATTCCGTATTGTCGGGGAATTAAGATGGACGAGGGATCCGCCGCACCCTGGATTTCAGCCTGTCCGCTGCCGACCGTAGAAGCGACCGTAGAGGATGGAGAGCTGCCGGCGTAGCCACCGGTAGCGGCCAGCCCTAGAAGAGTGAAGACGGAAAGGCGCATCGTCGGAAGCTGCAGTCGTCGTCCGCAATTGCTTCGATTTTGAAGAGGGCGAAAGAGGGTTGAGGAAGCGAGTGGAAGGCGCGGTGGAGGGGAAGCTGTACGAGGCCGGTGAGCGCGAGCTGATATACAACGGAAGAGCTAGGCACAAGCGCTAGTCGGGTGGTGAGGGTCTCGAGATTAGGGTCCGTGAGGAAGGCGCGACAGGGTGAGGGGCAAGTCCGCGTAGGCAACGGCGTGGCCAGCATGCTAAGTGAAAGAGTGTGCGGCCGCACACCGCTCGGCCTGGCAGAGGTGTCTAATGAATTGGAGCGCAAATATCTCTATCCTTGTCACCAAGAGAGACCGTGGCAAGAGCCTCGAGGTCATTCCTCTGAGCTTGTAGTCATTGAACCCAGTCCGTATCATCACTGCTCTTGCTCCTGGAAGTGACATCACGTTGTACTCTTAGCAGGATTGTCGTGTCCACTTCTCTTCCTGATCCTTGTACTTCCACATCAGTTGTACGTATATACCGGGTTTCAAACTCACGTAAGAGCTGTTGACGATCTAGCTGCAAGTAGACACCCATCGGTCTGGGTAGGCATGCTAGTGGGACTCGATTCACTCGGAGATTCGAGGTTAATACGCTGCGACTCACATTGATGATTCTAACAAGCATGAGACGCGTATTCCAAGCATTCTCGTTATCGAAACAGACCGGTCTGAATAGTTGCGACGCAACTGACTGCCACTCAATGGACTGACGTTGCAAGCGTATGCAACATCGTGAAAAGCGAGGACAGCGTCAGAGGGTAAGTTATTGGAGATGGTGAGATGAAATGTGAACGACTGTGACGAGATCATATCCAATGTCTACGTGGAAGCTGAACTCGAAAGGGACTGAAGTCTAGTTGCAGCACACGGGCGAACGTGGATGTTTTCCGAAGCAAACGGATGCGACGCTGCAACCAGTATAGGTCTGAAAAAGATGAGAAAATAGCTTGGGCGGTAGGCAGAGCGCTGATTGAGAGATGAGGATAAGTTGCGTTGATGACCGCACGTTTGCTGGTGACAACGGCAATGATGAGATGGATGAGGAGACGAGCCACGCGAAGAGCGTACCTAGAGACGCGACCGCGATGCCCCACTTTCCGTAACGCGCTAGACACGCGTCAGGCGCCCCGCCGTCCCCGGGGCCTGCGCTTCGTCGAGATGGCGGCTATCACGTCATCCATGATACAGCACGTCGAGATGCTACCACACTGTACATCTGCATTGAACTTATTACCTTGAATTCCTTCCGGCCAGACTCCACACTAGAAACGCGCGCCAGCACCTATCCCCGCCTGATGCTACGGCGCATGCGCTCCACGATCATCCGTCCTCCGCGTCCCTCACGTTCTACACGTCTCGTCGATTCGTTACCTATACAAGCCGTAATATTAGTCCGCGATACGCTCGACTCGGCATCATATCAGTCCACTATATAGCCCAGTCCGCAGGAATATCCCTGAGAGATGCAGTCATGGGAAAGACTAGGCTAGAGGCAGCAGTGTGCTTGAGAACGTCGCGCTACATCCTGTCTATCATAAAGCTTGTGGACCTGCATTGCTATTTTCATCCAGAAAGCAGTTGTGCATGAGCCCGGGTACACGCCCACGCCTGGGTCTTGCACCACCTGCAAAGCCTTTGCTCTAGCCCTATGAAGATGCGTTTGGGTAGCCGGACATGGAATAGCCACCGCGAACATTTGTTGGATCGACGACGTTGAAGACTCATGGGTTCCGATGAGCCTCTGAATAGAATACGACATACCTCATTTTTCTAGCTCAATCGTCGACAGAACCTTCTCCGTGGCATGAGTACCGAGGAGATGACTGGCTGACTGAGGTACGAAACAACCAGTGATTTGGGGTTCTGTAGTTCTCAGAAAGATTGTTTCGTATGGCTTTCGATATCATGGCTTTCCGGTATATGGCATTTTCATGTCCGAATGCTTCGCGGCTACATTCTCACATCCCGAGGTCACCTTGACCGCATTTAGCAAATTGAAACCAATGTCAACCATACATATAGCGTGTTATGTGGCCCTGGACCAGAGGCTGGGTAGCTTAGGAAAACGTCTTTACGCATCACACAACCCGTGGCCAAGCATGCTTCATCAGTGGTTGCACTTTCCTTTCCAAGACCTTCGTCATAGAAGACACGCGCGCAAATTGGGATGTGGAACAATCGCTCCTTCACCTACGAAGTCACTGTGGCAGCCTCCAATAGCCGCTAGTCTTGCGCCTTGCCTCTTGTATCACGCTGTTCGTCTTGCTGACGTTCCTTGTATCTGTTGCTTCGTTCAGTTTCCCTGGCAGCGATCAGCGACATGACCTTCGTCACCGCCCTTGTCGTCGCGGTTGCCATACACACAGTTGTCGGCAGTATCAAGACTCCGCTGGCCTCCGCACCCATCTCAGACCGTAACATCACCCGCATATCTTCAAATTCGACCAGCCGTGAACCCAACGGACTACACCCCACGGTGGCCTTCTGGGACGATGATTATGCCGCGGAGGAGGATTGGAACAAGAATGCAGCCAAAGGAGGCGCCCTGATCTGTGGTCTCGAAGGCTCTGATCAGACCGCAGGCCGTCAGATGAAAGATACTCGCGAACCCCCATCTGCTGCAAGGCCTTACAATAGTGACCTCAAGATAGAGCTTCAGGACTGGTACTGGCGAGAAACTAGCTCATCGTCGTTCAGCTGCAGCTTTTCTGAGCACTGGCATTTCTCACATGCGATGCGCTCACTTGGTCTCGACGGACGGCCGACTTCAGCAGGCGGAGATAACCAGTGCTATAGGGTCGAGCATTGGGACCCAGAGAAAAGAGATAATGAGGGCAACCAGATCCCGGCTATCAATCAGTGGTACAGCACAGCAGGTAACAACAAGCAATACAGAGTGAGTTTAGGCTTGCGTATGAGCAGTAGTTAGATGCTGACGGCGTTACAGGCAACAAAGGCGCATTTTGAATTCGGAATCAACACCAAAGGAGGCGCTATCTATGGTCTCTTCCTTGAAAGCCCTCAAGCATCCGCCAAGACTATCTGGGGCGGTGGTACGAAGGAGCCGAACAAAGACGACCTACCTCAACTTCGCGCTTTCTCAGACATCATCTGGGGATTTTGGGTTCGTAACAACCCCAATATCAAGAACATTCGCTACTTCTTCATGATAGCCATCTCCAACGAGGTGACTAATCAAATCATCGCTTCTTGTCTACGCGACCGTAACACCGAACTAAGCGAGTGGCCGGGAACCGACTTCTCTACCACTACGGATCAGGGCCATGCGCTACTAGGCAAGTCGCGTTCAACTCCGATGACATATAGTAAGACTAACCCAAACCAGGATCTCCAAACGGTGCTGGGTTCGCTTACTTTCTCATGCAGCACAAATTACAACTTGGCCAAAAGACCATCAGCAAGATCACTATCTTCAGGCCGGAAACAGACGACGACGTCAGCCTTGTCGACGCATCTCTGTGTTTCCACGTGGTCGATGGCCCGCAGCCACCACCTGACGATGCTCATGTGGAAGGGACTGATCGCCTGAAAGCTCGACTTGTGCAAGAGACAAATTCAAAAGATTCATCCCCCAACAGCCTGGTCAGGGTCCACGAGATCTATATGTAGCCAACGGTTAGTGGGCGTTTCAGACATGAGGATGGTGTAGGCAGACATGCAAACACGGACTTGATGTACAAATTCCGTGTACTGTCTCCAGGTTTCTACAGCTAGCCCGTTTTAGCACATGCGCGAGTATTGTATCTATTCATTTCGAATGCTCTCCTTGTTCTGTGTGGTAAACAGACATCCGTGGTGGACTCTCCGTTCATCTCACTCCGATTGCGTACATAAATGCAGGTAATTTCTCAGAATGGTTATTGCGCAGCGGGAATCTTACTTAGCGAATAGTGCAAGTAAAGATCTGTTTAAAATGAGACTGCAAGCATATGTTGGGAGCAAAAGGCGCATATTAGCCGTCTTCGTTGTGGACGGCTGGGGGTGTGATATCGTCTCATTGTCATCACCGAATTAGGGAAGGTGTACCGATGGTCTGTGCGATTGAGCTGGCCATTTCTCTTATTGGATCAGCATTGACGTTCAAACACTCAAGTATTGATCAAGACCACTAATTGCTTCGATGCGCGACCGAAATGGCCCTATTTTGCGCCCACGCATACAGTCGTGGGGGCATGCTGCCCCTAGACATCACGGGCCTGCGCCAATCCGTTCATGCCACACCCTCTTGCGACACGTTCTAAAGCTACAAATTACAACCATAAAGAAAGAATAGAGTGCGCCTTTGACTCAGACTGCGGTCTGGTTCTCAATCACAACCATTCATGGATCCCGCACACCAAAGTGCAGACGCAACAACTCGCGCGAAGCAAGACCGGGCATCATCCTGGGTCGAAGATAGGCGCGTACTGCGCTTCGTTGAAACCGACACCTTCAAAGCTTCTTACCGGATGCGCCCATGGCACAGTTCACAGCTCGCTGGGACTCTCGCGACCCGATGTTGTTGACTATGATTACTCGGCGTATGGTGGAGGTTGTGCATCAGTGCTATCACGCATAGCCAGACGAAGGTCAGTAGGACTGCTGAGGGACGGCGATGAGAGCAGAGGCGCATGAAGACGCGCATTAAATCTCTCGCAAACGGGTTCCAGGTGTGTAAGGTCTACCGTCGGCCGTGCTGTTTCCCCGTCTAGCGACCCGCTATCCCTCCTCGAAAAGAGGCGTCTCCAGAATCCCGGTCTCCGTTCTGTGAGCGCCTTCCATTCAATGTCCTCTGGATCCTGACATTTGCCAAAGTCGACGTATCTGGAGACACTTACGACATAGGTTGATTTCGGAAACCTCGACTCGTCTGCGCAATTCCCAATGAACAGCCTTCGCGGAGTTATTTCGATGACCACTTCGGTAGGGCAGGCGGTGCACCGCAAGGCTTTATCAACATATCCATATTTGAGCTCCTCAGGATCGTGGTACGTGTAGAAGCGAGAGACAGCGTTTCTTATACCACAACCCATGGAATATATATTGAGGACCGAGTTCAGGTGTGGACATAACGAGTATGGAATCCCAAATACTACAGCCTTGGGGTCTACATCCTCGACTTCCGGAATACCACTGACCCATCTCTTTCTCAAAAGCAAATGACCATCACAGGGTAATGCATAGATGTCACTGCCCCACCGTTTTGACCCCTGTTGATGAACGCCTTCAGGGCGCAGGAGATTGTGTCCATACCGAGGGGAGTGCCGGAACCCGCGCATCGTTTCGTGGACGGTTTCCCAGTCCAAACCGTCGAACTTTGTTGTGCGCCGTTTGCATATCGTCCTAGTCCCGTACTTGAAGGCGGCCGGAGCGTTTTGACCCCAAACATCCCGACTACCAGGTGATTTGCGCTTATGGTATGAGCCGCAATAATAACATATGATATGGTCCGGATAGTGCTTGTCGAAGCACAGAACCGAGAACCTCGCTCGCTCAGCCTCATTCCCTTCTTTCTTGATCAGGGCGAAAGGGTTCTTGATGGAGCGGACCAATGTATTCGAGTGGTGGCTCGTCACTGCGAACGTCGCCATAGATGATAAAGGTAGAAGTTCCAATATCTTCCTGGATAAATGCCGAGGCAGTCTGTATAAATGAGTCTGATGGCCAGATTCCCATGGTTTGGGAATATTCATGGGTGTTTCTGTGTGTTGAGTCATCTCGTAAGTCTGGTTTGGTGTTTGCTGGATGTTGTGGTCAGAGATGACTTCTACGCTGCAGACCTTGGGGGGTTTGGGATCTTAGGCGATTATATATGCTCTGAAATCACCGTTGTGCGTCATATTCGGCGCGTGCGCGGCTATCATTTTGGGAGGTAACCACAGGCAGAAGGTATGTTGACCATTACGTAGAGCTGATTGGGTTTATCAAATCGCAGATGCAATACTCGGTACCGCGGGGTGGCCAGAACCCGTGTCGCATGTTGCTGCATACACATCACTGAATCTTGATAAGCAAACACCTTCTGAGCTAATGTATACATCTACCCTATAGTAATTGTGCAGAATTCGATACGAATTGGCAGCTACCATTGGCGTCGCGAGGACCATAGCGACAAGCCACTCACAACTAATTCTACGAGGACCCCCGTGGAATATAATCTTCTGATAAGGATGGCGGCAATAAATGATAATTCTGAAGAACACTCAGGGTTTTACTGCAAATCGTTGGAATAGGTCGTAGTTCTCACAAGCGGCTTTTGTTCTGACCTCTCGTCTGAATGTTTCGTAATAGTCGCCATCGAGCGGAGGAAATAACGCTATCCAGGCGGCGCGCTGGGGAAAAATGTTGGAATGTCCTAGGATAAACCAATGCGGAGTATCTGGGCAGACGGTTCAGCTTCCGGGTTAGATCTTCCGTGAGGGGTGCGAAAGCAGTGCGGAACATGGATATTGTAGCTGCGTCTGGGTAGACCTCACTCGTGTCTTGCGTGCCGAAATGACGCACGACGGCTTGTAAGTACTGCACATAACTGGAGCAGGGTTTGTAGGTGTACACCTCGATAAGACCCGATGAGTTCACTCTGGCAGCAGATATGGAGGTCGGGTGCATCGTGATGCCAAAAGGGCCGTGTTGTGAAATAAGTTTGGTTGTGCATGCTTACACGCATGCGAAGAGAACAAAGGTCCGGATCTTCCCAAAGATCTTTGCGGGTTTTAGTAATCAACGGTTTCCTCAGGGTCTTCCCTAGTCACCTACGTAATTTCTGCTTACCTGGATAACCACACGCCGCAAGCGTTGGCGGAAGCGGCTACGCGACATGCTTCCCACTCCAAGATCAGAATAAATAACAGGCGCTACTCTACGATTTGGAAGAAAGGCATGAATATTACGGAAACGAGCTTTAGTATGACCGCAATGCATGCCCGGATGATGTAAACGTCACGTGACTTGTGCAACCTTCTCTATCGATGTAGAAGCAAGAGTGAAACGATGCATGGAAAGACCTCCGTATGTAGGTAGACAGATATTGAGACGTCTCAGAGGCCATTCTATTCTTGAGCATGCGTCCATGCACTGCGGAGAGCCTGACACAGGACCCGAGTAATCCGCCCACCTGCGCTATACCAAGGCTAGCCGGCATAGCCACCCAACGTCAACGTTCATTGGCCAAAACACATACTCGGGGGAGTAAACAAAAGATCTCGCTGTCTCACTACTGCTGCGTAGTACCGCTATCGTGCCGGAGCGACACATCGATTGGCTGACGATGCCAAAAAGCGCCTCGTGTGTACACGCGGCTCTGATGCACTTGCGGCTATGTGCTTTTCGCTGTTGCCTGAGAGATGATGAGACGCTATCCCAGTCGGTGATGTGACTTAAACAGGCCTGTAGACTTCAGTTTGTCTTTGTTGCACCAAGCCATCTGGCTCTTTTCGTCTTCACCTCAATTTTCAGATACCAACAGATTACCCAAACCAACAATATGATCATGGCGCAGGAACGTTCTCTTCGCGTACTGAATTTGTTTGCCAGTGCCCTCACAACACCTTTCCTCATTGCCATCACCGTTCTCTCGCTGGAATCCCATAGTTACCGGTATTGGTACGACCATCGCGATGTAACTACATTCTGCTTCGGCTATATCCCCCTCGCCATGACTGCGGTTGCTTCAACGGCGAGCATTGTCCACCAACGAAGGCACAATCGTATGCCAGGCCCCAAGTTCGCTCTCCTGGACGGATTGGCGGGTATCGCGTATCTTGCAATACTCATTCCGATCTGGGCGGTCGAGGTTGACGATCTGGGGTCAGCGGGATATGGCTTTTTGGCTGGATACGCAACAGCTCCCATGATTGTCAACATGTAAGCCATTCAAATTCAGAGCCAGTCATCAGTAGGGTTGCTAACATGATGACAGGTTTATCCACTTCTACTTCTTTGCTTGCAAGGCTCGCGCGATGTGGTTTGCGTTGCGTGCTCCGACGGTACATGAGTGCCCCAACTGCCACCACGACTTGACGGTAGGCACTCCACAGATCAAAGAGACGAACAAGGATGGAGCGCGGTACAGCTTGCTGCGCGGAGAAGACTATCTCGATGCCGACGCTGATGCCGAGCGCTACATCGATGAGAGCGCGAGGCCTTCCGAGGAGCAGCTCCGACCTGAGGGTGATGACAAGGAAGACAAGGGCAAGTCCAGCATCGATGTCTGAGATGTGAACTGGCATGATCAGCTTTCGTGTTCTCATGTCATCGAATGGGATAGGACGCCGGAGTGTGAACGGACAACTAAGGGGTTGGCGCTGTGATATCGGATATATTGCGAAACGACTCGCATGAGGGAACACGTTCTGCGATCAAAGTTGAACGAGATTGGTATTGCGGCGATGGTGCAAGAGAGACGTATCATATGTACGACACATCTTTTCTTAGGTTGGTGGGATATCTGGGATTCATTCGTGAAGGGTTTGCGCTGTCGTTATTCATTGGGCTTAACGTATCTACATGTTTTCGATCATACATTCCTATCATGTGTGGTTATATGCATCAATCGATTGCCTATTCAGACATATTGCGGCGGAAATCTCTCGCCTTGATCCCACTGCAGATTGCCACGTCAGTAATGATTCTATTGCAGTAGAAGAGATAAGACTTGCATGCTCCGCGATACACCCACCCTCCCATCGAAAACGGTCAACGACTTCCCCAAAACTTCCGGTGCGGTAGTTAAGCCAGCTTTGTGGGGACTTGAACGCTGTACGTAATGGTGTGATGCTCTGCGAGCCCCAGATTGGAGAGAGGATGTTCCAGGCGGAGTCAGACCCGTTCTGTGCAGCGGGGTTGTGGTTCTATACGTGGTTAGCCGTCATTGATCCTCTTGAAGCTGTCGTGACCCTCTTACAATGTAGTCTTTGGCTATGTATTTGAACGCCTCACTGATGTCCTTCTTGTAGATGAAAGCTTGGGCGAAGGCTTCGGCACGCGTAGCTGTCTGCGCTTCGGTTGTGTTCATCACACGCACGCATGGTGCCGGCTTTGTGGGACGCGCCTGGCGGGCTGCGAGTATATCTGACCTGCTATGTATCTCGGCTGGAGCCGCCAGGGCTATCAGAGGTGCAAGCATGGCACAAACTAGGGTTGTGAAGCGCATTTTGAGGATGATGTCAATATGGCGGCGCAGCGGCAGCGTGAAGATGTAAATGGCAACGAACGTACAGGCGCGAGCACACTTATACCGCGAGCACCATACTTGAGTATCACCGTTGCTCCTCGCACAGACGTGTGATCAACACCAGACTGACAATTTACGGCACAATCTCCCAAATTGATGCGCCGAGCTGCCCCACCGGCAATATTCCGGGGCATCTGCGAGGCGATGTCACCATTCGTGGTATAAAGAACGCTGTGGCCTTGGGATGTTATCGACGTCTCAGGTTACGGTCGGCAGTTGTCGTGGCAAGCATAATCGCTATCGTCGCAATGTGTAGGGCTGGACAAGGGGCTGGGGCTGGCTCAGATAGACAAGGACGCGAATTGGGCCGAAGCTTCCAGGGACGATGACGTTTGCGCACGTGTGGGGCCGACGCGTCCGGAATGCTGACTCATGCACGCGCGGAAGGACAGACATGCGCGCGCAAGCAAAGAGACCTCGGCAGCTTGACAAACATCACGCGATTTCTCTACCCTACCACGATATGCGCGTAAACTACCAGGACATGGCCCACCGCCCTCACAACGACTCAACCCAGGCCCGACCAGCCATCATCCTCATGCCCCGGCAGGCATCATATCCTCCGTTCTCCCCTGTACACGACCAAGCGAGCTCCTGAAGACTCACGCAGCAGTTCCTGCTCTAGCGTGCGAGGTACTCGTTATATGAAATCTCACCAGTCTAAACACCGAATCCAGGCATCGTAGCGCTCGCGCTCACCACCCTCGTCGCCTCTCCATCGTGACTAGTATCCTAGTCCTCGTCGTCGCTCTCGTCTCCATCGATTATCTCCCCGTCTTCACTCGCCCTCCGAGACATGGCGCGCAATTGGCCTGGGCCCTGCAGATTGTCGGGGTCGTAACCGCTATCGCGAAACATCTGCAGCTGGCCCTCCACGATCGCTACTTTCTTCCGCTGAATCTCCGCCGTGTCCTTGGAAAGATTCATACCCTCGCCGGAATAGTTCAGCCCACCTCCGCTTCGGGCAGCGAATCTCGCATGCGTCAGATCAGACGCAATCACAGTGTATTGGGATGGTTCAGCATATGATCCAGGGCTGTTTCGGAAGAGATCGCGAGCTCTGCTGTATACCCGAGGAAGTTGCACAACGATCACATTGACGTCTTCGTCGTCTGACGAGTGTGAGGAGTCGGAGGAAGCACTGTACTCTTTGTCTTCGTCGTGGAGCTCTTGCTGAACCTTCTGAAGCCTGGCCTGCTCGGCTTCCAAATTTGCCGGTCCACGTCCATGCGCTTTATTGGCCTCGCGATCGATCTTCTGGAATGCCACCTTCTTAGCCCAGGCCTTCTCCTTTTCCTCCTTCTTACGATCTTTGCGCTGGTAGGGCTCGGGTCGCTTCTGGATCGTACGGGACGTGGGGGTCGATTGCTTCGCAGCGTTGGACTTCGATACCAAGGGCGCCGTGGACACTACAGACCTGTAGCATCCTGTCGCTGGGCTCCAATGGTGATGGTATGTCGGACATATCGCTGCCGACTCGCTTTTGTTCGCACCTGATGCCCATTCTATTTCCAGCTTCGTGATCAACGCCTGCTTAGATTCATGGTACCAATGATCGAGCCCGGATATCTTCAGCAGTTTCAGGGTATCTTCGGCCTTCATGGCCAAAGCACCGACAAAGAAATTGAAAGCTCGCGTGTCATTCTCCGATAGAAGATTCATGAACGCCGGGCTCATGCGGAGGAATCCGAATTTCTCCATCGTACCATCGATGGTGGGAATCAGGCGCTGCTGGGGACGATGCAGCTCCTCATATACTCTATCGATGATCATATCGCACACCGCAAGTGCGCCCATCGTGTGGGCGAAAACGTATAGGTCTTCAAATTCCCGGATGGACCACTGGATCTCCGTAGTCCGGGTGTCCGGGTGACCCGCGTTGACCAATCCGACAACATCGTGCGTGGGCAGGGCCGCTCGGAAGTCGGGCGAGATGCACGCGACGAAGCGGGCGATAGTATCGGCATCTATGTCTTCTCCGTACTCGATCGTATCGACGGTCGGATCGTTTTTGATGGCGTCCTTTATAAAGGTGCAGTGCTCGATGGCTTGCTTTCGGCTCAGAATAGGTCGAGTGGGATGTCCGCGGCGCACGTCACCGGTCTTCCGCTTAAAGCTCAGAACATCTTCGGTTGCTCGACTGTTCTTGTAGCGTACGACCTCTGCAGCTTCGGCCTCTGGATCGCTCGTTACCTCGCTTGATTGCGCGGCGGCAGGGCTGTCAAGACGTATGATGTCAGTCCTATGGTCTGCAGTCATGTTTGACATAGAGTTACTTACCTCTTCCCTTTTTTCTCAAAGTCACAAATGAGGTCGCTTGGTCTCGATTCTGCCTTCACTTTCCTCGAGAGAAGGAACAACAGCTCCTCATCTTCTCCATGATGCAGTCCCACACGATAGTCTTCTGGCTTGGGCATCGCAACCTTCGTAACACCTCGTGCGGCCTCCTCTTGCGGCTGCGGTGTGGTGTATCGCTGAATACTGGGCACTGGTTCGTCGGCCATGTGTTCACTGCTCTCAAGCACGTTGGTATGGCTAGCAATCGTCAGCGGCTCTCCCTCTTCTATACCAGGTGATGGTATGCGCTCCGTCCGATCTGAGACTGTCTTGGGTGAAACCGTCTTGTGTGGAACTGTCTTTTCTGGGATTGTCTTTCTGGACTGCTCGACGACGCCAATTCTTTTCTTGTAAGCCTTCCGCGCCGATGGAGATACCCACACGAGACCTTTCTCCTCGAGGAACTTCCTCCCGTGGCTGCTGTAGTGCTTCCACATCCCTGATTCAGTAACCTCAGTCTTCTGCTTTTTCGGATCTGCGCGTCCTTCTGCATATCCTTCTTCTACCCATTTGGTGCCGCACTGTTTCATCGAGATGCCTTCGACGTCGTACCATTGCACCAGTTGTATATACTTGGTGTCAACTACCTGAGAAGTCCAGTCTTTGATAGCTGCTACGCCCTCTATGAAGGCTTTGATCTCTTCATCGCTAGGTATATCCTTCGCAGCAACTCTAGCGTGCGCATTCGGTGAGTTAGACTTCGTCTTGCGCTTTTTCTTGGGCGGAGAGTTCGCGTCCTCGTTGTCATTATGCTCGCCGGGCTCATCCGTGTTGGAAGCGGTATTTGTAGGGAGCACTTGGGCGTCCGCGGCGACGTAGGGCTCATTCAACCGACGCTTCCGTGCTGTGATTGACATCCGCGCTGAGGCGTCAACCCCTTTTGTAGGGTTATCTGTGGATGACATGATCACGGTTGCAGAATCTTTCGGCTGGTTTAATGTAGCGGCTTTCTTTCGTGTGTCTTCTGCGATGCTTGGATGTTGTGGTGCTTCGTCACCTACACCGGAGTGTCGGTAGAGAATAGTAGGTTGAGGCAGGAGTATAAGTAGATTGGGCAAAAGCGCAGCGGGAGGATTAGGCTCGCGGACTATGTAACAGGCACGAGCGGAGTCCACCCGGTGAAAACCATTTTCAGTCAGTCTCGTGAGTGCATGGGCTCATATCAAGAGGCGTCAGCCAACAACGGCGTGTGCGATCTGATTGTGATCGGAAAAAAAAGGAAGTGAAAGTAGGAGGCTTCAACTGGCTACGTGACAACAAGGTGATAAGGGAATTTGGCCTAAGACGGTCCCTCGCCCTTCTGCCTCATCCGCTCACCGCGGCGCCAATATGCTCTGGTCCGAACTTCCACGCCAAGAATCCCGGCAGGCTGACCTTCATTGCTTGTCGCTCGAGGCTTGCCAACTTTTGCTCAACTAAATCCGCCATTTCTGTCTCTCCCCTTTCATTCGCCCTCAGCCACTCGCCGTGCTTGGCCTTGATCGCGACCCGAAGTTGCTCAGGTATAACCGGTGGTGGAGTTGAATTGGGTGAATGACCGGGTTGTACTTGATTGGGATTGCGAAGGGGGCGGGAGCTGGAACTGGATGCGCGAGTTGCTGAAGATATTCGAGAGGCGTTGCGGCTTTGGGCGGTATTGACTACACGGTGAAAGATCAGTAAGTTGTTTCTCTTAGTCAAGTTGCCGATGACCGTATAGAAGACGCACCCGGTTGCTTCGCGGCCTTACCCTGAGACCTCCGTCTTGCTGCTTCCTGTCGCTTTTCTTTCTGTCCTCGCGGCTGTCCTCGTACGTGTACAACTCCATTCACCACATCCAGCTCCCGTGGATGCACAAACTTGAAGTCTTCACCGCTCAGTCCTTCTTTCTTGAACTCTTCCTTCTCAATCTTCGTGTAGAGCTCCCATGGTCTGACAGCGCCTTGCTCTTGATACCACACTGGGCCCCACCTCCTCACCTGATACGATATACCGTATTTGGTGCTGACGCTGCCATAGCCAGCGCCGTTGTACATGCTCACAACGTCTTTGTGTGTATAGCCATCAAATATGCACCATTCGATGACTGCGAGGGCGCCGACCGGGACGGCGGAGCTGTTGGTCGTACTAAGAGGAGTAACGGGCGCATGCGCAAGCAAGGGCTGTGTAGACGACATGCTGGTGGTTGGTTGGATGTCTAGTCATCTGGCAGTCGCGACCGAAGGGGAATATGTGGCAGGTGGCCAATCATGAGATAAAGGATTGCTCCAGATAAGGTAATTGCGTCATATGCTCAGCTTTCACTTCACTTGCCATCTTTCTTGCAACAGATTGGAAGCAAACTCCGCAGAGACTGGAAACGCAACGCGTGAATTGATTTCGCGATTAGCCCATAAGAGACACCAAGCCTCCCAAGGCCTCTGACCTGTCACATGAAAGGGTCGAGCTTCAAATTTGCGCTCCTTCTTCAAGCCAGCAGCAAGCTGCAAAACTCAACGAAAAAGAACACTTCCCAGACTTGCCAATGCCAGCTCAGACTAATCTCCTCACTACCAGCATCCAAGCCTATCTTCTGTATGCGCGCCGACCAGGTAATGAATTCATCAACACCCCCGGCAAGTGCTGATATAGGCTCCTCAGGACCAAATGTACTGAGCTTGCTAGAGTGCGGAACACTGAAGTGTAAAGCCGCCTCGCGCTCAGGGTAATGTCTGGAAAAAATGACAGTGCTGAACATATCAGGAAACCAGCAACGGATACCACAAGGATTAGCCCGAAGGCCATAGAAGGTTCGTTCAGTCGAATGACGCATGAAAGCGGTGTGTAAAGAGGCCTTGTTGTAGTTGAGTTGAGTGAGCTGCGAAATCTCGGTGTTGAGAAAGGGAGAGAAGGAGGGGAGGGCGGATTTATATAGAGCCAGCGCAACGCTAGCTGGCGGTCAGTCCGTGCGTAGTTACCCAGCCCTGCCCTTCACTGAGAGTGACTGAAGTCTTAGTGACTTGACTAGAGTAGAAGCCTGTTTGAGGTCGAGAGATAGAGAATTTCTGAGTCACTTGACAAAATAGGCAATTCACCGTGGAATGGCGCGGCCGATCGCGTCTCTTCTCCCACTTGCGCTGTCAACGTTGCAGCTTCTTACTTTCACTTTCACCAAAGACGCAATTATGCACGCTCACTACGAGTTTCTGGCTTGCAAGTCGGCCTTGGCGGTCGACTTCTTGAAGCTGGAGCTGATCGATTCAATTCACACCCCAATCTCTACCTCTTTACTACTATACCACAGTATCGATTGCAGCATACAATCACTCAGCATGGCAACCACTACACAACCTGATATGAGCGAGGCGGAGAAGTACTTCTGGGAGTCGCTCCCTCCGGAGTTGCGACGCATGGTTTGCGACTACGTAAGTAATACATGTCTCCCATCGCCGTGCCTCAATACACCTGGACGACTACATCGATCTTGCCGGCGATCTTGTGAGCAGGTCATAATCCTTGAAGTGTATCAGGATACGGCATTGCTACTCTTTCTGTGTAATGATGTGCTAACGTATGCTGCTATAGTTGCCCCAATACGCCATCTCCCGTCGGCTTCGCGTGGCCCTCCGCAATAGATGGGATGACGAGGTTGCCCTTTTTGAGGGATATCTCTATAAAAAGCCATACTTACGCATCGATTCTGCCACAGCGTATCGTTTCGAAGGCTTGTCAGCTGGAAGCCTCGCGAAGTTCCAGGATCTACTTGTGCACGTTACGCCTGAAGCAGGCCGAAGGTCGTTGAGAATAATGAAGAACCTCAACACTCTACTGGATACTCCTGGGACGAAACCGGAGCTTCGCACACTCGCTTTCACCAATGAGAGCCGTGTCACTGCGCAGACTGAAGCCCTCTGTCTAAGGCTTCTGCAGCGGTATCTTCCTAATCTCGATACCATATGTATACCAACATGGTACGATGGTGAGAAGTCGCGTGGGAATCTCTTTTGGGGATCATTGCCCCATCTTCTCCAGAAATGGGATTTCTTTCATCCCAAAAACGATGAGGAGTTGGAGGACATTGAACTCCACAATGAGGCAGCCGCAGGCGACTCCAAGGACTCGAGTGAGTTTAATCCATTGGTCCGAATACCAAAGCTTATCGAGACAACCGGAAGTCCGATAATGCTGTTCAGGATGCGAAAAGAAAATGGCAAAGAGGTGGAAATCCTGGTCAACCGCGACGCCCCTGCTCATTATTGCAGGAGGTTGTTGAAAGAATGCAAAGGCAACAAGATTCTTTCGATTGTCATCGATAATGGCCGCGATGGAGACCCAGTGCCGTTGATCCACATCATCAGGGGTATTGGCTGGCGAACCAGACTGAAATGTCTCGAGGAGCTCAGCGGCACACATGTCGATCTTGCGCAAATCGACGTCAAGAAACACTTCCTCGCCAAAGCTATGACGTCACTCCAGATCCGCGACTGCGCAGGGGTCAGCAGCTTCTTGAATCAATGCCATAGCGCATTAGTCGACCTTACATCTCTCATCTTTAAAGAGTCGGGACGCGAGATCGAGCAGGAGGAAGAGACGGCACTGTGTACCATCATAGAGTCTTGCAACAATTTGCAGACCCTGTGCCTGATCTACGACAAGGCCAGACCGATCATCGAGGGCACCACCACACCAAGCTTCTGGGAAAGCAGCATTAGCAAGATCGACCAACCCGAGTACTGCCACTTTCCCCTGGCCTCCATCCTCCCCAGTATTGGTCATTCATTGACATCTCTACATCTCGGAGCAGACCCAAGCCTTCGACTTCACACAAAGGATCTCGCTTTCATCGCTACCCAATGTACCAACCTCGCCAGCCTTGGTATCCCATTCCCCGCCTTGACCGAGGACATTACTCCTGACCAGTTCCGTCAAGAGATATCGGATCTTGGTGTTCTACGAGACCTACTACTCCTCCAGTATCTCCACCTATCATGTCCGCTGGCCGAGCCCGATGAAGACGACGAGCTCCCACCAGTCGAAGACATAGCACGCTGCGCTCTGGAGATGTTACTGAACGAGTGGATATTGACTCACGTCAAATACTTCACCGTGGCCTTTCGCACAGCGACGTTTACCTGCGACACCTGCCATTTCAGGGTACTCTCATACACCAACACGCTCGAACGCATCTCTGAGAAAAAGTTAGGAAGGAACATGGAAGCATTTGGTCACTTTGTACGAGGCGACTGGGACGAGATGGTGAGAAAGAAGACGGGACTTGAGCTGCCGCCAGCTGATGAGAACGACTCAAAGGATGGAGGTACGGAGGGATATATGGTGGACAGTGCACCGTACAGGCATTTTGACCCTTGGTCTACAGCTTCGCGCTGAGAGTGTTTGAGCCCTTCAAAGCGTCGTCGATGGCACACATGGCCTGCACCAGCTTCTCTTCTTGTAATCTGGGCGCGACGACTTGCACACACAGCGGCGTACCGAGATAGATCGAACGGTCAACGTTGGTCCCTGGAGTTCGTGTTAGTATATGAGCGCTTCGGTGCCTCCAGCGAGTCGAGGAAAATAGTAATACTTACAAAGCTCACTATTTGCTTTGTCCCAACTTCCCAATGGCTCCGTGCTCGCCATCTCGCCCTTCATATCCGCCTCTTCAAACGACCTTACTGGTACAGTACCGGCCGGGTAATCTAACAGTACAAACGAACTCGTGTAGCTGACGCCGTTGTACCGGTCAATGGGCGGCACGGGATGTGGCGCGACCGGACAGACGAAGGCATCGATCTCGCCATGCGCGTCTTTCCAGATGCTCAAGAACTCCTTTCGCAGCTTCTCGCGCTTGCCATGGAACTGCTGGACTTTGGGAAGGTCCATTGGCTTCTTGCGCTTGAGTCGAGTGGACAGCCATGGCGAGAGTGGCTCGTTGAACGATTCCAGCAAGTCAAACATGGCGTTGCCACCTTCAACACCAAAAAGCGCATTGGCGAGGGATTGGCACTGAGAGAAAAGAGGGGTGATGTCCATCTCAACTGCCTCGATACCAGACTTTTGCAGTTTAGCTTTGACTTCATCTAAGACGCTGGAGATTGGTGGATGTGGTTCAATGACTCCATCTCGCCGGACGATGCCGATCCGTAGCTTCTTTCGCGTAGTTGACAGAGAATTCCATGGCGATGGTATGACATCTGGATCCATATTCCACGGCTGCTGGGATGCGACTGCGCTGAAGAAGAGTTCGATGTCGCGCATGGTGTGTGCGAGCGGCCCTGCACTCGCCGGGATACCAACTTTTGTTGCTCCGGGAAGCATGCCGCCCTCTTGACCCGCATAGGGAATACGTTCCCAGCTGGGCTTAATACCGAACATACCATCGCACATGGCCGGGATCCTGATGCTGCCGCCCACATCTGTGCCTACACCCAAGATTGAGCCGCGCATCGCGATGAGAGCGCCCTCTCCACCTGAGCTTCCACCAGCGGTCACAGCAGTGTTGAGCGGATTAATAGTTCGCCCGAAGACGTTGTTGTGGGAGTCGAGTGCCATGAGCGTTTGAGGTACGTTGGTCTTGCAATAGAGAACTGCACCGGCGTTGAGTAAGCAATCGACTAGGATCGAGTTCTCTTGTGCCGGTTTGAAGCAGAGAGCTGCAAGGCCGATCGATGCATCATGACCTCGGACCCTGAAGGTGTCTTTCAGTGAGATGGGAACGCCGTGGAGTGGCCCAAGGGGTGCTTTTCCTGATGCCAGATGGGCGTCAAGCTCCTGGGCTCTCTTCAGCGCGTCATCAAAGAAGATTTCTGTGAGGCAATTGGTGACTTGGTGGGCAATTGCTGCTCTCTGCCATACTGTTAGTTCATCAGCCGCTACCAAGAGGTCTGCTCCAATTTGGGACGGCTTACTTTACAGAAAGCCCGTGTCACATCGACGCATTTGAGTTTCTTCCCTCTGATTGCTTCGGCCAGTGCCACAGCATCATATCGTCCGGTGATCTCCAGCTCCTCTTCTGTGAATAGCCCTGACTTGCGTGTTATATCGATGTAGCTCTTTACGTCGGCTCCTGGTAAGACATTCAACTTCCATTCTTTTGGTATGCGCTCGTTCTGTTCTGCTTTCTTCCGCCTCGATACGGACCGCCAATCTTTGTCTGAAGATGAGCCTCCTTGCGACATTGTGATGTATGCGACAGTTGAGGAGTGACGCTGTGATATCGCGGACTTAGAAGACGCCCGAGTAGGAGCCGAGGTATACTAGATTGGGACTAGCTTGAGGGGTAGGGGCCTGGGGACGTCGACACCTCCAGGGCTGCCCAGGTGGTCAACTCGCTTTCGCAGCGCCGTGGATGCGCGAGCAGATAAAGCTAGGCTAAAGCAACGCCTGTCGCTGTACGTTCTACCGAACCTCCTACTCATTACTCGCCTTACGCACCTTGGGGCATACGTGCGCTTAGACATGTCCATCTTTGCTGCTCTTTCGCGCCACTTCCGGCTTCAGCACGACTTATCGCAACGGACAGCCTCTGTGTTGAAAAGTCTTGTTATTCAGAGACGAGAGCTCGAGCGCACAAGGTGCAGGCTGGAGTGCCTATCCGAGACGGCAGGACGCCTCTTTGCGCTAGGGAAATGAGCGTACCGTACCTGGCGTACCGGGAGAATGCGATAAGGGCTCCGTCTCGAAGAGCCACGAACAGCCTCAAACAACGACTACGAAGGCATCGGTACAGCCGACGGAGCACTTCAGAATGGTCACATGTCTACGTGTTCGGCCTGACTCTAGTTGCTGACATCTGACACGACGGGGAGTCGCGGTCGCGCTTCTTATCCCTGCCGCTGACAGCCAGGGCGCGCCGCAAGCGCTGTCCCAATTGGATGGCGTCTCCTGCCCCGGAATATTTTCCCACTCGGCCTGCCATCTGGCACCACGACGCACGCCGTGCCCCCATTGCTAGTAGCCCGCCCATAGACACCGCACTCGCTCTTGTACTCCTTTCCCTTCTCTACCTCTGCACCACTTGCATTACATTTTTTTGTCTAATTCGATATTCGCATCCTTCGCTATGGCAGCCGGCAACTTCTCGCTGCCCCCGGGCCAGCACCCTTACTACCCCATTGAGAAGGAGATTGTGGGCTATCTGGCCAACGAGCTGGGCACGCTGGACCTGCTGCTCATGTTCGCTGCCGGCTGCGTCGCCATCTTCAGTGTCACGTACGTGATGGTCAAGCGCCTGCGCCCCAATGCCAGCACCGGCGACCTCTCCACCATCATGTGGTTTGTGCTGTGCGGCTGCATCCACTCGTTCTTCGAGGGCTACTTCGCCTACAACTTTAGGAATATGGGCGGACTGAACGACCTCTTTGGCCAGCTGTGGAAGGAGTACGCGCTCAGCGACTCGCGTTACCTGACCCAGGACGCCTTCGTTTTGTGCATGGAGACCGTCACCGCTGTACGTATACGTCTTGTTTGGGCTTCTCTCGAAGAAGGACAGCAACTAATCAACATTCTCACAGGTATTCTGGGGCCCCGGTTCCTTCCTCTGCGCCTACCTCATCGCCATCGACCACCCGCTCCGCTACTCGGCCCAACTCATCGTCTCGCTCGGCCAGTTCTACGGCGACGTACTGTACTATGCTACCTCGCTTTTCGACCACTACATCCTCAACCTGTCGTACTCGCGTCCTGAGCAGTTCTACTACTGGGGATACTTTGTCCTGATGAACGCTTTCTGGATCGTGATCCCAGGATACCTCATGTACCAGAGTGTCATGGCCACTTGGAGCGCGTTTGCGGCTGTCAACGACGCGGCGAAGCTCGTTGAGAAGATCGGCAAGAAGCGCAACTAGAAGGATGTTCCATGCATCAGACGCATACAAGCAGTGCCTCTGAGGAGGACACCAATACCGCTGGAATGGAGGAGTGACTTGGCCAAGGACATCATTTTTACGGTTTGATTGTTGGGATGGGTTGAAAAAGCATTTTGGATACAGACACGGTACTTGATACCCTAGTTTTGAAGGCGTGGCTTGGACAGGACGCCCTAGATCGATAGACTCGGATAATGCTAATAGAAGATTATGGCAAGTAGATGCAGCTTCAGAACTCCTTTACAACGTATGTTCCCGGAAACTTAGCAAGTAACGCCGGGATTGCCGATCACCCATGTTAGTGTAAACCCTATTGTCGGCATTTTTCGCGTCGTAAGCTCGATCCTTGCCGCCCATCACAAACAGGCCGAGCAGTACATAAGCACTTGGAGAAGTTCCCGGCATCTTTACGTGGGCTAGAACTCTTGACACAAACAACCATGTATCTGTCGACTACTTCCCTCGCACACTGGTGTCTTTTTGCCCTATCGGCGACAGCTCTTCCCAACGCCGTAAATCATGCGTCTCCTCCCATCTCCATTCAGATGGCCCAGTCGATCATCTCCCGGAGCCAGGGTATCCTGATCAGCCAGACCGACTCCTCTGCCCTGTTGCAGGCTGGATTTACGCAGAAGACGTTCCACGAGATCCTCTCCATTTATGCAAATAGTTCCTTGGCCCCAGCACTCAACGCCTATATTACTAAGAGCGCCGACTCTGTGGTTCCTGTCGTCTCTAACGCAACGCGCGACACGAAATACCCGTTGGACCGTCTGAGCAGCGGAAACGGTCTACTGCGATTATGGCAGGAAACCGGGGATGAAAAGTACAAAACAGCATTCGAAGCATTGAGAAAGAGTGTGGATTTGCAGCCTAGAAATGACCAAGGCGGGTTATGGTATTATGTCTACCCGTACTGGAGTTACCTGGATGGCATGTTTAGTTTGACTCCGTTCCTCGCCGCATACACAAACGGTGTTGGTAGCTCTTCCATAACTGAAGATACGTTAGAAGACATGGTCTTCCAGCTCGATCTGCTATGGCAGCGCTGCTACTCGCAAGAAACCGGTCTCCTAGTACACGGTTACGATGCCAGTCTCACAGCAGTCTGGGCCAACAGCGCTACAGGCGCCAGCCCGCACGTGTGGGGACGCAGTCTGGGATGGTACTGTATGGCACTCATCGATACGCTCGAATTGCTCCCCGCGAATGCAAGCCACGCACGCCAGTACATCGGATCTCGGTTCCAACAACTCATGCCCGCTATCGTGGCAGCCGCAGACGGAAAGACTGGGGCGTGGTGGAATGTAATGGACCGACCTGGCGAAGCAGGCAACTACTTGGAGAGTAGTGCGAGCAGTATGTTTGTGTACTCTTTGCTCAAAGGTGTAAGATTGGGGGCTCTATCCACGGATGCAGCATGGAATGGCACCGCTCCATACAGCGGCGGCCAAAGTGCGTATGTGGATGTGGCGAAGAAAGCGTACAAGTATGTCGCCGATACATTCATCGTCCATAATGAGAACGGGACGCTAGGCTGGAACGGCACGGTTGGGGTATGCAGTCTGAACTCGACGGCTAGCTATGAGGTGAGTGGTGGTATAAGTATTAGTGAGTGCCAGTGCTAACGATATGTGACAGTACTATGTGGGACAACCGATTGTCTACAACAGTCCTCTGGGGTCATTGGCCTTTGTGAGGGCAAGTTTGGAAGTCGAAAGATTGGCCCTACAAGGTTGAGAGGTCCACGGGTGGTATGGTAGACACGTTGTCTTGGCGTTTACCAAGGCGGCCGTCTGCGGTCAGAACAAGCAGACACAGGAGGCTAGAATAAACCATGAGATAATCCCACATTAAAATCTCCGCAACAAGCGCACTGAGTGGTACGATAGCCTCCAAGCACTCGGCAGCGGGCAAATAC
Source organism: Alternaria hordeiaustralica (assembly GCF_023758085.1). Taxonomy (NCBI): domain Eukaryota; kingdom Fungi; phylum Ascomycota; class Dothideomycetes; order Pleosporales; family Pleosporaceae; genus Alternaria; species Alternaria hordeiaustralica. The sequence continues at coordinate 1,909,428 of NW_026056773.1, read as the reverse complement.
AAAACCTGTTGTCCGTTTTCCATGCATCGTACCATCAAGGATGTCTGTTGAATAAGATGGCGGGGTTAGATCACAGGCCGCGGAGCATATCATCGCACTTTGTTGCGCGCATCTTCGATGTAGTCGTAATGCCAGTAATGCCAGCAAAGCTGCAGCATGGGTTTGTTGATCGAATCGTGGGTCGACGTGGTGCACTGGTCCGTAGGCGAGCCTGTCTCTCATGGATGTTCCCGCGGGATAGCCCAACGTGACTGGGCTGCGAGATAGCAACCTGGGAATGTCTCAGCCGCCGTGTAAACAAGAGGCTGGCAGGACTCGGACTCGAGCGTGGCTAGATGCCGACGCTGCATGGCAAGTTTATGCTGATCCCGCACAAGCTCATGGGCTTATCGTATTGCTTGTCGGCGACACTGGAACGTGCGGGCAGACTTGGCCAGTCCGGTTTTACTGGCGGGCCGCAGCCATTATTGGGTCATCAAACATCACACCGTCCCTCTAGCAGTTCGCTCGCCCTGCGCTACATTCAACGTTCCCCTCTTATGGGGTGACAGCTTTCACCACACTCACCTATACGCTCGCTGTCGAAATTGTTAATCGCGCAGCCGCCCGCACAGAGGCAGCGCCGGCGTAGCTCTGGAAACGGCCCGTCAGCCACGCCCACGCAAAACACCACAACACTCGCACCCGCCCGTCGCAAGCCGCCCCGTCCCCGCGACGTCTGCCCGCAGCTCCAATGACACTGGGACTCGATGCCCGCTTCCCCCCGGCCCAGTGACCCCGACAACACGGCTGGACAGCAGAGAAATGGCACGCCGGGCAAGAAGATGGGCGCGACGGACAAACAAGCAGCCATGGACGGCAAGGACTTTGCCAAGGCCATTGGCATCAACAAGCCCGCCAACGTGCGCGACAAGATAAAGCGCTGGCAGCAGGAGGTCGACCCCGACGCCGCGAGCAAGGAAGGCGCCGGCGCATCCGCCTCAGAGACGTCCACCAAGCCCGCCGCCTCGCCCAAGCCCGCGACCACGCCCAAGTCGAAACCCCACGACGACAAGCCCAACTGGAAACCTACACATGAGCGCGGAAAGTCGGTCGGCGCCAGCCCAGAGCGCCCGGGCAGCGCGAAGAAGACGCCTGTCCCCCACAATGAACTCGACGAGGACCTGCTCACGGCAACAGCGCCTAAGAAGCGCGTCATCAGCGACTCGCACTGGCGCGCCAAAATGTCACCACCCAAAGAAGCCGCCGGCCGCCCACAGCCAAAGACAATCCCCAACGCCTGGGTGCGCCCCTCGAGGATCATCCCCAAGAAGCCCGCAAGCCCTGAGCTCAAGCCCATAGCCCCCGTCACGCCCCAGTCAAACCCCCTCCTGCCCCTCGCGGAGTACATAGGCAAGAGCACAGGACAGAAGAAAGCCCCGCCGAAGCCACGCAGACCATCGAAACCGTCGAGCTCAGAGAACGAACAACGCCCGGCCAGCAGTGGGGCTGGAAGTGGAAAGACCGCCAAGAGCGATGAGACACCGTCCGACCCTACTTCGCCCCAGCCCGAGAAAGAAAAGACGGAGATGGTGAGGATGCGGCGTAGCAGACGGCGCGCGCGCACATCGCCCCGTGCATCCATGTCGGCAGAGGATCTTATGCCCTTCACGCCGTGGACTCGGCCCCCAGGACGCCGGTCGGGCTCAGTACAGAGCGACGACCCCCACAATATGGTCACGGTCGAGTACGCAGAGAGCTCTGCCCCATCGCTCAACGAGAGCCGCATCACGTCACCCCGGGACGACGAGCTGCGAGAGAGACGGCGCCGGCGTCGACCGAGAAGCAACGGTGCTCGCACAGAGGACGAGAGCACCAAGCCCGCGCCAAAGCCTTCGCGGAAGAAGAGTCGCAGGTCCTACCCAAGGACCCAGGAAGAAGCTGCAACACCCTTGATCATCCCAGCAGCCCCAGAGACGACCACTCCCACCAAGGCCACGGGAAGCCGCTTAGAAGCCTGGCTCAGCAGCACACCCGACCCTCTGGCAGAGTCGAAACCCCGACGCAGGCGCAAGTCCAAGGACTCTGTGTCGAGCCCAGAGTCCGCCTCCAAGGCCGGCAAATCGGACATCACAGTATCCACCGATGCCACACAAGAGATCCCAGTCAAGAAGACGCGCTCGCGCCGCAGGCGGAAGTCCAAAGAATCCGTATCCTCCCTGGACCTGCCCGCTACCGTTGATGCATCCGAAGTCACTGCCTCAGAGGTCACTACCTCCACCAGGACAACACAAGATGAGCCACGCAAGAGGTCACCCAGGAGGAGAAAATCGAAAGATTCGGTCTCGTCTGTCGATTTGCCCTACAAGGCCGAAAAATCAGACGTCAGCGCGTCCACTGATGCGACAAAAGACGAGCCTGTCGAAAGCCGCCGTAGCAGTGGTAGCGGCAGCAGACGGCGCAGAAGACGGTCGAGCCGCGAGATGACCATCAATACCCAGGATATCGACGAGACCCCATCTACTGTCGTCTCGGATACTACGACAGAGACGACAACTCAAGACCAGGAAAGTGAAGTGTCCGTCACTCCGACGCCCTCGCTGAAGCGCCGCGGTGCAAAGCGCGGCCAGTATTCTCCTACCAAAGGCCGATCTATGTCCTCTCCTCTCCGCGAGACCACGTCGATAGACGACATACCCAAGGATGATATCACCGACTTGGATACTGCTTCGTCCGCCCCTTCTTCCTTTGCTGATGCGCCTGTACTTGACGCCATGCCTAAGCCTCTGCGACCGCGACAACTTCTAGGACCGCGTATGTTCCCTTCGACTGGCAAGCGCCTTTCAACCATTGCTTCGCAGTCAGCGCGATCCTCGCAGGTACCAGCTTCTGACACAATCACGACCATCTCCGAGGAAGCAGGCACAGGTCCCGGAGCACCTGCATCAGAAGTAGGCTCGTACTTGAACCCGGAAACTTCGACCATTATCAGTCGCCAGAGTACCCGGCGGAGGAAGCTTGCCAGACACGAGGATCTTATCTCAGTGCTTTCCATGCCCAAGGCAAGCTCGAAGAGCATCGTCTCTGCCAGAAGTATCCGTACCAACAGGAGCCGCCTTGCCACTGCCACTGTCGACGACATCATGAAAGAGCTCTCCTCTGACGAAGCCAAATACATGAGAGAGCTCCGCACACTGGTCGACGGTGTCATCCCTGTCCTTCTTAGCTGCGTTCTCTCCAAGTCCGAGTCCGCTATCGCTGCTGGCCTGTTCTCTCGCTCCTCCAAGTCCGATCCTAGTGAAGTTACTAAGCCAATCGTCGACATGGGTGTCTGCTTAGAGCGACTTAAGAACCTGCACAAGCGCGTCCCTAGGGAGGACTCCGATGCACTTGTTTCCTGGGCTCAGAGTGCACAACGAGTGTACTCTGACTACATCGCTGCGTGGCGCCTCGGCTTCCAAGACGTCGTAATCAGTCTTGCGCCGGCAGATGACGACCCGTTCAAGCCCGCAAAGGTCGTCAATGGACCAGATGACGGTGCCCCATGGGACGAAGGCATGCCGCGAAACGCTGAAGGATATGTAGTCAACAGCGATGGCGAGCGTGTCGACGTCGCCTATATGCTCAAACGCCCACTGGTTCGGCTCAAGTATCTGTCGAAGAGTTTGAAGGTATGTTGAACTGAGTTGTCCATGCTGCCACAAATACTGACATTGATCAAGGGCATTAATCATGTGAAACCTTCCGAGCGCGTCGAGCAAATCTCGAAGATTTTCCAAGACCTAGTTACGACAGCACGCAAGCGGTCGAACGACGAACAAGCCCGCCTCGAAGACGAAGCCGCGGCTAGCGTTGATCCCACTCGCGCACGCGATCCCCGAAGTCTCGCCCCTCTTGCCGGCGTCCGGGTTGATTCCACGCGCTGCGTGCGAGCTAGAGACCACTTCGACCTACATCTGTTCCATTCGAGTGGTCAAGAAATGAGTTGTCGCGTTGAGATCTTACTCCGCGACAACGCACCAGGTACCGGAGTCGGAGGCGACCTCCTCTTCTGCGAAGTCGATCCTACAGGGCGATGGTTGCTCCTCCCGCCTGTTCACCTCAGCAATGCATCAGCACGGAATGGCGACCTAAAGGGTGAAATAATTGTCATGATCCGTGGAAAACAAAACGATGGATCAGAGTGGAGCGAGATCATGTCTTTGATATCCGATGATGAGCAAGCTGGCTTTGAGTGGGTGCAGATGCTCGGTCTCAACCCCATCCCACCTCAAATCTCTGAAGTCAGGAAGAACCAGGCCACACCCACCACACACAGGCCGACAAGCAGCCATGGATCCTCGTCTCTACTTTCAGCTGCAACTGAATCGACACCCCCACAGAAGAGCAGGACACCAAGCCCACATGAAATTGACATACCTATTGGGGAGCAACATACTGAAGTATCAAAAGTATGGCACTATGACACACCCGATAGGCGCAACCAATCCCGCACCATCTCGCCTGTAACTCCGCCCAGTCACGATGACTTTGTCTTTGGCAAAATAGACGACTCAGAACCCCACACACCCACAGATCCCATGCAGACGGCATACCAACTGCTCAATGATCCTGATCGAACACCCCGTGGTCTTGATGAGGCGGTGCGAAATGAAGGCACTGGATCGCCTTCGAGTCTGAAGCGGACAAGGGCGAAGAGGCTGTCTAAGAACCCTACCCTTTCTCCACATTCAGCACGGCCGTCCCGTCAGATCACTCTCGAAGATCCGGTAGAGCCAGAGAAAATCCAGACGCCAGTACCAGAGTCCAAGCCACGCCGGAAATCCACTAAGAAGCGACCCCAAAAGAGTTACAGTGTTTGGATGCCATCTTCGCAAGTCGGTGATTCCGACGACTCTGAAGAATCGTACAGCTCCGATGAAGACAACAATACTACCACCATGGACTCCGAGATCTCACCACCCGGCTCGCCTCCCTCGCCGCAACGTCCACAGGCACACAGACGAGTCTCATCCGTCCCCTCGCTAGAATTACCGAGCATCCCAAGACAAAGGAAATCAAGCCGGCCCTCTACGCCAACACAGGATCAAGAAGATGACGATGACAATCTCCGGGAAGTCTCAGCCTCCGCGCCGTCGAAGCTGCAAGGAAAGAAACACGACATAGTTGTCGATGATATCGTAGAGCCCAAAGCAGAGGTCGAAGAGCCGCCTCCAACACCGCCGCATCGATCGCCCAGTCCAGCAACCCCTGTGACACTCAAGGGAAGTAAAACACCAGTATTCACTCCTACGTTACCCGGTTTCAAGAACAAACGCCGGTCATCGTCACCCTTGAAGCATGAATATGAGCCATCTACCTGCACGGAGGAGTCAAGCGAGAGCGAGGAGGACACTGCTTCTGAGGATGAGGTGGACGATGAAGATGAAGAAAGCCTCACCTCGGAGTCGTCAGAAGACGAGTTAGATGACGACGTTCCCATGCCACTCATGCCGATCGGATACCTTGGGCCACGCGGGTATCATGGACGCTCATACACCACCGGTAGGGAATCCAGTCGTCCCACTTCATCAGAGAAGGTTGAGAAGGTAGATGAGGAGACCAAGAAGTTTCCCAAAGTCTCACCTCCTGCATCAATCTACACACTCCCCAACGGCACCATCACCCCATCACAATCCGCGTCGAACACTCCATACAGAGCAGTTCCGCAGGGTTCCGGCAAAGCCTCCAAGACCATCGCATCCATCTTCGCTTGGTCCGATGCTGGCCGATGGGACAGTTTGCATCCAAACGAATGTAGCATCGTCGTTACGCCAGGTAAGATCGAGGTCTTCGAGATCACAATCAACCACTCGAAGCCTTTCCTGGCCGACGGCGACGAGATCATCACTCCCGAGGGAGGTGCTCCCCTTATTGCGGTTGAGCTTACCCCTCTGGTGCCGTTGCGCAAATCAACGGCCATTGATATCTCCATTCGCTCCCCACCCACCGCAGAGTCGCGCATCAAAGCTGGCAACAACATTATGTTGAGAAGTCGCAATGCAGCGGAGTGCGCCCAACTATACGCCATGATCAACCAGTCTCGTATCAACAACCCCACCTACATCGCGCTCCAGAACGCGCGCGGCCCCTACGGACAATCGAGCTGGGCCGAGGCGATGGACCGTCAGAACGCGGCTAGGACAAGCGCTGAGTCTTCTGGCTGGCTCGGAGGTACGCTAGGTAGGAGAAGTAGCTACCGCAAGTCAAGCACACGCGCTGCCTCCATCTCCGCAGCGACTGAGTCTTCTGTTGGAACTATGAACTCAGCTCTCCGCTCTGCACTAGGCCGATTTTCGTTCGGAAAGAGCGGCGTCTTCAGCATCCGCAACTCAACACTTGGATCTCGCAGCACTGGTTCTTCATTCGACAGCGGTTCCAACTCCCCACGCGGCTCAGGCGCATCTACGCCTACCGGCGATATTGTACGCGCGCCCGGTGCACCAGCTGGAATTACGAACACCAAGTGCAGGCTTTATGAGCGAGAGTCACTCAAGAAATGGCGCGACATGGGCAGCGCACGATTAACAATAATGCTGCCCTCACCCAACCCAAGCGTGCCATCCTCGCCTACGAACCCACGGCAGCGCGCACCTGGTACCAGAGACCATACCCAGGAGCGACGCATTCTTCTTACAGGCAAGAAACACGGTGAAATACTACTTGACGTCACTCTGTCCGAGACGTGCTTCGAGCGCGTCGCACGCAGTGGTATTGCTGTCAGCGTATGGGAAGACCACTTAAATGAAGACGGTCAGGTCGGCGGCGTCGGCAAGACGGGTGGTGTCTTGGGCGCAAGAGCAAGAGTCTTCATGGTGCAAATGAAGAGTGAGAGGGAGTGTGCTTACTGCTTCAGTTTACTGGGTAAGCTGAGGTACTAGGCCACGAGTAAGGAAAGAGAAGAGAGGGACATGGACCGAAACGGCAAGCGCAGCACAGCAACTCACAAAACGCCGCTGCCACGCACTTCACGCGGTATTCACCATCCATTTTGCGCTTTTTTATTGCGAGCAAGCGTGGCGTTCGTTCATGGGATTTACACGGGCGGTATTTCAAGAAGGCTTCTGCGATACCACTTCCACTTTCCCCACATACAATTTTTCACTTTGTAATCACGCTCTTGTGTTTCTTACTTTCCTTGTCAATACTGGTCTTCATGCATATGGATGGAGTGTGTGTCTTTCTTTGTTTTCCATGGGGAATATACACGTGTCTTTTGCGCTTGATACCAGGTGTGTATTTGTTTGATGGTTCTTGGTCTTTTCGGTAGTGGGATGAGGAGGGGTGTGTGTGTGATGAACGAAGCTGTGATAGTGGGGGTGAAGTGAATAGAACTAATGGAAGATGTGTCGACAATTTATAATTTCCGTGCTGAGCTGACGGATACGTGTCATTACGATGACTCCACTGTGATGGCATACATCTTCTTGGCGAATACATGTCGCTTCGAGGGTTATAACTATTACGACAAACATCCAACTGCCGCTTACATGACCTTCAGTACTTCGGCCTCGCCCACCGCGCCGTCTTCGTATCCACGATGCCCTCGTATGTACACTCCTTTGTGTCACCATACAGCTCCATGTCGACGCCCAGCTCCTTCGCCCACACAAGCTCCGACTGCTTTGAGTCATCCCTGTTGACTTTCAGGTGCACAGCTACAGGCTCCGACTTCCCTCCAGCGTGCTCGACGAAGTCCCATACCGTGATAGAGAGGTACTTGAGTCCTCTGCACTCACTTGAGACGATAGCGAGGACTTCGTACGCAACACGCTGGAGTGCCGTGCTGATGGCCTTGGTGCCCATCCTAGGCTCTGTTCCCAGGTTTGCGACAAACAAATGTAGGTATTCGAGTCCATAGATAGTGGAGAGAATTGTTGCTTGTTCGCCAACATCTCTCCACATATCGTCACTCAAGTGACCTACTTCAATCGCATCCCAGAGCACTGGGCAAGGAATGCCGACGTGTCTTAGATCTGGGAAGTACTGACCCAGAAGTTGTAGTTCCTGGTCAGGAACTTCTGACCTCTCTCCAATGCGCAGGGAAAGTGTCTTCAAAATCGGAGGCAACTTGCGCAGTAGGTGCCCGATGCCATACACCTCGCTTTGTCTTGCCTTCTTTCGCTCTTTTCGCGATACAGGCTTTGTTTGGCCATTGGCATCAGGAGCGCTGAGCGCAGTTTTGACTTGCTCGTCCGAGATGTCTCTTCGCGCGTGGAAGCAGAAGTGCTCCAATTTGCTGCAATGTCTTGTCACATTGCGAAAGACTCCATCCCGTACTTCTGGGTTCAGCTTTGGGTAATCCCATAGGTAGATGAACGTGTGTAGATCAGAGTTTCTGAAGGCATCGACGCTTGTGAATTGGCTTAATCCTGGGCAGTTGTACAGGCGTAAGAGACCGATCTTGTTGACTAGATAGGCATGTTGTGGAATGTAACCCGTCTTGAGAAGGAGATTGACTTCGGCCACTCGAAGTTCTTCCAGTATGATACCGTTGGGCATTTGTTCGAAAAGTCGAACCAGCACATTGTCCATCAAAGTGTTGTCTTTATAGTTGTCGTTGACGATCGATACTGAATGGACGCGGTATTGCCGCTTACTGTCGATCATCCCACGAACGATATCCGCCGGCGCATATGGGGCGCATATCAAGTCGAGCGGTCGGTCTTTGAGATCATCGAAACGCGTGCTGGGTGCAATTCGAATGAGTCGGATGCACATGCCAAAGTGACCGGTAAGCTCTCGGATCTGCGGAGGTGCATTGCCAGATAGATACTTTCCTGGGGGCGCCCGTACATGTGGTCCGATTAGTGTGTGACGCGTGACCGATGCGTTGTGAGATCTGATCCAGTTGCGCTGGTCCTTGTTCCGTGGATCTATGAATGTCCAGAGGCGCCGCATGAAGCCGTGCGTGCCTTGGATTCGAGTCAGGTCTCCAAAGTCGTGACTTGGTATCATGAGAAGTTCGGCCTTTGGTAGATGCTGATAAGTTAACAGCATCTGGTTTAAGACCGATTCGACCACCATGCTGTTGGGCCTAAACATTATCGCCCTGACCGGGGTGTGCTTGAAGTTCGGGAGCACGGTAGCCATGAACAATTCATATCGTGGAGGTATGTCGAAGGTGATGGCGCGGAAGTTATGTGGATGCGTGAGTAGCGAGGAGGTGTTGTTCAGGCACTGCGCGCTCTTTTTCGACATACACAGCTCAGCATATCTGACGAAAATGCGCTGTAGTTTCCGAGTCGCACCTTTGTATCCGGATCGAGTCGATAGCAGTAGGAGGTTATAAAAGTCGTGCTGAGAGAGCTGTAAAGTGTTAGATTGATCTTATACGTGACTTGTCCCGACCTTACATATTGGCAGACCAACTCCATCAACTCTTCGGGTAGAGCCCAGAACACTTTCTTGAGAGATCGTAGTCGGGTTATATCGAGAGTCGGGCGCAAGCGTTTGGGGGGAGGAGGCTCGTCTGGGCCGCGATCATGTGGAATCTTCCGTTTATCGAGTCGCTGAGCATTGCCATGCTCGCTAGAGTCTGCGACAGTAGGGCGCTCATTCAGGTGTATAGGAGATTCAGAAATCATGCTCGCTGGAACGTAGATAGCTCCGCTTCTGAGGGGCGTCGCGTGCTGATAATTAGTATCGCGGGGTGGAGTGTTTGAAATGGAGTACGCGCGGGTGACTGCGACGGGCTATGAATTGCCGCATTGCCCGTTGCGGCTCGCTCTAGACCCAGATAGGAAAGCGACATTTTGCAGTGAATGAGCGTGTACTGGTGAAAGTGAAGGGGCGAAAGTCACTCCTCCACCGCACCTCCACCCAGCCACTGGCCGTGGAATGAGCGGGCTCTCGACGTGATCATCTACTTATAGCTTGGACTTTGAGAACCGCAGAAGCAGATGAAGTGGTTTGAAAGATGCGTACTATGGACTAAAGTCACGAACAAGACATTGACGAGAATTGCTCTGTGAAGCTAGGTCATCATGGAGGCCTGCCTCAGATTATAAGATATATAGGTCAAAGTCGAAGCAGTAAGTAACGGGAAAAGCTTTGGTAGTGGTGGTCCCAAACACGAAAGGATAGAATGAAAATCACGCTCTTGTCGGATAAGGACATCTGGATTGCTATCGTCTAGTTTGACTCCAAGGTTGCACCCAAAAAAAAACCTCGTATCCCTTCTTCAGCCCAGCAGCAAGCCGCAAAAGCAAACGAAAAGATGATGTAGCAGAATTGCAACGAGACCAATGAATTTTGTCGAGGAACGGGGGACACGCTCGGTCATACACTTCATCGCGTATCCGCCCGTTCCTATCACATGAGGCGCCGACTGGAGGTCGACTTATCAGTACTGCCGTACGGCTTTATCCGTACTGATAATTTCGTCAGTACTCCCAGCAAAGTACTGATATAGGCTCCTCAGAACCAGCGGCAAGAGGTCGACTGGCCGGTGAGCAGCATGCCAAGCACGGCTTTCGGCGCAGGGACTGGACAAGCGGGACACCAATCTCTAGGTTGGTGAAAGGCGTTGTCTCGGATGCCATGAGGATCAGCCCGAAGGCCATACAAGGTTGAAGGTAGGTAGCCGCCGAATCAGCGAAAGATGTAGAAGAGGTCCGCACGAACGCGAAACCGAAAAGAAAACCTTGTGAAAAATGCCGCATGAGGAAGGAAGGATGAGGTGGCTCCCCTCCTTGTTCCAAGATACAGAACAGAACAGCTTGGGGAACCCTACGGCAGGTCGCAATACCTGAGTACGGGAAGTCTCCATACCACAGGCATTGCTACTGTACAGTCGAGATGCTGAAGCAGAAGTGTTGCGCATGTTGAAAAAAGGAGAGTAGGTGTAGTTCAATTTGATATGATGCGTGCGAGCGCGGAGCAATAAAGGGCTTCGTGTGCATTCCGCGAAAGGTGCGGGTTGAGAATCGGAGTCAGTAGATGGTGGAGAGTAAGGGAAGAAGAGAGGGAGGGCAGACTACTTAAGACTACGGGCAGGAGCGGGCGGGCTAGAGAGCGCACGGGCCACGTGTTTGCTCGAACTCGCCACGCTGCCTAGTCGTGAATTCACCGAGACAATTATACGGTCATCTTCACCTACTATGCACAGCCTTCGTCTGTCGCTAAGCTCGGGCGCAAGCGATGTGACGCATCCTTCATTGTACTGAGATGTGTGCTGGAAGAGACCGATGTTCTTTCACTTCAAGTTGCGTCACAGGTTGTAGTAAGATCATGATGTGATCGCGGCGTGATATGAATCATTCCTATTCTCTCATCATCTACTCCAGGTCTTTGTCCTTGCAGCCTTCCGGTGCGATAAGAGGATTGCATCTCGCAGCCAATCCTCCGGGAAGCCTGGCGACATAATCCCAACCCCATCGACTACTCATGCCCCAAGCTGGGAAATCGGTACTAACAATCTGCGCACCACTCTCAAAAGCTAAGTCCCTCATCTCTGTAGTGCGGTTCAAGATGGTATCGATGGGTATATCAGCACGTGTTCGGATCAAGTAGCCCTTCTTGACAAGACGCTGGATATCTGCTGTGCCATTCCCGCGCGGCTCATTGTATTTGATGAATGCAGCATCAGAGGATCCTTCGAGCGCATTGGTGAAGACAGTGCGGTTTTGTAGCGAGGGGGCGCCGGTTTTGTAGAGCTCGCGAGGTGAGTTGGGGTCACTGGGTTTTGGGTCGTTATCGAAGAAAAACAGGAGGCGGCCGCGAACATCCTTTAGCTTCGGCCAGCCTTGTTGCAGGATGGACTGCTCGAGGGTAAGACCACTCTTGCGCACGTCATCGGGGCGAATGAGTTGCTTCTTAGGGAATACGGAGAGGATCTCCGCGTCGACATTCAAGAGGCGAGGGAGCGTCCAGTTTGTCGCTTCGCCAGGGCAGACACCGCCTAACGAACATGCCGGCGCATCGGTCTTGAGCTCGAGATCAATGGTGATAGGGACATGTCTTGGGTTTGCGTCTGACCAACTCTTTAATTGCTTGAGACAGTCGATGAACGTGTGGCAGACAGAATCTGGGTCGAAGTCTGTGACGTGGAACACCTTAATACCTGGCTCCTTCAGAATGTCACCATTGTAAGGAGTGGTGGCGTTTGTCAAGTTTGATAGCGTCCATATGACAGGGGGATAGTACAGGCCGCCCTTTTCATCCGAATGTAAGTCGAGCTCGAAAGAGCGCACGGACTGGTACTCCAATTGATTGTCGAGCTCTGCGTGCGAGTAGTAGTAGTCCTCTGGGGACGGTACGTATTTCTCAAAGACTGGTCGCTCGGCGAGTGAGACTTCACGATGGTAGGAGTTGTGCGTTCCGACGACTTGAATATGGTTGAAACGGATGTCAGACTTGGATGCTAGTGCGCTTTCTATGTGTTGTCAGCTTGGACATCCCCGCGCAAGAAGACAACATACGAGCGAAGAGCATTACGCTCGCAGAAGCCTGATACCATTAGCATCCGTTCGTTCTCGCATACCAGGAGTCATCCTTACCAATGATCCCAACATGTTGCTCTTTCCTTCTGAATTGAAGTCTGCGTTCAAGGTGAAGACGCACAAAGCAAACAAAAAGACCGCGAGCAACAAGGCCCGACCTTTATACGCCATCGCACCCATGCTGTTCGTGCGCAACGGCATGCACTAAAGCTCAGATGTTGAAGTCGTTCCCGCCATGCATCGCGTTGGCGTTAGCTCGTCGCGTGCGCTCATCGGGTCTCGCGATTGGTTAATCGCATCACGTGGGTTCAGTGTACCGGCTCGGAGAGTTCTCAATGTAGCAGGTACAGATTCTGTACGATCGTTATTTTGCACGTGCGTCACTTCGCGTTCGTGCGCGCTTCTGATGGAAACAAGACGCGTAGCAGTAGTTCGTTGGAGGAAGCGATGACGCGGTGACAGGAGCTGCCAGGGCAAAAGCGGGGCAGGTCGCCTGTAACGGAAGGATCACCTTAACCATCAACAACATTGAAGGCCCCCGGAAGATCTCATAGCGTTCTAAAGTGCGCGAAACCCATTTTCCTGGGAAATCATCAATGTAGTATTTGTGCTGTGAATTACCACCGCACGGGAGGCTACCAGTCACTACCAACCATACTTCTGTCCGTATCTGCCGACAAACCCTCCTACATCAGCATCTCTCTCGCCTTGCACAATCTGCAACAACCCTAGCGCACTCGTCTCTGAACTCTCAAGGCCTTGTTCCTTTCTTTGCTCCCTGTCGTCGCCTAGGTCCGTCACCACATAGCCTGGGCAGTACGTCCAGACCTTGAAGCCATCCGGCTTGAGCTGGACGTACTGGTATGCCGTCAACATGTTGAGCGCAGCTTTAGTCATGCGATATCCGGGGTATTTAACCTGGGCGTAGGGAGAGCTGTGATCGGAGATCAAAGTGATGCTACCCATAGTAGAGGACACGTTGATGATGCGCGGATTAGATGAGCGCTTCATTGCGGGAATGAGAGCTTCTGTGAGGATGGTAGGGCCAAAGACGTTGGTTTCGAACGTGGTGCGCATCAGCTCCCGGTCCGGCCATGTGCCGTCTCTTTCGGGACATACACCAGCGTTGTTGATAAGCACATCAAGCTTGCTGAAGTCCTCCTCGATCTTCTTGGCCGCAGCTTTGATAGAAGCGTCGTCATTGGCGTCGAGTTGCACCAAGGAGAGTGTGCCTTGGATGCCTGCCTTGGCTTGCACATCTTTCAAGATTGTTTCGCCTTTCGACATGTTGCGCGCGCCGATTATGACATGGTACTTTGGAGATGCAGAGGCAATATAAATGACGGTGTCCAGACCGATACCGTTGGTTGCTCCTACAGAGGCTATCAGTATGACGAGCTTGGTAAACGTCCGGAGGGCTGGTACCTGTTACGAGCACAACCTCCTTGTCTGGGTTCGAGGACATATTTATTTTGAATCGATTAATTTGTGGTAACGGATGACATGCAGATTTTCGACTGAAGTAGAGGAGATGGATTTTGTGATACTCAAGCTGGGGTGGAAGGCGGGCGAATTTATATCTTGCCAGCGATTCAGCACAACATGAACGGGTCTTACGGATGTCCACCAGGCGTAATCCACGACGAATAGAGTACGGTCTGGAACTTGCTATAGACCAAATAGGCAATTGTAACATCAGAAACCCCGTAGATCGAGAAGGAGCTGCGGCCTGATCCGGAGTTAGTTGTCTAACTCCGATTCGCGCGGCCTGATGAAGTAATGCAAACGCCCCACAAAGACATGCTATGTATGAAGACTTACTCATGTCCATCGTATATACGAACGCACGAATAGTAAATCGCTGCATGATCAGATGTGAGGATTGAGTGTATGGATGACTACATCGCAGGCTGCACTTAACGCATAAATCCGAGAGGCGCTTTCCGTTTAGAATACCGAGCCAGATCCCATGCATGGTGGACGAGAAGGTGTGACGCTGAATAGCATGACTCACAAAGAACAGGTAGGAACTGTCAGAGCATACCAGGATCGGTCTCCTCATAGGCTGTACGCAATTTCCAAGTGTTGATCGTATCGACGCTGTGCACCCCAGTGTGCCTTCACCCGTTCACTTGTGGCATCCAATTCTGACCTGCACCGCTTTTCCTGAGCGAGGAACGAAGCCTGTGCCAGAAGTACCCCAAAAACCCACCAAAGCCGTGTATTACATGTTGGTTAAAGCCGTGATAACATAATTTGCACTTGACTGGCTTCTCTTTTGCAGCCTAGTCAATGGCGTTGGAAGTGCTTGTGACCGTTTCGAACACTCGAGGACGTGCTGACTTTGCACGGCTTTTGAAAGAATACTGACTGCTTAAGACGAAGTCTGGGTAGATATGGTTGGTTGGCACTTCTGTCGTCGCGAACATTCCTTTGATACAATGCCAGTACTTATGACGCAAGACAAAAAGGGGGCTAATTGAGCATTTCACGATGGTTGACAAGAGGACGCGTGGGGTAAGAAATCTTGAGATTAGCGCGGCGCGACACGACGTCATGGCGGCTCAACCCACCAGACGTCTCAACGCGCCTAGAAGCGACCTGATGTCGCACTTTGTCGAGTCACTCAGCCCTGAACGCGCATAGCGCCGCTGACAAGATGCCCTCCCTTGTTCGCAAGCTGCTCATCTTCGCCGCCGTTGATGGTCTCATCCTCCAGCCGTCCCCGCCCCGCAACCATCCGCCCGCTACGCAGCAGGCCATCAAGGTCGACTACAAGGGCAATGTCGGCCCCCTGTTGAAAGACAGGCGCGAAGAAGATACGGCGCCCGTGTCTGTGGAAGCGCATGGCATCATCGGTACGCGCGCAATCATTGGCGCATTGCGACACAGGCTGACCCTGCTCTAAGGACTACTCAAAGTGGCTACTTCGTACTTCCTGATATCCATATCCGATCGCGAACAGGTGGCGCTCATACGCGGCAAGCCCATCTACAAGATCACCGATATCGCCCTCATCCCCCTCTCCTCGCAAGCCGACGCCGACAAGGCCATCGCAGCCACGCGTGACCATCTGAAGCGCCGCAACCGGGCGCCCGGCCTGGAAGACGAAGACAGCGATAGCGATAGTGAGGATGGCGCGCCCAGTGTGACGGACTCGCTTGTAGAGGACTCATCGTCCACACCAAGCGAGGTCAAGGATTCGGTCACCGGACAAAAAGGCAGTGCGCAGCGCAAGACGAGTGTGGCCGAGGACGTTATACAAAGAAAAGGTGTATATGGCAGATTCGCTGACAAGTGGTTCTCGCGCAAGGGTTGGAGTGCTGACAACAGGCGTCTGCAAGGGCTGAGCTCAGAAGAGAACCTGGCGGCAAAGAATGCGCCGCAGAACGTTGACTCGGGGATGCCCAAGGAAGAAGAACACCCCAAGAGCGAGTCTAAGCCGGATGCCATCCCTACAGATGACAAGGACATTTTGGAACCAGTCAGCCCAGAAGACATACCCAAGGCCCTGGGCGGCGAGAAGGACGCGGCCACTGTAGCACTCTTACCAAAGATTCTGCAGACCACCAAAATGTACTTTTCATCAGGCAACTTCTTCTTCTCATACGACTATGACATCTCACACGGTATTGGCCAGCAGCAAGCAAGTTCTAGTGTTGCCTTGTTTAAACAATTCGATCCTTTGGTCAGTTTACACCTTGTCCATGTAACGGACGATTGCTCACCAGTATCTAGTTCTTCTGGAATCAGCACATCATCGCACCTTTCATTGACGCGGGCCAGCATGCTTTTGTGCTCCCCGTAATGCAAGGCTTCGTTGGTCAACGACCTTTCACGATCAAGACAGCTGATGGCCAGTCGAACAGTCTTGTGGTCGACCCGAGTGCCACTCCAGATGACATCCAGCTCCAGTCCTGGCATGAAAAGCAGAAAGAGGACTCACAGTTCAATACGGAAGCCAGTGGCGAAGCATCTGATCCCGATGCCTCTCTTGTGGACGGCAAAGACTTCCTGTTGACACTCATCTCGCGACGTTCTATCAAGCGAGCTGGACTTCGTTACCTGCGACGGGGCACAGATGACGAGGGCTGTACCGCGAATAGCGTCGAGACGGAACAGATCCTATCCAACCCGGCTTTTAGCACGACGCAAGACAAGATTTTCTCCTTCACACAGATTCGAGGCTCAATTCCCCTGTTCTTCTCTCAATCGCCCTATAGCCTTAAACCACAAGTCTCTACTTGGGGATCGTTTGAGACTAATGCTCGCGCTTTCAAGAAGCATTTTGCCGATCTGTCTTCACGCTATGGCGATATATACTGTGATTCGCTCATAGACAAACACGGTACTGAGGCGAAGATTGGTGAGCTTTATGAACAGCATGCAAAGTCGCTCAATGAGAATGGCGGGATGGACGGGAAAGGCAAGCAGCTGGGTTTCGAATGGTTCGACTTCCACAACGTGTGCCGCGGTATGCGCTTTGAAAACGTCTCGAAGTTGATGGATTCAATCGAACCCTTCATGAAATCTTCTGGATGGGTGGAGATCTTAGGAAATCAAGTACAGCAGAAGCAGTCAGGCGTCTTGCGTACAAACTGCATGGACTGTCTGGACCGCACCAACGTTGTTCAATCTGCGTGCGCCAGGACCGCTCTTGAAGCACAACTGTCAATGGGCAGTTACAGCATCGATCTCCAGAATGACCCCAGTACATCGTGGTTCAACACCCTCTGGGCTGACAATGGCGATGCCATATCTCGGCAGTACGCTGGCACTGCTGCGCTAAAGGGCGACTTCACGCGTACCCGGAAACGGCAGATAACTGGTGCGCTTACCGATTTCGGACTGACACTCACGAGATATTACAACAACATCGTGAACGACTACTTTGCTCAGGCAGTCATCGACTACCTTCTCGGTCGCGCTACCGATACCATCTTCGCGGAATTCGAAGCCGATATGAAGAGCTCAGATTACTTTATCGATGTACGCAAAGTGCGGCAGCAGGCCATTGAACGTTCTGCTGGCATCGTGATTGAGGATCGCGACGAAGACTTGGTACATGGCTGGACGTTGAGCGTACCCACTGCTGTTAACCAGGTCAAGACTGCTACATTTGAAGAAGCAGTCCTTCTACTAACAGAAAAGGCCTTGTACTTCTGCCGTCTCGACTGGGGAACAGAGAAAGTACGCGAGTTCGAGCGTATTCCGCTGGAGAATGTGCAAGGCCTCATGCGAGGTGTGTACGTTACGTCCGCACTGGCGCAACGACACACCGACACAAACAAAAACGTTGGTCTCATCATACGATATCGAGCCGATACCAAGGGCGAGCTAGTACGGCGCAATACAAGGGCTCTAGATTCTGGAGCCGCCAGTGATGAGCAACGCAAAGACGACGCCAAGACAGACCAGAAGCAGGATACTGCGGGCCGCTTCCTAGCGTTCAAAGCGCTTCCACCGAGAAGCAGCGTTCCGTCATCCCCTGGCGACAATCCTGACAATGAAGGCGAGGTTGTCAAATCGGTATGCGATGAGATTGTGAGGATCGCCAATGAGATGAAGAAGGGCGGCAGGGATGAAGACAGGACACTGAAGGTAGAGGAAAAGGATATAATCAGCCTTGTGGACGCGAAGAAGAGCACCGGCTACCTGGAACAGTTTGAGTATTCCTTGAAGAAGCTTGTTTGGGGCTAAGCCCGGTCTGACACTGGCCATGTATAATGTCTTATCGTTTCTCATTGTATCTTGTTCAGGAAGCTGTACATAAACCTATGGAAAGATGCTCGTATCATGCGATACAGTCATCCTGTAAAAAGTTACGTTTTCACCATACGGTGTGTCTGAATCGTCGACTTGCCTTGATTGGGGTGTAATGTCCTTGATCCCTATACTTCCCGATGCTCTCGGACGATCACATCAAGAACATCGGAGTCCAGCGACCAGCACGGCGGATTCACGGCGCTTCCAGGTCCCGGCGACTGAGGTGCGTGTGGGGACAATGCGGGTGGCTGCTGGCTACCTGACAATCTTGCGAGAGCTATATCGGGAAATGCATCCGCTTTACTTGTGCTGCACTGCATGTCGCGGGTGCTAAGTAATGTGATATTAAAGACTTGAGAGCGGTGCACCGAGATATATGAGGAAGTCGCGTTACAAGCAAGCCAGCTGGGGAAGTAACGAAAGTACTGGTAAACATTGACCCAGTTTCCTCTCCGCGCTCCAACATCTCCTTTCCCCATCCATCCTCTGCCCGGCGACTCCACTATTCCACGCGATGAAGCGCTTGCGTCGCTGGGACTTGTTTAATCATCAGCGGACCCGCGCCGCATCCTTTTCGGTGCAACGTTCTACGCTATGTCATCGGCACATGCAGCGAAAGACACGACCGCAACAGTGATCGGTCTCATCGCCCCGTAGCGATGGTCACGGCCCACCTAGAGCCTCACCTCGTATAGATGTGGTCAATGGAGTGCACCGGCGCGTCGACCGACATGCCAATTGCATACCAAAGGATGGGTCAGCTGAACGCCTTACTACGGCCCAAAATGCCACGCCCTCTCAGACGACTTGTTGAAGCTTGACAGCTACAGGCTTGCTCGGCACTCGGCTGCGAGCTTAAGCTTTGCACTCAACGGGAGGCGCATGATACGACAACGCTAGCGGCGGCACGGTTGCACGAGGAAAAGCGGGCCGACGTCAGCGTCTCGCGCGATGACTGGCTGCATGCCGTTCTTGATTGCGGTGCGTGACGTCAACTGTGGAAACTCCATACTGTGCTCTGAGCGCGAATTGCACATCGCAAAGGGCCCCACCAAGAACGAAAATTTCTGCTTCATGGGGTGCCCTTGGGGTGCGAAATTGTGGGTGTCTGGAGTCTGGAGGAAAAATGGAGAGACATTGTGCGGAGTGCGGAGGGCTCGCATCTCCGGGTCGATGAGATGGATGCAACCATCAGCATCCTTTGTGGTACAGCCAAACCAGGAAAGGCGAGCATATCGATGATCGCAGCTCCGAGTTCCGTGGCAGGTGGCGCCATGGAAGGCAGAAAGCTTCATCCGCCTGGTTGCCAACCCGTTCCCGTTGTCTCGGCATCAATTGTCCCAAGATTGCGACTCAAAACACAAGCACTAAGCCGACGGATCGTGTCAGGCTTGTCATTTCTTCACTCCGCTGCAAGGCTCCACATCATGCTCCCACCAATCAACGCGTCGTTCTTCGGAGACTATACCAAGCCAGGAAGCATATCAGAGTGTTTTCCGGCCGACGAAGGGGATGACCGTTACCTGGAACCGTGGAAGGTCCGCTGCGGGGCTCCCACGTTGTTCCTGGCTCCCCTGACCCAACCTGCGCGTATGGTATCAAGCCGAGGGAAGTGTGGCATATAAACCCTTTTCGCACCCCGAACGCCAGGCTTGTTCTCCTGTAACCACGCCTGCCAACCTCCGGGTTTCTTTTATACATCCATTGCAGGGTGATTGGCAAGACAAGATACCACCATGGGTTACCAGATCGGCAACATCTACGGCATCACCGCCATTGCGGTCATCGGCGGTGGACTGTTTGGTTTCGATATCAGTTCCATGAGCGCTATGTACGTACTCGCCGTGGCTATCTGAGACTGATGCTAACATTCATAGTTTGCCAACTCAACAATACCGATGCTACTTCAACCAGGGGCCTAAGGGTCCTCCCTTCACAGGCCCCGAGGACGATTGCTCTGGTCCTACCGCCGATGTCCAAGGAGGCATCACTGCAGCGTGAGTCGGCTCTCACCATGTATTACATCTTCAGCAACTGACTCAGTACAGTATGCCTGGTGGTTCTTTCGTCGGTGCTCTCGTCTCTGGTTACCTGACGGATAAGCTCGGTCGTCGCAGGGCTATTCAAATCGGTTGTGCCATCTGGATCATTGGTTCCATCATCTCCTGCGCCGCTCAAAACATCGGCATGCTCATCGTCGGTCGCTTCATCAACGGTCTCTCTGTCGGTATCTGCTCCGCTCAAGTCCCTGTCTACGTCTCTGAACTCGCTCCTCCCTCCCGCCGCGGTCGTGTTGTAGGATCCCAGCAATGGGCGATCACTTGTAAGTACCCACTCGACAAACTCCTGGTGAGACAAAAGCTAATAAGCGCTTCTCAGGGGGAATTCTAATTATGTACTACATCTCCTACGGCTGCAGCTTCATGGAAGGCACCAAGGCTTTCCGTGTTCCATGGGGTCTGCAGATGATTCCTGCTGTTATCCTTGGTATTGGACTTCTGTTCCTGCCGGAATCTCCTCGTTGGCTCGCCCGTCACGACAGATGGGAGGAGACACAGGCCGTTCTTACCCTGGTTCACGGCAAGGGTGATCCCAACAGTCCTTTCGTGAAGCTTGAGCTTGATGAGATTCGTCAGATGATCGAATTTGAACGCCAGAACGCCGACGTTTCCTTCATGGAGCTCTTCAAGCCCAACATGATCAACCGCGTTCACATTGGTATCTTCACTCAAGTCTGGTCTCAGCTGACTGGTATGAACGTCATGGTAAGTTCTGACTGTACCAACTGCATGTGAAACTTATACTGACTTCGTAACTCTCCTTCTGCAGATGTACTACATCACATACGTCTTCGGCATGGCAGGTCTTACCGGTAACATCAACCTCGTCGCCAGTTCCATCCAGTACGTTATCAACGTCTTGATGACAGTTCCTGCTCTTCTCTTCATGGACCGCTGGGGTCGCCGTCCCATGTTCGTCATCGGCGCAGTCCTTATGATGATCTGGATGTTCGCCAACGCCGGTCTCATGGCATCCTACGGCAATCCCGCCCCTGAAGGCGGTCTTGGTGGTATTGCCGAGCAATCCTGGGAGATTACTGGCGCGCCTGCGAAGGCTGTCATTGCTTGCACATACCTCTTCGTCGCCTCTTACGCGCCAACCTGGGGTCCCGCGTCTTGGGTCTACCCACCAGAGATCTTCCCTCTCCGCATTCGTGGAAAGGCTGTTGCCGTCGCTACCTCATCCAACTGGTATGTACAAACCTGCCTATGATGCTTGAAATCATCAAATACTAACTCCGCTCCAGGATCTTCAACTTCGCCCTCTCCTACTTCGTCCCACCCGCTTTCGTCAACATCCAATGGCGCGTCTACATCATCTTCGGTGTCTTCTGCCTCGCCATGGCTATCCACACGTTCTTCCTGTTCCCCGAGACGGCTGGAAAGACGCTTGAGGATGTTGAGGAGATGTTCATGGCTGGAGTTCCCGCTTGGAAGACTAGGGTCGAATACAGCAGCACTCGCCGTGCTGAGCGTGGCGAGGTTGATAACGAGAAGGGTCTTGAGCACAGCCCCGTTAGGGTTGAGAACGCCGAGACCAAGGCTTAGGCTCTATTTAGGAGGTAATGATCGATGGGAAATGTCTAGCATTGGATATGATGAAGAAGAGTAACAGCCACTGGACTGTTTAATCGCAAAGGTACCAACGTACACATTTTGTCACCATAGTCCCATTTCTTAGTGATGTAGAGTGCAGCTCATTATAACATCCGACCCTGTTGATACAGTGTCTGTCGACCTTTACATCTCGGACGCTAACAACAGTTACACAATATGCGACCAGACCTACCGTCTGCAGTGCTGATTCCCCCCTCCTTTTCGCCGAACATCATTCGCCGCGACGCGTGTGCCCGACTAGGCTAGCGTGACGCGTCGCGACTTCCGCCCGCCTTCCGTTCCTCTTTCACGTTCATCCCCGCTGCAGCGTTTTGCTCGGTATCTTATCCACTGCAGTTCAGTTGGGCATGTGCTCTGGTTCCACCCCTATCTTCTGCAGTTATGCGTCACTCAAGAACGGTTCGTGAGACGTCCATGTAGCCCCAGCTGGTGAACAGAACTCTTTAAAGTAGTATGGATGCTAGGTGATAGGCTAAGCTGCACAGGTGTAAGGAGCGGGTGTAGGTTTCTCTGTTAAAGCTGCTAAGGCTAAATGTAGAGTAGTGCACAGCTAAAAAGAGGCGTCTTACACTCTCTTTAGCAGTAGTAACACGCTATAATAAATTATAAGAGAGCTATAGAGTAGAATTAGGGGTATATAGGCTGTTGCTTTGCGAAAATTAGACTTTATAGGGCCGCTTTGCGGGAGTTAGAGACTCTGTATTGTATTCTTAGATGCTGCAAGTTTGATGGATGGAATTCATGCTGCCCGATCATCACAACATTCGCAGTTTGTTTAGAACAATGATAGCGACTTGTTCATTGGTGGGGTCTATGTATATAAAACCCATATACTCCTTCACCTCGACAGCTAAATAAGCGGCGCATTGCTCACGCTTAGCAGACTGCATGTGTCTTTCCAGTCTTTGCCTGTAGACTGTGGTCCTCGTCGAAGTGATCTGTCGCCTTCTTCTTAAAGATGGGGCTGATAATGGTCGAACGACGACGCATTTCGAATGCATGCTGCCTGTGCTCCTCGATCTTCTTCGCGTCGAGCTTGTCCAGCGTCGACAGCGCAAGCTTGAAGTCGGCAAGCAGTGCGTCACAACGAGACTTGGTGAAGTCCTCGCGCACAACCACACGCAGCATCTTCATCTTCTCGGAGTGAGGGGCCATCGTGTATGCGGGAACGACCCATCCGCGCTCGCGTAGTTGATGAGCACTTCTCTCGTTAGTTGCAGTTGCAGAAAAAATGGGGTGCACACTTACATGGCAAACTCATCGTACTGCTTGCCAAGATCTTCATCAATGCGGCAAGCAACGAGAGGAAGTCCAGCGCCTCCCCTTTGACTCATGATGATAAAGCCCAACGCCTCGAGGTTCGCGGCGAGATAGTCGGCCGTACGCGTCAGGTTCAGCATGATCTTCCTATATCCTCGCTTTCCAAGACGAATGAGCTGGTAGTACTGTCCAATGATTTGCGAAGCGCCGCGGGAGAAGTTGAGTGTGAAAGACGCCTGGTCAGCACCGAGGTAGTTGATGTTGAAGACGAGCTCCTGGGGAAGGTACTTGGGGTCGCGCCACACGACCCAGCCGACACCGGGGTATACAAGTCCGTACTTGTGACCAGAGACGTTGATGGTCGTGACCTTTGGGAGGCGGAAATCCCATAGTAGACCAGGGTTGACGAACGGAGCGACAAACCCACCGGACGCGGCGTCGACGTGAATATCGACATCGATATCCTTCTCGACGAGGAGGTCGTTGATGGCTTTGATATCTTCGTATTCGCCAGTGTAGGTCGTTCCCAGGATTGCGCCTATTCGAATTAGCTCATTGTCCTCTTATAGATGCTGTAATACCTACAAATTCCAATGGTGTTCTCATCGATGAGATCAATGCATTCCTTGGGGTCCATCACATAGCGCTCAGTAGTGCAATATACGTATCGCTCTTCGATATCAAAGTATCGGCATGCTTTCTGCATACAATCAGTATGCTTCTCCTTCTTGTCTGCCCGAAACGGCTCAGCAATAGGGCTACATACCTCCCAGCAGACCTGTACAGCCGAGTTCATGATCATGTTTGGCTTGTCGTAGGGCTTGCCCTCGGCCTTGCGCTTGTTTTGCCAAAGCTTCTTCTGGGCCAGTACACCCAACTATGCTGTGTCAGCTCAACAGCTTCCAGCTTCATACCACTGTATTCACTGACCATGATGGCTTCAGAAGACCCAATGGTAGAGGTGCCGATTGTGTTCGCCTCTGGATCTGCCGGCGCATTGAACAGCCTGGCGATCATCGATACACATCCTGTTCACAATTCAGCAAACATTCCTCAGCCCATTTTGTAGTGTATGTACGAACGGTTCTGGATATCGGCGCTGACAGGGTACTCTTCGTAATCGATGAAGTTCTTCGAGAAGGCGTCGCTGAGGTAGAGGGTTATTGGGAGGTCACGAAACGCGGGCTTGTTCGACATACACCATGAGCTTCTCGGCCTCTTCTTCCTGCCCATATGTCAGTCTGTGTCTATCCGATAAATGATCATAATAGCTTACCATGTAAGTTGTAACGAATGAAGCCAAGTTCAGCGTCGGGGTGCCGTCGAGCGTGAGATCGTCCTTGATCATGCGGTATGCACTAGCATATCGTCAGCGATGCTGTCGCAGCTGTGGTGCGGCACATAGTCTGGTGTGTTCGATGCCAATAGTGCATGTAGCAAAGTACGTACACATGGGGAGGCATTTCTCGGTCCTAGATCGTGTCAATTCCGGGTATAGCTACTCAAAAGGGCTGGGCTCACCGGCATCTCGTGTCTCGGCAGATCTTCAGCAGCATATTTGGAACCGTAGACGGTAGCAGTGTAGTCGTCGGCTTCATCGTCTGGTGTCAGATTGATGGTAGTGGTGGCATCAATGGCCTCGAATTGGCTCTGCTCCTCGGAGACTTCCTTGTGAGTTGCTACACGGTTGATATGCACCATGTTGGCGGTCGTAGGGTGTGTTTGTGGAGGGGTCTTCTGGAAGAGACAATAGTGCCTGCCTTCTATGATCGAGGTGCAGGTGCGAGGAAAGATGGAGGAAGAAGAGAAGCAGGAAGCCACGTCAAGGAAGTAAACAAGGCAGCCTAAGAACTACCGGAGCTGCCGCAGAATCAGCAGCTTATATCGCTCACCAGCTCCTGTCGCGCCTATCATGCAGCATCAACACGCCGCCCGCGTTCCAGCTCACTCTGCTACCCCACCACGACTTGCATACGACATACGTTGGGGGCCACCTGCTGCAGGCCGACGCTACACGACGCGTACGTCGATTCATCATCCAGACCGCCTAGCGCGTCTCCGTAGCCATTTACTCTACATGAGGCGTTTGAGCTGGGAATAATCCAAGTAAACAGACGCACGATGTCGCGCCCAAGGTGCTCATTCGAGAGCGACAACATGTCATAGCGGGGTACAGGCCGTTCGCTAAGCATTTGGCCCGTGAAGCTTGTCTGGCTAGTGGCCCTGTTTCCTCACACCGCCCTGCACATGCCTTCCTGCTTTCGGCCACGAGCTAACGCCTTTCGAGATGGACTATCGGCAGGGTAGTGCCAGGTACGATCTGCCCGGGCGAGTGTCGGGTTCTGCTCCGCAATGACATTTCACAACCTTCGGGGCTGAGAAGATATGCGCTGGTGGTAGGTATCAGCTAAGCCATGGCGGTTTATGCGTAGCTGACGAGAACGTTATTGCAGCAAGGTCGTCGCACAACAGGCACCGTGTCAGCAGAGTTCGGTCGCAGGTTCGCTTCCGACCTTAACACTGGTAGCGTCCGAGTATATGGCTAGGTACTGATTGGATGGCTCTTCTGTGCCGCTGAAAGACAAGGCCGCGGGTAAGTCGCGGCGCGAACCTAGGTGTGCGCAAGTGAGATTCCCAAGCATTCCAATAGGTGAGTATTTCCACTAGTGCTGAGTCAATTGAGCACTGTCACGGCATTGGGGACTGCAGTGCAACATATATTACGGAGGCAAGCAGCGTTGGACTGCAAGCATGGAAGTATATTTGAGTATCGTTTTATACGCAGAGCATTGCGACAATCGGTATCAATTAGCCAAGACATCTCAACGCCTTGACCATGCGTGGTTGCTGAAGCGAATCATGTACGCACCGATTGAGAGCTGAATTACAAGCGCAAGCGTGGAACCATAGCAGCGTCAACCCGTCTTGGCCAAGAGAGCAATGCTTGTTATGCTCGAGCAAATGTCGAAAACTGGCTCGGGAGGTGTACTTGCTTCGGCTTGTTTTTGCGGGCGGCAGGACGACCCGGGGGTTTGAATGTGCACAACGAATGTACAGCGCTTTGGAGTTAGCGAATGTGTTGCTCCGAATAGTTTACATGCGGTCGCCGTAGTACCCAATGCAGGTATTCGAGTCCAAAGGACTACTCCAGTTGAATGCTGGCCGGAGTGCTTGTCTCAACGAATATCCGTACAGGCCGGTGATGAGCTATCTATAGTCTGTAGGGAGCCTTTTGCTTCATATAATGTTCGCAATGCTGATGCGACTTGTGCCTGACGGTGTCGGACTTGGGTTTGGCGCCATCTTTGGTGGTGGTGGTGCTTCCGGTGCCAACTGCACGCGCTTAACAGGATTATGGGGTGGAGGATAGTAGGCAGGCGATTGCGTGGATCGATGAAGGAGCTCATCCATCAGCTGCTTGACCATTTGCTCAACCTTGCTCCACTCATCCGGTTCAGTTGTAGTGTTCATCGGTGAACCAGATGACGTGCGCAATGGTAGTGCGTCCCGCATCGGTTCATCGCCGCTCGGCGATCTTGTAGCGATGGGGGTCGGGTCTGGCTTCATGCTCGAAGAGATCAAATTATCACCCGCCCAAACCCAAGAATGCTCAAGGCTGCTTTGAGCGTCCGCACTGACGTACGCGATCATCTCCTCATCCTGCTCGAGCTGATGACTGCTTGCGCGCCCGGTACGCACTCTGTCGAACATCCTTTCGAGGAAGAATACCACGTGCTTTCCGCACGCCGTGTTGACCTTCCGTCGATTGCCAATAGCCCTAGAGAGATGCAAGCAAACGAGTGCAGCCTTGTACTCGCCACGGAAGCATAGCACAAGTATACATCTCCACAAGTGCAAACATACGGCATTGCTCGCTATCGAAGCTACTAGCTCTTCCCATGTTTTTCCAGAATCCTGTTTGGGAGGATTGTGCAAGGCCCTTGACACATACGTTGCCGTGTCTTGAGAAACGGAAAAGCACCGCTTTAGAGCACTCACTCGCTCCGCGAGACCGGCTACTGGAGTCAGATTGCGCCGGTACACACTAAAGCGAGCGGACAACAAGCAAAAGATTGTGGGCAGTGCCGACATGTCGAACAGTGTATTGGAATCAGGCTGGTAGGCTTCAGGAAGGAGCAGCAACTTAAGTCGAAGCTCTTCATCAAAGCTTTGTAGGCTCTGTGGGAGAACTACGCTTGATTTGAGAATTTGCCGCAGTGGCGCATATAGGCGTGTGATGTGTATGTTCGCCATGAAACCAGTGTAGTGAGTTGGCTTCGCTAACGAGCGGAAGGAACTGTTCGGTTGGATGTAGCGGTCGTCCACGGCGGATGGCAGAGATATTTCGCAGTCGATTTCGTTGATGATCATAGGCTTGCCTGTCTCAAGCGACATGATCCTATTTCAAAGTCAGCTGCAGTTGGCAAAAAGAGATGTGAAACAGCTTCCATACCTATCGCGAACGTAGATGGACCACCAGAGCCTACGTCGGATCTCGCCGTCGACAAGAGGCCAGACGTCAACTTCAGGGCATATTTGCAATTCCTGGGCCATTCTTGCGGCAGAGGCGAGCCACATAGAGCCCGCAGGGCCCAAGTTGCACTCAGTAGCGTAAATGCTCAACAGAAGTGCTGCTTGAGCATATGTAACTGAGACATCGTGCGGCCAGGACTGGAGAACAGCAGTCGCGGTCTCATACATTGCCTGGCCCTTTGACACTGAGGTAGGAGAGTTGGTGTGCCCCGGTTCAGCTTGCAAAGCACCACAAGCCAATACCGCAAAGAATAATCCAACCCATTCACGAGAGCAACCCTCGAATGTTTTCGAAGTGTACACTTCGTCCACTTCCCGCTGAAAGGTGGGCCAGTGAACAGCAGGATATGACTCGTGTATCGTCTCCATGTATGAGCGAGCGAGATACGCAAAGTCTGCGCGTATTGGTATCTCGGGTGACCGCCAATTTGTCAATCCAGCGCCCTTTGGATCGTGATGGGGTGTAGAAAATATGCCTTGGGCATGTGTTCGGATGTTGCTGCGGACCTGGTCGAAGTTGTTCAAGGCTGGCATTGTGATCGGACGTGGTCCCGGTATGGCGCCAATCTGAGCTTCAGAAAGCCTGCGCTTCGTGTCTGTCCGTTCGGGATCTAAAGGCTCACCATCGGAGACCTTGGTGCGCAGCTGAGAGTTGACATGAGTCAACTCGGCAATCTGACTCTGGAGATCCTGGACCTGTCTATGCAACGTAAGCAAATGTTCGTCCAAGTGGGCTAAGTCATAACACGTACTTGATGGATGACATTCGCCGGTTGGTCTCCTTGGTGAATTGACACCTGTGGTTACGGCTCGAGCATTCCGAACAAGCCGATGTCTCGGTTGCATCGCACTAAAATAGTGGTCAGTAACATCCTCACATGGTCTCCAATTCAATGCCCTGACATTGCTCATGGAAGCATGTCAATCTCAGCAAAGCTCATGCGCAACTGGATACGCATGCGCTCGACGCGACTGAAAGGGAAGATGGTCGTCTAGGTGGCCAGTACCTGATCATCCATCCCCAATCTCGCTTGTCCGCCTCTGATGGCATTGCTGGAATGCCACCAAAACACTTGCTTTTCATGTACGTATGAACCTTCTATTTTCTTTACTCACCTTGACTTTGCGTTCTCGACAAGCATCGCACGAGGGATCCTTACGTCTCTGTCTGTATGCGCGTTTTTGCGCGTTCAAGTTCGCGGAAGATATCTGAGTAGGGGATATCATCAGGCTCGCGCCATCGTGGTTGTGGTCCGGCAGGCTTCCAGATGCCGTACTTGGTGAAGTGGAATGGCTATAAGAGTTCGAAGAATACCCAGGTGAACGGGAGCCAAGCTGTGGGCCAGTAGGCGCCGCCAGAGTAGTCGTGCGAGCAACCGGATGCGACATCGTGAACGGACTTGGTGGTGGTATCATGGTCCGTGGCGACTGCCCACTGGAACCTGGCGGAGATTTGCGCATTGTGAGAGATAGCCCAAGCGCTCGAGGACAGGCCGGGTGTGGGTATCGAAATTCGCTTGGTAGGTAACAAGTTCTAGTCGAGATGATGTCGCTATGGAGAAAGAGTAAGTGGTCTCGGTAGAAGCCGAACACAGCGCTACTCAGAACGGGCCAACGATATTAGTAGCTTGTGGGACCAGGTAGACGTGTTGAACCAATGGAAGCCAACCGTCAACACCTCATGCTGCCTTGGCGTGATGCAAGATGCGGAAGATGGAAACTTGTGGATGAACAAGATAAATGACAGGTCTTCGCTCCAAGTGGAGAAACCGTGCAAGCGAGCGGTAGGTTGGGCAGATTGAGTGACTCGGGCATACAGAAGGCTGGAGCGCGATAGTCGGGTCTGTGTCGCCTGAGTAAGTGCTGTCAGCCAGCCGCTCGGCTGAGTGGCCGAGATGCCACAGCTTTAGGTTAGGGTCAGTGGCTAGACTGGTTAGGGTGAACTGCGAGGTGGTGTGTGATGATTGAACTTTCACGGCCGTGAGGAGACAAGAGACGCTTCGGCAGACGGCAAGGTTCGTGGGAACGATGTTAAATCTCGGCAAAGATCCGATGAAGGAAATACTGGGTATTTCGGGGCGTCGTATGGGGCTAGTATGCTAGTCAAAATGCTGCAATGATCAGCTCAATTCCCAGTTGCAGTGAAGTTCGTCTAGCAACCTTGTGGTAAGGCGGTAGAAGGACCCTGTCAGGTCGCCACCTTTCGATCTCGGATGGATGCTCTGAGCGACACAGGGGATTGGTGAAGGTGCTTCGTTTAAAGCACGTGTCGACTTGGCGACGCGCTGAAATGGAAAGGAGCTTCGGGGACCCTGTACAAAGCTCCGTATCCTGGGAAAGTAGGGGACTTTAGCAAGCCTTGTTCAACAACACCACGAAGCAGAGGCCTCCTGTGCATTCGACGTACCGGTATACGGGAGGAGCAAAGTTTATTGCGGGTTGATAGTACCACGAATGCCCAGATATGTGGTTTGGCTCCCGTCCACGAGTGGACCGATAGAAGTCGTCGTGCAAACCTATGTTTTTGTGTCTCGTGAGTACTGCCCAATGGCTCCGCACACGGCATACAGCTGGTGCTGCTTCGACTAGAATGAGACGAAGCGAGTGTTCTAGTTCAAATTCTACACGGGCTGGCAGCTCCGTTAGCAGGCTCGGACGTAGATCCGGATGGCTAGTCTTACCTGACAGCTTGTCCGGCTCTGATGAAGCCTCATGTTCCAGAAGATGATCGGTTCGTGCCTAAATGCCAGACGGTCCACATGGCTTCACCCAAAACGTCCAAGGCATACCTTTTCGGCGAGATTCATACAGGGGTGTACCTGCATGCGGCATTGAAGAAAGGCACTTTCGCTAACGCCTGCAGCCATGGCAAAAGCACACGGGATTTCGAATCTGCAAGCACGAGGATTACTCGGATGAAGCGCTCTGGACTTTGAAAGACGATGGCGAAAAAGGCGCCGAAGGATCAGTTTTCGGTCCCCAAGAAGATAGGGAACACCGTCATGGTGGTTCACTAGCGATCTGTCCCGACATGCCCTAGTGGGATTCGCGGAGACTGTAGCCAGGCCTCCCCAGCCACAGCACGTTGAGCGGTGGAATCGCCGTGCACGGTACGCCACAGCCACATCAATTGCCGTGTGGCTTCCGATTTGTTGGCAGACCTTGAACCTACGTAATGCTCACACTGATGTCACTATGAACAAGATTCTTCGTACATCTTCTTGGGTAAGTACACTAAGCGTTGAATTAACACTACCTCATTCAGGACAGTGTTCCGAGAATTGTTCTGCGCGCGTCGCCGGAGAAGATCCCTGACCTTGCGGCGCCCGTCATCAGGCGTGGCACCGCTTGCAAAAACGTGGTTCCCCACGTTGCAGCGCGTGCCCGCGCCCGTCGCGGAAGCCCCACAGGCAAGGCCAATGTATGGCTAGTCTGTCCTTCTGTTGATTTCGAGCTTGGCGTCGACAGCGGCTCGGCCAGTCAGATGCAACATGAAGAGCAATGCGAAGCCGAGGTGACCAGAAACCAGGTCAAGGCGGGTGGAAATTTACTGCCAACTGCCGAACCGCTCGTCTAGACCGCGCCGCGGCCCCTCGCCACCTGAAACTGACAGCTGCCGGATAGCAAGCCCGGATAGGTGCCTTACGAGGCTTTTGACGGGCGTCTCAAGAACGGTGCTATGTTTCTGATACACGGCAGGGTACATTGCGGTATCCGCAAGAGCGAGCACCAATCTCAATGGTCTGTAGCATCTGTTGAGCGTGTCGATCAGGACGTGCATACCAGAGGCCCGCAAAATGCTTCTACGGTACGATTTGTGTCTGCAAGTCGGAGTTTTGATCTTTTTATATCCTGTGCGCCGTTGCACATGTCGCGTGGAGCGGAAGGTATGGAATGTGACACCCGACGTCTGCTCAAGTATCGATTTGATGCCGTCCCCTCCGGCCGCATAGTTTTGTGTCGACGAGGCCCGTACGTACTCTGAGTAGTAAACAGAAGTGAAAAGATCTACAGTTGTGATCGCTCGTTGATCATCTATGATTGCGCGGCCCCCTGGCGGGTCGGTAGCTTCCGTCCAAGGAAGGCAGCCGATGGGGTTTCGAGAAAACAGACTGGGATGACAGGAAGAGTAGCGTGCTGTGAGCCGCTCATCTGCGAGAATGGACCGAATGTGTCTTGGCGGACCCGAAGTTGAGTTCTGCAACCCGAGTTTGACGTGCGATCGGCCCTCCGATAAGACGCCGTTGGAGGCAGGCTAAAATTTCGCCGGTGATCTTTCGCCTGGCGGTTTCCAACCGGGGCGATCAGCACATGTCAGTCCCGAATAGGAGGTCATGCAGAAAATCTCTTAGACGCTTGGAGAAAGGGAGAAGCTTGTCTCTGGCGGGCGGATGGAGATCTGCGAAATTCGGAGTCGTGTTGGGGTAGAGTGGCGACGTGATAACGCGTCGTCCTGTTCGCGGCAGTTTCTCCAGGTCGGCGAGGAGAGCGAGAACAGTATGTATCGACAGCAAAACCGTTGAAGGATGCACGTTGATGCTCCTGCAATATCCGCTACGCTCTTCATGGTGGGTGCGCGTGGTGTCGTCGGAATGCGCCAAGTTCTTCGCGCCTTCCATGCCTCCCGCCGACTAGGAAGCCGGTGTTTACTTCCGATACCTAGGTACTCGAGGCGGGCGCACTGGAGCGCGCACACTACCTGGGCATTGGACCTTCGCTCGCGTGCCGTAGCCATCGTCGACATCTCACTTGAGCAGTCGATTCACGTTGGGTCTCGATGTTGTGGCCCTCGAGGCCAGCCATGTCTCACACCAGCGTCCCCATTATGTCCTTGTACGATGCTCCGAGATTGCCGCACACCTAGATCCGACAACCTTAACTGCACCTCTAGCCAACACTCGAGACAATGCTTTTTCTTGTAGCGCAGCGCGCGGCGCAGATAAAAGCACCCTGGTATTCTCCGGAACTATGCGTGGAAGAGATAGGCAAGCTTTAGAGCGAATTATTCTCCGACTCGATGTCACGCATCCGCCTGGTCGCAATCTATCGTGTATATTCCCACCTCGACTTATGAACAACGAATCAACGACTCTCTCATTGAAAGTCCTCGTCACAACCTGAGAAAGAGCATGTGCACTGGATAACACGCTACCCCACGCAGTAGACTAGCGCGACTTACAGCCTCGGTACATCACGTATGCATTGATACAACTTCGGATGGCTGGGCACCGTCAGCACCGAGGTCGTTACATGAGCAGTCGTGAATCACGACTAATCAACACTCCCACATAGTAACGTATTGTTGGTGTGCAAATAACGTTCCATTGTCGCCATATACATAATACTCAATACATACAATCATCATGGCATCCGCGGAACAAGATGTGCAGCTGCACGACTTCACCAACATCTTTAGCTTGAAAGGCAAAGTCGCAGTCGTGAGCGGCGGATCTCGAGGATTAGGTCTCCATGCAGCATCAGGGTAAATGAATCCATCTGCTTCCATCCATCATTCCAGCGCACCTGCCTAACACAAGACCAGCCTGATGCAAGCTGGCTGCTCCAAGATCTTCATCACCTCCCGTAAAGCTTCAGCCTGCGATGCCGCCGTCGCAGCCCTAAATGCGCTCCCCAACAAGTCGCCTGGTGCAGTAGCTATTTCCATTCCCGCGGATAGCTCCAAGGTCTCCGAGATCGACCGTCTTGTGCAGGAAGTCAGCAAGCATACCGATCACGTGGACATTCTCTTTGCCAATGCAGGAGCTACCTGGGGCAGCAAGTTTGAAGAGGCGGATGAAAAGAATGGATGGGATAAGGTCATGGACTTGAACGTCAAGGGTGTCTTCTTTACAATCCAGAAGTAAGTCTTTCGTTTCTTTTACTATCTGATAATAGCGCTGATATAGGCGCAGACTCACACCCCTCCTCACCAAAGCTGCAACAGTCCAAGACCCCTCGCGCGTCATCGTAACAGGCAGCGTAGCAGGGATTGGCGTGGGATCTCTCGGTGAGACAGGCTCTTGGTCGTACTCCGCATCCAAGGCCGCAGTCCTGCATCTTGCGCGCAACCTTGCTGTTGAACTAGGGCCCAGACACATTCTTGTCAACGGTATTGCGCCAGGATTCTTCATGAGCAAGATGGCAGGTGTACTGATGGAGAAGGCTGGTGGTGAGGAGGCGTTGGGAAAGACTAACCCGAATGGAAGGGTAGGAAAGCCAGAGGACATCGCAGCTGCAGTTGTATATCTGAGCAGTAGGGCTGGCGGACATGTCAACGGAGACACAATTGTGCTCGATGGCGGCAAAATTCATGGAAGTAACAAGTTGTAGAATTTAGGAAAGACTAGGCCTCGCCCTCAGGAATACGCATCCCATGCATTCCCCTATATCCACTCTTCTCCGGCTTCTTCCACCCCTTCAACACCTCCCCTTTGACTTCCTCCTTGATCTCATAAACCTCTACCCGAATAGGTCGGCACGTACTCTTCATCCCCTCATCATCATCTCCCTCTTTCTTCTCTTTTTCCTCTTCCGCCTGCGTCCAGCCCCACCGGCTTAGGTCACCACCTGGGCATGTACTCAGCGCACATAACAAGTCCAACTCGGCGAAGAAGGTAAGAAAGCTATCCTTGGTCGCAGGACTAGCTTCCATGAAGTAGCGGCCTTGGGAATCTAGACCCGTGACCTGGAATACGTTGAGTACGTCGTGAACATCGAATTCCGTCAGACCATATGGCAAGATGGAACGGACGAGGTTGGAGTGGCAGTGGTAATCGTAGGATGAGGATGTCAGCATGTTAGAAACTGCGTTAATCGTTAGCATAACTTCCGCATACTCTATTTGAACGGAAGAATCTAAAAGAACAAGAAAAGTCCAGCGGTACAGCCCATCCCAAACCAAACCCCAGACCCGCGCATTCAGACATACCATAAGGATCACACCTCGTCCCTAACAAATCATTACACCGTCCACCCCACCTCGTAACCCCACCCCTCTCATCCCTGCTGCTCTCCCTCCCCTTCCCCATGCCCTTCCCCTCGGAATCCCTAATCTCACATCCATCCTCCACAAGCCCACACATCGGCCTCATGAACGGGAGGCAACTCCACAGCCTATCCCCCTGCACCACATGACTCCCCTGCAACTGCCTCGTCCTAGATGCCCAGAAGCGCTCTCGGGGATCATGCTGGTTCCACACGTTTAAATCGCCGACTTGGGGGCCTTCGGGCGTGGAGAGACGGAATAGTGCGCCTGCGGGTACGGTCCAAGCTTTTCCGCTGCGGGGTGGGATGGTGAAGTCCTGGGTCTTTATTAGGGAGGTGGAGGGGAGGTCGCGGAGAGTAGTGTAGAGGGCGGTTGGGGGGTGGAGGGGGGAGTCGGCGGATGTGGGGAAGTAGGCTGGGGCTGGGGGGATGCTGTTCCGGTCGTTTTCTGCCATGGTGGTTGTCCTTGTTGGTAGAGAGAATGCGCTGGGGGTGGGCAGGGTTATGATCGTGATCTTGTATGGATATGGTGACACGGATCGGAGTTGTAGATAGAGTTTGGGCCGGTATGTCATCCATATGTCGGGCATTACTTCACACCAACCGGTATCCACATCTACGGGTCCATGAGCCGGCGATAAGCGTTGTGTAGGATGCATGTGCCGATGTCGGATACGCCCTGGGCATGGCAAGAACAAGAGCGATTGCTGTGGGAGCTGTGCCGATGAAAACGTCTGGTAGGCAAGCGGACAAGAACACAGAACGCGGATATTGTAAGGTTCTACATGTGTGATTTGAGTACAGCTATTGATACCTTGTTTAGATATTCTCATTCCGTTTAGACAGCACTTTTAAAACTCCAATGCCCCGACCTTTTACATCCCAAATGCTGTATGCGATATGTGTGAACGGAGAAACTGAACTGTGAAGCGTTGATAAGACTTCATGCCGCTACACCCCCGCACTCTTGACGTCCGCCTGACTGCCGTTAACGGCAGCCTCCAGCTTATCCACTATTGTGCTTCCATTTTTTAGAGTCCTTCCACATGTCCTTAATGAATTCCTAGTCTTGTTCACACAAATCCTCCACCGCCTTGTTGTCCTTTACTAAAAGATAAAGTTGTAAGAGCTAGTAACGTTAAAGAGAGAAAAAGTGTTAAGGTAGATGCTTATAGTAGAGGACTTTAATAACTAGCTAGTAGATATAGACTGTGTCTAGAATATTAATTATAGCGTGCTAATTAATTGCTAACCTAGTTAATTTAATATAGTCTACGTAGCGTTGCTTTTTCTTAAGTTCTTTGTAGAACTCTTAGAGGAGCTTAAGAACCTAAGACACGCTTAATTTAATTAAGTTATTATTTAGATCTACTAAAATTTAAGCTATTTTAAGCTCTATATAAGCAGGCAGGCTACTAAAAAGAAGAATAAGGCTACCTACTATTAAATATTTAGTGTTAGAGAACATTATAAAGAATTTAAGTTAGAGACTAAGCTTAATAGAGAAGCGTTAGTTAATAAAGAAGAGGAGAATAAATAGAGAGAAAGAGAGAGAGAAGCTGTACAAGTAAATATTCTTGTAAGAGAATTTATATTATTTTAAAATTACAATACCTAGTTACTTTATTACAATAGCAAGCTATAGTTATTTATTGCAAGTTCTACAGTTGTACGTAGAGCATTGTTATTACTTAATTACTATAAGAAGAGCTGCCTCGCTAGGTAATCCTTAGGTGCTAACAAGCTGCAAGGCTTAGCCTAAGCTTCCCTAGGCTAAGGATATGTTGCATTTACTCTTATTTTACGACCTTTTTAATACTAGTAGAGGGCTATACCAGACTTGGACACCTTCTTGATGATACCCAACGGCTTATATATTCATCTTAGTGCTTCCATTTTGTTTGCCGTTTCGTGTAGGACTTGAGTCTGGGCTGGGGATCTCGAGGGTGTTCGATCGCTTGGGGCGGAAAGGAATGGGTGTGGTAGGTCTCGATGATAGGAACTGTGATGTGTTAGCCAAAGTGCTGCTTATTATCATGAGCGAAGACCTACTGAAGAAGCTGCGCTCAACATAGCGATGAGAGACGCTTGAACCACATCCTGGTGGATGCCAACACCCCAGACCTTCTGACTGCTCTGCGCGGCTGTGCAACCAATGTAGGTCGCGGCCTTTGCGTCTTTGCTTGTACCAATCGTGTGCTCGTTGTAGTCTACAACGTCCAGGTCGATACCCAGACTCCTCAGTGCATCGGCCAGCGATGACAGCGCACCGGTGCCCGAACCCTGGATCTTGTGTTCCTGGCCGTCAATCTCAATGACACCGTTGAAGATACGGCGCAGGTTGCGGCTGCTGACTGTTCGGCCGTCTTGCGGTGGCAGAGGTGTCTCTGATCGGTCGGCCTTGATTTCGTAATCGACAAGGGAGAAGCGAGGGTTGCGTTTGAGATGGTAGGCTTCTTCGAAGAGGTTCGTGATCTCGGTTGGCAGGAGTTCGCGGCCGAGCATGTCGGTCTCCTTCTGCACAATCTTGGAGAAGGCGATTTGCAGACCACGAGGCAGGTCGAGTTCGAGCTGGCGCTGGATGATCCAGGCGATTCCTCCCTTTCCACTTTGTGAGTTGACGCGGATGATGGCTTCGTACGTGCGGCCGATGTCTTGGGGGTCGAGGGGAAGGTATGGGATCTGCCACCGGCTCTCGTTGTCCGCGCCGTTCTTCTTGCGCATCTGGAATCCCTTCTTGATTGCGTCTTGATGTGAGCCGCTGAAGGCGCATACAACAAGCTGGCCTCCGTATGGTGCGCGCGGATGTATCGGGATCTTGTTGCAGCTCTCCACCATATCGATAATTGACTTCAGATCAGAGAAGTCGATCTTTGGATGTATGCCCTGGGTGTACAGGTTGAGGCCCAGGGTGACGAGGTCAACGTTTCCTGTGCGCTCTCCGTTGCCGAAGAGCGTGCCTTCTACTCGGTCTGCACCCGCCATTTGTGCCAGTTCTGCCGCCGCTACTGCGCATCCTCGGTCGTTGTGTGGGTGTAGAGAGACGCAGATCTTCTCCCTCTCGGAGATGTTCTTGCAGAAGTACTCGATCTGATCGGCGTAGACGTTGGGTGTCGACATTTCCACGGTGGCTGGCAGGTTGAAGATCAGCGGGTTCTCTACACTTGGTTCCCACGCTGCCTTGACAGCCTCGCAGACCTTGATGACGAACTCTGGGGACGAATCTGAGAAAGTCTCGGGCGAGAACTCGTATGCCCACTCTGTGCCGGCTTGCGCAGGGTCGTCCTTGGTTATCGAGCGCGCGTACTTTGTGCATTCGACTGCGAGGGCGATTGTCTCATCGTCGTTCATGTTGAAGACGATCTGCTGGAAACACGGGCTGGTCGCGAGGTACAGGTGGAGGATGGCCTTGCGCGCGCCCTTGAGGGAGTCGACGGTGCGGCGGATGAGCTCTTTCCGGCATGGCGAGAGGACCTGGATCCAGACATCGTCAGGTACTATGCCGGGTGTTTGGATTAGGCGTTGCGTGAAGTCGAAGTCGGTTTGCGACGCGGAGGGGAAGGAGACTTCGATTTCCTTGTAGCCGAGCTTGACTAGCATATTGAAGTAGTCCCATTTTTGCGCGCCATCCTGCGGTCCGTGTCAGATGCTGGTTCGCAGCGGCTTCTGGGTGGATTGGTACTTACCATGGGATCTACTAAACTCTGGTTACCATCTCTGAGGTCGGTCGACAGCCAGCGTGGTGGCTTCTCGATGGTCTTGTTAGGCCATGTCCTGTCCGGCAGGTTCAATGGCTTGAAGGGATGGTACTTCTTCCAGGGCTCTTTGAGCATAGGCATCTTGGTGTGATTAATGCAGCAGGTATCTTGAGGCGCTACTTTGAGAACAGTCTCTTGGTGGCCCAGCAACAACAATGGAGGGCCAAAAATGTATCTCGGGTGAATTCGAGCAAAGTAAACACACTTGGGATATGGAAAGACGCAGGAGACGTGCGCACAGGCAGACTATTAGTACAGCGCGAGGTATGATTCACAGCAAAAGAAAACTTTGGTCGGTGATACTAAGCCCTTGAGCCGGCCACTGGGAATGGCATATGACGATGCGGGGCGCAGAATTCGCTTGCGCGCGCCCTGTGCATTCAATTGCGGGGTCCGACTTCGGGCTGCCTGAGCTCTACCAAACCGACAAATCATGCTACGCGGATTTGATTGTGTACGGACCCCCGAGGCTTCACGCGGAAACCCAAAGCATGATGACCGAGGTGTGCATAGCTATACGGACGTGTATACAGCCGCAAACATGTTGTTTGTACGCCATTCAGCCTGTGACTGAAAGCGGGTATTCCAGGTACACGATCCCAACATTTTAGCGCCACTAATGCGATGGAGCGGATTCCAACGTTGCCCGCAACAAGTAGACTGTCATTAACCTACACCACAACAGTCTGTGTTCACCGTTGAAGCCCTCCACACAACCGGGAACCTGCCGGTTTGTGGCTAGCTAAACGCTCCCAGCCCAGCTAGAAGATTGGCACCCGCAAACCACAGCACTCCACTTCACTGCCCTTGACCCCAACAGTACGTCCAAAGTACAGACTACCAAATTCCTGCACAAAGGCGCGATCAGCCTCTGACCAGGTGTCCAGCCCCATTCGCGACAGGTCGTCTCTGTCAACAATCAATGCATCGCTGTCATTATCGTCGTCGTCTCCTCTTTCGCCTTGTGTATCCGCCTCGATGATCTGCGATAGCGTTCGTATGAGCAGCGAAGACTGTCGGTGGAAGTAGGCAATTATCGCTGTCTCCAACGACTGTGAGTAGGCGGAGAGGTCGCCAATCAGCTCGCGGTCCGTCTCCCGCTCGGCTGTCGTGTATGCATCTCTCTCGCCAGCCGAAGCCCACCACATGTAGCCCATATATGCAAGCCTCGACCACGTTGTTGGTTCTACCACCGTGTCGTCGTATGCTTCGTTGAAGTCGTCGTCGGCGCGTTTGGTATCGACCTCGTCGCGTGACAGCAGGGGAGCAGTGTCGTCGTTCTCGTCGTCCGTATACGGCTCGGGCGATGTTTCCGATCTCGTGCGCTGCTTGAAAAGCTCCTTGTGCAAAAGCTTGTAGCGCGCAACATCCCGCTGGCTAGCCTTGATCAAACTGCCATCGCTCGTTCGTATCCGCGGCCAGCGGCGTTCTTGTGGGGGCGCATCGTAACTGGGTGGTAATTCGACGATGATGTCGTAGAGCTGCGTCTTTGTGACAATGATTTCGTCCGTTGTGCACGCCGCCCAGCCCTCTGATGGCTCGAGGCCCGGTGTGTGTCCGCCGTGTTTGGGCTTGCGAAGGTCGTCGAGGAGAGGTATGTCGTGTACGCCGACGGAGAAGAGGGTGGGTAGGCGGAGGAGGTTTTCCGTCTCTGGAGGCAAACGTTCGGTGTCGCGAGGCGATATGCTAGACAGGACAGACAGATTGTAGACTGGCATGTTAGCTGGAAGATAACCAATGACAAGATCCCAGACGTACCAAACTCGCAGGCAGTCCTGACCGGCGGGACGCCCACGAAGAGGATGCGTTTCCTCAGCAGGGCCGCTTGAAGCAGGCGGAAGACCAATGGCCCGAATACGTCGAGGAAGCGTTGTATAGATAAGGCCGGGTGGTAGTCCGGCAGGCTCTCCTCGTCTTTGATGACAGCGCTCACGGTGGAGATGGCGCGCGCTCTGCTGTGACCCTTCGCCTCTCCGGCTTCTGAGGTGGTGTCGCCTTTGCCATGTCTCGAGACCTGCTCCTGCCAGAACTCGTCCAGCGGCGTCACAGCTTCCGGGTCGTCCGCCAGAGCTGCAGCCAATTTCTCCAAGCGGCCGGCCAGTAGCCAGCTCCTTCCTAGCCTCCCAAATCTGCCCTCCTTCTGAATTAGGATACCCACGGAAACGAACGTGGCATTGCGATCCTCTGCGCTCGCGTCGCCCTTTGCGAAGGCGCTGAGCCCGGCATAGCCATCGTGGGTAAAGTAGACGAGGTCATTCTGCACTGAGTGCAGACCCGAGGGTAGCGATTTGTATTCAACGGCGTTGTCGAGGGTAATATCCGGTGTCGTTGTGCGCTTCCAGGCGATTGTATAGCTGTGAGTGATCAGCGCATAGCTCCCTGAGGTACTCCGGCTGTCCAGCGTCGCATGACGTACCCAACTTTCTTGTCGAACTTGATGAGGAAGAGCGCTTCAACGCGGGGCGCGTCTTCGCTGTGAGAATCTACATTGGTTGCGCTCGATTCGGTCGAGGCCGACATATTGGATGGGAATTGGGCGAAGGTTGACTGCTGCTGCTGCTGCGCAGGCGGCAGTCGGTGATGCGCCGCGTCCCAGGAACGCTTCGCTTACTCCTGCCCGTCGCCCCTTCTCCGGCCATACTCGTCACTGCACATGGGAAACATCTTTTCGATACCCACCTACCGTCGGTTGATATTCCTTACTCTATCGTACAGTTGCTGCAACTACTATACGCCGTTCAGTATAATTTCTTGTTGCATTCAACGATAGTGCTATCCGCCATTGCATTACTCATTGCGCCGGCACCAACAGCCTCTCTCGATCAACAAGTTGGATGCGCGTTACGGAATTTGTAGCCGGCGACAAGAGCGGCTATATGGCAAGCCTGGCCAACTACAGCGCAAACATGATGTATCTGGTGAGAGTGGCCCCAAATATCGAACGAGCCTGGGCTCAGTCTCTCTGGAAACCTACCAACGAAACATGAGACCCCAAGCAGAAGAACCAGCCCTTCTGCAACATACCACTGAGCGCCCATCTCAGCACACGCACGACTCCATCCAAGTTTGCTGATGCCATGAGATATTGGGAGCATTGCCGTAAGAGCGAGTGCACCGAAGCTACCGCCACGAAGCGCTCTCATCTTGTTCCCACCACCGCCAGTATCAAAGAGCACAGCAGCAGCAGCGATAGCGGCGCCCCCATTAAGACACCAATATACCCGTCGAGCTATTGGATCACAGCGAGCGGCATAATAAGTGGCCGATGATCCTCCACCAAGAGCAAGAAGACAAATGCCGAAGATGTCGAAGCGGCCCCAGAAATGGTGAATGTTGTAGGAATGACTCCGAAGTGTATGGAACGTTGTACTGAGCCCAAAGCACAGGGCTGCTGCGCACAGAGAAATGCCGAAAGCAAATTTGTCGCCAGTGCTCAGATTAAGCTGCGTCGAGATAGCAAGTCTGTGCAACCCAATGCCAGTCCCAACGAACGCGGTACTCCCAAGAAGGTGGGTCCAGATATTCATCGTTTCCATATGAAGGCAACGCCAGAGCCGAAAGGATCGTTTGTACGAATGAGTCGGCATTGGATGTCCCGTGATAATGAAGCCGTTATCTTGGAGCCATGTCGGAATGTCGTCTTTGGTTCCGATTTTAGGCCAATATGGCTGGGCTTCTTTCTTATCGTGGAGTGTTGGGCAGGCGTTGGAAGCCGGTGAAGTGGTATTGGGTGAGCGTACTGCGTCCTTGGCCATATTGGTAGCTTCAATGTGTCGCGACTCCAGCGCTGGAGTTGTTGTCCAAACAGGTATATCATTATCAAGATACAGATGCCATTGGTTGTGGTGTCGAATACAGGCAACAGTTGTGTAAGAAGAATACGTGGAGTCAAACACCTGAACTGCTTGGGCCTGATGTGTCTGAGCAGCGTTTGCACCTACCACTCGTTACTAGATATGTGAAGGGCGTTCGTTGACTCAGTTGAACTCCAACGTATCTCGGTGTGCAGTATCATCGCGGCGCAGCCTCCCAGGGCTACAATTCCTCGCTAATCCAAGGCTTCTGTGATCATATATGTAGGTAAGATGCCACGATCTCTGGTGTCGACTTGGTCAGTATCAGGTATGCTAA
This sequence comes from Alternaria hordeiaustralica, assembly GCF_023758085.1. NCBI lineage: Eukaryota > Fungi > Ascomycota > Dothideomycetes > Pleosporales > Pleosporaceae > Alternaria > Alternaria hordeiaustralica. Next base: position 1,866,858 of record NW_026056773.1, on the reverse strand, counting down.
CAATGCTGTAGCTACCGAGCAGTCCTACGCATGCAGCTATGATGTCACCGGTTTTGTGAACAGCCATTGCGGGGATTCCCTAACGATCCTTCTGCCAACATTTGTACAAACGGAGAAATTGCGTCCCTTTGTCTGGGGAAAGCTTACGCTCTCTCCGCGTGATTGCGTGGGAAAAGGTTGCACGATAGTGGAGATTTCTTTGAGTTAGACAAATACCAGTCGGACTGTATGGCGTTCGACGTGGCTATGCTGATCCTCATTAGGAACATATCCTTGGAGCTTTAAGCGTATAACTTGCGAAGTCGCATATTTTCCCGTAAAATCTGACGTCCATAATGCGTGGAAGTCTTGTCGAACGTATGCCTTCAAGATGCTTCTGGTGCCAACCTGAGCAGATCGCAAGCCGTGCTCACTAATCAACAATCACTGTTCAGAAGGCCCTGCTGAACAAGGCCTCATAGTGATCATAATATCACAGAGATGCCCATGGGCAGTTCAAAAGTCATCAGATATCGAGTCTTGCCCGTATGGCGACTGCGAATTACGGATGTGTGACAATTGCCGTTGATGGTGCGTGCGTGAGTTGCGCGGGCAGTGGATACAAAAGGTGCAGTCGGCCTTTTTCTCGGCAAGACCCACCAGACTGGATAATCACGAAGCCATCAAACTGCAATGAACTCCATTCAGACACGTATGCATAGAAATTGCGTCGAATTCAATGCATGGAGTCAGCGTTTGCATAAGGTCTGACGTCATGGCTAACGTACCTGCCACGCACAGAGTGCACTGGCCATGCCGCTGCATCCGCCGACCACTCGAGGCATCCAAAGCTGGTTGCTTCATCACTTATAGCACATTGGCCTATCCGCCAATAAGGAGCAGACCGCACCTTTAGCTTGTACTTTGATCCAAGCTCTCGCACTCCCGGTTGTTAGGAATGTCATCGTCTTCTCTCAGAGATATCGCGCCGCGTCCACAAGACTTGGCTGCTGCCGCCGCTGTTAGTAGAGCAACTCCTACCAGTCGCAGGCCGTCACGCGTGACGGTCGCATGTCTGCCCTGCCGTGGCCGACGCACCAAGGTCTTTCACCGAATTCTTTGCTAGTAACGACAGCAATTCCGTGAAGTCGAAGCTGACACACGACAGTGTGACGGGGGCAGACCGACATGTCGCTCTTGCTCGGAGAGAAATTCACAATGCGGATACGACCCACCCCTCATTCAGGCGCAAAAAAGAAAGATTGAAGAACTGGAGGACGATAAAAGTTCGATGTATGAAGTTTTGTGGTTCCTACAGACGGCTTCACCTGACAAAGCCACGGCCTTGCTGCAGCACCTGCGAGCGACCCAGGGTGACGATCTGGGAGTCATCTTCAAGAACTTCGAAATGGGCCGTCGCAATTCTTCCGAGTCTGGGCCTGCATCTGAGACCAAAGTTGGTAAGAACGATTCACCACCGACATTTACGGATTCTCCCTCATCGACAATGCTTTCCGTCCCTGAGATAATGGATCATCCCCGATTTTCTACTGTTCGAAAGGGCCAGACCGAAGTCACGGGCATCACTCTGCTTGCTCCAAACCACGAAAACGCAAGTGTTTCCAACGTCCACGGCCCATTAGAGATGTTCTTTAACTGTGTGGGAGCACTCTTTTACATTATGAATAGGAACGACGTCCAAGCATGCATCGAAGCAATCAAAGCCTCCGGAAACGAGAACATGCCACTCGGACACATGTTCAGCAACGGAAGTACAATCGAACTTCGTACTTATGCCGCAGAAATTGCGGGTATGGCCTCTATCGGTGTTATACATTCACAGCTAGCCGACCCAACAAAGGCACCGCCTCCCGAGCTTGCCGATTACTTCTACGCAGTCGCCAAACATGGCCTGGACTCTGCGATTCTCTACGATCCGCTTCGAGCCATGAATGTTTGCGCGCTGCTTGGCATGTATAACATCGTCGTCAAGGCGACAGTTGCTCTGGCTTACATTGGTACGAGTCACACTTGGGTATACTCACGAGAAATACGCCACTGATGACTTTCAGAACTTGGTCTGAGCCTTCCTCGCAACCGCAAAATATATCTCGAAACATGTCCGCCAGACTGGTCCCCAAGCTATTACGACGACATTCGTCGCACGCATATGACTCTTGTCCACTTGCAATGGTCAGTTTGGCATGCCTTTAGTTATGTGTGATATATCGCTGACTACTCCGATAGCTGGCTGAGCGCATCTCTTGACTACAACTCTGATTCGTTAACCTTCGACGTCCACTCATCTCTCAATGGACTAGACGCGCCGCCCCAGGACATGATTCGACGCGAATGCGTCAAAGTTTCCATCATCAAGGCAAGCTTACTTCACCGTCTACCAAGCAAGGCGCCTGTACCGGAAAATGTCACGCTAGAGTTTCGCGCGCAATTATCGAGATTCCATGCGCAACTCCCCGACTGGATGTCAGTTGCTGCGCTGTTACGCGGCGACAGCAGCCCGCTGATGGCCACATTCCGCCCAGTAATATTCTATGTTCATCTCTTTTACCTTTCGGCTATGATGCTGCTTGCTCGGCGGCTAATAATTGCATACATCCCGCTCGATGCAGTTGGCATCGTAGTTCTTCCACCAGAAGCACGAAGGGCTATCGAGGAAGGATACCAAGCTGCGGAAACAAACGCGTCTGTCATGAGTCTAATGCTACAGGAAGGGAAGGTAGTACAAGTTTGCTGGCTCTGCATGTGAGTCAGGCGTATGCCACGGTGGCGAAGGATGCTAACCCAGAATTCCAGTTACACAGCATACACGGCGGGAGTCATGATCGCTTACCAGGCATCGCAGAGGGCTCTGAACAACGAGCCATACACTGACGACGTGAAACTGCTGGAAAAATGCATTAGTGTTCTCGAGTACTGTGCGATCAAAGACACGCTTGCTGGCAGGTTTCGTAACATTCTTGCAGCTCACATGGGGAAGCTGCAAGATTATAGATCTCAGACAAGGGATGGTGAAGAGTTCGCGACGCCCCCGACTTCTCTGGCGAGTGACAGCCTCTTCTTCTTTGATCGTGGTTCATCTGAGCTTCACGCAGCAGTTTTTGACTTACTTCGCCTCATACATCGCCCATTCAGTGGCCTGAAAGACGTCGCGACAAAGAGTACTCTCTCGAATCGCGCCGAGACAACTATGGGCACCCACCTTGAGTGGGAGTACGAGCTCAAAAACAGAGACGATCCAGAAGTACCACCGAACGTAGATGAGGGTGCATGTGTGACTGATGTCAGATGCGAGCCAACGCAGTCTCAGTGTTCGCCCTTTGACCCAATTTGCGCTTCGCAAGAGCTGTCGGCCCCGCCTTCGGAGGAAGCCTGGACAAAATGGACTCCAGCAACGTGGCAAAGTTCCTTTCACACATCACCAAAATGAGTTCGAAACCTCGTTGGCCCTTCTACGAGCACGATGATACGGTTCACACGAGATGTTACAGACGTTGGCTTTCAAGGCCACACCATGGTACGCGTTCTAGGAGTAAGATTCGGAACCTTGCCAGCTCTCACGTAGCCTGGCTCCTTCCGCGTCCGAAAGATGACGGCGATAGAACTTGACATGGTGTCTTTGTTATGGAAGGGTGCTTCCGGTACTTCCGGTACCACAATATAATCCATGGGACGAACCTATCCAGAGCTAGAGGAATCATACACTGCTCATTTCCCTTTTATACCCATCGATCTTGATATTCCATAACTACAAAAGTCTGTATACAATGGGAAGCGCGACACGGGCCTAATGGTCAGCAACGTTGAATCTTGCACAACCTATCCTGCAGCTTTACATACGTCATAACCCCGCTTCACAATATAGCAACTGCTCGACGCATTTGAACTGCGCTGCCAAACCATTCCATCTTCTCATCAACATAATCTTTAACTCTGTACCTTGCCATGACACATCCTCCACCTACTCATATGGCGACGAAAGATCTTTTTAGGCTGAATGACCGGACTATCATAGGTACGGCTTACCAATCGACGTATGGACTGGAGCTGACACAGTCTTCTAGTTTCCGGAGGTGCCGGTGCAGTAGGTACGGCCGTAGGTGTAGCGATTCTAGAGAGTGGCGCAGATGTCGTATTTGTCGATGTCTCCGACCCCACTCCCGAAAGCTGGGGTACACAATGCCTGCAATCTTCCAAATTTGATCTCCTGTATAACTGTGACCAGATCGGATTCAGGAAGTTGCGCGAGGTAATCACACCCATGCGCTATTCCAACGCCTCGACGTCCAGGATGAACCCAGCATCACATCAGCCTTCAACACTATCCGTGCTAAGCTTCGTCATCCGATCCGGGGGCTCGTCTCCTGCGCCGCCATCTCCGGCGAAAGCGATGCTTGTTCGTACCCCATCGACACGTTTCGTACAATCCTCGATATTAATATCTCCGGCACCTTCCTCATCGCCCGTGCCGTAGCGAACGAATTGCACAACGCCAATCAATCGGGCAGTATCGTCCTGTTCGCCTCGATTTCAGGTCACATTTCTAACCATGGAATCAACACTGCCGCGTACAATGCTTCGAAAGCGGCAGTGCATCAACTTGCTCGATCGCTTGCCGCGGAATGGGGTCACCCACAGAACACTTTTCCCGGTAGCACGGTCACGGCAACAAACCCAAATCCCAGCCAAGAGCCACGAAAAGCTTATCCGCCGATCCGAGTGAATACCATCAGCCCCGGTCACATTGACACGCCTCTGAGCGCGGAAGCGCGGAAGAGGGGGTTGACGGACGAGTGGGCGAAACAGAATATGCTGGGGCGAATTTCGGTGCCCGAAGAGTTTCGAGCGCCGGTGCTGTTCTTGCTGAGTGAGGGAAGCAGTTATGTCACTGGTTCTGTAAGCTGATATTCTTTGACTAGTATCAAAAAAGACGGGATTGCGAGGCTAACATGTCACGTGTAGGACTTGAGGGTCGATGCAGGGCACTGCGCGTGGTAGAATTCGACGGAAGAGATGTACTCGTTGATTCATGCGTCCGAAAGAGATAAAGGTATATGTATATACAAGAAGAATTGTAGAAGATAACCGCCAAATGTGGGCCATCAACTGCCCCAGCACCAACGCCTCGCTCATTCGTAATCGCCCTTTTATACAATGCAATGTCTTTCCCTACCACCAACTCCAGGTTCCTCATCATGCGTCAGAGACAATAATCTTCTCGGACCCTCTACTCGTTGATTCTGTGCTGCCAGACTTCCTGCTCCGCTCTCGCAGAGTAAGTGCTAGCACCAAGAATAGCCCTCATCTGATCAACTCCCGTGAAGAGGATTTGCCTAGCAACGAACCAACGGATACCCTCAGTGCAAGGGGGGCTTGTCAAGCTACCCTGGTACGTCCAGAACTCGTTGAAGTACAGGACGCTCTCAAGCAGAGGAGCAAAGTCCATAGTAGTAGGCTCCTCAACTCCCATCTCGGTGTAACCAATCATGGCGGGTAGCTGCTCGAAGAAGGTTGAGTTGGAGTTACCAGGGTCGAGGCGGATAGCCATGACGGCGGCTTCGTGACCCTCGGCGTCGACATGGACGAGATGGAGTTCGGCTTTGCTGCGGTCGCCACCGACGGAATGGTCGGCTGGGGCGTGGATGTGCCAGCCCTTGAGGTAAACGGTCTCGTTGTCGTACGTGAAGCTTGGGTGGCTGGTCCAGTCAATGTCTTCCTCTGCTGCCTTCTCGTCGTGTGCAACGGTGAAGGCGGGACCATAGCCCCAGTTGTAGAAGTTGCCGGCAACGCTGCCGTTGTACTTGAAGGTGGGCACGTGGTTCAAAGCCAGTCCGTTGCCTAATGAGAGTGCAATGGGAGACTGCTGAGTTCCAGTCTGGCAGAGCTCGTAGTCGGGGTTGATCTTTCCCCAGTTGAAAGATGCTTCGTAGGCCCAGTCGTTCTGGGTTACGTTGGTGCCTGGAGGCACTTGTTGTCTTGTAGTGAGGTGTACATTGCGTTTAGCGTTGGTGTGTTGGGGACAGCTGAGTGATGTGGGCGCTAGAGTGGCGGCGGCGAGGAAGAGGGATTGGAACAGCATGGTGACGGTGCTAGTCTTTGTGTGATGGGAGTGTCGGATGACTTGGTAGGAAGACTGAATTGGCTGCTGTGATGAGAAACTTGCTCGTCGTGCGAGGACATCTTATATATAGTCCAGCGGCCGGATTATGGAATGTTCCTCCGCCTTCACAACGACTACCCTAGTCCTTCAAGCAAAGGTCTCAGCCATGTCCTTCAATTCCGCCAAGCAGTCTTCACACATGCCCTTTTCGTGCGCCATGGAAGGTCTCCCATCGCCAAGTGCCCTATCTTTTCACTACCGTTGCGCAGCCTCTTTGCTTGCGCAGTAAGTACCATTAGGAAATGCACTTGGTTTCCTTGGGAGACGGCACGCGCTTGTATGTTGGAAACCAAACATCCAGCCCATTCCTCGTAGCAGTTCGAACGCCAAGCATGAACCCTGTTTTCGACAAGAAACGCTTGTTGACCAAAGGCGATAGCGCAGGGGCGAGATCGCTCTTTGCTATCTCGAGTTAACCCGGCGATCTTGGCGGGAAACGGTCGCGTGGCTTCTACCCAATGCATTGATGCTGGGGATTCCGACAAGATGAGACTTGGCGTGGAGAACCATGACTACCGTATACTGTAATAAGCTCAGCGGACAAGAACGGCCGGGAGAGGTCGAGTTGCTTAAATGATGACACGCAGTACGGACGTAGCAGTCGGCCCGTCGCGGGAACGTCAAAGCAAAACCTTTCCGCTGCTTAAGAGCTCTTGACGCGTGGCATAAGCATGATGCGACAACTACTACTACTACTGCGTCTATTCTAGCTTATTTTAACCTTAATATTTAAGTATATAAGCTATTCTTTTTCTACAAAGTAGAACTATAGTTTAGTTAATAGTACTTTAAGTATATATTTTTATAAACTATAAAGCTTATCTAGATATATTATAATTATATAAGTAGTAGTAAGTATAAAAGTAATATACTAGACTAATTTTTTCTCTATCTATTATAATACTTAGTTATAACTTTTTTTTATAATTAAATACTTTTACTTATTAGTATAAAAGTAACTAAAGATACTAGTATTTTTTATCTTTTAACTACGCGTAAGTAGAGTTAAATTTTATACTATAAGAGTATATTTAATACTTTACTTAACTTATACTAAATATTAAGAATTAATTTTATACGTATTAGTACTAAAGCGCTATATAACTTTATAAATAGTATATATATACTATCTAAAAAGCTACTTAAACTAATAAGTATAGCTTTTAATAATTAAGTCTATTATACTTTTTTTAAAGTCTACTTAGCTAGGCTAAGTAAGCTATAGAAGAGTAAATTAACTAACTACTTAGAGTAATACTTTAACTTAAGCTATATACTAGAAGAGATCTAAAAACTATAAGACTTAGTGTAGAAGGCAGAGGGAGAGGTAGGCGCAAAGGCATAACTGTAGGTGCTTTCGCAGGACTAGGTTTTGGCCCTTGGCCGAAACGGGGATGCGACGACCAGGAAGCCACAGACCCTGAAGTCGAACATAACGTTCGATTGTGTAGATCAAAGAACGTGGGAGTAGTTCCTGCAGGTCCCACAGATCCGCCTAAATACCCAGACCTAGACCCTTCCATTACGTTGTACAACATCACCCATCGTTAGCTTGCACGCAGATCGATACCGCCGTGCAGCGCCGCCGCTACTCATCGAAGGCGTGCCACAATCAGGGAAACACGACCGCCAAAGCGGCGCATTGCTGGATCTGTGAAAATCTCCGCTGTCGACCCGGATACGTCGACGAAACAGAAGCGGGCCGACGAAAGCTCTCTGTTCAGTCATCAAGCTGTTTCTGCTACAGCCTTGGCGCGTATAGTGTCCAAACTTGCCAAGGGAGCGAGCTGCTTGGATTCAGTACGTACTAGACATGAGGCGGGACGCGCAGTCGAGAGAAATGACTTGATGCATGACGGCACGATGCTGAGTATATCGAGAGGAGACCGGGTGGTGTGAGAACATGGCATCCGGCTCCTCCGCATCGACGACAATGCCTAACTTTAACAACCAATCCATGAAACAAGTGAACACCCACATAACATGGATGACCTAGGAGTCTACATTGCCTTAGGGTTGTGTCACGTTTTGTTTGCGAACTAATGTGGACCGCAGCACAGTTACTCGGTTTCTTCGTTGTACGAGGTGAACGAATCCATTCCTAGCAATCAGTATCCAGGCCACACTACCTCGTCGCATTCGGGATGCTTAAAAGCTCCATTGCTCATCTCGTACTCGTACTCCAGATCAGGTTGAAACTCCCAGTATAGGCTCTCAGCATCGGCCCCCATTTTGTATGTATATGCCGCTGCATCGTCGTCGACGTAGACCTTTGGGACGCCGTTGGCCGCTGCCGCTTCAATCTTCAACTGGACATGGCAAGAGCGTTCCATGAGGGTGTACAAGAAGGCGGCTTCGTCGACAGTACCTCCTACCGTCTGTGTGGTATTAGCTGAATGCCGGTCGCGGGATCGCGCACTGGGGGACGTACCAAGAGGCCATGGTTTCGCAGCACCATCCCTTTTCCCTTCGGTCCCAATGCCGCTGCCAGCCTCTTGCCTTCTGCCTCATCGAGGACAACGCCGCCAAAGTCATCATAGACGGCTTGCGCATCGCCGTAGAAGTAGCATACGTCTTGGTTCAGCATCTCCAATGGCTTCGCGAAGGCGCTCCACGCTTTGCCTGCCTTTCCATGGCAATGGCATGCCGCGTTGACGTCTGGCCGCGCCTTGTGTATTGCCGAGTGGATAAGGAAGCCAGCTGCGTTTGCAGGTCTGCTCTGGTTTCCTCCCACCACCTTGCCATCGTAATCAACAAGGACCATATCGGATGCCTTCAGGAGACCGAAGTGCTTTCCGAGCGGGTTCGTCCAGAAGTTGTGCGGGTGCTCTGGGTCTCTCACCGAGATGTGACCCGACATGCCTTCGGTCAGGCCGTGCCTTGCGAAGACGCGGAAAGCACCCGCCATGTGCGATAGTATCCATGCGCGCTGCTTATCGTACGAGGAGAAGAGGGGGATGCCGGGGAGGCAGACGCCCTGCGAGATGGCTTGCAACGGCGTCAACTCCTTGGTCGCGTCATCTTTGGATCGTGGGACAAGCTGCTTGGGTTGCGCGACTGGCGCTGGCTCGACCTGGATAGCGGAGGGTGCCATGTTTGGAATGCGATGCGATGCGATGCGATGGGGTCTAGCTGTGTGTAAGTAGGCAGTGTAAGTTGCAATGGATCAAAGATGGCCTTGAGTCGAAGCTCTTGGATGCGCCGTTGTTATACTTCAGACGACCGCGATCAGGCCGATGTTATCGCCTCAAAGGGCGCGTGGAGTGGAGAAGAGTGCGATAACGGTCCAGTCGAGCTCAAGATGCGCTGCGGGGTGCCGCCCTAGTCGCCCGCCAACTTATCACCGGCCCTTTCTCCACGCCGCTGCCACATCGACGACTATCCAACCATCTCACACGACGAAGAAAATGAACCGAACCTTGCAGCCGACAGCATGAACAGGTTAGAAGGTAAGGGTTCCGGCATTTACGTTTGCGTCGAGGCCACCAAATTATATGATAAGAGTCTCAAGGCAACGCGTTTGGTTCTTCTACTGAACAGGATGAGCCCTTTGTTTATGCTGCCACTTCGATGACTATCAAACGGCGAGCAGCGCCGATGGCATTCGAGACTATGCTTGCCAATATGAGGGAGATCGAAGAGCTTACTCTGTGCTGCAATCAGCTCAGCCACGCTTTGTCGCTTCGCTTCTTCTCGAGTTGAGCAAGCAACAAAGACGCAGCAGTGCAACTATCTTATATCCCTGTCTTCTAACTTACATCTAAGTATGTAGTATAATACTTTAGCTTTTACTCTTTGTCTTATAGTACTACAGGGACGCAACGTAGATAAGCAACTTACAACTTCTAAAATGTACATGTATTTATCTAATTAGGTCCTTTTGAAAAAGAGAAGTATCGTTAACACAAGAACTTCGCTTCTCCTCGCTGGCGATCATTCGTCCGCAGCATCACGAACGGGGATCAGATGCCGTCTACCTTCAGCTCTCAACCGTCATACCGGCACCTGGAATACTGCTCACTACCTAGGCATCTCATGCACATGGCAGCGTTGGGGCCAATTCTGGATAACACCCCACAATACGTCGTTCTTCGAGCGGACGCGGAATCCATCCAGGTGACCTCAGAACTGAAGGATGTCGTGTAACTCAGTTCATTCCAATGCACTTGGTAGGAAAGAAAGGTAGGTCCGCTTGAAACATTGTCTATCTGGGACGTTGTAACAATATGGGGAAGCGGTCATTGCATGAACATACGCCTATGCCGACATCGACTGTCATCTCAGGATTCGCCGGAAAGAGACGTGTTACTTCGTTTTCTCGCAGCCAAGATATGAGACGCGGAGCATCTCGTCAGCCATCGACGTCTCGGTGGCATTACAACCGAAAGGTCCGCCCCACCAATGCGCAGCTGCAAGGTAGTCCTCCCAAATCACGATAGCGGGGTGCATCTTCGTCACGAGAGCAAGTAATTCTCCCGCCAGCCCAGCCAACATGGTGCTGTGCCTTGCTGTGTACGTCCGACATCCCACGTCCTGGAGTAATTTCTGCAAGACATACATAAACCCTCCCGGCCGACACGATGGCCGAGAGCGCTCGAGATGCGATATTTAAAGAGGGCAATTCTGCCTTCCTTGATCAAATCACCCACCCCACGTTATTCATTCCCAGCATTCAAACTTCAAGTATCATTTCAGGATGTCTTCAGGCAAGACCGTCACCCTTAGCTCTGGCTACAAGATCCCGTATGTTGTTCCAGCCTGTGCTTATGATGATTCGTTGTTCTGACGTCGCTTTAGTCAATTGGGATACGGTACATGGCAAGCCGCTCCAGGTGAGGTCGGCAACGGTGTCTACGAGGCACTAAAGATCGGATACCGTCACTTGGTAAGTCTCCGAGACCCTGAAGACCCTGGAACCGTTTACTCCATCTTTTGAACGACGATTGTGTTCAATTTCAACGGCTGACTCGATCAAATTAGGATCTTGCAAAGATGTATGTCCACCATCACAGCTCACACTCACAATCCCGTTTTCACCCATCTCACTTCGGGCTTGCTCCCACCTGACGTGGGACAATTTTTCGTCAGCGTTGGTGGAAGTCCAACTGCAATGCCCCTCAGTGGAGATGGAAGCTTAGGAAGCTATGACCATACCCCACTAGCATTCCCGAGAACACAAGCTGACGAGATATTCCACCAATCACAGCTACGAGAACCAAAAGGAAGTTGCGCAGGGCATCAAGCGCGCATACAAGGACATCCCAGGTCTGAAGCGTGAGGACATCTTCATCACGGGAAAACTGTGGAACTCTCAGCATGATCCTGCCACTGTAGAGGCAGCTCTCGATGACACTCTCGCTGAACTTGAGCTGGAGTATCTCGACCTGTACCTCATTCACTGGCCTGTCAACTTCGGGCCTGGAAAGAACCCTCACTCGGATCTGTTCCCCATGACTTCTGACCCCAATGAGGTTAACATCGACAACTCCGTCCCTAACAGCGAGACATGGAAGGCCATGAACAAGCTGCCAAAGAGCAAAGTCCGCTCGGTCGGCGTCTCCAACTTCACATACCAAGCCTTGAAGGCTTTGGTTGAGAAGACTGGCCTCGTGCCTGCCGTCAACCAAATCGAGCGTCACCCCATCCTCCCCAGCAAGGAGCTCGTCGCTTACGCCAAGGAGAAGAACATCCACATCACCGCGTACTCCGCCTTTGGCAACAACTTCTTCGACATCCCATTGCTCATCCACCGCCCTGAGATCAAAGCAATTGCGGAGAAGAAGGGCGCCACACCCGCACAGGTCATCCTGGCATGGTCTCAAGTCGGCGGCCACTCTGTCATTCCCAAGTCTGTTACTCCGTCGCGCATTGCTGAGAACTTCAAGGAGATCGAGCTGGACGACGAAGACATCAAGGCTATTACCAAATTCTCGGATGAGCACCAGGGAAGGAGAAGGTACAATGTTCCCTACACGGCGAACAAGCCTAGATGGAGCATCAACATCTTTGATGAGCCAGAGGAGCAGGAAGCGCCCAACAAGGTCGTCTTGTAGATAGCTTGAGCCTGCACATAAGCCGCAATACCATCAATGTTTACTTGAGCTTCTCGAACAACTGCGCGTTTGGGGGAGTGTGATTGTTGCAAGTGACTTACTGCGTAAAGCCAGATTATGTATTTGATCTTTGAGGAGTTGAGTATTACAACGCCAATTCGTTAGAGGCTCCTGGGTAAGGAGGTTGAGGTGCGACGCGTAGATTTGGAAGACTGAGCCGGCACGCGAGCTAACATCTTTTCGGTTAGGTCAAATCGCGTACCTGCGTCATCCATGGATATACGTCGCGTCGCGTTACTCCGCTGCCCACGGCTTCAATAATGCTATATCCTCTCTGTGTTTTGTCACACACGATACCTCCTCTGTCTTCCTCGCCCAGGCCTTGCAGCCATCGTTAAACCGATCATGCTGTTCAGCGCTCTTCACGACGCCAGCAACGCGAACAACGTATCTTCATCGAGGACTCTGGCTCGTCTGGTATCTTGAGGAAGAAGGATTTATTTTGTCATCAGCCAAGGAGCTGAAGGAGCGTAGCCACATCAGTGGCCAGCCTACATAGTCGCTCCATGTGCCACTGGAATCTCGACACCTACCACACCACCTGGCTCAATGCCAACAGGACCTCTACATGCCATCGTTGATCTGCACTCCACCAGGTAAGCTCTTCAACCCTGCTCAGTAAGTTAGCATCGTGCCTTGAGTGTCTAGTATTGCGCTTACAAGTCTCAGACCCGTCGACATCCTCAACCACCGTCTGCGGAATACTGCACTTCATCGCGTCTTCGTCGCTCTGCCTAGCCAACTCGCTACATTGATCGTTACTGCACCGTGCGTCCAGCGCTCGTTGCAGCGCATCGCCCTTCCAACCGAACATATAATCACCATGGTTACCATGGCCGGTCCTACAATCAGTCGTTAGCATGATTACGGTCCTTCACGCGTTCCAACGGGAAGAGGGGGTCTCACGCATCGCCCATACTGAACACAAATGGCTGTGTCCCCTCCTCGCCCCACAGCTCAGGAGTATTGAATGGGGTCGTGTCGAACATGACCTCATACATGATTTGCGGAAGCTGCACGGGATAGCCCTCTGGACACTTGCCCCTCTGCTGCTCGGGTGTATACGGAAATGTAGCCATGGGCGGGAAGTATGGCTCATACGGGATCTCTGCATATGCGACGTGGCTCTGGTGATCTGGCGAGTCGAGGTTGACGCCGTCCCAGCATGTAGGGAAGGTGACTTGGGTACGAATGCCACCTTCGCACATGCGGTTGGGGAGGAATGTTGTATCTTCTCCTGTACACGGAGCGCCACCAAAGGGCTGTGAGTCCTTGTAAATGCAGCGATGGCAGATACCGCGGGACTCGCCAGTGGTATTGCGAAGAATTGGGTTACCAGCGAGCATGCGAAAACCCTAATGAGAAGTCAGCAACACCGCTCATTGGAAGGAAAGCGAAGTCTCTCGCCCTCAAGAGTGGAGGACGGACGGGTCTGAACGCAGTCACGTTGCTGAAGCCATCATATGGAGGTATGTAGTACACTGTCATACCGCCTCTCTGGTTTAGCCCAAGATTGGGGAACTGTTGGACACGTTTGTAGGTGCCATTTTGAGAGGCGCGGTAGTACAACGCTGCAGTCCAGTAGTTGCTAAGTTCCGTCAGCTATGACTCCGCTACAGCTAGGCGCCTCATGGCATACCTGAAGTCTTCGCTGAAAGTACACGTAGTACAAGTACTCTTCTCGACCAGATCATACTCCACAGGCTTCATTTCAGCCTGAAAGCTGTTCCCTCCGACGATTTGGTGCGTATGCGGACTTCCAACGACTCCAGGGTTGACCAAGGGGTCTAGCCGCTCGACGGTGAGTTGAGAACATGCGAAGCGCATCATCGCAGCGCCGCGACTGACATTTTGACCTAGCGCCGCACTGATGAGCGTGGCCGCTACGAGGATCGAGTTCTTCATGATGATTAGACGGCGGAGCAGATTTCTTTTGCAGACCAGTCAACAGGACGACCGTCGTTCAGACCAGATGAATATCTATGGAGAGACCTGTGCAGTCATCTATGTGGGGCGCACAAGTGCCGGGACCCAAGCAGTCTCGTCCAAGACAACTCCCCTCTAAAGGTTCCAGTACAGTGGATTCTGGGACGTTGGGCCATTCGAGGGAGTGGTGTACAGTGCACTCGCATATTGAGCGACCAGGGTCTACCCAATCATGCATCTACCGCACGATAACATCACAGGCTTCTGATAGTCCAACTAGTGACGAGGCACTCAACTACAGTCAATGTTGTATTCATCTCCTACTGGCACAGAGCAACATTCCGTTCCATTGGTTTGGACAAGCTGACACTGATTTGGGTTACCATTATGTCGAGCAATACAGGATATTGACGAAATGGCAGGCGAGACATCAATTAAGGATGTCAAAAACGCTCAACTTGTTCATCCGATCCACAAAAGGCTCTTTCCAATGACGAGTGTCGTCTTCATAAGGTCGAAACCGCTGAACCTCAATCCGCGGGATCGTCCCTCCTTCTTCAACCCAGAGCCACCTCCGATACTCCCTGAGCTCCTGGGGCCAAAAATCGCAAGGGTCCATGTCCGCATTCCAGTCATTAGGAGGGTACCAACGCGGGTCTTCAATCTCAAAGAAGACTTCTGTCACCTTGAAAATTATCTTCCCATGCTCGTCCTTGCCAGCGGGTATCTTGGTCTCGCGGTACTTGGTCGCGCCCGCGGGGACTTCGCGCCTGATGACCTTCCCCCATGGCTCGTCGTAGACATCTGGCTCTCCAACCGGATTTGTCCAATCCTGGTTCTGATAACCTGGATGGCAAGGGTATCGGCCATGGGCATCGATGGTATCCAGCTCATAATAGATCGGCTCCAGGTGCCACTTCCTGCGGCGAGCATCAGGAACTAGAGGGCCTTCAACGAACGTGGCGATGGAGCGTATGCGCAGCCAGTCCCACTCCGATTTGTCCTCTACTAGACGCTCAAAGCGAAAGATGACCCCGGCATAGCTAGCGCGATCCTCGATCTCCAGATCCACAGTACCGAAGCGAACTTTGATGATCCTGGGTTCGTCAGTCTCCTCGGGAATGAGTTTGGAGGACTCAGGTTTGGCGCGGAAACACTCAGACTTAGAGTTCCCATGGTCGTGGTACCGGGCGCAGAAATCTTGGAGATTTCCCTCGCCCCGTCTGAACCTCTGGACAATGTCGCAAGGCCCGGCCATCATTAAGAGAATGGTGTGGAAGCACCAGTCTATCACGAAATCCCTGTTCAGATGACGCTTTTGCTTTTCCACTTTAGCTCGTAACAGCTCAACTTGGTCAAACAATGACTCGAGCACTACCATACGGATCTTATCATTGGCCTTGGTGTGCTCCCAAAGTAAGTTGACGTCGTCAATTCTGAAGCTCATGAACTGGATGGTGTTGTCGCAATCCTGCATGGTAACTTTCCCCTCTTCATGCTCTTTGACAAGCTCGATTTCTTGCTTGAAAGACAAGACAATTTCGTCAAGGATCATATCGCAGACCTCCGTAGTCCCCATCGCTTGGGAGAGCCGGTATGTCTCGAACAAATCGCTCATCGCGATGGACGGTGTGCCGTTATCGCGGTGAATGAAGCTTGTGTCATCGTATGGCTCCAGGCGGTATACGCGTCTCGGGAAAGTGTGACGGCGACCTAGAAAAACCGAAGTGTACCACCGATCGAAATTATCGAGGGAGTACTCAAGAAAGTGTTGGTCGTCGATCGGTAGCCGGTCCATGACCTCTTGCGGTACGAAGCGATTGACGCCACCATCTTGTCCAGGCGGAAAGACCACAAGCTGAACAGCCTCACCGTCGTAGAACAATGGGTTGGTGATAGGTTCTTTGCTCAGAACCGGAGACGCTTCGCTTGTATCTGGAAGGAAGTTCTTCAGCTCTGCGTACAAGGGGATGTCATGCTCGGCAAGCCCAAGGGGGCTCGTGGCGAAGTAAACTCCCGTGAGCTCAAAGACTGCCTTATTGGCCGACGCGAAACGCTTACGTACGCCCTCTGCACTGACATTGCCCAGTTCTGCCATCTTGTCCCAAGCGACTGGCTCCTGTTGCCATGGCCTACGTAGCTCGTAGGCGTTTTGGCACCTGTTGGGAACTTTGGAATCGATGACCACTTTACTCCAATCGATTGGACAGCTGGGCTGGTCGTGATAGGGGTGTGTCGGCGCTGGGAATCCGTAGTCCCAAGGTGTAATCGCTGGGCGAGGTGGTGGACTGAAGACTGTGTTTGTCAGCTGGAAACGCCCATGGCAAAGACGAGATAGGCTCTTACCTGTCGCTCTAGCGCGCAGTTGTTGTGCAACTGCGTCGTCGTCTTCTTCCTCTACATCATTTTCCTCTTCCTCCGAAGCATAATGCTCTTCCTCGAAGGCAGAAGCCTCTTCCTCTGAAGCAGTGTCGTCTTCTGTCTCCATGATGTACACGTCTTCAGCACCTGACACAGCGCTGTTGTGAACCTTGGTCTTCGCAGCCCTCAACTCTGTCGACATTGTCATCGAGCTTTGTGTAGGCGTATCGTTTGTTGCGACATGCACTGCGCCAGTGGCTGATACACGACTAGAGGCTATAGTGCGACTCGTGGTGCTCGCGGCAGGACCTGGAGCTACATTGCGCTTCGCATGGGTGGTCTTCAGGCGCTTTGCTGGCGTCTTCTGATCGTCTGTGTGCCCGTTCGGAAGGAGATGGTCGCGAGTAGGAGCTGTCAAGGATGGATCGCTGCGCTGCGCCATATCAGAGCCGCTCTTGGAGATCGGGTTCGCTTCTTCGGCCTTGCGCTTCTTGCTAGGTGACGGCGCCATTACTGAAGCGGGATTCATAGGCGCTGTCGATCGGGCTTGAAGCGCAGTGGGGATGGTAGGCATGTTGATGTCAACGTTGCCGGAAGTCAAGAAAGTATTCCCGCGAGTGTGATACGCGGTATGCAAGGTAACGTGAAATCAGGTGCAGTATAGGGAGATGGACCCGTCATTTATATGCGGAAGGGGAGTGCCCGTTATCCAGGCCCCAGCGAAGAGCACATGGTAGCCGCACTGACCTCGTCAGCGGTCTTCTGGGGCAAACTGGTGACATCTGCCCGATATACGAGTGAAAGCATTTGTGAATGGTGGTGAATGCTAAGATTGACATGTGATGGATGATATAGCGCAATATGAGACGAGCGATGGGGAGCGGTTCATAGTGACAAACAAATAAATGCATGTATTCGCCCACATATATCGAGCTGCTAATCTATACCAAACACATGCAGCAACAAACTACTGTAGCATGCCTTCCAAACTCTCTCCCAAAATCTCCTCCATACCATTCTTCCACCTCTGGCACTCCCTCTCGACCATCTCATCGTCGTCTTCCATGAGCTCACTGATGAAAGGCAGCATCTCAGGAAGTAGACCCAGCCACTCTTCTCCTAATCTCCTCGTCAAGCTCTGCTCACACAGCACTGTCGCTAACCTAGTGTTCCTGTCGTCGCTCCTCATGTTCTTCAGCAATATGCTGTTCATCTCGCGATGGTTCTCCATGGATGATGCAGATGCAACAGCAAGTTCGGTGATGGTAGGAATGACGTTGTTGGTGTTGTCCTCTGGTGTAGATGTCGATGCGGATGGTAGGCTGAGCAAAGACAGCAGGGGCGGCATAATGGTGCCAAAGTGAGATGGCGCTTGCCAGAAGCCGTCTTGATCGTGCTGGAATGTCTTCTGGAGAGCGTCAAGCACAGCCCTGCGTGTGGTAACATCAGAGTCTTCTTTAGCAAGTTCAGTCAGCAGCTTCGCGGCATGCTCGATGATGTAGCTCGAATAGCTTGTTACGAGAGACTAGTTGTGTGTTAGTGACATGTTGATACGGAATGATAGAGCAAGGCGTACCTTGAACTTGTCGAAGAAGGCGCCGAGGAACTTGTAAAAGGTGACGGCCTGTTGAGGCTTGCTCGACAGTGGGCCCTCTTGGTCCACAAGCTGAACGAAGAACGGTCGGAATGTAGCATCGCTGAGCTTCAGTACCATAGATATGACGGAGTCGATAAGCGTAAGCTCCAGCTGCTCCAGCTCCTCCTCATCAACTTCGACGGTAGTAGATTGGACCGTCTCACGTAGTCGGAAGGTTTGCAGAAGTAGAGTGAAGAGCGGCGGACTGGCTTTGACAAGCTTAGCCTTGGTCTGATTGTTGACAGTCGCGCGCAAAAGCTCAAGCTGCTCAAGTGACGCATCGAAGCCTTGGGAGGCGGCATGTGGCCACGTTGACTTGATAGCAGCGAACACTTCCTGAGCACCGAGATGCTCAGATACACTCTGGAAGAAACTGCTGCGGCTTTCGTCGCAGGACTGTTCCAGATCGGCAGCGGCAGAGCGTTGGCATAGTCGAAGAGCGGTGTCCAAGTAGTCGCGCGAGAACATGTAGCCCAGTCGCTCGACAATGTTCGAAAGCACGGTGAACACAGCGTTGTGAAGACCAGTCTTTTCCTCTTCGATCGCATCCGATAGATATTGGAATGCTGTTGGCAACACGGTAGGGAGGAGCGAGATGGCCTCATCTTCGAGAACGTCAACGACAGATGTGAGGCAGAGGAGGGAGAGGATGCGAAGGCGATCGTCGCTGCTGGAAAGCGATTGGGGACCGGACACAACTTGAGCTACTGATACAACAGCAGATACGTCCTTCTTCCCGAAGCGGTCGACGATGCGATCGATGCAGCTGACAGAGACCATCTTGGCATCCATGTCAGGTGATTGTTCCAGTAGATCCTGAACGCTAGGCAAGAAAGAGATCAGGGCCTCTACAGATTTGCGGTCATTCTGCTTGGCGGTGCCCGCGCGCAGCTCGACCGACTTGACGGCAGCTACCTGGACGTGAGAGTCTGTGCTCGCAAGAAGTAGCTGTGCTGATTTGATAAGGTCGGTCGTTGGCAGGAGGTCTAGGCAGCTGGCGAGAACACGACTACATCCGGCGTAGGTCTTGGGGTTTGTTGCAAGCTTCTTTGACAGTTGAATAGTAGTCTCGACGATGTTTGCAAAGATCTTGCGTGGTCGTTCAGGGTTATCCTTCTTTCTGTACGCTCGAGTAACGTGTGCCTTCACCTTATCGTCAAGCGCGAGATCTGTCAAACACGACAGCATACTCTGAATTGACAGGTCGAATTTGTTGTCTTTTGTCTTTTCCTTGAGGCTGAAAAGTGTTTCCGCGACCTGGGGTTTCGGTCCCACGGCATCAGTGAGGAGATCGACATATCCCTTGAAGGTGACGAGGGTGTGGACAGGTTCGAAGTGAAGTAGCAAGTCCGCACAGAACCTTCGTTGCTCCTTGCTGTGGTAGCGATCGGCAAGAAGTGCCACGATAGCCGGGAGCGAATCCTCGGGGCCTAGCGTACGAGCAAGCTCTGTGAATAGCTTCATCCTTCTGTGCAGGGGAATGTGTTCAAAGGCGGCAGTGAAACTGAGCAGCAAGTCGGACACGCCAGCGATGAAGTCTCTGTGTTTTGAGCGAAGAGAGGCAGCCAATTGAGGCACGACCCGAGAAATAGTCTTATCAACGACCTGAGCGGAATAGTCGTCATGCTGGCGAAGCAGAGTAGATCCGATGAAGGTGAAGATAGGCATGAGATTGTGAAGAATGAGATCAGGAACCCATGAGGCAAGATTGGAAATGAGAAGCAGCGCGCTGTTTTGAACCTGTGGGCTGCTGGAGTGTCGAATGCAGTCGATGAGTAGGTCCGCTCGTACTGCCGATTGGTAGTCGGCGGTGTCGGCTTGCTCTTTCAATGTGTTTACGATCGGGCTTAGTGATCCCAGAATAATACTCTGAAGATACACTAGCTCAGACCCAGACTGTTGCTTGAGTGGCTGTAGTTCTGCAAAGATGCCGAAAAGGTTCTTGAACAGTGTTGGGTGCTGTCCAGGGTTTGACCCTTCAACCAGCTCAAGTACCAACGTGAGCTTTCGGAGTAGTCGCTGAACATCGTCTTGGGATGAAAGCTCGACTCGAGCCATCTCACTCTTGCTTGTCCTTCGCCTTTTCGCTGAAGGCGGTCCTTCGGGCATGGAGGTGGGAGATGGAATGCTTTCCAGGAAGGTGACCAGGATTGCAGAATCAAGGTCAACGTTGCGCAGAATCTCAACGGATCGTTCTCTACGAAGCTTATCGAAAGATTTGTCACTTTCACTGGTTGATAGGCTGAGCATGCACTGAGCTAACGCGTGACGAGCTTCAGATCTGAAGGAAGACCATGAGGTTTGAATGCGATCAAAGGCGGCCATCACTAAAGCTTCACGCTCCGTGTTGAAAGCCCCAGAGATGATGTCTTCGAGCAGTTTCGCGCTCATCGCCTCCCTGGGCATTGTCGCGGAAATGTGAGCCCGCTCCACTTCATCGAGCGAGAGCCCTTCGCTGTCGCAGATGGTGTTGACGGGAGCTGTCGGTAAGGTTGCCCATTCGGTCAACAAAGGGAACACGGAGTTGGTACGAACGGAGTCGGAGGCCTTTCCGCGAATGTTTAGCATCGGCAATAGGCCGAGGCGGACACTCAATACCGGTGTGAACCTCGCGTGGCTGGCGAAAAACGCAAGGATTGAAGTCCTTGTCTGCATCTTGAACGTATTCTTCGGATGATTTTTCAGTTGTGTCCCTTCCAGGACATCTCGAAGAGCGGGAATAGCGAACTTTGAGTCCATGACGCATTCTTCGAGGATCGGCTGTAGCATCGAGGAAACAAACACGAGGAAATCTTCAGGCTTGAGTTCTGCGAGATTCTTCGACTCTTTCCCATACAGATCGGACTTGCCCCAAGTTGGTGTTTTCGACTTGGCGGAAGCCTTTCGTGCCAGAGACCCAACGCATGCAGCCGCTGAACGTCGGATAATTGGCGATGCATCTGCAAGTGCGTGTACGAGGTATGGCAGGATGTTCTGCAAGACATGTGCAGCCTCAAGCTTTTCGAACGATGATGCGGCTGCGCGGAGGGCGGCAACGCGAATGGCGACAGGTCGGGAGCTACTCCAGACGCGAGCGAGAAATGAAAGGTAGAGTGGCTGCTTGAGAGCGGATTCTTG
Organism: Alternaria hordeiaustralica; assembly: GCF_023758085.1. Lineage (NCBI taxonomy): Eukaryota > Fungi > Ascomycota > Dothideomycetes > Pleosporales > Pleosporaceae > Alternaria > Alternaria hordeiaustralica. Next base: position 1,845,548 of record NW_026056773.1, on the reverse strand, counting down.
GTGCAATGCGTCCGAGGCGAGGAATCGCCGTGTTTGCTTAGTCGTCACAGCCTGCTCGAAAACGTTGGCCGCTTCTGAAAACTCGGTCGCTGATCCGGCGTCGAGGAAGCTTTTTACAGTAAGCTCTGGGAGTTGTATGGCAGGCTTCTCGGCTGTGTCCTCATCCGCATCAAGCATCTCCTCGTCAGAGTCCTCGCCCGGAATATCTTCAATTTCGAAGGTTTGGCCAACGGTAAGTCCCAGAGACTCCAGATTGACATTGTGCTGCTTCGCCGCTTCTTGTAACGTTGCTTGTAGGTCTTTTGATTCAGCCATCTTAGTAGCGACTTGTAGCAGTTCTCCGTGCTCTTCGGAGCCCGGTGGACTGTCGCGGAGGAGTTGGACCAATGCCGATAGCACCATCTGAATGTGCGATGTGCCGAGGAGGCCTGAGGCGATTAGCTCATGGAAAACCCTGCAGTTCTCGTCGGAAGTATCGCTGAGTGCGCCAAGGGCACAGCCTAGAACAAGTCGTTGAACCTGGCATTGTTTTGACACTGTCGTCAACTTCTGCACAAGATGGGGAACCTTGAGTAATCTCCTCAATACTTTGGCTGGAACCTGCGCTTTGGAGCGCTCCATGGCGATGATGGCCAGACAGCCAAGGCACGATTGAAGGGAAGCTTCGTCGTATGCTACGATGACAGCCTCCATCAGCCCATCCAGAACCTTGTCTCCGACCTTTGCCTGGCTCACCATCATGATGACAATGGCGTAGCAAGCCAGAACCGTGTCAGCGCCGTGCTTGGCTCGCATGCAAGTATTGAGAACCGGGAGCAGTTCCAGGACCAGCTTTTCGGTTCCTTGGGCCTGAAGATCCTTCCTTCCAGTGCTTGCGTTGCTTATTATGCCGTAGATAGCCTCGACCGTGATTCCCGACCAGAAGGACAGCATATGCGAGGCCTGGTGCCCCGCCTCTACCACCTTCGCGACGTATGATTGGTATGCCTTGAAGAATTGTGGGGTATTGATGGCGGTGTACGCGATAGTTCGCTGCGGTACGTTGGTCGGGGCCTGGATGTACGGGAAGAGGAATCGGATGGCGTGCGGTGGCTGTGGGGGCAAGATGGAGAGCAACGCAAGGAACTGTGGGGTGTTGTGGTAGGGCAGGTAAGTAAAGACGAGAGTCTCGGTGTTGTACTCGTGGATGCGGAATCTTCGCACCAGCCACTCGAGAGCCTTCTCTGCCGGCTTCAACAGCAGCCTTGGTCCGACCAGCGTGATGAATGCCTCGAGCACGGTGTCTAGCTTGGCGTTCTCATCCTTGGTCATCTGGGTGCGGTCCTCGGCCTTGCTCTGCTCGCTGAAGAGATTCTTGGAGAAGCGCAGGAACCGTGAGTCCAATGCGCAAAGGTCCTTGTAGCCATCGTAGCAGATGAGGTAGACGGTTTCGAACGACTGTGACGCGGCGACCTTGGAATCGAAGAGGAGCGATTTTCCATGCGCCGACTTCTGCGCGCGCAGGTCTAGCTGATGGGTGCTCGAAGCCGCGATGGTCGCGAGCTGTTTCTGGAGCGCCGTCGCCATTTTCGGAAGTTGTCGTTATTACGACAGGCTCTGGAGTATAATTCGAGTAATGCGATGAGCCATCAGACGCAGCGGAACAGCGTAGAGTTTGTCGTGGCGGATTGGTTGAAAGCTTGAAGCTGGCGATGCGCATACAAAATTTCGGGAAGCCAGGATTTCACGCTAATGGTTTTTACGGCGGGCCGCTCGAGCCAGACACGCCGCCGGACTCCCGAGCACGTGCCATGCGCCCTTCATCGCTCTGAACGTCTTACCTCTGATCTTCCATCCTTTTTGTCTTCACAGTAGAAGACATACGCCTGCCAGCCCTGTTTCTGTGAGGAGCATGTCTGAATTGTCAATGCGAAATCTGTCTTTTGACTCATGACTACGCGCGTCGCGTAGATTCCTGTACTGAAAGCAGCGACCACAACTATGATACTAGCCTGAAGCTCCATCTACAAATAGAGGATTGCTGGAGTTGCACCTTACGCAATGGCGTCGAGCATTCCTAAGTTTGCGAGCTTCCGGCCAAAACCCAAGGCCGCCCCAGAGCCACCCAAGGAACCCGAACACCATGAGAAAGCCGAACGATTATCGAAAGAAAAACACTCTACCAAGGGGAGATCACCATCGCCAAAGCGAGTTATTCGCGAGCGCGATTCAAGCAAAGACAGGCCCTACTTCAGCGACCGACGCGGAGATCCTGACGTACTGCGGTATGGATCCATGAACCGTTACGACATCCCACCCTATCGTCGCTTCGGTCATGGCTTCATACTCGGACTCTCTGTAAACCAAAAGATCGATAGAGAGTACTCAACGGATCGGAAAATACTCGTTACGCCAGCGACACGAAGACGGCAAGAGCGACTGCTGACGAGCAAGCGTGCGAACAAGTCGGGTGAGCACGCTTTGCGGCTGCTGAAGGCCGAGGTCCCCGATGTGGACCACTCTCAGGACTTTCTGTCATTATCTGCAAATACCAAGAGGAAGCGCGATGACAGTGAGGATGAAGACGCCGAGATGGAGCCTGAGACAGACTACCGCGCCATCGAAGGGCCAAAGTCCAACGAGCCTGTGGATCCAGACACGCAATATGAGTCGGACCCTGATATTATAATCGACACTGAAGTCACTCGCAAGAACTCGGAGCTCGCGCGACAGACGAAACAGCATCCTGAAGATCTCCAGAGCTGGTTGGACTTGATCAGTCACCAAGAAGCCATGCTAAAGCTCGAAAGACCATCTGCTGAGCTGACTGCATCTGATAGAGCACATCTTGCTGATATACGTATCTCTACATATGAGGAGGCCTTGAAAAAGATTGGCGCAGATCAAGACAGCAGGCTGGAGCTGTACAAAGGACTGCTGGAAGAAGCAGAAAGGGCCTGGGACGGCGCCAGACTGGCCAGCAAATGGAAGGACGTGCTTGCGAAGCACCCTCAGAGTGTGGAGCTGTGGATGAGGTATCTTGACTTTGTGCAATCACGATTCACAAGTTTCAAGTTTGAGGAGTGCCGGGCGACCTTCTTCAAATGCATCGAGTCTCTTCGTACAAACAAAAGCGAAATGTCACCGGAACAGACCTTGCACATATTGCTACGTTTGACATCCATGACACACGATGCAGGATACCAGGAACTCGCTCTCGCAGTGTGGCAAGCTTTACTCGAACATCATTTGCTACGACCAGAAGTAGACGCAGACCAACAGGCTTTCGAACAGTTCTGGGAAAGCGAAGTAGCACGTATCGGCGAGTCCGGAGCAAAGGGATGGAGGAGCAGCAACATAGATGATGCGCCACCCCCAGGACCTTCATCACTGCTCGAGAAAGAAGCACTGGACACAGTCTTTGAAGATTTCCGAAAGCGCGAAGTGGAGGCTACGTCGGTGTTACGACTCCCTGGTCGCACGTCGGACGATGTAGCAGAGGATGATGCATTTCACACAATCTTCTTCTCTGATGTCGAGCCATACCTGACCATCATATCGCCCGATATACCGGCAACGCTGATGATTGAGGCTTTCTTGTGTTTCTGCGGCTTGCCAAATTTGCCATATCGCATACCAAAACAACGTTCCTGGTCCTCTGGTCCGTTTTTGCAGCGCTACTGGCACGCTGTGTCCTCAGACACCGACGATTCTACGGAACTCACTAAAGCCACCAAACGCTCTTCAAATTATTCAGCAAAACACTTTCAAATGACTACAGAACTCCTATTCGAGCAAAGCTTCTCACTAGATGGCATCAGGCTTGATGCAGACTTCATCAGGCGCTTGCTCAAGCTTCTAGCCTCAGATCCTTCGAGCGATGATATCATAGGAGAGTATCTGCTGGCTTTCGAATCGAGACACTTCCCATCTGAAGCTTTCAAGTCCGCAAAGCGATTACTCAAAGCACGTCCGTCAAGCCTGCGCTTATACAACGCCTATGGGTTAGTCGAATCGCGTCTAGGTAACTCAGCCAAAGCAGATCAAGTCTTCAGCATGGCGCTATCTATGCAAAAGGGGGTTAGCGTGCTATCGGCACCTTGGAGTTTGGAACTCTTCAGCAATTGGGTGTGGGAAGCGCTCCGAAGAGGCGAACACAGCGAAGCTCTATGGCGGCTTGTCTCACCAAAGGGGAACCTCTCAACCGGCGCAGCCAAAGACTCGCATCCTGGTAATACTCTCCTAGAGACGGGACATCTAACCCTCAGCGAAAAGAGCGAACACGCCCTCCTCCACCACGACTACACCACAGCAATAACAAGCACCTCCCTCCTCGCCCTCCTAGCCTATCTCACCCACAACAACTCCGCCTCACACGCCCTCGAACTCCACGCCAACCTTACCTCATGGTTCACATCGCACCACCTCTCCATCTCCGCCGTCGCAGAACTGCACGCGCAATCCATTGCCAGCCTCCTGACCCACCACACCATTCACGCCCCCATCGTCAAACCCTCTCTCATCCGCACGACTCTCGAACCCCTCATATCCCGCTTCCCAACCAACACGATCCTCCTCGCTCTCTACGCCGCCAACGAAGCCCGTTTCTCCATCGACGATCGCGTGCGCGGTATCATGCACCAGAACGCCTTGCAAAGCCCCGAAGAAAGGAGTATAGCAGGCTGGGCATTCGCGATACACTACGAAACCCTCAAGGGAGAGATTGCAGGCTCCACGACGCATTCCATTCGTGCATTGTACAAGCGCGCAACGGAGTCTACCACTGGATCCCGGTGTCCCGCGCTGTGGAAAGCGTATGTGGAGTTTGAGATAAGGTGTCTACGTGATGAGTCGGCGAGACAGCGGGCGAATAAAAGACCGCGTAGGGATGGCAAGAAGAGTAGATGGGAGGTACGCGTTGAGGAGGCGGAGCAACGGGTCAAGGATACGTTTTACGCTGGGTTGAGGAATCTGCCTTGGTGTAAGGAATACATCATGCTTGCTTTTACGGAAGCAAGGGATGTGTTCGGGGAGGAGGATAAGGGGAGGTTGTATAGGGTTATGTTGGAGAAAGAGTTGAGGCTTTATGTTGAGTTGGATGATGGGGACGTGTAGATGGAATGACCGGTGCAGTGGATTGGATAGTCAGATGTATTAGCATAAGCAGGTAATGGCCCTCTTGTACAGAGAAGCTTTTTCGAAGAAGATATATGACCATGCACATTAATCGCCTGTATCTATCCTACTAGCGAGCCTCATAGAGAAGATTGAACGGAAGTCTAGAAGATGTCTTCCGCGCCGGCATCCTGCCATGTCGTCTCTCCCTTGGCGACACGGTCTCGCACCTTCCAGTACTCATGGTTGAACACCCAGTACTCCTCGCCAGTAGTCTCACACCTGCCCTTGTGGAACCACCTGGGTACAAACTCTTTGCCTTCAGCCTCTCGCTGTCTGCGAGTCGCTCTCTGCTTCTCTTCGACCCTGTTCTTTTCCACGGCCGCAAAGTCGTACTCGCCGTCCTCCATAGCGCGCTGGTCGGGACGGAGACGCGTGTCCGTTGGTGCGACGACCGGGCGCAGCTTGTCGGGAATATCGTTGAGAGTTACCACGAAGGGGGTAAGGTTGAAGGGAATGCCCGTTGGACGCTCGTGAGCTTGCCAGACCAGGAAAGCCTTGTTGTCGTCATGCTTTGAACTCTTTCCACTCTTCTCAACGTCTGCATCTTCGAAGCCCGGCGTGAAGCGCGCGTAGATCTTGTCGTTCCATCGTCCACCGATACTCCAGCGGACCCTGTTCTCTTTATCGAAAACCTTACCAACCACTTGGTAAGCTGACGAAGCCTTCCAACCACGAGGCTTGAACTCGATCAGACATTTTTCACCCGTCGTCCAGTTGGTGATTTCCATAGTACCGTAATTGTCGACAACGGGGTTACCAGTTATAATGCCGATTACCGAGGAGGTGACTTTCTTCCAGGTGTAGAGCTCCTCTTTCCCACCGTTGACAGTAGGGCGAAGACGAAGGAACCAAGTTCCGAGAGGGTTAATGTCGAAAGATTTTCCATAGAACTTCGACTTCACAGCAGATTCACCCTGGACATTGTTAGAAATGGTAGAGAGAACATACTTCTAGCACTTACGTAGTAATCCCACTTCTTGGACTCCGCATAGGCGGCACCAATCGGTGGGTGATGGCTGACCTGCTCGATGAAGAAACGGTAACCTTTGTCTGGTCGGGCATACTCGTAGGTCTCGGCGAGAAGTGGATTGAAAGGCTTGGCGACACGTCCAATAGTCGAAGCGTACTCCGATGCAGCAAAGGCAGCCACGTAAAGTAGGCGCTCGGTAGAGTCGTCGCGTTCAGCAGCAGTGTCAAGCAGATCCGTGTACTCCATGTCTTCAGCGACACGTTGAAGCAGTGAAGTGGGTTCGTTGAAAGAGACAGGGAGTGTCATCTTGGTCATGTCTTTACCAATCATGGACTTGAGGATACCCTGAACAATGTCAGCATCTGCACAACTAGTCACGCCATCAAACTTACCCATAGTGATATCTTAGGCCTGTCGTCGGCATCCATTGCGAGCCTCTTCCGCGGACCGTCTTCGTAGCCTGCCCATGCTGTGGCAATCTCCATGTGCTTCCTCTCGAACGGGTCGTCTGAAGAGGCCGGAATGTCTACTTGCGTGGGCTCCTTGGGTGCAGCTGCAGGCATTTCAACAACCTCGACCTCTCCAGCACCAACCGCATCGAAGAACTCCTCATCATCTTCCGAATCGGAGTCTGAGATATCGGCAGCAATGTCTGCAAATGTAGCCTTCCTCCTGACCTTTTGGCTCTTAGCAGGAAGTCCCACATGTGATGTCATATCCTTCTGTTGCTGGGCATCTTCTGGCGCGTCGGCGAAGTCGTCCTCGTCGTCCTTGGCATCCGGCTTGGGGCCAGTCGTCTCGTAATCTTCCAAGGCTTCCCGTAGAGCTTTCTTCTGCTTCCGTCGCTTTTCCTCAGACTCGCCTATCCGGTTCTCAAGCTCTTCCTGCTCTTTTGCCACCTTGGCCATGCTCTCCTCCCACATGCGCCTCACATTGGCCTCGCGGTCTAGGCGGTACTGCCAATAGGCATCACGATCTCTGGATATGCGAAGCAGATCGCCGATTAGCCCCTTCAGGTTCCCGATAGCGGATTCGTACGAGGCAAATGCTTGTAGCATCATTGGGTCGGAAATCTTCAAGTCGGGTGTTCGGCTCCTCTCTGTCTGGAGTGCCGACGACACGGATGTCAGGAGATCGAGCTGTAGCTTAGCCGATTGCGCTGTGATGTTGAATGCGTCTTTGCTTTGGGGCTTCATCTCGTGGCTGCTCGTATCGTCGCCATAGTCGTCTTCGTCTTCGTCGTCGCCAGCTATGGTAGCGGTACCCATGTGGCTGACCATTCTGTCCAGTCCTTGTCCGTTCATGCTAGGCTCGTAGGCACTTCCAGGGTCCTCTGTCACGCTGACTGCAGTTCGTGAGGATGTGTTGTCCAGACTTGGGTGAGGGACGCCGAGAGTGGATGCTGGATGTGTTAGTGTGTCATACGTGGTCGGAAGTTGGTGACACTTACCAGCAGTCAAGTTTCGCGAACTTGGTGCTACCTTGGAGCTGCCAATACTGGACGTGTCGCCTTCGCCCTTGATCTGCTCAATCTTGGCTTGCTTCAGCATCTCCTGATCCTGGTTCGCCCGCTTCTCCTCTTCGCGAGCCTCGTCCTTGGCCCACTGGATTGAGTTGTTCAGAGCCCAGTACCATCGCTTAGCCTCAACCTGGTGGTTTGCCTTGAGGTGGTACTTGACCGACGACTTGCCCTGGATTTCAAATCGCTGCTTGTCTTGGGGATCCATGTACAGTTTCGCTATGCGCATATTGATAGCACCGCGGCATGCAGACCCAATGTCGTCCTGGTGCTTGTAGTAGCTGAGAACGCCGTCCTCAAGCACGAACCACCGCAACTTGTATCCGGTCGTGTAGTTGGTCCATTTCTTGAGGTAGCCCTTCATCTCACGCGACTCTCTTGCGCCCATTCCGCTCTCCGTCGCAGTCTGGCCCGGGGGTCCGCCTGCGAGTATGGTCTTTTCTTGAATGCCCCTTTGGGCTGCGGCTGCGGCGGGTGATCGCTTCAGGATGGCGCGCGTGCGGTCGTCTTTGGTGTAGTCTTGAGGAAGCTTGCCTTTGCGGTCACGACGGAACGGGTCAGCTCCATTGAGCAGCAAAAGCTGAGCTAGCTTGATGTCCTTCTTCTTGGCCGCCTCGTGCAGCAGGGTACCGCCCGCATCCATTACAACCGGGTCAGTCGCCAGCTCTCCGCCGTTAACGTCCAGCGTGCTCCTTATCCTAGCATCCTGGAGTATCTTCTCTAGTGAGTCCATGTCCCCAGCGGAAACCATGTGCTGTATCTTTTTGACGTTGGTGTCGATGAAGATGGATCGCGAGAGCTGTAGCTGTTGGAAGATGTCCGGTGTGCGAGCGAGATCCAAGGGCGTCTGGCCGTTGTAGTTGGTGACGGAGTCGTTGATACCAGGCTGGTCGAGAAGCATTCGGACGACGGGCGCGCGACCCAGCGTCGCTGCGAGGTGGAGCGGGGTGTTGCCATCGCGGTCGCGGCCATTGATATCGATGGGCGAGTCCGGTGTGGCTGTCGCATTGGATAGCACGAACTCGATGACGGGCACCTCGGCGCACTGGATGGCCAGGTGCAGGATGGACGTTCCTTCCGTGCGCGCGCTGGGCAGTTGCAGCGACGACCTGCCCTCTTCGCCGTCTGTTGGCCCTGCCTGGTCCCTGATGGCCCTCGATATGGCTGCGGTGTCGCCATTGCGGAGCGACTCGAATACTCGGAACAGCTTCACCGACTGCTCTATCGAAGTTGACTTGCCCGTGGGCGAGCTGGGCGCTTGCTGGACGCTGGGCGAGACGGGGCTCAGGCTGTCCTGCCCGGCGCCTGTATTCGACATGCTGGTCGAGAGGTGTGGGTTGTGCTTCTTGGACAGACTGCGACTGTGGCCCGATGTTGTTGGTCTAGCTTGCGCGGGCTGCGAGCTGGCCGAGACGGCTGTGCTGGGCGGAGAAGTGTCGCTGCTGTCTGTGGTCGCGGCAGCTCCGTCGGGCTTGGAAGTGACACGCGACAGGAGGTTCTTGACGCTCGACGACTTGGAGCGCTTGTGCCTGCAATACGCTGTCAGACGTGCTTCTGGGCTATCACCGTCCTCCTCCACATGTCCCCCGCCATGACGCCAGCGGGCTTGGAGCACCTACCCTTCCATGCTTGTGTGATTGGCCAACGGGCCAAGGATATGCGGGCCTGTAGGCGGCGGGCAGAGGGAGGAGGGGTTCGGTTGGATGTGTGTCAGCACCGAGTCCTGTATTCTATAGATCGTGTGCAGCTGTTGCGACTTTGTAGGATTTCACCACTGACGCGGCGGGGCTTCGTGACAGTTTTGGGGGCTTTCGTCAGGGGCGCACCATCCAGGCCGCTGCTTCAGCGAATCACGACTATTGCTCCGCTAGGCTGGGCTACCGAGCGATTATCCCAACATCCTGCTCGGGCATATGTCATGGCGGATTCGCCTAGTGAATGCGTGCATTGGGCGAACTCCAGCTTGGTGAGCCTAAGCTTTGGCTCTGCCTAGGTACGGCACTACGTCCTGACACGTGCATTGGAAATGTTCATGTTGTACATTGTCTACATAGCATCTTCACGTGCTCAGGCTGAGTCGCCGCCCACGAGGATGATAGCACTACCAAGCTGCCTCCGTAGATCTTCCTTCTGGACATCGTGCGTGTCCTCTACCTCACCCCACTGCTTCGTCTGCCACGTAACCTCGAGACTCGACGCCTCGGTGGCTTCCTTGATGCCGAAGCGCGGCGCATCGGTCACCTTTCGCGACTGCGCAAATGCTTCGCCCCATTCGTGGATCAACCGCACGCTGACTAGCAGACTCTTGGACGCCAGCACTGCGCGTTCGAGCCCTGCCAGTTCGTAGGCTGGAAGACCTGCACACCAACCCCGGATCACCTGCTTTGTCATCTCTGGCTGCTCGGTGGGGATGATGGTCTCGGGGTCGAGCGTGGGCTTGATCTCTACACCAGGCCACACGTGTGTCTGGAGGTAGGCGATGATGCCTGTAGCGACTTCCTCCTGAAGCTCGCGCAGTGTCTTCCCGTTCTGGAGCGTCTCGTTCATGACCTTTGCGGGCGCCCAGCAGAGCAGGGTGTCTGTGTCCAGCACGCGCATGAAATAGCTGAGGATGTCGTTCCTGATGTTTTCCCTCCCCTCTTTGTCTGCCGCCTCGATATCAATTGCACGCGCGGCGAGCGAGGTCATGGGGATGTAGTCGTTCTTGAGGGCCTGCTGCGCGCTCATGAGGAGATCCCATTCGAGGGCAATGGCAGTCGCCAGCTGGGGCTTCGATGCGGGTACCGTGAGGATCTGCTTGTTGGGCATTCGCACAGGTCGGTGGTCGAGAAAGACCTGAAGGCCGCCCTCGTCCTCCTTGATCGAGACGTCTTTCCAAAAGCGCTTGGCCAGCATGTTCTTGGGCTTGTTGGTGGGGGCGTAGACGTCGCGCATCTCGCGCGCCTGCTTCATCATGTCGGCCTGCCGCCTCTTTCTTGCAACCCGTTCAGATGCATCTGATGGCTGTGGCTCGGGCGTCGCAGGCGGTGGTCCGGGTACTGTCAGACGTTAATTGCTGAGCCATCTTGGCTACGTCGTGTCTCGTACCCGATGGATGAGGCAGCGGCGTGGCGCCCCGCGCGGCTGATGTGTGCAGACATTGGTAAAGTGGTCTGTAGGCTCTCTTGGGCGCCGACAGCCGGATGCTGGCGAGGGCTGGGCGAATTGACTCCATGGCGGTGCTGGGCGAGGGTGCAGATGGCGTGCACGCTGCTCCCAGCCCAGGTGGGACCGCCGCGGCGACTTTTTCCCAGCACGCCAGACGCGCTCGGACATGAATTGATGCATGGCCCGGGTAGCGTCGACGACTAATCTGGGGTTCTCCGCTCCGCAACCCAGACCACCACTCGCCGTCAACACACGCCCGTCGGGTAGCAGAGTCACGTCGTAGCGTTTGCCGATCGCCCTGTGCCAGCCTTGCTGAATATGCGCTGGCTTCTCCACAGCTTCTCGTCTCCTCGCAGCTTCTCCACTGTCTGGTCTGGCTCGTGATCGACCGTTGACGCGCATCTGGCAGCTGTTGCTACCCCACTCAAATCTACCTTCCCTGCAGCATCCAACACGGCCTTTGATGCGGTCATTCCCGTTTGCCGCTGAGACCACACTCTGCTTTTAATGAATCAAGGAGCCCCTCAGACGGCCTCTGCGAATGCTGCCGCGCCCCAGCCCAAGCCTATCCGTTTTGTGACGAACCATGATGGTCCCTATGCGAAGAGGCGGCGCATCAATTCCGCGTGCCTGACATGCAGGAAGAAGAAGACGCGGTGTTCTGGTACGGAGTTGGGCAAGTCTGTCTATCATTTGCTGACGGTAGAATAGGTGAGCGACCTGTATGCGGAACCTGTGTCCAGAACAAGCACGAATGCGCCGGCTACGGAGACGATAATGGCACGAGCGAACACCAAAAAGAAGGCAAAAAGGCTGCAAGAAGAGAAAGCTCCGTCTCGAATAGCGCGCCTTCCCGAAAACAAGAGCCTCCCATCGACCCGCTGCTCACACGGCCGCACCTTCCCCATACGACGTCGCAAACCTCCGAATCAAGCGTCCATGCCTCGCCCAAGGTCGAGTCGACAGGAAGCAGCGGGGGCTTAAGCCTGAGCACGCGGAACAGAATGCCATACTTCAGGTACTTTGGGCCTACAGCCATTTTGCCCGGTTTGCGACAGATGGTGGTCAAAGTGCGAGGAAAGCAGCATGGTAGTGCTCAGACTACATCAGATCGTACGTTCATCCCGCACACCATGGATATGCAGCTCATGATGCTGTTACCGGAGAGCACCTGTGTCTCAGAAGCCAAGCTCTCAGCCCATGAGGCTGTGCTCGTGCAAAGGCCGGCGCATCCGGCTCTTGCTGCTCTGCTGTAACTCCGTGTCGTGTAGCTAACAAGTCCAGAACACGCAATCGAATCCTCACCCGCGCAACCATCAGTAGGCTCACCACCAGTGCCAGAAGCCCGTACACCCGCCGAGATACCCGTATACGACGCCTCGTCAATGTCTCCAAGTCCACTCATTACCCACCTCTGCAAGCTGTTCTTTGTGCATCTCGGCTGCTCCTTCCCATTCCTACAACGAGAGCGCTTCATGCGTGACTTGGAGGAGAAGCAGGTAGACGCAATCCTCGTAGATGCCGTCTGTGCGTTAGCGGCCCGATTTTCGACACATCCTATGCTGACAGGCAAGAGCGACGTGCAGAAGGAAGGCGATGCAGAACCCTCCACGATCCCGCCTTCTGAGCATGGCCAAGCGTTTGCGCAGCGAGCCAAGTCAGCTATTCCCGACGCTTTTCCGTGTCCCAGTGTAGCAGTGGTACAGGCGGCGCTGCTTCTTGCATATGATGAATTCGGTGCGAGTCGCGACAGTGGACTCTGGATGTATCTGGGGATTGCCATACGAATGGCGCAGGATCTGGGCATGCAGTCTGTGGGAGGCCTGAAGTATGAGGGACGAAAAGGCCCAACCCCAAATTCTGTCAAGAGCGACCCGGATGGTGGACGGCATTCGGAGCAATCCACAGTTTTAGACAATCACGGGGCTAGCGCAGAGGAGCAAGAGCAGAGAGCTGCCGAGCGAGAGAGGCTGGACACTTTCTGGTCCATCTTCTTCCTCGACCGCGTTATATCTTCTGGAACAGGACGGCCGGTGACCCTTCGCGATCGCGACATCGAGATCTCATTTCCCTCTCTGGATGAAGTGGACTCTTCCGGTTGGCCATTGCCCTTTCCTGCGCTGATCCGCATCATCCATCTATACGGCCGTGTTACCGATCTCCTTAACCGGATACGAAGTGCCGCTGATATTACTGCTGACCTACAGAAGCAACTCGGAGCTTGGGAAGATAGGCTGACGGGCATCTATCAGAACCTGTCGCCCAAGCTGCACTTCAATGCGGTCAACTTTCAGCAATACGTCAAGCTCCACCAGGGCACTAACTTTCTCCTCCTCCATTGCTGGTTCCATACCTTGATCGTTCTTCTGCATCAGCCAACGTTGCTCAGGACGTTTGAGGGAACACCGCAATCACTGTCCACCAATAGCAGGGAGCTTTCCATGTCTTCTGCAAAGACTGTTGCCGACATCCTGGCCTTTACCGAGCTCATTGATGTGAAGACTGGCATCGGCAATCCTTTTACCAGGTAGGATAAGGTTAGGTTCCCGATGCAAAACTCGCATACTGACTGTTCTTAGTCAACCAATATACATCGCCGCATGTGCTTTCCTCAAAGAGACCGCGCTGCACTCAGCTTCGTCGCAGCCTCAGTCTCGCCCTGCAAGCCCTGGCCGGCACGGGGAGAATTGGCAAAAAGCTGCCAACCATCAATCTCTTGACCGTCTGAATCCAAACAACAGCTCTACCAGAGATCTGGAACAAAAGCAGACCGCCGCTAAGCACACATTGCTCGCTTCCGCTGCTAACCAAAACTATCAACGCTGTTATCGTGCCCTCAAGGCCTTGGAAACCTACTGGGCGGGTGTCAAGTACATCATGACTGTGCTAGACCAAAAGGCAAAGGGTGTTGGCGACCCCTTGCTGTACACTGCCGAGGAGATGGAAAGTGCATTAGAAGCCCCTCGACCCGAGCCATCTTTCACTAGCCCTGGTTGGAGGAGGAAACTGAGCTGGGGAACTTATCTGACTGCGCAAAACTCTGAAGCGGACGTCGCAAAGATGGCAGCCGCCATTCGGAAGGGCGCGAGAACGCCGAACATGCCTGGCTCGCCCATGGTACACCCCAGTCAAGGTATGTTATCAATGCCCATGTTCTCGAAATCTCACTAACAGTTCATAGCAATCGGATGGTCACTTACTGGTACCATGAACTCTCCATCAACCAACGTCGCTGTCATGTACACTTCCGAGAATGGCGAAAACCGGAGTACGAGGCCGCCACCTTCCAAAACACTCCCAGCAAGTACTCAGCCTTCTATCGCATCATTGATATCCGATCCTCCCATCAAATTCGAGCCACGCCAATCTATAGCATCACCATCGGGTTTCTCGCAATTCAGCTCGGCATCCATGCCTCCACCGCCCTCAAACCCAACCTTCAACCACATGCCCACACCAGATCCAGTATTGGTTTCAGATGCTGACCTGCTTCTGAATCTGCATTCTCCGTTCTCAGGCGGCTCGCCAACAGCCATAAGAACGCCATTACAAAATCCGACTTCATACACCCGCTCATCTGCCCAACACAACCAACTGCAACCTACACCTCAAACTGAGTTCTCACCGACATTCGGAAATTTCAACACACCTTCAGACAACACCTTCGGCGACATGGTCATCGACACCCAGGACGTCGACATGTCACTACTAGGCGCCGACATGATGCCTTGGGACTTGGAGTACCTACCCCACGATATGCTTTACTTTGGCGATGGCACCTTTGGAAACAATGGCTTTGGAGCAGATGGCGCGCCAGGAGATCATAATACCGGTTGATACCCTTGGCGCAGTCACAAATGTATACTAGACTACTGCGTGTGGAGTTTGCTTTTTCTAAGGTGGGGTTTCGGTTGTCTCATTATGGAGTGGATCGGATGGCGTATGATACCATTTTGCCACTTTATATACTATATGAGTTGAGATGAAAGTCAATTACCTTGTCGGATTCCATGTCTTAGCTGGCCTGTTGTTGTTCACTCGCCTTACCCTGGCAGCTACTTGAGGTTAGCAGACGTCTTTCTGTACGGGGATATATGAGGCTGGAGGTATTCGCTGTGTTTCCCGAGTGCACGCGCATCTGGCTGAGGTATCAAAGCACATCACGGTACCTCAACAAGGTCATGTTCTGAGACTGGGGTATACTTGTATAACCCTACGGTCACGTGAAAAACTTGATATGCAAGGGGGATGTTGACTGGACATAGTGCTCTAGTGTGCTTTGGGACGGTAATTGGAGACATGCAGAGGTATTCTTGATTGACGGCAGTGCTCTGGTGCGCTTTCAGATGGCTCAATCAGTAGCGATAGTGTATACATACATACTAAAACATCCAAATACACGGCATGTCGAGGGGGATACAAACGTGTTACACCTTGAAGATAGCTCGCTAATATGGAGGCCGGGAGGTATTCAGTGCCCATGGTATTTACAGAGTGATAGCCGCGAAGGTACTGAATGGCACAGGATACCGTAAAGACGTCGAGAATGAGAAGAGTTTTATCATTGAATGCCTCTTCGCTATGGCATCTACGTACAGGTATGGCTATGAACACAGTTGAAGTACCCCACGCTCCACCCTCATCTCTCGAAGTAATCGTATACGGAACCCGTTTTGGTCGGCACAAAGTGTTCGAAAGAGCACGAGATGGTAATCAAACACTTCTTTCCATGTATATTTTGTAGAGGCCAGAAGGTTCCAACGTGTATGAGGAGCGCAATTGTGAGTCAGGGAGGGCATTGAAGGTCATCACGGTACTGCATAAGTCTCGTGACAGGGGGCATTGGTATCATTGATCATCTTCTGGCTATGGCGTCGATGCGCAAACTTCATCCAAGAACTACTTGACTCATCCCACGCACCATCCTCCTCCTCCACCAGCACTCAGTAATCGTACGCAAAGCCTGTCTTCTTCTGCACAACATCCTCAAAGTTGCATCGCAAGCAATCGCCATACATAGCCATGTCGCGCTTCAGTGTCTTCTCACCCACAGTCTCAGACAAATCGGCATCGGGATGGACGCGAAGATGGCATGCTTCGGCGCCGTATGCATGCGGATGTTCATCGTTACGAAGGGCGATGGTGAAGTATTCGATCTGCAGACCATGTTCTGCAAGACTCTTGATTACTAGACGCGTAATGCGCTCTAGGGGGGAGACGTATCCAGGAGAGAGGTCGCGGTGGGCGCCGCTTGCGATGAGCTGGAGGTATTTGAGGTTCTGGTAGGCTTTGAGAACATCGGCGAGAGCTTTGAGTTGCAGCTTGACGTAGGCGTCAAGATAGGCCCCTGGAAAAGTGTCGGCGATGTCGGGGAAGGCTATGGCGAGGTCTGTCAAATAGGGACATGTATTGCCAATGTAGACCAAGTCCTCCGTGCGAATCTTGCATCCCAGATCTTGTGTCAGCGCCAGGCTGCGTAGTTGACGATTCACCGGACCGAGAAGACGAGCAAGAGGGAAACGACAATACTCCTGCGTGAAGACGGCTTGATCGACATCATCATGCGCCTGCTCCTGGGTACCGTCGAGGCGACTACCGGGACTCATTACCGGAGAGTCTTCGTCGGCAGCGAGCTCTGGGCTGTCGGACGACTGTGTCTTTGCCGGGATGGGAGGAGGTATGTATGCGAGAGAAAGTGTACGCAAGTTTTTCGCCGATTGAACAAACTGCACAAGAGCGTCTTCCTCGTCGTCATGGATCGCTCCGTCGTTCACAGAGAACAGGAATGTCTCGACGTTGACTGAACCTTCACAGATACCCTTGATCAACTCAATGTTGCCGTCGCACTCGTGGAGTTGGAGCAGTTTGATGGACTCCATGTTGATAATCCTTGGTCGCTCATTCATCTCACTAGAGATCATTGCCCTGCCGTACTCGGCGCAATTCACGAAGTTGAGTCGCAACTCCTCTAGCGAAACGGGGTGAGACCATCCCAATCCTTCAATGATAGGACCAATGGACATCCTGATGCGCGGATCTTGGCGGAGAGAAGTTATGGAGAGGTCACGAACGCGATATCGGTTGTCCTCGGCTACCATTTTGCGGCAGAGATTGGCGGGCGCCCAGGAGTGGACCAGAACATCCAGCTTGGTTGAAACAGACTTTGATAGCTTGTTTTCTGATGAGTCAGGTAGGTCTGGCCTGCGCTTGGTGACTCTCAGTTCGAAGTCGCCTGTCTGCTCCAAGATGCAGGACTGGTGACCGGGGAGACCAATTGGCGGGTTGCTTGAAGCGACGATCAGGTTCTGGCGATCAATCTCCTTGACCTCGGCCTTGGTTCTTGGATAGTGGAAAGCCCATGCGTTATGAATAGGGCCGTCGTCGTAGCTCGGGATGACGATGGCCTCTAAAGAAGTCATGTGGCGCTGGAAGAATTTCTCCAGAACTAGCAAGGTCGCGTTGTCGACGAGCGATCCTGCTGTGAAGGAGACGATGCGGACATTGGAATCACTGTCTTTCCGGAAGCCTTGCAGTAGACGGACAAAGATCTCGTTGGTCGGTATGAACGTTTCGAAGAGTACGTTTCGGATCGCGCTGAAGTTGGCCGTGGTGGAACCCTCAACCAAACCGTCGAATGTATGCACATCTTGCGGATGTAGTGAGAAGAAGACCGTCTTGTAGAGCGTTTTGAGGAAGTATTCTGCGGCGCCCTGCTTGTTGATGGGTGGGCCGTGAGTCTGTATAAGACCTGAAGCGACTTGCAGGCGCTGCTTGAGGTCGTGTTCGGAAAGCTAGCAATGTTAGACAGAGTGATTGGCATATGGGAGGAGACTTACATGAGCGGATACTAAGTCCTTCAACTCCACTGGTAGAGTCCAGAAGAGGCCCTCAATGACACGAGAAGATGTCTCAAGCAGTTTTTGTGGATCCGCCTCATGCTTTGTACGCTTGACTTCCTCGGATTCCGACAGTGAATGCTCATCGGCGACGTGCTTACGCTTGAGATCCTGCGCGACAGTCTCCATCCTAGTGTGGCAATGTGAGGAGAACCTTTTTGTCTGTGGTGGTGTGAGGAGGTGAGGAGATCAAGCCCAAGTCGAAAATAGCCACGGACACAAACATCGGTCAGAACCGGGATCTGGGCACTTGACGACGACCGTTTGCTCGCGTTGCACGTGGGGGTCTCCAAACGCGAAATTCCACGTCCTCTAGCCAATGAACGATGGCCTTGAAGCTACGAGTATCGACATTGCTCGCCGCCACGAGAGCATATGAGTGTATATGAGCCCGATAAGAGCACCTGACGACTTTTGCATACATGTTAAACCAATCAGACAATATCTTACGCGTAACAAGAACTTCAGCTCCTCCTTCACTTCGCACATCAACGAGGCGACGTCCCACGTGATGGGACCTGTGCTGTACTAGTGCCTTGGCGTCACAACAATCAAAACCTTTGCACCCCGCGCTTCTCTTCCACTCTACACAACCACTTCTCCATTTCGTTTCCAAAACAGGTGCTGGGGCTTGCGCTTTCGCGGACATACTATGAGTGCAGATAGCGGAACCCCCGTTAGTCAGTTGTTGTCTATGAGCAACATGTCCTCGGATTCTCGAACAACAGTGCCTGCACCTCAGCGGATCATTACTATAAGGTCTCTTCTCAAGCTTGTGTTCGTACCGGCTTCTTCTCTACTCTTTATAGCTTCGGCTGCCTTTACGACCTTGTATGCCCTCGGGCTCTATCCTCATGGTATTAGGGGCTGTCGCTCTTCTAGACGTTGGCTCTAGTTTTCCTGCAGACATTACCCTAACTCAGAGCCTTGCTTGTGCAATTTGCCGCGAGTTAGTACCTCCGCTTGACCCATGGAGTCTATATCAACACAAACTAGCATGTGTTCGATGAATCGATCGGGGCTAGTCTACGCGTCGGGAATGGCGGCGTAATGGATTGGCGATGATGAGAATAGTCTGAGTCAAGAAGCTACGTTTCCGGGAACAGTGGATTTTTTCGTTGGGTCTTGCGGCTTGCTGCTGGCTTGAAGAAGGAGTGAAACATCCGGCGCGACTGACAATCGGATAGACACAGCTAACACTGCCAGACATGATCAAAGCCGGGCTTACTAGGACAAAATCGGGGTACCTGGTTTCCAGTGTTAGCAAGAACACCCCATACTGGACAACGTAAACATACCTCCACAGCTGGCGCCTATGGAGTCCGCATCATTGCTTGGGGAGTGGTGAGGTTCCATTTCCGATGCAGGTTGAAAGCAGTTTGTGATGTGAGTAGCGATCCTACACGCGCAGAATGCAGACAGAGAAGACAAAAAGACACCACACCCGCGAGGAGACTCTGGAGTGATGCCTGGTCATCATTTCATACGTTTGAGCGCGCAGTCCCGCAGCGCGCAGCGGCGTATCGCAACTGCACATAACCATTTAATTAGTGCATGTCGCGCGACCGGTCAGCTTGTCCAGAGGGCGCAGCCTTGATCGGACGCCACAAGCCGTCTCCTTTGCTTCACAATACAGTACTGTCGTTCTTGTCCTGGAACGCGTCGCGCCGAGTAGTCGCCATCAAGTCCGGTTCAAAAGGATTGAGGTTTGAGCCTTGGAAAGGTGCCCGAATGGCAGTGGGGTAGGCAGACAAAGCCGGCGTTCAGGGGCGTCGCATGTGACGTCACACGCAAAGTCACCATTGTCATCAGCAAAACAATGTCGCTGGAAGCTATGGGCTACACGCTCACAGCGCAACTAAAAATGACGTCGCCTGAAAACCGATGTTAAAGACTTAGCTTGCCACACGGCTGCCTTGGATCCAAATCTCGTTCGTTCTTGCGCATACCTGTTCCGATGCATGCGACGCGTTCCGATTCCGACGCGTCCTTTTCGCGTAATGCAGGAGCTCTTGACGGTATGCATCATTGACCAGCGCGGCGCACCATACCGACACCATCAGAAACAACAAAATCTTGACAGTGTGCTCACCGGGGACATCAAGTGTTCCAAATATCAGAGCTGCTCGACGTCGTCTCCCGTTTTGCGGGACCCGAAGTACAAGTCTCTGCATGGAACGTGTCGCGAACCTGGCGGCGTTCTTCCAAGCCCGTCATCAGCAGCAACAGGCAATCGTACTGGCAGACCTACCCACCGAAAGATCCAGTAAAGTATGGCCTCCTCGTCTCTACCACTGATAAAGCAAGGTGCGATCCAATTAGGAACGAGCTCGATAAGTTCGACCAAACGGCTACTCGTCTGGAAAAGCGGGTTGAAAGTGGCCATACTAGATTCATTCCGACTCACTACCTGTCCGGTTAAGAGGGATGCTGTCATACCTCCCTGCTCGATACACATAGTGCGCAAAGCTTGCGGCCACTTGCGCATTATAGCTTAAAGATATGCGGGCATATTCTAGCCAATTATGCCTGTGGTACTCACATAGTACCCTTTTCGGTCACGAATTCCCGACTGCTCAGATCATTTCATTGTAAGGGCACGATGCGGTTTACCGTCGCCATCGACGTCATCACACCTAGAATGCACGCTGTCGGGAAACCATGTCAACACCATGTTCGACATCAATCTCGTTCTTAGACTCCTGACGGTACATTCCACGGGCTCAAGTTTAAAATCCCAACAACCGTCGAGAAGCAACGCAACATCGCCACCGCATTCATGGCTACTCTCGGGGATATGAGGAAGCAGTTGTCCGATATTGTAGCCAATGTCAAAACGAAAGGCTATCAGATAGAGGACGCCATCCCAGACGTCTTACGCGATCACTTCAAGGAGTTGAGCGAACTCAAAGCAGCGCGAGAGTACATTAGGGAGATTCAAGATCGTGAGCAAGACCTGCAAACTCATAACAATACATTGCGAGCGAAAATCAAGGAAAAGGAAGCAGAGATTGACGACCAACCAGCAGAGTTCAAGGCGCTCAAAGTCGATCTCCAACAGGCGCACCGGCAGATCGAATACTACCGTGAGCTTGCTGAAGATTCGCAACGGCGTGCACAACGTTACGAGCGCGAGCTTGCTCTCGCTGTCACGGACCAAGCTGCCTCCGATGAAATTATCGCCAGAGCTGACCGTTTGCAAAAAGAGCTAGAACAACTTCAGTTCACCATTGTGCAACTACAGGCCGAGAACGAACGGGCAGCTGAAACTTTCACCAACCTTCGCGCACACGACGCAGCGATCATAGCAGCCAACGAAGCTAAATTTGCAAAGATACTGTCTCATACGTCTGAAGTCGAGAATGAAAGCGAGCAATTTAGCGAAACGTTCACTACGCTCATTCACGACTTAGAGTCTGAGGTTTTATCTGCTTCCGCCTCTCTTAACGATAAGGCTGCTCTGGTACAGAAAACAGAGACGCTGTATAACGCCATCGTTAGTGAGGCAGCACCTTTAGATCGGTTCTTCTCTCGCGCATTCAGGATATTGAACATCTACCAAATTCTTTTCCGGTCGCTTTCCGATCCAGCCCACTCCAGCACTTCAAGTTTGCCCCTTGAGCTAGATCCGCTCATGGAAGGAGCCAGCCAGGACTTGTATGTCTACGAGCAGGTGCATCGGACGATGTGCGAGGACCATGGTCTTGCTGGAGAGCGAGCTCGTACACATCTCAATGGTATTTCGAAAAGCGCGAACGAGATGATGCTAAGCTTCAATTCCATCAAAGCTGACGTAGCAATGTTTTTGACTCGTCTGAACAAAGAGCCAGGCAGTTGGGTGGCTATGAGGGCGAAATTTGGTGGGTCTAGTAAGAAGAAGGGGATAGGAAAGCGTTTTTCCATGGGCTAAGGCTCTAGAGACGCTTTTTTAACGTCACCTAGTGAATTTTTGGCGATTTCGTAGTCAGTTCATGTATCCCACTCTATTTATCAGCGTGCGCACAACTACAACAAGTATCAGTATCACTTTTTGCCCTTTTGGAGATCAATGAAACCGGCCTTGGCCTTCTCTCATCCCCAAAACTATGACCGTAAGCATTGTGCACCTACAGCATGTGAAATTATGCTTTTGGAAGATGCAAGCTCAACACCTTGCGAACATCGCAAGAGCATGTCTCAACTAGAATCATCTAGATGGGACGTGCTATGGGTATCGAGGTTGTAACTAGTCATCCCGTCCCGCTGAGTAGTAGCTAGGTACGTCGACAATGCACCCCGAAACTCACGCGTGTGAATACATACCGTCTAGTGAATGTCTACACCAGGCAGGTACATTTAGCGTTGTAGATCTCTTCTATCTTGAGATCACCCCAGCTTTGCTCAACTATGGTTCTTGATGCTGTTGCTACTTCCGAAAGCGCTTTGTTGCGTGCTCTGGAGATGTTGAAGGCCACTGCAGGTCCCGGAACAGTTCATCATTCGTCCGACTCAATTGTCACAGGCGAGACAGATGACAGCGAAGATGAGTATCAGCCGGGTCAAAAAGAGTCGGAACAGGATCAAGCGGATGAGACAACATTAGTTACGCTGAAGAATGCTCACCGTGTCACTCAGCGCGCCATGCTTACCATGGAAAGAGAGGGGAAGCAACGCCATGCCGAAGAGCAGGTCGGGTTCATCATCATAAAACGCGACAATAACAAGCCAGATGCCTATGGCGAGTCGTCAGAAACATACGGCCCGCTGCCGTGGCCGGGAGTCGCCGAAGCATACAACAAAAAGTACGATATGTCTGTGGGTCCAGCGGCGATGGAGAAGCGCGCACGACAACACCGACCTGCTTGGTTAGCCAAACATCCAGGTTATCCCCTCAAAATAATGTACGCAAAGAAACCAAAGACACAAGCCATTCGGCGCTCGAAGGTTGCCGCCCTACACGCTCAAGCTCCTTGCGTGCAAGCCTACACCAGCAACCAAAAGGTTCGTGGTCCTACTGAGGTCTCTCATGCTGACAGACCGCAGATGCGTGTGGACAAGGGCGAAGTTTCCATCTCCAATGAACGCATCGCCGGATGGATGCCTCCAGATGCCATTCGAAATCGAGCAGACGTACATAACTACATAGACGACCTAATGTCGGCACACGTCGAAAAGGTTGTACTAGAGGTACATGACGCACATGACTCACCATCTGAAGTTGTCATCGGCGACCTCGAAGACCTTGGTAGCAGCTCCGTGGTGCTTCAGCAATTAATGGCTGCCGACAGCGAAACGACAGTACAGGTTGAATGCTCATCTATAGAGGTCGTTCAGTGGTACGTGCAATGCAGCTCCGCCGGATGTTTGACAAAAGCGCCGGCAGGTTTCCATCGCGGAAACGGCTCACTAATGGACCTGTACTGCTTGGCTGCACAGCTTCAAGATGACCATATGTGCGGGCTGATATTGGCGCGGTGGCGCACTCTTGCGGAAAAGAACGCCGAGATGGATTTAAGTGTCGAGAACATGAACTTGCTCTTCGAAATCACTCGCTATGAGGATCCAGCCCGCGGATTTTGGGTTGGTATCGCCCATAGAGCGGGGATAGCTCCTGAACTTGTTAACATGGGCGTCTGCAATGCGGAATTGATTGCTGCAATCCAAAGCAGAGGACCAGAGGTATCTGATTGAGTTTGACGAGCCTTCTGGGCCGGCATGTCGCCACAACGACGATACCTCTCTAAACCTGATGGGTTAGGATTGAATACAGGACGAGACCGCTAAGGACGATCCGACCTATTCACAGGTCGATACACAATCTTGGAATAGTCGATGTAGTTCGATGCACCCTAGATATGTTACCATCAATTGTTAGTCTTAAACGCCTTGTTGTAGTCCTATAACGCTTGATTCCAGTCCTCGATGATACCGGATCTAATGCGTCATCTCGTTTTTCGTCGCGCTAAACATGTCCATTTTGACGCAGTGTTTTTAGGCTTGACTCAGAAATTCGCCCGGTGACCTGAACAAGATGTGTTCGGAGCAAAGTCCAAAGATTTTTTAAGGATCTAAAGACAAACGTCAAGCGCTGTGATTAGTATTAGCAATCGACGAGGATAGAAACGGCCCGCATTACCGATGGCCACAATCTGATGATTAGACCTCCCCTTTTTGTACCTAGGTAGGATCAATACTCACCCACCGCACGCCACATGCCGCACCCTAACCCAGCAGTTGAAATTCATCTCAAGGCAGACTGCAACTCAAGCTAGAATAGCCAAGCCTTCGTAACGTACCCGTGGACTCTTCTTCTTCTGCTGGCATGCTAACCAAAGTAGTCCCGGAGCTCATATTGTTAGCCTCTCCACACACAGAGCGTATGCCTCTTACCGTAGTAGAGCTTTCGTGAAACCGTTGGTTTAAGGTGTTGTTGACCTGACCGAAGCTGGCACGGAGACAGGCTCTCCGTAGCGCCTGTCCGCATTGGTCGTAACCTCGGGAACGCCACAGTAGCGCCGTCGCTTACGGCTGGGCAACCGAGTGATGGGGGCTCCTCCGTTGCACCACGACATCCTTACCCCATTACTCGTCCATAACGCGCCAATGTGCATACACCTAGCTCTCATCTAATCGAATTTTGCTTGAGACCCCCGGCATGCAACGAGGCGCTTCCAGCCGACTGTCATGCAGAATCATGCGTCAGCAACCGCCCTAGGCCATGTGCTGTGCCATGCGCTTGCGCTCGCGCCAATCCTCGACATCGGAGCTCATTCGCGGATAAAACCGCTACTATCAAGACAAGCCTTTCTATCACCTGGGGTCACCTCCTGCGTCAGCCTTCAATGCCTCATCCAGCATGATCCTGCTGATAGCTTTGTGCTGAGCTCGCCCAGCGCCGCCGTTGGCACGGGCGATCTACATTCCAGCTAGTGTTGGCCATTGTCTGCTGAATTTGAAGGATTGCCCTTCTATTTTCTAGACCAAAAGCATACGCGGGGATAGGCGATCTGTCCCCCATACTGTTGCAAGTTGGAGTAGCCCTGTCGAGACTGGCGAAATGGGATACCTTCATATGACAAGGATATGTCCCGGGTTTGTGAACACCAGGAGATTCCCCGCGTTCTACTGTTTCGCTATCAGGGACCTTGTCGGCGTACTGGGATCGTCTTGGCCTAGTGGCAGCTGTCGTGCAGCAGCCAACACGATTGCCCACGGTCCACGATTCCGATAGTTATGCCTCTCGATACTACACTTCTCCCAAGTATGTGGCGCATGCGCTTGAACGGGACGGTTGAGGCTTGTTCGAGATGCTGGAGCCGCTTCCCAATTAGGATGCGGGCCAGAGCCTTCCGTGTCCATTTAGCTCGGGAACATATTTCCAGAACTGCGAGTCCGACAGCACGCCGCTGGGATGCAGCATTAGCCGGACATTGCGGGCCATAGCCCGGCAGTCTGGTCTTTGAGGTCCTTCCCTTGTGCATATCCGATTTTGTTTAATAGTCCACCCGTTTCCCAGACGTATTCCACACAGCTCATCTGGAGTGTCTCCACCAAAGCAATGTCGGACATCAAAGAGTCTTATGCTACGACGACCTCAGAGAATGGCGTAAGTATCATGTTCAAACTACGAGCCGTTGACTGTACTTACACCTACCAGGACCACAAAGGTGCTGTGGCTGACATCGCCATCATCTCTGGCTCTGAAGCCATAGCAGAAGCCAAGCTGAAGGAGCCTGTTCAACGTTTCTCCAGCTCTGCTATGCTGCTCTACGTCTGTGCATTTGTGGGATTCTTTTGCTCGACATGCAACGGGTTCGACGGATCCATGTTCAACTCGCTCCTCACCAACAACACCTTCAAGGAGTACTACAACGTCGAGAGTACTGGAGCCTGGGCTGGTATCGTCACCTCCATGTACCAGATTGGTGGTGTTGTTGCCCTTCCCTTTATCGGCCCCGCCTGCGACACTTGGGGTCGTCGCATTGGTATGATGATTGGCGGAGTTCTTGGCTGCACTGGTGTCATCATCCAGTCAACTGCTCCTGCGTCCAACCCTGTCGGCCAATGTAAGCAACGCCCACGTACGACGTCTCGATGAGATTTATGCTGATTTCGCGTTCCTCCTTAGTCATGGGTGGTCGTTTCCTCCTCGGCTTCGCAGTCCCAATCATGACAACCGCTGGTCCGCTTCATGTCATCGAGACTGCGCATCCAGCTCACCGTGGTATCATCACTGGTCTTTACAATACTTTCTGGTTCGTCGGATCACTTCTCGCTGCTGGTGTCACACGTGGGTCCGCCAATCTCGCGGGCAACCAATCTTGGAGGATTCCCGTCTGGCTTCAGATGCTCTTCCCAGCCTTACTCGTTATTTTACCTCTTCTTCTTCCAGAGAGCCCTCGCTGGCTGTACACCCGCGGCAAACATACCCAGGCTAAGAAGACTCTCGCCAAGTACCATGGTTGCGGCAATGAGGACAGCATCTGGGTTTCCATGCAGATTCGCGAATACGAGGAATACCTCAACATGGACGGAGGAGACAAGCGCTGGTGGGACTACGGCTCTCTCTTCAAGACTCGTCCTGCGCGCTACCGCCTCGCTTGCAATTGCATAGTCGCGATCTTCGGTCAATGGGCAGGCAATGGGTAAGTCTGCTCGACTAGTACAAGAAACGAAGTCACTAATCGTGTGTCAAACAGTGCTGTCGACTACTTCATCTCTGGTGTTCTCGAATCTGCAGGCGTCACGGACGAGATCAAGAAGATGAACATCAACTTGGGAAAGAGCTGCATGCAGCTTGCCTTCGTAAGTCTATTCACAGAAAAGCTACATGTACGATTACTGATTGCTGGCGCCTAGGCTGTCGTGGGAGCTCTCTGCGTCGACAAACTGGGTCGACGACCCATGCTGATCGGTACCTTTTCGACCGTGACAGTAATTTGGGCCGGAGCCATCGGCGCTGTTTCTTACCAGAACAAGACCGGAAGCATCCCTGCCGGTAATGCCTTCGTAGCATTGGTCTTCCTCTTCAACGCCGTCTTTGCCTTTGGTATTACTCCGCTCCAAGCCCTCTACCCCGTCGAGGTGCTCTCATTCGAGATGCGCGCCAAGGGTATGGCCTTTTCCAACTTGGCGCTTACCACAGCCATGTTGATCAACCAATTCGCCTATCCTATTGCTCTAGAGAAGATTGGCTGGAAGCTGTACATCGTCTTTGCCTGCTGGTGCCCGGTCCAGGCTTTCGTCGTCTGGCTCTTCATCCCGGAGACCAAGAACCGCACGCTCGAGGAGATCGATGACATCTTCAACGCGCCGAACCCGAGGAACGCGTCGCTTATTAAGAAGAGGCTCGCCACCGACGCGCAAGGCAACGTTCTTGAGGTCGAGAAGCTGTAAGCCTCTCATTAGCAAATAGTGTACATGTCGCGCTCTCCAGTATACATGCACATGTTGTTACTGCTTTAGTAGTCAAATTTGCAATGTTTATTAATCAGATTGATGTATCTACCGCTCTCTGCGAAAATGCTCATCTTCAGAAGCTTTGGAAATAAGCATAACAATCTATAGCAGAACGCATGAAAATGAACAGTTGAAATACATTCATCTAAAAGACTTTCACTGCCCCTTCGCGGACGCCTCGTGACTGTACATCGACCGCGCGATCCTGTTCGCTTCCTCCGTGGCAGCCTTCTTCTCATCTTCACCAGCGACTCGCGCTTTCTGCATCGCCATCTTCGCCTCGTATAGACGACCTTCCATGTCCAATACCATCTTCTCTGTGTCTAGCATAGATTGTGTCGAGTTGTCCTGCTTCAACTTACTGGCATTGCCAGTGCTGGAGTACATGATGCTAGTCAGACTACTCGTTGAGTCAAGTCCTTCGGAGAGACGAATCAGCGCTTTCGGAGACGATGAAGCATATAGAGCATCGATGTTATGGGTAGCCGAATGGACGCGGTGGGCTGTGTAGCAAGTTTCCGAGCCTACTGCATGATGGTGATATCGCGCGCAAAACTCCTTTCGCGCAGTCGTTGCGTCAAGATAGTTTTCTTCCGGTTGAGACAATATACGTTGTACGTCTTTTGACAAGGCCGGAAACCATTCAGCGCTTTTCACCTCCTCGCCTAATGCGTAGAGCAAGTCTGCGAGAAATCTCCATACGGGCGTACTTGCTGACATCTCGGCTAACAGTACCATGAAGTCTCTCTCAAAGTCCTTGGCCGTCACGCGAGCCAGCGTATTGTCCACGGGTGGCAGTTTACTTCCAACGAACACCTGCCGCCCAGCAATATTAACGTAGCCATCGACAGGCTTACCCATGTCTGCAAAGATGTCTTCACATCGCGCTTCTTCGGCAAACAGGAAGTGCAGTCGATCGACCACCATGTCGACGATCCAGTACACTTCCATCCACTGCGCGAAAAGCAAAAGATCGAGAAGCGCGTCTACAGTCCAGATGATTTTCTCCACACGTATAGCGCCATAGCGATCGTACACGCCTGGGACATATTTTTTGGCTGACCAGAGATAGTGTGTGGGCAGCTCATTTGCGCGTTCCGGCGAGATGAGCTGAATGAAGATGTTCACTGTTCGTATAGCAATGTAATCTGGTACAGTGATGACGGTATTCCTGGGATCTTCTGCTGATGTTCGAGCGTAGAATGGTGAGATGGAAAGCAGCGTGTTTGTATCGACGTATTGTGCATCTTCGCTGGCTAGGCTTGGTTCGTGTGGGTCGGAGAAGCGAAATGTGACTCTTTCGTCTGTGCGCTGCTGGAGGTGGAATTTTGCGCGGGTATTAGGCGGTATGTAGCTTTCTTCCACGGTAGAGGGGTTGAAGGAACCAGGCGAGAGAGTGGTAATTTTGGAAGTAGAGGAATGTTCATGACGGGCCGGCGGGCTGGATGATACAGGCGTCGGGAGTTTGTGGGCTGGCAGTGTTGCGACAGGGGTTTCCAGATGTTGAGTAGCAGATCCTCCTTGCGGTTCCGCGGTCTTGCCGTTTGGCATGGCATCTGCATCCTCATCCGTTGTATCGCTTTCACTGTCATCTCTATCAGAGTCCACTGTGTCTGGGCCTCCAGATCTTTCCTCTGTCCCAGTTTCTACTTGAGGAACTGGGTAAACGCACACCCCGGCATATTCCGGGTTGTTCTTCAAAAACAACTTCCTCGCGGCTCCACATCGCTTACTCAACGTGTTATAGGCCAGTGGCTTCTTCAACTCGTGGTCGAATCGTGCGTTAAACTCTTCGGCCAGGACATGCCAGTCTTTTGGCCCAGTCGCGCCGGGAACCAGATTGTCGCGACAGTGCAGTATGAAGAGATCTTGTTCGGATATCGGTTGAGCACGCGTGAGCCAGGGCCGTGTTTGTAGGAGAGAAGGAGCACTCGTGGTTTTAGCATCCCCATTACCGGCGACGTTGGGAGGTTGTCTTCGCGGCTCCTTTGTCGCTGCTACTCTCGGACGCTTTGGTGTCGAGGCAAGACCGTCATTCTGCGAGTCGGTGGCTTTGCGTTTTGATGTCATGTTGGTGGTAGGCTTTGAAAATTCAGTCTTTCGGTAGTAAGGTTGGTGGCGAATGTGAGTTGAGAAGAATCCTTGTAGGCTGAAGTACTCAGGTGGGTGCTATGGTACTAAGGAAGTATATTTTTATGCGTATTGGGGGAAAAGTGAAGTATTAAATGGACGTAAACAACAACCACTGCTCGAAGCGTGGAGAAGGTGAGTGATGAGTGCCTTGGTAATGGCGATTCTCAGACCCCTGCAAATACTGCTGCCCTTACCAAGTGAAAGGTTTGGACATGACATCGATAAAGACGCATGTGAAGGGTACCTGGGAATTACGTCAGAGCGGAACAAGTGAACCGAAAATCTCATCGCGTACCAATATCTTTTCTACTTTCACTCCTAAACACACCACCAGTGCTACTATCATTTGCAATATTGAAAAGCCACAGTTGACGAAGTTGAATATAATCGTGGGTAGCGACAATGGGCACGTGATAATGTTGGATTTATATAAAACAGACACTGATGAAATGAGCATGGCGGATGATAGTTGGATGTGATCGTTTATTTGTATTGGTTCCTGATAACACGAAGCAAATAAAGCCCGTATGATACAAGCAACGAACGGGAATCCTTCCAATCATTGCGAATCGGTTTCCTACATGACAATCTCAACCAAGCTAATCTACATGGAAAGTATCTACGACTCCCAGAAGTCACCAGACAACCACCTGTTGAGCATCTCAAGCGACGCCTCAGGCTGGTCGTAAGGAACCATGTGGCCACCAGCGTGGAGCTTCATGAAGGTGAAGTTGCCACTGGACTTGACCTGGCCAACAGTCTTGCCGTCGCCGTCGATCTTGAAGTCCTCCATCTCGGCCTTCTTGAAGCCCTTGGCACCGGGCCACTCAAGCGCCTCAGTCCAAGCCTTGTTACCTAGCCAGTTGCAGATGTAGTCGGCGTCACCAGCGTAGATGAGGACGGGAATCTTCTCGAGGATGCCGGGAACGACGCGGTGGAAGGGCTTCATCCAGTCACCCTGAAGGAGGAAGTTGCGGTTGATGTCGAAGTTGCAAGACTCGTAGTTGGAGACCTCAGCGCCGACGGCCTTCATGACCTCCTTCTTGTTGAGGTAGCCCTGTATCCAGTCAAGCTCGTCGTAGCAGAGAGAGTTGCTGCCGCAAGGCTTGCGGACATCGTAGACATTCTGACCGGTGCGTTGGTAAGGACCGATCATAGCGTTGTTACAGTAGATCGAGGCAGGCACGCAGGACCAGACGGACTCGGAGTTGTAGCAGTTCTCAATGAGGCTGGCGCAACGGGGGTAGGCGTTGTCCATGGACTGGCACTGAGACTCATCAAGGACAGCGGGCCAGCCACCCTCACCGCAGGCCATGGGGCGGTAGTACTCGTACTGAGTAAGGCCATCGGTCAGACCGTTACCGATGAGGACGGACTGGAGGTTGATGTTGCGGTTCTTGTGGGACAGGATCTCGGAGGCGAAGACGGGGATGTAGTGACCGGCGTACGACTCTCCCGAGATATGGAAGCTCTGGTGAGAGTACTCGGGGAACTGCTTGAAGAAGAGGGTGAGCAGGGCGTAGATGTCCTTGCCTGCAGCGACAGTGTTGCTGACTGAGCCGCTCGAGTATGAGTATCCGACGTTGACGGGCTGGTCAAGGAAGATGACGGAGGCGTTGGCGTTCCACGAGTAGGGGTTGTGCTTGACCTTCTGGTCCTTGGTGATGGAAGCAGGGCCGAGCTCCATGAACAGACCAGTCAGCGAGGAGCAGCCAGGTCCGCCATTGAGCCAGAGCACTACGGGGTCGTTCTTGGGGTCGTTGCGCGACTCGAAGAACCCTGGGATACGTTAGACACAGGTGTGTTTGTGGTGGTCATGCAGGTACTCACAGTAGAAGAGGTGCTTGTCCTCCTCGTCGTCATCAAGGTAGCCGGAGTACTGCTTGACCTTGTCGACGCCGAGGACGCTGGGGTCGACCTTCTTGGCCCTCAAGCTGTACTGCTCGAGCTTGCCGTCGATCTCGCGCTCCTTCTCGCCGTTCTCGTTCTCGACCCAGACGCTCTGGATGTCGGCGCCCTTGACGATGTGGTCCCACTCACTATCGGCCTTGCGCGTGTGCGGCTTGGGCTCGGAGAAGAAAGCGGCCTTCTCAAAGCTCTCGGGGAACATCATGGCGACCTCGTCCCAGACGGCGCGAGCCTCGCCGGTGAGCGACTTGAGGCTCTCCTCGAGGTTTTGGAGAGGCTTGGTCCATGAGGACTCCTTGAGCTCGCTGAACGAGTCGGGGAACTTCAGGACCTGTTGCTGCTGGGTTCCAACAGCGGCCGAAGCAGCTCCAACGAGGAGCGCCGAGGCAGCGACCTTCATGATGGCGGTGCTGAGCTTCCGGAGCTCTAGCGGTAAATGAAGTAGATGAGAAGGGTGCCTCTACGTTTTAATGAAGAAGCAGGCGATGAGTGATGGGGGAGGAAGAAAGGATGGAAGAGAGATGGGATGGGTGGAGTTAAGTCGAGCTATGGATAGCTCGTGTGGAGGAGGCGCGGCTTGTCCAGGCAACGGAGCATGACGCATCCCGACAGCTTATCAGCGTGGCTGGAGTCCAAGCTCCCCGGGGCCAGCATCACATGCCCGGCTTAGCGTTTCACGATAGCGTTGATCGGCGCCTGTGGCAGGACACCAGACGGCCGGGGACTTGGATCATAGACATCATTACGCCAGTCGCCTCATTCCAGGCACCTTGAGATGGAAGCCGTGGCGAGATGCTGCTGCCGAGCTCTCTCTGCGGACCGGGAAGCTAGAGCCGGACCTGCATGCATGTGGTCCGGATTGGGCTTAGCGCGCGTGGGATCGTAGTGAGTGAACCTGCGCATGTCATCGGCGGCAGACCCCACCAAAATGGAATGCAACTTTTGCAACTTGCGCCAAACACCTGCACTTCAGTCAACACTATACCCATATCAACCCCCATAATCCGCCAAAATGCCTGTCGGAGTGTTCCAGCCGTCAAACCAGATCAGACTCACCAACGTCTCGCTGGTGCGCATGAAGAAGGGTGCGCAACCCCCGCCCATGTCTATGCCTCTGTACACTAACGACCAGCAGGCAAGAAGCGCTTCGAAATCGCATGCTACAAGAACAAGGTCCTCGAATGGCGCAATAAAATCGAGAAGGACATCTCCAACGTACTGCAAATCGAGAATGTCTTCCTCAACGTATCCAAAGGCCAAGTCGCACCCAAAGCCGATCTCGAAAAGGCCTTCCCCAAAAAGTCGCTCGAAGACATCATCACCGACATATTAGACCACGGCGAGCTGCAAGTAGGCGAGAAGGAGCGCAACGCCGAGTTGGAGCGAACCAAGAATGAAGTCATCGATATCGTGGCGGGAAAACTCGTGGACCCCAAGACGAAGCGCGTCTACACCACAGGCATGATCGAGAAGGCGCTGGATCAACTGAGCTCGGCAGCGGCGACGCAACAGGGAGACAAGGGCGAGAGCAAGGAAGATGGTGAGGACAAAGCCAAAGCGAAGGAACTGCCCAAGTGGACCGGCATCGTTACGAACAAGTCAGCCAAGTCGCAGGCGCTATTCGCCATGAAGGCCCTCATCGCCCACCAGCCGATACCTGTCGCCCGCATGCAGATGAAACTGCGCGTCACCTGTCCGACGTCCGTCCTCAAGCAATCCATAAAGACTGCGCCCAAGGCGCCAGCGGGCACTGAAGAGAAGGGAACTACCGGTACTGTCAAGGATGCGATATTGGCCTTCATGGAGAAGATCGAGAGTCAAGACACAATAGGCGCCGAGTGGGAGGCAGTGGGTCTCGTTGAGCCTGGAGCCTTCAAGGGTCTGAACGAGCTGATTGAGGGCCAAACAAAAGGAAGGGGCAATGTCGAGGTTCTCGAGATGGCTGTCGGTGCCGACGACTGAGTGGTGACACGTCTTGCCAGCACGCGTCGCGCAGCATGCTCGTCCTCACGTGCTGTTGTATAAGGACAGGAACGCCTGTGCAAAAGGCGCTTCCATACACCCGCGAGGGGTAAACACTCTGTTCTATGGATTGCAAGGAACAGGGCGACTGCAGTCCTCCTGCACGTCTTTCCAAGTCCACGAAATGCCGCTTCGGGCTACACCACCAAGGGAAATGCGTTATATGCTTCCATCCGCCGGAGCGTCAGAGTCAGAGACCATCGCAAATCATCATAGATCTCGCCGTAGGCACTGCACTATGATATGTAGTAGAGCAAGTTCATGGGTAGCGGCTTGTGGTTTCCAATGCATACGACTGTCATCCCTGTACCTATTCCATGCAAATCGTAAGCCTCACAAGACGCACCACGACTTCGCTTCTCATTCGCTGTGTCGTCATGTCTTCCCAAACTTCCCCTCTTCAGACTGCTATCTGCAATGGTCCCGATGCATCGTCGCTGAGCCACTCGCTGCGGGACAGCTGTTCGAGAGCTGCATGATCTTGCATCCTCCCGCATGCAAATTTGCGTGGGGCAGTCAAGCCCGGGTACCGGGCCTCATGAACCTGAGCAGGTTAATTAGATCCCTTCACAGTATACCGACCGGATACTTGGTAAGATCTAGTTTTATCACCTTTTGTATCACTAAGAAGAACTAATTGCGAATATGCGGAACAGTTTTGCTTCATGATTGTAGTTTTACATTTCATGTATGCTAATCGTGAGTTCGTAAATATGTCATCGTTAAGTTGTGCTTCGTGCTTCCTCGTTATCATCTGAACGACGCACTCGTTTTCGCAGTGCGTTCGTGAATAAGAGTCGTGAGTCGTAATCGTTACCATGCAAATGCCGTACCTGAAACATGCGTTGAGAACGGAGCGCCGGTACACAACAAGTAAGAAATAGCGAAAGTAAAGACCGAGAGGCAATGAAAGCGCTCGCATCCCCGCCGTACACTGCGGTTCATCTCAGATGACATCGAGCGCGCTCAGTGCGTCTCCTCATCCCTGCAGCAACGTTTTCAGTCGCTTGCTCAGTCCCACCAGCGCCGATTGAGCACACGCCCATTGTCACTCAGGATCCCAAGGACATCAGCGCTACTAGTTTGTACGCCCCATACCCGCTCAATTGGATCCGCAATGGCCATCCAGTCCAGTCCCCTGACGTCGTACATGTCTAGTACTACACGAACCAGCCACGGCGAGTACATTGCATAACTTGTATCTTGGTAGAGAAATGGTGAGGTTGGTCCCGGGACGAGTGCATTCTCATGGCTCGTCGGTTGTGCGAATTGTAGAGGGTGAGGACGTGGGCGTTGACGACGGGACGAGGACAGTGGTGGGGTGGACAGTTCTATACCGCCTCCAGCCGAGCTGGGAGAACTTGCTGCTGAGGAGGCGGGGCTGGATGCGTCGGAAAACATTGAATCATCGCTCAGTTTGGTATTCAGGGGTAGTAGCATTCTGACGGAGCGTAACGCTTCCTGTGCGGCGGCTTTGATGGCATCGTAGCTTGAGAGTGTAATGAGCGAGCCCGTTGATTTTGACAGAGGCCCATCGTCAAGGGGCGTGTCAGTGATACGCGAAGAGGGCGAGTCGAAGGACAACGATCGTATGCGCAACTTGGGCGAAGGAGTCCGGATAAGTGTCGTCATAATCGAGCGCTGACTGCGACCGGACAAGAAACTCAATACGAAAAGAGGAAACGCAAAGAAGAGACCTTCCGACGGCCTAGCGAAAGCCCGCGCTTTCAGGAAGGGTTATATCCACAGTACTCACCTCAGCCATGCGGCCCTTTCACTGGCCCTGCAGGTGAAATATGCAACCATGCCACGACTTCGGCGCCGTAAGGAAGACTTTACGGGCCTTCCGAGTCACGTCCTGTGAGAGAGGCGTAAATAGCGGGGAAGGCGTACCATCGAGCAGGACGCACTGGCACTGCAGATGCCGACGATCGCGAGGTTGAAATGTTGCAGCATGTGCGGGACACAACGCACTCCACACTTGGCGCTTGATAAATCGAGTAGAATAGGTTGCTTTGGACTGGGATAATTGATTGGGAGAGTATGGAGGATAGGAAGGCCTGTCTCGCACCCAAGATTCGCCAGGTGCCGCAGCTTCGATGGGGATCATGATTCGTGGGTTTGTCCAATGTGCCCTTTGGAAAGCAGGTGTGACCAGCCTAGACGCCGTTAGCGGATCGTGCCGATGACAATGTCCACTCAGTACAAGAACCAGCACTCAGAACACTCTAGTGCGCCGAAGCGTGGTCGTTGTGTGACGTGGTGCCTCGTGAGCGGAGTGTGGGCGCAAAGCGATGTTAGTCCTCGTCGCCAATCACTAGCCTATTCTAGGCGCCACACAATAAGCTCCCTCACATGACTGATGCGGAACCCTTGACTGTCGAGAGCGAATACGCATCATGATGGAACAAGTCGAAATTTGAATGTGTGATTTTGGTACAGGCTGTATTCGGCCAACCCTAACCGTGCCGCATCACCTCACCTCATATCGTGCATTGCCGCATGAAGTGTAAGTGTGAAAGCCAATGAAAGCCGTTTGATAAACACCGTAAGTGCACCACCCATTTCGTAAAGGCATGTTCCAGCCCCAGCTGCCCAGCGCATGCGAAAACCTTTAACCCTTCTTCTTGGAGACACCGACGGTTCGGCCGCGACGACCGGTGGTCTTTGAGTGCTGACCACGGACACGGAGGCCCCAGTAGTGACGGAGACCACGGTGAGCGCGGATCTTCTTCAAGCGCTCGAGATCATCACGGAGCTTGGAGGCGACACCGTTGGCGAGGACCTGGCTGTTCTTGCCATCGACAATATCGCGCTGCCTGTTGAGGAACCAGGCGGGGATCTTGTCTGCAGGGTGTCAGCGTCATTATCCATGTTAGAGAGATGGTCGTGGCGTACACTGGAGGGGGTTCTGGATGATGGTAACGATACGCTCAAGCTCTTCGGAGGTGAGGTCACCAGCGCGCTTGGACAGATCGACATCGGCCTTCTTGCAGACCAAGTTGGAGTATCGGCGACCGACACCCGTGATCTTGGTCAAGGCGTACATGACCTTCTGCTTGCCATCGACGTTCGTGTTCAACAAACGGATGATGTATTGGAAGCTGGTAAAGTCAGCACTGCTCTCATTGTGCGAATGTGCCTGCGTTTGTGCGCCGCCTCTATGCGTAGACCTCCGCAATCCGAAAACCATCAGCCATCGCAATTGGCCACTCCAGCCCGAACAGCACAACAAAGCTTCCCCTTGCACAGATAGTTCCCTTCATCTTTCTGCA
This sequence comes from Alternaria hordeiaustralica, assembly GCF_023758085.1. Classification (NCBI taxonomy): domain Eukaryota; kingdom Fungi; phylum Ascomycota; class Dothideomycetes; order Pleosporales; family Pleosporaceae; genus Alternaria; species Alternaria hordeiaustralica. The sequence goes on along the minus strand of NW_026056773.1, from coordinate 1,809,083 downwards.
ACGCCTGGTGCGTACGATTGTCTACTCTATTCCCTCCCATTGGCTTCTGAGTGCTGTCGGACTGGAAGGCGGCTGCGAGGTCGTGTGGACTCATAGGACTAGGCGGTTCGATGCGAAGGAAGCCGAGGGCTGAACGGGGAATCGCAGGCTCTTGTATGAACGTACTTAGACTTCTCTCCGGAGACGAGCGCTGGAAAGTTGTCAGCATGCCTCTATTACGAGTGTCTGAACATCAATTATTGCGACCCCACTCCACGCGCTGGGTGAGGCACACTCGGCGCGATCAAAGCCAGGGTCGCAACAACTGATATGAGTCGATAGAATCCGGGTATACTCACACATGATGGCGGCTTGTCGTACGTCGTCGATGTGGTGTTGTCGATGCTCTTACAGTGGGAGGAATTTCGATCGTTCTCGCTTGCGAGTGTTGGCTTGCCAAGGGAAATGGCACGTGCGAGCGTTCTAACCGCTTTGGGCCTCCGCTGGCAAAACCACTCCGCTCCTCTGTCTACCCCCCGGGGCCATGTGGGAAGAGTGAGGCGCCAACTGCATTGTGAGCAGAGGGAGACATCCTGGGATTCTATTTTGCTGTTGGAGTTCATGTGCGTCTGGATTCCATGGGGCTTGAGGCTGCAGAGTAGACGACGACCTGCTCACACCGACTCAGTCCCTTCCTCGCATGAGCTGTGCTCTTGCAATTTGTGTGCTTTGCGTGCCGCCCATCGCTCGCGCGCGATATAATTCATCTCGCAAACTATCGGTCAATGCACTCGCGTGTGACGTCTTCCTTCACCGCTCCTGCCGCCATAGTTCTCCCGTCGTCACCCATGCAGTCCCAGTGCGGACAGTTTGGGGCTGTGTGCGCGAGCAGGCGACGCGCTGCCTGGCAATGCACACGTCTCTTTCGCACGCATTTGGGCATGCTTACGGAACAACAGGAAAAAGCAACGACATGACCTAACAGTGAAGGCACGATAGCTATGTCTCGATCACGAGTGCTGCCTGTGATTCAAGGCTAGCACGTTCAATCGCATCCAGTCCTCCGCGTAGTACGTCTTCGTGTCGTACTTCGCGTGTACCAGAGGTCGCGCTCGGTATCGTCTCGATGCTTATTTTATCCAGGACGGCCTTTGGAAGCACTTTTAGCAAGCTCTTTGTCTATCATGGGGACTACCTCACCGTATTCTCTCGGTGAATTTCACACGTTTCCTACGTCACAGTTTGCAGTTCCCGCCCCAACTCTATCGACCTCCATAGGTTCGTTATGAGGCGAAGCATCTCTAAGCGTGCTGCGCCACCGTTCGACCTCAACACTTTTCCCACATCGTCAAGTCATTTGCCAGGATGTATGGTGCCTGGAAGTAGGCACACAGTATCTGTGGCTGTAGCTGCCTTGCAGCCACATGTATGCCTGGCTGTTAAAAGCTCCGCTACACCCGTGTGTATTTGTAAAGACAGCACTTCACAGCCTCATCCAACTTATCCATACAGCCTACCCTAGACTGATTCGACCTTGAGCCACGGATACACTCTCACACTATACTGACTCTACTCAATTCGGTCACTGTATTTGTCTGACCGGATCATCCTATGCATCAGGCGAAGAACTCTTCTGGGCAACACAGTCGTGGAAGCCGGTTCATCGCTTAGCCCTGACAACGACCCGGACATTTCTTCCAAAGATGGATTCTCGGGCCCACATTATTACAGACGGATCGTTCACCAATGATGAACTTACTACTGGAACCGCACCCGTCGTCGAGCTTACCAGACATGACACGATCTCCTCCGTCGAAAGTGTCCCACGATTATCCGAAGGCCGTTGGGCACTGAACCTCAGTGGAAACTGTTCGACCTGCCATCATCACCACAGATCTGTACAGGTGCATGTTCAGGTTTCGGGCGACTCTACTGAATTCGGTGATGTGTATTGCCACAAATGCCAGAAATTGTGGTTGGCCTTCGGAAAACTCAATGGCACGCGCCTGTCTCTTCTCTCTACAAAGAGTCTAGAGCCGGAGACGCTTGCAGCTGAGGCTGATTTCCGCAAAACTCTGGTTCGGGCTATACAGTCTGCCACTCCTATCGCCACACTATCTCCCACTCTTACCGTCATACCGGAAAGCACACCGGCCGGTCCATCCCGGGAGACATCTGTACGGTCAACCGCTCAGAGAGACACCCAGCAACACCCAGCATCCATCGGCAGTCACCCAGGGCCAGTGTCTGTTGAATCCAGTAATGGGGAACAAGCTTCAGGTCTCAGCCATATCCGCTCGGGTGGCCAGAGGTATGCGACATTCCGCCAAAACGCTTGGTCCAAAGGTCGGCAGGCCTTCTCTCGCCTCAGTATGAGGCTTACAGCACGACTACGCAAATCAAAGCCCAGTCCCCCAGTTACAAGGTTCCCTGAGAGTAGCTCCGACCAAGATCGCCATCGCCAAGTCGGGGGATCTTTACCGGCTGGTATAGCGCCCATCGTGGAAAACTCGGAATCCCTGGCTGAGTCTACAGAGACTCACGTCGACCTCCAAGGCGAATCAACTCAGGAGTCTCCTAATGTCCGCGACCGGTCAGCTGCCGCAACGAATGCGCTGGTTTCGCTCCAAGATCTCGACCTTGAGGCGATCCATGCTTTATCTCCACAAGAGCGTTGGGAATGGGGCCGCAGGCAACTAACAGACTTCAGAACACAGTATGCCGTGTCCACTGTTCCGATCAGTGACCCAGTCATGATCAATAGTGGAACGCAGGCAAACCTTTCGGAAGATTCGCTGTTGTCTCATCGTCCACTTACCAGACGTCATTCTGCCTTGGCTTTCGTTGGAAACACTTTTGGCACTCACGACTACTGGGACGTCTTTCGGGGAAGTACGCAGACTTTCCATAATCGTCCACTGAGCATGAGCGAAGCGAATTTATCAGACGCCGAAACCGTTGTTGAACGAATCAGTATCGCTCCTACCACACACCAATTACTGATCGATACCTTACATCGAGATCGCCGCGGATCTGAGTCTTCGCGCCCTCTTTCGATGTACAGTATTGTGCACGAATGGCAGCAGTATGCTCGGAACAGGGCGGAGGTTCGACTATCGATAGACTCGGCAGCGACTGGCGGTGCTATCAGAAATATCGCTATGGGGAGGGCGCGTGCAAGCAATCGCCTATCTCGTAACTCGATGAATCGGGCGTCCTATTTATACGATACAGAGCTAGGAGGGTCGAGAGTTCAGCTGCCAGTGGCGATGGAGACCGAGCGGAGCGATATACCGGAACACGCTAGCTCGCCTACCGGATCGCCACCGAGCCCCGAAGCAGATGTGAGATCACAGGGTTGAAGTCTCGATATGTCTGCGAGGCTCCGCAAGACCCGGAACTCAGGGGCTCTTCACTCGTCAATTTCACCTTCGTATACGATGCTACGGCGAGTTACCACGGTCTCTTAGGTCATTTCATTTTAACGCTGCACGAGCTTTCCCTGGTCTTACGAGCCAGATAGCCTCGGATGCATTCCTTAAATCACCATCACGCCCCACGATATGCTGTTTCTTAGTTTTCTTTCAGCACAAATGTATACAAATAGATCACTCTGCTTGCCTTTCGCGATCTTCGAGAAGACCCGTTTGTCAACATTCATCTCATCTTTTAATCTATCGTGACTGCTTCAAGGGTTGTACTGCTTGCGCCAGTCCCAGTGAAAATAGTTTGGCTCATGATGTGATTCAGGGCTGAGTGAAAGTCTACGCCAAAGAGGTCGTGCACGAGGGAGACTGCAGCTCCCAGCTACTCAGCTGTACTTAGAGTCGACTCTCCAAGCATTTCTTTCGCCTCCACAGTTGGGTGGGATTAGCCAGCACTTATTTCTCTTGCGTGCCATCTCAACCAACACCATGACGCAACCAACAGATGCACAGGCCTTCCTCTCTTCCCTCGAGTCTCTCGAATGTGCCATATGCATGGAAGGATACGACGCCAATCACCCCCCTATAATTCTCGAATGCCATCATATCTTCGGCGAAAAATGCGTAAAACGTTGGATCGAAAGTGGCAATGGTTTGTGTCCTAATTGCCGCGCGCCTCTACATGGAGAAGAGACTACTGTCCCAACAAGCGAAGAGGTTCAATCTCCACCAATCGAAGTACCTACAGGCGTTGTGCGAGAAGAGCCTGTAATTCCAACAAGCCAAGGGATCCCACAGCTACCAATGGAAGTACTGGCAGAGTTCATTCGAGAGGACAACATGGTTCGGTGGAGCCAAGAACCCCAGCAGCGACCGGTCCAAGTACGGACAGATTTCCTTCGAGAAGACAACATCGTTCGATGGAGCCAAGAACCCGAGCAAGGACGGGTCCAAGTACCGACAGACTTCATTCGAGAAGACAGCATGGTCCGATGGAGTCAAGAACCCCAAGAGCAACGGGTCCAACCACCCCAGCAGCGACCAGTGCAAGTACCCTCTGAGGTTATGCGCGTTATAGCCCGTCAATCCGATTGGGATGTGCTAGTAAGTCAGCGTATGAGGTGGCTAGTGTCTCGATCAGAACGTCTTGTGGCCTCTCTACTGCGACTACCCGGACAGGCTGGGGTCAAGCTAGGTCTACTTCGACGGAATGGTGCAGATGACCGGTCCGCTACTCCTCGTGCTCGGAAGCGCCTGCAGCGAAACCCAGAACATCATCCACAGGCTCAGGATACCCGTAGGATAGCCGATGCAGCACGTCGAACGGGAAACGATAGAGGCGACACTCACCAGGCCACCCGCGAACCAATCGGCCGTACTGATATGCAACGGCTTACGGACGGACGAGACCGCCATTCATCCCGTAGCGTTTGGCAAGCGCTGCGAGACCGAGCACAACCTTCTCGTGCCCATCGGAGACGCCAAGAGGATCAGGATCGAGAGTATGCACAACTCCTCCAGCGTACATACGATGAACAAGATGACGCGTATGAGGCGTACGACGACGACTTTGACGTACCACACCGGCCTACATACTCGATACGTGACGGTGTACATAGGATCCGCGAGCCACCATCGAATGCCTATATACCTCAGCGGTTTAGAATCGCAGGGCTTAACGGCTTGTATGATTCTGTCTATGAGTTCTACTAGGGCCATCTTGTGGAAGGTGAGATCAGCTTGGTCGTGTGAAGCGCTGAGTGCTAACGGGTAGTCAGGGCTGAAGAGTGCAAGGGAGAATAAAGCCGTATCGGATGATGCAATTTTTCAGAATCTTGAAAGCGTACGCAAGGGTATATATCGGCTGCGCGTTTCATTGTCTGTAGCCTTACAATGAAGACGAGGTTGATGGGAGTTCATGGAGAGGCATTCTTGATCATGCTGTTTATTATTCAAATATAATGTAGAGTTGGTCAAGCCAGAACGGCCAACATTGACTTACCAAAACTACACCGCGATGTCCGTTATTCTCACCAGTCATCAATCATGTCATTAAATTCTTCACTCTCCACATCCATAACCTTCCTCGCTGCCTCACTTCCACTAACTGGTAGCATCTCGAGCCCACCATCTTCATTGTCATCCTTCTTCTTGAACTCCTTAGGCACCTCTTCAGGATCCATGAGGCCGACCTGGAAAAGCACAGAAGCCTGGTCCCAGTAAAACCTCTCGCACCATATCTTTCCAGCTCTGAATCCCACGATGCTCACCACGACTATCTCGACTTTCTGGTTTGTTGGTGCAACGCCAGGAAGAATCCAGGGCATCTGGCATGTGTGTTTGAACTGGATGTAAAGTTCGTCTACTATTCGATCGACGCCTATTGTGCGCGAGATGAGCCGCATGTGCATTGATGGTGGGGCCGTTTTGAGAAAGTAGTCGCGGTAGAAGCGCTTGAGATCTGGATGGCCGCTTGCCCCGGTCATAGTCGGAGTAAAGTTGACGTATGGTGTCGGGGTTTTGGTATAGGTTTCGAGGATCTTATCGAGCGATTTTCCGCGGTACTTTTCTGTTGAGTGTTAGCTTTTACAATAGATACGATTGGTCGCCATGCATACGCTCTTCGTTTTCCTCCCATAGCCGCTCCAGATCTACCTCGGCGCTGAAGCCCTTTCGAACAGTGCTCAAACTCCTGCTCCATGCGATAGCGTCGGCCACGGCGTCGTATTCATCTAGATCGTGCTCTGCAAAGCCTGCATCAACGCCCTCGTATGTGAAGCACGGATACAGTATCTTGTCCTGTAAGCCTCCCGCGCCAATACCGTGCGTGACGCGCTTCTGCACCGTCCGTCGCTTGCCTTGTATGCCAAGAACTTCGGGGCGACGCGTCACACCAACGGTGATGTCGTTTCCGGATGTGCCCTCGGCTAGATGTACGAGCACGCGAAAGGACGATGTGAAGCGGTGACGTGTATCGGGAATGGAGGACGGATAGTAGGCGATGAGGGAGCAGAGTTTCGAGGTGGCGGTTTTGGGTTCCGAGTAGACGTCTAGACATACGGCTGCAGCGTCACCGAATGCTACAGAGCCATGGTCAGTACATGAGTCGGAGGGTGCTGGCGCAGAGCACGTATACTCGTGACATGCGCCAGAGTGTGAAAGGGCTGTATACCCACGATTGCGTAGCGTTCCCCAATGCCCATCTTGTCCCCCAGCTTGTGAAGCGTCTGCACGTATTGCTTGCCACCTTTGCCCATAGGGATGTATTCGACAATGAAGCCCTCGTCGCGCCACGCCTTCATAGTCTCGATGTCGAACTCGGCGTCTTCGGCTGTGATGTACAGCACGGGCGTGCTGCTCCGGAACGACAGCCAGCCATTGCGGTCAGCGAGGAATTGTTGCGCCATGTCGTGGTCCAGAGTCGTTGTCGCAAAGGCAGGCGCGCTCACGCGATGGCTGCGGGAGGTCCACTATAGGCAAGCGTAGCTATGCTGGTTCCGTCTTGGTAGCGTCCGATGATGGTTGGGACGTTGTCAACGGTGTAGTGCGATGCGCGGTGGTTAGGCCAGCCCTTTGCGCGCGGATGAACAAGGTCAGACCATTCATGGATGCAACGGCGCATTTTCGGTGCGGGCTCACAAGAATCCTGCTCGAGGCTGGTTGCATGAGGATTTAGTGGAGTCGTGCCTGTCTCCAACTCGTGAATGACGTAGGCGCTGTAAGCCTCCTTCGGGACTAGCCGGAATGCAGCAGGAGGCCTAATATGTGGCAAGGACAAGTGAACAATTCATAAACAGAATCTCATCCTTCAATTTCATCCTTCAATTTCATCCTCTTTCTGTAGCACTCTTGCGAGCGACATGTCTGGCCACGAGATGGAGTTCAAGGCGACTTTGGTGCCACATCGGTCCGACTCGACAGCAGCGAGACAACCGCCTGCGTACGATGCTGCTCGGCTCTATACGTCCGTCTCGTCTTGCTAAAACTTCCTAGGCTATCAGACCCAGCCATTGACCATCGGCTCTGGGGTCTGAATGCTGGAGATCGTTCTCGTGTTCTTGGTCTCTACGATCAAGGCAAGAAACTCGTTCCAAGCTACAACAAAATCCAGAAAAATGTCCAAACGAGGCAGGACCAGATCATGCGATCTGTAAACGGAACCGACGATTGGGATTGGTTCATGCACACCGACGTACCAGGATATGATGGGCTTGAACTGCGAGAAGAGCGCCTTGCCGTGCAGGAAGCAGCACTTAGACGTGAGAAGATCAAGTATTTTTTTGAGCGCGATCCCGAGCTATGTCATCTCATGAGAGAAAGAGAGGCCGTCGAGCGCCCTATCTATCAGGTCGCTGCGGCCTGCGCAGATCTGCAGCTATGCCAATCATTCACGGCAATCATCCTCCAGAAGCTCCCTCGCGAACTGCGAGACCAGATATACAACTATCAGTGGACAGAAGAGCACATCAGAAGCCTAAACGACGCTATCTCATTTGTCCCCAAATATCATTCCGCCGACGAAGCTGGCACAGGAGTACAATATCTCCCTGTGCCACGTTTCGCAAACGCCGCGTTGGTGGGCGAGGAGTTCGCATCTGAAGCTGCAACCACGTACTTCAAGGACCTTTCAAACGTTGAGCTTGACTATCGCTATGTCCGCGCCTACCTTGAACGCGACCGCTTTGGTTCCATGGCATTCTCGTTCAAGGATGCTATACGACGTCTCGTCATCACGATCGATGAGGACTATGGTAATATCTATTCAGGAAAATGGATAGCATGCAGGGCATTGTACGACAACATGAAGAGTCTGCTGATGCTGAGAGATCGTCAAGAACTCAGTGTTGAGATATATCTGGAGTCAGATATGCAATGGAATCTGGCCCTCTTCCAGGCTCTCGAAACCATCAAACCAGTATTCTTGATGATTCGCGAGGCCAACATGGATGTCAAAGTTCTAGGCTACGACTTCTTCAGCACAACCGAAGATTACGATGCAGACGTATTCTCCGAACAACTCAACTACTACCTCACTGCGGGTACTCCAGAAGAGTGGCTGGAGATGAAGGCCAAAGAGATCAAAGAGATGCCGCGGGGTCCGTTTCGGCAGCGATGCAAACGGGTAAGTGGTCCATTATTTTCAGCGAGAGACCAAGCTCATACCAATCGTAGACACTGCGAATCATGCGAAAGAACCTTGAGTCTGTCATGCGAGATTCTCGCAAGGCCGCTGAGTCTGCTAGAGCCAGCGTATAACTACAAGGCACGTCTTGGCAGCGCACACAAAGTTTGACTCCATCTGTCCGTCGTTACTAGCTTCATGTGTTTTCCAGGTATCCTCTAATCTATTTCTTGTGCGTGAAGGTACATGTATCACTAGAATCGTCATGTAGAGTAGGCGGTAAATGGTAATGGGATTTAACTTGGTCCCCCGACCGTGTGCTCAACTTGCTAGATCAAACAAAGCTGGCAACCCAGACATCCATCGCCCTGACTCCCATTCTGCCCCCCTGGATGCCTTCTAGGCTTGCCTCACATACATCTCGCAACGCAAAAATAACTCCCCGTTCCCTCTCATCCTTCACATTCACCTCTATCTCTCTCTCAAAAGAGGGAGAGAGGCAAGCGGAGACTTCCCATTGTCCATCCATCAGTCCCTCGTCACTCTGCACGCGCGTCTCGTTCTCCAGCTGCCACCCGGCCGCTAAAGCCAGCTCGATGAGTCGTTTTGGGCCCAAGACAGTGCGAACATTCGAGATGCTGTTGCCTTTACGGCACTCCAGCGCTGCCTGCGTAAGTGCTGCTAGTACATGAGGCTGAGCAGATGGATGTGTCGCTATCAAAGACCATTCAGAAAGGAGAAGACGCTTGCTGTGCTGTCTGATGGCACGGAAGGTGGAGAGGATGAGCGAGGGGGTGGGGAAGTACCATAGACAGTGGGCGAGCACTGTCGCGTCAAAAGCTTTGTCGCTGCTGGTGAGTGCCGAAGAGATAGAAGACGATATGGGAAGAGAAGAGAGGTATTCCAGGGGGGGTTGTTGAATCCACGTGATTTGTTTTCCGAGCGGTCCTTGTGAGATGTGATCTTGTGCTTGGCCGAGGGTATACGGAGAACCTAAAAGGTCATAAACCCACTACGTCTATACGCCTACCAGGAAAGCAAGAAAAAAAAATAGTTCGGAAGGACTTACCATAACCCAAGTCTGCTGGATCGACGGCCACTACGCTCCCTTGCTCGCCAACGGCGCAAGCAAGGACAGTCGTACAATCTCCCTGCCCGCACCCTAATTCGAGCACCCTCGAGCCATAAGAGATATTCCATTGCTGGAGGAGCCTTATACGGTGGAGGGTTTGGGCGTGCTGGATGCTGAAGTTACGAGGATCGTGCAAGGAAAGACGAGCAATATAGGCGGCGTCGAGTTCGGCAGCCATCTTGAGCTCGATAGGTGTTGAATAGAAGACTGCAGATTCTTGGATTGCCAGTTGGATTGTGAGGGCCTTTATTCAACTCCAGTACTATTAGGCAGAAGCTGATAAAGATAAGGCGAGTATTGAAGATGACTCAACCGCCTTGTCTGAGTCAAAACCTCCGGAGATAAGGCACGACGTGGAGATACGTAGGAGGATGCGCACTAGATTCATACCACCTTCCGAATTAGACTGCCCTGTCTTCCATCTTCGTTTGCACATCATTACAATTTCGACCTAGGCGCCTCACCATCGTGGTTCCATCCTGGCATGTCCGCGAGGTCCTTCGCACGAGCCGCCCTTCTTGACTTCAGCGCATCACCAGTACCAGGACGCCATCTCCATGCATGCGCGAGGTCATCTGCCAGTGTACCTTCGAGTAACTCGACCACATGCTTACCAATGTTTGGAAGTAGCTTGAAGGTATGGCTACATATCAGGTCAGTAACTCAGCAAAACAGCATTCGTAACGAGGAAGAAACTCACCCGCTATCTCCGGTAGCAAGCACGAAATTCTTCCAATCAGGATGTTCGCACATCAAAAGTGCCGCATCTGCTGTGTCTGTACACCAACACAGATGTCTGTTGAACAACTCTTTGTCTGTGAACTTTGGCAGGAACGTCGCAATAGCTTTGCGGATGCTGACCTCGGAGGCATCCGGATAGGTATCTGTGGGATGCTTCGCAGCAGATCTAGGTACCGAGATGCGCTTTGGTGCCGATGCGCCAAAAGGCTGATGTTGCTTGAAGCGTGTGAAGCCTGGAAATTCGTCGCAGACTTTGATGACGCCGTGTTCGTCAGGCTCGAAGAAGAAGCCCACGTCACCGTTGTAGACTACAGGGACGTTCTTGTACTCTGCGGCTTCGCTGGGAGAGAGTTGAATGTGGGCATATACCCATGCCTGAAGACGTTAATTTGGAAGTAGTTAGCTGAGCTGAAATAACATACCTTCGAAACACACTGGTCTTGCAGATCGACAAGCACGGGACTCCATGCACCAGCCGCAAGAACCACCTTGTCAGCGTAATACCTTGTGCCATCCACCGTTTCAACACCAACGCACACACCTTCAGCCAAAAGAGGCTGCTTGAAGGATCCTGCTCCACCGAAGCCGAATTTGACGCCTTGATCGCGCAGATACCCACCAATGGCATCGATGGCCTTTGCTGCAGCAAGCCAGCCGCCGTCATCGCTATAGACAGCTTTCCAACCTTTGATCTGTTCGCGATCTAGGAGTGGGATCTTCTTCAAGATCTCGTCCTCCGAATCTAGCCATTCTGTTGTCGTCTCTAGGCCAGCACCCGCGTCGAGAAGAGCCTGGTAAGCTTGCTTGAGGTCCTTGAGACCCTTTTCACTGTGGGCGCAGTCAAGCTGCAAATACCGTTAGTCTCTAAATATATTTCTTGCTAGGTTGCGCTTGAAATACTCACTCGACCGGTGTTGTGAAAATATTCTTTGAACAGATCGTCTTCTTTCCACATCTGTCTCGCCTCCAGACTCAACTGTAAGTCCACTTTGTTCCGCAAGCGGATGCCCATGATCTTGTTCAAGTCATTTCCAGCCGATTGTGACGATGGTATTGGGTACGTGTCTAGCACTGTGATGTTTGAAGGTTTGTATCCTGAGCGTACGAGATGTAGGGCTGTCGACGACCCTATCGTCCCGCCACCACCAGCAACGATGACGGACGTAGTCTCTCGCGACGGTGCCATGCTGAACTATCAAAGTCTATCGCGCTTGAAATGGCTCGCGTGTTGGAATGGGGAGGCGCTGCCGGAAGTCGTTATCAGTAACGACCCACGATGTAATCCCGCCGGTTAAGTATCCCTAGAGGCTGCACACGCCACCAGCACGGTGACACGATGGCGACGCATTCTCCACGCGCCAGATGCGAGCACGCGAGGTTTTGATTGAGTAATTGAGGCCTGCCGTCCCAAGTATCGCGGCCGTTCTCGCTTGGCGATCCCCGACTGTTACCCCTTCCAAACGGGGTTAGGCTGGCGGACGTCAGCGATGCGTCAAGCCCGGGCGGTTTCTCCGATTCTGCCCGGTTTGGGGATGAAGCAGGGCCACGACCTTCCATGCTTGACATTGCGATAACGAAACCGGGTCTATGCAGCCAAAGGGCGATATCAACAAACCTCTTCTCTATAAAACTCGCCCTCAACCCGCGGAGCACCTGAACAGCTGACTCACGCCTTGCATCAACCCGACATCGAAGCCTCGCAACCATGTCTAGCGCAAGCTTACCATTCCTTAATCACATTAGTTCCCAACCTCCACTTTTCCAAACTGTTCGCACTTCCATATCCAGCCTAGTCTACACTCTCATCTAAACAGCCCTTTCCCTCGGAAACCGGTCTATCACCGGAGCGATTGACTCCACAAGTCACTATCAGCTGGACGGGAACGACTCGTTTACCCCAGCTTGGGGTAACATAGTTCCGGGATCCACAGATAAGCCGATGCTGGTCGCGCGGACAGACGGTAGGAGGTAGATGTGTGCGGGAGGGACATGGTGTATATAAAGGTCGCGTGCGATGCCTTTGATCTCGCCTCAGCTCGAAGCTCAGTCGCATCTGCTCCGTATCGTTTTTGGTCTTCCCAGTAAGAGTATTTCAAGATGTCTAAGTTCGACGCTGCTCCTCCCAACACACATGCCGGCGGCGACGACGATGCGCTCCGCACAAAGGGCAACGACCCGCTCAACGCTCCTCCAACATACGATGTCGCCGACGAGAGAATCAACATGGAAGAGTATGCTAGAACAGTTCCAAAGTGGAAGAGAATATGGCAGCACAGCTTGACGCAGATGCTGCTACTCAGTGTGCAGGCTTTCTGCGGTCCTGCGATGGCTGATGCTATTGCTGGTAAGTCGTCTTTGAGCTCATGAAACGGTACTTGGAATTGATAAGTTTGCAGGCCTTGGCGGAGGTGGTCTCGCTACTCCCCAGACTTCGAACATCGCGACCGCTGTCAACTACACCATGCTTGCCGTCTGTTGTGCTCTCGGAGGACCCATCGTCAACAAACTCGGAACGAAATGGGCTTTGGTCATCGGCGCCTGCTCGTTTCCAATCCGCGGCTCTTCCTACTACTGCAACTCCAAGTTCGGAAACCAATGGTACTTGATCTTGGGCGGCTTCATAACTGGTATCGGGACCGGTGCTTGGTATGTTGCAGAATCCGGAACTATAATGTCACTCGCGCCAGCTGGATCTCGTGGCAAGTACCTCGCTCTTTGGATCGTTGCTAGAAACTTGGGACAGCTTGTCGGTGGTGCTATCAAGTGAGTTCTGCAGACTGGAGCCCAGTTCGCAGCAGCTAAAATCTGTGTCACAGTCTGTCAAAGAACCACGAGAAAGGTGTCGAAGGAGGAGTAACGCCAGATACCTACGTCGCCTTTTTGATCATCGAATGTATGGCCTTGCCATTCGCCTTCCTCATCTCACCTCTTGAACGAGTCGTACGCTCAGACGGAACGCGTATCCTCGTCTCTGAGAAGATCGGCACCATTATGGAGTTCAAGCAGATCAAGATCACCATGACGTCGAAGCTTATCCTGCTTTCCGCATTCTGGGCTATATGGTCGTTCTTCTACAGGTCAGTCAAGTCTCGCTTATGTAGAAACGTCAGCTAATCAGCTATTAGTGGAACATGGTCGACCTATCTTGGAACCTACTTTAGCGTCCGCGCCCGCGCTCTCTCCTCCCTCATTTCGCCCTTCTTCTGTATCGTCGGTTGTTTCGGTCTCGGGTTCCTCCTCGATCTCAAGGGTGTCAGCCAACGTCGTCGTGCACAAATCGGTCTCTTTACCGTCGTGCTTCTCAACCTTGGCGTTTACATCTGGTCCATCGTCATGCAAGTCGGATTCAACAGAAATAACCCAGGAAAGATTGACTGGGATGACTCGCTGTATGCGCGTTCTTTCTTGCCATACTTCTTCGTGCAAACGACTGGACCTCTGTCGCAATCTTACATGTACTGGCTACTCTCTTCCTTCGCAACGGACGCTCAAGGTATGTCTCATCATTCAGCAAGTCTTCTTGATTCAGTCGCTGATGATTTACAGCAAACGTACGCAATGGCGCAGCTTTCCGCTGTCTCGAGGCCATCGGACAAGCTATCTCTTACGGAATGAACACCCAAATCAAGACATCTCCTCTCATCGGCTTCTGCGTCACTTTTGGCCTGATGGCACTTGCTCTGGGTCCGATGCTGGTACTGGTGAACCAGACGCCAGATCGCATCCCCGCTGATGTTATTGCGGAAGAGCAGGACCGCGAAGAGAAGAAGATCGGTAACGTGAATGTCGAGACTAAGGTCTAAGGCCTGTTACATGGACGATATGTCGATGAAATTGCAACAGAATTCTTTATACCCCGTAGTTAAAAGCCAATACGATGCCAGAGACGGGTTCGGCTTTGCCATCTGACACATGCACCAGCTGTGTGACATTGCAACTAAACATGCATCGTTGATTACTGACATCCGCGATAGCTACGTTCTGCGTGATGGAGTGCAGCATTTATGATTAGAAATGTGACAACTAAACAATTTCCAAGATTCCACAAGCTTTTATCTAGAAACCTTCGCACAGATTGCGGCACGGATCATAACCACACCTAGTGCGGCATGTGAAAGTGAGAAATGTATTAGTGAGCTGTGAGTCGCCCTTCGGATCGTCGTCACTAGTACCACCCACTGCATTGACCAAAGATGCTTGCATGTTGATTTGATGGGTACAGTCTCTTCGTCAAATGCGCTTTGCATTTAGATATATTACAGCATGAGTGGCGCGTCGAGGAGCTTGACTTCTAGCTCTATTGCCTATGTCCGATACCCTAGTGGGGCAGCCCAACCTTTGCAACTACAGCCGCTTCAATATAAGCTTCTGCCCGGCAGTTAAGGTTGTATGCGAAAAAGGTCCTCTTGATGAGCTCAGCACTAGCCGAGTGGGGGAAAACATGGCGCTTTGTTGGCACCGGGCCGATTGATAGGCGATACCAGTGTTTGGACGTGTATCAGATGGCTGAGCCAACCAAACACTGCACATCTGATAGACTGACAATTCTTTTGCGTGCGTAAGACGGAGGCGGCATGATTACCTAGTCGATATAATTGAAAAAGAAACGTACATAAAGACAGCTTCGGGCGAAGAATGTAGATTAAGTCTACTTCACGACCACAGCAACCTTGCTCCCGCCCTTGTCTGTCAGGTCCCCATTTTCACATACCAAGATGACCACCGCAGCAGAGAACAAGTTAGAAGACCCCCAAGGTCAACTCCTCGTGCATGCCATCGAAGAGAAAGCGCAATGGATACCAAACAATATGTACATGCGATACGCACCGGACAATTGGGAAGTATGCGGCTACAGGACGATTACGTGGAAGCAGTATGCAAACGCCATCGACAAGATGGCTTTCTGGTTCGACGAGCAGCTTGGCAAGGCGGTCGATCGTGAGACGATGGCTTACTTTGGGCCCAACGATCCAAGGTATGCCATCTTGATACCAGCCATAGCCAAGAATGGACGAAAAGTAAGTTATTGAGGTACTCTGTGCAACCTCTTGGATAACAGCCTCTGCAGTTGCTGGTTCCGGATGGGCGTGTGACCAAAGAGGGGCTTGCAGGCTTGATTGCAGCGGCTAGTTGCAAAGTATGGTTGTATCCTGAAGATGGTGCTGCAGGCCCTTTGGTCGGGCCGGAGTCGGGCTTGAAGTTATGTGCTTTGCCGTCGCTGGAATGGATGCTTTACAACGAAGAGCAGAAACGATACCCATACGATAAAACGTTCGAAGAGGCCAAATGGGATGAATTCGTCATCATCCATACATCCGGCACTACTGGTATGCTCTCTGGATTGGCTCGACATCTCAATAGCTCACCTCTCTTTAGGCGATCCCAAGCCTATATTCCACACAAACGGCATGTGGAGCACGTCGAAGCATGTGCCCATACTGAGTCGAAGACATTGGCCCCGCGGCATTCAGTACGAAAGCTGGATCGGAAAGACGTCTCTTAACCCATGTCCACCGCAATGGATAGCCGGCTTACATGCGATGATTTTGAGCCCGGTTTTCCTAGACAGTCCCTGCGTCATGATGCCACGAGACGAAGTTACCCTGACCCCCGCCCTGTTCAAGAAAATCACGTCGATGAACAGGATTGAAGGCATCAGGTGCCCTCCATTCACTATCAACAGCCTCTATGCGGATCCAGAAACTCGACAAATGCTGAAGTCACTGGACTTCGTTGCATACACGGGTGCACCATTAGATCGAGCGATTGGAGATGACCTTAGTCAGCACACGAGAGTGAGCCCACTCATCGGCTCCACGGAAAATGGAGATCAGGTCGGCTTACGACCAGCCGATAGAAGGCTCTGGTATACCCATGACTTCGTTCCAGGGAACGGTCATCGGATGGTGCCTTTGGACGTAGGCTCGGACGATCTCCACGAGCTCATACTGGAGAACGTTGGCGATGGACGCACCAATCCTTTCCAATCGGCCTTCTGGAACCCGGGACATCGTTTCCTGGGGCGGATCGAAACGAAGGAGCTCTACAGGCCTGTCAAGGACTCTGATGGCCGCACGCGATGGGCGTTTTCTGCGCGCAAAGACGACTTGACGAAGCTGAGTTGGCTGGCCAAGTTTCATGCGCAGGATATTGAAAGGCGTATTTTGCAACATCCAGACGTGCAAAATGTGCTGGTAGGTGGCGAAGCCCGGCCTGCGCCGTATGTTATTGCTCAAGCAAAGGAAGGTGTGCTGGACGGAAAGAGCGAGGCGCAGCTGCTCGAGGAGCTTTACAATGGGGTGGTTGCTGCCACCAATAAGACCGACATGGATGAGATCAGGATTCCTAGGGAGACCGTCATGATCGCGAAGAAGGAGAAACCGCTCAAAGTCAGCTTGAAGCAGCTGGTGCAGCGGAAAGCTGTTGAGCAGGACTATTCTGAGGAGATTGAGCAGGCATATGTGCAGCTAGAGAACAGCAGGAAGCCTTAGGCCCATCTGAATAGTACGTCGTTACATGTTGTTTGGCGTTGGTGTCGTAAGTCGAGTCAGCCGAACCTAGGTGCCTAGGAAGGCGCGTCTGGCAAAACGCGCTAACGGCGTGAACCTCGGCTTCGCCAGTGATGATGTCGGCCGTTGCGGTTGAGTTACTCCGCATTTCAGGAAGGAGCGGCCATAAACCTTGAGGTGTCTTCTCAGTGAGATAATCATAATCTCTGGTTCACTTCCCAAGTGAACGCAATATTCCAAGTATAATGTCTTACTCTAAGCGCATCGATCAGATTGCAGGCCATCTCAACTACCCCAAGGGTATATTGGCTGGCCAAACCGCCATTATCACTGGTTCAGGACAGGGAATTGGCGCCGAGGCTGCGAAACTGTTTGCAAAGGAAGGCGCGAAGGTTGTGGTTGCCGATGTAGATGCCAGTAAGTCAATGCAGTTGCTGCATGCAAACACGGGCTGACAATTGGTATAGAAAAGGCAGAATCGGTAGCTGCGGAAATCAACGAGTCTGGTGGCAGCGCCCTGGCTGTCGCAGGCGACGTGCTCGACGACGCCTACATCAAGACGCTTATTGCAAAGGCCGCTGAGTTCGGAGGCGGCAAGATCCACATCATCGTGAACAACGCCGGCTACACATGGGATGGCGTCATCCACAAGATGACAGACAAGCAATGGCACACGATTGTCGACCTGCACGCGACAGCGCCTTTCAAGATCGTGAGGGCTGCGGCGCCATACTTCAGGGTCAAGGACGGCGAGCCGAGGAATATCATCAACATTTCCAGCACAAGTGGTGTGAACGGCAACGCTGGACAGATCAACTACGCGCTGGCGAAGGCAGGTGTGACCGGCATGACCAAGACCATTGCGAAAGAGTATGTACCCCCCTCTCTCACTCCAATGTATTGCCCTCTAATGCGTCTTCAGATGGGGCCCTCAATTCGGCGTGCGCTCCAACACAGTAGCCTTTGGCCACATCCAGACACGGTTGACGGCGGCGAAGGAGGCTGGCGCATTCATTACCACGCCCGACGGCGAGAAGGTAGCGCTGGGAATACCACAGGCGCAGAAGGCAGGCGCAGGGCAGGGCCAGGAACACATGGACATTCCTCTGAGGAGACCGGGCACGGCGACCGAGGCGGCGAGTGCCGTGTTGGCGGTTGCGAGTCCGCTGTTCAGCTATGTAAACGGAGAAACGATCAAGGTGACTGGAGGGCGCGGCATGTAGAAAAGTGCAAGCCTCGTGCGACAACTGACAAACTTCTTTCCAAGCTCAAACACATGCCGTGGTGATGCAGTCGCAAAGATAGACAGCTATGGTTTCAACTACCAAGATCTTGGACAGGGTCTCGGCACCCATGTTCCGCTCCGCCATCCCCAGATGCTGGATGCACATCAGCCACCTGCATCCGACAAGACGCAGCCCCTCGTCCGCCTTCTTCTTGCCTGTATTGATATAGTTGTCGTCGTTCCTTATACCCGTGCACCATGTACATGCCCAATCGATAGTCCATCTACCCAATTACCCTTCAAAGCATACGCGTACGCAGCATTCGCTTCCTGCGGACTATTCGCCGCGGGCGAGCGAGCATCCCTTACCACGACACCGCGCACCACGTGTACGACAACACCCTCACGTGGTTTTAGCTCGCCATGAGCGACGAGAAACATGGCTACGTCCGCGAGCCATCTCCGCCACCCATCCCCACATACGACGAGGCGACTTCCTCGCGCAACGCCCCTGCGCGCCTCGGGCCCAACGAGACCAGCGACGATGCCGAGCGGCAAGGCCTCCTGAGCCCGGATGTGCGCATACAAGCCGATCCGCGCAGGCGCAATGGATACTACCAGGCCCCCTCCGTACAGTCGGTCGACGACGATGGCGACTCGGATCTCGGGAGTCCGGTGCGAGAGAGCCAGGACGAGGACCTGCGCCAGACCATGGAGGAGATGGACATTCTAGATCCAGAGTCTGCTGAGGAGGGGCGCTCGAGGCGGAATCGATCAAGAGGCAGGTTCTCGAAACGCTTCTACAGCATCAGACATTCCCTATCGAGTTGGAATCTGCCGCGAATACCCTGGCCCAGCTGGCGTCCCAACTTCAGCGCCATGACGGACCACATACCGACGATACCGGAAGAATACAAGCCGGGATGGTCGATTATCGCGCGATTGTTCGGTCTCATACTGATCATCGTTCTGGTATACCTGCTGGTCGTCAGCGAGGTGGTGCCCATGGGCGGAGGATTCGGCACGCCATTCAACCCCGAGTGGGTACGGTCGACGGCTATGGAGAGCGTCGAGAGCTGGCGAATTGAGAAGAATCTGGAATACATTACAAGCTACGACCACATAGGGGGCACTGAGGGGAGTTATGTGCTGGGACAGTGGATCGAGGGCAAGTTCAAGGATGCGCACATGGACACATATACCCACGACGAGTACGTTACACATTGTGAGACGTCACAAAAGACCACGCTAACTAGTGCAGGTACTACGTATACATGAACTACGCGAAGAAGGGCGGACGGAGGGTCGCCATCGTCGAGCCACAGGATAAGAAGTGGGAGGCCAAACTCGAAGAGCCGTCCGTCTTCAATCCTGCCAAAGCGCAAACGCCCGCCTACCATGGCCTATCTGCGACAGGAAACGCCACCGGGCCCTTGATATATGTCAACTACTGCGACAAGAAAGACTTCAAGCGATTATGGGATAGCGGGGTGGACGTACAAGGAGCGATTGCGCTCTGCCGATATTACGGAACACAGCCAGATCTATCCATGAAGATCAAGGCTGCGCAAGATGCTGGGGTTGTGGGAGTCTTGGTATACTCGGACCCAGCAGATGACGGCTTCAAGAAGGGGAATCCCTGGCCAGATGGCAAGTGGCGGCCTGGAGACAGCGTGCAGCGAGGATCCGTCGCACAGACAAATATGATCATGGGAGATGTGCTCACGCCTGGACTGCCGAGCTTCAAGAAGGTGGAGCGCATGCCCCGAGACAAGAACCCGGCCTTGCCAAAAATCCCAAGTCTACCGCTCTCGTGGAAGGATGCGCAGAAGCTGCTCAAGTCGCTCAAAGGCTCAGGCGAGCAATTGCCAGATGAATGGATTGGTGGTGTACCGGATGTTGGTGAGCACTGGTATTCTGGTCATCCAAAGACTTCGCCAAAGGTGTTCCTGCAAAACGACCAGGATGAGGTCGAACAACAGCGGATCACCAATGTTTTCGGATCTCTCAAGGGCAGCGAAGATCCGGCTAGCAAGATCATAATCGGTAACCACCGCGATTCCTGGTGTTTCGGTGCGGCAGACCCTGGCTCTGGCACGGCTGTCATGCTCGAAGTTGTACGTGTACTAGGCGAGTTGCGCTCGCAAGGATGGCGACCGCTCCGCACAATCGAATTTGCGTCCTGGGACGCTGGTGAATACAACAGAATCGGCTCTACCGAGCATGTTGAAGCCAACGTACAAGCCCTTCGAGATAGCGCCATCGCCTACCTGAATGTCGACGTAGGTGTAACGGGTGACAAGCTGTGGGCCAAAGGCTCTCCGATCTTCCAACACGCCTGGACGCGCGTGCTCGACCGACTTTCCGACCCCCGGGAGAACAAGACTATGAAGGAGCTGTGGGAGACCTCGGACTCCAAAATTGGTAACCTAGCTGCTGGAAGCGACTACGTTGCTTTCCAATCCATTGCTGGTACCTCCTCACTCGACTTCGGCTTCACCAGCAAAGAGGGTCAATCAAACCCCATTGCGCGCAGCTGCTACGAGACTCTCTCCTGGATGCGCAAATACATCGACCCCGGTTTCGCTTACCACGCCGTGCTCGCCCAACTCTGGGTTCTTCTCATCCTCGAGCTCGCTCAAGAGCCCATCATTCCTATGAAGATTGATGACTACGCCCGCGCTCTGCAGGAAGAAGGCCAGCAGTTGTTGGACTGGACTGAGAAGAAAAGCGGTGGTGGCGAGTACGACATTGAGATGTTCCAACCTCTAGTCGACAGTCTGAGCATGTTCAAGAAGAAAGCAGAGACGTTCGGTCGGTGGGAACAAAGTTGGTATAACCAAGTCTATGCCACTGGTGGCTTCGAAAGTAGCGGTGTCACAATACAGAGGGTAGGCCACAATGGGAGGATCGCGGGTTTCGAGACAGACTTGCTTGATCTCGCGAGGGGAAAGGATGACAAGGGACCGCATGGTGTAAGTTTCTCAACCGCGCCGTAAATATGGTCATCATGAACTAACACACAGACAGCTTCCCAACCGCGATCAATACAAACACGTCGTCTTCGCCCCCGACCTCAACAACGGCCTCGAAGCCAGTGTCTTCCCCTTCGCACGCGAAGCAATCGAGAAGAAAGACTGGGATGCCGCATCCAAAGCCATCAAGAAGACGGCTGATATATTGAACCGCGCGAGCGACAGGCTCGGCTAAGATATGTGTGTATATGTACAGCAGAGTTGCATTTCCGCGGTGTTTGGGCGTAGCGAAAGACCGGCTGCATATCATTATTGGGCTGGGAATATGTCTCGTATCTAGTGCCGGGCCTCGGCTTTTTATTTGGGTGTCATATTCATCTCTGTTTGGTGAGCGTCGTCATCATCGCTAGTTAAGAGACTGTTTGATGCGCCACCTTTTCACGTGCTTGTGCTAGCCCGACTCTGTTCGCGTCTATATAAATCTATTTTTCGTGCTCTTCTGCTTCAATTACCTCATTTCGCCATCTTCATGAACAAAAGGCATGCAGACCTTCACATGTCGGCGAAATATCCTGTTCTTTTCAAAATATATTCGTTTTCTGCATGATGGCTTCTCATCCACGTGGTCAATATTCCAAAAGGCGGCCTAGGCGTCGGTCTGTTTTTCTGTGCGCGCCTCACAAAAAGCCACATATCACGCATGCATGTCCCTCTTCCCTTCATTCAGAAAGTCGAACACGAGTAGCTGTACGATCCTCTCAAAGATCTTCAATTCTAACAATGTATCGATTTGGGTCTCTCTGGCTTCTACTTGGGCCGGAATGATATTTACACCAAACTCGGCCATGACGATCGACTGTCTCGCCGTTCTTGACAGTCTTCAAGCATCAAAACTCCATGCGACAAAGTGATGGATTTCGTGGACAGTCCTTTTCAAAGACCGAAAGCTAATGCTCATGTCTGCCCTGTCTCTCTCTCTTTCGTGGTGCGAAACATCGAATTTCAAAGACACTGTATCGGTTGTCTCCCATCTCTTACCGTTGCTCAAAAGCGAATCAAAATACCTCCTCCGATCTATACCTGCATCTGCATGTCTTCGGAAAACCGATGAGAAGTTTGATGCAGACTTCAAAACACCTAGCTTCCGAGTCTATGGTCTTCGTTGCATGTCGCAGTGTTTGCAAGTGTTCAATGCTTCATGTAAAAGCTGGCACCTAGTTCCAAGGGACGTTCTTGAACTATATTCGAAGAGGAATAGAGTGTGGTGTGAGTGATATGTAAGTCGTCTGCCTGCTCGATACCCAACTTATACCATCATCCTCGTCGTCTATGAGTATCCAAAACCTGATGAGATTCGATGGATGTCTGCTTCCTCGGGGATTTTTTTCTAAAAAGCCCCACGACGTAGCATGGCGCTTCTTCTCTCAAAGGTGACGATACTAGCCTTATGGTTCTCCTGTTGTCCCGCGACCCTCCAAAAACTATAGTTACATCCGACATGTGTGCTTCGCAACAGGATCAGTGTTCAAACATATGTATAACTTTTCGCGCGATACACACCTTTAATGCTTCTCACTTCATATCTCGAAGAAAGCCAAAACCTCTTTACCAACACGTCATGTGTGGTCTCTCAAACATAGCATGCTTAGATGAATGGAGAGATCCTGTCGCTCTTTCGACTGAGGGAACATAGGCACTTTGTTTGGAGAGAGCCGTTCCTCATCTGTTGCCTACTATGCACTACCCGAGCGGACGAGCTTGAGCAAAACGCGAGATACGCTGGCAGATGATCCAGAGACTTGATCGTACTGCCTTTGTCCAAAGATCTGAAACTAAAGCGGCATGTTTGAGCGGAACTACGTTTGCCACGTGCCTATGACGGTCTTCGGACTTGAGTAAAGAATCTTCGCCGTCTTGCTGGATTTTCTTTTCTACAACGTTGAATAGGCTGACTCGCTCCCTGGATTAAACGCCTTAATAAACATAGAGCAGGCCAAATCCTCTTTCCAAAATCTTCCCTAGGAGTCCCCATGATTTGATATCGAGGTCGCTACAATATTGAATTGGCAGTCGCGTGCCACTGGATGATCAGATACGGAGTCAAATGTTTTGATTCAATTCGTGATTTGGGTCATGAGCTGCCAAAACAGGCCAAATTGGAAGACATGTCTTTCCCCTTTGCTCACATCTTTCTCTGGGCTCAATTTCTGGATTTGAGCGGAAGTAGCCCCTACACGATTCAACAAGGTATAAAGAGGCGCCCGCTGGAGTGATACACCTTCATTCTTGTCAAGTTCGCATTTGAATAATTCTCCGAAAGAGTTAGAGCAGACAGTCATGTTGTTGCCTCTAGCTCGGCAATTGAAAGTCTCGCTTCTACCAGGACATGTTCGTAGGTGGACCTGGCTGTACACAATAAAGAATGTCGAATCCGCAGTCATGGCCATCGTTTGTTCTTATTTCCTACCTGTTTGCATCTGCGGAGTAAGCAGAAGCTGGGGAGATTGCGGGGTAGAAAATGCCTGGCCAGGTGGGAAAAGAAAAGCGTGGCGGTTCTGAGCGATACCTGGAAAAAGACGGCTACATGTTTCCTGTCTCTTGCATGGCTTACACCGTACATTGGCATGCTTCGAAAAAATCCCACGATTCTAGGCCTGGAGGAAGTATGCCCATCGCTTACGTGCCGGAAAGCTGACTACAATGACGCTTCGTTTAATCGCAAGGCGGGGGTGCCAGCTCCGAGAACGATACCAACGATCGACGATCGAGTAGCATCCGAACGTTTGGGGGCGCATGTTGTGTCTCGCGTCCTGGTGTGCGACAGCGGCTTCGAGATAGTATGTCAGTAGTATGAACCTCTATCGGCGCAATCTCTTGCTAGGTGAAGCCGAAAGTTTCCAAAGTTGTCTCATGGGCTCGAGCTCGCTTTCCTGGCGAGGAAAGCAGCAACCTCAAAAGTACCGGGAGCCCGTAGATCTGGTAGCAGGGTCAACGTGCGAGTAATGATGGTGCAAATCTCCACGTTGTGACTGTGTGAAGCGAAGCCCATGTCCCAGCTGAACACTGCCGCGGCTGCAACCGAAAAACGTGGAGTCAGGCAGGCGCTAACGACGCTAAGTGGCTGCTAGCTGTCACTCATCAATCCTTCAGCGGCATCTCGGCCGCGCCGACAAACTTCTCATAACAACATCGGCGCGTGGACAAAACAACGCACTGGTCAGTCATGCTGTTCTGTCATCGCTTGCATCTGAGTTCGGGTCCTTGTTCTACACATACCTGAGCGCTGCGCTGGCCAGCACGCCACCACAGGACGCCATGCAACTTCTAGATTGACCAAAAGAGCTTTTAGAAAAGAAAACATGAAGGATCTCGTCAGGTACCGGTCTGAGGTGCCGCTAACCGATGCGCTGCACAACACATCTCTCGCTTCGAGCGCAACTCATCCGGTGAAAATGAAGGCGCTCTGAATTCGATACAGCCATCAAGCCCAAAACACCTCATCGCGTTAGCGTTCAGCCCTAGCACCCCTGAGCACATCAGCCACGCAGCGAAGAGTGCCGCTTGGGATATTCGACTATTCTCACTCGCACGGAAGCTCATCCGCTGACTAGACAAAACACCAGGCCCATGATGCCAAGTCTCGTGGCTTGCGTTGCTGGCCTCGGGAAAGTTGTAGCGTTGCTGCATTTGTTCGATGAGAAAGCCACCAGCTGAAGTTTCAGCACAACGTGGATTTTTGGAGGGCTAGAATGGCTCGAAATGGGAAACTTTGCTCGCTTCTTTGCTTGGAGGATTAGATGACAAGGTGGTGTGATAGTTTGTATAAGGAGACTGATGCGCCGCGATGGTGTTGAGGTGTAACTGCATTCTCAGGCGCTACAGACACGATCACACTCGTTTTAGCTTATTGCAATCAGCCGAACAGCATACTTCGTTAGCATACCTATACGAACCTCCTCTCGAGTATCGTCACACCCTCTACAGCACTAGCCCAACACACCTCAGCCAACGCCAACCATCAACTTTCGAACATAATGTCAGGACCGTCAGGTAAACTCGGTGGTCTTTCTACGAGCGTCGTCGCCATCATCGCTGTCGGTGGTGTAGCAGGCCTGCTAGCCCTCATCGTCGTGACGTCTCTCATCTTGGACATACCAAAGCGTATGAAGCAAAAGAAGAACACTGGCCTCATGGCACCAGAGGAGATGGAGAAGAAGAGTGTAGAGATTGACGACGCGGAAAAGGGTGCTATCAAGCAAACGACAAGAGAGATATCAGTTCAATCCCCGAGCTTATATTCAAGCACATATATTGCTCGGCCAGCGTCGCCAGAGTGTCAATGCGCCCACCCATCGATAGTCGTACATCCCTCGCCAGTCTATTCGAATACCACAACACTAAGATGAGTTCATCGGCGCTACATTTAATGTTCTACGACACCTTTCTGTGGATACTTTATCCATTCGCACACGTCTACACCGCCCGGGTGGGACCGGGTCAGAGGACATCTTACATTCCAAGGTTACCTTCGGCGTTAAGACCTGGAATGTTCTTATAACCTTTCAAAAAAACTGTTCAGATGAGACGAGAGCGTCACGGCCGGAAGTTTGATACCCTGTTTGATGGATGTTCGGAGTTAACTGTTATCACCGTTGGGTAACGCAAGGCTGCGTGTCATGCTACTACGTGAAAGCCCCATACACCACGGTCTAATCCTACTTGAGTACGATTATCGGACACTCTGTAGTATACAAAGCAGATTGTTCACTTATGTCACTGCGTGTCGAGACATCATTCGGCCGAATTGCATGTGTTACACAACACCTGCATGATCGCTTCCATGCAGCACGGTAGATTGCAACTGTCCACAATTGCTCGGCGTCAGCACTTACGATAGTAATGAAGAAACCAAAATCACTCATCAAGAAAGAAGACCATTATCGTTCGTCGAAACCTCTATGATCCGTTCAGACGTGCAATGTTGACACGCTGCGCAGTACGCACCTGTGCAGGCTAGTGCGAAAGGTCGTCGGTCTTTCCGTAGCGCGCATCTCACGACAATCTTATGATGGAGCGGGATTAGCACTGTGTTAACGCATAGCATCGTCAGCGCAAGAAGTCTTCGGTAATAAGCGCTAACCAGGCGAGGCCACCGTCATCCTCGACGTTGCCCAGTTGTGTATCTAGACCGGACGACTTTTCGCCCTATCAAGGCAGCAGTCATGGCCGCTCCGAAACATGCGGGTGCGACTACACGGTACTACCGCTTACTCACGCATGATAAGATGTGGAGATATACTCAGCAGGTATAAAGACTGAGTATTCTTTGCACATCAAAGTCAGCAATTGAACCAGAACATACAAGCTGCAACCTCTTGGAGTCTCTCACGATCTTACTGCACTTCCAATACCTCCCACATTCACTACGCTGAACACATCATCCAAGATGGCAGACTTCAAGCCGTACAGCGAGCAACCCGAGCTCCACGCCAAAGCACCCTACCGTGCCGCTATGCTCACGCAACCTGCAAACCTCAAACAAGCACTTAAAGACGCCCAGGCAGATGCGAGTAAGACCCTCATGGGCATTGCACAAGGTATCCCAAGCACCTTTGTGACCAAGTTGATTGCCTCCACCAAGCCGGATTTCATCTGGATGGATGTTGAGCACGGCATGTACAACAGGTTGACGTTGCACGAGTAAGTTCTCTTCGATCCAATTGCGACAAGACTTTGAGAACTTGAATGTGTATAAGAAACCAATGCTAACCTTCACGATAAAGTTGCATTCACGCAGCTCAGCATCATTCCGAGGGTAAATCAATGGTCATCTGCCGTGTACCGAAGCACGATGAGCTCAGCCTTACCACTGCCCTCGACGCAGGATGCGCCGGTATCGTCATCCCACATGTAGAGAGTGCGCAAGAAGTCCGAGACTTCATTAAGGAAATGTACTTTGGCGGTATGTCCCTCATATCTTTACCATCACCACCTATTCTGACACAATATGTCTTCCCAGGCGGCAAAGGCCATCGTTCATTCAGCCCTTGGACATTTACACCTGGTATGGTACAATCGCTCTACCCCAACGACCCCTACAACGTTCAAACGGCCAACAACCACGTCTGCCTCATCCCCCAGATCGAATCTCTAAAGGGCCTTGAGGCTTGCGAAGAGATTGCTGCTGTAGAGGGCATTTCCGGTCTCATGTTTGGTCCTGGCGATTACATGATTGACGCTGGCATGGACATACATTCATTCATGAACGGAAACCCCGATCCGAAGTTCTTCGAAGCCATGGGGACATTCAATGCGGCGGCTGCCAAGTATGATCTGCCTATCTTTGGGTACGTATATCGCATGTTACTTCGTATTGGGCCAGACGGCTGACGGATGCTTTAGTGGTGTGATGGGGCTGGACCAGATACCCATGGCTATCCAAACTGGTATGCGAGGTATCGCAGTGCAATTCGATGTCTGGGGTACTACACGGCTCTTTGCGAGTTCTTTGGAAGCGGGCTGGAGACATGCGAAGAGCTTTGAGGGAAATCCGAAGCCGAGTATGGCGAACGGACAGGCGAAGCCGGCTGAGTAGGTAGAGGCTTATGACTGCTATCAGAAGACAGACATCTCGTTTTTCCCCTATGACTTTCGCCCGCCAGCGGTATTCCGTGATGCATAAGGCTGAAGACATCAGGCTGCCAAGCTCAACCCCGATGAGTAATTCTTCCAACATCTTATCCGAAAAAGCACACTCATTGGTGAGGCCTCGCTAGGTATTACTAGATCCGGTCCCTGGCTATCCAAAGGCTGAGGTTTTATCGCTATTATGAGAACAGGCGCCAATTATAGGAAGAAGTGTAGTAGTTGGCTGAAGTGAACGGCTGGTGTGGTGTGGGGGCCGTCCGAGGGAGGTATGATTATCTTCTCGAGTTCCCCCTTGCCGGTCTCCTTATCTCCTCGTCCGTTATTATCGTGTGAATTGACGAGGCAACTTCAGACTCGTCGGTATCTTGTTTACTGCGCGCGTTTCGCAAACGTAGCTCCAGATCCCTACATTACAAGAATATGTCCCTCTTTGTCTCCGCATTCATCACGACGCTTCCCCCAGCGGTTGTGCCGTTTCCTACAACGCCTCCGGTGTCGCCTGTCACGCCGCAAAGGTCCAGCTCGACTCTAGGGACCTTCCCGATCACCGTTGTCTTCCCTTCCTCATCCTATGCTTCCTCTTCAACATCCGTTGCAATAACAATCCCAGCTACACAATCTTCAGTGACACCTTCCTCATCCGCACTTCCACCACCAAACACCATTGCGCCAGCTTCAACCTCTCCCAACACAGGCTTATCGAGCGGGGCAATCGCCGGCATCAGCATCGGAGCCATACTTGGGGTTCTTCTCATCGCAGTCGCCGCCTTCCTACTTGGAAGACGCAGCTCTACTCATCAGTCATCCGCAAGCGACCTTGTTGTTACTGAACGCGATGTTCCGATAGGTGGATACAAGGCAGAATCGGACGGACAGGGAAGAGCAACAGTGGAGCGTGAAGGACGAGGCATTGCGCGGTGGTGGAGCAAGAAGTTCAGCAAGAGTGTGAAAACAAGGGCTTTGAACGAGGCTGAACCACGAGACTTCTCGGCTGAAGAGGCTAAAGAGGCTAAAGGTGAAGGTCATGTGCGACAGGTACGGGTGCGAGATGAGGATTTGCCAGAATTCCGTGGGGTCTGAATGTCTTGTCTGAGACGTTTGCTAACAGTATTAAATGAAGCACGTTTCCCAGTCGCTCCTCCACCGCTGTTGCCACCGTGCATGACCATCGGAACACGCGAAGTGAGCAGTGATATATGGTAAGGATGGATCCGAGTTTACCGTAGTGCTGGGCGACAATCCTGAAAGCCATCGTTGCAGCGCACCCCAAAGAGGATATAGATCTTCCTGTCAGGTTAGGCGTCCGACGTGACGAGGCTGAGCGTGCTCCGCATCTTGTGAGTCTGCCAATCAGCCTTACCGGTTGGCGGGGCGGTTCCTCGCGTGCATGCACTTTTCCTGAAGGAGTTAGCTCTGTGCTACTCCAACGAGAGAAGGGTGGACATAGCCCTGAATTGCCATCACTGTGCTGTGATATAAGTAGAACGAGTAGATCGTCTCGCATACATAGTTAGTGCTTACTGCCTTTCCTTGACACAGGATCAATAAAGTATACGTTAGAGCAGAACTGTATATCAAGGGATTATACCCATCCCATCTTCATGTCCTTCCCAACTTCAGTATCGATTTCAGATTGCGA
Source organism: Alternaria hordeiaustralica (assembly GCF_023758085.1). Taxonomy (NCBI): domain Eukaryota; kingdom Fungi; phylum Ascomycota; class Dothideomycetes; order Pleosporales; family Pleosporaceae; genus Alternaria; species Alternaria hordeiaustralica. The sequence continues at coordinate 1,779,688 of NW_026056773.1, read as the reverse complement.
AAGAGACTCATCCGGAAGCTTAGTCTGTATGTCTAATCCAAGTAGCGAGTTCGGTCAGTATGCCTGCCTCCCTCACACATTTGAGTCTCTAATATGACGCCAGATGCCAGCCGAGATGATATGAAAGACACCTTCGGTGAGTCCGAAATCCGAATTTGCAGCCGTTTAATTTGACTGACATCAAATCAGACAAAGCCGTCGACGCGCAACAGAGGATGATCGGCATTGGTGTGGGTGTCGGAGTAGGACTGTTTCTTCTCTTCGCCGGCCTGGGTTTTTGGGCTTTCCGACGACATAGCAAGAAACGCTCGCGACAGATCAACCAGCAGGCGCAAATACAATCGGCTCTGATGCAACCGAGGATGCAACGGACGGATCCGCCGCAGTCCTGGATGAGGCAGGGCCAGGAAGTGGACGGCATGGTATACAGGAGTGAGGTCGAGGCTCAGGACAAGCAGCCTCATTACCAGTCACAACACTACCAAGAGATGAACGCGAATCCGTATGGGAACCAGTTCCAGGGTGGTCCAATGGTCGAAGCGCAGGGAACGCGGGATCCTCAGGAAATGGCGCTGAACCAGAGGTCGCCGCAGGAGATGCCGGGGAACGGGGCCTTTGGACAGCGTTGAACTAATTAACGTTATAATTGTATCGATTACCCGACATTGACATGTGATGCGACAGATAACAACATGCTACATGGGTCGCAAAGTTCCAAGTTTTTGACGGTCAAGAGTTTGGATGAGTCCAGCCTGTCGCGTCTGCCAGCTTCGCGTCGCGGGAGCCGTGGTCCGTGCACGACCAGCCATCACCCAACCACCACATTTCCAGCCCTCGAGAAATTGCGCAGCACGACAGCAGCTATGGATCTAATAAACGGATACCTACATCGTGATTCCCACACTGTGCTCTGCCAGCGCATACCCACACCGAAGCCGTGCTCAACACGTGTCCACGACTATCAACGGCGCAGTCAATAAACCATCCCAATCCTTTCGATACCATGCTTCTCAACGCTCAGACTCTGGCACTGGCCGCTTTTTTCTCGACACTGGCTACCGGACGGCCTTTGGACCCGTCAAAGCCCCGCGAGATTGTCCCACGCAACAAGAGCTATTCGGTTGTCAATGTCGGCGGAGACGCCTCGACCCCGGTCGCAACAGCCACTTCGGTGATCAAGACGACGAAGACGGTCGAAGTCGTCGGTCCGGCACAGACTGTCACCCAAGAGGTCACTGCGACTGTCGTCCAGCCTCAACCGGCGCCCGCGTCGTCATCTAGCTGCAGCTCAAGCAGCGTCTTGAAGTCGTCGTCATCGTCAACACCTACACCGGCTTCGTCGATTCCCACGCCAACACCCACATCACCATCAACATCATCCGTCAAAAGTACATCAACTCCTAGCCCATCGGTACCTTCAGCAACATCAACTGCAACACCGACGATCTCGAGCTTGTCTTCCAGCAGCATCTCAACGCCAGTCGAGACGCCGAAGCCAATCTTCGTCACGGTCACGCTATCGCCAGACAATGGCCCCACGGAGTACTATGATGATGGCATGTGGCACACGCATTACCGCGTGAAGACGTTCGAAGCCGCTGCAGCTGTCACTCCGGCGCCATAGCTAGCTGCGTGATGTCTGCGGTCCAGGCTTCTTTGGTGTTTTTGCTTTGGCGGCAGACTGGCTCGACCCGCCTGTTCCTTTCTCCCTGTGTTTTACGATATACGAATAATGGCCGGAAGCCAGCCTAGTACGGCGAGGAGTTATATTATGAAGATTAGACACGTCTGTGAGACGAATACCGATGTACCAATAGATTAAATAATAGATGCATGCACAAGCCCAAGTTTTGACATGGCAGAGTGATGGTGGTGGATGCTGTGATGACGCAGGTCGAAGGGGAGCTTGCATCCCTGCGTGCTTGGCGAACGGTTACACCCAAGGCGGCGGTGCGTATCCACGACGAGCTCTCCACACCCCCGGACGATCCGCCTCTCTCGCTCACAATGGCGTCGCCGCCCCCCGTAGAAGACCAGGCCCGGCTGCTCGAAGATGCCCTGGCCGTGGTGCGCCAGCAGACGATGCTCATGCGGCGCTGCCTTGAGACGCCGGGCAAGCTGATGGATGCGCTCAAGTGCAGGTACGCGCCGACATACTCTAAGCTCCGAGGGCCCCTCTGGTGATGTTTTGTGTGTGCTAATGACCCCCATGATAGCTCGACCCTCGTGTCGGAACTGCGCACCAGCAGCCTCGGCCCCAAGCAGTACTACGAGCTGTACATGGCCGTCTTCGATGCCCTGCGCCATCTCTCCGTCTACCTGCGCGAGAACCACCCCGTCAACCACCTCGCCGACCTCTACGAACTCGTCCAGTATGCCGGCAACATCATCCCGCGCCTGTACCTCATGGTCACCGTCGGCACCGTCTACATGGCCATTGAGGATGCCCCCGTCAAGGAGATCATGAAGGACATGATGGAGATGAGTCGCGGCGTCCAGCACCCCATCCGCGGCCTCTTCCTGCGCTACTATCTGGCCGGCCAGGCTCGCGACTGCCTTCCGTCGGGCGACAGCGAGGGGCCCGAGGGCAATCTCCAGGACTCCATCAGCTTCATCCTGACCAACTTTGTCGAGATGAACAAGCTGTGGGTGCGCCTGCAGCACCAGGGCCATTCCAGGGAGCGCGAGCAGCGGACCAAGGAGCGCCAGGAACTGCAGCTCCTTGTGGGCAGCAACTTGGTGAGGCTGAGCCAGCTGGTCGACTTGGACAACTACAAGAAGATCCTCAACCCGCTGCTGGAACAGATTGTGCAATGTCGCGATGTTTTGGCCCAGGAATACCTCCTCGAGGGTATGTATCCGATTGCCGACCTCTGGATATCACTAACCCGCAGCAGTTGTCACCCAGGTCTTCCCGGACGAATTCCACCTGCACACGCTCGACCAGTTCCTCTCCGCCGTCGCACGCCTGAATCCACACGTAAATGTCAAAGCCATCGTAGTCGGCCTCATGGACCGATTGTCGTCGTACGCGCAAAGAGAAGCCGAGTCGGAAAGCCCAGAGCAGCGCAAGAAGACGGAAGAGGAGTCAATAGCACAACTCATGGAGCAAATGCGGATAGCGAAGGAAAAAAAGGCCGCCGAACCCGAATCAGCGCAAGCGCAGCAGAACGGAGACGCAGAGGAACCCTCAGAGACGCAACCAAGCACCGAAGAAGACTCCGAAGAGGCATCGAAACCCGCAGAGACCTCCGCCGAGAACGACGAGACCCCAGCGACCGAGACAGATGGCGATATCGAGAAGAGACGCGGCATACCGAACAATGTCAAGCTGTTCGAGATCTTCCATGAGCAGGTGCAGACGCTGGTCAAGATGCAGCGGCTACCAATACAAGACACGATCGGACTATTGGTGTCGCTAGCAAATCTCGCCTTGTACGTCCCAGCATACTTCCTAAAATAGCGACGATACTAACATCCATAGGAACATCTACCCCGAAAGACTCGACTACATCGACCAAGTCCTGACGTTTGCGAATCAAAAGGTCGCCGAATACGCCAACAGCGCCGACCTGCACTCGCAAGCAACCCAAAGCCAGATCCTCAGCCTCCTCCTTTCGCCGATCAAGACCTACATCTCTCTCTTTACCGCGCTCGCATTACCCAACTTCATCCCTCTGCTACATTCACAACCATACCCGACTCGGAGAGCCGTGGCCGGCGAAGTCGCAAGAAGTCTGATGCGGAATCAGACCTACATCGCATCCGTGGAGAACCTCGAGAGTGTGCTGGAGATCTTGAAGGTTCTCATTCGGGAAGGCATCCAGCAGGCGCAGGGATACCCAGGAGGACCGATTCAAAGACGGGCACAGGAGACGGAAGAGACGATAGAAGAGCAGGGATGGCTCGCGCGGATAGTACACCTTATTCGCGGCAAGGACAACGATATCCAATTCAAGGTGAGTTCAATTAACATGCAGACTATAGTACGTACTAATAACTCCTATAGCTCCTTCAAGCCGCACGCAAGTCCTTCGCCGAAGGCAACGAGCGCGTCAAGTACACATCGCCCGCCATCATCACAGCATCACTCAAGCTCGCACGGCAGTACAAGAAGCGCGAACACTTCGAAGACAACTGGCAATCACAATCATCCGCTCTCTACAAGTTCATGCACAGCACACTGTCGACACTCTACACCCGCGTTACTGGCTCCGCAGACCTATCCCTCCGCCTCTTCATCGCCTGTGGTCAAGTCGCAGATCAGAACGGTTTCGAAGAGGTCGCGTACGAGTTCTTCGCGCAGGCGTTTACGATATACGAGGAGGCCATCAGCGACTCAAGAGCGCAGTTCCAGGCTGTGTGTGTCATTGCGAGTGGCCTACACACAACGAGGAATTTCGGCAAGGAGAATTACGATACCCTGATCACGAAGTGCGCGTTACATGGAAGCAAGCTGCTCAAGAAGCCGGATCAGTGTCGCGCAGTGTACCTCGCAAGTCACCTGTGGTGGGCGACTGAGATCAGGGCATTAGGCGAGGAGGACCCGAAGAACGTGAGTGAACCCAACCCGACTTTCAAGAAACCAGTACTGACTAGTACAGCTGTACCGCGACGGCAAGCGAGTGCTTGAGTGCTTACAACGTGCTCTCCGTGTGGCCGACGCATGCATGGATGCCGCGGTCTCAGTCGAGCTCTTTGTCGAGATTTTGAACAGATACGTCTACTACTTCGACCAAGAAAACGATGCTGTAAGTTGCCATCTTGCAAACTCCGAAGCTTTTCTAACGATTACTAGGTCACGACCAAATACCTCAACGGTCTCATCGAGCTCATTCACTCCAACCTACAATCCAACGAAAACGCTTCTTCGCTCGAGAACCCAAGGAAACACTTCCAGCGCACCCTGGATTACATAGCGAGTCGAGAATACGAGGGTGTGGTAACAGCGGCAAAGTAATGTTAGTGGGAAAGGGAGATGCGGCGCCTGTTTTGAGTTGGAAGTCCTTGTACGACTAGATGGACATGGATATTGCACGCTCGTATACCAAGTACATAGTATGGGAAAATGGAGAATGCTAATGAAGCCGAACATGTTGTACCATAGCACCCATGTGCCAAGCGTTTTCATAACCACTTGCAAGCAATATGGTGATGACCAGCATCGCGACTGTACGTAGCATCTGCCAATGCGCTAGGATGTATTTAAACTATCTCTACGCCTTTCTACTTCATCTCTCTGTCACTCTGGGAACTCGGTCTTGTCTCCAAAAATCACCAGAATCCACATAACGGAGTTGCTCGGTGCATTCATTGCCTCAAAACACAATCAACAAATTCTATGGCTTTTTCTGATCCGCCCAATGTTACTCTTGTATGATCAGCAACTACCCTAGACGAGGAAAAATTGTATTTGCTTCTTTTCTCCAAAAACTGCGACTAATACTCATTTTGGTCGCTATCGTCTTCTTACATCAGGTACTATCCCGAAACGAAGATCGAAAATTCGGATGTTGGTGGCTGTGGTCGCAATTGCTGTATGCATTGATTGAAGCTGTGGTTCAGAAAACGAAAGCAACCATGGACATGGGTTTGGGCTCTTGGTGGGCTAAATCTACCAGAAAACAGTCTTACAACTATTCATGGACTGCTAGGAGGTTTGGCTGAAGTACAAAAGATGATATCTTCCTCTCATGTCTGGGAAGTCTTCTACACTTTATCATTTCATTTTCAGCACCAAAAACTACTCGATGACGACGTATGTGTTCCACCGGTATTCCTCCAAATTACATCGAAGAGAATGACATGGATTTCCTTCTCCGTGTGGACTTCAGCGTCTGCCTCTCAAATGGTGTCCATGTGAATTGATGGTGTGCCTTCAGGCTTTCTCAAAACTGTTCACCACAGCCTACATGGGCCTTCCTGGGGCTCTTCATTATCTCAATAGCTTATACACCAGTAGCTTCTACACATCTGTTACCTGATTTGTAACAAAAGCCAAAGGTGGAACTCTGCTGTGATATTTGGAATGCGACTGTGGCAGACAATGAGAACAAAAAGTCATGCATGTTGACATAATGATCGCCATGTATGAAAAGTGAGGAAAGCGAAGGACGTGTCGCTGTAGTGCTGTGGGGTGCATCAAGAAATGTATAAATTCCAATCTGGCTTTCTGATTCTTTCTCCTCGCATAACTTCCAACCCTTCTTCTTTTCAACAAAAAATCATCAAAGCCATGGGAATGTGTCTGGTCTCTCTGTTCAAATCGAGCGTGGAAGCTTACGATGTCGTCCATCGATCTCATAATCAGGGCATGATGGAACTCAAACTGCTACATAGATTCATTCAAAAGCTTATATGAAGCTGATACGTCCTTCTGCAATACTCACATCTTCAGGCCATGGTCATATCAGGCAGCGCTCCTTTGTAAAACTCGCTACGCCCTTCAAAGTCGAAATCCAACCCCACGCATCCAAACTCCACCATCTTCTTGTCGAAGTTCTGGTACGTATACTCAATGAACATATCGATACCTGCATTGAAGTCAGCACCAATACATCTCAACCCAACTTCATCATCAAAGAGAAAGGAACTCACCACACCCCGCACCCCCAGCGGTCCAAATCTCCGCGCCATCAAACCACCCCTCATCAACAACCCACCTACGATCCACCCACTCCGTCCCAGGAAACATCTTCTGCGCCATGCCCAACATGACCCTGTTCGTCGTAGCCTTCTTCCCCTCCAACACCCCACTCCTCGCCAACCACATACCGCCCGTGCACGTGGTAAGGATGACTTTCGTCTGCTTACTCGCCTCTTTCAAAAATACCAGACTCTCTTCGTGAACAGTCGCGGGGTTCGGGCCGCCGAGGAGCAGGATATCGAGGTCACGCGGCGCGGTTGCATAGGTATGCGTGGGTCGCACGTACATGTCTGGGGTTACGTGGGCGGGCTCCATGGTAGAGGATATGTAGAGGAAGGTCATGGGGATGGCATGGGGTGCCATGGACGCGAAATGTGGGTTCATGGCTATGATCAGGTTGATGGTTTGGGGTGTGAGGTTGCCGAGGAGGTCGAGGCCGGCGAGGTCCGTCATTTGCGTTCCCTCGTATAGGACGCCGACGCGGATGGGGGTTTGGGTGGAGGACATTGTTGCTGAACTGTGAAGGTTGAGATGGAACTGAAACTGTGATGCTGGTTGGTGGTACGGAAAGTTGCTTAACGCCTTCAGCTACTTTATACATATCTACTCACTTCGAAATTTGAACGCATCGGATGAACTCTCAATCTCCGGTCCGCTGCAGCTTCCTACATGATATTGCATACGTACGATACTCAAAATGTCTGCGGACTGTATTTAGCGTCACGAACGAATGGTGGTTGCAAGAATGTTGCTGCCTGAAATATCGGGTGGAGACAAAGAACCGGAGCGGATATGTGTGATGCGCCGTGCCGTTAGGCGACCAGCATGATAGATTCAATTTAATAGCACTAAACGCCTAAGATAATTGTATAGGAGATACTCAGGATTGAGTTGTAAGTATGTACAATAAGGGAAGCGTCCAGAGAGTGGGACGATATGTGGACCAATATGCGCGTAGTGTACCATAGGTACGAGATGCTGCAGACGCCGGTCAAAACAAGAATGTATGATGGTCAAGCCATTAGAGATTAAGGAAAGTCGTGAGTTCGTGGGTATTGCTCAAAGAGACGAACCCTATCTGTGCGGTGCCTCTGAGCTGAAGCGACGGAATTCCTCCCTCGCGAGTTCTTTCTCTCGCACTTCGGAGCTTGTTGCGCTGCTATTATCATTACTGTACTTTGAGCTTGTCTGTCGAGTAAGATCGCAAGAAGCAGGAGTCTTAGGTTCGTCCGATCCCGCGACTGAGGTGGCGCGTGTTCGCTGGAGTGATGCGTCTCGGATGCGAGTGGAATCGCCACTCATGTGGTTCAACAAGGAGATAATTTCGAGACTAGGAGTTCTTGTCGGTCCAGTTCGGTGAGCTGGTCTCGATGACTCGGAGGGCTTCTGGATCGGGAGTTCGGGGATCTCTTCGATAGCAGGGGTTCTTGCACCCTGAGAATTGGCGCTGTTTGCGCGGCTGCGGATGACCTCTGTCTGCGGGAAACTAACGCGCTTCCTGGTCTTTCGGGATGGCGAAACACTTCCACTTTTAGATGGCATAGTAGGAGTGTAAACCGGTACTGGCGTTTTGCGATGAGATCTCGGAGGTGGGGTCGAAGGGTTGGCTCTACGTCTGTCACTGTTTGATTCCAGCCTGGCCAATGCGTCGGTAACCGCATCGCCTACATCGAACTCATTCAATTGGTGATGTTCAAGCTCGTATGTCTGTTGTTGCGGGGTGCCCCGACGCGATGGCGGATTTGTATGCTCCAGAACAGAACTTGCACCCGGCGGTGGCGTGGAAGCCGGCAATGGCCATTCAGCAGGCAGTTCTGGAACTGGCGGCACATTGATATCGGGGCGCGAAGCCTTGTCATTTAGTGTTGTCTTAGATGAGGCTGCGAAAGAAATGGTAGTGTGGCGGCTTCTCGATGAGTCGCCCGAGAGACGCTTGACCTTCCAGCTACCTGTGTTGTCTACTTCTAGAGTCGAATGAGGGTATTGTAGTGAATCAGCCAGTGTCTGGGTGTCTTCGAACACGGAAGACTGGTATCTGTGTAGCGTTTGACTTGAGTCGTTGGGGTGGGCCATCGGGTGAGCCAGAGTGGGCGGGGGTACGGTAAGATTCTTCTCGTTCTCGTCGTGCAAGTCAACGCGGCTCCTGGAGTAGTCACCTGACTTCCTGGCCCCATTTGGCACGTAGAAACGTAGGTCGACGCGAACCACTGCAAACATGATGATGACGAGGATCTCAGTGACAAAATTGAAGCAGTAGAAGCTTCCCTTGGTCAGGTACCACGGCAGCTTGATGACGTCGCGCTGTACATCAATCAATGGGGTTCCTGGAATCCAGGCCAGAACGCAGCGGAAGATCTGCCCGATGGAGAGAATAGACACCGAGATGAGGAGGATGATGATGTTGTACCTCAGTCGACCAGCGCCAAACTTCTCGACTTCTGTCCTAGGAACGAGGAGCGAGATGCCTACTAGGATAGCTGGCGCAAAGCAGAATATCGTAAAATATGTCTGAGCTAGGACGAATAGGTCGTGGAAAGCAGTAAGCTTGCTTTGGTCGCGTGTGAAGAACTGCCAGATCTGGCTTATGATGAGCATAAGTAGAGTGGCTACCAACAGAACCAGTCCACCTCGGTGAAAGATGCGGTACGGCGTTGACCATCCTAGGCGCGCATGCTGGGAGCGGACAATACGTTGGACAAAGAACCAGTTCACTCCGTACAAGATGATGGTACCGATGTAGACGAAGATATTGGCCGCGATGGCGAGTCCGATGTTCCTGGGATAGTTGGCCCATGCTATCCGCAGGGACATGGTGATGATTCTGATCTTGCAAAGACCTGCAATGTGTTAGCCGTGTGCATACTAGTCAATAGGACTGAAAGGACTTACCGAGTATAGCGCCATTGAAGATGAACTTGTGCCCGCGATGCTTGTTACCCTTGAAGATCTTGATGTGGATAACGCCAAAGATCAGGTAGAGTATGAGAAAGACAATGGCGAGAGGTACGTCAGGCACAATGGCAGGGGTTCCACCCAGGCCGGCATTGAGGGGCGCATATGGAGGGCCTCGACTGGCTTGCCCAGAAGCTCCAGACTGATCATGGTTAGTTGCGCGTAGAAGGAGGCTGGAATTGACATCACTCACTGGAGGTCCTTGGGTTCCTTGCTGCGACATCTTTGCCCGTTTGATGTTGGACGTGTGAAACGTTTGCTGCAGAGGAGGTTGGAGAGAACCAAAAAGCTCTACCTGGGAGGCGGGAACGAGGTGGTGTATATCAGGTTCTACTGCCACGCGACTGATGCAGTCTAAACGGTAGTATGCATCGCTTAGAGCAGAGCAGCGGCTGACCCAGATAAGCAAACTAGATGACGACTATGCAATAACCATACCATGTTCAATCCCATTGGATGGACGGTCGTTCCATACGACGGGCCCGGCCTATCCGCAGCCGTGCCTAGATGTGGCAGCACAAGGCCTCACTGGATTGGGGCTACCGGCTTCTGCGGTGAGTGGATACCTACCGCACCCGTGGTACGCGAGCGATCTTTCCGCAGATCTAACGTTTGCTATTCTCAACGCATAGTATGCTTTTTCTCATTCAGTCTCCTTTCTGCGGTGTATAGGTGTTCTTGCATCTTGAGGAATGTACAACATGTTTTCCATGACCAAGAACACTGCTTACATTGCGCCGCAGTCAACTGTGCCTCAATAAGGTGCCTTCATGTTGACGTTATCGACGGCTGACGGTAGTACCGGGTCTCCTCAGTGATGCCGGAGATCAGCAGAACGCAGTTCCTGAGTGGATGGTCGGCGAAAACGTCAAACGAGCACCGACCCAGATGAACCCAAACCGGGACAGGGCACTGCCTTGGGCACGGTTCTGAATGATGCGTCCATCGGGGGGTTTTGCAGAACAAAGGCCGACCTGCTTTTGCCCCGAAATAGACGTCGCATGTGAAAGCCTAGAGGAGGCTGAGAGATAAGGTGTCGCACTTGCATAAAGGAGCGAATCGAGCGTGTGTCAAGCTAGGGAAAAGGAGCAGTTGAGGTTGAGAATGGATATCTCGAGGTGTGGTGTGGCGGATGGCAGCTACCCCAGATTTTCGGAACGGTGAAACTGATCGGAATGATGCTGGAGCTCGACGTTGCGTGTGTCCAACCACAACGTTCAGCACATCGTAATCTCGGCCAATGCTTCCTCCAAACCCCGTCGTAGTTTCCGCAATTTCGTAGCCTTCGCCATGCCCCCCAAGACTAAACAACGCGCGGTCAAGTCCGCCGGCACAAAGTCCAAGAAAGCCATCCCACAGCCCTTCACCGCAGCCCCGGCTGAACTCGAGACGCTCCTGTCCACCTTCGACCGCTCGCTCGTATACATAACACATGTCGATGTGCATCCAGCCTGGTTCAAGCGGCGTATATTCGGCGTCCCCGTCCTCCTCAACACGGCCATAACCGCGCTCGTACTATGGCGCCTGTACGTCATCGGGCCTCACTACTGGGCCATCCTCATGTCCGTCATGGGAAACCACAATGAGACTACCATATACTGGGCAGGCACGCCTTGGGCAACTCTGCTATGGAGGGTAGGAAAGCGCATGGCAATGTTCATGCTGGACTTCCTACTTTTCCGGTTCGTGGCGCTCTGGCCGTTCACCTTCTTCATTGAGCAGCCAGGCAATCCCGTGAGCTGGCGGTGGAATGTGGGCTTTAGGGACGAGGAGGTATATGTGAGGGTCAGCAGAGGATGGGGAGCCAAGGACCTGCTTGGGGAGGCTGAAGGTGGAAGTGGGCGTGCAGGCGCGGATAATCCCTTCTTCAAGACCAGAGTTCTGCCCGCGGTTGACAAGACGAGGTTGAGGGAGAAGACGGGATATCTGTTGATGGATTCAGACTTCGACCTGGACTTCTTTGGCATGGTTGCTGCCACGCAACTGCTCGATCGCAAGGACATCACACTCGACCACCTCCGCAAATGCGTCTTCGTCTACGTCGGCGACCCTGAAGCAGAGAACGGACAATGGGCCGTCTGGGAATGCGCGAAGCTCGACGAAGGCTCGGAAACCGAAGCGAGGGACAAGGTCATACAGTTCAAGGACCGGCTCACAGCCATGGGCAAGGAGAGCTTGTTCTTCAGATGGGTCGAGCTCATCCAGTACGAAAGCAACGCTCCGGGTGGCTTCACGCAAGAGCGACAGATAGCTGCCGCCGAGAAGGTGAAGAAGATGTTCGAAGACGAAGGAGTGGACTTCGAGGTATTTGAAAAGGAGATTGGGGGTATGGATGGGTTGGCAGGTGCATAGGCTGGACCTAACGTCGAGTTTCAGGATAGACAAAAAGGAAGCATGATTGGGGTGCGTGAACGCGTTGATGAGATACCCAATTTTGTACATTTCGAAGATTTACATCTACTCGTAAAGTCATGCCTACGTAGCATAAAAGGTTATACATGATTCGTCTCGGACTCTCCGCTCAACTTCAGCCTCTACTCCTCAGCATCTTGCCCAATGATCCACCTAGTATCTTGGCTTCCTTGCTTCTCGATCTTGGTGTTGGACTCGCATGCCTCGACTCCCGTGTCTTAGACTCTATGGGAGAAGTTTCCCTGCGCCTCCGTACGGCAGTGCCCTTAGCCTCTGCGCTGCTGGAAGAGTTGAGCGTGTCGCTGCGTTTCCGAAGACGGCGGGTAGGACTCGAAGAGGAGGTGGTTTGCGGGTGTGAGTGGGACTGAGAAGTAGCATGTGGAGATACGGATGTAGATGTCGTTCTGCGTCTGCGCTTCTCTTCGGTATGTCTGGACTCTGGTATCCGCGCCGCTGCAGGGCTAGGAGTGCGTGTCCGTTCTTGTTCCCGTTGTTGATGTTCTTGTGTTTGTCTTTCCTGCTCGGCAATCACACTTCTCCTCTCCATGTCTTCCAATTCATCGATGGATACCTGCACCACCTTCTTCACTGGTGCAGCCTCTTCTCGACGTCTTCTTACAGGCACGTCACTCCTCGACGCAGCATACGCGTCTAGAAGTTTCTCAACCTCTTTGCGATTCGCATCTGTGCTGGCTAGACGGACAACTTCCAAGACGAGGAGGAAAGCGATAATGTAGCCGACGAAGAAGCCGGTCCTGGCCCAGAACTCTGGATTGATCAGGAACGAGAAGAGTTTAATTGTGGCGAGAAACATTTTGGCGTTTTGAGAACTGATCTTGCGTTGAACGTGGGAATGACCGAAGGATCGTAGTGTAGGCGCAAGCCAGATAGTGAGGTCGAACAGAAACGAGGGGCGGCGACAAAGAATGAGTGATAGTAAGCCTTCCGACCCCAAATTACGGCGTAAATACGGCGTCGTCGTCAACAAGAAGAGAATGTACTGTGTGCGGCCCGCGCTCGAAAGATAAGAATGTTGTTACACCGCACCGTCCGCAAGTTGCTAGACCTGCTTCACGTTGCTTTTACCTCCCTCGCGCAGCAGCGAGCCCCTCCACCTTTTAACGTCCTGTCAAGCCCCCACAGAGGGCGGCATACTGAGACACTTCGAGCCCACAAGGTACGCGTCCCAGGTGTTCCGCCCCTAAACCTTGCGAACGACACCCCAGAACCGGGAAACTATTAATGGTTGGAGGATTGGATGGGCGGCGCTTGAAACCAATCAGCATGTTTCAGCTGGGGTGATGCAAGGGTGTCTGAGTTAGCAGGTGTTTGAAGTCCGCAACACCATGCCGGATGCAGATGTGAACTTGTCTAGAAGCGAGGAGCGCGCGCCAATGATCTGGGGTGGCGGCGCGATTGTGTATCAGTACCCAGGCGACGGTTCGCGTTGGTCGCTCGTCATCGGAGTCTGGCCGAGCAATCTGCAAATGGTGGCTTGCGTAGGTTTTGAGTTGAGGGGCAGGCAGAGTTTGGAGAGTGCTCAGGTGGAAGCCCATACGTCACGTGCTGCGAGGACGCGCCGCTGCTCGCGGGGCAACAAGCTGCTACCTAGGTAGCCTTTCGACATCACTGATACATCCAACAACAGCCGCATTGCGTATCGCATAACGAGCACTATAGTATATCGCATTCGCGAAATGCGATACTCTGCTGTCTGACGACCACCCCAGAATATATTCCTCGTTGTTCCTTGTCGACGCTGCCCAGGTGTTCACTCATGCCCTGACCTATGTCGATTAATCGTCGATTACATGACGGCATACTTCTATTACACAGCGTCAGTAGATACAAGATCAGGTACTACTTCTACTCCCATGTAACGGCAGTATCAACCATGTGAGACGCGTTGCTGGATGGTCCACCAACTATCGACGCTCAACAGCGAGAACAGCTTTCAAAGAAGGGAGTAATCCTGTCGTTTAGAGTGATGTGCTAGGCAAAGGCTTCGACTACGCGCGCTATACTGGCGTAGACAAGGTAAGTAGGGCTATCACCAGGTCGCTGTTGAGTAAACACTGGGCTCCACCTTTCACGTTGAGTTTGAAGCTGAGAGACCCCGCCTGCGCGCTCGAAGTTACAAGTACAGGCTTGATCATTACGGCTGAAGCCAAAGCGTGTGAAGAAAGGCTACGCCGGGAATTGGAGAAGGAAGAGGAAGAAGCCCGAGAACTGCAGGCCAAGCTTGAACAGAATAGACAACGCGCTACTCGAGGCTGATGCCAGATAGGTGGAACTATCCAAAAAGATGCGAAGCAGATGTCTTAGTCCTTCATTCCGTCTCGATCACAAAAGCATCTTAAAGCCGAAGTTGAGGTATGCGATAAATTTCTTCTTATGCAATGATCAAGGATCAGTCGATAAACCAACATGACCCTTGCTACTCACACGCGATATCCAAGACGCTATCATAATAATACAATCGTGGCGTATCCAACTCCTGTTTCAAACATGCGGCCTTAATAGACAAGACGCCTTCGCTGAATCAATGCGACAAAAGGAAAGTAATGAATGACCGTGACAAAAGCAATTCCTTGCCGTCACCTGCCCCCAGGCAGAATCTCGTCTTCAAACATGCTGTGATCCCAGCCCTTCTCCTCCATAAGTTTGGCCGCCTCGTCGCTAATCCAGTGGCTTTCCCTCATGGTGCTCCCAGCTTTGATAGTCTGGCTGGCACTGTAATTAACGGCCTGCGCCTCTTCGAAACCAAAGAACACACTCCACATGGTGGCGGCAATCCAAGAAAAGAAGGACGATATTGGTACCCACCAGCCTTGAACGAAGGTCCGGTAGATGACTGTGGGTATGACAAAGGGGAACTTGGGAGCCTTCATGTTGACGCTGAACGGGTGGGGCGACGAGTAAGCATACATCGGCTGGCAGTACATCTCGCTGTGAGACTAGTCAGTAACATTCCTGTACGCGTAACGGCAGAACAGATGCAACATACCAAGCAATCTCTTCACTTATCCACCAAGTGAAAAGGATTATCAAGAAGATACTCAAGCCTGTGAGCCCGCCCCACGCTCTCCCCCAACTGTTCGATGTCTGGCGCAGGGTCTTCAATTGTTGCTGCCAAAACAGACTTTTCCACCATCTCAACATGGAAAAGTTCTGGACATGATCGTCTATCGCGCAAGGGCATGCACGACTCACCACTTTGACTTTTTCGCCATTCTCGCCCTCTTCTACGTGCTCGACTTGGTCTTCGACGCGCTTCATGCCGCGGCTTGCGTCGCGAATGCTGGTCCGCGCTGCGCGAAGCCGGTCGTTCATGCGGTGGAGATGTAACAGTTCTTGCTGTCGCTGGCGCTCTGCCTCGTTACGAGGAGTCTCGGTCGGTAGCTGAAGGCCTTGAAGAGTGTCTTCGTCTATTTGGCTTTCACCTGACGGAGCGATGAGATCCTCGAGTGAGTTGATGGTCGAATCGCCGAAGTCGGCTGATGGCCGTCTGCCTTGAGATTTGGCTTCGTCTACGAGAGCCTGCAATGCAGACTTTGGAAGTTGAGGGCGAACAGGCTCTACGGACATGGCTTCGGATGGCTCTTCGGCCTTCTCAGACGGTCTTTGCTTGCGCGGACTGCCTTTCTTGGGTGAAAGTGAACGCGATCTGGACGCCACGGCAGGTCTTTGTACTGTACGCGGGCCTGGTGTATCGACCCAAGCACCAGTCACCACTGGCGTCTTTGGGTTCAGGGCAGGTCGCTCTTTCGGCATTGGTGTAGCTTCCACATGCTCGGTGCTTGCCGCAGCTTCCCTGGATTCAGTGTGCTCTTGCCGCACGATCGAGGTCGCTGCTGCCGCATCAGGAACCTCGGCAGAGACAGGCGTCTCCTCCACAGAGGCGGGTTTGCTTTCAGATTGCGTAGTCTCGGTCAGCACAGTCTGCGGTGCGCTGTCGAGCGGTGCCGGGGGCGCAGATTCCGGTCTGGATGGTGCTGCCTGTCTCGGGCTTGGTGTGTTGGATACTCTCGCGAGCCGCCGCAATAGATCCTGTGAGTCTTCTCTTCGATTCGGTATGCGTCTTGGAGGGACAGGCTGGGCCGTGGCGACTACTTCGCGATCTACTGTAGCTATGTTCTCAGCACTCTTGTACATGGCAACCGGCGGATCTTCCATGCCGATGCCCGTGACCGGTTGCGCCTTCCCAATGGACTGCCACGAATGAGTCCGCGTGCGCAGTCTCCGCTTGGGCGAAGGAGCTGGCTGTGTCACCTGATCTGTTATTCTCGCGCTGCTATCTACGGTGTCTACCGTCCGTATAGAAGACGTCCGCGGGCGCGATTGTTCGGGCGACCCTTGGCGCATTCTCTCCAGCCGGGCAGTGGCTGCCTGCTCCTTGACACTCTGCATCTCTCTCTGCCGTATATCGTCTAACACAGTGTTCCGTGGTATGTAAGGCGTGGATGCGATCATAGAGGCCTCGTTGAGCTCGAACGTAAGGTCCCACTCTTGCGACTGGTCGTTGCGTGGTGTGCCCTTGTGCGAGAGCGGGCTGTCTTCGACTGAGCGACGCGGCACGTTTGCATGTGCTTCATCGTAGTGGTCGTGTATTGTGTCGTCGGCTCGCTCGGGTGTCTGCTGCTGCTCTTCCTCGTACGTGATGGTACGCATCCAGTTCCGGTTGCTCCTGCTCTTCCTCCCCCATGTAGCTGGCGCGTGTATCGCCGGGTCGCTCCTCGCGCTCCCGGTGCTGCTGGGCGGGCTCTCAAATTTGACATGGCCATCCGCCCCAGCTACCGCGTTGTTCCTCTCCAGGTTGTCCAGAGTCAGCCCGACGCGTGGGTGCGTGCGTGCCTTCCGGAAAGCCTGCGGTCTGCTCCCCAGCGCCTGGTTCAGCCGCCGCTCGTCGCGCGCATTCTGGATCATGCGCTTCTCGAATTCGTCCTCGGCATCGTTTTCGAGATCGCTCAGCGCAGACCCGACGGAAGCTGCATCCTGCACGTCTTCCTGGGCGTATCTCTGCTCGTCCATCCCTGCGCTTCCATTGGCGCTGCGGGTGGTGGTCGGCCGCTGGAGGTGGGCGTAGCGGGTGTTGATAACGTTGGCCGACGGCGGGGGAAGGGTTTGGAGGGGCTGGCGCGTCGTCATTTCCGGGCAGCCGTCCTGTCGTGATGGTGCATAGTAGTGTGAGCTGCGCGGAAGCTGAATCTATGCGTGGCTAAGTTATGTTGCGGCGGGATTGCAGCGGTAAGCGCATTGGCTTGTGCAGTTGTTGTCAACTCGACGCGTCCCGACTTTCACTAGGAACGTGCACCACAGATCGCTGCAGGGATCTTATCGTCTATCTTGCCCAGGTGAGCATGCTTAGCCGACTCGACGTAGTTATATTGTAGTCAACGCTCGTCATTAGGCATTATAACATTATGCTTCGTATCATCATGCAGCCCTACGGCTCCTGGTCGTCTATGGCTGCGCATCTCTTCTTCACCATCTCCAAATCAGTATTGCCCTGCTCGTCCCTCCATGCACGCAGTACCTCCTCACGCATCACCCTCCGTGGCGCTCGCTTGCCAGTAAACAGCTCGAACTGAGCGAATGCCTGCTCGGGGATAAAGTCTAGACCGTCCATGTACGTCCATAGCTTCTTTGGCGCGTCGCGCACTTGCTGCGACAGTGGTGTATTGAGCGTCTTGTATGCCGTCTCCATCACGACACCGCCAGTCGGACTCTCCATCCACTGTGGAGGTAGCGAAAACTGCGCTGCTGGGCCCCCATCTATCGGATCCGTGGGTATGCACGAAATGATGATAGTAGGCTCCCGGAGATGCTCCGGCCAGCACTCATCGCGCGATTTCAATATCGTCAAGTTCGGTCGCATCTGCCGCATCTTCCGTGAGCTGACTTGGTCCACTGAGCTCGAGGCGAGCCGCGAGAAGTGCTCTACGAGACTCTCGGCTCTCTTGTAAGTCCGGTTGAAAATGGCAATATTCATTACACCCAATTGCAACAGCGCGTAAACAGCTGCCCTCGCCATACCGCCAGCCCCAATAATGAGTCCGCACGTTGACGGCCGTACCGCGTTAGCTGGAGAGAGACCACGTCGTACGCAGGACCGGATCCCAATCCATTCAGTGTTGTCTCCATAGAGAGCTTGGACAGGCCCAGACTGGTTGCGCTCATGAAAGAGTTCGAGGTCGCTTGGGATGCTGCCATCGTCCTTTCTCCGACGTACAGGTATAACCGTGTTGACAGCGCCAATCGCTCGGGCATGTTGACTCAGTGAGTCTACCAGCGCCATTACCTCCATCTTGAAGGGCTGTATGACAATGGACCCACCGAAGTTCGGCTTGCGTACAAGCTCCTGGAGACGATTCACAGTCGGGCTCTCGATGCGACTGAAAACGTGTGGCATTCCGCAAGCATTGTACGCTGCATTGTGCATCGCTGGCGATACGCTGTATCCTAGGCGCACACCAATGATGTACATTTGCATGGGGTCGAATGTGAATGAATTGTAGAGGGCTTGTGTCACTTCTTTAGCAGTAAGCCAAGAATCGCGTGGGTACTGTGCTATTGACGCAGTATCGTCAGCCTCGTCCCTTTTCGAGGCCGCAACAACAGGCGTAAAATGTTGGTTGAAGCATACGGAGCGTCGACCAGCTCGTCCTGTATTATAACAAATCAAAGGGATCTGGGCATCCTGCGCTGCCATTCGACGACTGAAGCTGCGAACTGAGACATCGTCATCAATGGAATGAGCTGGCCGAGTAAATCGAACGACGGAACACCCAACACGTACGGCCTTTTCGTACTGTGCCACCCAAGAATGATCCTCCCATGGCTTGTCGGCATGTAGATGTCCGATCATCTTGGTTGTACCACGAGAGTTGATGACGTCCGCAAGCGCGCCAGGGTCCAGCGACAAGTCGATAGTCGCGTACTCAGGGACCAGGCGCAAACCATG
Source organism: Alternaria hordeiaustralica (assembly GCF_023758085.1). Classification (NCBI taxonomy): domain Eukaryota; kingdom Fungi; phylum Ascomycota; class Dothideomycetes; order Pleosporales; family Pleosporaceae; genus Alternaria; species Alternaria hordeiaustralica. The sequence continues at coordinate 1,760,714 of NW_026056773.1, read as the reverse complement.
ATGTATGTATTCCAGATAGAGTGTTCGGCTGCCATCCGAGGTAGAAGTAGGCAGCACATGGTATATGATCGGTACCACTGTGCTTCTGCGTACTTTCGACACACAAGCGCTAACATCGTCCATGAGGGTGGCCATGGGACGTTGTTGACTCAAATCAAGGGTGATCTCAAAGGCGTCAGCGCCAACTTCTAGGCTCTGAACGTCGGCGTCTGGAGCAAGTATGTCTTGCAGCGATACCTGCACGGCACAAGTGTATTTCCGAAGCTCGGTTGCTACATCGGACAGCGGATAACCAGGTTCTAGTGGTGGAATGGACGCCCCAACCGACTCATCCGGAAGCTCGGGAGTCGTTATAAGCGACAAGTACTTGAGGAAGGTCCTCTGCGCCCTCTTCAGTGTGAGAAATGCTGGAGCCATGGTCTGGTCATCTGACGTGTCAACGTTCCCGGCTTTGGCTTCGGATATGTTGTAAAACTCGTAATTAGAGCAGCGCCGTAGCATAGGTGCGGTAAAGGCGAACATGTCATTGAGTCTCTGCATGTCAGGCCGGCCCAGGTAGCTATGCAGGCTAGGAAGATCGCGCAGTACATGTACTACGGGATGTGTCCGACCGAAGTCTTGTATCAAGGTTTGCCCATTCCGCTCCAGAGAGACACCATTGCAGACAAGTATCGCGTCGTGGTCATGCTCATGAAGAAGACCTCTTAGCAGTTCTTCTTGTCGCAAATTATAGTTGGCCGCACCGAATTGCTTGCGGTATTTGGCAGTAGAAAAGCCCGTTGTGTCTTGGAACATGTCATCAATATCGACAACGCGCCTCCGGCATGCCATCGAGGCAATGACAGCCAGGGTGGACTTGCCAGTTCCTGGCATACCGAGAAGCACGATGGAGGCATCCTTCTTGAACGTGCGGCGGCGATAACTCGCAGGAGGGGCGGGGGTGGGGGCAGCGAGAGGAGTGGAGCGGGTACCGAACATTGCGGAGGCTGTCGCTGGTCAGTATGCGACCGATCAAGGTACGGGTTATTTTCCTACACATGTCGCCCACACTGAGCTTCCGCCTCTGACGGGATCCACCAGTCCTGGATGGAGCGGCCTCCCCTGAAATTGGCCTATTGTGCCGGCGGTAGAAGTCACTGGTGGCTCCATCGTCCTCGCCCAAGGACGCAAAGACGCGTTTCCCAACCACCACAGAAGCCATAGTCGAGACCTCCAGGATGCGCAAGACTTATTTCAGGTACCCCTTGGCCCCCGGATCCGGTATCTGGTGTTCGGGAAGTGTGCTGTAGTTCCGGTGATCCCAGGGACAAAAGGTGAGGTGCGCTGTATATTGCTGAGCCGGGTGTGTTTGCGACCTCTATGTATATGCATGGTAAGGCCGTAAACACACAAAGAACCCCAGTCAGCCTGGGGAGTAGGGGAAGAGGTTGTAAGAAGGACAACGATTACATTTACGCGACGCCATGTCGCGATGGTGGTTGGGTACTGGCGCAGGCTACTTGTGTGCGAGGAGCACTCGCACATTGCAAGTTCCGGATAAGCTATCTTCCCCCTCTTTTGCGCCTTCCCGACTTCGCCTGGACACGCGACAACTTTGCACTCCCTTAACGTGCCTTGAGGGCGTACGAAAAAACTATCCGCGGGTCAATTATTACTCACACATGATAGATCCCCGGCCTTGCAGCTGATGAGCTCCGCGGCGCAGGTGGACAGTTCAAACGGTGGGTTGGCGGCGCCTGCCACCGAGCTTTGCCGCGTTTACTCATAATACCGCAGAAAACAAATCCGCGAACCATGCGAAGACGTCATTGGCAATTTTGTCACCCGAGATTAGTTTCGGCACCTGCTCACTCGCTGTCTTTTCGTCCGAATAAGGCTCATGCCTGCCCAAGCCCAGGCAAAGCGCCGTTCCGCACCCCAGCCGGAGGAGAAGCCTGCCAAACGAACCCGAGTATCACGAGCATGTGACCAGTGCCGTGTCGCCCGTGAGAAGTGCGACGGAGTACAGCCAACGTGCTCCACTTGCTCAGGAACGTCGAGAGAATGCTCGTACACTGCAAATCCCAAGAAAAGAGGTATCCAACCTGGCTACATTCGCACTCTTGAGCTAGCACTTGCCTATTTGTTCCAGCGAGACTCTGAAAATGAGACAGCTCTCCATGAGAAGCTGGCGCAAGAAGGAGCATCTTCACTACTATTGGGTCGTGGTGACTCGAAAGAGGCAAACAAGCTGCACAGACGATGGCGGAAAGCGAAATTTTACACCGAGGTGGATAAGCTACTATCTGGAGGAGAACCTTCGCGTCATGAACAATCGACTGGAATTTCACCTCATACCAGTGATGACGACTCCGGAGCAGATGAGTCTGTAGCTGCACATGCTAGCCATACCCAGGATCGCAGCGCCTACCTACAGGAGCATGTCGAGCATGCAAATCTCGATCAGCTTATGGCAGCGTCATCTGAACCAATATTGGGAGACAGCTGGAAGCTTATAGAGGTCTACTTCACCAACGTACAATCCTGGCTTCCAATCTGCGAGAAGCATGACATCTTGAAGACTGCCTACGACCTCCCTGTTCAGGGCATTCCAAGTGTATCTGGTCAGCCTGGATCTGGCTTGTTCGCTGAACTATGGAGCGTGCTGGCGGTGGGATCACTTTACGGAACAGCCATGACGTGTAATCCGTTGGACTCTTCATCAGTAAAGCCCAGGAAACTATACGAGCACGCCAAGTCGCTCGTACCCAGTGAACTGGATCGCCTCGACATTGGCCACATCAAAGCCCTTCTCAATTTGGTTGTCTTTAACATGTTGCGAATACATACTGGAGATGCCTGGTTGCTTGTTGGATCTGCCTCAAGGGTCCTGGAAAGTGTAGACCAGGTGACGCTGATGAGTAATCCCAGAGGCAAGCATGTTTATTTTGGTTGCTTTCTGCTCGATAGCATGCTAGCACTTCAACTCAAACGGCGTCCGCATTTCCGAAGAAGCGACTTCGTACACCTTGGAACCATTGATGAAGACGGTCTGGAAGAGTGGCAACCATGGTCTGGCTTTCAGGATCCCTCACACGCAGGAAGGCGAGCCCCGTTACTCTCTCTCAGCATTTACAACAGTCTTGTCGACCTTGTCGACGTACTCATTAGCATCGAAGATACAACGTCACAGTATCTTTACAAAGATGCGGTCGAGCATCTCGAAAGATGGAGAGCGCTGATGCCTATGAAATTAGCTCACATATGTTCCGACAATACTTTCGCGATTTTGACACCACCGGCCGTCTTACTGTTAACGACGTATCATTGCGCCTCTTTCGCATGCACTCCGTCTGACAGAAGCCTCCACCGGCTGTTGGATGTGCTAGACCATTGCTTCGAACATGCTTCCTCTCAATGCCTACCACCAGCAATCCGGTGTCTGATAGACGTTGTCAATAGGCATGCAGCTCGCATTGTCCTGCATGACGTATACCACATGCGGCTACAAAGACTGCAGGAAAAGGTCATAGCCTATTTTGACGTGCCGAATCATTTGCAAGTGCCGGAGAGCTCGGTCATGCCTTTCAGACAGCATATAAACGATGCCCATATGGTAACTCCGGATCCAGGACAATCGATGTGTTCAAACACACGTCCTATAGCTCAGCCGGTGGCAGTCCCTCAACATACGCTGCATCCGGGCTCTACTCCGTCTCAATTCGATCCTCGCTGCCCAGAGCCTACCAGCGATCTGGAGAGCTTTTTCGACGAATTGGCGTCACTGGATAGCACAACTAGGTCGAATTCCCAACCACAATTCATGCAAAACCTTGGCTTCGGTCCAGAAGCGAGCATGGCCGACTTGTTCAGCGAATACACACCCATGCAGTCTTCGAATTTCATCCCTCGCGAGGACACCACGCCGACACATCTGGATCAATATAACTTCTACGATGCCAGCTGAACTCAGCTGTCCAGTTGCACTGTCAGACTGCCATAAATTTCAGTCTTCCGCCCTCGATCTCGTCTTGTCTTCCACCACTCGATGTCGAACATATATAGTATGTAGCGGCATTCATCCGATCTCTGGACTGTATCCCGCAGATGGACGTGGAAGTAAGATTTACTCTTTGAAGTCCCTGCACCCGAAGTACTCTTCCAAGGAAATATCACTGTATTCCATATTCCCCGGGCTAGTATGACGAAGCGATTAATGGAGACAACCTTCACGGCCTTTCTCAACTCTCTTATCGCCATGACGCTTGGAAGAACGAAGATGCGTTGTGGTATCCAACGACAGCACCGGATAGGATGCCTTCCGGCCTATGGGTTTACTCAAAGGCGAGAAGACGAGATTGCCCTCGGGCTGGCTGCCGCTAAGTAGGAGACGTTCCTGCATTTCGGATTTGCGAAGGGGTTGTTCGGGGGAGGCTCAATGTGCAATGCTCAGGCCACCGACGAGGCTGCACAGCCAAGCAGTGGAATTTTGAAACAAGAGGCTACGGACCATTTAGTCCTCCGACCGACCGAACTTCGAAACAAGCTGCTGACAATAATTGGCATGGATATAATTGTCATCTGGGTGATTCCAGATAGACGAGTTTCTCGATATCTCCTTGGTACATCAAAGCGAGGCGCAGCACGAACGGAGCAATGCCCTACTCGAGTATGAGTCGATACGGCGCAGAACAACGAAATAGGAGGACATGTCGCATCGTGTAATGTACTGCAATTCTGGCTAGAAATGCTAAGAGTCGCCTTGTCCTAAAGTAAGACTTGCCGGCAGCACAGTCCACGATGCCTAGAAAAAGTGGTACGGAGGTCCGCGCCGTCAGCTTATGCGAGCTAACCTACCACTCCTCTCAGATCAGGGTCCTGACTATACAAACTTGTATGGGTACCTGAATTCACCGCTAGGGCTCGATGTTCAGGGAAAATGGACAGGGGTCTGTATAGACGAGTACGGAGTCGCTTGGAACAACGAGACGACATTGGTGTGAGACGCGTCTTGGTAGCGCGTAGCAGTCTTATTCGTGATCTTCGGTTAAAATGATACTCCGGGCTTGGAGGAGGGTGCAGGGTCATCGGTGAAAATTTGCCGTGATGTTCTTTGTTGTTGTAACATACGGGCCAATGTCGGTTTGATTAGAAATGGATTTGTATTACTTAGAAAGACGGTTGAGGGAGAGATCTCGAGATCGATGTCGTCATGCATCGTTGCTTGAATCTTGGTGATACCTTGGAGTGATGCTTGGCTATGACATTCACGGTTGCGCGAGAGGTTTAATTCATACTGTCGACGCGTGTTGCTTGTAAAAGCATGCGACTGTGCCACCAGCACCGGCTCCGGCATGTTGACCAGTGGTGGGTTGAGAAAATAACAAACAAGGCTGTGTGAAGAGACGCGCAATGGTTCCTTAGCCACATGGCGTGTCCGCCCGATCTGCTGTAGGAATGTTCGATGCTTGCATCGTATGCCCAAGAAACGGAGTTAGGTACGCGCCCCAGACCTTCGAGACGAGCTCGATTGGGTCATGGTGTCGTCTGCCAAGCTACTGGTGCATGCTTACCCCACACTTTCCGGATCGAGCGGCGCATGCTTGTTGCACTTCACCTCAGCCCAGCGTCCTGGGTCTAGAAACAACGCGGACTCTCTCAATCGATTTCTGACAGCCAGTCTACCAAGCTTGACCAGGAAGTCGCAAGCACTACTGTAAAAGAGCGGCCGCTATGGGTACCGTCGTTGGCAGAAAACCTCCAAAGAGCAAGAGCTGGTAGAGAGTGAATACACACGGGTGATCAACAGCCTCAACGTCGCTATTACATGCCACCCAAGTGCATGCGGAGAACGCTAGCCGCTTGTTGGTCGCATCTATGTACGGCTTCAGCTGTGTCATAGCTCCACTTGTGCGATGACTTGGCAAACTCTTTCCCGTTGTCACTGGGCAACATCGCGAGCTACAAGCTTCGCCCTGGAAGGCCGTGCTACGAAAGGAGGCCTTATTGGCCAGCATGGGGTGCGGAAAGAACTGGCCGGTGGCGTTTGTTCGAGATGTGCTTGGAAGAGCAAATGCCAACCTTGCTGAGGCCCGGCGGAACAATTGGTCTGTGGCTATGTGCATGGGTGGCATAGTACTTATTGTCCAGCTTCCCCTCTTGTTGTGTACCATCTGGACAATCATCCACCTCATACTACCTCCTCTCGTGATATCCTAGTATCATCAGGTCGGCCTGTCATCAACATGCTCAAGCAACTCTCCGTCCTCGCCCTTGCGGGCTTCGCACTTGCTCAGAACGAGACTGTCCCTGATCTCGCTGCCGCCTTGAACTCCACCGACGAGCTCTCCACCCTCCAATCGGTCATTCCCGCAGGTGTACTCGAGTCTTTGGCTGGTCTCACCAACATCACCATTCTCGCACCCTCCAACAGTGCTTTCGGAAAGATCGACAATGAGACACTTTCCAGTCTCACTTCCAACGAGGGCCTCCTCACCGCCCTGCTACAGTACCACGTGCTCAACGGTACATTCAGGTCGACCGACATCACCAACACTAGCACCTTCGTTCCTACAGCGTTGACCAACCCAATGTTCACCAATGTCACTGGAGGTCAGGTCGTCGAGGCAATTGCCATGGATGACAGCGTAATGTTCTACAGTGGTCTGCTCGCCAACTCAACTGTTACAACAGCCGTATGTGCTCTTCTCTAATTTTGTCTTTTGCTTAGCTAACAAACGCAGGATGTTAACTTCACTGGTGGTGTGATCCACATCATCGATAGTGTCCTGACTCTACCTGAGAACACTGCCGACACCCTTTCTGCCGCCGACCTTGTTGCCCTCCGCGGAGCCATCAACGCGACCGACTTGTTTGACACCGTCAACAACACCCCGAACATCACCATCTTCGCACCCAACAACGAGGCTTTCCAGAACATTGGCTCTGCTCTCGGTAACCTAAGCACTGAGGACGCTGCCAGCATCCTTACCTACCACGTCATCGCCGGCACCATTGGCTACTCTTCTACCCTCGAGAACGGTACCAATCTCACCACTGCCAACGGCGAGCAACTCACCATCACTATTGGTGAGGGCGGTATCTTCGTGAACAACGCTCGTGTCGTCGCTTCCGACATCCTCATTGCCAACGGTGTTGTTCACGTCATCGACGAGGTCCTCAACCCCTCCAACGCGACCATTGCCGACTCCACCTCTGACGAGGGAGAGCCAGCATTCGAGGGCGCAACTCCCGTCTCTGATGTTCCCTTCACCAGTGGCCAGCCCACTCCCACCACCAGCATCGGCGAAGACGCTAGCGATGCTGCTGACCCCACCAGCACTCCTTCCAACACTGACAACGCTGCCCCCAGGCAGACTGGTGCCATTGGCATGAGCGCGCTGCTCGGCGCTGCTGCAGTTTACTTCTTGTAAGCGTATACAGGTTCGCAAATTGTGTAAGGCTTGTTGTGTGAATGATATCCATAGGGGGTTTCTTGTAAGGGACGATCTTTATGGAGTAATGTAATATACCTCAGCGAATTACTCGCTCATCCAGTCACGTTATTAGACATGAAATCGAGATTCATTTTACTCTTCGTAGCTAATTGCGGAAGTATGGTAGTTCGCGCATCCGATATCCAAATGTGACTCTACGTAGATTGCGTACATCTTCTTCGTTGGCTAGTGATCTTAGTTGTCGATAAGTGGTGTTCGCGTCATAGTCGATGAATCTGCCGAGACATCGGTCTCTAGCACTGTGCGACGGCTTTTGAGTCCGAGTCTCACAGCTCGATGTCACCGTATCATGTCTGCTCTAGATTAATCGCTCCATGTGACTGCGTTTCAGGTCGGCAGACTTACCCGGTGGCACACCACCCTTATTTGAGATAATGACGTTGTACAATACATCGCGCACAATGGATAATGGCATCTGGTGCACAAAATCCTATGTTACTAAGCACAACACGCCTCAGTCCGACCGAAAAGCAAGGTGACCACGGCAAATGCCCAATTACGCGTGTCTTTGCGCAAGAGCTTTCTTCAACTTGTTAACAGAGAGCCTCGCGCGCAAAGACGGGAAGACCCCTTCATCGCATCGTCCCTGCTCACTTGGTCTGTTGCGAACTGTGCCACAAACCAGCGTTCAAGCCACCGCACCGGCTGCCCCATTAAAACAGTTTCGGCACGTTCGGTGTCCATAATCCTCCGAGCTTAAGAACCGCTCGGGTAAGGGTTCAAACGCTAAATCTTCACGACATTTTAGTGCCGCTTTCCACGGCTACTGCATCTGGTAGTTTCGGCCACACCTTTGGGGTGTTCTCCAGTTTCGCGTTCTTATCGCCATGCCACCTGGGCAGTGTCGGATTCCCAGTGCGTCGCGATCATATCGAAGACAAATGCCAGGCTGTATACTTAACATATCGCCTGCCGCAAACGAAGCAAAACCAGGTGCCTGCATGCGATGTTACTATCCGGGTACCTGTCTGAACCGGTGTTTGACTCGTATTAGACATGGGAATATACACGGAGTTTTCTAGAAACTCAAATCACAACGCTTCTCTTCGAACATCCAGCTGTGGGGGGAAAATAGCGCTCAAATTGGAAGGATTGTCGAAATTTCGAAGGGAGGTGGTATCGATCCTGCTGGCACGGACGCCGTAGAAAACCCTATGCACCAAGACTCTGATCATCAACGAAACCCCGCAAGACATCGCGTTATCTCGATGTCGACGCTCTCTCGCTGTGAGTGCATATCTTACCAGAAAAAGCGACGGATAGCGATAATCAGCTCTCCACAAAGCGGACGAATATGCAGGTTCTCGCGGCGTCCGAGCTTTCGATTGGCGAAAGGAACCGCAGATTGCCCAGAAGTGGATCGCCAAACCAGGGCCGCGGTCGTTCCGAGATCCGTTCGACCCTTTTACAGTTCTCCAGCCTCCACATCGCAAATGCAGAATGCACCTGGGCATCATGATCTTCGGCAGATCACAGAGAACACCCATCTCCAGCCCTTGCGCGGCGAGAGCGTCGTACGATATCGTGAGGTGGACGCTGCGGAGGGCCGTTGCATGGTCGCATAACTACCTAGGTACAACGGCACAACAGTGACCAAGAAAATATTTCTCGTTCCTGGTCCCACTATCTGTCATTACCCGCGAGAGCGAGAGCACAATTCTATACCCGCGGCTTCGGTGGCGCTAAGTCCTCGCCAACCCGACGGAGGATTTGCAATCTCCAGAAACAGCCGAAGGAACCTACCTGTCGTATCGTAGTGCTGTCGCCATGATTCACTCGTGGCGTACATGCATTTCTCTGATTGACCCGCTGACCTCGTCCGCTGTGGGCTTTACCATCTCGGCGTCTTTCTTGGGAGCTAATTGCAGGGTAGTCCGTGGGTTTGTGACGGCATCATGCTGGGTTGCCGCCCGTGCGGAGCGCATGTCTGGGTGCGTCGTACGGGATATATGAGTGTTGCAGGGTAGGTCGCGGCGCTGGAACATTGCGCGCCGTCTTACACGCGTCTGGTCCAAATTTTTCGTCGGTTTTGTGTTGTACTGTTCTTGGGCTTATTGATGCGACATCTGTTCCCGTATTGTCGAGACTGGCACTCGTTCCTTTGTCATTCTCTTCAATAGCCGCAGTGTTGTTCAGGAACGCGCGATAATCATGTTCCGTTTATCAAGATCCTGGAAGGATAAAGGGGAGAAGCACCAGGTCGATGTGTAAGTTTGATCGAATCGACCGCGCGCCACACATACGTTCTGAAGGAGTCAAGGCCGTTCATGGCCATCACGATTCACAGGGTCTTTTCAGGCCCCCGTTTCAGACTTTGCGGGTGGTTCGGTATTCGAAGTAGCTTCAACCTCATTCACTGACTGTTTTTAGATATGAGCCGTCTCGACCGAGATCCGTTAGTGTGTCGACAGACCGATCCTCCACCGCGTCCAGAACGGTTGTAGTTCCAAAGGCCGCTATACGTTCATCAACTCGATATACCGATGCCGAGATTCCCATCCGGAGCATACATAAAGATGCGGCGTATGATGCCTGGGCTGTACCTCGCCTGACGAAAACTCCGTGGGAGCTCGAACGAGGCAGGAGGAACTCAACGCGCAGACGCTCAAGGCCTATTTACCAATTCCCGGCGCATATTTTCAAGAAGCTTCCGAGGGAAGTGTACGACTGCATTCTTGCCCAATTGAATATGATCTATCAGGACCGCAACCAAGCTTGTGGATCATGTTATCTTGGAGATCTCCACAGCCTGTCATTGACGAGCCGCGCATGGGATAAGGCTGCGAGTGCTGTCATGTACAGCAAAGTCCTGGTTCTCACCAATGAAGAGCATGGAGGGCTTCCGAAGCTCAAGACAAAAGGCACAAGCCGACTAAAGTTGTTACGGAGGACACTTCGCGAGAATTCTGGACTATCTCGGCGTGTACTGGAATTGCACATGTCTGATTTTCAGTCGCTTTACGAGAACGCAACCATTGAACGAGAAGAGATCGTGGATCTTGCAGCTTCGTTGGTTATGGCTTGTCCGCGTTTGGAACGCTTAGTCGGATTTCATGTCCACTTCTCACAAGCCTTTGACCGATTGTCGCACGCGCTGTCTACAAGACCAAATCTCAGGGAAAGAGCGTGGATGTTGACCAATGCGGATGGAGACGCCGGAGCAGATGACGAAGACGACGAGACAGTAAGAGGCAACTATATCGCCGAATGTGACCCGACCGAACGCTTCCTCAACCTGAGCTCTCAACATTCCAATTTATCAACTCTGGTTCTGCATCAAGAGCAGGGCCAGTGTTTGACATATCTCAATTTCCGAGCTGTGGTTGGAACTTTCAGAAACTCTCCACATCTGCAAAATCTGGCGATCTCTGGACTCGCGGCGCACTCGTTTACCAACATAGTTAGTAATGTCCATGTACGAACTGTATGTGAGACAAATACTGACTTCGTACACTCATCTTTAGGCTTTGAACGCTATACCACCAAACTTACAGTCACTGCGCCTTGAAAACCTCCCCGGCGTCACGGAGAAAGGTATTCAGCGCCTTGCTACCTCACGGCAGGCCGTCTCGATCCAGAAACTGACGCTTGTGGACTTGGAAATTGAAAGCATACTCACGATAGCGGACATTCTTTCTCCACATCTTGCCAGCTTGAAGGAGTTCTCGCTCGTCCAAACCAGAGCGCCAATATTATCGAGGCGAAATTTCGATCCTGTGTTCGACTCGCCATCACTCCAATACATCCACTGGGAAATACGCTCCGAGGCCTCCCCGTTGCCTTCATTCATTTCACCCAGATCTGCGGAGCTACCAGAATCACTACCATTCCCTTTCCCTAACGTTGAACCGATATGCTGCCACGCCACATCTCTGCTTGCAGCAAGTATCCAGGCCAACGGCTTTCCAATGCTACGTCGCATTCGCATGCCTCACGACCCTCAAGGGGTCATACAATCGCTTTGTAAACCTCTTGCGACAGCACTACTTCCGTCCGATACGTCCAAGATTGCGACCGCTTCACGCATCTCCACTTCGGACGGATTTTCCATCGTGTTGGAAGAGCCTGTCGCGGATTCTCCAAATAAATACAGAGCGTCCATCTATGGGGTGACATCAGCGTTACGTGTAGACTCTGTAGTCGGCTCCCCGACCTTCGAACCGAGCCATACAGATGTCGCCCTCACACCGATGCGATCGCGTCTCGCAGCACAATCAAGAATTCTTGCCGCAAGGAAGGATGCTGCCATGACAATATGTGTGTCCAGCCCCGACGGTGAGATCAAAGTGAACAAGGTCATTGGTAACCATGTCGGCTACGTGGGCAGCAAAATCACGTACGATCTGAAGGCTGATAATGAAACGGCGGGGCGAACTGAATGGATCACAGGGATGAATGACTTGGTCGGCAACGCTGGGAAAGAGAACCAGGATATATCCGAAAGCAGTCGAAGAGGTTGTGGACATCCTATCGGTAGCGGAGGGGGCAATGTAGTGGGGGTTGAGGATCTTTTCTGAGTCGCGCGTTTCCTCTGTCGAATCGTCTCCTTTGTTCTCAATCGTTCGCAGATGTGCTGCAATGTCTTTTCGGTCCTAGAACACCCGGTGTGTTCAGCTTAGTCCAAATAATTTCTAATGCAGACTTAGCCAGCGCATCCCGTGGGCAGCGCTTTTATGCAATGCATCATGATCAAACATGTTCACCAACCGATGAGCATTATGAGTACAGGGATGTCGGCAATGAAGGCCGAAGTGTGCTCGATCAAAGACTCGGGCCGAACAACCATCATGAACGCGCAGTTGCTGATGGTGCACCTGAGTTGACCTGGAGCCAATCGGAATCATGCCAACCCTTGCGCAAGCACTCTGTTTCTGACAGCCATGAAAGAGTGGGCCCGGCTCGCGATGCGCGGGTGGTATTGCGAGATGGGATTTGATTTGCGCATGCCGGCGACAGCACATGCATGGGATACTGCAGTCCTTGACATCCCCATGCAACCGAAGTTCAGCTCCAGAGTCATCCATCGGTACGTCCACCGGGTGATGCTATAGGCAAGCTCGTACAAAGTCGCTTGTGCATGGCTGCATGCGCTCAGCCTGAATGGGCATTTCCCACGAACTTGCTGATGATTGATGCTCGGTGGTCGGGCGTCGCATGCTCATTGGGGACGTTTCCAAAGTCTGGTTGTGGCTAAAAGCGTCTAACATCTGAGAAGGAACGCTAGCCCAAGTGGGGAGATACCTATCGAGAATTGCTATCCGCTATGCCCTACAATGTTTCGTAGGATTATCCCCATGTGAACGCAATGGAGTCTGGTTTATGAGAATGTTCGTTTGCATACGGGGCCTTTGAAATACAGCTCGTTCTAGCCATCTGCACAAAGATCCATTTCCACCCGGTAATACCTGGGTAAAATGTTAGTTGTAGCCCAAACCTCCCAAACAGCAAAAGCATCCAAGAAATGTTAAATCCCGACAGAATGGTCAGTCGAAGCTAGAGCATAGTGGGACAATGGCTGCACGCTCAGGATACAGAGACGGGAATATACTTGGCTAGGCCATTGCGGCTTCCGCGGAGAGGATGCCTCACAAAAGCCAGCGCTGTCGCTCTTTGCCCGCTGCATCCGCTCTGCTCAAGCCACGATAACACAAGAGTTCCTAACGCTCAGTGAGGAATACCTTCCCAATACCAACATCTTCGAAAGACCCATATATCGCAAGTGGGTCGCTTTTACACGGCAGAAGCCGTGTTCCCCACGCGTGCCCTTCGAATTGCCGGGACCAGTAAGGTGCAAAGCTGCACGTAGATATGCCGTTCTTGGGTATAGAGCACAGCGCCCGTCTCTCGATATTTTCACTAATACTTTAACAGTCATCTCCGCAATCGAGAGGGATGCGCTATAGCCATGGACATGAGTAAGAATCGAACCACAATCATCTACCGACTCGAGTAGACTCTCGATCACGAATGCCGTTTGCCATAGTGAAGTTCCTAGCGGGATCGCCCGTGTAAAGAGTCGAGATGTTCCACCGATCGCCACACCGGTTTGATTCTTCCGGTCTAGCCTTGGCATCACATTGATCAGAGTGGGTACAGAAGAGCCACAAGAGCCACATGGCTGGAAGCCGATAGTGGAGTTTGGCGCTAGATTGCTTTCCGCGGACTCGAAGGAGAGTTATTTGGAAGGCCTGGCGCTGCTAGGGCCGGGTTCGGATACTTTCAGGCAATCGTGCACTTGCTGCTTATATTCAAGTATGTTCCATTTTCGTTTGTATCGTTCCTTTCCGATTCCCAATTACTACACTCCCCAGGCCTTACTCCCGGACATTTGATTACAAGACATGATTACCCAAAGACGGCTTTTCGCGGACAGCGGCCCTGCGATGTGACCAACGCCCCAAGATACGTGAAGGATACGCCGATTGCGACCAAGAGATGCGAAGATGAACTTCACCAAGAACCCGATGATGGACTAAACTCCGAAAGAATAACATGAACAACCCAAAACGCTGCAAGAATATCATGCTACCGGCTTGATCGGGATATGCCCCTCCAGTTGCGGCATAATCTCGAGGATCTTTGGATCGACAGTCCAGTTGTTCAGGTCGGCGATGGTACTCTCAAAAAGTGGTGTCATACGGGTGTAGCCGGATTCAATGTCCCAGTAATGGCACGCATCGTCCGCGTATGGCCATGTGATACCGATCAATCCAACGAGATGTACAACTGGATATTCCTGGGGATGCGCATACAGCAGCTGGCGTACTTGAGGCCTGTAGGATGGTCAGTAAGAATCAGAAGATTTGAAGAGCCGGCGAACGTACCAGGGAACAAGGTCAATGAGCATATCGTACGGTGACGTCTCCTGCTTTCCTGCGGGTGGCATCAACCACTCCGGACTTGCGTTCACGTTCTCCACACTGGGCCATATGAGGAACTGCAGAAGGATTAGCTCCGACTTCGTGCCGTGCGAAACATTACTTACGCGCATCAATTTAGTCAAAAGCCATGTAGACGCAAGTCTGACTGGCAGAGGGGACGAGGGAAGCAGCCTGTTGACTGTTCTGGAACACCACGTCGAGACTGGCTGCGCATCCTGAGGGTCCAAGAAGCCCAGCAAAAGAGTATCGACATCGATCTCCGATCTTCCAAATATCTGGGGCTCGCTCCACCCATTCGCGAGCTGATCTCGTTTGGTCCTCCGATAGAACGCGCAATCGAAGCCGAATTTGTTGAGGGCATTCGCCGCAGCCTCGAGGCTGAGTGGAGAGGGGTTCGCGGCCACAGTCACGTCGACGGGATTGTCGTGGGAATAGGCCAGCGAAGACTGGCTCTGTTCTCTTTCTTCACGGGAAGAACCGCCGTACGATGAGCCGGCCAAGGGGTGCGTGTGACCAGGAAAGGGCTCGCTACTGCTTGGAGTTCCAAACGAATCGGCGTCTGCAAGGGCAGGTGTTGGACCCAGAGACTCCTTTTCTTCAGTCAGCAACAGGCCATGAGTGGTTGAAGCGAAACGTACCGAAAGCGCTTTCTTGACCTCCTCAGCTGAATGGTGTGCGAAACCATTCTTCTCCAGCTCGGACGCCCAGTTTGCAGCCGATGCACGATCCGGTGCCATTGCCAGCAGCGACACGACGGACTTCATATCATCCAACTCCTTGGCTAACCGCCTGACATGGGCCCGCAGTTGAGTTGTCGTTTTGCCATCTTCGGCGACATCGTAGACACATGTGAGGTTCTTGGATTGGCAAGTGTTGCACTTGGGCCTCACGCCGTCGCACTGCGCATGTGTCAGTGTGCCTGTGGCATACGCGCACAACGGGTACGTACCTTGGACTTGCGCTTCCTGCAGCTTTCACATGCTATCGATGTGATCTTCCCGCGGGGCGTCCGCAACGCATACGTGCCGGCAATGGGAGACGAATGCTGCCCCCGAGCATTGGCAAGGGCGCCTCCAAGTCCCTGTTTGGGCGCCAGCGGGGCTTTGTGATTTGCAGCGGCGGACGCTGCCAGCGGGCGAATCACGAGGTTGGTTTGGTTGGTGTCGAGGTGGAGGGGCACCTGGCTTTCGTCCCACTCGGAGGGCTCCTGACTGATGAAGTGTCAGCAAAACTCAAAATCCGCGTCAAAATGGCAGAAGCAGCTGGCGATGCATCCCGACGGTCGCGCATCTGGCTTGCGCACATCGTTGCGTAGACTCGCATCGATATGCGCGCCGTCCATGGTGGTTTGGACCCCGCGCCAGCAGCCCGAATTCAACAGCCCCGAAACCAGTGCCGAAGGAAATCCTTGGAAGCGCAGCAATGCACGGGTCATCCTGACGCCGCAACGGGCAGGTATATCAAATTACCGTCGTGATAGCCAGGAGACCCTAAACGGAGCACATATTCTCCGTCGCCAATACGACATGCCGATATGCACAGCCACGGGCGGTCGTAAGACGACTTGCAGATCCTTTCCCCGGGGATCATCGCTCGAGCAATAGCTTGAGCAATCTCTCACGATTCCCAGGTATTTCTTGGCATCTCCGGATCGTACCGGTGCTTCGAAACGTGCTCTGTGTCTCTGGTGGATGATGGGGATTGGAGCCTGCCGCGAGCTCAGAGGGACGTCGTCGACTCATCGTACTGCAAGGCCATCCACCACCTTCCAGGTACTGGTTCGGCCTTTTGAGGAGTGGTAACGGAGTGCGAGGTGGGCGAAAGATGGGTCCGGTCCGGGTCCAGAGACGGGGTCGATTGCTATCGTGTGTATGCTGGTGGGGATAGTCTGCTAAGACTGACATACTCACATTTGGATTCCCTGAGCTTGTCCTACGGCTTCCGAGGCACGACGCATCAAGCGAGGATTTGCGCTACCTTGCGGAAGTCCTTCTAAAGTGTCAGGCAAGCTGCCACTGCCATACCAGTAGTTCAATCCTGCGGTATATGTTAGTGGGGGGATCAAGAGCTGGACATGATGCCGACCTACCAGGAGACGAATTCGATGATTGTGCCGGCATGAATGCGAGCATATCTCAGGGCGGAGTTATCAACAAAAGGAGCTATGTCGGAGTAAGGTGGTGGTGGAGGGAAGGATTTGCTTCTGCAAAATTCACATGGAAGATCCGCAATGCATATCGGGCATTAACTTTGTATATCCTCTACTAGAGCACTGAGCCTGAGGTTCATTAGTGCCCGGCGAACTCCTGTGCGGAACTGCTGACACGCACATAGAACTGGGACGAAGTTTCAAAAGCGTCGCCCATCTAAACACCAGCTTTCGGATGCAGCTGGATCTAGTGTTTTAGCGCACCACACAGCAACGACCGCGGGGAAATCGGGTTAGCGGACGGCACTGTTAGACTAGGCTAGAACGGCCGCTCCTACGAGATGCTGGCAAAGGCATGCGAAACCGAACGCGGACATGCGACCCCATGATACTATGTCATGAAGTTTTCGACTGGTATGAGTCGCTCTCCATCTGATTGAACAGAGATCTGTAAACCGCAAGTAGCCTCAGTACGCCATGCGCGCGATCAAGGTTGCTATGTGGAATCGGACCCTTTTTCTTGGTGTAAACATAGGTACGGTTAGATCACGCCTGTCGATCATCACTTTGCATGCTCACTGGTGCAGTGACGTGCGGCAGATCGTCTCAAATCAACTTTCAACGAAGTTCCAGGCCTCCATAGCTTAGTATCCCGTATGGT
Source organism: Alternaria hordeiaustralica (assembly GCF_023758085.1). Taxonomy (NCBI): domain Eukaryota; kingdom Fungi; phylum Ascomycota; class Dothideomycetes; order Pleosporales; family Pleosporaceae; genus Alternaria; species Alternaria hordeiaustralica. Next base: position 1,743,527 of record NW_026056773.1, on the reverse strand, counting down.
CTCAACCTAACATGGACGCTTGTTGGAATGTCGCTAGGAACACGTAGAATCTAAGCAGCGCGACGCCCTTGACCCAAGCCGGTGTGGTAATATCTAGTCGGACCGATAGCCACCAAAGCTTGCTGGACGCGCTGCCGCGTTGAAGCGCCCAACCGGGATCCGCCATGAGAAAAACGCAGTATGCTTAGACCATCAAGGATGGTAGGGTGTGACGTAGTTTTTAAGTTTACGAATGTCGGCTTCATGTGCCCTCTCGACGCCCGGACGTTAAGACCAACACGGTCAAGTAGCTTTTGCCAGGGTCAATAGTCAGGCAGCTGGGCAGGAACATTCTCCCGCACGCGCATTAGAGTGCAGAACGCCACCACGAAGCCACGCCACGCTCATATGCCTTTCTTTCTTCTATCCAAGTCGGATGGCATACCTCCGTGCAGCGAGGTAAGCAAAGCGGCGGGTATAGTGCTTCTTCCACTGCGCCTCCCGCCGGCATACGCACGAGAAAGAACTCCCGTGATCTTCTTTCCACTAGCTGGATGCTCGACTTCGACGCATAGTGGGTTATAGACAGACTACGCGGGGATACGGCGTCGAGGCTGAAACTTTCCACAACATTGCCTATGTCAAGCTGTACGGGACGCCGTCTAAGTCGATGCTATTGTAGTGGTACCTTACCTCCAAACCTGTTCCTGACCCTTTTTCAATTGTCATCAAGCAATTATTCTAAGTCGGCCCAAACTTAGCCCAAGAGGGTATTCTTACCCTAAGACGGAGCACGAGGCTTTTCAACTAGCTCCACACCATGAACGGGTACGGGGAAGACTTCGCAGTCGCTTCCTTAGATACATGGCTCTAACCACGTCTGATTGGTATCCCGATCGCATCTATGACCTAACGCCAACTCACCGAGCATTCCACCGTGCAGTGTGCAACCACGTGCTACACATCTCGGTGAGCAGAAACTACAATCAAACCCATTATTGAAGTGTAGCTGCGGTACGAAAGACTATTGAAGCCCATCTCCCTTCTGAAGCTTATGATGTTTCCCAAGTAAGCACTTTCCCTAGTCATGTTTGACCAATATCTCTCTCTGTGTTGATCGTGTCTGGATGATGTATTCTGCCCGGGCAGATATTCTGCCTCTCCCAAAAAGGAAATTGGACGCGCCTTCCAAGCTCGATCAGCAACCTTTTGCGAGGTACTCTTAGACCATCACACCGAGATTTGCTCATCGAACTCCGTCTGTAACCTTGGGCTATGAAGTCTCGAGTACACAGGGATCGCAGAGTTTACGGCTTCTTGCGGACCTGCGCTAGACTTTGCGGCCTTGGAGTCTCAGACGTCTCAGACTACTATGGGCTCTACTGCTGCCCATTCACCCATTGAACCGTGATCAGACCCTGGCCGAGGATCTTCACAACTTGGTAATGCTTCAATCTATCCCAGAGCTAGATCATAGGTTCTAGATGTGAGAGTTGTCTCACTGGTAGGTCATTCTCTACTTGCGTACTTTCAAGACCTGAAATTTTTCCATCTGTTCTTGATCGCTGCTGAGGAGACATGAAGTCGCAAGGATAACTGGGGGCTGGTTAGAGAATAGAAGTTGAGGGCATAGTTCAGGGCCGGCTAGGTGTGCTGTGGTGTTCCCCGGTGTGGCCGGTCTTCGCCGGTAAATGACGTTAGGCAACATAAATCCGTGGATTGGTACGTTGATTTGGAACAGATGGCTCGCACATATGGCAGAACTAGAAAGCTTACTTTGCAAGCGTCGAAGAGGCGTAGAAGAGAATTGTACGGAGGATATCGATCGAGGTCCAGACCTGACTTCATCTCAGTCCCCTGCTGTCGGTTCTCCATCTTGTCCCGGTAGTCTGGCACACGCTATATCAGGGTCTCTACCGTTTCGTGCCTTCAGCACGTCAGTGGCTACGGAAGCCACGCCGACGTTCGCGATTGGTTCGGAACTTCGTCCAATCTAGCCACAGGGTCATCCAAACCCCGAAGATCTTCGGTGACATACGTGAATAGCGCACACAATGAAGTGTTTGAAAACGTGGCTAGCAGAGCTATCAGATCAAGTACGCTTCGGGTAACGTACTCATTCATTGCACCCGTTCCGTCCAACAACATGATGAGTACCGAAGCTCGGCTATGTTGAATATCATTTCCTGCAGGGTCAATCGTACGACTTTCATGCACCCTTTGCTCATAGGTAGCGCAAAGTTTATCTCACCTGGATTTCTCCTTTACCTAGCTACACTACGGTGTACAGTGTAGAACATTTAGTCGTACTCTGCGGTTCTGGAGAAGAGACTTGCGACTTTTGATGCCTTTGTCATAGCCTTCAGCCGAACACATAGCCCGTGTTTGCATTTCCACATAGTGGACACTTTTCTTCTTTGTACCTTACAAAGTCTTTAAGAATATTTTAATGCACCTTATTAATTTTGCTAAAGGCTAGTCTAGTTAATAGTTACTATCTTACTACTTTTAGCTACGCTACCTAACTTATACTACGTAATCTATCTTTAATAATAACTTACTAACTTACTCTAAAGTCTATATAGTAGTACTAAGTTATCTATTATTTACTTATAGTAATTTATAAAATTTTAGAGAAAGTAAGTTTATATAAAAGAGAGAGAAAAAAACTAATTATAAGTAGTATTACGTAGTACTATAATTACTATAATTTTAGTTTTTTTCTTAGCCTTTTAACTTAAAGTAATAGCTTAAAGTAAACTATTAGTATTAGATAATAATAAAGCTTTTATTTATAACTTACTTAAAACGCTACTCTACTATAGCGCTAAAGTATTATAAAATAATATTTAAACTTTTTATAAGTTTATAAGTATTTTTTATATTATTTAAATTAAGAGCTTAGTATTATTAGCTTATAGCTCTAAAAGTACTAGCTTAAATATAACTTTAGCTATTATAAAAGTGCTTAGAATTATAAAAGTTAGTATTAAAGTTAATATTATAGTATAAGTATTATATAAAAGAATAAAAAGAAATTAGTAGTATATAGCTTTATATACTATTATACTTAAAAATCTTTAACTTATTATAACTAAGAAACATTTTTTTAAAAGTTACTAGTATTTTTTTAACTAATAGTATCTTTCTAAATTATTAGCTTTATTAATAACTATAGTATTATAGTAATATACTAGATACTTTAGTAAATAATATTAAAGCTATTATAATTATACTATATACTAAAGTACTATTTTAAAAACTTAGTCTAACTAAGAACTAGACTATAGTCTAAGTTAAAGGCGTACTCTATTTTTTCTTCTTTATATCTAGATAAAGTATATATAAGCTATTATTTACTACTATAACCTATAAGTGTAATATATACTATACTTTCTATACTAATACGCCTAAGGCGTAGAAGTATCTTATATTCTACTACGCGATTATTAATTACTTAGATAGTTATTTAAATTTTAAATCTTTTTATAATATATAAATAATTCTAGCTTTTAATACTTTCTTTTATAAGTAAATTTATTAAAATATAAGCTCTTTGTTTATCTATAAATTATAAGAAGCTTAACTAATAGTCTTAGGCTAAAAGGCCTAATAATAAGCTATAAATAAAAAAAAATCTTAATAAATTATTAAAAAATACTTTTATAATAAGAACTATAAAACTCTATAAGCTTTTTTAAGTCTAAAAATATAGCTAAAGCTATAGAATTTAGTTATAGTAGTAAAAGAGAAATTTATAAATATACCTTAAGTTAAAATACTATTTTATTCTTTACTTTTTTCTTTTATACTCTATTACTTAGAACTCTAAGTTAGTACTTCTTCTTATTTTACTACTTTTACTAACTTTAAAGCTTTAAAATAACTATATTTAATAATATCTACTAGATTTTTCTCTTTACTAATACTTCTAGTAGTTCTAAAACTATATTAATAAATAGTATTAATTACTTAGCTAACTTTATTAATAAAGAGCTTTATAAGCTAAGCTTTTTTTATATAGTTAAGCTAAATAGTAATTTAGTAGTAGAAGTTACGCTAGTAGACGTAATTAATACTATTATATTTACTAATAGTAAGATATTCTAAGCTAAAGTTAACTACTTAAGAGCTTTTTATCTTCTAATAGTAGCTTTTATAAAACTCTAGAACGTAATTAAAATTAATAATAGTAATATTATACTAGTAAAGCTATATATTAGTTAATAAATTAATATAATTATAAAAATATAAAAAAGAATTAAGTTTAATATTAAAATATAGGTATAATAGTCTTAGGCTTTATCTAAGCTTAGACTAGAATAGAGAAAGTATAGGTAAAGTCTAGACTTACTACACAAACCTCTAGATTCTATATATAGCTTCTTAAGTTCTAAGCCTTATAATATTCTATTAATACTTAGTATATTTTAACTTTAAGGCTAGTTTATAATATTTATAAAGCTTTTTTTTTACGTACTATATATAAGTTTAGAGATAAACTAGCTAAGCTTAAGAAATAAAAATAGCTAAAGATATAACTTTATAAGTAATTCTAAACTAACTATAATAACTAACTTAAAACTACGTAGAAAACTACGCTTTATTTTAGATACTCTAGGTCTAGAATAAATACTTTACTTAACGCCTTAAGACTTTAAGTATATAGTTTAATACTATACTTTTTTTTAGTAATACTTTATAAAAGAGAAATACTACTTCTACTATAAAGGTACCTATTAGTAGTTTTAGCGCTAGTATAGACTTTTTATTTTTTTCTTCTTCTTTATATTAGACTAGTAACTACTAATTAATATAGAATGTAAGAGATAGTAGAGTAATAGTATATTATCTAGTAAGAATAGATAAATTATTACCTTTTAAGTAATAATTCTCTAGATCTACTTATACTTACGCTAGATTAGATTATATAATATTATTTAACTATCTAGAATATAAGTTTCTAATAATATCTTTCTTCTTAGCTCTAATTCTCTAGAGTTAGGTAGAATAGGTTATTCTAGGCTAAAGTAGGCTATCTTATAGATTATTATTATCTAGTAATTAAAGCGTACGTTAGTAGATATAAAATACGCTATCTTATAAGAAAGTTATTTTTTAGACTTACTTTTACCTTTATCTAGTAATTTTCTTACTTACTACTAAAATAGGTAATAATAAAATATTATAGTAAACACTACTACCTACGCTAGTAGCTAGCGTCTTAGTAGTATTATATTAAGATCTTTTAAATTTCTTAACTATTACTTCTATACTAACTAATAATAATTAGGTAAGTACTTCTAATTTTAATATTTTCTGCTAGTAGTCTAGATAGCCTATAATAGCCTATTATAGGCTATTATAGAGTATTATAGATTACTAAGATATAACTAAGCTAATATAATACTAGTAGATAACTATCTATATTACACTATTTATTCTACTTACGTTTACGCTTACTCTTAATAACTCTACCTTATTTAGCTTCTAGAAGACTTATTTAAGACTATTATAGTCTAGAATAGCCTACTATAAACTCTACTAATATTTTAAATACTTTTATAGAATATAGTAAGTAGGCTATAAACTCTTATTACTACTATATTATATTCTTCTCTACTAGTAGCGTTAAGTACTTTAGAAAAGTTAGCTATTACTTTATCTACCTACTAGATAAGAAAAAGATTCTAGAATACGCTAAGTATATTAGTCTTCTAAGTAGCTAGTTCTGCGTTATAAATAGTAAGATCTACTATTAGTCTAAGTACCTTAGGTGCTAGATTCTTAACTAAAATTACTATATAGTAAGTTATAATACTCTATAATAGGCTATTATAATCTATACTAACCTATTATATAGTTCTCTTAAGTAGAATTAGGTAATAGTTACTTTAATTACACTATTAGTAATTTTCTATAAAAGATTAATTAAGGTACTATTACTATCTATAACTATAACTTACTCTATTAAGTTAATAATTAGAGCGCCTAGATTATATCTTCTACTAATACTAATAGTACTAAGGTTTTAGCTCTAGCTTAGTAGATTAAATCTATTTATAATTATACTACTTAAGAAATTTAGAGCTTTACTAATAAACTTCTAAAGATAGCTATAGCCTTTAAGAAGATTATTAAGAAGTAAGTAGCTATTCTAGGCTATTATAAGCTATTCTAACTTCTAATAAGTAATATTATCTCTATATAGAGAAGCTCTTTCTTTATAATAGTAAAACTTATTATTATTAGTCTACTACGTTTTTAGTTTACTTCTTTACTTCTAGTTACTCTAAAGAGTTAGTTTTAGCTTCTAATTAAGTTTACATAGCTAAGTAAAAGCGCACCTTTAATAATATAATAGAGAATAGTTCTAAGAAGATAAGTCTTTTCTATACTAGGCTATTATAGGCTATTTTAATCTATAATAGTATATAGTTATTAATTCTAAGAAGGTTTAGCTTAAGAAGATTATATTAGATAAGACTACTAAAATCTGCACTCTTAAGAATAGTAGAGTTAATACTATCTAAAGTTAGAAAAGTGTCTTTACTAAGAAAATTAAGGTAGCTAACATAATTTATAATAATACTAAGAATAGGTAGAATACGCTGTAATAGGCTATTTTAGGTTATTCTAGTAGTATATAGCTTAATTTTAGAGTATTAGGTACTAGTTTAGGTATTTAGTAGTAAATCTAGTAGAAAAGTAGCCTTTAAGTGTAATATTTAGAACTCTTAGCTTATCTTAGGTTATTCTAACCTATAATAGGCTTTAATAGCTTATTCTCTAGCGTATACCTAGCTTAGTAAGAATTACTAAAGTTTTATAAAATCTATTTTCTAAGTAACTTATAGAAATATAATATTTTATCTTAAAGTCTAAGATTTATAGAAAACTAATAGAAGTAAAGTCTTATAACGTAGAATAGATTATAATAACTTATAATAGGTAGTATATAATTATTATAAGAATAGCTAAGGTAAGCTATTAGGCTATAGTACTATTAAACACTATATTAAAAAATCTAAATTAGAAAAAAACTAGTAAAGGTATACTTAGTTTTATTCTCTAAGTATTATTTTAACTTATCTCTCTTCTTTTTAGAAAGCTATCTATAGCTCTACTTAGGTTTTTTCTTTTTAAACTAATATTAGAGCTATATACTCTTATTATTCTAAAACTTCTATAGCGCCTCTACGCTAATCTCTAGTTTTAGTTTCTAAGAGTTCTTTTTATTAGAGTAGCTTTACTATTTAATAAGATACTTCTACTAATTATTTTTATTACGCCTTTAATCTAAGATTTAGTTAATATTATATATATTATTACTAAATCTATATATAGTATTAATACTCTGTATTAGTAGATATAATAATTATCTAGTTAGCTTATATAGTTCTAGAAGTAATGCGTAAAAGACTAGATAGACTACTTTTAGTTTAGGTATATTAATCTTAAATATAGATAGGCTAATCTAGGCTATTATACGTCTAGAGCCTATATACTTCTAATCTAGCTTCTTTTTTAGCCTAGTAGAATATATATACTAATTAGAAATTAAAACTTAATTCTCTACCTTAAATAGAAGAGGTATTTTCTTCTTATTAGTATATACTTTCTAATAGGTATTAGCTATAATAATTTTTTTCTTACACTTAGCTTATAAGCTAAGTACTTTTATAGTACTAGAGAGCTCTATAAAGCTTTTCTTATTACTCTAGGCTATACTAGGCTAGTCTACTTCTCTTAAGTCTATACTATAATAGGCTTAAAAGAGAGTTATACTAGTAGTTACGTAAATACTATTATTATACGCAAATTCTTTAATAGATATTTATAGAGCCTAGTTATTTTATTCTAGCGTATAGTAATACTATAGGTACTATTCTAGTATTTAGTTCTACTACTTAGTTTAACTATCTATCTAGAAGTAGAATATAGATATAAGAACTCTTCTAGAGTTTAAATAGTATTAAAAGGTATTCTAATGCTTTATATTTATTAGTAGGCCTCTATCTAAGATAATCTACTTTAGAATACTATGTAGGTAGATAATCTTACGTATCTAGGCCTAAGTAAGGTCTAAGCTATTCTAATTACCTCTTACTAGAATATAATAGGCTATCTTAGTAAGTCTATATATAATAACTAGTATTATATTATAGACTTAGCCTTATATAGTACTAGAGAGAAGCTCTATAATAAAATTTATAGTAGCTTTCTTCTAGAGTTAATCTAGAGAAGGTAGAGATTCTAGTAGGCTATATAGTTTATAGTAAGCTAGCGTTACTTTATAGTAAGCTAAGTAATTATAATAATACTTAGTAATGTTCTTTCTTATACTCTTCTAGGTATATTAATGTTAGAGCTTTTCTAATATACGTCTTACTCTAAAATATTCTACTAGTAGGTTATTATAGTACTCTATAAGTACCTTTAACTTACTTTCTATATTAGTAAGCTTTTAAAAGTAACTATAATTTATAATAAGTTCTAATAAGTTTATCTATTCTATATCTAAGTCTAATTCTTCTAAGAAGAATTTACTAGCCTTATTAGAGGTATTCTAATCTTCTATAGGCTTTTACTCTCTTAGTTTAGTTTAATTAACTTACTTAAACTTATTAAGCGCTTTACTTAATTTATTTAGTAGTTCTAATCTAGAACTAAACCTTATTAGCGTAGCTATAGCTAAGAAGGTCTTTTTACTTTTATTAAGAATAATATTTCTTATAGACTATATAAAGGCTTTATTATACTTTTAGACTAGCTTCTATAACTTAGCTATATAATTAAAGTAGCGTAATAGACTATCTACTAGATTAGTACTTCTAGAATAATAAATTAAGTTAAAATTATATTACGTAAGTACTAGATAAGACTAAACTTAATAATAGTTAAGAGCCTTAGTTTCTATAAACTACTTAAAGTTTATATAATTAGTAAAGATCTTAAAATAGATACTCTTAAAGTAATATTACTAATATTCTAAACTTTTAATAATAGCTAATAGTTCTTAGTTATATATATTATAATTATACTCTACTATAATAAGCTTACGTAAATAAAAGTTAACTAGGTACTAGTTATCTAGCTTAGGTAATTCTATAATATATTAGCTTAGAATACCTAATATTGTACTTCTAGATATATTAACTTTAATCTTTATCTTATAATCTCTTTTAAAGTAAGCTAAGATTAGTTTCTTTAAAAAAGAGTTCTTAAGCTTATAGAAAGCCTTTCTAGTAGCTTTACTAATATCTAGAGACTAGCTCTTCTCTCTCTATATAGCGTAGCTACCTCTAGCTACGTCTAGACTTTTCTAGGTTAAAATAGTTAATAGTAGAGCTAATTTAGAAAAACTAGTAATAAATTAGTAATAGTAGTTTATAAAGCTAATAAATACCTAAATATTATAAACTATACGTAGCTTAGGCTAATTCTAGATAGTCTTAATATAGTCTTAGTTAATCTTAATTCTATTAAGTATAATAATATATTTAAGGTACTTAGTGCGTTAAGTATACTACTTATACTTACTAAGCTTTAAATAAAGCTTAGTCTTGCGTAGTCTCTACAAGACTTTCTTAATATATACTTTATATTCTTTAAGAGTATTTAAGAAGATAAGAATATTATCTAGATAGATAATATATAATATATTAATTAAACTAATAAGAGTCTAGTTAATATATATCTAAAACTAGGTAGATACATTTATAAGGCTAAAAGGCATTATAGTATACTTAAAATAACTATATTAAGTATAAAATATAGTTTTCTACTTATCTCTTTTCTAGATATAAATTCTATAGTAAGTCTCTTATATATCTAGCTTAGTATAGTACTTAGCTTACGCTAAGTAGTCTAAAGACTTTATAATTAGAGGTAGTAGGTATCTATTCTTAATTATAATCTTATTTAAGCTATAATAGTTAATATATAGTCTTATAGAGCTATTCTTCTTCTTAATAAAGAGAATAAGTGCGCTAGCTAGTAATTTTAAGCGTCTTATTTACTCTTATACTATATACTCTTCTAGGTACTTTTTAAAAAGCTCTAACTTAGTTTAAGAAAGATTATATAATAGTATATATAGTAGATTTATTCTAGGTTCTAAGTTTAGAGCTAGGTCTTATAAGCTATACTTAGTAATAATTACTAAGTTCTTCTTAAAATAAATATTAATAAACTCTATATATAGTAGAGGTATATTGCTTATTTAAGCTAAGAATAGGTTATTCTAACCTACTACGCCTACTAAATAGATATATACGTTTATACTAGAATTACGTATACTTTTTTTAAATAATTAGATATTTTTTACTATAATCTTTTAAAAAGAGCTAACTTCTTTAGCTTTATTACCTCTAAAGAGTATATACTACAAAGCGTAGTTTAACTTAGAGTTATAGTAATTAATCTATAGTAATTCTAAATATATAGTATATCTATTTAGGTTAGATACTATAAATAGAATATACTATGTCTTTACGCAGCTCTATAAATTAGTAATAGTAACGTTTACTTTAGTTATTTTATAGATAGTAAGCTTTCTACTATTAACCTCTTCTATAAGAAGGTTAAATAAAGAATTAATAACTAATTCTTACTTTTTTACTAATATAGTAGAGATAAGGTTTAGTTATAAACTACTATTAATTATTACTTTTTTAGGCTTAGACATCTTAAGAGTAAACTTTACTATTAAGAGTTAGAATAAAGTAGGCTATAAGGCCTTATGTAGCGTTCTTATATTCTTATTCTTCTTATTTAAAGAGATATAGGTAGTAAAGTAGAAGATTAATTCTTTTGCCTCTAGTCTTTTTCTAACTTAGACTTATTAGTAGACTTACCTATAGTATTAAACTTATTAGCCTTTAGACATTTATTTTTATAATAACTAACTTTACTATATCTATAGTATATAATTTACTTTTTAAATGCGTTATTATTACCTAAACTACTTCTCTTTAACTTATTCTAAGCTAATTTAGTACGCTTAGCGTTTTTTAGAGGTTTACTAGTACTCTAAATATTAGATTAATTTTAGGTAGATTAAGACTTATTCTTCTTAAGTAGTTATAGCTTATTTTCTATAATATAAAACTTTTATTAGAAAATAAGATTAGTATATTCTTCTACTTATAGAAGTATAGAACGTTAGTTTATAGAGAGTAAGAGTAAGCTCTTTCTAATATTATTTTATAAGACTATAGTATACTCTAGTACTTATATATTTAGTATTTAGTCTAATCTAAGTTTCTTTTATAATAGCCTTATATAATCTAAAAAGTTTATAGAATTCTAATTACTACGCTGTATAGTACGCTTAAAGTAATTATAAGTATATTATTTACGCTCTTATAGAGAACTAAGTAAGTTTAATATAATATACTTAAGGTCTACCTATAATAGTGTCTAGGTAAAGTTCTAGTACTTCTCTAATATCTAATAAGTATACTATAGAGTCTTTAATAGCTTAGAGATATATATAGTACTAAAATCTACTTTCTATATTTTTATTATAAAGCTTTATAGTATATAAAGAAAGTATAACTTATAATTTTACTTCTAGTAATTATATTACGCTTAGTTAGTCTTTAAGAATAACTATAAAGGTTTAGATCTTAAAAGGCCTCTAGTAGAGAGAGTATTTTTTAAGTAAGTTATAGATAGTACTTTTATATTCTTCTTAAGAGTAGTTAAGTTATCTATAGTAACTCTAGCGTAAAGGTTCTATAACTTAGCTAGCTTAATACGCTTTAGTTAGAGAGTTCTCTAAGTATAAAGGCATTATAGCTCTTAGTTTAGAATAGCCTTTTCTAGAATATTCTAAGTCTTATTAGAAGTAAGAATATAATTTTATAGTAATAGTAGTAGAATTAGACTATTACTAATATTATTATTTATCTTAGATACAAAAGATATTAGCTTATATACTTTTTTCTTAATAGAAGTTAGTACTAATAAACTTATAGCTAATGCTACTATATTAGATAGTTTTATGTTATTATTAATATTTATTAGTATATAACTATTACTATAAGTATTATAAGTAGATATTATATAATATAGGCGTATTATAAGGTAAATAATTTAAATATTAGACTAGTAACTACTAATTAATATAGAATGTAAGAGATAGTAGAGTAATAGTATATTATCTAGTAAGAATAGATAAATTATTACCTTCTAGGTAATAATTCTCTAGATCTACTTATACTTGCGCTAGGTTAGGTTATATAACATTATCTAACTATCTAGAATATAGGTTTCTAACACTCTACTTATATATATAGATAAGCGTAGACCTTTTTAGATAAAAGAGCGCTTTAGAAGTAATAAAGTATACTTTTAAGTCTAGAAGATAATAATTAAGTATAAGCTAGTAATAGACTAAGAGTTTCTAGAGAATAGAAAGTTATAGTTTATATTTATTAACGCTAAACTATTATTTATAGTCTAGTAGTAGGTTACTCTATACTTTAAGATAGGTAAATATAGTACTTAGAATTTACTAAAGTTTCTTAACTATTTATTATTCTACTATAGTAATATTTATAGTAAAAAGTAAGCTTTAGTATACTTAAACTACTTACGCTAAAGAAAGCATTAGTTTTTTATAAAATTCTTTATTATTTTTAGCTAAACTTTAGTATAGGTAAGTAGACTTTACTAGACTAATAAGTATAAGCTAGGCTAGCTTTATAACACCTTAAATAATTATATAAAAAAAGTCTTTATAAACTAAAGTATATTACGCACTAACTATAATACTATAGTTCTTATATATAAGGCTATTATAGTTAACCTTAAGATAGTAGAAATAAAGTCTACTTAAAAGTCTTAGCTTTATTACTTTATACTTATAGTACTTTAGAGGTAGAACTATAATAGTAACGTTTATATAGTAAATATTAAAGTAGTAAGTACTATATCTAAAGGCTTTTATAGAGGTCTAGCTTCTAACTAAAAGAACTAAATTTCTATAGATATATTTAGTAAGCGTAAGATAGTAGATATCTATATATAGTATAGGTGCGTAGGCTACTATATAAGAGTATACTTAAATATAGCTATAATACGCTTTATTATAATATAATTAGTTAGTTTAGATAAAAAAGAAGTATATTTAAAAAACTAACTACTTCTAAAAAGAGTCTAGCTTAGAAGTAAACTATAGTTATATTAGTAAAAAAGTTACTAATACGTAGCCTTAATACTTACTTAGTTAATATTAGCTAGTTTATAGATAAAAGTCTATTTTTAGTATTTTTATTTTTAGAGAGCGCTAAGTAGGTATAAGTATTAGTTAACTTAGAGTATAAATATTTCTACGTAATTAATAAAGTAGTTACTAGAAAAGTAAGTACTTAATTTCTTAAATTAGCTTTATAGTTACTATACTAAGTAGTAAGTCTTTTATAAAACTTTATTATTTTATAGTTAGCTATAGTAAAGTATAATATTAATAGTTAGCTAACTTATTTTATTATCTATATAGTTCTAAACTTATATTATAATATTATTTTAAGTAAGCTATAAATACGCTAAAAGAGTATTATTCTTAATATTTTATAAAGCTTTCTTACTATAAGTTATACTAGAGAAATAGTAGTGTATAAGTATAATTAGGCTTTAGAGTAGCTAGAAATTATAATAATTAGTATTAAGAAAGTAGCTAAAGTAGTAGATTATAAAGCGTATATTTCTAGATATAAAAGCGCAGTTCTTATTATAAGTATCTATACTCTTACTTATACTTTACGTTAGTTCTATCTTTTATTAGAAAGTATTTAACTTTTTATAAAGCCTAAGCTAAGTAAATTACTACTTAAGTTATTTATATTTTATAACTTCTTTAATAAGAATAAAGCTAGTAGACTACTCTCTTACTAGAGCTACTTTAATTATTATATTAACTTATCTATAGATATATATAGCTATAAGTAAAATACACTATAAAGCCTTTTATATCTAATATTATATAACTAGCTACTAGAGCTACACGTATAGCTTATAGACCTACTTAATAAAAGATAAATCTAGACTAGCTTCTTTTCTACTAGATTACTAGTTCTTTTAGTAAAGAAGGCCTCTAGAGGTTAGCGCTTTTATATTAACTACTATAGTTTTAATAAAATTATAGTTATAGATTACTACTTACTACTTTTAATTAAGAAAACGCTATATATACTTTTAGAGACTTATTAGTTTACTAAAGTTAATATTTATACTATATTCTATAAGCTATATATAGCTAATAGTAATAAGGCAAAGATAGTGTTCTATATCTAATTTAGATTATTTAAGTAGCTTATTTACTCTTTTAGCTTAACTAGTATACTTATATTCTTTTAGTAGTATATTAATAGTATGCTAAAGAAAGTACTAGGTAATTTTATAATAGCGTACCTTAATAATATTTTAATCTACTCTAGAGAAAGTAGAGCTAACTACTTTACTAAAGTAAAATAAGTTCTAACTTTACTACGTAATACCTAACTTAACTTAAACTTTAAAAAAAGTGTATTTATAGTAAAGAAGATCTACTACCTTAGTTATATTATTAAGGTAAAGCGTACTATACATCTAGACTTAGATAAGCTCTAGATAGTCTAGAACTAGTAAGCGCTTATAATAGTAATAAGTATATATAGTTTTCTTAAATTTATAAACTTTTATTATAACTTTATTTTTAACTTCTTTAAAATAGCTACTTCTTTCTACTAACTTATAGAAAAAGCTACTTAGTTTAAATAAAGACTAGAGAAGAATTAGGCTTTCTAAATATTAAAGTCTATATTTATTATAAACTCTATTCTTTATTAGTAAAACTTTTCTTACTAAATAATTATTAAGATAAACTACTTAAGCGTTACTTTAGAAAGATGTCTTTTATAGTATATTAGAGGTATTTTATACTTAGTTACTTACTATTTAGTAGCTTTTATAAGTAAAAAATATAACTATATTATTTATAATAAGAAGTTACTTACTATAGTACGCTATCTTAAGATATAAGTAGCTAAGCTTACTAGTGTATATAAGCTTTTTAAAGTTCTTACTAACTATAAGAACTTAAAGTACTTTACTAGTATATAAAACCTTAGTAAGTAATAGTATTACTAGGTAGAGTATTTTTTTAAATTCTAGTATATATTATATTATTAGCCTAGGCGCTTTATAGTACGCTTTAATATATTAAGCTACTATAAGTAAGACTACGTAAAGAATTCTTACTAGTTAATACGCGTTATAATACTTATCTAGATCTTAGTAAATATAGTCTAGGTCTAAGTAGAGAATATACCTCTACTAGACTCTTTAGTATTTCTTAACTTCTATATATAAAGTTTATAAAACGCTATACTAGTAAAGAATTTTAGCTATATTAAGAAGTAAAGAGTAGTTTATCTAGGTATAAGAGCTTTTTTACTTAAAGCTAATATAACTTAGTAAATTAAAAACTACGCTATTAGCGTATATAATATACTACTTTAGAGAAGCGTTTTATAGCTACTAAATTAGAAGCTACTTACTATAATAGTAATTTAGAGAGCCTATAAGTTAGACCTAGTAAAGTATTTAAAAAAAAACGTTACTTTTTACTATATATACTAAAACTATTACTAAAATAGTATATTAAGTAATATTACGCGTTATATTAGAAATTACTACTACTATACTACTTACTTTTTTTAAAAAAAGTGCTAAAAGCTATTATAGCCTATTTTAGTAGTAAATAAGTACTAGTAGTAGATCTTAATAAACTTTATAATAGAACTACTAGCCTATAATAAAACTTTACTATAGTATCTTTTAGTTATTATAGATTACTTATTAAAATTTATTTAGTTAGAAGTAGTTTTTTTTATAGCTTTAAACTATATTACGTAGATATTCTATAACTACTAGTAGTATTTTTATAAATTTCTCTTAGCTCTTATTATAAACTATAGCTCTAACTAGTTAGAGGCTTTTTAGACTATCTTATATAAGCTTATAAAGATAGACTAGTACTTAACTACGTTATATCTATATTTCTGCACTAGTATATTTAATAAAGTAATAAAAGTAAACTAGCTACTTTTAATATTATACTATCTCTAGACTAATAGAGGTATAAAGCGCGTAAACTAAAAAGTATAGATAGTACTATATATAATAGTAAACTTTAAATAGACTAACTAGCCTAATTATCTTTTAGTATATTAACTTACCTTAAATAACTATAACTTAAGCGTTATAGAAGTTAGCCTAAATCTACTACTTAATAAATATATAGTAAAGATACTATAGTAGATTCTACTTTAAGAGAGGTCTATATATACTTCTAAAAGCTAAGCTATTTAGTTTATAAAGTACCTAAAGTCTAGGCTTAATCTAGTCTAAGCTATAATTATTTTTACTTAGTAGTAGTAATAAAAGACTATAAACTAGTTACGCTACTTTATAAAGTAATTTTAGATTAGTAATAAGGTATAGTTTTCTATACGTAATATTAAGATAAACTAGTCTAGTAAGAAATTAGACTAGCTCTAAGTAAAGTATACTATAATAGTAGTACTATTCTCTCTTATAGTTATTTTAAATCTACCTAGAAACTTATATAAGACTATCTATATAGATCTAGTAAAGTAGATAGTAGTAAATTCTCTACTAAGCTAGCTACTAATAAATATATAACTAGAGTCTATAGTAAACTTATATAAGAATAATAAGAATTTATATAAATAAATAGTAAAGAAAGTTTTATAAGTAAAAAACACTTCTAGTTAGAGCTAGTAGAAAGCCTTAGTAAAGTAGGCTAGCTATATTACACTAATATAAGTTAACTTACTTAAACTTTCTAAAACTAAGGCGCTAGATTATTTTAAAGCTAAATATAGAGACGTGTATTTTTATAATAGACTAGTGCGTTATAATAAAAAAAAAAAAAGTATATAATAAATTTAGCTTTAGGCCTATAATAAAGAAGTTAATTTAATAGCTTTTAGTTTATACTATCTAGTATATACTATAAATCTTAAGAATAGTAACTTTATAGATACTATATAGATCTAGACTAGAGGTATATAAAGTCTACTTAGTTATTCTCTATTTTATAATAGATCTACTTATTAAAAAAACTACTACTTATATTAAACTACTTATTAGGCTCTAGAATCTTCTTCTTAATCTTAAGAAATTTCTACTCTAGCTACTATTATAAGTTCTCTTTAAGTAGAATTAGATTCTTTTTAAGTAAAGAAAGCTCTTTCTTAGATAGATATAGCTTTTAGATATAGCTAAAGCTCTAAAAAAATAGCTCTAGAATAAGTTAGTCTTTAATATAGTAGTATATAGAATAGTTATTATATAGTAGTAGAAGAGTTTCTTACTTAATAAAGCTTTAGCGTAAAGTATTACTACTAAAAGTTAATAATAGTAAAATCTAGAAAAGATAAGCTTCTAATTTAGCTTTAAACTTAGAGTTAAATATAAGCTAGCTAAATAATATTAAAATATAGCGCTAAAGTTAGTTAAAGATAGAAAAGTTAGTAGATAAAGTAGAGTTTAGAGCTAGTCTAGAGTTACTAAGCTACTTAGTAAAATTCTCTATTAGCTTATTCTAGTTCTACTTAATATTTTTATAAGCTTTAGTACTATAGTAAACTATATCTATATAAAGCGCTAGAGAATTCTACGTAGAGATAAGTACTAAAGTACTATATCTAAAAGTACTATGCTACTTATATATAGTAGAGAAAGCTTATATACTTAAGTTTAGAAAAAAAATAGCACTAGACTAAATATTAATATAATAGTAACTATAGTAGATAGTATTTTTAGTAGTTTAGAGGTAGTTATAAAAAAAGTTAGTATAGTAGTTAGTATAGCGCGTAGAGACTTTATACTTCTTATTATCTAAGTTATATTTATTCTTAGGCTAGTTATTAATTTAGTAGACTTAGTAGTAGAAACTAAAGCTACTTAGAGGTAGATAGTCTACTTAGTAGTAGTACTTTAAGAGTATACTAAGTAAAAGTTAGTTCTAATAAAAGTTAATATATAGATAGTATAAAGAAAGTTAGAGCTTATACTATAATCTTACTAAATATATTCTTCTACTACTAAAACTAACTACTAATAACGTTTAAAGCACTACTAATAAAATATATAAAATTATTTAAATTATTTAAGCTATAACTAGATACTATAAAAATAACTATATTTCTTTAAGAGAAATTAAATAAAAATATCTAGTTATTAGATAAGTATAAAGCCTTATACTAGTATTAAGTAGAGAGTTTATAAGAAGTAGCTAAACTAGAGTCTTACTTAGCTATAGTAAGAGTTAATTTAAAGTAGTAGTAGAGAATATAAAAGTATAGTATAAACTTTAGTATAGTTCTAGTTATAAGCTATATAGTACTATACGTTTTTAAATCTATAATATAAGTATTTCTATACTTAGTACTTTACTTAATATAGTAGTTCTAATTATAGAATACATAGTATAGCTTAGAGTTAATAGAAAACTTAAGTATATATAAAGCGCACTTTACTTTATAATAGCTATAGAAAAAATATAAAAAGCTTAGAAGAAGTTAGCTTATAGTCTAGACTTTTAAAAGAATCTAAATAGAATAAACTAGCACTAGGCTTATACTTATACTTTCTAAACTAAAAGAGTAGCGTAATATATAAAATATATAGATAATTTTTAGAGTTAGCTTTAGTAAAGTTAAAGTTATTAGAGTTACTTTTAACTTTATACTAGTTTATATAGCGCTACTTACTTTATTATATATTAGTTAAAGTATAGTTTAGACTTAATTAGAGCTCTTACTTTAGAGTTATAAAAAAAGCTATATTTAGAGAGACTATATTAGAAAAAATTTCTTAAGTTTTAGTTCTAGTAATTACCTAAGTTCTGCCTAGCAAAACTACTATTATTCTACCTCTTCTACACTATTCTATATTAACTATAAGGTTCTAGCCTACTCTAAATTATAAGCCTTTACTCTAGCTTATTTATTGCGCGCTTATATTAGTTTTACTAGTTCTTACTTAAATACGCAAATTACTAACATTCTACCTAGTAAAACTAGCGCTATTCTAACTATTCTAAACCTTCTATATTAACTATAAGGTTCTAGCCTACTCTAAATTACGAGTCTTTACTCTAGCTTGCCTATTACGCGCCTATATTAGTTCTAGTAGTACTTAACTAAACTTGCAAATTGCTTATATTCTGCTTAGTAAAACTATTATAGTTCTAGGTATTCTACTACTAAGTATAATATTACTTCTACCTTTTTAAAAATGTATATATTATTTTCTCTTTAATATATTATAAGACTTGTAGAGTTATATTTGTATTTTAGTATAGTTATACTTCTTTATCTATGTAATTACGCTATAGCTTTACGTAAGTATAACTTAACTATATAGCTCTATATACGCCTTTCTATATATATTAGTAAGGCTTCTACTACCTTCTACGTTAGTAAGTAGCTAGTTCTAGAATTTAGCCTCTACTACAAGTCCTCTACTAAAGCTAGTACTCTGCATTATCTTTGTAGCTCTAAAACTAATAGCGTTTTTATTATATCTATTTATAAATAGGTTAATTACTGCGTTGTTATTAATATCTATATAGATCTTATTATAGTCTGTTAACTTGCGGCGCAGCCTTATAAGTAGTAGGTAACTAATCTAGTAGCTATTACTATTGCGTATAATAGAGTATATTCTTATATTTAGGCTCTACTCTAGAAAGTAAATATTCTCTACTATAACCTATCTATTATTCTTTAAGTTAATATTAGTAAGTAGTTAGCTAGCGAGAGAGAGATCTATTACGTTGCTATAGGTAGTCTTTATATATATAGCTAACGTTATGCTATTTATAAGCGCTAAAAGAGCTAGAGTTAGTATTACTTTAGATAGAGTAGAGAGGTTGCGCGCACGCCTAGTATAATAGAGAATAAGTATTATATTTAGGTTATATAGGTAGAAATAGTTAGTCTTAAAAGTAGTTAGTATTGTATTAAGTAAAATGCAAAGGTTTATACCTAAATTAATACCTAGCGCAAGCGTATTATATAGTAATATATACCTAACTTAAGCTATTAATAGTAGCTACTTTAGAGAGGTAGTTTTATAGCGTAGTTAATTATTAGTAAGTATTAGTAATACTAGCGCAATAATACTAGAGCAGAGGCAGCGTATAATAAGTAAGGTAAATTTTAGCTAGAATAAGATCTAGTAACATTAGACTAGTAGTGTTGCGTTATTTGCGTTTGCGTTTGTTATTAGGTTATTTTTAGTTATTTAGTAACGTTAGTGTTAAGGTAGCTTCTTTCTCTCTTACTAGAATAAAACACTTCTTCTCTATTTTACTCTATTATAAAAGCATCTATTACTTACTCTATAGTATATAACACTCTTAGTAAGGCCTTAGGTTTTACGCTAGTTAGCGCTTACTTACTAATTCTATAGGCTAGGTTTTAGTAGTACTTACTCTACCTTTATACTTTTATTAATAATCTAATAAATCTACCTTGCTTATACGCTTATTATATAATAACTATTAGATATTATAGTTATAGAGCTCTCTAAGAGAGAC
This sequence comes from Alternaria hordeiaustralica, assembly GCF_023758085.1. Classification (NCBI taxonomy): domain Eukaryota; kingdom Fungi; phylum Ascomycota; class Dothideomycetes; order Pleosporales; family Pleosporaceae; genus Alternaria; species Alternaria hordeiaustralica. The sequence continues at coordinate 1,722,925 of NW_026056773.1, read as the reverse complement.
ATATAAGTCTAGTAGAAGACTACCTTCTATAGCTTCTATATAAGTTTACTACTTAGTGTTATTACTCTAATTACTAATTTCTTTTATAGTAAACTACTACGCTCTTACTACGTAGGCAGTCTTTTCTAACTAGTTCTAGGCTAATCTTATTACTCTTATTAAGCGTAGTTATAGCTAGAGCGTCTACCTACTAATAGGCTTTTATAAGTTTTATATTATAGATAAACCTAGCACTTACTTCTTATAGAATTAATAGTACTAGAATATAGGTAAAATTTAGCTATAGTAATCTAACTATCTACTTTACTACTTCTTTTCTAATCTATATTATAAATAGGTAAATCTTAGATAGAAGATAGGTAAGAAGCTAAAGTTTAGCGCTATATTATAGAGCTATAGAGATTAATAGTCTATTTTTAAGTATTTTCTTAAGAGTACTATATAGCTTAACCTAGTAATAGGTTAGAGTTACTCTCTCTATATTAAGCACGCTTAGCAGAGCAATAATAAGAACTCTAACTACTTTATCTACTACTCTATTAGAGCGTAAGACTAGTGCTATAGCTACTATACTTATAGCACTAGTTGTAATAGTTTTCTAAGACCTAGTAAGTTAAAGAATAAGTTGCGTTTAAGAGTAAATCTAAATAATTTAGCGCTAGGTCTTCTACCTTTCTTAACTTACGCAACTTTATATTATCTATTAGCTAGTGTTACTTTATCTTCTGCGTCTTTAGCGTTCTCTTCTTCTTAGCTCTAGTAGTAGTTATTATTCTTATTATCTTTATTTCCTCTATTTAGACGTAGTAGAGCTAGTATAACTCTTAAAGGTTTGTTTTTATTATTATTACTATTCTAAGTTCTATATTTATCTTTTTCTACGTTACTAGAGCGCTACTACGCGTATTAGCCTACTATATTTAACTTTAAAGTAGGTAATATAGAGAGGTTAATATTAAGAAGTATAGAGGCTATAATTTTAACACTTTCTATATTATTAAATTGCGCATTTAGTAGCGAAGAAGACCTAACTATTTAGCGCCTCTATAAGTATAAAGAAAAGAGCTTAAAAAAGACGTTTAGAATCTAGTAAATAGGTTTTTACTTTATAGACTTTACTAAAGTTAGGTCTTAAATATAGCTATAGCTTAGATAGTAAAAGAGAAGAAGCTTGCTACAGCGCTAGGCTAGTATATTACCTATAGTAGTATTCTACCTTATCTAATAAGATTTTCTAGTTAATTCTACTTCTATATAAGAAGAAATAGCTATTCTAGATTCTTAGAGTAGGTAGGTAGCTTATAGCCTATTATAAGAGCTTACTTTTATTCTCTATAGAGTATCTACGTATGCTAATATTATTACCTTTATATAAGACTTTTCTATCTCTCTAATAGATAAGGTAGATTTAGGCTTCTATAGAAGTAACTATAATAGCGTTAATAAGTTTTATATAGAGAATAGCGTAAGCTCTTCTTTACTATATAGGTATTCTACTCTTTCTACTAACTATAAGTATTATCTACCTCTAGCACTATACTAATATTATAGAGATTTTAGGCGTAGCGCTATATATAATAATTAAGCGCGTAATAAAGCCTACTTTATATCTACTAGTTTACTCTCTCTTCTCTCTTTACGCTAGTATAATAAACACTTCTACACTTATACTATAATACTCTAAAGTACTATAAACCTAGAAATGCGCTTTACTACTAATTAGAGTTAGAAAGTAGAAATACTAATTTAAGGTAGCCCTCGCTTACTATATTATTACCTATTAACTACTACCTTATTCTACTACTATAATAAGAAAAAACAAAACACTAATATTATATATCTAGACTTAGATAAAGAGCTTAATATCTAGTTAGACCTCTAGTTTAAGTACTCTAGAACGCTAAGCTTAACATTATAATCTCTATATTTCTTATTAACTAGCTAGTTTTATATACCTAATTATATACTTTCTTATAAGTCTATTTCTTATATATTAGTATAGTCTTCTTAGCGTAATCTAATAGTTTTATATAAGTTAAGCTTCTACGCGTCTATTATTCTAAGAATAGCGTACTAGCTAGATAGGTAAAGTAGTAAGAAAGACTTTAGTGCTATATAGCGTAACTAGAGGTACGCTTAGATAATAGTAGCTTTGTAGTAGGCGTAGCTAATAATAAAATAATATTAGTAGGCTTATAGATCTATATATAAAGGCGTTAGTAGTAGTATATTTCTATCTAAAAGTTCTGTAGTAGTCTACTTAAGCCTTCTAGTAGTGCACTTTTTTCTTTCTACTTATAGCTAGTATTTGTAGTTTACTAGTATAAAAGTATAGGTATATTACCTACTGCTTAGCTAATATAAAGTATACTAGACTTGCCTTTACCTATATATAAGACTTTTATAGTAGTAAACTAAATAAAATTAACTTTATTTTATAAGTTAGAGAAAGACTTTAGGCTCTAGTTATAGTAGTAATTAGAGTATCTTAAGAGAGGCTAAAGTATATATACCTTACTACCTACTTAGCGTACGCTACGCTACTAAATAACTTTATAGTATTAGCTTTAATAGCTATAGATAAGTAGTATATATCTACTTATTTCTTTTATCTATAAGCTAGTATTACGCGCATACGTGCTAGAGATAGAAGATAGCTTTTACTTTAGATCTTTGTTTTCTATATATCTCTATAATTAAGTCTATTATTTTAGTCTAAGTTCTTCTAATTAATTCTATTACTACTTTCTGTTAGCTTATTACTTCTGTACTTTAATATTTCTATTACTTACTTTAGGTAGAGGCCTAATAGGTCTAACTATACGCTCTAGTAACTATAGTTTAGTCTTTTTACGCAGTTAACTTAGTCTAATACTTATATACTATAGAAGAGGTAAGTAGCTAATATAGCTTAAGAGTAAGTTACGCGTAATATTAGATATCTATTTATACTTAGTAGTGTCTACGCTTCTAATACTAATATAGTAGATTTAGAGAGCTTTAAGTTATTACTACGCGCGTAGTTTATTAGCTATAGTTATAATATATATAAAGTTTAGTTAGTTATTAGAAGATATATAAATAAGATAGTATTAGACTTAGTAGGTAAAAGTTAGGCAAGTTATAACTATAGTAGTAGGTATATTAACGTTAGCTAGTGTACGTTTAGCTACCTACGCCTAGGTACTTAGCTAGTCTTTAGCAGCGCGACTTACGCTAATAATATAATTAGTAACTATTAGGCTAGCCTTACTATAGTAGACTACTATATTCTAGTCTACTTTAACTTTACTATACTTATAGTTATATATATCTTTGTATAAAGTTATATTTTGTATTATAAGTATAAACTTTAGTATTTAGATTAGCTCTTTCTTCTTACTTGTCTATATATTATATCTTTATATTCTTAGGCGCTACCTAGAGCGTATATAATATATCTACTTATTATAACCTATATAGAATATTTATAAGGTTACTCTTAGAGATGTTAATAAAATACTTATTCTAGACGTCTATGCAGTTAATATTAAAGCGCCTAATTACTCTCTTTCTATTATTCTAGTTAGCTAGGCGCTTACTATTAGTAGCGCGTAAGTAGATATAGTAGATAAGATTCTTATTTAACGTTAAAGCTATAGTAACTATATATTATAGTTTTGTAGTTGCGTTTTTATTACACTTTCTTATACTACTAATAACTATATATATATTAGAGCGCTCTATAGTAGTGTAGTATTACTTTACCTTATTTACTAGTTAGTGTAACTCTATAGTATATAGGTAAGTTAATAAAGTAGAGGCTAACGCTAGTGTCTATTAGTAACTACGCTTACTAGAGTAGAATAGAGTAGACTTTAGCTTAGAAGCGTTATTATTCTTATTATTAGATAGTAAAATAGGCTAGTTAGTAGTTCTCTCTTTTATTAGTATAGGTATTGCTAGAGTGCTTACTAGCGCTAGAGCTAGCTTAGATAGAGTTAAGAGTACACTACGCTAGAATAACTTTAACCTTTTTAGAGATAGGTTATACTTATTACTAGTAGATAGGCTACTCTAGTATAGGTAGCTAGTATAAGGTACTAGTTACAACTCTCTATTATTATTCTAGTAGCTACTCTTTAACACGCTTATAGAGTTAGTAGTTATTAGAGATATAAGGCGTTGCAGCGTAGATAGAGCTTATATAGTAGATATTAGTGTAGTTAAGAGTACTGCTATAGTCTATAGTGCTACTAGTAGTATTTATATTCTAACCTAGTCGCTAATACGCTAGGTAGAGTTCTAACTAGTCTTACCTCTCTAATTAATTTTAGTAATAGCGTTACTTAAGGTTTAAGGTTATAATTCTTTAAGTTTAGAGATAAGAGAGTTTAATCTATTAAGAGTAGTTTATAGTAGAGGTAGTATTACTTATATATCTACTATAAGTCTATTAGAGTATAGGCTAAGAGTAGTAGTTTAAACTATGTAGTAAAGGTAGTTAAAGTTAGTAATAGTAATATTATAGAGGTTAACTCTAAAATTATTAAAGATATCTAGGTTCTTAACGCTCTTAATATAACATACGCTAAGTTCTACTATACTAGTTAATTACCTGCGTTGTAGAGCTATTATTTTATAGAAAGTAGAGTAGTTAAGACTAGAATTCTAAGAGCAGGCGAGTTAGGTAGCTTATCTACTATCTTACTTATTCTTACTATAAAACCTAATTTATTCTACTTACCTTTACTATAAGTTTAAATTTCTAATAGTAAGTTATCTTTACTATAGAATTAACGTACTTATAGTGCTATTTATATAGACTAAGGTCTACTTACGCGCTTTACTTAACATTACTATAAATCTTACTAACTACGTAGGCGTTTGCTACTCTTATTATAATAAAGTAGAGAGTGTTAGACCTAGAAATTACGTTATAGAGTAATATTACTAGAGTAAGAGTATAAGAGTAAATAGTTTACGTTAGTAGAAAGAAATTTAGCTTATTATTTAATTTATGCAATTAGTACTAGTATAGAAAAGTAGTTAGATTACTTAGTAGTCTCTTGTTAGTAGTAGCTTAGTTAGTCTAGTTATTTTCTATATTAGCTATTAACCTAGTCTTTAGCATCTAGCGCTGCTATAAAGAACTTAATTCTCTCTAGTAGCTTTATAGTATCTATAGTAAGTTAATTAGTCTATAGTGTTAGCACTATCTATCTTGCGTTTATACTAGGTTTAGAAAGAATCTCTAGTTTATAGTATTATTACGCTGCTAGAAAGTAGATAATATTGCTAGTTTTTGCCTCTATACTATACCTTATCTTAGGTAGAAGTAGGCGTCTAGGTATTTTAAGGACAATAATAATAGAGTAATAGTAAGCTATTATAGTTAGTATATATGTTTTAGTATAGTAGTGTACGCTTACTATAGTTACCTAGGTTATAGTAGAAGCTAGTTCTACTATTTATTACTACTAATACTATAAGTATGCTTTCTAAGCTGCTTATATAGTATATTAAGATTTGCGTGTAGTTAGAGTTAGCTACGTACTATACCTTATACTTATCTACGCTCTTTAATTTATTAACCTAAGACTATATAGTCTTAGCTATATTATAATATTCTACGCGTATCTTATTATATACTTTCTTATCTAATAATCTAAGTTGCCTAGTAGCCTTACTTAGCACTACGTTAAGGTAGTTAAGAAGCTTATAAGTTATAGTAATAATAATAGATTTCTTATTTTAGAGAGTAGTAGAGGTAAAGGTAGTAGGTAAATACTTTTACTATATCTCTAACTAGATCTACTTAAAGAACAGCCTATAGACGCTTATAGTGTTAATTTATATCTCTAACTATATATATTAGCTTACTAGATAGTTATATTATAATAGTAGTTTACCTTTTCTAGCGTAGTAGCTTAGTTTATTAGCTTTACTTACTTTTTACCTAATAGGTAGCTAGTTAGACGTAGAGCTATAAACTTAGAAGTAGATAAGTTTAGTGTGTAGTTAGAATTAGAGATACTAGTAACTGTAATAGAGCTAGTGTGTAGTATATTAACTAGCGCTCTACTTTATAGCTCTAATAGCTTATTCTTCTACGTTACTTACTTTATAGTCTTACTAGAGTAGTAACTAGAGTAGAGGCGTATATAAAGAGTGTTTAGTAAGAAGAATAGTAGCTCTTATTAAATCTACTTCTATTTACTTACCTATAGTAACTTTACTACCTTTCTCTAATCTTATTTATTCTAGGCTCTTTTCTATTTATTAGATTAGTCTATAGTTTAGTTAGAATTGCGTATAGCTATTAACGCTCTTACTAAAAGAGTATAGATAGTAGTTTAGGTAGGTTAAGTAGTAAGAGATAGCTATCTTAAGTTGTAGGCTCTTATTAGTAGGTAAGAGAATAGTAGCTTACTACGTTGTCTAAGAGCTAGGCCTAGAAGGCGTAAGGTAAGAAGTAGTAATATAGAAATAAGCGCGTAGTTATAGTTAGCGCTTTCTAAGAACACTAATATTAAGGTATACGTATAGTAAGTAAGTAAGAGAATAGTAGCTTACTATATTGTCTAAGAGCTAGGCCTAAAAGGCGTAAAGTAAAAAGTAGTAATATAGTAGTAAGCGCGTAGTTATAATTAGCGCTTTCTAATAGCTTTGTAGTTAAAGTATATATATATTACGTAAGTTATATTACCTAATAGCTAAGCCTTTTAGGCGTAGAGTAAAAGGTAGTAATATAGTAATATAGATAGTAGTGTTATATAATATAGAGTAGATAAGCGTAGCGTAAGGTAAGTAAAGAGAATAGAAGCTAGTAAGAAGTAGGCAGGTATTATTAAAGGCGTAGCTAGGTATAATTAGGTAGTAATATTGTTATATAGAGATATTATAAGAGAATATTATAGATAATAAGTAGATAGACTATAGAGTAGGTAAAATTACTAGCTTAGATTATGTTATATATTATAATATTATCTTATAATAATAGTATATACGCGTAGTACGCGCGTAATATATACGTAGAGTAATATTATAGAAGAAGAATACGTAATAGAAGTTATAGCTTATAGCGTAATACTATATTATATTATATATTACTACTAACGCTTTATAGCCTATTCTTAGGTGTTATACACTTTTTAATAAGCTATTATTACTAGCCTAATTCTCTATATACTAAATAGACTCTAGCTTCTACCTAAGAAAACCTATAGGCTATTCTCTCTTACTATAATATAGATCTTTTAGAAACCTCTTAAATACTACGCGTATTATACTAGTAAATAGAGAGAACTAGTAGCTATAGAGTTAGATGTCTTTGCAATAGATAGTAGAAAATAATTTACCTACTTTCTATAGTTCTAGTCTAGCGCTATTAATACTAACTAAGAGTACTTCTAGAATTAAGTTAGAGCTATAAATATAGGTAGTAATAAGGTACTCTAGGTACGCTTACTAGTCTTAATATAGTTATCTAATAATATCTACGTAGACTATAGTATTCTTATTAATAGAGACTCTCTTAGAAGCGTATATCTATCTAGTAATTATAATCTTTTTATTATTAGACAACTTATATATAAATAGAGTTTAGTTTCTAGAGTTTATATAGTGTAGCTATTTGTCTTTTTATACTAGTAGAGTAAGTAGATTACTTACTTCTTTCTTAATATCTATAGACTGCTTACTATAGTGTATATATAAGAATATATTATAGTTATAGTTAGTATTATTAATAGTAGCACTACTATTACTCTCTTATCTATAAGTGTTTTATTCTTTCTAACTATTATAAGCATTCTTATTACTACTTACCTTAATAGGCTTACCTATACTTAGGCTGCTTTCTACTAATAGGTAACTCTTAGTATAGGTCTATAGGTTTATTAGTAGACGCTTCTTAGTTAATAATAATAAAGCCTTATTACTACTAGGTAGTAAGAGCGTAGTTATAGCGTAGGCGTAGAGCGTAATAGAGAGCAACCTATATAGTTAGTGTATTCTTTCTAGTATTATAGTTTAAGAAGATAAAACTATTTAGAAAAGAGTAGAAGTTAGGTATAGTCTAGAGTAGTTATTACGTGTAAGATAGCTTACCTAAGTTATAGGTAAGTTAACGCAAGTATATAGGTAGTAGGTAGGTATTACGCGTAAAGGTAAGTTATTAGTTAGTTCTTAGTAATAGCTACTACTACTTTACTATCTGTTTTAATAATACTATTCTATATTTTCTTATTTACCTTAGAATTATCTAACTACTTTAGATATCTCTATAATTCTTGCGCGCGTATACGCCTCTATAGATATAGATATATAGTCTAGAATAATTACTTCTAAAATAGGTAGATAACGTAACTAGTTTATAGAATTATAAGATACGCCTTAGATTATATATAAGAGTAAGGTATATTATATAAGTTTAAATAATAATCTAATATAAATACATTAGTAGAAGAATATTTACCTAACTTCTAACTAAAATAGCTATAACTAAAATAACTATAATTAAAATAGCTATAGCTACTTAAGTAGAGAGTACTTAGTAATTATATACCTACGCTCTTAGCGAACACAATATTGCGCGTACGTTCTATACTAAGATTATCTCTTTATTCTACTAGATACTTACTATATACCTACGTTACTAGCTATTAATATATTACTATATTCTTTACTAAACTTCTTAGTGTCTATATTAATAGATGCGCCTTTATTCTCTGCTATATTATACTCTAGAGGTAAGGCGTCTAGCTATTTCTTAATAATATATATAGTGTAGTTAATATTAAACGTATATAAATTCTTATTATATATCTCTAACTATAATATACCTATTGTGTCTTTAACTACTACGTCTAGTAAACCTATAGGCTTGTAGTTATACGCCTAAACTATAGAGCTATTACACTTAGGTTCTAAACTTAGTAGTAATATATTAGGTATATTAATATAGCTATAATTAACTAGTTAATAGTATATAAGTATAGTGCAGACGCTACTATTATTTAATATAAAAGTAAGATAGAATTAAAAGTTTAGTAGACTAGTAAGGTCTGTAAATAATATTAGTCTATATATAGTAGCTTATAAGATATACGTTGCATATAGTAAAGTTCTTAGATAGAGATACTTACGTTACTAGCTTTACTAGTATATAATACAACGCAGCATTACTTATACTCTAGGTCTAGATATACTATCTACTTAAACTTGCTATCTCTAGTAGTAACGCCTATTAGAGTATTAGTCTTATTTATTTTAGTAGTTACATCTAGTATACGTACACTTAATCTTGCTAGTAATTAATATACTAGTTAGAATAAGTACACTATAGCTTATAGTAGTTAGGTATAGTAAAGAGAATAAAGATTAGATAGGTGTGTACGTTAATATAATAGAAAGAAGAGGTAAGGTAGTAACTTAGATTATTATAGAAAAAGAGGTTAGTGTGTAAGTTTTGTAGTAATATAGAGGTAAATTTAGATATAGATTTAGTGCAAGGTTTAAAGTTAAGGTAACTAAGTAATACCTAGATATTGTAATACTAGTTAAACACACTTGCTTTACTACCTCTACAACTCTTAGCTAGTACTCTAACTATATTACTACTTTGCCTTAATACTTTTATATTACCTACTTATTACCTATTACTTGCGCGCTCTTATAACTTATATCTCTACTACGCAGCGCGCTTTATTTATTATATATCTTCTCTTTACTTACTACTACGCAAAGCGTTAAAATTACTACTTACTAGCTCTACTTACTATAACTATAAGGCTGCAGCTCTAATTACGTTTACTTTTCTTTTCTCTATTATAATAGCTTCTTAAGTAATACTTCTATTATAATATACTCTAAATATAGCTAACTCTACTTATATTTTTACTTCTACTTTTGCTTAAAGAGCTTACTCTAGCGCCTTACTATAGCTATACGTAGTATTAAACTTAACTATTATTAAGATATTAATATTTATAATATACTTAGTATCTATCTATAGCTAGTCTATATGTAGACTATACGTAAGTTTAAGGTATAACTAAACGCTGCTGCTCTTTGTATTACGCCTAATAAGCTTCTAGAACGCCTAGCGCTACCTAGCACTAACTATATAGCTATTAGAGAACTATTTAATATTATAAAAGATATAAGTCTATAAGAGTAGATATATTACCTAACTATAATCTATATAAATATAATTTTATATTTATAGAGTATCTAGAATATTATAAGTATAACTAACGTATAGGCGCTGCGTCTAGTTACTATATTCTCTATAAATCTAACTACTATACCTACTACTCTAGTAGCTTTTACTCTATACTATATACTATTAACTTACGCGTTTACCTCTACCTACTTACTATCTACTGCGTCTACTACGTCTATAGCGTCTACTAACACTAGTTTATACTATACATTTAGTTTAGCTAGTAATAATAGAATATTTATGCTACTACTACTACGTTTTAGAACTTGCGCAGTACCTAGCTTAGTAGGTAGTATAGATAAGTAGTGTAGAGCAACTCTACCTACTAGCAAATAACTACTAATTATTAACCTAACTAATAATCTTAATAATAACTCTAATAATAATAATATTATAGATAGTATTTCTTTACAAAAGCAGCGTGTAGCTATTCTAGGCAACTACTAGCAGCGTAGTAGTTATACTAAAGAGTCTGCACTAGTTATTAACTTATATAGTAATAATAATAGCACTAATAACTACCTAGCTATAACTATAACTAATAGTAGTACTCTCTAATATCTAATTTTATAATATATTCTCTTTACTAAGTATATAAGTCTAGGTAAACTGCGTAAGACGTTTAGATATTACGTAACTAAGAATAGGCTTCTTACGCTTATAAAGTTAGTGCGTAAGATAGAAGAGATAATAATACTAGTAATTAGAGTAGTTAGATATAAGAGTAATAGAGAGGCGTTACTAGAATATATTATAATAGCAACGCTATCTAAGATTAATACTATTAGCTTTAACGTACGTAACTTAAGTATTACTAGTAATAAGCTACTACTATAGTTATTAGGTAGAGAGACTAACTAGATTACGTTTAATATAATTGTAGCTATAGAATACTTATTTAAAGGCGTTGCTAATAACCTAGCTAAGTTAAAGAGATTTCTAGTTACTATAAGAGCTGCTAGCAGCGCTTAGCTAACTAGGCACTAGGCTTCTACTAACGCCTATTTACTCTATATCTAAGATGCCTACATAGTGCTATAGCTACTAATATAATACTACTATAGTTTTTGTAGATTCTACTTATATACGTATAATATAATCTATATCTAAAGAGTAAGCTAGTTTAAAGTTTAGCGCGTAGTCTAATATATAAATCTATATATTAAGCGCCTATATAAGCACTAGTAGCTAAGAAGCGTATAAAAAACGTTAATCTTTTATACTTACTTCTATAACGCTACTCTTACTACGTATTTATAAAATAGCTTAATATATATAAAAGTTTACTCTTTTTTTAGAAATAAAGGTTTTTATTTTACTATAATATTTTGTAGTTGCCTACTACTAAATCTCTTTAATATAGCCTTGTTATGTTTTAAACACAGAGCTAAAAAGTAAGAAAATAAAAAAAAACTTATAGCTACCTACCTACCTAGAGGTAGTACTAGTGTTACTTATATATAATATAGTTAAATAGGTACTACTACCTAGTAGGTAGATAGCTACTATTTATTAACACTAGTCTTATAAGCTCTAGTGTTAATAAAGATATTAGTAATATATTAATACGTATATATTAGTAGTAGAAAACTGCTTATTTTTTTATTCTACTAGTACGCCTAGCTGTTCTTACTTTCTTCTATATATAAGCTTTTAGTAAGAGGTAAAAAAGAAAGATAAGATAATAACTTATTAATAAGTAATCTTTAATTTTAAGATAGGTAAAGAGGTTTATAGGCTATGTTGCGCCTTAGAGATATAAATATATAGACTATAATATTATGTAGTTATTTCTATATTTTAATAGCTAGCTTAACCTATAGAATTATAAGCTAAAGGTTTTTAGATAAACTAGAAAAGGTAGATATAATAGAAACTATAGCGAGTTAAACGCTATTAACGTTTTATATATTATTAGGCTATTAAATTATTACTTTGCATAGACCTATATCTACCTACTATATTAGTAGATAATAGTGTTAGTAGAGTATACTTTTAGAATATAGTATTATATATATACTTATAATCTTTTAGAGTTAGGTATTTTGTTTTAGAAGACTAGTGTATAGAGAAGCAGTGTAAAGTAGATAGAGTACTAGAAGAGTTAATTTATACTTTGTTCTAGTATTAATTAGTATATAGTTAACTCTATCTTAGCTTATTATAATATATTATAGTACGCTTTTTAAATATAGTATTGTACATACGCTTATAATCTTATTACTAAGCTCTTTTATTACACTACGCCTATACTACTTTTAATAAATTTAGTAGAATAGAATAGTGCTTAACTTATATAATACTTTTACTTTTATTTTAGTATAGTTTAAATATAAAGTAAACTCTAAGGTAGTAGAATGCGTTTAGTACAGAATATTTATATATCTCTATAGTCTAATAACGCTTATTTAGAACGTAGTATTATATACACGCCTATAATTTTATTACTAAGCTTTTTTATTACGCCTACGCTACTTTTAATAAATTTAGTAGAATAGAATAGTACTTAACTTATAGAAAGCTTTTGCTTTTGTTTTAGTATAGTTTAAAGATAACGTAAACTCTAAGATAGTAGACTACGTCTAGTATAGAAAATATATATACCTCTATAGTTTAATAATATATCTATTGTTTATAATGTAGTATTAAACACACGCTTATAATCTTATTACTAAGGTCTTTTACTCTACTACGCTGCTAGCTTAAACTATAAATTTTAGTCTAGAAGTTTTTTAATAATTTAGAAGAAGTAGAATATAATAAAAATAAAAGTGTATTAAATATAGTTAACGTTTTATATTCTTATTACACGTTTACTTTCTTAAGATAAGGTATAGAGAAGTGCGTAAGTAAAGCTAGTTTGTATATTATCTTAGCGCTTTATTATTTAAAAAGCCTATAGCTAGCTAATACTTCTTTTATATTAGGCTATTTTGTATATAGCTTTACTACTCTGTAATTTTAATACTATTACTATCTAGGCAGCGCTAACGTAATCTTATATCTATAGGCTAATAAGCTTTTAGTTTTTAGAGTCTAGCTACTACTATATATTTACGATAGAGTAAAAGGTTTTAGAGAATACCTATATAAGTAAAGTATATAATAATAGAAATAAGTGTCTCTACACGTAGTAATATATATAGTTAGCTACCTAGTCTATACACTACTAAAACTAGCACATGCGTAGTATATATATATATAGTTATTATTTTAAGAACAATATTTTATAGTAAACTATTATATTTATTTTAGAGAAAAGACTACGCCTTATAGTAATAGGCAGCGTGCTATTTTAGAAAAAAGACGCATATTTAATATATATAATATCTTTTTAGAACGCTTGTTAAGCGTTATATAGTTAGAGTAAGTATTATTTATTTTAGTAAAAAGACTACGCTTTATAGTAATAGACTACTTACTATTTTTAAGAAAAGACAAAGCTATATAAAGATCTATAGTTGTTTTTTTTAAAGAACTAGCGCATATTTAGCTCTTTTAGTTTCTTTTTAGAACGCTTATTAAGTGTTGTAGAGTTAGAGTATATATAGAAGACTACCTAGGTAACATTTTTATACTATTCTTAGTTACGTGTCTATAGGTACCTATAGACGCTTTAACTAGAATAAGAGAACTTTAAATATATATTCTAAAACTAAAAGAAACTACTTAAATAATTATATGCGTCTAGTTTAACTAGAACTTAGATAGAACTACTTAATGTCTATAGATACGTTCTATTAGCATAGAAATTAGATAATACTACACTTACTACATAGACTGTTAATCTTATAACTAATCTACCTATAGCTCTAATACTATACTGTTTTTAAAACTAGAAATATCTTAATACTACGTAGGTACTTAAACTATTAGCTATAAATATATAATTCTCTAATACTTTTACTTTACTCTTCTACTACTAAAAAACAGCTATTAGACTAGTAATGTCTTAGAATCTAAAAGTAATTATAGAATTCTAAACTACTACTTTAAAAACAATAACTATTATAAATATAATAATCTTATCTATATAGCGCTATAAAAATAATAGCTACTATAAGTATAGAATATATACGCTAAAAATAACTACTACTATAACTATATATTATAGATTTTGCTATACTAAAAACAGTAATAGCTATATATATAAGATTTCTGCGTTCTTTCTAGTAAATAAATTCTAGTATAGAGTAGTTCTAAACTATATATCTAAACTATTAAATAAATATGTTATAGAAATATAAACATTTTAGAAAGTTAAGTAATATATTATATATATTTTAATAATACGTTATAGTAAGAGAGCGTAGATTATAGGCCTTACTAACTATAAGTAAAGGTAAACACCTAAGGGCCTTAGCAGCTACGCCTGTTAGTATAGCTTTTCTCTAACGTATCTAGTAATAGCGCTATCTTATCTACTCTCTACCTTTATTACGTATATTTTATACTAAACTATTAGCTTTATCTCTACTACGCAATTGCTAATAAGAGGTTCTACTTTACTATAGTAAAACTACTACTATATCTATAGTTACTTATACTTCTTCTACCTTACTAAGTAAATATATTTTATATTCTATATACGCAAGTGTAATATTTACTAATACTATATAGTATATAGATTATTGCTAGTTACGTATTAGTAGCTACTCTACTAGTGCTCTTACCTACTCTACTAGTTCTTCTACCTAGAGATGTTCTTAACTATAAGACTAATCTAGGCTCTAACTTACGCGTTAAAGAAGACTCTTAAGATAATATACTAGCTAATAGTATAGCTTTTACTAACGCTAGCCTTATACTTAATAAATAGATAGAAATTAGCACTATCTTTTTTAGAGAATTTAGAGATAATATTAATAGTCTCTCTATTATCTACAACTATTATTAAATCTAGTAGGCCTACTTAGTCTTTACTTAGGTAGTTCTAAATAAGTATAATTCTAACTAGGTCGCTGTTAATAAGAATAGAAACCTTGTTATCTATCTCTTTATAGCTACCTACGCTACTAAGAACTATAAGGCGTTCTATTATAATAACTATAAGGTTAATATTAATAGTACTCTAATATAAGTTATAGAAGTTCTAATCTATAACTAGTTATTAGTCTATACTACTAGTAGCCTCTCTATCTATAAGATTTAGTAACGCGCGTATATAGTATTGCATAGTATACTATAGGTATAAGTAGTTAGCTTATCTAATAGTAATAATAAAGCTATTATAAATAAATAATAAGACTAGACTTTATAGGTAGTACTTAAGAATAGATATATAATTAGCGTGTAAGGTAATTAAGTAGATAAGGTATTAAAAAGAATAAGTAAATATATAACTCTCTATATACGTTTCTATATACTTACTATAATTTATATAGAAATAGGTAGAGAAAGTATAAATATAGACTAGTATAATTAAGTAGGTAATAGCTATATAGTATCTATATACTTAATCTAATACTGCCTAGAGATATTTAATTAGCTACTCTACTCTTCTACTTCTAATAACTTACTACTGTTAGCTCTAAGCTTCTATAGATATATCTTTATTTTACGTATACCTAGACTGCCTTAAGCTCTAATAGAGAGAATAAATCTAGTAAGGTTCTACTTACTTATAGCGCTTAAACACTCTAATCTATCTAGTTTCTATATTAGTAGCTTCTTCTTTTCTAGATTATAGCTTCTAACTATAAATACTAGGTAATTATTTACGCTAAGTATAGCTATAATAATATATTTATAGAATAGATTGCTCTAGCTACGCGTAAAAGCACATATTATAGTTATTAAGTTAGGCTTTATCTTAAAAAGCACCTCTTTTATTATATACTTATCTTTTATAAGTAGGTATCTAAAAGAGGTATAATTATTAGTATTCTCTATATATTAGTAGTATTCTTAGTACTAGTAGTAAGGTTGCACTACTTAGTAAGAGTTATACTAGAGTAGGTTATTATTATAGTTAGTAGCGCTTAACGCTAGTTAACAGCGCACTAATAGTCTAGGTATACTCTTTTTACTATTACTGCTATTAGATATATTAATTATTAGGCCTTTATAATAGAGTAGTAACTTACTACCTAAGTAATTACTCTAAGAGCTTAGTAGGTATAGGTGTAATTAGTTAAGTAGTCTATAGAAACTCTAGCCTACCTTTACGCTACTAGTATTCTATAAAGAGGTTATTATAAATCTTAGTTATAGCTAGGTAGGTAGTAGAAGTAGTAGAGGTAGTGCTTAGAGTAGTAGTGCTTAGAGTAGTAGTGCTTAGAGTAAAGGTACTTAAAGCAGTAGTGCTTAGAGTAGTAGTACCTAGACTCTACTTATAGTATTTGTTACTAGCGCCTATAGTCTAGTAGAATCTTTAATATTCTAAACTATGTAGTAGTAGCGCTAAGTGTTATAGTGCATAAATTAGAACGCTAAGCCTTAGTTATAGAGTAAGAGATTTAAGATTATATCTATTAAACCTATTAGTTTTTTAAATTAAGTATCTAGTAGTGCTATCTAGCCTTTACTTACTAACTTATCTAGGTGTAGACGTAGAGCAGCGTTATAGTAGGCCTTATAAAAGGTTTTAATATTAGTAAAAGCCTACTTAGTGTAGAGATTAAGGCTAAGAGTATTATAGATATTAATATTATTATAATTTAAGAGCGTAAGCCTATAGACGTTATATAAGAGGGTGTTAGCTATATTAAGAGTAAGTAGTAGGTAGTAGAAAGAGGTAGGTAGGTTAGTTAGTAAGCTAGTAGTAGTAATAGAGGATTAACCTAGTAGGTAAGCAATAGTAGATTCTAGCAGCAGAGAGCCTGCTATAGGTAATAGATAGATATAGAAAATATTAGTTAATTTTATATATGCGTAGTAGTTACTACTAAGTTAGAGTTAGTTATATTAATAATAACGTAATTAAACTAGCGTTAGTAGGTAGAGTATTACAGCCTTACTTTATAGCTACCTCTACACTACACTTTAAGTAGCTTTTACCTTAACTATAACTCTAATCTTTACTATAACTATAGCTTTCTATTTAATACTTACCTTATTACTATAGCCTATACTATTCTCTTACTATAGACCTAAATCTGTATTTATACTATATAACACTACTTATACCTAATATAATAGATACTTCTAGTAACTAGGTCTTAATTCTAACTAATACTCTAATTATTAACAGAGTTAAGCGTAAGACTACTATATTAACTATAGTATATACTTAGTAGAATTAATAGACTAATAGAGACTTCTAAGAGTAGTAGAATATATAACTAGGCTATAATAATTAATACAGAGTCTAGGCTCTGCTAGATTATACTCTACTTAGGTAAAATAGAAACTATAGTTATATTAATTAACGCACTCTTTAGTAAAGCCTCTTCTTCTACTCTATCTTTTATTAGAACTATTTCTAACTCTTACGTAGTTACTATTAAACTACCTTATAACTACTTTTTTCTTTAGTTTAAATTAAACTATAGTATAATATATACTATTCTTATATACGCTAAACTAATAACTAATAGTAATAAAACTAGTATAAGCGATATATACATCGCGTACACTAAGAGCTTTAACTTTACTATCTCTAATATATATATATATAATAAGTAATATCTATATATATAAAACTCTAATAAGAAGTACTCTATAAACGCGTATTAGCTAGAATATACTAATAAGAACTAGTATATATCTAATATAGTATTATTAGTATATACTATTAAAAAATAGCTTAAGGTAGTTTCTATTAATAATAACTCTATAGATAGTAATAATAATATTAATAGTATACTAGAGCCTATAATTAGCAAAGACGCAGATAATAATAATAATAGTATAATAATATATAAGTTCTAAAGCACGTAATAGTGCATATATTATAACTATATACTATAACTAAGAACTATAAAGAAAAGAAAAAGCAGGCGTAGTTTAGTAAAATCTAGTTTACGTTTACTAGTATAGAATATAGTAACATAGAATATCTAAAGTTAGATTAGATAAATATTAATCTAGTTACACTAGTGTGTCTTAAGGCTATGTTTGCCTGCATAATACCTTATTAATTACTACACTAACTATAGACGTAAGAAAACTATTTTACCTAATAACACTACTTATTAAATTTCTAGTATAACTTTCTTTGCTTATATTAATAGAAGTAAGTAAGAAGTGTTTATTACTATAAGCGTAATAAAGATTATATATATACTATAAACTCTATAACACTACTAAACTCTATATTACTTACTATAGTAACAAACTACTACTATTAAATATTATCTAGAGAACTTAACTTATATTAGATTTTAAATTTATTAGTCTTATACAGCGACTAAGGTAGCTTATACATAGAAAATATAACTATAGCTTAATTTAACCTCTCTAGCAATAATATAGTAGAACTACTAGAACCTGCTATATAACTAGATAGTGCTATGTTAACTAACTATAATATAGCTAATTCTAATTCTAACTTCTAATTACAGGTGTTAGCGTAATCTAACTACTTGCGCAATCTAGACATATTATTATAATACTATATAACCTATTACTAGCTTATATAGAGTAGCTATATTACCTTCTTATAACTATACTCTACTCTAATATTAGCTACGCGGGGTAATTGCGTATCTAGTAGTACTTCTATATCTAACCTAAGTAACGCACTTAGAGGTATAGCTAGAATAGAAGATAATAGTATACAAAACTATAATATAGATAGCGTAGGTAGAGTAGGTATATAAATAGAGTAGGCGCGTAATAGAGTGCTTAAGGTATATAAGAACTAAGAAATATAAGGCTATAAGAGTAACAGCGTTAACAGTGTTAGAATATAAGAAGGCCTAATATGTAATAATTTATTAGCGTCTATATAGTAATATTATACTTTAGCTTTTAGAATTAGAAGTAGAGGTTATATTAGACTATAGCGCACTCTTTAGCGTTACTAGACGTAGAATTAGAAGAAGTAGAAGATAACAAACTAAGATAATCTACCTTAGAGTTCTCTAAATTAGGTATCTATACTACGTTAGCGCATTCTATATAAAACTAATACCTAAATACTACTTTATTTTACATAGTTATCTATTAGAACTATTATACCTCTAGTAGGTATAGTGTAGAATATAAGGCGTTAGGTTACTACTATAGTATAGAAGACTAGTACCTATAATAATATAATAATTACTATAACTAATAAGAGAGTAGTGTTAGATTAACTAGATAGGTAAAGCGCCTACTCTTATTCTATACGCTCTAGTCTAGCTTATATGCTAGATAACTAGAATAAAATTTAAAGTAGCTCTATATAGAGTTAAGCTAACTTACTTTTTTTACTTTACTAGAGAGTAGTAATAAGACTTTTTAAGGTAGAAGAGTTACGTAGGCCTTTAGGCACTTACTATCTAATTATTTTACTTCTATCTAAGAATTTTACTTCTATCTAAAGTGTTAACGTAATATATTATATTATACCTTACGCGCGCGTAATTATATAAAGTTTTAATATTTCTTACTAAGCTTAGCGTAGTAGGTAAACGCAACGCTTTATATTAAACTACTACTATAGTATATACGTAAAACGCTAACCTCTATAATAAGATTATTATATATAGCTAATAAGCGCACTACTTTAGATAGCTAATCTAATACTCTACTTCTATTCTATACGTTCTAAGCTAAATAGCCTAATTATACGCTGCTAACATAGCGTTACTTATAGAGTAATAAGTACACTATTAAAACTATAGTAGTAATATACTTATATTAAATAGGTAACTAGAAGTATATTAGATTTTGCTTTTAATACTCTTATATTCTAGCCTAGTTATCTTTAAACTAATCTTCTCTATATAGAGAGTTATACTCTATAAAATTTATATAGTTATTTATAAATATTTTACTATTTTTACCTAATAGTATAATGTAGAATACGTAAAGAAACTAGTCTACAGAGAAGTAATAAAAAGTCTAAAGGTAATCTCTACTATAAGTCTAGCTAGTAATTAACTATATAACTACTATACTATAAATAGAATATAGCTTACTCTAGTCTACTACTATTACTATCTGTATATATAGATAGAAGAACTTTTACTATATCTACTCTAGGTCTTAGAGTGTAAAGATTAAATATACCTGCCTAAGCTAAGTACTACGTAAAGCATTATTATTAGATAGGTTAAACTCTTATACCTAGGCCTATAAGTAAAGCTACTTACTACTACGCTGCTAATTTAGCGCATAACGTAAGTACGCTGTATTCTCTCTAGTAGAGTTAGTCTTAAGACGTTTAGTAAGTACTTAGTACTAGATATATAGCTTAATAGTTACTAGAAAATAACTAATCTAACTTAGATCTTGCTTAAGTTACTTAGCTTCTTGTATAGATTATCTACTCTAGCTACTATTCTCTAACTACTACTTTTTATAAATAAATATAGCTGCTGCGTTTAGAAACTCTTCTATTCTAGGCTAACTAGCTATATTAAAAATAGTTATAAAGGTCTAAGAGAACTACTCTATAGTAAGAACTTCTTAGACTTTGTTCTTAACACGCTACTAAAAGGTTCTACGCAGGTCTAAAGTAGTACTAAGTCTTATAGTCTAGGCTTTAATAGTATTACTATCTATACTAGAGCTAGAATTATACTAGATAAAAGCCTTTAGCGCCTGCTAATAGATAAGGTAGATATTATAGATAGTAATCTACTCTAGAGTTTGCTTCTTATTTATTATAGTAAAGAATACCTTAATAAGATATATATATAGCGCCTTTATAAACGTACTAGAATTATAATAAAGTAGTAGACTAAACTTTTAGATAAAGTATAAGTAATAGGTAATAGTGTAGAACTTTAGTATATTAAAGTGCTGCTCTCTATCTATACCTAGCTTACGCAAGTTCTTTAGCTTCTATTTATATATATTAATTTACTCTAATACGTCTAGTAGGTATTCTAGTATTACTTTGTTATAGCTATAATAATATAATATAGTAATAAAGTTGTATAACGTATAGAGGTATTACATTATATCTAGGTATAACTAAAGAAGAGAGGCGTAAATAGTAACTATCTACTATAATATAGCTCTTTAATCTGTTCTAGTTAATTAGATAATATAGCTAATATTTATATAATAGAATACCTTAAGGCTAGAAAACTCTAGAATAATATAATAGTAGTTATCTAACTAGTATAGCCTATAGTAGGTATCTAATCTCTTAGAACTAAACTCTTTTTCTAGTAAGTCTAAGAGCTAATCTATAGAATGCTTTACAATACTCTTATATAACTAATATAGAAGATCTAGAACTAATACCTTATATATATTAATATAAGAATAATTCTATATAAAATTATCTACGTTATAAATGTATTATTTCTCTCTTAACTAAGTTCTCTAGAGCCTTTACTAGTTAATTATCTACTACGTGTTAAGATAGGTGTAGATAGACTAATATTTAGTAGTAGTTTTATTCTCTTAATATAGCTATATAAGAATAGTGCGTTTAGAAAGTAGAACTTTATAAATAGTATAATGTTACCTAGTCTTTATACCTATTATAAGTACTTACTTCTTATAATCTACTATTACGCTGCATATAATAGAGAAGTATAAGTAGACGTAACTATTAGTATATTAAATATAGACTTCTTCTTTACTAAGAATATAGATAGCTATAAGTATTAAGCTATTAGCAGAGCTTTATAGAGAAGAAGAGAGAAGAGAAGAGAGTAGAGAAAATAGTAAGAATATATATTTCTACGTATAGTCTAGCACAATATTTATACTTATATAGTAAGCTTTAGCTCTAACTAAGTAATTATAATACTTTATAGTAGGTAACAAAGTAGCTAAGAGGTTACTTAGAAGTATTCTAGAGCGTTACACGTCTAGAGAAAGATTACTAATAGATATATATATAGGCTACGTAACTTAATTACTAGAGTAGTTTATTAGATGCGTCTTATCTACACTAATAAATACTAGCACTAACGTAGCCTCTTCTAGAAGTAACTTTTACGTATTCTACTACTACGTAGAATTATATAGACTAGTATATACTTTTATATCTATATTATAGACGTTAGTATTACTACTAATACTAGGCTAATAGAGACGCTTAGAACTATAGTAGAGATAGAGTTTAAATGCTAGAAATAATAATTAAAACTTAACTATATTAAGAATACTCTAATACAGAACTTAGTAATTTTTAAATATCTAATTCTAGCTAACTTTAGTTAGAATAGCTATACTAATACTAGTGCTATGCTATAACAACTTAGGCATGCTATAAAGTATAGTATCTAGAAGATAATGCTACTTCTTTATACTGCTAAACTATAGTAGGTTAGTTAGAGGCTTAAGACGTTTGTCTTTAAATAGTAAATCTATATTACTCTTAGTATAGTATATAGTGTTTAGCTATACTACAAACGCGTAATTTATAGTATTATTAAAAGAGTAAAATATATTTATTAGTCTACGCAGCGTAAGTACGTATAAAAGTGTACTAAAAGACCTACTCTACTAAGATAAATGCTAGTAGAGCTTATCTAGTAAAGGTATATCTATAGAGTAACTTTATACTTTCTTGTAAGTCTTGCGTTAAGAGATATAGGCACTACTAGTTATTATTAAGC
The DNA here is from genome assembly GCF_023758085.1 of Alternaria hordeiaustralica. Lineage (NCBI taxonomy): Eukaryota > Fungi > Ascomycota > Dothideomycetes > Pleosporales > Pleosporaceae > Alternaria > Alternaria hordeiaustralica. The sequence goes on along the minus strand of NW_026056773.1, from coordinate 1,700,047 downwards.
TACTATAGGCGCTACTTAATAGGCTATAAGAAATTTATATATTTTTATCTAGAATAGAGGGCTTATTAAATAATAGAGAGTAGTTCTAATTATCTTTACTATTAATATTAGGCGCTAATATAGGCTTATTATATTTGCGTAGTGTTTTTAGTAATAGATAACTACTACCTTATAAATAGGCGCTAGTTAGGTCTAGTAGTAGAGAGATAGATAAATAATAGTAATAGAGCAGTACTACTACGTCTGCTACTAATACGCTTAAGAAACGTTAATAAAGGCTATAGTAGAGTCTAATACTGCCTCTACTACTTACCTATAGTAATACTACAGCGTAATACTAATAACTATAGCTAGTAAAAGCTGCTTAATTTATAAGAGTGTAACTATAGTAATATTAATATATTAAGAAAGTAGGTGCGCGTATTAGAAGGTTTAGGTTAAAAGTGCGTAATATAAATTAGAAGTATAATATATAATAGCTGTAGAGAGTGCAAGGTGCTGCTAGTGTAATACTTATAGAATAAGCGCCTAGCTATTAATAAGATTAGAATAATAGTATATTTAGTCTAAGGCTCTGCTAAATCTACGCAGAATTAGCTAGATTCTACCTTAGAACTAGTAGTATTAGTAGTAGTAACTATTACTTACTTTAGCTACGCGCGTAACGCTAAGCCTACTCTAGCCTAAGCGTAGTGCTATAACCTTAGAAATTATAAAATACTTTAATAGCTACTAATATTAACTCTTTTCTAACTACTACGCATCTTACTACTAGTGCGCTTAAAATACTACCTAAGAAGAGAACTAATTCTGTTTAAACAGCGCTAAACCTAAACACCTCTATATATAGCCTACTATACTATAAGGTAGAAGCTAGTCTAAAGTAGAATAAACTTCTAGGTAAATCTCTAAAGCTAATAATAAGTAGAGAAATATTAGTGTAGATTGTAGTAGCTACAGCCTATAGATTTCTAGCTATATTCTATAAGGTTCTCTTAGATAAATAAATTAAATACGTAAAATATATTATAATTTAATATAACTATAACTATAAAAGAGTTTATAAGTAATAGTAGATATATATTAATAGAGCTGCCTCTATAACGTAATTAATAGTAGACTTACTACTAGAAAAGTCTACTATATAATTTAACTTTAGGTTGTAGTTAGTGTAATACTATAACGTATAAACAATAACGCCTACTCTATTAGAAAGGTATTTAACTACTAAGACTACAGATAATAACTACTTTATAGTAAGACTAGAAAGAGTATATAAAGAAGAGAATAGATTATAGGTAATAATAATATAGCTCTATATACGCAATATTATTTAAGTAATAATAGTAGTATATATAGCTAAGAAGTAAGAGGTTTAGTAAGATACGTATAGCAGAGAAGAGGTGTAGATAGAGAACTGTATATAACTAATAGTAATAATAAATAGTAGATACTAATAGAAAGAATATATAATATAACTAATTATAGTTAGCATCTATAGCCTAAACTTAACCTTCTACTTATTCTAGTAAGAGGCGTAAACTTTTATTCTTCTATACTATAGACAAACGTACTAGCCTCTATATACCTTTACTTATTAAACTATAGCTCTATTTATTATATAGATTAGTTACCTACTATATACTTACTATCTTAACTATATTAATAAAGTAAACAAAGATAACTATAGCTGTAGCGCCTAGCTAAATTAGTAGCTTCTCTAGAAAGCGCTATCTAAAGTATGTTAAGAATAAACTAAACTATAACTTAAAAGCTTTAATACTAACTACTAATTAAGTGTATATATACTATAATATATTAGAGAAGTCTAGCTAGAGCTAATTAAGCTAGAAGCGTAGCTATAGTGTAAAGAATGTACACTACTACTAATAAGCAATATAAGAAAGCAAAGATAAGAATATAAGAATAGATATATATTATAGAGAATATACTAACGTTAATATATACTTACTATATATAGGCGCTAACTCTCTTATAGATCTTTTATAAGGTTATAACACTATTAAAGAAGTAGAAGGCCTACTATAATAATAACGCTGCCTTTAGAATATAGTTTACTCTAAGAGAACGCTTTTTATAGTTAAGTATAACTCTAAATAGTATATACTTAGTTTTAGCTTGTAGAATACTACTAATAATAAGTAGTATTATTTAATAGTAGTTAGTTAGCGAATAATTTCTAAAGATCTGCCTATAAGAAGAGCTAAAATAATAAATATAAAAAGAAAAATAAACTACTTATCTACTACGTAACTCTATACCTTATTATAATACTATTATAAGGCGTTAACTCTTTGCTAGTTAAAGATAGTAATTTCTTATATTCTAAACGCAACTAAGAGAGAATATAGAATATAATAGATAAGAGTTAGTAAGTTGTAATAGAAACTATACGTAAGTAGTAGTTTATAGTAGACTTTAATAGCATTAGCTCTTAGCTAGATAAGAAGAAAGCTTATTAGGTACATATCTCTCTACGCACGTTATCTGCGCTAGACTAATAATAGTAAGATAATTAAGTAGTTATAGAGGTACTAATTATAACTAGTTACGTACGCTAAGAATATTATAAAGAAAATATACTAGCTAAGTACTACTAGTGTAGAAGATAGAATTTAACTGCTACTACTTAACTAGAGGTTCTTAAATAAAAGAGATGTAAAAGTAAGTTTATTAGTATATAATTATACTACGTAACGTAGACTTACTTTTTTATCTAAGATAGACTCTACTTTCTTAGTAATATATTAGTAAGAGTTATAGTTATAGAAATATATAAGGTGTATATTAGTTATACCTTACTAAGTAAAGAAATATACTTAAGACTTATCTACACTAGAATTATAAGAACTATAGTTACCTACTTTAGTATAGTATTATACCTAGCACTTAAAAGGCTGTAGAAGTAGCTTTATTAGAGATAGAATATAAATAGAGAGTAAGTTAAACGTTAGTATTATCTACTTACTCTAGATACTATACGCTAATAAGTATAGCTTAGTTCTATACTATTACGCGCAACTAGAACACTTAATTCTAAGAGTAACGCGCAGCGCTAGCTAAGATAATTTAGAGAGAGATAGATACTTATTAGAGTATAGTTACTTCTATTACTAAACCTAATACCTCTATAAACTATAATACTAATATAATAGATAACCTCTTTCTATATATAACTATAGATAAATAGCGAGCTTATAAATAATATAGATATTCTAAGTCTAAAACCTACTATGCTTAGTAGGTATATAATTAAGATAATAATAGTAGTAATAGAGGTAGTAATATAAACGTTAGAGAAGATAACGCTCTAATACTAACACTAGATAAGTATATTAACCTAACGCTAGATTCTAATATTAACCTAACGCTAGAGAAAAGAACTAGCCTATAGAGCTAGAGAAGATATAATATAGAAAGAGAGAGACAAAGAGTATATATATATAAGAACTAGTATACTATAGATAGAAGTAATAAGAATAGTGCTAGTCTTAACGCTAATAATATAATAAAGCTACTAAAGGTAAGTAATACTTTACTACTTATAACTCTTTCTAATCTATTTATAGAAGTACTCTTAGTAGATTATTCTTAAATATAAGTATAATAGTAGCGTCTATATAAAGACCTACACTATAGCTATTTTAAATCTACTAACGTTGTTATAGAGGTTAGTAAAAGCGCTTCTATCTAGAGTAAAGAAGAATAGAAGTTTGCTACTAATGCTAATAGGCGTAGAGTAGTACTTAGAATATTACTAGAGGTAGAGAAATTACATTATACTTATAGTAGATAATAACAAAGAAGAGAATAAGCTAGTTATATAACTACTAGGTAAAATAGTAGAGAGCCTTACTTTACTACTATACAAAATATACTAGAAGAAGAAAGAGTAGAAAGCTAGGCTATAATAGAATAAAGTAAATTAAATATATTAAGACTCTCTATACCTATACTATATAATAATTATAAAATAGTAATTATGCGTAAACTATAACGCTGCACTAGTTTAAGGTAAATTAGCTTAATTTAGTTAGATATATACGTTATATTACTTTAACGTAATAGCTAATATATTACTAGATAAGAATAGTTATACTAGATATAATATAGGTACTAGTAGCTCTAGTAGCTCTAGTAGTTATAAAAGCTCTAGTAGCTCTAGTAGTTGTAGAAGCTCTAGTAGCTCTAGCAGTTGCAGAGGCTTTAGTAGCTCTAGTAGTTATAGTAGCTCTAGTAGCTCTAGTAGACGTAGTAGCTCTAGTAGCTCTAGTAGCTATAGAGGCTCTAGTAGCTCTAGTAGCCTTAATAACTCTAGTAGCTCTAGCAGCTATAGTAACTCTAGTAGTACTAGTAGCTACAGCAGCTCTAGTACTTCTAGTAGTTCTAGTAGTTCTAGTAGTTCTAGTAGTTCTAGTAGTTCTAGTAGTTCTAGTAGCTCTAGTAGCTCTAGTAGCGCTAGAAGCTCTAGAAGATATAACTTATAAGCTGCCTTGCCTAGTTGTCTTAGCTATTCTACTTATTCTAGAACAAAACTAGGTCTCTTAGGCTAACTAGTCTAACTATACAAGGTAAAATATTTTTCTAATGTAGTTAGCTTTCTTAGATCTTAGCTACTAAAAGTACTAGTAGTAGTAATACTAGTGCTACTATTTTGCGTATTAAAGAAACTAGCTAAAGTAAATAGTACTAAAGCTATAAGCTAAGTAAAAATAATATAAAACTTTATAATAAAAAGTATAAATATAGTCTAGAACTAATAAGTTTTTAAAAAAAGTAAGTATAAAAGTTATAAAGTAAAGAATTTAGAGTAAGTTAGAATAAAAGTAAGTTACGTTAAAGTATAAGTAAGACTTTAAATAAAAGCTATATTATAATTATAAAAAATTATAATATAACTCTAGTTTAGATATAGTTTAAAGTTATTATAACTTTATATATAAGTATAGTAGAAGTTATATAGATAAAATTTTTATATAGTCTAAAAACTTTATATATATAGATCTACTTCTACGTATTACTTATTAGGCCTATAACTTTAGCATAAAAGTATTCTTTATAATACTATACTACTTTTTTAACTAATATAATAAAAGTAAGTTTAAAAGTATATAATAGTTTTAGACTTTACTTAAGTCTAGGCTAAAATAGAAAAAGTATAAGTAAGGTCTAAACTTACTATATAAACCTTTAGATTTTATACGTAGCCTCTTAAGTTCTAAGTTTTATAATATTCTATTAATACTTAGTATATTCTAACTCTAAGGCTAGTCTATAATAATAGGTAAGTAAAAAGGCATTTATAGACGTACTATTTAGTAATAAAAACCTTACTTAAATATTAAAAGTATTAAGTAAGATTACTTTAGTCTTAATAGTTAAGTGCGTATAAGATTAAGAATAGTAGTAGTAGTAAATAATAATAATAAAAAAGGCTTTACTAGGCGTAATTTTATATTATATATTACTATAAGGAACTAAAGAAATAAATTGTTAAATTTAATTAAAATTAAAACAAATATAGACAACATTACTCTAATACTAGAGTACTTATGCAATGCGACCTAGATAGTCGTTTGGCAAGGATAACATGCGTTCGTTCACAATGTTGATGGTGATCATGCTTGAAGCATTTCCGCGGCATGCGAGAATCGAAAAAAACAACTCGCCTACCTTACCCAGAGACATTGGCTTACTGGACTACAACCGGCATGTTACTGTTACATGGATCGGCTCGCGAATCTTAGATGCGGAAGATCTTCGTGCGCGTAAGCTACCAAGGTAGACGGAGGGAGGCGCAACACCGGGTGCTTAGCCCCATCGCATGAGACCCGTCACCAAAGGCTGCACAGCCTCGGTAGGCGTCGAGGCGAGGCGAGGATACTTTCGGCGGGATGCATCCGATGCTATTTGTTACAGGCGATCCAGTTGATATTGGGCAGTGACACAGCAACTACAACCCGTAACGAAGTCGTTTTGTGGAACTCCCCTGCGAAGAGTCATGGACTGCTGTCGTGGATTTCGACATGAATCACGGGAATCAGACCATCGCCGCTTTGGCCCCTCGCAAAGCGGAAAGAGCAAGAAAGCACGGCACGATGAGGCACAAGTGCGCTGTCAGTTGATCATGAACTGTCCTTGGACGCCTTACCAGCATACACACCCTTTTTGACGCTGTCCAGGACCATACAACTGGGTAAATTTCATCTGGCCGTTGCTTGCGTCAACGGAAGCGGCGTCTGGTCAAAGCAGACGTCTTGTTCTAGCCGCTACGAAGTCTTTCGTAAGGTTGGTAATTCTATAAACGTCGGAGTAGAGTACGTACGGGTAAGTCCACCTGGGCACTTCGTCAAGTCACTCGGGCGGGCTTGGGAAACATCCCAACGGCTCAAAAGCTTGGACTTCCACTACATATTGTTGTATTAAATAACCTGACCAATCGACCGAGATGATATCGAGAACATTGAGCGCTGGCTTGGAGAGGCAAACGTGGTCTTGCTGAGGGATGGATTATTAGGTCACGTGCCTGCTTAGGTAATGCCTAAAGCTCTGACTTCATTGCACTTTCCCCGCTGAATCGCGAAGCCAACCGCGACGAGACCACGACGAATTCACCCATCACCAGCGCGTTCCTACTCACCATCTCGGTGCGGTCGCGCTTGTCTCTCCTTCTCTGCTACACAGTCAGTGATAGAGACACTCAATCTTCTCATCAACAAGAAGCAAGCTGACGCCAGAATTTATCTTCTGAAGCAAGATAGCGCGGTCCAGCATCATAGCAAGAGCCAACATGGCAGCGTCTCGCTCAAGTTCAGCTTCAGAGGGCGAGGTCTTGGATACCCGACACAAGGCAAACACAGTCAACTCGCGCGACGAACCTGCGATTAACGGCTCAAGCAGGTCCTTTGGACTGGATGGTGCTTATGATAACTACCGCGCATTGAGTCGCTCCCCTTCGCCATACCGCCGCAAGCGCACCCCATCACGCTCTCCGTCACCCTATCGGAGGAACCGCGCCGTCGACCGATCGCCATCGCCCTATCGACGAAGCCGAGCCGACCACACTGGGAATGATGCAAGGGGCTACAAGCGCAAGGCCTCTCCGCCGCGCAGTCGTCCTGACAAGCGGTATCATGCTGATCGTAGCAGACACGGTGACCCTCGGCGGGCTCCAGGATCTTACCAGGGAGGCTTTGTCAAGGAACAGAAGGATGTACCAGACCGATCACACGCCAGGCCCATATCATACGCCGAAGTCGAGAACCCCAACCCCGTGCCAGACTTCCGAGAGCCGCTGCCTACCGACAAGCGACCACAGAACTCGCGTCACGGAGATCAGCAGCGCGACAAGTCTCGTCAGTCGCAGCCACAGAAGCAACAGGCACCGTCAGAACGCCCCAAGGCCGAGGCGAACAAGGCAAGCGTGACAGAAGATGTTGAGATGTAAGTGTACCCAGTGCCAAATGATTCCTCTACACAACTGACTCTGCAATAGGACCTCCGTTGACGATACGACTGAGTACACCCCGGCCCCTGTCGAAGAGAAAGTTCCCACTCAAGAATCGCGTGAAGAGAAACGTCGCCGCTGGGCTGCTATACGCGCCGCTGCTTCTGAGCAACAGAAGCCGAAAGACAGTCTGCTTCAGCAGGCTGTGCTGACGAATGCATCTGAAGCGGCAACCCCTAATGTCGGATCGCCAGCGGCCCACGCCGACAGTCCCATCTCACCGTTCGCATCGCCCCGTAATGGCGACCTCGACTCCGTACCAGCTTCACCAGACGTTATGGTAATCGACAAACAGAACGTAATCAGCGAGGGCAACAGTCCTGCGGTAGCGAGTCCATCCGCGGCGGATTACGACCCGCTACAGGACATGCTGGACGACCGCGATCGCGCTGCCAAGAAGAACCAGAACACCGAAGTATCCTCGGATGCGTACCGCGAGACCGACCCGAAAGCCCTCTCTACACTTCCAGCTGAGAAAGTAGCACCTGTCAAGAAACAAAAGAAAGAGTTCGACATGTTCGCTTCTGATGACGAAGACGAGGAAGAAGATGTCGGAACTGAGGAGGCTGTTGTTGCGAAAGGCACTGTGCTTGACGAGAAGCTGCTCGACAATTGGGACGACCCCGAAGGCTACTACAAACTGATCAGCAACGAGCTAGTGGATGGTGGACGCTATCGCATGATCAAGGGTCTTGGCCGTGGTGTCTTTGCCAACGTCGCACAAGCTGAAGAAGTCAGGGCTGACACCGGAGATTCAAATCCCAGGATAGTCGCTATCAAGATGATTCGCCGGAACGACTTGATGAGAAGAGCCAGTCAGAAGGAAATGGACTTCCTGCGCAAAGTCAACGAGGCAGACCCACAGGACAAGCGTCACATTATTCGCTTATTGGGTTCTTTCGACCACAAGGGCCATCTGTGCATCGTGTTCGAACACATGTCGAAGAACCTGCGAGACCTGCTCAAGGAAGAGACCAACGGCCACGGCCTCACACTTCCAGCTGTCCGCATCTATGCGCGTCAGATGTTTCTTGGTCTCCAGCACTTGCAGAACTGTCAGGTCATCCACCTTGATCTAAAGCCAGACAACGTCCTAGTCTCTGCTGACAAGAAAACTATCAAGCTCGCCGATTTCGGTACCGCTGTCGACAAGCGAGACGTGATCGAGCGCACTGAGTACCTCGTTAGTCGATTCTACCGCGCACCCGAGATCATACTTGGTATGGAGGTTGGCTATCCTGTCGACATGTGGGCTGTGGGTTGCACTGTGTATGAGCTATGGACTGGTAAAATCCTCTTTACCGGACGGTCTAACAACCAGATGATCAAGTCTTTTATGGACTGTCTGGGATGGCCAAGCGAGAAGCTGCTCAAGAAGGGTCTCGTCAACAATATTCTCGATAACTTTGAGTTGGGTCCACCGTTGAAGTTCATCAGTCGGGAGGTGGATCAGTACAACAAGGTAAGCGCTTTTGTCCCTTTAAGAGGTAAAGCTAACGAGCCAAAGCTCTCTGTCCGTAAAATTGAACAGCAGAAGAAGATCAACCGCGATATGAAGACGCGAGTTCATGAAGCTGCCCGAAGCATCTCCACTGGAGGACCTACCGTGGGCGAGCTGAACGATCTTGCGGATCTGTTGAGCGCAAGTCTACACATGAACGTCGAAAAGCGTCTATCGCCAAAGGAAGCTCTCGCGCACAAATTCTTCGCCAGTAAGAACCCCGCGCCTAAGACCGCCACACCTGCAAAGTCTGCTGTCGTCAAGCCACCCATGATGAAACGTGGCAATCCAGTTGGTACCTCCACTATTCGTCGGTAAGCTCTACAACATGGATTTCAGCGTTGCAATTTTCTTGACTTTTGGCGTTGTTCTGCTTCTTTGCTTTGAGCGTGAAAATAAGGACCGTCTTCGAAGAAGACGGCTAGGGCAAGGGCTTGGACTTTGGTGTATGGAGTATGAACAACTAACACAGGACCTTATAGGCTGCCATCAGACTGGTTTCCAGTATCGGAGATGGAGCCTGCGGAGAACATAGACAAGGGTAATCGGTCTACGGAGTGAGTAGGACACATTTACCGTGGGGTCGGGTACCACTGGGTTTGAGTCTCACGGCGCTGCTCATTTACAACTTTCGACCATGGTTCACTTCACGGTTACCGGTTACACGACAATCAATGGAGCAGATGTGTGGTGGACTCGGATCGAAAAGTAAGTGCTGCTGTGCACTTGCTTGTGGGTGGGCCTTCTTGTGGAATCGGCCTTGGACGTCCCTAGAAGAACTCCCGATCCATGTGAAATTTTCGGTGGAGGAAAGGTGATGAGGTGGAAAGTTAGTTCACATGTATAATATTGGGCACCCGGTATCTCAAGATACAGTCAATATGATGCGTGTAGTGGAATAATCAATGTGCTATACATCTTGTCTATACTTCAAGCATCAATCTCTCCTCTCAAGAACGCTTTGACTTTATCACCCCAAACGACCTGACGCTTGTAGATAGTCATGGCTGGTACGCTGCCCAGGCCCAAGCCGTCGATAGCTTCCGCAAGAACCTGCCCACTTCCCTCGTCCCTCAATTCACGTAGGGGATACTGGTAGGTCTTGTTCTCGTTAGCCGAATCCAGCTAGCAAAGCCAGCCAAACGTACCTTGAACGCAAAGACCAGTGCTCCAGTCTTTGGTAAACGATGCAACGTCTGCCTTTCACACCTTACTACCGACTTGTTCAGATCAATCTCCTCTACATCCTCCACTTCTTGCTTTCTTTGCATCTCCTCTTCACTCATATGATTACCCTGCAAGCAGAACAGCTCCCCATTCGTACTGATGCTCCAATTACTCCGCTTAACGATCTTGCCCACAGGCAGATTGGCAAAGAAGCGATCCATGCTCTTCTCTAGCTTTGCCGCGTACCCGGGGACGGGAGCGTGGATGTCAGCGAGGAGTTGGCCGAGTTTTGAGCGTGTGTTGAAGCCGCTTGGAAAGCAGTTTACAAAGGCCGTTAGTACGTATTTCGTGGGAACAGTAGGCGAAGATGTAGGAGGAGAGGGAGTGAGTAAAAGGAATTCCGTATCGATGTTCGCACCTAAGATCTCAAGTGCTTCTTCTCCGTTTGGCATATGTAGTGGGATGAGGGTATCTGTGACGTGGTTCCGCAAATGTTTGCCTGATTCTGTGATGCGGTATAGGCTTGGGAAGCGTTGGGGTAGGTACGTTCCTATGAGCCATTCGTAGAGTTCTTGGACTGCGGGGACGGCTTCTGGGTTGCACGCAATGACTTCGTGGTGTTCTTGATTGAGGAGCTTCGTTCGAATTTGTAAACGTGTGCAGTAGGTGTTGTCCACGGCTAGGAGGTTATTTAGGGTGGTGTTCTCAAGAGCTGTTATGTCATCTGTGTCAGTGCTTGTCATAGTGTTCAAGATTCATGATGGAGACGCTACCCATGGTCATATGAAACTTCGGTTTGAAAGGACGAAGCTTGAGAGGTGCTTCTGTTTCGAGGTTGAAGTTTGGGAGCGGCGTAATGGCATTGTATACGGCTTCTGGATTTATAGACTCGAGTTTGTTGGTGCTTGGTGATGTTGTCGGCGCCCGCCAAGGTCTCTGGATTACCGGTTGTTATCAATGTCTCTAAGGGAAGATGCAATACTGGAGACTTCATACACTGACAGCCTTTTGTAGTCGACCTCGCTGGGACAATGCCAGAACAATTACCCCCGCCAGCAGCAGCAACCATGCTAGTGGCTTATCGACAAGACTAAGTTGATCCATGGTTGTATTCGATTATCTTTCAAGGCGTGTCAAACAGATGGTCTGGATGTATTTGATATCTAAAGCGCCCGCCAAGCATATAGGGCGTCGTTATGACATCGGGGAGAGGATGGGAAGCATGAACTAAGAGACGCTACAAGCGCGGTGAGTCTGCTATCAGTCGTGTTGAGGTAAGTGGGATTTGATTGCCTATCAGAGCTAACCCCGCATTCGGGCGGTTACGCTAAGATGTTGTACTAGGGGCAGGCTATGTTCAAGCCATGCATTCATCAACTCTCACTTAAGACTGGTCCGGTGCTAGGTGTCAAGGCGTACGATAAACCATTACAAGAATATGAAGATGCTTGATTTCACGTTAGAGAGCCCTTCGAAACCGAGAAACCCCTTCAGTCCTTGCCTACGTGCCTTTTGGCTGGATCCGTGTACATGCAGTTGCTTTGGCACAGGCTTGTAGTATATATGGCATGACGGTTTTATCGGATCGCAAACCGTTACAGGACCATGCGCGGCGACACATGGCGAACGGATACCATTCCTTCAGCCTCAATGAGGCAGATTTAGGCTCCACAGCATTCTTGCTAGACGTCTGTCTTGTCGGGTCTACGCCTTGGTGTCTTCGGCCTCGGGATGACCCACAGGCACCAGCTTGCCCACAACCAAATACTTCTCCTCGAATCTCTCCTCCCATCCCCTCAGCGCATCCATCTGCTCGGCATCCAGACCCTCGAGAGTGTCCAGCGGTCCGTCCAAATCCTTGGTCAACATGTCCTCGTCAAAACTACCACAGGCGAGGCCTCTCGAGGCATCTCGGCCAGCGAAGTTTGCATAAGGGCCACCAGGTCCGTAGAAGTTGCGACCGGATGTAACGTCAAAGACACGGCCACGGACGGCGAGGTAGACGGGCATGTTGTTCAAGCCATTGTAGGGGAAGAGCGAGGGCGGGGTGAAGGTGCGGAAGACGGTTGGCGGCGGGGCGCGAGGGAGGGTTTGCGGGGCGGCTGGCTTGAGGCGGAGATAGACGAGCAGGCCGAGGAGAGAGAAGAGGATGATGTTTATTGGGGTGAAGACGGAGGCGCTGGAGGGCTGTGAGCTAGGTGTTGGTGAAGGAGCGGAGCTGGTTGCTTACGCGTGGGTTGCCGCTGGCTCCGGCAGAGGTGATGGGAGTGCTATTGCGGTTAGCGCGACGTTGTCCCAGAAGGTGGCTCTTGTAGAGACATACCATCTGACATGGCTGCGGGTGATGTGCTACAGCTGTGCTAGAGTGGTGACGGTGAAGGGTGCTGGCGTGGTCGAGGGTCGGCGGGGAGCTCGGTCGACATGACAGCCGATGATGCAACCCCAAAGACTCTCTCAGCACTAACCAGCCATCCATGCCAAACTATCACGGACGTCCGCCGGCTGACATGCAAGGGCCGAATCGAGACATATGTACAGACGATTGAATCGCATGCGGCCTGCCATCTGCCCGTCAAAGGGGCGCCATCACAGCTGGGAAGCACGGCACTGCATGTGAGACATAGCCACCGGCCTGCACAACCACGGATGATGACGGCTGCTCTCTTTCACCGGAGAGTCGCCATGGTAATCTTAGATACTTCGACTCCACTTGCACCGTGACCGCACAACCGCAAGCACGCGCCCATCTGCGCGCAGACGTTGAGCATCGCGCCGCTGCATCCAGCCCATCCCTGCCGCGCTGCCTCTGAAACAGGGCCCTTTCCAGCCCTGAAACGCGCGACAGCGATTCATTTCCACCGTGCTGGGACGCGCTGATTCGCCCACGCCGCCTCTTGCGCCTCGGCCCTATCCCGTCCAAACATTGTGTCGCAAACCAATTCGCTGCTGTCGAACCGCTGTGTGAAGACAAAGACTTGCGGCACCGGTGCGATATCCTGCCGCTGGCGCTTTGGTCGAGGCGCAGTTCGCGAGTGTTTGTGGGGTGTTCTCCTAGATGCACTGGGCCGGCACTGATACCCGTCGACAACTCTACCTCGACTTGGTCGCCCTCCCTCATTTACCAAAATTACGCCCTCGGTGCTGCTGCAGCGCCCGAAGGATTCACGGCTTGAAGCTTACGTGCTGTTTCTTTGTTTAATCTGGCATCAACCATCACAACAACAACACAAACAGTCAACACCAACTCCACACCTCTTTCTTTACGCATAATTACACCCGGTACGTACTCATATTCCTTATCTCATCACCAGCTCTTTTGGCCTTGGTACTTGCGTCCTCGACATCGCCCGTTGGTTTATACGCTTGCCATGCAATCCGGTCCTGGGATGGGACGCAATGCCAGGTTGCACAGAAAGAGCTGGTGTTTGTGTCATTCAGATACAGTAAAGGCATCTGGTAGTGCCCCTCCGCATCTCTGATCGACGGTCCATGTCTCTCGCCTATCGCCCGCACCGACAACTATCTCCACCAGATCTAGGACCGGGCCAAGTCTCGCGATGTCGATGGGTTTCAAAAAGCATACAACAATCATGCAATCAGTGCAATGGCTCTTGAGGTTGCTGCGAAAAGGAGAGGCTTGCTGAAATAAGTAGCTCGGGGCCGCTGAGAATACCGCCTTCCATACTTCGTGATGCTTATGTATACTTGCACCAATATCGAGCCGGGCTAATATTCGTTTCATGCAGATTCGCCCATAATGTGGAAACGATTACAGGGCGCCGTCCGAGATAGGGAGAGGCATGCGCAAATAGGAAACCCCGTACTTCTTGAAACCACCTATGACGAGGATCAACTGAAGCGCAATCCCAAAGTGACCGACCTGCAAAATGGCAGTCACCATAATTATGCGCTCCCTCAACTATCGCAGTAAGTATCGCAATTTCGTTTGCTCACTTACCGCTGATTGTCTCGCAGTTTATTGTCTCCCCAGGAACCTCCCAACTACAGAGCCTCAGAAGTACCCACGGCCTCCTCCATCTACTCACAAGACACACTCTGCTACAATAACGACAACCCCACCGGCAGATCGCCCTCCGCATACGAAGACATATCGCCTCCCAGCTCTCCGGAACCGGAACAGTACTCCTCTTTTAACCTACCGCGAAAATTCCGCTCGATGCGTGACGTGTCACCCATGGACGACGATCGCAGACAACTCGAAGACGATTCCCGCGCGGGCAGCCAGATCCCCGTCCTACGCAGAGCGCCGTCTGTCCTTCGGAATGGTGACGCTCCACCAGCACCCAAGCAGAAGTTCTGGGAGGGCAAGCTTGCGCCAAATGCGAAAGTGAAGTGGGATGAGTATTCAGGCGAGCCTAATAGTGCAGGGAAGGCCGCTTCAGTCGATCCAGGCTCTTATGCGAAAGGTGTGCCGTCATCAGACCCTAGGCCCATGGGGTATCAGGTTTCAGTCAGTGGTCCTGAGAAAAAGAACACAAGTTTTGGGGAGCGCGTTGGCCGCTTCGGGTCGAAGCGCTCACCACCGCCCGTGGAGCCGTGGAGCCGAGCGACGGGACGATCAGAAATCGCTCCTCCGCTCAAATACCAGCCTGCAGACAAACCACTTCAAATACCACGCAAGACGATTTCACCAAGCACGGACCAAGCGAGGTCAAACGCGCTTGCAGCTGCCATTGATTCCGCACCCAAGCTGCCTGACACTCAAACTGTAACAACCGAAATGGCGCCCAAGGATCCACGCGATAACGATATGCGTTACAACGACGGCATTAAACCCATTGTCCCGCTCAAAGTAGGGAAGAACACGCCTCTTCGAAGCGGTCACATCTCTCCAACCTCACCTTCAGCAGGTCTCGGTATAAGCACATCGTACCCGAGCCCCATCACACCAACCAATCGCACTCAACTGAACCAGTCCCCGGCCACCGTAGAGCCAGTAGAACAGACGTTGTACCCCACCTTGCGGACTGCGACGCCGCCATACAACAAAGAGACGTCAGAGAAGGACAAGCACGCACCCATCAGCCGGTTTTCGTGGACTACCTACAACAGTGCAGGGACATACCAACACTCACCACCACCTTCACCGCCCAACGGACTCTCGTCCTCGCAAGGAAAGCGCGTTGTAACCGAGCCCATATCGGCCGCTTCCTCGATCCTAAACCGTCGCCGCCCAGTACCCCCCTTAGACAGGGAACCCGCACCCATGGCCAAAGTCTACACCCCCAGCCCGAGATCCCCTTACGCCTCCTCCACCTTCTCCAACTCATCACAAAAATCACAAAAGGCGCTTCCGCTACCTCCTTCCCAACTCAGTGCCATCGACCACATCGCCTACTTGGAATCGCAGCAAGAAGATCTACGCATCCGTCGCAACAACGTGTATCGTTTGCTCAAGGACTTGAACAATGCTGCGCCGCCTAACCCGCTGCTTACCGACTTTAAGAAGGCTCGGGTCGCGGAAGAGAGGAAGAAAGCGTTTCAAGAGGAGTTGGATGAGATTCGCAGGGAGGAGCATGATGTTGGCCTCAAGTTGCATCGCGCGTGGAAGAAGAGGGAGAGGGATGATCCGAACTCGAACGGGAGCGCCCTGTGGGTGAGGAGGGTCACTAGCTAGATGCAGTTGACTCGGTGGCATCGATTTGGTCTACGATGTGGAGGATTCTCTTCTTTTTCTGGCATTTGCATTTCACACAGCGTACTTGGCGTTACTTTCCAGGTTGCATCTACCTTGGCTCGAAGCCTTGCGGTTATCCAAGCGGATACGTTTTCTTTCAAATTAGCAAGACCTTAGTTATCATACCCCGAATCTCATAACATTCCATTCTATTTTGCAGACTAGTCGACCTCAGGCACCGGCAGACCATTGACTATCATCATTCCCTCCCGTCCCAACATCTTCATTGCTTTTACCGCTTCGTCATGTCGTAATTGCTTGGTCTCTTCATCGGTTACCAACACGAAATCGTATTTGAGCAATTTTGATCCTTCCTTGACATCATACTCCTTGGCCTGTTCAGCTGTTACGGTATCTAAGCTGACAATGAGAGATTCCTTGACACCAAAGACGGCATCGGACGTCTCGTAGTCGGAACCACGGACGTATAATGCCCTAAACATGGCGTCAGTAGGCTATGCAAACGAAGAAGTATGAAGAGGAGACTCACGTAACCAAGTTATCGAAACCTTCCTTCTCAAACATGAAATGCATATGGCTCGGCCTCCAGCAATGCCTACCCAATTTCTCAAGCAACTTGCCAACAGGCCCGTCGTTTGGAATAGGATACGGTACGGGTACGATACCCTTGAACCAGAATACGCCATCCTTGTCACTCCTTATAACCGCACGGCCATCTGCTTTGTCACCCCTGTTCTCATACTGCACGTCGTATTTGCCTTTGGAGTCTGTTTCCCACACGTCGATCTTGACGTCTGATACGGGCTCGCCGTTCGTGGTTTTGACCGTGCAGAGGACGAGCAGGGACTCGCCGTCGGGATCGGCAGAGATGGAGGTGCCGTTGGAGTCGGAGGGTGCGTCGTGCGTGTGGAACGGACCGAGGACTGTGCCCTCGGTGGAGGAGGCCGGTTTGGGATGGTCTATAGAGTCTACGAGGAGAGAGAGGCCGACAATGTCTGAAAGAAGGATGAATTCCTACAACGTATTAGTACAGATCGGGTGTCTTGGTCTTGTACCACGAGGATCAGATGGAAACTTACCTGTCGCACGTCTGTGCATATTTGTCCTACCTGGGTAAGGAACTGTATGCCTGCCATCCACTCATCGAAGCTCAGGCGCGTCTCGCGTGCGAAGTCGTGTAGATGCGACACCAGACGCTCCATGACGTACTTGAGGCGCGGGTCTGCGCATTGCGAGTTTATTCGATGCACATTCTCGGTGATGTTTTCGATTGTGAGATCTTTGAGGACAGGAACCGTGGAGGCGTCTGCGCCCTTGCTAGATGCCATTGTGCCGTCTGATGAGACGTGGACGTTGCAGAGGGTTTGGAGTCGAGATTGGGCAAGCTTCAGACGAAAGATGTCACGGTCGTAGAACCAAGCACACGAAGATGAAGATGACTTCACGGCTTCCAAAGGAAAGGACACAACAAGCTTGCGAAGCTATTCGAAGAAGGGAAGGAGTGCACTTGAAGCTAGCTGCGACATTGACGAACGAAAGCAACCGCGAAGCTCGACGCGAAAGCCGCCGAATCGGGCCCCATCTCAAAAGACATCCGCTGACGATAGCGCAAAGCTCATAGGTCGCGCAACTGCGATGGACAGGGTTGCAGGCGCCGGCAAAGAGTTCAAGAGGTGGAGGTGATGATGTCGGAGGGGCTCTCGGTACCTGGATGCGGGGCGGGGCAGCTTCCAGCGCCAGCTTACCAAGAGCTTACAAGCAGTGGCGGGCGTTACCGGACAAATATCCTTCCTTTGCCAGTACATATCCTCATCATGGAAATGCTTGACATGTCCACAGTTCCGCTCCCCAACTATCTTTCTTCACTCATTGATCTGCTCTTAACACTGAACATGCGGCCTGTTGGCTCACTATACACCAGTTATGCCATGATAGTTTTGGCTTCTTCATATGATAGCAGCTACTAGCTGCACTCGTGTGCCACTCACGATGCCCCAAAGTTCATCGACAGCTAGTTCTCGAATAGCTATCACGTCGACACCAGCCTGGTCATCTTCCGGAACACGGCACCGAGATTCGTCTCGATCTGTACAACTGCTTCGCAATTAGCCTAAAGGATTTGTGTCGCTCAAGGTGCAGGAACAACACAGTTAATACACGTGCATATGCTAAGAACGAGTTGGATCAATTTCTTCCATATTGCTGTAAAGCGGATCGTGACAGTAACCTATGCGCCGTGATTGTTCCCGCCCATCAACCCAAACGCCGGCCGCGTACCGTCAATCCATGATAAGACCAGGAAAGTGAACATGACTGAGGAAAGTGAAGGGTAATCCTTATTCCACTGTGTTCTCACAGTAGACCCCGGAAAATGAAAGCTGTTGAACAACTCCAGGTGAGATTAGACGTTGTTCTTGGGGTTCTCGGGTGAAGCCTTCCACTGTGAAGTGTTAGCATGGTTACTCATTATTATACGGAGATGACGTACCTTCTTGCCAAGCTCTTGCTGTTGCTCCTTGAAAGAGAGATCCTTGTACTCATCGCGGTGGGCCTTGACTGTTATCATTCGTTAGCGGATCGGTCGTCCCCTGAGGTGTTGTTCTTGCGCCTGGAGGAACGCGTCCGAATAACGCGTCAAAACGCGTCAAACGATGCAGACTTACAGTATGCTTGCATCTTGATCATCGCGTTTCTCGCGTTGCCCTTCTTGGCGATGCGACCGCCTTTAGGACCAGCCTTCTTGACACCCGCGTTGCTAGCCGGCTTCGGTGTCGCAGTCTTGGTGGTGGTAGCAGCCATGACGAATAGCAAATACTGATTGAAGGTGGTATTAGTTTGTGAACGGAGAAAGTGGGTGGAAGTAAGTCGCAGAGGTAGAGCTGTCGTTGTGGTGTTGATGAGAGGTGAGCGTGAACTGTAGGTTTATTGACAGAAGGCGCGACCCAGACCGCGCTAAGCTACACTGGGCCTACCACCCTACTTTATGGATTCGATAGCCCGCCTGGGTATTTGCGCGACGTTAGAAACATAGTCTCGCGTGATTGGCGCAGCTGTTCACTTGAAACGTGTAGCGATATGCGCCCCCAACTCTCTTTCAGAAGCAAGGTATGCGGCATAGAACGCATGAATGTGTCTCCGGAAAGAGACATTGCCATTGCGCAAGTCATGAGCTGACATGAGCGAAATTGTCGCCTTTATAGTCTCACTTTCGTTCGAAGTCAACCGCTCGCAAGACTATGCGGATCTTCTACGACGCAGTTCAATCTCGTGCTATGAAGGCGCAATGGCTTCCTCGGTGCTTAAATACGTCGCACTGTGGTCGATCTCCCGAGAATTCTAACACTCTGCAGAGGGACTTCCAATTCGGGGTCCCGGCATCTGAGATACCGAAAGCCATGTTGATCACCGGTATCCGAAGGCATGCACAGAGGTCCAGCTCTTGAAAACAGCGTGGCAGCATTCCGCCAAACGAGATTCAATTGTAGGGCTGTCTCCAACTCCGCTCTCAGGAAACATCTGCCGTCTTCTCTTCCGTTATACGACGATGCCGAGCATCCTGAGGGTCGGTACCCCCTGTGATCAGAACCGGCCTTTCGATGCCTCGAGAGGCAATGCTGAATTTCCGACGGTGGCCACTCGGGCGCTCTGTGAGGCTAGGAGCGCGTGGTCTCGCTTTGCCGCGAGCGCGTCCGCCGATGACTGGTATCTCGTATGCGCCAGCGCGACAGCAATATAGGATAAGATCGTAGACGAGCAGCGCTGCCCATGGGCCGATGGCTACGAGGCCGAGAAAGAGCTATTCTGCGTTAGAAGATCACTTTCAATCGATGAAGCCGAGCAATACTCACGAATATGCGCGTGATCCAGGTTTCGACCACAGCCAAGTTCGCAGGTAGAATAGAAAGGAATCCCATGGCGGGGCGTCGCGGAGACTGTAGACCAACGGCACAAAGATAGGGATAAGGGGGCTTCAATTGGAGGCGCAGAGGTACGAAGAGGCAAAGAGGCACAGAGTGGTCTCAATTAACTGATGACACTCAGTCGCCGAGAACACAGAATGCGGGTGACGAAGATGTGCGATGTTCAAGTTTAGTGGAGAGATTGGCCGCCATGAAGCCGCCTCCAGCGGCCGCCGCGAAGTGGATCGCGCTGTGGGCCGCTTTCCGCAGCTCGGCACCGGCACATCACCGACCAGACCCCCTCAACACCAACCACTAAACATCAGATGCAGCTGACATCTCAGCCCTATATGTGAGGCTGTACAATGGTTCTTCCACTGATTGGATGCCCTTTTGGCGTCGATTTTGCGAAGCCAATAAGACATGACAGCCATACCGGCACCCCTCCATGGAGGCAGCCCCAAGCACCTCTGTTGTTATACAACTCTCTATTCATACACATTCTAGCACGCTGGATTGCACTCACTTCTGAAAACTGCTGGCTTACCCTGACGTACCTGACGCTGACCAGCAGGCTCTCCAAAGGCGGGTGCTTGGCTCTGCCCGCGTGCCCACGGTTGCCTGGCCCTACCCACCCCAACTTCTGAGCCTTGTCAGACTACCCACGAAATCTCTCCGTTGAGTCAAAGGCTTTGAACTTTTGGCATACCTTCCGAACTACCCGACACTTCGCACAACTTCTCAGTCGCTTACATCGGCAGCTTGATTTGATTGCGACGCCTCACCAGCAGCCTCGCTGCTACACCCGGAGGCCTCACATTAACTATCAAGCCGCATAGCACTCCTGAGGGTAGCGCAGGGACTTCCAACTCGCTTCTTTGTGCATTCCCGTTCAAATTCAACATGGACGGTCTCTGGTTCCTAGACGAGCACATGGAGCGAGGCCAGAGCAATGCGACGCTGAAGATAGTCCTCCCCAGCGGAGAGGTCCGTCAGATCTCTGATCGCATCTGCCCGTTCAAGTTCTTGGACAGATGTCAGTAATGTCCCATACGGTTGCATGCCAACATCTACTGACTTCGTACACTCACATACTAGGTCCGCTCCTGTACCACGCCTTTGAGTACGGTTTCCAGAGTCGCCTACAAGCGAGTATTGAGGCCCTATCTGAGCATGCTGTCGTCTCGCTTCTTCGGTTCTGCTACACTGGTAGCTATCTTCCGCCTCGAGCAGACTATGATCCAGTGTCGTTTCTTCCACATGCCGAGACGTACAAGATAGCCGAGGATTTCGATGTTCCGGAATTGCAACTTCTCGCGCACGGCAACTTCTCGTGCCAGCTCGAATTCGCCTGCTGTGTACCCGCCGCGCCCCATGACTTGGTCGAGACTATTCGTTTTGTATATCGTCACTATGCCAGTCAGCAGGCTCGTCGGGAGCACGACCTCGTTCCGTCACTTCTCAACTACTGCATCTCAAATTTCCTCTACCACAAGCTAGGAGAGGATGTTGAGTTTCTCAAGATCGCTGCTGAAATCCCGGACTTCCGCCAGGACCTATGTCGCACGAACATGGAACGCAATTTCCAGGATGAGTGTAAGACACTACAAGTAGATTCACATCCTACGCTAACTATCATAGGTGCATTCGACATTGTGCGGTTATGTCTCGACACTCTCCAGGTTCAACCTTGCGATCGTCCGACTCTCCTTGCGTCAAGGGACCTACCAGATGAGATGATGTGCGATACTCTTCCGGAAACACCCAGCCCTTCATGCTACCCATCTGGCGAGAACTTTACAGCTGTAGAGACCGATCAGGACAACATGGTCGATTCCGGAATCCTTACATTTGTTCGTCGCCCCAAGGTTGCACAGCCAGCTACGATCCAAGAGTCCGACGAGGAGTGTCTTGAAGACGATCAGGGATTCACGTTGGTGTCCCGACCCAAAGTCCAGAGCCTGACTACGTTCGACGACCCGATGTCTAGCCCTGAGTTGACTTCTCGTCCGGTGGTCGACATACTAGCCGCGACTGGCACCGACTACTCCAGCGACGACGAACCGATGTCCAGCCCCGAGTTGATCCCCACTCCCGTAGTTGATCTACTATCCGCTACCGGGACCGACTACTCTAGCGATGAAGAGTGGACACAGATCTAAGAGGGCCGATACGCCCCGTGGCTAGAGGGCGCTCTGGTCATGATGGCATACGGCGTTATTGATGGGATATAGGTATCTCACAAAGTCATGGATCTTGGATTTGATTTGGCATTATGGTGTTTCAAGCTGGGTTTAAATTGCTTAGGAATTGGCGTTTCACGTGTACGGAATCACGCAAGGGAAAAGTCGCATAAGCGCAAGAGTCTGCTTTTGAGGAATCATTAAATATATTGTTTTGCATCCAAACATTAAAAAATCATGTACTAGATGTACTAGGACACAGCAGTAGTATCTGTTTCATTTTATTCCATATTATGATGTTGTGTCTCTGAATCCACAGTCTTTACCATGCCCCAGGGATCGTAGTGTAATTCCCTCTATCCTCCGACACCACTGCCTGAGAAGCCCGTTGCGGCCTGGCCTCCCATCTCGAATACGGCACCATCTCTGACATCGCATTCCGCTGTACAGCTCTTCCTTGCGCGTCGTGATGTTTCCTCGGCGCATCGATATCAATACCAGAAAAAGCTCCACAGCTCGAGGTAAAATTTGGTCGTTGCGCCTGACCATGCTTCGCATCCTGGCGCTGGATTTTTTTCTGTCTGCTTTTTGTTGTGAGACGCACCGTGGGGAAGCACAAGCGCTGAACGGTTTCGATGGCTTTCTTATTAACGAGGTCTGGATCCCATTGCCGGAGCATGCTCAAGACGTCAATGACGAAACTTTGGCAGTTGGCAGTGGCCACTTTGTACGTGAACTCTCGTAGAACCCTCTCTTTTGCCGCTTCAATCTTTCTGAACGAAGATTGGGCGCCATGAATTATCGTGGCGTCTGATCCCTTGTTCATCAAATCACCGATCTTGACAAAACTCTTCCGGTTGCATTCGAAGGCGTTCTGGTGCGAAGCGCTTCTTGGGAAGGTTTGGTCAAGAAGTAAGGCGCCGCGGTTTGGTCGCTCGTTTATGTAGTTTACTTCCCATGTCGTACCAGTCAGCTGGTTTGTGCCATCGTCAAGGAAGAGTCTCCAGTGTGCGGTGTTGGAGCCTGGGCTTGCGCTGATGAGGTAGAGTTGGCAGATTTTGGAGGAGTAGCGTGGGATACTGCTGGACGAGCTTGATTCGATGCTCTTGCTGGCTGAAGAACCCATGTCTTCGATAGGGTAGAGTTGCTCTTGTCTTAATGTGGCGTTGGTTTGTGATGGGAGGATGGAAGAGTTGGAAGACTTTGGAAAAGGAGATGAGAAATTGCAGAGTATTCATGCGAGGCGAAAAATGAGTCAAGGGCAAAACTTTGGCATGTTATTATCTCGGAACGATCTATTGGGCACATGGCGGGTCCTTATATCTGGCTTGCATTTCTATAGGTAGCGTATTAGTGGTCATAGTTTCACTATGGAACCAGAAAAAGCCAACGACCATGGCCAAAGTGTCCTGCAAATGACGTGCATCGGATTATGGATGACAGGACTCCTCATGGCTTCACAGGAACCTGGAGCGGATGGGGCAGATTTCGGGTACGTTGATTCATGTTCGCTGCAGCTAGTCTGCGAACAGAGCCGCCCATAGAGTACATGACAAACCATAGCCACAAATAATCAGATATACGAAGTCCATATGTACGGGAAGGACTTTTTTGATGTTACAGGAAAATTAGGCCACCTTATGCATTTGAGATGGCAATAAGGAATCCAGCATAAAGGAAACCGCCCTCTCGTAATGGCCAGTGGACCGGGAAGGGATCGCATCAGAAACAGCAATTACATGGAACATCCAAATGAAACCGGGAAGCAGGAAACACATAATCAGTCTCGTGGGTTCATGCCGCACACTCAATCCTCCGTTCGTCTTTCGGCTCCGTCACTGCATAATCCATATCCGTGGGCATGATGGTCTCGGAGGTTCGTGTTCCAGGAGATGAGCAGTCTTCAGGAATGTTGACGCTCACTTGATCGACATCAGCAAGTGCTTTGAACCAGATACGCGATGGACTCAACTTACCTCGTGCGCCTAGTAGCGGCGGGGTGGGTAATCAGCCGCTGCACCTTCGTAAGGTGGGCGGCCTCCGGGGCTACGGGGACGAGCACCACGTGGGGACGGTGGTCGTCCGCCTTCGTAAGGGCGTCCATGACCGTTCATGTATGGGTCATCGTAACCACGGGGAGGAGGTCGGGCCCTAGCATCATAAGGATCGTCAGGGTAACGCGCGCGCGGTGGGCCATACTCATCAGGCATGCGACCACGAGGCGGCGAACGTCCATAACCACCATCACGCCTGTCATAAAACTCGCGGGGAGGTGTGCGTCGGCGATAGTCATCGCGGCGGGGGCTGTAGCCACGAGGAGGACCGCGACGGTCGTAGTAGTCGTCGTATGGCGCGGGTGGGTATCCGCCACCGCGACGGCCCATGGGAGAGCGGGATCGGTATCTATCACGGCCCCGGTCATCAGGACCACCAGGGCCTCCGTAAGGAGCGCGAGGCTTGAAAGGTGGAGGTGGGGGAGGATCGGAGACGTCCTGGATACAGGTAACTTCCTGCCCCTTGAACTCACGGCGGTCCAGCTTCTCCACTGCGGTCTTCAGATCGGCGGCCGTCTCGTACTCTACGAATCTGCGCGATGGTTTAGTACGTGTGCCTAGCTGCAGTACGTGTCCACTCACCCAGAGCCATCCCGTTCGCGGCCAACTTCGGAGTAGACGACGTCCAATCCAGACTGGCGGGCGAAATCTTTGAGGTCCTATAAGTTCGAAGTTAAGCGAGGCCCAAATCCAGAATGTATAACGGGAAGCAAGCGAGAACAAAGCCATTTCTGGTCCAGGAACGGTGCGCTGGCGCTAACAGGGAACTGAGGAAATCCAATAATCGGGGAGTCTGACCTGCCAGCTGGTCTCCACAGGAAGATTTGCTATTCTCATCCGGTATGGTGTGCGCCTAGGACGCGGGGGAACGCGCTCATGGGGAGTGAAGTTCTCGTTACGGGCACGCGAGCCGCGAGCGAACTGGACGATGAGGCGCTCGCCCATGAAATCGGTACCATCTTTGAATCAGTTAGAGATGCATGTCCGGACACATACACATAAGAGTTACATACGGAATGCTGCATACGAGTTAGCACGTGTTCAGCCGATCGGCGCGTAGTTGAAGCTTACCAGGGACGACATCACGAGCATCCATTGCGTCCTTGTACTCGATGAAGCCGAATCCGTTCATGAGCTTGATCTCAGTGATCTCGCCAGTGCCGTGCGACGCGAAGTGGCCTTCGACATCGGCCTTGGTGGCATTGCGCGGGAGGTTGCCTAGGTAGAGGCGCGTGGACGATACCTCGGTCATGGTAGCGGCTGTTGCGGTAGAGCTTTATCCTAAAGATAACCTAGTCTGGAGAGAATCGTGAGCAAATATCCATGAGCAAGCGGGAAGCCATCGAGGAAGCGCGCATGGTGCCTGCCAGTGACGGGGTGACTCGGTATCAAAGACGCGACGCCAGAAAGCCAGTGTCCAGCGGCGTGCGCAACTACAGGAACCAGGAAGACGCGCAAGGAATTTCCAGTGCATGCAATACAGGCGGCTAGTCGTACCTTGGAGATAGAGTCGGGCGCTGGAAGCAGGGTGGCCGTGAAGAACCTGAGAGCTTGAGGACCAGGAAGAAGCCGGGTGAGTGCAGAAGGCGCGTCCTTGAATCTGGGGCACCGGAATTAGTAAGCCCAGTATCGCGACCACGAATTGCAAGTGCAGATGAGGGCCGAGCAGCTATCGATGTAAGAGGCCCCGGCGAGGTTGATGGGTGGACGGTGACGAAGGGTGGAGAAGGAAGTTCGCCCAACGCCTCACTCGCCCTAGCGTTCCAAGCTTCGGGCACGGACATCACGTGTGCCTTGCCTCGACCTCGGGAGCCATGTACGGGACCGCACGACCTTTCAAGGCGCCCAGTGAAATGCCACTTCTTTCAAGCAGATATCTCAATGCTGTTTGCTCATAGGATCGTGGGAACGCAGTTGAAGCCCTCCCAGGCTTCGACCGCGCGCCGAACAAGGCGACTGATCACTCGATCCCTACAAACCTCGGAAGGTCACTTGGGCAGCAACCATACTCGGGCTGACGTTGAAATCTGATATGTACACACACGGTTTGCCCTAATATACAGGTCCTCTCATTGCGTGGACGGCAGCTAAGCCATAATCTCTATCTCGGCGTCCGTATTAAGTAAGTACGTACTTTGGTCCCTCGCCACCTTGGGGTGTTTGCCAGTTGATGTCCTGGTCCGGCACTTTGATGTCGCAAGTCTTGCAGTGGACGCAGCTGCATACAGTTAGCGGTCTTCTAAGTAATCGCGATATCTAGACCTACTTTTGGGCGTTGATTTGGAACCTGACGCCCAGCTCTTTGCTGTCGTCCTCCACATACTCGTAGACGCCGGCGGGGCAGAACCGGTTTTCTACACCCTTGTACCTGGGCCATTCTTTCTGGGCATGCGCATCGTAGTCTTTGACCTGGAGATGGCAGGGCTGGTCCTCCTCATGATTCGTGCCACTTCGGCTGACGCTCGTCAATATGTCGAAGCTGATCTTACCGTCCGGCTTGGGGTACTCTATCTTGGGGCACTCGTCCGCCGTCTTGGTCGCTGCGTGATCAGGCTTGCCATGCTTCAATGTCCACGGTGCCTTGCCTCGAAGAACGTAGGCCTCCAGACCAGAGTACATGATACCTCCGTAAATACCTAGTGGTGTGTGGAAAGACGGGCGCATGTTGCGCACAGTCTTTAGTTCCGACCAAATTGACGACTTGCGCATCTTGTCCTCGTAGTCATATAGAAACACGGTACCGCCGTCTGCATTGGCTTGTAGGGCGTCCCAAGTCGCCTCAGCAGCTAACATACCGGACCTCATTGCATTGTGCGTGCCCTTGATCTTGGGCAGGTTGAGCAAGCCTGCGGCGTCTCCAAGCAGTGCGCCACCAGGGAAGGCCAGTTTTGGTATGGACTGGAAGCCGCCCTCAATCAGCGTTCTCGCGCCATATGATATACACTTGCCGCCTTCCAGTACGTCCTTGTAGTAAGGGTGGTGCTTCATCTTCTGGAACTCGCCATAGGGAGCCAACCAGGGGTTCGGGTAGTCGAGCCCAACAACGAGACCAATGCTGACGAGGTTGTCGCCAAAGTGATACATCCAGCCACCGCCATAGGTATCCTTCGGCAGCGGGTAGCCCATCGAGTGAACCACCAGTCCAGACTTGAATTTCTCGGGCTGCACCTCCCAGACTTCCTTGATGCCAAGTCCGTAGGTCTGATGTTGGCTATCTCGCCTCAGATCGTACTTCTTGATGATTTGCTTCGACAAGCTGCCATGGCAACCCTCACCAAGCAATGTGACGCGTGCATGGAACTCCATTCCTCGCTCGAATGAGTCTTTGGCCTTGCCTTCACGCGATATGCCGAGGTCGTTGGTAGCTACGCCTTGTACGACACCCTCGTGGTTGTACAGTACCTCCGACGCAGCGAAGCCGGGGTAAACCTCGACACCAACTTCCTCTGCGCGCTCGCCCAGCCACTTGACCATCTGGTTCAAGCTTATTATGTAATTGCCGTGGTTGTTCATCTGCGGAGGCTTGGGTAGAGGGATGGCGCTGTTCTTGGTCATGAAGAACATATGGTCTTCTTTGGCGGGGGTGATGTCGGCGAAGCGGTTCAGGTTGTCCTCTGACCTCCAGTCAGGCAGGAGCTCGTCCAGGGCAGAGGGTTCTATGACGTTCCCAGACACGATGTGATCGCCCAACTCGCCCGCCTTCTCCAACACCAGAACCCTGAAGTCTTCATTGCCGGCCGCTGTCGCAAGCTGCTTCAGCTTGATGGCGGCGGACAGACCTGCGGGTCCACCACCCACGATGAGAACATCGACCTCGTCCGATTCGCGCTCTATCGACTTGGGATCGAATGTGTCGTCTACGGCGGCGAGTCGTGTGCGTGGCGTCGTGGAAAGAGCTCTTCTTTGACCAGCAATCCGTACTGCGGGACGGTACAGGCTGGATACGTTTCGTCGCGGTAGTGATGCACATGCAAGTGGTCTTGATGCTATGCGCGCGGATCGCGAGGCTGCGAGCAACTGTCGCGTCGCGGAAGCGGGGACTGATCTGGTGGCCATGATGCAGGACGTGTTGGAGAGGCAAACAAATGTATTGTATGCGAAAGTAAGCAAGTTGACGAAATTTTTGCGCTTCCTACGAGTCCGACCGGCGGCGCACTACAGACTAGAAGCGACAGTGCTCAATACTGCGGAATGCGACAAAATTGCAGCATTGGACATGTACGCTCTTAGCCAACGCCAAAACCTCGACATGACGATATCCAAAAGTCGCAGCCGAGGCTACAAGGCTAAGTGCGGGATTGCAATACCGAGCACCCCATTGGCTCAGCCCACCTTCATTCCTTCTCTCCGCACATGTCAAAGTCACCACATCCGAACATCCTCTCTGTGCGATCACTCTCATGTCAACATCTTCACGCGCAGTAGTGTGCGTGCTCGGTCTCTCTGACAAATGTCTCGACATGACGCCGCGGTGAGGGTACAGCAACATCAGGGTACTCGCGCAGAGCAAAGTACTGTCATGCCTACCAAGAAGGCTGAGCCAGCAAACTGCGAAGACAATTTGGAATCATCACAGAAGTTTGGGCAGCAGCCTCCTGCAGTTTCTCATATTCAAGCAGTCGCTTAGCTTTTCCTCCGAGCGCGTCGGCGTGCCTGAAACCGGGAGAGAGTCAGGCCCTTGTATGCCTGCAAACCTCAGTCGTACACTAAACTTATGCGTTTAGGAAGGCATCTCTCCGCATAGATCGCCCCTGCCCCGTCTGCAACATGTTCTCAAACTACACACGTTCGACCCCCATCCTGGATCTTCGCCATGACGACGACTCTACCGGCATGGAGCTTGCGTCACCTCTTTCTTCCGTAATCGTACGCTCTGCTTCATGCGTTTGATTCGACCGTTTCCAGCCAAGCCAGGGACCCGATCCCATGTCACACTCGATCTCCCGCTGTCATGCGAGACAAGGCTTTCGTGCCTGTGAGAGAATTGTGGGGAGGACCGACGGTCTTCACTTGAGCCTGGCCTTTTCAAGGCATCCTCCAACGGCGCATGTATGACATGCACGGCAAGCAGCAAATGATCGTCCCAACAATCGCGGCCTTGTCTATTTTGGACAGAGTCTCAGTCAAGCATTCGTGGAGCTCAAATAAGAAAACACTCTTATATAAACCAGTCTCCTCAGGCGGATATCACGGCACGCTCAGCTTCAATCTTCAAACCCTTCCTTCGTGCAGAGCACTATCTGTTTATTTCTATTCTCAAGAGCTGTGCTCATTTAAGTTTCGACACACCTCGTTTCAATCCTTCAAGATCAACCCCATACCATCACAATGAAGACTTCCATCTCCCTTCTCACTCTCCTCTCAGCCTCCTTCGTGGCAGCAGCTCCAGCGCCTTTCGTGGGCCAGGGACCTGTAGTCGCCGCTGGTACCGAGAATGTAGTCATGCCCTCTACAAACTTCGGTCGCCGCGAGGAAGACGTTGTGCAGAAGTTTGGCGAGAAAGCCCTCAAGCTCCGCGGTGCGCTCTTGGCAGCACGCGGTGGCATGGGCAAAGATAATGCTAATGCCGACGCCGAAGGTGCCAATGCTGAGGATGCTGCGGCGGCTGGCAACAATGGCGCTCAGGACCAGGCTGCACAGGATGCTGCCGATGCTGAGGAGGCCGCTCAGGGCAATGGCAAGGGCAAGGGCAAGAATGCCGATAAGCAAGCCGCTCAAGCAGGTACGTCTTGTCACAATCCTTTCCAAAGACTTCACTGACCCTCGATAGCCAAAGAGCAACAAGCTGCTGCCGATGCTCAGGCACAGCAGGATGCTGCCGCCGCCGAGATGATGAACCAGGGCCAGGCACAGAATGCAACCGAGCAGATGGGAGCAGCAGACCAAGCTGCCGCCGATCAACAGGCTCAACAGGATGCTGCTGCGGGCATGAACCAAGACCAAGCAGAGAATGCGAACGACCAGCAGGCAGCGGACCAAGCAGCTGCTGACCAGCAGGCAGAGCAGGGCGCCGCCAAAGGTATGGACCAAGCCGCGGCCGACCAACAGGTATGTTTCAACACCCAGATCTCATATCAGAATGACTTATTGACTCTACCAGGCTGCTCAGGATGCCAAGCAGAACCAGGGTGCTATGGATCAAGCCGCAGCTGGCCAGCAAGAGGCTGCCATGGGAGCTGATCAGGCTGCCGCGGAGCAAGGCAACGGAAAGCAGCAACAGCAACAGGATGCCATGGACCAAGCCGCAGCCGACCAGCAAGCCGCTCAACAGCAGGAGGGTGCTATGGGAGCCGACCAGCAGGCCGCCCAACAGGAGGGCGCCATGGACCAAGCCGCAGCTGATGAACAAGCCGCTCAACAGCAAGACGGCGCCATGGGAGCCGACCAGAATGCTGCACAGCAAAAGGGAGGCATGAACCAAGCCGCAGCTGATCAGCAAGCCGCAGCCGATGAGCAAGCCGCACAGCAGCAAGATGGCGCCATGGGAGCCGCCGAGCAGGACAAGGCACAGCAGCAACAGCAGGAGCTCGAGCAGGCCGCCGCCGAGCAGATGGCCGCTCAGCAGCAAGCCGACCAGCAGCAGAAGGAGAAGGACCAGGCCCAGATGGCAGCAGACCAGGCTCAGATGCAACAAGATGCCGCCAACGGCGCCAATGGAATGGACCAAGCTGCCGCTGATCAAGCTGCCGCTGACCAAGCCGCTCAAGCTGGAAGTAAGTGACATCCTCTCCATAAACCTTTCATCTACTAACAATCTCAGACGCTACTGGAGTCGTTGACGCTGGAGCCGCCGCCGGAGCTGCCGCCAATGGTACCGAGGCGAACAACGACAACGGCAAGGGCAAGGGCAATGGCAAGAACAACGGCAAGGGCAAAGGAAAGGGAGAGGGCAAGGCCAACGGCAAGAACAACGGCAACAATGGCGTTGGACAGCTCCTCCAGGAAGCCGAAGCCGCTCTTCAGGCTGGTGGACAGCAGGGTCAACAGCAGGGTGGAGCCGGCGGTATCGAGGGCCTCCTCAGCAGCCTCCTCGGTGGCGGTGCTGGAGGTGCCGGCGCTGGAGCCGCTGCCGGAGCTGGTGCTGGAGCCGGCCAACAGAAGGCTGGTGGCATCGCAGGCCTCGACTTGAGCAGCCTCGGCATCGGACGCCGCTCGAAGAGGACCACCTTCCGCGCTTAGATATGAGAGACGACTGGGAGCTCATCGTTGAACGATGGAGTTCCACAACCCATGTAACCTTATGATTGTCACTGCTTCTAGATGAAGTATACAGCTATTAGATGACTAGTAATGCCAATCCAAAATCATCATCGAATTCCCCATGTACTCCTGGTCTGCCCCTATGAGTCACTCATATATACTCGTCTCCCTTCATCCAGCCCAGCTGCTTCCACATATGCAGCTTATCCCATTCTTTGATCCAGCCTTTGATCTTGCCATCTTCCACCTCGAAGATAGCTGCTGCATGCCACGCTGCCTTGTTCCCACTCGCCTTGATACCATTGTGTGCCTCGCCGCAGTGACTTCCACTAGCACTATATCTTAGGCACACATGGCCACCCTTTGCGAAGATGACATCGTAAGAGTCGATGTGTAGATCGGATACCGCGGCCATAACTTTGGAATGCGACTCGGCGTATTCTTGGGGTGAGTTGACGCCGGGGAAGGTGGTTGGGGCGATGAAGTAGGCGTTCTCATGGCAGAGATGGGCAACAGTTTCGGCACCTTTGTTCTCCTTGGGTGAGTAGGCGAGGCGCATGTATTCTTTTACTGTGTCGACATTCTTCTGTTGGGAGGTGTCAATGACATGTTCATACGTAGAGGTAGCTTTGACGAAGACTTACCTGCTCCTCCTCGGTTTGAGCTGTGCTCTGCTTGACGGGCGGGTACTTTGTGTCTGACATTGTGATGTTTCCCGGCTTACTGTGTGACGATGGTGACGCGGAGGGGTTATGGAGTATCTGTTATACGATATATGCTTGATGACGGCACGGCTTCACGATGATGTCATTCATACAAGGCCTGAGATGATCACCGGAACATGATGGTACAAAGGCTGGATAGAAGGACAGTTTGACGGGGCCTGAGGTGGTGTATAATGCTAGTGGTGAAATACAAGTAGTATTCTGTTATGTGCTCAATATGTCAAGCGACGCTTGGTACAGCTGCGGTGCTATGGTATGCGCTAGATATGCTCGAAACCAACCCAGAGTAGTAGCCCACCTGAATGCCGATGAATGAAGCCTTGGTCACTGATGTATACGAGCCTACGCGAACACGCCTGTCCTTCTTCTCATACGCGTTCGACGCGTTGTCGCGTGGTCATGTGAGGCCCAAGAGAGTACCTGCATGACGCTACTTGGTATGCGCGTGGTGCGATACGAAGGGATCTGCGCCGATGCTGTGTCTTTCCTGGAAGAACTATAGAAGGCATGTATCATCGTCGAAGCTTCGTCGGTCGGGCTTTGTATGCCTGTCTACAATATCAGCGCCTGTTCATCTACCTGTGAAGGGCTGGCGTACACCGACGAAGCATCACGAGCCCTGGGCAAGAGCCAGGTCGAGTGCATCCATGCAGTCGACAGACATGCGTCCTATAATGGATCAATCGTAGTCCGGACGGCGTCTCAGCCGGTCATACTCTGGTCTCCGTCTGCATCCTCTGCCTGCGCGACTGGCCGACCGAGCTCCGCCAAGGAAGTCTTCAGCCGCGC
Source organism: Alternaria hordeiaustralica (assembly GCF_023758085.1). Taxonomy (NCBI): domain Eukaryota; kingdom Fungi; phylum Ascomycota; class Dothideomycetes; order Pleosporales; family Pleosporaceae; genus Alternaria; species Alternaria hordeiaustralica. The sequence continues at coordinate 1,667,342 of NW_026056773.1, read as the reverse complement.
AATACGCGTCTCGAGATACTCGATCTCATCTTCCTGGTCCTCGCACGTGCGGTCCATGTCAGGCAAGGCCGTTACTGCGCGTCGTGCCTTCTGTATCTTGAGACGGATGTCGTTGGCGGCGGTCGCAACATGTTGGATCTCAAGAGGCCCTTCGGCAGCAAGCTGTGCGGGTGTGGGTGTTGCCGCGGGTGGCTGAGCAGGCACCTCGAGTATGCGCTTGAGAAGCTTGTGGAGGTCGGGCAGGATGTCAAACGTCGAGGGCGGAGGGAGGGCCGGGGTGCTCGCGGTCGGGGGTGGGGGCAGCGCGGGTGTCGCAGAGCCCGTGGGTGCAACTGAGGCTCGCGCTGAGGCAGGCGCATATGGCGTTGCGGCTCCGGACATGGTCGCGACGTCTTGCGAGTCGGCGCGCAACAATGTCTAGCGTGGTGTTGCAGCTGTGGTCGCGACGACGCGTGGACGGGATGACGCTCCTTCCACGGGTAAGGCTGGCTGCAAGGGTGGTGATTGGATGGCTACTCCGTGGGCGATAATCGCTTTGGCTGTCTGATACGCGTTTCCAGATGTCAAAGCGATCGCCAAATAGCGCGCTGCTGGTGTCACTCGAGATAAGTTCTGGCCGTGGGTTGTGGGGGGGATGTGGGCCTTTTCGCGGAAAGGCTGTGACGTTGACCGGCGATGCTTTTTTGAAGTCGACTGTTTTAGCCCCGCCAACCTTGCCCCTCCGTCAACAAGCCATTCACTGCTCCTTCCTCACCAACCTTCAAACCTCGTTGCCTTGATAACTTCTTGGGCACTATCGTTCCTTCTCTCTGGATTGACCTCATCAGCCCGCAATCATGGCCAAAGTCGACCAGAAGACGGTCCTCATTGTCATCGACGGCTGGGGCGTCGCGACTGAGAACTCGCGCAAAGATGGCGATGCTATCCTTGCTGCCGACACGCCCACCATGGACGAATTCGCAAAGGAGGGCTCCAAGACTGCCCAGGGTTACACTGAACTCGAGGCCTCCTCTCTCGCAGTCGGCCTGCCCGAAGGCCTGATGGGCAACAGCGAAGTCGGCCACCTGAACATTGGCGCCGGACGCGTTGTATGGCAGGACTCCGTCCGCATCGGACAGACCATTAAGAATGGAAAGTTGAAGGATGTAGACAACATCAAGAAATCGTTCCAGCGCGCCATCGACGGTAACGGACGGCTCCACTTCTGCGGTCTGGTGTCCGATGGTGGTGTCCACTCGCACATGGACCACCTCATTGCGCTCCTCAAGGTTGCAAAGGACCAGGGCGTCAAAGAGGCCTACATTCACTTCTTCGGTGACGGCCGGGATACCGACCCCAAGTCCGCGGTCGGGTACATGGAGACTTTGCTGAAGGCGACCAAGGAGATTGGCCTGGGCGACATCGCGACAGTGGTCGGACGGTACTACATCATGGACCGCGACAAGAGGTGGGACCGTGTTGAGCTCGGTATGAAGGGTTTAGTTACTGGAGAGGGCGAGGAGAGCAGCGACCCCGTCGCAACCATCAAGGAGCGATACGCAAAAGACGAGAACGACGAGTTCCTGAAGCCCATCATTGTTGGAGGAAAGGAGCGAAGAATTCAAGGTATAACACTACGCTGAGCACCTACATGTCTTCTTGCTGATTCGTCCAGACAACGACACCGTCTTCTTCTTCAACTACCGTTCCGACCGTGTTCGAGAAATCACCCAGCTGTTGGGTGATGTCGACCGCTCGCCCAAGCCCGACTTCCCGTACCCGCAAAACATCCACCTCACCACCATGACCTCGTACAACCCCAAATACACTTTCAACGTTGCTTTCGAGCCTCAGAGGATGACGGATGTTCTTGCTGAGACACTAGGAAAGCAGGGCGTCAAGCAGTGTCACGTTGCGGAGACCGAGAAGTATGCTCACGTAACCTTCTTCTTCAACGGTGGTGTCGAGAAGCAGTTCGAGAACGAGGAACGCGAGATGGTTCCCTCGCCCAGGGTAGCCACGTACGACCTAGAGCCGAAGATGAGTGCCATGGCTGTCGCAGAGAAGCTGTGCGAGCGCATCCAAACAGGCAAATTCGAGTTCCTCATGAACAACTTCGCGCCACCAGACATGGTAGGCCACACAGGTGTTTACAAAGCAGCCATCGAGGCCTGCACAGAGACCGACAAGGCTATCAAGAAGGTGTACGATCAGTGCAAGGAGAGCGGATACGTTATGTTTGTCACTGCCGATCACGGGTAAGTCCGCATCGCTGCACCTTCCGAGACAGTGCTAACAGGTTACAAGTAACGCGGAAGAGATGCTTACAGAGGAGGGCACACCCAAGACCTCCCACACAACTAACAAGGTGCCTTTCGTCATGGCCAACGCCCGAGAAGGCTGGAGCCTGAAGAAGACTGACGGCGTACTCGGTGACGTCGCGCCTACCCTACTTGCGACCATGGGTCTTCAGCAGCCTGAAGATATGGACGGTCACAGCTTGCTTGTCAAGTCATAGAGTGTCATTTGTAATAAAGATGTGAGACGAAGGTTTGAGATGCCTTGTCCCGAGATTCTGCCTCGTTAGATTCATACACATATAGACGACACGAGCTATGATGTATAGAACCATGCATAGAACAATTTCAATAAGCAGCGACACGTATAGCCATTGCTTTTCAGAGACCCTTTTTCCAGCTGTGGATTTATGGATGTTGCGATCAATGCTAGGATGATTGATCCCGGCTGAGCGGCTATGCGCTTGGCAACAGGGGTAAAGTCACCGGCGGGGAATCGTGTGGACCCCTCCTTACGTACTCCAGGGCGCGATAGCCTTCTTTTCGACACTCCCATGGCTTTGTAGCTGAATCCTCTATATTTACACCGTTCGCGACACAGTTCATTGTACCGTTCAACAGGCAGACTGGCCCCAATCTTGATCATCGCCAACACTATCCCGTCGCGTGCCATCAAGCAGCTCTACGCACGACCACCAACGTCGATCATAAGCCCATCGACTACCCTCAACTCGCTATTAACTTTCGCTATCACTACGCGATATCTACGCTGTGACACATGTTGTCATAAAGTCACATCGCGCTTCCCCGACAACCTCACCTGTCGGTTCCCTTGTTTTCGAAACCCAACCTGAGGCATCGGTGCCCGACCACGACCTCCCCAGGCCTCGTAATCGCGACACGCGCACGGCACGCCTACTGCAAACACTCCCCATCACGTCAGCTCTCTGAAAAGCGACTCGAGCTCAACAATGGCAACTAGAACTTCCAACGGTGCGTCTGGAGCGCAGGGCGCGCAGACTGCGGCGCAAGTGCAGCCTTGCAGATACAAGACCGGCAAGACATTGGGCGCAGGCAGCTACTCTGTAGTCAAGGAGTGCGTGCATATCGACACGGGAAGATACTATGCGGCCAAGGTCATCAACAAGCGGCTCATGGCAGGCCGAGAGCACATGGTCAGCTCAGCCTGAAGCAACTGATGAACAATGAGACTGACAGGTACCAGGTCAGGAACGAAATCGCTGTCTTGAAAAGAGTATCCATGGGCCACAGGAACATTTTGACGCTTGTCGACTACTTCGAGACTATGAACAACCGTACGTGTTAGGCTTGCCTGGGCTGAATCTCCAGCTGACCTCTACCATAGTGTACCTCGTTACCGACCTTGCGCTTGGAGGCGAACTGTTCGACCGTATCTGCCGAAAGGGCAACTACTACGAATCCGATGCTGGCGATCTGATCCGTGCGACTCTTTCTGCTGTCGCATACCTCCATGACCACGGCATCGTACATCGAGACTTGAAACCCGAGAACCTATTGTTCCGAACTCCAGAAGACAATGCTGATTTGTTGATTGCCGACTTCGGACTGTCTCGCATTATGGATGAAGAGCAATTCCATGTCCTGACGACGACCTGCGGAACACCAGGATACATGGCACCTGAGATCTTCAGAAAGACTGGGCATGGAAAACCAGTGTAAGATATACTGCGCAACTTTGCGATCCATTGCTGACTCTGCTGGTAGTGACATCTGGGCGATTGGAGTTATTACCTACTTTCTCCTCTGCGGTTACACTCCGTTCGACCGCGACTCCAACCTCGAAGAGATGCAGGCCATCTTAGTCGCAGACTACTCCTTCACACCCTTGGAATACTGGAGAGGTGTCTCCCTTACTGCCCGCGAGTTCATCCGCCGTTGCTTGACCGTCGACCCCGCCGCCCGCATGACAGCCCACGAAGCGCTCTCACATCCTTGGATCACCGAGCTGGGCAAGAACAACGCCGATGGAGAGGAGGATCTACTGCCCACTGTCAAGAAGAACTTCAATGCGCGCCGCACACTACACGCAGCTATCGACACGATTCGCGCCATCAACCAGCTGAGAGCAGGTGGTGCCGCTGGCATGATGGATGGCCAGCGATCCGCTGAACCACGGAGAGGAGCCCCTCATGCCAACATTCCTCAACCCGCGGAGGAGCCTGATGACCCTATGGAGATCGACAGCAGAGGAAACGGCCACGGCCAGACTGAAGAGATGATACAGGAGCAAGAGCGGAGGATTAGAGAGACTCAGCAAGGCCTATGGGGTAAGCGATGATGGGCGTCATCTACGATCTCAACGTCAATTCTTTTCTCAGCACACGTTTTAGAGTGGATGTATCTGGCCCTCAGCGGAATCTCCTTTCGATCACATTTCATGTTCACATTAGCGAAGGCTGGCGCTGAAGCCCTTCTCTCTGCGAATTGGTTTTGAGCAGCTCATTATAAACAATGGTACCGATTCAACAGCACGCAAACTCTCCAACGACGTAGTCTACAGACATACAGCATGCATTCGCGTCCGAACTCTCGATTCCCCAAACCATGATCTATCACGCCTTTCTCTCGAACAGGCCTTCGGCTGACAGAGGGAGAGTATCTAGATGTTGTATACCAGACCTACGTCAGCTCTGACCTCGTCCTTACACAACAACTCCCAGCCTCGATCCCAATCGTCCAGCCCCTCACCCCACTTCAACTTTAGCATTCCCAAGTCTCTGGCCCGTGCCCAGAATGCCTCGAAAGCTGTATACAAATCCTTGAAGTATTGTTCTCCAGCCACCTCGATGCCCTTTTCTTGCAGCAAACTTGCATTGACTATGTTCAACGAAGCTCTGTCGGCGAGGCGTTGCGCTGCTTTTTCTGGGTCTTGAGGCGCGACTTCACCACCGACTGTCACTAGCGTGAAAGGAATATTGGGTGTTAAAGAAGACAGCGCAGACCGCCAATTTCCGTTTGCCCCGGGGCGAGCGCCGAAGTCGAAGAGTAGGGTACGTGATGTACCAGAAATCTTGATTTGATTGACCGTGTCGTCGAATTCGTCGTAGAGAACGACGGTGTCGTACCACCCCGTTTTCTTGATCGCGTCGATAGAGGCTTTCGAACCAACTCCGACGATGCGATTGGGTTGATGATCAACGGGCCGACAGTTTCGGAGCGCATACGCAAAGCAAGAAGCTGTTTTTCCACTCGCATTCAACAAGACAACCGTGGCACCTCCCAGATCGGCGTCCTCAGCGCTCCACTCGCCGTTTCCTGTGGGGTGTATTCTCCTCTTTTGGCTTTCCTCTTTGTCTCCCTGCCGGGCAAAGACATAGTGGCAAAGGTTGTGGCCAACAGTAAACGGGCCCATCATCAACGCTACCCAACCCAATTGATCTCTTTCCTCCATCTCGCCGGCGGATTGTGGAAGTGGACCGCAAACACGATACCGGTTATACAGCTTCCACAAATGCTGTCTATGCGCATCTACTACAACAATCTGATCCAGAATCACACTTCCATCTCGTGCATCTCTAGCTCTTTTCACAGTTACGTCCTCCCACTCGGTACTGCTCGGTAGATACCCGTATACGCTCATCCCTTTGCTGATTCCTTCGACCGTGCTTTCTAGTATCTCAGCGTAGCCCCATGCGGCCACGCGACCGTGTTTGGTAGGATCGTTGTACGGAGGTGGTGTTGTAGAAGGAAGCGGATATGTGTCGTACCAACCCATTAGGTGGCCGATGCGTGCGTAGGAAAGGTTGTTTGTTGTAAGGCCTAGGATTTTGGTACGGAGGCGGAGGGAGGAGGAGGGAAGGGGGGTAAGGGGTTTGGAGGTGAGGGGAACGAGATGATGAGTCGTGTAGTTTGCAAGGGACAGGATGTGCGTAGCTGGCTGGGTAGATAGTGTTGATGAAGGCATATTGTTGACAGGTTTAATAGTGAGTTAACCAAGATTACAGCAGTCTTTCCGGGTACTGATTGTGGCGAGCGCTGTCGGTATAGATGTGGAGGCATATCTGCAACATCCCCAGTATCGTATATCAATTCAACACGCGTTGGCCAAGACAAGACTTATTGGAAACACTACTCAGTTCCCTGTGACTCAGATAGCCATCCACCCGAGGAACCCCTTACGGGCGTAAGAGTCGATTGGAAGCGAGATATAGATGATGTCTAACCAATTGATGAATCCCCATGCTTACGGCCAAGAATATTGCGGGGCTCAAAAGGGCGTTCTGCTCTAACCAATCCGGGTCGGCAGTGGCATGCTTGCATGAGAACCACCACTCCTTGCGCCTTTCTCTGATCCTTCTATGCAAAGTTGTTATCCGTGTGCGTTCCTTCGGTGCCATTCTCCCGTTTTTCATTCTTCTTATCTCCGTCAACGACCCTGCCACCCGCTTTCCGGCTACTTTGGACCAAGGCCTTAATTAGCGCGACTGTAGCTTCCCATCCTTCTCTCAGCTTGTCCGCACTATCACTTAGATCGGGTACGTGGAGGAACACGACAGGCCTCTCGTCTTGCTTGAGACCGAAGCAGTGCGCTAGGCTGTTGTAGTAGATGAAGCCACACAAGAAGTTTCCCGCATCGTTACTAATCCGTACGTCGGGGCATCCTTCGTCAGTCGTAGTGCCATCAACAGATGTGTACCCCAGATTGGCTTTCCAGTGTGCGAGGACCTCGGATGTATCAAAGCTAGTGTTCAGCTTGGGCGGATACTTTGAAGATGGGAAGTGCTTTTCCATTTCAGAATCGTCGAATCGTTGGCCATCTACGTCAGGAATCTTCCCATATCCACGCCCTTGAGACCCTTGCTCGATGGCGAAGTATTTCCGTCCAGCTGCTAGGCCGATGTGCAGCACGACATCTGGAGGAGGGTAGAGAGGGTTGGCTGGTGGAAGGAGCTCGGGAACGAGATTGACGACATTATTGTATGCCACGCGGATAGGCTCGTAGTGAACGTGTATGTTTATCGGCGTTTGGTTCTTGGGTGACTTTGGTATCAGGGCCGGAAGTGTAGACGCAATCTCCCAAGAAGAGTTCTTTGGAAACTTCTCTAGAAAGGGCTAGGTTTACGTTAGTCAATTTCTTGAATCCACCCAACCGTCTGGCTGGAAACATGTCGATGAGGCAGATCAAGGCATGCTCTGGAACACCGGAATGTGAGAAAGTTGATCCAGGTCTCACTTAGACATGATTGGGAGGCCTTGAATTGATTATCGGCACAGGAAAGAGATTAAAACTTACTCCAAACCCCGTAACTAAGACTGTGACTGGCTTCTCCCCCTCTTCACTCGGAGGCTGTGGAGCAGCGTAGGATGTGGGCGGCATCGATGATCGGACTTAGCGGGAATTAGAGGTACTAAACGCAATAAACCAGGCAGTGTTGAGGATGAACTATTACGACGTTAGTACCTGCAGCGGGTGTTTTTGTGTCAGTGGGTCGAGAAGGGTATTGCCTGTAATGATGATGTACAAAAGAGCGACCTGATGACGGCATAGAGGCTAGCACGAAGGTCACGTTTACACTTGCCTAGGAAGGCACTTCACACACACGCGAACAGCAACTTACGATTATCGGAAATTCCAGATGGGTCAGGGATGCACGCCCATTGCAGATCGCGCTTTCAGAAGGCATCGTGGCCAGGTCGTGTTCGGCACTCGGTTAGGTCGAAGCGGCATCTTGGTCTTCCAAATGGTTTAGCGCCAGCCATAATCCCTGAGGCCGTCGCGCGATGCCTCAACCGCCGACTTTGTTCCCGAATGCTTACCCCACATGTTTACCTTCCAGACCCCACATAGCAGCGCGTCGCCAATCGCCACCAGACGCTTGCTCTCTCGGATGGGGTGTGCTGCAATGCGCTCGGTATCGGGTAGTGCACTTGCTAATATGACGCGTATGTCGTCGCGTGTTAGCAAGTGGATGATTTGTTATTTGGGTGCTGCAGGGCTATTGCATAAGTCCGCAGTCAATGACGTTGACTGATCTGTCGTCTCTCATCGTCCCGAGGTCGGTGTGACTTTCGGATCAGAACCAAAGTAAGTGCGCATAGCGGTGATTGGCAAGCGTCAAGTTCTCTTTCCATTGCACGATGCAGTCGCGTCGTTGATATCAAGCTAACAGCACACAGAAAGACAGTTCCCTCAACCGTACGCCTATACTCTCGGGACATCACAATGGCTTCCACAGGCTCCTCTTCGAAACCCTGCTCGCTCGCCGTAGTAGGCGGTGGGATATCCGGCCTCTGCCTCGCAATAGGCCTCCTCCAGTACGATATCCCCCTTACGATTTACGAAGCCGCACCACACTTTGGCGAAATTGGTGCTGGGGTTGCGTTTGGACCTAATGCCGGCCGTGCCATGGAGCTCCTGTCTCCTAAAATATACCAGGCTTTCTTGAAATGCAAGACAGGCAATGCGGACAATTCCAAGTCCGACTCATGGTTCACGATACGGGTGGGTGATGCTAGGAAAGAAGACAAGGAAGGATACGTGAGGGAAGGCAAGAAGGTCGGCGATGCCCTGTTCGATGTGCCTATGCACTCGGGAGGAGGACGCGGCGGCGTGTACAGAGCTCACTTCCTTGACGAACTCGTCAAAGAGATGCCTGACGATGTTGCCAAATTCGATAAGAGACTTGTAGAGCTCGGCGAGGCTCAAGATGGCTCTGGAGATGTAGTGCTCACGTTCGCTGACGGTTCCACCGCACAACACAGCGCTGTAATTGGATGCGACGGCATCAAGTCTTTAACGCGAAAGTGGCTAGTTGGGAGAGATAACCCTGCCTCCAAGGCTGTATTCTCCGGAAAGTACGCTTATCGAGGGCTGATACCTATGGATGAAGCTGTGGAGATACTGGGTGATGATGCAGCGCGGAACAGCCAGATGTATCTTGGATACCATGGCCACTTGCTCACCTTTCCAATTGCGCATGGCAATACGATGAACGGTAAGGCTAGTCATCGTCGAAAGTGCTGTCTTGCTAACAGCCACAGTGGTTGCATTTAGCTCTCGCGATACCTGGGAAGACGAGAAGTGGGTTGTGGCCACATCGAAACAGGAAATGGAAGACGACTTCCAAGGCTGGGGCCCACATGTCACGAAGATTGTCAAGGCCATGCAGAAGCCAGACATCTGGGCGCTGTTCGAGCATCCACCCTGCGACACATACACAAAGGGCCGCGTTTGCTTGCTTGGAGATGCAGCGCACGCGACCACGCCTCACCAAGGGGCTGGTGCCGGCCAGTGTATAGAAGACTCTTACATCCTCGCCAATCTGGTCAAGGACGCGAACGACGTCAATGGTTTGCAGCGAGCATTCAGCGCCTTCGACCAAGTCAGACGAGAGAGGACGCAGAAGATCGTGAAGACAAGCCACGAAGCTGGTCAAATGTATGAATTCGAACTGTTCGGGGACGACCTTGAAAAAATTGAGGAAAGCTATAAGCATAGAATGCGATGGATCTGGGACATTGACTTAGAGGCGCAATTGGAGCAAGCGCAGCAGATCATGAAACAATGAAATTGAGATATGTTCCCCAAGTTATACTCCGGTCGACAAGTCTCGATGCTCGACAAAGCCTCGTGTCTAATCAATGACATCATCTCTCAGAGCGAAGATCTGCTTCAACACTTCGTCTGTCTTGGCACCAATCCCGTTGTGATACATTGTGTTCGTGATGAAAGTCTTGCAGCCTTTGATGGTGTTCGCCGTCTCCATACTCAGGTCGAGGTCAACGTACATGTCGTCCATGTAGACTGCAGCATAGGCCGGTACCTCGTTCTTTCTCAATTGCTCTTTTTCGTACAGTTGCGGCCAATCTTTCTCTTCAGCTAAGAGGTTACCAACAGTCTTGAGCTTAGCGAGCTCCGGGTAAACATCGAACATAAAAGGGTAGATCATCTCGCCTGTGAAGTAGACAGGCTCATCTCCATCTACGCGCGAGAGTGAGAACTCAGGATATTTCGGGAGTAGACGCTCCGCAGACCAATTCGAGGCCTGGCCTTGACAGTAGATGGGTTCATGGAGGAGAGCATATATGACATTGGAGTCCCAGCTCTGCGCTGCCTCCAATGCGAGTACAGTAGGTCGTGTAAGATGCCCGAATTGGGTCAGATCGGTATCAGCGCGAAGCACAAACTCGTGGACGTCATCGAAGCCTCCATGCTTGCCAAAGTAGATTCCCAGTTGTAGAAATCGACGTGCAGAGAGATAGCCTTCGCCGCCTTGTACGCGCACCGTAGTGTCTCCGAAACGTGAGAGAAGCTTGACAATGCGTTTGACGCGGTCGACATCTTCAGGATACTTCGCGTAGTATCCCTCGTTCCTGCTCTTGACACGCGCGTAAAGCCGCTCGTAAACTTCATCAGGCCCGTCTCTGAGGGGTGGCAGACCGCCGAACAGGAACGCCTCTTTGACTCCCTCGGGGAAGAAAGACAGATAGGTCAAGCAGCAGAAGCCGCCGAAGCTCTGACCCATGATACTCCATTTCTTCTTCTCTTCGGGATAGTCTTCTGTCAGGGCTTTCCTTACAGCCTCACAGTCTTTGACGATACTATCAGCCCTGAAACTCTTCATATACTCTGCTTGTACCTTCTCATCGCCTCTCAATTGTAGACTTGACTGGCTGATGGCTGTTGAGAGACCAGTGCCACGTTGATCCAGCATGAGCACTTGGTAGCCTTTTTCGAGAATGGTCTGAGTCCAGGATACCTTCTCGGGACTACGACATTCGAAGCCCGGGCCGCCCTGTAAGTAGATGAGCCATGGGAGTTGAGTTTTCGCGCGATCGAGGTGCGAAGTGGGCGTGTAGTCTGCAGGCTTCTCGGCTTTCAGAGCCGAGCGAGCGAAGAGTTGGATCGTTCCTGCTGAAGGGTTCGCTTCGAGATGGAACTGTCAGCACAATCTTTGTCATCGCTCAATTTTCAGATCAATTGCCTTATCCAAGGCCATAAGTTTCAGATTCATCTGTTGTCTAATGGATGAGAGGACTGCATACAGTAATCTCTGGGTACCTGGAAGAAGTGCTCCGTTATCCGGAGCTTGCCTATGTGTAATTAGCATGAGTCGTTGTAGATGGAACAGAAACAACGTAATTACCCGGCACCAAGTGAGACCTTTGCTCGAGGATCTTTGCTGCTTGTATCATGTTTGTAGTTGAACAAGTGTCGGGTGCAAGGTGGGGAGTGAATGTATACGGTCTTATCGATAAGCCCCCAACTCCGTAGTGCCTGCTCCGAAGGATTGGCGATATTGAAGGCGCTGCACGCGACAATCCGCAACCGTAAGTTTGCGCTTAATCGTTACAATAATTACGATTCAAACACTCTAGCCTTGATCGACCCGTCATTCGCATCACTAGGAACAAGGTGGTGTATCATCAACGTCGGCGCTGGGAAAATTTACAACTGAGGGGCAAACGCGGAGAACTTTCCACCGCAGACCGAGTAGTCACCACACTGCCTTTACACAACTGCGTCGTCTCGTTTTCGAATCTGAAACATGGCTAAAGATAAGAAGAAGGCGGCAGCGGGAGGCAAAGCAGCAGCTAAGGCTGCAAAGGCTGCTAAGCAAGAGAAGAAGGCAGGCAAGAAAGACAAAAAGGTCGCATCCAAAACACAGGAAGTCGACTCTGATGCGGAAGATGTTGACCTGGATGATATCTTAGCCCAATATGCAAAAGAGCAGGAACAACACCATGCTATCACCGAAATACCCGCTGAGCCGCCGTCTGCCCGAACTTCGAGCACGCTCCTCGCCAACCCAGCGAACGAGAATGAGATCTTCTTGTTCGGAGGCGAATACTTCAACGGAGCCACCGCCAAGTTCTTCAACGATCTCATGATTTACAACGTCAAGCAGGATTCTTGGAAGCAGGTCACAAGTCCGAACTCACCACTTCCTCGATCTGGACACGCTTGGTGTCGCGCTGCCAACACGAAAGAAATCTACCTGTTTGGTGGAGAGTTCAGCTCTCCGAAGCAAGGGACCTTCTATCACTACAACGACTTCTGGAAGCTCGATCCGGTCTCTCGAGAATGGACGCGCATGGAGGGAAAGAGCAAGACCGCTGCCCCACCAGCACGGAGTGGACATCGCATGGTTGGCTTCAAACAGTACATCATCTTATTTGGAGGTTTCCAGGATACGTCTGCGACTACCAAATACTTGAATGATCTTTGGATCTACGACTGCGTCAACTTCTCATGGCACACGCCAAAACTGCAAGCAGCTCGCGCAGTACCAGATGCACGATCGAGTTTCAGTTTGTTGCCGCACGAGCAAGGCGCAGTCATCTATGGCGGTTACTCTCGTGTCAAGACGCAAGCTGGTGGCAAGCAACAGCAACAAGGCAAGGGCAAGAAGAGCAGCAGTGGCGGTCCGGCATCGCGCATGGTGCTAAAGCCTAAGGTTCACGACGACACCTGGTTCATACGTATCACACCACCACCTGCTGATCAACCATCCACTACCCTTCCAACTGTGTCTTGGGAGAAGCGAAAGAAGCCCGCGAATGCGCCAAACCCACCACGTGCAGGTGCGACAATGGCTTACCACAAGGGTCGCGGTGTTCTTTTCGGTGGTGTGCATGATGTAGAAGAGAGTGAAGAGGGCATTGACTCTGAGTTCTTCAATCAGCTGTTTATCTGGAATGTCGAGCGCAACCGATATATGCCACTCACTCTACGTCGGCCGAAGCTTAACGCAAACAAGAAGGCTGCACAGCAAGCGAACATCAGCCGACGGGATCGTGGCAAGGCCGCAGAAGAAGAGCTGCTAGCTAATCTCAAGGCTCTCGAAATGAAAGCCGGTGTAGTTACAGATGCGGATTCGGACGACGAAGCGAAGAAAGCGAAGGAAGAGGAAGAAGAGGAAGAGGCACGTCCAGAGAAGCCGAAGATATTCGAGTTCCCACATCCACGTTTCAATGCCGCACTTACGGTTCAAGCTGATACACTCTACATCTACGGTGGTACCTACGAGAAAGGCGACCGCGAGTTCACCTTCGATGAGCTCTGGTCTGTCAACCTCAACCATCTGGACGGTGTCACAGAAATCTTCAAGCGCGAGCTCGAAGACTGGCAAGGCAGTGAGGATGAAGCCGACTCGGACGAAGAAGACGAAGAAGACTCTGAGGACGATGAAGAAGGTGAGGAGGACGACAAGTCTGTATCGACAGCACCCACGAGTGTCACAGAGTCTCCTGCCGTTGCACCCATTCACTCCGAAGACCTTGGTCCCCAGGAAGAGATATCCGCGCTCGCCGACACGCTTCCACACCCCCGTCCCTTCGAATCCTTGCGCGACTTTTACGCGCGCACTTCAGAGCAATGGCAGAATATCATCCTGGAAGAGTTGGACAGGAAGGGAAAGAGCGCAGAGAAGAGTCCGAAAGAAGTCAAGAAGATGGCATTCGAGAGGGCAGAGGAGAAGTGGTGGGATTGCAGGGAGGAGATTCGTGCGCTTGAAGATGAACAGGAGGCAGCGGGCATCGGTGAGGTCGTTAGTCTGGCGGATAAGGAAGGCGCTGGAGTGGGGAGGAGAAGATAGTACCAGAGACGAGCTTGCGGAAGTTGAAGCTTGGCATGTACATATATTGCTCAAGAACAAAAGTCTAGTTGAAGAAGTAAAAACGCTATCGCCTAATTTACATGATGGCTTCAACTACTTCAGACACCCAGTCTAGCTGGACTGAACTGACACGCTTCGCCCACGCCTTGCCAGTAAATACAAACTCATTAAACACGATAGCCTCCAACTTCTTTCCAAACAGCACTGAGCTGGGATGAATCGCCACCGTTTGGTTACCGATCATCGTCTTGTAGCTACCATCTGGCATCAATCTCGCTGTATTGGAGATGAAGCCACGCAGCATGCATGCTAATATGGCTTGACTCCTAGCTTCCGAAGGTGCATTATCGGACTCTGCGTCGTCAGCCGAGAGCAGCTTCTGCTGTCTACACTGTTCCCGCAGCTGTTTCCTGATATTCATTACGTTCTCCATTGCGCGGTGGGATACGTAGTGCTTGTCACACCAAGCGCGACGCTGTGACTTCAGTTCGGCGGCGTATCGCTGAACAGTAATGAGAAGTGTGAGGTGGTCGCCTTCTCGACGATATAGCTCACGCCGGACTTCCTCTGCCTCTTCCTTGCGCTCTTCGGTGACAAGATTCAGGAAGACCTCCTCGACGCTGAGTGCGGATATGATATCGATCACGTCGAGTAGGCAGTCGCGCTCTGGCTTTGCTGCTTCGACTAGCACTCGGCCTAGCGTGGGCGTGAGCGGGAACTTGGCAATTTTGAGACCAATGTCGCTGATTTCACCGGTGTCTGTCAACGCTTGCAAGTGCAGTAGTTGCAGAAGAGCCTTCTCTAGAGCTTCTCGTGGTGGCCGATCAAGGAATGGAAAGCCGAGTACGTCATCGACACCTCGCGCCTTCATTGTCAGAATAGCCTGACTGAGGTCGCAACGCAGAATCTCGGGCGTGGTACGTTCTTCCATAGTTTCGTAGCCGTTTTCAGTATACAACCGATAACACTGGCCAGGTGCTTCACGACCAGCTCGACCTTTGCGTTGGATAGCTGCAGACTTGGAGATTGGCTTCACAAGCAGCGATTCGAGACCTAGGCGACTGCGAAATTGCTTTATCTTCGATTTTCCGCAGTCAATCACAAAGCGGACGCCAGGGACAGTGACTGATGTTTCGGCGATGTTTGTTGCGAGGATGACGCGGCGTGTGCGATAGGGCGTTGGCTGGAAGATGCGCTGTTGGGCGTGTTGTGGAAGGGCGGCGAAAAGAGGTAGCGCAAGAAGTTTAGGGACGTCGTCGTCCATGTTCTCAGCATAGTCGTTGATGAGCTTTTCGAGTCCCTCGATAGTATCTTGACCTGTGAGAAAGACCAGTATGTCGCCTGGCAGAGGCTCCTTGTAATGTATTTGGAAGACGAGCTTGAGAGCTGCTTCGACCCAGTCTTGTGTTGGTTGCGGCAAGTATACTGTTTTGACGGGGTATTGCCGTCCCTCTACAAAGCATGTCGAAACGTTTCCTTTACTTTCCGTAGTAGGTTTCGCGATCGCCTTCTCGGTGTTCGACACAGGCTGACTGTCTCCGAAGAACTTGACGAGACTTTCCACGTCTGCCGTAGCACTCATTACTACGACTTTGAGCGGATGCTTCCTCGCCACGCTACCTTCTTTAGCTGATAATAGATTGCGTAAGAACCCAAGGATCAAGTCGACATTTACACTTCTTTCGTGGACCTCATCTACTACAACGGCGCTGTACTGCAACATGTTGGGATCTCTGAGCATCTCTTGAAGCAGCATACCCTCCGTCAGAAACTTGACTTTGGTGTGCTTTCCAGCCGCAGTGTCGAAACGAACGCTGTATCCAACCTTGGCAGTAGGGCCTTTGTCTCCAAGTAAGCTACCCATCTCATCCGCGACGCGTCGTGCCAGGGAGATCGCCGCCACTCTTCGAGGTTGCGTGATCGCTATACACCCGGTACACCAGGACTCATTGGCCAAAAATTGCGGCACTTGTGTCGATTTTCCGGAACCAGTCTCTCCGGTCAGCACGAGGACGTTGTTTCTTTGCAGAGCTGCTCTGATGATGTCCGCTTGAGGCCATATTGGAAGCGACTTGCGGACAAGCCGCAACTCATCACGCTTCTGAATGACATGCGACGGTACTCTTAAGTCTTGTTGAGAGGTACGAGGTCTGTCGGCCTGTTTGTTCTTTGGTCGAGCTTGTTGTCCGGGGTTTGGTTGAGGTTTGATAGGTTGAGGTGCATCTAATTTCGTGCGCTTGTACGCCTCTGCTTGCCGCGCAACTGGAGTTTCGACAACACTTTCCGTTCGTTTGGGCTCGGCGACGGGCTTAGGGTGCTCTGCAGTAGAACTGGGGGTGTCATCGTCGGAATGGTCGAACTTGATCAACACGCCGGCTCCCTTCTTGCCACTCCAGCCATCTTTCGCTGGCTGAACTCTCTTTCTCTTCTTGCCTTTCTTCAGTTCCACGGGGAGGTCCTTCGCGCCGTCAACTTTTGGTTCGCTGCTCTTTCCGTTGGACATCTTCGTTGTTGCGATTGGAACCCGCGTTTCACGTTGCCAAAACTTTTCCGCTCTTCCCAAGATCGTTATCGATAAGCCTACTAGCGTGCTACGCGCGTGCACGTGCCGGTGGCCCACAGCCCCACGTGGGCACATTCTCGGTTGCGCACATCACCGGTTGATCACTCATCGCATTGCTGATGTGTAGCAGGACGTGACTGTATCTCATGGTGTTCGGTGGTATTTATCCCGACGCTATGCAATCAATGGTTGACCCCGCCGCTGGGGACGATCAACCGGGAACTTAATCAAAGTAGGGCGGGAGAGGATGCCGTCATAAGCTATATAAAGACGAGCGGGTAGAAGCGTTGCTAACGAATCACAAAGCCATTATGTTTCCACTGCGACTAAGGAAGTGGGCCAAAGTTCTATATTTACTCTCTCTCACATCGCCTGTCGTGGAGAGCAAAATCGATCGCAAGTCGATTGTCCAGCAGTATAATATCAAGCTCAGCCAATCGAACCCATACAGCCCAGTCCAGGTTGGCAACGGAAACTTCGCGTTCGGTGTAGACATTACCGGACTCCAGACCTTTCTGCCGCACAATACTCTTTCATCCTGGGGATGGCACAACCAATCTCTGCCAACGACACCAAATCAAACGCTTCCATCAGACTACACTGGTGTTGACTGGTGGACCCACGATCGCCTCGTCAACTATGCGCAGCCCAACCCAGAACAGAAGGACATCAGTCAATGGATGATTGCGAACCCACATCGTATTAATTTGGGAAGAGTTGGACTGTGGTTCGGCGGCATCGCAGGAGGGAACGTCACCGAAGACCTACTTGCTGGTAAAGAGCAGGTGCTGGAGCTCTGGGAAGGTGTCATCAAATCCACTTTCTTTATCAACGGAGAAAAGGTTGTGGTGACAACTGTTGCAAGTCCGGAAACCGACACTATCGCTGTAGACATATCGTCCAGCCTGGTAAGGACTGCAGGACTGGGCGCTTTCTTTGATTTCCCGTATGCGACGGGGAAAAATAAGTTCGATGCACCATTTGTTGGTCTCTTCAACGCTACTTCCAACCATTCCACGACGGATGAATACAGGAACAGAGGTGCGACGATCACGCATGTACTGGATGCAACAACATACACGGCCGATATCGCTTGGGAAGGTTATGCCCGCCTCTCGCGCCTGCACAGAAACGAGCACAAATACATCCTAGCCGCCAGTCAGAGATCTGAGACGCTCTCGTTCACTGTTACATACGCTCCTCGGGTGGCCAATGTCTCTTACACTGCAGAGACAGTGAAGCAAAAGTCACAAAGCTGGTGGGCAGACTACTGGTCGACTGGTGCATTCGTGTCACTTCCATCAGCCAACAATGCCTCTGCGAATGAGCTACAGCGTCGCACCATCCTTTCTCAGTATCTTCTTGCGGTCAACGGGGCTGGTAACGATCCCCCACAAGAGTCTGGCTTGGTGAACAATGGATGGTACGGCAAATTTCACCTGGAAATGGTCTTCTGGCATCTAGCCCATTGGATGTTCTGGGAGAAATGGGACCTCTATGATCGCAGTATCGGCGTCTATGAGCGCTTTCTACCCAGCAGCTTCGAACGAGCTGAAAAGCAAGGATACGAAGGCGCGCGCCTCGGCAAGATGAGTGACTCAAGCGGTCGATCTGCGCCAGGCGAGATCAACAGCCTACTCATCTGGCAACAACCGCATCCCATGTACTTCGCCGAGATGGAATACCGATCTTTCCCGACCGAAAAGACTCTCGAGAAATGGGATGAGATTCTGACAGGCGTGGCGGACTTCATGGCCAGTTATGCCTTCTGGAATTCCGCAACGAATCAATACGATCTTGGGCCGCCCATGTATCCAGTCTCTGAGAATACTAATCCCAACGAGACGATTAATCCGACGTTCGAGCTAGCGTACTGGCGCTTTGGTCTCGACGTAGCGTCGAAGTGGCAAGCGCGGCAAAACAAATCTACTCCGGAGTCCTGGGTACACGTACGAGACAACCTAGCGCCTTTCCCCATTGAAGAGGACGCGTATGTGACGTATGAGGGTATACCAAACATGTGGACTACCCCCGAATATACAGAAGATCATCCGGGACTTCTAGGTATATATGGCTGGTTGCCCCCAGACTCTCGCGTGAACATGACAATCTTCAACAACACCATCGCCAAAGTACACGAGACCTGGAACTTTCCCTTTTCATACGGCTGGGATTTCCCACTGCTGGCTATCACAGAAGCGAGGAGAGGAGATGCGGAACGCGCAGTTAGTCAGTTGCTTGACGTGAACAATGCTTTTGATGAAGTAGGAATGCCAGAGGGGGGAACAAGAGTGCCGACGCCGTATTTTCCGAGCTCAGCGGGCTTACTACTTGCGGTGGGGATGATGTGTGGTGGCTGGGATGGGTATAAAGGGCCAGTATGGCCGTCGCACTGGGATGTAGAGTGTGAGGGTTTTACGCGGGCCATGTAGGGTGATTGCTGAAACACATCATTCATACACCACGAGTATTCCTAAGCGTCGTTCTCTTCGTCCCTTTCCTCTTCACTATCCGCTTCTGGAAACTCCCCCATCTCTATGAGGACGTTTGCGAGAGCAACACCCTGTTGATCTAGAAGTGAAACGCCCAGGTCTAGCATTTTCTTCACATTATACCTAAATCTCTTCCAGGTTTCCATCCTTCTCGTGTCCGCCACTTTCATCTTCTCTCGCCAGAGAAATGGCTCTCTTTCGAGATAGTCGTTGACTGAACACATGCGAATGGCATGTAACTTCCTGTCCGGCGGCAACGACCCGACGACCTGAAGCAATGACTCTAGAGTTTGAACTCCGTAACCAATGTTCTCTGGAAACCGACGAAGCACAATCTGAGTGACTGATACAGGGACATCACAGAGAGGCCCTGTGGCATCGAAAGTATCAAATACTTCCAGAGAGGATGTGTGATCAAAGACCTCGGACATGTTGGCCAGTTGGCTATCGTCAAATTGCAGCATTCTCAAGCCGGCACCGTACTTTGCCATAAAAGCAGGCAGATTACTCAATTTCCTCCAGTTATCGTGCGGCTTCCGGATTGCAAAAGCTGAAAGCTTGGGCATAGCCGAGTGTGTGAGCCAGCCTATTAGCTCATTAGTGGCGTACTCTGCATCCAGCTCGACCAAGCGCAGATGAGGGAACTCAGATGATTCAACATCGTACAAGCCGCGCGTTCGGCCTCTAACCCCCATGTGGAGGTCTCTGAGGGCTGTGAAATGTTTTAAAAGAGAAAGCGCTTCCTGAATACGGATGAGGCGACGTCCAATGATTATATACAGCTTTGTAAGTTGTGGGCCGTGAGAGTGTACAATAGCTGCGATTTGCGGACGCTGGAGATCAAAACGACAAAACAATTCGCTTAAGTTCGTCATGCGGGAGAGCAGAGTGGGCAGTGCAGCTTGCAACGCCATCAAGGCTGGTTCAGTAGGGCTTACGCCCTCATCTCTTTGGATCCAGAATGAGCGCACCCAAGTAGCTTTCAGCGCATCGGAGTCGATAGGATGGTCAAGAAGATGGGCCAAAGCTGTGACGCGGTTGGATGCTAGATCGTTGTTGCCGTCGATCGACAGATGGCGGTAGACAAGTGGCTCTACCAAGTCCTGCGAGAGGTCAGATAAGAAGAACGTGGGTTAACTCGGGATTGTCTGTACCTTCCACGACTTGCATACATACTGAAGTCTCTGTAGATCACGCGTTCGTTCTCTTCTGTACTCGAGAGATTGGTTAAAAATGTGGGTGTCGGAGGTGACCACATGCTCGAATATGGTGAGCCATAGTTCGGTGGGTAAAGCGGGTAAGGCTCGATGCTCAATTAGCCGTCCAGGGGTTATGTCCATGATGTGATCGAAGTGAATTAGAAGACAGGAGGGTCAGTTGGGTGACGCTGCTTGGAAGGTGGATTTGTCTCGACACAGGCTAGCGCAGATCTGGTTAGACAGACCCCCGAGATCAAGCGAGCCGGGCTTGCTTGTCATTACATCTACTTGGAGGCAAATGCTAGAACGGCCTGATGTATGCTACTTATGTAATCTTCAATTCCTTCATCAGCTGTTCCGACTCCCCAAAATACCCTAGCGGTGACGACGTGTGCGAGACGCCACGCTGGTAAGTCTCTCTCACAGACGGCCAATTGTGACTAATGCTATGTCTCCATAAAGTCCTTCATGCTTGTTGTCCACGAAGTCATCTTTGAATTGGGTGTCCTCGCACATGCCATAAACGCTTTTGACAAGTCCAGCGTGAAGGCGAGCAGCATATCGTCAAGGTGAATAGCCCAATTCTCTTTCGCCTCTCTGACCCACACATCAACCATGAAGCGCCTGCCGGGGGATCCCTCCGGAGTTCCATCGTATATGGTCTTGACTATGCTGGAGCCGGGACGTAGTGGCTTGTAGAAAGGCTGATTGAGAAGGGCGTCACGGAAGGCGACTAAGACAGCGTTTTTGAATGCAGTATCCATGAGCATCTCTCCCATAACGTAGCTCTTGCCAAGCATACAGGTCTCATGATTGAACCTCCCTGTATTCTTCGTGGTGACAGTAGGGAATGTCTTGAAGTACAACCAATGAAGGTAAATTTTGAAGATAGCCGGGTCTTCGTCGACAAGAGTGACGGTGCGCGCATCAACACGAGATGCTGCCCACTCTTCCTTCATGGCCTTGTCGAAGAACTTTGAGCTTCTCCTGATGACAGCTTCATGGACCGGAAACTTGGTTCCCTCATTGCCAACGTTCATTGTGATCGTGTCGAAGAGGCTAAACGCTATCAATATTGGTTCTTTCTAAGAAGTGAAGAACTCACTCGAAGGCTTCTGTCTGCAGGATTCGCCCATGTTCAGACTTGAATTCGATCGCCGGTTCCTCAATCTGTCCCGACATCGCTGCAGAAGATAGTTAATTGGCGGTTGTCGTTGGTTTTGTCGCGGTGTTTTGGAGGGGAAGTTGAGCAAAGAGTAGTGTAAATAAGAATGGCTAGAGCGGATTTTCATAGCGTCTCTAGGCAAGGTGATAGTGAAGATGAGTGGTGAGAACGCAGTGTCGCGCAGCAGATTGAACCATAAAGAGACGAGCGCGCCTGCCGTATCGGGACAAGGCGAGCGAGGGCATGTTCGGGTGTCCATGACATGTTGTGCTTATTTTACATTCTTCACAGTATAATACAGGGTCGTAAATTCGTTCCTCAAGACCATCGAATCTTCATCTTCCACTGATCCAGTTTGGCCTCCCACCATGTCTTCTGAGGCGCCCGCTCGATCTCCTCCATCAGTCTGGTATAGTGCTCCGGCGCAGATGTTGGCTTCAGTACACCCGGTGATAGCGCATACTTTGTGCTATATCGGTTCTCTAGTAACGAGAATAGTGCGTTTACTTGGGCTTGCTCGAGCTTGGGATTCGCAGGCGGCGAAGATGCGGCCGGTGTTGTGGGCGCGGGCGCTTGGGGCTTTGCGCCCTCTTCGGGGGTGGGTGTTATGGGTTGGACGCCGAATGGTTTGCCATGATGCTCGATTGCGCGTGTGAAGGGTAAATTTGGGCGCAGAGCGTCTTTTGGCCAGAGAGTGAGGAGGCGGGTGTATTGCTTTGTTATCTGGACTATGTCAGCTAACTGTTTTGCAATGCAGCGCTGTATACTCACAGTATTCGCCATGGCTGTGTGTGAATTGAGAAAAAGTGAAGTTCTTCACCTTGTCCGGCCTCAAAGTCGATGATGCTTCGGTAACCAGGGTCCAGGCGCTATTGGATCGTGGCGCAGCAGCCGTGTCGCATGGCCCAAAAGCGAGCAACTTGCATTTGAAACGCCTCCTCCACTGCACCTGCCGCCTGACACGCTCCACCCACCTGCACCTCCCTCCTACAACCGCCGTCTCTCTCGTCCACGCTCGCTGCCTTACCTATTCCTACGACTCCCCGCCTTGACCACATCCGATAGCAGATATCCCATCGCCCCCTTCACGTCACGCATCCGGTTATCCGCGCAACATGCCTAGCCAGGGCTACGAGAGGGTGCGTTGCCCCGGTCCATCCCGACCACCATGCGACTGCGCGAAACCCCTATATTGCTTTCGCAACGACAGCACTAATGCGTTAATCCAGGTAGCCGCCCAAGACGAAGAAGACTCTCCCCAGACGCTGCAACCCGGCCAGCAGTGGCCCCCGGCCTCGCCACCACCCTCCTTCCACTCGCGCGCATCATCACCAAACGGCACATCACGGCATCTCCTATCCGAGGATCCGATAACGAACGAAGAAGACCGCACACTCGCCGATACCTTCGACTCGGATTCGGATGACGACGACGATAACGATGGGCGCGACGATCGGCAGCGGCTGATGCGGGGAAATCCGAGGACCGAAGAGGAAGCGGCGCCACCGGGCATCCAAAGGAGAGTGACGGAACTGCCAGTATTCAACACACAAGCGCCCACTCCAGGACGGGTGTACGGTGGAGGAAACGGTGGTGTCTGGGCAAATCTCAGCGCAAAGCCTACCAGAGGGGAGGATGCCGAGGAGAAGCCTCCAGTACGTATCAGATTAACGATAAGTCGCGTGAATCACTGCTAACATGCATCAGACATATGAACAAGCTGCCGCAGACGCGACACCACCCTACTGGGAAACCACCATCCTCGCTCCCGGCACTTTTGGCGATGAAGTCTTTGTCGAAGGCCTCCCCGTCGGCTCCCTCTTCAGCTTCCTCTGGAACGCCATGATCTCCATGTCCTTCCAACTCGTCGGATTCCTCCTCACCTACCTCCTCCACACGACCCACGCCGCAAAGAACGGATCCCGCGCTGGTCTCGGTATCACGCTCGTGCAGTTCGGTTTCGGATTCCGCTCCGCCGTACTCTCCCCGAACAACGGTAGCAACGATAACCCCGGACAAGGGTTCGACGGTGGCGTTCCAAACGACCCGAATGCGCACGACTTTGACCCGGACAAGGTCGGCAGTGGAAACACAGGGGGTAGTGATATGACACCCGCAGCGAGTGCCATCACAGGCAGTGACTGGATAGCGTACGGCCTGATGATTGTCGGCTGGTTCATCTTGATCAAGAGTGTATCGGATTTCATTCGCGCAAGGCGGCACGAACAACTCGTTCTCCAGTCTCCCGATCGGGGGCTGGGTGTGGCGGTGGTCGCCGAGGGTGAAAGTCCAGAGCGCAGTGTATAATTTCTTCAAACGAGCCTCAGACTGGCATCTTCTTTTCTTTCCTTTCATAGCGTATTACTTGGTTGCATCTAGGGACGGCGTTTACTATTGGCTAAAGACAGATCGAAAGACACGCGCTTCGCTGTTGTAGCAGCACATCACCGCACGATTTTCCTTATACACCTATCTATTACTTTATTATCCAAATCCCCTTCCGGAGTTTCTTCCACACGAAGTCTGTCACCACCCAGCTACTTCCCCTGTCCTGATGCAGTTCATTCTCTAGCGTCATCAAATGCTCAGCTGAAATCCACATGGCGGTAGTAGAGATATATTGAATTAGTCTATCGGCTATTGTACATGCACAACATGTGCTGGGTATCTTTGGGGTAAAAATCTCAAAACAGCTCTTGACAAAGCGCTCATATCTCGTAGACGAAATTAAACCATGTGCCTGCTGATACGTTAGCAAGCATCTCTTGAGATGAACCGCGGACATGACTTACCACAAGGAACCGCCGCGCATGAATCTTTGGCACATATTTAGCATGCGACCTATCAAAGCTGCGGATTGTTACATCATAACGCACTTTTCAGTCGCATACACCTCTCCGTACTGGTCCACGCCCGCCATCATCTCGTTGTACCGCTGCTTGTTCTTGACTTCCTCCGGGAACCATTTCTTAAGGAAGGCGGCTTGTTCGGTGTCCAAGTTGTCTATAGTCACATAGTCAGCATGATGTTCCAAGGCGTCTATGAGTTAAAGACATGCTTACCTGAATTTGCATCAAAGACTGTCTTCTCCCGGCAGAACGGACAGTTGTATTGCTTATTGTTTTGCATGACGATCAAGCACCGGATGCAGAAGGTATGGTTGCAGCTAAGCTTTACGGGCCGCCATTGGATCTCCATGCACATAGGGCAAGAGTAGTCGTCTATCTGCGGGACGTGGGATAGGATCTGTGTGTTGACCTCTGCGCAGACGGCTTTGGCGAGGTGTTCCGAGAACTCTGGGTATTCTACCTGACGCGGGAATGTGGACTTTACGCCTAGCGCTGTGCGTTTATCAAATTCTAGTGACATGTTAGTTCAGCGTCTCCATGTTTGTTAGGATATGGGGGTATTTACTCTTGAGGATCTTGATCATGGCATTATGGTTGATCTCACCGAATCGCAGGCCCTGGAGAATCTCCCGGTTGATGTGCATGAATGTGTTCAGTGCCTGTAGATTCTCCTTCTTCTTCAGTTGTTCCACCAAGCCAGCCTTGGCAATCTTATTTGAGAATCCTGCCAGTCTCGCCATGGCCTTCTCCGAGTCGTGCGATTTGTGGTCCATCTCTGTTGTTCCAAAGAAGATGCCTTCTTCCACGTATATCTGGAAGATTTGACGCCAAGCAGTGAGCATTTTCCTGTTGGCTCTCCGGTCTGGATCCGTCAATTTTGCAACCTGCTTCCCTAATGCTTCGATTTGGACATTCATTCGCTTTTGCTCCCGCTCCTGCAATTTCTCCAGTCCTGTAACTTCACTGGTAAGCCTGGTGAAGAACTCCGTATCCGAGGTGATGGGAACCTCGACTGTACGGTACCCTGGTCGGTTGCGAGAAGCATTGGTCGGGGTGGTAGTTATAGAATTGGATGGATCTATGGAGTCGATGGATTGGAGTGACGATTTTGAGTCGTCCAAGACGCGCATGTCAGACATGCCCGTCTCAACAGCCAGCATCTGAAGCTTGCGTCTGGTGTCATCATCGAGCTGGGCACTCAGTACCTCTCCGCTCGACTCGTTTACGTAGAAGAGGAGCTTTGGATGGAATGCCTTGCGCGAGGGCGATGCATTGTCCTTGGCACTGTCGGGGTTGAGAATGTACTCGAAAGGTCGTTCTTGATCATCGTCTTCTCTGGTAGAAGCATTGTAGTCTTCGACATGTTTGAGTAGTTTGGACAAGGTGGCAGGGTCAAGGCCCACTTGCCGCAGCTCGTCGGTAAGCCTCTTGATGCATTTCTTGAGCTGCGAGTATGAGATAGCCGAGTCGACCCACTCTGGCGGGAAGCCCTCATCCCGGAGAGTCTGCTTGAAGAGATGGCCGAACTTCATGTTTGGGCAGGGTTGACGAGGTACCGTGGTAGGGCTGGCCGATCAGAAGGCGCAGAGGAGGCACGTGGGGAGCTGAGTGGTTGCGACCCTTAGCGGGGTACCTTCCACGCTTGTTCGGCCACAGTTCCGGGTCGGGCTAACGAAGCGTTCCAGCGATCACCGCCCTGGAATATGCAGATGCGGCTGTGTAGTAGAGAAGGATTATTGGGAACGAAGTGTCAAAGAGTCCCAGATGTGTGGTGGTGGGGAAGAAATGGTGTTGGGTGAGAGAATTACGACTTGTCAACAAGGGCGATTTGCGCCGCGGGTCATGCGCCTGTGTGCCTGGAAAGGATGCCGCTAAATGGAGACCCCAGAATTCGATGGAGATTCGTCTTAGGCCATCACGAAGACATGGGGATGCGCCTCTCTTATGAAGCAAATCAAAGCATGGCGTGTGCCGGCTTTCGGCGCTGTCTAGACTGCGGTGGCTCCAATAGCGCTCTTCTTCAATCACTGTCTGCTCAAACTTTTCGCCTTCGCAGTCCGCGACCAATCAACGCCAAGCGCACAGTCATAGGCGATTTGCTTGCAGTGACGCAACATGGCTCTTCGCGACTCACCCAACTAACACGATGTGAAAGCCGGGGTAGTCTCGGTGTATAGCAGGCTGTCAGCACGCGCACCGAGAAGCTGTGAAAGCTGCACTACAAACTTATATGCTGTCACTCTCCCATACACGCCCACACAACTGAACTGCAGCATCCAGCCACTGCCACTGCAGGTAGTCCGAGACCCGAAAATCTCGAATACGTCCGAACCGTACACCTAGCTGCATCGAGCCAAAGCCACTATGGGTGCATCACAGTCCACCGGCGGCGGCGACGCGCCTAGTAATGCCGGCGAAGTCAAGACAAGTTACTACGAACTACTGGGCGTGGAGCGCAATGCCACCCAAGATGAGTACGTGACACGACGCACGTAACGTATTCAATACTAACATCTGCAAGACTCAAGAAGGCATACCGCAAGAAAGCGCTCGAGCTGCACCCCGACCGAAACTACGGCGATGTCGAACGTACCACTGCCCTCTTCGCCGAAGTCCGATCCGCATATGAAGTTCTCTCAGATGACCAGGAGCGCGCATGGTACGATGCACACGAGAGGGATATACTGCGGGGTACCACTGGCGAGGAGACCGGCGACCATTACCAGGGTGACATGAAGGTTACGACAGCCGACGACATAACGCAGATGATGGGCAAGTTCAGGGGAAATGTGGACTTCTCAGACTCGCCCAACGGCTTCTTTGGCTTCGTACGAGAGACGTTCGAGCAACTTGCGCGCGAAGAGGAGTATGCCGCAGACTATGACGACCTCGATGTACCGGATTACCCTAGCTTTGGTCACAAGGACGATGAGTACGAAGGTGTTGTGCGCGACTTCTACTCAGCATGGAACGGCTTCGCAACTGTGAAGAGCTTTGCATGGCTGGATGAATACAATCCCTCTCTTCAGCCTGATCGCCGCTACCGAAGGGCTGCTGAGAAGGAGAACCAAAAGATCCGCGACGAAGGCAGAAGGGCGTTCAACGATGCGGTCAGAACGCTGGTTGCGTTCGTACGCAAGCGAGACCCACGATATACCCCGAACACACAGACGGCAGAGGACAAGGCCAAAGCACAGCGGGATGCTAGGAAAGCGCAGGCTGCACGAGCAAGAGCTGCGCAGATCGCCAAGATGGAGCAAGAGGAGCAGGCGGTGCCAAGTTGGGCTACCGCACGTCCGGCGGATGAACTTGAAGAGGAAAGCGAGGGTGAAGTCGAGGAAGACGTCTACGAGTGCGTTGCGTGTAACAAGACATTCAAGAGCGAGCGACAATACGATGCCCATGAGAAGAGCAAGAAGCATCAGAAAGCAATCCAGGCTCTCAAGAAAAAGATGCAAAAGGACAACGCCCATCTGGATTTGGACGAAGATGCCCTCAAAAGCGATGAGATTCTACCGGTAGAGGATGAGCTTGCGATGGAACCCGAAGTTTCTGGTGGTGGAGACTCCGATGCACCCGTGAAAAACCTCGCGACAAAGACGAATGAGCTTGATATAGACGACCACACTACAGACGAGGAAGAAGGCCATGTGGACCGAATGGCACCTAGTAATACATTTTCTGCATCGCCCGTCGACTCAGAAACAAGCTCAGACGTTGACGACGAATATGGTTCGCGCTCCGAAATAGAAGCACGACTTGCTGGCGCCAGCACAGAACCCTCCACAGCACCCACCGAAGATCTCGACTTTAAACCTGAAGATCCCACAGAACCAGAAGTCACCGCCCCACCGGAACCCAAGCTCGGCAAGGCTGCGTTGAAGCGCATGAAGAAGGCTGCAAAACAGGCTGAGAGCGAAGAGCCCGATATCAAAAACAAGTGTAATGGCTGCAGCGCTGGTTTCTCGTCCAAGACTCAACTGCATCAGCACTTGAAGAAGCATCCCGAACATGCGGCGCTGAAATCTGTCGCGCAACCGGGTGGTGGGAAGAAGAACAAGAAGCGGTAGTAAAAATGATGGCACGAATTACGATTTGTATGAGAGACATGATATTCATGTATGGTTTGCTTTGGCATAGCGCAGGTGTTTGCTGGAGGCTAGATGATTTGTTAGACTTGCATTGAGCGGTTGTCGCTCGCATTTTCAAGGCGTCTTTGGATATGCTGTCGCAGAAGTCACGTTCAGAACAGAAGCTGTCGCTGATATACATTCACCACTTGCCATCAGTAAAATATTCCATATCCTCTCATATCTAGGTTCATGTTCCTGGAGGTTTAATTACTACAAATCACCTCAGGATGAGACCCGGAAACCTGCTGGATTTCACTCGAGCATTCTCTTTGTTTGACGCGCAATCATACCCAAACAAACATAGACATACGACCCACAGTAACGGCTACATGTGTTTCAAAGTTCTTGATTTCCACGACCGATTCTCACGGGAATTGCCAACAACCATCCGCACGCTGCCCGTCATGTCGCAGGATCAGGAGCTTGTACGATATCAGCGTCTACTCACACTCAACGATATCGGCGGGAAAGCCAATGAGTTGGGTATCGAGGCTACACAAGAAGTGCTGAAAAATGTGCCGTTGGTGTGGTGGGACGTCAAACAGCACATGGACAACGAGAGTGCCGGCTTACGACAGTATGCTGTTCTTTGGTCTTCAGGAGTGAAATGCGCAAAGAGACAAAAGAACAACAGTTGAGAGTAGCGAGCACTGTGATCTCTTCGCCCGACGACGTGTTGGTACAAACAGTTGTTTTCGTTGCTTGAAAATGCCCCAAATGATGCATATGTTGAGAATACCGTGAGGAGAGTCTGTATGAGCGCGTCCGAGCGCTCGATAAGCTTTGGCAAGCCATGGGTGCGTTCGCGAAGTGGAAGTTCTTCCGTGGAGTTAGTGCATATGCGTTTCCACACCCCACTACGCCCCTGCAAGTGCTATCGCTATACACATTATATCTCGGGTAGTCGCCTGACGGAACTCTCGCATTGCCACTTGTGTAGTCATGTTCGCGTTGCTTTTGATTCAAGGCTACCAGAAGGCGTGCAAGGCAAGACTAGCGTCTCCAACGGTTGAGGAGTCCCTTTTTCTGGCGTGTGGGTTCTCGAACATCAGATAATCATGCCTCAAGGTTCTGATGGCATTGCCGTGTGCCGGGTCGAGCATGCGAGCGAATGCGTGAGAGCAGAGAAATGATCAACCACCGGGATTAGGCCATTCCATTTCACAGTCAGGCATTCTGTCAATGTCCTGTGCCGCACTCAGCCGTTGTTCCACCAGCCCGTGTCGTATCGGCAAATGAACGATTGTGTTCCTATGTCGGCGAGTATGCAATGTTTCATGAGCAAGAGTGACGATTGTTGATAGGTGGCAGGGTCTGGGTTTCTCCTTGACATGGCTCCGAACACCAAAAAGGTCACTGATAGTAAGATAGAGGGGCATTCGGGTCTCTATGCGGCGCAGGGTCGAACGGGTTGGGGCGCATTGATCCTCGTCGGATGTTGCGGATCCCACCTTCCTGATTGTGATGCTCGCCTTGCGACGTCCCATCACCTCCATGTACAGTTAGCTGAGGGTATAGAGCTGCAGATGCCAGGGGATAAGTCCACCTGGAGTGTTAAGCTCCCGCGCTAAGCAGCGTGGGCCCTCGAACAAGAGTTCTCCCATTGCATGGCGTTGCTTGACGTCAATGCATCGGGGACTGCTCCAAGACGTTTCCTTCGCGCACTTTTAGTTCTATGGTACTGGGTTGGACTCCAATATGGCGGTTCGCGGCCGGCGTGATTGTTGATGCCCGTTAGCGTTCGCGGTCAGAGTCGCTTGCGTGCGCGTGCTCTCGCCAGCTAGCCAAAGACACGACTAGCCGAGGCTGATGCGTCTTAGCGCCAGGGTCTGACGGAAGCTTCTACCCCTGAACGATCCAGGCGAACAACTCCTATCCACTCTTTCCTGACACCTTCAGATCCTTTTGATCGTATTCCAGGCCATGCACTTATCGTGTCCGGCTCTAGCGGCTCTCTGATAGGGCCTTGATCGAACTGTCAGCTCGTACTTGCCCAGTCTGTCATGGTGTGGGGATAGCCCAGGGGTTCGCATGGACACCCTCCGCTACTAATGGTTAGCTGTGCTCAGTCGACGCTTGTCAGAATGGACGCTCGTATCAAATGGGGCACTATCTGAAGGCGGCTTTTCTCTCGAGTCTTGTCCATTTCTTGGGATTCTTGTCTCTCTCCAACTTCGCCTCTCGACCTCACAACTTACCCTCAGTCATTCGTTAATACAGTCGCGCGTTGTTCACTCGTTATGCAATCATGATGCCAAAGGCGTACCGTCTATCTTTTTCGCACCTCGTCTTTTACATCTCGACCTTTGTGATCGCAACCCAGTTATGGTCCATATGGGGGCAATCGAAACACAACTATATTCCTTTTTCACACCATAGGAATCTTCAGCGAGACTGGGACTTCAACGCCGACCTGCATGCCAATGTGCACACACTCAGCCATGACCAATGCGATTCCGCCTTTCCAAAGCTGTATCACAGCTTAGATCAGTCGGTTAGCCTAAGGCAAGGCAGAAAGGTGCATATTCAGGATATCGAAATCGATCAGGGAAGATGCATGCTACGGGTTATGGTATACGAGGGCGAGGTACGTCTATACGCGTCTGGTCAATTTCCGGGCTACAACTAACCTGCCACTCCTAGCTGTTTGTCGTCGATGCCGGAAAGCCAGAGGAATGCTACGTCACGAACGGAAACGAGAGAGAACGCATTCTAGGAACCCTAGCACAAATCGACCGCGCCGTCTCCACCACCTCAACATCCGACCCCTCGATCCCAAACGTCGAATTCTCCCTCTCGCTCGACGATCTGCCGCGGCGATCCAGGAAACAGGGAACATTCTTTGGGTACACCCGGAAGGAGGGTCCGGAGTACAAGGACATTTGGATGATGCCAAACTACGCGTACTGGGCTTGGAACTATACCCATGCTCCAAGCTGGAACAGCATCAGGAAAGAAATTGAGCAGAAGGAGACCGAATTGCCATGGGCGAAGAAGGACCCTAGGATCGTATGGCGGGGCAAGGTCAAGATGGCTAAGCTGAGGAAGGAGCTGGTCCGAGTCAGCGAAGGCAAGGAATGGAGCGACATCAAGCCTGTGGTCATCAACAACGCCAGCGACCCGCATACCAAGGACGTTATGAATCTAAGGCAATTCTGCGGGTAAGAGACAAAGCTGCGACATGGGTATGAAACCGTACTGACCGTCTTCTAGATACAAGTTCACCGTCCAAACCGAAGGTACCTCGTACTCCGGCCGCCTTAAGTACCTCCAGCTTTGCCGCTCAGCCCTCGTCACACACCCTCTCGAATGGCAAGAGTTCCACACTCACCTAATGAGGCTTGCTGGTCCCGACGTGAACTACATTGAAGCGTCCGAGAACTTTGGAAACCTCGAATCGGCTATGGAGTACTACCGTGCGCATGACAACGAAGCTGAGGAGATTGCGAAGAACAGTTACGAAACCTTCACCAGACGGTATCTGACACCAGCGGCAGTGACTTGCTACTGGAGACGGCTGTTTTGGTCATGGGCGAGTGTACAGGGATATGAGCCACAGTTGTACGTACCTGACAAGGACGGCAATCTGGTCATGAGAGGTACACCATGGACTGCCTTTGCGGCCAATTGGCCCAAGGATCCTGCAGCTATTCCGTGAGCGGGAATAAGAAGTGTTAGGATAGGCGTTGCATGAGCATTTGGAGTACTTGGTTTTATGCTTACGATACCCGCGTTCAAGCGTTCCAATAGACGCATTATTGTCTACGTTTACAGTAGTCACTTGAGGCGGAGCTTTGTCCTTTTCAGTCGTGTTTTAGATGGCTTCAACCGCCTTTTTCCTGCATCATAGGATTCAAGCGAGTAATATAGGTTCATTAACCCACACCCACATGTACATCCACCATTGTACTAAATGTTGACGCTTGACGCCCAGCTCCGACTATAACGAGGATTTGTCTTGACTGCAAGTCCTACTTGACGGACTAGACTGAACCTGAATGATCTCTGGTTCACAGCTGATAGGACAGCATGTTTGACCCTTACCCTGATCTCTACCGCTATATCTTGCAGTTTGGCGCACGCTCGTTTGCGGCTCAGGCTAGTGTGCCTATTTATTTATAAACACACGCATGCTGTAATTTGATAAGATCCTAAAGCAGAGATTTTGATTGAGTGGGTAACTATATAGAGAGAGGTGAGGTCATTCTACATGAGGGTAATAGTACAAAGGACCAAAAAGACAGTCGACAGCGCTGAGCTCTGCAAGATACCTTAAGGGACGTCCGCAAACCACTTGTGCGCCAAAGCCTCAGAAGCTGTGATGCGTCGTTTCGGGTCCATACTCATCATCTTCGTCAAAAGATCCTTCAAGTCTTCGTCGAGATCGCTCCACAGGCAGAGTGGACGTCGCGGATAGTCTTCGCTGAAATTCGCCATCACGAAGTTCAGGTAGCCAATCCAGGGGCTATCTTCCAAGTACGTGATCAACCCTTCCATATCTTCTAGGTCGCTGAAATATGAGACCTGACGTCGAACGACGATGGCCTCGATTGGATTGTATTCTGTAGCCTTCTTTGGATCTACAGCGAGAACTGCTTCCTTTGTCACGGCGTATATGCACTGCGAAATTGAGTTACTCATTGAAGCGAGATACAAGTGGTAGGCCACTTACAACCAGACCGAAGGAGAACATGTCTGTCGGCTTTTGTATCGCTGCCGCTGCGTGCGCCTCTGGACTGCGCCACATCCAGTTTCCCCACTGCCTGCCACTGATGTAATGGTTATCCGGGAGGTGAACCATATCTTCCATGTCAGCAATCTGCACTTCTTTGACTTCAAGCTCCCCTCTTTGATCGTCCCAATCTAGCAATATGTTGTTTGGCTTTATATCGGTGTGCATCATCCCTTTGGCGTGTAGTGCTGCGAGGCCACGCAGAGCGTCTCGAAGGACGAGTTTTGTTGTGGGAAGCGGAACGTCTTTCTGAACGAAAGACAGTAGGTGGTCACGTCGGTATGGATGTATGAAAGTGCAATGTTCTGAGTCGGTGTCTTCGGCAACACGTACGTGAGGCGTACCGCGAAGAGTGTCAAACATGGTCTTGCAATGCTTGTAAGTTTTCTCAGGGACTGTCTTCAGTACGTACTTCCGATCCTCAGAGCTGTAAAAGACGTCAGACGAGTATCATGTTGTTTGTTTGGGATAGTGTCAACTAACGTGGCAAGATACACACGTCCATGGTTGCCCGGCCGATCTTGAAGTAGTCGTTCGACAACGTAACGGCGACCCGACTGCCCAATTACTCGCGTCAGGGCAGCGGCTCTTGCGATGGGAGCATTGGACATTCGTGTTGATAGTCAACAGAGTTGAACAGACCCAATGATTTGAGCTCTAGATGGCGACTTGTAGCAATGGAAGGCGCGTTCAATTGGGTAGCAACGAATGTGAGAGCGGACAAATCGTGATTCGAGACTGAACTGCACTAGTAGCGCTTGTATTGCAAAGATCTCACGTGCGTGTCAGGTCGTTGCCTGAAGATGACGCGCCCAGCGCCCACAGTCGTTACCCCAGACCCCTCATCTCGAAATCTCGCTAAACTCTGGGAGGCACAGTCGGGTTGCAGAAGAGAAGAGGCAGAGCAGCGGAAGACGTGGCAATGGGAGCAGACAGCGTATAGCAATCGCCTGCTGAAGTGCGAACGTAGTGCTAGACACAAACGATCGATGAACGTGTAGTGGCGTCTCTTCTCATCAACTTGATAGAGTGATTTGGCGCGTGCACACGTGCGCACGTGATTGCGCGCCTGACGTGCTGCGCCTCCTCCCCGATCTTTGCGACGGACATGCATCGACTCCACGACTACACGCCATCTCTAATGACGGTGAATAGGTACGCGCATGCTGCCAAACTTCAGGACCGCATGTCCCTCTCTTCACTAGACACTGTCCAGTTGCAAAGACCCGCATCGCGTTTCCCGCTGCTCCGCAACCCCACACTAGCCACTATGCCGCCCAAGGCAACACCGCCCGAATTCCCCGTACAGGCGTTTCCTACGTGTACAGATTTCGAAACCTTTCTCGAGCGCGAATATGCCACGGCTCCCGGCCTCTACGTGAAGCTCGCCAAAAAGAATTCTGGCACACCCTCAATAACGGCAGCGGAAGCCGTCGAAGTAGCGCTATGTTATGGCTGGATAGATGGTCGCGCCAACGCCTGCGATGAGACCTGGTGGACGGTACGCTACACACCTCGGAGAGCGAACAGTATGTGGTCTCAGAAGAACGTCGGGACGGTGGCCCGTCTCATAGAGATTGGCCGGATGCGTCCCGCTGGCCTGGCAGCCGTTGATGATGCGAAAGCAGACGGACGATGGGATCGTGCGTACGCAGGGTCTGCTACAATTGTTGTGCCTGAAGATCTCAAGATTGCGCTTGCTCAGGTACCTGCTGCGGAAGCTCAATGGGAAAGCATGAACAAGGGCGATCGATACACAGCGTTGCTCAAGGTAGAGACAGGTACAAAGGCCGGAAGACCCAAAAGAATAGAGAGCATAGTTCAAGCGCTGGCAACAGGGAGACGCTCAAGTAGTGGTACTACTGCAGACAGGACAGCTCGGAAGGTTGCCAAGAGAGCTGAAAAGAACAGCGCGAACGCTGAACCCCACATGCAAAAAACAGCACCTTCACCCCTACGAACAGGACTGCGACGATGCAGGGACTGAGATCTCCTCCTAGTTATGCTCATAAGTGTACAACAATCGACGAGTATGCGCCCACAGCATGGCGGTGCAAAAAAGTTGGACATTTTGGCAAAAACATACAACAGCGGGGTGTCGTCTGGAACGAAGCCATCCGTGCCTCCCATCGATGGGCGTCTACATTTCCAATGCCACCTGCGAGCTCAATCACCTACCCTATCGACTTTACCGACAGAGAGAAGTCTTTGTTGAACAGCTACGCAGCCGTATTTTTGAACAAGAACAAACACTTTAGTAGCGCTGATGCGACAAGAGCAGAACTGGACACGGCCTGTGATTTGATACTGAAAGATTGGCCGATGAAGAAGGGAAAAACTCCGCGTATTGCCCGGGTAGTCTTTACTGAGGCAAAGAACAATCTTCTTCGTGCGGAGAAGGCCAACCTTCAGGAAAACGAGGAGAGCGCAATGGGAACTGCGAGCAAGAGAGCAAGACGTAAGAGACCGCTTGTGGAGTCTGAAGACGAGGACTAGGACGTGGAAGACGCGCGCGGTAGTCTTGATTGGCGAACTGAAGAGCAATGGCGGCCTTGCCCTGTAATTGAGAAGAGAATACAATTTACATTTTCCCAGGCTTCGTCATTAAAGTGCAGGATGGAGAGCCAGATGAAGGATGGAGAGCCTAATGACGGATGGGGAGCCTAATGACGAATAGAGAGCCTGATGACGTAGGAGAGCCTGATAAAGGATAGAGAGTCTGATGAAGGATAGAGGGCCTAGTAGAAGATAGAGGGCCTAGTAAAGGATAGAGGGCTTAGTAAAGGATAAAGGGCTTAGTAAAGGATAGAGGGCTTAGTAAAGGATAGATAGCCTAGTAAAGGATAGAGAGACTAATAAAGGATGTCGCTATGCGGAGATATTGCGCGATGTGTGTTAATAAGCTAATGCACGCTTTATCCCTACATTTTCCGGAGCGAGCATGTAGTTTATCCTCCTCCACCGTTTGACGCTGCGATGACCGAGAGTTGACCCAGAGACGACCCCGAGTACTAATCTGCCGGTACAATGCTTGTATATGGCTGAGCGGACGGGAAGCCTAACGAGCGACGTAAACCTATAATATTGTTGGAAACAATTAGACAGAAGCCATGTGAACGCCCACATCCTGTCCGCTCGATGCCCGCCCCTGTCACCTTACAGTCCCTGCTTCTCGCAGATGCGGCGGATCTCATTCCATGTCTGTGACTGCAGCTTATTCCCTTGGTACCCAATGACCAGCTCACCTGGACTGCTGGAGGTCAGTATTTTCTATGGCGTGCAACATTTGTTTAGAGGACTCACTCATCCAGTATGTCATTAGACCAGAATTGGTTGTGACCGATCTTTCCCAGAAGCGTGGCACTGACCAACTCGCGCGCTCCTTGTTCAGCTGTGCGTCCCACAAACATTTGCATCAATTTTGTTGGCATCGCGAGATACCATGGGAAATCTCTCCCCAGATCTGTGGTGCAATAGCCCGGGCATGCAACATTGATGAAGACGTCGATATTTCCTTGGGCGTCCTTGGAGAAGTCGTCGACGAGGCCTTGTCGTATGTACTGCGTGACCAGCTTGATCAATCCATACGTCTTCGCGGCGTTGAAAGCAGTGGGGTCATTCAGCTTGTCGATCAATGTCTGACCACTCTTGACTTCAGCGTCTGCAGGCGTGACATACTTGCTAGCGAAGCTGCCAGTTATGGTGAGCTGGCCTGGAGTACCCTTGGACGCGTTACTTTTGAGGCTGGGAAGCAGTAGCATGGCGAGATACGCCGTCGATAGGATATTGACTTGTAGGGCTGCCTCGTAGCCTGTCTTCTCGTTCTCGACATAACTCGGAGGTGCGACCCCCGCGTTCAAGACGACGATATTAATCTCGTCGTATCTGCTGGTGACATCGTTGGCGAAGGTTTTGACAGATGTCCAGTTACTCATGTCGAGCTCGAGAATATCAATGACTTCGGCTTTACAGCCCGTCTCTGCGATGATAGAGCGCTTGGCTTCTTCCCCCTTTGAGAGATTGCGTACTGCGAGGATGACTTTGGAGGCACCGTTGGCAGCGAACTTGGTGGCGGCAGGCAAGCCGATCCCAGTATTTGATCCAGTGATGATCACTGTCTTTCCCACAAAGGACGATTTTGGGTCTTTAGGCGGGTTTTGCTTAGCCCATCGCATCGCTGCTATCTGCCCTTTCACAGAAGCAGGTGGGCCGGGACCGATAAGTGATTGGACATTGACATCGGTCGCCATGTTGGGTTTTATTTACAGATGAGATAGAAAGAAGGAAATGTAGATTTGGAGGAAAGAGGTAAGAAGATCACAAAGGCCCTTAGTCGACTTAGGGGCAGATTTCATTTTGTACAACACGCAGCAGTCACAACTATGGGGTTCAGGAGGGTCGCGACTCATCCGCTTCCCGTCCTGCGGAACTCCGCAGTACTGAGGCGGACGAACTTCACAGATGTATCGCCAAATCATTAACTGATGCTTTCGGTCTTGTCTTACTTTTGTATCAGCTTTTGCATAATGTAAAGACGTTTGCAAAAAGCCGATAATTTAGATGCGAGTATGTACTGAGTTCAAGATCACTTGGTATCGCTCTTCGAGTCTCGTGTTGCAGGTGCAGGATTTTGTATATCACTGAATACCTAAACAACTTAGGCTGCCGTTGACTGCGGAATAGCGCTTTGGTGCTTCTGTTGACTGAGACCTAACAATTGTAGTGTAAACTACCTACGAGGAGTATTGGCCTGACTATAATTACCCCACGGTTGGCTTCCCACCTCCTGATGCAGGGACGTATCTCCGCAGCTGCACTAGGTTGTTGACCCCCTGCATCCTTTTGAGCACGTATCGCACAGACGATGAGCAGGTTGATTATTTGGACTGGTGGTTTTCGGGGCGTGTTCTCTTAGGTCTTCGCTATCTCTTGAGCGTTGCGGATTATACTTATCCTGATATCTCGTGGCCTGAAGTTAGCCGCACACTATTTCCATCTCTTCCAGTATGGGTAATCTTAGAGAATTGCGACAGTTCGACTGTGCCATCTATTGGTACTTGCGCCAAATGAGTTCAACAACAGCCCGAGAGTGCCCTAGATCAAGCTCGTATCTACAAGAATAGCTGGGATAAATTGGCGATCGGGGGACAATACTATCGCATATTGCAGCGATGCCGTTCGAGTGTCTGCATGCTCGAGTCTTCCTCTCCCAGATGCTGATTCCCAATCAACTTTGGTCAAAATCTATGATAGACGACAGGACAGCACTTCTTGGGTGAAGATTTAGCACTCGTGTAGAAATTGGATATGACACACTAAACTCCAGAATAAATAGGTGCGATTGCGTTCAAACGTGGTCGATATCATGGGTTTGCTTATTGGGAGACTGAGGTGACAGTAATCGGTCAATCTTGTAGTGCCGGACATAGTGAACTTGGGCAATTATCTCCGGCTGCCCAAGCGCCGCCACAAGTCGTCACTACCATTCCATCACAACCGCATCACAACGACCCAAACAATGACACTAGCCCGCACTTACTTGTCGCTCTTGGCTCGTCGTTACAAAACCACTGTCCATAGCTGTGTCAAGGGAAACACCCGCTCAGGGCGTGAATCTGCGCGCCGTCGGGCGACGCGACGGTCAACTACGCAACCCTGCTGGGGAAGGCAGAGTTCGTGGATCGGTGCCGCACCGCCTCTCACGGTCATTGCCTGCATCGATGCTACTGGGTATCGCCCCCAACAACCATCGCTATCGCGGTGTCACATGCTAAAATCACATGGAAGGCCGAACAGCTTGTACCACAGCTGATCAGAAGAGCTTGATCGGAACCAGGTACCACCTAATGTCTAGCATCGCAACTCTAGGTCCGACTTCGGCTCTTCCGACAACGTGTCAACGACGATCAGTATCGAAACTCGGCGCACGTATCACGAACGGAACAGTGCAATACCAATCCAAAGGATAAATTGTTCCAAAAACGACGAAGCCAAAACACTACAGGCTAAATGTAGATGTAGCAGAATGGTCCGCCCATGGTGCTTGACGCATCTTCTATGGTGATGGGCCCAGGATATGCTGCCCCCATGCTCAGGGTGTCGTTGAGTGTTGCATTGGGCGAGGTCGGGGTTCCGATAAAGGTAGGTCCATACAAGGCAGTTGTACGCTCACTCGGCTTCAGGTTCTGCCAAGTCCAGTAAAGCCTGTCAATCGACGAGTGGTGGAAGAAGAAGTAGGGATCTCCAGGAGATGCTGTGAAATCACCCGCCGGATCGCCGCCAATGATAAAGTGACCGGCCGTGTGCACGCCCATGAAACCGTTCGCGAAGCTGTTCCCCATTGGCCCACCTTGCAAAACTTCCCAAAACGTTTGGTAGTCGTCACTCTGGAGCAGAGAAACCACGTCGTCGTCCTTCAGCCATCCCTCTCCGGTGAAGCCGTTGATATCGCGCATGAGACAACGGGGGTTGTATCCTAGGCCAGACGGATCGGGATTCGGTCGGACACATTTGGACGCAGGAACCAACGGTCCGAGATTGACAGTGAAGTTCGTGAACGGTCCTGAGGTCACGCAGCCACCACCTTGGCCATGCGGAATCTTGATGACTGGTTGATCGTTCGACGGGATTCCAGTCCATGTCTGATTGCTGCATCCTTTTGCGCCCTGTCCAGAAATCGACGTCGCAGAGCCGTCGAGCAGAGGCGACTTTGTAGGATCTTTGTGCCATCTGGAGTAACTGTCTAGATATCGGTGTACGAAATCAGCGTATGCATCACATGCAGTTCGTACAGAGACACCTACAGTAAGGTTGCGTGCCCTTGTAGCCGCATTCATTGCGCAAAGTCTGCTCATACGCCCAGGTAAAGTATCGGTGCCATGTGAGGAAGTTACCCGTAACGCTAGACATTGGTGGACAAAATCAGTACGTATCTCACATTCATGTTCCAAAGGGAGACCTACTGGATGTTGAAGGTCTGTTGCATGTGGGTGGCCACGAAATCGTCATAGCGATTTCTACAACCGGGGCACATCTCCTTTGGTGTCTTTGACGGCAGCTCAGCTAGACACTGAACCGCCCCGATGTATGCCTTCTTCTCAGCCTTGGAGAAGGTAGACCTTCAAGAGGATTAGCATGGTTATCGAGAAGCATTACGTTCCGGAGACTTACCATTCCTGCCGCACTTGGACGTTGCTGGGGTTGCACTTTTCGTACTGCGCGGGCTTTTGAGTGGCTTGATAGAGCTGCTGGTTGATTGCAGCGCCACCAGCCATGAGGTCCTGCTTGATACTACCCAAGCCAGCGAGGATGTCGTCAACATGGTCGAAGGGTCTCTTTTTGAACTGCGCTCGGTCGTGGGGAAGCGCATTCCCCACGGCCAAAGGCAGAAGTAGGGCGACTTGAAGAACACCCCGCATGGTGTGTGGCTTGGGAAGGAGAGGCTATGTCAAGCTCAATCTGTGGGAGCAAGCGATGTTGAAGTATGACAAGACTGGAGGAGTTGACGCCGATCTTCTGAAATGAGGCTCAACTACGGTAAAAGACGTATGAAGGACAACGGGCCTACTAGCTATGCCAAGTGCACGTCTTGGACCACTTCTTATAGGTATTCACACGACATGCAAGGACCCGTAAAAATCTCGAAGGCGAGGAGCTCGGGCACCGAGGTCCTGCATGTCAAGGATACATGTGAGTGTGCGAGGTGGCCTACTACTTTGCGTAGTAGATATTCGCATTCCAGAAGAATCCGAACAGGCAGGCATGTCCAACTGGGGAAGGTCTCTCATACTTTTCAAACTCCGTGTATAGACGGCGTCACAGCCACTGCCAACTACCTGGTACTAGGAGCGGCTGATTCGATCGGCAACAGATCCGATCGGCACGCACTATGGATGTTGTGTGTCTCGCTACTATTCGCGCATTCCCGTAGTACAGAGGGCCTGACGCCAAGGTCCGTCACATACGTCAAGTGCTCTCATGCGCTGCCAATTAAAGTTCCGCGGGCCTTCAACTAGCCTCCATACCTTCTTCAACATCTTAAAACATTGAATAGTCGCGGCGTTATGTCTCCGAATACTTCGTACGACAGACCGAGAGCCGTGGAAATATCGCGTCTTCCCAGCCTGTTGTGCGCTAGGTAGCTAAAACTAGCAGGGGCGGCGCGCGCCCATCACAAACTCAGCTGTGGCGCCTCGGAAGCATGTAATATGCATAGGCAAGATTACAACGGCTGTATTACGCGATGAGCAGAGTCGTGCATAG
Source organism: Alternaria hordeiaustralica (assembly GCF_023758085.1). NCBI lineage: Eukaryota > Fungi > Ascomycota > Dothideomycetes > Pleosporales > Pleosporaceae > Alternaria > Alternaria hordeiaustralica. Next base: position 1,626,071 of record NW_026056773.1, on the reverse strand, counting down.
CTTCCGCGTGTTGAGGGAAATACAAGATGATCGACACATCACAGCGCATGGGCAGGCTGTCCCGAGGTCGTTTCGCGACTGGCACGAGACGATTCGATCGCAATTCAAAAAATGGAACAACCATGAATTGAGGCGTTCAAGATCAGAGTGAGAACTTGCCGGCTGTTGTGGTCGAAATTGGCTTTTACGCGAATTCCACCATCCAAAGATCGGATTTAGGCGTCCCAAACTTCGCACGTTACCCTCGCGTGGCTAAACCTCCATCCTCAATTGTTCTCGCCCCCAGACGCCACCAATATCTGGTATCTAGAATCTGACAGATGCGCGTGCAAGATGACTTCTGTGCGGAACTAACTACTGCTCGCCTAGAGGATGAGACTGAAACCATTCAACCTAGACTTGAACCGAGGCTTTTTGCCTGAGTTGGAAGATACTCTGGACAGCATGCTCATTTATCTAGGACAAAGACAATAATTAGTTCAAAGAGTGTGGTACTGTACCTAGCAGCAGCAACTGTCTGACTTCATCGTTCGTCCTCAAGTTTTCCTACAACTGTTATTATCCACGATCGAGACAAACGTTACATTCGTTGCAGCCTATCTATGCCTGCGGAAATCTGTAGCCGCTAGCTTTTTCGAAACTGCCAGCTCTCTGATATGAAGCTACTGGTACGATTCACGAAACCTGACTACAGGGCTATTATACCGTCAAGTCTCGCAATATATCTGGCACGCGGGGCGCAGTATGACAGACCCATATACAGTGAGAGATCGTAATGCGACCAAGAATAGCACGCGCATGGATAGAGGGTCCGGGAGGGAACATCGTGAAGGTGTTTTCGCATAGAGGGCGTACATGAGAAGGATGGATTGTACAGCTGCGAATGAGGACAGCATCTTACCTGCACCTCACACAAAAAAGACTAAACAGGTCTAAAGCCTATGTCGACGTTAGGTCACCTACCTTGCATGTTTCTATGTTGATGTAGGCTGCAGACCTGTTTGGTGTTTTCCGAGGTTGGCGTGCCTGCGTATAAATGCATTGTGAAGATCACACACGTCAATGTTTTCTAATTCAGATTTTACATGGTTGAATTTCTTACTCAGCTCCCGGCCTGTCAATAGAGACAAAGCATCGAGCGTACAGTACAATCGTTCAACAAATGTCCAAAGCCTCAACCGCTATTTCGGACAACAGCAGCCTGGATCAGGAACAGACCGCAGTGTGAGTCAAATGCGTACTTTGTTTCCTGAAGGATGTAGCTTCTTGGGGTCAGAACGAGGTTGGATATGAGCTCTATATGATGTGTATAGTTGATGTCTTTGACGTTTCCTGGATCAAGGGCGGTATTATGAGCTTGTCGCAGTGATTTTTTAAACTGACAGCGAGTTCAGGCCTAAAATGCCTGCTCTTGTGGACGAGGTCTTCGCACTGCCTTACGGGGTATCGTTCAAATAAAGAGATGGAGACTTGCTGAGCATTCGTAAGTACCCCGGAGTACTGACGAAAAGTCATAACAAGGCGTGAAGATGCGCCACTTGATCATTGAGAACAATAACAGTATGTGTCGCCTCTTTCCAACCATGGTGCCAGCTGAAGTGTGAGCAATACCACAAGATGTCCAACGTGCCCCTCTCTCAACACAGTCCAGGTTGCCCCTCCACGACCACCCCGCTGTGCCCCTCGCGTCTTTCGCCCCTCGTCTTTTTGCCCCTCTGATAGTGCCACAATCTACGCTTTGTTGGAATTGCCGCTTCTGGTAGCAACAATCCGCACCGAAGTGTCTTGGGTATGTCGCAAACTATTAAAGGACAACACGTAGACATCGCGCAGTAGCAATCTAGGTGAACGCCATGCGAAACGGCAAATATAGATCTTGTATGCGAACAAGAGGCTTATGTGTGTAAGTAAATCTGGTACACGCTGCACATTGGAGTGCTAAGAGCAGACATGTTCGATGTGGATGTGCTGTCAAGCAACCTTGGAATATAGGAATGCGATGCAGCGGACATGCAAAATTCATAATATCCCGGGCTAGATGTTATTAATCTCTGTAGTGTGTTAACGTAGAGTAGAGTCTGGTCTTAGTTTTGGCTGGTTGCTGTTGCTGTACCTTAAATGCGAAGATGTAAAAAAAAAAGTGCCACTTCTGCACACACACACACATAACAAAGCCCTCTCTCTCTATAGCTAGAGCTCAGCAAAAGGAATCTGCTTCCTGCCAGATTCGAACTGGCGGCCTTCGGATATCTATTGCTGGGAATAGTCATACTCTATGATATGAGACCGACGTGATAACCGACTACACTTGTGGGGTATTAGCGTTTGTTTCTAAGAACGATCTTGAGTTGCGACTTACCCAAGGAAGCTTATTAAGCTGATTACTCATTTGATGGCAATTTTTGAAATTGCACGGATTATATCGACGTTAATTATGGAATAGACAGTGTTCAAAGGTGGGTAAAGGTCGATGATTTCGTTGGTGGGGCTGAATAGAACATTGGTTGGCATCAGAGGTCTGCAGACTAGTGTGAGTGGGTAGAATCCAATGCGGGGTTGGCGAACCGTGGTAAGCCATAATCATTTATACCTTGGAGAACATTAGAATTATGCCGTATCGCGTGAAGTCTACATATCTGTACAGATACTCTATCTTCCGTATTATGAGTAGCACAGCACACCGTAACCGTGTCGCCTCGTCGTGACGTAGAAACCGAGCAATGCCAAAACGCCGGTAGCAAGTCGACCCACACCATATTACTTCATTCGATCAAAGACTATGGCCCAAGTCGTTGCCCTCCATCCGGAGTTCTATTACTCAGCGGCACGCTCGTTGTTGGCAGGACACCGTATCGGCCGTATGTCTTTTGGTCGACACTGACGTAGTGCGGTAACCTTCCAAGCAAGTTTAGCTTGGTCTCAACCCATCTCAGTATCTTCTCGTGCGGTACGAGGAACTTAATGTATCCGGAAGCCCAGAGGTAGCCGAGGCCTGCGCCGCAAAGATGGCCGACTAGACTGACGTAGGGGACGAGGATGCTGGTCAGGACAATGAGGATCAGGGGCGTTGTCCAGGTGGGGATTTTGTATGGTCCGACGCTGCGAAGAGTGAGTTTTTGGATTGAGAAAAGGGGTCGCGTGATGGTACCTGAAGTACGGGTTCGCCTTGTGTGTTTTCATTACTTCTGCAGACAGAAGGAGGAACACCCATACACTGTTGCTGTTAGCAAGTCCTTATACGATTCTATAAACCCATCTGACATACCTCGCGCCCATCACTGAGGTGTTACTCCTCAGTACATACTTTTCCAACAATGTGTACACGCCCCCAGGTATCGTTCCAAAAGCTGCCGTCTGGTCAGCTTAATATCCATACATGTCACCCAGTTGATATCTTACGCCCAGTGAAAAGCGCCAATGTAACAAGTGTTCCGTATTCGGACTCGAAGCGCTCGATAAGTGGCGTTACGGCGACGAGGTTGAAGATCATGTGGATAAAGTTCCAATGTAGGACGGGAAACAGATTGAGTCGGTGCACTACGAGTGTATTGTATTAGCATTATGTTCATATTGGATCAGACGAAAGTCAAGTGCAACATGTCTCCTGCTACGTTCTCCCCCATCTTCAATACCAGCTCCGTGGGTTCCGCGCCCCATGATGCGCCCACGCCGCGATGCAGGACCAGAACACAAGCACTGTGGCCGACCACGTTCCCCTGGTAGTAACAAAACAAACATACTCTGCGTCAGATCCATCTTGGCCGGCTCCAGGGCGCCAAAGTCCCTAATCCATGGGAAGGGAATCGTTGCAACCCATAGTCCTACAATGGCGGCGACCAGCACTTTGGTGCAGAACGGCAGGCGCAGGATATACGACCGTATACGGGCAGGGCTGATCTGGGGAATCGAGGTCATAGGCATGGTCGGAGCGAGCACGCCGGGCGTTGGTAGAGTTGTTATGCAGGCGCGTGTGTTGCTAAGAGAACAGACACGAAGATTACTATGGGACTAGGGTCCAGAGCCGCGCTAGTGACGATCCTCCCGCTGGAGTCGACTTAGCACCTTCCCAGACGGATATGTGGGATGCTGGGCAGAGGGCAGGTCACGACCCGGTTTTCGCTTTCTGTCCTCTTACATGACGTGCCATTGACGTTCCAACATGGCTCTCTTGTGTGAGTTCTGCTCTGGCGATATGCGACGGACGAACAGCTGACAGGTGAAGCCTCGATACTGGCGCTCCGGCAAGATAAACGCCTGCTCAAGCTACCGCCTTACCTCTCCGCGCTCTGCATCATCATTGGAATAGGGTGGCTGCTGGTTCTTCCGCTAAACGACTACTCGCGCAGGACATATGTCTCTGAGAACGCGCTCTTGCCTGGACAGGTACACACCTACTTTACCGGAAGCGAGCACAATGTGTTCCGCGCCTATCGCCATGAGGTCCATGGATTGATAGAGAAGCCTGTCGCTGAGTGCGTATACACTACATAATCTACGAAGAGAGACTAACGAGACAACAGGCGCTCACAGCGACTCGAAGCCATCTTCCGCGAACAGAACCTCAAAGTCGCAACCCAGCACTACAACTACACCGTCTCGAACCAAACAATCGCAAACGAAAATGTCTACGCTATCCTCCAGGGGCCCCGCGCGGATGCCACCGAAGCAATTGTGCTGATTGGAGCTTGGAAGAACATGGCAGACGAGGTCAACAACTCTGGTGTCGCATTGGTTCTTACACTGGCGCGCTACTTCAAGCGCTGGAGTCTATGGAGCAAGGACATCATCTTGCTCATTCCCGGCGACAGCACGATCGGATCCCAGGCTTGGGTCGATGCATACCACGAGGCTCACGATACGCGTTACGTCGAGAGCTTGAAGATCAAGAGCGGGGCACTACAAGGAGCGGTCGCAGTCGACTATCCCGCAGGTCCATGGGGTCACCGATACGATAAACTGCATGTGGTGTACGATGGCATAAACGGTCAACTTCCCAACCTGGATCTGTTCAACACCGCGGTCCAGATCGCCTCCAGCCAAATGGGCATCGGCTGTGTGATCCAACGGATGTGGGACCACAAGGACTCATACAAGGAGCGTCTCCAAACTATGCTTCGAGGCATGCTCTCGCAAGGCGTTGGCCATGCGACCGGACCCCATTCATCCTTCATTCCATACCACGTCGACGCGATTACACTGGTGACAGTCGGAAACGGGTGGCACGACGAGATGTCACTGGGCAAGACGATTGAGTCGCTTTTCCGAAGCTTGAACAACCTCCTTGAACATCTGCACCAGAGTTTCTTCTTCTACCTTTTGTTGCAAGACAAGCGTTTCGTCAGCATCGGCACATACCTTCCCTCTGCCATGCTAATTGCGTTCAACTTCAGCATCGCAGCCATGGCATTGTGGGTAAAGAGCGGACGTACTACGAAGCCCATTGGTAACCCCGCAGCCACAAACCCCAAGAAGGCCCCCGTCGAGAAGCCATCTCCCGCAGACACCAAGGCAAAGGATCCAGAAGTCAAGGAGAAATCTGAAGGTGAAAAGAAGCCTGAACCCGAACAACCAGCAACAGAACTCGTCGAAAAAGACGGCTCCTTGGCCATTGTGCCCATAGCCAGCACAGCGATAACAGAACGCCACCTCCTCTTCCCCCTCATACTCGTCCTCGCCGCCCACGCCTCCGGTCTGATTCCCCTCTACCTCTTCAGTAACTGGGACGCCGACCACCTTCCCAACCTCTTCCTCACAGCCTGCAATGTTACCACGCTCGCCCCGCTCATCATAACCTTCCTCTTCTGGTGGTCTGCTCCCGATGTCCTCACCCCGCAAGCTCTCTGCCTATTCCAATGTTTCTCGTTGCTGCTACTAGGCATGTTCCTTGCGGCGCTGGCGACGCTGAACTTTAGTTTGAGTATTTTGGTCGGTGTGCTTTGTGCACCGTTGAGTTATGTACGCAGGAGTGGTAACAACAGCATTACAGGGCTGCAGATGTTAATTTTGGCCATGACGAATCCCCTCCTTGTTGTGCAGACTGCAACCAAGCTGCTGGGAGTGGATCTTATGGACGTGCTGATGCAGAGTGCCATTGGATGGCACATTTGGGGCATGTGGACACAGGTTGTGGTTTGGTTAGTCTGGTTCCCTGCGTGGTTGGTGGGAGCTTTGGTGGTTTCCACTGGATTCTGGCAATAGTGGTCAGAGATGGGTTGTAGAACAGATCATGTATAAGCAAGAGAGTTGTACGTGGTGTCATGAGTCTTTTCGTTCGTTGACCATCTATGGCCACTATCTATGATTACATCGTATGCACGCGTGTTGCATCAACTGATACATGTCACCCGTCAAGCATTGGCATGGCCTCCTCTCAAAGGCGAGTCCTCATCGTCTAGTAGAACTCTAGTAGAACGTGCACCTTGTTTAAGCAGCCCAAACATCCTTGCCGACACCCTCGATCCAGTTGCCCAGTTGGTTAACACTGGCATCCCACTCTTTCAGCCTCGACCTCATACCCTCAATTTGCTTCATGTCTAGAACCTTGGGCTGTACCCAGTTGATGCGTGCAATCTCCGCAACCTGGTCAATTTGTCCCTTCAGCAGCCCCAAGCTCAGCGCCTTCATGATCAGGTGCTCGATCTCGTTCGGTTGTACCTTGGTCTCTTGGGAGATTTCGGAGAAGGTCATGGCGCGGTCGTGGGGTGGGCGACGGAACACGGTCTCTGTGAGGGCGGATAGCGAGATCTTCTGGTAGAGGAAGGTCTGATGCTCTTTGAGGAGTGGGACCTTGGTGATGTTGTTGGAAAGGACGTCGTATGCCATCAAATCGCCGCGGTTGAAGGCGAAGAGGAGATCGCGGAGCCACGCATGTGGGGTGTTGACGAGTGAGTCGAGGATAGGGTGCAGCAGCAACTCTCCGAAGTTGTAGATGGAATCTGAGACGAGGGCGGCAATACTGAGGTCGTAGGCGCGAGACTGGCGTTCGCGCAGCTCCAGGTCGTTGAGGTCGACGCAGGCGAGGAACAGCAGGGCGTTCTTGTAGTATGCGGCGAACTCGTGCTTGGACTTGTAGTACTCTGCGCTTGCCCGGTAGAATGACGCATGCACGACTGTCTCGACCGAGTCAAACGTGTCCAGTATCTGCTCGCACTCGTCGAGCTTCTTCTTGGCACCCTCCTCGTCTTTTAGTTGTAGCTGTATGCTGGCGGCGGCGACTGTGGCGTATACGTAGGCGTCTTGTGAGGCGGGCTTGTTGACGCTCTTTGCGAGGTCATTGACAAAGGTGAGGCGCTCCTTGTCGTCTGCGAGAGTCAGCTGCCGTATCTTTTCACACCGCATGGCGCATCCTACCCTTGTACTGTGAAGCTGTGTTGAGTCCCAAGGTGACGAGCTTCAGCTGGTTGATCTTGTTTGCGAAGCTCTTGATGAAGGTCTCGAAGAAGGGTATCCGCTGCTTGGCGCTCTCTGGGTGGTCGAAGAACTCGATGAGCTTGTCGGTAAGTTCGTGCCATAGCTTTCGCTCCCAAAAGTCCTCAAAGGCGATGAAGTATTCCTGTAGTTCCTCGGGTGCCTCGTCCCGCGCATCGCCTAGAAGGTTCGGGATCGTGTCCGTGTCCATGGCCATGATTGCTGATTATGAAGTTTCGATGGTAGGTGAGGGAGCGGGTATCGGGTGTAGAGTTGGTCGAGGTGATCACGGAGCTGGGCTGTTGTTGGCGAGTGCGGGACGTGTTGCTCTGATGGCGTTGCGGCGGAAGCTACGATTAGCGCATAGCGCCAAGACCAGCAACCACGGACGTTGATGCGTCCCAGCGGCATCTCCAGCAGCTCTCTTCGACATATCCGCCGCCATTGAACGCCGCCAACATGCTGCCACTCCGCTGCGCTCGGTCGCCAGTGGCGCTGTCGGCGCAAACGCCCTTGAAGCGTGTCGCCAACTTCTCTACGTCCGTCCGCCGACAACAACTCAACTCGGACGTCAGGATAACCAGGTTCGCCAGACTCGTCCCCGCGCCGCCAAATACACGCTGACCATAGCACAGGACTGGAAAGCCCATCTTGACTGTCTCCGGCGGACGTTCCTCGCTCGGAGGTACGCTGCGACCCGCGCCGGCGTGCTATACCAACGCTCACACATCACAGGATACACCGCGACCGTCTTCGGAGCCACTGGATTCTTGGGACGATACATTGTGAACCGACTGGGTGCGTGGAAGCGATTGGGCAGCGGAGGGACATTGCGCTAACGACGACAATAGCCCGATCAGGATGTACAGTGGTGGTCCCCTTCCGGGAGGACATGGCAAAGCGTCACCTCAAGGTCGCCGGAGATCTGGGCAGGGTTGTCTTCATCGAGATGGATCTCCGAAACACTGCATCGATTGAAGAGAGCGTACGACACTCTGACATTGTCTACAACCTCATTGGTCGCGACTACCCCACCAAGAACTTCGACCTGGAGGACGTACATGTCCATGGAACAGAGCGCATTGTGGATGCCGTCGCCAAGTACGACATTGACCGCTTTGTTCAGGTCTCCTCGCACAGCGCACGCCTAGACTCACCCTCCGAGTTCTACCGCACCAAGGCTCAGGGAGAGCAAGTAGCACGCTCCATCTACCCCGAGACCACCATTGTTCGACCTGCGCCCATGTTCGGTTTCGAGGACCGTCTTCTCCACCGCCTAGCCTACCCGTCAAACATTGTCACCTCGAACAACCTAGAGGAGCGCATCCGCCCCGTCCATGTCATCGATGTTGGCATGGCTCTCGAGCGCATGCTCCACGACGACACCACCGCCGCCCAGACGTACGAGCTGTACGGCCCCACTGAGTACTCCATGGCCGAGATCAACGAACTCGTCGAGAAGGAAGCCATGAAGCCGCGCCGCCATGTCAACATTCCCAAGCGCCTCATGAAGCCTATTGCACACTACGCCAACAAGCTTCTCTGGTGGCCTATCCACTCGGCCGATGAGGTTGAGCGCGAATTCATTGACCAGATTATTGACAAGGATGCGAAGACATTCAAGGACCTGGACATTGACCCCGTTGAGCTGAAGAGCTTGACCTTTGAGTACCTCAAGGGTTACCGAAGCTCAAATTACTATGATCTACCCCCCATGAGCGAGAAGGAGAAGAGGGAAGAGAAGAAGTACCTGCACGTCCTTGACGACCAATAGACGGGCACAAGCATGGTTTAAGGGTTATGGAAAATCTTGTAAATATCTGTGCCCCTCTGCTGGGCGGACATGGTCGTTAGAATCAACATGTTTTCGTTTGTGCCTTTTACTCCAATCGTGTGGGAAGAAGATTGTATTTACAGAGTGGGGTATCAAATGCAGGTGCGCTAAATGCTATCATAAAGGACTCTCGTTCATGCAGTCCGAGGTTCATCCTTCTTTTCCGCCAATCTCTCCAGGTACCGCCTCAGCAAAGCTTCGGTACTCTCCGGATCGTCCCTATCCCTGCGCTCGTCCCAATGCCGGTAAAATTCGAGCACAACCTCGACAGCGATAAGTGCGATGATAGCCCATTCAAGCCTCAATCCATGTTTTTCGCTCAACTGCTCTCTCAGCACACTAGCAATCTCTTGCGCAAAACCAATCTTTTCGTTGAGCACTTTGATACGCACTCCGACATCCAAGGCCCGCCCAACTTGATCGTAGTACTCGCCCAGCCCTAACTCATGCCGCGAGTCCCAGAAGATGTCGGGCATGCTGTCGGTGAGCTCCGAGTAGAGGTTCAGCTGAGCGCGAAGAGAGAGCAGCTCGCCTGTCTTACGCAATATAAAGGATCGCGTAAACGGAGCGCTGCGCCGAGGGGAGAAGGTTTTGGAGGAGGCTAGCATGTTGGGGATCTCGCGCGTCGAGTGCTGGTAAGCGGATAGGAGGGTTTCTAGGACGGCCAGCTTGGTGCTACGGGCAAGACCAGATGAGAAAGCAATCTTTGCTAGAACAGTGTCTACTTCGTGCCGTTGGTCGGTCGTGTTGAGAGGCTCGTCCAGAGGAGACGATGGCGGGCTATCGGATACTGGCTCTGCTTTTGTGCCAAGGACGATGGTGTCGCCGACTACTTCACTGGTCTCTTTACTTGGATCTTCGAGATAGTCCAAGTCTTCTGTCTCGAGCAAGTCCAGATGTGAGCCTTCAGCAGCCGCTGGTAGCACTTGGTTAACCAGCTTCAACGCTTCTCTTTCTCGGACATTCCATGTCACCACGGTGCCAGACGGAAAGATGAAGATGTCGCCCTGTTGGAAGTCCTTGACCTCTGACGGCCGATCGGAAGTCTGGACGTGTATAACTTGTGGGTATAGGCCAGTCTGGAAGGGATCGAGCTCGTAACCCTGGGCTTTGACAAGTCGAGCGGCGGTGGCAATATCGTACGTCTCGGCAGCGCAGTATGCGGTTACCGTCTTGGTTTCGGCGTCTGGATCTATGAAGCGGGTTCTTCCTCTTGACTTGACAAACGCCCGGGATCTCTGCGCCTCGACTGCGATGCTGCGCAAAGACGTCTTGCCAGCATTTTTCCGCGCGCCCTTGCGATCTGGCTTTTGCTGCGTCTCATTTGTGGCCTCTTCCTTCAGGGCCGCCTCGTCCTGCTTCTGAGTGAAGTCTATCTTTTTCTCATGTCTGCTTGTCGTCGAGAATAGTGGGTTTGCGGGGGTGCGCAACAACGACCGGGCGTGGGGAAGATTCGGCGGGCGGCACGCAGCAAGACACCGTGTCAAGCCATTGAATGCGTGTTTTTGAATAGCTGTCATCACCGGCGCAAGTGTGGCTCGGACATAATTCGCAGCAACGGGCGGCGAGGCTGGCGATGGATCTTGAGGTGGTGGAGCAGTGCGGAGGAAAGCTAGACCCTTGCAAGTCCGCGGGAATGGCTTGGCCAGCATCATAGGCCTAGATCGACGCGGGCATCGACTGCAACAACACCTCCATCTCCACGCGCCGGAGCTTCCCCAGGTCTCTACCACGCCCGCCGCAGCTCATGCCGCCAGCATGGCTGCGGAAAACACCCCCGACGAACCGCGTACGCCTGCGCGCGACCCTCAGCCCGTCGACAAGGTAGCCAGCGAAGCGAAAGCCAGCGCCGAGCACGACTCCGACGATGAAGACGACGAGGTCGAGGAAGAGCCCAAGCTCAAGTACAGCCGCCTGACAAGGGACTTGGGGCCCGTCTACCGCAATGGCGACGCGACAGCTACCTTCATGGTCGCGGGGGACAAGATGGTACGGTCATAGCTCCATGCTTCACGCCCACGACAGGTGCACGCTGCCGAGTGAATGCTAAGATTGTATGTAGATAGTAGGAACCCACAATGGCAACATACATGCGCTGAGCATACCCTCGTTCCAAGTCCTCCGAACCTACAACGCGCATCCTGCTGCTTCCGTCACCGCACTCTCCGTATCGCCTCTACTAGCTTCCCAGCCCTTCGTACCTACAGCTTCAGACCTCCGCTCAGCAGACCAGACCAATGCATCGACCAGACGAACCGATTCTCCAGCAGGCAATGCATCCTCCCCTCGGACGCCACGTCAGGCCCAAGTGCCATCGACACCTTCCAATCAGATTTACATAGCTTCGTCATCTATCGATGGGCACGTATGTGTGTCTTCACTCATCGACCCCAAGGATGTCACGCTACGCAACTTTGGTCGCCCTGTACAGGCGGTGGCGCTGTCGCCTGACTACAAGAACGACCGCTCATATCTATCGGGAGGCTTGGCTGGCGAGCTAATCCACACAGTCGGAGGTCCAACGGGTGTGCGTTCCAATGCCAACACCAGCTCAGCATCGCAGACAGCTCAAGGATGGCTTGGAGCAATAGGACTAGGCGGGCACAGTGGAAAAGATACCGTTCTGCATGCAGGAGAAGGTACTATAACCGCCATCAAATGGTCTCTTTCTGGCAAATTTGTAGCCTGGTCCAATGAGCACGGCATTCGCATCATGCGCACCGATCTTCACCTCGATAGCGCCGAGTCCGAATACGCCTGGAAGAGGATTGGTTTCATCGAAAAGCCGAACCGTCGAATATGGCAAGAGATGGCTGGTGTGTGGAAGGCGCGCATAGAGTGGATTGACGACCGATCGCTTGAGTCTGACGACGATGCGATATTGAGCATGAACGGACATCACCTTGCCGATAAACCCGAGGCCACCTTACCACACAACCGCTCACCCCAGGCCACCAAGGACGCGAAGCCGCCGAAGAAGTTCGAAAAGCTCATCATAGGATGGGGGGATGCCGCATGGGTCGTTCACATACAGCCAGGTGGAGCTGGCGTCGGCCGCAACGTCGGTGAGAGATCGGTCGGAAGCGCCGAGGTGGTCCATTTGTGCGTCCCTTTTCTCCTACTACCTACGTCTTGCTAACTAGATCTAGCCTTCGTTTCGACGACTGCATTGTTTCTGGCATTTCGCTCTATACCCCTTCTTTGCTTCTTGTTCTTGCATACCGGACACGCGACGACGATGACAATCCAGTCTCTGGGCCCGACACAACTCCCAGAGGGGGGCGACACCGTCGCACAAACGGTCTTTCTCCTGAGCTCAAACTCATTGATGCCGCGACCTCGGACGAGGTTGAAGTTGACTCTCTGACCGTCAGCCGATTCGAAAGCTTATCTGCTGCGGACTATCATTTGGGCACGTTGTATGTGCCACACCCCAAGACGATGACACCTGCACAAAGAAGTGCACTGGAAGCCATTGGTGGCGGGATATGGGATGTTGGCGCTGCTACCGCTCGCATATTCAGCTCTGGGGCAAGTGTGATGAACCTTCCCATCGGTTCTGATAAGCCGCCGTCGAGAGCGCCTTCCATGTCATCAGCAAGCGCTGGAAATGCTGCTGGCTCAATATCGGGCAAGCGCCAACAACAGGCACACCCAAACGCTGCAACCGCGGGTTTGAAGGTCTTCATACAGAGCCCCTATGACTGTGTACTGGCCATAAAACGAGAGCTGTCTGATCACTTCCAATGGGAACTCGAGCATGAAAACTACAAAGATGCGTGGGAGCTTCTGGAGGACCATCCCGAGATCATCGCGTCCGTCTCTCAGGCATCGTCAGACGGCTCAGATGCAGGTACCCCAACAAAGCAGCAGGGAAGCTTACACGAGTTCTTTGCCGATGACAGCGAATCTCAAACGACGCTGTCTGCTACAAAGGCGAACCAAAATTCTGCAGTCGAAAAAGAGAAGCGTCGTATTGGGGACCTCTGGGTACAACAGCTTGTTAGCGCTGGCGAATGGAAACAGGCAGGCAAAGTTGCTGGTCGCGTACTCGGCACCTCCACACGATGGGAACATTGGGTGTGGAAGTTTGCACAAACGAACCACTTCAACGAAATCTCACCTTATGTTCCAAAGAAGCCCATACAACCTCCACTACCTTCAATGGTATACGAAGTGATACTGGGCCACTACATCATACATGATCGCATACGCTTCAAGCATTTGCTCGAAGATTGGGATCCTGACCTGTTCGACATCAACAGTGTTATTGAGGCAATCAAGAGCAAACTCTCTGCCGGCGACGTCACGGAGGATTCTATCGAGGGCGACATACAAGGTCGAGATTGGCGGATATTGCAAGACGGTCTTGCGAAATTGTTCCTTGCCAGTGGTAGGCAAAGAGAGGCGCTACGCTGCTACATCCGCTTGCAAAATGCGGAAGCAGCAATGACTCTAATACGAGACTTTCACCTTGTAGAAGCCGTACGCGACGATATCCCGGGCTTCATCATGATGGGCGTCTCGAAAGAACAGATGAAGTCTGCGTCCACGAAATTAGAGGAGCTAGAAGAAGCGTCAGCGGAGGCCATCGACGTTCTCGTAGAGGAGGGCTGCCGGGGCACCATTCCCGCAAGTGACGTCGAAAGCCAACTGCAAGCGAAAGGCCCGTCGTTCAGACCATTCCTACACTTCTACCTACGAAAACTCTGGAAGCCAGAAACGCATGAGCGAACAGCCAAGACAGCTAAAGAGAGAGTGGCTGAGGATCGTCTAGCAGCCGACGGAAAGCTCGTTGCAGAAGAATTCGCGGATCTCATGGTGGAATTGTTCGCAGAGTACGATCGACCGCTATTGATGGAGTACCTGCGCAAATCTCAAAGTTTTGATTTGAGCAAAGCTACCGCGGAGTGCGAGAGAAGAGAGTACACTCCAGAACTTGTGTAAGTCATTGGCTGTTCGCGCTACATCACTTTCCACGTTTGCTAACCTACTGTAGGCACATCCTCTCCAAGACCGGTCAAACCAAACGTGCTCTTTATCTGATCATTGAGAAGCTCTCCGACGTTAGCTTCGCTATTTCGTTCGCTAAAGAGCAAGATGATCCCGATCTTTGGAACGACTTGCTGGATTTTTCTATGGATAAGCCCCACTTCATCCGCGGTCTGCTTGAAGAGGTCGGAACAGCAATCGATCCAATCAAGCTCGTCCGCCGTATCCCTGAAGGCCTGGAAATCGAAGGGCTAAGGGATGGCATTGGTCGCATGGTGCGTGAGTATGAAATCCAACACTCTATATCAGAAGGTGTCGCAAGAGTCCTCCGGGGCGAGGTAGCAGCCGGTATGGACACGTTGCGTGCCGGTCAGAAACGGGGTGTCAAGTTCGAAGTCATACCATGTGACGGCGAAGGCCACAAAAAGCATCGCCATGCAAAAGGACAGATCGACATTGAGTCTAAAGGCATCGACCCCGTCTCCGCGGCAAAGGCTACGGCCAAGGCAGACAAGAAGACAACGGCGGCATCTTCCACAACTAATGCACCGAACATCGACCCCGCCCCTGCGGAAGCTCCTCAAGGCGAGGCACCGCCTGGCCATTGTGTAGGTTGCCACCGTCCTTTCACGCTTCCTACTGCCGAAGAAGAGACCGCCACTGTTGAGGGTGGCCCTATGCCCTTGTCTCGCGACACGCTCGTGGGCTTTGCATGTGGTCACGTCTTCCACCTCACTTGCCTACTACCCAAGACAAGTGCTAGTGCCAGTGTTGCGGCTGGTCTACAACAGCAGCTGGCCACCGATGCCGAGGATATCGGTGGTAGGTGGACAAGGAGTGTCGGCGCAAAAGTAGCGCATGCTCATGTCATCAAGAGTGCAGTTGGCCGGGGGTGTGTAGTATGTCGCGAGAAGGAAGTAGTCAGTGAAGAATGAAGATGATAGATGATTGGATTGTTCGAGGCGGTGTATATATCAGAGATATTTGGATATTTGGACAGTACGGATGTGTACTGGAGTGAACCACATACTGTAACATTATATGACAAGTGATAGGCTTACGAGCGGAGCATTGCATTGAAGGCGTCGGAAGCCACTCACACGGCTACGTATGTATGGGAATGTTGAATCAGCGTCCAATCAAAGTGGGTTTCGACAATGTAATTCTGCCTGCTCTGCTGCTATCAGTCATTTTTGTTCGTCCTCTTGGGAAGTTTCGGCACATGGATCGATGGCTGCGCTACCATGGGCAAAGGGCGTGGAAGAGCACAACGCTAGCCAGATGTCTCATAATCCTATTCGACGATGTTTCCTGAAAAGGAATGTTGGAAAAAGCTGTTGAAGACGGCGAGAAGGGCGCAGTGACACGCATGAGGGTGAGGGGTATGGAAGGGCGCGCACTTGACATCCTAATAGTATTACCAAATTCACGTGATAGACAATCTATCTGAACTGTAAATCCGTGGATATGTAGCTCCACATAGGTTGAAGATACTCACACACATAGTGGCACGTGAGTGGTCAACTTGGTAGAGTACGGACGATGGCATGCCAGCACGATAAGCAGGGTTGAGCCTATCAGATGCAGGGTGAAGCTCAGCATCGCATTTTTTTCTGTCTTCAACTTCACACAAATGCTGCAACGATCACCCGAGATCGATTGTGAAGAAGCACTCCATCGCGCTCACGACTTGGGGTTGTTACTGCCAGCGCATGTGTAACAACAGACTACCCTATACCCAAAAGAGTATCGGTGACGCACTAGCTAACGCCGGTGAATCTCCGGATGGTCAGTTGTTCGCATCAACACTCCAACAACCTCCAGTTTGCGCCTCTCTGCACAGCCCTCCGCAGCCTTCATCGCTGGAGAGGATGATTTTGGCAAGAGACCCGCGACTACGACATGGCATTTGAGGTGTCGTATGATCTCGAGAATGAGCAACAATTCTGGGATGGTGAGCGCGCCTCGCAACCCCACCAACAGCAGCCTCGACTAACACGCTACACAGAACTCGACGATATAGTCTCGACGCGCTGTCACCAGCACGACATCATCGACAACTCGCTCCGATCATTTCTTAATGTCACCACCAACTATAGATGTACGCATCTCCGACCTCTGCCATGACCAGCGTTGACCACGACTAGCCGAATACCTCCAAACCGATTTCAGCGTTGCCAAATGCATATTTCGCATGCTCGAGGGCGAACTCTTCGCTTCCAACAAGGAATATGTGCGGCGGCAGATAATATATTGCCTCTTGCAGGTACGTTGGCGCATGCCTTGTCTTATGGCCGCTGTTCGAGCGAGGCTGACGAGTATGATAGGAAGACGATAACCCTACCCTCCACATAGTCGCCGCATTCCTCCTATATGATGGCCGCAATAGCAAAGACGACGACATCTTTGACATGATGCACTCGGAGGGCACATTTGCTAGGCTTGTTGAGTTGGTACAAACGCAGAGCGTGCAGGAAGAGACTACCGTGCATCAACTACTCCTCCAATTGCTTTACGAATCTTCACGAGTTCAACGGTTGACGTGGGACGACTTCGGTATGGCTACAACATGACTGGTTTTCCTCTCAACCAGAGCGACTGCTGACCCTAGATGTGTAGCGGCGGTGAATGACGCTTTCATCCTCTATCTGTTGGAGATCATAGAAGGTGCCTCTGATGACGCTGACGACCCGTACCACTATCCTGTGATACGCGTTTTGGTACGTCTGCATACACATACCATCGACTATTAGCTAACACTGAGACAGCTGGTTTTGAACGAGCAGTACCTTGTGGCCTCCACTAGCCGTCATACCGACGGCCGGCCTGGCATAACGAACAGGGTCATCAAAGCTATCTCGACGCATGGCTTGACATACAAGACTTTCGGGTGCAATCTGATTCTCCTTCTGAACAGGGAGTCGGAGACGTCCCTTCAGCTTCTAATTCTCAAAGTGCTTTATCTTCTGTTCGGCAACCCTTCTACTGCCGAATACTTTTATACCAACGATCTTCATGTCTTGGTCGACGTCATTCTCCGGAACCTCATAGACCTACCCCACGACTCAGCCGCGGCAAACGCATTACGACATACCTACCTCCGAGTTCTGCACCCCATTCTTATGCACAGCCAGATCAGCAAGCCACCTCACTATAAGCGTGACGAGCTACTGCGGCTCCTTCATCTACTTGTCACCAGCGGCAACCATTTTGCACCCGTTGACGAGACTACCGTGCGACTTGTGAACCGATGCACCAGTGTGCACTGGTTACAGCCTCCAGCTGCTGCCGCGGGGGACGGCACGGCCAACGGTCATAGTACCACACAGTCTCCAGTTGACCATGTGGCGAGTGGTCAGAAAGAGTACGCGCGACGAGCGCTGGGCATGACCGTGCAAGGTAGCAGCGAAAGTTCTACGAGTGTCTTGGAGATTGCAGGGCACACTGCGCAACCTGGTGTACAAACGCCGAGTATGTCGAAGGTGGCGTAGTAACACATTAGAATGTTCGGGAGCTTTGTTAAGCGACAGGCGTCTTGCAGTCATCATTACTGGTTACGTGGAGTCTGGAAATGTCCTTATCAGCGATTACAGATATCCACACATCAGTGGGGGCCTTTGCATACTTGCATGGACGGAGTCTGGGCATGTTTAGCGTTCTGTCACTGATCATGTATCTGGTTTCACTTTGCGATCACATCGATGTCGTCGGGTGACGCGTCGCTATCTTCGATCTTGCTTGTCTCTAATGTATGTCATCAAACTGCTGTCATCTCCATCTACGTGATTGACACAGCGCTTGCACAAGCAGATTGAAGTCTTGGTCGGGAGTCCTGAGCCACAGATTCCGTATAGCCAAGCAGCGATTTTACGATTCAACTGTACATGCGCATCCAGATGCTTCACCGTCATATGACTGTTTCTAGCCCAAATGCGAATCCGATCTAGACTATAAATCTGTCCTCACTATACTGATCGGCATTGCGCAATGCAGCCAAGCTTGCCGCGCTACTTGGTATATGTACATCGACATCATGTACCTGCTCCCGAAACAGGAGACATCAAATGCCACCAACCACCTTCACGCACCAATATCTCTGGTGCGACGACCACGCACAGCGTAGTGCCTACCGGATACGGATTTCGCGCCGATGCCAATCTAATCATGTACCATGGAGACCCTGGGCCCCGCTCTCACCGCAGGATGAGCTGCCGCGACAAGACGAGCGGATTGCTTGGCTTCCCGCTATATAGATGAGCCACAGCCGCTGCAAGTGCAATGCCAAGACTGTGAAGGAAGGTCAAGACGGAACGAGGGAATTTTGCATCGCTTGTTTGGGCTAAGGCTTGCTTGTTGTTTATCCTCGAGGGGGGCATGTACTTCTCGGCTTGGGCACTCCGGTGGTGGCTCAGCAGGTGTATCATTGTGGATTTCCCTCAGAGCCGCTCTTCTGGGACAAGTCTTGGAAATTGTGCTAGACTTGTTATGACTTTGGGAATCTGGTTCGCTTTCCATTCTACCGAAATGCCAAGGAACCTTGGAAGTAGACGACCGCATCGGAATGGCATCGACGTTGATCAGCAGCATACTAGACTACCCCAGAGATGCTAACATGACTCTCATCTCTTCTCCAGATGCGTTGGTGGTCAGTGTGACTTCCGCTCAAAGCGCCACAGCCATGTAACTACCCCAATTTTCCCCCGTTACATCGCCCGCCATGGCACGCATCTTGTGTTCCACAGCAAAAACTCTCTCATCCCGTTTGGGACTCTACTAATTCTGTGTTTTCCGGCTATCTGTTCAGGTAACATTGCACGCGTCCGCGGAACGTACCAGATTCACAAACAACTGTGGAACCAGCGCAGCAGCGTACAGATGACCACACCTCCCAACATACCCATTACGAACCAAATCATCCAATATCGTGGTTCCCAAGCGCCAAGATACCGGAATCTCGGCCCATGCGTTTCGACCGCAAGATCAAAGGTGGATGCGATAAGTGCGGTAATGCAGGGATGGTCTTAATCATCCCAAGATATTGAGGCTGGTCTTCAGCCTCCCACCTGGCATCTGACTAGTGCTTCCTTGATGCGAGATGGAATGCAAGTGATGGAAGAATACTGCTATGGGTAAATATTGCGCATATGCGCAAGGTTTTACCGGCACCCCACAGGCATCTGCCCCTTGCTGCAACGAAGCAATGCCTTGAACCTGGGCGTTGGCACTCTGGGTGGGCTTGCGTGCATTCCATTCTTGGGCTGACGACGTCGGTATTCCTCTCCGTTCTGTTCCGAGACAAGAGATCAGTGGTCTACGATCACGGGTGTAAGCATGTGTACATTGCCAATATACCGTCTCCAGTCTTTTGAGTACCTGAGATACTACACATTCCTTAACAGGACGAAGAATGTGTGACCTTGCGTCGTCCCAAGATCCGGTCTCGACCACGGAACTCGAGCGCTGCCAACGAAAAGGTTCGACGGTTGGCTATGTGTCACCACAGAAACGTTCGGTACCACAGAAACGTCAGGAACCGCCCATTGTTCTCGAAACACAAGATCGCCTGGCCAGAATTTGCGCATAGATGCTGAAAGTTACCACAGCGTATCGCGGGCTTTGTCGATCGATCGCTGCCATTCCGATGCAGTGGTAGACCAAAGGTGGCTGAGTACATTCACGACACACCACGCCAACGAGAATGCGACACGTCCATGTATGTCGTCAAGGAGAATTAGGCACCGGCCCAGCTGCCTTTCGGAAGAAGACACAGTACGCTAACAGTGCCTTCGAAGCAACACTAACGAAGTCGTACATGAGCGCTTCTAAACCTTCGCACCTCGGAACTTACTCCTTCGAAAATGCGAAACGCAGCTTCTGCACATCGATCAAGTTCCAGATTGCGATCTTCACAGAACCGGGATCTACAGGACGTGCTTTTGCAGAAGTTCAAACTGCCGAGCCGGAACAGTGATCAATTTGAACCATTGCGACGGGAGTTTGTGATGAACTCGTGATGTGTGCACGTAATTTGAGGGGTTTTTCTTGTCCGTGGGGCGCTTACAGCGTGGCAGCCCAAATGTGTCGGTATGGAATGGTGTGGAAACCTGAGCAAGTGGAGCGGTGAAGAACCGCGCGCGACATCTGGGTTCTCGGAAGCAGGCGGGCGCGCTTCCTCTAGAGCAACATGTCCAGACGATGTATGACGATCGAGGATGAGAGTCAAAGTAGAAGATCATGGTTTTGATTCTATGCGTTGTAGCCCGTAAACTGATGCTCAACCCTGATCGAGGGAGCTCCCTGCGCCTACGTTTGTCTTGAATCGTAATTCAAAACGGAAAGCTTTGGTCGGTGGGAACCCTCGATGTCCTCCGTGGAAAAAGTCTAGCAGAAAATAGTAGCGAAAGCGGCTGAACATGTATAGAGCCCAAAGCAAGAAATCAAGAACCCCTCCGTGCTAAGACGAATGTGAAGCGGTCATAACCTCGTTAAGTGATGCTCCAGACGCCTTGCAGAAAACACAAACAAGGAATGAAAACGGATATCAAGCCACCGAGTATAGGGAAGACTGCTAAACCATCCTACCAGCATCATTTTGGGTGTCAGAAGAAGTACGCAATGAGCCTGCGTTGCTGGGCACCCGGGTAGGGGCCTGTGATAGAGGGTCAGGTGAGTTGGGGTCACTGGCCCTGCGCTTCTCGGTTGTCTCAGCTTTGCTAAGTCTGCGCGCGATTGCCTCCTTCGCATGTTCGCCGTTATCGCATGGTAGATACCACCGGGATACGGCCATACAGATACATGAGAGCATCAGGTTGGCACCGGACCACATCTGGACGGTGATGTAGGTGTTGTATTGTGTGATGAGATGACCAGCAATGACGGGACCGGCGAGAGCTGGGATGGCAGCAAATGTGTACATCATACCCGTCCAGTGACCAAGCTTCTTCTTTGCGAAGTGAGTAGTGCCAGGCGCAGTGTAGGAGCAATTGAGAATGTTGCCGATGGACGCAGGAGGAAGGCCGATGACCATGCCAGAGAAGATACCGAAGACGACGCAGAAGGCAATCGCATCAGTCTCTGATCCAGCTAGTGTCCAGAGAACCAGTGTGAGCATGGATGCGGTGAACTGAGAGCCGATGTGCATGTTGAGGGCGCCGACCTTGTCCGAGAAGTGAGCGAGGAGCATCCGTCCGACAGTCGAAGCTCCGTTCATGATGACTAGGAGCCAGAAGGTTTGAAGGGGTTTGTCGGTAGTGTCGGCAGGGCTTACTGATGAGCCGGTACGGTCGCGGGTGCCAAAGCCACGCACTGATGCCCACTAGACATTGTTAGCTACAAGCATGAGGAACAGTGTAGGAATACTGACCTCTTCGAGATTGAAGAAGACTGGGTAGAAACCAAAAAACATAAAGGCGACGGCTGCAGTGAACCAGCACCAAGCCTTGTTCTTGAAGGCCTCAGTGTCGAACCAAGTCCTGAGCTTGCCCCAGCTCTTCGGCTCGTGGTGCTCGTGGGCGGGGTCTGGGGTGCAGAAGATGAAAGAGTAGATGCAGGTCACTGAGGTGAGAGTCGCGACATAGCGTACTGCATTGTTGAAACCGACCGATTGAATCAGGAAGCGGAGCATGCTAGGGTAGATCACACCTGCTACACTGGCACCGCAGGCGACATAGCCTACGGCAAGACCTCTGCGCTTGGGAAACCATGTTGAAGCAACTGGGAGAGAGTCAGTACAGGCAATTCACGGTATCAATTACCACTCACCTTGAGAGCTGGAGACAAAGAAGGTTCCCATGCCCAAGCCTACCACTAGGCCTTGAGTTGCCCAAATTGGACCGAAGCTTCCAATGGCCTCAATATCGCTGGGGTGTGCGACAGAGAGCATGAAAAGCCCAAAGGGCACAAGGAAAGTGCCACAGCCGATGACTTTGCGCGAGTGCCCCGCATCCAAGAGGCGTCCAACTACGTTGGAAAGCAGGAGCACAATGAAGGACTGAGTCGATCCGATCAGGTTCAGTTCAAGCTGGTCAACACCTCGCAGTGAGTGGCCCACATAGTACGAAGACCACGTGCCGTAGGCGTTGACAAGACCCCACGAGTTGAACATGAGAAAGAAGCAGCCCAGCAGACAGGCGTAGGCACGCCATGACTGCGGCCAGTTGGGTTCGTCAAGTGTGTCGACACTGGCATGTCGGGATTCGTCTCGCATCGAATTGGTCGCAGTTGGTGCTTCGGAGAGTGGCAGCGTTCCTTCGCTGTACTGCCGACTCTCTTTGTATGAAGATTTGGTAGGTGGCATGTTGGCGGTGTTTACTGAAGGTGCGGGCCGTGAGGTAAAGGTGGAAGGAGCAATCAGTTATCTGAAAAGGTGTTTGACGATGACGCGATAAGATGCTCAACACGGATAGCACGTGTTGGAGGGGAAGCGCTCAAATGGACGCACTGGTGAAAAGGTACGGAAACGATCAGCTGTCAAAGCGGCGGAGATGAGGGTATAAGTACGGTACTCATGTGGAAGCAGGCATGGGATATGGGGAACGAGCCCAAGGCTTAGATTGATAGAGGGTTCTTTTACGGCTCCACTTCGTTAAGCACGCGCGTAACCCCCATGTAGAATGTGGCTGGCTCCTCCCATAGTGACGTGGTAGTCAAACGGGTCGTGTAATGGGGCAATGGCAGTAGCAACGCACAAGCAACGCAAGGGTGCAAGCCCAAGAGAAGCCAAGGCAATACGGGCGTCTGAACTCCGCCGGCAGCAGGGTATACTTCATTACTCTTTTAGATGGTTCAAATGCCCGGCGGCCCAAAGGTTTAGTGCGCCGCGTTAATCCGGTGTGAGAGCGATCGGCGGTCGTGGATTCTCCGGAGCATCTCGCGTTTGGACTTCCCCACGCTTACTCGTTGTCGTGAAAACATGCCAACCATGCCGGCTCCAAGGGAGGCATGCTTTGTCTCTAGTGACCTCATTTGTTACAAAGCTGGGCATCGCCACCCCTTCTTCCTCAACGTGCGTAACAACAAACGGGATTGGAACGCACTGGGCAAGACTACCACGGTACGTAGACGCCGCATGCCCTATCCCACAACCGCGTGTGCGGATGTCGAGATTGCTCATAGGCTGTGCGCTCTTGGCTTGTTCCACCAAAACGAAGTTGCCGGTGGGCATAGACATCTGGTAGGCGATTATAGGGGTTGAGGCGCCTGACAAGGTTGGGTGAAATAGCGGAGCGGGCCCCCGACCCTTGGCGTAGTATCAGCGGGCGAGATGTGATGAGTGATGAGGCTCGATTGGGTCGGCATGCCAAGAATGTGCTCGAGTAGTGATGTACGAATTCCGCCTTGGCCGGCCCAGTTATATTGCAAGGGTCAAGAATGAGTACTCTCGCGGTGACACCGCCGAGAATGCTGCGACTCTGGCAGTCTCTCCAGGAAAGCGGATGCAACGGCCGACGGCCTGAGTGAAAGCGCGTAAGCCAGTGCAGAATATCGGCGTTGCAAGCTCGGCGACACCGCCGACGAGGGTTGAGTGTTAGGCGCAACATGTCGAGTACATGACAGACAAGTCGCGCTAAAGTTGGCAGTGTAACAAGATCAGCGGGCCGGTGCGGTTCGTTGCTTCGTTATCTTGAGTTTCAACACAGCCACAACCGCTTCAGAGGCATGCCTAGAGATCGACGGCTAGGGCGTTTTGCCAAGTATCAACACCCACGCTGGCTTCGATGCTTGCTTCTTCCCGCCGCCGCGATGAAGCCGTATCATATTGAGAGGGTTATCAGACAGTGCGGGTGTGGCTGCAGCGAACTCGTCACCCTGCCTTGCGATGACATGTTTCAGCCACGCGCAACTGTCGGCGCGAATGGCCGCTGGGGTGCATTTTTTGTTGACAGGCGACGCGCGGAGGGTGGATTCGAACGTTCGGAAAGAGCATAGACGGAGTTGGGGTAAGGAAGTGGAGGAGGAGTCAGGACTGGGGATCAGCGACGCTACCTCCAGAGAGTTTGCTCTGCCAAGCCAGGTGTCGGCCGTGGCAATTACGCGTTCTGGCAACCCTCGCCCAGCATCGACCCGATCCAGCGTCGAGACGAGCCCCAGGCACTATTTCTAATCAGATCTGGAAACAAATCCAAGCCCGACATCTTCCTAGGTCTGTGCAGATCTCCCCTGTCGGGAGGTGCCCAAGAGCCGAGAAGAAACAAAGAAGCATCCCGCGCAGAGCTGCGCTGCACGTTACGCAAACAACAACGACAAAAGACAATGTTATCTTGTCTCAGACTTCTTAGTCGTGTGGTTTGCTAAACGTCTGATTTGCATTTTGCCACGGGAGCGGTCAATTGGTAGCTTCACTCCGCTGTGACGGCTAGTTTCTTGTAATGATGGCGAGGTCCATGCTGGGTTCCCGCGGACTCCATCAACTACGTCAGGCGCGTTCCACAAAAGGCCCATGGGGACGCGGACCTTTCGAAAACCGGGGACTTCTTTAACGTTCTCACGAAGTTCTTCCGGAGCCGGACGTTGAGCAGTGGATATCGTCATGCGTAGTACTCTGCCGTGTCACCACATGGTGCCGCAGTCTCTCCGCACAGCGTCCCCATGTCATGATTCAGCTGTTGAGGGTTGGTTGACATTCTGGGTTGGTTGGATAAGGCATCCGCGTCTCGTCCGATAAGCAGCTTTGACAGCGGCTGCGGCGTTAGGCTTCGATCGCAGCTTCACGGGTAGATACTCGGGGGTTCCAACAGGTTCTGACTGCCGACAGTCTTCGCCTGGTGCTGTCAGCGACGGCCGAACATGCTGGGTCGCTAACCAGGTACCGCACGGTGATGGTTTTGCGGAAGCGCACCCATCCGGAGCCTCATTCAACAATCGACAGTTCAATAAGCTGGGATCAGCTCTCGACAATCTCGTGTCCATACTCTAATCCGACAGAATCTATTATCTGGAATCCATTAGTCCATGTTTCGTTCGGTGCGGGCCAGCAGTCAGGCTCCCGGTACTTCCACTGTGCATAGTGACGCCAAGCCCTCCACTGAAACGAAAACTCACCCAGAAAATATTCCTGTCCACTCCATTATTCCGAGCCACCCACAATCCAGCCCCTGAAAGTCTGTTTTGGATGCTCAGCGATAGCGCTGTGGAAAAAACAAGCAAATACGAGCGGAACGCCACGGCGAACGAAGGGAACGAATCCTTGTGGCGGCATGCAGTTTCCGTGTGTCAACGTCAGGCCACTTGGAGAACCAAGTCCGAGACGCGATCCCGCACCCACAAAGTCGCAGATTCGAAGCGAGGTCCATCAGGGCGGAGCGGAGAGCGGAACGTGATATAATGAAGAAGAGATGATGTTGCGATACCTGCCTCAGATCATTCTTGTCATCTGCTGGGCACAACTGGGCAGGGCCGAATCGCCACGTTGTTAGAGCTCCGACAGCTGCTCCGTCTTGGAAACGACAAGACGGCACCCAAGGCCGACAGCCGCCGCATTCCATGTCGAACACCAGTTCAAGTCGAGTCGCCACACATAGCGGGCGTTGAGGCGGAGCGGAAATCCCAGCGCCGCTCGTGGCGTTGAGTTTCGAGTCGCGCGAAAAGGGGTTTCATGCGGCACGAATCCACGACTCGCAAACATGTAATACTCGGGCGCACATGTCAGCGCAGAAGATGTCTGAGCAGTGTGCAGAGGCCTTGGGTTGGGCGCTGTCGTGCTTTTCTTCCAAGACTTGGTACCTAAGGCAGCTCAATGCAGCGGGCAACAAGCAAGGAGCGTCAGGCACGTTCACGGCTATGCTGTCAGAGCGCAGTCCCCGAGAATACCGAGAGATCCATACGGGCACAATAAACTCAATCTTGGGTTCATCACAGGTACCCTCAGGTAGGTGAGTCCGCGGCGCAATCAAACGTCCCGGGGGTAAGCATGGTGTCGCTACGAGACCAGCAACAGAAAACCAACACCTAGTCGGCATTCAGCACCAGATTTGACAACAACAAAATCCCACCGTAGACTATATTAGAAGTCAGCTAAGGCAGGCAATGTCTGCTGGGAGGTCTATCGTAATATACTCCAGGTAAGAGAGGCTCCTTCGAGGGCAATGAGAAGTCGCAAATCCGTTACTAGTGTTCTCTTTCCTTCAAATCAATAGTCTTTTCCTACGTCTTCGCCGAGTCCGTTTTTCTCGTCTCATAGCGACCTGCGATCATGTTCGCTCGTACTCAGACACACTCACGCCACTTTCGGGCAAATCCGAGCCAACCCACAATGTCGCCGTTCTCTCTGGGCGGAACCGCTAACAAGGCTAGAGACTATCAGAGTCCATCTGCTTCTTCACAATACCCACATCTATCGTCTTATTGAATATTCCACGTGGACATGGACAGCACATACCTCGCAAATCATTCGGAGTTGCACGTGTGCAAGCACGCAAGGTCGAATGAAAGGTGTTGAGGGGACCCGAAACATCGCCGACCGACGCGCGTATGATTACTTGAAGAAAACAAGACGCTGACAAAACGGCCAGGAAAGCCGCGATTCGACCAAGAGTGCGCCCTGAAGACAGAGTGAGCTTTGGTGGATATGTAGGTTAGGTGCGTAATTTCATCCTGCCACGCCATCAGTCACGCCATTCATCTGTTCTCACGTTTGGTTCTTGTCTTGTCATCGAACTGCTGCATTAGCCATACTTCGGAAGATTTTCATGATCAAGTTGTAGAGCGATGAACTCGCGAGACCATGTTGCAATCGCTTCACCAGCCAGAATGCCGTCGTAAGAAGCATGAGATACTTATCAATAGAATAGAAGACATCACATTACGTCGCCAGTGGGAATATTCATATAGAACGGCTGTCATTGCTCTAGCTATAAATACAGTTCGCTAGACGCTACCCTCAAAACGCCATGCTCCGGGAATCAAAGATTACTATGCCATGTTTGCAATCAAGAAGAGCAAGAATAAAAAGACAAAGCCCCCAGTGCCATTGGTTCGGCGCGTGGAGGCAGAGCTGCAGATGGCCCATGACCAAATCGCTCGAGGTAGAGTCATGACCAGGCGTACGCCGTGGGTGTCCCAAGCGCCGCGACTCAAACGCCCTTGATCGCAACGGTGCGCTCGCTGTTCAGCTTATCCGCATTCCGGTCGTGGCTCTCCTTCTTGCAGTCCTCGAGTCCGACGCACTTGTGGTCCTCGAGCATGCGATGACGGCTGCAGTGTCGGCCTTCGCAGAAGCCGCAGTCGCCGACGATGGGCTGGGCGCGGTCCTTGCAGTCCTTGAAGGAGCAGCGGACCTTCTTGGGAGGCATTCCACCGCGCAGAGGGAGGGCGAGGTGGAGGGTGGAATTGGGTCCGATGGCGTAATCAGCCAGGGTGGTGTCGGGTGACGAGAGGTGCTTGCCGGCGTGGACGATGCGCAGGTCCGAGGGAGCGGAGAGGTTGGTGCGGAGGGCGAGGAGAGAGCGCAGCGTGCTTATGGATGTATTTGAAGGGATTGTGAGGGGAATTGCTGTGCACAATGTTAGCCCTTGCCGTGACTTCATGGTGCGCCTGGTTCCGAGCCTCGGAACGGTGGCGGCGACGACTTACTGTTGCTGCCGGACACGGTCTTGACAAAGATCTGCATCGTCTCCTCGGCTTCCGAGCTGGACGAGCTGATGCTGCTGATGCTGGACGAGCGGCGCATGGTGACGGTGTAGAGACGGTGTAGAGACGGTGGTGGAGGCAGTGGTTTGGGAGAGTTGTGAGGGAGCCCTGGGTGAGGCTGGAGTGCTCGGCGAGTAGTGATGACGCTGCGGCGCGGCTAGATAACGGCGATAGTCGACGGGGTAGAGAACAGTGTGTACGAGAGGCGACAAGGTGCGTGGTATGACCAAGAGTGAATGGTTCAGCAGCAGCAGGTGTGGGTGACAGATGGAGATCAAGTAGGTGAAGGTGACGCAGACCGCTTCTTAAAGAAAGGCAGATGGAGCCCCATGCTGTCACTGGTGCCTCCACGGCTTGGTCCGACCGATGGCACTGCTAAACTGCACACGACTCGAGCCGATATGCGTTCGCAGCGCGTCTTTGCCTCCCCGATGCAGGGCGGCGGCGACTAGCCGAACTTCTTCCATGGTATTCCATATCCATCACCATCACCAACCTCTCGCAGTCTCACCCATCCACCCGCTGCTTTTGTCGCCAGTCTTGCCTTTGCCAGAACAACGACGTCTCACGTGTCCGATGCGGTCGTGCATATACTCGCACCCCATCCCTCGCCCGAGTTGCCTTTTGCATGTGACACGTATCGCGCGTCCGGTCTGTCTGCCACTTGTGAAATGCAATCTAGATCGCGTCTCATGCATACCCTCGCTTGTTGCCGCTTTCAGACGTGTAACACGTGGACGACAGCGCCTGGCATTCTGCTGTGCCGGATGAGGCGTTGAGCCCGGCCTGCGCCAGTGTTTACGATTGGCCCTCGTCGTGGCGCGTGCATGACGGCTATGCGCTGTGTGAGGCTGCACGACTATCGTCATAAAACAACGACACGCATCCTTGGTGTTGAGTATCGCCGCCTCGCGTCGATTGGACATGCTTCGTTACGACATATGCACAAGGCCTAATGCTCCGACTCGCTGCGGCCCTGCCGTTGATCATCTGGAGTCATGCTATCATCCGCCCATCATCTATCGTCTGTGCCACTACCGCTTGGATCGGTGCGCGGTCGGAACCTTGGTACTGGAGACACGTCCATCGATTTGTACGCCTGCATGGTCAAACACGTCCAAACATGGGCTTTCCCCGCGCATACGTTATTTCCGTCATGTCACAGCATCGCCGTTGCTTCTAGAAGCGTTTCACAATCTTCCGCCTCGCTTTAGAGTTTGTACTTGTGCATCTTGGCTTGTTCGGCGTGGCAAGTGCCGCCATGCACCAGATATCAATACGCTACTAGTATACACCGCTTCCAACACGAGCCTACAACATGCTCTTGGGGAAGTCCTTCATCGCCTGCCGTACACCCAAGTCGCTGAGAATCTCCTCGGTACCTCCAAGAATAGCATCAAACTTATATGTGCGGTGGAACTGCTCAATCACCCGGCCCATACCACCTTGCGTAATTCCGCGACCTCCGAAGATGTTGACGGCTTCATCTGCGATTTCGTGTGCAGAGCGGGTGGCGAATGACTTGAGTAGGCCAATAGGTCCACCAAGCAGCTTCGATTGCTGAGCGTACGACATGTGCGTCATCTGGTAGGCAATAGATTCTAGCCATGCTTGGTTGGCCTCGACGTGTGAGATCATCTTTGCAAGCCTGGAGTATTGTCAGTAGCGTTCAATCGGATTCAGCTCCTGGAATGCAAGCGAGGGAATGTGGCGGGGTCTCATCCGACGGATGCACCGGTGGGACAAAAAGGCTATCTTTGGAGGCAATACTCACTTCTGACGGATGGTGGGTTGCTCTATCAGCTTCTTCCCAAAGACAATCCGCTGGTTGCACCACTTGAGACACTCCTCGACAACGGTTCGCGATTGTCGGATGACGGCGCATGCCATCATAAACCTCTCGTGATTGAAGTTGGACATGATGACAACGAAGCCCTGGTGCTCTTTGCCCAACAGGTGGTCCACTGGTACCTTCACATCGTTGAACTCTACGTATGCGGTGCCGGCGGTGGTGGAGTAGCTCGTCTTGATCAGCTTGGTCTCGACGGCCTCGTCACGCTCGATGAGCAGGACGGAGAAGCCCTTGTCCGTCTTGCAGCCTGTGACGAAGTAGTCGCTGAACATTCCGTTGGTGATCCACTTCTTTGTGCCTCGTACGATGTAGTGCTTGCCGTCTGGTGTCAAAGTTGCAGTGGTCCTAATTCCGGCGACGTCTGACCCCGCAAAAGCCTCGGTGATGGCTAGGCACATCTTCTTCTTGCCACTCAGCACTTCGTTGACCACGCGCGTCTTCAACTCAGATTCAGGCATCCACTGCAAGACGGCTGTCAAGCTGATGGTCATGCCTGCCATGTTGCCGTCTTGGAAGCCACGCGCGTTTGCGCGTACACCTTCCTGTGCCTGGATAAGGTCATGGAGGTAGTCAAACTCCTCGCCCTTGACGACACCCATCAGGTTTTTGCCGTGAAGATGCTTTCCAGGCCCAAGGCGCATAGCTAGCATGTCGTTCGCGGCCATCTTGTCAATCAACTCCTGGCTGATGTATGTACCATCCTTCTCCTTTTGTTGCGCCTCGGGCGTGACGTGTGTGTCGACGAACTTGCGGACCTCCTTCTGCAGCGCGCGATGGCTCTCCTTGAAGTAGGGACTCTTGAACTGCGGTCGCAACCACAATGGCTCCGCATATGGCACTGGGCTCAGGTCGCCAGGCTTTCCGACAATCACCTCAGACTTCTCGCCCTCGATGGTGCCGATGCACAGCTCCTGGTACTTGTCAAGGACCTCCTGTCTGTGTAGGTTGTAAAACGCGGTCGTCGCATCTTGGCCGGCTACTTGCTCGAGCACGACGGAGCCACCAGGGTGGGCATCGACGAACTCGCTGAGGTCGTAGACTTTGTGGTCGATGATGCACCAGAGGTCTTCGGGCGTGTTGTGCGATGCGACCGAATCGCGGGTGAGGGAGGCGTGAGGCATGTCGACGGTGTGTGGGAAGGAGGCGATGGGTGGAGGCGGAAGGTACAACGTGATGCGTGGCAAGAGGACGTTTAAGGGACCGTGGGACGAAAGGAGAGCGAACAGCAGACGCGACTACATTATGGGTCTCTAGACGTTTGGCCTCGGTCTACGAGATGAGCTAGCCCTCTCCGCGCAGCGCTCCGTCTTTGTGTGGAGCAAGAGCGCCTGCCTGCAGACAACGTCTGGGGAAGATGCCGAGGCAGAGAGTAATCGCCTCTCCAACACCGCCCATTGGTTGTAGAATTCTCGCGGCAGTCCAGCGGCAACCACGCTTCCTCTGTCCTCTCTAACTGCACATTTGTTTCTTAGGTTTCGTCCATGCGACACACCACCGACTGTGCTTCCAACTCCAGCTAATGGCAGCCAATATGTTGGTCACGCGTCCAGAAGCTCGATTGTCCAGCACAGTTTTCATACGGATTCATCCTCGACATTGTGCAACGCACCAAGGAACACTGTATCGTCACTCAAGTACCTCGATCTCGCGAAGGTGTCAAGGGACTCTCCGATTACAAATGCATAGTAAACGTCAAGACCTCGGTGAGCTTAACATGGCTGTGCAAACACTAGCCGCCTCTGGAACCTGTTAGTCAATTGATCACTGTCACTAGATCGGCCATCATGCCATCTTCCGAGACACGATATGTGTCTCTGTACGTACTTCCATCTTCACCTTGTTTTGCGATCTGGTACTGGCAGAGCAGATATCACCTATCCTTCATCGCAGCGAACCACTCTCTACACGACGACTTCACGGTTCATTTTGCGTACTATGTCAGCTTCTGTGAAACCTTCCGACCCATATACTTGGACTTACTAGGCGGGTGCAAAGATGATCACAGACATCAGAGACCGCGACTCATTGGAGGCTTCTACGGCATCCTCGAGTGTTCAAATCTTCTGTGCCCCTACGAAAAGGCTGCATTCCCATGAATACAGTTTTATACCAACAAGAATATATATTCAAGGTGGGGAGGTAGTATTGGAGCATAGCCGGGTCGCTCAGAAGCATGACATGCGACCAGATCTCCGGTTGCAGAAGAGGCGAAATGGTGTATCGTAAAGACTGGATCGTCAGTAGGGTCAACACACGATCCTGATCACTGCTGTTGTGGCATAACTCGCAGAGGTGCCAACAATGAGGTCGTTTGCGATAGGACATGTGAAGCACATGTATCCATTGATTTCTCTTCGGGGACATTTGACGCAAATAGCCTGGTCTCTTGCACTGGATTGTACCAT
Source organism: Alternaria hordeiaustralica (assembly GCF_023758085.1). Lineage (NCBI taxonomy): Eukaryota > Fungi > Ascomycota > Dothideomycetes > Pleosporales > Pleosporaceae > Alternaria > Alternaria hordeiaustralica. Next base: position 1,593,955 of record NW_026056773.1, on the reverse strand, counting down.
GAGCTCCAAAGTACGCAGAGCGTCTTATAGATCCGAACCAGTTGCATAAGGCAATGATGAATGTCTTGACGGATAACGTTAGAGCTTGCTATCAGAACCCAGAGAAAAGTTAGTAGCAGATACCACAAACCCGTCTTACCTATCCCCCTGTTGACAAACTCCGCAAGTCCCACGCATCTCCATCCTCCTCTTACCATACCAATTCGTGTTGTTTACCCAGCAGATCGTCGCCCTAAAGAAATTAGTGTTGGTGAAAGCAAACTCATCCGCGTCGTGCCCCTCACTCCTCACCCATCTCAACAGAAAAAAAATGTTTGCCCCTCCACCCCTCCTTCAACAACACCCCGCCATGCCCCTCGTTTGCTTCCCTCGTTTGACCTTCTGCCCTCTGCCCCTCCAATAGTGCCGTAATCGACAACGCTTTGCTCAACTTGCCCAATCTGGTAACGTCATGCTGTCGCTCCCGACGCTGCGCGAGTGAAGGGCGTCACTTTGCCGTTTCTGCCTCATACATACGTCCCATCACTTTATTTTCGCCGCAGATTTGATATCCTTGAGATTGCCTTGACTGGAAGCTGTCGCGTGTCGAAATCGCGATAGCCGTTGTGCGTTCTCGCGCCAACGCATCTCTAAGTTTGTTTCGATTCATGCATTTGCATAGACAATTTCAAACCGAGCAGAGTACGTAACAACTGAGGAAGCCAGCTCTGTACTTTGCGGGTCTTCTCTCACGTGTGCCTGTGCCTAGATTATGCTTAAAACATGTTCAAAGGGTAAGTGCATCTATCGACTTGGTCATGAGAATTATAATATTCGGGTATCTCTCGTGTTCATACCGCCGACAAACAAATATATCTACAGGTCTATAGCAGCTCCTGAACATCGTCTAACCATCTTGATAGTAATCTATAGTCGTGTGCGAATTGGCTGTCGCCCTCATGCGCCGTCTCAGCCCTCGAGCTTCGCCAGCGCCTTCCTCAGTTCATCCTCCCTCTTCCCAAGCACAGGCAGACCTCTATCTACACAAGCTCTCTCGAGCTCTTGCTTCCCGAGAGCTGCCCATCCGCCATCGCGTTCAATCAACTTGTCGTCCGTCTTCAAATACTCCAACTTCTTCCTGACATTGCGCTGCAACAGGAACTTGGGGGCTGTGACAGGAAGCCAGTCGAACAGCGCCGGATAGCAGTCGAGTTGTGCGGCGGTAAGCGAGAGTTCAAAGAGTGTCATCTCGTTCCAGTTCTTCGTGGTGACTGGCATGACTTGTCCACTCTTTGGCAGGGTGACAGAAGGCGTGTCAGAAGATGTGCTGCCAATAGGTGGTCGATCCCTGCTCATCAGTCGCATGGCGTCTAGAGCAATCCTTCTTAGCCGGTCTTGTCGCTTGTCTTCACGCTTGCGTAACGCGCGCTGGACCTGCTGGGGTATCCGGCATGCCTCTGGAATGACGGGCGTGATGTACATAACAACGAGTGGTAACCACTCTCCAAGTAACAAGACCAAGAAGCCGAACGCTGGCAATCTCAAAGTGTCTAGCCTACTCCTTTGCACAATCTGCCATTCCGCCCTTGACAAAACCTCGGTTATATCTTTGTTGGGTGTTTGAGCGGCCTTTTGGCGCAGCGTCTTTGCAAGTTTGGATGTTTGCCGGACATGCGATATGCCCGTTTTGTAGAAAGTAAGGTATGCGCGACCGGCGCGATATAGCCACTTGACGACGTTCTGCTCTGGTGTTCGTGCGGGAACAGATATATCGGGGGCGTATGTGAACGGTGGTGGGTTCAGTTTCTCTTTCGCTCGCAGTGTGGGGACGGTTGTGGCTTTCGAGGTGGGTGTTTGCGCAGGAACGAGAGGGGGGGACTGAGGCTTTCTGGGAGAAGTTGTCTTCGTGGGTATAGCCGTCTTGGTTGCTTTGGCGGGAGAAGGTGGCATGGCCCCGCCATATCCTGTGGTTTTCACCGACGCCGCTGTGGATGAGGCATACGCCCTCCTTTGTGTCTCCCATCGTTTTGTAAGAATCCTCCTCTGTGTGGTATTCCTCGATCCATCATGCCACGTCTGACTTCCTAATGCTGGCGCAATGGCACGCATGTGTACACCGCGGCGGCATTGTAGGTTTGCGACGACACCATTCAATCGCGCCGGTATGACCAGGGTAGAAAACATCGGCAGTGGTTTCCTGATCGGGTGGTTAGGGACGTGACTCTGCGAATGCTGAAGTACATGTAGCCGCTGAGCGAGGGCGGGCTCTAGTGGTGACGTTTCTCATTCGTAGGGAAAGAAAAAACTGGGTCAAGCTGATCCCTGTCCGCGCGCCTCCGACACGCGACACGATGTCATCACACCTCGTGTTTGCACTAACTCGACTTGGTAGACTAATGACCGTCGTGATTGCATGATGTACATTTAAAGTCGTCGCTATGATGTTGAGCAATACAGCGAAGTCTGAATGATTTGAAATGTCCTGTCTATGCCGTAATGGACGCCGCATTCCTTCGTCAATTCCACCACTGGCTGCGCCTGATCGTACCCATATCTACAATAACGTAAAAAAGTTTCAAAGCGCCAACCAGCCCTCGATGACCTATGAAAACCGCTTGCACATATGCGTAGCATCCATATTGTGCGCCAAGTAACACCTCGCAGAACGCTAAATCGGATCAGATAAGGAAAGGAAACGCCATACGTTAGGACCAAGGAAACTCGTAGAAGATACAGGAGCCGGGCATGGGCAGGCCAGAGAAATGAAAACGAAAAGGGGCAAAACATGAAAAGCAGTTAAGAATCGGACCAGGGCCTTATCCAGGTTTGAATTCGCACGTCAACCAGGGGGTAGGCCGCTAGAATCGTGAGTCGCGTGGGTACGTGGGTAATGAACAAGTCGCCAGGGAATTGTCGCAAGGGTACTCCATGGTGTTGTTGCGTGGAATGAGGATGCGAGGGCCTTGGAGCTTCACCAGTTATGGCCAAAGCAGATAGCACGGGTCCAGAATGGGTTATTGTCTGTTCGATGAGCTGGCTCGTGGGAGATACATGGCTATTTGCAAGGGCTGGGTAAAGGGCGCAGTCGGGTTTGATCGGTTGGATATACACCATGTCGATACATGTGTGGAGGGAGCGGTATACAGGATTTGGGCTATTGTAGTAATGTCGAGTTTATCTGTTGGAAAGGTTCGAGAAAGCCGTGTTTGCTGTCTAGGCTTCTGGAAGTACGGAATGGGACTTTTAGCGTTGATACTGAGCCAATTGGGCCATGATCTCATTCATATCCGGCGCGGGGCCAGCCTGAGTAGGTGTCTGCACTGGTGGAGCGACAGCCTGGCTCTGGTTGGCGAAAAGAGAAGCAAGCGCGGGGAACTGGTTGCCCAGCTGTGCGAGATGCGGCTGGGACTGAGCACTGAAGCCAGGTGTTTGCGCAGGGCTAGGCACTTGAGCTAGCAGGCGTGCAAGATCAGCGTTCAATCCCTGGTTCGGCGCGGGTTGCGTATTCTGAGGCATATTATTGCCGGACATTGCGCCGAGGAGCTGAGACAAGCTCGCACCGTCGAGAGATGCAATGAGGTTAGAGATATTCGGCTGACTGGTCGGCAGGGATGGGAAGGGGTTGTTTGGCTGGGGAAAGTGCGGGGGTAGGGTCTGAGCGAAGCCGTACGAGGATGATGGTGGCAGGACCGGGCGAGATTGGCTTTGTTTGGCATTGTTGACGAGGAGGCCAGCGGTCGTGGGGTCAAGATCGGCATATTCTGGGCACATGAGTCAGTAATCGCTCATGTGTATCATAAGCAATCGTACCGTTGAACTGGACGTTGTTTGCACCGCCACGTCGGTCGAATATCTGGACGCTAACTTTGCCCTTGGTAAGGCCAGTAGTATCAAGCCTCACAATGGCCAAAACTCCCTCAAGGATCTGTCTTCGAACTACAGCTGGTTCAGGGAACCGACCACTCAATATCAGGACATTACTACGGAGATTTTGCGAGCGGAAAGTATCCTCGACGTAGCGGATGAAGTCACTACCACTGGATTAGCGACCTTGATATAATAGCTGTTAGTTCCGAACTTACCGAGGGAGACCTTCGTTGAGCACAAGAATCTGGATGTCAGGCACCTCGTGGGGCAATCGGCGCCGCAGGTCCAATCCATCCTCTGTGTAGTCGCGACGCGGGGACGGGCTTCTGTGCCTGCGTGGTGGTGTTCTGGACCGGCTACGGTATCGCGTATCAAATCTGTCTCGGCTTCTGTCCCGCGATCGTACACCCCGAGGCGGGGCTCGCGGCGATGGCGATCGCATGGGCCGATAATCGTCCCGATCACGAAAACGTCGATCTCTAGGGGACATGGAGTTTGGATGCCCTACATAACGATTGTCCCTAGGTGCCGGTCCTGTACCGCCCCGATTGTAATCTGGCGAACGTGAACGTCGACGCGGTGTTGGGTTCGGCGGCTCGATCTTCTTCGTGTTGCGCTGTGGCTTGGAGATCTCAAGGTCTGTCATAGTTAGTCGACTGTCCAGCAGTAGAGTGATTGACATGACATACGCATCTTCCTGCCGCGCACTGCCTGCCCTTGCTCGGCATCCAGAGCTCTGCGACATGATTCCGAGTCCAAGAACTGAACAAAGCCATATGCCTGTTTGATTGATATCTGCGCAAGCCTGCCGTGGCGGTAGAAACGGTGGAAGATGTCTCGCTTGGTGACTTTTTCGGTGGGGAGGTTTCCTAGGAATCGGTTAGGCGCATCCTTGGTGCAAAAACAGTCCCAGCTCACCAATGAAGAGACGCGAACCCATGGGAAACTGGTCCCATTGCCCCTCCGTCACAAACTTCCTCTCCTGATCCAAAAACTCCTCGTATCTCCTGTTGACCTCGGGCGGCCACCGCTGATCCTCATCGTCGGGCGTTTCGCTACGATCACCCGGCTGCTGCTGAGCCTGACTGGGCGTCGAAAAGTCCTGACTCTGCACGTTCAAGGGCTGGAGGGAGCCATTGCCTCTCTGCTGGGCAATGGGAGCTTGCTGACTCTGTGGATGATAGGATCTGATGTCATCGCTGGGGTTATAGTTGGGGTGCGTAGCGGGCTGTTCTTGGGTGGGTGGTCGAGCAGGAAGATTGGTGGCCGAGGGCAACGACGAGGCATGGTGCTGTGTCTGCGGCGACTGGGAGGACATTTGTGCAGAGGCATATTGGGCTGCAGGCGCATTGTTGGCAGCAGGTGTCAGAGAGTCCAAGAGGGCTTGTACGTCAACATTGGAGCCAGTGTGCGCGTCAGTCTGGTAGTGAGCGCCTTGGGCAGACTGGGCGGGCGCTTGCTGAGCAGCATAGGCATGGTCATGGGGGTATGGGTACGCAGAAGAAAGACCTTGAGCAGCGGGCGGCGGCGCGTCAGTGGCCGACGCAGCGCGCGACTGGAGCTGTGCGGTGAAATTCTGCATTGAAGAGGTATCATGCGGCTGCGTACCCATGCCGCCGCCAAACGCAGCCGACTGCGCGAACGCCCCCGGCGCATCGTGCCCTGCCCCTTGTGCGCCTATACTCTGGAAGCTGGCGGTCGAAGATGGGTCGGCGAAGTACGGCGTCGACGTGTTCGCGTTCGCGTGGGAGCTGTGGGCGGGCGCGGCAGAGTCGTTGCTGTGGGAGACATGACTATAGTTCGCATCCATGTGCTCTACGAGGATGGGGATGTTGGCGGGCGACGGGACGTTTTGCGGGCGCGGGCTCTCGGGCGTCAGCGACTGGTGCCGTATGTGCTCAGCTTGTTGCGGCGGACTCGAGTTGGGTCTCATGTAGACTGCGGAGCCAGAGCGCAGAGCTGGCAGACAAGGCGTGGTGAAGGAGTCAACTCAAAGCATCTACGAAAACGCACCGTCGCGACAAGGGCTGGAGAGCTGCAGGTGGAGCACTAGGAGAAGACGAGCGGATGGCGGGGCTGGCTAGATGCTACCTAGGTATATGTGATGGATGAGGCAGACGCGACAGCCACAGGCACAGAAGCGAGAGCGGGCCCCGTAAAAGTGGCAAGAGACGGTGGTGCAGTCAGGAAATATCAGGAAGAGAGATGTAGTGCAGCAGATGTTGGGATTCGGCGCCGCATCGACTCCGAGGAGCCTGGATTCGAGAACTTGCCTGGCTAAGCTTCGTCCACGTGATGCGTTTTAGTCTGCTTCTAGCGTCCGTTTTATGGTTAAAATGGTCATGTTGATCCTAGCTCGAGCTATTGCGGTTGCGACATGATCTCATCTTGACAAAGGCCAACGTGAGCAATTTGCGCAACCGTCATGCTGCGACGCTTCATTTTTCACACGCTAGTCTTCTCTCCTGCGCCGTTGCCAGCGGTGCGCCGGATAATTCACTGTCGAGGGCATAGCAGCAGTGCCACTGGCGACGAGGTCCAGGCTGCACGCGCCTGGCTCGCGGAGCTCCATGCAGAGACGATCCCTTTCAAGAGCATTGGCGAATTGAGCTTCAGCAGATCATCAGGACCGGGCGGCCAAAATGTAAACAAGTATGACACACTACACCACTTTTTAACACGGCGCTATACTAAACAGGCACCAAGAGTCAATTCTAAAGCTACGTTGAAGGTGCCTCTCGACGCGTTGCTGCACCACATCCCTGCAGCCCTACATGGCGAAATTAGACGTTCTCGCTACGTTGCTGCTAGATCCAATGCTATAATAGTCCAGGCCGACGACAGTCGAAAGCAGAGCGACAATGCTCAGAGCTGCTACAGGCGCATATACGAGGCCATTGCCCGAGCCGGACAAGATGCTGTGCCCGCCGAGACGTCGGCAGCACAGGTGCAGCGTGTCAAACAACTGTATGTCGTCGCACTTCCGATAGCCCAGGCGACGGCCCGAAAGCTGATAAGACGCCAGACAGAAGGCAGATAACGAGCGCCGCCTCAAGAGCAAGAAGCAGCAGAGCGCTAAGAAGACGTCGCGACGAAGCCGGGGTGACGAGTGAAGCGGTCTGCGGGGAAGCGGCCTGCCACAGCACCATAGCTCAGCGCAACGTGCAGGTGACGTGGTTCTACCGTTGAATCGTAGTGCATCTCACGATAGTGCGAGCATGACTGTAGCGGTGTAGTGTGGCGTGCCCCCCGATAAGAGATAGGAAGAATACTTGATGCACGAGTGCTCGGTACGATTAGTCTGCTGACCAAGTCCCTTGATCCTTCACGTTTCCGTGACGGCAGAAAGTTTCTGGAGCGTTTCATTCGCAGCCCAGTACTTGATGCCTGTCTGAGATAGCAACTTTGCTTCGTCTTTCTTCCCTTGCTTCCGCAGCAATTCGCCCAATCTAGCAACCTGATCGCCGGATCCTTGACCGTCTTCCATCGCTCGCACATACTTGCGGAGTGCTGCACGCGACGCCTTCTGCAAGGACGAATCGCTATCCGCGAGTAACCGATGCAGAGATAACAATTGTCGAACAGCGACTTCGGAGATGGAGGCAATCTCCTTGGGATGTTGCTGAACGGTAGAGCTTATCAAGTCCAGGGCCTTGCTCAATGCAAGGGCAATCTCCGGGTCGCTTGGGTCGCAGCCAAATAGCAGCATGCGGAACCTGCAGATGGCAGTTTCTACAGCATGGGGAGAGTTCTCTTGCAGGTAATCTAGCACGTGCTGCAAGATGCGTGGTATGCAGGCTAGCTGACTAAACTCGGCAAACATGTCGAAGAACTTCTCCGCGAGTTTGGGCTTGCCCTGGAACTGCTTCATGGCGGAGTCAAAGACTGCCAGTGGGATAGCACCAGTGAGCACTGGCGCAGACGCCAGGTTCTGCAGCGCCACCTCGTCCACACCATCGTCCTGCTTCAGGCTGGGATTTACATCCTCTGCCGTCACTTCGGGAAGCGCAATCATGTCTTCGTCGCCGTCCTCGTCTGTGCCTGGCTTCTTTGTACGATCAATGTCCAGACCGAGAATCTTGCGCCGGCCAGCGATCTTGCCAACGTAAATGGTCTCCAGCTTTGCGTATTCCCGCCACATAACCTCGGAGTTCTTGCAGAAGCGTAGTCCTCGCTGCATGTAGCTTCGCGCATTCGTAATGTCCGCCTGCGTATCCATGAAGTAGTTGGCCGCGAGGATCCATATGTCGGGCTTGGTGGGGTGGAGTCGAGCGACAGATGTGAAGATGTCGTTCAGCCGCTTGTATGCCTTATCCTTGCGCGCAAAGTCGATGTACTGCATCCATAGTACCAGGTCGCCCGAGAATTTGCGCGTCGCCCGGTTGTAGAGGAAGTAGATGGTGCGCTGACCAGAGCCCTTGTACCGTACACCCAGGCGCTTTATTCGTTTGCGGCGGAGGGCGTCGACGTTCTTCTCGAACTCAATGTATCGCATGTAGTCTTCGGGGTGCGAGCCGCGTGCATTGATAATGTGCTCGAAATCCGAGCGCTTCTTCGCTATGGAGCTGATTTCTTCCTATGGCGTGTTAGCGAAGCTGGCGTTGCGCGCATGGCGGGCTAGCATACCCGTGTGAAGATTTTCTTGCGCTCAAGCTCGTTCAGCTCGGTCGCCGACTGCTCGAGGTAAAAACGCGCCTTGTCACTGGGTCCGGCCATGTCTGCGCGTCCGAGGTGTTGCTGCTGGCAGAGTTGGGATAGAAAAGTTGACTTCTCTAGAAAAAAGTTAGGCTAAAGTTGCTCCCGCGGGTAGCGCCTTGGCCTACGGACCTCGGAAGCGCGAACCCTGGCCATTGCAACCTGTGGACTTCAGGAGACGCGCGTGTTGGACTGCGCATCATCAATTCTCGACGCTCTTTTGCCGCTTTTTCCTCGTTCAATGGTCCAGCGCTGCTGAAAACCTTCCTAAATTCTCTACCATGGTCAAGGACAAGGACGGCGACACTGTCGCTACGGTACGCGCAGTCCGGCCTCACCCCCGAGAGCTCCGCATGCTCACCAGATGTAGTTCAATGGGAAATGGATATCATATTCGCATACCGCCATGGCCTACTGTACGTTCCTATGTGCTTGACGGATATCAACGGACTAACAAATCCCCAAGGTGCCTTTGTCGGAGCCCTCATAGTCGGAATGTACGCTTCTCACTCTCTACTACCCCACGACGTGGCTGAACACCCACAGATGGCTACACTACCACAAGATTGTGCAAAACGAGTTTTATGTTAGTCCCCGAGGACCACACCAGGCCCAGAGCCAACCATTGACGTGCCCAGGGTTACCCAGATGAATGGTTTCCATCCGTGTCCGCGACCATCGGCGACCGCTACCCGGAGCGTTCGGTCTTCATGCTCTTCATCGCCCTGACATCTGGTATGGAACGAGACACAGCGCACAAAGGCATATGCTAAGCTTTACAGGCCCAAGATTCGCCCTCGTCGGCCTTTGGTACATCTTGACCCGCCGACCCAACTCGTCCCTACCCAAGTTCATCGCTGGCGTTGGCATCTTTCGGACCTTGACCTGTGGAGGATGGACATATGTGACTTCTACCGATGACCACGACTGGCACGATATTTTCATGATCTCATACCTTGTTGCGACGCTACCGTGGACCCTGGGCTGTGTTGCTCTGAGCCCTAAGAACCCCACTGCCCTCAAGTACCGAAAGGTCCTTGCTGGCAGCTTCTTCGGAACTCTGGTGCCGTTGATCTACTTCTTCATCCAGCACAAGGTGCACCGAGTGGCTGGAGGTACGTTTGACAATTCCACTGTTTTGCCATCGCTAACGTCTTCACAGCATATACCATCTACGCTTTCTTCGAATGGGCACTGGTCTTGCTCGATGTAGGCTTCGATGCCGTCACCATGATCGAGTTCCAGCACTTGGAGGTTGTCATAAAGGATGTTCGAGGTGTATCTCGCCTGTACGTTCCTCGTCTTCCAATATAGATAGACACGCATCACGAATCTATACTTCTTATGGACACTTTCTGATAAGACATGTCTTGTAGTGCGGGCTCCAAGTCGACATCCGACAGTATCCAGGAGTAAGTCACTACTGCTTCCCGAGGCTCTGCGCGTCACTGACAGGAGCAGAAAAAACAAGGAAATGAGCGCGACCTTTTCAGGTGCCTTTTCTTGGTTCGGACTCATCTATGCTGCTGCAGACGTGTACAACGGCGTAAGTGGCATTGCGCGGTGTCATTGGACGTGACTAAATACTGTACAGTTTGTCTTCTGGTCCATGCTGACTTCACTCGGTGTCTGCGTCTGGTGTATGTAGGAATAATCCTGTGCGATCGTGATATCTGCTGATTATATTTAGACTTCCCTCTCTGGCACATGGGTATCTCTGGCTACGAGGCCTTGGTCATGTGCACCGTCACTCCCTTCTTCCTCGGCATCAAGCCCCTCCGCTATCTGGCTACTCGCTACGTCTGGTTCTTCCACCTGCTGTCGCTCTCCGGACTTCTCGCATTTCTTGCCAAGACACCCGTCAACCGACTCTTTGCCGTTGGCTTCGGTCTGTCAATGTCATGTATCGCATGGTCTGCCACCTTCTATGCCGAACGGTCTCAACCCCACCGCCTTGAAGCACGCATTTCCGCTTTTGCTATTGGTCTGATCGCCTCTAGCATTGCGAAGTTTGCCTTTTGGACCAACAACCCGATTTGGCCAATCATGCACGAGGCAAACGGCGGATGGAACAGGACTGGATTCGTAGTAGCTCTCTTCTCGATACTCATATCGACCAGATCTACCGCCAGTTCTGGCGCAGATGTGCCAGCTCAAGGCCCAACTAAGGGGTCTTCTGTCTTTGCGAGCTTTGGCCTAGCGGGTGTCATGTTCGCCATGCACTCGCTTCTCTCCGATTCGAGCACGATGATCTCTTGGGTATGGGAAGGTTACCCTGTTCGGGGTCCGCTGGCTGTACCCCACGGTACCCTGACTCTCCTAGCCATGGGCCTGGGTCTTATGATCGGTTTGTTTGCGCCCAACCTCTCAAGGTCATGGGCCTTTTACGGCGTAGGCTCTATCGGTGCTGCCGTTTTGACAACCACCAGCCACTGGACTGGTTTCTATGGAGCCTTGGTCCTCGCCATGTACACCATGGCAGCAGCACCTGTTCTCATTGCCCATGCGGCGCGCCACTCACCAGGCCGCACATTCGGTCTTGGATTCTTGGTGTACAACTTCATGGTTCTGTTCCACGTCTGGGTAGTAGCGTACGCGTTCGTTCCCGGCGGACCGCTTGTTCGCGAGCACACAGACTGGGTTATGACAGCCATGATGCTCCAGATCGGTGCCGGTATCTTCAGTGTGTCTGCTCAGCCGCCAGCACTCAAGAGCTACAAGGGCAAGGCTGTCATCACGGCAGCTGCCACTAGGCAACGATCCTACTACCTCTACGTTCTAGGTGCTCTAGAGTTGATCGCCATTGCCACCGCCTACCTACGCTTCCCGTCTTATGACTACAAGCCGTATCACCCGGAGACCAAGTCCATCACGGCTGGCATTTGGACCATCCACTTCTCACTTGACAACGATATGTGGTCTTCAGAGTACCGCATGCGCGACCTCATCAAGGAAATGGAAGTCGACGTCATCGGACTCCTCGAAAGCGATCTGCAGCGCATCATCATGGGCAACCGCGACACGACGCAGTTCCTCGCCGAAGACCTAGGCATGTACGTCGACTTCGGCCCAGGACCCAACAAGCACACATGGGGCTCAGCACTGCTCTCCAAATTCCCCATCGTAAACTCAACCCATCATCTTCTCCCCTCACCTGTCGGCGAGCTTGCCCCGGCCATCGAAGCTACCATCGACGCCTACGGTGAGATGATCGACATCTTCGTCTTCCACTCGGGCCAGGAAGAGGACCCCGAGGATCGCCGCCTACAATCAGAATACCTGGCTGAACGCATGAAAGCCACGCCGCGTCCTGCCATCCTCCTCTCGTACCTCGTCATCAAACCCGGTGAGGGCAACTACAACACGTACGTGGGTGAGAAGAGCGGTATGAAGGATATCGACGCGTCAGACTGGGACAGATGGTGCGAGTACATTCTCTACAAGGGCCTGAAGAGGAGTGGATATGCCCGTGTTTCCAGACATACCATCACGGATACCGAACTCCAGGTAAGTTTTCCTTCTGGTTTCCTAGCGTCAGACCAGTGTGCTAATCATGTGATGCAGGTTGGTAAATTCGTCGTTGGCGAGCCGGAGAACGGAAACGAGCTTCTGCATGAGTCGCAGGTTCCTGCCGGGTTGAGGTTCCCGGAGCTGTTCAAGGGTCAGGGTGTCAGAGGGCATAGGTATCACGTCTTCAACGAGCCCAGGTACTATGCTTGATCTGTGGGCATGGACTAGGAAGAGCAGGGGTGAAAGCAAGTCTATCGAGTAGACTGAAAGTGTATGATAGGTTGAGGAAAAAGTGAATATAGTGTTGTTTGATTGCTGATGTTGATTCTTGGATACTACTCATTTCGCATTCACTACTTGCACAGCGTTTATGCGCTGTTGCCCAGGAACACAGACGGCCCTTTTTAGAGCCATGGTAGGACGCCAATACCCATGCATGCAGTGCGCGAGCCTTGCCCACGCCTGATTCGTAAAGCGCCAAATGCCGAACCCAGACTTTTCGATCATTCCTTCATCCCTTTCATGATCGTCATCGTGTCCCCCATCATAGTCTCCCCGCCTCCCCAGAAGCTGTTAGCTTCCCCCCGCATTATGAAACGAACGAGTCGACCGGCTGTAATGTGGCGCGCTCATTTCGCAACAGCTGCGCTCAGGACCTGTGTCCTGAAGAAGCCTCCCTTTGTCCGCTCGATGACTTGTTGGTAGACGGACTGTGGTGGGTGGTTCATGACGACTGTGCCGGCTTGGTAATCGATCTTTGCGTCTACGCGAGTGTCGCGGATGAGGTTGACGATCCACTTCTCACCCTCGTCTTGTGAAAGACCGAGGCGGGTCGAGAGATCCCTAGTCGTGAGTTAGTACGGTTTTGGAAGCGCCGAGAATTGTAGAATGACTCACTTGATGTCGATTCTCTGGTGGATCTTGCAGTAGCTCTCCGAGATGAGATGTCTCGCCGAGTCGACAAACAAGTCTGCGGCGCCCAACAGGAAGAAGTCGTTCTTCAGAATCTCCTCCGTCTCGCTGAGCTTCTTCTGCGCCTCCTCAAAGTCAAAGTCGATGTACAGAGCCTTGATGAAGTCGGTGACGGGGTCGTTGTACTCGTAGCCTTCCTGTCGCACGATCCTGATGAGATCCTTGAGCTGCTTCTGGTACTGGTTCGAGTTCCTGCCACGGTTGCGGCCGGTGATGACGGCAGCAGCGAGGTAGCGCAGGATCCACGGGCAGTTGGTCTGGATGGTGTTGATGTATGCGGGGGAGAAGAACATGTCGGTGAGAGTTTCGCGCGAGGATTCGTGGTTGAAGAGGGGGAAGAGCGACCAGTGGATCAACCAGGTGCGGTGCTGGAGCTGTGCGAGGGGGTTGTTGAAGAGGCGCGTGTCGATGATCTCCTTGAGCTTGTTGATCTCCTCCATGGCCGAGTCCCAGTTGACGGAGAGGATCTCGCAGGCGAGCTTTCCCCAGGTGGCTTCGCGCTCCTTGTCGCCGTCGGTGGTCTGCTGACGTTAGTAACCAGTATGCCGCAGGGCTTCGTAGAAACATACCAGAACGCGGAAGCGGTAGAGCAGCTCAGCGGCGTGTGGGTAGACACCGCACGAGTACTGGAACTGGCCAAACTCGAGCAGCTGGTTGATCATGTCCAAGTCGACGCCATGGCTCTCCTTGAGGTATGCCAAATTCTGCTGCTTGTCGCTGCGCAGGTTGGTGACGACGTTCTCGTCGTCGAGCAAGCCGCTGATCTTGCTGGTGGCCTCCTCGAGCTGGTCGCGCTTCTTGAGGACCTCGTCGCGCTTGGTCTTGAACTCGTCGGACATGTCGTCGAGGCCGTGGACCTCCTGGTGCAGCTGGCCGACGAAGTCGGTCATGTTGGTGGGCTTGAGCAGTTCGAGCAGCAGCTTCTTCTGCTCGACGGTCTGGTCGGCGTCTTCATCGCTGGAGAAGTTGAGGAGCGGGTAGACGAGATGGCGGTCGAGGTTGGGCATGAGCTTGGGGAGCAGCGAGTACTGCTCGGCGACATTTGCGCCGGTTGCCGCTGAGTCCGCCATGGTGGGTGGTTGTGGTGGTGGGAGGAGTTATGGCGATGTCGAGCGTGGTGGGGTGGGCTCGGAAACGAAAAAAGCAGCCGGACTGTGCGCGCGAGGGACCCCAGGCGCTACTTCTGGAGTTGAGCCGCAGACCATGGCCGCAGCATTCACCCCACGGCCCTCGCGACACATCCCTCGACCTTTCGACACGTGGTAGCATACTTTCACCGGCACCGCTCCCTCACAATGCCTCGCTTGCAGTCTCTCGTCCCGCTCCTGCGCCCATTGGCCGCCCCAAGAGCCATCGCATGCCGGCCGCACTTCCGCTTCTCTACAGCGACAAGATGGCAGGCTGAGCGTAAGCTATGCATTCTTCCAGTATAATAGGTACACCAATTGACCCTCAATAGAACCGCCGCCAGACTCCAAGCCCATCGTACAGCCATCCCTCCCACCCAACGCTTCTTCGCAACACCCGACATCACCCCAAGAAGCCCAACGCGCCGCCGACCTTGCCGCAGCAGAGTCTCTCACCGAAGGCGACAGCGCGCAACCGCCCGAGCAGAAGCCGACGCTGCCCTCCAAGCACCCCCGGTCCGACAACAAGCCAGAACAGACACCCTCGCAAGCGAAGCCCGCAAAGGCCGATGACGTCGCGCCCATGCCCTCGACCGCGCCCGCAGACACAGCCGACACAACATCGACGCTCCAGAAGAAGGTCGCCAAGAAGCCAAAGACACCGCGCGCCCCCAAACTATCTCTACCACCGCCCAAGTACGCCGTCTCGAGATCTGCGAACAAGAACCTGCCCATCTACACCGACTACAAGCGAGGAGGCAACTTGCATCTGACGACGGTACGAAAGGTCACCGGTGACTTATCTGCTTTGAGGGACGAGCTGAGAGTCTTCTTGAACAAAAAGAACGAGGACGTCAAGATCAACAGCGTGACACAACATGTCATTGTCAAGGGACATCACACTGCCGAGATTGCTACATTCCTGAAGGCGCGGGGCATGTAGACATGGGCAAGAGAGGGATTTTGTCGCGTGAAAAACGAATGTATATACCATGTTGTAGTACAACTTGTACCATATGGGAAAGAGGGTAGATGAGTAACGTTGGCCATGATTGTTCAGTCAGTATAATGAACTATCCCGTTGCATTAGCGACATCAACAGGCTGAAACCAGCTGGCTTGCACATCACCACCATTTTGTATTTTCGAGTCAGAGATGTGAAGCCTGAGTTCCATTGCTACTATGGACGAGATCTAATCTATACCCCAAGCGTACTTGTAAAAGGCGTCCGAAATTTCCCTACAATTCATTCCATGTCTCAAGTACCGTGTAGAACAAGCTTCTAGTAGAGGTCAGTTGTATCCTGTAAAGTGGGGGTAGACCTATATCTTACCACGGAAATCGCGCGGCGCGATTAGTGAACCTGGACAGGCGATCAAGGAGGAGGGCAGCAAGTCCAGCACTGACCAAAGTAGCACTCCCAGCGACATGGCTTGAAGTTTGTTGCTACGTTGGCGGATGATACGTCGCTGGAGTCGCTGGCGGCGCCGCCCATGTCGGGCATGCAGACCGCCCAGCACTGACCGAAATAGCACTCCCAGTGGCACTTGATCTTAGCCTTTGAAACGGGGTCGTTGGTCGCAGTCTCCTTCTTCACTTCTTCATCACAGACCAGTCCGCAGAGCGACTTGTCTGTGTTGCAAATCTCGCGGCAGACCTTGTGTGGAATGTCTGGAATGTTCTCGATGGCGGTCTCGGTCCCAGCTACTGGCTCAAGAACGGTCTCAGCCCAGCAACTGCCAGAGGTTAAGTCGCAGTGGTAGAGGAAAGCATTCTCAACATGCTCGTTGTTCTCCAGCTGCGTATGGTTTGCAGTGACGGAGATGGACGTGTCGGCATGGAGCTCGGACTCGTCGATGACAATCGCGCCGTTGGCTGCATAAGCAGCTACTCCAGCGACGTCGGTACACTGGCGCGTGCACGTCACATGGAAGCAGATCCAGACGCATTTCTGTGCAGCTTCTTCGCGCTTAGTCGCTGGAGCCACGGAAGTAGCAGAGATGTCGGCAACGACACCCTCCATGGTGGCGGGGTCTGATGCATCGACCTGCTGAGTCTTGTGGCAACTACGGCTGCAGACGTTGCACTATGAGGCTGTCAGTCTCTTTTCTCTCGTAATCAAGACGGCTATGAGAGGTTGGCGCGCCATCCAGAAGATAGCGCACCGGAATAGAGACTTACGTCGGGATCATTGCACCGTATGGGTAGACATTTTTCTTCAGTGAGGTTGTTTTGCTTGCAGAACAGGTTGATGTATATACATCGGTAGCAATTGGCGTCAGCAAAGACATCACCGGGAATGGCGAGTGAGTCGTCGCGCTTAGCCGCTGGAGCCACAGAAGTAGAAGAGATGTCGGCAACGGCCGCGTCAATGGCAGAGACCAAGGCGTTGGTGGAGACAGTGTCCGAGACATCAGTAGAGACATCGACGGGTCCAGCGACAGCTGAACCAACGCCAGCATCCCCGATGGGTGGACAGTGTGGGTTGCACTGTCGGCACATCTACATGTTGTTAGACCTTACCTTCGCCCAGCTCAACTCATCTCGCCAATGCAAGCAAGAAGGCGGGTGAAGACTTACCAGACTGAGGCACCACAGGGTGTCGCATTTGTACTCGCTGAGCTTCCTGTCCTTGCAAACTTTGCCAATCGAGGTTACGCAAGCCGGACAGTTGAGACCAGCAGTTGATACTTCGGTGGAAGCAGCGATGGGTGAAGCGGAGGTCATTGCGACCAAGCTGATGAGGAGGAGAGCGAGCATCTTGAAGAGATTGAACACAGCCATGGCGATGGTCGGAGCGGTGTTTTCTTGTGTGGGTTCAAGAGTAGGTGGGGAGGGGAGAAAGAATAGAAGAAATAAACAAAAGGGAAGCACAGGCCGGAGCGGATCAATGCAAACGGAGCGTGAGCGTGACTGAGGAAAGTGAGGTGAGGACCCGCCGAGGATAGAACGTGTTTGCTGTGGTCACTCGGTGCAGTGAGCCGGTGTGCGAGCGCGCGGGTGCGGTCTCGTAATTGGCCCAAGTATCCCCGTTCTAGGGTACTACTCGAGGTGTGGAACGCGGGGGTCGAAAAGTGAAGGTGAAAGAGAACGACGAAGGAAGACAGACTTGACAGAGCATACTTGCTTGAGGACTAATGGACTGACCAAATGACTTGCGAGTCTTCACGCCTCTGGTTGCCCATCGATACATCGCTTAGGCCGTCAAATGATCACGGAACTGTTATGGCTTAGGGCTAAGAAGCCTCCCCATATATTTTCGATAGCTGCCATGACTGTTGCATCTTCTTATCGCGCTGCGGCGTTGATTGGAAAGGCGAGCGACCGTTGAGGGAAGTTGAGCCGCAGGGTTGGGCTTCATCGGCGTATCGTCACATGCACACTGGCTGATCATTAGTAGTCTGGAGTATGACACTGCTGCAAACAATACTTTGTGCGTGTAGAACATACCCCAACGTGCAGTCGCGGATTACAATCACATGGCAAGCGGGTCTTGACGCTCACGTTGCCGTTGCCAATGCTTCCACAATCGTACAAGCCTGCCTATCCACGCGACAAAACGCGTTTTAAGCGCCAAAGACTACAACATGGGTTCTGCTGTCCCCTGATGATCACACCCTGATGCAATAATGTCCGTGTATGATGCTGTAAAGTTTCTCCTCACATGAGCGCTCGTCTCTTCATCTGCTCTTGATGGGTGGACGTTGAATTTACGTTTAGGCTACCTAGGTATGATCAGCCATACCTACTTGAGCTGATCCGATACTCTGGATCCATGTGGCAAGAGGCCCGCGGGAGAGTTATCCCCACTGACAAACCACAGGGTGGTACTTAGCGCGAGGCAGTGGTAGGACCGACTGGTCCGCGGAGCATGCTTTCGCTGGACCAATCTCGCCCCGAAGCATTCGTCTCCGTCCATCGCATGCCAGTCTTCGAAAGTCTTTTACGGATATAAGTGGGCGTATCGAGCGGTTGTGTAAGGCTGCCCTCATGGTGGCTCAGAAATGCCATCATGGTCCATGCGGTTTCGCTAAAACCCGATCTTGCAAAGAGAATCCGATCCTTCCGCACCAGTGTATGGTCTACTGCCGTGCGATCGATGAGCTGCATGTAGTCTTACGTAGACACGTAACGCGCTCAAAATCTTGCAGAGCATATGCTATGCTTGTAGCGCTGTATTCGGCCGCCTTATTTTTTTCCCTACTCCGTTCCTGACACAAAGTCCCCTACGAACCTCTCTCCGCAGGTGTTCTATTTATACCTGGCTACGTCTTTTTCGACTGAACGCACCCAACGAAGCTGCTGGCGTGTTTTTGCCGTCAGCCACAATGAACATCGATCACGAATCGACTGTCTGCAAATCATTTATAGACAGGAACGGCAATGGCGCTTGTCGGTATGTCTCTCGTCCGCCGTGTTCTGAATCTTCTGATGCGATGTATGCTAACACCTACAATATGCAAGCGCGGTCACCAAACAAGGATTTGTAGGCTTTTTACATGGTAATCCTGCAGATCGAATTCGGCCGTGTACGTGAATCGGGTTCTAAGAATGGGTACGATCGCGACGGTTCAGTGTTCGTGAAGTTGCTGCCGTTTCGTCAGTCGGTGGACTGCTGCTCGCAAGCCGTGGTACGCAGTTGGCGAATCTGGCTTTGAAAGGTGCTCGTAGGAACTTGGGACCCTCGACGACAGCGGGTGTCCAGATCGCGCCGGTGGCGTCCGCAGATGAAGTGCAGAAGCAAATCTGTGACCGTGAGATAATAGGAAATATCAGCTGGATGGCGCCTGCGCTTGTGAAATGTGGCTGCGATGCCGAATCTCCATTATCAGGCTCGGCCTGAGCTGGCACCTTTGCTGGCATCTCACCTTCCGCGCGCTCCATGATCCGGCTCCGGGGTTTCCAAGTCATTTCTGAGTGTGCGGGGACGCAACTGCAAAGGCTCAACGGTACAGGGTCCTCTACCAAGGGATCCGCCCACATTTCATGCATTCGGTTCACCGTCGAGATTCGTACGTATTCTCGGCCTGCGAAGCTCACGCTAAGCAGTGTTACTGTGGTGTCGCACGCTTTCACTGCTTGCGGAACTCCTGTCAGTCGGTCTTGAGTGTATGGTCCGGCTGTTCTCTCTCGGAAATTCGTTGGGTGCCACGTCTGGCCCGGTGCTTGCGATAGTTGGTCATTGCAGGTACGGCTAAGGAGTGTTGCCAGCGGGCAGGGTGTGTGGATGGTCTCGGCTAGGACGGATTCGTGTGATCGGGGAGTTCGTGGGCGCACGCGTGGACGGCAAGACAACACGAGCGTTGAGGATGGCAGTCTCGTCAGGGTGCGAAGGCTCTGGTTTCCAACGTCGAAACGAGGTTCTGAACTATGCTAATCTGAGCAACTCTTGGCGATGCAGTTCGAGAGGTAGGTCAGCAGCCCCGATGCGGATGCAGTCTGCGCTTGCTGTGGATCGCGACCCAGTACAGCTGAAGAGTAGTACTGGTAGTTCAAGAAATACAGCAGCCTTCGTGCTGATGAGCTTCCTCAGGTAGCTATTTGACCTGCTCGAGACCTCGATACGAATCAGTCTTTTTGGACTAGAATCACATCCGGCGGCCAGTTGTCAGAGTATTTGACCGATAGACTGGCGGGACTGGGCTGATCCTCGAGATCTTTGGGCAGATGCGGCCCTGCGTACGGGGCACACAAGACACTGGGTGCATAGCAAAGTCTCAGCACCCGATACCCACTTACCTAAGCACCTGGAGAGGGTTTGGGATCCGAGCGCCGCCCTTCTACGGGCTCTGACTGGCTGCGGGATCTTTTCCCGCAGCCAACTTTCACCTAGCAAGGGCCACCAGCATTGAGCGGGTGAGGTCCAGTATCGAAGATTGGCCTTCATCGAGGCAGTCATGGGCTTTGCACGAATGCCGTATCTTCAATACACAGTCTAGTCTATGAGCAACAGCGTGACGTTGCACCCCGATCCACCCAGCATCGACCGACAGACCGGCCATCGAACGTTTTCGACGGGTGAGTTATACGCTCAACTCCCCTTTTCAGCGCGTCAGAGGGTAAAGCATATACTCTGGCAAATGACTAATGTTATCAAGACTACGTCGGAGAGTTGAACAGCCTGCGACTCCGTAGCATATCTAGCCCACACCTGCCTCGCTTCCACGTGCCCTGCTTGAGCGCTCTTGATTTCTGTCCAAGATTGCCGAGAGGATCCTACAGATGTCACTGCTTCGGTAAAGGCTACGCGCAAACTCCAGAAGTCGTCCGAAGGGTCCCTGAAACGACACAATTACGTAGTTGTGGTACGCACTTCCGATATTAGCCATTTTGTCGATTCATGACGAGCGCCATCGTCGAGGGATCGGGCTCGAGGCGAAGGGCACATCCCCACTAGCTAATACGGCGACAGGTACACTTCGATTCGAACCTGGGATTTGGATTTCCTATACATGGGGTAACTCCGGTTCCCAGCCTACACATGAAACGTATTACTGACTTCATACAGTAAATTCCGCTCTAGGAGCGGCTGGTAAGTGGATCCATGAGGTTGCGGCGACAAAGTCCGCTGATCTGCACAAGCCTTACATGTCGAGCGCGCCGCGTCAAATGTCAGTGTCCTGCTTCCAGGCACTCCTTGCCGTACTGATAGTCCTCCCAGGTGACGAGACCCGTCCAGTATGCAAAGCATGCGGCAAGAAAAACCGTCCCTGTCAGTGGGAGGAGCCTCATACTAAGTTCAAGGACTACCGGCCTGACGGGCCCTCTTCCAGTCGATCTGCTGCCGGCGGTACTGATGAGGAAACCGAGACCAAAGAGGACCTGATGGATGTTGACGGTGTCGATGGGGTCGATAACATCAGTCGAACAGAAGGAGCCGTTCGTGCAAACAGTTTCAGCGAGGAAGGCTTGAGCCGGAACACTTCACCGAGAAGGCGGAAAAACAGTCGGACCGATGGGACATCGGAAGGCCCATCGACCAGCGTCTCCTCACCGTCGGCTCAGCTATCGCCAGGCTCGCCTTACTTTGTTCCCCGATCTAAGAGCACAACGGGTGGCGTGTCGGTGGCGAGTTTGCTGCAGTCGCACGACCCGGACGGCATGCCAGAGGGCTCGCTGCCGATGCACACCCGCCAGGCCATGCAGCAGCCGAATGCGCATTCGCATAACCGTAGAGACATGCCAGATGGAACTAGAAACTACTCACCCCGGCCTGTTCCTTTGACGCATGAAGAGGCCTTGCTCGTGCACCACTACACCGAACATCTTGGCCGCTGGCTTGACTGCACCGACGCCACTCGTCAATTTACGCTGGGCGTACCGGAGAAGGTCAAACAATGCCCGGTACTTTGCCATGCCGTCATGTCATTTGCTGCTCGCCACTGCAGAAAAGACGCGACAGCCGAGGCGGCCTATCAGCGTTGCATCGCCCTGCTCATCGAACGATTGAATGAGCAAGCTGCTAGCCACGACGAAACGCTTTTGTGTGCGATCGTCATACTGCGGTTCTACGAGCAGCTAAATGGTGCGTACTATAGTATGCATTGCGTCTCTCATGCCTAACAAGTCCTTCTAGTCCCGTCCAGTACCGGTTCTGATGATGAACAGCACCTCGCAGGCTGTTCGGCCATTATTCGATCTTCTCAGGGAAATCACTATGTAGATCCATCAGCGCCCACGTTGCGCGAAGCTGCTTTTTGGGTCTATGTCCGCCAGTGCCTCTACAATGCCACTATCAATCAGCAACCCCCTGATATCGATTTTTCTTTGCAGCTACACCCAACCCCAAGCTCACTACGAGATGCGCACCCGCTGGCTCGACTAAGACTGGAGACGGCCTGGTCCAATCAAATGACTTGGAATCTTGCATGTGTCGTCAACTTCTGCTTCGACGGCAAGGAGCCACAAAACGAAAAGGCTTACAAGATGCGGCGATGGAACGAGCTGTGGGATCTTGTCCAGACGTGGATGCATGGTAGACCGGACGGCTTCAATGCAATTTTCGAAGGCCCAGCCGGCGATGGGGGCTGCTTTCCTGAGATTCTCTTCACAGCCGACTGGCACGGTAAGTTATCTAACATGTCCTTCCACGCAAATGCTCACACTACCATCAGCTGTATCGTTTGGGTTCTATCATTTTGCCTGTATCATGTTGCTTCGATACAAGCCAGGCCCCAAGTTCGCAATCCGCAACGTCGGCAGCCTGTCTGAAACAGATGTAAGGACCAAAGTTACCAAACAGCACGAACATTTGCTTATTGAAGTAGAATCAGATCTTGACGCATGCTCGCGCCATTTCCGGGGCTAGTAATAGCTCACCGGAGACTGTCCCACTAGCAATCACCGTCTGTCACACCATCTTTATCTGGGGACCTCTTGTATGCGACCCAAAAGAGAGAGATCAGGTAGTACAGCTTTTAAACAACTTCGAGAAAAACCATGTGTGGCCGACGACGTGGATCAGTAACGCATTGAAGGCCGAATGGGGTATCCCAACATCGTCAGCTCCTGTGGCTTAGCTCATGAAGTAGAAACTCGAGCCGGCATTGACTCTTGGCCTACCCAAAACCAGCTTGGGTCGGTTGTGGAATAGGACCACAAGAAGAAGGTGGATGTGAAAGATGATGAAACCCATACAAGACATTTATTGTGCAAAACAAAGCGCTCAGTGTCTGGAAGCCAGTACCGTCGTGTCTAAGTCATACCCGCGAATCATTCTGGTATAATCCATACCAGCTTTGGACGCCATGGTCAGCTGCCTGTATCCCGTCACTTTGTCCCCTTCATGTAGCTCTAGAACTCGACGCAGAACTCCCATTATCATGCGAGAACATGGATGTCTCTCAACCCGGGAGCTTCCAGCAGTCAACCGAACTTGTGCAATCCGGGAAGATATACCTTCCGAGGATTGGGAGCTCGGGTAACAACTCCGAGTGGAATCCATATAATGTCACAGCTACATCTTACTATACAGTAACAATGCCTCTCTTGGAAATAGTACTTTCTCGTGTGCTGATCTCTGTTTTCACGTGCAATCATTCGCCCCAATGAATTCTTTCAGATAATCTCACATCCAGGGCTGCATTGTTCGGCTCGGTTCACCGAAGATTGCCTGAGCTGTACGCATGTCCCGTGGCCGGTGGCCAGAAGGATGTGGAATCTGTTAGTGAAGCAAGCTGAAAGTCGTGTGTGGCGCAGCACATCTAGATCACTAAACTACCCGTTTCGTACGCTGCTGCCTGAGTTACCGTGATTACGCGCTTGATCACGATACCTGTGTTGAAACCTTGCTAGAGCACCCCTTGTAGTATCATAAATCGTACTGTTTGCCATAGTACGCGTCTTGTCGATCTTGGATATTCAACAGATGCTTGCATTTCGTCCCACATGCCACCACCAGTTTGACCGTAAGGCAGCTGGCTGAAGCCAAGACGAGAAGCTCTTTTTGCATCCGAAAGCCTCGCAACAAAGCACCGATATCCGGCAGCTGCGGTCGCTTATTGCACGTCTGGGAGCGCTACGTGAGTATCACCTAGATATTACTGTGATGCATATGGCCTTGTACAACGCGTTATACCTGCATTCCATCAATTGCTAGGTATGTAGCAGACCGGCAATGAAGAACACAAAGCGCATCTTCCCGTGCGAAGTTGATTAGCATGTGCCTGGTTGCTGACTTGATATGTTGAAGGGATGACCGTTGAGCAGCTACGTCATTTCACGGCCGGATATCTGTCCCGGGCCAATCCCTTCGCGTAAGTCGTAACGAGGTGCCAGAGCCCGGTCACGGGAGTCTTGGTACATCAAGTCCTCATCGGGTCCGTTGAGATCTGCATAGCGCGACACGGATACCCATCCACCCCACAGCGTACCTTTAGCATGCATTCCTCTCTGCAAAGCCCCTTATGGGGCGATAACCCGAGATGCCTTGGGTGACGCCTCAGTCGGACGCCACTGGACAAGTCCCCCCTTGCCTAGGTACCTCCGGGCCTCTACCATTTGATAATCTTCGCCTCCGGATGTGAAGCACTCATGTGTACTTCTTGATTGAACAACAGTCAAGCTTAGTATGCGTCGCAACGACTCAGCAACAGACCATGGAAGCCTACAGGTTCATACGAGAGAGACCATGAAGAGTGCATTGGACCTCCGCATTCTAGGGGTCTGTTGCGGAAGTGGGTTAAACCAGCTTGACTTCGCGCTGGTCCGGTATCTGCAAGCCTCCCCTAGTGCTACGCTGTATCTAGAACTCATCCAAGTTAGTGTTGTTCATACTGTCGCCCTGCAAATGCTGACGAACGATAGTGCGGTTCGCTACCTACCTCACCTCCTGTTCGAAACCACATCCTCACTTCCATCCGCGAAGTTGAGCGCAACTCCTCACTAGCGACACGCCTCAACGCGCTGCTCGGTTACTTGTTCTCCAATGGCATTACCACTTTCTGTGAGAAGCATTGCATACCACTCGCATCCATAAACCTGGTCGGCACACACACATCGGGCTTGAGGCGACCTGACATGCCTGAAACAAACGACCTGAGCACGCACCCGCTGGGATGGAACGCCAATATAAACACTGAGATTGGTGTCAACACTGTCTTCGACTTTGCTGTCATTGAAGCTGGGTCTTTGAGACCTCAAGTTTCCCCCGTCGCCTACATTGATCAACTCTTCTTGAGACACTCTTCCAAGTTTCGAGCTTGTGTGAACATTGGCGAGCTTGCGAATTGTAGCTTCATTCCTCCTCGGTCGAAGGGAGATGCTCGAGGGACAAATTGTCGCGACTGCGGGCCTGGAAGCGTGTTCATTGACTACGCCATGAAGTACTGCACTTCAAACGATCGGAACAATGACAACGACGGGGAGTATGCAGCGCCGGGGAAGCCCAATCAAGCTATCGTCACACGGTTCCTCCAGACGCACGATTACTCTCGCGTCTTGCCTTCTTTAAGCATAGCCCGGGATATGTTTGGTGAACATGAAGCCCAACGAGTCGTTGATGAGTGCATCTTCATGAAACTCTCTGAAGCAGACATAATCGCTACCGTTACCCGTATAACGGCCGAGAATATCTTGAAGCAGTATCGCAGGCTCCTCGCGCTCCGCTTTCCTGCCGGCCAGGACGTCGACGAACTCTTCATCAGCGGCCCGAGTGCGCGCAACGCGAACATCATAGACTACCTCGAAGCGGAGCTCCCCGAGAGCGTGATCACAAAGCCATTCGACGATATAGGCATACCAGGCGATGCGAACGAGGCCGTGTGTTATGCACACCTTGCATTGGAATCGGTGCTGGGACAACCAACACGCAGTTCTACGGAATTATCGCGGCCTTGGAGTCAGTCGGGTCATGATGCTGTACTGGGAAGGGTGGCGCGGGGCGAAAGTTGGGAAACCCTAACGGCCCAGCTGCAAAAGTTTGGCGATGGGAAGCCTCGCAATTTGGCGCAGAACGTGGAGATAATCGGCTATCGAGGATCTGGGAGTGAAATGATGGCACGAGCACGATGACGGGTGGAAAGTAGAAGATGGCAATGCCGTACGTGTTTTCTGGGGCAGAGCGGTGATGCGCTCTCTCCCGCGGAGCTCCTTTTGAAGGCAATCTTTTTACGTCACAGGGAGCATGGAGCTCGACGCACAACTCGGCGAGGTGTTTGAACAGCAAAGCACGCGTACACCTGTCAATCTGATGACATGCGTCTTTACATTCCAGGTGTTCTTTCCGCGATGCTTCTGAATGCAGCTCAGCTTTGGCGTACCTAGGCAGTATAGATATGGCTTCAGGCGTCAAATACAAGATTGCTCCGGACAAACATGTCTTACGCAACTAGCATGAGATGCACATGCTAAATCATGTCTTTGTTCTGCACTACATTTCCCTTAACATGTAGCGCTCATCACAACGTCTAGATATCCATTGCCAGATCTCGTCAGGCGGAAATTCGTGTTCTCGAATAGGCAAACCGGGCGCAATCGAATAGCATCATTACATCCATCGCGACGTTGCGTGGTCATCGTTACAATACGATACTCAACCAAACAATCATCATGATACGAGGTAGCGAGCCAAGAAGTTTGCGTTGCACGTACGTCGCATGTCACAACGTCTTTCACCGGAGGCGAGCAGGAGCGACCCGCTCATCGTGCACTATGAGACTGCGCATCGTAAGCCCAGTCCTTCGATCGATTGTATCATTCAAATTCCAATCGTAGTGCGCGAAGCTGTGATAAGAATAAACCGAATAATTGTCTCGCTAATTACAAAATCTACTGGCCTCCTTGCTGAGCAATTGTCCTGCTTCAAGGGACTGCGGTTGTGGTGACAGTCTCGTTTTGTTTGCCTGCGATGATGTCGCGCATGATGCGCGCCTTTTGTTGCTCTTCTGCCTCACTGCTGACATCCTTGAAAACCTGGTCCATCTCCTCCAAAGTCTTGCCAGATGTCTCCGGGACTACGAAGAATGTGAAAACAAAGGCGAGTCCACAAAAGACGGCGAAGAAGGTGTAGGCTCCGTAGCCGGTGTTTTGAACAAGAGGAGGAGTGATCAACCCCTGGTATACAGGTCAGTCGCTAGTCACAGACAGTAAAGACGAAGGGAAGACTTACGATGATGAAGTTGTTGAACCAGTTGGAGCACGTTGAGAGTGCAACGCCCTTTGCTCGCAAGGAAGATGGGAAGATCTCCGAAGGCATAGCCCACGGGACGGGTCCCCAAGTAGCACCGAAGCTGAACATGTAGAAGAATAGGAAGGCAACGGCAACCCAGCCTTCTACTGCAAAGTCCAGCCATCGTCCACCAAACTTGCCAACCAAGACAGCGATGATGAGATGGCAGATAAACATGAGAGCAGCACCGGTGAGGAGTAGTGGCCGGCGCCCGAAGCGATCCATGGTCCATAGACTTGTTGCGACACCAACGAGCTGCGTGCAGTTGATGATGCCGGAAAGTAGAAGCTGCATCTCGTAGTCCTGGCCTAGTGTTTCAAAAAGAGAGGGCGAATAGTAGATCAACGCATTGATACCTAGAGTTGTGTTAGTATTTTCTCACGTCGGGGTAAGGAGGAACATACCAACAAACTGCTGGAAGAACATGATGCCAACTCCGACGACAGTGCGCTTCCAACATCCATGTCTAAAGCAGTCGAGCCAAGACTGAACCTCAAGCTTGAACTCGTTCGTGCGAGTTTTGGCCTGTAACTCAGGGTGCCTCTCAACGCTCACTTCGTGGTTGAAGGTAACTTCTGCGCGGATTTCGCACCATTCTTGGAAGATGCGTGGGTCGTCAGTGGGAAGCTTGCGGAGCTTGCCCAGGACGACTAGGGCTTCGTCGTCGCGGCCTTTGCTGGCGAGCCATCTTGGAGAGAAAGGCAGGAAAACAATGCCAGCACCCAGAATAAGACCAGGAATCATCTGGATAAGGAACGGGAGACGCCATGACCATTCGCCGGCCATGAAGCGTGTACCATAGGTTGTCCAAAAGGCGATCACGATGCCGAGGACGATGCTGAACTCCTGCAGGACGAGAAGAGCACCGCGGATCTCCGGTGGCGCAATCTCAGAGATGTAGAGTGGGGCGATAGTTGCAAGACTACGCGTGGTTAGCATCTATCCCGTGTACAAACATGGCTCAACATACGCTCCAATTCCCCATCCTCCGATCAAACGTCCGACCGTCAACATGGCGTAGTCCATTGCTGCTGTTTGTAGAATGCTTCCGATCGTGAAGATGACGACTGCGACGACGATGGAATACTTCCTGGAGAGTTTGTCTGCAATCCAGCCGGCAAAAAGGGCACCGATCAGTGCGCCTAACTCCAGCATAGCAGTCATCAGGCCCTTCCAGAAACCAGCTCCTGAAGCTTCACTCGAGACACGCGGAAACCGGTCGAGGAATTGATCCATGACGAGCGTTACGGAAATGACACCCTGATCGTATCCAAAGAGAAGACCTCCAATCGTAGCAAAGGCTGCACACATGGCAACGTAAGGGTTGGAGAAGAGGCCGCGGAAACCTGGCTCTGGGATTAGCCCACGTGTGATTGAGGTTCCACAAAGTGATATGCATACCTGCTGGTCCATAAGGCTCCCGAGTCACCGTTCCCTGTTTGCTAGGGAACGGAGACATTGCCTCGCGCTGCTCATAAGGGGCGCTCTTGATCGAATCTTGTCCACCCATGATGACGTGCAGTGATATGGGTCGTGTCTTGTTGAAATCGCCTGTGTAGTGGATGGCCTGGCTAGGAGGGAATAGTGAATGCGAGGAGGCAATCGACCGCTTTATGCACTTTCGATATCTCGCTTGATGCCGCGTTAACTCTTGTCCGGTGGGTCCACACCATGTACAGTATCTGCCAACGCTAGTGTCAGGCGTCTGACTGCCGTTAAGCGCACATCCGATGACTTCCCAGAACGAACGCCAAGGAGTGTGGATGGAATGCTAGGAACCACCACGGCCGGCGTTTTCTGAAGCGGCTTCACGTTAGCTCAGCTTCACACCTACCTCTTGCGACCTTCTGTCTGTTACGTTCGTGGGTGACTTGAGATGCCAGCGCGGTGTGCGCATGTGGGGTTTGTGCTGTTGAGGCTACGCCGCTTGGATCGGAAGATTCGCTCGAAGTTTCTGTGGGACCCTTGCGTCCGAGACTGACCGAGCTGCTCTGCTACGGATCGTGAGAATCAGTAGCAATTGCATGATGAACGTCTTGATGCTAATCATGAAATTAGATCGCGTGACATTGGTCTCCGAATTTGCTTCTGAGAGGCTGGCATTGGCTCCGCAAACCTTCAAAACCCCTGCTGCCGGCGTCATACGCCTTTCTCCGCATCTTCAAAGGCCGCGGTGACCGTATGGGGTGCTCGGAGACCCCAGAAAACGCGCGCGAGCGTGCCAGTGCTACCCCGGATTCCCCAAAATTAGGCTCGCGTCGTTCCGCGCTGTGCAGTTGTCCAGTTGGGTAAACGTCCTTTCAAAGCTGACCATCTCAAGGGAAAAGCTGCCGGCGAAAGTGGAGGTCGCGGCGGGAATTCCTGCTTCAAGCGAAGGTTAGTGGAAGCTAGGTGCGGGACTAACCCCGATCAGCATCGGAAGGGAAGAGTCGCCGACAAGTGGGCCGCGCTACTGAAGGGACAGTAATTCTAACCGCCGACCTGTCATCCTTCCGATATCACGCACGACGTCACTACGTCTTTCGATCACTCATCAGCTCAGTTCCAATACAAGACAGAAACGTGGGGTCTCCACATCCCCTCTCACCCGTTCATCTGGGGGAAAGTACGGCGACTGATGTCCGTGGTCTCCCCGGACACTGTAGAGCGGAAGCGGAGTGAACTCTTCTAACCCCTCCACCCAAGAAAGGATGTGATGCATGTCTCGTATGCACTGCACGTTCAATGGCGGCATTCAATAAGATTTCTATGTCCCGATACATACTTCGCGGGACCAAGGGATCACATAACGGAACCGAAGGAACGAGCAAATGGTATTCCGTTTCATGCTTCCATTACAGCTGCTCTAACACTCTACAAAGTCCTTGTCCTACCCTGAAAAGTTCCAAAACATGACATTTCACCTCATCCATGTAGCCTCGCCATGCCCACAATCAGGCGCTTGTCTCCATGAAAGCCCACCCTCTCCCCATTCATCAACATAGTAATGCGATGGGTGGTCGAGACGGGCGCGCCAGCACGAGGGCGTACAATTTGTCCTCTGCGTCATCTCGCGTCGTACAGCGCGAAAAAATGCTGCTGGCAGGACCCTCAATTCCTCCACTAGTGGAATGGCATCCTGAGACAGCAATTGCTCAGGGTCAGGGAGAAGGTACGCGAACAAATCCACCAAAAGCGTACGCAGACGTGAACGAGAAACCGAAAACTTATACGTGTATAAGACGACATCGTCCAGCTCGAGGCGCCAATCATGGATATGCACATAGGTAAACGAATCCATGACATCGTTCATCCAAGCCCTGTCGTCGATCTGCTCGCCAAAAATGTATGCGCGAGCCAAGAACATGAGAACCTCGTCAGCGGTAGAAGGAGTGAGTCGACCAAGGGAAGCCATGGTAGGAAGCCTACCACGACCTAGCCACTCCACGTATTCTTTAACCACTCGGCTGGAGAATTGTTCGCCCACGAAGTGGGCCCATACTTTTCCAGAAGCTGAGTAGACGTTTCCATGTCTATTGAAGTAATCCGTGTTCCTCGCCAGGGTGTGTTGGTAAGCCATTGCGGATCTATCATACTGGTGATTTACAACCAGCTCTACAACTAAATCAGGGTCCGCTTGGATTGGGGTTGGTCGAGGTGTTCTGCGTTGATCTGGAGTCCATCGAGCCGGAGGCGTTGCAGGCACGTTGGATCTTCCGAGTGGTGTTCCGCTTGCTGAGCCATAAGTCGACCTAGCCGTGCCATGATTGTTCCGCTCTGGTTCCAACGATCGCCGGTTCTGATTAGATTGTGCGAGACCGTTAGACAGCGGTGCTGGCCGACCATAGGGAAAGCCGCTTCCTTGATTCTGCGGCCCGGTGGAAGCTGATGGCGTGGCGGAATTGGAAGGTCGTGGTGCTCGCGGGCCATGGGGGATCTCGATTTCTTGGTTCCGCGGCCCAGTGGAAGCTGACGGCGAAGCGGTAGACTTTTTCAAGATCCCTCGAAGAGGAGGCTTCGACCTACCATGAGACTTCGACTCCGGGGCTGACGAAGACGAAGCTTGTGTCTGGGCGCCTTGGTTGCGGGTGATACTTTCGGGTCTGGCCGGCGGTTGTGGCCCAAACCATGGCTCTGTCTGGGTGCCCTGGTCTCGAGTAGCATTTTTGGGCTTGACTGGAGGCAGTGGAGGCGTCCATGGCTCTGTATTGGTGCCTTGATCTCGAGTAGGGTTCTTAGGCGTGACTGGGGGCAGCGGCGGTGTCCATGTTTCTGTTTGGGTACCTTGAGCTTGAACAGAAGTCTTAGACTGTTGTGACTGTGCCGGCAATTGTGTTTGAGCCTGAATGGCAGCCTTGGCCTTGGCAGGCTGTGCCGGTAGTGGTGTCTGGGTGTGTTGCACTTGAGTGGGTGGCTTGGACTTGGCAGGCTGCTGCAACTGTGCCGGTGGTGGTGTTTGGGTGTGTTGGACCTGAGTAGAGGACTCAGAATTGCTCGGCAGTGGTAGCTTATCAGCAAGGGGTCGCGCAGTCGCAGGCTGCTTCACCATTTTCTGAGTAGGTGGTGCAAGTCGATCGTTGGGCTTCGACTTTTGGACAGGCAATTCGGACGACGCTCGTGCTTTGTTCCCCAGATTCTCGGTAGGCTCATGGGTTTCTTCAAGCTGTGCTTTGAGAGGCGGCGATGATAGCGCCCGATGAGCTTCGAGAGGAGCTGAAGGCTCGTCGTTCACAATTCCAGGTGCTGCTTCATCCTCGATCTTTGGCCGGCCCACAACTTTATCAGCTGAAACGATTGTGCCCTGCTTCTCTTCACTATCTGTTACTTCAACGTTTTCTTTCAATGTCTGTTTTCCGAGCGAAAGATGCTTGAGCTTATCGCCTAGATCGTCTTCAAAGTTTGTGGTGTCTTGGAGCTGTCCAGCATCTTGAGACTTCGCAACATCAGTGACGATTTTCTCACCAAAGGACCATGAGTCGGGAGGATCTTGGCTATCAGGAAGGGTATCACTAGAGACATCTCCAGCGTCTGATACGTTGCTTGTCTTTTTCTCTTGCGTTGACGGCGTCGTAGTCCAAGGTGTCTCAGTTTCGGCGACATCGGGCTCTTGCTGTGGAAGCTCGTCCTGCGGGTCGACGTTCTTGACTGGCTCAGTTTCAGTTATATCCTGTGCCTGTTCTGTAGTCGGAGTGGATTCGATGGGCTCTTCGGAAGTTTCGGCAACGTCATCCGGTTCGCGTGTCGCATCGTCTTCGGCATCATCACGATCCCAAGCTGAGGAAGAGTTAAGGTCCTCCAAGGTTCTGGTCTTGTTCTCTTCTTGCTTGTCGCTCATGCCGCCCCGTCCCTTCTTTTTCTTGCTCGAACTGGCTACCCCATCGGCGCCGGAGGCGCCCTTCTTCTTATTCTTGCCTCCCATCTTTCTGATTGCTGACGTTTGCTTAAGAATGAGGCTCAGGTGACTCTTGGTGGAGTTTGATGGAAGTTCTCGTTGAGTGGTGTAGAGTAAAGCAGTGCAGTGTTGAGGTATTGAGTCGAGGGATCGGGGGTTTATATAGGCTAGGGGAGTGGCAGAACGACAGCTACTCAGTCGGTCGGCGCAAGTGCACGCACCTATTGGAGACAGCCACCGGGCACTGCGATACATTGTCCAGCGTGGTTGCGGTAGCGGTGATGAGTGAAATGCAACTGAAGTGAAAGACATTCACAATCGCGCATCGTAGCGTGCGCTGAATATCTTCCAGGCATCGTCAAACCTCTAAGATATGACCTTTTGTAGTGGGACGCACCGAACTTCATGGCTTGGTTTCAAATACTAGAACATTTAGAAGAGTATATACTGCTGCATACTGTGAAACAAGGTGCTTAGGAGATACACCCGCATCGCAATTATATACTGTGTTACTTAACTGCATTGTGCCCGCATTCATGCACCAGACGTTCAACAAAGCAACAATCTTTTGTATGCAAACGAGGAAGCCTGCTAGTCTAGTCTGTATCGTGAGGAAAGTCTTCATTGATGAATCGACCTTTGAAAAGGCCCCAATGCCGCACGATGAGCTCCCTCTTATTATTAGAGAGAAGACACCTCGCACCAAAGACGCGCACATGCTGTGAGCACATGCAGATCTCATTGTAAGGTAAAACTTAAACAGGGCTGCAGGATACGTTGAAGCAACACTTTACAAAGTAGGCAGCCTAACGTTGACGTAGGCTCTACGCGACCTTGTCCTTTGAGAGGCACAGAGGTTGGTGTTACATAGTTTCTCTTGCCTGAATAGTGTACAGTTGGAAAGTTGCCACCCTTCAGTCGCTGATGGTGTTGTCACCGGTGAATGGCTTAAACCAATTTTGTATGCTAGTAACATGTTGAAACATATCTGCGGTGGCGAGAGAAGTTGTGAGTCCACGGATTGCTGCGAGGTCGGCTAGAGTGAATTAGATTTGCGATTGCGCACGAACGAATACAAACTGGTAGCAGAACATACATTTCTCAGACTTCGTTCAGCATAGGCCAATAACTTTCCGTGTCCTCATCCCATGGGCGCGAAAGTTTCTGTATCGAATTTATCCTCGGTATCGCATCTAAAACGTCCACCAATGCTTCGCGAGGCAAGCGATTGAAGTCTGGCCTTCGATCCTCGTCCTGAAGGGTAGCATATGCACACATGTCCGCGGCTAACGCCCTGATGGGCGAGCTTTCGGGTGTGCCACGGTAAAGAACACGTATAGCCTCCTCAGAAGGAAAATCTGGTATACAGAGAATTCTCCGGTCCGGTGGCTTATCTGCGACATCATAACTATCGTTTTGAACACCAGCCATGGTGTTAAGAACAGTCTGCTGGTAATGTCAGTCCAGTATCTGCTCACCAAACACGTATGCGGTCGCAAGGTCGATCCAAACTGGATTGTTTTCCTCGCCATCTTCGAAGGTTCGATAGAGATCGAAGCACCTGGCTGGTACTTTTCCAGAGTACAACCAGTGTGCGTAGGTTTCAACATCTTTTACTGTGTAAGCGGGTAGCTCAATATGATCCGGCCTCTCCCGCATGGCCGCCCATTCAGGCTTCAGGGCTCGGGCGAAGAATTCAGAAGTTCTTGTAAGAATATCTTGATGGACTTGGATCGACACAGCCTCGTGCGCTGGTCCGATCACGAGCGTGATCATGGGTCCTCTCAGACTAGGCCATTCTAGTTAGTTCTGTCTACACATCCCTTTACAGACAAACTTGCCGGAAAGTCTTCGACACTTGAATGCGCGCGTTCGTAGGCTGTGAGATACCATCGCCGCTCTGTGTGATTTCGATGTCGTCATCAGCATCGGTGTGATCTTGCACCATGCTTTCGGCATCGTCAGTCAGATCCATGACTTTTGTCGCGTTCCGAGGGTGACAGCCTGGCGTATCGTCGCTGGTAAGATGCGCACTTGGGTGTGCAATTGCGCGGGGTCTGGGGCAAGAACGCCATTGAGTAAGCGAGGACCTAGGCCGTGATGGCAAGTGGGCGCAGCCCTCACCAGGGGCGGCAACAATTTGTGTCGCATCCTCAAAAGATTTGTTAGGACTATTTTCTTACTAGAAGTGTACATTGTCCTAGACATTTTATACTCACTGAGTTATAATAGTATGTATGTAGCAAAACCCGGAAATGCAACACGGAATTATGACCACTTCTCGTGCCGTTGCGCGTGTGGACAACGATGTAGTCAACTCTATGGACAGCTAGTACTTGTTCAAGCATACATGAAGAGGCTCTAGAGTAGAACCAAGTAAGCGACAGGGGTGCGTTACAAGCCCGTTCTTCGTATACCGGTGGCTTGCTATCTCATCGCGACGTCTTACCACGCGATGCACAAAGGTATCAAAAAGTAAATGAGCAAAAGCAAATCGTAGGATAGTAAGCAAGCCAGGCCAGGAAGGTTTGTATGCTAGGAAAATAGCAGCACAAGGTGGTGGTACTTTTGGAAAGTGCAAAAGGAGTCATGGGGTACCTAGGTATTGACCTTCTGAGAAGATGGACATTTGTTGTGAACCTTGAAGTATTATTATAGTTTGTGTTTGTGCAGCGCAGTAAGCGGTAATTGTTACAAGATTACAAGTCTTAGTGTCGTGGTGGTGCAAAAAGTTGGGCGGTTGGGTGGCCCCAAAACTCCACCATTTCACCCTCAACCTCAACCACAACCGCGCAAAAAAGATGCCACTGTCTACAGGCATTAAATACAACGTCGCGGACAAGATTCGAACTTAGCGACTCTGTTAGATGGGGCTCTGATGTGTGGTTTGGGTGTATGTACCTTGCGAGGCCGAAGCCATTAGATGACTGAATGAAGAATTCAAGTCTAACCCATTAACCACTCTGGCACCGCGACTGATGGTTTGATAAGGAATTTTGCATTTGATGCATCTATGATTAGGATGAGTTGTGCTAGGTTCGCACTGCGGAATGATTTGGGTCTTCGTACATGAACTTGGGCGTGGTGGGGCGCAGTTAAGTCACTTGGGCGCTTATCAGAATTTAGCCATGTCAAACTATGTGTCATTGGAACATCTAAAGACTACTCTTCCCACTAAGTACCCACAGTTTGTCACCGCCCACCTTGCCCTCCTGCTTCAGCTTGTCGAGAATCTGGCGTATCCCCCTCTCCGCCGGTTCCCAGAGATTCTCAGGGTACTCCTTGTATATTACCTTCACAATATCCATAGAACCCATGCCTTGACTCTCCGCAAGTACATCCAACACCTGTTTCTCACGCTGCTTGCGGTGTTTTATATACTCAGTGATTTTTGATGGGCCATCTTCGATGACAGGCCCATGACCGGGATATGCGCGACCTCTAAACTGCGTCGACATGGCGTCGAGGCTCTTCATGTACGCTGCCAGATCTTCGAATACGGCTGTGCCCTGACCCAATACGTTGTCCGCCGTGAACATGGCATCTTCTTCCTCCAACACGAAAGCTGTGTGGTCTGTGGTATGTCCCGGGCAGAAGAAGGCACGTAGGGTTGCGCCTTCCGTCTCGAACTTCTGCCCATCACTTATCGCGAGCCAGTCGTCGCGCGGATCGTTCTTGTAGACCTTCGTGTCGGGAGAGTGCGCGAGTAGGTCGGGGACGCCTTGGATATGATCGTGGTGCCAGTGCGTCAATAGCACTTTATCGATGGCGATGTTCTCCTTTGAAAGGAGCGCTTTGATCGAGGCAATCCATTGTGGTTTGCCTTCGCCAGTGTCAATGAGCAGTCGTGATGCGCCACGACCAACTATGTACGTGTTCGTGCCTAATTTACTTAGAACATATTGACCGTAATATTGCAACCGCATGTACCTTGCAGCGTGAACTTGAGCTTTGTCAGATCGCGCCGTCCCTTAGATGATAACGGCGCTCACCTTGCTGGGGTTGCCGCCCAGAACCCTGATAACCCGATCGCTGACCTGCTCAACCTCTGGAAGCGATACCAAAGATTCTGCCATCTTTGAGTAGAGTGCGCGTGTGCTAGAGGTAGCTGACGGCCATCGCAATCGCGGGCGCATGGTCGCTCCCTCAGGTTACAGCTGGACCAGCACAGCCGAGGCACATTGTTATCGATAGTGGGATACGACGCAACCAAACTATCACTTTTCAGGTACACTGTGCGGCAACCTGCCTTGGGCCAAACTCAACATGGCGCCAATCGAAGACGACGATGAGATGCCGTAGGTCTTACTAGCTGATCGCAGCCCAGATGCTAACAGATGAAGACAGCTCTCCGGCGATGCTCTTGCCGCGCTGAAAGAATTTTATGGCGAGCGGGATGCACGACAAAAGCAGTTTGAAGAACTAAAAGGCCAAGCCGAGGATGACTTCGAAGGGAAGTTGTCCATGGACGCCTTCACGGAAGACTGGAATGCAAGTCAATTTTGGTATAGCGACGAGACCGCTATGGTGCTTGCGCGACAGCTTCTGGATGGTGCGACAGATGAGACAAGGATAGCAGTCGTGTCTGCGCCGAGTGCTTTCATCCAGTTGAAAAATCTACTGGTAAGTGATCTGGAAGCGCAAGAGGAGAAAAGCTGACTTCGTTAGAACTCGGGTGAAGTCAAGTGCCGGCCGCAGATCAAATTGCTGGAGTTTGACGAGCGCTTTGCCGTCTTCAAAGAGTTCGTGCGCTACGACTTCGAGAAGGCGATCCAACTACCAGCTGAGATGAAGGCCTCATTCGATGTCATCATTTGCGACCCGCCATTTCTAAGTCAAGATTGTCAAACTAAAGGTACTTTCATGATATGTCTCCAACAACCGTAGGTTCGATGTCGCTAACACAACATAGCTGCTTTGACCGTGCGATGGCTAGCGAAGTCATGGACGCAAGATTCACTGCGTCTCATTGTCTGCACTGGCGAGCGTATGGAAAGCCTGGTTACAGACAAATTATACGGGAAAGTAGGAACCAAGACGACTGATTACGAGATCAAGCACGCCAAAGGACTGAGCAACGAGTTTAGATGCTATGCGAACTTTGAGTGCCCATCGTGGAAGTGGGCAAAGTCATGACCCGCGAGAACATAGGGTAGCTATACTTGAGAGGATGAATGCTTCTACAACCAGTGCAGTAGTGTTCATGAGCATACGATCGTGATTGGAATATACATGTGAAGCACGGCGGAACCGTCCCGCTAAACAGCTACCCCACATGTCCCTCGGTCAACCCCACTTCGCTCTCAAAGCATAAGCTCGCTGCGTCATCTTCATTCACCAACCAGACCCGTACCAACCAACCAACTATCCATTCTACGAGTACCACAATGTCCTCCGCTGCATGCATCTTCTGCAAGATCATCAAGGGTAACAACCTCTTAGCTTGGCTATTCTCTCAATCGACAATGGCTCACAGAAGGACCAGGCGAGATCCCTTCGATGAAGATCTTCGAGAGCGAGAAGACACTTGCTTTCCTTGACATCGGTCCTTTGAGCAAAGGCCACTCTGTATGCTTTCTAGTCCCTCCAGTATCAACCAGCCAAAACTAACGTGCCGCCTAGCTGATCATCCCCAAACACCACGGCGCAAAGCTCCACGACATTCCCGACGACCAGCTCGCCGAAGTCCTCTCCGTCACGAAGCGAATTGCTATCGCGCAGAACATCCAAGACTACAACATCCTACAGAACAATGGAAGGATTGCCCACCAGGTCGTGGATCACGTACACTTCCACCTAATCCCAAAGCCGAACCAACAGGAGGGTCTCGGGATTGAGTGGCCAACTAAGGAAGCGGACAAGAGCGAATTGAGCAAGCTGCTGGAGGAGATCAAGAGCAAGATGTGAAGCAGCGTGTATCGCACTCGTACAGGGCATCAATGAAGCATGTTGACTCAGGCCAGAGGCGCATATCTCAGCACTTGACCAGCGCCACTAACATTCGATTATTCTCCCTTGAACACGGGTTTCCTCTTCTCCTTGAACGCGACAAGCGCCTCATCCCTATCCTTTGTCCTGACCACAAGCTCATATGCAGCATTCTCAGCCTTCTCGCCCAACGCGCATCCTTCAACCGCTTGAAGCGCGGCCTTGATCGCTATCGGTCCACCTTCACATATCTCCCTTGCTAGTCTAATCGCTTCGTTCAAGACCTTCTTCCGCGCAGCCCCTTCTTGTTGTACATCCTCTGCCGTGATTTCTACTAACCGGTCGCACAGCCCCAGGAAGTAGGCTTCTGGCGCTCCAACACGGCGGCCTGTCAAGATCATGTCTCGTGCGCGCGAGAGGCCGATCAAAGCGGGCAGACGATATGTTCCTCCCGCGCCAGGAAGGATGGCAAGACGCGTCTCGGGGAGGGCGACGGTAGTGGTAGAAGCGAAGACGCGCATGTGTGTGGTGAGGGCTAGCTCGAGGCCGCCGCCGAAAGCCGGTGCTGCCAAAGCAGAGATTGTGGGGATGGGTAATTGCGATATCGACGCGAATGTTCCTCGTAGTGTGGTTAAGAAGTTGGATGTGCTGCCATCCGTTAGCTGTCGCTCGTCTCATGTGACCGTTATGATACTAGACATACTCTTCCTGGGTAAACGTAGCCCTCTCCTTGAGGTCCGCGCCCGCGCAGAAACTTGTCTCTATATCGCTCGCCAATATCAACGCCCGCGTTGATCCCTGGTCCCCCTCATTGTGTAGGCTGTTCACTTGTTGCGTCAGCTCTGTGAGCAGTTGCCGTGATATCGCATTGCGTGCCGCGGGCCGGTTGAGCGAGAGTATTCGTATGCTTCCGCAGTGTGGTGCTGGGACGTTTGTGACGTTTATAGCCGGGGCTTGGGCAGTTGCATAGCCGCGAATTCCAACGGCGCGGTGTAGGACGCGGGGGTTGAGGCGGAGGAGCGGCATTTCGATCGTATCTAAGATGTTTTTGTGCGACTGCAATGGTTCTGTAGTCTTTTCGCCCAGAGGTATTCAAGTCTGGAGCTGTAGCGTCGACGTTGTGCGCGGCGTGTTTGGCGACCTCATCGCTGATAGACCGCAGTTAGCCGAGGCACCGCGACGGCACAGCTTTTGATTTGGTCAATCGTCGTTCCTGGCGCGACACCAAATATTCAACCAGAGAACACAAGTCTGCCGGCACGATGAAGACTTGGTACGCCTCTCACGCATTACTTATTGATCGTATTTGGGAGTGTTGCGGTATATTTCCGACAGTGCTTGATGTTTACACTTGTTCCTAGCTATGTTCAGGCGCATGTATTCAAGCTTTCAGTTCCGAGGACGGCTGGAGCAGTCGACGCAGACCTATACTATCCGCAAACCGACATTGAGCCTGTTAATATTCGTGAGCAGACACAAATTATCAAGAGCAATATCGCCCTCACCTTGGCTTCTAGATTAGTCGTCTCAGCCATTACACATCATCAATCGAGACGACGAGAGCAGCGACTTTCGTGTAACGAATTGAGCATAAGACAACTCTTTTCCGTTCTCTACTCCAGTCCCCATATAGCTGTTTTTGGTTCAGACACATTGAGAAGGTATTGTTCCGATCGTTGTAGTTGATCAATCTGTTTGGAAATCCAAAGTCTACCCTGTACCCAGGTGGAAGGCAAGCATGCCATCAGGGACGAAAGACATGCAGATGCAAGGCGAAGTCGAACAAACATTCGTGGAACCCAGAGTTCCCTTGTCATTCTATCGTGATGTCGCAACTACACTAGGGTCTTGTGCAAGGATAGCCATTGCTACTTTCTGCTAAGCAGGGACACTCTTGACTCAGCGCAGCTTGAAAACAGAACCTGGGTACCAGTAACTGTCAAGTACAAAGCTATCGAATGTCAAATCTCGTAAATTACCGAGAAGTCATGAGTGCAAGCCCTGACCAGTTCGTGTCACTGCTGAAGGGAAGGACATTCCCTGTATGGATGCCCGGTTATCCATCTGCGCACACTTACGAATCCAAGTCACGTTCTCATCCTGGTACTCGGAGCCCAGCTTCATACACACTCAACCAGTTCGTACTTCGTATTCTAGGCCCAGAGCCTCCCGCTGGGTCATCAACTCCTGCACCGTTACGTATGTAGTGCACCCTACATGGACACACCCGTAGACCTGGGCAATTGCAATGCAGCATCCGCACCTATGAACGGCTCTCGGCAACCGCGATGCGAGGTTTTTATCCTGTCAACAACTCGACCTGACGATCTAAGCCCGACTTGAGGCACAACTTCGGCCCAGGACGTTTGCGGGGAAGTGACTTGTGGAGCTCCGGAGCGATCGCCATGTCACGATGCTGGGGTTCCCAAGGGTGCATTCCTTCTGCTGGCTTAGCGCCTACCGAATACCTCCACTGGGTCCGACGCTTGCTCCATGCACCGAAAATTTCTGTTACCCATGAGCCTCGTGACGATGCCTACCGATGCCTCTCGGGACTTTTCGTCGGCAACACACAAAATCCAAGATCTCGCCCCGCTTTAGGATAAACAGACAAGCTTGGAGGCGTGGAGCTTAGTCGTGTACTGTCGTATTTCGCGCACTTCCCCATACGCGCGAGTCGTGATGGAAGGTGTACCGGTATTCTGCGGAGATTGTTTCGTGGAACGTTGTTCGATCAAACTGCCAGTACCAGAGCTGTGGTTCACGGCACGTGGATGTACGCAGTAGCAGCATCATCCAGGATTCGTCCCCAGGAAGCTAACCCTGCCAGTTCGACTGCAGCAGCAATGCAAGGCGACTCTCAGTCGCGAGTCATGAGCCAACCTCACGATCCCCGCAAATCATCGCGAGTCAATGTTCCCGGCTCCGACCTCTTCGTTTTCTACTCCACAACCATCTGCCGACGCGCATGCACACGTCCGACCGCCCGCTTGGCAACCGCTACGCAGCCTTGAGATGACGTCGTGCGCCTTAATACCAGGACAACACTGGTATGGTACGGAGATGTGGAGACTCCGCAACCCGCACGGGCAAACTTCGGGACATGGTGGTGGCTGCCACATCGGCTTCTAGCCTTTTGATCGGGACGAGGACTGCCACCGGGCGGACGAGCATGCGCCGAGAGAAGAGCAGTATATAAGTACTGCTGTGCACAAAGATGATGGTCATCCAGGCACTCGATTCACCTTCGACAATCCAGAATCATGGCACCTTCCCTTGTCTCGGCCGTACTTTCGGGCTCTGTCCTCCTGGCAGCAGTCAATGCTCAGAACTTCGAAGGCGGTGGCCGCGATGAAGATGCGTTTGAGTACGTACAGCCGCTCAACACCACCATCTTGACCGAGTATGGCTCCTCACCAGCTGTCTACCCGTCGCGTAAGTTATCCTACATCACCAACCTCGCTCGTGACCAATCTAATGCTCTGCAGCAAACATCACCGGCGCTGGTGGCTGGGAGATGGGTCTTGAGAAGGCGAAAGCTTTCGTAGCCCAGCTCACACTTGAGGAGAAGGCTGACATGGTCACTGGTCAAGCCGGACCTTGCGTTGGCAACATTGTTGCTATCCCTCGTCTTGGCTTCCCCGGTCTGTGTCTTCAGGATGGTCCTCTTGGAATTCGTGTTGCAGACTACGCCAGCGTCTTCTCCGCTGGTGTCTCTGCCGGAGCGACATGGGACAAGGACATCATGTACGAGCGTGGTCATGCCATGGGCGCAGAGTTCAAGGCCAAGGGCTCTCAGGTCTTCTTGGGTCCCGTCGCTGGTCCTCTCGGACGTTCCGCCTATGCAGGCCGTAACTGGGAGGGATTCTCCTCTGACCCTTACCTCAGTGGTGTGGCAATGGAGAAGACCATCAACGGTATCCAGGATGCCGGTGTGCAAGCCTGCGCAAAGCACTGGATTGGCAATGAGCAAGAGATCATGCGAAACCCGCTTTACGAAGACGAGAACGACAACACCGAGCAGACGACGGCGGCTCTCTCTTCCAACATCGACGACCGCACCATGCACGAGCTTTACATGTGGCCCTTTGCCAATGCTGCCAAGGCCCGCGCTGCCAGCTTCATGTGCTCTTACCAGCGCATCAACGGCTCTTACGGATGCCAGAACTCCGCCTCGCAGAACGGTCTGCTTAAGACTGAGCTTGGCTTCCAGGGCTACATCATGTCTGACTGGGGTGCCACTCACTCTGGTGTTGCCTCCATCGAGGCCGGTCTGGACATGAACATGCCCGGTGGACTTGGTGCCTACGGTCTGAACTTTGGCCTCCCTTCATACTTTGGCGGCAACGTCACTGCTGCTGTCAACAACGGCACCGTTGATGTTTCCCGCATCGACGACATGGTCATGCGCATCATGACTCCTTACTTCCAACTCGGCCAAGACCAAGACTTCCCCTCGGCTGACCCCTCAGGCGCTGATCTGAACACCTTCTCGCCCCGTAGCACATGGACCCGCGAGTACAATCTCACCGGCGAAGTCAGCCGTGATGTCCGTGGCAACCACGGCGAGCTTATCCGCCGCCATGGTGCCGCTGGCAGCGTCCTCCTCAAGAACGTCGACCGCACTCTGCCTCTCAAGGCTCCCCAGAACGTCGCTATCTTCGGTAACGACGCAGGCGACCCAGCACGCAGCTCTGTCATCAACCAGCAGAACTACGAATACGGTAGCATTCTCGCTGGCGGTGGCTCAGGTACCGGCCAGTTCACCTACATGGTCACCCCTCTCCGTGCCATTCAGAACCGTGTCGCCGCGGATGGCGGTATCACCCAGTTCTTCCTCAACAACACTCACATCATCGCCAACAATGTCAGCACCCTTGTCATTCCCCGCGCTGTCCCCGAAGTTTGCATTGTTATGCTCAAGACTTGGGCTGAGGAAGGCGATGACCGTGCCCACCTGGGATC
Source organism: Alternaria hordeiaustralica (assembly GCF_023758085.1). Lineage (NCBI taxonomy): Eukaryota > Fungi > Ascomycota > Dothideomycetes > Pleosporales > Pleosporaceae > Alternaria > Alternaria hordeiaustralica. The sequence goes on along the minus strand of NW_026056773.1, from coordinate 1,550,874 downwards.
TGACTGGGAGGGTGACGATGTTGTCGAGTCTGTCGCTTCTTACTGCAACAACACTGTCGTTGTTACCCACTCTGCCGGTGTCAACACTTTGCCATGGGCTGACCACCCCAACGTTACCGCTATCCTGGCTGCCCATTTCCCCGGCCAAGAGTCTGGAAACTCGCTCGTTGACATCCTGTACGGACACGTAAACCCCTCTGGTCACCTTCCTTACACCATTGCCGAGAACGGTGATGACTGGAATGCGCCTCCCACCACCGCCATCAACACCACCGGATTTGCCGACTGGCAGAGCTGGTTCGACGAGAAGCTCGAGATTGACTACCGCCACTTCGATCTCCAGAACATGTCTGTCCGTTACGAGTTCGGTTTCGGTCTCTCATACACCACATTTGAGATCTCCGACATCGAGTCTTCCCCTCTGGAGCACAACATCACATCCATGCCCGAGCAGCTGCCCATCCAGCCCGGTGGCAACCCCGCTCTGTGGGAGTCTCTCTACAACGTCACTGTATCTGTCGCCAACACCGGTGACTGTGCCGGTGCCACCGTTCCCCAGCTCTACGTCGGCCTTCCCTCTTCCGCCCCAGCCGGTACGCCTATCCGCCAGCTCCGCGGCTTCGAGAAGGTATACCTTGAGAAGGGCGACAAGGAGACCGTGAGCTTTGAGCTTCAGCGCAGGGATCTGAGCTACTGGGATATTGTCAGCCAGCAGTGGGTCATTCCCGAGGGCGAGTTCACCATCTGGGTCGGACTGAGCAGCCGAGACCTGAAGGTCCAGGACAGCTTTACTGTTGTTGGACAGTAGATAGCTACATCCAAAGAAGAGATTAGCATCTACTTTTAGTTTAATGATATAGTTATGATAATGTATAACTTTCACATCTGACATTTGCCTTTGAACACACGATATATTCTCATACTGATCTCATTAATTCGTACCCCAAAATTGACCCAGCAACCTTTTGCTCGATGAGTGTGGTGCACTCTGGTGTAAACGTGGACTTTAGTCTTTCACGACACATCCGTCATGCAAAGTTTAGTAGATTGTCGCGGTTCTCTACAGCTATAAGAGTAAAATTCTTGTTACAGTGTATACAGCCAACACATGTATGGATAGGTAGTCGCACACTAGTACGTGAGAACAAGTTGCCTCATCGACCCTCACCTTCACCTTCACCTCCCCCATGCCAGGAAGACGAAGCCATGACGCAATGTAATTTGAGCTCGAACGCTAGTGTTAGGCAACCCTTTTTACGAGGTCCCAGCGGCTGTCGTCGGCAGGCCAGACGAAGACCCGAACTCACCTATTTACTATGAGAACCTGTCTGGGAATTGCGAGCACTAACGTAAGCCCCACTTTTCGCGTGCGCGGTTTACGACGCCTGGGCAATCAGGGTCTATTTTGGGTGACATGTGACAGCAAGGCGAGCGCTGCTGAGTTGGCTATATAAACAACGCTGCCCGCCCAATCCCCATCACTTCTATCACACACTGTCCTCAATTCCTCGAGTTCAGAAACACTTTTGTTTTGTCATGATCCCTCAAACACCATGACCGCAATCAATTCTCACTTCGCTACTACTGCGCAAGCTTCAGCGGTACTCCCCTTGCTCACCCCGGGATGAGATTCCAATCGCCCCGTCAGCAGCTACAAGTATATCAGCTTCTCCCCCGGTTTTGTGTTGCTAACGTTCGGAAGTGAGTTCAGCTTTTACCAACAGCAAGCGAGTACTGCGACAACTTCCAAACCAGCGAGCAACAGACCGTTACATTCACCATCGTCGTCTTTCGCTGAAGTCGCCACTCGATCAACAAGATCTCAATAACAGCAGCTTCCTACTTGCACATATCGGCCGCGGATATCCACCTCATTTTGGTCGGCATCACTTCCTTATCTCCGTCGACATCACTTTCGACACTCACGGTCGTCACCTGCACTCACTCGAACCTACAAGAATATGGCCTTCGCCGGTAGCTAGTAGCAAAACGTAAGTCAGCTTCCCTTTGCTCCAATATACCTCACTGACAACATGCAGATCAAGTTCTCATCTTCTTCATGTGCTCACCGAGTTCCATCAGCCCTAGCTGCAGTCGCCCGTCCGACCAACGGCCCCTCAGACGCGAGCAGCATGGCCTTGTGCCTTAATGGAAGGTCACCCGAACATGTGTCGGTACGATGTCACTCCAGCGACTTCGGGTTCTGAGATGGCTGGCGGTCACCGTCACGGCGCACCTTACTGCAGTGGGGGCTCGGGAACGGCGATGAGTTTCTGGGAATCCGGCTCGCGCTGCCTTGTGCATTAACGAAAGGTTGCCCGATTATGTGTCGGTGTCAATGTCACTTCGGCGTGTTGGTGCAGTAGAAACTCGGGAATCTTCGGTGGAGGGGTTTGGGAAGTGGTGAATTGATGGGCGGCGGATGATAGATGACGGCGATAGCGGGTTCTATTGCATACACGTGAATATCCTGTAATGATGAGAACAAATTACTTTCATCTTTCCTTCCTAATGCAGTGTTGCTTCTCAAGCATGCCCTCAAGGTTGCGTAATGGAGACGTTCAGTTCGTATTGATTGTAACGCAGAACATGCCTTACCCTGGAGGTAAAAGCAGTTCTCATCACTTACAGAGGGTCTGAGCCAACATCAACGTCGTCTGTAGAGTGGGCTTTAGTTGGGCGTGCAAGTCATTAACCGCATGCGTCTGCTCCAACTCACAATTGAGCAAAGGCTTCGTCTTGACGAGTTTCGCTATCGACCCCCTTCTAATCGGTAAGCAGTAGTATTAGAGGGAATGATGGGATAATGTGGCCCGAGTGTGAGAGATGTTGTTGGCGAGGGTGAAGCAGGCGTTGGAAGCCCGAGGCACGTTCCAATCGGAGAAACCCCGGCATCCTTCCCCAAAAGTACATGCGCATAGTCGCGACCTGCATCAAGCTTCACCTCCAACGCCAGAGAACCGCAACCCCCCAGTCCTCAACCTCTCCCACACGCGCACGACGCGCCAATCACCCCAGAATGGCCGCAGCAGAAGCCGAAGTCGCAGATGCGCTCTACAACCTCCGCCTGAGCATCAAGGCCAGCGCAACACCCATCCTGACCACGAGCGCCGAACCCACACCTGCCGATACTGTCGCAGATCTCGCCGTCGCGACACATGTCTCCTTCAATACCGATTCGGGCGACCACCGGGTGTTTGCGCTGAGCACTCCGACGCGGTTTGCGCCAGACGGCAAGGCGGTTGACTTGCGCAGCTGCTACTTCGCGTGGCTGAACAAGGACGCCTCCGTCACCGACTACTTCGCCGCTGTCCAGACGCTCAACGAGGAGCTGCCGAGCGGCGCGGGAGGCAGCGTGCAGAATCTCACCTTTGCGCAGAAGATTGAGCTCATCGCTTGGTTGAGTGGAGAGACGGAGAGCAGTGATAGCATCGCTGCTATAGATGGGGGCGCGCTCAGTGCTGCCGCCGGCGATGCGGCGGCTATTGCAGGCGGCAAGGGCGTCCCCGTCGATGGAGGAAGGGGTGCCAAAGTAGGATCCGCAGGCAAGATGGTGGATGCGCGGTTACTGCAGATCTACGACGGAGAGAGGAAGATGGGGGACCACAACAGCGTCTTGAGGGGATCCAAGAACGTAGTACGTGTCCACCGGCTCCCTGATCTCAATGCTACAGCAGACTGACACTTTGCAGGACTTCTCGCCTTACCGCAAGATCGCCAGCACATTCCTCCGCTCACGCCCCGATGCCAACAAGCTACCCGCGCCCCAGCCCGCCCTTGTTGCCAATCTCCAGAAACGCCCTCAACGCCGTCTACAACCCATCATCCTCCTCTCCCCATCCGCCTCATCCCTCCTGCGCACCTCGAACGCAAAGACATTCCTCAGCGACGGCGTCTTCGTCCCACCAAACACCACAGACTCGTCCAGCACATCCGCGTCTGCGAACATGATACAAATTCAGCGTCTCCTCCCGTCCATCTCCTCACAACCCCTGACTTTCATCTGCGTCGATTCCACCGCCAGTTTCAAGCCCACATACTGGGGCCGTGTGGTTGCCATTTTCACTACGGGCCAGCTCTGGCAGTTCAAGAGCTACAAATACACACAGCCCGCAGAGTTGTTTGCGAACTACCCTGGTATATTCGTCGGCTGGAGTTCGGAAGAGCCGCCAGAGACGGTGAAGCAATTGGGTAGGGGTGTGCTACCTGTGGGTGTGGACAAGTGGACAGGCAGCGAAAAGGGCAGATGGAGGGACAGAGAGGTTGTGGAGAGGATCTGGGGCAGGATTGAAGAGGGCATGCGAAAGAGTGGCTGGACGAGAGACGGACCGGGACTGGCTGGGCAGCAGGGGCGGTAGGACATGATGCCTCATGCGACTTGTATCGATATGTGACGGAACTCTATCTTGGGATCTTGGGTGTTCTGGCGTTGATGCGTTATGCATGGTTTGCAAAGTGCGATATACCTCAAAAGCTGGTTTCGCGCAATACTTGGGCAAAAGAACATATCAAAGCATACTACCGAAACCAAAGCATTGCTCGGGCGCAGTGCAGTCAGGTGCGAAAACTAGATCATTCATATATAGCATTTCATTTCATATGATATCTTAGTCCCAACATAAACACCCTAACCCAAAGTTCGCAGAGCAGCCGCTCGCCAGATTATACAAAACTCCAAAGAGATTGACTAAAGTACGACTTTTACCCTCGTAATATACCTTCTACCACTCCAGTGGTTCGGTGATCTCCTCTCCCCGATTGGTCTTTGGCACAGGTTGAGCCTGTACCTTGACTGGTCCGCGTCCATGTCTCTTCAGGAAGCCACTTCCATCCAGCCAAGGCCAGACAGCTGTGCGCTTCTGCTCGTGCTTCTCAATCTTGTCAACGTTGGCCATGGTCAGACCAATATCATCCAGTCCGTTGACAAGACAGTGTTTCCTGAACTCCTCGACGTCAAACTTGGCAAGTTCGGTTCCGTCGGCAGAGCGGATGACTTGGTTGGGGAGGTCGACCTCAATCTCCTTGCCAGCGTTCGCCTCGTCGGCGACGCGTTGTAGGACAGTGGTGTCGGTAATTCGGATGGGGAGCATACCGTTCTTGAACGTGTTGTTGAAGAAGATATCGCCAAAGGAGGGGGCGATGATACACTTGATGCCGAAGTCGAGGAGCGCCCAGGGTGCGTGTTCACGACTTGAGCCGCAGCCAAAGTTGGGACCAGTGCAGACTAGGATCTTTGAGTTGCGGTAAGGTTCCTTGTTCAGTACGAAAGATGGGTCCTCTTTGTTACTACCGGCCTCGAAGCGCCATGCGTGGAAGAGAGCACTACCAAGACCAGAGCGCTTGATGGTCTTGAGGAACTGCTTGGGGATGATAGCATCGGTATCAATGTTCGCTACGTCCATAGGTGCTGCGATTCCGCGGAGGGTCTCGAACTTAGGCATGCCGGCTGAGGCACCGCCTGTACTTCCAGTATTTGAGCTAGTGTGTTGAGGTCCGGAGCTAGGAAGATCCATGATCTTTTCAAGCTCTTCGTCGCTGCTAGGAGGCTCGACTTGCGCGTCCAACTCAATCTTCGGTGAGCCCTTGGCTTGTCCAGACGTTTGTGGCGCAAGTTTCCGTACATCCGCCAGGTTTCCTACAATGGCAGCGGCAGCAGCCATCGCGGGTGACATGAGATGGGTTCGGCCACCAGCACCTTGTCGGCCCTCGAAGTTTCTGTTCGAGGTCGAAGCACATCGCTCACCGGGAGAAAGAATGTCGGGGTTCATGCCCAAGCACATCGAGCATCCAGCTTCTCTCCATTCAAATCCGGCATCACTGAAGATCTTGTCAAGACCTTCTGCCTCAGCCTGCTTCTTGACCAGGCCAGAACCGGGCACAATCATGGCCCGCTTGATGTTGGAAGCCACCTTCTTGCCCTCAACGATTTGAGCAGCTGAGCGCAGGTCCTCAATGCGGGCGTTTGTGCAAGATCCGATGAAAATCTTGTCAAGTGGGATTTCCTGCATTGGGGTGCCGGCAGTCAGACCCATGTACTTCAGAGCGCGTTCGCATGCCAGCTTCTTGACCTCGTCTTGGAAGTCGTCAGGTCCAGGTACTACACCGGTAATCGGGATGACATCCTGAGGTGAAGTACCCCAGGAGACAGTCGGGGCAATGTCCTTTGCGTCGATCAGAACCTCAATGTCGTATTTGGCGCCCTCATCTGACTTGAGACCCAGCCAGTAACTGCATGCCTTCTTCCACTCCGGGCTGTCAACCTTGGGTGCTAGAGGCTTTCCCTTGAGATAGTCGATGGTAATTTGATCAGGCGCAATCATACCGGCTCTTGCGCCACCCTCGATTGACATGTTGCATATCGACATGCGCGCCTCCATGCTCAAGCCGCGGATAGCCGAGCCGCAGAATTCAATGACGGCACCTGTTCCTCCGGCCGTGCCAATCTTGCCGATGACGTGCAGGATGATGTCCTTGCTGCCAACACCAGGTCCTAGCTCGCCCTCAACCTGGACTTTCATGTTCTTGCTCCGTTGTGTGATGATGGTCTGTGTGGCCAGAACGTGTTCGACCTCGCTGGTACCGATACCAAAGGCCAGGGCACCGAAAGCGCCATGTGTGGATGTGTGGCTGTCACCGCATACGACGGTGGTACCGGGGAGCGTGAAGCCCTGTTCGGGTCCGATGATGTGCACAATACCCTGCCTCTTGTCGTCGAGGCCGAAGTAAGTGAGGTCGAAGGCCTTGACGTTCTCCTCGAGGGTCATGCATTGTAACCGCGAGTCGGTCTCTTCGATGAATTTCTCGGTCGTAGTGAGGTTTTTCCGCGACGCGGTGGGGATGTTCTGCTACCGTTAGCTGCTGCTGGATTCTGCAAGATGCAACACATACGTGGTCGACTGTCGCGAGGGTGCAGTCCGGTCTTCGCACTCGGCGACCGGCATTTCGGAGGCCTTCAAAAGCTTGCTGTAGTTGTGTGAGTCTGTGGAAAGGCAGGACGGATTTGGAGGTCTGCCTACTGGTGATGTCACTTCATGGACAAGATGCCTGTCTGTGCAGCTGTCAGTAAGAAACGATAGCTACACAGCGCATGTCATACCAATATATAGCAGAATTGTGCCATCTTCCTTCTCTTCGACGATGTGGTCCTCGAAGACCTTGTCGTACAGGGTCTGCGGCGGTTTCACAGCAGACGGCATATTGGATATGTGAGGTAGAAGTTGCACAACAAGTCCAAAATAGGTGCAGGAAAATAGAGTTGGAGATCAAGAAAGTGAGACGTGCTCGGCCAGGGCAGGTATCGGCTTAAATGAGGCGCGTGTGGAACTCAAATCCATGGAAGGCGAACGAGGCACAAAAAGATGCCGGCCGATGTTCGGAGTCGATGGTAAGAGGGGCACAGCCGCCAATCACGCCGCGAATGATGACGGTCCGCCTCGGCCTCCACCGCTGTCGGGCTGCGATACTTCACATCTGGTAGGTGCCAGGCGGTGATAGCGCTCTTGGGCGATATAACATGCAGGCAACCTTGTCGCGCATCGCCTCTGGCGCTGCGAGCGCTCCTCTAGGTACTGTTTCCGCAACCAATGACGACATTCACGTGTCGAGAGGTCGCTCCTGCCCCGCACTGCGCCTGCCCCACTGCACCGCCTCCCGGCCGCCGTCTGCAGCGTCAGCAAGTCTACCAACGTTCCGATTTGACACTGGACGAGCATGTTGCGACGACAGCTGACGAGGCCCTGGCCAGCCCACATGTTCACCCACGCTCCGTGAGGCTGGAATTGACATGACAGTAGCCCAAGTGCAGAAGCAATTTGCTGTGTTTGAAGAAGAAAACAATAGCCGTTGATAAGCAAGCGAGCTACCTCGTCCGACCGCGATCCTTCGACTGTATCGCTATTCCCACCCAGTATCGCTTCTATCAACGCGGGGTGAATACAATACGCCGAGACTCCCGGCAGGTCCCTTGTGTCAGATGCGCTCCAGCCATCCTCCCAGTAATTTACATGTTCCACGATACTATAGTACACCCACCGGTCTATATGCATACCCACACATCTACAAGTTGTCCGCTGTAAAGATAAGCAATGCCATGCGATGCCGCACAAATAGTCCTACAAGTCCAATCGCGAACTGGAACGCGAGCAAACCCATAGCTAAGCGGTCCTCCCGCATGGGACCGAACCATACTAACCACAAGTTGATTAGTGTAAAGTTGCTCGACGAGACCACCTGCCCTTTCCCATCCGTCTCAACATCGAGCATCCGAAGCCGGTGCAGCACCTTGAGGCTCTCCGCTATCGGTCGTCGTAGTGGTTTGGTGAATTCGACGCGCGAGGGCTCCAGTAAACCTGTCCGTGCGTTGAAGTGCGGAAGCCGATGTCGGGGACATGGTACGATGTGGAACAGCTGGGGTGCCGAGTAGACAAAGTTGAACGCTTGCGGTAGGAGTAGCAACATGAGCGTTTTGCTGAAGTGACCGAGGATGGCCACTACGGCGAAGACCATGCCTGCAAAGTAACAGTAAGTGTCGCCCACAAACACCTTTGCTGGATACCAGTTGTGCATCAGTAAGGCCATCGAGACACCGATAAACGGTAGTAGCAGATACAGCGAAAACAGATGCGAATCCGTCGCTGGATGTGGGTACGTCGTAAATGGTGAGAGATACAGCATATCATTGCCGACAATCAGGACTGCAATGACTATAGACTGGGCCACCTCGATGCCGTTGATGCCCGCCAAGATGTTAATGCTATTCGAGGAGAAGATGGACATCAGCGCCATGTAGACGTAGTAAAGCCAGCCTGAGCGTATGTTAATGGGCAATTCAGAAACGGCTATCGATGCAAGTACATACCCAGGTCAAAGAGCTCGCCAAGGTAAGGCCTGAGTGGTAGTGGGACGACCATCTGCGTCACACCAAAGTCGACAAAGTAGACCACGAGCATGGGAATTACTGCAAAGGCTGGGATGAGCACCTTGTGTCGCCATCTTATGTCGAACAGGTCGTCACCAATACCGAGCAGTACGATCGACTGGAGAGAAAGTATGGCCGACAGATAGGACGCAAGCTTGTTGTGAGGAAACCTGTGTAGTAGCCTCCCGGTCTCGATCAGCTCCAGTTCCTTGATCGTGTCCCGATTACCGCCGCCTGATGTTGCGACTACAATGTCTTTGTAGAACGGCCATGGTACGAAGAAGATCAAGATGAAAAGGTACACCATAGCACACACCGCGCCCATCATCTCTGGGCTATCGTCATTAGTCGATTATCATCATATGCAGTACTTGACACTCACATTTCAATCTGCTTCAGCTTACATAGATCCTTCCCTTTGAAGCCACGCTTCGCAAAGGCATCTCCAAGCCATCGTATCAAAGCATAACAGAATGCAAAGGCCAGACCACTGAGCGCTATCGACGCAACAAGCGGCTCACCGTCACCGTGAAGCGTGTTGGCCAGCACACCGACACATGCGAGCGATAGGGAGAGCAGTGAAAGTGATTCTGTTGATGATAGCGCGCTCGCCATGGTGACAGTGATAGTGTCTGATGTCGAGGTGACGGCGGATCTTGGCACGTGGACGCCTGTAGCTGTTGACTCCGCGCGGCCGTTTGCTGTCGCGACGATATCAACAACGGTTGCGCAACCTCCCCACAGCAACACCGTCACGACCTGCCGTTTTGCCGAATCGCCACCTCTTTGTCTGAACCCGGAGCGTGACTCTGCGTGAATCGTTCGAAGTGGACTTGAGACTGACAGATAAAGATTGTGAACAGATCCACGACTCCAGCAACGAAACCAACAAGCTCGCCGAGTGAGCGAGAGACGAACAGAGCAGCACAATCTGCACGAGGTCGTGGTTGCGGTGTTTGGTGAGTAGAGATTCTGGCAAGGTGTTGTTTCGGCTTCTTCCTGCTCTGCTAACCCGAAACGATAGACCCACGAACATTGGCATCAACATGGCGGACCACAACCAAGCCAGCCGCTCGGCCAAGGCTGATGAGCTCCTGGACGGTCTGAATGCGGTGAGCAGTCATCTCGCGTCGCGAAGTTTCCTCCAGCACTTGACAGCGTCGCGTCTGCCCTCTGCTGCAGTCAGCGATTCGTCCTCGCTGGGCCCCACCAAGGAGGAAGCACGGTCGCCTGCACGGAGACCGCATCTCAATATCGCCGCCGCTTTCGAAGACGAGATCGAGCACGTGGATCTAATCGCTCCCCTGATTCAGGAGCCTTGCGCCGACGGCAGCACCGGCAGCGTCGAGCAGCGCGTCATCGACCAACTAGAGGTGGCCTTTGTGTGTGCGCATCGCGCCTACGCTGAGATGGCTGCAGAGCGAAGCTTCCAGACCTTCTCGCATGGCCACCAGGACCTCGTACTCGCTGTCGACTTCAACTACTTCGGCACGCGCATGGTCACGGCAAGCTCAGATCACCGCGTCAAGGTCTGGGACAAGAAGGACGATTCGTGGACCTTGGTCGAGAGCTGGAAAGCTCACGATGCCGAGATTGTCGATGTAAGTTATCTAATCTTCAGCCGCAAATCTTCTTTCGGTCACCTGCATGCCTTTTTGCCACCTTTGTGACCCGTCGCTAACTTCATGTACAGGTCAAGTGGAACGGCCCCTTCATGGGCGAGGTTGTCGGTAGTATTGGTGAAGATGGTCGCTGCAAGATCTGGCAAGAGGACGTCACCGAGGTGGCCATGTCTGGCAACCGCTTCAAGCTGGTCTACGTACTCCCTTCATTGACCAACGCGCCGTTCATGTCTTTGGACTTCAAGAACATCATGCAGGAGACCTGGCTCGCGCTCATCACCCGCGACGGCTATCTCACTGTGTACGAGCCCCAGGATCAGAACAATCTCCACGAATGGACTATCCTGGCAGAGCGCTGGGTCTCCGAGAACAACCCTCCCGAGCGCCAAGAGGAGGTAGGCTTCAAGGTCGTCTTTCACAAGGAGAAGCTACCCTGTTGGACCGCCATCACCGCTGGCCTTGACCGCAAGTCGCTATCCCTCGCTGTTGCTGCTATGAAAGATGTCCTTGTCTTCCGCACCGACAAGGCCAAGCGCTTCTTCCAAGTTGCGAAGCTAGAGGGTGCTCGTCAGATCATTCGAGACCTAGCCTGGGCGAATGGTTCTATGCGAGGTTACGACATCTTGGCCACAGCTAGCAAAGACGGCGCTATTCGCATCTATGAGCTTCGTACGCAGACCGAGGATAGGAACACTGCATCTGGAGAAGCATCGTCTTCCGCTCCGCTTTCAGTCTCTCCTCGAGGCCATCGACAGAACGCCCCATCTGGTATCGGAGCTGGACTGGCAGGAGCTTCCAAGGCCCCCGACACTTCCATTGAGAACGAGCAGTATCCTGGTCGCATCAAGCAGAAGGTAGAGATGACCGATGAGCTTACCAATCATCACGGAGCGGTTTGGCGTGTCGCGTTCTCGCAGATGGGTAAGTCACACCGGAAGAACATGCACAGTCACAACTAACAATTATTACAGGTGATCTTCTAGTCACTACTGGAGATGACGCTAGCATTCGTACCTGGAAGAGGGCTGCTGATGGCCACTGGCAGGAATATGCCCAGATTGAGACCGCTCAAGATAACTAACGAGTCAAACGTTTCCTGCATTGTCAGACTCGACATGTTAGGGCTCGACATGGTCTTCTGGATGAGACATCTACGGCGTTGGTGGTAGGCGGATCGGCGAAGGTCTGTTAGCATGCCAAAACGCATTGCATAACGGAGCAATTATGGGATGAGGGAGGGAGATTTTGCATATGGAATTTTCGGCGTTTAGGCATAAGGATAACACCACACGACATACGACGCATGGCTATTACGCCGCGTCCAGGTCATTTCACGTTTAGATACCCACGGCTATCCATCACCGATTCATCAGCCATGTCATGGTGGGACTTTTCATTTCAGTCATCGTTGGAATAAAAAGAAGAATAGCAGCTATGCTTACACTAATATCATGCACCCACGTCCGCCGTTGTCAATGCTGTACCACACCAGTCGAAGCTGCTGTCTTTACTCACGACAGCCTCAGTCTAAGTCGCCGCTGCTGTCTTTACTTACATCGGCCGCAGTCCAAGCCTCCGCCGCCTGCTTCTTCATCAGCTGCCGCAGCAACCGACCCGGTTGAAGCTGCTATCTATGGTTACAGCGCCCAAACAATGAAGAACTATATGGATGGGATGTCTATAATGCTGGAGCAGAGCCACCCATGGTCATCGACGATGCTGTTGCTGAAGACCCAGAAGCTGCCAGAGCGGAACGGGAGTTATGGCTTTACCTGCCCTTTACAGATCAAGAATTAACGGATACCACGCTGTCTAGCGAGGAGGTCGTAAGGATGGTAGAACGCGGCTATCCCGCTCTTGCAACCAGTGCCATGGCAGATTTCTACCAGTCAGCTCGTGAGCACCTGTCTACATCGCCGCCGCTCACCATCTCAGTGCGCGAGGAGTATCCGACGACATGGCCAACTACAAACACAGCAATGGATGGCTACTGGGGCCAAGCTACCGATGCGGAGAAAGCTCTTCACCCTCCTGACCACCAGGTTGACTCTACAGACGACTTTGCATGGCTTGATATGTCAGAGAGGTTGTTAGTCAAACCCTGTGGGAGCCCCAACGACTCTCTCATGGTGTTGTCCTCATATCCGACTGCTGACGTCAACTCAACTGTGCACTTGGCTTATGGGACCATCGACGATATGTCTAACCCTTCCATGTGGCTTTTGTACTCAAAGATGGGTTTCTACGCCGCTGATATTAGGGAGCATTCGATGTTTCATGTGGACGTTTTTCCCCGGCGGTTGAATCGCAAGACCGTGCCTGAGGGTGACAGCTCCCTTAGTCTCCTCCGCCAGCTTCCTGCCGATCTTCGAGAATACTGGGCCACTGCCGCCCAGGCATTCATCCGCATATCTGAGTCAAGAATCCTCTTGGTCGTCGGTAATGTTAATACAGGACGAGGACCAATTCGGAAATCAAAATAGACACTAGAATGGAGAACAGGAAAAGCATAGGCAAACACGCAAGAAGCACCATGTTACCAAGAAACGCAGGTTAGCCAAAATGCGAGGGGGATGATTCACAAGAGGAGCATAACTCGCAGGAGGAGGGTGACTCGCAGAAGGACCGCCGCAAGAGACCTAGGAAGCAGCGTCTTGTTAGAAACCACCAGCCTCTTAAGGTCCAGACGGCTGCCCAGAAGACATTATCGGGGGAGCAGGACGAACTCGACGTGAATGCTTTCCACCAATCAGACTTCGAAGACGAGACCGATCCGCAGACCATCGGCGCTGAGCGACTTGCATGGTCATCTGTTCACGTCCCCTTATCCGACGATGCCTTGTTTGACATCACCCTGGCTGGCGACGATGTTGTGCGCATGTTCGAAACCGCCTTCCCTGTACTCTCAATATCCAACCAAAGAATAAGAATCTTTTGGGACTCGGTAAGTCCTGTCTGTACGAAATGCATGTGAAGCATATACTGACTTTGTACTTTTGCAGGTCAACCAGCACCTCCAGAGCTCACCGCCGTTCCGCATACCTGTTCGAGAGATCAATCCGCATACCTGTTCGAGAGATCAATCCACATACCTGGCCCTTGACAGATCCTGTTGTTGACGGGTTATCGGGAGATGCAGCCGCCGCAGAAGTAAGTTCTGCTTGTACGAAGTGCATGTGAGACATGTACTAACTTCGTACCTCTACCTCTCTAGGTAGCGCTCGACATCCCAATTATACCACACTGGCTCGATATGGACCCAAGCCTTCTGTGCAAGCCGGTTGGGAGTCTGGACGACACACTGATGATTGTGTCAAGTTACCCCACGGCAGATCCACGCTCTACCGTGCACCTTCGGTACAGAACGGTTGATGACCTCTCCAACGCATCTATGTGGACATTCTACAGTAAGCTCGGCTACCATGTAGCCACTATACGAGACCACGGGCTACTTCACGTCGATGTGTGCCTAAGGCGCATTGATAGGAAGCTAGTCCCTGGGGGGACAGCTCCATGTCCCTTCTTCGCCAACTGCCAGCCGACGTCCGCGAGTTCTGGGACTTTGCTGCCTACGTCTTTATTCGTCTGTCGAACTCCAAAGTTGCCCTGATTGTCGGGAACGTGGCAATCCGTTCGTACACTTTGTATCTCAAGTCGATGGCCATCCCGCATACTACTGTCTGGGCGTTCGGGGAAAGGCGGTACGCTTCTGGAATGCCACTAGCCTGGCTAGAGACATCGGCCAACGGTCGTGTCATCCATCGCATCAGTTTCGCCATCAACCATCCAGAAGCCTTCAACCGGAATCGTGGGTCGATAGTTACTGACATACAACGGAGGTACGCTTTCAGGGAGAGAATCATCGATTTTTGCCAAGCTAAGCTGTTCGGACACATTCATCTGCCCGGCCTTTTGTCGACTACTTCCTACGTCTTTCAGTTATCAACCGGCAGCATACTTCCAGTGAAAGCTCTCTTCGAACACAAGAAAGGGAACGACACGATTAAGGACCATTTCAGCCGGCCAACCCTCGACACTGGCTCCTTGGATAAAACCATGGAGAGGATTACTGGCCTCAGTGTCGAACAGCAGTTGGCTATCAAGGCCATCCGGAAATCAGTGAACGTAAAGCCGGCTGATGCGCTAAGCTATTGGAATCGCGCCGATATCAAGCTTAAGTATGCCGGATACATTGTGACCTACGTTCTGTTGACCACTACGTGGCGGAACCAAAAGGCGTCAACGGTGTCGAGGACCAGAGCGACTGCTGACCAGCAACCACCGGAGATACAGGAGAAAAGAAGGCTTCGGCACAACGCTCGGCAGGTCTCGCGTGCGTCCTAACGCAAAAAGCGGTATTGACTATATTGCTAAGGCACCTCATACCCGAAAAAAAAAAGCTGAACAGATCTGCGGGCTACATTAAGACCAAAGTCTGCAAAGTAGGTGACCTAGCGGCAACGTAGGTTCTAGGGTGTTTATTTTTTATTAGGTTAACGTGAAGGGAGAAGGAAGAGTATACTTATCCAGACCGAGGAGGGGAATTGTATGATAGGGTTGTGGTATGGTCGGTGGACTCGAGGTACCATCTGGGTCTAGATCTTTCAGATGCATCTGGGCTAGGGGACAGAAGTAGTGGGGTAGAAAGCCGTTGCGTAATGCTAGGAACGTTGTAGGATTAGCGTATACAGATCGTTGGAATCGAAGACGTGGCCTTTCTGACAGCGGATCCGACTCCACAACTCGACTTGAAACTAATGCGATGCCTTCACGATAAACAGAGAAGTATCATTGAGCTGCTGAGTAGGCAAAAGAAGTGCTGAGGATATGTTACATTTTTGGAAGAACTTTTCCATCCAATCAGGCTTCCTGGCGCAATGGTAGCGCGTCAGATTCCAGTATCACCTGGAGCTTCCTGAAGGTTATGTGTTCAAATCACATGGAGGTCATGTTTTTGAGTCTCCTGGGTGCTTGGGACAGTGTATGTTTTTTGCCGTTGGGTGGGAGGGGATGCGTTGATGCCCTGGTGCGTTGTGGTGACCGATTGCGCCAAGGAGGGGTGACTCCACTAAGAACCGAGGATCTGGACCCAAGTAGACCATGACTCTTCTGAAATTGGCGTGCATTTGTTTGAACTGCTTGAATTAACCGAAAGCTCCGAAGACAACCGCTTTACCAGATGAATTATCTTCCTGCAACATGGACCTTTCGAGCATTAAGAGGAGATGCGACGTTCTTATGAGGAGCTCTACCGGACATTAGCAAGCGTTGCAACACCAAGGAGGATGCATAGACTTACCGTCGTACTCAATTTCATATGTAACTGGCATATCCTCATCTGTGCTGATGAGGATCGGAGCGTCCCTCCGAAGCTTCCGTTCCCTTACATTGAAGCGTATACCGCTGTCCTTCCTCGGACTGACCCAGAGGATGCGCGGGTCGTCCAAGTCCGCTTTCTCTTCCTCTACCTCTCTTACGATCTCTTTGCCCTTACCTACCTCCTCAACAACCTCGATTGGTACCTCCGTATTCGCCGTCAAGCCCTTCGCCGCAATGTCTCGCAGCCAATCTCTCCACACTCGGAGTACACCTTCCTCAATGTCAACAAAGTTGGTGAAGAGATTGTGAGAACCGATCTTGACAAGATTCGTCTGCGCAACAAGCTGCGTGAACAATTCATGCGCCTCCAATCCAAGTGTCTGTCTCACGGTCTCGCCTTCGTATCTCTCCTGTACTGCCCCCGGAAAGGTACGACTGCCAGGTACGTCTCCAGGTCGGCGCTTCACTCTCCTGCCATCCGCTTCCAAATCGCGCCTATGGGGCTTGAAGCGCGAGTACATGTTGTTGTATTCGGCCAGTCTGCCAACCTCCTTTGTAGCAGAGTTGTAATCATCGTAACTCTTCAAGCCATCGGTGCATCGGTATGTACAGAAGTACGGGGGCTCGGTGAGCTTCGCAGAGGGGTGGAAACATTCGAGAAGCACCGAGTGCGAATGTAGCTCGGCAGCTGCAGTGAGCCGATTATGGAGGATACGGAGGATGAGCGTGTATATGCGATGCGATATCGTGGTCAATTGTAGGAGTTCGGGCGTTGGTATGGGCGTAAGGAGGTGGAGAAGTAACTGCAATGGTTAGCAAGTTGGGCGCGACACGGATGTGACAGGAAAGCGTGCCTCATTGGGGAGCCTGTAGAGATAGCATTCACCCATGATGTCAGATGCGATTGTATGTATATCAGGTTGCAACGTAGAATGTCAAACCTCGTGGGGCACGAGTCTACACACATGGGCGAAGGGAGCAATACCACGACTCGGAGATAAGATATCGTCATCGCGGTGCTAGGCTCACTTTGGCGGGGCCGAGGCTTGTCCGGATGAAGTTAGAGCATCATCAGAGACGCGCTTTCCCATTCAAGCCTCAGCACTCACTTTCTCAACTCACCTCGCAAACCTCAACTTCACCTGATCGTCGACTAATATCTAGGTAATAGAGTGAGTGTGGCTCTCTCTTTACCCACGATGCAAGGCTTTGTCGCTCGTCAGAGAACCGGCAGTCCTGCCGCTGGTCAGCCTCAAAGCAAGCCCGACCGCCAAGCCAATGCAGCCAACGCGAGGGTATCAATAAGAAACGGACATCCCGTTCAGCAACCTCAAGCGACTTCTGGCATTCCGGCGCGCGGACTCAACATTACCCAAAACAGCTCCGCCGTCTTACAGCCGCCCCTCCAAAATCGACAATCAGGTCCGGGTCCAAGTCAGAAGCGTGATCTCTACGACACTGATGCAGAGAGTCTTGACACTACTGTGAACCCATCTGTCGTACAGGTCGAAGATAGTCAACAGAAAGAGCAGCACTACCAACAGCAAGATCATGTCGTCAATCTTGGTGGCACTTCGGAGATGGAGGGAGAAGACGATGACAACGGAGACGAGCTAGAGGATATGGAAGACGGATCTGAAGATTATGACGACGAAATGGTGCAAATGAACCAAGAATTCATTCATGCGAGCGGAGTAGCACATCTTACTTACGATGAGCAAGTCGCCTTTTTGCATCAGGCAGGGCGCGGTGGACTCCCAACAGTCCGAGGCGACTCGTATCCCCCGACTACCAATGGTGAGCCATCCGAGTGGGAAGGCGGGCCGGAAGCACTCTCCAACTACCAAAACGAGTTTGTTCCCAGTTCCCCTCCGCCTCAACGTCAGAACATAAACAAGCAAGCTGCACGCATGCCAGCGTCCCATGTCCCGCAACAACAGCAACGGCGAAACATGCCAATTGCCAGCCAGGATACGCAGCAGGCATCGGGTTTGTTTCAGCATAGTGCGCAGCTCCGCGAGCAGTCTCGCACTGCCGCGCCTTCCCGGCAGGTTGGAGGTCAAAATGTTCAGCATCACGCCCTCGCCCTTCCCACCAGTCAACACCAAGCCTATAATCCGGACAAGCATAATAGCACTGCCAACCTGCCGATGCATTCGGGTCCTCATCCTAGTACCCAGGTACAGCCCAGCAAATCTCAGCAACACCTTGTTCGACAGTCTTCTGGCCCCAGGACGCAGCCCCCACCCAGGAACAATGCCATGCCCAGTGAGCCTCATGCGCCTCAAAAGCGCCAGCCTCTAGTACCGGCTATACATAAGCCCGTCGCGCAGCAGCAATCGGTCGAACAAGCGCCGATCGAGGAGCCTGAGGTTGTCTCCCATGAAGACTACGACCACACGACGCTGTTCGGGATGAGTTACGAGCAGCTTAGGAACGAAAGCTTCGATACTGATCCCCGTGCCCGGCCGTCTGTGCTCTCAAAGGAGGATCTTCAGAAGCCTCTGGTCGAGCGTCTAGAGTTAGTACAGCAAAACCCAGATGCCGTTCAGCAATCCGAGTTCTTCCAATCACTGCCCACAACCGAATGGGAGGATGCTGGCGACTGGTTCCTCGATCGATTCCAAGACATCATTCGTCGCACAAAGGAGGCAAGGCAAAAGAAACGCAAGCTAGCGCAGGAGTTTGAGGCAGAAGTTGAGAAGCGACACGAGCACGTTTCAAAGCGGCAGCATCAAGTTCAGCAGGCGTTGGAGAAGATGAAGTCGCAGGGTGAGGGTCTAGTGCCTAGGAGCCCAAGATCCAGGAAAGGATAGGAGCGAAGCTTCTGAGCTCTGCTCTCTTGTTTCGTACCATCTGATGTTTACACGGCGCAGCGCAATGATGGCTGCCATGACAGGATGACTGTGTCCCGGCGCAATATCACTGCTCGATGTCGTTACGCGTATATTATACCCGTATGTCGATTTACCTACTATTCCAAAACATAAGCGTGCGCCATACCTTCTCTCGCGGGGTGCATTTTATCTTACTAGAACATCATCCTAATGCGCTAGAGCTTAATTATGTACTACTACTCTTAACTAGCCTTACCTACTATCCTCTTGTGTACAGTTTGTCTATTAAAAGCTAAGCAACTTACAGTACTGTTCTATTTAGAGAAGGAATTAAACAGATAAGTTGCAGTCTATATTAATCTTAAAACTAAAGTCCACAAAGTCTTTAGGCAATGTAGACTCCTTAGTGGTTTGTATCTCTCAGTCTCCGTAGATGTATGTTCAATCTTTCTCTTTGAACGAGGTCGTGCTCTTCAACATGTATTCACTCTCATCACAAAGCATGAGCAATCGCGACTGTAGCGGAGTAGAGTAGAGAGGAGTTCCACAACAACGAGGAGCAGTTTTCTAGATGAGATGCACTATCGATAAGATCGTTGTCATCTCCCGACAAGCGCATCTTTCATCTCAGGATACTCTCTCCATAGATTCACAAGCGGCAAGAATAGATTCTTCTGCACCTCTTTTCCTTCTTGTTCAGCTTTCGCCTGTTCTCCAACCCATTTCCACATTTGGCTCCACGGAACCCAACTCCACGCAGCACATTTATGCGGTTCCATCGGCTGTCAAACCCATCAGTACTGCATCTCCTTTCCCCGTCAACTCCAGCATGAAGAGAGACTTACCATGGGTGTCTTGTTTTCACCAACAATGGTGCAAGTAACGAAAATGGTCACATAGTGCTTTCCCTCTCCGAAAACATCGTTGGTAGCAGTCAGAAACTTGATGTTGCCCACCTCAAGCCCAGTCTCCTCCAGAACCTCTCTTGCAGCCGTTTCAGCAAACGACTCGCCGTACTCGAGATGACCTCCGGGACATTGAAGGGTTCCTGCGCCGTGCGAGCCTGCACGCTCGCCCATGACGATGTTGCCCGCATTGTCATGGATGACAACGCCGACGCCGATCTTGGGACGTTGAGCTTCTGTCATATCTGAAGAAGTCGATGGGGTTCTCCGCTTCGTAGGCAGGGTGGAAGTTTAGTCACTGAAGTCGTGACTTGTTATGCTGGCCGAGGCTGCAGGCATGACTCTTCCCGATGCATAGCGGCTACTGTGTGCTCTAGCGCCTAAAGTAGTCTAGTCGATGTGTCGCCCAAAAGCCCTGCAGGTCTGCTATCTCCATCTCCATCTGCATCGTGCTCAGCACACTAGGACGTCGCGAATGAGTCAAGTAGATGGGAAAGAGTTACTGCGCTTTGAAGGCGGAGTCGGCACTCGCGGAAGGTGTAAATCAGGCCTCCAGATCCACCATCTGCAAAGTTCGCCCTATTCGGAACATGACGGAAGCTTGGCACGTCAGCGTTGACTTCATCGTCAGGATGTGTTGACAAATGTATAATCGGGATTTAGTGGCATAGTATGTTCTATCTCCACAAGGCGTCTGTTCTCCTGTCGCTTTTTCTTTCTCTCTGCTGGTAATTGCTACAACCAATCGCTCGTTTCGACGACTTCTCCAGCATCACAACACACCCAATCTTGCCACCGGCGATATCGCACAGCACACATTCCCATCAGAATGCCGTTCGAAATAGCCCGAGAGTGTTCGTCGTATCATCTGATACCCCAATCAGTCGATGTTGCCCTGAATCCACCCGAATCCTACTTCTTCGTAACCGACTTCCTGATCATAGCCTGCGGTATACTCTATACGCTCTGCTACATCTTCTACACCATCCGAACCTACTCGGACCGTTACCTAGCTGGTACTGTACAGTTTCTTTCCGCGACCATGGCGTACGAGATATACTACGCGTATATTTGCACCACCACTACATTCCAGAGAGCTTGCTTCTTTGCGTGGTTCTTGTTCGATATTACATTCGTCACTGTAGCGCTCAAGTATGCGTACAAGCCTGAGGAGAGGAGGAGAACGATCATGAAGCTGTTGTGGCAGGTGCCGGCTTGGATGGCCTTTTTGTGGTGGGTTGGGACGGTGTGGCCGGATGAGAGGGAGCAAAAGACGGCGTTCTTCACGGGGTTGTATCTGGAATTGCCGATTGGTTGGGGACAGATTTTGTATTTGGTTCAGCGACAGGATACCAAAGGGCAGAGTCTGGAGATTTGGTACGTTGATCTTTTTCCCATTTGCATCATGGCGTATCGCAGTTCCACCTCATTCAAGGGACGGATTGAAGAGACTGGAGCCTACGTTGTCGCCAGATATTCCGATCTGCTGGAAATTATCCCAGTGTAGTCTGCAGACCTGTTTAGCGTTTTACTTGCCTAAATCATCTCCAGGAACCGAGCGCTGACAAGTCTAGGATTACGAGATATCTTGGGTGCATTACGGCGTTTCTGGTGTTCATATGGAGATATGTCAACGTACCGGAAAACTGGTCTTACGTCGGAAACTGGTGGAGTATTGGTGGCATGATCGTCACGCTGCTGCCAGAGACAGTGTATCCGTTCTTCTACGTTTGGGCGCATCGGAAAGAGAGGGAAAACACAAGAAGGAAGAATGCTTGATGCTGAAGGACGGAACCTGTCGATAAGAGAGGGGATTGCGAAGATACAACACTTGTACCTGTACGGGAATCTGTGTGTCAACCCTGTCCAAATGTGCCGTGCTACATGGTTGTCCCCGCCCGTCCAATATTCGTGCATTCCCCTCCAGTATCGTTGTCCGCGTCTATGGATCATATTTTCCTGTTGCATCAGCTGATGCCAGGCGCATAACAAGCCGGGAATTCGGCATTCTCATCAGGCTGTGGACTGATGCTGTGACAGTGCGCGAAACCCAAGACGGCCGATCGGCTCACAAGAATTTGCAGCCACGCGTACAGTCGTTACGGAGGTTATGCGACGACGACGACGGATGTCAAGACAACTGGAAGTAGGATGACGCGAGCTGCTGGGTTCTTTTCCTTGAGCGCAGCGACAACTGGAAGTCGGTAGACCAGTGGGCGGGCGATGCAGCAATCTATTGCTGAAATCAAGATCATCGGCAGGCATGCTGGTAGGATTGGACAAGCTTCCCAGCCGCGCGATCTAGGCCGCACATGGCGTCTTTGGATGGAGCCCAGCCACTACACTGAGCGCACGAGTGTCTGTGCCCCCAGCCATGACGCTCATTATCTGGTTCGCACTAGCCGCATTGCCGATCTTCAGCCACACGATTGGTCTCGTTCGCTCTGTCGCAAAAGCGAGTCCCTAGTAACGCCGCGAAGCACCATCCGCTCTAGCTTGCCCAAACTTCTGTTTACAGCGTCGTCCTCTCCTTTCCCCTCACCGTCGCATTCTTCGTGTGCCGACAGAGCTCTCATCAATCGACACAATGGCGCAACACGGTGAAGCTTCCGACTACTACACGGGCGCCGCACCACCCCAGCAACCGCAGGGCGCATACTACCAGGGTCAGCCATACGGACAGCAACCTCCCCAGTATGGCCAGGACTATGCGCCGCCGCCCCAGGGACCGCCGCCGATGCAGCAGCAGAACGGCTACCAGCAAGACAACAAACAGAGCTTCGAACAGGCGTTTAAACTTGACAAGCCCAAGTACAACGATTGGTGGGCGGGACTACTCTTCATCGCTGTCTTCCTAGGCTATGTCGCAGTCAGTGTGATTTCAATTCGGGGATATTGTAAGTACTCAATTCGCTCAGCACGGAATGCGCTTGGAATGAAGACTAACGCGCGACGCAGCGCGTACCAATAGCGGAGGCATCTACGGCGGCGACACCAATAACTTCGCTCTCAACTCGAACACCATCATCCTCTTCGCATTCGTCCTCGGTTTAGCTACCGTCTTCAGCTATGCATACATGTGGGCTGCGCGCAAGTTCACCAAGCAGTTCATCTGGATCACCGGTATACTCAACATCATCTTCGGTTTTGTTACGGCAATCTATATGTTGTCTAGGAGGTACTGGTCTGGAGGCATCGTCTTCCTGCTGTTTAGCGTCTTCTACGTTTTCTGCTTCATCAGCTGGATTCCCAGGATCCCCTTCAGCGTGCTCATGCTGCAGACTGCCATCGACGTGTCGAAGAAGTACGGACACACCTACATCGTATCGCTGGTCGGAGGACTGCTCGCAGCTGCACTGGGCGCATGGTACTCCGTCACACTGGTCTCCATCTACGTTCAGTATACACCCAATGGTGCCAATTCGAACTGCAGAAACGGTGTCGGCGACTGCGGAAGTGGCAAGGTAATTGGCTTGCTGGTTTTCGTTACCTTCGCCATGTACTGGATCTCCGAATGGCTGAAGAACACTATTCACACTACCATCTCCGGTGTATACGGTTCCTGGTATTTTAACCCGAACTCCATGCCAAAGGGCGCGACCCGCGGCGCTTTCAAGCGGTCCGTGACCTACAGCTTCGGCAGTATCAGTCTTGGAAGTTTGCTCGTAGCTATCATCCAGACTCTGCGTCAGCTCTGCTCGGCCGCTCAGCGCAATGCTGCCGGTGATGGCAACATGGTGGGGGCGGTTCTGTTCTGCGTCCTGGGCTGTCTCATTGGCATCCTCAACTGGGCTGTCGAGTTCTTGAACAGATACGCATTCAGCTACATCGCGCTTTACGGAAAGAGCTACGTGGCTGCAGCGAAGGATACCTGGAAGTAAGTTCTTCTGTCGCTCAACACCCAGTAACATCGAGACTAACTATGATAGGATGATCAAGGATCGCGGTGTCGATGCGCTTGTCAACGAGTGCTTGATCGGACCTGTGCTTTCCATGGGAGCTACCTTCATCGCATATGCCTGCGCGCTCCTAGCCTACCTTTACCTTATCTTCACATCGCCCGAATACAACTCAGACGGCGCCTACACTCCGGTTGTGGTAG
The DNA here is from genome assembly GCF_023758085.1 of Alternaria hordeiaustralica. Classification (NCBI taxonomy): domain Eukaryota; kingdom Fungi; phylum Ascomycota; class Dothideomycetes; order Pleosporales; family Pleosporaceae; genus Alternaria; species Alternaria hordeiaustralica. The sequence continues at coordinate 1,527,172 of NW_026056773.1, read as the reverse complement.
CCTTCTCTTTCCTGATTGGTCTCCAGATTTGTAAGTTGTCAGCAATATTGGCAAAGCTCATACTAATCCCTCTCAGGCAACATCTTCACCACGCCGTTGAGCAGTGGTATCGATACCATCTTTGTCGCAATGGCCTGGGACCCCGAGGTTCTTATGCGCGAGCACCCAGACCTCTACCACCGCATGATAGCCGTGTACCCGCACGTGCAACAGGCGATTCATGCATAAATTGGGGCTGCGGACCTTCTAAACACTTCGTCGGACTATTTGGAAATCCCATAAAATCTTTATAATCACGAGATACCCACTTCAAATCGATCGCGATGGTATTGCGACACAATTTTCTGCCCATGGCGGGGCGCCCTGACAGCAACGGAGATGGATGGGCTTGGCGCAAACTAAAAACGGGAGACCGAACCGGCGTCTCCACAAGGCCACTGTCGGCGCTACGACTTATGACGTCTACAGCCCCATCCACATCGTGGAATGCGCGATCCAGGCGAAGCACAATGTTGGGCGTTGCAAGCTATGGAGCGGCCTCCACGGCCGGGAAAGTTCCGCCCCGTGAGGCCATCACACAGTAAGACGTTGGGCATCACCTACGAGTGAGATATTAATATATTCTGTTCAACTTCATCTTGGTGGGTTGCCTGCCATATTGCAAGCGACACGTCAAACACCCGCGTCTGCGGTATTGCTTTTGCACTGTCTCGCAGTTCGTGCCTACCTCCATTCGCTCCTAGCGGCCAATCGGGTGTCAATAATAAACGTCACCGCCCTGCGGGGTCTATCCTAAGCCACCTCACTCATCGCGCTGGGCGCCCCCAACATAAACACCACCTGTTCCCCCTCTCTCACCATAGCCTACTGCACCTCCACACTCACCTGCACACCGCCCGCTAGAGAACCTTCTGGCCAGGTAAGTCCCTCCCAATTACATACGTAACCTGTAAATCCCGCCGGTTCCCTACTACTTATACCCCACCAACGCGCCTTCCTGCTCCACCACCAACACAATAAACACTTCTCTTCCCTACCACCCCTCAACTCCCTACACCTCACTTCCAACCCGACTTCAACAAATAACACTCCCGTAGTTCAATACACACCACCCCCACTCCACACATCATGCCCTACGAGAAGAAGGCAGTCCACTTCGGTGGTGGTAACATCGGCCGTGGCTTCGTCGCCGAGTTCCTCCACAACTCTGGCTACGAGGTCGTGTTCGTCGATGTCATGGACAGCATCATCGAGTCCCTCCAAAAGACCTCCACCTACACCGTCACCGAGATTGGTGATGACGGCGAGCGCAAGTTCACCATTGACCACTACCGCGCTATCAACTCCAAGCACGAGATGGACAAGGTCGTCGAGGAGATTGCCACCGCCGACGTCGTCACCTGTGCTGTCGGCCCCAACATCCTCAAGTTCGTTGCTGAGCCCGTCGCCAAGGCCATCGAGGCCCGCAAGCTCGACTACCCCATCGCCGTCATCGCCTGCGAGAACGCCATTAACGCTACAACTACATGGAGGGGTTTCATTGAGGGCAAGTTGAGCGAGGAGACCAAGAAGAACATCGACAGCAAGGCTCGCTTCGCCAACTCGGCCATTGACCGTATCGTCCCCCAGCAGCCTCCCAACGCTGGCCTCGACGTCGTCATTGAGAAGTTCCACGAGTGGTGTGTCGAGCAGAAGCCTTTCGAGAACGGCGGCAAGAAGCCGGATGTTAAGGGCATCCACTACGTCGACGACCTCGAGCCCTACATTGAGCGTAAGCTCTTCACTGTCAACACCTCCCACGCCACTGCCGCCTACTACGGACACCAGAACAAGGTCCAATACATCCACGAGGTGCTTCAGGACAAGAAGCTTCACGACACTGTTCGTGACGCTGTCAAGGAGACTGCCCACCTGATTGTCACCAAGCACGGCGTCAAGACATCAGAACAAGACGAGTACGTCGAGGAGATCATCAAGCGTATCTCCAACCCTGTCCTCAAGGACAACGTCGAGCGTGTCGGCCGCGCTCCTCTCCGAAAGCTCTCTCGCAAGGAGCGATTCATCGGCCCCGCCGCTCAGCTGGCTGAGAAGGGTGAGAAGGTCGATGCTCTCCTCGGCGCCGTCGAGCAGGCCTACCGCTTCCAGAACGTCGAGGGCGACGAGGAGTCTGCTGAGCTTGCCAAGATTCTCAAGGAGAACTCCGCCGAGGACGTCGTCACCAAGGTCAATGGCATCGAGAAGGGACAGCCCCTCTTCGACCGCCTTGTCGCTATCGTCAAGAAGGTTCAGGAGAGTAGCTGAATCGCCGTTGGTAGACTCTGAGTAGTCGCTGCGCTTTGACGGAAGTGGAGTAGTCAGGCACTTAGAACCTACCGTGGTTTATTTACAGCAAGGAGGATGGAAAGCGCCCTGAGCGACGGCTTTATGTGGCGAAACTTTTGTGACATCGACCGGAATCAATGTCCTATGTAATGACAACGAGACATGAATCATGAATATACCCTTTCAGTTACTTCTGTTCTCTGGGCAGCCTTCAGTTCCATGCGTCTTTGCTCTTCCAACCCCCACATCAGCCTTGTCGAGGGTTTCTTATTGCATTCAAAGGGGCTGTAAGATCTCCATACTTTTGTGCCCCAACGTCGTATTATACATGTCTCGGGGCTACATGGGCGAGATTGTGCTGACTTTATTGAAAATCAGCCTTGGGAAGCTCTATCTGTTCCACTCTGCAACAATCGGCCTCCCTCCTTTCACTGAGAAACAGGAGTGTCTTTAGCGTCTCCTCCGTCATGGGGTCAGCTTTCGCCTCGGGTCTCGAGAGATTCACACCATCAACTGACCATGTTGGGCCAGTCACCATATCTTGCAGCAACTCAATATGCGCTCAGCAACAGTATCGCACATCGAAAGAATCGCTTTATCTAGGATCTTCGGGTCTCGGGTTACACGCGATCAACCGAGAACTATATGTAGTGTCGTTGCGTAATATCGCCCCCTTCGGAAACGTTCAGGTACGGGCGCGGGTAAGGCGGACAGGGATGCCCAGGGGCGGCGTTTGCGACATTCACCTCGCAAGGCAAAAATTTCCCAAGAACCTCGAGAAATTGCAAGGCCTTCCGGGCGAAGTGATTGTTCTTGTCGCTTACAACTGTGGGTACTTTCGTGGTGTTCGTTTCGAATGTATCGCCTTTACTGCGCGACTACTTCAAGGACCTCATCGCCAAAGCAGCTTTTCACATTCTTTTCCCTGTATTCTTCCTAGTCCTCAGTTCAGAAGCTTTTCTTCTTTTTCAACGCCTGAGTGCAGTTGGCCGTCTACCGCGTACGTATACATTTTCAACGTCGGACAGCAACCCCAAAAAATGGTTTGGGGACTACAATGCTAATACGAGTATCAGACCAACCTGCCTAGTGCATATTACAGCATACAAACCTTCTAGTATATCGTACTTCTTCACCCAAGATTTGCATTAGACCAACAGCTTTTCGACTACAACAACAATGTTACCAATCTCTATCTTCGCTGCTAGCAGCTTCATCGCTTTTGGAACCGCGTTCCCGCTTTACTCTCGTGTCGCAACATCTACTACTCTAGCTCCGCGAGCTGCTTACATCACTTTTGGTGGTGACGGGTCAACCGCTGCGGGATGGCCGAGGCAGAGCGAATGGAAGTCTTTCGAGGACGCCTGGTATGTTTCCATCAAGACAAGAGTATGTTATTCACTTACACATTAGTAGGGCATCCAACCAAGACGTTATCAAGGGCTCTTGCGAAAGTCACGGCTGGGGCGACAACAACAGCGACGCTGAAACTCAGGCCATCAAGGACAGTATTGAGTCAGAGTCAGCAGCTTCTGGCGTTCCCAAAGAGCTCATTCTCGCCATAATGATGCAAGAGTCCAAGGGCTGTGTTCGTGCTCCCACTACTGCGTCCGACGCGCCCAACCGTAAGTGTCTCATCCCGAACTACGTGAGATACATACACTGACTTTGTACACCAGCGGGACTTATGCAGGGCGCAGGTACTGCCTCCTGCCATACCATCTCGCCCTGCCCCACCAACGTGATCCACGACATGATCCACGAAGGTACCACCGGAGAAGGTCTAAGGTTAAGTCTGAAGAAGGCGCTGGACGCCTTCGGTGCCACCCCGGACGACAGCAAGTACTACAAAGCAGCGCGTCTCTACAACTCCGGCGATCAGGTCACAGATCCAAACTTGGGTCAAGGCGCTACCGCGTGCTACGCTTCAGACATTGCGAATCGTCTCATCGCTCCTTTCGGGGACAGTAGCTGCGACAACGGTGCTGTCGCTAGCCTGACCCAGACCGCGGGCCGCGAGACTGTCAACAACGACAACGACGACAACGATCAGGAACTTGATCTTGAACAACATCAGACCGTCGATGAACAGCCAGCGCCCAAGGAGAATGGCAATGCTCAGACTGCTGACAGTGGTGTCCTGGACACTAGCATCACCGGCACTGTGGAAGGCTGCATCAAATACTATACTCCTTCAGACGGCAGTACCTGCGAGGCCGCACCAGTCCCTTTGGCCACGTTGCGTCGACTTAACTCACAGTTGAGCGAAGATTGCTCTAACCTTTGGGCCGGATACGGTTACTGCATCGCTACCTTAGCGTTATTGCAGCCCAACTAGAGCGTGGAGACTCATGGAAGAGATTCCAATTCAACTCTGCGCTTCCCAAACGCTGCCACCTTAATCGAGGGAAACTCAGGATACTCTGGAGCCTACAATGGAGCCAAGTCTTCTAGTCTGGATATGTTTACTCTGTTGTATGCTGCAGGCCTGTTCAAATTTTCCCTTGTACCAGGTGCTGCTCTCTTCTTTTCTATACAATCACTTTTATACGCGTTTTTTGCCTTCGTTTCTGTATAATTAGACTAGTGAGCATCTAGAAAGACGAAACACTTTATGCTCTACAAGACCACTATCCCCGCGGGTGCTCAAAACCAGGTCGCACTTTGCTGCATACACGTCGCTAAAACTTGATAAGTTTGTACTTCCTGATGTGATGTATACTTCTACCTCGGTTTTTTGTTGGTATGTTGCGACAGGAATAGTAGCTACTCCTAGAGCTGTCGCGCTCCTGAGTGCCGTCTTTACATTGCTCAGTGTGTTGAGCAGTTCAACATTTCATATTCGGCTTGCGTATTTGTATCGTGCACAGGCTTTTCAAGGGTTGGATAGTGCATACAATCCTAATGAAGCCCAACCATGGCCAGTGCGGTTGCGATTGCGTTGGTTACGCTACATGACTATGTATTCAAGTTGCGCGACGGCGACGGAGTCACCCTACTGTCCAGATACAATCAACTGAGTAATATCATCAATCTCCTTGACCGTCGGCGTCAGGTTCTCAAAACCATCTTTGGTAACGAGCACGTTATCTGCAATACGTTAGCATACTTTCAACACCCTTCATTGTGTCAGCATACCTTCGATCCTCACACCACCCACACTCCAGTACTTGTCCAGCACACTCTCATCAATGTACTTCTTCTTTTCTTCGTCCTTGAGGTACGGCTCAATGATGAACTTGCAGAAGTAAACACCAGGCTCAACGGTAATGACGCTGCGTTCGGGTAGAGTTCCCCTCTTTCTTAGGTACCTGAACATGACGTCCTTGTCCGCGTAGTTGGGGTCGCCGCCAGAATCGTGGGTGTCCATTCCCAAGTAGTGTCCTAGACCGTGAGGGAAGAAAGCTACGCTGATCCTCTTGTTGAAGAGCTCCTCCGCATCGCCCTTCAAGATACCGAGTTCCAGGAGTCCCTTGATAGCGATCTTATGGGCGAGCTCGTGTACGTGGTCCCATACGACACCAGCTTTGAGCGCGTTTGTGCACTGATGTTGCATGTCGAGAACGATCTTATAGATAGCAAGGGATTCAGTTGTGAATTTGCCTTTCACGGGGAACGTGCGTGTAATGTCGGAAGCGTAGCAGTCGACCTCGCATCCTGCGTCTAACAATAAAAGGTTCTGATCCGAGATGGGAGCGGCATTGTTGACATAGTGCAGCGTCGCGGCGTGTTCGCCGGCAGCCACGATAGAATGGTAGGCTTGGTTCTTCGCGTTGCGCTCTACACACGCCTTAAGGAAGACAGCCTCAAGTTCGCATTCGTTCTGCGCTTTCGACGCAGCCTTCATGACGGCCTCGTGGGCTGCTGTTGAGATGACATTTGCTTTGCGGATGAGGGCGATCTCATAGTCTGTCTTTGTGACGCGGCAGTACTCGATGGCGGTCTTGAGCTGCTTGAGCTCCTTCTCTTTATAGGAAATAAAAGTGATGTGGTCGGATACCTGCTCCGGAATAGCGTAAACAGTTGATTGCGCGGATTCGGATTGGCTTGCCAGGTGAGAGTTGACGTCTTTGGTAGTCAGACATTCGTCAATGTCGTACTTGGCCTTGGCCTCTTCCGGGCTCATGGGCAGACCAGACCAGATAACCTCATCCGGCTCTACAGGAGGGATGAAGAGTGTGAGCTTCTCGGTGGCAATCTCGTATACAAGATACGAATCTGGCAGCTCGCAGCCGCTGAGATAGAAGAAGTACCGTCGCTGACTATATGAAAGGGTCAGCGCATGCTCACCTCGACCCAAATGATGCCTACCGGAATGGTGCCTCGCCGTCGTTGTCCTGGCAAGTACATTAGTCTGTGTTGTGACTAACATCATCATGAATGCATACTTCGTTCAACTTCTGCTTCTGCGCTTCCAGGTAGATAGTTCCGTTCTTGTCTCCACCCTTCTCGATGATCCACTCCGCGACCTTCTTTGCATGTGCCTTGGCCGGGTATTTGCCCTTTAGCACCTCTTCATAGTTTTCGGCAATCGCCATCTTGTGCACGTTGGTCCAGCTTCCGCTCTCTGCAGATAAGGTGTAAAAACAAGGTGTTGCAGTCGCTGAGTGTGTTGTTGGTGATGGCAGACGTGGTCGTAAAGTGTGTCGAAGTGAACGACTGATTTGAGGTAGCAGGGCACGCATGGGGAGCTTGAAGGAGCTTTGCTGTTTGTTAGGCGCGCTGATAGCTACAGGCCGCGAATGTGGGGTGGTGGGGTGAGCTTGCATCTGACGGGTAGCCGCGGTCTACCAGTCTCGATCATAACAGGAAGGTGCAACTATTCTGAACGTGATCATCAATTGCACGTCGCGAACCTTTGTTGGATGTACAGATATGCATGTCGCTTCGCTAATTTTCGTAGTACTACATAATCATGTCTAAATTCCCAACCCACAACAAGTCGTCTGACGCCGCAAAACACGCTCGAACCCCAAACGCCGGTCCATTATGCCGTTGTCAATCCATGCGATAGATCAATGATACCTCCAAAATCGCACGTGTCCATGCTGCAGCCAAGCTGACCAATGCGATATGGCTCCGAATACTGACCCCAAAGTCTTTCGCACGAGAGTTGGGTGTTTATGCTTTGTCGTACGGTGGAGCACAGTCGCTTTGTTTCGTCCGATGCGTTCGTTCTCGAATCGGTAATGCATGTGGTAGAGGGAAATCTAGTCCTGCCAGCGCCTCAGGAATTTGGCCATGTCGTCGGTGGCGTGAGGAGCTGCGGCAACCTAAAAGATGTCAGTAAAGCTTCTAGCGTATCTATACACCCCAAAGAACGTACCGTGTTTTCCATGCTCTTAACAGAGAAGGTTTGACTCTGCGTAAGCGTAGTCAATTGGCTCGGGATCGGCAGCCTCGACTTCGCAATCTTGACGCTGCTTGTAGGGTACAAAGGCTTTGTGTTCTTGGCGGTGATCTTGGTAGGCGGTACAGGCTGCATGGGCGCATAACGCGTCAAGCCCGTCTGCATCGCGTAGTCCACCTTGTATACGTCGTCATCAACCGGATCGGGGTCAGCAGGATTCGTCCCATCGGTCGTCGTGTCTACGGTCGGCGGCCCGGTTGTGGTATCGATGTCCTTGACGGCGGCTTTGACCGCGGGGCTCAGAATGTTCTTGCCCGTCATGCCACTGAACTGGAAGCGATCGGAGTAGGTGAGGAGCTGACCGCCAGTCTTGCCAACTGCGATCATCTTGATGAAGCTATGGCGGTCAGATCTGCCGGTCGTTGAGCTGGGTTTCAGGTTGGAACTTACTAGGCATTGACATCTTTCAGGTCTTCAGACTGAGATGTTTCGATTCTGCCCGAGGCTGTGTTGCCCGCTGTGAACGCGCCGCTTGTTGTGATGACGCCCACTGGGAACTGTTTCCCCTCATTAGCATCTTTTCGTTGCGCCTGTGCTGATGCCACTCTTCGCAACCTACCTGCTCAGTGCCATCGTTGCCTCCCACGATCACCTGCAACTCATACGTTGTCAGGTCTGCGAGCTTCGGTCCTGTGCCACCTTCTTCCCATTTTACTGTGACGGCTCCTCCAGCCGCAATCTTGTCGCCCGCTTTCGGTGATGTGAACTTGATCCCGGCACTGACGAGTGGAGAAAGAGCAGCGACGACTGCGGCAAAGGGAAGTAATATCCGCGTCATGGTGAGTATTTGTGAGGGCAACGAGTGACGGGCGGGCAGCGGTGTGGCGTGAAAGCGAGCGTCGAGCGCTGTCCGATGGTAGAGCGAGGGGCACGATGCACGCAATGTATGCGGATCTTGAATGCGATATAGGCAGACGTTGAGTGTAGGCAGGTAAAGGCGGCTGTTGGGCGGTGGCTGTTAGTGTCGGGTGAAGGATGCAGTCTGGAATCAATCAAGCAACATGCGGCGCGCCAGGGGCACGATCGTCGTTGCCGCGCACGCTAAACTGTGATTGGCAAGGATGGTCGTCTCATTGCGACGCCTCAACACCATGGAAAAAGGACGTACATGATCCAAGTCAACAATCTGCCAATTGCAGTGATTGCCATTGTTTCCATGGATACTCAACAACACTATCAGCAGCTATCTCGGCCTGCACATGACTTGCTCGGCTCGCATCTCCTCCACTTGGAGCCGGTACCTGAATCTACATTATCGGGTCTCCACATTCTACCGCCAAAAGTGGGTTTCAATGCAGCCTGTGTTTGCACGTCGAAATTTTTGAGATTCTCTCCAGTACACCTCTTGGTGTCTATAGTACAGACGCTTCTCTGGCCGTCATGCCCGTGTTTTGCTACTCAAACGCCATTGCCATGCTAGATGGGGATATCCTAAAATTCCAAACAAAACGAGATGCTTGCCCTAGTGTCGTTCCAATTCAAACAGCCTGCGCATTCCGTACTTTTGGGTTGTTCATCTTCAGGCTGAAGGATGTCGGTAATCTACAGGTCATGGTTGCAGCCTGTCCCGCCTTTTGCAGTTGAAGTGTCAGCTCCTTGAGCTTCTCTGGTGTGAAGATTTGTACGTCAAACGACAACAAGAACTCTACACATAGCTCAAGTCGGCTGAGTGCCGCCTCGTCGACACCTCCTACGGCAGCAAAGCGCTTCTGCGGCCACCTGTGATCTTCTAATGCCTTCATCGCTACGAGGGCGCAAGCCAGGATGAGCCGATGCATCGTCCGGTATGTGAGGGGAACGCTCCTATCGATAACGCATAATCGCAACATGTACGACCCAGCAGCTAGCCAGACACCCGTGGACAGCGGACAGAACCTCTGGATGCGGTTCATGTACTCCTCAACGCCGACTTTGGGCACCGTCTTGGAGAAAAACTTGCGAGCCATGTTGGCTCGTTGCACGGACTCGGGCTGCGCTCCGGCGCCAATGTCGTGTATGGTGACGGGCTCATCGTGACCCGCTTCCGGTGGAGCTAGCTCGGTCGGTTGGTGATTCTCTTTTTCGGCGGGGATAGGCGTCGCTGGTCTGGACGCTGTCCGTCGGTGGGAGCGTATGAGGTGGTTTTCCCGTCCGCCAGGCGTCCCGGGCCGCGAAAGTGGTGGTGTGGCGGGCACATCGCCAGCTGCATTGGCAATGGCAATTATTGAGCGTGCGATCAACTTCATGGCGGTTTCCCGTGACATGGTCAAAACGTCGAGATCGTCGTCGTTGGCAGGCGGTGATGGTGCGTCCTGGAGGCTGAGGTTGTTGAAGTCTGGTAGTACGCCTGCGTCGCCTGCCGGGTTGGGTGCTGAGGGGGGATTCATTGTGGTTTGGTTTTGTATGACCGGTGCAAGCACGAGTCGCCTCGGATGCACGGTCTTGTATGGAGGGGCCGAGTGACAGACTTGGATCATTTGGACGTGTGGATATGTTGCCGATGTCTACCGATATACTGTGCAGACGGAGAGCGTGTCGAGGAATAGTCGGAGAGAGTGATGTGCGATGAAGTATGTGCTTTGTCTGCCATGGATCAACAAAACTCCAGTGTAGTATAGGATGTTAGCTTACACTTGGAGGTGACGATCAGCGCGGCTAGCGTGTCGACCAGGATGGGGTTCGTATTGGTATTGGCGGTTGGCGATGGATGTGAGGGTGCTTGTGTAGCAGGAGTACGGCAGGCGGGCGTCCAGGAGATGATGAAGACGGGTAGTGCTGGTAGACGGAATTATTGAAGACACGATAATCGATAGCCTCGGGGCGTGGCGTTGGTTTGTAGGGTCAAGTGACGCTAGAAGGATTGCGTCCTGACTTGGTCAAGCTGGCTGGAACTGGTATGCAAGCGCCGTTCCGAAGCTCGCTGCCGTCTTGTACAAACGGTGGCCATGGGCAGTAGCGTAAAGTGGCTGGAAATGCGCGCGGTGAGGCCCGCCGAATGCGCTGGCGGGTCACGATGTAAAGGTACGTGGAGCGCTGAAGAGTGTGCGACTCACGATGCGAGGCCCGGGAGCGGGTCTCGTGAGAGCAGAAAAAGGCTAGACTGCTGGCCCACCGGGCCGTGCTGTACAGGCAGAAGACGCGCAGCTATCACCAAGCAGCCTGTCTCTCTACACGCGACGAGAGGGAGCAGGAGAGACGGTGGAGCCAGGCAGGCGTGATTGGCGGTTAATTGGCTGTTAAGTAAGAAGCAGCGGGATGAGCGCATGCATGGGCTGGAGCAGTTCCGGAGAGGGTTCCGTATGAGGTGCTGCAGCTGGGAGATATTGGCCAGGCGACTGCGGGGCAGATGCGAGGCGCTGCAGGGTCTGTCCAGCCTGGGACGCAGCGCAGAAGCCCTCGAGACACCTATTCGACTGTCATGTGAGAGCCTTTGCCGAGATGAACTGGACGCTCGGAGAAATCAATCTTAGAATCCTAGAAGTGTCTGGCCAGACTCGGGTCCACACTCATGCCAGCTGGGCCGCGGCTGCTGGTATATATCCACCTCCCTGTTGTGCTTTGCCTCCACCACTTTGGGACTTCACTTCTGCCATCGTGACCATGTCTCACACTTCTGGGGCTACAGAATATCCGCTCCCAATGCGCGTCTAGCGCGTGCCCGCTGCATGAGAGTCGCGGGCAATGGTAGCACGCAGCTGCACACCCTCCTGACCGATTGTACATCAAGCAGCACTACGCATGCATCGCGGGCCCGGGTCGCTGTGTCACAAACTCTACGATCGCACATTGCAGCCAATCGATCCACCGCATATCGTAGACTCACTCACGGCGATGCACCTCCACGTGTTCGCGCAGACCAGACCGGCCCTCGTACCCTCGGGTGGCGTCTTCGACTCGTCGACAGCCGGTCCGCAATTTCGCGACCCGATGGGTGACAGATGTCAGAGGGCTATTGTCCGCAGTCATCGCCAATGGTTCACGGATCGACGACATGCTATAAATTACCGGGCTATGGGAGCGTCGAGCTCTGGAAGGCCCCGATTCAGCTTTCCGTGAGCGTTAGCGTGGATATCACCTTAGCCCTTTGGTCCGCTCGACAGTCGACACACTTGAACGACGGCGTTGCTAGTTCCATCTGCCTTCTTACTACCTACCCAACAGTATCAAAGACTGCTTGTTTCTACGATCACGGTCGTTCCTGGTTCGCAACTGTCCTTACCCTACTAATCACTCAAGTGCTATACCTCCACATCACGAAGCGGCATATAACCCCTCTTTCGACCGTCCTTGGCACCCTATGTACCCAGGTAGCAACGCCTCTACGTTCCTGCAAAGGTCACTATGCATACAGTACAAGACCGTCGTCCCAACAAAACTTGTACCTCTGTTATAGCGCTGTATTATGTTCGCGCCAGGCGACCCCCGTCCCTGCAGCAAGTTACCCGTCAACGTCACCATGCATCTCTCGGCTTTTTCTCCAGCAAGGGTGGATGCAAGTAATTGCATCTCATGACAGCAGCTACATGCAAGTCTCCCGCAGATCGTTCGTCGCGTCTCAGAAGATGTAAGATTTGATCTGTGAGTGACCCTGGGGTAAATTCAGAGATGGCTGCACCTCACTCAGACAAGGCAAATACTAGACAGGCTGCAGCCTACATCGAGATCAAAATATGCAATGAGGCGACTTAGCGTCAACGTAGGCTCTGAGGTAGTCAGTCTTTTCCTCAAGTAAGGTGCACGTACATCTCTGAAGCTCCCCCAGGGTTACTTGCAGATCATATCTTACATGTTCTATCTTAATGTAGGCTGTAGACCTCTTTAACGTTTTCCTTGTGTGAGGTGCGTATAACCATGTATTTTACAGGATCCGCAAGTTCACGATAGTTTTGCCCACTGAATTTATACTTTGCCGTTATCTGTTGTATCCGATCTGTGTTGGGCGAAGTACACTCCGCTCCTAGCAACGAAACTAGAGGGCTTACTCAGATCTCGATGTCTGGCATACGAAGTCTGGGGGACGCACCACTATGCCGTGACGGAACGACCTCCACGTCTTACTGGCTGGTCTCAACAACATACTGTTTCTCACATGGCGCCGTCGAGGCGTTGCACCAATTGCTAATCAGATATCCCAAATCGACTAGCTTGTCGTCTGCTTTATATAGGCTTCGATTCCAGAAATACCTATCTCGGCTACTGTACATGGTACTACATTCGAAAACTTTCCGTCCCAGCCAGCGCTACCTCCAACCTTATAATAAACAAGATTTTTGAAATTATCGAATATCAGTTCGCTGCTGGTCCTCGACGGTAAACTGACTAAGATCATGGACGTGTATGTGACAAAAGAAATCGGAGTAGGCAGGGAAAACAGCCTGCAGATTTAACAACAGGATATCGCCGAAGCTACGCGGGACACGCAGCTGCCGTTCGAGGTGATTTGCAAAGAGACTCGGAAGGACTCTCGGGTAGATACGCGAGAAGGCAGATGCGAGTAGCGCTTCTAGTTGGTTGTGGGTAGTCTTGATAGAGGTCGATGTAGCCGTGGTCTAGGACGGCGAGGTGAATCAAGCACGAAGCAACATTGAATATCGCATCTACACCTGACTCACCCTAGCCCTCTTCCTCGTGCTTCCAGGAACCACAGTTGGTCCACTTCGGCTTGGTCCATCATCGCCACCACGCTTCTTCTCCTGCTGGTCCAAGACGAGCTGCAGCACGTCATACGAGAATTGCGGGAATTCCAGGCACATGGCCTTGAACTCTGGCTCCGCGTCGTGGCGCAGGCTGTAGCTTCGTGTAGCCCAGAAAGCAGCGACGGGCTTGCGGATTGTGGCATCTTCCGGGTTGGACTCCTTGTATACGTAGCGTGCGTATGCAAGCTCGCCCTTTGCAGTCGACGCTGTGCGGTGGATCTTGGAGTGTGCGAGCGACTTCAGCTCAGGAAGTTGGAGACGGTCGGCAAGCGTATAGATGCGTGCGTGGACGAGGAGACCCAAGCCGTCATTATCGGTTACAGGCTGTCGCGGGTCTTTCTCGAGGGGCGCATCGCGTGCGGCTGACGTCTTCTTGGGGAAGTATTCGCCTGTGTAGAGGTATTCGACGACTGAGCCCATCGCATCGACATCGCAATCAGTGTAGACGATTTGACGAGGCTGGAGACTGTTAGTGAGCGCATATTTACTCGCTGATGGCGTGATAGCGTACCCCTCCTGGCGCAAACTTCTCGACCTGTTTGGCGAACTCTGGTGACTTGACGAGAACTGCCTCGTGTGCTGAGTATGTGGTGCGGTTGTCTCCTGAGCCAACGACGACTTCAACGATCGGACTCTTCATAAGACTGGTCGCATGTTAGCCGCGCGTTCATGATGCGTATCGCTAGTATTCCAGAGCCAGGAAGTATATGCTAATAGCCCATAGAGCTGAGAGTGGTGTTGCGCGCGTTGCCTTCAGCCCTTCAGAGCTGGCAAACTTCATGCGCCCGATAGTAGCACCCCGTCTCAAGCGAGCTAGCTGTCCAATCCAGCGAACCGGAAAATGTACGTGGCCATCACTTACTCAGCGAAGAGAACCAGCTTGGGTGCTTCGGGCTCAATCTCCGGCAGGAGAGTTGTCTCCTCGCCTGCGCCAGCTCCAGCATCACCCGCACCCTCCATCTCAATGTCGTCGATCGGTGTGCCCTCAATCGGGGTTTGCTGCTCGAGATCCGCCATGGCGACTGCGTTTCTGTGTTTGCGAGAACGAGGGACGGTGTGCGAAAGCGAATGAAGCTATCTGAAGCTCAAGAGTAGCTGTCCCGGAATGGAATGTCAGCGCACGACAAGCAGTATGGTTTGCGAAAAGTAGATAGAGTGAAGCGCTATAGCGTCCTGCACGAATCGCGTTTGGTGATGGGTGGACTGACTTACGGAGTGCTGAGGGGGAGGTTGGAGACGATGGCTGGCACACGCCGGGAGCTCGGACGCGTCGCGAATGCTGGGGAGCTTTCACTTGCGCTAACGCAGGAACAGGCCTTGGCGCGTTCTAGCTTGCGTCCACAGGTACGACTGGTCAGCATCCAGTTATAGTAACAACCGAAGAACGAATCGAAGGGTAATGTTTGAGTATGAATTCAGAACATGTACATGTAAACCGCCGCGTGTCTAATAACCAAGTGCGATGCGTGTACTTTGACCAACGCCGCCTGTAATGCTATGTCCTGTAAATGCGACGAAGTGTAAGCGACCGTGGTAGTTAACCAAAACCAAAGGCCGAGATCAAGCTGCCAAAACTATAACCGGCCACCCTTCTCGTGGAAGCGGTCACCGGTTGTAGGAACGGGCTTATCTGCCCGGATAACGTAAAGCAGGAGATCTTCGAGCGGGATGAAGACGTAGAAGACCTTGTTGCAAAGGAACGAGAAGAAGACGAAGCAGGTAGCCACCAAGGCGTCCATGAAGTAATGGTTGGCCGTGGCAACAATGACCGTCAGGATGAAAGAGGGGTATCCTATTCCAACAATCAGGTAGAAGATCTTCCAGAAGGCGTTCTTGCGCACTTCGCCCTGTTCCAAGGTGCGGCGGAAGAGACCCGAGTGGTAGATCATGGTCATGCCAATGCAGAATGCGTAGCCAAAATGCATCGAGGGCATCGCTGCGAGTTGGTTGACAAACTTGCCACTCATCCATACACTTTGTGCGTCGTCATGGCGGACGGTGTCGAGGAAGCCGTACTCCTTGGGTAGAAGTCGCGGCGGCATGCATGGGTATACAACGAAGGTCATGAAAGCGCAGAAGTTGGTGAGGGTGAGGGTTCGGCGGGCGATGGCGAAGGTGTCAAACGACGGGGCTACGTAGTAGTACCAGCAGATGAAGCTTGAAAATGTCAGTGGTGATGCAAGAACTCAGGCCACAGCAAACTTACCCCACAGTTCCAGGGATGTGAATCAGCGCATAGCACTTGTTCAGCACCGTAAGCGCATCTTGATGTCCATGCATGAACCACTGTTGTACGTCCCTCTCTCGGACCGGGAACAAGAACCTCAGGAGGCCGAACTCCTCCGCTTCCAGTACTGCAATTCCGTGTTCCTGAGATACGTCCCATATTCCGCGCCCAGCGAAGAGCTTGGCCGATACAACGCCAGTCATGCGGTAGAAGGCATAGTTGATAACCCAATAGAACATCTCAATCAAGAAAGGGAAGCGCTGCAGTATGCGACTGTGGACATGGTGGCGGAAACGCGATGTGTTGGGTGTTGTAACCCTCCAGCAGAAGATGCTTCGGACTTTGGGTGCGTTGGGGTTCTTAACCGCGCTAATCTCGTCGAATTCGCTGTCGCTGTCGGACTGGAGGAGGCGGTCGGTAGACTCGTTCGGGGTGTTGTCGAGGAAGCCGGTGCGCTGTGATGACCGGCCGAAGATTTTAAAGTCGCGCTTTCGTGTTATGAACATGGCGAAGAAAAGGATGCTGGCAACCATCTGCGCGTGACGCTGTCAGCATGCTGCTGTGTGTATACGAATACTGTGGAGTGGTTTTGGCTACGTACAACAGGTTCGCACCATCCCGGCAGCTTCCACGCTGGTTTGCTGTTCCATTGGCCATTGTCTGCTAACGTCGTGTTCGCCATGATGTGTCGCGTGCGCCGGCTCGGGATGCTCGTAGATAATGCTGCTCAAGGTGGCCCGGCAGTGGTTGCAATCGTCGGCTCTATTTTATCCCCGGGTACGCGCGGAGGGTTGTCGTCGGACACAAAGTATGTTGACAACACACTTGCACTTGGGCAGGTAAAGGAGTGACGGGAAACAAAAGAGGGGAAGGGTTCAGCTTAGGTGGAGAGGAGAGGAGTCCGCCTGCTTCACTCGATGCTTAGCGGGCCTATGATGGTGCTTGCTACAAGTTCGCGAAGCCCCCGGGTTGCCGGCAAAGGAGGTCAGACGTCTTGATCAAAGCGTGCGTACAGCGTATCAAAGTCCCACTTTTTCAACTTTAGTGGCTTGGGACATGCGCAGCGGCGCGCAACCCGCTAAAGGCACAGGCTTCCTCCCATCTCATCGTTATTCGACTCGTATTCACCGTTCCCATCTGGCAACTGTGTCGCGTGCCCATCCTCGTTGAGCACGCGACCACCACAAAGTAGTGCTGGCGCCACTGCACAGCAACACCGCGGCAGCATCAACGAAGTAGGCCAAGCCCCGGGAGTAAGCACAAAGCATTGTGACGTCAATTGCTCATTTCGTCGGGGCGCAGTTGGCCCGTAGAGGGAAGGAAGCATCCAAGTAACTGCTCGCCTAAATGCCACCCGGTCTGGTTGGCCGTAACCGCATCTTATGACATTGCGATTCCTACAATGCCGTCGTCGCTACTGAACTCGGTGCCCTCAACACTGCCTCTTTCTGCTTGGCAGCGCAGCGGATTGATGAGGATAGGGCCGTTGCTATTGTGGTAGTATCGGATGCGGCCGAATACTCTTCCGTTCGGAAGACCATCCACAGTGCGGCTGCTCCGTACTCCGCCCCTGAGCGCGAGGAAACTTGAGCGAACATTCGGACAACGATGGGCGGCTTTCAAGCTATTGCTTGATCTTATAAGACGGGGCCGCAATAGAAGCGGATTTGCTTAGCGAGCAAAGGCGGTAAGGCGTGCCTATAATAAGCATTGTCTAAAAGTACTAGTGAATCTAGAGATTACTACTTAGAGTAAAAGTCACGCCTTAAAGTAAATAATAAGCATAGATTTTAAGTCTCTTTATACGTACTAATAGTTATAAATAGCTTATATAGATAAATTAAAATTTATTATTATAAACTACTTAAATACTTACTATACTTTTTACTATTTTTATATTTTTAAAAAACTTAATAAAGTACTCTTAAATAGCTTTAGTAAGCTGTATTTTTTCTATATTAGTAGAATTAGTAATTTTATTTTTTAATACTAGCTTTTTATAAAAATAATATATAGCTTTATTAAAAGCTTATTTAAAAGCTTTAAGTTAATTTAATAAGAAGTTATTAGATAGTATAAGCTTAAAGTAAAAGAGATATTCTTTACTAAACTAGTTAATAAAGACTATAAGCTTAGTACTAAAAGTATACTATATCTTAAGCTCTTTTAAAATAGTTTCTAGAGAAGTACTACTTAGCTTTTTACTATACTAGCTTTACTATACTAGCTTAATAATTTCTATTAGATTCTACTTTATAAGATAGCTAATATAATTTCTAGTATAGCTAGATTTTATAAGCTTTATAAGATTATACTATATAATTATTATAAAGAGCTTTCTTAGATATATTATACTACTATATTACTCTAGAGCTTTAGTATATTTATACTATAAAGTAAGTATAAAGCTATCTAATATTAAACTATTATTAAGCTCTTAATAATAAGATATAAAGAATATACTTAGTTTATAGCTATAGTTATTAATATATTTCTCTAACTATAGTATTAAGAGAAAAGATAAATAGTGTAGAATTACTAAAAAAAGAAATAGCGTACTTTTTTAATCTCTAGACTTTTAGCTACTCTAATTTCTACTTTTACTACTACTACTATTTTTTATCTTATACTTCTTAGATTTTAGTTACTATATATCTATAGAACTTATAAAGTGCTAGTATAGAGCTATTAACTCTTTTTTTAAATATTTACTAAGCTTCTCTAGAGAAATTTTATATATAGTAAGAATGCGCTATAATAGTTAATAATTAATCTAGTAACTATAGTAAGTTATATACTTTATTATTACTAAAGAACTACTTAAGCTCTTCTAAAGTAATATACTATTTATTATATTTTACTATAGCTATCTCTATAAGTACTAAAATAGAAAGTATAATTCTATAGATATATAGATATACTATATATATAGTTTATTAGCTTAGGTATTTTATATTAATTTTTTAGTCTCTTCTAAATTAAAGATAATATATAAAAGTTTTACGTTACCTAAGTTAAAGATAATATTAATAAAGTATCTATCTCTACTTAGATAGTCTATAATATTCTACTAAGATATATTAAAGTTTTATCTTAGGTTTTACTAATATAAAAGTATTTTCTAAATCTTAGAAGTTTTACTTTTATACTTATACTTATAAAATAATAATATATAGTTACTATAGTTATAAAGAAGTAACTTTTTTATTTACTAAAGGTACTTATAAGTTATAACTATCTAGATACCTATTTTATATATATTACTAAAGTAGTTACTCTTAAAATAATCTACTTTATTACTATTTTTATTAAAACTTATACTTACTATAAAGTACCTAAACTATACTATAGAGCTAAATACTTTTAAAGCTATAAATAATATAAATAATAATAAGATAATTACTAAGTCTAAAGCCTATATTATATATTAATAGTATCTACTTATTCTATATATAAAAGATTAGCGCCTTAAGCTTCTTAGCGCTTCTTTTATATTTACGCTCTTCTACTATATACTTAGCTTTTTTATTTTATAAGCTACGTTCTAGCTTAGTATACTTTAGTAAATAAACTTTATAGTTAAGCTACTACTATAAAGCTATTATAAGATTATTAGTAGTATTATCTTTATCTACTTATTATATTACTATTTACTACTCTATAACTAGTAGGTAATATATATTCTTTTTACTAGTTAGAAATATAAGAAAGGTTATTTACTATATATAAAGTAACTCTAATACGTAAGTAGAAAGACTATAAATAAAATTAGAGCTAAGAAATTAAAAGTAGACTTTTACTCTCTATCTTCTATCTATCTACTTCTCTATATACTATTACCTTACTATATAATATTATCTTTCTATATACTATTATCTTTCTATACACTATTACCTTTTTATATACTATTATTTTTCTATATACTATTACTTTTCTATATACTATTACTTTTCTATATACTATTACTTTTCTATATACTATTATCTTTCTATATACTATTATCTTTTTATATACTATTACTTTTCTATATACTATTACTCTTCTATATACTATTATCTTTTTATATACTATTACTTTTTTATATACTATTACTTCTTTCTATACTATTATCTAATATTATATTATATTAGTATTTATACTTTTTTTACCTTCTACTACTACTAAGGTTAGTTAATATAGATACTAGTGTAACTACTATATCTATAGCTAATTATAAGCTTTCTAATAACTAATATATAGTAGTTTTAGAAATTAGTACTATAGATATTCTATACGTTTAACGTATAGATACTAGTACTTAATTACTAAATATATACTCTTTTTTATACGTCTTTACTATATAAGATAATAACTAGACTATTAGCTTTTTTTTTAAACTACTAATTAACTAGATAACTAAAGGTAAGTCTTTTAGTATTATTATAAATAGGTTTAGTAGTATAAAGAAATTATATATATTACTAGAAGGTTTTAGTTTAATTATAAAGTTTATACTAGACCTTTATTTTAGAGTAAAGAAGTTACTAGAGATCTAGTTTACTATAGTAGAAGTTTACTATCTATTAAGTAAGATATCTTACTAAGATAGCACTAAGATCTAGCGTATTTTATTTAACTAGATATAGTTAGTCTCTATATATAGTAGAAGCTAAGAGATAGATATAAATAATAGTCTTCTAGAAAAGCTAGTTATATACTCTACTTTAAGCTTAAAAGCTTTTAGAAAGATTCTTTAGTAGACGTAAGTCTAATAAGAAACTAATACTATATTTTATAATTTAAAATTATCTTATAGCTATCTAATCTACTAGTTTTATATTCTATATAGTAATAGTAAAAAGTTTAGTATACTAACGTTAGAGAATTTAGCTAGAGTAGAACTAACTAGCACTTTAGCTATTAGCTAGTAGCTTCTTTATAGATAATCTTTATTTAAGACTAATATATTAAGTTAGATAGAAAAGAGTTATAAAGTAATATTTTATAGTAGTAACTTTACTAAGTCTTTTAAATTCTATTTTGTAATACCTTAAATACTAGTACTAAACTCTTTACTAGTAGTATAGTTTACTTATATTAATATAATCTAGTAAGTACTTTTTTACTTTTAGTAGTAATTAACTATACTTAAAACTATTATAAAAGTAGAGGTAAAAGTATATATATATATTAAGCGCTACTTATCTATAAAGAATATATAGTAAGTATACTAGAATATTAGAAGCTATAAAGTATAGTAAAATAAAGTATATATAGTATTTTAGATATATATATTACTATATTAGCTTATCTAAGTACTTATTAATAAAATAATTATCTTTCTACTATTATTATAATAGTTTAGTTTCTTAGACGTTAGGCCTATATTAGCCTAATAATCTATACTATATATATTCTACCTCTAAGTACTTTTTTTAAGCTTTACTATAATAATATTATAATTTAATATAATATTATTATCTAATTTCTATATAACTCTTATACGTTATTATAGTTTTCTAAATCTCTAATAGTAATCTAGCGTTTTAGCTAGTTGCTTTTTTAAAATCTATATTAATTATAATAATATTACTAATTACTCTATTTCTACTTAGTAGCTCTCTAATTAGAGATACTTTCTATATTCTTTTACGTAATATTAGCTCTAGTCTAGCTATAATAAGTATTAAGACTAGCCTAGCATTTACTACCTCTAGCGCTACTCTCTTATTTACTAAATCTACTATAGCTTTTACTACTTATAGTTAGCATAGCGCTCTATAGTTTTAACTATTTTAGTTCTTATACTTTAGCGCGTTATTTAGCGCGCTAGTCTAGAACTTTTTTATAACTATAGTGTTTAGTTCTTAGAACTTTTACTAAGTTCTTCTCTACTTCTAAAACTTCTCTAACCTACGTAATAGTAGCTTCTCTAATATCTCTAGCTTTTTCTAAAATAGTTTCTAGTATATCTTCTCTAGTAGAGGTAGTAGCTATCTTACTAACTTAGGTAATAATAATAATAACTATACTAAGATCTACTACTTTACTAATAACTATAATAACTATATTTATAGTAACTTAGTTAAACTACTATTAAATAGTAAGAGTATTACTTTCTCTAATTAGCTTTCTAATATTACTAAAACTTATAGTAGTAATAAGTAATCTTACTATATTTTACTTAGCGCACTACTTAGCTATATCTACTATAGTAGCGCGTACTACCTAGACCTATTTAGTAATCTTAGTAGTTCTTATAATAAGTTTTATAATACTAATAATAGTTTTATCTATAACGCTAGCTACGCTACTAACTATAATACTAACTATACTAACTACGCTAGTAAGTTAAGCTACCTAGCTTCTAGGCTTATCTAACTCTTTTAGTTACTTCTAGAGTTTATTAATCTAGGTAATAATTAACATTATTCTCTATCTCTAGAATCTAAAGTTTTTACTTATTATATTATCTTCTACATTCTAATTAACTATAAGATTACTAGTTATATTATTTTAAAGCCTAATCTTTTATAAAGTAGCTAATCTATCTTAGTAGTTTATAAGTTAAATATATAAGATTAAACTAAATATATTAGTAATCTAGATAAGACGCTCTTTAAAGATAGACTTATTATTATATTATAAAATAGTGTTAAGCTTTATAAGCTTCTTTTTAATACTATTTTCTACTTTAATAATAATATAGCTATATACGTTAGTTAG
The DNA here is from genome assembly GCF_023758085.1 of Alternaria hordeiaustralica. Classification (NCBI taxonomy): domain Eukaryota; kingdom Fungi; phylum Ascomycota; class Dothideomycetes; order Pleosporales; family Pleosporaceae; genus Alternaria; species Alternaria hordeiaustralica. Next base: position 1,504,833 of record NW_026056773.1, on the reverse strand, counting down.
CTTAAAAAGACTTAAAAAAAGCTTACTAATAAGCGTAACACTACCTATCTACTATATTTTTAGAATATTAAGAATAATAAAGTTCTAAGCGCTCTCTAATAGTAGATAGTCTAGTTTAATAGTAAGGTTATAAACTTATAAGAGTAACTATATCTAATAAAAAGTAACTTTTATACTACTATAGTCTAGCTTAAAGAGTATTATATTACTACTAAGTAATAAGTTAGCTATATATATAAGTAGAAGAATACGTATAAAAAAGTTTATAAAAAGAAATATACTACTTATATTAAAGCTCTTAAGAAGATTACCTACCTAACTATACTTATTAAGAAGATCTTTACTTTTTCTACTAGTAATTCTAATAGCTCTAACTTAGATAAGTCTAAAGGCTTAGCTTATACTTTTTAACTTAACTATTATAAACGCGCTGCCTACTACTCTAGGTCTCTAAACTATACCTTTCTACTTACTTTTATATATAATACTTACTATTCTAAATAACCTAAATCTAATAAGTTTAATAAACTTATTAGTACTTATATAGATATCTACTAGAAGTAGAAGCTTAATATTATAAGCTAGTTCTACGTATATATAACTACGTTTAAAAGTAATAATATAAAGTAACTTAACTTTATCTATATAAAAACTAGTAGTACTACGTAGTAGAGTATCTTTATTAGTTAGTTTATCTCTAGTTATAAGTTCTAATATATATAATAAGTTTAGAATATTCTTAACTAAAGCTATAGATGCTTAAACACTTATTATAATACTTATAACTTCTATAATAAAAAAGTAAGTATAAAGTCTAGTAAGAATATTAGCGCTTTTTTATTATACTTCTAGTCTAGTATTACTACTCTTTTATAAAATAATAAAGAGATAATTCTTTAAGTATATAAAAAGCTCTCTTTCTAGTAGTATATTTATATTAAGCTTCTTTTAGATAATAAGCGTTATATTAATAACTTTACTATCTTTAGTTAGAAGCTCTATTATCTTAAATAACTTTACTTCTCTATTCTATTTTTCTATAACTTAGCTAAGAACACTAGTAGAGGTAGAGATAAAAGTAGTAGTAGAAGTAGTAATAAAGGTAGTAGTAGAAGCTAAGATAATAACTATAATAATACTTTCTTAGAAGGCTCTAAAGCTTTTTATTTTATTATTAATAAAGTTTATAAAAACTATACTTTAATAGAGACCTAAGTTCTTACTAATATAGATTACTACTTTAAGTATACCTATACTAGTTATAAGTTTTACTATCTAGACGCTTTTTATAAAAGCTAGAATAATATTACTTTAATAAATTACTTTAAGAAAGTTTTTACTACTCTTAATAAAGTACGTAAAGCTACTAGAGTATCTATTCTAAAAGCTTCTATTAACGTTAACGCTATCTAAAGTTCTATCTTTCTAGCCTCTATTATTAATACCTATATAGAAAATAAGTAGTTTTTAGTAATAGTTACTTCTAGAAACTTTCTAAGCTAAAGAAATATAATAAAGATACCTTAAAGATACCTATACTTATACCTATACTATCTTTTCTATTTTCTTTTATTAAAGTCTATAATAATAAGAATAATAAACCTAACTTTATATTATAAGCTATTCTAGATTAGATTAAGACTCTTAAATACTTAGTAACTCTATAAGTTTATGTCTCTACTATTATAGCTACTACTATCTATAGTAATATATACTATTTTTTTATAAGTTAGTAGTTAGTTTTTAAAGAAATAATATCTTCTTCTCTATAACTATCTACTTATATTAAACTTATAGGTAACTCTAGTTATACTTCTATCTTTATTAATAAATCTTACGTTTACGTATACTATTATAACCTTATTATACTATAAAATTCTACTATTCTTAAGTTAGTAGATAGCTCTCTTATTAGTAATATTATCTATATAATAAGAGTAAATATTATATTTAATAATTATAATAAATAAGTTCTTACTTATATTATAAAACTTAGTAGAGTCTAAATAATTCTTAGAACCTCTTAGTTCTAGCTCTATAACTTCTAGGTAAACTAGAAGACTATATCTATAGTCTTTAACTCTAACTATTATATATATAACTATTTCTAAGAGTATAAGCTATATATAGTAGCTAGTAGCTACTACTATAAGTATATTTAGCTTTCTTTCTATAAATTAAAGAGAGCCTATTATCTAAAAGCTTCTCTCTCTATTAATATTAGCTTTATCTCTAGTTATATTACTTCTATTACTATTAACTAAAGAGATAAGAAGATTTATATTACCTCTATAGAAGAAGTTAAACGTTTATATAATATAACTAATAATAAATAGACTAATACCTAATAACTTTATATAGTAGATACTAAAGTCTTATCTAAAGATTATAAAAAGTTCTATAATTAGATAGAGTAACTTCTATTAACTAAAGAAAAGATACTAGTTAAGCTACTTAAAGTTCTCTATCTACTATATTATAGTTTTAATCTATAAGAAGTAGATAAAGTCTTTTTATATTAGAATAAGCTAGATTATATAATTAATATTTAGCTTAATTCTAATATAAGTAAGCTACTTAAGCTTTTATTTTAATATTTAAAGCCTCTCTTATAAAATAAAGCTTATATAGTTAAGTTATATATTAATAATATACTTTAGAAGAGCTATATTAAATAAAGTACCTTAGAATAGACTACTTCTCTTCTTATTATTAAGAAACCTAGTAGTAGTATTTATATATATATAGACTACTAAGGTCTTAATATATATATAATTAAGAACTATAATACTCTACTACTTATTTATAATATACTTACTAAACTATTAAAAGCTTACTACTTTTTAAAAGTTAATGTTATTACTATCTTTAATAAGATTTAAATTATAAAGAAATATAAGTATCTTTTAGCTTTTATTACTCTATATAAACTCTACTAGTATACTATTATACTATTTAGAATATATAATAGTTTAGATATATTTTAAGCTTATATTAATAATATTCTTTATAAATACTTAGATAAGTTCTATATAGCTTATCTAGATAATATTATTATATTTAGTAAAATAAAAGAAAAGTATAATAATTACTTACTACGCGTAGTTACTTACCTCTCTAATACTAAGCTACCTATAGATATTCTAAAGTTAGAGTTTTTTTAATAAAAAGTAAAGTTTCTTAGCTTTATTATTATAGTAGATAGTATTAAGATAGACTTAGATAAAGTTTAAGCTATCTAAGAATAGCAGCTCTTTTATACTCTTAAGAATATTTAGATATTTCTAGAGTTTACTAATTTCTATTAGTGTTTTATCTATAGCTTCTCTAATATTATAAAGCCTTTTATTTATTTTACTTAGAGTAACTCTAAGTTATTCTAAATAACGCTAGAAGCCTCTTAAGTGTTTAACTAGCTTAAGTAAGTCTTTTATAGTAAAGTTATTCTTACTTACTTTAACTCTAATCTTAAATATATTTTAGAAATAGATACTTTAGACTATATTTATACTACTATACTATCTTAGATTTAGTCTAATAATACTATTAGACCTATAGTATACCTATTAAAGAAGATAATACTTATAAAGTATAATTATAAAATATATAATAAAAAGCTTTTTACTATAGTTAGAGCTTTTAAGAAATAGTAACTAGAGCTAGCTAAAGCTACTAATATAGTTAAGGTACTAACTAACTATTATAAACTTAAGTACTTTTACTTAAAGTACTATCTTAATTACTAGTAAGTTTACTAGACTAAGTTTCTTAAGAAGTTTAACTTTAAGGTAAAGTATAGACTTAGAAAGTAAGGCACTAAGCCTAATAGCTTAACTAGACGTACTAGTAACCTTTCTAAATATATTACTAATAATAGAGTATAATATTAGTACTAGACTATTCTTAGAAATTACTAGTAGAATAGTAGTAGCTATAACGCTATACGCTTTACTAGTTTTTATCTCTAAAAAGCTAACTATAATCTACTCTCTATTCTTATATTATTATATAAAACTAGTAAAGAGCTTAAGTATAATAAAAGTCTATTATAGCCTAGTATATTTATAATTAGTCTTACTTAGTTATTACTTTAGAGAGAACTAGACTCTTATAAAGTTTTATAGAATACTAATATACTCTCTACTTAGAAAGTTCTTAATAGACTATATTTTAATAATACTTAGTTTACTACTATTTAGAAAGCTCTTACTAATAGTAATTACTATATTCTCTACTATCTTATTATTAAAAGTGTTTACCTTAAGCTAGATAATCTAGAGTCTAGTAATAATAGTAAACTTTTTCTAAGTAATAACTATCTTCTAGTACTATTTAGTAAACGCCTTTATACGCGTATTATTTAAGATATTTATAACTCTCTTTTTAGAGATTATAGTAAACGTATAATAATATACTAATAAGTTAGCTAGTAGTATTACTAGTAAAGTATAATAGATATAATTATACGCTTTACTAATAACTATATAATCTATTATTACTTTAAAGTTAACTATAAAGCTAAATATAGCCTTCTTTATTCTCTTCTAGTTCTAAGCTATTATTAGAAGAACTTCTCTATTAACTTTATTACTTCTTTACTAGTCTTTTTCTAGTATAGCTATACTTATTATTATATTATAGTTATTATTAATAAACTTTTAAAAAAGAAAAAGTTTATTACTATAAAGAATATAAAGATATCTATAGTAGTAGATAAGTTTCTTAAGTACGTATAGAGAGAGAAAAGCTACTCTAAGATCTTAGTATTAGATTAGAGTTACTAGTTTACTTTCTATTTCTAGCGTAGACTATATAACTATATTAGTACCTAGCTAAAGCTATCTATAGTCTATTACCTAGAGACTAATAGCTAGATAGAAAATACTAATATAAACTTTAAGTAGTACTTATAATTCTATATTAATTACCTATAAGATAACTAGGCTTACCTACTACTACTAGCTAAGTTTAAGACTAACTTAGCTATTAGCTTAGTAACTAAAGTTTTTCTATTCTAAGCTATAAAGAGCTACTAGCTCTACTCTAGATTAGAGTTTTCTTATATAATTACTACTACTACTACTATACTTATATAATAACGCGCTACTAACACTCTTATTAAATATATTAATATAGTCTAATAGTATCTATATAATAAGATTATATAGTCTTAGTCTAAAATAAAAAACTTTACTAACGTCTACTACTACTCTATACTCTACTTTATAATTAGTAACTAGATACTACTTAATATAAAGTATATTTACACTAAAAGGCTAGTAAAGTTTCTAGATTATAAGAATATAAAGCTATACTAGATTACTTATATAATTAATAATATAGCTTATAAATTAGATCTACCTACTAGTCTTAAAAACTTATTCTTTATCTTTTATCTCTAGCTTCTATAGCTCTATAAAGATAACGTACTACTTAGTTAACTTAGAGCTAGTAACTATATACTACCTAAAGTCTACTTTAATAATAAAAGTAAAACTAAGTATACTATTATCTAAGTACTTAACTTTTATATATAAAATATAATAAATAATCTATATATAAGCTATTATAGCTACTTATAATATAAGATAGAGTAGGTAAGTAATAATTAATTTTAATACTAGTAACTATACTTTAATCTTTATAGAAGTAAGAAGTTAGTCTAGAACTTCTATAACTATAACTCTAGTAAGCTAAAACTTTATAATATATTCTACGCGTATAATAACTATAAAGAGCTTATAGTTACTATACTCTATCTATTAAATTTTATATACTTAGAAAAAACTAGCTAGTTATCTATAAACTTTTTTAACTATATTACTTCTAAAGTCTATTAAGCTAATTATAGCGTATATATTTACCTAACTTTAATCTTTATAAATATTCTTAGCTCTAAGATAACTACTACTAGTTACTCTACTCTCTACTATATATCTATAGCTAGTATAAAGTTCTTTATATAGGTACCTTAGTAGTTCTAGAGCTATAAGTTTCTATTCTTACTATTACTATTACTTACTACTTACTCTCTACTAGAAGCTATATCTTTACTATATTCTCTACTTACTTACGTTATTATATAACCTATAGACGTATTATTAACCTACGCTAGAGCTATTAACTAATACTATAACTTCTTTTCTATTTTATCTACTTAGTTAGAACTTTAAGTATTTTTACTAGAGAATATATAATAGTTTAGTTTCTTAGGCGTTAGGCCTGCGTTAGCCTAATAACTTATACTATATATATTTTACTTCTAAGTACTTCTTTTAAGTCTTACTATAATAATATTATAATTTAATATAATATTATTATTTAATCTTTATACAACTCTTATAATTATAGCTACTCTTTTTTATAACTATAGTATTTCTATTAAATATTAATTACGCTAGTTATCTATAGCTTATATATATCTAAATAGTACTAAGCTATAGTATTACTATTAGAGTAGCGCTATTTACTATATAGCTAACTACTTAGTAGATATATAAAGTAATGTTACTATACTAGCTTTTATAAACTTCTCTACTTCTTAGCTAAGTCTTTATTTATATTACTAAATACTTATTACTTTCTTAAGAGGTTTAGAGAAGTATTACTTATAGTATACTTATCTTTTATCTTTTTATACTATATTAATCTATCTTAAAGTATCTATAGCTATTACTCTTTACTTATACTACTAATTATATTATTAGCTATAACTATACTTTTCTTATTAGCTATTTCTATAGTATCTATAGTTACTTTCTCTTTACTTACTTTCTCTTTACTTACTTTCTTTTTACTTACTTTCTTTTTACTTACTTTCTCTTTACCTATTTCTTTAATCTCTTTAAGTATTTCTTTATTATTCTTATATTTATAGTTATAAATATTACTTAGTAGTACTTAATCTAAGTTATCTAAAATTACTAATAAAAGTAGTATTTCTTTTTTACTTTTATAATTATACTTATTATACTTATTACTAAGACTTTCTAGCTTATCTAATACTCTTCTACTTACCTCTACTATATCTATAAAACTAATTTCTTACTATTAGTTTTTCTCTTTAGTATAATAACTTATATATAAACTAATTATATTACTATAATATCTATTATAGTCTACTTACTTAGTAGCTAGTAGAATATTATACCTACCTTCTTTAAATATTATTAACTAAATATATAGTAGAGTTAATACTATATATAGCTAAGTAGTTTCTATAGCTATAAATATAGCTTATAGGCTATATAGCGTACTAGTACTTACTATAGTAATACTTTTTATTATATTACTAATTATAAAGCGCCTACTATAAAAATTCTAAAGTTACTTAGCCTAAGCCTATATATCTATACTAATATCTTTAATAATATTTAAACTATTCTACACTATTACACTAATAGTACGTAATTATTTCTTACTACTTAGTATCTACTACGCGCTAGTTATAGTTAAGAGAAGTATAATATATAGTTACACTATTATTAGTTTATTATAGAATTTAGTAAATATTTATAATTAGTAATAAAAGTAAAAAGAAAAGTATATATTTACTACTATATTTACTATTATTATAAAGAGAGCTCTTAAGTAATAATAATAGCTTATTAGAGTAAGATATAGAAGATTATAGAATATTCTTAGCTATTTACACTATCTATAAAAAAGTAATAGTATACTACCTTTATAGAACTTTATAAGTTCTCTATTTATATTATATTAAAGTTATTTATTAAGCTAATCTTAGTTAAAGCTATATATTACTATTACTATCTCTTTATTTCTATATCTAGAGAAGTTATAGTATATTTATCTTTAGTCTTATATTTTATCTTTATTATTACTTTTACTTTATTCTTTTTCTTTATCTTTACCTTTTTCTTTTAGTTTCTCTTTACTACTACTAATTTTAATTTTAGTACTATTACTTTATATATAGCTTTAGAATAGTTATTCTAGTTATTTTAGTTATTTTTATTATTTTTATTATTCTTATCTTTTTAGTTATTTTAGTTATTTTTATTATTCTTATCTTTCTAGTTATTCTTATTACCTAAAATATCTAAAATCTTATCTTTTATTACTTATTTTATCTTAATATTAACTTCTACTAGTATAGTAATAAGCTTACGTCTATAATTATTATTATTATTTATAGTAATACTATACTCTTAGTAAAGAGTCTAGAGATAAAAGAAACTAATACTCTATAGAAGTTACTTAGTAAGCGCTTCTATAAGCGCGTCTACTAAGATTTAGCTATAGATATAATAGATAGTATACTAAGTAGACTACTTTAGAGCTTTTATAAGTAGTTTATAGTATTAGATAATAGCTTTAATAAGTTTTTATCTAAGTTATTTCTCTCTAGAAGTACTATCTAGTTAGTAAAGTACTATAAGTAGATAAATAGCTTACTAAGTATAATCTTACGTAATAGATTACTCTTAAGTAGAATTAGCTTATATTTCTAGTAGTAGTTAGTAATAGCGTAAAAGAGTTCTCTAGCTTTATTTATAATATTATTATATATCTAAGTATTATCTATTTCTACGCTAATAATAATAGTTATAGCTATAAAGTAAAGTAGTATATAGAGTTAGCTTTTATTTCTCTTCTTTACTTTAGCGTTAAGTCTTATATTCTCTATAGTAGTAGCTAGGTAGTAGAGATAGAAGAATACTTAGGTAGATAAAGATAGTATATATATAGAAGTCTAATATTATTTACTATTATATATATTAGAGTAGACTAGTAAAAAAGTTTATATATTTCTATTACTAGATAGTATAAGCTTCTCTAGTCTCTTAGCACTCTTTATACTATAGTAAAGTAAACTACTACTAAAGTATAATTAATTAAACTTACTTTATCTATAATTACCTTACTATAGTACTTTATAAAGCTCTCTTTTCTATAGTATAAAACTTTAAGAAGACTTAACTATAAAACTTCTACTAGCTACTTAAAGCTCTCTAGAGCTTCTATTACTAGTAAGCTTTTTTAATTTAAATAGTCTACTAATAATTATAAATTACTATACTAACCTATAGAACTCTAGAGTAAAATAATTTAAAATTACTATAGTTATACTATATACTAAAGAATACTTCTAATAACTATTATAAGATTATATAGTTATCTATCTATATTTTAAAGTTAAAAATACTTTTACTTTTTTATATATCTATTATATACTATAAAAACTATATCTAGAATATCTAGGCCTTTCTATATATAAAGTTTAATACTAAAAAATATTAGTATCTCTACTTAAATTAGCTAGATAGTAGAAAAATATATAATAGAGCGTATTAAAGTAGTCTATTAAGAAATCTTTAATATTATATAGTATAAGTAAGTACGTTCTTAATATTTAAAGTACTCTACTTACTCTTTTAGATTCTAACTTTATATATAGTAATTTTATTTTAACTAAGGTAATATAAGATAATAAGTTTCTATCTATAACTACTATAATATTATTTAAGTAACTAGAATAGGCTATAAATATAGATACTTCTAGGCTATTACTAGAGCTAAAGTCTAGTTATTCTTCTAGTTATATTAGATATACTTCTATTATATTATAGTCTACTATATATATATATATACTTCTAAGTATTTTAGAATAGATTTTTATTATTTTAGAAGATTAATAGAATACTCTAAAAAAAGTAATAGTAAAATATAATAAAAACTAACTTAACTATCTTTACGTACTAACTTTATATAGTATAGTAATAAAGAATCTTTCTACTATAATATTAAAACTATAGAACTTAAAGAATAATAAGTTTTAAAATCTAACTATAAAAGTAAAGATTAAGAAGTAGTATAATAGCGCTACGTTCTATAGTATACTATAGATACTAATTAAGAATATAATATATTACTTATATTAAAAATATAACTTATCTTTTAAAGTAGTTATATAGTTCTATAGATAGATCTATAAGAATATAAATAAATCTATTAAAATACACTAAACCTGTATATAGCTACTTAGAAGTAACTTTATTTTCTATCTTAGTAATAGTATATATATTATTTATTAGTATAAAGAGAATACTAAGAAAGAATAAAGACTAATTTAGTTTAAAGTAGCTAACTACTTTTATATTTTTATTTTCTAGTTTTTAGATAGTAGTATATCTATATTTAATTATAGTAGAAAAAAGATTAGGTAATACTACCTTTTAGATCTAGTAATAGTATAGAGATTTATTATCTTAATATAATAAAGCTACTAGTAATAGAATACTAATATTATTAATATATATACTACTTATATAATATACACTATAGAAAGTAAAGCTTCTACTATATCTATAGACATAACTTTAATAAACTACTAGTTTTTCTTCTAGTTAGATTCTCTATAAAAGACGTTTTATAATAATATAGTAAAGATTTACTATATTCTACTTAGGTAATTCTATATCTATCTATATAGATCTAGTATAGCTATACTTACTTCTACTTTTACTTAGAATAGTAGTAAAGCTCTTTACTATCTCTCTAAGTAGAAGTTTCTTTTTAGTCTACTAGAGTAGATTAATAATATAAGTATAAAGTATATATATTTTTAATATACCTTATGTAATTATAGAGGTAAATAGATAGCTATATAGTATATCTTAATATTTCTCTCTATTATAAGTTCTAATAAAAAAACTTTTAGATTATTAGGTACTAATATTCTTTATATTCTTATTAGTATAGATAGTCTAGACTTAGGTAGCTTAGTTATACTACTACTCTCTAAGTATATTAAAGTATATAAACCTTTAGAATTAGCTAATATTTAAAGAAAAAATATTTTAGTTTCTTTTAGTAAAGCTATAGCTCTAAATATATCTATAGAAGTTAAAACTTATATTAAAGAAGATTAGTACTAGCTATTAATATAAGAAATAGCCTAGTATATTAGTAATATACTTACTAAACTAATAGAAAATATTTAAATTACTTATAGAGACTACTAAGATACTAAATACTAGAATTAACTATTTAGCTCTAGGTATTACTTAATAATAGTAAATAACGTATTATAAGTAGCTCTTAATATTAGTAGTTTATATTTTTATATCTACTAAGTAGATAATTAGCTAGTAATCTAGTTTATTTAAAATAATAGAGTAGATAATTAGCTAGTAATTAAGTTTATTTCTTTTAAGTTAGACTCTAGTCTATATATATTCTCTATCTATAACTTTTAGATAACTAGCTTATAAACTAAAAATAATACTACTACTTTAGATCTAGACGCTATCTACCTATATTCTACTAGTAATATTCTAGACGCTTCTAAAATTATTAAGACTATATTTTTTAAAATTAAAAAACTACTATATAGTAATTATAAAATATTAAGTTACTTACTTTATAGATTATTATACGTAGCTATAGTAGCTATATATACTAATTAATATATAGTAGAGAATAATATCTTATATAAGTAGGCTAAAAAGGTATATCTTAATATTATTACTAATATATATTTAGTATAATATTAGTAGACTACGCTTATAATACGTCTTTAGTATATCTATATAGTAACTACTAAGTAGAAGTAAAAAGATAAAAACTATTAGAAGTAGAATATAGTTTAGTTATAAAGGTATAACTACTCTTTTAAAGAACTATAGAACTAGAAAGAAAAAACTATTCTAATAATATCTATTAATAAAAGAATTATTCTTTCTAGATTATAGTTACCTATACTACTAGATAATAATTTCTAATTTAAGATTAGCTTACTATAAAAATTATAGTAGAAGATAAAAATAAAGCCTATAACTAATAATAAACTAGTTTTATTCTTTAAAGATATACTTATACTTATACTATCTAAAGAGTTAATTAGAGCTTTCTATCTCTATAAGTTATAAGTTTAGCTACTACTAAAGCTATCTATAGCTACTATATCTCTAAATATATATTAGTATATAATAGCTATAATACTAGTAGTAGTAATAAATTAGCTATAAAAGAGTTTAAATACTACTAGATAGCCTTAGTTAGATATATAGAAAGAAGTAAAAAAAGCTTATAAAGTAGAGAAAGATATAAAAGTAAAGAAAGATATAAAAGTAGAAAAAGGTATAAAAGTAAAAAAAGATATAGAAGTAGAGAAAGGTATAGAAGTAAAGAAAAGTATAGAAGTAGAGAAAGGTATAGAAGTAGAGAAAGATATAGAAGTAGAGAAAAGTATAGAAGTAGAAGAAGGTATAGAAGTAGTATAAAATAGTTTTATTATTATAATATAAGATAAGATCTTATAATCTTACTTTACCTCTTTTCTATTACTATTATTATTACTACTTATATAACTAATCTATATCTATCTTTTTTATATAGTATTTAGCTAGTTCTACTCTATAGTATTTTAGTTACTACTATAATTACTTACTTACTACTATTAATATAATCTATTCTTTATAGTTTTAGAATTTCTCTCTTTTCTTAAGCTAAAGCTAGTTAGTACTACTATAGTAGGTATTAAATAGTAAGCACGCGTATAGGTAGCTAACCTTATTTACTTTTTTAAGCTACTATAAGCTTAGCTAGTACTTATATAGTTTCTTTACTTAATAGTACTATCTATAACTAGGTACGTACACTATTCTATTCTTATCTACTAAGATTTTTATAATTATATAGTAATAGCCTAGCTTAGTATATATTTACTTTTTATACTATACCTAACTTCTCTTTATATAAGTAGTAAGTTTTATTATAGATATTTATAGGCTATACTTTAGATAGCTATATAAGTTATAGTTAGTATATAATCTAATCTTTAAGAGAATTTATATATTAAGCTAGATTATTAAAATAATATAGTTCTAGAATAACTATATTTATAATAAGTAAGAAGTTAGGCTTTACTAGTACTAGTGCTATAAAGTTAGTAATATATATACTTATAGAAGATAGATTAATATTAAAAGTATTCTAGTATATTTTATACGTTTATTAGAGTTTAATACTATAATAAAAGTAGTTTAGTTCTATAAGCTTTTTAAAGTAAGCGCTTAGAAGTAGATTATTTTATAATATTATTAGCTAGTAGCTTATAGTTTATAATAGCTACCTAGATAAATAGTAGTAGTTTAGTATTTATATAGATAAAGCGTACTAAGCTAAAGATAAAAGTATATATAATAACTACTATTATATATAGCTAAGTAAGAGCTACTAAGTCTAATAAAGTGTCTACTTATTTACACTAGTCTAAGATAGTAGCGTACTTCTAAAATTAAGTTAAAGTACTAAGTAAGGCTATATATAGTTATCTAAGTATACTAATATAACTTATTAACTAGTACTTACTACTTCTATAAATATATTTATCTACTATAAAGTATAAATAACTACGTGTATTAATATATAATTTATAAAAGCTACTATATAGCTTTCTCTACTTTTTTTATAGCTTTACTTTACTATAGAAATTTATTAATCTTAAAATTAATAATAAGATACCTAATATAACTAAGCCTTAGTTACTTCTAGTAAATAAATTACTAGCTCTTACTCTAAATAGGCTTATAGCTTTATAGAATAGTATAAGTAAAAATACTTTAGTAAGTACTATTATAGGTAGTAGAGGCTTTTTTTAATACCTTTCTAACTAGAATAGTATAAGTAAGGCTATAAGGTATTATATAAGCTTAAAACTAGAGTTAGAACTCTTTCTACTATACTAACTAATAACTAATAAGTATAGACTATTCTATCTATTACTTATATTTATAAACTTCTTCTAGACTAAATATAAATATATAAACCTAGTCTTAAGCTTATACTAAATATAATATATAGTTTATAACTATCTTATAAATTATATTTCTAGTAGTATACTAATTAGTTACTTCTAAGTAGCTAGAAATAAAGAATATCTACTATATTAAATAAGTTATATCTTATATATTATTATTATTATAGAATAGTATATATATCTTTTAACTACCTAATAATTATAAAATATTATTAGTCTATAGCCTAATAGTAAGAAAAATCTAAATAATCTTAACTATATAAATTAACTTAATACGTTTTCTAGATTATAAAAGAATAATCTATTATATAAATACTAGTAGTAGTTTTCTTCTTATAGATATAAAACTTTAGAAAGCTTATACTTTACTATTACTTAATTATACTACCTATCTAGTTTTACTTATAGTAACTTATTTTAGATTATACTATAGCTATTAAAGTAATAACTAGATTATTAGTTTAGTACTCTAATATCTACTATAGAACTAGAATAGTCTATAAGCTTTAGTAAGAGTTACTATAGATAGAGAAAGAAAAAAGTATAGATTAGAGGTAAGATATAAGTAAGATTATAAAAGCTTTAATAAAGATACTAAACTTAATATAAAGATAATATACTAAAACCTTTTAAGATAATAATATATATTTAAGAGTATCTAAAACTTTAGATATAGTTTTTATATTCTAAAGTTATATATATCTTACTTATAAGATAGCGCTTATATACTTTTATAATTATTCTATTACTCTATTATTATAGATTTTAGAATAGAGTATATATATATTTTTATAGTTCTTATACCTTTATTAGACTTAGCCTAAAATATTACTATATATAACTAGAATTTTATATTTTTAGACTACGTTATAAATATTCTATCTATCTTAGATTCTATAATTAGGTAATATTAGTATTAGCGTCTTATAAAGCTATCTTTTACTACTATAATAGATTAGTAATATATTATATTTAGATTCTTCTAGCTAAATAACTTCTAAATCTCTATACTAGATATAGTTAGTTATTTATACTTTACTCTATTCTTTAATTATATAGAGTATAGCCTATATATATATAACACTTTCTACTATAGTATATAGATAACTATAAACTTTAGTAAACTTAAAGTAATAACTTATATAGATAGTATACTACTACCTATACCTCTAGTTACTTATATCTAATTTAGTTCTAATAAAAGCCTCTAGTAGCTTCTTATTCTAAATCTTCTAGCTATATCTAATAGCTTTTATATATATTTTACTAACTACTTTTAGTTTTTTAAACTATTATCTATTATTATATTATTAATCTTAGCTTAAGCTTTCTAGCGCTAATAGCCTATACGTAAAATAGAAAATAGTATCTATTATAAATAATAGTGTATAGAGTTTTAATACTATATCTATAATTACGTACTTATATATCTTCTATATCTAGTTATTAATATAGTAAGTAACTATATAGTATAACTACTCTACTTAAAGTTATATAATATTATATTCTACTCTATACTTCTATCTTAATCTTACTTATACTTTATTCTTACTTCTATTATTTCTTCTATAGTTTTACTATTAGCTATAGAGGCTATATAAAGCTCTCTCTCTTTACTCTACTTATTTATTATATATAATTATAAAGCTATTACTAAGACTAATATTTTTATTAACTTACTTAACCTTTATTATATTCTCTACTTATTTAAGTTTACACTTACTAACGTAGCTATTAATTATTCTACTATTACTACCTTACTAGCTAGCTTTAGTAAAAGATTTTAGATAATTAATAAAGCCTTTTATAAAACGTATAGTAAGATAGAAGAATTATCTAGAAACTCTACGCTAAGCCTCTTACTTTTTAATATAAAGAGTAAATTATTATAAAAAGTAAAAAAGTAAATATATTCTACTACTATATAATAGTAATAAGTTATCTATTTCTATATTACTATCTATACTATAAATTTAGCATTTATTAAAGTATTTTTTAACTACTATATTAGATTAGCTATCTTATTAAATAATAATCTATTTTATATAATTACTATTAATTTTTCTTATAAATCTATTATCTATCTATAATTCTATAGATATCTAAGTCTATATAACGCTCTTTACTATATACTATAATATCTTCTACTAGAAGTAATATACTATATCTAATAGTGCGCTCTTAGAGGTTTAATTTATATTAATCTATAGATAGACACTAAATTTCTAACCTAGTAGCTATAGCCTATTACTACGTATAAAAGTATACTACTAGATAAAAATACTTAGTATAGCTTAGCTTATATTAGTATTATAAATATATAAAAAAGTATATAAGTAGTATAGAACTAGAAATATACGTCTATACACTTTAAGTTTATAGATATCTTACTCTATCTTACTAACTTTAAGTTAGTCTTACTCTAATTCTTTTCTACTACTTAGTATTATTAGTACTTTATATAGTATAAGATTAATAGTATAAAAAGAACGCGTAGAAATTAGAAAATTACTATTAGTTACTATATAAAGAATAGAGCTATTTAATAGTATTATATAGAAAGTAAAAGGTATATAAGTCTATTATACTCTAACTCTAAGATACTATATATACTCTATTTTAAAAGTGCTAACACTAGTATAGATTTAATTTTCTATAGTATAAGCTTTTATTAAAGTTAGAGAGTAGTTATAATTATCTAATCGCAGACACGTAATTGCTTAGCTCTTAGGTATATAACTAGAGATTTTATTCTAACTTTCTTTAGTAGTAGAATAATTATAATATACTTAATTATCTCTAATTATTAATTATCTCTAGCTCTAATAGTTATAAGCCTAGCTACTTAATTATAGAACTAATTTCTACTATATATTAAAGCTTACTAGAAGATAGATTAGTTAATCTTATTTCTACTCTACTCTCTCTAAATATTCTGTAATTAGAACCTCTTCTACGTAACTACTTACTTACTACCTACCTCTCTATATTACTATATTAATTCTATACTCTAACTTTATAGATATAAGTAATTATAATATAGCTATTATAGCTATAGGTATACTTCTTAAGAAGTAATCTAACTAGAATACCTAGTTTACGCTTCTTAAGCAACACTATAATAAGAAAAGTATTTAGAAAAAGATTAATCTAGACCTTCTAGATATTAAATATATAGATACTTAAGAGCCTAAGTTCTTTAACTTTTTTATTCTAAAGCCTATAGCTTTAGGTTCTCTCTCTATAGAGCTAACTAAGAATTAAAAGAATAAGTATAATAAAGCTACCTATAAGTATAATACTCTCTTATAAGATTATAATTATAAGACTAAAAATAGTACTACGCTTATAGCCTACTAGAACTATAAGTCTAAGTAGTAGTTAAGAAAGAGTAAGAAGATTAATAATATTAAAACCTAGATTATACGTACTATTACGCTAAATTATCTATTACTTATAACTATAAGTAATAATAAAAGAATAGTTTAGTCTCTTATAAAGACTCTTAAGACTATACTTACTTTTACTAATTAGACTATATAATATATAGTTTATATAAAGTATTACACTTATCTTAAAAAGACTTAGAGAGAAACTACTAAGAAGTAGTTTAATAACTAGTTAATACTTTACTAGAAAGTAAAGATTTTTAAGCTCTTAGAGGTTAAAGAACTTCTTATAATTACTAACTTTCTTACTATAGTTAAAAAGTTTAACTTTAAATAGGCTTACTAGTAGTAATATAATTAATTATTTACTATAGCTCTTAAAAAGAACACGTTAAGCCTTAGTAATCTTAGTAAAGTATTTAGTATTATTCTCTAGAAGATGTTAATTACTACTAGAAAGAGAAAAGCTAATATAATCTTTAACGCTATTATAGGTTAACTTTCTATTTCTACTAAGATAGGTAAGAAGTAGTTAAGCTTACTACCTAAGCCTTACCTCTATAAACCTAATACAAAGTATAAGTAAAAGCCTATCTTATATTACTAATTATAAACTATAATTACTAGATCTAGGCTACTAGGTATTTTACTAATAGAACTCTTAGCTTAAGATAAGTAAAAGATCTAGAAGCGCTATTATAAAGAGAAGTAGAGTAGCCTATATAAAAAGATTAAGTAATCTAGCTAGAAGATAAGCGCTCTAGCTTCTAAGTACTTAGATAATATAGTCTTAATAATTATTTACCTAAAGAAGCTAATTACTAAGTTTAGGCCTTCTATCTTTAGTATAGGCTTTAAGCCTTACGCGCTTTTATCTAGTATAATTCTTAATAGTAGAGTTATAGTCTACTTAGTTAATAACAAAGCTTTAATTAAGTCTAATTTCTTTATTAAGACTAATAAAGAAATAGTTAAGGTAGGTAGCTAGATTCTTCTAGTAATTAGTATTAGTAATTATATACTTTATTTTATTCTTAGTACTTCTAAAGAATCTAGAAAGGCTAATCTTACGCTTACTAGTATTAAGATTATCTCTAGTTTCTATACTAATATTATCTTAGAGAAGCTTCTTAGAAATAGTAGTATATAGTATATAGGCTATAATTATATAATTAGAATAGGCACGCTAGAAGCGTTTATTATTCTTATAACTCTTAAGTGTAGATTTAACCTCTTATTTATTAAATATAACTCTTCTATCTACCTCTCTAATTCTATTATTATAAATACTATTACTTACTTATAAGTTCTATAAATACGTACTAGCAACGCTAATCTTTAGCACTAAAGATCTAGATATCTAAGTAAATAAGCTTTTAAAGCTCTTATTAAAGCTATCTAGAATATAGAGATTATAGATACATAGTATAGTAAATATAATAATTATACTACTACTTATATATTTTAAAGAATCTCTTATTATTCTTATAAGCTATTACTATATCTCTTCTTTAGAGTATTATAGAACTTATTTAACTTCTCTATAAGCTATACGCTTAATAAATAGGCTCTAATTATTAAAAAGAATTATTTAAGTAAGCTATATAATTATAATCTAAAAAACAAGACGCTAGACTTTATAATAGAAGTTATTATAAGCTTTATAGCTATAGTTAAGCGCTACTATTAGTAGAAGATTATAGAAATCTATTAGAATAATAATACTATAATATTACCTTAGAGAGAGCACTTAAGATATAAAAAATAGGCTAAAGAGAAGAGAATTATAATTATAACGCCTCTACTATATATCTATAAGCCTAATAGCTTAGTAGAGAGAGCTAGCTAAGAGCTTATTACTAAGTTAATTAAAATACGCATAAGCGCTAATCTTCTAGCTAAGCTCTAGCTAGTAATTATAAACGTAGTAGCCTAACTCTATAGAATAAGTCTATTATAGCTTTATAGCTATTAATCTCTAGATTAGATATTATATAAATAGTTTAGAAAGTATTTCTAATATTATTAGCTATCTAAGATTAGGCACTAGGCTACTAATCTTTACCTAGATTAGAGTAGAATCTATACTTACAGCTATTAAGCGTATTTACTTAATAGTAATTGCGTAGCTAGAAAGTACTATTAAAACTTTAAAGTTAAGCCTTATAGCTATATAAAATATCTTATTAGCTATTAAGCTTCTAATATATATTATATATAGGTACTAGTAATTAATTAGGTAATTATAACTTATAATATTACTTTTAATAAGTAGAAGTTCTATTAAGGTAAGCGTAAAGAGAAGCTAACTAGAGATTAAGTAATTAAGTAGGTTAAAATACTTAATAATAGTAAGCTTATTAATTCTATAGAGAAGTTTAATATTCTTTCTATTAATTAAATAGTAAGTATAGTAGAGCTATTAACTACTAAGTAAGATCTTAGAGGTAACGTAGACTATAATTAAAGTAATAAGGTTAGTCTACCTATTAAATATAATTAAGGCTTTATTAATTTAATAGAGATAGAATATAAAGCTAGTGTTCTATTAGAAATTTCTAATAATTAGTAGCTTTCTACTAGACTTACTACTCTAGAACCTACGTCTAAGTATAAGATTTTAGAGATAAGTAATTAAAGTAATTATAAAGTTTCTAATAGTTAAAGAGTAGTGCACACGCCTAAGAGAGCTAACTTATTAGAGTCTAGAGGTAGAGAGCCTTTTATATATAGATTAGAAGATTTAACTTTATCTATTAAGCTTATTATAATAGACTCTAGTTCTATA
The DNA here is from genome assembly GCF_023758085.1 of Alternaria hordeiaustralica. Classification (NCBI taxonomy): domain Eukaryota; kingdom Fungi; phylum Ascomycota; class Dothideomycetes; order Pleosporales; family Pleosporaceae; genus Alternaria; species Alternaria hordeiaustralica. Next base: position 1,484,870 of record NW_026056773.1, on the reverse strand, counting down.
GAAATAGATAAAAGACTAGCTTAACTAGAGTAAGCGCTAAAGAGACTAAGAGATAGACTATCTAAATTAGTAGTCTTCTCTTAATAATTAACGTAGCTATAGAATTAGCTAATAGCTAAATTCTCTAGAACGCGCTATAGTAGAAGAGTTATAGATAAAGAGCCTAAGCGCTCTCTTTCTATAAATATCTATTAACTATTAAAATGTCTAAAAGGTAAGAGTAAACAGCCTACTTAGCCTAGTAATTAACTAGAAAGTAATAGTATAGATAGCGTAAATATAGTAATTATAAGCTTAGTTAATAAGTAAGCCTAGATTAACTTTTATAAGACCTACCTTTCTAGTCTTTAAGAAGACTAGAATAATTAAGCTAGCTATAAAACTATAAACTTTATTATTATAGCTACTACGCTTAGTAAGTATAAGCTAAAGACTACTTACTAATACTATAATAATCTCTAAGAGCTATCTAGATTATAGAAATAACTAATCTAGTATCTAATATATATACTCTTTAAAGATGCCTCTAAGAGAGAGATTAATTAGCTAAGTAAAAAGAGAACCTAGATAGAAATCTATAGATTAAAAGTCTAAGATTAGCTACTTCTATTAAAATAAGTATAGACTTATAAGTATAATTAGAATAGCTATCTTCTTAAATATAAAGCTTAAATTATAGTTTATAGTAATCTCTAAAAGAAGAACTTAATTAATATAACTTATATAGTAATACTTACTATAAAGTTCTTCTACGCTGTAATAGTAATTACTACCTAAAGTAATCTAGAGATTAAATAGTTTAATATTATAAAAGCGTTTCTTAACGCAAAGATTATAGTAAAGAACTTAGTAATCTATAAAATACTAGATAGCTTTAGAAAGCTAGAATTATATATATAGCTTAACTACGCGCTCTATAGATTATAAGACTCTCTACTATTATAGTATAAGAAGTTCTTAGAAACGCTAAGAGCTATTAGTATAATAGCTTCTTAAGAAGAGCTCTATTTCTTCTTTAATTAAGAATATAAGATTCTTATTCTTTTCTATATTAATAATATTTTATTACTCTATTATAAGAATATAGAGTAATAAGTAATAGCTATATAGGTTTAGATCTCTAGTAAGTATAAGATCTAAGATTAGAGAAATATAAAGTAGTTTCTAGGTATTTATATAATTAGAGACTAATATCTAAAGATAATTATACTTATTTATAATACGTATATAGATAAGATGCTTAAGAAGTTTAAGCTTAGAAATAGATCTTTCTCTCTAATACCTCTACTATTAGAGAAGCTAATTAAGAATACTAGAGAAGTAACTAAGTCTAAGATTAAGAGATACTAGAAAATAGTTAGCTTTATACTTTATATAGTAATTATACTCTAACTAGATATAGTGTATACTACCTTAAAGCTCTTAAACTTTCTTATAAACCTAAGTAATAAGTATAAAAAGGCTATAAAGTAAGTAATTATATATCTTTATTACACTTACTATAATATAATCTAGTATAGTAACTATAATAGGTCTAATTTAATAATTACTAAAAACGTATTCTTTGCTAATAATCTAGAAACTTACTAATTATCTTATAGCTATATTACTATATTATATAAAGGCGTAATCTTTTAGAAAGCTATAAAGTAAAGTATAGTTACTACCTCTACTATAGAAGTAAAGCTACTTACTCTTAAGTATACTACTAAGAAAGCTATAGCGCTTAGGCACTTTCTTAAGAAGCTAGCGCTTAATCTTAGAGAACTCTAGACTATTTAGTATAATAATTAGTAGATAATTAGGCTAGTTATTAGAAAGAATAAGTATATTAATACTTAGCTTAGGTATATTAATATCTAGAATATATAGCTATAGTAGAAATATACTAAAGAATTATTTAAGATTAAGTATTTAAAGACTATAATTATATCTATAAATAGATTAACTAAATTACTTATTTAATAATAGTTTAAGAAGTTTAAATAGCTACTTAACTTATAAGATTTATAATATTTAATTCTTAAGAAGTAGATAGAGTAGAAAGATCTTTATTTAGACTACTACTATAAAGATTAATTATACCTAAGCTAGATCTTAGTTACTCTAACTAGCGCCTAGTTATAGAGAAGTAATTACTAATAATTAACGCAAGTACAAAGTAGATAAATTACTAAACTTTTCTACTAGACTAATCTATACAGCTACTAACTTACTAACTACTATACTAATAATCTTTCTAATTATAACTCTTATAGTTATTCTTATTAAAGGCTAGCTTACTATTCTAGCTATTCTTAAAGTTCTTAACCTAAGCTTATAAATAAGTAGTCTTAGTAGCTTAAGTCTATATATAAATCTTAAGCTATATCTAATTATACTTAGTATATAGTAGCGCCTTTATATACTTAGCCTTAGCTAGCTAACGCTAAGTATAGTAATAGAATCTATTGCTTATAATACTAGATATAGAGCTATTAGACCTATAACTACGTAGCTAAGAATTATAATACTAAGAATAATTATTATATAGCTAAGACTAATAATTATACTACTAAGACTAGTAGTTGCGCTACTAAGACTAATAATAACTATACTAATTCTGCTACTAATTCTATAGTAGCTAATTTCTAAATTAAGAAGTCTATAGCTAGAAAGTTAGTAGTAGTAGCTACTAGAATAAGCTCTAATAATAATATTCTAAGTATTATAGTATTAGATTAAAAGCTATAGGTAGATAACTCTAAGTAGAAAGCGTAGATAGAGCTATTTAACTACTACTTATATTAATTTCTTTTATTCTCTTACTTAGTATTATAGACTTACTATAAGCACTACGTTAATTAGAGTCTTAGAAAGTTATAGGCGTAGTACTCTTTAAGCTCTTCTTGCTTAAGAACTTAGAAGTTCTATCTAATAATTTAGCTAGAGTCTTAGAACTACTCTTAGCTTCTTTCTTCTACTTTTTATAAGTGTAGAGATCTTAGTAGAGCTACTTATAATACTTAATAGTGTTCTTAGAGCTTTAGCGCTATTATTAAGTTAGTAAAAGATTAAAAGAACTAAAAAGAAAAGAATTATAAACTTACTTTAGAACTATAGTAATTTACTAAGCTTATAAAGTAATTATATAGATCTTAATTAGTAGTATAGTAGTTATAAAAGTTATAAAATAAATAATACACAATCTAATAGAGTTACTTAAAATAATTAGCTTTCTAAATATTATTAAGAAGCTACTAATAAATATAATACTTATACTTAGAAAGTTAAGAAGTATTATAGTTAGGTAATACTCTAACTTACTTACACTAATAACTAGTATATATTAGATATAGATAATCTAGAAAAGTCTTAGGCGTAGAAGTCTTACTCTTAGACTTTTTATAAAAGTAACTATAACTATAACTATTACTTAGAGATACTTACTTCTCTTAATCTTAAGCGCTTTAGTTCTTAATATAGTTAGATTACTAAAGATCTAAATTCTAAGTCTAGAAAGTATTATTAGTAATAAAGATACTACTCTTAGAAATAGGCTTAATAGTCTCTTAGATATTCTAGTTATTAAGGTTATTAAACTAAGAAGCTTTATAGCCTAAGTAGGTATACTTAGCGTATAACTCTAATTACTTATAATTTTTATAAAGATTATTATTACTAAAACTACTAGTTACCTTAAAGCTCTAATTTAGTTAATTATTAGAATTTATAAAGCTCTAAGATAGTTAAGTACTAGAAGTCTAATTATCTTATATAAAGCTACTAGAGAATAAGCTATTAGCTACTATTATTCTAGAAGAAAGAAATAGAATTTAAGTAGTAGCGTCTTTAAGTTAAGTATAGTAAGAAGGTTAAGCACTTAACTATAGAGCGCTGTTAAGTAGAGCACTATTACGCTAAGCGCTATTACGCTAAGTACTAGCTTATATATTATAATTACTACTACTAGAAGTATTATAATTAGAGTATAGAATACTATTATAGTAGAAGCTAGAGCGCTAGCACTTATAGCTAGACTTAGAGTTAGAAGTTAGATTATTAGACTAAATTATAATAGTTAGCTATTAATTTAAGTATAAGAGTAAGAACTTACTATAGTAATAGAGGGGATAGAGAAGTAAGTAAAGTAAAGAAGTAAGTAGAGTAGTATATTAAGTAGAGTAGAGAATTAAGCGCAGAGCTTAAGAGCGCTAAGACTTAAAAGCTAAGAATCTTAAGTAGATAAGTTAATTAGATAGATAGCTTATTAGTTTATTAGCTTAAGCGTCTTAATAATATAAAAGTAGATAATTATAGTAGAAAAGAAAAGAATTAGAGAACTTATTATTATAAAGTTTTTAATTCTAGCCTAAGCGCGTACCTATATAGAAAGCTAGCGTAGCTTATTAAGCTATTAATTACGCTATAAACCTTACCTAGAAAAGATTAGAAGCCTAGATATTACTATTAGAATTATCTCTTACTAGTTAAATACCTAAATTCTTATAGCTATTAGCTATATTCTAAACTATTATAAGGCAATTTCTAAACTAATAAAGTTAATTTCTAGACTATTAGGCCTTATATAAATAAGTAAGAGCTTACTACTATTAGTATTAAGTATAATTAAACGCTTAGTTAGGCTGTAACCTACTACTACGCTCTAGATTCTTAAGCCTAGACTCTACTAGAGTATACTAATTATAGTAGATTTAAGAGAATTAATTTTAGTAGAGTAGATTAATACTTTTACTACTCTAGAGAGTATATTAAAGTTAGAGAGTAGTTATAATTATCTAATTATAGATACGTAATTACTTAGCTCTTAGGTATATAACTAGAGATTTTATTCTAACTTTCTTTAGTAGTAGAATAATTATAATATACTTAATTATCTTTAATTATTAATTATCTCTAGCTCTAACAGCTTTAGTATAAAAAAGCTTCTACTAGCGCCTTAGTTAAGAAGTTCTACTTTATTCTAGAAATAGCTTTACTAGATTACTTTTTTATATCTATAAAGCTTTATAATAAGCTAGACACTATAACTTTTAATTTATACTTCTTATATATAGTATTAGATAGAAAGTAGATTAAATTAGTTTATAGTATTATTATATCTTATTCTAATCTCTAATAAATTAGTCTATAACTTATATATATAGTATAATCTCTAGAGTTTACTAAAGTACTAGAAAAGCCTTTACTTATAAAGTAAGAGCACGTTTCTATAAAAAAGAGATAGTTTTTTAATAAGTTTTTTAATACTATTATAATATAGTATACACTACGCTAGTTTAGTCTACTCTTTATATTACTTTATAAATATTCTTTTAGTAACTTTATCTATTACTAGTATATATAGATAGTAGATAATTAAGAAGATTACTTTAATTATAAAATTCTACCTCTAACTATTAGTAACTTACTTCTAAGTATACTAGTTATACTAATACTTATATTTACTAAAAATAGAGTAGAAATATTTTATAAACTAATTCTATCTCTATCTAAGTTCTATTAAATTAACTAATTAGATTAATACTATGTACTTCTTTTTAATATATTTAGTATAGAAGACTATAATCTATTTAGCTTACTTACTATTATCTCTATAAATAATATTAGTATCTTTAGTAAAGACTATATATACTATAAAGATAGCTTTAGAAAGAATAACTATCTAGAGTTTATAGAGAGAAGCTCTCTACTTTTCTAATAGCTATATACTAGTTATACTATAACTAATTATACGCTCTTAGCTTTAGACTTAATTATTCTTAGTAATATTTATTTATAGAACTAGTAGAAGAATATATAGTATCTTTTAGAAGCTTACTCTTAAAATACTCTATTCTTCTATTCTCTAGGCTTCTAGCGCTTTTTATATTAGTTTTAGCTTCTTTTATATAAAGTTTACTAACTTCTTATAAATTATTATACTAGTATTAAGTATAAAGTGCTTTATAAAGTATTATTAGTAGAGTAAGTTAAATAAGTACCTAATCTTAATACTTAAGCACTTTCTTTTTCTTTATTCTATTAACTTATATTTTATATCTTAAATCTATTATTTATATATCTAATACTATATTAAGCTTATATAATATAAAGAGTAGTTTCTAGAAGTTAGAAGGTAATTAGACTTAAGTACGTTAGCTATATATATAAGTCTTCTATTACTATAAATATAATTATAAAGATATAAATTTCTATACTTTTTTTCTATATTATAGTATCTTATAAATCTACTCTTTTCTATTAATAATATTTTATATACTAGACTAAATAACTATACTAGATTATAAGTAGCTAGACTATACACTTTAGACGCTAGTTAATTCTTACTACTATAGAATAATTACCTTAACTCTAGAATCTCTATCTTCTATCTTACCTCTAACGTAATATAATAACTATATAGCTAATAAGATTTTAATAAGTAAAATAGATTTTACCTATATTACTAGTAGAGAAATAGACTTTATTATAGTAATTAGACTAAGTAAGTATAATATAATAGTTATAGTATACTATTAAGTATAATAAGACTTTATACTAGTAGTATAAAAGCTTATTAATAATAGAAGAAATTCTACTAGCTACGTCTAACTTCTTCTTAACTTAATTAATAGAAAGAGTAGATCTTTTATCTAGACTTCTTAACTTTAGCTCTATCTTTATAGTAATATACTAAAAAGCTACTTTATACTAGTTTCTAAAATTATATACTTTAGAATACTTAAGCTAATAATAGATATTAATATACTAGCCTAGCTTTCTAGTTAGAAGTAGATTCTCTAACTAAATAGTATTTTTATTATCTAACTAAATCTATACTATATAAATCTTTTCTAGTGTAAGACTATAAAACACTATACTAAAATAGCTTTACTACTTAGATTTAAACTAGTTAGTATAAATAGTTATAATATAGAGTAGAAAGCTCTTTACTAGTTATATATTACGTCTACTAAGAAGGCGCGTATTATAACTATTTATAATAACTTATTAGTATAAGCTAGAGTTTATAGTTACTATAGAGGCTTATACTATAATCTTATAAAAGTAGTAAAGTATATAGAAAGCTAGAGTACACTAACTATAAAAGAAGTTATTAGTAAAGATAATAGCTTATATAGTATATTTATATAGTACTATATATAGCTATAAACTAACTATTAGTAAATTACTAGCTATTTCTAGTATTATATAGAAATTCTATTTCTTAGTTAAGAGCGCTATATTAGTTATTATAGAAAGTAATTATAGCTATATTTTACTTAAAGCGTAGATAGGTCTTAACTAGACTAGAACTAGTAATTATAAGCTATTTACGTTAGGCTTATTAAACTATTTTAAAGTATAGCTACTTATATATACTATAATAGAATTATCTTAAACTATTTATATATCTACTATACTATTATTACTTTTTTAAATTAGTTTAGATCTATAAATTTATCTTTATAGCTATCTCTATAATAAATAAAAGTAAAGTCTATTTATTATACTTATATCTATACGTAAGATAAGTAAAATTAGAAGTAATTATAGATAGAATTAAGCTACTCTACTTTCTAGACTTTACTAGAAAGTAGTAACTAGATTTTATAAAGTATAAGAGTTATATAGATCTTAAAGCTCTTACTAGTTACTTCTTTTAGCTTACTTATATAAGCGCGCTACTTCTATCTAAAGTTTTTTTACTTCTATCTAGACTTTTAGTATAAGTATAATAGTATATCTTATAGTATATATAGTAAGTTAATATAATATACTAAGCTTATAAAATACTAATATCTATAATTAATATAAGAAGCCTAAGGCTATAGTTAATAGAAGCGCTACTTCTAGTCTACTAATTAGAGTATTTACTTTTATATAGCTTTATAAGTAGAGTAATTACTAGAAGTAAACTTATAGTAAGTTATATAAAAGTAGAGAAATACTTTTTTAGTCTTTTTAATCTCTATATCTAATAGCTAATTAGAATCTCTAACACTATAAGTATATTAATAACTTATACTATATATATATATATTTACTTTAAATCTATACGCTTTTTATAAAAGATAGTTAGCACTACTTTAGATATCTATATTCTTATACTAAAGTATACTTTAGATATAGCTATACTATGTATAATTACTACTTCTAATATAGTAAAGTAAGACGCTATCTAGAGTAAAAGTACTAATATTATATAAAAGATTAATAGAAAAAAAATATAAATAGAATAAGATAAAAGCTAGTATAGTATTATTCTAGTTAATATAAAGTAGAGAGATAGCGCTTTATAGACACTAATACTAACACTAATACTAACTAAACTAAAATATCTTTAGTATATAATAAGTATTAGTAACTAAATAAACTAAAAAGAATAGTTATAAGTTCTCTATAAATAAAAGTATAGATTATCTAAGATATAGTAGATATAATTAATATATATAAAATTTAGGTATTATATTAAGTAGTAAGTAAACTTAGTCTATTCTTTTTATTACTTTTAGCTAGAATTATATATACTCTTACTCTAAGGTCTCTATTTTACTATCTAGTTACGTTAATAGACTAGTAGTAGCTAAAGCTTCTTTTTAATACTAATACTTTAGATATATTATATAATATAATAGTTAGAATATATAAATTCTTACTAGCGCTTTTAGATACTATTATTTATAGTCTACTCTTTTACGCGTAGTATAGAAAGAGTTTATAAATATATTATATAAGAAGATTAGTAAGATATTAAAAGAGAAAGTTATAGATATATAATAATATAGATTAGAGTTAGATAATAACTAGTAGAAAACCTATAGTGTATAGTTTAGCTTAGTATTACTTTAGAATTATATAGTTATCTTAACCTCTTTAACTCTACTTTTTATTCTAAATTTACTATCTCTTTTTATTTATTCTCTTTATACTATAAAGTCTATATAGCTATTAGTAGTAGTCTATAACTTCTTTACTAAGTCTAGATTCTAAAAGCTTTTTAGCTCTACTAATAGATATTAAAAAGTTTAGAGTATAACACTAATAGTAATTTACTTAAGATTACCTTAGATAAAGTAAAGATAGTAGTAGATTTTACTTATAATAATACTAGAGCTTTATATAAAGTAGCTATAGTTCTTTATAATTTTAAACTTAATTTAATTACTAAGAGTATACTACTAGCTATTTTATAAATATTTAAGAAACTTTTTCTAAAAGTAAAGAACTAATAGAAAGTTATAGAAGAGTTAAAAACTAAGTATAGTTAGTTTACTACTAATCTTAAGAAGCTTTAGAATACTAATTTAACTTAGTACTAGATTATAAAAAGAATAACGTTTAGATATCTATCTAGACTAGTACTATTAGCTATAGCTATACTAGCTATAACTATAGATATCTTTACTAAACTTTTAGATTCTAAGAAGATAGTAGAACTTATTAAAAGTTTAGAAGAGAGTAGAGAAGATAAAAAAAATAAAAATTTAGATAAAGAGATATATAAGAATATATTAAGCTAGTGTTATAAAAATCTACTAAAAGATAACTAAGTTCTAGTAGAGAAAAGCTTAAGAAACCTTCTAGTTATCTAACTATTACTCTTCTAATATAATATTACTTAAAATTTACACGTATAGAGAAATTACTATAGTATTATATTATATCTCTATTATTAATAGCTAGCGTATTAACTATAAGATTAGACTAGTACTTAGATACTTCTTAACTTCTACGTATTCTACTCTATTCTTTATAACTATATATTACTATATAGGTATTAGAGAGTATAAAGATATATTACTATAAGAACGTAAGATAATTAGTATAAGTAAGAAAGTATATAAACGTTAGTTTAGTAGAAAGAAGTTTTATTATAGAGAGATTCTATTATCTAAAGTATTATATAAGAGTCTAATACTAAAAAGTATAAGTAAAAAATAAGATAGTAGATAATATAATTCTAAAGAGCTCTTATTAAAAGACGTTCTCTTTCTAGATAATTCTTAGGTTATTAAAGATCTAATTTATATAAGAACACCTTATGCACTAGTATAAACCTTCTCTTTCTAGTAGTATAGTTCTATTATACTATCTAGAATATATTAATTACTTATAGTATAAAGAAAAGATAAAGAAAAAATATAGAAAAGAAAGTAAAAAGTAAAAGAAATAATTAAGTAGAAATATTAGTAATACTCTACTATAGTGTAGAAGGTAGGTAGATTTTAAGTAAAATAAAAAGCTTATCTAAAATCTAAGTACTAGTAACGTTACTAGTATGTCTAGTCTACTTTACGTTTTATCTACTATAACGTAGTTTAGATAGGCTAGTAGTAGAAGCTAATAAAGCTAGTATTAGTATCTTAAACTAAGAAGAAATTAGTAGAACTAGTAGTAGTAATATTATTAGAGAGCGTAAGGTACTAAAGAGTAATAATAGACTAAACGCTAGACTACTAGCGCAAGCCTAAGAAGTCTTAAATAGAGAGAAAAAAGTAGGTATAGTATTAAGGTTAGTAGTGTTGTAGAAGTAGTAATAAATATCTAGTTCTATATTAATCTTATTAATAAAATATCTAATAGTATTTTCTATACTATAATTATAATTCTAAATATACTACTATCTCTTACGTATAGAAGGTGTACTCTTATTAGTAAAGAAGAAAATGTCTAGGTATTTACTATTAGCGCTCTTAGTAAAGGCAGCCTTTTTAAGCTTCTTAACTACTAGCTATAGTATCTTAATCTCTCTAATAATATACTTACGCTCTTTCTAGATATACTCTAGAATACTATTTTTATTTTTACTAAGAAGTTTATAGATCTTCTTACGTATAAGAGAGTTATTCTAGAAGACTTACGTAAGAATAGCCTTCTAGATCTAGAAGAAGAAGTTAATATATATATCTACTAGAAATATCTACTTAATACTACTATACTTATTATAATATCTAGATAGTATTATAGAAGAAGCTATAAGATTATAATAAGCCTTTAAGATCTTATTATATATTTCTATAGCTAGAATCTCTATAATACTCTAGCGTACTATAATATACTATAGAAGAATTATTTAATAGATCTTAGTTACTAGCTTTGTAAAGCTATAGAGCGTTATAGAGAGAGTAATATAAATGTCTTTTTCTCTATAAATAGACTTCTTCTACTTTATACCTAGCGCTGTTACTTATACTTCTTACGTCTAATTAATATTATTATACTATTCTTTAATAAAGCTAGTAGAATTCTTCTTAGTAGTCTTACGCTATTATAAGTATAGCTTTATATATTAATAGAAGCTCTCTAAGACCTTTATATAGTTTTAAGAGTTCTTATTATTAATTAAGACTAATTCTTAAATTATATCTATATCTTAACCTTAAGCGTAGATAAATACTAAATTAAGATTAATATAGTAGAAGAACGTCTTATTATTTAGTATAGTGTACTTAGCGTAGTAAGAGTAGAAAACTATAGTATATTCTTTACAAAGTACTAAGTAGAGTATTTAGTAATAAAGGTTAGTATAGATAGCTTATTAAATAAGAGAATAGTATATAATATAAAGCTAGCTAAGGTTCTTATTACTATTAATGCGTTAGAGATAGTAATAGTATATCTTAAAGAATTCTTTAATAATCTTCTTAAGTTTCTTATTATTAAAGAATAGCTACTTAAAGTTTTCTATAGTAATATTACTCTTCTACTTAAAGTCTTCTACTAGCTTACTCTAATCTATCTTTTTACTAACTACCTTTTAGAAAGAAATTAGATATAGATTATAAACTATCTAAGAATAAAAGTAATAGCTAAGAAGATTAGAGTCTTATTTACTAAGCTTATATTGCTTAATAAAGAGAATAGATATAACTAAGTAGGTTTAGAGTTTATATTACTTATCTTAGAAAAAATATAGAAAAAGAAAAATATTATTTATAGCTTTTATATTTATAGCTTACTTAAAGAGAATTATATAGATAGCTATTACTTATATATAAGTCTAGTAGATATAAGTACTATTAATTAATAAGCTATTAGAGTAGTAACTAATATAGACTTCTTAATACTACGCTTAGATAACTTTAATACATTTATAGTTATTAAGTTTAGTGTACTTAGAGTAGCTATTAAGAATTAGTTAAAGAAAATTAGAAGTTCTATCTAGATATTTATAGTTCTTAGCTATAGTTAAAGTCTTAAGCTTATTAGAATTCTAGTCTTTATCTTCTAAATTATCTTTATTAAGTATAGTGTTTATCTTCTTAGATAAAGATTAGTAAGCTAAAGTAGATTTTAGAGCGCTAGCGCTAGGTAGTAGTAGTAGTAGTAGAAGGCTAGTTTATATACTATAAAGCCTTAATTTCTATAACTTAGCTACTACTACTCTCTTCTTAACTATCTTAAGACTAGCCTAGCGCTCTTAGTGTGCCTACTTCTCTAGGTTTATAGAAGAAGTAACTAATCTAGCTCTACCTAGTTATCTTACTTTAATCTTCTTTAGCTCTACTTTAATATAATTACTATTTTTATTAATTACTCTTAACTTATATAAAGATAATCTAAGTTCTATTATAATAGAGATAGCTAATTAATAGATAGAGTAAAGCTTTATCTAGTATCTAGCTATAGTATTAGTAATTATTATATTATTACTACTATAAAGAGTATACGTAATCTAGTAGTTCTTATTAGAATATCTATTAGCTATATATAGAAAGATATATTACTAAAACTTATATTAACTATTATAAGTACTATCTTTCTTATACTTATAAGTAAAAGAAACTATAATATTTCTAGTAGTAAGGCTAAGTATACCTAGTGTTATACTACACTTCTTATAGTCTTTTTTTAATACTTTAATAGAATACTTTAAAAGAAATAGTATCTTAGAAAGTAGGTTCTTCTTAGTAAACTAAATAGTTACCTTAATAGAATCTTTTAAGATAGCCTAGTCTTATATAATAATATTAGTCTTAGTACTTTTACGTAAAGTATAAATATAAATAGCTACTACTTAGACTAAAAAAAGAGCTACGTTACTAACGTCTAGACGCCTAAAACAAAACTATATATTAGATATAGCCTAGTAGTTATATAGAACTTTACTTAAAAAGTAAAAGACGTAGCTTATAAAACTAGGCTCTAATATATTAATACTCTTAGTAGTAGTAGTTAGCTTTATAATACACTTATCTTTAGTATTCTTAGCTTAGCTTAAGACTTAATACTAGCTATTAAATACTTTAATACTACTATACTTGTCTATAAGCTCTAGTAGCGCCTTAACTATATTAGATACTTTAAGAATAAAGTTAGTAATCTAGTTAAATAGAAAGGTTACGTTAGTTATAAATATATTAAGAATAACCTTCTATTACTTAAAAGACTACTATTTAAGACTAGTAATAAACTCTATTACCTTACTATTAATGTTTAGATTCTAGAGATTCTAGTTCTAAGCTAAAATAAGAACTTAGTTCTTAGCTTTAGTATATAGAGTCTAAATAATTATAAGACTGTTTTTCTTTAGATATAAACTAGAAGAAGTAGTAGAGAAAGAGCTAGTGTTACTTCTAGAGGCTTAACTATAGATATCTAAAGTAGTAAAATTCTTAGTAAGACTAGGTATATAAAGCTTAAAAGATAGATCTTTCTAAGAAGAAGTCTTTTATAAAGAAGAGCTTTAGCTATAAGAAAAAGTTAACTTTCTAGTATTTATAGCTTTACTCTTACCTTTATTTTTATTACTAGCTATCTTCTACTAAGCCTCTAGTAGCGTAGGTATTTTTCTCTAGTAATCTAAGACTAGCTCTTATAAAGAAACTCTTACTAAACTAGCTTATAGTATAGAACTAATAGTACTAAGCTTATATATATATATATATAGTTACGCTTATATACTTATTTATAGAATTAGTTATAGATATAGTAGGCTAAGCGCGCGCTCTTATATATAGAGTTAATAGTAACTAGAAGTTATAAGAAAGGTTTAGGTAGCCTATAGGCTTATTATACTTCTCTATACTAGATATAGTAGTTATAGTTATAGTTATAGTTATAATTACTAAGATAGAAAATAAAAAAAGTTAGATTAATAAAGAGAGAAAGAAGACATAGTCTACTTCTAAGAGGTAACTATAGTGTATAGAGGTAAGAAGAAAAGATTAAGAAGATTAGAGAAGAAAGAAAAAAGTAATAGCTAAGAAAAGGTATATATATATATATAATTAAGAGACCTCTACCTATTATAGTATTATAATATTATAATATTAATAGATAAAGTTAGAAGATAAAATTATAGTAAAGGTAAGATAATTAATTACGTAATTAGCTATTATACTTAGTAGTGTTCTTATATATATAATAGTATTAGTAAATAAATAGTGTTATATTATTATAGTAGTAATAACTAGATTTTAGATAAAATTCTAACCTACCTAAAATCTATATATTAGAACTATTATAGCTTATAATTATTAGAATTATAGTTAAAAGACTATAATAACTATATAAATATAGTTTAAAAAGAGTTTAAAGCTAGATAGAATAGTTAAAAGAGTAATACTTATTATAATTAGTACTAGTATTTCTAATATTAAAGTTATAAAAGAGCTATAATACTTATAGCTCTCTTTCTTATTATCTCTAAGAGCGTGTAGAAGTAATAAAGTATTAGTTACTAAAGATAAGATAGTTATAGTTATTATAGTAGTTTCTAAGTAGTTACACGTAGAGTTATAGCTAGTTATTATACGCAGAATTATAGCTACTACGTTCTTTAGGCGTTCTAAGTGTATTAAGATAGTAGTAGAATAGATACGTTCTTATCTACCTAGTAGTAGTTACTTTCTAGAGACCTAACTATAGGCAAGCTAATATAACTAGAAATTACTATTCTAAGCTTTAATTTAAGTAGCTTAAAAAGCTTAGAATAGTAAATTAACTAAGTCTAGGTAGTTATTACTAGGTAGAGATAATACCTTAGTAGTTATATAACTTTATAGTCTAGTAGACTAGTAGTAAAGAATTTAATATAAGATAGAATATAGTAAGGTAGTAAGAATAGTAGTAGCTATCTTCTCTACTTTATCTTAAAGTTTATAGTACTTATACTTTACTAAGAGTATCTAAATATATACTACCTAGCGCTTATAAAAAGAGGTATTACTATATATAGTAAACTCTTTATCTATATTATCTAGTATTAATATTATAGTAAGAGAGTTAGAGGTAGTAGAGAGTACTTAAAGCAGCATTTATCTTAAGCTCTAGTAGTAGCTTTTAGCTAAACGCTGCTATAAGTACTACGCTATCTTTATTACTACTTATTTTATAGTCTATAATACGTTTATCTAGTATAGTTTAAGACTATAGAAAAGTTAGATACTTCTTTTACTAGTAGTAGTAAGAGTTAATAGAAGCTAAAAAGAGAGTATAATAAGTAGAGACTTATTATTACTATTAAGGTATAAGTATAGTAGAAAAGAAGCTAGAATAAATTAAGGTTAAAAGTAAGAAAGGCTCTATCTCTTTAGTTTTAGTAAAACTTATAGAATACTTCTCTATAAGACTAATATAGTCTATATATATTTATAATATTAAGATTCTTTATAGTATAGTTAACGTAATAAAAGAAAAAGAAATAAAAAGAGACTAAAGAAGTGTGCTTTAAATACTTAGTAATAGTAGACTATATATTATTATTAAAGTTAGAGAGTAGTTATAATTACTTAATTATAGATACGTAATTACTTAGCTCTTAGGTATATAGCTAGAGATTTTATTCTAACTTTCTTTTATAGTAGATTAATTATAATATACTTAATTATCTCTAATTATTAATTATCTCTAGCTCTAATAGTTATAAGCCTAGCTACTTAATTATAGAACTAATTTCTACTACGTATTAAAGCTTACTAGAAGATAAGATTAGTTAATCTTATTTCTACTCTACTCTCTTTAAACGTTCTATAATTAGAACTTCTTCTACGTAATTACTTACTTACTATCTATTTCTCTATATTTCTATATTAATTCTACGCTCTAACTCTATAGATATAAGTAATTATAATATAGCTATTATAGCTATAGGTATACTTCTTAAGAAGTAATCTAACTAGAATACCTAGTTTACGCTTCTTAAGTAACACTATAATAAGAAGAGTATCTAAAAAGAGATTAATTCTAATCTTCTAAATATTAAATATATAGATACTTAGAAGTCTAAGTTCTCTAACCTTTTAGTTCTAGAGCCTACAGCTCTAGCTTCTCTTTCTATAGAACTAACTAAGAATTAAAAGAATAAGTATAATAAAGCTATCTATAAGTATAATACTCTTTTATAAGATTATAATTATAAGACTAAGAATAGTACTATACTTATAGTCTACTAGAACTATAAGTCTAAGTAGTAGTTAAGAAAGAGTAAGAAGATTAATAATATTAAAACCTAAATTATACGCACTATTACGCCTAATTACTTATTACTTATAACTATAAGTAATAATAGAAGAATAGTCTAGTCTCTTATAAAGACTCTTAAGACTATACTTACTTTTACTAATTAGACTACGTAATATATAGTTTATATAAAGTATTACACTTATCTTAAGAAAACTTAAAGAGAAACTACTAAAAAGTAGTTTAATAACTAGCTAATAATCTACTAGAAAGTAAAAATCTTTAAGCTCTTAGAGGTTAAAAAACCTCTTATAATTACTAACTTCTTTACTATAATTAAGAAGTTTAATTCTAAGTAGGCCTACTAGTAGTAATATAATTAATTATTTACTATAGCTCTTAGAAAAAATACGTTAAGCCTTAATAATTTTAGTAAGGTATTTAGCGTTATTCTCTAGAAGATGTTAATTACTACTAGAAAGAGAAAAGCTAATATAATTTTTAATACTATTATAGATTAACTTTCTACTTCTACTAAGTTAAGTAAAAAGTAGTTAAGCTTACTACCTAAGCCTTACCTCTATAAACCTAACGCAAAGTATAAGTAGAAGTCTATCTTATATTACTAATTATAGACTATAATTACTAGATCTAAGCTACTAGGCGTTCTACTAATAGAACTCTTAGCTTAAAATAAGTAAAAGATCTAGAATTACTATTATAAAAAGAAGTAGAGCATCTTATATAAAGAAGTTAAGTAATCTAGCTAGAAGATAAGCGCTCTAGCTTCTAAGTATCTAGGTAATATAGTCTTAATAATTATTTACCTAAAGAAGCTAATTACTAAGTTTAGGCCTTCTATCTTTAGTATAAGCTTTAAGTCTTACGCGCTCTTATCTAGTATAATTCTTAATAGTAAAGCTATAGTCTACTTAGTTAATAATAAAGCTTTAATTAAGCCTAATTTCTTTATTAAGACTAATAGAGAAATAGTTAAGATAAGTAGCTAGATTCTTCTAGTAATTAGTATTAGTAATTACGTACTTTATCTTATTCTTAGTACCTCTAAAGAACCTAGAAAGACTAATCTTACGCTTACTAGTGTTAAGATTATCTTTAGTTTCTACACTAATATTATCTTAGAGAAGCTTCTTAGAAATAGTAGTATATAGTATATAAGCTATAATTATATAATTAAAATAGATACGCTAAAGGCGTCTATTATTCTTATAACTCTTAAGTGTAGATTTAACCTCTTATTTATTAAATATAACTCTTCTATCTATTCTTCTAATTCTATTATTATAAATACTATTATCTACTTATAAGTTCTATAATTACGTACTAGTAACGCTAATCTTTAGCACTAAAGATCTAGCTATCTAGGTAAGTAAGCTCTTAAGGCTCTTATTAAAGCTACCTAGAATATAAAGATTATAGATATATAGCGTAGTAAATATAATAATTACGCTACTACCTATACATTTTAAAGAATCTCTTATTATTCTTATAAGCTATTACTATGTTCTTTCTTTAGAGTATTATAGAATCTATTTAACTTCTCTATAAGCTACGCGCTTAATAAATAGACCTTAATTATTAAGAAAAATTATTTAGATAAGCTATATAATTATAACCTAAAAAATAAGACGCTAAACTTTATAATAAGAGTTATTATAAGCTTTATAGCTATAGTTAAGCGCCGCTATTAGTAGAAGATTATAGAAATCTATTAGAATAATAATACTATAATATTACCTTAGAGAGAGTACTTAAGATATAAGAAATAGGCTAAAGAGAAGAGAATTATAATTATAACGCCTTTACTATATACCTATAAGTCTAATAGCTTAGCGAAAAGAGCTAGCTAAAAGCTTATTACTAAGTTAATTAAAATGCGTATAAGCGCTAATCTTCTAGCTAGGCTCTAGCTAGTAATTATAAACGTAGTAGCCTAACTCTATAGAATAAGTCTATTATAGCTTTATAGCTATTAATCTCTAGATTAGATATTATATAAATAGTTTAGAAAGTATTTCTAATATTATTAGCTATCTAAGATTAGGCACTAGGCTACTAATCTTTACCTAGATTAGAGTAGAATCTATACTTATAGCTATTAAGCGTATCTACTTAATAGTAATTACGTAGCTAGAAAGTACTATTAAAACTTTAAAGTTAAGCCTTATAGCTATATAAAATATCTTATTAGCTATTAAGCTTCTAATATATATTATATATAGGTTTTAGTAATTAATTAGGTAATTATAACTTATAATATTACTTTTAATAAGTAAAAGTTCTATTAAGATAAGCGTAAAGAGAAGCTAACTAGAGATTAAGTAATTAAGTAGGTTAAAATACTTAATAATAGTAAGCTTAATAATTCTATAAAGAAGTTTAATATTCTTTCTATTAATTAAATAGCAAGTATAGTAAAGCTATTAACTACTAAGTAAGATCTTAGAGGTAACATAGACTATAATTAAAGTAATAAGATTAGCCTACTTATTAAATATAATTAAAACTCTATTAATTTAATAGAGATAGAATATAAAACTAGTATTCTATTAGAAATTTCTAATAATTAGTAGCTTTCTACTAGGCTTACTACCTTAGAATCTACGCCTAAGCGTAAGTTTTTAGAGATAGGTAATTAAAGTAATTATAAAGTTTCTAATAGTTAAAGAGTAGTATATACGCCTAAAAGAGCTAATCTATTAGAGTCTAGAGGTAAAGAGCTTTTTATATATAGATTAGAAGATCTAACTTTATCTATTAAGCCTATTATAATAGACTCTAGTTCTATAGAAATAGATAAGAAACTAGCTTAACTAGAGTAAGCGCTAAAGAGACTAAGAAGTAAACTACCTAAATTAGTAGCCTTCTCTTAATAATTAACGTAGCTATAGAATTAGCTAATAGCTAAATTTTCTAAAATACACTATAGTAAAAAAGTTATAGATAAAGAGTCTAAGCGCTTTCTTTCTATAAATATCTATTAACTATTAAGACGCCTAAAAGGTAAAAGTAAATAGCCTACTTAGCCTAGTAATTAACTAGAAGGTAATAGCGTAGATAGCGTAAATATAGTAATTATAGGCTTAGTTAATAAGTAAGCCTAGATTAACTTTTATAAGACCTACCTCTCTAGTCTTTAAAAAGACTAGAATAATTAAGCTAGCTATAAGACTATAAACTCTATTATTATAGCTACTACGCTTAGTAAGTATAAGCTAAAGACTACTTACTAATACTATAATAATCTCTAAGAGCTACCTAGATTATAGAAATAACTAATCTAGTATCTAATATATACGCTCTTTAAAGATACCTCTAAGAGAAAGATTAATTAGCTAAGTAAGAAGAGAATCTAAATAGAAATCTATAGGTTAAAAGCCTAAGATTAGCTACTTCTATTAAAATAGGTATAGACTTATAAGTATAATTAGAATAGCTATCTTCTTAAATATAAAGCTTAAATTATAGTTTATAGTAATCTCTAGAAGAAGAACTTAATTAACTTAACTTATATAGTAATACTTACTATAAAGTTCTTCTACGCTATAATAGTAATTACTACCTAGAGTAATCTAGAGATTAAATAGTTTAATATTATAGAAGTATTTCTTAACGCAAAGATTATAGTAAAGAACCTAGTAATCTATAAAATACTAGATAGCTTTAGAAAGCTAGAATTATACGTATAGCTTAACTACGCGCTCTATAGATTATAAAACTCTTTACTATTATAGTATAAGAAGTTTTTAGAAACGCTAAGAGCTATTAGTATAATAGCTTCTTAAGAAGAGCTCTATCTTTTCTTTAATTAAAAATATAAGATTTTTATTTTCTTCTATATTAATAATATTTTATTACTCTATTATAAGAATATAAAGTAATAAGTAATAGCTATATAGGCCTAGATTTCTAGTAAGTATAAGATCTAAGATTAAAGAGATATAGAGTAGTTTCTAGGTATTTATGTAATTAGAGACTAATATCTAAAGATAATTATACTTATTTATAATACGTATATAGATAAGATACTTAAGAAGTTTAAGCTTAAAGATAGATTTTTCTCTTTAACGCCTCTACTATTAGAGAAGCTAATTAAAAACACTAGAGAAGTAACTAAGTCTAAGATTAAGAGATACTAGAAAATAGTTAGCTCTATACTTTATATAGTAATTATACTCTAACTAAATATAGCGTATACTATCTTAAAGCTTTTACACTTTCTTATAAATCTAAGTAATAAGTATAAGAAGGCTATAAAGTAAGTAATTATATATCTTTATTATACTTACTATAATATAATCTACTATAGTAACTATAATAGACCTAATCTAATAATTACTAGAGACGTATTTTTTACTAATAATCTAGAAACTTACTAATTATTTTATAGCTATATTACTATATTATATAAAGATGTAATTTTTTAGAAAGCTATAAAGCAAAGTATAGTTACTACCTCTACTATAAAAGTAGAGCTACTTACTTTTAAGTATACTACTAAAAAAGCTATAGCGCTTAGACATTTTCTTAAAAAGCTAGCGCTTAATCTTAGAAAACTCTAGACTATCTAGTGTAATAATTAGTAGATAATTAGACTAGTTATTAGAAAGAATAAGTGTATTAACACTTAGCTTAGGTATATTAATATCTAGAATATATAGCTATAGTAGAAATATACTAAAGAATTATTTAAGGTTAAGTATTTAGAGACTATAATTATACCTATAGATAGATTAACTAAATTACTTACCTAATAATAGTTTAAGAAGTTTAAATAGCTACTTAACTTATAAGATTTATAATATTTAATTTTTAAGAAGTAGATAAAGTAGAGAGATTTTTATTTAGACTACTACTATAAAGATTAATTATACCTAAGCTAGATCTTAGTTACTCTAACTAGCGCCTAGTTATAAAGAAGTAATTACTAATAATTAATATAAGCACAAAGTAGATAAATTACTAAACTTTTTTACTAGACTAACCTATATAGCTACTAACTTACTAACTACTATAGCGCTAATCTCTCTAATTATAATCTTTATAGTTACTTTTATTAAAGGCTAGCTTACTATTCTAGCTATTCTTAAAGTTCTTAACCTAAGCTTATAAATAAGTAGTCTTAGTAGCTTAAGTCTATATATAAATCTTAAGCTATATCTAATTATACTTAGCACGTAGTAGCGCCTCTATATACTTAGCCTTAGCTAGCTAACACTAAGTATAGTAATAGAACTTATTACTTATAATACTAAATATAAAGCTATTAGACTAGTAACTATATAGCTAAGAATTATAATACTAAGAATAATTATTACGTAGCTAAGACTAATAATTACGCTACTAAGACTAGTAGTTATACTACTAAGACTAATAATAACTATACTAATTCTACTACTAATTCTATAGTAGATAATTTCTAAATTAAAGAGTCTATAGCTAGAAAGTTAGTAGTAGTAGCTACTAGAATAAGCTCTAATAATAATAGCCTAAGTATTATAGTATTAAATTAAAAACTATAAGTAGATAACTCTAAGTAGAAATTATAGATAGAGGTATCTAACTACTATCTATATTAATCTCTCTTATTCTCTTACTTAGTATTATA
The DNA here is from genome assembly GCF_023758085.1 of Alternaria hordeiaustralica. Taxonomy (NCBI): domain Eukaryota; kingdom Fungi; phylum Ascomycota; class Dothideomycetes; order Pleosporales; family Pleosporaceae; genus Alternaria; species Alternaria hordeiaustralica. Next base: position 1,462,852 of record NW_026056773.1, on the reverse strand, counting down.
GACTTACTATAAGTACTATATTAATTAGAGTTTTAAAGAGTTATAGGCGTAGTACTCTTTAAGCTTTTCTTATCTAAGAACTTAGAAGTTCTACCTAATAATTTAGCTAGTGTCTTAGAACTACTCTTAGCTTCTTTCTTCTACTTCTTATAAGCGTAGAGATCTTAGTAGAGCTACTTATAATACTTAATAGCGTTCTTAGTACTCTAGCGCTATTATTAAGTTAGTAAAGAATTAAAAAAACTAAAAAAAAGAGAATTATAAACTTACTTTAGAACTATAGTAATCTACTAAGCTTATAAAGTAATTATATAGATCTTAATTAGTAGTATAGTAGTTATAAGAGTTATAGAATAAATAATATATAACCTAATAAAGTTACTTAAAATAATTAATTTTTTAAATATAATTAAGAAGCTACTAATAAATATAATACTTATACTTAGAAAGTTAAGAAGCGTTATAGTTAGATAATACTCTAACTTACTTACGCTAATAACTAGTGTATATTAGATATAGATAATCTAGAAGAGTCTTAGACGTAGAAGCTTTACTTTTAAACTCTTTATAAAAGTAACTATAACTATAACTATTACTTAGAGACGCTTACTTCTCTTAATCTTAAGCGCCTTAGTTCTTAATATAGTTAGATTACTAAAGGTCTAAATTCTAAGTCTAGAAAGTATTATTAGTAATAAAGATACTACTCTTAGAAATAAACTTAATAGTTTCTTAGACGTTTTAGTTATTAAAGTTATTAAACTAAAAGGTTTTATAATCTAAGTAGACATACTTAGCGTATAACTCTAATTACTTATAATTCTTATAGAAGTTATTATTACTAAAACTACTAGTTACCTTAAAGCTCTAATCTAGTTAATTATTAGAATTTATAAAGCTCTAAGATAGTTAAGTATTAGAAGCTTAATTACCTTAGGTAAAGCTACTAGAGAATAGGCTATTAGCTACTATTATTCTAGAAGAGAAAGGTAGAATTTAAGTAGTAGTATCTTTAAGTTAAGTATAGTAGAGAGATTAAGCGCTTAACTATAGAGCGCTATTAAGTAAAGCGCTATTACGCTAAGCGCTATTACGCTAAGTACTAGCTTATATATTATAATTACTACTACTAGAGGTATTATAATTAGAGTATAGAACGCTATTATAGTAGAAGCTAGAGCGCTAACGCTTATAGCTAGAGTTAGAGTTAGAAGTTAGGTTATTAGACTAAATTATAATAGTTAGCTATTAATTTAGATATAAGAGTAAGAACTTACTATAGTAATAGAAAGAATAGAGAAGTAAGTAGAGTAGAGAAGTAAGTAGAGTAGTATATTAAGTAGAGTAGAGAATTAAGCGTAAAGGCTTAAAAGCGCTAAGGCTTAAGAGCTAAGAATCTTAAGTAGATAAGTTAATTAGATAGGTAGCTTATTAGCTTATTAGCTTAAGCGTCTTAATAATATAGAAGTAGATAATTATAGTAGAGAAGAAAAGAATTAGAAGACTTATTATTATAAAGTCTCTAATTCTAGCCTAAGCGTACACCTATATAGAAAGCTAGCGTAGCTTATTAAGCTCTTAATTATACTATAAACCTTACCTAAAAGAGATTAGAAGCCTAGATCTTACTATTAGAATTGTCTTTTACTAGTTAAATACTTAGATTTCTATAGCTATTAGCTATATTTTAGACTATTATAAAGTAATTTCTAAACTAATAAAGTTAATTTCTAGACTATTAGGCCTTATTTAAATAAGTAAGAGCTTACTACTATTAGTATTAAGTATAATTAAACACTTAATTAGGCTATAACCTACTACTACGCTCTAGATTCTTAAGCCTAGACTCTACTAGAGTATACTAATTATAGTAGATTTAATAGAATTAATTTTAGTAAAGTAGATTAATACTCTTACTACTTTAGAAAGTATATTAAAGTTAGAAAGTAGTTGTAATTACTTAATTATAGACACGTAATTGCTTAGCTCTTAGGTATATAGCTAGAGATTTTATTCTAACTTTCTTTTATAGTAGATTAATTATAATATACTTAATTATCTCTAATTATTAATTATCTCTAGCTCTAATAATTATTAAAGAGGCTTTTAGACAAGAAAGCTTATAGTAAGCTCTCTCTTTTCTTTTTTAAGTAAAGACTATTCTATAGCCTAAGCTCTTTCTCTATCTAACGCTAATAATATATTAGAATTAGAGAAAGAAATAAAGTCTAGTCTAAATACTCTCTATTCTTTTTCTATAAGACGCTTAGTAATAACTATACTTAGCTAACTAATAAGTCTTAGAAGAATACTTAGCTAATTAATAAGCTTTAGAGTATTACTTACCTTTTCTTTCTTAAGTTATAGTTAGAAAAAGGTATTCTAGCTATTATTCTTATTATTATTAATAGAGCTAGCTAGCACGTTAGTAGAGATATTAGTATTCTCTTAGTTATCTAGGTTATAGAGCTTTATCTAGCCTTAATATTACTTAGTAATATCTTCTAGTGTTTATTAGTAAAAGAGCTTTAGCCTCTTACCTAGAATAGTATATAGAAGTAAAGTTCTATTAAGATTCTTAATTTAGTAGGTACTTTACTCTAGCTATAGTTATTAAATATAATAGAGATCTATCTACCTAGCGTTAAGCTTCTTATCTCTAGATATATTAATCTCTTATATAAAGTTCTATAAGAGAACTAGGTTACTAAGTTAAAGCTTCTTATAGCGTATCTTCTTAGTATTATTCTAATAATTCTTCTTAGCTTAATGTAATTAATTAGTATAAGTAATAGTATTCTTAGTAAATTAGTTCTAGAGGTCTAGTTATATTACGCGTATTACTAGAAGTTATATACAATTCTTTACTTTCTAGAATAGAAGAGTCTACTATATTAGAAGCTCTAATTCTAAAAGTAGAACTAGATTTTATCTAGTAATTAACTAGTATAGTAAATAGCCTATCTAAGACTAAGTAGAAATATAGTTAGTAAGAAGAATAGTAGGTAAGTTATTTACCTATAGACCTAATAGCTTAGTAAGAGTATTAATAATAAGCTTATATCTACTCTTAATCTTACCTATAGCCTATAGATTATATAAGAATAATTAGATATACTTAATTTTATAGTTAGCTATAAGATACTTTACTATCTTAGCAAAGTCTAGTCTACTATTAACTAAGAGCTTACGTGTTATACTCTATTAATAGATAATATTCTTATAAATAAACTTAGTAATAGTGCTAGACTTATTATTAGAAAGTACTCTAGCCTCTAGCTATCTACTTAAGTATTTTCTAGTAATAATAAGATACTTCTTATCTTAGTAGTAAGGTATATAAACTATATTAATTATAACTAACTTCTAAATTGTAAAGCTATATATATTAGTTAATATATTAACTCTTCTCTTAGAGAAGTAAAGCTAGTATTTAGAATAATACTAAATTCTTTCTTAAACGTTTTTATATATATTAGGCTACTAGTAATATTAGAAGAGTATAAAGTATATAGTATTAGTTCTATAATAGCTAATAGTCTTATATATTAACTATATAGTTTATAAGTAGATATTAGCGTTATTAATAATATAGCGTATAGTAATATTTCTTAAGATTTTATAGAAGAGCGCGTAATTACGTATAAAGAAGTTTAAAGCTCTCTTCTTCTATATATAAAGCTCTTTTAGTATTATACTCTTAGAAACTTTAAAGTTAATAAAAAACTAGGTAATCTACTTAGATTACTTAGTATACTTATACTTAAGTATCTAAAATACTCTAATAGGTAATAGCTCTTCTTTTATACTTCTAATTATATAGTTAATAAACTTCTTAAGATTATTCTTAGGCTCTTCTAGTAGAATCTAATTATTAGATTTAGAGTAGTAAAAGAGAGTATCTATAATAATATTCTTCTTTCTAGAGATATAGATAATATTAAAGTTCTAAAGAAGAATAGTAGAGATCTACTAATTTATAACTAATTCTAGGTTATTAGTAGAAGAGTAATTAAGCTAGGTAATAAGCGTTACTATATTAGTTTTAATAGTAAAGTGTATACTATATAAGTATATATAAAACTTCTTTAAAGCTTATAGTACTATCTTATATTCTAACTTAGTAGAATACTAAAGATATTCTCTTACTAACTAGAGTATACTTTTAAATTAAATAGAATAGCGTCTACTATTAGCCTATAGCTATTTAAGATAGGCTTTTTTTTTATCTTAACTAGCGTTAGTTATAAGAAAGATTTTATACTTTAATATATCTAAGTAGTTAAGGCTTACTAGCGCTAGCGCTAAATATATAGTATATTTAAGTGTATATATTACTTAATTCTAATCTAGACTCTACTTATACTTTACATCTCTATAAAGAAGATAGAAGAGAGGCTTAGTAATAGTAGTAAATTCTTTTACCTAGATATAGTAGTAGATATATAGTCTAAGAAAAGAGTAAATATTACGTATATTATAGTAAGATAGCTAGTCTAAAAGCTTCTAGACCTTCTTACTATTAGAATAGTGTTTTTTAGAGCTAATTTTATAACTAATAACCTCTAGGCGTTATAATAGTCTTAGGCTTTGCCTAAGCCTAGGCTAGAATAGAGAAGGTATAGATAAGGTCTAGACTTGCTACACAAACCTCTAGATTCTATATATAGCCTCTTAAGTTCTAAGCCTTATAATATTCTATTAATACTTAGTATATTCTAACTCTAAGGCTAGTCTATAACATTTGTAAGGCTTTTTTCTTGCGCACTATACACAAGTTTAGAGATAAACTAGCTAGACTTAAGAAATAAAAATAGCTAAAGACGCAACTCTACAAGTAATTCTAAACTAACTATAATAACTAATCTAAGACTACGTAGAAGACTACGCCTTATTCTAGACGCTCTAGGTCTAGAATAAATACCTTACCTAACGCCTTAAGGCCTTAAGTACGCAGTTTAATGCTATGCTCTTCTCTAGTAATACTCTATAAGAGAAAAACACTGCTTCTACTATAAAGGTACCTATTAGTAGTTTTAGCGCTAGTGTAGACTCTCTATTTTCTTCTTCTTCTTTACCTATATGCGTAGATAAGCGCAGGCCTCTTTAGATAGAGGAGCGCTTTAGAGGTAATAAGGCGTACTTCTAAGCCTAGAAGGTAATAATTAAGTATAAGCTAGCGATAGACTAAGAGTTTCTAGAGAATAGAAAGTTGTAGTTTATGTTTATTAACGCTAAACTATTACTTATAGTCTAGTAGTAGGTTACTCTATACTTTAAGATAGGTAGGTATAGTACCTAGAATCTGCTAGAGTTTCTTAACTACCTATTGTTCTGCTATAGTAACATCTATAGTAAGAAGTAGACTCTAGTGCGCCTAGACTACTTACGCTAGAGAAAGCGTTAGTCTTTTATAGAATTCTTTATTACTTTTAGCTAGACTCTAGCGTAGGTAGGTAGGCTTTACTAAGCTAATAAGTATAAGCTAGGCTAGCTTTATAACGCTTTAAATAATTATATAAGAAAGGTTTCTATAAACTAAAGCGTGTTGCGTACTAACTATAACGCTATAGTTCTTGCGTATAAAGCTATTATAGTTAACCTTAAGATAGTAGAGATAGAGTCTACCTAGAGGTCTTAGCTCTATTACTCTATATCTATAGCGCCTTAAAGGTAGAACTATAATAGTAACATTTATATAGTAAACGTAGAAGTAGTAGGCACTATATTTAGAGGCTCTTGTAGAGGTCTAGCTTCTAACTAGAAGAACTAGATTTCTATAGATATATTTAGTAAGCGCAAGGTAGTAGATATCTATACGTAGTGTAGGCGCGTAGGCTACTATATAAGAGTATGCCTAAACGTAGCTATAATACGCTCTATTATAATATAATTAGTTAGTTTAGATAAAGAAAGAGTACGTTTAGAAAACTAACTGCCTCTAAAGAGAGTCTAGCTTAGAGGTAGACTACAGTTGCATTAGCAGAGAAGTCGCTAATACGTAGTCTTAATACTTACTTAGTTAATATTAGCTAGTCTATAGATAAAAGCCTATTTTTAGTATTTTTATTTCTAGAGAGCGCTAAGTAGGTATAGGCGTTAGTTAACTTAGAGTGTAAATGTTTCTGCGCAATTAATAAGATAGTTACTAGAAAGGTAAGTACTTAATTTCTTAAATTAACTCTATAGTTACTACGCTAAGTAGTAAGTTCTTTGTAGAACTTTGTTATCTTATAGTTAGCTATAGTAGAGTATAATATTAATAGTTAGCTAACTTACCTTATTATCTATATAGTTCTAAACTTATATTATAATATTATTCTAGGTAAGCTATAGATGCGCTAGAAGAGCGTTATTCTTAACGTTCTATAGAGCCTCTTTACTATAGGTTACGCTAGAGAGATAGTAGTGTATAAGTATAATTAGGCTCTAGAGTAGCTAGAGATTATAATAATTAGTATTAAGAAGATAGCTAAGGTAGTAGGTTATAGAGCGCGTATTTCTAGGTATAGAGGCGTAGTTCTTATTATAAGTATCTATACTCTTACCTATACTTTACGTTAGTTCTACCTCTTATTAGAAGGTATTTAACTCTTTATAGAGCCTAAGCTAAGTAAATTACTACCTAAGTTAGCTACGTTTTATAACCTCTTTAATAAGAACAAGGCTAGTAAGCTACTCTCTTACTAGAGCTGCCTTAATTATTATATTAACTTATCTATAAACGTATATAGCCGTAAGTAGAACGCGCTATAGAGCTCTTTATATCTAATATTGCGTAATTAGCTACTAGAGCTGCGCGCGTAGCTTATAGACCTACTTAATAAAAGGTAGATCTAGGCTAGCTTCTTCTTTACTAGGTTGCTAGTTCTTCTAGTAAAGAAGGCCTCTAGAGGTTAGCGCCTCTGCGTTAACTACTATAGCCTTAACAAAATTATAGTTATAGATTACTACTTACTACTCTTAATTAAGAAAACACTATGTATACTTTTAGAAGCTTATTAGTTTACTAAAGTTAATATTTATGCTGTATTCTATAAGCTGCGTATAGCTAATAGTAATAAGGCAAAAATAGCGTTCTATACCTAATTTAGATTATTTAAGTAGCTTATCTACTCTTTTAGCCTAACTAGTGTACCTACGTTCTTCTAGTAGTATATTAATAGTGCGCTAAAGAAAGCACTAGGCAATTTCGCGACAGCGTACTTTAATAACGTTCTAATCTACTCTAGAGAAAGTAGAGCTAACTACTTTACTAAGGTAAAATAGGTTCTAACTCTACTACGTAATACCTAACTTAATCTAGACTTTAAGAAAAGTGTATTTACAGCAAAGAAGGTCTACTACCTTAGTTACGTTATTAAGGCAGAGCGCGCTATACGTCTAGATCTAGATAAGCTCTAGGTAGTCTAGAACTAGCAAGCGCCTATAATAGTAATAGGTGTGCGTAGTTTTCTTAGGTTTGTAAACTTTTATTATAACTTTATCTCTAACTTCTCTAAGGTAGCTGCTCTCTTCTACTAACTTATAGAAAAGGCTACCTAGTTTAAATAGAGACTAGAGAAGAATTAGGCTTTCTAAATATTAAAGTCTGCATTTATTATAGACTCTATTCTTTGTTAGTAGAACTTCTCTTACTAAATAATTATTAAGACAGACTACTTAGGCGTTACTCTAGAGAGATGTCTTTTGCAGTATATTAGAAGTATTTTATACCTAGTTACTTACTATTTAGTAGCTCTTATAAGTAAGAAGCGTAACTATACTATTTATAATAAGAAGTTACTTACTATAGTGCGCTGCCTTAAGGTATAGGTAGCTAAGCTTACTAGCGTGCATAAGCCTTTTAAGGTTCTTACTAACTATAAGAATCTAGAGTACTTTACTAGTATATAAGACCTTAGTAAGCGATAGTATTACTAGGTAGAGTACCTCTCTAAATTCTAGTACGTGTTACGTTATTAGTCTAGGCGCCTTATAGCGCGCTCTAATATATTAAGCTACTATAAGTAAGACTACGCAGAGAATTTCTGCTAGTTAACACGCGTTATAACACCTATCTAGATCTCTATAGATATAGCCTAGGTCTAGGTAGAGAATATACTTTTACTAGACTTTTTAGTGTTTCTTAACCTCTATATATAGAGCCTATAGAATACTGCACTAGTAGAGAATTCTAGCTATATTAAGAGGTAGAAAGTAGTTTATTTAGATATAAGGGCTTTTCTGTCTAAGGCTAATATAACTTAGTAAATTAGAGACTACGCTATTAGCGTATATAGTATACTACTTTAGAGAGGCGTTTTATAGCTGCTAAATTAGAAGCTACTTACTATAATAGTAATCTAGAGAGCCTATAAGTTAGGCCTAGTAGAGTATCTAGAGAAGAACGTTACTTTCTACTACATACGCTAAAACTATTACTAGAATAGTATATTAAGCAACGTTGCGCGTTATATTAGAAATTGCTACTACTATACTACCTACTTCTCTTAGAAGAAGCGCTAAGAGCTATTATAGCCTATTCTAGTAGTAGATAGGTACTAGTAGTAAATCTTAATAGACTTTATAATAGAACTACTAGCTCGCAATAAGACCTTACTATAGTATCTTTTAGTTATTATAGATTACCTATTAAAATTTATCTAGTTAGAAGTAGTTTCTTCTATAGCCTTAGACTATATTACGTAGATATTTTACAACTACTAGTAGCGTTTTTATAGATTTCTCTTAGCTTTTATTATAGACTATAGCTCTAACTAGTTAGAGGCTTTCTAGACTATCTTATATAAGCTTACAAAAGTAGACTAGCTACTCTTAATATTATACTACCTCTAGACTAATAGAGGTATAAAGCGTATAAACTAGAAAGTGTAGATAGTGCTACGTATAATAGTAAACTTTAAATAGACTAACTAGTCTAATTACCTTCTAGCGTATTAACTTACTTTAAATAACTATAACTTAAGCGTTATAAAGGTTAGCCTAAACCTACTACTTAATAGATACATAGTAGAGACGCTATAGTAGGTTCTACCTTAGAAGAGGTCTACGTATACCTCTAAGAGCTACGCTGTCTAGTTTATAAAGTATCTAAAGTCTAGGCTTAATCTAGCCTAAGCTACAATTATTTTTACCTAGTAGTAGTAATAAAAGGCTATAAACTAGTCGCGCTACTCTATAGAGTAATTCTAGATTAGTAATAGAGTATAGTTCTCTATGCGTAATATTAAGACAAACTAGCCTAGTAAGAAATTAGACTAGCTCTAAGTAAAGTACGCTGTAATAGCGGTGCTATTCTCTTTTATAGTTACCTTAGATCTACCTAGAAACCTGCATAAGACTATCTATATAGATCTAGTAGAGTAGGTAGTAGTAGATTCTCTACTAAGCTAGCTACTAATAGACATATAACTAGAGCCTATAGTAGATCTATATAAGAATAATAAGAATTTACGTAAATAAATAGTAGAGAAAGTTTTGTAGGTAAAAAACGCTTCTAGTTAGAGCTAGTAGAAAGCTTTAGTAAAGTAGGCTAGCTATGTTACGCTAATATAGGTTAACTTACTTAAACTCTCTAAGACTAAGGCGCTAGATTATTTTAAAGCTAAATATAGAGACGCGCGTTTTTATAATAGACTAGTGCGTTATAATAAGAAAAGAAAAGGTATATAATAAATTTAGCCTTAGGCCTATAATAAAGAAGTTAATTTAATAGCCTTTAGTCTACGCTATCTAGTGCGCACTATAAATCTTAAGAATAGTAACTCTATAGGCACTATATAGACCTAGACTAGAGGTATACAGAGTCTACTTAGTTGTCCTCTATCTTATAACAAATCTACTTATTAGAAAGACTACTACTTATATTAAACTACTTATTAGGCTCTAGAATCTTCTTCTTAATCTTAGAAAACTTCTATTTTAGCTACTATTATAGGTTCTTCTTAGGTAGAATTAGATTCTTCTTAAGTAGAGGAGGCTCTTTCTTAAGTAGAAGCTACTCTTAGACGTAGCTAAAGCTCTAGAGAGGTAGCTCTAGAATAAGTTAGCCTTTAATATAGTAGTACGTAGAATAGTTATTATATAGTAGTAGAAAGGTCTCTTACTTAATAGAGTCTTAGCGTAGAGTATTACTACTAGAAGTTAATAATAGTAGAATCTAAAAAAGGTAGGCCTTTAATTTAGCCTTAGACTTAGAGTTAGATATAGGCTAGCTAGATAATATTAAGATATAGCGCTAGAGTTAGTTAGAGGTAAAGAGGTTAGTAAATAGAGTAGAGTCTAGAGCTAGTCTAGAGTTGCTAGGCTGCTTAGCAAAATTCTCTATTAGCTTATCTTAGTTCTACTTAATATTCTTATAGGCTTTAGTGCTATAGTAGACTATATTTATATAAAGCGCTAGAGAATTCTGCGTAGAGATAGGTACTAGAGCACTACGCCTAGAAGTGCTACGCTGCTTATATATAGTAGAAGAGGCTTACGCACTTAAGTTTAGAAAAGAAATAGCGCTAGGCTAGATATTAATGTAATAGCAACTATAGTAGGTAGTATTTTTAGTAGTTTAAGAGTAGTTGCAAGAGAAGTTAGTATAGTAGTTAGCGCAGTGCGTAGAGACTCTGTGCTTCTTATTATCTAAGTTATATTTATTCTTAGGCTAGTTATTAATCTAGTAGGCTTAGTAGTAGAAACTAGAGCTGCTTAGAGGTAGATAGTCTACTTAGCAGCAGTGCTTTAAGAGCGTGCTAGGTAGAAGTTAGTTCTAATAAAAGTTAATATATAGATAGTGTAGAGAAAGTTAGAGCCTATACTATAATCTTACTAAATATATTCTTCTACTACTAAAACTAACTACTAATAACGTTTAGAGCGCTGCTAATAAAACGCGCAAGATTATTTAAATTATTTAAGCTATAACTAGATACTATAGAAATAACTATATTTCTCTAAGAAGAATTAAATAAAGATATCTAGTTATTAGATAGGCGTAAAGCCTTATACTAGCGTTAAGCAGAGAGTTTATAAGAGGTAGCTAGACTAGAGCCTTGCTTAGCTATAGCGAGAGTTAATTTAAAGCAGTAGTAGAGAACGTAAAAGCGCAGCGTAAACTTTAGTATAGTTCTAGTTGTAGGCTATATAGTACTATATATCTCTAGATCTATAATATAGGCGTTTCTGCGCCTAGTACTCTACTTAATATAGTAGTTCTAATTGTAAAACGCGCAGCGTAGCTTAGAGTTAATAAAGAACTTAAGCGTATATAAAGTGCACTTTGCTTTATAATAGCTATAGAAAGAATATAAGAAGCCTAGAAGAAGTTAGCTTATAGTCTAGACTCTTAAGAGAACCTAAATAGAATAAACTAGTACTAGGCTTACACTTGTACTTTCTAAACTAGAAGAGTAGTATAATATATAGAATATATAGATAATTCTTAGAGTTAGCCTTAGCGAAGTTAGAGTTATTAGAGTTGCTTTTAACTTTGTACTAGTCTATACAGCGCTACTTACTCTATTATATATTAGTTAGAGTATAGTCTAGACCTAATTAGAGCTCTTACCTTAGAGTTATAGAAGAAGCTATATCTAGAGAGACTAGTTAGCTTTCTTAGATCTTAGCTGCTAGAGGCGCTAGTAGTAGTAACACTAGTGCTACTATTTTGCGCGTTAAGAAAACTAGCTAAAGCAAATAGCACTAAAGCTATAAGCTAGATAAGAATAATATAGAACCTTATAATAAGAGGTGTAGATATAGTTTAGAACTAATAAGTTTTTAAAAGAGGTAAGTACAGAAGTTGTAAAGTAAAGAATTTAAGGTAGGTTAGAATAAAAGTAAGTTACGTTAGAGTATAAGTAAGGCCTTAGATAAAAGCTGTATTATAATTATAAAAAATTATAATGCAACTCTAGTCTAGATATAGTTTAAAGTTATTGTAACTTTATGCGTAGGCGTAGTAGAAGTTACGTAGACAAAATTTTTATATAGTCTAAAAACTCTATATATATAGACCTACCTCTACACGTTACCTATTAGGCCTATAACCTTAGTGTAGAGGTATTCTTTATAATGCTGCGCTACTTTTCTAACTAATATAATAAAGGTAAGTTTAGAGGTATATAATAGTTTTAGGCTTTGCCTAAGCCTAGGCTAGAATAGAGAAGGTATAGGCAAGATCTAGACTTACTACACAAACCTCTAGATTCTGTACGTAGCCTCTTAAGTTCTAAGCCTTACAATATTCTATTAATACTTAGTACATTCTAACTCTAAGGCTAGTCTATAACAGGCGTTCTATAAAAAAGTAGTACTTCTTACTAGAGACTATTTCTTCTATACGCTTAACGTCTATAAAAATATAGTTAAGTTAGAGAATATATTTATAGACGTAGTAATAAACACTAAATATAGCTATCTTACTACTATAGTCTATCTTAGAACCTCTATAAGTAATATTATTAATAAATACTATAGTATTTAGCTAATAGTTCTTAAGAATCTTTATTATAACGCACTAGAATACTATAACTAAGTTAGTTACTTCTATAACTATAGTATATAAATAAAGAAGACTAACTAGTATCTAAAAGGCTATTATATCTTAGCTTATAGTATAAAGAGTAATCTAATTATAACTAGAATAGAAATCTATAAAAGAGTTAATAAGATATCTAGTAAAGCGTTTAGAGAACTTATTTACTATTAGTAGTAGATTTATATTATATATACTAATAGTATTAATCTTTTATATATTAGAGATCTACTAAGCTTCTCTATTCTTCTTAGAGACTAGGTGCTATAAGTTATAATACTAACTATTATAGCGTTTCTAGGTACTTCTATTAAGATAAGTATTAGCTATATCTACTATAATCTACTTAAGCTTCTTAGAAATAGTAAAGCCTTACGCTTACTAAGCTTTATATTTAACTATATAGATCTTGTATAGTAGGTATATATCTAGATATATTCTACTAAATTTAGTAAATTTCTATAATAAAGCTACTTCTCTATTATAAAGTATCTAGATAAAGAGATCTCTTTCTTCTTACGTAACCTATAATCTAATATAAAGATTAGCTAGTCTCTTAAGTATAAGGTAAGTTTCTTATAGAAATACTATATATTATAGTTTAAAGATATTATTATAAAGTTCTAGGTCTAGTTTATAAATAGATAGGTAAAGTTATTAACACTAAATAGCTTATTTCTTCTAGTTTTTCTATCTAAACTCTATTAGCTTATCTACTTAAGAAATATTAATAGGTTAAACCTTTTTATCTACTATCTTATATAAAGTAGTAACCTCTAGTTACTAATAAGTACTACGCACGTAATTAAGTATCTTCTTATAGTTAATCTTATATATAATAGTGTACTTAGTTAGCTTCTATTTATACTAAATAATTAGCTTAGTATTCTTATCTACTTAAAGTACCTCTACACTATTATTAAAGAGAGAGTATATCTATCTTCTCTATATCTATTAGATACTTACTAGAAATAGTATATTATATTATCTAAAACTATACGTTAGGTTATACTACGCTTCTTAGTATAAGTACTAAACTATAGAAGAATCTTAAGATAGCTCTAAAGTAGAGTTAGTTATAGTACTAACTTATATATATTCTATAGCGTTATTATTCTTATTCTCTTACTTATAGTCTATAGTAGAGAATAGGTATATAGGCTTAGAGTCTAAGATAATAAAGAAAACTAACTTAGTTCTATTCTTAGACTAAATATAATATTATACTCTACTAAATGCGTTATATTATATTCTAATATATAACGCTATATACTATAGTTCTCTAAGTATAGCTAATTATATAAGGTTTATAATAATATAGAAGATAGTATAAATAACTATAGTACTAATACGTATAAAGACGTTAAACATAGTACTAATAAATAGTTTATAGCTACTATTAGTAGAGGTAACTTCTTATAGTAGGTTACTAAGCTTCTATATCTAGTATTTATATAGTATCTTTAACGCGCGCGCTATACTAAGATAAAGAATATTTATCTACGCGCTTATATTAATAAAGTATTTAATAAAATTACTATAAATATAAATCTATGCCTCTAGTAGGTCTATCTAAATAAACGCGTGTCTAGCGCGTCTCTATACTCTATATACTATCTTAGTAGATATATAGTTAAGAGTATTACTCTATAAGTTACTATAACTAGTAACTTTATATTAAGTTTATATATTTAAGTAGTATATATTAATAGTGTTATAAAAGATATTAGTGTTATATTAATATAACTATATAGTTAGTAGAAGTTATAATAGATATTTATAGAAAGTATAATAGTAGAGCGTAGACGCGTAGAAGAGCGTATAGATTTTAGGTAAAAATAGAGTCTACCTAAAATCTATAGCGCAGCTAGCCTTAAAGCTATTTACTATTCTAATACTATTTATACTAATACTATTCTTCTTTAGAAGATTACGTAATTAATTAGTAATATTATTCTAACTAATTAGGTTAGAAACTATTACTTCTTATACTTTCTAACTTAGAAGCACTATTATAATATAATTAAGTTACTCTTTAATAAGCTTCTTAAGTTCTAGATTAGAAAGAGCGTCTAAGAACTTAACTACTTTCTTCTTACAGCCTTATAATAAATATCTAGAATTAGCTAATATACTATTATTAATATAGATATTAGTAGGTAGATATATAACTATAAATAGTGTATTAGAAGCTTATAGAAGAAATAGCTACTTTAACTAACTATTCTCTAGTATTATAGTAGTGTCTAACACTTATAAGTTAGAAATCTATCTAATTATATCTCTTTTAGGTAATAGCTAAGAGCTTTATAATTACTTAGAGAGTCTATCTCTCTTCTTAATATAGCTATTATAAACTTAATTAGAGTTACTAAGAATACTTTTATTTAGATATCTAATAGTATTACTTTTAACGCTATAGAGAAAAGCAGTATTCTTACTACTAATAATAATACTATTAGAATTAATATTATTAAGTAGCTAAGCCTTCTTAGAGTACTTAATACCTTTCTAAAACTAAATAAACTACTATTAAGTATTCTTATAACTAATATAATAGTCTAAGTAAGTAATTATATTAGCTAAGTTTAATTATTTAAGAATATACTTAGAGTAAGAGTTTCTCTTAAACTTTTTAGAAAGAACACTAGACGTAGGTTATTCTATTATATTATTAGTAATATTAAAATACTTCTTAATCTTAGACCTAAGCTATTTAAGCTTATAGGTTAATAGAGAAGCACTAGAGATTTAGTTAAGATAATTATAGAGTAGGCTAAAATAGTACGTTTCTTACTTACGCTTACTATTCTAATAGTAACTAATCTAATCTAGGTTATAGAGGTTATTATAGAGTTTATAATTAGTAATCTTATAACTCTTCTTATTATATATATAGTAAGTATTAGTATACTTAGCCTTTTTATACTAAATAGTTTCTCTCTTAAAAGCTATATTTCTAGATACTTTAGTAATAAAAGAACTATTATTTCTCTTAATAGAGAGCTCTTTCTTAGTTATATAGCTTATAAAGTATAAAGTATTATAGAAGTTCTTAAAGATTAGAGTAACTAATAAGTAAGCTATAAAGAAATAAACTATATCTATATTAAGCCTTAGTTTATTTAGTAAAGTTATAAGTTATTCTACTTTAGAATCTATATTAGAAGAAAGTAAAGATTTTTACTTCTTTTATTACTTCTTAAGATTAGTAATAATACTCTTTACCTTCTCTAGGTTAAAGGTAGCACGTTTATTAGTAAGTATAATATATCTTATCTTAGTATCTATACTACTGCGTTTCTAGATATATATATTATTAATAGTATTATTCTTTCTATAGTATTTCTTAAGAAAGATGTAGATCTTATCTATATAGTACTTAGCCTAATTATTACCTTTAGAAGTGTTAAGTATTATAAAAGTAACTATCTACTTATTATACTTTAGAAGTCTATAGTAAAAGAGAAAGCTAAGTTTCTTTTATAAAACTTACTTATTAGTAATATAGGCTTCTACTATTACGTAGAAATAAGTATAATACTTAGTAAGACTAAGTAGATTATTTATACACTTATAGATAAAAGCTTATAAGTATAAGCGCTTACCTATTTTAATAGTAGTGTTCTTATTTATCTAGTATTTCTTTATATTTACTTTAAGCTTAGCTTAGTTCTTCTTCTTATAGCTAGTAAAGAGCTTAATAATATAAGTAATAAAGTAATTCTTATTGCTAATATAATCTAGAAGAATAGAGACTTTTATCTTATTAAAGAGGCCTCTATTATTAGCTTATTAGTTATAGTTTTTAAGAAACTTAGTAATATTATTACTAGTAAAGACTAGAGTAGCGTATCTAAAGTAAACTATAGAGACTATACTATTAGTTACTATTATAAATAATAATATACTCTCTACTTTAGAGATAGTTCTAAAAGTTAGTATCTTTAGTGTTAAAGTAGTTAAAGAAGTAGTAAATAAATACTTAGAAGAGAAGATTACTAGATCTTTTAACACTTTACACTTTTTTTATTTCTTTAGTAGTTATTATAGTTCTAAATAACTTATAAAAAAGCTAATACTTCTTTACTTAATAGCTTAAATACTAAATAGATCTTATACTATAGAGATTATGTAATTAAAAGATAAGTTCTAAATACTTAATAGTATTTAATGCTCTCTATCTAATAGTAGAGAATACTTTCTAAATACCTTTATAGTTAGTATAGCTTAGCGTTTTACTTACTATAATACTCTATTAGGTTATTAGTTCTATTAAACTATAGTTCTGCACTAGTGTATATTCTAAATATACTATTATAGTGTTATATTAACCTAGCTAGCCTAGCATTTTATTATACTTCTAATATTACTATTCTAGGTATTAGTTAAATTACTATTTTCTAGTATTTCTAAGTAGTTACCTTATCTGCGCAATTATCTTATCTAATGTTACTTAGTAGTAAGAACGTAGTTAGCCTAAATATAACTACTATTATAGTTCTAGCTAACTTAAAGAAAAGAGCTAAGTCTATACTTATTATATCTATAGTAGTTATTATTACTATATACGTTGCATTAATACATGCTAACTACTTCTTATACTACGTAGTAGAATATATCTCTATAGGCTTTGCTATTTATATAGGTATTAGAAAGTATAAAGATATATTACTATAAGAATATAAAGTAATTAGTATAAGTAAGAAAGTATATAAATATTAGTTTAGTAGAAAGAAGTTCTATTATAGAGAGATTCTATTATTTAAAGTATTATATAAAAGTCTAATACTAAAAAGTATAAGTAAAAAATAAGATAGTAGATAATATAATTCTAAAGAGCTTTTATTAAAAGACGTTCTCTCTTTAGGTAATTCTTAGGTTGTTAAAGATCTAATTTATATAAGAACACCTTGTATACTAGTATATTATCTTTAACTCTTTTAAGTTATACTATATAAAAAGATATAGAATAAATATATAGTCTATAAGATTAGTAATAAGAATAGGTATACTAGAAAAGCTTAGCTTTAGTAATTAATTATATATCTAGCTATAATAGCTTAATATTCTAACTTCTAGTTTAACTTTAAACGTTATATAATATTATATTACTAGTTATATAGTATACTAACTAGAGAGCTAGGTAGAGATAATACTATATTATAGATTCTATTAAGAATAATTACCTTATTACTTCTAACTATATAGTAGAAACTAGCTAGTAGTATAGTCTTAATTTATTTCTTTACTATAGAAAGTAACTCTTTAGCCTTTTATCTATCTACTTACTATCTTTTTACCTCTTTATTAAGTAAGAGTCTACTAGCTACTATATCTACTAAATAAGTATCTAACTTCTTCTACTATACTTTATATATACTTATATTAGATTAAAATAGAATTCTATTATATAGATTCTTATAAAATATAATTATAAAAGAGCTAGAAGATATATAAGTAGCTTTAACGCTATCTATAGCTTAAATTGTAGTATTAATATATCTCTTAGCGTCTACTATATAGATAACTATAATATTATATCTTTAGATAAATTTTTTTAAGTTTTATATAGCGTTTAAAGAGTTTTTAGTATTAATAGATAGTAGCTAGCTTTTTTAATCTAAGATATAATATATAAGAGAAAGTATATAGCTATTTAGTATTTAGCACTTAGTATATTATTAATACTAGTATTAGTATAGCTAAGTAGTTATACTATACTATTATTAAGAGTAGTAAGGTTAATCTTTCTAAGCTAGATAAGATATATAGATATATAGTCTATCTTCTAGATATCTAGTAGTTTAGAAGTATAGCTTAAATAAAACTATAGTATTAAAAGAGCTAGAATCTAGTTATAAGAAAATAAAAATAGTAAGTAGTTATAGAACTCTAGAACTACTATATATATAAGTAGAATAAGCTTCTAAAAGTTTTTAATATATAGAATACTATCTAATATATATCTATATAAGCGTTCTTAATATAGTAATCTTAGTACTAGTAATATAAAGAGTAACGTAGGTAGCTTAGAGAGAGGCTTATAAGTATTAACTACTAGAGAGCTAAATAAGTAGAGCTTATATACTATATTTTAGAATAATAGTATATTTCTAAGTAGCTTTAGAAGCGTAGAGTAGCGTAGAACTAATTTACTATCTAGCTATAATTAGGCTAAGTAATACACTTCTTTAGTAGAAATACTCTTAATAATTAATATTCTTTTAGCTTATAGTTTATATACTAATAGAAACTAATTACTATTATTTTTAAATAAGCTATAGTCTACGCTAACTTTAGTATAAGATTTTTCTATAATATATATAGAGCTTTAGAAATAGAATATTATATAATAGATATATAATAATTAAAATTAGTAATAAAAGCTTACTAAGAGTAGAAAAGATATAATAGCTTTATCTTATATAAACTTTTAGTATTCTATAAGTATAGCTTTCTTAACTTTTTATATAACTATGTCTAATCTATAATATATTCTAAGCGCTCTACTAGTAGAGTCTTATATCTCTAATATAGACTTTAACTCTAACTCTAATAACTCTATATCTAAGACTAGTATTATAGCTTTAAATAAGAAGTTAAAAGTATTAAATATAGAGCTTAATATAATAGTGTCTTAGCTTAAGTAAGAAACTAAGTAGCTTAATATAGAAATTTAATAACTTAAAGCTAAAGTAGTAACTTAGTAAAGTACTTTAGATTTATAGAAAGAGAATATAGCGTTATTTATTTAATAGGCTATTAATAAAAAGAAAAGATTAGCTAATACTAGACTAGAGTTATTAGATAAGTAGGTTTAGAAGCTATAAAAATAGATTAGTAGCTAGAGAAAGTTATTCTATAAGCTTATATATAGCTTATTTATTATAGCTAGCGTAGATATAGTTCTAAAGAGTAATACTTCTACTACTCTTACTAATCTATAGATCTACTTTAGACTTTAGTCTTAGTTAGTATAAATACTAATATAAATAATAATTTCTAATAATCTTACTAGTAATTCTATAGATATAAGCTTATAAAAGTATCTTCTTTTACTAGCGTAGCGTATAAGTACCTTAGCCTAGAGTATCTATTATAAATACTAATTTAATTATAAATTTATTAGTTATATAATAGCTTATATTTTATAAAAGATACTTACTAACTTACTAGTAAATTTCTTTAAGTCTTATATTATCTAGAATCTTATAGTAAGTAAATTACTATAGTATAAAAGTCTACCTTTTAACTACTTTCTCTTTACTAATACTTACTAAAAACGCTTTCTATTCTTATAGCTATAAGCTATTACTTAATTTATATTTAATAGTCTACTCTAATAATATTAGAGCTAATCTTACTACTTATCTACCTAGCTATTATAGTCTATTAATCTCTTTTATACTCTTTATAACTACTTCTTCTTTATATTTTTTACTACTAAGATATCTACTTTATATAATACTCTAGCTAGTACTTATATTATAAATATTCTACTTAATCTTAGTCTTATTATAATAGTAGACTATCTTTTATTCTAAGGTAGACACTAGCTTTAGAGTAAGAACTATCTTTTAGATAATATTATTTAAATAATAGATAAGATTCTCTAGAAGTTAAACTATATTATTTAAGTAATCTATAATAGTTATCTAAAACTTAATAATATAGTTAGTCTAGTTTAGAGTATATATAGAGTAGAGAGGTAGTTATAGACTATACTCTACTAGTACTTTAATCTAAAATTAGTAAGCTTTCTATTAATACTACTTATCTTTACTACTTTAGCTTTAGTAATATAGTATATTATCTTTATGTTATAGATTATTAGTCTACTTATCTAGATTCTAGCTATACTAGTATATTAACTTCTCTTTCTACTTAACTATTAACTAACTATATATAAAAAGTTTACCTTATAAGATTAGCTTTGCTATACTTAGTCTTAGAATTACTTATTACTTTCTTATTAGCTAGTCTACTTTATAGTGTTTTCTTTTAATATAATATTATTATAAACTTATTATTATTACTATTATATTATAAATACTATCTATACTTCTAAGAGTTCTACTACGTAATAATAAGTATAGTTAGATATACTAGATAGTTATTAATATAGATACTAGTAGTACACTATAATATCTATCTTATACTCTTAATTCTACTTATCTAGTATATTCTTAACTATCTAGGTAGTTATATATTAGGCTATAGGCTATCTATTCTACTCTTAATACTATACTTCTTATATAGAACTATTATATACTAATAATTAAACTATTATTATAATAACTACTTATAATAGGCCTTACTAATACTTACTATATATATAATATATAGTGTTTATATATATATATATATATATATATATATACATATACTCTATAGGTATATTCTTATTACTCTAGGCTTTTATTTTAATAATACTTCTCTTTTTAAGAAAACCTAATTAGATAGGTATATATAGATTTTAGAAGTTATAAGTTATTTATTTTATATTATATTACTATAGTACTATCTTATTACTCTAAAAGAAATATATCTTTTATCTATAATATAATATATATTCTATCTCTTAAAGTATATTTTAGTTACTATATAATATAACTCTAAATAAAGAAAGTATTAGAATTATATTTTAGAAACTAATTTATTTCTATTACTATAACTAACTATTTCTATCTAATTTTTTTACTCTCTTAGTACTCTTAGTACTACTAGTATCTCTAGTATTTCTAGTATACTTAGTATTCTCTTTACCTTCTCTAATAAATAGTAGTTATAAATCTTTATACTACTAATAAAAGTATAAATAATACTAAGCGCTTTAATAAGAAATTATATACTTAAACTATATTTAATCTAAATAACTATAATACTATTATCTCTATAAACCTCTACGTAGCGCTAGCTCTTAGTAACCTACTAATAGTTAAGATTATTATTATACTTTATAACTCTTTAGATATATTACTATTATAAAATTCTTTACTTTATAAACTTAATAAGGTTAGCTATATAGTAATTATATCTTACTATCTAGACTAACTAATTTAAAGAAGCTTTTTATAATAAGCTTTTTTCTATCTATTAATAAATCTATATAGTTATATTAACTCTATATACTAAAAGCGCGCTCTTAACTATATAGAGTATTATAGCACTTAATATAGAGTATATTAATTTATTATTATTAGTAACTCTACTATACTTACTAGTTTCTTCTTAAATTATATACTTTTTAGCCTCTATAAGTAGCTATATATAAGCTATAGTATACTTATTAAAGCCTTCTATAATAATAAACTTAATAAATTCTACTATTTAGTTATCTAGTAATATAAAGCTATAATTAAGTAAGTATCTTTATAATAGCTTATTTTATATATTAATAGTATATTTATCTAGCTAAATATTCTTAAGAAAGACTTAATTATTAAAGATACTATATAGTAACTACTACTTAGTAGCTACTTATTAGTAATAAATACTTTAGCTAGTTAATTTCTATATCTCTAAGTAGAAAGAATACTATATATATAGTTTTACTATTAGTAGAATACCTTCTATAATAAAAAGTAAATTTTTTTTATATTTAGTACTAAAGGCTAGGCTTAAAAGTATATATTAGTAGCTAATAGTAATATAGAGTATAATAATCTTATAACTAAAACTAAGAGTAGTATACTTATATTATAATAGTATAATTAGAGCTTTTTAAAGTTACTAGTAAAACTATTATATAGTAGTTAATTATAATAAGTAGAAATATAAGTTAAGTTTCTTAACTAGCTAGTATAACGCTTTTACTTCTTTTTATAAGCTCTTATATTAATAATACTTCTTTTTTTATACCTCTTTTTATAATATTATAATAGCGTAGATATGCTCTAGTTAGAGAGCTACTTATATAGTTTAAATAATATACACTTTAAGCAGTAGACTCTAGAATTCTCTCTACCCAAAGCCTCTAACTACGTCTTAGCCCTAGCGTTTTCGTACAAGACCACCTAAGTTATACGAGAAACACACACGTTGACGTTTGTTCACCGCCGCTAACCTATCTGCATCTCGCAGAATCTTTCCTCTGATGCCAGGCAGCTAGGAACCAGACGTTTTGGCCGCCTTTTTCCAGCAGGAGTCAAACAGATCTTTGCAGCCAGCACCGGGATGAGTTCAGCAGAGTACAATCATCTAACATTAACGTAGGCTTTGAGATCAACTCAGTCATAGTATATGCTATTGTAGCAGCCAACATGTTTGTTTTTTCTCATGCCGGAAGATGCTCAAGACTGCTCAATACTTGCATCATCGTTTCGATTCTCTTGGTCGCTATAGCCCCATCATACGAGTCCATCCTTTACTGGAAAAAAAGAACGTCCATCACTGCTTGGTGAACATTCTCGACCTCGGACGACGTCGCACCCGAGACCTAGAGTGTCATGAAACCAAGAGACCCCCGACTGCAAATTCTGCAAACGCACGCTCGGACGTGCAACATCCAAACGGCTCCCTGAAGATTTTGACATCATGTCGGTCTCCGAACGTCGTTGTGGCTTGCGCCTGAGGCTCGTGGCTGCCATGACACCCGGACACTTGCCCGTCTTGGGCTGCTGAAACCTTATCCGCATCACAACCCCAACACGCATATATGCGTCCCCGCCGATGAAGCGAGCCTCAACACTGCAATACTCCTGCAGCCTGACTTGCTACATACTCTCCGACGGTTCCTGTCAGGCCAAGACTTTGGCGAGCGGATACAGGCTTCTCTGCCTCTTCCTCGTCAGGTACGCATCTGATTGGTCGATCGCGGCGTGCGCCTCATCGCAAACATGGATCTGGCCCGGTAACGTCCATGCCAAGCACTGTCAATGCTGTCTACATAGTGGAGAGGCAGCTGTAAGTGTTCGAGACGGGTGGGGGAACAGCGTCGTCGTCACCCTGCCTAGGCGCCTAACCGCCTCAAGGCATCCTCGACATGGCGAAAACGATGCCGGGAATCCATCAAACACTACCAAGTGTGGAACTGCTCCAGATGATCTGTTTGCTTCTAGGGGTAGGTCCTGAGTCTCCTCCATGCCGAAGGAACCGGGCAAGGTACATATATCGCGAAACCCCGAGCCTCATAAGTTCTGCCCACTCTCACATCAAGTCGTCTTCAAACACCTACCTTCTTTTCTTCAAAGTGCCGTGCACTAGTGTTTAATTTTATTGAGCTGAGCTCTTCATTCTCTCTTTTCCCGTCGTAATAACGAAGACTCAAGTTTCATTCCTGTCCTTTTAGATTCACTCAAATCGCCCATAATGAAGACGATATACCCCCTTCTCACCCTCCTTTCAGCGGCCGCTGTCGCTGCTGGCCCTCTTCCCCGGAATGTCGACATCCCGTCGAGGGTTGTGGCGCGTACCGAACACATGGGCGAGGCTGCGCCCGCTCCAGCAGTTGACCCTGCTAAGGCAGCCGCCGACGCTATGGAATCCATGCACGTAGCAGAGGCGGAGGCCAAGGACAAGGCGCACCAGGAAGCTGCTGCGAAGATGGAGGCCGAACATCAAGCCAAGGCTGAAGCAGAGGAGAAGGCTCATCAGGAGGCTGCGGCGAAGATGGAGGCTGAACACCAAGCGAAAGCGGAGGCAGAGGAGAAGGCTCACCAAGAATCTGCCGCTGCTATGGAAGCCATGCACGTGGCCTCCGAGATGGCCAAGGACGCCGCTCACAAGGCCTCTGCAGATGCTATGGAGTCCATGCACGCCGCGTCTGAGAAGGCCAAGGATGCCGCTCACAAGTCTTCTGCGGATGCTATGGAGGCCATGCACGTATCTCAGGAAATGGCCAGTATCTCAGCCGCAGCCACTACCACTGAGGAGGTTGCAGCAACAACTACAGCCGAGGCCATCACTCACGAGACTGTTGCACCGATGACCACGGCTATGGTCGAGCAGCCCCCAGCTCCTATGGTCACTGAACACCCCATGGCACCTCCTGCGGCTGAGATGCCACCACCACCACCTGCGGAGATGCCTGCACCACCGGCTGAGATGCCTCCTGCTGAGATGCCCGCTGAGATGCCTCCAGCAGCCGAGATGCCTGCACACGAGACCCAAGCAGCACCCGAGCATACCATGATGCCACCACCACCTGCTGCCGAGATGCCACCACCAGCTGAGATGCCGCCTCAGGAGACTCAGGCCGCACCAGAGCACACTATGCCTCCTCCCGCTGCTGTCACCGTCGTTCCCGAAGCCCCTGCCGCCGGTAACATGTCCATGACCCACGCTGCACCACCTGCACCCATGGTCACTGAGAGTTTCTCTTTGGTAATGGGTGAGGCTGCAAACGCCACTGCGTCTGCCAACATGACCGTTTCCGCCACTGAGACTGCTGCTGAGCCTGCGGCCACCGAGGCACCGGGCGCAGCTGAGGAGGAGAAGAAGAAGATGGAAGAGGAGCAGAAGAAGGCTGAGGAAGAGAAGAAGGCCGCTGAGGAGATGGCAAAGCAACAAGAGGAGGCCGACAAGAAGGCCGCTGAGGAAGAGAAGAAGGCGCAAGAGGAGGCAGACAAGAAGGCTAAGGAAGAGGCCGACAAGGCTGCCAAGGAAGAGGAGAAGAAGGCTGCTGAGGAAGAGAAGAAGGCGGCTGAAGACGCTAAGGCTAAGGAGAAGGCTGACGCTAAAGCTGCTGAGGAAGAGAAGAAGAAGCAGGAAGAAGCAGACAAGAAGGCAGCTGAGGAAGAGAAGAAGCAAGCTAACGAAGACGCCAAAGCCGCCGAAGAGGACAAGAAGAAGCAAGAGGAAGAGGACAAGAAGGCACAGGAGGGTCAAGCCGAGCAGCAAGACGGAGCTGAGGCCGACGACAAGGAAGACGCCGCCCAAGAGGACGACAAGAAGGACGAGGGAGACAAGCAGGATGAGGCCGCCGACGCTGAGCCCGTCGCTGCTGAAGAGCAGAACGACGACGCCGCAGCACCAGCCCCAGCGGCAGAGTCTGGCGACGCCGTTGTCGAGTATCCTGCTGGTTTCCTCACCTCATCTCGTCGCCGCGACGAGATCGCCAACATGCTCGTCAAGCGCGGTATGAAGGCTGTTGCGTTCTGAGTTGACTGAACGATCTCCTCCGGGTTGTACCCATGGGTGTGCATCTGGACATGCACGGGTATTAGAACATGTTTGAATTGTAGTGTTTAGAATAGATACAAGAATCGCTCACAGCATCTGCTTCATTGTCTCTGTTTTCGTGTCTACCATTGCTTCCCTTTCTGTGTTGGTTCATCTCCTGTCCAGCCTCGAATGAAACCACACATATTCCCCGATCAAGTGAGGACCTATCTTATGCACTCTTTCACTCACTTCTTCCTTGATGACGTGTCTTTGCTTCTTTGGTATCCGAAGGGCATCTCAATCTTGTGCCCATGAGGATTAAGCATCCTTGTCGTTGGCTTGGGACAAATGAACGGCTTTTCCATTGAGACCTTTTCCTCAGCGGTAGGGGCGGAACGAATGTTCGAGGAAGTGTCGACCCATGCGCTTTGTGTTGGGACAATTGAGTCCAACGCTGAGTCAACATGCTGTGGGTGTAAACGCGGAGGCGAAGCTGCGTTTGTTTGCAGCTTTGTTTGCTCTTCGGAAATGATAGCTCTGGCTGTTGGAGCTGACTTCGCCGTATCCTGGGGTTGATCACCGCTTGTAACAACGTCACTACTCTCTGAGACGCTGTTCTCATCGCTCTTATGGCCTTCACGTGGACCTTGCTGTTTGCGGGACCCCACAAAGTCCCATAAGCTTGCTGAGGGTCGATCCTGTTGTGGACGACGATACGTTGACGAAGCTTGCGACGGATTGGTTAGTAACCGTCCGATCAGCGAAGGTAGCTCTTTTGCAGGCCGGCTTGGTCGTACTGTTCTCGCTAGTCGGTTCCTCACTCTAGGGTCCGGATGAGCTGTCGCCATGTCTCGGGCAGACTTTCCTTGGGCGACAGAATCGGGGTCTGCACCATGCGCTAGCAATGCTTGAACAATCTGAAAGACATCTTGATGCAGCTCCCTCTTGAGGACGCTTTCTTTACGGGTGTGGAGCGAGATGATGCTTTGTAGTGCTGCGTCGAGGTAGCTTGTTTTCTGGAGTTGTAGTCGTCCTCTGACTTGTAGAAGATGACTGACAACCATAGCGAGCTTTCCAGTTGCAGCGTACTTTATGAATTCTGCAAGGATATATTCTGGAACTTGACTTTTGTCGACCGATGCAGGGGGCAGATGCCGTAGGATGACGTGCTCGTGTTGTGTGATTACGTTTGTGGAAAGGCATCGAAAGTGTTTTCCGGAAGCCATTTGGATGAGCTTTCTTATGACTGACGCGCTAAGCTGTTTGGCAGAGTCTAGGTCTTGTAAAAGCAATGAAACGATGGGCTCGTGTCGTCTATTCATAGCCATAGAGAGCATCTCAGACCTACCTTCGATTATCGGACTTGCTCCAGCTTCTATGAGCAGTTCAGCTATGCGTCTATTTCCAAGATATGCTGCCAATGATAGTGGTGTGGTCGACCGTATAATCATTTTGCATCCCTCGTGGACCCAGTAGTTGGACAGTGCGTGCACGTTTGCACCGAACTTTAGGAGTAGCTCGACCATCTTTACGTCGCTGTGGTACGCAGCGGATGTCAGAGGTGTTGTAGCATGGGAACTTTCCAAGTAACAGCTGTCACTGAGAGAGTAACTCCAGCCATGGCAAAAACGTCTATCCACATCCGTACCCTTGAGTAGGAGTCGTCTCATCAAGCCCTTGCTTCTTGTTCTCAATGCAAACTCGAGTAACTTGACCCCCTGTGTCCGCACCTCTTTGTCCAGGATAGCGTCCATAATCAGAGAGTAGAATCGAAAGTTCGTCCGTGCAAGTCGGCTTCGATCCCTGTAGGTCAAGTGCGCGACAACCTCCAAAATAAGCGCATTTGGTAGCTCGGCGAGTCCTGTGAAACATGGTCGAGAGTAGTCGAGGATAAATTCGAGGGCTCGGTGGTTGACTTCACGAAGGTGGCGGAGGTCGGCTGGACTGAGGGGCGCAACGACATCGCGGAGAAGCTCATTCGGGAGGCTTAGTAGTCCTTGGGGTGGATGCGCCATGTCGTAGGTATGTGATAGTCCGGCGAAGTTAATGTGGTGATGGGATGGCTTCGTGAAGTAGTACAATAACAGTCGCTTTGGCCGCCAACGGTAGAGGTGCGCGGGAGCTACAACAGAGCGTCTGATGAACTAGACGATGTATACGAAGTACCCAGGAGCGTACAAGTGGTGGTGGAAGAACAAGAGAAGTCCCTTTAATACTCTCGCCGTAGACGTTATACGCAAGGTGCAGCCCACTCCAGGACTAGCGCTTGAGTTGCCTGCGACAGCGCGCTTTGACCGGACCCTTTCTCGCAACATCTACTCTGCTAGTGAATACATGGTCTCCGCGTTTAGCTTTGCGTTAGATAATAGTACATTATAGCCCTCAACTCTCTCAGTTGAGGTCTGCGAAGCGATCGCCCGATTGCACATTGTAGAGAAAGATCTCAGGCGGAAGGTGTTCAGACTGCACACCTGTGGCAAATGAGCTAATGATCTATAGAATACTCAAGGAGACCTTTTAACTACCTATCACCCATATTGTATGACCTTGTGTGCCATCTAGACATGCTCGTCCACTGCGCCAGGTGGCCCACCTGCGACGCCCGCTGGTCCAAATGTACCTCGATGACTCGCACCATTCTTGCCATCATTCACTTCTTCGTCGTCATCCCTATCGTCGAATGTGGCTTCTGACATAAAAGGACTCTTTGCCCTGATCTGACGCCCTTTCAGGAGTAGCACCACAGGCACAAGACTCAACGCTAGTCCTACAAAGCCCAGTAGACTGCCAGCCCAACCGAACCCTAAGTTCTGGAAGAGCGAATATGAAGCAAAAGGTAGAAAGGCTCCGAACGTGTTACGACCAAGCGATGCGGCTGAAAGTGCAGAAGCAGCGTATTTCTCGTAAGCATCCGTGAGGTAGTTGACTACACCCATGTAAATGGAGTAGATGCCCACACCAACGATGCAAATGCCTATCGCAGGCACGATCCAGTGAATCTCTGGTCGACACGTCCATCCATACATGAACAATCCCGCAGTAAAGAGCAAGGAACCAGGGATGCTGGTGTATAAGCGACCTTCGGGTATGGGTTTGCCAGGGCGTTCCTTGTTCTTGGAAGCAGTGCGAAGATACATCCAATCCTGCAAGGGATTAATGAGTGTACCAATGAGCGCTCCAACGGTGATTGCCAGCTGAACAAGACCGGTCTGAAAGGTTCCAAACCCGTAACTAGCGCTGAAGGTCTGGACGACCGAGGAAAAGAACAGGAAGAGGATACCCCAGGCGAAACTAATCCAAAGAGTGAAGAAGGTGACGACAGGCTCGGTGAATAGCATTTTGGTAGGTCGCATGAATGAAACCTTGAGCAGGCTGGCTATCGAGGGCTTCTCGAGCTCTGATTCTGCGTAGACTTCGCGGCCGGTTTCTTTGCGAAGCTTCTGGGCGCGCTTTTTGAGGATGACGTCGCCACGAGTTTCCTTGAGGATGATATAGAACACTGGGATTAGGGCCGCGTTGTAGATGATTTGGATGTAGTAGATCCTGCATGTTTGTTAGTTGGGTCAATCAGGGGATGCAAATGCTTACCATCGCCAAGGAGATTGCAGTCCAGTGGACGGATAGCCAAGCTGTACGATTGCGCTACCCACGAAGGGTCCAAGAGCAATACCAGCTACGGAAGTGAAGCCGAAAATGGACATTGGCAGACTCCGAGCTTTGTCACCTTTCCATACGTCGCTAATGCTGCCGCCCACGATGTTGATGGAAACGGAAGATGCGCCACCGCCAAAGAAACGGGTGACGACCAAGGTTGCGAAGTTATCGGCAAAGGCTGAGCCGAACAGGAACAATTCGAACACGATGTAGGCGACCTGCGCAGGGGTTAGCGATTTGATGGGCTATGCGGCCACCCGAACCTACAAAATATCCAGGCATTCTACCAGTGTTTTCGGTCAAAGGTACGAATATTAGTGGGAAAACAGCAGCACCCATGTTCCACGAACACGTCGCCCAGTAAAGGTTTGGAAACGGCTCATTTTGGACGTTGAATAGTGTTGCCATGTACTCGTTTCCAGCGCCGTAAGACCCAGCCGGAAGACCTGTCAAGATGGAGATGAAGCAAACGGTTATTGTCAAGAACCATTTGTACTTGGTTGACCAGTTGAACCTGGTTTCCATCAGCAATTGAGTTCAGGTGGAGTCTCGAGGAACGTACGGGTTGTCAGGATCTTGTGGACCGTCCCAAGTGTGGAGTTCGACCTCTTTGCCATCTTTCATGCGGGTTTGCACTTCCTTCTTGCGTCGAGGTAGAGATGCACTTTCTATCATGGATTAGTGAACATGCAATTAGGGTGGTTCACTTTGAAGGCGTACCCGTGTTGTCATTGAGCGACGAATGATGTGACATGGTGATGTCGCTTTCAAAACACTAGCCGATCGTGAGTTGAGTAAAGGTTAGAACCGCTGTGGAGGTTGAGCAAACTGAAGGCTATTGCATTGGTAAAGTATAGCGGTATGATGAGATCCGGGGTGATCTCATAGTACTTGAGCCGCCGTTTGCTGGCCTTGTGACAAGCGTTCGGCGCTGGGCGGACATCATGCCGTTGGAATGTGTGGAACGCGATGACGTTAGCGTGACCATATCGTGGAACCTACCATTGGCGTGGGAAGATCGCCCGCTAATTGACGTGACTTGAGCAGAGGCCAAGAGGGAACTGGTGGATCTTCTCCATCATCGTCACTCCGTCGTGGCTTCATGAGATAGCACCGGGATCAGCTGGATTGGCGCCCCATCAGACGCCTACAAGGAAGCTATGTTTTGCAAACAATGTTATATACCCTCAGTTGAAGTATACGTATACCATTCTTCTTTCAATTAGTGAGCTACAACGCTTTGTATGCTGCAAACTGCGACACGGCTAACTCTCGAAAAGGGCCTCACGTGATCGCGCGATGAGATGCGCGATGGCTGGGGTCTCAACGTGGCCCGGTAACATGACCCACGCGTGTAGCCACGTCCATAGCGCCCTTGAGGAAGCATCGCCTACGCGCATTGAGGCTTGCTGTGGGCACGATTCTATGCAGATTCGCTTTCGGGGTATATATTCGGGGCATATCTAGGAACACTGTAAGAAGCACGATGTGCATTCGCATCCTAGAACGAGATTGCGTCCTACAACGGAGTTAAGAGTCGATATGCCCAGATACGCGTCTCTCCCGCATTGTGGCAAGAACGCGCATCCAGATTACTAGGCGCATGTGATGTATAAGCAAGATCGAGCGGTCGGTCTTCGCTGCTTTCGATCGGATTCGATGATGTTCTACAAGATTGGAAACGTAAACGGCGAGCATGAACCTTGGAAGAGAAGCCGAGGTCGGAGCCTGACGATAGATAGCAAAGCGACCGCGAGCAAGCGACGTGAAGTAGATTGGAAGGAGAAAGGGTTGCAATGGATTGGGGTGCCAGAATCGAGGAGTAATTGGAAGAAAGGCGGTGGTTGGAGGCGGATTGGCAGTGTCGCGTGTTGCCGAGGTTTTGCCATCGGGGCTATCGGAGGAGCTTGGGCGGTGATGATGTCGAGATTCGGAAGGATGCTGAGCAATTCACACGCCGCCACTACAACCTGTCAACCTTCATTGCACCCCACCCAACCCTCTTCTTAGATTTCCCGGTCATACTACGAGTGCCACGTATCCCCACGTGCACTCTTTTCATTCTTTGTATAGTATTACCACCCCCCACGCCGACATAACGCCATTTCACCATGTTCCACGGACAGAACTTGCCGTGGCGGGCGGCCCTTCGTCAGGCTTCACGATCGAATGCGAGGACTATCACCACTAGAGCCTCGTCGCGCCATCTCCCCGCACAATGCACGGCATCGCTGGTTGCCCGACAACATCACCGATGTTCCTCGCCGCCCGCGGCGCTCTTCGCATACCGCAGCTTCTCCACAACGTTGGGTAGACGGAAGGAAGATGATACAAAGGCGCCACCAGAGCCGCTGGAGGAGGCCAAGGAGGAAGAAACAGAAGAGTCCAAGAAGCTGAAGGAGCAGAAAAGAGCAGAAGAGCTCGAGGGCAAGAGCGATGCGCCTGAACCAATACCACCAAAGGCGAGTTCTGGGCGAGGCAGCGCAGCAGGAGGAAGCGGTTCAGGCGGCGACGGCGGTGGCAAGAAGCGAAAGGGCGCCGAAAGAGCCCTCGTCAAGCCTTCGATACCCGACGTCTACCCGCAAGTCATGGCGATACCGCTCGTCAAGCGTCCGCTGTTCCCGGGGTTCTACAAGGCCATCACAATTAGAGATAGAGAGGTCGGACAGGCAATTGCGGACATGGTCAAGCGAGGACAGCCCTACATCGGTGCATTCATGTTCAAGGATGATGGTGCCGACAAGGACGTCATTCACGACCCCAGCGAGGTGTACGACGTGGGCACATTCTGTCAGGTCACGAGCGCATTCCCCGTGGGTGCCGATGACAACTTTGCCATGACCTGTGTCCTCTACCCGCACCGTCGCATAAAGATGACTGGTCTCAAGTCGCCACCGCAAGCGAAGGAGGAGTCATCTGTGGCTGAAAGCACACTGAGCGAGAGTGCGGATACCCCAGAGCCGGAGGCAGGCGCAACACAGTCCAAGGGCGATGTCGTCGCTAGCTTCGAGGAGGCAACAGAAGAGGCCAAGGCAGCCCAGGGAGCGCTCGTACCCACCATCCTCAAGGGTCGCAATGTCAGCATTGCCGATGTTGAGAATATGGTTGAAGAGCCATTCGATCTGAAGAGCAACAAGACGATCCAGGTGCTGGTCAACGAAATTGTCAACACCTTTAAGGGAGTAGCACTGCTCAATCCGCTGTTCCGCGACCACGTCTCGACCTTCTCTGTCCATACCACCATGAACGTTGGGGAAGACCCTGTCAAACTCGCTGATTTCGCCGCCGCCGTAGCACAAGCCGAGTCGCATGAACTGCAGGATGCGCTTGAAGAAATGGACATTGAGAAGCGTCTCAGCAAGGCCTTGGAAGTGCTCAAGAAGGAGCTTATTAGCGCGGAATTGCAAAAGAAGGTTGCCGACGATGTTAATGCCAGAGTCACCAAGAAGCACCGCGAGTACATGTTGATGGAGCAGATGAAGGGTATCAAGCGCGAGCTCGGTATCGAGTCGGACGGAAAGGACAAGCTCATCGAAAAGTTCAACGAAAAGGCTAACAAGCTGGCTATGCCCGAAGCCGTGCGCAAGGTCTTCGAAGAGGAGATGAGCAAGCTACAGGGTCTTGAGCCTAACGGTTCCGAGTTCAACGTCACTCGAAACTACCTTGACTGGCTCACACAGCTACCCTGGGGTCTGCGCAGCGCCGAAAACTTCGGTATCCAACATGCGCGAGAGGTCTTGGACGAGGATCATCACGGACTGAAAGATGTCAAGGACCGCATTCTGGAGTTCATCGCTGTCGGTAAATTGCGCGGCACAGTGGAAGGAAAGATTCTGTGTTTGGTCGGTCCACCCGGTGTGGGTAAGACGTCGATTGGAAAGTCGATTGCTCGCGCTCTGAACCGTCAGTACTACCGTTTCAGTGTCGGTGGTATGTACGACGTAGCAGAGATCAAGGGTCATCGAAGGACATACGTTGGTGCGCTACCAGGACGCATCATCCAAGCGCTTAAGAAATGTCAAACAGAGAACCCCCTTGTTCTCATTGACGAAGTCGACAAGATCGGACGCAACAGCAACCACGGCGATCCAGCATCAGCACTTCTCGAGCTGCTGGACCCAGAGCAGAACAACAGCTTCTTGGACCACTACCTGGATGTACCTGTCGATCTTTCAAAGGTTCTGTTCGTGTGCACAGCCAACATGGATGAGACGATCCCGCAACCATTGCTCGACCGTATGGAAGTGATTCGACTGTCAGGCTACGTTTCAGACGAGAAGATCGCCATTGCTGAGAAGTACCTGTCTCCCGCAGCTAAGGAGATGAGTGGGCTGAAGGACGCCGATGTCGTTCTCGAGAGCGATGCGATTGTTGAGCTCATCAACAAGTACTGTCGCGAGTCTGGTGTTCGAAATCTGAAGAAGCACATCGAGAAGGTGTACCGCAAGTCAGCGCTAAAAATTGTTACCGATGTAGGCGAAGATGCTCTCCCCGAGGCTGCAGCGCTCACTGAAGAGGGCAAGGCTGCGCAAAAGGAGTCAGACAAGGACAAGAGCGATCTCAAGGAGACACCGGAAAACATTGAGGAGCAGACCACCGAGAAGCCTCGCGTCGCGCTCAAGATCCCAGACTCGGTGCACGTCTCCATCACCAAGGACAACCTGAAGGACTACGTCGGACCCGCCATCTTCACATCAGATCGTCTGTACGACTTTACGCCACCCGGTGTGGCCATGGGCCTGGCATGGACGTCGATGGGTGGTTCAGCGCTCTACATAGAATCGATAGTGCAGAACGCGCTCTCAGCATCCTCATCACCCGGTCTTGAACGCAGTGGATCGCTTCGGGACGTCATGAAGGAGTCGACCAGTGTAGCCTACTCGTTTGCCAAGAGTATCATGGCCCGCGAGTTCCCCAAGAACAAGTTCTTCGAACACGCCAGGATACACCTTCACTGCCCCGAGGGCGGCACACCAAAGGACGGACCGAGCGCTGGTATCACCATGGCGACCAGCATGCTCAGTCTGGCACTTGACAGGAAGATCAGGGATGATGTTGCCATGACTGGTGAGCTGACTCTTACCGGCAAGGTGCTGAGGATTGGTGGACTACGTGAGAAGACCGTTGCTGCACGGAGAGCGGGCGCAAAGACGGTCATCTTCCCACACGACAACATGAGCGATTGGCTTGAGTTGCCTGAGGTATGTTTCCCTACTCTCAATGCAAGCAAGAATGCCTGCTAACACATGACAGAACATCAAAGAGGGCATAGAAGGCCGCCCCGTCCAATGGTACAAGGAAGTCTTCGACATTGTCTTCCCAGATCTCGACAAGGACGTGGCGAACAAGATGTGGGAGAAGGAGCTCAAGGGAAAGAAGGGCGACCGCAAGAAGCGCGAGCAAAAGAAGAAGGAAGAGGAGGAAGAGGAGTCTGGTGAAGACGACGACTGAGCGAGCCTCACTTGGGACGAAATACTTGTACGATAAAGCGAATAGCGTGCTCAGCAGCGCAGCGCATTTTGGGCGTTTTTTGCATATGCATTGGCCATAGAGCCATAACGATTCGACTGCATTGGTAATGAATGATAACAATTCTCTCTTCTCATAGTGCGGTTCAATGCGTAGCATGCGCGTGAGTGAAAGAGGTTCCGATGATGCAAATGGATGATCTCACGTCAACCACCATATGCGGGTTGATAAGAAGGAAGCATATCCAGCATGATCCCTTCTGCCCTCTTCCGCTTTCACAGGCTGCCGATAGCGGGGCGGTCCGTACCTAGCTACCACTCCCGTCTTCGTCCACAGCTCTTATACCTAGGCATGTCTTCAGCCCACCAAAGATAGAACCTTGTGGAAGCAGCATCATTTACGCTCATCAATCAGAGTTTCAGCCGTTTTCTGACAGCATGGTAGCTACGTACCCAAGCTGCAGCTCCCAACCCCTCCCTTAGCCCTCGTGGTTTTTCGTTACCCCTCATGCACGAACCCCACCACGCGTCACAGGGGGGATCGTGGGATGCCGCAGCAAGCCATGCGCATATTTGGGCCGGGCATTTTCGTGACGGCTACACTATGCAATCGATTAGCAATAGTGCGTCGTCAGCTTCAACGGCCGAATTTTGCAAGTGCCGCGTTACGCCTGGTTCACTCTGCGCCTGCATGGCATGGCGATGGAAGGAACTATGTAGTCTGTGACGCAACTGCCACATGTCTGAAGCCACCTGGAAAATCAGCGGGCTAAAACACGACTAACAGAAGAGGAGAAAATGCCAACGCTGTTCGTGGCGTTTGTGGCTAGCAAGAAAGAATGCATGTGGTGATGTTTCAGCGCCTTACGCGCAGCCCGTGTGCGTTAGCCCTCGACTCCTTCGTCTGGTGCATGAACCACATTGACGTGTCAACGGGCGTTGCCTGGTATATATTGTCAGGAGGGTGAACAACGCACACTGCGAACTGGAGGGAACGAATCATAGTCAGGGGTTGGGAAAAGTTGAGGTTGCTGTCAGACTTTGCTGTTTCGGTGGTGAGGAAGCTTCACTTTTTGTTTTGGTGGTTTTGCTTGTCCTTGGGCGTGTCGTGGAGGCTGTGGTGTGCGGCGGCATGGCGCGGTCCGGTGAAGTGGGTGAGGGACTACAGATCAGGGCTTGGGAATGATAAGATGCGCAAGGGAGAGGTCCTTTGTTCATACTTGATGCTCATGATGGACGGCTTCAAGTTGTTGGGAAGACAGCCGGAAGTACAACCCAGGTCAGGGATGGAGATACATTAGCGAGCATGATGGCCCCGAGGTGCAGCAGCAGCTTTACTCGAAGCTTGCCGGAGCGGTGCCTTGTGCGAGCAGGTGAGTGGGGCAGTTCGTGTACTGTTGCGACGACGGAGTACCTTCCCGCAAGTACCATGAGGTGCAGTAGCTGCCCTCGTCTACGCGTCGACTAATGTATGCAGGCCCAAATGAGGGGTTTTGGCTATATGGTGATGTGAAAATTGATGAGGGGCGGCGGCTGAGGCAGGGAAGAGCAGAGGGAGCAAGAGCAGGAATTTAATATGGCGGTTCCCAAGGGTCGGAGAGGCAGCGGGTGGTGGTTGAGCATGCCAGCTGCGACGGTGAGATGTGTGACTCTCACCGCAGGTCTGCTAGAGTGGCTGCCACAGGCTCGCGGCGGCCAATGGGTAGGGGATCGGTGCTATGTCACGGCGGGACCCAGGGCGGCGTCGCGCCTGATTTGACAGGCAGAGGACCAGATTCGGGATTTTGGTGCTGCGGCCGCTGCAGGCAGAGGGCCTTTTCTGTCCAATGTGGTGTTGGCGCTTGACCGCCAGCTGTACAGCAGATACATGGCTACCATAGGGGGGCGCTGCAAAAATTTACTTCTCCTTTGCATTATTTGATTCTTCCCCGTCTGCTGTCTTCCACCTGGGACCGAAGGCTTAGGCGTGTGTGAGGTGCCGACAGTCGCCTCTGGAATTGTGATTTGGCGCCTTTGCCTGGGATACGCTAAGGCGGTGTTCAACCGTTCGCCCGCCTGCGCGCTGTCATTGGCTCCGCGCCCCCAGCCTCAGTCGCCTTCATCCCATGTTGCTTGGGACGACTCATCATCGCACATTGCATCGCGTCGCCTCTAGCACACCACCGCCAGCCTCCTCGCCGCCGCCCTGCTCCTGACCAGACCCCCGCCGAGCCTCACCAGCGACATCCGCGTGCATTGCCCTGCGGCCCGTTTGCTCATTTGGGCGCATGTCGCTTGGGCGTCAACAATAGACGACCGCGGTATTTTCGTCATTAGCACGGAGATTGTTGTGCAGAATCTGCAGCCCTCGAATCCGCAGCGAGCAGGTGGCGTGGCACGGAGCATCACGTAGATCCATGGACGCAGACAGCCACAGTTACACAGGACCGCGACACAGCATGCAGTCGGCGCCAAATCGATAGCACCAATCCAGTCGACCCGTATCGAACCACCCCGACCAGGAACCTCCCCGCAGCGCGCCCGCCCGCCAACGTCACGCCCGAAGGCTGGCAGAGGGGGATAAGAGATGCCGCTGCTATCGGCCGACAATGGCGACTCGAGCAGGAGTCGCAGCCGCCAGCGCGCGCGCACCGAAGTGGGCGAGCACCGGAGCATGTGGGACCGCCTCAACTTCCAGAAGATCGGCTCCTGGCTGAAGAAGGACGAGCACACGCCGCCGCCCTCGCCCACCAAGCCCAGGATGTCTGAGAGCGTGAACAAGGAGGGCAAAGAGAACAAGGACAGCAAGGAGATCACGAGGCCCCATTCGAGCGGTGGACTGCTGGGGCGGAGAGGCAGCAGGAAAGTCATCCCAGGTCTGCCGAGGCCCCTGACCTTCAAGCGAATGCAGAGCGAGAAGAGAGACAAGCTGCTCGAGGTGCCCGAGACGGAACATCGGAGAGCTGTCTCGGAAGACCGCAAGAGCTCCGTCCCCTCGAAGCGAAACCCCTCGCCCCCGCCCATGTCTGTGCCGTCCATGTCCGCCCCAGACGTGCTGAGTCCGCACGAGAGTCATAGCGAGAAGGAGAAGGAGTCATTGCCAGAAATGGAGTCATTCCCCAGTATAGAGCGCACCATTGGCGGCGGTCCCGACTCCAACATACCAGCAGGCGCGCGCCAGGTCGACTATGGCATTGAAGAACCCGAAGACTACATGTCGGCCGGCGAAATGTCTACGATCGAGGGGCCCCCACAACTCCCGCCAGTGGAAGTCGCAGACGCCTTTTCGGACCGCGGCTCCCATCACTCAGCCTCAGACATCGACGATGTACGGTTGCAGGAGGAGCTCGAAGCAAAGTGGATCCTCAACCTCAGCATGCACTTCCGCGACCTGTCGGACCGCGAGAAGTTCTTCGTCACCTTTGCCGAGGAGCCTACCAAATGGAGGCGAGTTACAGTATCGTGCGACTACCGCCATCTCGAGGCCGACTCACTCGAGGCGGATCTCAAGACGATGCACTACCAACGCGACAAGAGCAAGCGCATCTACGAAGCCATCCGCGACTCCCTACCCGATATCCAGTTCTACGACACCGTTACAAACCTCAAGCTCGAAACTGCCGACGGTCGTCTCCATGTACACGTCACCGAGGATATCAACGAGGCTATCCCGTACCCGCCCACGTCAGCCATCGAACACCTCGACTGCAAGCGCTTCCGAGAGAGCGCCATCTCTTTCGACTCTCATATCTCAGGCTTCGTATACAAGGTCTCCGTCAACAACAATACGTACATTAAGAAGGAGATCCCGGGTCCAGACGCGGTCGAGGAGTTTTTATATGAGATCAACGCTCTCGTCAGCCTGCAAGAATCCAAGTCAGTCATCAGATTTGAAGGCGTCATAGTCGATGAGCAGAACGAGCTCATCAAAGGGCTACTCATTAGCTATGCCGAGCTGGGCGCCCTGGTGGACGTCATCTACGACTTCAAGCCCACAAGCCAATACAAGCCCATGGGCCAACTCACCTGGGAACGCCGTGAGCGGTGGGCACGGCAAATCGTCGAGGGTCTGTCCGAGATTCATGAAGCTGGATTCGTGCAAGGCGACTTCACCCTCTCCAACATCGTTATAGACAACGACGACAACGCCAAGATCATCGATATCAACCGTCGCGGTTGCCCTGTCGGCTGGGAGTCACCTGAGCTGGCTAGGCTGGTCGAAAGTGGACAGCGTGTAACAATATACATCGGCGTCAAGTCAGACCTCTTTCAACTGGGCATGGTATTGTGGGCGCTGGCCGAACTGCAAGACGAGCCGGAGCGCCAACAGCGACCACTAACTCGCACCCTCGATCGACCAAACACAGATGTACCGGTGTACTTCCGCGATATTATCAGAGCCCTGCTCAGCGACTCCCCCCAAGGGAGACCGTCAGCAGCAAGCCTGCTCAAGAGATTCCCTGACGATATACTAGACAGAGACTTCAAGCCCAAGGCTGCCATAAGAAGCAGTGTTTCTACACATCGAAGCGACAAGGAGTACATCGACCCCAGGACGGCTGTCGACCTCGAGGATATATCCAAACACCGCCGCCACTCCAGACAGCAGTCGTCATTCGAGGAAATCAACATACCGCGCACAGAATACCCCGCATCCTCTGGCTCATACATCATTCCCGACAACCGCTCCGACCGTGGGCGGTCTGCTGGCCCCTTGAGCATTAGCGAGAGAAACAGACGAAGCGAATACTCGCCTTATCCCGGCCATCGGTCCGTCATGTCGCTCGACGACTCGGAGCTCGAGAATGAGCTTGCAAGCCTGCCAGCTAGTAGAGAAACGAGGTGGGAGCAGATCTACGTTGACGGCGATACCAAGCTTGTTCAGCGAGGATGCGCCGACCTTGACGTCCATGACTTTGTCACGCAAGAGCCGAAAGACATATGTATCACAAGTCCACCAAACGAGATGGAGAATTCATTTCTTGGGGGCAGGCCAGCCGATGACGCTCCGCTGAGTGTGTCATTTGTTGGTGGACTCCAGCCACACTCTATGCGAAGCAGCGCACAAGGATCGTCTGATCAGGACCATCGAGAGTTTGGGAACAAGGCCTCCTTTAGCACTCGCGTACACGAACTGGCACAGACACAACCAGATCAA
Source organism: Alternaria hordeiaustralica (assembly GCF_023758085.1). Classification (NCBI taxonomy): domain Eukaryota; kingdom Fungi; phylum Ascomycota; class Dothideomycetes; order Pleosporales; family Pleosporaceae; genus Alternaria; species Alternaria hordeiaustralica. Next base: position 1,422,957 of record NW_026056773.1, on the reverse strand, counting down.
GAATACTTAGATTCAGATGCCTCGCCGGGTTATGAAGAAGGTCGAAAATTCCAGATTCCTGCCTCTGGAGTGCTCACCAACCTGGAATACGACGTTGCCATGGACTCTTCCGCCTCCAATACTTCCCCTCCGTCACGCGTCAGCACCGGCTTCTCTGTTTTTGATCGTCCAGAACCTTCACGCAGAGTTGGCACGGGCTTCTCAATAGCGCAAGGGTACCGTATGCCAATGCATCAAGATTCAGGCTTCGGAGAGTCTGAGCGGGTATCGTCTGAAAGCGAGCGAATACGCCATAGTCTCGACGAGAGCATCAAGGACCTGAATTTTACTAGCGAAGATGAGGCAAGGATCGACGAGCGACTCTGGGATGAGAAAGGAGCACCCAAGTTTGGTGAGGGCGTGCGGGCAGCCGAGCTGCAGATCAAGCCGGAGCCCATTCCAATATTCACCATCCCGACATCCCCACGCAAACAGGATAAGCAGAAGCAGGCGCGCGCATCGATGCCACCTCCACCAATACCGAGCGTTGGACCGGCAAACGTGCTGAGCGTTGAAGACGTCCAAGACAAAGCTCTAGAAGAGAAGAACTCAAGCACCACCATTCGAGCGCCTAGTAGACGCAGTCCGTACGCAGGGCCGAAAGCCGTCGACTCCATGGATATTGTTTCGACCGACGCCAAACACATCTCCAAGAAATCACATACCATCAGTTCGTCGTCCAAGGATAAGCTATCGAATAAGCGAGCGAAAGATCCCTCGTACGACGATTACCTATCACCAGCCGAAGACGACGATGACGATGACGACAAACAAGCATCAAACGATCTCTCCGACTACCTCACTCACTCCATTTTCTTTGACCAAACTATTGATTACACACGCGAGCATCAGAAGCAGAAGCAGAAGAAGACCACAGGTCACGGTTCGCAAGGACCAAAAGTTTGATATTGAGACCCTTCGTTAACCTTTTCTTTCTATTCCTTTCCATCAACATGCATTCGCTTTAAGCCTTGTTTTTATACCAGAGTCTTTAGTATTATTTTTAATCCTCATGTGTGTATTCGTTCCTTCTCAACTCCTTCCTTCCTTCCTTCTTCCCTTGTTTTGTTAGCGATTTTCCGGGTCATTGGTACATGAGCGTTTTCTTTTCGGTTGGCGGGCGGGCGTTGTATGTCATGATCTAGGCACTACCTCATGATGTACGATTGACTTTTTCTTGGGATAGGCTGTGATGTCTCCATTTCAGGCGTTTGCTTTTGGCTGGATTGGGCAAGATTGGGGATACCAGGTCGATTTAGCATTTGGTAGCATGGGTATGGGCATTCTGGGAATATATTGCATTGTCCTCTTGCATGAGTCGTCTTGAATGTGACAGTGTACTTTCGTTTGATCTATGATGAGGGGATTGGGGACTGGACGAGCGTGTCTAGAGATGGCACATGAGGTTGTGCAATATGAGCAATATGGAGCAAATCAGTCGCCACAAGCACGCTAATCTAGGATAAGAACTAAACACCCTAGAGCCTACGTTGCTGTTAGGTTACATACTTTGTAGGTTTTTGTCTTAATGTAGCCCGCAGGCCTGTTTAGTTTTTTCTTGTATAAGGTGCGAGTATCCTTTAGATTGTTAGCTTATGTATCACATGTGTGCATCTTCTCTCCTATCAAAAGCAGGCGGCAAGGCAATGGATGCTGTTTTTACATGAACAATGAATTAAACACAGGTATCAGTTATTATCACGACTACAAATAAAATACAGATATGTGCGAAGAGCGCAAGAGAGAGTCACGCCTGCGGAACCCTACCAGCGGAAAGGAAAATACGGTCATCGATGCATCACGCCTTGACCCTGCCCGCGTTCCCAGCTGGGACACCCACGACCTCAATCGGCTTCTTCAGTACCGGGCCCTGCTCATCATCCGAGACCTCCTCCTCAGATTCGTCATCCGAAGTAATGGCGTCAGAAGTGCCCGCATCAGAGATTTCGGACTCCGAATCCCCATCCTCGGATGCGTCATCATCATCGCCTGAGCCTTCCTCTTCGGAGGAGTCGTGTTTCTCGCTCTCGATCTCGTCCTCATCGCTTGAGCTCACATCCGAATGATCGTTCTCCGTCTCAACCTCACTCTTACTCTCGATTTTCTCTCCTGAACCGCCGCGCATCTCCACCCCGTTCTTCACCTTATGCTCTTGCTTGGTTCTGTCTTCATGCTCATCCTCTGACGATGACAGCTCTTCCGGCCCCTCCACGTACATCTTTCCTCCACCCCGCAATCCTGGTCCTTCATTTTCCCGAGATTGTGTCGAGCTCGCGGAGTCCCTTTCCTTCTTCTTGTCCGAAGATGAAGACTTGCGACTGATCTTGCTGAATGCACGGGATGCGACAGATGGCTTTCGTTCAGGTTTTTCACGGCCGCGGGCCGACTGCTGACTGCTTTGGCTATCCACAGAAGCACGATTCTTTGCGCTAGCTTTACTGTCGCTGCGTTTGGGATAATTTGTACCTGAGCTGTTTCTGCTCTCATTGCTGGAGGCGTTCGATCTTCGCTGTACTTGCGAGAATGACACTCGACTGTCGTTGCTTGACGCAGCCGATGATCTCTGCGCTGTCGCAAAGGGGTCTTGGGGGTCGTTGTCAGAGGCAAACGGGTTCTCCAGTGTGTCTTCAGGCGCGGCCCTACGTTTGTAGTCGGCAGGCCTCGAGGTGTAGTTTCCTTCGCCATCGTTTAATGAAATGTGATCGGGAGAGTACATTGACGAAACGGATTTCTTGATGGAGCCGTACGACCGTCTTGCTGCGTTGTCAGAGAAAGGGTCGACATGGGCGCCCTCGGCGATTGACGGCATCGTCGCGTTGAAGTCTGGCTTTGCCTGATCATTCATACTCATGCTCCTAGAGCTTCCTTTGCTGTTACTACCGGTCTTTCCGTCCGTGTTTGGGCTATCGATACCATCAGAAGCGTCATTCGCGAAGGTATATGCTCGCTTGGGAGTTCGTGTGAGCAACGCTTCACGACTCTTGCGCTCACGCTTCGACTTGGAGGACGCGTCGGATCTCCGGCGAGTGCGCGGTTTTTGAGAGTCAGAGGGCCTCTTGCTGTCTAGATCGTTGTCTTCGTCATCGGAAACTTGGGCTAATGAGCGGGTCTTTTCCTCGTCTTCCCGTCGCTGCTTCTCTTCAGCCAGTCTCTGTTGTTCAGCTGCGCACTGCTTTTGTTCGTCTACCAGCCTTTGTTCCTCTGCTAAGCGATCAGCTTCCTCTTGCTTCTGCCTTTCCATCATTTGCTTCTTCCTTTCCGCCATCTGGCGGCGCGCCTCTGCAGCTCGATCTAGCGGTTCAGTCGGCTTGATCGCTCCTGTGCCAATGCTTTGTTTGCGTTTGACGTATGACTGGGGGCGTTCAATATTCGCGTTGTTGGCATCGAAAACCGTAGCCATGCTGTCGGACGACTCGCGTGTGTTTGACCGTGGTGTGAAGGGCAGCGCAGGGCGATTGGGCTTTGCCCATTCTCTGGTGCTACTGTCAATGTCGACGTCTGTCACGGTGTCGCGTTCAAACTCTGAAGGATCTCGGAGTACTTCGGGTATTGGTGCATTCGGTTTCTTTGGTGACTTCTTCTGCGCCTTACGCCGTGACGGTCCAGGCTCGCCCTTCTCGATCTTGTCCCATATTTCCGACGCTGCTGTTTGATCTGAGTCATATGCGGTACTCGCAGGCTCGACCTTCGGCCTTTTGGTCACCGTGCGCACAGGCTTTGGAGAGAGTAGCTCAGGTTGCTGTACCTCAGTGGATAGGAAGACTCGCCCAGGAGGTCTGACAAGCCCTTCCCCTCCTGAGTACTCAATCTCCGGAGTATGCGGCAGTGGTTTCGCAGTGGGTGCGACGTGTGTGGCAACTACGCCCTCGGAGCCGTACCACTGACCGCTATGATATTGTTTACGCGGACTTTCGAGATCACGTAATTCGATAGGCCGCTGTTGCGAGAGACCGGCGATTTCGATATGGCGGCTGCGCTCCACATCGTGGACTGCATAGCGCACGCGCCTGTATGCCCTGTAAATGTAGAATGTACCGAGCGATGCCACGACGATCACAAAACTGACGATGATTGCCGGGAGTATGGCTAATGCCATGGTCTTCGAGAGAAGTAATCGGGGGACTTAGATAGTCGAAGTAAGTGCTTGATGGTATGTATGGGTGATAATTCGTCGCTGCACTTTTGCTAGATTGCGTACGAAGAGGTCTTTACAAATCTGTTGCGGAAAAGATGTAGACGTTGCTCTTCATAAACTACCTGTGATTGGTGTCTGGAATTCCATTGCCGCAACAGCCACGACCATGTACTCTGTGAAATGTGCGGACACTTCAAGTGTGCGCTGCGAAGGGCATTTCGTCATCGTCACATATCTCGACCACGTCCTGGATATTGCTCCTAATTGACTATATGTTATCATGCCTCAAAGTGATCACACAGTTGCGGAGATGTCAGGAGTTGTAAGAGTATGTGTATTTGTTTGTATTATTTTCTTATATTAACACGCATACAGAGCTGCGTTACGAGCATCGCCTCTACACGAGTAAGGTCTAAATGCTCCTCTCGTGAACGAAGTTCTAGTTGCAGGTGCCGGATCCGCTCTGGCATCCAGAACCACAGTGGCCTGAAGTAGATCCGCACCATCCATACTGCGAGCAGCAGTTACCGAATGTTGAACCAGCGCAAGTAGCACCACCCTGGGTTCCGCAAGTGCCATCAGTAGAGACCTTCTTGGCCGGGGCGGGGGTGGTTGAGCCGCCACCGCTGCCACCAGTGCCAGTGCAGGTTCCGAAGGCAGAGTTGCAGCCGGCGCTGCAATGATCAGTGGATGATCCGCACCAGCCGTATTGAGAGCAGCAGTTGCCAAAGGTAGATCCAGCACACGTTCCCTTGCCGGAGCCGCAAGATCCGTCAGTGGAAACAGCAGTACCACTGCCGCTGCCACCGCCGCCGGAGGCAGGAGGGGTAGTAGAGCCGCCGGAAGTGGCAGTACGGTACCAGTTCGCCTCGGGCTCACCCATGCACTCGCCCATAGTGACACCGCGGTATCCCTTTGACTTGAGGTACTCGAGCATGTAACCAGTAAGGTTGAGGGCAGTCTGCTCATGGATGTCGTGGGCGATAGCGAGGCGGTGACCTGAGGCGGGACCACCAACAGTTGTGTCGATCTTGTTCTTGAAGTTGTTCTTGGCAACCTGGATGTTGGATAGCTGGTTGTAGTCGTCCGTGTCCAAGTCGAAGTAGCTGACTACGTATCCCAAGTTCTTCATCACTGCTTGGCAAGCGTCGTTGCAAGACGAGTAAGGAGGACGCATATATGTGGGGTACTTTCCGATAATGTTGCGGATGGCCATTTCGTTCTTGACCATCTGATCGTAGCGCTGCGCATCGGTGATTTGGCTAAGATCCTGGTGAGACCATGTGTGGGATGCGACTTGGTGACCTTCGGCAACCATACGCTTGATCACGTTGGACCACTGCGCTGTGCTGTCGATTGCGCCCTTTCCGAGGTTGATTCCCGTGACGAAGAATGTGGCCTTGAAGCCATATGTGGCGAACTGGTCGAGGACGCGGTCGGTGTAGATGTATGGGCTGGATGCTGATTAGTCGTGCTATCAATACGTGGGGCTGTGAATGAGCCTACCCGTCATCGTAGGTAATGGCGACAGTGCCAGCCTTCTTGCAGGCGTAGACACCACCACCTCCGTATGCGACGCTGCCCCTCTGAGGACGGGGGTCGTTGCGTGTGCTGGCTCCACCAGGTGTCTTGTTGGCATCGCAAGCCGGGCCAAAGTCAATCAAGCAGTCAGGAGCTTGGCAATGATCTTTAGTCGTTCCGCAGTATCCCTAGAGCAAGTCAGCTATTGTAACAGTTCAAAGTCTAAGATCAACATACGGCACCTGAGCAGCAGTAGCCCGCAGCGCACTTGGCGTTAGCGAAGCTGGGTCCGCAACGGCCGTTCTGACCACCTTGGCGGGTTTCCAACATGCCATCCCTTGGCTGAGTGGGGTGTCGAAGCACACGAGCAGCGACAGGAGGTTTAAAGTCGGCTTGCAAGTCTCTCGGTAGACCAAACATCTTGGGTGCCCCTGGGACTCCACCATGAGCAGCCACAAGAGGCGCCACAACACCGACGGTAAGGAACTCGGAGAAGCGCATCTTTCCAAAAAATTAGATAATTAACAATAAGACCAAAGTCAAAGTCTTTAAAGCGAGTGACAGCTGCCAAAGGAAAAGATTGGCAAAGTGAGAGACTGATAAAGGCCGGTGTAGGGACGGGGTGCAATAAAATAAAACAACAGCAGCAGCAATATACTTATAAACGCCAACCCCGGGCACACATCTCGACGCATCGATAGAAAAAGACCGGAGAGCATGACGTTTCTGGCAACTAATGAGCGTGCGAGCTAGGTATCGCAGATCAAACATCGCGCATTATAGCCAAGAGGCGCTCGCGCCGGCACACCTCAGAACGAATACGAAGGAGACGGCGGGCGTGGCACTCGGGATGTTGGGGGAGATTTCCACATGGGCCGCGCCCAGAGCATGGCTACCGTACTTTGGCGTACGATTGGGATAACAGCGCTGCAGGCAAACCCCAACAACGCATCGCTAACACTGTTAGCACTGCCGGACCATCGAATTGCCGCCGCTGTCATGCTGTCATTCATGTAGGGACCGGGTGTAGGAGGGCTCCCAGCGCGATAAGAACGGCGATAAAGAAGCAATTCCCAGCTGTGCGACGGCGCACCTTGGCTTCAACAAGCTGACTGTTCGGGCGAGGGAGTTAGGGGGGAAAGTCGGGTACAGAAGTTTGCCAAGATTCGGGAGGATGCAGCGGCGGAACCAAGACATGCCCAGGCGCACCTAGCGACGCTGGGCTGTTCTAAAAACAGAGCTGCATGCATGGCGTCGACTCGCCAGTGCTTTCTGAATGCGGCAATACTTAGTTGCTATTGATTTTTTGACGCTGAAGTTTTTCGCATCTTTGCGCTTTTGAGTTTCGGGAGTTTTGCGCATGTGGGAGGAATCTGGGGAAGAGATGATGTAATGTGGTAGTTGGATCGGGGCTCCGCCACGCTATCGTATGAGGTAAGCGCACTGGCACAGGCGGATCGTGAGATCTGTCTCACTGGTCTAGCCCTAGTGTAGGCTGACAGAATTCATGCCCTCTGACCGTATCTTCAAGATTAGCTCGAGTGATTTTGCACGTCTGCCTCAGTGTCAATACCCTACTCTCGTATCGCTACTTGGCTTTCCCCGCTCTACCTCTTCCCCGTCCACTCCCTCTGCCTTTGCCACTCCCGCGTCCTCGTGTCGCAGCCGTCTTCTTCCTTGGCGAGTTCCGCTCAGTCATATCCGTCATATCCGTCTCACCATCGCTTCCTTCGGCAAAGAAGTGGCTCTTGACTTGTGCGTCACTTTTCCTGGCTGCCTTACGCCTCGGCGCTGAACGTGTAGATGGCGGTGGTGTTGGTGGGTCCGAAGGAGCGCCAGAGGGTGTGTCGTTGTCAGACCCTGATTCTATGACCGTAGACTTACGTTTTCGCGTGGACGCTGTCAGGAGTTTGGCTCCGCGACCACGTGGACGACCACGACCACGGGTTGAAGATGTGGCGTTCGACTTGCGACGGGTAGATTTGGTTTGAGGCATATCCTCGTCGTCTTCTTCGTCGCTGTTTTCGTCTTCTGGAGGTTCAGGCGCGTCCATATCCTCGTCCACATCTTCATCAGGATGCTCGCTGGATTCGCTGGGTGGCTGCTGAAGCGCCTGCGTGAGGGAGATCGGTGTGCGATATGTAATTTCCGCCATGGGCGCGCGTGACACATCTTTCTTTTCGCCGTGGTCAATGGTTAGATCCCCATGCTCAGGATCGTCTTGACTTGCTGGTAGAAAACCACCAGCCATGTCATCATCATGGTGTGTACTCTGGTGCGTCCGTTCAGGTATGAAACCACCGCCAGAATCAGCGCCATCGCCGCGCATGAAGCCGCCCTCGAAATCGGTGTGGTTCTGAAACACTTCCCATTGCGACTTCTTCTCCCCACCATCTTCTTCGACCGAAATCTCCTTCTCCTTGACTGGCAGTTCAGCATCCTCCCCGTACTCTTCTCGCATTCTTTCCACGATTCTCAGTCCACTCGCAAATTTTCTCCAAAGCCCCAACAGGAACTTTTCCCTCTTTTCTCTCTCTTTTCGCTGTTTTTCCGCCTCTTCAACTTCCCAAGCATCGATGAGCATATCCTCGTGCTCCTGTGCAATCACAACACCGGTTATGACAGGCACAGCGCGTTGCTTTCCAAACTCGAACCCGGTACACGCTTCCGCATGGTCTATGTTGAGTTTGCGACATATGCGCGCCGTACCCCTGAGTGGAACGTGAATAGCGCCTTTCGGCACCATCGTGGGCACATAAACGTCAATGTTTCCGTATGAGTTACGTGGAATTTTGCCGTCAACAATAGGATCAGGGATGATCCAGTCCGTCTGCGCTTTGCAGAAAAGACCTTGTTTCACTTTCTCGCCTTCAAGACGTTCCTGCTCTTCCATCTCGCGTTTGCGTGTCACCGTAACAGCCCGCCTAGGTACGAGCTTGAGGGGTTGTTCACCCTCCCGTACCTCTCGACCTTCTTTGTGCCAGGATTCTTGGGTCTTGCAGTTGGCAACGTCCTTTCGCAGATATACCGGCTCCGTTTTCTCGTTGCCGCTTGTGCCAAAGGTAAAATGTCGAACGATCTTGGCGCCGGGTATGAGTGCTTCCTCGCGACGGAGGTGTCGTTCGAGCACGTATTCAGTCGAGTTCTTATAGCCCTGTAGCGTCTCCTTTCCGCCTTCGTGCATTTCCTTCTTCTTTTCTGGTTCTACCAAGACAAGATCACCTTCATCTTCAACTTCATCCCATGGCTGACGCTTGTCGTGAGGTCGTGCATAGGGGCGCATTTGCGACTTCACCCAGTCCCACTCTTCCCACCGTTTGACCTTGCCGCGTTTGTTGTGTATGGGTATCTTCTCAATAGGCATGCGGACACCCCTTGTCCGACCAGGCCACTTGGGTACATATCTTACAGTGACATCCTTTGCTGTGCCGTCAGACGAGAAGGCGATGAAGTAGGCCGATACCTGCCTCGCCCTGTCGGCCGTTCCACCGCGAGCGTAGAACTCAGAGAACTTGTCTAAAGACGCCGCACTCGCGATTATTGCCTTGGGAAGCGGCGAAACTGCTATAGGTGTATGGGTGAGATGAGAAATGGCCTCGGTCCAGTAGGTCGGGAACGGCAGTTCATCGCGGACATTGCGTGACTTTGGCTTTTTCTTAACAGGCCGCTCATCTTCGGATCCCGAAGAGATAGATATGACACTGCTCAGATCGCTGCTATCATCCGGGTCAACTTCGGCCGTTTTGCCACCCTTATTCGTAGCGGCGGGAGGTTTTGCTTTGCCATTTGTGGTTGTTGATTTCGAAGGCGTGTTATTGTCGGCAGGTTTTGCATCCTTCAGTTTTTCCAGATTCCTAGGCGTTCCTTCTTCGCTCTGATTCCAGCCATAACCAATTGGCTGTAGACTGACTACCATGCGGGTCTCGATGCCGAGCCCTCGTACTAAAGCGGTGAACAATTGCTCTCCCAAGTCTCTGCTCCCCTCACATTTACGAGCTCTGTCGCGAAATGCTTCTAAATTCTCCACTCGCTCGCCAAAAGTATCGGGATGGTCGGGGTTCTCCCTCCAGGTATTGATCTCGGCTTCTAGCGTCGATGGCGAGAGGTAGCCGCGTTTGCGTAGGCTCGGAGATGTGACTTGGAACTTGGACTTCCAATACGCAGAGAGATATTTGAGGAGGCGAAGCAGAGGATCCCCAGCTGACATGTTTGGGGCTTTCGGCTCGAGTGGTTCAGATGTCGCGTTCCAATCGCGACCTTTCTTGGCGCCTTTGACGTCGCCCTTGCCCTTGTCCTTGCCTACGGGAGCTTTCTTCTTGTCTTCGCGAGCAGATGATCGCTTCTGCGGGCTTTCGTACACTTTGACGCCGTTCTTTCCGCTGTTCTTCCATGTACCCTTCTTGTCTTTCGTCACCTGCTTGGGTGGAGGACTCGGCGCCCTCTGCACAACGACAAGACTGGGGCCGTCTGTGATACCGGCGTTATCCCAGTACCTCTCCAGTTCGCGCCAGCAGCCGGACGACATGCCTTCCACTAGTATCTTCTGCACTTCCTTGTCTTGTATCCAAGCGTTTCTCATGAGATTGTGGTACATCAGGCACTGTACGTGCATACAATGTGTGACATTTCGTATTTGCCGCTGTATCTTGGATGCGCCCTTCTGTCCTTCCGATTTCGAGTCGAAGGCGGTCTTTGGCGCGGCGGACAGGGTGAGGGCGATGTCGCCAGTGATGACGGGTGCAGGACCATGGTCTGGTTTATTGTTGTTCTGCGCACCAAGCGCGTCTTCCCAATTGTCGGCTTCGCTGTCCTCGCTATCACCATCAGCTGTCGCCTTTCCTTTGCCTTTGCCCTTGTTTGCGACGTTCAGCGGAACATCTTCGAAATCATCTTCGCTGCTCTCCGGTTCTGACAACTCGCTGTCGTCATCTTCTTGCTCCAACAGGGCTTTGGTCTGGGCCAGTGTGAGCTTGGCCTTTGGCGGTGCGTCGAGGGTTTCGAAGACGGACTCTTTGCCTTTGCGAGTGGGTGCAGTAGCTTTGCGAGCGCGCGCACGCTTCTGTGGCGGTTCTATTTGCGGTGAGGCGGATCGCGAGCGCTTTCGGGAGAGGATGGGCGGCATACTGATGCCTGGTTGTCGTTAACGCGATCGTGACATAGGGACAGGCGTGGTGCGACTTGTTTGTAAGGGTTGAGGCTAGATGGCTGGAATGATGACGCACTTTCCCCTGTTGGAATTCCGATCTGGCGGAACGATCTCGTGCAAGGACCCACAGTCGCGTGGCGCCTTTTCGCGCGGTCACGAGCGTCTCACGTCACATCAGGCACATTGTCCAAAGTCCCTGCATTGGCATTTTACTACTCATGTCCCGAGCCAATTTATCCCGCGCACCATAATTGCTTATTTGCTAGCCGCGATCAAGACCGGTCTAGCCTACGAGTCTCGTGGAAGCCAATAACTCTTCTCAGACCTTCTTCCAAAGTATCTCTATCCATTGAGAAAAGAAAGCGGAAATTGCCTGGCTTTTCATCATGATATGCGTGGCCGGCTGACATCTCTACGCCGTGATCATACAGCGCCTGTCTCAGTTCATCCTCATCCTGCCACGTCGCGCTCCGTAAACACGCCGAGAGATCGATCCAGAGGAAAAACCCAGCGTTACTAAATCACGTGGTCCTGTTAGTGACTCCTGCAATGCAACAACTCGAAAACGCCGGGGTGTACTTACGCTTGCTTGTTATAGCGAATTCCAGCTTTGTCAAGTCCCTTGGTGACAAGCTCGTGGTGTTCACCCAGCACCCTTGCACTCTCGGCTAGAAATTGGTCGTGCCATTCGTCGTCCTCAAGTATAGTGGTGGCTATAGCGTCTGTCACTGGCGATGCGCCATGGAAACGTCTGCGCCAAGAAGACAAATTAGCATTCTTAGCTGTATCTGGATGTTCGAGCAGACGTACGCTAGAGACTGCACAGCTTGACCCAATTCTTCGTTTCGGGTGACTAGACATCCTAGTCTCAGACCGGCAGCGGCGAAATCCTACCAAGGCATTAGTTGCAACAACTCTTTCTCGAACTGAGCTGGCCTGACCTTTGACATCCCGTACATCACATGGACAAGCTTATCATCGATGATGCCGGTCATATCAACAGAGAGTACTGATGTAAAGCCTGGATGAAACTCATCCGTTCGATACACTGACTGAGCATAGATTTCATCGCTGATGAGATGTATCTTATGCTTTGCACAGAATTGTAATATGGCCTCGAGAGCTTTGTGAGTATAGCACTGCCCTGGAAAGATGAGTCAGTTCGACGGCTCTTTACGTAGGTGCATGGTACGCGCCAAGAGGATTGTGCGGGTTGGAAATGACAAGTGCCTTCACGTCAATTCCGTTTCGGCCCGCTTCTTCAAGAGCGCGCTCATAACATTCGACCGCTCCGGTAATGAACTGATCCACGCCATGGAATGGGGTGTAAACCAACTTGCAGCTGTTCCAAGTTCAGTGGCTGCTGAACGCATTTATTGACACGTCGAGACTCACTTCGACATGCTTCGCATGTCTGGGTTGAAAGAGCCATATATCGGCATGCCAAGGAGCAAGCCTTCATTCTCTCCATCGGTCAGACATAGTGACAAGATGTCATTCAATGCCGTCACACCGCTGACAAAGGACACTTCATCCATCGCCACAGCTGACGCGGGCAAGAAGCGCTTGTTGATGAAAGTAGCCATTGCTTGTCGTAAGCGTTTAGAGCCGAACGGGCCGTCATGATAGGTCAAGGTGTCGAGTTCAAATGAAGGAACGCACTACACATTATGTTAAGTGAGTCCCTCTTGTTCAAGTGCAAAGACCAACCTTGGTCTTTACGTAGTCAAGCACTTTTCCGCGCATGAGGAACTATTCGGTACATTAGCTCTGATACTCAAAGTACGACAACCATGATGTTAGGCTCTTGCTTACGTTCTCCGCATTTCTAAAGGACACTAGACCTGTTGGATGTTTGGTTTTGTCGTAGGGGAGGCCACGATCTTTCGTGTAGCTTGCAGCCAGATCTAAAGCCGCATAATTGCGGCCACGTACAGAAAGCATATTCTTGTAAGGATGAGTCTCAGGTTTCTAGGCACCTGATTGCAAGAGGCGTCGGTTCATGAAGCAATGGCGCATCTGAAGCTCTGATTCGCGATGCGGGGCAGCTGTCGCATGTATGCCAGCTTGTGAGCTACTCAACAAGGTACCTACCGAAGTGGTCAAGTGCATGATAGGCTGTGAGTCATATAAAAGGCGCAGCAGCCGGGCATGGTAGCACCGAGTTACGATAGGATGCCCTTTGGACGAGCCTTGCTTACGGACATTGTCTCGACTGCTGCCTGAGAGGCCGCCCGTCTTGAACACCGTGGAACGCCTCAACGAACGATTGGACATGAGATGTGCGCGAAGCATGCAGTATCCGCTGCCAGTGTCCAAAAGGGATAAACGCCAGATGAGACTCATCAACCTGCGATATGAATAGTACCAACACCGGCTGCAGTGGTTGCCTTGTTGCGTTGACGACGTGTGGCGTGTTGTGCTGAGGGCTGACTTGGGAGGTGTCGCGCCGTTATATATCGAGCGCGCATCCTCAGCCTCAGTGAATCCATCTGAACCTTGTTGAGATGTTATCACATTTTGTGATGATGTTCAACGTCTTCCATATTTCCGAGGGCGCACTTAGTTGCCGCCTGCCTCTACGAGAGCCACTAAGCGATAAGACAGACAAGATGATACCAGCACTTGCCGAGCTAGGAGAAACGAAACGATGCGTGAAAGGAGGTGGGAGATGCGGGTGAACAAACACTGGGCAAGAGCTGTGAGTTTCACGCGTTCCCGCGCGATGACGCACGTGCACGTGACGGAACTCGACGGAAGGTCTGCGGTAAACCTCAGCTCGAGGTGTCTGTTGCTATTGATTCACAACGCTAAATTCTGGATAAACCGACAGATAGTCACATATCTTGCGGTCGACAACGTTTCGATAATTTGCACAGTACCAAAGTCACGAGTGTAGGGAGCTCCAAGTTGAGCCGGGCACAACTCCTCACCAAGTCTCAAAATGGTATGGCGCAGGTACCCCGTCGGATTGATCGCTGCACGGCGCCGTCGCTCGTCCCTTCGTCACAACCACATTTGCACGTCGCATCGCATCAAGAGTGCACTTTCATCGCTGCTAACCCCACAACCTGACCAAATCGCCGCGAAAGACGCAGCGAAACCGCCAGAATGCTGCTCGACACCTACATCATCAACATAGCCACACCTGCCCGTGACCTGTGGCTCCTCAGGCAGCCGGCCTCCCTCCCCAGTCCTCTGCCCTTAGCATGCATTTGCTGCGATTGACCTTACGCCCTCTTCTCTACTTTTTTTCTCACCTGCGTTGCTACTCTTCACCATAGTGTACCGACCTTGTTACAGTCTGATCTTGCATACTGTTGACGTTCTCACACTCTAGTTCCGTCGTTCTCGTCGGTCCCACATCTTCCTGTCCTTAGGCATCCAGATACACACCGGAGCATGTACCCGCTGCTGCTCTTCACAGTAATTATTACTGTCCTCTCCGGTCCGGTGGAAGCGTCAAACCCGTTTGCAGACCTCATCGTGTCTGACACCCCCATGGACGGAACCTACTCCGACATCGACGGCGTGCTGTGCCAGCTTTGCTGCCTGCCCTTGTACCAATGCTTTCACGGGCACATGGTAGGATCCTGAGTCCCTTCTCTATGGCGCATGCTAACAGTTTCATTCAGAACCCATATGGCGCAGCGAGCCCTTTCTACGTAGACCCCAGTGTCTTGCACATGCCGCCGCTCGGCTTCGATCGTACGCAACCAGACCTAGCACCGATATACGACTTTGTCAACGAGGGGCAGCCCTTGCTCAGAGAGCACGTCCAAGTCATGGATGCGAACGAGACCATGGTGCAGCCAGCCACTGTGCAAGCGCATGTTGAAGATACCTATAACCCTGGTGATCGCTTAGCGACACCACGCAATCGGAAGCGACAACCACCTCGCCCGGGTGGTTTCCATTGCGACAAGGACGGCTGCAGTAAGACTTTCAACCGTCAATGTGATTTGAAGTAAGTCCTACCACTGGATCAAGCGTACCGGGTTGTCGGCTTACCGTTGTAGTCGCCATCAGAAGAAACATTCGACCGATAAGCCTCACGTGTGCTCGAAATGTCCCATGAGCTTCGACTATCCGAAAGATTTGCGGAGACATCTACCACAACATAATGACCCTTCTTTCGCAACGGACAAATACCTCTGCCCACATCCCGGCTGTGGTAACCTCGACGGCTTTTCTCGCAGGGACAACCTCCTGCGACACCAACGAAGGCAGCACCCTGCACGTTAGGTATTGCATCGCTACATGAGTCCTCATAATCATTCATTCTTCTTCCATATCTATTGTATCACCACAAAACTGGGTTTAAAGGGGTACTGGCGTTTGTATACATATTTCCTTGGCTGTTGGCAATACCCTTCCCCCTGATTTCATAGCAAGCGCTGCTCATGGCTCCTGTGGCCACGCGCTTTACTTCATCGTCACTCAAACGTTACGTGTTTCTTTCTCTGTCTAACACAAATATGGTGGTATATACAGATATCTTGATAGTATCTGTTACATGATCAATCTCTATCTCGCAGTGGGAAAGGAAGCTGGTACACTAGAGTCAACGTCGACACTGCAATAAACATCTGCTTCATATCCCAACCGCTTGGCATGTTTGCTCAAAATTTTGTGTCTCCGCGAATTGTTTGAGAGGTCGAAGTTTCTGAAGGTCAAGAAGATGATGATATGCTACTCTACCCCAAAAAACTCCAAGATACATGGTCTACTGACCAAAGACCAGGCGTAAATCAATGAGATATTGTCCAAAGTTTATGGGTCTAGATGTTTCTCTGCAGCACTGCGCCACTAGATATCCTGTGCGCCCGATCTATCCGGAAACTCAATCTGCTTCAACAAGTCTTGTGCCGCCGCTCGAACGCCGTCTTGGCTCACAAAGTGCATGTCCGGCAACACCTCCCACTTCGCGCCCCATACTAGGAAAGAAGGAAGCGGATATTCGATCTTGATCCACTCCACTTCTTCTCCTCCCGTTACCAAACATCCACGAACCCGCACTGGCGCGAGCTCGCCTTCGCCCGGCGACCACGTATGATGGATAGGAAACAGCGCATGGAGGTTGTATCCGCCCGTTCCCGTCGGATTGCCTGCGCGAACCAAATTCAGTGTACGCAAGAATCCTACTGCGTCGCGAAAGATACCAAGCTGCTCGTTCTCGGGCGAGAACATAGAGGGCGTGATGGGTGGACCGCGCTGGCAGAAAATTGCGGTGATGTAGTTACGCAGCGGCGATCCAGCGCGTGTGTTCTCATACACCCATCTGACCGTGTCTAGACGACAAATGAAGTACTTCGGTTGCATCAGCGCCATTCCCAATCTCAACACCGTGTTTTGAGTCCTCCAGATCCCGAGTTCGCCGGCCAATATCTAAGATGTGGGAGTAACAAGTCAGTGAACGTCCCATACCCCGTTCGTGCATGAACATATCCTACCCATAGTTTCATGAGGTCTAACAATTTCGCGTCGGTTGTGTAGTCAGGCGGTTGGCGCTCGTATAGCCATTTAAAGAGGGTTCGGAAGGTATCAGGTTCGGCGTTGGGGAGATAGATGTCGCTTAGTATGATGCGGGGCAGGCCGTTGGGCATAGTGAATAAAGGGGAGACTTTTGAGAGGAGCGAGTGGTGTACGTCGAATCGTGTTGGATTGGCCTTGGGACCGACAACGAAGGTTATGGGTACACCGACGCCTTGGTAGGCCGTATAGGGGGGCAGGGCCATATTCGAACAAACGAGATAGGTGTACTTTTGGGAGGCTTGAAAGGCAGTTGGACTTTTATCCTTTCGTAGTCAGATGTATCTGAATGGTCTGAATGTTTGCTCATAGTTAACCGAGGCAGTCTTTAAGAAAGAAGGAAGTGGATTGATACAGTTTGGAATAAGGCAACAACTCATCTAAGAATATAGTGAAAGACTGTCTCGGAACGTGATTGTAATCCAAACACCGAGCTTCCACACACGGCTACACACTACTGGAATTCTGTGTTGCCTTAGAGCTTGGCCCTTAATTGTTGTTCAGCTGGAAGCGTAGTTGACGAGAAAAGTTCTGGATCGCAGGCTCGATTGATATAGACATGGTACTTTTACCTAGTGTTTACTCTAATTATGCAGTACCTAGGAGGTATTCGCTATTTTCTACGTTGAGGCAGGACGAGACAAAGTTGCGTGTATATCTCTGGGGCGTATTATGTAAGTACGGTACAACTTAGGGGGCTACGATGTAGTCTACAGAGACAGACTTTAAATTAACGCAGGACGAGACAAAGTGTAATGCACATCTCTAGGGTGTAGATGTAAGTAGAAAGTAATTCGCGACACAAGGTTGTAGTCTACAAAGATAAACTTCAGATTGTAGGGTCTCCTATATACATCGTTCTATTAGACTGCATTATAATGTTGTTAACAATCGCGCCTCCAGCCGCTTATGAGATCTGCTACCCAATCACAAAGATCTCGTCCGGTCCAAGTCGAGCTGATTCCTGCTCATGCGGCTTCATAAGATGAGGAATGAATGCAACACCGCAGAACTCAGCAGGATCTTCTCCATGGAGTGCGCCGGTTTCGTGCTCGGGTTCTGGCCACCGTAGTATGTGAAGGGGGCGTTCGCCGTGGAAGACACAGACTTTGTCACCGGGCTTGCATCCTGGCGTAGCGATACCGAAGCGGCCCTCGGTGGTACTAAAGAAAGAGTGACCAGCAATCTCATGCAATCTTTGTGCCCAGAGAATCGCTCGCGATTGCCGCTCAGCTGGAAGTTCATGATAATTTTTGAGATCTCCATCTCTGATAATATTCCATCCGTCCTTGTAAGCAAACGCTGCTTCTCTAGAGATCCTGGTATCTATCAGTAGAGTCATCAGATACTCTGAGGGTATACCGTCAATATCCTCTTCTGCATCGTGAGCGGTTTGACGAGCCAGGTGGAGGCTGCGGGTACAGACATCCATATTTGCTGCATGTACAGGATTGCTCAAAGTGCGCGTTGAAATATCTGCGCCCAATGCGTGTTCGTAACACCCTCGCAGCTCTTGGTTATCCACGACCTCTGATATTGTATCCAAAAGATGACCGCAAGTGTGCAAGTAATTATTCTCCTTTTCAAACGAGATGAAATTGCGGGATAAGAATGGGACCTCCAGCTGTCTCGGGCCACTACATTGCTGCGCTTGAACCTCTTCGTCTACAACCTCGTGTAGAAGTTGTTGATATCCGTTTCCGCTTATACGATTGGCCCAAGCACCTACTATCAAGAACAAACACGCTGGAACACCATCCAGAGCTGGGCACCAAGACGGAGATGATTGCGGCCTTCCCTCAATTGTGGGCGGCATTGTCAGTAGACACAGCGTTTGCTCTGCGGCTATGATCGTCCTCGCGAAGCGCACATGCGTTTCCCAGAAGTCAACCCGAGCGTTATCGCTGTAATCAACTTCTGGCTCCAACTTCGATCTGACATGATAGCTCAACAATCCGGTGACTGCCCAGGCTCGATCCACCGGCTCCCTTACATGTCGGTTGCGTAGCGAATTCAGAAGATAGGGTATATAGTGGATCGGTACCACTCCGTTTGACAAAACCTCCTTGCAACATCTTTTCAAGGTTAGGAGCTGGTTCATAGATCCCTCTAAACCCTCGATGATCTCGAGAAGCCACTGCCATTGGGAGATATATGCCCCGAATGTTCTAAACCACCCTTCACAGATGAATTCAAGAAAGTCTTCAAATTTTAACCAAAGATGTCCTAGCAGCATGATAGGCTGTCTTGCAAGAACTGCCTCCTGAAAGGTCCATAGACGTTCGAACCACTCGTGCTTGCAAATTTGTGTCATACCGAGCCAGAAAGGTTCATCTGTGCGCGATAAATCCGGTTTCAGAACCCAGGGTTGAAGATCCTGATCGAGCATTGAATTCCACTCCCTTTCCATTTGCAGTGCGTTGGAAAACCCGAGCACAAACTGCTCACTCTGCGCCGTGGGAAGGCCCATCCATATGACAACGATCGAAGCGAGCGAGTAGATCTGATGCATCAAGGGTATCTGTACCGCCTTCTCTTCGGAGTCTTGCTGATTGATGCATATAGAGTCCAGCCAATACGAGCGATAAGGGTATAGGTGCTGAAGCATCTCATAAACAGTAGGAGTAACTGTAAGGTTTCCTCCGTTGCAAGGGACGTTGATAGAAGCTTCTGCTTCTCCCCAGACATATGAGACTGCGTCGTATTCGAGATCATCTTGAAACTTGTGTGGAGTGACGGTCAGCCGCAAAGTATCCGTCTCGCGATCTATGGTGAGCAGTCGGATTTCATTAGGCTGGAGAAGTCGTTCGCCATAAGGTGAGTTTACATTTGCGCTATCGCAGGCTTCGTCAGGAGGTTCTTTCAATGCGCACTCTTCAAACTTTGCTTCCAGACTGTCGAGTGCCATTCGGGATTCGGAAATCGCTGTTGCGCAATGTTTGCAAGCTACTAGGAGGATGGTTGACGAACTGCGGGGGCGCGACGCTCAAGTACCCCGCCACGGCTGGCAGCACGAAGGATGGGGGCTAAATGTGGTTGTCTTGCCGACCTGAGGGCATGACGTGGTGCGCGGCATGCCACTCCAGTATCAGCCCGGGAATGCTTGATCCTGTCCACAGTAGTGGTCATGAGAGGATGTAAGGCGCATGTACACGCGCCAATTAAGTGAAGCATTACAGCGGGCTTGAAGTAGTAGGGGCTCGCCCGTGGACTAGGTAATCCAGGACGACCAATTAGGCTAAAGCCAACCTTGATGATGCTGTCACCTCATACAGGGAAGAAACTGAACAGGCGCGCTGCAGACTATATTATTATAAACAACGATAGTCGGCAAGATTTCAACGCAATGTAAACGTCTAGCTTATCGGAATAGGGTAAGTGCCCAGGTGTGCAACCCATTCCTTTGTCTGGAGAACGGGGCGCAATCACGTCTCACGCAGCGCATGGAGAGGCCAGGAGTGCTTGTCGATGTTGCACCAACATGTTGATACGCTCTATTCATGTGTTCGTGGGAAGTTCTGTTGTCTTATGAACGTGACCGTCATGGCCAATTCTTATTTGGCGGCCCCTGCAGCTTGAAGTAACCCGGCTGCAGCTTCTGGAAAACCTCAGTAGGGTCGTACTTGCGCGCGATAGCTCTCAGCTTGTTCGCGCTTTCCCCATAACTCTCAACGACATTCTGGAACTGACTGGCGTAGTTCATGTAGATGTAGTCATTGACCATATCCCTGCGCTTCGCCTCGGCCTCCATTTTCCTGACGATGTTTGCGTTCGCCTTCAACACGCGCTCGTCGTCCTCCTTTTTGTCCCAGCGGCTACTTAAGTTTATGAGGAGAATCGGGCCGTCGGAAGGCACAAGGCCTAGTGCGTTTCCGCCCTTCTTCTGCATTTGCGTGAGTTGTGCGACGGTGATGACCTGGAAGGTGTTTGCAGGTAGGATACCGGCCACATCTCGGATCTTCTCGAACTCTTCAAAGGTGGCGTCGAACATGAACTCTACCATCCCGTAGTCTAGTTTGGATGAAGCAGTCCAGAATGAGTCTCGGTAGCCTTTCGGGTTGCTGTCATTCAGCATTTGCGTGAAGTTGGCCAGTGTGTTCAATTGTAAGGTGTCCTGGAAAGCTGGGACTGCGCGGTACTCATGGAAGACTGGAGCGTCGAGAACTGGGTCAGAGTACTCCAGTTCGGCAACGGCGATCTTTGTGTTCGAAGCGGCATCCAGGAAGATGGCCAAGAACTGAGCAGCTTTTGGATCGGCCTTTTTGTTCGACCCCAAGTTCACGAAGGCATCGATAGCAGCAGGGAAGCTTTCCTCAAAGAACCTCCTCTGTCCACCAAGCATTAACGGGCCGTGAGCGAAAGTTTCGAGATTGAAGGTCGTGACGATGCCGACATTGTTGCCGCCACCTCTCAATGCCCAGTACAGGTCTGGGTAGGACTTCGGACTAGCTTGTACGATACGACCCGAAGCGGTAACGACCTCGAAAGACGCAACATTATCGCATGCCCAGCCGTATTCGTTGGAGAAGAACGAGATGCCGCCTCCTGTTGTGAGACCTCCAACACCGATGGCAGAGACGCGGCCACCTATCACCGCAAGGTTGTCCTCGGCAAGAGTCGAATAGATGTCATACCAGAGGCTACCGGGTCCAATTGCAGCAACCTTCTTGTCTTTCGACAGGGTGATATCCTTCATGCGCTCGAAGATGACAGTGATGCCACCATCATTGCTCGATGCTCCAGTGAATGCTGCATGTCCTCCACTTCGTACTGCGAAAGGGCATTGAGTGAGACGCGACAGCAGAACGAGAGTAGACACATCGCGTGCTTCCTCGGGTTTGAAGACGCAATACGGTTGTGCTTCGCGCTGTTGCTGTGACCAAAAGTAGTTCACAGCTACGCCGTAGCCTGTCTCTTCTTGAGTGTCGACCTTCGCATCGCCAAAGATGCGTTTGAGAGAGCTACACTAAAATCGTGGTTAGTGCCATACCTGGAAAGAGATAACGCGTGGAGGCAGGTGAGACTTACAGCAACCGAACATGAGCCTGAACTGGTTCGCCTGGATAGGTCGGTTGGGTCAGGAATATCGAAGGCGTTTACACCATTGTCCAATAATGCAGCAGTTATATCAAAGTCGGGTGACTCGAATGTCTGTTGTGCAAGTAGTACGCTTGGGAAGAAGCCCAGGAGAATAAATTGACTAAATCGCATCATGGCTGGATGTTAAGTGCCTAAGAAACGGGTGCGACAAACAACAACCCCACAGCACGACTCGGGGGCACTTTCTTATAACATCCTGCATTCCTTTGCCACGAGTAAAGAGCGCATGAGCCCGCCAGTCTGGTGCAGCCGGGCGGAATCCCGGGCAGTGGCGAGCTGTGAGGCAGGGTGGGGACCTTCCTAGCAACACCATGGCTTGTCTAGATAGAAAGTTCGTAGCTGGTCAAGATTTAGTTAAGATGCCAGTCGAGTAATGTACGATGGTACCTAGGTTGAGGCGGCCACTACATGAGTAGTTTCCAAGACCAGCACGATGGGGATCTGGGGCTATCCTCAATTGGGCCTAAGCCGTCTCTCCAAGTACGCGTGCGCCCGCCACGATTGTGAACTGCAACTCAGATCGCCTATAACGTCTCGTGGAAGCTTAAACACTTACTGCATCTACACACTGATTCGCGTCAGTAGACATTTCTTCAGCTGCTGTTAGTTCTCATGGCGTCTCGACGCAGCGGAAAAACGTAGCCGTCGTTGCATATGCAGAAATATCCGATCGGTGAGCTTCATGCAATAAGTGGGTTGCATATATTTCAATAGCTGTAACAGTATTCTCGCTTACGAGAGATTCGTGGGTTCACATTGCGTCTTGAAGATGAGGGCGAAGAGGTTGTTGTTCCTGGGCTGATGAGGGGAGCGGCTCCGAAGGCCGGACCAGGAAAGCGGAGTGAGGCGTGGGTCAACACTAAGCTTGAACTAGCAACGGCAGCCCCACTGCTCGCCTTCGCTTTCTTATCGCCTTTTGAAGTTTACCGTCTCGCTACCTATGCTTTTTGCGAAGCTCTTGTTACCATAACCGACTAAGTCATGGCGGCAATGGCCGGCGCCGTGGACCCCCCATGGCCTCGCTCCTTCCGTCTGAAGCCAAAGCCGAATGGCTCGCGGGTACTGTTCAGCCACGATTGTTTCCAGGGTCCGCAAGATCTACCCCCTGAGGTTCTTTACAGCGACAACTTGACCAAATCCGAACAATTGGCGCGCGACTTTCTCGATGAGGCTGTCGTGGGCTTTGACATGGAATGGGTTTGGCCAGAGACAGAAGTTCTCAAGGGAAGAGTTGCGCTCATCCAGGTTGCGAGCGAGAGCAAAATAGCCTTGTTTCACATCGGACGTCATGACGGAGATGCAGCCGATCAGCTCATTGCGCCGTCGTTGCGCACGCTCATCGAGAGCCCCACTGTACTGAAGACTGGCCAATCTATCATGGGAGATTTCTACCGACTCAACAAGTACTTCCAACTACAACCGAAGGGCGCGATCGAGCTGAGCTACTTCCAAGTGTTGGTCAATCCGGGCAGGCCAAACTTTAATTCTTCCTATTATCCAGGAGGCCTCAGAGGTCTGGTCGAGAAGTACTTCCCGGGATACACGTTGAAGAAAACTGAGCACATGCACAAAGATTGGCTGGCGCCGCTTGAAACAAACCAAGAGCTTATACAGTACGCCGTTGCAGATGCATATGCAGGACTTATGATCTACCATCGGCTGAATGCGTTACGACTGAACATGCAGCCTTGTCCGCCCCTACCAGCACGGGTAGAAGAAACCAGGGCTTACAATGAATACACTTCGGGTGCTTTTCCTGAGCCCAAGCCAATTTACTTGCAGTCCATCCACCCGCATGGCTCAAGTCGACAAGCTAGTTGGTTCTTTTCGATGGAGGAAGATGATGAGGTGGCGACGGAACTTGATACTGATTCGAGAGCGTTGTACGATCGGCTGGTAGACCTTCGTCAGAAGATAGCGAATGAGGAGGAGATACACCCTGAACAGCTCACTACTGACTGTACACTTCGACATATTGCCTCAACCCGAATCGCGACAACGGACGAGTGCATCAAGCTGCGCGGGATCTTTCCACAGCTTCGCAAAATACTCGCCAGAGAGTATGCTAAAGTGGTGAATACTTTCCAAGAAGAGATCCAAAGTGCAGCGGCAAACCAGCAAACTGAAGATGGATTTCCAAAAATTCGTGAAGATGCCAAAGGCACTGTCTCAGATTCCCCCCGAATGCCAGCGGAAGAGACTGACCAGGCACATACTGGACTTTCATTCTCTATGGCAGAAACTGGAATCGCTACGGACGAGCATACCGGCGGCGATACCGAGCCTGAGAGCGATGCCGAAGAAACGAATGAAATCCCAGCAATCCATCCCTCAGCTAGTGTTAAACAGGATCAAGACACGGACAAGCATAACGATGATGCACCGTTGAAACGAAAGCGTTCAACAAGCCCACAAATCGGTCGGCAACCTCCCGCGAAGAGCTCCTAGACGCTTTGCCGTGGACAACTATACATCCGATGACGCAATAGTATGGCTGTGGTCACTCAGCGACTACGCATCTACTCCATATGAGGAAGCAATCGAACGTCAACCTCCTGGAAGTCTGTAATGCCTTGAAGGTTTGGTCAGCTTAGGGTTCAGTATCAGTGTAGACTACAGCGCATCTGTTCGGCTTTCCCTTGCACGAGGTGCATCGGGGATTTGACCAGAACTTGACCGGATCTGAGTAGAGAGGGGCTTGTATACATGCGGGAGCGGGCCCAGGTTATGTGAGTGAGTCAGCTTGTACGAGGGAAGGCAAAGGAAGGGACGCCCCGCAGCTTACGGCCGGAGCAACGCAGATTGGGGACCAACGAGGAGTAACTCTTGGCGTATGTATACTCATGGAATGACGGCTAGGCTTTCTTACTCGCGTTGATTGGACTGAGTAGGTGCATTTGTCAAAAGAGTGTACGAGGCTGCCTGCTTGGCTCTCGCATTAGGCGTGCCTACCTAATGCAAGGCGTAAGCTGTGTATTGTACAAACCCCGCGCCCGTCCACAGCTCTTCTTCAAGTTCTCAAAACAAGCCTCTGATCTCATCTACCTTACCTTCAAGTGCAAACTGCCTCCGAACCCAATTAAAGATGCCGATCGACTCGTCAACATGGAAGGAGTACAGCAAGATGGACGCCGAGTTGGAAGCCGTGCGAACCATCAGCAAGCCCATCTATGCACTCTGCTAAC
Source organism: Alternaria hordeiaustralica (assembly GCF_023758085.1). Classification (NCBI taxonomy): domain Eukaryota; kingdom Fungi; phylum Ascomycota; class Dothideomycetes; order Pleosporales; family Pleosporaceae; genus Alternaria; species Alternaria hordeiaustralica. Next base: position 1,398,299 of record NW_026056773.1, on the reverse strand, counting down.
AGAGTAAGCTGCTACCCAATCTACCACCGAGCAAGTCTTTCGAAGACTACTCATCGGCTGTCGAATTGCGTCAGTCTTTCAATGAGCAAGTCGCTCAGCTGATCGCAGCTGGTATTGTGACTTTCCCAGACTGGACCGGGTACCACAAATCCGAAATTCAAATCCCCACGCGCGATGGCGCATCGATGCGTTCGCTGGTGTACCATCCAGAGGGCAAAGAGGCAGGGCCGTTGTATGTGTACTTCCACGGCGGAGGATGGAGTTTCGGGATGCCGGAGTATGGCGAGGGTATGGCGGAAGTATTGGTGAAAGAGTTGGGCTTCACGGTCGTAAGCGTTGGGTACAGGTATGGACCTGAGCACGTCTTTCCTACTGCCGCGCATGATGCTATCGATGCGGTCAAATGGGTGAGTACATGCACAGTCGTTTCTTCCAATTCCAAGAGACTGATTTACACATCTTCAGTGTGGCGAAAATGCAGCGTCGTTGGGCGCCAACCCTTCTAAAGGCTTCATCGTGGGAGGAACGTCAGCTGGAGGCAATCTGGCAGCTGTAGCAGCTCATCAGGTTGTTGATGACAATTTGTCTCCGAAGGTGACTGGCGTCGTCCTCCTGTCTGCCCCGTTGTGCCATCGCGAAGCCATGCCAGAAGAGTACAAGCCACACATATCCAGCTGGGAGGACCACAAAGACGGCCTGGTACTGAGCCGACAAGCCATTGAATGGTTCTATGGCAACTACAAACCAGACCCTATGTCACCGTTGATGAGTCCGTTGATCTGGAAGAGCCATCAAGGCCAACCCGCTACGTATCTGCAGGTTATGGGGTGAGTGCAATGTGTCGTAGATGCTGAACAGTGCTGACGAACTCAGGACTGATCCACTTCGTGATGAGGCGCTCGTGTACGAAAGTCTCCTCCAAGACGCCGGCACACCGACCAAGATTGAGGTTTACACTGGGTTACCACATGGCGCGCCCGACTTCTTTCCCATGCACAGCGCTGCGAAGAAGGCATTGGTGGATCTGAAGGAAGGTGTGAGTTGGATCATGCAGCAGAGCTCGGGTTGATACACAGCGAAGGATGTGTGCTAGAACATGGTAGATGCTAGACAGTTAATCGATGAGGTTCGCGTCTAATGGCTAGATGTCACGTAATGATAGCACATGTGAAGAGACAGCCCTACTGACCGTTGCTGCCCTAGGGGCTCGCTTCGGGGCGGGACCCTGCTTGGACGCAGGTGGCCTGCACGCGTTATGGCTCCGTCATAGCGCGCCTTTCTTCTTTCACCCCAAGACACACGATACGGGACTCCGTACGCCCGCACACACGACGGGCGACGTCCTGCACCGCAGGCAGAGAGCGCCAAGATGTCGAACCATCCGCGGTCAAGCCCCGCCGCCGCGAGACCTGGCACTCCACGCGGGGCGCGACAAACAAACAGCGACGCGAACCTCCTTTCACACCCGCTCAAACGCCTGTCCCTGCACTCGGCCTCCAACACCCCGCTACCGCAGTCCCCCGCCTTGAACTCGCCCCGAAGTTCCGCTGACCTGCGCCGGACGCCCTCGACGCCCAATTTCAAAGCCAATGCCATCCAGCGCAGCCCCAGTGTAGCCAGTTTCCGCTCCTCTACGCCCACCCTGGGCAGGAAGACCTCGACCTCTTCACTCCGCGGCGATCCTCCTCGACCGGGCACTCCCCGAAGTTCCGCTTCCCGCCGGTCGTCGTTCAATCCCAATATGCAGGCACCCATGCCCAAGAGCCCGCTGGGCCCCACACATGTAGAAGAGAAGCCACCTCTGCGCGCATGTGATGTCGCCGAGGAGTACTTCAAGAAGGAGCTGGCCCGACACGAGGGCATGGCAGGCGCAGTCAATGCAGGAACCGTCGTTATCGTACACGACCAATGCTATGGCCATCGCTTCTCACGGCCCAAGACATCCAAGAGCCACCTCAGCTTGATCATGGAGCGACCCGAGAGAATACTGGCGAGTGTCTTGGGAATATCTGCGGCTTACGTACGGCTCGGCGAGCGCCATGCTGAGGGAGACAACCCGCCACATCCACACCACAACCCACCCGAACGTGTACCTTTCAAAATTCGCAAGACTTCGCGGGCCGTCGACATCACTTCGCAGGTCGTCACAAACGTACACGGAACAAAGTGGATGGGCGAACTCAAGACACTCTGCGACAATGCTGAACGGAAGCTTGCATCGACTGGGAAGGAGCTGGCCAGGGACACTCCTGCAGTCCAAGGACAAGCGCCCAAGCAGCAACTGCACGCCGGTGACCTTTACCTCTGTCCCGAATCGCTCAACGCTTTTCAGGGTGCTCTGGGTGGTGTCTTGGACGCTGTGGACGCTGTCTTCCAGGGAACAAGTCTAGGTGGTGGCCCCTCTAGAGCTTTCGTCTGCATCCGTCCGCCTGGCCACCACTGCTCTGACGACTTTCCCTCGGGTTTCTGCTGGCTGAATAACGTTCACGTTGGCATTGAACACGCTATGATGACATATGGGCTCACCCACGCAGCCATCATTGACTTTGATCTGCATCACGGAGACGGCTCGCAGGCTATAACATGGGCGCGTAACAAGAAGGTCCAGAACATGCCCAAAAACACACCCAACTGGAAGAAGACCTCGATCGGCTACTTCAGCTTACACGACATCAACTCATACCCATGTGAGGACGGCGACGATGACAAAGTCCAGGCGGCTAGTCTCTGTATCGACAACGCTCATGGTCAGTCCATCTGGAACGTCCATCTACAATCATGGAAGACGCCTGAGCAGTTCTGGGAAATCTACGAAGAAAAGTACTTGGTATTACTTGAGAAGACCCGTCAATATCTCAAACACCACACCAACCGCTTACGGTCCACGCCAAACCAGCCCGCTCCAAAGGCAGCCATCTTCCTGTCCGCTGGATTTGATGCGAGTGAGTGGGAGACTGCTGGAATGCAACGCCATAGCGTCAACGTGCCTACTGAATTCTACGCTCGTTTCACTCGGGATGTGGTCCGGTTGGCTGAAGAAGAGGGCACATCTGTGGAAGGGCGTGTCATCTCAGTCTTGGAGGGCGGATACAGCGATCGAGCGCTCACTAGTGGTGTATTCAGTCATTTGAGCGGCCTCGTTGATGGCCAAGTCTTGAAGGCCTCAGAACCATCAACGGGCCTCTCTCACTCTATGCGGAACAGACTTAGTGGAATCAGCATACAGGACGAAGACGTTCCCATGCAGTCTGTCGAAGCAGAGCTCACGCCCGTCAGCTACGATCCTCAATGGTGGCATACAGATCGTTTGTCCGAACTGGATGGTCTTGTTCCGCCCCCGCCCGTACATGTCTCGAAGACGACACGCACTGACCGTCTGGCCCATTTTTCTTCGCCCACCCAGTCCTACGTAGCCAAAGTCGTGGATCCAACCAAGATCAATCGTAGCCTTTCCGCCAAGTACGCCTCAAATCCATTGAGAGCGCCCACCCCACCACCACCGGAGGTTGACTGGGCTACAGCCGCCCATGCTCTGCGTACTTTGCTGGTACCATCGGATCGCCAAACGCGTAGCCACCGACCAGAGGATTTGGCCGAGGTGAAAGTCAAAAAGGAGAAGCCTGCTGCGTCTGCTGCGGCCCCAGCCCGCACAGATACATCAGGGCGACAACTGCGTGGTCGTAAAGCCGCTCCCTCCTACGCTGAGCCTGGTTCGGACGACGAAAAGACACCTCGCGTAGAATCACGGGCGAGTAGGCGGCAGACCATAGCCGACTTCGCACCAGCCAGCTCAGAAGCTCCAGCTTCAGCAAGCTCTGCTTCTCGTCGCATGAGTATTGCTTCGAGCGTCTCTTCCATTGGCGATAGCAGGGGTGTTAGTCGTGCGCCAAGTGTAGCAGCAAGCCGGAGAAGTGTTGCGCCTTCTGCAGCTCCAGCTAATGGAGTTGCGATGAAGAAGGCACGAGGCTCAACAACGACAGCAGCTGCAGCAGCTCGTGCGCCTCCACGTCCAGCCGTTGCGAGAATGCCTTCGACCCAATCTGTCAAGCCCAGTGCCCCAAAAGACAAGGAGAATGATGGCATGGACGCACTTACTTCAGGCCTAAAGCGGGTTACGTTGAAGATGCCATCAAAAGAGGAATATGATGCACGGGAGAGGGAGAAGGCTGAGAAGTTGAAGGCTGCCGAAGCACCGAAAAGAACCACCACCCGAAAGCCACCGGCTGCTCGCGCTCCTCCGACAAAGCCTGCGACCAAACCCGCGACAACCGCAAAAAGGGGTCCAGGTCGTCCAGCAAAGACTTCCAAACCTGCGTCCCCAGTTCCCGAGGCCCCGCAGATGCAGGTAGCTGCTGCTGCGCCGCTCGAGCAGCCTCAGCCGGTACAGATGGATTCGTCTACTGTCTTGCCACAGCAGGAAATGCAAGCTTCCGTGGAACAACCTCCAATCGATCGTCGAATCTCTGGTGGAATCGTGCAACCACCCACTGAGTTGCATGACATGGCTATAACACCCGAGCAAATCCGTGAACAACTCCCCATGGTAAGTTCCAACTACGCAATACATGTGAGACATATGCTAACTTCGCAGCCATCTTTCGTCACTGTAACAGAGCCGCTCAAGGATGTTTCACCACCTTCTCGCGCCGATACGCCTCCACCTCCACCCCCATCGAATCTTTCAGAGTTTGTCAACTACACTGCGCAGAACTTTGGCGGAAATTCAGAGTTCGTAACTCCGCACGACGCATCAGATCCCCAGGCCTCGGCAACTTTACAGTGGGTTGCCAATACACATGCTGAGGATACCAGCATGCCTGGAGTTCCGCTCATGTCACCGCCAAGCAAGAGGGCTGATCTGCCTGTCTTCACATCAAACGGCGCGATACCATTCGCATCAAACTCGAACGGAGCCATGAACGCACACTCTAGGCCAGAGGATGCAGGTGCCGCATTGAAGAAAGAGGAAAACGGACGGGATATCTGGGACATACCCGACACGCCAGCTCGTTAGAGTACTTCAGCACTGCAGCCCTCCACTCAATTTTGTTTTGCTTTCATTCTTTGATCACGCGTACCGCGATGCGATACCGCGGTTGCGTTCATCAGTGGTTATTGCCGGCTTACGCAAGGCAGACTATACCTGACGTTTCCCAGCTTGGTGTTTATTGGTGGAGTTGATTTCACTTTAGCGAATCGGCGCGTGAGCCGTGACTATTTGGAGTTGTCTTTGTAGAATTTCTGTGGGGCAGATCGTCGATTGTAGCTCTACCTAGAACATGCGCATGTAGAAGATAGATACCCCCGGAGGCGAGTATGCGAAGGATTTAATGCGAAGTTTCTCATACTACACTTGTCTTTCAATTGTGTTCAATGGGTCCTTGCATCGTCTAAACAGCTTTCAATGTATCAGAGCCGAACCAACCCCGCGGGAGTGAAGTTCCAACACCACCCAAAGTACCAATACACCCCTCCCACAATTGCCACAACCCCCAGGGTAGGAAACCCTGCCTAAGCGCCCGTCCGAATCCCGTACTCAGCGCCGGTGTAACTGCAGCCCCCGCAGGCCGCCGCCCAAGTACATGGTGTAGCATGTCAACATCGGTGTGGGCAGGCGCGGGAACCAATGATTAGCGTGCATTCCGTATCATGGGACAAGGTTTCGGTGCGGGGCAGCCAAAGCGCGACATGCGCATCATGCACGTCCAAGGGTCTTAGCTTACGGGGCGTGACGTACTTCTGGGTCGCGTCCTTGATTGCGATGGCTAGTTGGTTGCCTGGGAGGCGTGTGTGTAGGAGGATGAAACGTACACGGGGATGGGGGCAGCTGGAAGATGGGGGGCGAGTAGTGTACTTATGGTGGCTGATCCGACGGAAAGGTCGATACGCTTCTTCTTCGCTCCTGCCTGTGCACCTTTTGACAGGACGCTTGGACGTGGTTTGTTTGCTGGGTCCCGGTACTTGATTAGGGCGAAGGCGTGGGCTAAGGTGCAAGTACCCGATTGACCATCGAACCTTCCACTTTGCTCTTCGTTTGTTCAGCTTGTGCTACCTGTTTCTCTTCTTCCTCTTATACCTTTTACCCCCCTCCCACCGACAACACCACCGACATCTACACCAAAAGTTTCCCCATCCACACCCCAAACAAACCTCACAACCATGGCCGACGCCGCCCCCGCCAACGACTCCAACGGCGGCAGCAGCACGCTCAACCCCTTCGCAAAACGCACCTCGCACTCCGACCAGAGCATCCTCCTCTACAAGATCACCACCACAATCTCGTGGCTGCTCCTCGTCATCTCCGCCATCTACACCACCTTCGCCGCACCCTCAGGCCCCCACTCGCACAAGTTCTGGCACAACAATCCGCAAACCCCGTTCGCGCAGTCCAGCATCTTCACCTCCATCTACGTGCTCATCATCTTCATCCTGCAGGGCGGCTACGCATACGCCCTGTACATGAGCGACGAGACGTACGTGACTGCAGCTGCAAACCTCGGTTCGCACTTCATCGCCAACAACCTTCTTCTCTTTGGCTTTGTTCACCTCTTCACCCGCTCGCACTTCTGGCTCGCGCTCTTCTTGCTCGTGCTCAACTTTGGTAATCTCAGCTTGGCTTATTTCCGCCACTCTGCTGCCCCGAGGACGATCCATGTGGGTACTGTGAGTGGACCGCTTGCGTGGAACTTTGTTGCGTTGTACTGGGTTGGTGCTATTGCGGTTCATTCGAATCACTTTGCTGCGAGGATCGTGGCGAATGTGTTTATTTGGGGGTGGCTTGGGTATGGCATGTTCTTTTTGGTTGCATACAAGGATTACACCATGGGGTTCGCCTTGAGTGTACTGGCCTTCTGTAAGTCTTCCGTCTCTCTATCACGCAATATCGATTTGGCTAACTTGGCTTCTAGCAACTGGTGTCGGACAGTTCCTGACTCGCCCACATCTCCTCCAACTCCAGTGGATCTTCGCTTTCTCAATCGGCGGTCTACTCTTCCTCCTCTCGCTTGCTGTTGGCATGCCTGGCCTGCTCGGACGCGATCCCTTCCCCCGTGGTCAGATCGTCAGCGAGGACCGGGAGAGGGCACCTCTGTTGGCCGATGACTAGACGGCTGTTCAAACGGCATCACGGATCTATTTGCATGCTGTATTGCTTGCAGATAAGGAGATGATGATCTCATTGGGCGACTATTAGGATATGATTTTCAGGTTCAAGTTTGAGGATATGTACACATGGCACACACCATATTGGTTTAACCGTCGAGACGTATAGGCGACGAGGGCCTATGACACCTATGGCTCACATAGTTGAAAGCGTCTGCTACCATTGAAATAGCACAAAGGTCTCACTTCCGTCAAGCTTTGTTTGATGTACATCTCCCCGTGATCATTACACTATCTACAACGTCTACTAATACTAACCGCCCCCTTTAAAGTAAAAGATCCTGATTCCCGTCGTTCGCTCCAGGACTCAAAACCATGTGCTGTGGCTCATTTTGATTAACCACCCATCCACCTCCAGCACCGCCGCCAACTTGATCCGCAATGGGACTACCACCGAACGTGCTCTGCCTTCCTACACTAGCAAAGTACATGTCTGCATCGCTGACAGCGTTCGCCATGCCATTGCCGTTTGTTGGCGAAAGCGATCCATTACCGTTAGTAGTGGTGTCGAGTCGCGAGCGTTCGGCGGCGGAGCGGTCTCGAGCTTGCTGCGCTGCTTTGACAGTCGGGAGTTCATGCTTTTGAAGTGCTGGTGAGTCTTGCAGTTTACGTGGGCGAGCGCTGCGGAAGACTTGGTTAACTGGTTTGAGGTACACTGTAGCCAGTGTGCCGACGTTCAGACACATCTCTTCCAGGGTACCAGGGTCGAGCTTCTCAGACTCCTCGGCAGTAATGGGAGGCTTCTCGCCCATGACGACCTTCTTCGCTTCTTCGGGTGCGGAAGAGAGTAGACGCCAGTACATGTAGCCTCGATCGCGGAGATCGGGGTTGTCTGTTTCCTCAGTTGCCCACTTCAATACCTTGGGTACTAGATTGGAGCCGCGGGTAGGTCTTTGAATGAACAACTTGACGGTGGCGGTAAGTAGCGCCAATTGCACCTCATGGGTTTCTTCTTGGAAGGTATCCAGGAAGTCTTCCAGCAAGACGTCCGAGTCTTCTATTCGGTCTGCGTATTGCCCGATGACCCAGATCATAGCGGCTTTCGCTTCTGGTTCGTCTAGTGAGTCGAGGTTCTCACATAGTGTCGAGATAATCGACTCGTATTGGTTGGGGTATTTCCGGAAGATGTTGCGGATGACGACGGTCGCTTCTTGTACGATGTATGAGACCTTCGTGCTGACGAGCGAGAGGAGGGTGCTGATGCACAATTGTGCAGCCGGCGCGATTTTGATGGCGAGTTTGCCAATGGCGCGTACGGACTTGCGCACAAAGTCGACGTCGATCTCGGTAGCGTATCTGTCGTAGATGTCAGTTACCCATATTCAGAGTGACCTTAGAGTACTTACTCAGAAAGCTCTGTCAGCACTTCCTTGATATTTCTCTCCGTCGCCAGCATGAAAATGAGCTCAAGTTTCGTGACCTTGACGTAGATAGGGTCGTTGTATTTGCAAAAGAAGACGCGGATATCGTTCCGCAGTACTTCCGGTCTGCGTTGCAGGATCAGGAGGGCATTGCGAAGTGCTAAGTATTGAATCTCGGGTCCCTTGGAGAGGAGTGTGACGAGCGGTGGTGACAGCTTGTTGCATAACGAAGTGACGACTTTCTGATCGCTGATATAGTTCATTAGGTAGAGGATAACGCGAATGCAGGTAAGAACGACGGCAGAGTTCGAGTGAGAAAGGCGCGGCGATATGCGCTCCGCGAGGAGAGCAGCCTCGCTCGTGTCCTGGGGAACGTAGTTCATCATAGCCTCTAGGATGTACGTCTGACCCCATTCTGAGCAGTCTGGCAAGATCTGAACAATCTTGGATGCGCTCGCATAGTCAATTGTGAGCTTGATGTTCTCACTTCGCTCCCAGATGTCCATGAGTCCTGCCAGTGCACTTGACACTACTGTGGGATTCTCGTCTCTTAGCATGCCATTCAGCCTGTCGATCAGATCTGATTGTTCCACCAAGTGTCGGTCGTGATCGTAGAGCTTCGCCACGCAGAAAGCTGCCGTCTTTCGAACGTATGGATCGGAGTCTTTGAGGAGGTTCTTTAGGTGCGGCACGGTTGCCTCGACGAATTCTCGAACGTGAACGTAGGACATGGTCCGTAGGGCGAGTGCTCGAACTAAGGGGTTGTTGTCGTGCATGTCTTCCTGTATGATGGGCAGCGCTTTGAGCGCAATGTCAGGTTTTATCCTGGCATAGTTGACGAGATACAGGAAACACCTGCCCGCGTCAGCATAGCCCTTCCTCAGGTGATCCTCACTACCCACATCTTCTTGATCTCCAAACTCGGTATGTGCATGCAGCCCACGATGTCCATGAATAGCGCGACCATGTCGTTGTTGCTCATGGTCATGTTGGCGACAATCTTCTTGAGGGCCGTCTTCTTCTGGGAGAAGTTCTTGTCCTTCTTGTTGCCATTGTTGAGTTCGACACGGAGTTCCGCGACTTTGCCCTGGGGGGTGCGGAGGTTTTGTAAGCGCGCGTTGTCAAAGGTGTAGGGTAGAAACATCATCATGGCAGTGGATGCTCATAGCAGACAGACAGGCTGAATAGGAGAACATGCAATTGCACAAGCCGGAGACGTGGGTGGCACGAATGACGAGACAGACGTACCCTCGCAAAGAGCTTCGCATCTTGGCCGCCCTGGCTCATGTTGGGCTAATGATGTCGCGTGTGCCAGCTGGGCTGTCCTCCCAATGCATGTGCCTGCCGTAGCACAATCAAGATAACCTCCCTCGCGACTTAGCGCCCCTCCCTTGCCGTCTCGAGGAAGCGTGCGGGGTTCGATGGCTGATTCGCTGGTCTATCGGCTTCGTATCGTGTCGCGCATATCGGAGGAACGTGGAAGAGGGCTGGAGAGGCGTAACGACAGGAATGATCTGTGATGTTTGGGAACCGTAACTTTTAGGAAGCCTGCCAGCGGTCAACACGGAGGAGGGGACGTGCATCCGCCAAGGCCGCCAGATGTGGAGCTCTCCAGAGGCCCGCTCCGCAACACCACGAGCGAAGTTGCAACATCGTGAGACCCTGGACCCTGGCCACCGCAACAACATCTCAGAGTCTGCTATCCGACACCTCGCCATCACAAGGACGCCCCATCATGTCGAAATCGCCTCCACCGCCCCCGCAGTGGGTGCTCGACCTCAACTCGACGCCCGCATCCAAGCCGAAGAACGCCTCGCTCTCAGACCCACCGGGCTACACGGCATCTCTCACCAAGAAGGAGCGTTCTCAGGCATCAAAGACGCAGAGGCAGCCCCCAACCCCAGAAGAGATGGATACGCTCAAGATGAAGAAGGCGTGGGAGGTCGCCATCGCGCCCGCAAAGCAGTTGCCCATGAACGCTTTTGGTATGTCATTTGACAGGAGACTCTGTGGGCAGACACTAACAGTACCAGGCATGTACATGACAGGCAACACTCTGCAAATTTTCTCCGTCTTCATGGTCTTCACGCTCTTCAAAACTCCCGTTCTCGCTGTACTAGGTCTTCAACGCACCTTCGCTCCCTTTGAGACACCCGGCACATCTGGACGACTACTCGGTGTCAAGCTCGTTTACATTGCATGCAACATGCTGATGTTGGCGTTGGGTATATGGAAAGTGAATGGCATGGGACTCTTACCGACAACAAAATCAGATTGGCTGGCATGGGAAAGTGAGAGGATATGGTCGGAAAGGGCAGTGCCGAAGGAGTGGTTGTAGACGCAGTCCTGGTTGGAGATACGTATTCTATGATTACTGTGACGGAATAGTCGCTTAGGCTTTATACAAGGCCAGCATACTGACTTCCTCCATTCCATTCTCGTCATCTCTGATCCTTTTCTCAGTACCCGTCTCGTGTTCTTTTTTCTTGTCCTTCTCTCGCTCGTTCTCCACCAGAGAGTGGTGTTCAGGTTGCCTCAGCCACTACGCGCCCACTCTTCGTTCTCGCCAAATTTCACATCTCCGTCTTCAATAATCCTCGTCTTGTCGCCCGTGGTTTCAGGATTCACACCCTCGTAGTCGCTTCCACCCACGGTTACAGAATCGTCTTCTGAAATCTCCCCCAACGTTTCTTTGTCGGCTACTACCTCAATCACAGCTGGCTCTTGTACGGCGCGGTCGAGTTCAGCAGCCGTCGCCAGGTCGGCGTGTAGCAGTTTCATTAAGACTTTTGGTATGAGATGTGGACCTTCGTGTCGCAAGTCCTCAGCTCCGTCACGGAGGTCGGAGATACTGTGGTACCCGTCGAAATGTCCACTGAGTGTCATTTCGACAGCTGCCAGTAGAGCGATAAGAGGATCTCCGACGTCATCTGTGTCCAGGAAGGGGGCGACATCGCTCCATCTGGTGATGGTTTGCTCTATGACCTTGAGCATATCACTCTCATCCTTTTTTATGGCGTCTTCATTACTTGGACCAGTGGCTGAGAAATCGATGAGCAGGATGTCTGGATAGCCGCGGTACCGATGGTGATGCACCGTAGGGTAGAGATTGAGCATGATGTTCGATGCCTCAATCTTCCCGTGTACCAGACCCTCCTCGTGTAGGAACCATACAGCATCGATCAAGCCCAGAATGATATGCGCAACGAACCAGCTGGGAATGCCACCGTGATCATTCTTAATGTTCGCTTCGCCAAACTGCGCCAACGTGGGACCGAAAATGGGGCGGAGACAGATGTACGAGGTGGGTGACGAGTTGGCGTACTCAGCGCGTAGAACATATGAACCGATGAATAGCGAAGCTTTGTCCCTCTTACGGTGCTCCTCGAACTGCGTTGCCTCGTTGCGAAGCACGTCCGTGTCTTTCCTTGTCTTGACTACCACCAGCTGAGGCAGCATTTTCAAATGTTGTTCCGATAGCGAAGATGTGCAGTTTTCCTTCATGCTCTTGTACAAACAGTCGGCCAGGTTCTTGTATGTGAGCAACGGCAGTTGCTGTTGAAGGCGCGCAAATCCAGACAGGGTCTTCCAAGCGTCGTGGTTTTCGATGGTGTCATCCGAAATATCCGGATCAATATTATTTGACGGCTCGAATGGAGGGGGAAGCGCGCGAGGTAGGCAAAGATACACTCCCGCGGAAGATCTCGGCGCTGAGAGGGTCTTGACCACGCGGAAGGACTCAGATGGGGGCCTGGGGACGGCACCGGGGAGACGTTTTACAGCGGACGCCTGATCGAACGACGGAGCGGAGGAGTCCATATTCGTGAAATGTTGGTAGCGATGTGGTAGAAGAGATGGTTGCAAAGTCGGTTGCAGAGCTGGTTGCGGAGTCGAGTGAGAGGACTGCCCAAATGGGAAATCACGGTGACTGTGCGCATGATAGTGCACCAGCCCAGCATACGACAGCCCCGGAGGGAAACCATCACTGGCACTACGCGTGTGAAGGCGCTCGATGCGCTAACAACGTCACATTAAGTGGGAAATAGCGTATCAGGATGAACCTCAGTGAGATACTGTGTGCACTGTTGACAGCCAGAAAGGGCACGTCGTCTGCAAAAGTCTGCTTCCAAAGTCTCGCGTTCATGTGCCGCTCGTTGTATACTGCTAGGGAAGTCTCTGAACGACTCTTTTACTAGAGAAGCGATGCCAATGAAGATTATAGTCAGTGGTTCCCGACGCGCATGGATAGGTGCGCGTGGTATATGTAGTGAAAGAGATTTTTCTGGTGAATACGATGAGCTGAGTTCGGGACGAAGCTCGAATGTCTTTGACCATGAATTCGGAAGCTATGATACTCAATATCATTTGATGTCTTGATACTCAGCACTGCTCTTCCAATTCTTCGGGTATCCCCTTGCAATGCGCCACTCCTCCGCCTTGGTTCTCAGCCTCTTATACACACCCTCTCGCCACCCACCATCACCATCTTCCTGGAAACTGAACGTAATTCCAAAAGGCCAATACAGCATGTTTTCAACTCGAGCTCCATCCTTAGACTCCAACAGGCCAATAGCGATGTCGAAAATCTGTGGCCGTTTGCCAGTAGTGTAGAAGACCACTGCGGAACAGGTGTCGCAGAAGTGGCGATAGATATCAGGCGAAGAGTTGTAGTACTTCAGCGTACCCACAGCGGGGTCTTCCGCGTCGATGAGTTCGTTGAGGGCGTACATGTCTTTGGGGAAGGCTTTGCTGCTGTCCTTTCCGAAGGATATGTACTTCGTCTCTGCGTACGTCCAGTCAAAGACGTCACTCCCACTTTGCAATCTGCAGCTGTCGCATCCACAGAAGCCGGCTTTGAGCTTCCTACTGACAGGTTCGACGTTGGAGGGAAGCTCATCCTGGGCCATGTGCTTGTAATCGCCACGCTGGAGGACCAGATCTACCCCGCCACATTTGCAGCGTATTGGTACACTTTCTTCCTCTTTCGCTTTGAGTTCCGGAAGAGTGGACGACTGTGGCCAGTCTGCAGGTAACTCCTTCGCTCCAGGGCCACGACCGGCTACCACACTTTCATACCGCTTCAGATCCTCCCCTTCACCATTGAGAGCACAGAGCCAAGGACTTGCACCACCATCCTCCGTGTCGGCCACGAAACCCTGCCCACCGAACTTGATCAACTGGCGACCTCCGATGTCCACGTTACCGAGCGCACCAGTGACCACTCCCAGATTCCTGGCCGGATCTTTGAAGGCACAGAAGACCGGGCTTGAGCAGGTAGGGCAGAATAAGAGGTCGAAGCGCTCCCAGCAGCTGAATGTCCGAAGGCTGGAAATGTCGACGTTGGCGCGAGGCTCAGGCCATGATGTGAGCGATGTGTGGAGCGAGCCGCACAGGTGCCGACAGGTCGTGCAGTGGCACACATGCCCTGGTAAGGGAAGAGCGGATGCAGGAAAGGTTGTACTGTAGTTGTGAGCGCCACAGAGACATGATGCCGTTAGAGTTACGGTCTCGGTGGAAGAAGACATCGTAGATCTCGAAATTGGAAACGATTCTGCAATCGTTGCAGGACACTCTGGAGATGATCCTGCTAGTTATAGGATATCCAAAGTCACTATCAGGATGGGTCTCCTTACTTGCTACGTTGCATGTGCTACGCCGCAAGCATGACGATGCCAAAGTGTGACCACATGCCGGCGCATGTCGAAGGGCGTGGCGTCGGATTGGTCAGCGTACATATGTGGGGCTCGCATTTTCGCGTCGTACCTCGCATTCAGGCTTGGGTGCACAACGAGTTGCTGTTAGCGGCTTGGTTAATATTGAGACGAATCCTGCCGTCGGCTGTATAACTTGAAGGATTTTTAAATCTTGACCACCCGCATGACGTCGAACAGGCCGGTCTTCTGCCTATCGGACATGCCTGCTTTCAGAAGACCAGTTGCATGTTCGCCCTCTCGGCCCCGCTGGTTGCTCACGAGCCTTGTGTCGCCTCGCTTAAACTCACATGTCCGGCCTGTCATACCCGAGATCCACACCTTCACATTGCGAAAATGAGGGCCATGTAGCAGATTGGTCCCGTATGCAGATGCCCAAGGCGCATCTACGTGCCAGGAGTCCAAACAACCAGGTAGATCTGGCGCGAAGGACGTGACAACGACGATTTGTCGCTCATCTTTTGACGCTCCGGAACATGTCAGTGCTAACGCGCCACTCGGTGATGCATTGCGGCTGTTGACTGCATCCAAGAGCCACCTCAAGTCCCTTTTATGCTCCGAGTTGTGCTTGACGACGTCCCACATCTCTATACCGGTATCCCTGTTGAATTCGGGCATCTTTCGCAGCACAGCAGGTGCGTCCGAATCCGGTATGTTACTCCACAGCGTGCAGCCAAGTAGCGTAATGTTCGTGCCCGGCACGTCGCTTCCCGTCTCGTATAGTATCTCCAATTTCCCCTTCAGAGAAGGCTCTCTCTCCATCTTGTGCGCCAACTGTAAGCCGTCCATCCAGCTAATGCCGTGGAACTCCAGCGGACCGAGCACCAGAAATACCTTCTCATGAAGACCACACCGTCGAATCAGAAACCACAGATACAGCTCGTAGTCTATAAGCCTGCCAATGTTTCCAGCAAGTATCAAGAAGGGCGCCGCGACGGGTACGTGGAACGCAAGGTATTGTGAATCGTAGTCTAGGTTGAGATCTGATAAGACCTGGAAGGAGGTCTTCGGGTTCGAGAACAGGCTAGACAGGCGTCGCAGTTTGCTCGGTAGCATCTTCGCGGGGGCGGTTGTATAGCAAACTAGAATTAGAAAAGGTGCGAACGAGCGTTGGGATGCACTTGACGACTAAAGCGCTGGTAAGGAGACTGAGGGGGTTGTGTGGACTAGAGACAAGCTAACAAGATCAACAACACGCATGAATGAAGCGACGGAGAGCCTGAGATACGAGAGAAAGAGCTCGTCTTTTTGTAAGGGCTGAGCGCGGCTGCGCCATGAGAACCGATCGCGGTCCGCAGCATTGCGGCGCCTGTGTTACTTTCCAACACCGTCGGAATCAAAGACGAACAAAGTTGCGACTGTGCCCATCCTTTCAATCCTTTCGATCCTTGCGGAGATTTGCTATTGGGCGCAACGCAACTGTGCAGCGTTTTGGTGTGGGAAGTTGGTGGCTGTGAAGAGAGATGGCTCTCTAGTAGGGATGGAATTAGATCCCGTCTAGGCCGAGTCCGGATGGCGCGATTTCGGCCCGGCCCCACGTCATCTCCTTCATCCCCTTCTGACCCAGCAGCGCCAGCTTTCGCGACGGCGACGACGGCGGCCTCTACAACCCTCAATGCGTTACAGTCGTCCTGCTGGTGTGTGCGCATCATTTGTGTTCACCCAGACTTCTTCGGCAGCCCACAGCGCGCGGATCTGCCTTCTCAGCCTCAACCTCCGAGGTCCACTGGCGGATGACGGGCTTTCCTTCGTGCCATGAGCAGTCCACATCGCGACGACCGCAGCTGCAAGATGGGGGAACACACAAGCTGAGGTCCTCCATTTGGACAATGTGACCTTTTTACTGCGTCGTTCCTCAACGTATGCGCCAGCACACGCCGACTCCATCGAACCTCGCGACCGATCACGTCGAGTGTTATCCATTGCTTGGAGTAGCCCAGTACCGTCACAAGTACCGGCTTATCAGCATCCTATACCCTCGGCTTGTCATCCTGTACAACCGCATGCGATATATGCGTAGGATGAAGTTCATGATCTCGGCTTTCATCACGCATGATGAACGATCGACATTACATCTCTGGCAGAAGGCACAGCAAACCACGTGTTTGGTATGCTAAACAAGACGCACATGCAAAGGCAGCTTCTTGCATTGGCATCGAACCGTGGCTCGGTACGAAGAAGAAGCCGTTGAGTACTGTGTGTTATCCGGCTAAATGTTACTCGCCTGGCGGCGGCGCCCTGGCCTGCAGCTTACCGGTTCACTGCAGTTGTCTGCCACACGCATCACTACCTAGTCGCTCTAAAATTCGTTCTCGCTCGACGCCTCTTCTCGTCTCGCTCTGCAGTGCCGTCCGCGGTGCGTCGAATACGATAGCCAGTGGTCCTGGGAATATATGCCTAGATCTACTTTGATTGTGAGGCTGAAGCACTAACGTAGCTCGGTTCCACCATCGACGGGTTGATATTGCGGTCGCAGGATCTACAGCCTGCAACCTGGGACCGACACACTGGCAGCTTCTAAGAATAGTCGTATTACCTGTGGACCATCCGACTGTTCCCTATACGAGCTCGGTATATTGCCTGCGTCTGGACTTGCCGGTCCTTTCGGCCGCCGTCTAATATCCCGCGTGTTCATTGTTGTTGACAAAAGCATGGAAGCTGTTCAGAAGTAAGAGCGTACTGTGATCTACACAACACGGCAGTATACCGAAGCTGATGACCATTGATACTGTGTAATTGATATGTGTTTCACATAAGTATCCGCCAGAATAAGTATCAGTCTCAGCCCCTGCGTAGCCTAACTAGCACACGAGAAGATCCCAGCTCTGCGTTCAGCTGCACGTGCAATATACTTCACGTATTACGGCAGCATTCCAAACCAATCTTCGCCTCCCGTGTTCGCGTACCCGGTAGCCAGGCACGTCTTTCTTACCACCTTGCTCGGTCTTAACCAATCATCTAGCCTCCGATCTTACCTCTTGGCTGTCAGCTCCTTCCTTTCTGGAATCTCGGCCTTCCAGATGGTCTGTCGACTTTACACCCGGATATGATACGATGAAGATGGGGTCAGAAGCTTTTGATCAGCGAGGTGAATGCCATATGGTATGACAGTATATGCAGGGTAAACAGCGGTCGTATCCATCTGCACCCTGATACCGGCATTCTGGACGGTCGGTAGCAATCATGTCTCAATCTAACGTATCACTGAAGCGAGATGTACTCCTTAGGGTTACTCAGAGGAAGTCTATAAGAGTCCGAATCCACGCACGATCATTTCACTCATATCAAGTTGTCCACTCTGTCACTCCATAATTGTTGCATCATCATCATCAAGCAAGATGAAAGCCTTCTCTTACTTCAGCTATGCTCTCCTGGCATGCACGCCCCTCACTGAAGCCCACCCAGGGATGGGCGATACCATGGCAGAGATGCGCTATCTCGCTGCCCGTGAAAAGCGACAAGCATCGAAAGAGCTCATCGGCGACCTGAAGACACTCGCAGACTCCAAGCTCACTGCCATCGGGAAAGACATCAAAGCGATCATCCTCGACCAGAAGTCTGCGGAGTCTGCCACCATCGATAGCTCCATCCCTGCTGGCAACATCGGCAGTGCCGCCTGCAAAGCCGACATGTGCTGTCATTGGAAGTGGCTCGCGTACGAGATGACGGCCAAGTTCAACGGTACTTCCGGTCGCTGCAGCAAGTTTGCTCGTCAAGCTGTTCGTCTGGGCTTCCATGACGCAGGCGTATGGTCTAAGAGCAGCAGTTATGGCGGTGCAGACGGCAGTATTCTCCTCAGCGACGAGATGTCGCGAACAGATAATAACGGCCTTTCAGCAATTGCCGACCAAACGAAGAAGTGGTACAACAAATACAACCAGTACGGAATGAGCATGGCGGACATCATCCAGTTTGGTGCCAACGTCGCCACTGTTGTATGTCCACTTGGACCCAGGGTCAGAACGTTCATTGGGCGTAAGGACAACAGCAAAGCTGGGCCTACTGGTCTTCTCCCTGGGGAAAAGGATTCCGCGGATAAGCTCATCAAGCTTTTCCAAGACAAGACCATCGACGCACACGATCTAGTCGCGTTGGTCGGAGCGCACACTACATCGCAGCAACACTTCGTCGACACTAGCCGCGATGGCGACCCACAAGACTCTACTCCCGGTGTCTGGGACATGGCCTTCTACCCACAGACGACAAACCCTAACACACCTGTTCGTATCATCAAGTTCCAAAGTGACATCAACTTGAGCAAGGACTCGAGGACGAGCGCTTCTTGGGCGCAGTTTAGCGTTCGAGGTACTGCTCAGCCTCAATGGAATGCGGTATGACTCGCCAAATACCCGAGAAAGGACCTAGCTAACATATTGATGCAGGACTACGCTAAAGCCTACACACGTTTGTCTCTTCTTGGCGTCAACAACATCAACGATCTCAAAGAATGCACTAAGGTTCTGCCGGCAGAGCGCCCTATATTTGTTAGTGAAGACCAGGTTTTGCTAGATAGGTGGCTCGCGGGCGAATTTGATCAGCTCAACAACTTGGTGGACGACGCTATCCAGCTGACTGGCGTGATCTCGTCAAAGGACAAGAAGGCTTGAGTATACTTGAGTGTTCAACTCCGTCAATAGCGACTTCTATAGTCGATGTAGTGTAGTAAATGCATGCCCTTACTTCTTTCATGTGTGTCTCTTATATGTATCCTTAGTCCCTGATTCATCAAATTTTCCACGTTCACTGATGAAACTTTCCGTGAGTTTAAATGAGCCGCGCAGTCACCGCGTAAAGCTCGCCTATCAAAGACTAGCCGGCACACGCACACACTCACAGGCCATCGCGTTTCTTGCAAACAGACTTTTGACCTTTCCGTACTTTACTATCGAGTCAACATCATCTCTTTCCTCGATACCATTACCCAAATCATCTCCATTCTCGAAACCATTACCCACATCAAGCTCATATAATGACATGCCTCCAATGCCTCAAGGACGCTCTCTCTCCCGACGGCCTCCCACCCTTCCTCGTCTGCAAGATCTTCGCGGACCTCATCAACACACACAACATGGACCTCGAACCGAACAACATCTGCCACGCAGATCTCAGCGCAACCAACATCCTCCTATCACCTACAATGGAGCAGGAGTTGCCTCAAGTACAGATTGTGCACCTCGAGGATGTTGCTGTGTGGGACGAGCAAGCCGTTGTCAAGCAGATCATGAATCTGCTTCAATATCTCACAAACGGCGAAGCACGCATCCCAGACGAATTCCGCACCACCAAGAAGGGCGAGAAGCTCAAGGATAGCAAAGGGAGGAGTTTGAGGGATGGAGACAGATTGTACTCGTTCGTTACGGGTTACGACCCACAGGGGCAACTGTCGTGGAAAGACCTCAAGAGGAGGTGGAGGAATCTGGCGGATTGCTCGGCGAAGGAGCTATACGACAAGGGGAGGTCGGCGGACGTCAGAGAGGCGCTTTGGGATGCAGTGGTCGGGGTTGAGGAGTAGGGGGAGGCGGTGGAGGACGGCGACGTAGACGTCATTGTCGACGGAAGTCTGTATATTAGTGGCGGCTGCAGAAGACATCGGCATGTACAGATAGTAATGGAAGCCTGAAACTCGAGCGCGGGATACCTCAAGCTTGCCACCAACGTTAGGGAGCGGATCAATCATGTGGGCTGATATGCCGCAAGGTCATTACCATGACGCAATTGTATGATCGTGAGGACTACAACGTGTTTGTGGTAGCCGCAGATGACACCTTAAGCATACAAGTTTGCTCTGTGTAGATTGATATAAACCCCATCCTCGCCTGTTGTAGCATTGTATTGTACCCAGCTACCTTACCAATGGCTTCGCATTCACGTACAGATTCAGATCGCGTTCGCAAGATCATCATTCCGCAGAGCGCAAAAGAGGAATTCATTGCTCTCAGACATCTTGGATCAGGTCAAGAAGGCTATGTCGTTCTCGCTGTACATCGTTCTAGTTCGAAAACTCTGGCGTCATGCGTAGGTCTCAAGTTCAATTCAGGCGAGAAGGTTACATCGATCAGGAAAAGCTTACTCGAGAAGCTCAAAGGAATGGAAGGCGATAGAGATCATCTAATCGCCGCTGTACGTGGCTACCCGGACATGGATAGTCCCAATTGGCATGCTCTTGAATACATACCTGGACACAGCATCCAAGACCTGCTGAGAAACCACAAGATCTACAAAGTACACGGGCTACCGCCTTGTGTCATCTTCCACGTCTTTGCCGAACTCGTACGCGTCCAAAGGCACCTCAAAGAGCACGGATACTGCCATATCGATATGAAGGAAGGCGGCAACGTCATGCTAAGCAACAAAGATGACGACCTCTTCCCGACCGTAACACTCATCGACTTTGGGGGGATTTGGCCTTACAATCGACCCAAGGAGTTTGAGCACACCCTTTACTTAGCCAGGAAAATGTGGAAGGGAAACACGGAGATTGCTGAACACTGGCGACCAGAGCAGTTCCAAGATGAAGATCGGAAGCAAGCCAACGATCAGTGCAAAATGATCCATGATCGAGCAGCAGGCGAGATCAAAGAGACAGACATACTAGAAGATCTTTGGAAGGAATGCGGGAAAAGCTTCGTGGAGCTAAAGCAGAGCTTGACAGATGCGTCGGCTCTCAAGGAGTTACGAGAAGCACTAGACGATGAGAAGATCACGGAAAAAGATGTCGTGGAGGGCGAAGAGTTGCCTCTGGAAGAGGTTTGGGATGTGGGCATTGGAATGGAGTACATACCTAGGTAAACACGTGGAAGACGTCTTCAAAGGATGGCGACGGAGACTCATCGGAGTTCATCTGATCTCCATATGTTGTAGCGTTGGAATAGACCAACACCCGTTACCAACTTCTGTGCACCTGCTCCATGCACGACAGATCTGCAACAGCTGGATGCGCCCGATTAGCTGCCGACTAGTATGTGAAGAAACAACACGAGCAGATTTTCAAACTCGGCGTCATTCCCCGATACCAGATTCTTATCGTAAAACACCACGATGCACATGCTCTCCGTGATGTTTCCTGCCGAGTATTCATATACTTGGTCTGAGCCGGCGGGCTACGCGATGTTCGCTAGAGCGTGATTCGGGCCCTTCCCGAGCTTCTGCGAGACTGTGCGACTCATCCGCTCGAGTTCTCCCTCGGCCCCAGAATCATGCGTTGTGGATTAATGGCGTTCTCGTCATCGGTGATGTCGAATGTCGAGTACCCATGAGTCTGAGACGTATAATTTGCACGATCGTCTCGTGTACGACCGGTATCGTGGGTGTGCAACATGAAGGTATACGTTCCCTCGACGGCCGTCGTTCGCGGACACCTCCGTTGTTCGCCGCGAGTACTCGATCCGCTTGCAAGATGCCGCCGGTGTCCTCTTGTCGAGGATCTTCGAGTACCATACAGATCCGGAGGCTCATAGGCTATTGTTGTGATTCGTTCCGCTCCGGTCGCGAGATCCAGGGTTGCCGTCAGCTGTAGCAGCCGCTCCTAGCCTCTGTGCCACGGCGATGCGCATAGACAGAGAAGGCGCCACGCTGTATTGGGAGATGTCAGACGTGTCTGGCGAAATGCTGTTGACTATGCATGCCTGTCGTAGGCGCTCGCGAAGTCCCGTCACCGCTGCTAGGGATGTCGTCGGCCCCGGGTTTTCTTTTGCCCTGCGGAGGTTTCCCAATCTGCGACTGGCGAACAGATCGTCTCTACCCTGATGACGCGCATCTGATGAAACTGAGGAAGGTCGTATGGATAAGACGCAGCTTTGGGGGTGCCTCATGCAGCTCTGTGAGGGCGGTGGTGGTGTTGCTGGGCTGCTCGGGGAAGGCATCTCCAGCGCACGGACCAAATGAAGTTGGTTGCTTCAATTCTCTGCCCCTTCCTCAAGCCCGCAGACTACCCCAACCCAATCACCCCACCACATCGAGGCTATAGTCTCGGACTGGCTTCTGGTGATGACACAATCCTCCTCTTACGGCAGAGTAGCTCCGCTCGCCCCTAACGTGCCGCCGTAGCATAGGACACGACCGAGAGCTTGACCGAAGCCGCCGAATCCACGCCATGAACCGCCCCGTCCACGATCGCGAGAGAGACCAACAAGATACCGAAGAGGCCCTCGAGCTCGTCGAGCTTCCCTCGGATGGCCTTGCGCTGTCGACGTGCGTTGTCCGGCGACGATGGCGCGGCTCCTTGATCCTCCGCCGGCGAGCATCCTGCGGCTCCTACCCCGCCTCACTCGCGGCCTCCTACACGACGATTAGCATACCTGTCTGAAGTTAGAACGCATACCGGGCGCTGGAAACTTTGGGCACAGTGCATCGGACTGGGAGAATTCGGCAAACAATCGATTGCCGCTCGCTACATCCACCGCGCAGCCGGGCTTCCCACGAAGCATTGTGAGCCGCCAGGCTCGCACACCCATCACCTTGTCTCCGCCACGATACTGCAACGTCCACCTACCTCCGGGTCAGCACAGAGTCAATCGTGTCTCTCAACGGTCTCTTACCTTCCTCCCCATCTCGTATCGCCACCGCTTCAACCTCCATCCTATATCTTACAATCTCTCTTCGCCTCCCACCCAGTTCGGCTACCTAAGTTGCGTCAGCTTCTCCTCACACAATATGGACACGGAATACATACGCGTATGTGAACCAGGATGGAAAGAGGTTAGTGGCGTGCGTCCCGGCCTGTGTGGTTGAGTTGACAGACGGCGGCAGCTGGCCGACGCACATGGTGGTGCGACTGCTCTCCGGTCCATCTCCGAAGAGATGCTTGACAAGGGAGTACGGAGGCAGGTTCAAACTCCCGCAAAACAAGTGTTCGGCAGTCCGACCAGCGGCATGTCTTGCTCCGAAATCTGCTTTGAACAGACGACGGTGTCCTATGCAACGTCATTGCTGACATGCAATCCTCAGACACCATCTTCTTGCTACAGGCTCACGGCTTCGAGGCCGACGTCTCCTTCTCTGTGCCTCTTCGATATCCACCGCTTGCGGTCGAATTGAAAGCCGGGAGATAGGTGATAGATCGTTCGATTTCGTGCCTCTCCTACCTCGTCCGTCTCTTCGTTGCCCACACCCCCCATTTCCACTGCAGGCGACACGTAGCCGTTCTAGAACTGTCAAGCATCGTCGCACAATGCAAAAGTCAAGCTTCTGCGCGCTTCAGTCTAGGAGATACGGGCCTATGCATCTCTTTGGTAGTGTTGAGTGGTGTGGGTGGCATCGAGAAGTTCAGGGGACGAGAGGGTTCTGCCCGTAGTAGGTCGATGTGTTTTAAATGAGCTCCACGAAAACGTTTTCCTGGATCCATCATGGCTCGCTCTCCGCACCCGATTTCGCTCCTCTTCAACCCCGGAGTCTGCGAGATATTGTCGCTATCGCGTTGTAGAAATGCGGACAAGGACGCATTCCACGACGAGAAACCTCAACGAAGTACGAACCGTACCCCAGGCGATCGTCGACTTTAGCTGCCCGGACTAATAATCGGCGCTTCCGGGGACCCAGTCGACGACTATGATCCAAGTCAATCGAGCTCCAACATGCTCTCTGGGAAGGCGTGGCACAGACGTGTACCGGCTTTCAGATTGGGTTTTCGCAGCCTTGCGAATACCGATCGACAACGAGTTAAGCGTAGATGCCCCAGGTTTGATGGTGCCGCCCTAATATCCCCGGTTGGCATCTTGGAGGCCACTCGCATCGCCATGTATGAAGTTCCCGCCGCAGAGGCATTTGGAGCTCGTGAGTATTGCGTGCAGTGCACAGAGCGTAGAGCGTCTCGCCGTCGCCAACGAGGTAGCAGACATGGTAATGTGGCCTGGCTGTGAACGAGATTCCTGCAAGTCTCGAGTGATACGACAGCGAATATACCGAACTACTCTTGTGACGAGTTGGTCGTGCTACTGGCGCGTTGACTTGTAGTCGAACAATATGTGCCAGGTACCATAGGATGGTGCCCTAGCAGACGATAGCGATGACTGGTGCCAGATCACCCAAGATGGCCATGGCGCGGTAGCCTGTACCTGAGGAGGCTTTGAGAAGCCGCACGTCAGCGACGTCATACCCTGTCTTGAGATAGCGAAGACATCTCTGCATACTGCCCGATGATGCCAGGGCATCTTGTCATTGCATCGAGCTGGGGGCTGTAAGTATTGCTCCTTGGTTCCTTTTTGTTTTCGTCCGCGGCGCTCGCCGCGACGGATGAAGACGGCAGGCCCCACCAGGGCAACTTCCGACATTGCCACATGCGCGTCAAACCTCCTTCCATCTCCTTCTCAACGATCCTCATCTTCTTGAACATCCATGACCATCAGTCACATCTTCCCATCTCTTTTCTTTGTTCCTGTCTAGTCTTCGGTATGCCTCCGGCACTTTTGCTTCTCAGATCTTTTGCCAGATGGTCCATTCATCGTCATTCCATCTCGCGTCTCGCAGACTATCAGGCAAGCAACCGCTGTCCCTTTCTCCGACATGAAAGACCCGGACTGCGGTTCGAGAAGAGCAAGGAGTTGGGAGCGGTTTGGTCGCAGGGCGCGATGAGCGTTCAGAGAAAGTCCCATCCCGGATGCAGACTGCGGCAGATTTGACCAGTCGCCGACACTGTGCCGCCTCAGGCTCGTCTTCGCAGCCGGTTGCGCTGCTGCAAGGAGCCTAGAGCAGGACTAATCCCATGGCCGCCATTACGGCACCGCATTCAAGCTTGGCCAGGTGTGTATCGTACCCCGTCTGGTCGCCGTCTCATTGTCTTGTCCCCGTCTGACACGGCAATGAGATGAGGCGTCTTCAGTGCTTCCCTTCAAGACTGCCTATCGTGTCCATCCGCCATTGCCATTGAAGACCGGCCAGCCAGCTGAGCCTTACGGAGGATGATTTGTTATGCGTCCACCCGCCAAATCGCACCAAAAGCTTTCACATTCGCAACCTGGGTTCCGCACGACGCTCTCGACTGCTGCCGAGTCTGCCATGTCTTGTTGTACCCTCGCATATCCGTACGCCAGAGACGTGTCTGGAATCCTCCTTGTATGCGTGAGAGGCGGCTGAGGCAAGCGATCGACGTTCGTTCGTATGCGAAGGGCGGCGCGTTCAAAGTTGTATGCCGGCCAAGGCGACAACGTTGTGATGCGGTCGTCAGCGGTGGAGGCCCCTGGCTACCTGTCAGTGTGTATTCAAGATAACGGCGCTGGGTGAGGCGGGCACAGAACTTCATACCATGTTGAGACCAGCATGAGCAAACATGCAGGCTGCCTTGAGCGTGGTGTTCCTTATCCCGACGCATCCGGACCGATCGCCTGTTCTGCTGTCGCAAGGGTACTTGTGGTTCCGTCTTTCTCTGCGGGGAGCTCAGCGGCGGACGCAGGTCGGCGTTCGCGGCGCAACGGCTTCCAATGCGAACAGTCTCAGTCCTCGGCGGCCTGCTGTTACTAAGGCAAGAGGGTTCTCTTTGCCTGCTGTCGCTCCAGTCGCTATGTCGCAGAAACTGTAGTCTGTTGCCTTCTTTGTCCTTTCTGGGAGCCAGCGGCTTTACTCTGCGCACTGGGACAAGAAACAAGATCGAGACCTCCTGGACTGCTACGCTGCTACGCTGCTTCGCAAGAATGAGGAGTTCGTGAGCTGTCCGAATGTGCCAGTCACGGCGGCCGCAGCATTCCCCAGAGGCGGCGCCGCCACCGCCACAGTCGCCTGCGGTTGTGTGCGTATGCATAGCCACTTGCCGACAGGGCGACAGCCATCAAGACCGCCTACCGGAGAGCGATGTGCGTCGAGTCGTTCCTCGTGTTCGTCGTGTTGGCGCGAATGTGTTCGGTGTTGAGGGTGCGGTGCCGCGGAGGTGATGCAGACGTGAACCAGCCGCAGCGGCAGGCCAGCGATGGCCTGGAGTGGCAGACTGAGTTGATGCGGCCCATCTCTGTCGCTGCCTCTAAAGAAGGAAGATGTCAGTTGTCAAGCAGCACAATGGGTCTGTTGAAATCTACCCCGCCGCCGACTCGGAGGCGTCAAAGCCGCGACTGAACGGTTCTCTCTCGATCCGCCACCTCCGCAGGAGGCAACAAGTAACACACCCAGGAGGAGATGAACTTACAGTGCTGCGATGAAAGACGGTTCATATATCGGTGCTGCCCTCGCGTGAGCGCTGGAGCGCAGACGGGGAAGTTGCTTCGTATCGCATGCCCTTCGTCGGCAGAGCGCCCTCAGGTGCAATTTTCGCTATCCTGGATTCTGTCAGACTCATCGCGACGTCGCCGCAAGCCATTCGGATGCTCATTTCGTCGTTTCGGGGTGATGTGGTTTGCGTCGTGGTGTTGGTTGCGGGGGTGGTGGCGGAGTCGTCGATGAAGTTGCGGACATAGAGCTGAGGCCCCAACACCCTCGCCTCAAGTTGCGAACATCAAATCGACCGACTGCGTACAGCGCCTATGCCTGCCCTCGCTAGGCACGGAGACGCTCGGTACTGCAGCACAGCTG
Source organism: Alternaria hordeiaustralica (assembly GCF_023758085.1). Taxonomy (NCBI): domain Eukaryota; kingdom Fungi; phylum Ascomycota; class Dothideomycetes; order Pleosporales; family Pleosporaceae; genus Alternaria; species Alternaria hordeiaustralica. The sequence continues at coordinate 1,371,574 of NW_026056773.1, read as the reverse complement.
AGATCATACCAAAGTCTACATCGGGGGACGTCTCAGTGCGCTTGCTAAAGGCTATCCCTTGTCTCAGACTGGATGATGACCGCAACGCATCAATGATCGTGGCTGGCCAAGTCGACATCCGTAAGACGTTGACAAGGCTGCACTCAACCTGCAAGTAAAGATTGCACCGACCGCATGTGCCGCTAAGTCTAGAAGGCTGCGGTTACTGGAGCACGTCAAGCTTGAGACATGCACGTGTGATCATGATGTCCTGTTGAATCTACTTCCTTCCCAGCACAGAGTTTCGATGGCATTATCTGGCAGTACCAGTCTCGTTGGCTGCTGTTTACCCCAGAGTCTGGGTTCATTCATTTGAGGATGGGCGCATGTCTGCGGCCATGCTATACAAGCTGCACTATGACGCATGTCGCTCGGCGGTGTCATTGAGTACTATTCGCATAGTCGTGCCATTGATACAACAGAAGCTGGTGGATAGCACTGCAAAGTCCAGACATTGCAGCCGATCACATGCCATCTACATGAGGTCAAAGGAAGCCACGAGCAGCACACGATCATAAGTGCCGATCAGTCTCTTGTTCGTACATATTGCACAAACGAACGGGGCCATGTACAAGCCTCGTCAATGCCCTTGAATGTGTTCTCCTACGCTCACTCAGGGGTTGGAAGACGACTAGCCAACACCAGTAACACGACCTTCTCGTCGGCTGATGGAGAACGAAATTCGAACAATCGACTCGCATTCGACGTTGCTGGGTGAAGGAGCGCGATGTCCTGCGCCCGCCCGATCGCCCGCCCACCAACAGTGAAGCCACAAATCCAAAATCTTGAAGGCACACGAACCAACTAAAGTCCGTTGGATATATAATTAAAGTAAATCGTCGCTATCTCACTAACTAGTGGTCATAGGAAAGGATGTAGGTGCCGCGGGCACCGAACCTTTTGCTGGTTCCGTATTCACATCTTATTTTTTTGCTCCCGCGTTCGACTCTTCCTGGAGGCAAACAATAAGTCAAAGGGCTCGCTTTTTGCCCGCCCCTTCACCTCGGCTCCGCAGTTTCCGTTGGGCGCAGAAGAATGTTTTCACCGCGTGTCACTGGCTTTGCGCACATTGCGGTTCACTTCCTTTTTGTTCCTTGAAGGGCCCGTAAACGGGACTCCACGGATTCGGGTCAGCATATCATGTTGGACATGTCTCTTCCGGCTTTGTTGGCTATATATTTGCAAATATTCGTCATTGTTCCACTAACTCGTGAAACTAGGAGAGATGTAGGTGCCCCCAATTGGGGGCACCGAACTCTTTGCTCCCGCGTTCGAATCCGCGCATGCTCGACATTAGGTCGGGCTTCTTGTTTTTTTGCTCACGAGGGCTAATCGGGCGCGACTGACTGCATTACCACACACATGCCGCGCCGCCTAATGCCGTGGCTTAATAGCACATGAGCAATTTGGCGTATTCTATATCTAGTATCCGAGATTCTCGGCAGAGACATAGTAAGCATGCGGCACGCAGAGTCTTGCAGAACGGCAGCGAGAAGACTCTTGAAGTTGTTGGCACCACCAATGGCACAGAAGACGTGCCGCATGCAGTAGACAAAACGTGATACAGTCGAGCAGCTATATTCGATGACGCCCCTGGAAACTGTAGTAATAGCGGCAGCTGGCGATAGATGAAGAGGAGCACGCTGTGTAAATCACGAGAAGGCAGGCCGTTCGAAGGACTTGCTGACTTCGAACGGCTGGGGTCGGGCGAGGGCTTAATGTCCCCTTGCAGCTGCGATACTCCACGAGAGTGTCATTTTCTATATGCATCGGCCTGCATCGCGCGACAAGCTCTGCCGATACAGGACTGTGCAATTCATACATGATGTCTGGAAGTTGCGATCTCACGACATCTTGGTGGGGCGAAATTGACCGATGTGGCGTTAGTACTACGCTAAGACGACTTCACCAAACCTCAACACAGCGGAGAGAGGCTCGACGATTGCGATTAAAAGACATCACGATTGAGACTATTGCATGAAAAGATGCAGGTTTCAGGAAATTGGGATCATTGTTATGCCCTGACATATTTCGACTGAGCCATTTCACCGGCTGCGGCTGCAGGCCGTCATCCTTCGCTGTCCTTGCCTTCGACCACGTAAACACAACCCGAGAAGTCGTCCTCGCACTTCCACGAACGAGGAACTCGATCTCTCAAGGCTCGCAGGAACCTCCTGTGGCCTGCGCCCATGCATCCATCAGCGACCGCCTGATACCTGTTGATATCTCCAGAGCTTCCCTCTTCTATGTCTTGAGTTCGAGTATAGTCGAGGAAATATAGCTGCTCAGCAACATCGAGAAGATCTGACCGAGCTTGAGTGGCCATTAACTCCAATATGGCTTCAAAGTTTGTAGGCGACATGTCGAAGAGCTCTGCGCGGCCACCGACATCCTCGACGACCTTGTGTATGGCGTTGTCCATTGTCCGAATGTATGCCTCCGTTTCTAGAGCGCGAATCGGTGTACGTCCAACATCCTTCTCCTCCTCCGATTGGCATTCGTAGTAATGGTAGCCGAGGCTCGTGAAGGATAGTGTCTTGGATTCCGGGCTAAGGGTATGATAGACACCTGCGTCTCTGAGCCCCTGGTCACGACCGTACTGAGCCGCTGTGGGGTCAAGGTACGTTCCGGTACAGTTCAACCGGGCGGGCTTCTCTGGTCGACAGAGGTTGTATTCGTCGGTCGGTGTGATCCTGAACATGGAGTGCCAAGCGGCGACGGGTAGTCTGAGCATAGCCGGTCCCGAGCCTTCCTCCTGCCAGTAGGCGACCTCTACCTCTTGGTCGGGCTCGACGTGATCGATATGGGCTTCGTGTGCTTCTATCGAAGGTGTAAGACCTGAAGAGGTTAGCCTTAATTTGGGTCTCGCGGGATGTGATGGCGGGCACAAACCTTCGGTGAAGAAAGCCACTGTCGGGGCGAAGGCCTCCAGAACAGAGACACACTTGTTGTGTGACAGATAGGCATGTCTTGCCTTGAGGGAAAAGGTTTGGTTCTCCAGTACTGATACCTCGCCTGGATGGCCTTCGATATTGCGCACTCCTATGCAGAGTGAACTTCCGCTCTCGTCGGCAACCTCATACATGACCGACAAGCGGTTCGTCGCGTCGCTGAATTCGAGAAACAGGCGGTTGATGATGCGGTCGACGCGATACAGATCCCTGTCCGCCCTCTCCTCGACGTGAGTGCGGACGCTGCGGTATCTGCCATCTTCGAAGCGGACAGGAACCCCTGGATGGTCTGCCATTGCGTCCTGCGGTTCGGGGTCCGTTTCGAGTGTGCGAGAGCGCATAGTCTGACGGCGGCCGGAAAGTGTTATGGGTGTCGCGGAGGTGAGAGATATCGCGCGATCTGGGAAGGGGATAGCGGGGTTTGTGTCCAAAATGTCGTTCAGAGGAGACGGTGCACGAGCGGAGCGAAAAGAAGGGTCCAACTGTCTCACTTTCTCACTCCAGTCACTGTCACCGCCAACGACTTGTCCGCACAGAACCGATCCCTGAGCAACGCCGACAATGTCTTCTTCCAGCGCACCTTCAACAGCCAGACTCACGATCGAGGAGGTCCTTAAACTCTTCCTCATCGCATTCAACGCCGCCGTGGCCGCATTTCGCCCAATCTCTGTCACTTCTTTCGGCGTCAGCGACCTTGGCAACAACCATATACTGGTAACACTCGATCGCCAGAGCCACGGCCAAGTGCCCGTAGGGACCTCAGAAGCGCTCGAGATCTCTTACAAGAAGCTGAACCTGTGTGACACCTTTTGCACGATCTTCTACGACGAGGTCGAGACGCGACTACACTGTAAACTTCCTGATCGTAGCTTCGACGCCGGGTCCTAGTAATTAACCTCATTCCTACAGCATACGACGTCAACGTCGATTATGCCGTACTCGAGAATCCAAGGCCGACCCAAGTCCTCCACATCCGCAACGAAAAGATCTCGATGCGCCATTCTATTCTTGTCATCCGCAAGCAAGACGAATCCGAGATCATCTTTGATGGCACAGCAGAGCAATTCGGGTGGCCAGCGACAATCGCGATTATAAACGGCGACAAGTTTTGGCATCATTACACCGATAATAAGGACTACAAATTCGACTTGTACCACAGAGATATGAGTCTGGAAGACCACAAAGAGTTTTGCCAGGGATATTGGCACAAAATCGGGATCAGCTTGCGCGAGATGCTGCAGAGCTTCGACTGGGCGATGCTGGAGGGCATGGCGACTAGCGATCGAGAAGACTATGTACGTGAGAAAGCGACGCAAAGGGCCCGGGATGCTGCTCAAGCTTGTTGGGGATAGAGAAGACACATAGTCTTTGGCTAGCTGCCCTATCAGTTGCTCGCCGGCATGTCCGTAGACCATCTGTACTCTGCAGAGGACAATACATGCCGGGTTTCATGCTGCGGAAGCTCATCGTCAGCCTCAGAAGCTGTTCCATCTACATGATATCAGTGTACCGCGTGAATAGTATACGAGAACCGCTGTGTTAGGCGTGCACATGTTCAATCGTCGGCTACGCCAAGGCTGAAATTCAGCCAGCAAGACATCTCAACATTGCGTAGCTGGAATCACGCAAAATAATTTAGAGGATACTTGGACTCGTATGAGCTTGTGGAACCCATCAATGGTGATTGTAAGCACGGGTCAATGAGTTGCGGTGTAATGATTTAATTGGTCTTTGCCCGCGCGCAAAGAAGCTACCTAAGAAAGTTGATGCCTCGTCACCTCGAGTCCCGACGCTCGCTCCAGAGACTCCATGACCTTCGCATGACCGGTACCCATGCATGATTTAGCCAGGGCTTTCCAGTGTGTGTTCCTGTTGAGATTGCCCGGGATGTACTTGTTGTCGAGGTAGTTCACCAGGACGTCGAGATCCGCCTTGACGGAGCTCAGGATGTCATGCTCCAGAGCACCCCACTTGTCATCATTGCCGCTCCTGATGACGTCTTTCCATGCGCAGCCAGTCATCTTCTGATATACCCGATTGTTGACCGTTCGCACGATCGCTTCGGTTCGGAATTCTATGCGCAGGGTGCGGGAACGTAACGAACTGGCTTCGTTCTCGTGAACGCTGTTGAGGTGTTGGGAGTAATTGTATCCCAAAGAGAAGAACTCTATCGGCACTCTCACTTCCTCGTCCGGGTATGCAGGGTATCCCCTGACGGGGTATACGCCCGCGGGTCGTAGGTACTGGGGCGCTGACGGGTCGATGTAGACGCCCTCTCCGTGATCGTTGGGGGAGGTGATTTTGAACACCGTGTGTTTTTGGGCGATCCGCCTTCTCCTGCCGGTCGAGCTCTCGATACAGACGACGGGTTTGATCTCGTAAACCCCGTGTATCTCCACCTCTTCGACATCGATTGGAAGGCGTAGTTCTGCGTCACAGTTTGTTAGTGGTGAGAATCTCTTGTAAACAATCGAAATACTACTCACCCTCGACTAGCCAAGCCAAAAGACCCGCTAGGAGCTTGCACGCAAAGACGCAGTAGTTGTGCGACTTGAATGCTTTGAAGCTCTCGTCTGTCACGGACCTTCGCTCTCGAGCGAGAATTCCGGGACTGATATCCCATTTGAGGCGGAAGCGCAGATGTAGCTGACCGCCCACTTCCCTCGCGCTCAGAAGCTTGCGCTGATCGACCGCTTCTGTGGTCATGGAGAATATGCTGACCATGAGCGCTGTTGTACGAGCGAAGCTCGGGTCTGGCTGCCGCGCTTGCTGGATGTCCATGTTGGCTTGGATTTGCTTGTCGTGTGCGGGTACGACGGGGAAGGTATTGATGAGGAGGCCTTTGGAGATGGAGTGCTCCGGATAGAGAGTAATTCTGGAGACGGGGTGAGGGCGGGGTGGGCGGCGCTCGTCAGTGGTGAAGCAGAGATATTGAGGCTGGTGTTTTGGTCTCGCGCTAGCCCCCCGATACTCCTCCGCCGGACTGACAAACGCACCAACGACTGTCTCTGCCCTAGCCTAATTGCATCTTAATCCAAGATTAATAGCACATGAATAGAGATCTCACGTCAGGAGTCACTTCAGGGGCGCCGTAAGCGTTCATCTGAATAGTCGAACGTGCAGGCTTTGAGGAGGTCAAAAGCGCTATCAAAGAGCATCGCCAGCTCAACAGTTACATGATAGTGCAGTCCAGGAGCGCAAATACAGCGCTACCTACATTCATATCTTTACGTTGCTCCGTGCCTGCCTTCGTGTATGCGCAGAAGGAGACAGTGCTGACAGCCAACACTCTTCTCGGCTCGCAGTACTAATACTATGCTCTCATACTTCTCAAACAAGTCTCATTGAAGGGAATCATTATGCGAGCCCAAAAGGGAAGGCAGGTCAGGGCGGGAGTTGCAAGATGTCCGCTTTGCTACGTCGCGTCACAAAGCTAGCAATGCTGGAGCAGATAGTCTGCATTCTAGGAATCTGCATGAAGCAAAAGTCGACGCTGAAAAGACACAATGCGCTCGTCGCGATCACATCTGGTTAATGTCGACTACTATCGCCAGCGAACACCTTGGAGCTCTTTGTCGGCGTTTTACAGCAGCAGGATGGATGAATGTAGGGGAGATGCTGCAGGCCCCAGATAACGTTGTAAGAATAGAGTAGAAGGCATCTCGTAAGCGTTCTGACTGAGCAGACGCGGAGTGATGCGCAGCAAAGGCAGTGAAGTGCAACTTCGGGAGATGGTGTCACCGAGCAAAAACCTTGGTATAACACTTAGACAAACACTATGAGACTGCCTGCAAGCCACAATAGAACGTGCAGAAGCTCTCCTGGTCGTTGTACGAGCAAATCGAGCCAATGTTGTGATGGGGAACGCGTCATTCTCCGCACTGTCACCTAGCCAATCTCCGCACCCCCGCCGCACCTTGTCAGGGAAAAGACAGAACCAAAAAGAACAGTTTGTCTCAACCAGTTTGCTACTCCAGTGAATCGAATTAGCAAAAAAACCTGTATTCATAACTTTATAGTGCCTGGACACTGTCGTGTGGAGGACCTGGATATGTTAGCGGAAGTCTTGATGATAAACAGAAGAAGCAACTATCTACCTGCACCATCCTAGTGATGGTGGGCCTAACTACGGTACAGAGTACACATCCTTGCCCCGGATGGTGAAATGTAGATCCATTAGTTGTATTATATGGTCAAGTGATATCTGCGGGTATAGTGGGGCAGAAGATTTCATGGCCAGTCTCGTGGGGGTGAAGGACTGGCCAGAGCGGGCACAAACATTGAGCTCGTGCCATTTCTGAGTCCCTCACTCGCTTGGTAAGCCCCGTCACTTGTTTTGATGAGGCTGCGACGGTCGTGACACCGGCTACTGGTGTTTGACGCGTCACTGAGGATGGCTTCCAGCTTGTCAGCGCTTTTTGACCTGACTTGTCCGGCAGATCTGACCCAGTGGTCTCACGGCATCTAGAAAAATGCTCAGTCTGCCAGCCTGTCGCGCAGCTTGATGCTGGTGAGGTTGTGTAACATTCACGTCGTCAATCATCATGTCGAGCTTGGAGGAGACATCATGATATGTACTGTGCTGTATTGATCTGCTGAGCAATTGTATGCTGCCACTTCTACTACCGGAGACAGCGCGCAGGCTGATCTCCTTGCGCTGGTCTAACTGCCCCTTGCCCTACGCGCCGGCCTCCTTCCTACTTGGCTTCCTTCGAAGTGTCGCCCTGGCTGTTGTTCCATATCCTTCGCATCGATGAGGGTGTTATGGGAAGTCGCGATCGGAAGGTAGGCGTGGCTCTCGGCCAAAGATGACCGAGTTAGTAGTGATCATGTAGAGAATGTAGCGATCTTTCTTCGTGTTTCTCCACACGAGGCCGAGGCGTGAGTAGAGAACAAAAGACTGAGCGACGACGAAGACGAGCCATGAGAGATAGATGAAGACGATGGCCGAGTAAGAGGTATAGCAGTCATGTTGTCCGCGCGGTGGACCTTCAGTCAAAAGGGATGAGGCGCCTGCGTTTTGTCAATTCGTTGTTTCTCAGATCAAGACAACTCACGTACCAACATAGCCTCCCTGGGCCTTCATACCGGAGTCTTCTTCTGGCGGGAGGCATGCATGTATGAGCCAGGCTTGCCATAGCCCTTGTAGTCTGCCACGCTGTTGGAGTGCCACCTGCCCCTCATGGCCTCACGAAGATCTTCGAACGCCTGAGCCCATCCAAGTATTCCAGACCTCTGCTCGTACAGTCTCATGCTGCGCGCTATCGTATCGTCCATTTCCTTCTCGGTGACCTCGGCGCCAGCAACGGCCAGGAGCGTCTCCACAGTGCCTGCCTTCTGGAAGACCAGGGCAAGGAGGAGAAGGGGGCTGTCGTCTTCGAACAGATGTGGCGCGTTGATGAGCGTCCAGCGGTGCAAGTAGAAGTACCTGAATGAGATCTCCGTGGCGGGCCCGGTCAAGAGCATGCCCGCGTCGGCGCTCGCGTCAGCCTTGTTGGCTTCGTTGAAGGGATAGTCGTGCATGCAGGCGGCCACGCTCGAGACATGGGTTCCGCTGCCCTTCTTAGTGTGGGGAGATGCTCTGATGCGAACGCGACAGAGTGGATGCTGGCCCTTTGGCTTGATCCGACATGCCTCCTCGATGGCTGCAAGAGCGGTGGGCCATTCTTTATCCGCCGCCAATGTCTTCGTCTTCGTGTAGTAGTTCTCTGGAAGAGACCTAGATCTGTGTGTTAGCTAGTTCATTGATGATTTGAGCTTCTGGTGAACTGACTTGAGCTTCGCCATTGGGTCTCCGCCGTAGTGGTTGGCGCAGTCAGTCAGTATTGTCTCCAAGACCTGCTTCTGGGTGACGATGGCCGCCATGTTGTCTGTGGAGAAAGGACTTGACTGGACTTTTAAAAGATGGCGGGTCAGTCCGAAAGTCTGGTCAAAGTTGTAAGTAGACAGGCTACTCTGGGACTATGCGCGTCCCCGTTTGCGCGCTAGTTGTGGCACTCGGACGCCCACACCGGGAGCAGATGTGAAGGCAACTCTCACTATCCTCTCCATCTTCTGCTACCAATCCGATACTTTCCCCCCAAAATCATGGCCACTGAGTCTCCTCAAGCCGGCGTGCGCGTCGCAGCTACCCTTCCAGCCCTTTCTCTTCGCAAGATCCTTCTCGTGCATCTTATCATATTCCAAGAGGCGCTATTTGGCTGCCATGTCTTCGGAATCAGGATATCATGGCTAAACCGAACGTCACGACCCGGCGTTCCGGAAGCGCTCTTCGACTACGATCGATCGGAATTTGGGAGCCCGGATCCAACACGACTGAGCCCGGGCAGTGAATATCGCGCAGTGATCTTCAAGCACTATTGCGAGACATTTTGCATCATGATGAAGCCTTTCGTAACCCGGCACCTCTGTGGTAAGGAACAAGGCCCGTTGGACAGTATGCGCGCTTGAACAGCGACTGACAGCGAGCAGAGCTTCTCGGCATCGGCCACACGGTTACTTGGATCAATTTCATAGCCAAACCGCATTTCCGCATACTCACAGATTGGGCAGAGATGGATGAATTGATATCCCACTCTTGTCTATTGATATCCGATGGTAACGATGGGAACTATGTCTTCGATGGCACTGCCGATCAATATGGACGAGACTGGAAGACACATTAGTTCATGGCACGAGAGGAGCTTGTTGCAAACTTTTTGGATCCCAAGTAAGCTCTTGTGTTAACAATACTTCTCTTTTTAAGAGGACCTAATTAGATAAGTACATATAGATTTTAGAAGTTGTAAGTTACTTATTTACGTTGCTACTATAGTACTATAAAATAAAAATAAAAAACTAAATTTATATTATACTTAGATATAAGTTAGAAGAGAAATATAAAATAGCTACTATAGCGTCTTTATTACTTATACAACTTATATATAACTATAAATAAGCTAATTATTACTACTACTTCTTTAAGCTTTAATATCTAGCTTAGCTTTTATAGCTATATAGTACTTATAGAAATTTTCTTTAAGTTCTTCTACTCTAAATAGTCTACTACTATAAGTAGAAATACGTTATAAGTAAAGAAGTTCTTTCTTACTTACGTTCTCTCTTTTCTTAAAGAGTAGATTATAAATATAAAAGAGTATTACTTTTATATTAGCTACTTTTAAAGTATATTATAGTATTAATATTAAAGATATAGCTAACGTATTAGAAATAATTAATAATAAGGCCTTTTTTATAGCTAAACTAGTAGTACTAGATAGTCTTCTTTAATAACTTTAAATACTTAAGTATACTCTAGTATTTATAAAATAAGTATTTCTAAATATTACTACTAACTTTATATATAATTTATAAAGAAGATAGATTAACTATATTCTTATAGGCTATAGTATAAAGATTACTAACTTTAAGTAAGATTAGAGAGTTATAAGATAGCTAGCTAGAGTAAATAGAATATATTGTAGAGTATATAATTGTATAGGTGATAATAGCCGCAGGTGAGACACAAGGGTGGATCCCAAGTACTCGGACCCGAGGGACATTTGGACGACGGACGAACAGGGGGAGGTCGCCAAGTGCGAGAGGCTTGAGGGAAAGGATTGCAGCCACGGATACTGGGCGGTCGGATACTGGGTAGTCGCGCGCAGGCGTATGGAGCAGATATTCCAGGAGCTGAACTGGGCATCTCTCCGTGGGCTGTCGGACGACGATGTGGAGGAACGTATCCGTTCCTTGAGCATGGCCAAGTTTGAGGGGGCATTCGAGGAAGCGCAGTTGGATTAGACAAGCCTTCCTTACATTGTCCTCGATCCGCCGACAACTTGGTTACAGTACATAATACAGTAAACTTCCCGTGCATCTTGGTAATCGTAAATCGTCAGTGAAGGTGCTCCAGAACTGACAGGGATGCACCGACGTACCTTTGGCGCTAATATCCAAGGACAAATTGTGGCTGCTCCTCCGTACCCTCACTGCCTCCAGGACACCGAAACACTCGAGCAGAAGCCGTCCTCCTGCTCACATCTCCATCATGACACCGGTCAATCCCACCACCACCGCACCACCTCTGTCCCTGGAAGAGGTCCTGCACGTTTACCTACGTTGTTTCGACGCCGCCGCTGACGCCGCCCCACGAGCCTCAGCCGCATACGCACGGGCGTACAGAGCCAACTCCGTGCCATTCAAAGTGTGGCAAGTCTGGTCGACCGAAGACCTGAAGACCGACCCGCCCAAAAAGCTTGAACGCTTCTCCTTCCTGCCGCCGGGGCTCAACGAAGCACTCGCGCGGCAAAACATGTGTGATTGGTTCTGCATGGTCCTCGAGGAGGAGGTGGATAAGAAGGTCGGGGAATTGTTCCGTGGGCGCGCAGAATGGTTGAGATGTTGGCCGAGGGTCAACTTCATGACATCTTGGCGCAGTCTGAGGCATAGGCCCGTCGCGGTGCTAATGCACTCGGTCCTGCGAGTTACGACAGAAGACGGCCAGATGGTGGTCATGGACGGTACCCTGAGGCAATTTCGTTGGGCGCAGTCGACTTGGCTCCAAACATGGACACAGTGGTGCGCCAAACGCCTAGACACTACCAAGGGGGACAATGGCTGGCATTTCGTTTCGAGCGAAGCGAAGCAGGAGGTATGCGAGTACTCTGTGGATGTAGCAGAGGGTTACTGGGCTACTATCTTCTGGAGGCTGAGAGAGTTGTTCCAAGAGCTGGACTGGATGGAGTTGAGGAGACGAGAGAAGGATGAGCGTATCGAGTACGTCGACGAGCTGGCCCGAGCAAAGTTTGCAGACCTTCTCGTAAAGACATTCGATGTCTGATCAAAGCAAGAACTGAGATGAGGACCGAGAGGAATAGATAGACATTCAACTTCGAAAACGATGAGAAATCACTGAAAGAATATGCATATGCACAATACCTGAACTATACAAGCCAAGAAGGCAGAGCCCCTACCGCGTTACGCCGTTGGCGCCCACTTGCTCTTCGTTCTGATCCTTGCCCCGAAGATGTAGAACAGAATGGGTACAGGGAGAAACAACACACAGATGAACGCCAGAAGGCTCGTCGCCCATGGTACACCGAGTTTGGTGTACATTGCATGTGTAAACAGAGGAAAGAAAGCGCCCGCGAACGAGCGGATGAAGGTGTTGACCGCGATGGCGCTGTTGGAATAGAAGCCATAGCAGTCGATGAGGTAGCTCATTCCCTGCCAGAAAGGCACCATGCAACCAAATCCGAGAAGGGCGACGGAGAGCACCTGTGGTACCCAAGAGATGTTTGGATTGCTAGTCCAGGCAAACCAGAATAGACCGACAGGAAGTGCGATGGCTCCGAGTATCATGGGCGGCAGGCGTTCCTCCGGGATGACCTTGCCGTGTTTATGAAATGCGCGCGTAAATCCAGTCGCTGAACTGTAAGCAATACAGCCAGCGCCCATCAGAATGCCAACTATAAAGGCGCCGAACGGGAGCTGAGAGACCCCTAGAGACCAGCCACGTTGCTCATAGAATGACACGGGAAACTATCGATTGTCAGACCCTCGTAGCAAGAAAGGCATGGATGAAGACTCACAGCTTCGAAAAGCAGATAGACAATGCCGTACAAGAAGCTCATGTAAGCTGTCACCAGCGCCAAGATGGGTTCCTGGAAGAACATGATGAATGGCCGTAAGAGGTAAACGTTCAGCACTTTGTCGAGAGTCAACTTGTTCTCGTCTGCCGCAGCGTGATATTCGTTGTTGCCCGTGTCCTTTCGTAACTTTGCAGCTCGCAACTGCAGAATCCTGGCTGCAGAAGTCTCTGGTATGACGAGGAAGCCAATAACGCCGAACAGGCCGGCCATGATGAGAGTGATCCAGGATGTCCAGCGCCAGCCAAGATGCGACTCGGCGATGAAGCCACCAGCAATGGGTCCTGCTACTGGACCAGCGAATCCACCAGCGGCAAAAACACAGATAGCATACGACCTGGGGATAGGATCCCACAAGTCTGCAAGAGCTCCACCCACGACTGCGAGGGGTGCAGAGGCGAAGAGGCCGCCAAGAAAGCGGCCTACGCATATCGTCGTTATATTTTGGGCAAGAGCAACTGGGATCTGGAAGATAGCGAAGAGTGCGAAGCCGAACATAAGGGGAGTCTTGCGACCTAGAACCTCTGACATTGGCCCGAAGGCAATCGGTCCAAATACGAATCCCTATGAACTTTTGTATTAGATACTGCGCCCATGGCCGTCGGGTGGGGGCTCCACGTACCAGGACAAACAACGCTACACCAAGAGTAGCTGTGACCTTTTCGACATCGAACTTCTCCTGGACAATCCCGATGTTGACACTGAATATAGAACTAGCGAATGTGACTGTGAAGACCATGAGGCCCATGGAAACTGTGATACACCATCTTCGTTTGGGCGTCCAGTTCTTCGGGTTGCCGGGGTCTTTGGGTCCATCGAACTCCACGAAAAAGCGATCTGTTTGTTCTGGTGGCGTAGTGCTGTCTAAACCTTTCTCCAGGCCATGCAAGACGTCTTCTTCGCTCTTTCTGGAATTGTCCTCTGTTACATCCAGTGTCTGCTCTGGGGACGTCCGAGGCTGTGTCGAGGGTGGTGTAGACCGGGGGTCTGTGCTGTGATTTGTCGTCATGCTGGAAGAAGCTTTGAGGTCGGTGATACACAGGCTTGGCTACGGCGACGGGGAATGAAGTATTTGTAGGATTCTACATGTCGGGCTTGTGGATATGTCATTATTCCCGGGGTTTGGGCGGATTTAACGATAAGGAAGTAGCGACCCTCTGCAGCCGCCCCTTGACCCACCTTCAGCGCCGGGCCATCGACGCGAAGGGCGACTTGGCGTTTTACTGACGGTCTGGTCATGTCGCGCCATGGTGAGGCTCCGCAGCTGGATTGTCTGAACGCGCCTTCACGCGCAGGAAGGATGGCGAGGAGAAAGGGGAGATGCTGCGTCATCGATTTGTTGGGGATGATGTTGGCACTTTGCCTGAAGCCGACAAGCGCGAGCCATGGATGCGGCTACTTTTCCGGGCGACCCACCAACTCTCATCCGACCTCATCTCAGTCAGCCCTTCTGTACAACGCGACCTGTTGCCACGCCCTTATTTCTTTGTTTTCTCGCACATAGCGCATATCGCGCTCGCGTTCTCGGCATCAATTCGACGCGAGCCCGTAGGTCACAACGACGCCTCGCACATCAGGGGCTCTGGCAGTACGGTGTCGCGCCAAAATTTGAAGATGACGGTCCGCGTTTGATACTAGATGTTCACATCCAGCAGCCTTTTACTCTCTGCACATTGAGCCTCTTCTACTCAACTTCCTTCAGGTCTTTTCCTACTACCACGCGAGGGGCGCGGCGCACTCATGGAAGCGTTCACCGAGGATGATACTGCGAGCGATTGCGTGCCTGCCCATCAGCCCCACGCACGCCTACCGCGATATCACCGTACTGTTGCGACATCCCGAACGCGCCTTCCTCGCCCCAGAACACTCAGTATCTCGGTCGTCCTTCGTCTTTTCGCATACCAGTCTAGCTTCACAAACGCTGGCACACCAAAGTGGAGTATCAGGGGCAAAGACAATGCTAGAGCAGCACGCTGGACGACGATTTAGAACGTCGAGGAGAATAGATAATGCCAATACGCGGCCCGCCGAATGAGCTTATGAGAAGGATAAACGCGCAGGCCCAGAAGTTCTCGTTCAAGTCCTCAGCTTGTACGCGACGAGTAGGAAGCAGGCATGTCACCCAGACGGAGTTCGGTCACCACTGCATTATCTATCCTTACTGTCGACCTTATCTTGAGAGTCCATCCCAGTCACGCTGTCGTCACCTCTGATACCACCAGCCAAGAAGGTTCCTTCCGTTACCCTCTCAGTCCTCCTCGATTCTCTTGCCCAGACTAGGTTAGCTTCCATGAGTGTCCGATGAGTTATGCAGTATCGAGATCATTGTCCACAGATCGAGACCCCGTAGACTTCGTTCCCGGTTCTATCTCCGTGCCAGAGATGTTTCCATCGGACCACTGGTCGGCGTCTTCGAGCCACTCAGGATTCACGTCACCCCGATGGATTCCTTGCTTCAGCCTTTTCCATGCTGCGTACACATCAGAGTCCTCTACGAGTGTTAATTCCTCTTTGGACGACTTCTTAAGCTGATGAAGAAGCTTCTGGTAAGAACGCTCATACCATCCGCTCTCAACCTTGATATCGGCTGATTTGAGACAGCACTCGATGTACTCTTCTGTCCCGATAGTGAGTACGAGAAGCAAGACCCAACTGTCGTTGTGCAGCGTGTGTGGTGCTTCAGACACTATCAGTGAAACGATTCCTTCCCGGTCTTGCTGAGGGGTGTCGAGCAGACTCTTAACGCTCATGTCCGTCAGTTGTTTCCACTGGACTTGGAACGTTTTCGTCGGGTTTATCGTAGGTCGTCGTTCGTGTGCTTCCGATGGACAGAAATCCCTGTGCCATGGCTCATGCTCGTTGCTTGGTTCTGAGATAGGAGAGAGTGGATCGATGTCTTGCACAAAGCGCAGCAGGATGCCGATGTATTCCATCGGGTAAGTGCTGGCAAAACCGACTGTGTCAAGTACTATGTACGGTGTTTGTAGGCCATGGCCTTGAGCCATATCATAGTGATTCTTCTCGTAAAAGCTGTACGCTTTCTCATGCTTGGCTGACAACCAGCTCGATCGTCTTGCTGCTCGCACCAAAATAGCCTCAAGTATCCGCTTTTCCAACCTCTTAATGTGCACAGCACTGGAGGGGTTCGATGTCGCTTCTTGAGGCGCACTAGATGCTGAGCTCTTGCTCTTTTTCGTCTGAGAGGATTGAGCTTTAGCAGCGCCTGGAGTCTTCTCTTCTTCGGTGTTCTGTTCTTTGCTAGCAAGAGATGTGACGTATCGAACTTCTCTTATGTCTGTCCAGTTCCGATCGACGACACCGAGGTCAGCGTGCAGCGGATTCACCTTTGCCGAATCGACCCGAATCAGGAACAAGTCGTAAGCATGCAGGCTGTTCTGAACATCCAGATTCTGGCCTTTCATGGATGCTACATTCTTTTGCTTCTTCCACGTATCCTTCGCGTCTTTGGCGACACGCTGAGGCCAGAACCACTTCTCCGTCCCTTCTAGCAAGTAAAGGTAATTTCTCTTTAGGCCCAATCGCCTGACAGCTATGATTTTCTCGTTCATGACTGGACCTGGGAGATCGTCGGGTGCCTCCTGGAGCCAAAGCTCGGCCATATCGTCCGGGATTTTGATCGTGTCTGAGGTTGGGTAAGCAGTGCTCTCGCTGGTTGCTATCGTGGATGTCTCAGCCTGAGGCTGCGGTTCGTCGTTCTGCACGGCAGCAGTTGTTGGCTTTGATTGATCTTTCGACATGCTGTGTTTGGGATGATGATTGCGCGATCAAAGCAGGTAACGAGACGTTGATAACAGCCATAGCACACCTGCCCTCTTATACCAACGCCTATTATACCAGCAATCATGTCACCATCACCAGTGTGGATTGTTGCAAGCTTGCTACATGTTACAAGTGGCCATATCAAACTTAAGAGATGAATTGACAGCTATGGAGTGTGGCAGCTGAAGCTATAGACATTTTCACAAGGCTGACCCTGTCTACCTAGTTCTCGTCATCGGCCAACGCCACAGTCTTCTTAAGCTTCAACTTCTTTGCTGGCGGTTGCTCACCGATCGCAGCAGTGGATACCCTCTTGCCCGGTTTTCCAAGCCTAGATGTTCCATCCACTACCCCCTCTTCGTTATCAGTCACCGCTGACATGTCAGGTTTTCTTGAATCAGGGCCTGACTTCGCAAGCGCTTCTCTCTCCTCTGAGGCACCCTGATGCTGAGGGGCATGAGTTAGGTCTGGTAGATCTTGGTTAGCTTCAGTGCCATCTCCTTCAATCTCGTCATTCCCTGACTGGTCTTCAGCATCTTCTGCTTCAACATGCTCGTCGTGTTCGTTCGCCAGCTTACCGTGTCTCCTACCCTTCAATGGCCGGGCGCTCTTCTCGTTGGCTGGAGCGTCGTCTTCATCTCCAGAGGTGTCTGTACTGTCGTCGTGTTCAGAATCGCTACGTTGTTCGCGGTCGGATTCAGGCCTCGGAGCAGCGTCATCATCTGGCTTTTTTGCGTTACTCTCGCTGGCGAACTGCTCGTCCTGCAGGGATTGCTGAAGCAACCAGAAGGTGTGTACTGCTTCGGAATAGCTCAGCTTCGCATGTTCCTGATACTCTTCCATGCAGGTATGGATAGTATTTCTAGACCGAGCGTCGTGCGCGATCAGCCCCACCTCCTCTTCCGCTTGCTCCGCTTCGTCGTCTGCGAGGAGGGCCAGGGCGAGCAGATAGGGCCATGAGCTTGGCCTGGCGACATGGGGACTGTCGGTGATGATACGACGACCGAGTTCTTTTCGTTCCGCTATGGTTGGCGGCACAATCTTGACTAACAAGACTGGTCCAGTAGTTCGCTTTCTCTGCCAGACATGGAAGTCTTCGATGAAGACAGTCCAGATGTTCGTCAACTTGATCTTGGATGTTTGTCCCGTTGTTGTTGCTGTTTCGTTGTCATCATTGGACGTTCCGACCTTGTTCGATGCAGAAGTCCATATGACATTTACATCACTCAAGTTTTGATAGGTCTCTTCGTTGAGCTGGTTCTCATCGACCTGGTTTTCATCGGTCTCGCTGTCGACGGGGTTGCTGTCATCGGGGTTGCTGTCATCGATGTAAGGCTTCCAGATTATCTCGACGAGCTCTTGAGCACTTTTGGAGATGGATGCCGTAGCTTTCGCTTCGTCCTCGTCCGTCGCATACTGATAGCTACCTTCCTCTGGTTCCACCAGCCACGAGCTGGGCTGAAGGACCTCATTCAATATGTATATGAGCATCTGATGCACACGGTCGTAGTCCTCGTTGCTGAATCGTGTGATGAACTTCTCCGGCCCGTCTGTCAGCACGACATTTTTGAGAACCCTTACTTGATTCCAGCCAGGTACGTTCACATCTATCCAATCATTCTCTTCGACTTTCTCGAATCTCTCGACAGTGTTCTTGTACAGCTTCGTCGCATGGGTCTTTCTCATCCACTCAAGCTCGCAGTCGTTCCATATCAATACCTCCACGTTAGCATTCTCCCATCTCTTCCTTCGCGCGATGATGATGGTCTTGTCGGGCCTCTTCGGGTCCTTCTCCTCTTTGTCGGCCAGCGCCGCCCACGCTATCTCGAATTTAGGGGGAACTTCGAGAGCCTGCGGATGTTGTTGCTCTTCTCCGTCAGTAGCGATGGAAGTCGCGGGTTTAGCAGCTTTGGCCTTTCTCCTTCTCTTACTCGAATCCACCTTACCGTCGTCATTCCCGTCGTCATGTTCTTCGTCATCTTCACGCATATCTGGGATCCCCGTTCTCTTCTTTCGTTGTTTTTTACGAGGCTCTGCTGTCGGTTTGCCTGCAATGCCTCCTGGCATTTCCACCGCTTCGACCATTTCAGTATCGCCACCATGATTGCCCACTGCGCCCCTAGCATACACGAGTGTTTTCAACCTAGACTTCGCTGGTACTTTGGAGTTATGTGGTATCTTCGGCCCCGTATTCTTCTCGTCAGTTCCATTTTTGCTGTCGTCCATGTTGTTGCTCATATGTCGGATCAAAAGATTGAACGTTGAGGAAGACTGTGTATGTGGGCGAGAATATTGAATTGAGCAAGTGAGGAGACCGAACGGCTGAAGATGAAGGTCTTATGCTTTGATCAGTTTGCTACAATTGTCAGCGACTTTGTGCGCAGCCAAACTTCATTGTCACGACATGAGCAATCTAGCAAATAGACAGAAAGCCCTAGATGACTCCAATGTGTGTTGAGGGTGCTGGAATGGCAGACCTATATCCCAAGAACTCGTTGTCTGTTGGCGCTTTTCCAGTAGCTGAGATGCAGTAAGGTTCAGAAAAACGCCCAGGTTGTTGTCAATACATGGCTTCGCTTCTGCATCCTGTTCAGGCTTAACATCTTCAATCAACAAGTGCATTCATCTAAACTAACATCTATCAGTCCTCCAGCTCTTCATCCACGTCGTCCTCAGCCTGTTCATCCTCGCCATCCTGCCCATCGCTGGCTTCGCCATCACTCCCATCGACCGACGCTGCCACTATAGCACTCCCATTCTCATCAGCCTCATTCACCACATACCAGCGAACCTCATCACGAGTCGCCATGTACGTGCGCTCAACGCAGTCAACCGGCCGCTTCTCCCAGTCGCCACAGTATGTCCATAGGAACTCGTCCCGCGTACGCTCATGCCAGTCCTCTCCCACTTCGATACCAACTGTGTCCAATTTCTCTGCGATCTCATCGGCCAGAAGGAAGAGGCGTGTAAACATGAGTAGCAGAGGGTGTGTGAGGAGATACGGCGCATGCGTTGGGAACTGTGCGACGGTTTCGCTTAGCGAAAGGGCGGTAGCGTGTGCGTTTTTGAGCGTCCAAGTAGGATTTCTCAGCTCACGGAGACTGGTGTCGAAGAGCGGGGTGAGGAAGTGGACGACGGGGTATGAGCGGCGCTTTCCTGGGTCGGTAGCGATCTCTGCGTCGATTCTGCCGATGTATTTGACCCGGATTGCTCTATAAGGTAGGTCTGTGTCCTCGGCCTTGACAATGTAGCGGCTTGACCCTGCTTTCCCCCGCATGACACGATAGGTGTGTCTTATGACCTCTGCAGCGTCTGGTGTATTTTCCTTGAGATTTTTCGCGATCTGCTCCGCTCGCTGCCTGTGTTCCTTCGACCTAAAGACCCATTCCTCATCCTTGAAGAACTCGGATGGTGCGACGCCGTCCGGTTCCAGGAGTATCGTCTCTCTGAAGTTATCGAAGACCGTCTTTCTCATGCGGAGGATATGTTCGGCGGAGTCGTCTGCGCTAGCGTTCGCACACTTGATGACCGTGTTGTTTTTGAACCCGAATGTACGTTTCGCCTTCTTAGTGTCCCTCCACTCTTTCAGAACCGTCGCAGCAATGCCCTTGGGACTCACCATGGGCTCCCAAGTTGGGGCCCAGTCGATGAGGTATTCGCGCTTTCCATCCTCGTTCTCCCGCTCGGCTAAGACTCTTCGGATATCGTGCGTATTCGTCGTTCGTGGCAGGTTCGCAGGAGCGCTTGAGGACTTCTTGGAAGCTTTGGGTGGCATCTTTCGGTATCGCTCGCTTGGGTTGTTGAGGACCTGACAAAGATGGTTGTGTTCTGCATAATGTATTAAAAACTGTTGTTTGCTAGTGAAGGGCGAAGAGCTATGCAGAATACATCAGACCATCGCAGTGTCGATGCGTCGACGATGGAGGGTCCTGGAGGTAGTCAGTGATGATCCAACTGACTGGGGAAACATGTGAGCGTACTGTATTGCTCCAGGAGGCTGCGTGCCGATTGAGTGTGTGAGATGATGTAGGGGAGTGGCAGCTACAGAGGGACCCAGAACCATCAAAACAGCACACGCAGCACCATACTGAGCACATCCACAATGTCATCATCACTGCATATTGCAAGATCTCACATAATTGATGGAGAAGAGTTCTATTCACGTGCATATTTATAAGGCGCACAGCGGCGCCATCCCCCCAAGCCGCACCACCTCACCACCTCTGCCACCACCAGGAACTCAAGATGTTTTGCCCGAAGGCCCCAATTCCTCTCCACCCCACTCAGATCTACTGTCCGAAGACCGGCCTGTCAAGATATGTCAGCTTAGCTCGTCAATGTGTGATCAATTAAGACTTACTTCCACTCATCCAGCTCGCGGTCGAGCTTCCAGGCCGAAACCCCCACCTTCATCCTCTCCCTCTTCTCCGCCGCAACCGCTCTCTCCCACCGGAGCTTCTCCTTGATCATGCCCTTGGCCTCGGCCAGGGCGGCCGCCTTGTCGGGGTTGGAGATGGCGATGCGCCACACCGCGTTCCAAGATGGCCCCATGTGGGCTGCGGACGTTGGCGGCGATGGCGCGGGTGCATAGTCGACCTCGGGGTCGAAGGTGAAGGGCATGTTGGCAAGTGTTTGATGTGATGTAGGTATCAGGGTGTGGTATGGTGAGTACGTTGGAAAGTTTTGGAGGGTGCCAGCTAGGATACACAGACGCGCAAGACTAAAGGTTTAATTACAATTCCTCGCTCTTCACCTACAAACGGGCAGCTCGACCAATCAGTTCCAGCCCACCCAACTCTTACTCATTACACGCCACACCCTCACTTCACCTGATCTCAAATCTCCCATCTTAAAGCTCTCTGGCTTGACCTTCTTGTGCTCACGTCCCTGCTCCCAAGCCCTTACCTTCTTCTTACTCCCATCCCACTCGACAACAACACCGACGTGATCCGGCTTCCCAACATCCATCGCGTACTTAGCATGCATTGGCCCAGTCTTACCCTGGAACTTTGCATTGCGGAAGCTGATGATGTCACCAGGGCGAATCTCATCATATACTTGGGTTGACGCGTTCGCTAGGTTGGCGTACACAAGCGCGCCGTAGGAGCGAGTTGAAATTGGGGGCAGTGCGTCATTGAAGGGCTTAAACAGCTCCTCAATCAGTCCCTGTGGCGTGCCATTGCCTACGACAGTGTTCTGCTTCGACTCAATAGTCTTGGCTATCGTGCGACCAAACTGCTCGTACGCGTTCTCCAGCTGATCAGGACGCTGGCTTGGAGGCGGCGGCTCATTGCGCTGTTCAAGATCCACGTCGGAGACGTTGGTGGACTCGAAGCGGGCGGAAATGATCGTTTGTGAGTAGTCAAGGTAAAGAACTTTGATGAGTTTCTCCACAGTGTTGCCTGATTGCGACTCCTTCATGTCTACCAGGACGTCTTTGCGAGCTTGGAGTGATGGGGGAAGTAGCTTGGGCTGGGTCCACCAATGCGACGACATCCCCAAATCGATATCGTTTGCAATGAAACCTTGATTCGTTGCCGGGCGAGGCTGATCCATGGAAGATCGAGTCGTCAGCATTTGGGCTGCATCAAGCGACTTCCGAGTGTTCAGCATCCGAGGCGGTGCCTCCGTTGCGACTGGCGAGAACATAGAAACTGGACGTTCCTGCGGTGGCGGCGGGACCATTCTTTCTTGAGCTGGAGGAGGCGGAGCTTGTAGAGGTGGAAGAGGCGGAGGTGCATGCTGGTGTGGAGGAGCCTGAGGTGGTGGAGGCGGTGGCCTATCGTGAGACTTCCGAGCCGGCGGGGAAGAGTACAAATCATCCTCTTCATCTGATTCACCCGCTTGACGATGTGGTACAGGAGGCATCGATGGTGGCATGGGTGGTGGTGGGCGATTCTGCGGGGGAGGAGGCTGGCTTTGTGGGGGCGGTGGCACTGCTCGAGGAGCTGGAGGCGCCGCGGCTTGCGGAAGGGGTGGGCCAGTGTACTTGAAAGGGTCATATTCTTCATCGTCATCGTCCATAGGGGCGCTGCGAGTCGGTGGTGGTACCGGTGGGAGAGGCGGTGCACCACGGGGGGCATCTGTTGATGGCCGACTGGGCCCCTGTTGAGGTGGTGGAGGCGGAACTGCACGAGGTGCAGTAGGAGGCAGAGGCGGCATTCCCTGAGGAATAGTGGGCGAGCGTGCTGAAGTTGGCTCGTCCGTCAAGGTATTGTCTTCTACGCTGGAATCGCGAGCATGTGACTTCAAGGCGTCCTTGTGAGTTGCCTCGGGCGCCATGTCGGTGTCATAGTCACCTTCGTAGTCAGTCTCGCCCTCGTTACGGTCCAGTTTGCGAATCGGAAGATCTTCATGGCGCGATGGAGGTGCCTGCGTTGGTGGAGGTGGCGGAGGCGGACGGCTCATTGTAGGCGATGTAGGACCCGCTGACGGAATGGGAGGCACGCGTCTTTCTGCCAGATCCTGAGCTGGCTCGCCAGAAGCGAAATACGAAGCCCGCCTATTGGATGGCTGGGAAGGGGCAGACGGGGTAGGGGCAGTGTCGGTCATCTCATCACCAGACTCAGATCCGGGCCCAGGAGAGAGAACCTGCGGAGGAGGTGGCGGTACCGGTCGAGCTAGGTACTGTCAGTGTTGTTCACGTATTGATAGCCGATATGACTTACAGGCTGATGGGACAGGAGGGGGAGCAGGACGTCCTGGAGAATGTTAGAACCAGTGGAATGGACGTAAGAATTATTGATAGAGCCAAGTGCACACACATACTAGACACGCATACAGTCATGACATATTCCGACAGACCGTCATAAGTGACATATGTCTTCGATAAGGTCTCGGAAGATGGCGACTGCAGGCGGCCTTGGGCATGGTGTACAAAAGCGCGGATTGGTTTGCGAGGAATGATAAACTTACGGTCTGTTGGAACAGGTGGAGGACCATCGCCAGTAGTTGGCCGGGCCGGCTGAGATGCAACCTCCTCTACGTCTGGCACTTCGTTCGCTGAGTGAGTGCCTGTGACGGGGTGCGAAGTTTCATCCTCCTTCTCGACAGAAAGCGTGCGATCTTCAGGTTCTGGGCTTCGGACGGGCATCATACCAGGCATACCAAACATAGGAACTCGTTGCTGAGGCATGCTGTACTCCTCAGTTTCTTCGGGCCTTTTCTCGGTGGTCGATTTCTTCTTCTTCGGTGGAAGACCACCGCCCATGGGCATACCACCTCCGAACATACCAGGCATACCGGGCATGCCGGGAATGCCACCGCCCAATCTCCTCATGCGCTCGCGTAACTCCTCCTTCCGTCTCAGCTCGGCAGTCTCCTCGTCTTCCTCTTCCTCCTCCTCTTCTTCGGGCACGTCTTGCTCATCACCAACGTTGGGCTCTTCCGTTGGGGCAGTGGGTGCTCTGGGAGGTGGCGGCGGCGGGTGCCTGCTCTTCGGTCGGTCCTGGTCCTCTTCGACACTTGTGGATTCTCGTCCAGCATCTTCAGTATCTCCAGCTGCTGATTGGTCAGCGTCGTTCTCGCTGAGGAGATCGCGGTCACGGTTGAGCGCGTCTGGAGAGCGGATATCGTGCGATGTTCGCGGAGGGCGATTCTGGTCCATGGACGCACGACCCTTGGAAGCTCCACTTGTCACGCGCTCGAGGCCAGTGTCCTCGCTGTCTTCAGCGGGTGCGTCTTGGGACTCAGTCCTCTTGGCCACAGGCGGTCTCTTTGGCTTTTCCTTGTGCATAGCCGCGGCCCTTTCTGCCTGCTCCTGCTGCTGTTTCTGCAGCAGAGCGATGCGTTCCTTCAGGCTAATCTTGGGCTGTGGCTCTTCTTCGCCCTCGTTCGCATTTGCCTTGTCATGCGCGACCAATCCCGCGCGCTCCGCATCGTTCTGGGTCTGCGCCTGACGCTCTGCAATCTCAGGATCCTCTTCGCGACGGTAGGTCTTGACGGGTGGAGCCTCTCGAGTGGGAGGAACGTAGGCATTGCGGCTCGGCGGGGGAGCCACGAAGGGCTTCTTGATGAAACTAGGGGCGCCGCCAGAGGGCTTAAAGGGTTTGGGCGGAGGATCAGTGGGCTTGTTGAAAGCAGCAATGCGGTCCCGGAAGGCATTGTTCTTGGGAGCGACAGGCGGAGGAGCCTTCTTCGCGGGAGGAGCGGGCTTGGACGACTCCGACTGCGGCGGCAGGGCTTCCGGAGCCTTTGCGCTCGACGCAGAGCGAGGCGACATGGGCGACATGGGCAGCGGTGTTGTTTTGGCGGCGCTGGGCACCTCAATGGGAGGGGCCTGGGGCTTTGGCGGCTCTGGTTCTTGAGGCAGCACTGGCTCTGGCTCCTGCTGCGGTATTTGGGGCGTGGGAGGGGCTTCCTGCACAGGCGGCTGCTCTAATGGCTTGTGCCGCGAAGCTCGGTTGGGTCGTGGTGGCGGCTCTGGCTCGTAGCGCTCGACGAAGTTCCTGGGGAAGAGGCCATCGTGCTTGGTGCCGCTGTCGTCGGTGTATTCGCCCACGTACCAGTCGTCGCCCTCCTCCTCGGTGACGGAGATGATCTGGCCGACCTTGAAGCCCAAGTCGTCTTCGTGGTTAGACACATAGTCGAAGACGGCCCTGACTTTGTACATGGCGGCGGGGTGTGTCGATGGCTGCAGAGGTGGTCCGGCGGCGGAAGACGCAATGGGGGTGACAGCTGCGGTCCCTGCCTGACAGCGCTACAGCAAGAATGTGTGGAAGCTCTCTAGGTGCACGGCGGGTCTCGGACGTGTAGCTGCGATGACGCCCATGTCAGCCTGGGCAGCAATGCGGGACGCGCGGGTCAACGGGGCAGCCTACCATTCAATGCTTGCACCCATCCAGCTCTGGGCGAGGGGCAGTGGGAGATATGAGGGCTGCTGCAGGTGCCTCGTGCGAACAAGTGTGGTGACGAAGCTCAAACAGCCCCGCCCAAGTCCCCGACGCTCCGCCAAGCACGCCCAACGAGGTTCCACTTCACACTCTAGCCACGACGATCCCAACACCAACACAGGCCCGCCATGCCGCCCAAGTCCATCCTGAAGAACGCGACCGTCTCTACCAACGCGCCCCCGGGCAGGAAACCCGTGAATGCGCGCCACCTCGCAGTTGCCCGCCACCATGCGACGGTACTTGAAGACCGCAAGCGCGTCGAGGCAGAGGTGCTGGAGGCCGTCATGACCCTCATGGACTTTCCCACCTCGCCAGACGCCGATGCTAAGCGACCTTCGCCCTCCGACGCTCACTTCTTCCAGAAAGCAGTAATTCCCTTTCAGCCCGCCGACTACGACGCCCTCATCGAGGAGCGCAACATTGCCGACAAGTGCGGATACGCTCTGTGCCCGCGCCCCAAGAAGAAGGCGCGATCCACAGCGAGGAAGCAGTTTGTTGACACTGATCACGGTGTTGAAATAGTAGACAGGAAGGTGCTCGAGGTGTGGTGCTCAGACGACTGCGCAAGACGCGCACTCTACGTCAAGGTGCAGCTGAACGAGGAGCCGGCGTGGATGCGACACGGCGGGTACGGCGACAAGATCGAGCTCATGGTCGACAATGCCGACGAACATGAAAAGGCCCTACCGCTACGTCTCAAACAGGAGAGTGCGACCACTGCTGACGCAGATGACGAAGCAGACCTAGACGCAGCCTGGGCCGCCCGCGCAGACGCCATGACTGATCTCGCGCTCGAACGAGGCGAGAAGCCGGGCCACCTTACCAAGGCAAACAACGACCTCGTCCAGGACCAGATTCTCGAGCGCTCTTCCAGCAACGCGCCGCCTCAGCCACCGTCGCTTCCTGCGCAAACGTCTGACCACACCATGGCTATTGAAGGGCACGTTCCACGTATAAACAGGAAAGATAAGGACGACGACGAAGACGATGATCAGGACTGGGACAAACACTTGCCTGGATGAGTGGGGATGACACCAGTCATTGCATTACGACATTCATACACCGGCATGCACACATAGAAGATTGCAATGATATGTATAGACCTCTCGCCGCGCGGTATGCGTTTCAAAGACCACACGGATAAAACCTTTGGTTGAAGAGGTGAGTCCTGACCTGAAAGATGGCGGACAGCATATTGCGCACGCGAGAAGAGTATGCATGTCAGAAATGCTCGCGACATGTGCGCTGAGGCGGAGGACGAATCACGCCTCCATGGAGGGAATGAGATCTTGAATACTCCTGTAGATATCTATCAGCGTAATAGTCCATCAACATGAAAGTGCATTTAACACCGTCTCGTGCATCTTGACGTGGTGATGTGACCCAGCCTGCAACCCATCAGAAGCCGCGGAGGTCTCGCACGGGCCACTCCGCCGCAAACTCCACCCGACATTTCGATATGCACATCGGGATCATCACTTCAGCCGCCATTGAACGCCCACACGTGGCTGTCGCATCGCCAACATGGCTCTAAGCCGCCAGTCCCTCTCGCCTACTTCCAACCTCCTCCGGAATTCTCGCCTCTTCTCGCTGCCCAACCCACTTGCACGACCGCCCGTGAGCGACACCTACGGCGCGGGCATCTCCAAGTCCTCCGACACCGCGACCCTGCCATACCCGACTCACCAAGCGATTGCAACGACAAAGTCCTCATTAGCACGTGGCGATTGGGGTCTGAAGCGGCCGATTCCGTCAAGGAGTCATCTGGTACAAGTGAGCGACCCAGTACTGAGGGTTACTCAGCTGGATACTATCGAGCATGTCACGGACTTCGAATCGGCGGCAGATCATGTGCGGACAAGACAAAAGTGGGAAGAAATGGGTGTGCCAATGATCAAGGGCCTGTCATTGATGAGAAACCGCGGCGTGAGCGACGACTTACTACCGGGAGCTTTTGAGGTTCGGGATGATACTACGAGTTACGACACAGATCTCGGACTGGATGAGGCCGGACTTTACCTAAAGGCTCTCAAGAAGAGCATGCCTTCGGAGAGAGTCAAGGCTCAATGGGACGACTTCAACGCCACCTGGAGAAAGAGGTGGGAAGAAAAGCTCGCGAGTTTCAGGGCTCGTGGATGGGGCCTTCACCTTTCCGACTTTAAATCTTTTCAGAAAGAAGCGAGTAAGAAGTCATCAAACGATAAGCCTTGGCTAGAGGAATTCGTAGCCCTTCAGAAAGAGCAGAGGAATGCAAGGAACGCTCTGAAGCAGCGACTAGAGGCCCCGCAGACTCCAGGATCATTGCAGTTTACACCCTTTACCCCGCCACCCGTGGATCCCGTCGTTCATAATACCAGGCGATGGAAGCACGAGGGACCTTGGCTTCCTGGTATGGGCGCCGAGGACTTCATCTCTTTTCTTACCAAAAAGCTTGCAGGCCGCAAGAAGGAGTTCAATGACTACCTAGTCGAGTATGTCAAGAACAAGATATACGACACTCGTCGTCTTGCCGCTTCCATATCCGGCGAATTAGCACCAATAGACGCCCAAGAAGCTGAAGTCTGGCAAGAGCAACGAGAAAAGGCCTGGCGTCACATCACAAAACCTGAGATTGATGCTGGTATCAAGGCGCTGAGGCAAGAGACTGCAAAGGATCCACTAAGCAGCAAGCTCGTCAGCAAGTTGATACTTCCCTTCTTGAAGCTCCCAGCCATCAGATTCAAGCACACAGCATACAATCCGGACGCTGCCAAGAACGAAGTCGATCAGTACCAATTCGACCAAGAAACCGCGCCCCTCTCCACCCACCCTTCAGCCGGACTCGGCTATCTTCGTCACAAGTCATACCTCGCCAATCACCCCATCCTCGGTCCCCAAGAGAACCCTGCCCCGATACCTGCTCGTGTCATGCAAGCCAGACGCACAGGCACAAAGAACGAGCTCTACGCCCGTCTGGGAGTAGGCGGCTTCGTAGCCAACGATGACCACAGCGGCACAACTTCATACACTGTTCCCAGGAACTATGCGGCTGCCAAGGACGTCGAGACAATTGATGTGGACACGCCCGGTGGCAGGAAGATTATGGTGCAACCCCAGTTTGGTAGCGTCACCAACGACGGGCGCATCCAGATCAAACTGAAGCGATCCGTTGGCCAGGAGGTTGCTGTTGGCCGAGGCGAATTCGACGAGAAGCCGCCAGCGAGACCGTATGCTGAGAAGGTTTCTTTCAGGAATTTGGTCGGTGGAGCAAAGAAGAGTGGGATCAAGGAGTTGGATGAGCAGAGTGAGCAGGGTCAGCAGTTCAGTGAGTTCCTGGAGAGCACGAAGCCTCAGGGACATGCACAGCCACCGAGGGGTTTCCCTGGGATGGCTGAGGCCTTGCGAGGGGACTAGATGGTACAACATATTTGTATTATACTGCACACATTGTATTGTATGAAATGAACATGAGATATCTACACACTCCTCTTCGTTGGCTTTTCAGTTATAAGTCTCGCCAGCTGTACTCAGAAAACGTGTCTACTTGAGCCTTACTAGTCATCGAGATACCAAGTCTTGTACGGGACCCAACCTGACTCCAGTCTCACACAACACGACATGATCAAGTGCAACGAGAGCGAAGAAGCTTCTGGATACCAACGCGACGGGGCAGGCAATAACCGAGTGTGAGTACCTCCATTGAAAGATCATGGGTCCACGCTAGTGGCGAGAATAGTTGCCTACATTCTGAGACACCTGACAGGCTCCGACTTCGGCTTGGCAGAACCTGATATCGAAGGAGGTCGGAGGTGCCGAGAGTTGGACTGCCGTGACGCTTGTTGTAGCTCCTAGAGTGGGCATGATAGCGAGAAAATCCCAAGTCTTTGTTTCAATGTGAGACAGGTGGTAGGCTGGGGCCTATTCGATTTTCTCTGATGTGGACCTTACGTTGGCAGTGGCATGTGATCGTGTCCATGCCGTTCGCAAGCATTGCACTTGAGTCTGATCTTACCGTCCATGGTTTCGACTTCTAGTTCGGTGAAATCTTGCCATGCTTGGCAACTCACTGCAACACACCGTTCAACAGATGTTTTCTCCAAGCTCGGTTCCAGCCCAGCGATGGAACCTGATCTATTCATACCTAACTTTTGGCCTAAGCCAGTCATTCAGCTGCTATCGTACCCATGTAACAAAGCTTGTTGCTCCTGTGCAAGGCTGTGGTTGGTTCTCAGTGGCGATGGGGCCGAAACCTCGTAGTGGCATACGTTCTGCTTACAGGTAGACCAGGCAACCCGGGACGGCGCGTAGATGGTTCCTGTGAGACGTGAGAAGAAACGTGGCTTAGTTTCGATGGAAGTGTCGGATAGACTTGCTTATGAGACATCAGCAATATGGAGTCGATACTGCAATGGGCTGTTTGTCCGAATTTGACTACCTTAATAAGCATCCGAACAGTAAAGAGACAGTGAGACGCTTCCGCCCCGTACCCTTCGCTTCCCACATGTTGGTAAGTGTAGCGCTGCCAAGCCATACGTTTCAGCAGCAGTGCGATCATTTTCGAGTGCGAGGTCCCTTCTCAGTAGGGTGGAGTCTTCAGCACTGGAGCGATGGCATTGGCTGTACCACTCAAGTCTTACACATACGTACACAGTGTACGAGCAGGCGGTGAGCTGTGATAGCTTCAAGTTCGCAGCGGTTCTCCAGCCACCGATAGCGTCAACAAAAATCGCAGAAAGTAAATTTTCGCGTGTGGAAGCCGTCATGGAGGCTGAGCAGCTATGTGACACTGATAGCGGATTGGCGATATGGTGTGGCACAGCACGCCTGAGGCCATTGTCGGCCTAGTCTGTTGAGGCGTCGTGGCTGAGGTAGTAATATCGGTGGACGTTGAGTGCGCCATGGAGATTAGCCGGTACGTCGTTCGTGAAAAGACGGTGGAATAAGATCCTCGTGACAGTGGGACCTGTTAGCCGGAAGAGCATCTGGCAAGCAACGTGACAGGTGCGATATCCGAACAGTACCGAGTCTTTCAAGCTCATGGTAACGCCTTGTGAAGACTGGCATGTGCATAGTACACGCTTCAATTCTGCCAATTACAACCCAATCTTACTCCGTCATCCATCGCTTCGTCCGCGGATGAAAGAGCGCGCGAGACCAACGCCGAAGTGTGGCTGCTCGATGTGTGGCCATGCGCACCTTCATCAGGCCAGTTCCCTTTTGGGATCCGTTAACGCAAATAGCGGTGTCGCAGATTAATGGAGCGGCTCGTCTCCTAGCCACTTGGTAGTTACTCGCCAGTCGAAGGATTCAACCCCCAAAGTATCAGAAAGGTGACGGAAAGCGCAACTCTTACGGCTGGTGGCTGAGGCTGTGAAGCGATGGAAAGGCCAGGGGCCAGGGGGTTGCCACCAAACGGCTCGCAAGCAGCATGCATCGGATGACCGCCACATCCGGCAAACAAAGATGTTTGTGGAACTGTCGCATTCACGCTGACGGCGGTGGAAATTTGTAAGGAGGTCAATATGTTGTCGCGGTCGGTCAATTGCAGCCTCTCGGTGCTACCTACGAGTTGGCGCTAATTGAGGGTTGGAAGAAGGCGCTGACGAAGACTCACCTCCCGTGGGCAGGTGCGACGCACACTGTCCGAGTGCTCTTTCCCGACTTCGGCTGGGTCAAGGCAGCAAGGTGGCCATGAGCTCACATGCTCAGCAATTCGCCTCCCCACCCTGATCAATGGTGCGCATCACGGCCATTCGTGAGCACCTCTTGCGCGATTCTGCAAGAAATGCAAGAAAACTAGCGACGCGCAATATAATCGCGGTGTCGAAGTTTGAGAACGCGACGCACGAGGCCTGTATGCGAACGATGCGTCCGCTGCTCGCGTGCAGCGTGGGTGCATCCCGTCTCCCTTTAGCGCCCGCCGCAACGTGATGCCCCACAGCCAGTTGAGCGGCCAAGCACCCTTCCCTCTATCCATATCACTACTCGAGGCAAAGCAATATGGTCGGGCATTGGGCGCCGATCAGCAAAATGCCCGGCTTCTGGTGCCTGGCATGGAGGCCCGCCTGCCTCACGACACGGGAATGACTGCATAGCCCCTACCATCATTCGCCAGTCTTTCAGCTGGGAGCTGGCGATCCGGATTTCTTTCATCGCTAACAGCACTAGCACGGCCTCCATGTCTTCATCAAAGGAGGATGTCACCAGGGAAAGTCACTAAAACCGAGCTTGGGGGACGGTGACGGGGAGGACGGGGTGCGCTCGAGCACCGGCAGTTTATTGCTGCCCATCGAGTCTGAGACAGGTTGTGCGGCCGCGCGGATGCGCAAACCGGCTACCAGTTGCGACAATTTTTCCAATTCCCCAATTGCATCGGGTCAGTCTCCCTCTTCATCACCCTCAGGCACAGGGCACCGGTCAGAACCACGGCCCACTCGCGGCTGGGCGGTGTCTTCGGTCGCTCGCAGGCTGTGCAATTCACCGCTGCGCAGCCCTAAGGAATGGCCCCAAAGACGCCCGGATCATGTTCATGCATTCCGTCCTGCCTGCCGCTGCGGCCGCCTGGCACTGGCACTTTTTTTCTGCCCGCCCGTTTCGGTCATCTGTGGTAAATCTGCTCCTTGTCCACTCATTGTGCACTTTTCCAGGCTACAACCTGTGCCGCCTTGCACTTAAAAGGAACCCTCGCCCAGTAGGGCTGCACTTTACTTTCCTCGAAGCTGCATAGCTCCCTGCACATGATCCTCTCTATTATTACCCCTTCGCCGCTCTGACTCTTTCGCTTTTCGGCCCATGTGTCCTTGAATCTACGAGTACACTCATCCTACTTGCCGCTTGTCTTAGTCGGGCCGTCACCTGTTCCTCAAATACCCTCAGTCTCCCCAATATCGCCAAAACATCCAAACTACGCAAATCGACCCGTATCCTGATCAGTTTACACTTTGTGTGATCTGGATACACACGTCATCAAGACATCCTTACCGTCCGGTACTTCCATATCTGCCTATCCCCCGACGGGTTCATTACCCCGGATAAGCTGGTTTGACATCATACTTCACCGAGAGCATCCAGCCCAAGACTAAAGCTTGAGGCAAGGTGTTCTATTATCATCCTCGCCTCTAGGATATCTATCAACTCCGACTTAACCCATTACACATCGCCATCATGTGTCGGATCGAGGAGCGCGAGGAGTTCACCCCTGATGGGCGACCCCTGACATCTACGCGAGCCTGCCTTTGTGCGAAAGCACGTGGTGATAGACCATGCCGAGACGCAATCGTCGTGCCCATTCGATACATTCCTAGAAATGGCTCCATGGGCACACCGTCTCCGACGAATCCACCAACTCCCACCACTTCAACATACTTGGTTCAAACACGTCGTCCGTCTGGCAGTGGTAGCCGTCCCTCAACTCGGGATGGCCAACGACCGATCAGCAGCGAGATCTTCATACAGGTTGGCTCAAAGAAAGATAACAAAGGCAAGAAATACCCATTACTTTCGGTCTCTACCAAGCCCTACGATCGGTCTTCACTCGGCTCTGTTGGATCTCGTGATATCGCTGTTGATTCAGTAGGCTCTGATGCCTCCTACACCTACCGAACTGGTTTCCCGGAAGCCCCCTTGCCTCCACCAGCGTCCTTCGATCATCACAGCAGCTACCTTACAACTCCTACTGCACCATACGGTCAAAGCTCTCGCCATGTTCCGTCAGCATCTTCCAGTCAGACACCCTCGCTTTACGTCGCGTCGGACGCAGAGTACGACCCACCGGCTAGGCAGCGAAGTACAAAACGCTCTTCCACGGTGATTCACAACCCACCTACTGCTGTTCCGTCCTCGCCGCCTCAGCGTCAGGGTGGTATGTCATCTGATCCATACCGGACGGCCAGGGTTGCTCCACGAGAGACGTACACATCAGACCGCCCACATCCACTCGACTACGACGCCTTTGCTGATCACTCGAGCTCGTCTTACACTAGCTCGGGCCCACCTGAAGGCGCTCGTCGCACCAAGACTGGCGACGAGCGACAAAGGCAGTCCAAGTCAGGTCGGCATCAAGAAGAGTCTGACCGACGGGTGGCTGATGAGCGTGACAGAGAAGATACTGCCAGACGCGTACATTTCGAACCCGCCCGTGCAGACGGCCGCGCGAATGAGAGGGCAGAAAAGCTCTTCGCTGAGAAGGAGAAAGATCGAGCGTTGGCCAGGGAAGAACTTCGTCGTGTTAAGGAGGAAGAACGCCTCAGACAAGAGAGGAAGGACTTGGAAGCCAAGAAGGCCCAAGATCGTAAGAAGGAGAAATCAAGCCCTCCAACGATCGACTATACGAAGAAGCGGCCGAACGCATCACGCAGACAATCCTCCTCTATGACGTCAGCTGAGCTAGCAGATCAACGACGCTTGATCAAAGCCGAGGAACAACAGATGCGGAGCGAAAGGCAGATTGCAGAGGCCAGGGAGCGAGAGGAGGAGCTGGCAGCCCGTAAAAACCAACAAGAGAAGCCGGCTGCATACTGGGACCCGCGTGGCGGCGATCGTTCCCTCTCCACACGCCGCGAGTCGATGGCTCGCCACGACAGTCTTACCTCTAACACGCGTCCCGCTGGATTGACTCGCACTCCCAGCAAGCGCCGTCCAAGTGTCTCGCAGCCAAGCCCTCCAGTGCTCGATACTCAGGTGCCTACAGAGTCTTACAGGCCTTCCAGCTCGAGGAAACGCGCGCCTCCGCCGCTATCCTTCCCAGCGAACTTCAACCAAGATTACGCTCGGCCGCCATCTGCTAGGCGTCCATCCATCAG
Source organism: Alternaria hordeiaustralica (assembly GCF_023758085.1). Lineage (NCBI taxonomy): Eukaryota > Fungi > Ascomycota > Dothideomycetes > Pleosporales > Pleosporaceae > Alternaria > Alternaria hordeiaustralica. Next base: position 1,337,504 of record NW_026056773.1, on the reverse strand, counting down.
TCAAGACAACCCGTTCGCAGCAGCCACAATGATGTCGCCGCAGTCAGCATCGCAAGACCCATGGGATCTGCGCACCGTCGAGGGTTCACTTCCATCTGCCCGACCTCTAGGCGATGGTCGTCGTCCATCCATGCAATCTCGCTATGTCGATGCCTTTGCAACAGACTCTGAAAGCCCGGATGATCACCCGCCTGTATACGCATCGCGCACCGGTTTGAGTCGTAAAGGATCAAAGAGGAAGCACTGAGCTTCATGTCACTTTGTATTTCTCGGGTCATGCGTCTGCAACTGTTTATTGCTTTTGCTTCCTGCTGTTGGAGTTCAGTATGCGTCTGTTCTTGTTATGATACCCTTCTACCAGCACTGTTATATACGCCACCCGTCCTGTACCCTGATTAGACATATACCCTTGTTTCCCTGCGCATGTATCGTATTTATTGGAAATGACAAGTGTATGGCATATCACGAAAACATCTCTACGAAACACTCATCATTCTTAGCAAGTGCTGCCTGTAGCTACGTGTTCAGCAGACTCGACTGCCACCTACGTACTGTCCCTGCACTATCTAGGCTTCCCGCATTCTGGGCAAGTTTGGTTCGGCGTCCAGAGTTCCGCCTTCGGAGGTGGTGTCTCCTGGTAAGGATCAACCGGTATGTCTAACTCGGCGTCAACCCCAAGCCTGAAGGTCTTGTAGGGTGGAGCATTAGGGTTTTGTCCCTTCCATTCATTAACCTGGTCGGTTATCTCGTTTCTGAGGCGCTCAAGCAGGTACAGGTAGCGGCGATGCTCCTGGAAAGAGGCGGGAACGCTGGTGTCGAACGCTTTGATGGCTTGAGAAAGCTTGTTGATGACGGCGGCCTTCTCCGGTGGGTAGCTGAGGTTTTTGGATGCCATGTTATGGCGCTGAGTGACGAGCAGAATGATCTTGATGGTGCTCTGATGCTTCTCATTCTGCACTGATATACTGGACTTGTTTGCTGCGAGCAAGTTCCTTCACGATGTGGCACGTAAAACAATCAGCATACTGATGTCCATCATGATGCCAAGCTTGCGCGATTGATCACCGCAATTCATATGTCAGTCTTCAAGCTCATATCCCTGTCTCCTTCTTTGAATAGGTGAGCCAGTCATCGCTTTGGGCATAAAGCATGGCTTCAGTAGAGTGGAACGCATGTAAGTGACTGAATTGTTGAATACAGGGCTCTTCATTAACCTTTCATTTGATAATCGTATGGCACTCGTAACCCATACTCAAGCCATTAACTACACCCCACCCAGGGAATATCGCGTCACCAATTGCTTTCATTCTCTCTGTAGTTGCGCAACATCACTGGACGGCCTCATATCGTCCTTCTTCTTCCTCTCGATCTACTTCTGCTGCTACTACGAGATAGATAATTCCCATCTTCTTCTGTCCCTGTGTCCTGACTGGCTACCTGGTAGGGATGATCTTCTGATTCTGGTATACCAAGCTCGGCATCAACGTCGCACCAGACTTGGGAATCAGAAATTGGGCTTTCTACGTCTTCAATCAACCACCATCCGATAGGTATGTCTATCTCGCTTTTCAGACGCAAACAGAGATACAGAAGCCTGCGCTGCTGGAATAGCGTCATTGCCGTGCTTGGTTGGATAGCGGCGATGGCAGTGTGTATCTTTTGGATCGTGGGAATATCTGCGCTCATGAGCGTACGTCTCTCTTCTTCCGTCATGACTGAATTAGTTGTGTTAAAGAAGTTGCTGTCGTAAGAAATATTACATGCTTATAAGTTCTGAACGTGGACGAGCGTTGCGAATGGTTTGTGCAAACACTAGTGTTTCCATGGCGCAGATGAGACACCCGACTTGGTCACTTGCATTGTGGGCACAGCATTGCCACGTCGAAAACATTGCGCTTCACACGAAAGTGAGCTGTGGCTTTGAGATAAACCCATTTCATTGGTATCCTATGAGATCTAGTCTAGTACGGATATCCAAATCGATGACCGCCCTGCACTCGTCTCACCAGCGCGTTCCCAATCATCTAGCTATGTATCAGGCGGCCTGGCCGTGCTAATCCGCACGAGCGACGAACACGAGTCAAATCTTATTCATCCTTGCTCTCAACAACCTGAGACAGTGAGCCCTTGAGAGGAACGTAGTTGAAGGCCTCCTCAAATCGCTGGCGACGTGGCGGAAGCGAGAAGCTGATCTGAGAGTGCGGCGCGGAGAAAGGAGCGCGAGTAACGGGGGTAGACTGTCCGAACTCTTGAAGCTTCTTCTCGAGGTACTCGATGCGGTCGTCTTGTTCTTGAGTGTGGTGCATCTGCTGCTGGTACATGCTAGACATGTAGTCGTGCTCGTTGCATAGGCGGTCGAATTTCATAGCGGCGTAGTTGATGTCGTTTCGAAGGCGAAGGGTCTCGCGACTGCCCTCGTGCTTTACGCTCGCGACGTGACGGCGATGAGCTTCACTGAGATCGCGAAGCTGCTTCTCGTGTACGCCGCCAACATCGTTCGTGAGGAATTGGGTGAGCGCCTTGCTGGTGGACAAACGCGCAAGAAGTGCGATCGCGACAGTGACAAAGACTCCGATCAAGAGAATGATCTCGCGATCGCCGATGAGATCAGTCTGGAGCTGTTAGTATGAGACGCTGGGGTAGTGCTTCAAATTTACGTACTGTAGTCCAGACTGCGGAGAGCAGACCGAAGATGCTTGAGCAAAGGAAGAAGGCTAGGAATTCGAAGTTGTTGAGCTCCATTATGATGGTGTCTTTAGTGGGTGAGTTGTTGAGCGGAAAGACGTCGGAGTTGCATCGCAGTCAGTTTGATACACACTTGGCTTGGCAGTCTAGCTGATTCCACAAGTGGAGTCAGCTGGGATGAAGCAGCACTTCATGCTGGCAAGACGTTGCGATGATGTCTTATAGCTTCAACTTGGTGTCGGATCAAAACAACAATACGATGACACATTAACATCCCTTGCAAACTCCACAGTCTAGCTTGTTGAAAAACGCGAACATCTACTGGAAGACGCTTCGGCTGTATGGCCTGAATTCTGCATTCAGGTATGTATGTATTAGATGACTATATACTGGCAGTATGACTATTTACAAGAAAGTGACTATGAGTACACTGAAGCATGCAGAATATGGCAACCACGTAGGTAAATCGGACATGATGCATGGAACGCCGTTTTTGAACCCCATATGCAGACCCGGAGGTACCTAAAGAACGCCTTAGCCATGCAGTAATGATTCTGGAAAATGAGCCTGCCAAGCCCGTCGACGACACGCTAAACAGTTCAGGAAAGATCCATGGGTTCGGCGGCGCTGCTACCGGCACCAGCTGATTCGCGACCACGCTGGTCCTTGATCGCTGGGGCAGCAGGCTGCGCGAAACTGTTTGGTGCAGGCGGAGCGGGAACGTTGATGCCGGTATTTACGTGGTCGGTGCGAACCTGTGGAGGCGCGACATAACCCATATGAGGCTGGGCGTAGATTGGAGGAGTCGCTGGACCAGAAGAGTTGCGCGGTGGCTTTCGACCACCGATGCGCTGAGCTCGGGGAGCTGGAAAGCAAGCATTCTTGACACGAGTCTGGAACTCTTGAGCGAAGTTGTCGTAGGGCTTCTTGTCCTCGGATGTCTTCCAGCCCATCTTGTTCTTCATGCACTCAGCCTTACGGTGACTAATCGTGGAACCTTCGATGCGAATGCCATTGGCCTCAAAGCGGCGACAGCAGTCGGAACGCGACAGGATAAGCAGAACAACGAGAAGGCTGACGTTGTCGTTGTCCAGAAGATGAGGACAGAAATCGCAGACATTACATGCGAAGCGACGCATGTCTTCTAGTTCCTTGGTGTCGGTGCAGTTGACGAAGCGTTCAGCCATTGAGAACGGTCTAACCATGTCTCTACAGATATGGTTCTGAAGGACATTGGCGACTGAAGATACGGAAACTGGATAGATGCTACTACGGTCGATCTTGCTTGTAGCAGATGACGAGACCGTGCCGGCGATGTAGACAATCTCGATATCGTCGAACGGGCCCCGATCGAGTTTAATGTCTTTGAGTGTCTTGCCTTCCTTTTGAGCCTCTTTGTAAGTCTCGGCGTTCTTGATACCAGCCTCGCGAGCCGCCTTGACAGCCTCACGAGGTGTGGTGAAGCCATACTCCTTGGCGAGAGCTACGGAATCTTCGTGCATCTCAAACTTGGAAAGCTTACGCTCAACATCAGGAGCGCGTATCCAATCCTCAGACCAGGGTTCTTCTGCGAGGACTTTGTAGAAGACCTTGGTAAGGGCGCGAAGCTTGATCTCAAGATCAGTCATCATACGCCGGCCGAAATACAGTTCATCGGTCTCAAAGAAGGCATTCTCAATAAAGGTCTTTCGATCCTTTTGAGTTAGCTGGCCGCGAGATGGATCATTCTTCCATTCTTGGATGATGTGCATGAACTTGGCGTGGAAGATGTCATCGAAATGTTTTGATGCAGGTATAGCATTCGCTGTACGGCACGTTAGTTCATGGTCAAGAGATGTTTCCACAGTTCCCACGTACAAGTCGGTGTGTGGGGTTGTTGTGGCGGCGAAGGTGAGGTAACAGCGGTCTGGCTGATTGCGGCAGGTGACATAGTGATCCAAGCGCGATATATGACCTGATATACCGAAAGAAGTAAATTGTCTACTTGTGGATCAGTATAGATGAGAAAGGAAACAGATCTCGATGGAATTCGATGGGGTTGGAAGGTGAGGTTCGTGGCCGGGTCAAAAGGTTGCGGGGTGGTTGGGTTGTCGGAGCGTGAGGGCGGTAGGCAAAAACATTCACGCTCGCGTCGCTAGCGTGCCAAGTAAATTCGGGGTGAGCATTGGAAAGACACGTGACCCACATGACTCGGCCCCAACAAGCTTGGAACCTCGGGTGAACGTCATAGTTAGCGCTTCCGCTCACAACCTTCCATCAGGACATCCATTGAGTGCTTCGTCTTGTCAGTTCCTCTCCTGTTAGCAATGGCTGCGACGCGTTATACGTTCCTACACCGCATCGCTACGCGTTGGTGTGCGCCCGGGGTGCGCTTGAGTGATGAACCCCTTCCTGTCGCGTTCCTGCATTATCATCCTCACCTCATCTGCGCTCAGTACACTCGCCTCGATCCAGATTTACATGTCATCATTGCGAAAACATTGATTTGAATATGTGTGAGTTACAGTACGCTGGTCCTCTTCGCCATCTATGGAAGTTGTCGCTTCCAGCTTTGGTTGCCTTACGTGCCACATTCCTGGGAACAGCAGCAGCATATGCGTTCTAGAAAACACATCGTCTCTGGAGCGATCTCGGTTGTTCTGATGGCCTGAAAGAATCATGGTTCCGTTGGATCGCAATGGTATCCTTTCCGGAAGGACACTCAGGGTATACGCGAGAACCTAGATGACAAAATTGGAGCTGAATGCACTGGGCCTCCTTTTATCAAGCGTGCCGTTATATTGTTCAAGAGTTTGTATCCATGGCGACGCTGAGACCTGGTTTGCGCCGAATTAATGGCATTCAAAAGTCTTTCAAGGCACGGGAGACGCTACTTTGATGGGCGTTTGACAGTGAAGGAGACAGTAGCAACGAAGAGATATTTCCACAACTAGCTTTTGTCACCACGCGAAAAGTCCCTGCCTCGCAAGCAACTTCGTTCCACTTTCTACGTTAACGGCACACCACCATCGACCCAATACAACATGAAGCTGATCAAACGTCGAGACAGGCGTCCCCAAGCCACAGCTGCGACGCCATGCCACTTGCTTGCACTACCAGCGGAGATACGCTTGCTCATATACAGCCACATAGCCCCCGATGGCTTCCTACCAAACGCGCCCTACCAGACATACATCGGGCTCATGCTCTCCTGCCCCCAAATCTACAACGAGATGACCTCCGAAGCCGTCCGCCTGGCCCCTTCCATCCTACGCACGATCCAGTTCTCCGTCAACGCAACGCCAATGAAGCTACAACCGCTCCGGCCGACGACCTTCGCCTCGCTGATGCACCTCACGATCGGAATACCACGCTGGGCAATGCTCGATCGGCCTACGATAATGGGCATTCTGCAAGCCATGGCACCAGTACTAGAGCTTCACCTGGCCAGATTGACCATCGGATTGGAAGACCTAGAGGGTGAAGACGATGTCTTGCAGATGGTTGAGACACTGAATCCGGCACAAATCGCGCGTTACGTGAGCCAAGTACAGGACATGCCCGCACCCCTCTATCCTCCAAGCGATTCTGTGGCATCCGACCATTATCGCATCCGAACAACATACAGCAATATCATTGGACTCGTCACAGCAATGAATTGCCTCATAGCTCCAGGAATGTGTAATGGAAAGCATGCCCAGGCAAACCACTGGTGCCTTCGCGCTTCAGTCCTTAACCCACCATTTCCGACGACGACGTGTAACGTTCGGAAGATTGCTTTCCGCTTGAAAAGGCTCCATGATGAGAAGGTATGTGGGTGTGGTCGACTTCCCGCTCACTACCCTCATCTGGTGTATCCGTTTCGCGGGTCGAGCTATAGGTGGGAGCTGATGCTCGAAAACCCCTCGTTGGAAAAGGAGCGATGGATGGTTCACTGGAGGGATGATAAGGGTAAGTTGAGCTGGTCTCTGAAGGGAAAACCAGGGCTATATGTATGGCTGAAGTTGAAAGAGAAGCGAGAGAGCCGGTTGAAGAGGGCTGTGAAAAGCTTGTTCAGGCAGACCTAGTTGAAGGCGGGGCTATGTACGTACTCTCCAGGTTCGCAAGTGCTAAGTCTTGCAGGTAGCTCCAATATCATCATGATCATGACATGAATGCATAAATGCCATGGACTTAGGAGTCTTGATGTTACAGTGCGCGTCATGCCAAAACCACAGCTCTCACCAGATGCATTCGAAAGGTCTACGTGTAACATGCACCTACCCGACGGCTACCACATTGAGCATCCACAAACAGAATGAACATGCGTTTGTGTGACCCACTCCCAGATTGTTCCTCATTCCGCTGATAAAACCCCGTTCATAGTCCCCAACATACAGAAGACTTACCACACCCCTACCTCCGACTCTCCAAGACCACCCAACTATCTCTACAAACCAGCAGACCGAAGACTACCATGACTCTCTTCAGTACACAGATAGCTGGCATCGCTATAGGGGTCTTCTTCGCACTATCCCTCATCATGTTCGCCCTTTATTACTCGATTGATCGTCTTCGCAAGCAAAATGGCACAGCCAAAGCAACAACGCCGTCATCTCCTACTGGCTCTGGTTCCCCGATACCTCCTCCACAACATCTTATGGACAATCAGAGGCGCACCTCCAATCAATATTCACATCCTCAGCAAGAGCATTCACGTCCAAGCCTAGAGTACGGACCCGGTCCAACTTGGGTCGCGACACCCGAGCCCGAAACGTATCGTTTCAACACGCTTAGAGCAGTACCAGCTACGCCAAAGACGTCCTCCGCGAGTGCCATGCGTCCTGTTACTTCGGAGTCGGACAAGCGGAGTAGTCTGCACCAGGCGGTCTTGGGTGCGGGTACAAGTCGCGGTCGGAAGAACAACAGTGATGCCACAAAGGAAGCCGTGGAGACTGCTAGAGCAAAGGATTTGGATGACGACCACGTTGCTGGCAGTAGCATTGGCAGACAGAAAACGTACACTGGAGCTTGGCCTTGAACGGTGTGGTGATGTCGGCAACGTTCTAGGGATGTGTTCAATGATGGTTTCATCGAGCAAATTGGGCTCCACATGGTATAGACTAGATTCATCGAGCCTTGATAAACACAACATACTACACATGAGGACGTGCATTGAGCGATGGGTTGAGATAGTGCGTGGATTTGTTTCATCTGAGCGGGAAGCTATTGACATCACGAGACGTATGAAGGACCGTTCCCTTTTGGTAATGCTGTTTAGACCGGTAATGAAATTCACTTACCTGAACCTGAACTATATATTCTTCGTTGGTCATCACAACACCATCGCATCACACAGGGCGCATGGGCAGGGGAAATGGCAATCAAGCATCATCCTCGTGTCTTGCAACACTCGGACTCAGCGACACCTAGTGGGGGAGAACCTTTTGTTTCATTGACTCCTGATCATCATGCCGCCGTATATAGCCGTAAAACCATGCCATAGTCGTGGCAGAAGAGACCCTTTCCCAGACACCATATTTTCAGTAAGCCGAGAAAGGAGGAAGAAGGGAGACCATCGTGTCGCGCGTGCGCATTCGTATTTACGAGCGGGCGGGGCGGTCGTTGAAGCGGCGGGGACCGCGCTCGACAATCTGTTGTTGGGAGACGGCGATGACGTTGGTGGGGATGCTGTCGAACTATCGGAAGTGTTAGTGAGATGCTTTGGGTGGTATGGTTATAGAGTAACGTACGCCCATGCTCTTGAGCAGGTCCTTGGTCTCCTGGTCGACGTCGAGCGAGCCAGACTCGCTGTTCTGGGTGAAGTCGAGAGCGGAGATCTCGGGGACGTACTGGTCCTTTCGCTCACGCTCCTCTTCTTGGAGCTTGAAGGAAATACCACGGACGGGACCACGCTGGATACGCTTCATCCTGCGAGTTGTTAGCTTGATGTTTGGTGCGAGAGAGCACGCTGCTCATAGCGTGGCTGCGGTGCGGGCGGATGAAGAGCTATCTTCTGAAGTGCCCAAGAGCCTGCGCATAGGCATTGCACAACGCTGCTCTGCGCAGGCCACTCAAGCTTCCAGAACCAGCCCCTCATTGCCATTGTCGCAGCCCCAGTGTCGGCACGTACAAGTGAGTGGTGTATCCGGCAATCTTGTTTCGGAGCCTCTTGGAGGCAATGATGGCAATCTCATCACAGATCCTCTTGTTGGTCTCGAAGTCGAGCGACAACTTGGGGTAGTAACGCTCAATGATGACCTTGGCGGACTTCTTGACGGTCTTAGTTCGGACGCGACCCATTTTGGCGACTTGTTGTGTGAGCTGGGAGAAGAGGTTGTCGTGGGAAGGGGCGGTGGCTGTCGGGTTAGTTGGATTGTCGCTGGAGAGTAGAAATGTCGGGAGGGCAGGCGCGATTATTCGCCTAATCTGTGTGGAGGACCGTGCGCAGGACTCTAGTCACAAAGGGTTTGGCGCCAACGCAGCACATGGGAGCCATCACCAACATTGCTCAGCAGATAAACAGTGTCAATCTCGTGTATCATATTGGTATCTCTCGCTCGCTATTTAAAACTGTTGGAAAAAAGACTGTTCAAAGAAATGCATCACAGATGCTTGCTACATATAGGAAAACCCGACCATCCTCCTCGCAGCCCATTTGCAACGAAACTCCACAACACCACCGCTGTGTGAATATCAATTTAAGTAAGCCCTGTGGCTTTACAGATACAGCCATCTGAGCGGTTCTTTCAGTGGCCACCCTCAGCGCCACCCTCAGCGCTGCCTCCGGAAGCACCGTGATGTGCAGGGTTGGGGAAGTAGAACGCACATACTGCGATGATGACGTACGTCATCACGCAGAGCACACCCTCCAGGTAGTTCGAGCTTCTGTCGCGGAGGAACGAGCCAACCGCCAGGACCGCCAGAACCAGGGCAACAGCGTCGAAGATGGCGAAGTTGTAGTCCATGCCGACACCAATACCCCAGCCAACCAGTACCACAAGGGGTGCGTTGAACAGGGCGGTCTGGATAGAGGCACCGAGAACATGGGCAAGGGCCATGTTGATCTGATTGTCATAGGCTTCGTCAATGGCGAGGAGGTGCTCGGCGATCTTCTCAACCAGCGGGATAAGGATAAGTCCGACGAAGGAGTCACTAACTCCTCGCTCTACTATATGCGGGATTTCGAGGACGAGGAAGATAGCGACGAGTGCAACGCAGGCCAGTGAGACGAGAAGAGCAACGATGACTTCGGTCAGGGTAAGCTTGGGCTTAGCCAATTCCTCGTGGCGGTCCTTGTCCTTGTGATCGTCTGCCTCGTAGATCTCATGGAGCAACCCATCGTGGGATACGGTCTGGTAATACAAGTAGACTAGGTAGCCAACGATGGAGATGATGGCGACACCGCGGGATATCAGTCGAGTGTTATAGGCGATATCAACAGTCTGTTCGTAATCGGGGTTTTGGAAGAGGTATGCGTAGAAGACAGCGGGAAGTACGAGCGCGGCTATAAAGATTAGCATTGGTACTTTGACGAGCCAAGAGGAGGATCGACATACTGGCAGCTACGAGCATCAAGCCACTACCGTTCTCAGAGACAGCACTATGGAACTCTTGGACGTCATGCTTGACACCACCGGCAATGAAACTGGAGCAAATTAGTGAGTGCTTGATCGAGCATCGAACAGACACTTACCAGGTACCAAGGCAGAGGAGCAGGTTGGCCAAGATAGACCCCAATATAGCAGCCTTGATAACCTGCACGTTTGAGTCGCCGTTGGAGGTTTTGAGCAAGACCATGAACAGAATAACTTCGACAACGGAACCGAATGTTGTCTCGAGAACGACAGCAAAGGCCTTGTTTGGCATCTTGCGCGAGAACTCCTGGCCAGCGAAACCGAGTAAGTTGGCTGCAGGAAGCATGGCAATGTAGTTGGTAATGAAGATCGCTAGATGCCATTCGGGCCTCGCAAAGTGCTGTTATAGTCGGTTAGTACAAGAAACATATCCTCTTGTGTGCCGCTTACCAGTGCAATTGCTACAGGTACAATGGGCCATAGGCAGTTCACTAGCATAGACATCGTGCTGCTACTCCTGCCGCTGATGACAAGGAACTTGATCGGGTTGAAACCCCTGCGGCCACTCTCGCCCTCGGGGTGAAGGCCGGGGGTCACCTTGTGTCCATTGTGGTTGTACTGTGGCAGAGACGAGCCGCGCCTGTCACGGCGATCGGAGGGAGGGACGGAGCGTGGCTTCTCGCTGGTATATCCTCGGTCGCGCGACGAGCGGTGCCTTGAGCCGTCGGGGTAGTCTCGCGAGCTTCTCGAGCGGTGCGCCATGGCTTTGGTATACGAAGATTGCCCAAGGGGTGGTTTTTAGGGTGCGCCAAGTGCAAGAGTTGAATGCACTGGCTTGGGTTTCAGGGCGGGCGAACGAGTTGCCCTGCAGCGGTTGCAGTTTGTAATGCCGTAATTGGAGAGGAGTTGATAGAGAGTAAGTGAAAAAGAAAGACAAGAGGGCCGGTGGGACTAGACATTGTAAAAGGGCCGGGCGTCATTTCGGGACGAGTAGTATACTACCTGCTTCCTTGTTTACGAGGTGCAGTTCGCAACGGGGCGGGCGCGTCCACAACACACAGCCTCGACGCTATGATCGCCAAACAACGAAAATGTCGCAGCGCGTTTACACCGTAACTCTGCAGCAGCGCGCGCCGTTCGCAGGCAATTGGTCTCCATTGGTTCTTTTTGGCACCGATTCATGGTAATTCAGTGTCTAGCTAAGCTTATCTTCAGTAGAACACGTCACCAAGCACCGCGCAACGTCCCTGGCAATGCTTGACACGCCTTGGCTGCACTACGATGCGGAGTCCAGAACAAGGTTTCAGCTCCATGCACATTGACGTGGGCCGAGACTCCACATCTCAGGTTTAGCAGCAATAAGGGGAAGGGTCTCGATCTCCGCAATGCACATGCGAGCTATTTGATGGCCACCGACACACTTCGAGCTACCAGAGGTCATTCGCATCGATGGCGCTACATGGAATACAAGCGCTGGTTCCAACGCGTTGGCTACTGACAACCGCATGAACCGTCATCGATCGCAATGTTGAGAAGGGCCGACAAGTTGCTGATGACGATTTAGAGAGGACCGAACGTCTACTGCTGTTGAAACTATGTACTTACACACATCAGTCTGCAGACATTCCATGATGCGATGGGGGAGTTGTTGTTCATCTAGACTTGATTGGTTCCTGGCGGTCCGCATCTATTGTACCTTGCATATGATGAGAGACTAGCAACAGCATGGTAACGCCGGCTGGATGCGCAACTATGCCCTCACGACTTGATCTTCCCTCTGCACATCGCAAAGCTTGACAAGGCTTCAATACATACAAAAAGCCATCATGTATTTGACATATGCTCAAGCAAAAGCAGTCACCTGGTACTGTGCACGGGACAGGCCTTATCGCGAGGCGCGTGTTAGCGGCATGGCAACAGCGACTCATCCATAAACACACAAACAACCCTCTTCCATCCCATCTCGTCTCCAAACCCATCCATCTCCGTAACTCACAACATGGTCTTCTCCTCTGGTTTTGCGCTGTGCGCAGCCATCACAAGCGCGACGGCGCTCCAGATCCCGCTTATGTCGTCCGGCAATCAAGCGCCACTCGGACATCCACATGGGACCAAACCGTTGGTCAACTCGACCGAGCTCCAAGACCTCATCAGTGGGGACAGATTGATGGCACGCGCCAAGAAGATGTACGAGATTGCGAAGCTCGGTGAAGAGGAATACAACCATCCCACCAGAGTCATCGGGAGTGCTGGTACGTTTGCGCACGTGATTTGTTGTACGCTGATGCTGATGAAGTCGCAGGCCACCTCGGAACGCTGTCTTACATCTATGAAACTATCCTTCAACTTGGCGACTACTACACAATCACCAATCAAACCTTCCCAGCTGTGTCCGGCAATGTCTTTGAGTCGCGTCTTGTCATTGGCGATGTCGTGCCGAAGTCTGCCCATCCCATGGGCTTAACGCCTCCCACAAAGGACAAAGAGCCTGTACACGGCGACCTCGTTTTTGTTGAGAATGACGGTTGTCAGGCGTCGGATTACCCAGACTCAGTAGCCGGAAACATCGCATTCATCAAACGTGGAGTCTGCCCCTTTGGTACTAAATCCGAGCATGCAGGTCGCAAAGGCGCTTCTGCTGCCATTGTCTACAACTATGAGAAAGACAGCGTTTCGGGCACCCTCGGAACGCCGTCTCCCGATCATGTAGCTACATTCGGGTTGTCCGGTGAAGAAGCTGAACCAATTTTGAAGAAGCTCGAAAAGGGAAAGCGCGTGGATGCGATCGCCTACATTGACGCTGAAGTGAACACCATTCTGACGGTCAACATCATTGCGCAGACAACGGCTGGCGATCCGGACAACTGCGTCATGCTCGGCGGCCATTCCGACAGTGTCACCGAAGGGCCTGGTATCAACGATGATGGAACAGGCACAATGTCGCTGCTCGAAATTGCTACTCAACTTACCAAGTTCAACGTTACCAACTGTGTGAGGTTTGCATGGTGGGCGGGTGAGGAGGAAGGCCTACTCGGATCCAACTACTATGTCGCCTCTCTGCCCGAGAAGGAGAACCAGAAGATCCGCCTCTTCATGGATTACGATATGATGGCTAGGTAAGCGAAATCACCGTACGCGTGGCGCATGTAATGTGACTAACTTGTACCAGCCCCAACTTCGCCTACCAAATCTACAATGCTACAAACGCGGTGAACCCGAACGGCTCCGAAGAGTTGCGGGATCTGTACATCAAGTGGTACGAGGATCAAGGTCTGAACTACACTTTCATTCCCTTTGATGGCCGCAGCGATTACGACGGCTTCATTCGCAACGGAATCCCCGGTGGTGGCATTGCTACAGGAGCCGAGGGTATCAAGACGGAGAAGGAAGTAGAGATGTTTGGGGGCAAGGCTGGGGACTGGTATGATCCTTGCTACCATCAGCTTTGCGACGATATTTCAAACCTCAACGTTACTGCGTGGGTTGTCAACACCAAGCTCATCTCGCACTCTGTCGCAACGTACGCACGATCTCTCAAAGGTTTCCCGAAGCGAGAGCTTGAGGCTTCGCTCAAGTCTACTGTGTACAGGGAGAAGACGAAGTATCAAGGCTCGAAGTTGTTCATCTAGAGTTGGTTATTTGTAGTCTGGCCTTCCCTTGTTCCAATGTAAAGCTGGGTAGTCTAGCCTGCCTTAACAGATTTATGGAGGAATGAACGTACAGTCACTGCTGATGTCAACCGCGTGAGTTCTCTGAAAAAGTCCAAGCGTGATTTCTCGCCGATTGAACACTACCAACTGCTTCACTATGTTCCGGTGCGCTCGGCTGGTCCCGAGACTGGATCTGGGATTGCATGACGATTAACACGGGGAAGTCGCGCTAAGCGAACGGGCCGCAACACTACGGGCTGCAGCTGAAGCGACTCATCGGCTGCAGGTCGCGTCTCCAATTGCATCATGGCGCCCGTCTCAATGCCTTCGGCCCTCACCTTTGAGCTGCTGGGAAAGTGCTCGGTATGTATCGTGTCAGTTTCGTGTCTTGGTCATCCCCTGACAAGCCCAGGTCACCAAAGCACGCGCGGCAACGCTGCATCTGCCTCATGGCCCTGTACCCCTCCCCATCTTCATGCCCGTTGCGACGCAGGCCTCGCTCAAAGGCCTCACGCCCGACCAACTCGAAGACCAGGGCTGCCGACTATGTCTAAACAACACATATCACCTGTACGGCCGACGTTCTGCCTCCATGCCAGCCACTGCTGACATGTGGGAGAGGCCTTAAGCCAGGACAAGCGACACTCGATGCCATAGGCGGCGCGCATAAGCTCCAGTCCTGGCCACACAATATCCTCACAGGTGCACCATGCCACAGCGTATAGGGATGGAAAGACGGAAGTGCTGACTCCTGCAGATAGTGGTGGGTGGGTCATGCCTCCAACGTGATGAACGAACGCACCATAACTGACGCCAACACCAGTTTCCAGATGGTATCGCTCCTCAAACTCGCCAAAGTCACCGAAGAAGGTGTCCGTTTCCTCAGCCCCCACGATGGGTCGCCCATGCTGCTCACACCCGAGCACTCCATCTCCCTCCAGAACTCAATCGGCTCCGACATAATCATGCAACTCGACGACGTTATCGCAACCACCTCGCCCGACCACGCGCGTATGAAGGAAGCCATGGAACGCTCGGTACGCTGGCTTGACCGCTGCATGCAAGCGCATAAGTACCCAGACCGACAGAACCTTTTCTGTATCATACAAGGTGGCCTGGACCTGGACATGCGGAAAGAATGTACCGCCGAGATGGTTGCGCGAGATACACCAGGCATCGCGATAGGAGGTCTCTCTGGCGGTGAGGAGAAGGCAGCCTATTGCGAAGTCGTGAAGACATGTACCGACCTGCTTCCTGAGAAGAAGCCGCGATATGTCATGGGCGTCGTAAGTTTTGGATGCCCTCAGCATTATTACAGCTTACTAACCAACTTAGGGATATCCGGAAGATCTGGTCGTCTCCGTCGCACTCGGCGCCGACATGTTCGACTGTGTCTGGCCAACACGAACCGCCGTAAGGTCTTCTCCCTATTCATCACAGACCCATGCTAACAATATTTAGCGATTCGGCAACGCCATCACATCCCGCGGCTCCCTCAACCTACGCAATGCCATGTACTCCGAAGACTTTAGCGCAATCGAAGAAGGTTGCCGATGCACCTGCTGCCGTCCGACATCCGATGGCGGACTGGGTATCACTCGAGCCTACATATACCACGTCACCGCGAAAGAGACTGCTGGTGCCCACCTTCTCACCATGCACAACGTCTACTACCAATTAAATTTGATGAGGGAAGCGAGGGAGGCCATCGTGCAGGATCGCTACCCACAATTTGTCAAGGACTTCTTTGGTGATCTGTACAACAGGGAAAAGGATAAGTATCCTGTATGGGCGGTCGACGCGCTGAAAAGCGTTGGTGTAGACCTGCTTGCCGAGTAGACGAGTCGAGAACGTCAGTGCTGGCCTCGATCTAAATAACTCATTCTGCCATGAATATTCGCTTGATGGACGTTCGCCAGGCTAACAGTTGATGAATGCATTAAAAGCTCTTCACAGAATTATATCGCGCGAGATCAATCCATCCTGAAATTCCAACACATCATCCGTCCACACTCCTCACAACCCATACTCCGGCGGGCTCCAAATCTTTGATGACCCAAATGCTGGGATGATCTTTCCAATCACACCACTGAACTTCTGGATGAACGGATGTGACAAAGTCCCGGTCACGGTGTTGAAGACCTTGATTCCCCATTCCGTCTGTGGGTTTGCGATTTGCGGGGCTCCGGGGATGAGTTTCTGCGCCTTGTCGACATATTCGCGTGTAATGCGTTCATAGTTGGTGAGCGCGGTGGGGATGTCATCTTGAGAGCGCGAGATCTCGCCTGCGAGAACGTATGCGCCTACGATTGCTGCACCAGTACCCTAGTATTGACATCAGTCTGAAGGCTCGATGATGAGAACGAAGGTTGAGGAGAACTTACGACACCAGAAATCGGACTGGGGCAGTACGCCGCATCACCCACCAGGGCCACACACCCTTTGTGCCAAGTATCCATCCTGACCTGTGCAATCTGCTGCATATAGAAGTCATCCGCCCTCTTCATCTCGCGTATACAACGCTCAGTCTGCCATCCGGCACCCTCGAACTCCTTCTCGAACCACGCTTGCTGTTCCTCCCTAGTGCCTTTCTTCAACAGCTTGTCAATCTCTTCGAAGCGGCTAAGATCACCATCGGTGATGGCGAGGTACGCTCGCGTGGTTCCGTACTGGTCAGGTCGTAGAAGGAACAGTCGGCCGCGCGAGGCGTTGTACCACTGTGCATACTGGGTATCGACGGGTTCGCGAGGCATGGTGAAGAGAGCAGAGTACTGACCGAGCCGGTGCAAATAGTCGTCGTTCTTGGGTCCGTGGCCGAACACGATGCGCCGGGTTCGCGACATTTGGCCATCGGCGCCGATGACGACGTCAAATTCAGTAGGTGGGAGCTTGCCGTTTGCGAAAGTGACAAGTGCTTTGCTGCCTTTGGATTCGTCTTGTTGGACCTCTGTGGCCATTTCGCCGAAGACGTATTTAATGTTTGGGTTGGATAGTGTAAGCTCGTAGACAATGCGTGCCATATCTCCTCTTAGGATTTCGTACTCGCTTGTTGCTACGGTCTGGTCAGTCTAGGTGCTCGTGTTGCTTTGACAATGCCGTCTTTTTCCTCTCATCGAGTACTGTGCACGGAAGCTAGGTGTCTTACCACTTTGTCTCTCCTCCTCTCCAGTAGCCTCAAACGTTGCGCGCCTTTCCCCATCTCGGTATACGAACTGCATACCAACTTCTGTAGTAGTCTTCTCTTTCACCTTTTCCAGGATTCCCATCTTCTTCACGATAGGCAGAGCTGAGGAGCGAAGATCGACGGCTTGTCCACCTAATCTTGGTTCGGGTGATCTCTCTACGATGGTGATCTGGCAGGTAGGCATGAAGCGGTGCAACCAGTACGCTGTTACAGGACCGGCGATGCCAGAGCCTGATATCAGGATATTGAGAGGTTGCGTCGCGGACGGCATTTTGAAGGCAGTCTCAGCGTTCGACGAAGGCGTGGGTTTGGGGTGTATGAACTGAGGTACTGAGATTCTGCCTAGACGAACTTGTGGAAGGTGCTGCGGGTAAATGTATTCAAGACGAGGAGAGCTGCAATGTGATTATATGCGCAACGGAGGTCCGTCCAACTACTCTATATACATCACATTCCTTTTCTCTTTCGGTCCTTTGCATGCATCCCGACTCTTCAACACTGCATTCACCCAGGGTGCAGCCTACTAGAACACAGACACAATCATGAGTCGGAACTCCGTCCTTACTACTTGCAGATCGGGTTCCTGCGCGCTACGGCGAAATTCTGCCGTGGCTAATGACATCACCAGGGTTCTAAGACAATCGGTGGCTTTGGCGCCGCTAGTACCATCTCTCGGTCGTTCTACGATTCGATGGAGCTGAGGTTATAATTGTTTGAATTCGAGGCGTGCAGTTGCGCATAAAGGAAAGCTTGGAAAGTTATCGGTTGTCAGGTGCCTTCCGGCGCCGTAAGGAATGCGCAACGTCTCGTACTTCTTACTCAACGCAGAATCGGAGGTTGCGAAAGTGCCGATGGTATCTTGGCGATAAGGCCTCCACACAATCATGGCAGGAAGCCTTCTTATGAAAAGCACCGTGCATCTGACATTTTACCCTACGATCGATTACTGTCCACGCCGCTGGCGAAGATATGCTCGCCTTACGAGGTCTCAGAGTTGGGTGACAGTGACAGGCTCCTTTGAACAGGTGTCAGCGCAATCAGGATAGCACGCTAGCTTGCTGACTAATACACGCGGTGTTTACGCGTTGGGTATGCTTGAAGCGTGTCAGATCAATGCAACCTACCTTGGTCACACTGATGTTTCCTATGGGCAAGCTGTTGATGGACTCTCGCGAAAAGCGCGACTAATTCGCTTGACTCGGTGATCTCTACCTAGGTTGAGAGATAATGGCGTCGGCGGAAGCCGAAACACGACATGTTCGCTCCCCTTTCGATCTGTTCGCTCTAGTAAGCCGACTCGATACAACAGAATGGGGATACAAGTGATTAACATGCCTTTAGGAACATTGGGAAAGCACCAGCCCTGCGCTGCCAGCCGACCATCATCAGCGATGGAATGAAATAGCCAGGAGGTACCGTAGTACAAGCCTCCTGCAGAGATGGGTGCGGCACGCCTTATCCGATGCCACAGCGTGATTGCATTGGCCTTAAAATTGACGCTACCCAGCCTCTGTACAAGCGGGTCCAGGACGCACTGAACGAAATTCCTGGTGCAGTATCTCTTCCTTCGCCCACCACAAAACAAATCGACGAGATATTTGCGCCGCATCAAACCATCCAAGAACACAATATCAGCAGATGGTACTCAGGGTGGAACACAGTCTGGTTAAGGACATGTTACAAGCCCTCAATGGCCCAAAGCTACGCTGAGCTCGCACGACTTTCTGGGGCTAACATCGAGGACGGCTGCGTTGAAAGTTTGAACCATGTTTTAGATGATTGTGCGCTTTATGACTTCCATGGACTGGATCAGGAAGTCCTGGATCAGCTTCTTCTTCGCATTCCCGGACTGACCGATGGTTTGGGTATAATGGACGAGTATGGAGATGGTAGTGAACTTGTTTATGGAAGTGCCATCTACCAAATCGAGAGGGAAGAGGACGGGAGTCATGTAGATCGCAACATCACAGATCAAGAGCTGTTCGATATCAGAGAAGTGGCTAACCGAGTTCAGAACTATGTGTATGTGGCAGACGAAGAAGCTATCGAGAAGAGCAGGGTGAAAATATGGTGGTTCGATGAGTTTGGAAAGATCATCTGGGACAGCTACGCTGAAATCCCAGATTCCGATTTGGATGGGCTGCGCGGTGCGATGATGGATGGGCAAGACTTTGTCGAAATTGTTGGAGAAGACGGCAAAAGGGGCGGTCAAATTGCCCGACCATAGCCAGTTCAAGAACGGATGACAGGGCCGGCACGACTTGGCAACGATGCTTTACCACCCATTTGTTTGAGAAGAACAAACCGACGTGGTAATTGCAAGAAGAGCATGGGTTATGCGATGCTGTCATGCGAGCACATCATCAAGCGGGGTATTGCGTGCTCGCCACCTCCGCATCTATGCAGCGAGACACAACCCGTTGCGATGGACTAGAAATAACCGGGAATAACGTCGCAGAATGTATAAAAGTCAAACAGGACTCCAAGTCGCCCAAGTCTCGTAAGTTGAAACTACTGCCAGCAACATGCCATCAGCGACGCTGCGACAGCCACCTTCCATTCCAAAGTGGGGACGGCCCAAGCAAACAACGAAGAAGCTAGACTGGGCAGAGATCAAGGTCATTGATCTATCTACGTATGACGAACCTAATGGAAAACAAAAACTGGCTGAAGAGCTGAGAGACGCAGTGAGTTGGCAGCTAAACTGTGCGACAAACGTCCCTTCTGACAACGCCGAAGGTGCACCACACGGGCTTCTTCAGCGTTACTGGCACTGGTCTAACGCAGGAAGAGATCGAGCGTCAATATGATATCGGTCAAGCTTATTTCGACTTGCCGTTAGAAGAGAAGGGCGACCCAAAGTACCGATGTGATTTCGCAAAGGGCAACTACTTTGGATACCGCGCTGTACGCCCCTCATATCCATGCCATTAGAAAGCAAATTACGCTTGTCTAACGCAAAGCCAAGGCCAACGAGAAGAAAATCATGGGCACCGCGGTCCTCGATAACGTTGAATCCCTCAACATACCCAAATTCATCCCTTCAAACTCCCACGAGCCATTTCCACACTTCCTCCACCCCTTTCGCCCAGAGATCGAGTCCTTCTCGCGCCGCTCTCTGGACATAGCATCCAAGATCTTCACGCTCTTCTCTTTGATCCTGGAACTACCCGAGACCTACTTCTCAGATCAACATCGCTATGACGACGCATCAGAAGACCATCTACGCTACATGATCTACCACCCACGCCCCGCTACCGACGATGCCAAAGTTCAGAATACTTGGTCTCGCGCGCACACTGATTTCGGAAGCTTGACACTACTCTGGAGTCAAGATGTTGCAGGTCTCCAACTCAAAACTCCGGCTGGAGAGTGGAAGTACGTTCCACCTGTTCCCAACGGCATCATATGTAATGTTGGTGATACTTTGTCCTTCTGGTCTGCAGGCTACTTCAGGTCGACTATCCACAGAGTAATCAGACCACCAGAGGATCAAGCGCATATTCATCGGCTGGGGCTGTTCTACTTTGTCAGACCGGGAAATGAGGTCGATATCAAGCCTGTGGCATCACCTTTGTTGAGAAGGTTGGGGCTTGTCGGCGAAGATGCCGAAGAAAGGGAGCCAGTGAGGGGTCTGGAGTATGTTAGGGAAAGAGTGAAGGATTATCATGACCATGGGGACTATGCGGACAAGAAAGGCAAGAAGTTCAAAGTGGGAAACTTGGAAATCGAAGACGAGGCGGCATAGCGTCGCGAGAGAATAATTCTCTCCCTAAAAACACTCGCGCGATGAACGTCGAAGAAACTAGAGTATATCAAACTCCAGCTAAACACACCACGTCTTTGCTCTGACCCCGTCAAATGAAGCACTCCACAATCTCCATACTCACAATTCCCTTGGCCGCAAACCTCATACTCGTTCTCTCTCCCCACACCGCACTGTTCCAACTTTGACAAATCTCTAACCCATTATTTACCCTCTTAACCCTCCCCGCCCATTTCGGCTCCCTCTCCAGCTTTTCAAAAATTGGTAGGCCGCCCCTGCCATTGTAGCAGGCGTCGTACGCCGCTGTCTTCCATGGCCCCAAGGGCTCCTTCCGACACCCATGGCTGATCTTAATACGACGATTGATGCCATGCGCAAGGTATTGCGTTATAGCCGCGAGTATGGCATAGCGTTCTGGGTCGTGGTCGCGCGGGTCGGGGATGGAGTGGACGTGCCAATTTGTGTGATCGAAGAAGTCTTGCACTTCGTTGCGAAGAACTTCGTAGTCGCCGCGGATTAGATAATGGTACATTACGTATATTTTGTCTAAGGGGGTTTCGTTAGGCTTGCGCTTGGGGAGGAGGATCGCGTCGAGGCTGGAGACTAGTCAGTATATGCTCGACACACATTGGTGGGGTGCGTACGGCCAGGGATATATCGCTGAAACTGGATGGGAAGAGAGTGAAGGATGCACATGGTGTGTGCTGAAGGTGCGTAGCTTGGTGTATAGTGTCGGGTGATTGTTCAGAAAGTATGCTTTGCAGCCTCGGTGAAGAGGCAATGGCTGTGAGGGTTGGAGAGGTATTGTGGGGAAGTAGCGTGGCATTTTGACGGCTCGACAGTGGGGATCTTGATATGCGCTTGGGAAGAATCGTCAGTACAAAGGCACTGAAAAGATGGGTATGAAGTCGAACGGTAGCTTCGGGCATGATCATGACATGTTTGAGAGATGCCGAGTGTTGCGAACAAATCGGAGGAGAATATTCTGGCGTCAACTTCGGCTCGTAATGACCGTGTCGTCTCAGAAAGCGGCCTATGAGCTGTGTAAACTCCAGGCTTGACGAGTTGTTTGGTTGATCGTGCGGTAAAGAGACAGCATTTCCATTGAGTGGGACCAGTGTGCTGGTCCCGAGGGGTACCGTTCTATGTGCCGTGATCCAGTGCGTCGGACTCTGACACAGGGTCCTTGCATGATGTTGACATTCGTCAAAACATCGGTTGATGGATAAGAGTTTTGTGGTTCAGGGGCGGTGGTGACGATTTGGAGAGCAACTCCGCGGAAGGCTAGACTCAATCATCACCTCTGGTCGTCATGCGATATCGCTAGATACCGGGTTGACTCTGTTTGCTGTATCGAACGAAATTTCTTGAGAAAGGAATAGCGAGCGTTGTAGGAGGTCATTGTGATTCCAAAAAAAAACTGCGCTTTCAAACCGCTAAGCGAATATCAATGTAGTATCGTGCAACATGCGTCCAAAGACATTGGAACTAACTCGCGATTGGATTCAACGCTCACCTTGAACTGCATAAGTCCCTTCAACACTCATGCCCTCCTTTTTCTTGCCGAAAGCTTTCAACTTGTCCTTCAAGCTCGCGCTGAATTTCCTAGTCATACTCCCACCGGCTCTCTCCACCTTACCCACCAGATTCTTCACACTGTCCTTTCCCTCCGTGATGACGGGCGCGACACCAGTAGAAATACTTCTCTTGAGATCCGAGCCTATAGAAGTCACCGCTTTGACCTTCAACTTCTCCCAGCTGCCGGTTCTGCCATGCGATTGATAGCCACGCGCTTGGTAGCCGTAACCATGCGTTTGATATCGATGCTTTTTGACTTTAGGTCGTTGCCTGGGCGTCGAATGATAGGGGTTTGGTGTGAAGGTGCTGCAGGTAGGATATGAAGATGGCCATCGCGATGGTAGTGACATGTGGTGCGGTTCCGGCGCATGCGTTGAATGCAGAGCCGAAGAAGATGTAGGGGCCCAGGACGATCGGTTCGACATAGCGGTTTCAGGCCTGAGGTGCTGATTCGTGATGGAATTGCGTGAGAACGCTCTTGATATCGCCGGTCTCTCCAAATCTTCTCCAGGTATTGGCACGATTGCCCTTCCGTAAGGAGACGATTCAATGTCCAAGTCAAAGACCCGTCCTTGCCTCCTCTCTTGCCTTGCCTCGAAGCTTCCCCGTTCATCTGTAACACGCCTCATGCTTAGCTTGCGCCTGAACTTGTCGATACTACCCACTCGGCTGCGGATACTGCCATACTTGCTGTCTTGCTTTCCTAGACGTCGTCCTTCACCATGGACGTCGCGAGTTGCTTGTTCCTGGCGAGCAAGGAAGTCCTCGATCCACTCTTTTGAGCTTTCATCGGTGGCAGAAGGCTGAACCCATTCGCTCGATCTCGCCCAGTCATGTAAATACACTCTTTCGGTGGACTTCGAACGGATGTTACTGTTCAACCTTGAATGAGCTTCATAAACTCCACCGCTCAATGGCACATTGGATATAGACTCTGGAGTACCGGTCGGAGTTGCGTCACTACTTGTACGGCTGGGCCACGTCATTCTCAATGAGTTACGCAGACTGGCGACTTCATGGAGTCTTGCATCTAGCTCGCCGATAGACTGCATACTTTGGAGCTGGGAGGATGGATGAATGTGTATAGGTCCAGGCTCTGTGTGTGACTTCGCAGAGACTAGGGAATTCATTGTCGATGCGCGCGAGGAAGGCCTACTTAGAGGCGAGCATGGATGAATAGTATCCTCCTCGGTGTCGTTGATCAACGTGGTGGTTCTCAGAGGAGGTGCAGATACTGGGCGATAAAACGGTGGTTTAGGTTCGATAATCGGAGTCAGCTCGTTCTGCGACGACTTCGGCAGAGGCTTGCGGCGAGGCATGGTGAGGGCATGGCTCTGGTGTACGGCATCTGTCACATTCAAGAATTGAAGTTTCGGAACAGCCGGGTATGTGGGCACTCCTGAGGTAGTTGAGTCGTCGTGCATTCGTATAACTTTTTGCTGGTTTGCCACAGACGGCGTCGAGGAAGAATCAGTCGTGTTGTATGAACTTTCGGCGCACGCGGGAAGCTGATCAGACGGCGTTTTGGAACGTTTCGAATCTCTAGAGATGCATCTGTCCTCGATGATTTGCGTATCTTCTGGAGATGGTAAGTCTTCCGCTTCTGTCGTGGCAGTACGTGTACCGTTCCTTTGCCTGTACATATGTTAGTGGGGCTCGACGTTGCATCTTGGGTTGCGCACTCAGACTTGGCCTGTCTCGACATTTGCACGGCTTTCAGCAAGACACCCGCGCCGTTGTCATGGTCCGAGGCATGTGCAATGTTCGCGGCATCGCCGGCCTCCATGATGATGGTTGTTTGTTGGAGGAGAGCAAGATTTACATTCTCGCAACGGACCCCAGGAAAAGCTCGTACGTCAATGAGCATCGTGTACTGGCAGTCCCACGATTGGCGACAACCGGATCCACCCGTGCCCGCGGTATCGTCGGTCAATTACTCGTAGCTGATGTGCAAACTCAGATCGCTTATGGGCTTGAGGGGAAGCGATCAGGGTCTATGACAGTCGTTTTCGGATCGAATATCCCATGGTTACCGCGGAGCGGGGTTCGACTGCGATGCGAGTCTGGTACTGATTGCGGAAGACCCTGCATCGCCTCGTCGCCTTTTGCGCTGCCGTCCTCGGATTCCGCACTGTGATAAACTCTGCACCATTGATTTTTTGTGTGTAAACCTTCGTCTACAGAGATACAATCAATCGGTGCAATCTTGTTGCTGTGGTGCAGTTCAAGATGTGTTGGTAAGCAATCAAAGATGAGAAGGAAACCCCCATATGAGCTCGGTTGTGCCTATCGGAGTGCTAGTGGAAGTCATGAAATATGGGATGATCAAAAGTGAACGCAGATGTGGAAGGTGCAGCGGGGTTATGGAAAGACATCGTGTCGGATTGGGGGTGTGGAAAAGAGCGTACCGTGGCACCCACCATTCTGTACCAATACTATCTACTTTACGCATGGGCGATAACGGAGAATGCGGGGCAACGACTGAGTTCTTGTACAGCTATGAGTGCGGGGCAATCATCGCGATCTGTCCGTGTTACTGAAGTGTGGTTACGAAAGTCAAGCTTCAACGTTCAAAAGTGCAGAGGGAGGAATATTAGTACCTAGCTAGGTATTGCGCTAGCCAACACGTGCTCGTCACGTGTGACCTTCAATGCAGAAACAGAATTTGGGAATGTCTGAGAATACGCTCATGAAGATTCCCGCCATCAAGGAAGAAAGCACACACAGATGCAGCCATAGCCTTACTGCTCCATCGCAATACTGCGCTCGTAGAGATCAGACACTACCAGCAGATTAGTTCATGCCATTCCACGCGGTTTCGGAAAGAACTTACGAGTCTGTCCGTCCAAGAAGAACCCCTCCAGATTCTTCGCCACTCGCTCATATCTAGCCAAGTCATCTTCATTAAGAATCACATTGACCTTGGCTCTGATACCCCGAACATGCGCCATGAACTTGAGGAAGTTCCCTGTTAGGCGGTCTACAAGGACAACCTCCATGTCACCACCCTTCAGCGGTCGGTTGTCAAGACGCATTACATACGTTGGCTCGTTCTCTTGGATGGCCTTTTGAAATCGCTCGGAGTGCTGGTAGAGGAAGGCCACGTGATCCGCGATATCCTCCCAGAAGCCGATGAGCGAGAGAAGCGCAACGCGACACGCTGCCGAATGGTGGACATCGATGGACTGGTGGCCGGGAAGACCACAGACACGACAGCCACCGTATGTAGGACGCGCCAATAGATTGAAGCGGTCGGGGTTTTGTGGAACTTGCTTTGTGCCGGCTGGAGTCAGCTCGCGAACGGCTACTGAGAGCTTCGTGAGCGTTTCGCGAACATAGTCGGCATCATTCGACGTTGGAGATGACATAGTGATTGGGTGCTGTGTGTTAGTGTTGCGTTGTTTGGAGACAGGAAAATCTTGTAAGAGTAATCTGCAGGTCAGTGCTTGCGAGGATCGCTGAAGTTGAGGCCGGTGATAGAGGGGGAAAAGTGCGGTTGTATGAGTAGACGGTGGACGAAGAAGGTTCGATGCAAGACACTGGGGTAGTCACGATCTCACCGCTAACAGTGAGAGAAGGCACGTGCCGGCCAAGGCAGCAGTCACACACCTGCAGATTGTTTTCTCACGGATCAAGAGACCATAGTGAATCATGTCGCCTCATGAGCATGTGCATGAAGCGTAGAATAGAACAGTTGCTCAAACCCCAGGCGTAAGACCCTCAGGGTACTTTATTGGTATAATACCAGCCGAGGTCACCACCAAGCGGTGCATGTGCGATAAGACGATTCACTCAGTGTGAAGAGGAAGCCTACTACATCTGTCCCGCCATAGCAGGGCTACCGTGGCGTTGATCAAGGTGATCGTAGTTGAGGTCGAACTCTTTCTATACTCGCGTTAGTGTCTAGTACGTCGTTCATAGGACGTGCATTGACAGAGCGGAACACATACCCTTTCTCTCCTCCAGTTCTTAACATCGAAGAATAGATACCATCCGTGTTCCTCTTTTGGCGAAATCCTGATAGGCGCCGCGAGATCTGGATCCTTCATCATCCACTGCTGGAGCTTCATGTGCCACCGCCAATCGCGGTTGTATAGCTCTTGTGCAGCAATTTCTTGCAAGATATCTCTCGGGAATTGATAGAAGATAGCTAATAGTGTCTCGGCGGAGAAGCTGGCCATTTTCGAATGCAGTGGTGGAACATTTGTTACAGTGTACGCCGCCGGTAGAGTGAAATCTGGTGGAATTACTGGCTTGACGTTGGATTCCACGAAAGGTGAACCAAACGTAGGATGTAATGGAGAATTACTAAGAAACCCATTAGCAAATGTGTTGAGAGGGCAAGGGAACGCGTACTCTGGCCGGCTCAGATCGAGGCCCAGAACTGTCAGATCTTGGCCCATAGCCAGCGAGGAATAGTCGGGGCTGTCCATAGGAATCATGGACAGAAGTCCAGGTAAACCGTATCTTTCCGAGTCCGTCATGTCCGAGAGCTTCTTGTGTAGCATATTTTGCGCGTTCGGGGAGCCGAGAACGTCAGACCCAAATGTTTGCTCGAACTGATTCTGCTGCTGCCGTTGACCGCCCGGGGCGAGATCAGCACCACCCCGCATGCTTGTCTGAGGACCTAGGGAGAACATGTTCCCTTGCTGCCCTATCCGTTGGTTTCCCTACATGGTGTGAACTATGGTACAGCAGAGTTGCATGTGGTACGTACATCTGCTTGGTTGCCTGTCCGCATGTTCTCAAATGGTGTCCGTGATGCTATCATCGTCAGTGGCTGATATGATGGCTGAGACCTCTTGCTTACATGTACCTGGCGGTGCCCTGCCACCCACAGTGGGGTTGATGCTCCGGTCTTGCTGGCTATCTGTCGGGCTTGAGAGGCCGTTCCGTGTTTGTCCGAGCCCAGGAAAGGCGCTGTTTCCATTCGCACCGAATGCCGCTGCGTTCTGTATCAGGCCAGCTCTTCGATCTTGTGGAATATCTCCGCCAGCGCCCCCTAATGGAGGGAACTCCTCGATGTTGCCTGTCTGCGGCTGAACACCCCCCAACTGTCCGACACCCCCTTGTCCTCCAAAACGATAATCATCCCCAGCACCAGAGAACTGGCTTTGGGATGAATCATCCTGTCCCTGGTTCTGCTGTTGTTGATTCGTAGCCTGTGTTGCCTGCCCTTGGCCCTGCTGTTGACCTTGGCCTTGCGGACGTCCGATCGTGTTTTGCTGGGCTTGCTGGGTGGTTCGTAGGGTGGGGTTCGACCACATCTGCTGCGCGGTAGTGTTCTGTTGCGCTTGCGGCGCGCCCGACAGCGAAGGGAATTCCCTATGGTCATCAACATTTAGCTTGTGTCTCTCAACGTCCTTCAGATTCCCAGAATCGAGCTGTGGAGTCTTTTTTCGGTACTCTCCTTTCTTTCGTTTCGGAGGCATTTCGTGTGTTGACTTACTCAAGATTCAGCGGCGTATGTGGCTGCGAGCCGCCCATTGCTTGCGCGAAGCTTGACATGGCCCCGCCGTTTGTTCGTGTTTGCGCATTCGATAGGCCTGGCGCACCCATTGGAGCTCCAAACCCCCATTGAGACGCAGCACCTACAGAGACAGCAATCAGCGATATAGCCCAAACTCGCTCTGGGGTTGTCCTCACCCATCTTGCCATTCTGCAACCTATTCGCACCGAGTGGGGCACCGCGGCCCGGATTTTGTTGCGCTTGAAACATGTTGGGGCGTATGTTTTGTAGGAATGATGCGCCCTAGCCTACACGAGAAGGGTAGTTAGTATTGTTTGATTTGGGAGTAGGTACTTGGGCGAGCGAATGGCAAGGCTGCGGCGAAGCAGTCGAGGAAGGCGCGTAGTGAATACGGCTGTGTAAAGGGATCGTGATCGTTGTAGGGCTGTTATTCGGGCGCGTTCGATGTCGTAGTCGTGGGTGGCTCCGTTGCGATGTGCGGCGTGGTGCGATTCCGATTCGACCTTGGGGTTTATGCGGGCAACAGAAGGAATGGGTGCACTTCGAGGGCTTGGAGAGAGAGCATTTACGAACCTGGTAATAGAGTCGTGATCTGGCCTTGGGCGGCTAGTGTACGTCGAGCTCACGGTGTTGTTGTATCAGTCTCGCGTACTTAGGTACGTGAAGTTGCGAGGTTCCCGAAACCGAAGTGGTGCTAACCTAATCGGGCCTGCACAGGCTTATGACGCGGGGAGCCAACCGGCCCACGGGTGGATCTTCCGTTGAAATGGAGAGCTTCGGACTGCTTAGCATTGAAGACTGCGCAGACTCGTAATTTCGATACAGATGCGATAAGCACGTAAGAAAGAATGAGAGCATGAACCCGGATTAGATGTCTTCTATGGCAACAATCAGCAACGTATCCCAACAGTAGGCACATTGATGAATTCTAGCGAAGGCCTCACAAGGCATTGGATTGGAACATCTTGACGTGAACATCCTAAGGTCGTCAATATCTGTCCATAATTGCCTTCAGTCACAAATGTGTATCGTGAAATTCGTCCAAGCACGCGAGTATTTTGCATTGATGGTAGCTTATCGTGAAGACGACACAGAGAAGTAGTATGCCGAAAAGTGTTGTCCTGTAGTATGCCAAATCATCTTCCTTTGTACGCGGGACGTACAGGACCCACACGCTGCTACCTCGAACCTTTTGAAGAGACATGCATCCATGCAACAACTGAATCCACGCTACTGATACGCTTACACGCGGAGTAAAACTTTAACAACAAAGCTATCGAACAATCACAGAAGCAAACGCTTGTGAGTCTAAGCAGGGCCTTGCTGGAATAGATGTGACATGTCGGCTTCACCGTTGATGCCGAAGAAGTTGAACCTGGGACAGAGATTTAGTGACTGCTTTCGGACAGAATCGCAACTTCGACTTACCAGTCATCGACATTCAAGCTCATAGGCACGATGGGGTTGGGCCGACCTCCGGAACTTTGACTCCAAGCATCATCCTGTGCGCCATGCTGTTGTTGGTTTTGCGACATCATCTCCATCTGTTGCTGCCAGGCCTGAGTGTTATTATGCTCGTACCCGCTGGAGATACCCGGATTTGACGGTGGGTTCTGCATCTGTGACTGGCCCCCAGAAGTCTGTTGAGAGGGCATGGCAATATTTTGAGGTTGGCTCAAGGCAGGATCTACAAGGCTGTGGTTTTGCATGGGTGACATCTGGGGAAAGTTGACTTGTGTGTCGGCAGGGAACAGCTGATCGGGCTGGAAGTTCTGCCACACTTCTTGGCTAATATTAGGGGTATCACGGGTCACCAGGAAAAGATCTGGTGGCGTTCCTGGATACGAGTATGAAGGATTGAACGGGGTCGTAGGACGCGTTCCTGACCGTGAAGGGCCCATGAATGCGTCGTGATTCTGCCGATTCATCTGCGGAGATCCAGTAGTCATCTGGGGCATCTGCTGTTGGGGTTGCAGCTCGCGCGAAGGTGTGACGGCAGGAGTCTGCGGTCTGGACCGCTCATAGGAGACCTGGGCAGATGGCGGCCCACTTGGAACAGGGAAGCCTAGATCCATGTCATCGAATTTTCGTTTCGAGGATTCCTGGGCAGGCTTAGGTGGCGGTGGTGGTGGGACCGAAGGGACCTTGTTTTTCTTGTGGTTGCGGCCGGCAGCTTTCTGCAGACGTTCTTCAAGGTGCTTGTTTCCAAGAATCGATTCGAAGAGAGTATGCACCATCTTTGCGACAAGCCACACCTTGGAGACCTCTTTAAGAGCGTCCAAACAGATCTGTAGTCGTTGCTCAGTCGCTGAGACGACAGACTTGTTAGACGACTTCATCTGGTACACGTGCATGATGAGAGCGGAGAACAAGCTGTAGACGATGAAAGCCGGAGTATACCGAATTTCATCATGAGCTCTGAGGTTTTCAATAATGGATGTGATCATGGCGGCTGCTTGGTACGCGATATTCCGTGATGGGTAGGCGTTGGCTTCACCAAAACCGTCAAGATGAGTGGCTTTTGGTGAGCCTGCTGGTGGCATGTGTGCGCGATGCAGGAGACATAAAGTGGTGCTGCGAGCGTTAGTCTACGTCAGAGTCAGAAGATGCATAGACGTACTAGTAATTTGAATGTAACAAGGCAGCCCAGAAATGATGGCGATTTCGCTCCCACTGCACTTCCGGTGGACAATGTTGCAGCCAGTCGGCAAGGGCCATGTCGCTGTGTGTCAGGTCTATGGCATTCGCCCTGCGGTGTTTCGACGCTACCGAGTATTGTTGTGATAGGACCAAGCCCATAATCTCGCTAAGCTTGACATAGTTGATGAAGAACTGAACATGGATCGGATCTGGTGGGTATTCTGCGGCGTGCTCTGTCTCGTCGTCGATGAAGTCATCTTCAGACACCATCTCGACGTCGGAATCTTCAGGGTCGATGGCAACCGGCCGGCCGAGTGCGACTGCCACTGAACGGTCCCGGCTGTACAGTGTCCACCAGATACGCTTCCACAGGCGCTTGTCGGAGCGTGTGAGCTGCGATCCTTCAACGCTGCGGTGCATGCCCGAACCCTGAGCTACTACGATAGCGACTCGGGTCCAGTAGAAAACGTTCTTGGTCACGTCCTCGGGTCCCTCCCAGTACCAGCCCATCAAGATAAGGGCTTGCACAATGGTCACGCGATCGTCTTCGAAGTTGGCATCGTATAGCGCCTTTGCGCGCTTATAGAACGTCATGGCGGCGGGGGTGGTTGAGCCACTGGAGTCCATCAACTGCGCATTGGTACACACGCGTGAGCCTGCCAGGAGTATGGCCTGCAGTAGCAGGAGCGAGGGCGGGTTCTTGGGGTCTCGATACTGGCGCATGAAGCGGCTGCGATTGATGACTGGCACGACCGGGGCCACCCATCTGAAGAAGGCTTCGACAAGCTCGTCGCACAATGCCCGTGGTGGGAGCAGGAAGGCGCCTCGCTGATGCAGTATCTCAATCTCCATGTTGTCCATCTCATTGACCCGCGCCTTCGCGCCCCGCACGTTCTCGGGCAGCGGGTAGTGGACGACATCGGTGGTGCCATAGCGGTCGTGCACAAGCAGCGACAGGTTGGAGGACTCCCCGAGGTAGGCGACGCGGCCGGCTTCTTTGATGGGGGCGCGCGCAAACTTGGGCTTCATGAACTGCACGTAGGTGCCATTGTGGGTAGCCTGTTGGGCGGCGTATTCGGGCGAGACGGTGGTGGAGGGGGTCCCATCCTGGGTGTTGTATGCGGTCGACTTCTCGCGGGGCTCAGCGGAGGTGCTGGCAGGCGAGCGGTCGTCGCTGTCGCCGCGGTCACTGCTGTCGCGTCAGTTCCATAGCACCCTGGCGGTTGGTCGCGTGCGTACCTCTCTGCATCCTTGGCCCGGGCCGTCTGCGTCTTCTTGCGCTTGGGCTGGGGGATGCGGCACTCGATGCCGAAGGCGGTGCAGTTGGTGCATGGGATCCCCAATGAGGCGGCGTCGCATCGTACCTATTGCTGGTTATGTCGCGTTCTGGCAGCACGGCGGTTCCGCGGCTGATTACTCACTTTCCTCGCGTGACAGGCTGCGATGCGTGGTGGTTAGCATTCGTTATCCAGGCCGACCGAGGTGCCGAGGCTCGCGAGCTGAACCATATATCCCACCGACCGCAATGGCTCCTCCCTCGTACCATCAGGGGCGCAGATACAGGCAAGACATGGGTCGCACTCACTTTCGCACGCCCGGCTGGCGCGTTGCCGCCGGAAAGACGGGTGTCCAGGGGGAACTGACTGCGACGACGCCGACGGCCTGGCTGGTATGAGCATGTGCTGGAGTGCTGCGCGCGACTGCAACCTACGGGGTCCCAATGCTGGGTTGCGCAGCGAGCGGCGGCGGCGCTGCTGCTGCGGGCACGGCGCTGGCCATGAAGGAGTGTTCGCCAGACATGCTGCTGTCGCTGTGCTCTTTGACGCGGTCGTCGAGGGTTGAGGTTATGATTCGTCCGCAAATGGTCGTGTTCTTTGGGGGCACGCACAGTGTGTACTAGCGCGGGCGCCGGGGTGGTACGGGAGGGTACGGCAAGGCAGTTATTACCATTGCGACACGAAACGTGCTTTTTCCTGTCCAACAGGATATTCGCTCAGACGCCAGAAATTGCACTGCTACCTAGGCTGCTTCTGGGCCGTGTCACGTTGGCGTCGACTTTGGCTTCTTTGTTGCTCGGTTGGACGGCTGCCAGCTTACCCCAGATCACGTCTCCGACCATATGGCTCGCCTCCTATTGGCGACAATCACCAGTTTCATATGCGGACCAGCGAGACAGCATGGGAAGCAACTGATCGCCGGCTCTTTGAGGAAACTCGACTTTGTGATTTGCATTCACATGCAGACTATGCTCTAAAGGGGCTGGCTTTGCTCACACGACAGCAAGTGTACTGTCAAGTCCAGCCAATACCTTAAGCATGGCCTCGGAAGTCGTCCCGTGAAGTAATCAGCTTTCCCAGATACATCAAGCGTTTCAACTCTTCCAACGTCCATGACTGCTACGCGGAACACCCTTCGCGCTTCTGTCTGAACGCTTCCAACTTGACCTCCTTATTCGCAGGACTGATGTACCTGAGCTCCACATCCCCCACCTTGTCCTTGATAACCTCATCCTCGGATGCATACAGGTACTTCTGGTGCTCGACTGGGTCTAAGACGACTGTGTCGGCGTTCTGCACTTCCATCTCAAACACCAACTTGAGCCATGTCGTGGTCTTGTCCAAGAAGGTAAAATGCGTGACTTTCCTCAGTATGCGGGTCGTTTCAAGACCAGCTTCTTCTTTGAGCTCTCGAGCAGCAGCATGCAGAATTGTCTGGTCCGTATCATCGACCTTGCCTCCTGGGACCTCCTTTTTGGTGTTAGCACCGTACGACTCGTAGCTTCCTCATTGACTCACCCAGAGATCAGGGAACGCTCTTTCCTCCGCTGCACGCTGCACGATCAGCAGCTTGCCTTCTTTGTTGAACACAATTGCGCCTGTGACGAGACAATTGTATTCGGGGTGCTGCTGGAGATAGTCCTTTTCAGATACCGCGTATTCTTGCAACGAATCTGGATAGTGGAGAGGTTTCATGATGCCACTGGAGTGTGAGTGAAGACAGGTAAGGAATGTTAGATCTGGGGCCTGTGAAGGCAGCTATGTACGCTCCGACCGTTGTTGCCTTGAGAACATCCTCAACACGTCGTGCAGGTTCAGGCTACCGCCAGACCTCAGCGAGGTACTACATAAGCAGAAAATACAGTCATCGCGTTGTCTATGGCCATGGCTTACAAGCCCATGTGGATGATGCGCTGACACGTGAGCCAAGTGTTCGCGCGTCTAGATCGGCGCTAGGTGGTGAATTCAATCCAGTGCGTCACAACATCGACGCGCCTCATCCCCATTCCCGTCGCACGGTCGCCGCCCGCATCATTCCGATCGCGAACACACTCACTCCCTGCGCATATTTCCTAATACCTTAACACACTCGCGCTGGCGCCTTGCTACAATGCCCCGCCCACCACGATCGAAAGTCGCGTCGCGCGTCGCGAAACCCACCAAACCGAAAGCTGCCCCCGCGCGCAAACAGGCGGCGAAACCCATCCCAGCGCAAACCAAAAAGCTCAGTGAGGCAGCCAATAGTTTCAGCGAAGACAGCGATGGCCTCGTTACCAAATCGAGAACAACGCGTTCGCGCAGGACTCTACTGGGGGAGAAGACACCGGAGCCTCAGGACGAGGCAGAGCTCACCATGACTGGCGCGCTGCCGGCTGAAGAAGACATCCCTGTGTCATCGATTAAGAACCGGACTCCTGCATCGAATGCATCAAAGCGGACGCGGGCCACAAGGAGCAGTGCCAGGAAGTCCGCAGCACACACATCGCCAACTGCCATCGAACCAGCACACGAAGAATCGCAGATAGAAGACGATAGCGGCTATGGCGACTTGACATTCTCTTCCCTTGGCTCAAATTCACCAGCTCACGGCACCCGCCCGCCGTCTGCCATTAAGGTCGGCGCAACACCCGCACACGAGAGATCGATACTTGCTTTGACCAACTTCAAGCGCAGAGCACGGCAGCCAAGCTTGTTGCGCATGGTGCAGCAGACTACGGACGTGGAGGACAATGATCAAGACGACTTGGACAACACGGACAATTTCGACTTTGACGACTTCCTTCCCCACGCCGAATCAACACCTCTCAACGTGCGGAAACAGGTACCGGAGGAGGAGACACGGAATGATAGCGGCACTCAGATCTCAAGCTCCGGTTCCCGTGGTACAAAGCGCAAGCTGTCGCCTGTAGTCCAAGTACCTCGCTCGTCACCACCCGTCAGTCCACAGTCTGGCGGCGATGTGGAGTCGGAGCGGTCACACTCCCCAAGCCTACCAGAAGTACTGCCGACACGTGAGGAAGTCATCGCGCAGACACAGGAAGACGATGAACCCTTGAGCGAGACGCTTGCACCTCCCATGTCAAGTAGCCCGGAACGCGAAGTATCAAAGCCGCCTCCGACCCTAGCGCAAACGCGACCACGCAGGAGAGGACGGCAGGCCAAGACACCCGTGGTGGACGAGGACTCTGATGGCGAGGAAACAGAGACACCTGCAAGGGCTAAGCAGAGGGCTAAGAAGAAGGCACAGCAGAGCATATCCACCGCGCAACTCAAAGAATTGCTACCACGTCGGCGCAATCGCTTGCGGGATCGCGATGAGTTTGAGATCGAATCGTCGGATGATATTGAGCAAGTGGACTCGGATCAAGATGAACTACAAGTGCCAACACGTCGCGTTCGTCAGAGGCAGGGGGCTGGAAAGCCGGCATCGCCAAAGGCAACAAAGAAAACAGGTCGCGCCAAGAAGACTGCACCAGCAAAACCAGCAGGGAAGTCGAGCCGAACGTACGGTCGCAGGATTTCGTCGGATAAGGAAAATGAGACAGCAGACCAGAACGAAGCAGAGACCACCGAAGTCTCAGCCATTGAGCAGTCTGAGAAGTTGGCTGCTATCAGAAAGAAGTTTGAGGAAGTAGACGCGTTTGAGCTGGAGTTTGAAGATGTGGATGCGACGACCAGCTCGAGCCCGTTCCGGTGACGGACAAGCCAGTGGGTGGGTGAGATTCGTTCTGTTCGATAGTGTGTCTTTACTGTTTCTCGTTCTGTCGACCATGACGACTGATGATGATATCCGTGGGTTTAATACACGCACATGGCGTTTGTTTGCGTGTCGCTACGCAGTAGTTTTATAGTACATGACAATGCACGATCTGTATCCAAACCATGAAGTACTGTCGTGAATGCATGGGGTGACCGAGTCAGCTCTGGCCTGCAGCTAGTCGTTATCTGGCCTTATCGTCACACGGCGCCCAGGCAGGTTGAGAAGTCACGGAGGGGCGGTGAAAGTCGAAGAGTACCCACTACTTACGTATCCAATTCATCTCAATCAATGGTGAGCCTTCTGCATGGTGCCTAGGTGACTTGGCATGGCACGTTCTGACGGTTCGGCGGCACAGTGCACGGGCGTGTTTGAATGAAGAGGTGTGGTACTCGGGGGTTACGTAGCTTCCTTCCCCAGCTGTTGACCCTCACGATACCCGAGCAACCTAGACACTGCGCTTCCGTCCTTGCTCCTGACGTCCACGCCATGTTCCCGTAACCCCATGTCATGCGGCTTCCCGACCACTCCAATCACTTGGCCTATGCAGCACCACCGTTACCCACTCCGCCTGGCGTCCGCATGCCATGAACCCCTCCAATGGCTCCTCGCTGTCCACGTCCAAGAGCAACTCGACACTGCGCCCCCGCACCCGAAGACTGATCTCGGTGGAAGATGACATCTATGCGACGAGTGGAAGTGAGAGCGGACCCAGTAGGGCCACGTCGAGATTGAACTCGCGGAACACATCTCCCACCCCGAATGCACGCACAGGCGGCGCTTCCTCGTCCCGTCTAAACGTCACTTCTGCCCCTTTATCCTCCTTTCAAAGGTCATCGGGCACCTCGACCCCGAAATCACCCTCGCAAACACTTTCCGGCCTATGGGGAAACTCGCTGGCGGCTATTCAGGGCATTGCCGCTACCGTCCTGGCCAGTGACGGTACCTCGGACGAATCTGGAAATACTCGCAGACGTAAACCGGGCCATGGGCGTCGGACGTCGACGAGCGCCCCGCCACCGAAACACTGGGGTCCTGCAGGCGCAGGCTCGCATGTCGGAGCTGGAACACACGAAGAGAGAGAGGCCATGGTCAGAGCGATGAAGCGCAAAGATCTACTGACCGCCGGTGAGCATCTGGTACCGGACTCTGTCGGCCGCATAAAGCGCAGGAATTCGGATGAACGGATCAGCGCTTCCGCACCTCCCAGCGAGAACGACGACCGAGATGCACTTGTATACATACATCACGTTCGCCCGCAGGACACGCTGGCGGGACTGAGCATCAAATACAACTGCGAGCAAGCTGTGCTACGGAAGGCCAATCGTATGTGGCCGAACGATAGTGTACAGATCAAGAAGCAAGTCGTCCTGCCAGTAGATGCGTGTGGCGTAAAAGGGAAACGAGTCCAAGGCCCGGATGCTCTCCCTGCCGAAGATCTATTACTGGGAGAGTACGGCGAAGATTCGAATAGCAAGGCTCCACTTTCAGATACTCAAGGTCTCCCTAACGGCTGGACCACGCCAAAGAAGAAAGACCAAGAGAACGACTCCGTCCCCTCATCTGACCCAGAGACACCATGGACACATGATTCATGGGTTCTTCTGCCTAATGACAAACAGCCCACACAGATTGGCCGCATGCCACGAAGAGCGCTTGGCTTCTTCCCACCCGCTCGACGAAAGTCTCTCGCGTACTCCGACGCATCGACCCCCCGGGCTTCCGTCGACCTTCCACGCTCGTCCACCTCCACAAATCCGCTCACTAGCTCTCCCTCGCAATCCGTTCGACCGCGCGCGTCAAGCAACCTGTCATCCGCCTCAGCCCACAGTCGTCAAAGAAGTACATCAGGCAAAGCATGGGGTCTGCAAGGCCCAGGGGGTGTCGGTACAATGGGCAGGAATGTGCGAAGCCCTGGGCCTGCGCAGGATGGTCTGAACAAGAAATTCGCTCAGTACTTGCCCAATATGGCTCCTCCACCCGGACAGGAATACTTCACACCGTGGGCGCCGGGTTTGCTGGACGCAGGTGCAGGAACATCAAGTCAGTATGGCGGATCCGGTGCTGTCACTCCGCTCAGTGGCAGCGGCCTGGATTTCCAAGAGCTTGGGGGTGCTATAGAAGGATGGGTAAGGAAGGTCGGTACACAAGCACAGAAGCTTTTGAATGAGCCGGGCACACCTGGACAGGGGAAACGCAGTGCCGTACCTGTCCTGGGAGCTGTCGGCGGTGATCTGGGC
This sequence comes from Alternaria hordeiaustralica, assembly GCF_023758085.1. Taxonomy (NCBI): domain Eukaryota; kingdom Fungi; phylum Ascomycota; class Dothideomycetes; order Pleosporales; family Pleosporaceae; genus Alternaria; species Alternaria hordeiaustralica. The sequence continues at coordinate 1,299,722 of NW_026056773.1, read as the reverse complement.
GACCTCATAGAACTCCAAGATGATGCCTTTGAGATTGGAGATGACGAAAGGGACAGGGGCAGATCGAGGGCAGAGGAGACGCTTGCGTCGACCAATGAGCGCTCAGTATCGAGACCAGCACAGCAGTATCAGTCAGCACGACCAGACATCAATCTTGTCCTGAGAGATAGGACGCGAAAAGGGGAAGGCAGCAAGAAGGATTAGACAGCATTGTGTGAATAAGGTGTAAAGGTCTTGGTAGCAACACGTGCATAGCATGTTGGCTTGCTTTGGGTATCGAAGCGTTTGGCATTTCAGGGCATTTGCAATATATCATTCACAACCCCACGTCATGTTCCCAAATTCTGGTGGCTTGCTCCTTATGCCCGTTTTGTTGCTGATGTTGGTTGCGAAGACAGTTCGGAAGAACTACAACAAAGCTCTTCGTCGGGTCGCCGAAGGCCGTGCACCTCCACATTGGATCCGGACTAGACAGGCGGTGACTTATCGCGCCACTGTCGCTGTGAGGGCCGATTCCCATTATCTACTCGAATTGCGAGAGCGATATATCTAGATGTCCGCCAGAAGCGCATTAGGCAGGTGGTCATCTGCTCTGCTGCGGCATAGATCGGCATATGAAGCTGCTCCACTCCGACGATACCTCCAAACCACGCGATCACCTGCAACGTTTCTCTCCCAGGACGACCGTCTTTCACCAACATCAACCTTGACTGGAAAACATTATATCAAGCAACATTCAAGGATAGGCCGACCTCTCACACCTTCAGCTACGAGAACAGCCGCATTCGCCACGATGCATCGCTCCCCCGCCGCCATGTTAACGAAACCGATGGCGGACCCAAACATCGAGATCCGCACTCCCAGGGATCCCAACACCTTGTCCAACTATCACAACTTTGTGACACGGCACACTAGTGTAGACTTCGATATCGACTTCCAGAAGAAGAGGTTATTTGGAAGTGTGCTGCTGACGTTGGAGTGCTTGACGGATGAGGATGTGAAAGATGTTGTGTTGGACAGCAGGTATGTACACATTGTCTGCAAGACTGAATCGTTGGAATGCTTTACTAAACAAATCTAGCTTTCTTGATATCTCCGTTGTAGAAGTCGAGGGCAAAAGCGTCAAGTTCAACGTAGGAGATCGCGTGGAACCTTATGGCAGCCCTCTTACCATCACTCTTCCTTCCAAGGTTCCCAAAGGCAAGACTGTTGATGTAGAGATCAAGGTCGCAACCACTGATAAGTGTACCGCGCTTCAGTGGATGACTCCTGCTCAGACCTCCAACAAGAAGCACCCCTACATGTTCTCGCAATGCCAGGCCATCCACGCACGTTCAGTCTTCCCTTGTCAAGACACTCCAGATGTCAAATCGACATTCAGCTTTGCTCTCCGCTCGCCCCTGCCGGTGCTTGCTTCAGGTCTGCCTACCGGGGCAAGTGACTACCTGCCCCCGAAGAAGGATGGTGAGAGCGGTACCATGAAGTACACATTTGAGCAAAAGGTCCCCATGACTGTCTACCTCTTTGCTGTCGCGAGTGGAGATCTAGCGTGCGCAAGCATCGGCCCCCGCAGTACGGTATGGTCTGGTCCTGAAGAGCTCCTTGCATGCAAAGACGAGCTTGACGGCGAAATCGAGCCTTTCATGAAAGCACTCGAATCCATCGTCTCGCCCGCCTACCAGTGGGGACAGTACAATGTGCTCATCCTGCCTCCTTCATTCCCGTACGGCGGTATGGAGAATCCGGTTTGGACTTACGCCACTCCCTCTATTATCTCTGGTGACAAGCAAAACGTCGACGTCATCGCACATGAGCTGTCACATTCATGGTCCGGCAACCTGGTTAGCGCAGCAAGCTGGGAGCACTTTTGGTTGAACGAAGGCTGGACAACGTATCTGGAACGCAGGATCGCTGCTGCTCTTCATGGAGAGGCACATCGCCACTTCTCTGCCATCATTGGTTGGAAAGCTCTGGAGCAAAGCATCGAGAACTACGGCGAAGACCACCCCTACACTAGACTTGTTCTCGATCTCAAGGGCCAAGATCCTGATGACGCCTTCTCTTCCATTCCGTACGAGAAAGGTTTCCACGCCCTGTACCAATTTGAGCTGCTTCTCGGAAAGAAGAAGTGGGATTCTTTCATCCCCCATTACTTCGACACTTTCAAGTTCAAGTCCGTTGACTCATACGACTTTAAGAGTTGCCTCCTAGAGTTCTTCGAGAAAGACGCAGAGAGCAAGCAGAAGCTGGACAACTTCGACTGGGACAAACTGTTCTATGCACCGGGATTCCCTGTCAAGCCAGACTTTGACCAGACTATGGTAAAGAGCTGCTACGAACTCGCAGACAAATGGCAGGCTTTGATATCCTCCGAATCCAACGACTTTAAGCCCCAAGCCTCTGACATCGAAGGCTGGGTGTCAAACCAGTCCGTGGTCTTCCTCGAGAAGCTTCAATCTTTCGCTTCGAAATTCTCAGCCGACAAAGTACACCTGCTCGGTGCGACTTATGGCTACAACGACACTCAGAACATTGAGGTTCTGTCTCGCTATCTCAACATCGGGCTCATGGCCAAGGCACAGGAGACTTACGAGCCTGCAGCAACATTGTTGGGCAAGATTGGGCGTATGAAGTTTGTCCGGCCCATGTTCAGGCTCTTGAATGAGGCGGACCGCGACTTGGCGGTCAGCACGTTTGAGAAGAACAAGGACTTTTACCATCCGATCTGTAGGCAGATGGTAGAGAAGGATCTTTTTGGAGAGGAGAAGAAGTAGAGACGGGTGCAATCATCAAGAAGTAAAAAATAGCTACAGTGATGTAAACATATGTAAAGGCTACATATGAAAATTGAACAAGTGCAAATGAAAGTAAATTTGTTATTGACTTGTGGTGTCGCTATGTATCTCATGCCAAGAAGTCTATCGACATCGGCACACCAACAGCTCGTGACTATCACACTTCCATCACTTCCAGCCGTCGGAGCAAACACCGAAACAGAACATCAGAACTTCGGCCTTGCATCACCGAGACCGGCCTACCTCACCCCGTCACCATCTCGCGTCGAGGCAACCTGTCATTCATACCCCACCGGCATACCGCATCCGGCACTCCCGATCCCCGCATCCCGCAATCCAGATTCTAGCTCACATCCTCTGCGGCGTCACGGCGTCTGTTTAACCCCTCATTCAACCGAACCGCCGACCCAACGCCCCCTGCCTTTGCCAACCACTGTCGCGAATCGTATATAACACGTTGCCTCCTCCCGGCCGCCGAAAATGGCCCCTCCCAAGCGCGCTTTGTTCTCTCTGAACCTCGATACAGACGCCGACCACGTGTACCAGAAAGTCGAAGACCACAGTAAAGACGGGACAGATAGAGTTAAAGTCATTGAAAGCAAAGGGCCGACACACGGACATACGGATCTGAGCTACGTGACGAAACCGTTTGAGAAGACAGTCAATCGCGCGGTCAACGAGGTCATTGAAGGAAGCGGACGGAAAGTACATTCCGCAGAGGGTCACGTATCGTATTCGACAAACAGAACGGACCGACGAAGTGGCGGAACAAGAAATCAGGACGACGAAGAAGAACGCGATCGAAGCCGTTTGAACGTTGTCAGCAAGACGAAAAGAAGGAACATCGAGAAGAAGTACGATACTTCTGAACTTTAAGAACCTCCCTACACGCACGCAACGCGTCACACATCAGCATCCACCATGTCATCAGACCAGCAACCCCTCCGCATAGCCATTGGCTGCGACGACGCGGGCGTCTCGTACAAGAAAGCCATCATCAAGGACCTCGAAGCCGACTCGCGCATCGCCTCCGTGACCGACGTTGGCGTACCTGAAAACAGCGACAAAACCGCATACCCGCACATCGCCGTCGATGCTGCCAAGCTCGTCGCAGAAGGCAAAGCAGACCGCGCTGTTCTCATCTGCGGTACTGGTCTTGGTGTTGCCATTTCTGCGAACAAGGTGCCCGGCATTAGGGCTGTAACGGCACATGACTCTTTCTCGGTGGAGCGCGCCATTCTGTCGAATGACGCACAGGTGCTGTGTATGGGCGAGCGAGTTATTGGCATTGAACTCGCCAGGCGGTTAGTGAAGGAGTGGGTGGGGTACCGGTTTGACAAGGGCAGTGCGAGTGCGAAGAAGGTCCAGGCTATCATGGATTATGAGAAGCAGAACTACGCGGGGTTGGTCAAGGACCAAGCTGATGCGAAGGGCTGTTAGGGTATCGATGAATAGTTCATTGTTTGTTGTAGAATATCATTGTTGATGTCACGCTCGATGTCATAATCTTCTGATGTATGGCGAGTCCTCTCCGGCAACAGCGTCCATCCACCGTCTAATGATCCGGCGTACCAAACTCCCAAATATCCTTCTCATACCCCTCTGTCAAATCCTTGTCCTGTCCATACTTCTCCTGCCACATCGTAAACCCTCCCTGAAGCACATAGACCTTTTGCTTCTTGACCTGTGTCCCGCTAGGTCCTTTCTCTCCTTCCTTCTTATCCACGGCTTCACTCTGCTCCTCAACCTCGCCCTTCGATTCCACCTTCGAGGCCGGGTCCAATCTTTCCTTCTCTCTCAGATATCTCAATGCCGCACTGGGACCCCGTTGCTGCGATAACGCGCAGTGGAAGATGACGACTTCCTTGTCTTGTAGTGTGCGGATCAGCTCGGGAGTTTTGTAATCGAAATGCGACGAAGGGACCCAGGTTGAGCCTTTGATGTGACCGCCGACGTGATCGCTGTCTCGTACCTAGATCGAGGGCGCATGGTCAGTCTTGTATATATCAGGGAAAGGTTCGTGTAGGAGTGTTTTCTCACGTCGATGACTGCAGTGTTTTCAGGCAGCGATTTGCCGGAGGATTTGAAGTCGCTGGCGAGAGACTCGCGAGTCACGAATTCGAGATCCGAAAGGGATATCGTCGACATTGTGCGGGCGGATGTGTGAGGTAATCGGCGGAGGAGAAATGCTCGTGCTTGGATCGCAGCAGGATGCTGATGGCACGATCTCGCTGCGCGGAGAAACTTGAGAGAATGCAGCGTGGAAGTTGTAAAGGAGCGGACGATTGTCAAGGGCGGGACGTGTACCCGAGTTGCAGAGCGTAGAATGCGTGAAAGTGAGTTGGAGGGGTGGTGGGGTACGCGTGGGGAGCTACGTCGCGTAGACACGTGTGTGCTCCACCCAATGGCCAGCTGCAAGTGACATGCTTGGTTATGATGGCATACGCTCTAGACCTCCATGTGGTTTTGCCGTAGCACGTCAAAAGCTTGGAAATGTCGTGATATCGTCCGGGCATGTACAGGCGCACACTTTGACCATTGCAGTGCAGATAACAACAGTTTGTATTAATACAAGACGCGAGATGAATAACCGCTATCGCTATCAGAACCAATCGTGACTATGCTACATGCCAAAGAAAACGCCGAACCACCCAACAGTCATCCTGTGGTCTTATCTCAGAGCTTAATCGTGCTTCGCGCCTCCAAAGTTGCCGTTACCCATGCCGCCCAGTAAGCCATCTTTCTCTCCCAGCTGGAAGTACGCGCCGGTATTTCCAAACCTTCTCTTCCGCCTGCTGTTGCCGAATAGTGTCGCGGCAGTGAAGAAACCGACGAACATGCCGAGCGAGATGAAGGGATGGTTGTTGATAAAGTGACGAGTGGAGAGGTACATGCCAGTAATGCGACCAGTGGTAGATTTGGCGGCAATCTTGGGCGGGTTCGAGGTAACCATCTTGATAGTTTCCAGGATTGCGGCGCGAGAGAGGCGGATAGGTTCGCCGGATACGGTGTTATCCCAGTAGCGACGGTTCTATACGTGTTAGCAAGATACGTGTGAGCGAACCCGAGTGACTTACATCTTCATCATTGATGATGACGCTCTCGCCGTCCTTGACATCGACACCGTATGTGGTCCGGATCCAGCGTTCCCAGAAGATACCGTCAACCCATGCGAATGCGACTTGAGTGCGCTGGATATCATCCATGTTGATTCGGATGGATTTCGCATCTCTGAGTGCTCGCTGGTTATCCTTGTCCTCGGCTTCTTCAATGCGCAGTTGCTTCGCGTCGCGAAGCTCCTGTCGCTCAAGCTGGTAGGCAGTGTCCTGCTTGTCAATCCACTCAAGAGCCGCGCTCTTCAACTCACGCTTAGAGAGGATGAACTCGTCGGAACGGTCGCGGTTCAGTATACCAAGAACAACAAACTTGCCATCCATGATCTCGCGGGCATTGGTAGATGTCATCTCTGGGACGATGGGCAACCAAACAGATTTCATCCAGGTGAGGACCTTCTTGACGTCGCGCATTTCGAATGGTGTCCTGGGTGGGTAGTACGTAGGCTTTCCGTCTCTTGAGACCATTAATCTTGGCCAAGTGGAAATCTTGAAGCGGTCAAAGAGCTCCTTGTCATTTGTCTTGACCAACTTTGCGCGGCCTACAAGGCTGAGAGGAAGCCGCTCGAGTGCCTGAAAATCTTCCGAGGTGGTTGCGTGGTCGTAGAAATAGGTGAAGATGACTTCTTCCGTCTCCTCCATCTTCTTGAACTCTTCAGCGTTCACATCAGGCACGCCAGAACCGATCGCCGAGGCCTTCTCCGCGTAGTCAAGCAGATCACCAAGTCCACGGAGACCTCCATACTCAATGCGCTCGCCACCTTGAAAGAAGAGCATAGTCGGGTAGCCTCGAACACGGGCCTCCTTGCACAACTTCCTCTCCACATCGCAGTCAACCTCACCAATGTTGAGCTTGCCCTTCATCTGTCGCGCAAGGTTCGCCCATGTCGGCGCAAGAGCCTGGCAGTGGTGGCACCATGGCGCGTAGAACTTGACAAACCAGGGATCGCGTGTATTTGTAACGAGCTTCTCGAACGTCTCGGCGGTAAGGTGCTCGACGATGCCGGACGGGTTCGCATTCGAGGTGGGCTCAATCTTTGCAGGCGCAGCCTTGGTCGTTTGCGAAGCTGAAGGTGTGGCGCCGGCGGCTAGGTTGGTGGCTGGGCTCGCTGCCTTCTTGTCTTGGGCTTCCGACTTCTTCTCTTCCTTGACAGCCTCCTCCGTTTCCGGGCCAGTTTCTACAGATGTTGCGCCAACTTTGGGGAGCTTGGGACCTCCCTCCTTGCGTGTACCCGGTCGGAGAGTCTCCAGAAGTCGCTCTACCCAGGAACTCATGCCCTTCATGTCCTTGGAGCCTGTCTCTCTTTCCATCTCTTTGCCGTCCTGAAAGTAGATCATGGACGGATAGCTCTGGATGTTGTGCTTCTTGCAGATATCGGCGTATGCGACGCAGTCGACCTTGGCAAACTTGAAGTCATAGTATCGGGTGAAGGAATTCAGGGAATCGCCTTCGGGCTCGTCTTTTGAGAGAAAGGGTTTCGAGGTGTAGTAGAATTCGTAGATGGTCTGGTAGGTGGGCTTGAAGTGCATGCAATGGCTGCAGTAGGGCGAGAAGAACTCTACTATCCTGCGGAATGTCAGTATACCGTGATTGATCTACAGCTGTCTCCATACCAGTTGCCTTTGCTGATCTCGGTGTCTATGGTGGCAGGCCCAAGTTCTATCATGGGCGGCACCGTCTCGCCGTTGAATATTGTGTCTGGCGTCTTGTCGTCCCAGTCATCCTTCTTGGCGGTCGCCTGGGCACTCGACGTGTCGGCCGCAAGTGTGGAAGCAAACGTCGCCAGCGACAGGAGGGAATATAATATAGAGCGCATCGCGGCGATGGCTGAGGGGCGGGCTGCTCGTGTGAGGCAGCGGTCCGCACGCGAGGGGACAAGGAAGTTGTTGCGTATCGGGGGCGCGATTGGTAGAGATTGTAGGAATTACAGCGAGCCTGTGTATCACGCAGGCGTGGCGGAGGGGACGTCGCGCGTGAATGAGGGTAATCGTGTCTCCAGGGCGCATTGTCCCTGAGCCATGGGACGCTTACTAGCCAGGGCCCGCCGCTCCGGCTGCATATCGCTTGGCGGGCGCATCTTCGTCCTGACGGCATCACCACTGCGAAGCACCAATTGCGCCCCCGCCCCACCTCGCACACTCCCGCCAACATGAGGGCAGCTGCACGTCTCCTCGCCAGCGTCAAGCCCGGCCAGTTCCTCGAGGCCGGCACACCCACGGGTCTCACAGGCCTGCTCACCCACCCGTCGCCGCGCTCCACCCTCCTCTACCACTACCACTCCACCCTCGACAAGCTCAAGAAGATTCCCGAATCCTCCGTGTACCGCCAATCGACCGAGGCTCTCACCAAGCACCGCCTAGCCGTCATCGAGCAAGCTACGCCAGCAGGATGGGATGAGTGGCAGCAAAAGGTCGCGCAGCAAGTCAGCCAGGACCCGACAAGATATCAGGCCATCGACACAACAGGCGGACAGACCATTATACTCCCAACCCAGCACGAGGTCGATGAGCGGTCAAAGGCTGCTGAGTGGGACGGTGAGGCCGTCGAGACCTTCCCCGAGGGCATTCGGTCCTCGAAAGAGCGCTTGCCCCATGCCAAGAAGATGAAGGGCGATGTCAACTACACGCCCGAGCGGGCAGTCGCCGATGTCAAGTTCGACCCTGAGCCGCAATACACTGCCGAAGCGTATGTCATACATGAGCCGTAGTCAATAATGTATCCGTGGCTAACATGTACAGCATCTCGGAACTTGAGAGCAGAATTGGCGCAGGATTGATTGAAGAAGTCATCCAGGTTGCTGAGGGCGAACATAAGCTTGTAGACGTCATGGTCGAGGCCAAGGTGTAAGTAGACTACTTCCTGGCTGCTCATATCACAGCTAACCCGCCACAGTTGGGAGCCACTCGAGGAGCCGGCGCCAGAAGGCCAATGGTCTTACTTCGAGCGTATGACACACACAAAGACCCAGAAGCCATAGAGCCGCGTGTTTCGACCAAGGACATAGATAGTAGAAGAAGAAACATCACATTTTGTAGATGAAGTTACAACCACCTTCTACACGAGACATGTACATGTGTTTCCGCCCGTGACCCATGCTTTCAATCAAGCCCCGTCTCCCTCTCCATCCGCTTTCTCCTTCAAAGCCTCTGTCCTCAATTGGTTTCGTTTCACCAAAATCCTCAAAGTGTTCTGCTTTTCAATGTCCGCCATCTGCTCCCAATTTGCGATGCGCGACAATGTGCCATCCTTGTTCACTACCAGAGGGCCCAGATGATCCAGCTTGACCGCTTGCCCACCGACGTTGATCTGCGTGGTACCCTCGTCAGCCGTAGGTGCCGGAAGAGGTAGTGGGGTTTTGTTGGATTCTTGCGACGTCTGATCCTGAGGATCCTGTGGAGTAGGGGGATTTGCTGAGTTGGTGGAGTCTGACATCGCGCGTACTTGTAGGTGGGGAACGTGGATGCAGTAGTTTTGTGGACGGCGGAACGCAGTTGTGTGGGCACGTAAAGCTTGTGCTAGAGCTCTTGTTGTTCTCATGGAGTGTTTTGATCTTCGGGAGACAAAGTCGAGAGTGCGTTTATTAGTACAGCCGTTGGGTGTTGCGATGATTGGAGAAGCTACATTCGTCAATTCTAGAAACCTCTAAACATTGAAAAATAATCACGTATTGCACACATCACTGGAAATCACATGAAAACACCATGAGAATATAGTGTAAGTTATCGAGTATCATAACACACCCATACAAACATGATCGCAACCTCCGAAGTGCCAGTTTCCCGTTGTCTGGATTTTCACGTATTTCGCATGCCCGGGCAGGAAGACCTCTGCAACGCACTTTTGCGGTGCGGCTCACCACAACATTTATGGCTCGTAGTAGCCGGCTCACTACTACAGCTACAGGAAGCAATGCGACGAACTTCAAGTCGCACACTGCAGCAAAGACAATTGTCGGCATCTTGCTACAGACGGCTACACAAGGTGAGCCAGCCGGCCAACTTCATCAAGGCGCACAAAACCTGTGACATTAGATTGGACACAATCGGATCGATGGCACACATTGTCCAGAATTTTCGAGCGATACAAACGAGCAAGATGCAGGCCACCACTGCGTATATGTATGCTCAAGCCTACCTAGGTTGTCGCATCCTACCATGCCTGCCTACTAGAGCAAGCGCCACCAAGCATGTACGTCTCCGCAATCGATCCAGTTTTTTCGATATCAGCTGTACCTAAATACATATGTATCCCTATATCCCAACCTTACATTCTTTTGTTCGATGAAATGTTGAGCATCGAGTGCACCAAAGGTGGTACCTGGGTACCGTGGCGCTCCACAGCAAGGCAGGCAATGCCTCTGGTACACAAGGGCCTGCAACGTGACCATCAGGATTCAGGAATTTCTCCTACCACGCCCAAACTCCGAAGCACATCAAATTATGGCTCTGAGAGCCATGTTTCTCAAATCGCTCATGCACGGTAATGATGAGAGAAAGAGATGGGATCAGTACCTAGATACCGCCACTGGAGTCGCGCCTACCAAACTCACAATGTCTGCAATTACAGCATTGCCGTAGCGCCAGCAGACATACCACGATGATTACAACGCTGTGTTTCAGTGGGCATCCTCGCCTTGTTGCGAACCAGCCTGCGCCTTGCTCCTGGCTTCGCATCGAGTCATATGCGCGTCGAAGCCAAGCGCAGCTACGCTTCGGAACTGCACTTCCGCCTACGCAAAGTCGGCGGACAGTCCCAAGTTCATCCGGTCAAGGACCCTGGTTCCATGACTTGTATGATACGCTATCTTGACGTCGGAAGCCTGTCCCAGCGCCTCACCGGTCTTTCTCTCGGCGGCGTGACCTCACAAGACAGGAGGTTGAAACTCATCGAGTGCATGACGGTCAAGCCACGGCGGGTCAGAGCCTGCTGCACGACATAGACATCCCGCCTGTATGTCGCTGGTCTTGCCGTCTTGGGAATCACTGCAGCGCGTCAAGCGGACAGCCCACTTTGATGCCCACCTTCGGGTATCATCCACACCCAGATTCGGGAGCGCAACCGCAAGTGGGACTGGAGCTTATTCCAACTTCCACGATGCAGAGCGTGTGGGCAGTGTGCGCATTCCAGGAGCATTGCGCGTTCAGGGAGCGCAGATGCGGCCACCTAGCACGCCTAGGGGTGCCGTCGAAACCCTGAGAGCGATTGAGCGCACGGTGTCGCATCGGATGGCATGGCGCAAGCTGCAAGAATTGCTGGCATGCCGGGAGTTTGATACACAAGAGCGATGTGGGATAGCGCACAACACGTGGGGGGGTTGGCTCATCTGCATCTAACGGCACTCTGGCAAGCCACGACGCCCGTCTAAGCTCAACTACAAAGCATCGCGCCATCGGTCTCTGTGACAGCATGCCGCTTGCCGAGGAAAATTTCTCTTCCATCACCTTGCACTCTAAAGCCTCGGCAAATTCTTCCGCAAAAGGTTGCGTTGTACTTTGCCAAGCATGCAACGTCAAGATCGGATGCTCTCAAGCGACGGTCACGGCAAGACTTTGTGCACACAATCTCTTGACAACATATTGCGCGTTCGAAAAGAGGCAGATAGATGCAGGATATGCACGGCAGCACAAGAGCGGACTAGGGCAGAGGGTGCGCAGTTATGAAGGAGTTGAGCTGGCAGGCATTGGATGCGTGTCACTTTTGGTGCTGTAATCGAGTCAGCAGCAGCACGCGGTATGCCGCATTGAGCGTCCTTCACCGTCAGCTTCGAGGCCGAGCGGCATCGTGATAGAAGACGCTAGCGGCGTTCCAAGTCGCGATACGTAAGCTGAGTGGACGAGAGGCATTCAACAATATTCGCCTTGGGCGATCGCGGCCAACAAGACGTCGCGCATTGCTGTCGTCTCTGGAGCTGCAGCGTGTGTTGTTTCGATTTGAATGCCCGGCGCCTCGACCTTCCAGCGCATCCATTCCGCAGAGCTGTTTCAAGACGTGAGGTTTCATTCGAGGGTCGCACAGCCGAAGGATCTGGCGAGCCGAAGATTTGGCGGACGCCGTTGCAATCTGCCGTCAAGGGATCCCAGCTGCGCGCTAGCTGCTTGCGGGTAGCCATACGTCACGCTCACGAAACTTTTCACCTCACGCTCGGCGCCTGCCAACGGCCACTGGCCCAGCGCTCCCGCCAGCGACGGCTCGGAGAGAGCTGAGAGACATGGAGCAGAGGGTTGCGACCACGGGACGCGCTGGCAGAGCTGCGCGGAAACATTTCTGGGGCTTGGAGCTCGTCGGGTGCGCTTGGTTTCATGGACGGATATAACACCCCAGCAAGCCACAGCCGCCAACGCGACGTGAAGCTCGGCCTTTGTCGGGTCGATGCTCGGATGAGTTGCTTGCTCGCGCTCGCTGGCCTTACCGATCCGGTGGCTCTGACAAGTCACGCAGACTAAGGCGCGCCGACAGTACGTACGAGCAACTGGGAGGTACCATGGGAATGGGGGTTCTGGAAAGTGAAACCGCCCAAGACGGTGCGGGCGATGGTGGAATGAGGCTCTTGCCCTTATCGATTGCCGCGCCGTGGCGTGGTTGAAACTCCTGGGCCATGGTAATGGACGAGGTCGGGGGACATACGGGAGGGCTATGATACGCATCGATACACGCACCCAGCTTCGGAGGTGGGCACGACTCAAGGGCCCCGGCCAGCGCGTAGACTAGGAATCTAAGGCATCTGTGCATGTGCATGCAATTGGGTCCTGGCCCGTTAGCCCACGAACGGCTGTCGTCATTGGTAATAGTTTTTTCCAACGGGCGGCGCATACGCGCTCCAATGCAGTGCACACAATACGAACATCTCACGTATGCGAAAAGTCATCAGTCTCGGTCATCACGTGCCGCGTCCGAGTCCCTAGTCCCTAGGCGTAGTCGGGGTCTCGAGATGGTCCTGCATCTCTCCCACTGTCCTCACCTACTATTCCCGCCCTAAGTCTGTAACGTCGCTGCACAGGCACCCCGACGCGCTTGCCGCGACAGACCTTGTTCAGAAATCTCTTGCGCGTCCGACGCCTCCCCTGCCTCCTCACAGTATCTGCCACCCACATTATTCTTGACAAGCCATATCTGCTCGCTATCAACGTCCGGCAAGCTCCGGCATTCAGCAGCGCGGAAACAGGAATTACGCGGTGCGGAAGACGGGCACTTCTCGCAGCAGAACTCGCATATTTTTTTCGCCGACCGCTATCTCTACCCCGAGCCACCTTCTCCCCTCCCCCAAAGCTCCCCAACAGCCCTCACTCCTGTCGTGGGTCTACCGTACCTGTCTCGTGCTTACAGCTCTCCACTTGGTCTATCCGCAATCAATCGGCTGAGGCTGAAGGGTGTGTGGGCCGCCGATCTGCAGCAGGTCCCTTGTCCCTTCGCGTGAATTGCCGCGCGAGCCAGGCAAACCACCGACGCAACTTTCTTGCTAGTCCAGCTACGAGAAACCCATCGTCGCCGGTAAACTCTTCCATTCCACATCGCCGCCCCTCTTACCCATCACCTCGTCGTCTCACCCACTGCGGGCTCCCCAATTCCACCTCACCCGTGGAGTACCCGCCGACGCGTATCGACTGGCCATCTCAGTCCCCCACACGGCTCCACCTGTAAAGCTTCTTCGTGGCCCATCGTTCCTCCATCCCGACGTCCGTCTAACGGCCCTCGTGGTGTGCTTAGCCAGCCTTGCACACGTTACTCCGCCCTAAGCTCCGTCGAATGGTCCCTTCACGACTAACAATTGGTCGCGCCTTTCCCATCACTTCACTCACCCTCGACCCACCAATAACTTCACTATGGATTCCACAGACCGCTTCCGTCAGCCTGGCCTCAATAGCTACCCATCAATAGGCCAGCAGCAGTACAATGGCAACAACAACCAGCTGCCCACCCTGCCGCCTCTACAGAGCGCCAGCCAGTACGCGCCCATGTACAGCCACAATAGCAACCCTCACACGCCCCAGCCGCCGCACACGCCTGTGACCTCGGCCGCCAATGGCAGTTCTACCATGCCTCCGCTGCAGCACCCGCCGCTGCGACCCCTCCAGCCCACGCCGAGTTCGTACATGCCCATGTCGTCGGCTTATTCGCAGGCGCCTATGCTGTCCACAGCATCTGCGCATACCAACGGCCACCAGCTCGGCGGCCCTCCTGGCATGGGACTGGGACACACGTCCATGTACGCCCACCCTCCCGTACTCCCCAACCAGGAGCCCGAACCCGTTCACGTCGTCGGTCAGCAAGGTCGTCGCGGAGTCTTGCCCACGCACCCCGGTAGGCCCGCACCCGCTGCAGGCAAGACTCCCACAACTGCCACCAAGAATGCCGAGGGCAAATACGAGTGTCCTCACTGCAACAAGACGTACCTGCACCTGAAGCATCTCAAGCGTCATCTGTTGCGCCGTAAGTTTAGCCTCCACATAACCGCGCTCCGCTTCTAACATTACACAGACACCGGCGAGCGGCCCTACCAATGCCATCTCTGCAAGGACACTTTTAGCAGAAGCGACATCCTGAAGCGTCACTTCCAAAAGTGCTCAATACGAAGGGGTAACCCAACCGGCGCGAACCACCTCCAGCACGCGCAACAACATCTGCAGAAGAACAGGCAGCCCAGCGGCGCGGACCAGAACTCGTACCTCAACCACATTGGCGCGAATTCCATGTCTTACGCAGATGCTGGTGGCTACACCATGGGCTTGCCTCAGATGCCGGCGATGGGCGGCAATGGCTTCAACGACAGCCTACCTTCGCTTGCCAACCATCACCAGTCCATGTCGGCGCGCACATCTCGCTCTAACAGCTTGATGCGCCCCAGCAGTGGAGTAGAGGACAGCGCGCATCGTAGGAGCATGTCGGCCATGGACTTCGCGAACAACAGGATGAACTTCAACGACTACCGGCCCGACGGTCTCGCCAATGGCTACGCGCAACAGCAGCAGCAACAGCAGACTCAGCCTGCAGCCAACGGATCCGACCCCAACTCCCATTACAACAACTATGACCACGCCTCCACCAACGGTTCGATGGCACAGAATGGCATGACCGTTAAGAGTGAGGCCGCGGACCCAGCTTCGTACGGAGGAGCATCGACCCTGCCCAACGTGGACGGCATGACCAACGGCCAGGATGGCTCACTTTGGCGAAACGGATCGTTCAACGGCGATATGAATAATTCCAGTACGGCAGGTGGCCCAACCTTTCAAAAATCGGCCCAGTTCTGACCGGAACTTTTAGACCTCAGATGATACACCACATGATACTTTGTTTGGACTATACTCGCATGTTCCCAGTTTGGCCGACTCTTCCCCGATGCTTGACAACTGGTTTATTGGCCAATCCACGTCTGATCCTCTGCACAACCTGGCACAATCGCTTTTCAACTTTTGCTTTCCGAATGCGTCTTTACTTTCAAATCAACAATCAGACGAGGCGTACGCTCACGAAAGGCTGAAGACTATCTTGACTGGAGACAACGTAAAGGATTTCCTACACCAATACAGACACTATCAATCACACTGGCCTTTGATACACGTTGCAACATTTGATCCGTTTTCCGCCAACCCTGGGCTTGTTCTGGCGATGTGCTGTGTTGGCGCCGTGTATTCTGATCGAATGCGCCCTTCGGATGTCCGATGGCTGATGGATCGTGTGCGAGAGAGCATGCTGAAATCTAGTCATGTTCACGAACTGGCGCAGGCGCACCAGATGGCTGATTTGAACCATCAGCTGACTGCGACTACCGAGGAGATACAAGCACTAGTCCTCCTTCACTCTCAGTTCCTATGGCACGGGTCCCAGCAACAACGTCAACAAGTGCGAGATGAGGTGCGGACAGTGGTCAACATTACACGTTGTGCGGCACTATTCCAACCTCTTCCTCAGGACAATCCGAATGCGAGCGCGTTGCACCAATCTGGACCAATAACAGGTGCAGAGGTGGACTTGTGGAACTGGAACTCTTGGATTGAGAATGAAAAGCGAACTCGATTGGCGGCATACATTTATCTTATCGATGCTTCTTCCACCATATTCTTCAACACACAGCCCAGGTTCGACGCCAAGAGCATCACAGTCCCTCTGCCGGCCGATGATGCAGCCTGGGAAGCGAAGACTTCTGAAGAATGCGCCAGTGCTCTGGGTCTGAGAGGATCGTCAGCGCAGATGAGCAACGAATCGGGAAGCAGACGCGCAAAACAACTAGCCTTGTGCGAGGCGTTGTGTGTACTCAACGGAGCCTGTCCAGGAAAATTTCCTGAGCGGGCTACTAATGTCTTTGGAAAATTCAGTAAGTTTTCTCTGTCTGCGGTCAACTACAGCCCTCTAACGTCGTCTCCAGTTCTCATTCACGCGATTCATGCGCAAATCTACAACATCCAGCATCAGCTGCTTCAGCGAGTGTCTTCAAGCGGTACAAGCACACCCCGATCGCAAGGCGATAGTCCTGCCACACCACCAAATGGCGTCAATGAGCAAATCCAAAATAAGCTCCGTTCGACGGTCGGCGCGCTTTCGCTATGGAAGGCTTGCTGGGACAAGGACCTTGCTATCCAGTTCACACAGAACCAGCGTCGACGTGGATTCTGCCGAGACGGCATCCACTTTTACTTCCTAGCTCAAGCGTTCTTGCGGCAGTCTCGACCAGACGACTGGGCCGCTCCTGCGGATGTTCGGTGCCGGCATGTGTTCAATCTCCTGAAACAGATCAGACATTACGTTGCATCAGACTCCGCCCAGAAAGGCATCGAGATCGGCTCCATGGTTGCTATCGCTGACGACTACGCCATCGCCGACTTGACGCTAAACATGAAACGTCTTTTCACGCCTCTCGACGAAATCTGAGCGCCACCACTTTTGCTCATTCCTACTCCATTGCCAGAAACGGTCCTCAAGCATCATCAGGATCAATCCAAACTCCATGTACATGCGACAGTACAGCTCCACAACAAAGTATCATCACTTTATCATCGAGATCTACATCACTCTACCATCGAAACCATTAGACTCATTAAAATTTCAGCAAACTCGCCCAGCACGAGTCGAACTCAGCTGGGCGATGCATTCTCATCGGAGTTCCCGGAGCCAGCCTTGCGGCCAACCGGCATGCAAGGCGTCACGAATCACACACGGCGGTATTCACGATTTCTTTTCCCATCATCAAAAAAAGCATTAGACACATCACCTCACCAATTGCATCTGCCAGGGGCAACGGACCATTCATCAATTACGCACGGCGGCAGTACAAGGCAGAATTTCATGGGATTATCGGCTGAACTTCCTCCGGGAAGTGCAACGCAGATTAGACTGTGCGGGTTATGTTTGGCTTCAGTGTATATGTTTACTTGCTTTTTGGACCACACTCGGTTCACTGCGTCATTCACTGCATTTCAAGGTGTTATCATTCTCCGGAGAAGCATAGATTTAGAAAACAGGGTGTGTATGTGTACCCAAAGCTGCCTGTATGCAGAAAAGTCGTCAATGAAATACGTTTGCTCCACATTGGGTCGTGCCGTACACGTGCATTTGGTGTGAAGGAAAAGTGGGTTGGTCTCAAACTGACATGCTGACCTAGTTAGGTATCCACCGAACTACCCTCGCTCCTGCTGCCTGTCTGTCAGCGTGGCGTGGGTCGGCCCTTCCTGCACGCGTGCCTCGGAATGTGCTCCGCTGCAAGCCAGGGAATGCATACGCTATACTGATATCATCCGGTTAGAACTTAGTACGATGGGACCTGGGGAGACCCTTTCGAAACGTTCACGTGCCGCCCATCAACTCTTCTCATCTTACCCCGGCGTGCGACTTCAGCAACGTGCGCAACGAGAGGAGCCTTATGACTTTGTCGCGTGCGGCAATCAAAAAGCTGGATTACTCAACCACGATCAGCTCATGGCGCATGCGCAATGAAGCAGCGGATGCAGGCCAACTTCCTCTTCTTGCACTTCGTCGGCGGCGTGCAGCATTGATGTCGCATGATCAGAAGTCAAGGTAGTATGTTTACTGGGACATTTGGACTGACCCAGAAGCCAATAAAGGGTTACCTGTTGGCAGTCGACCGTCCTAAGATTGTTTGCCACACGATGCTGGTAGACTGAGAATCTCTACCCGCGATGTCGAGGCTGGAGGATGCAGCTTCTTCGTACTGGGGGCCAGCCTTGGTCTACTGGTACATCCGGCGCTTACATGTCGATTAGCCTACATTGGACTACAGACGAAGTTACACGATCTCATGTATCTGTAGCAGACTGACGCAATGTATTCGTCGTACATCTGCAGGTGTTTATTGCCGGGAGAAGTCAGCTATCCAATTGGATTCGCATGATAAGAGTCACGTGGATTTGCGCCTATCGGGAGGATGAGCTGTAATAGAAAGGCAACCTTACTTTCCTCCTGCGATATACTTTCGACGACCTCCTTCGTGGTTCTTCTTAAGCTGGAAACACTCGAAAAGGTCATCCATAAAGCTTGACGCAATTGTGCGATGCGAGCGACGCATTCCTTACTGTCCAAATTCACGCGCTTTCTCTCGCTGCGCATGGTTACATCTCATCGACTATGGACAAATCTTCCGCACTAGACGAGCGCCACGATTCTGAAGATGAAGGAAGAATTTCCAGAAAATGCACCACTCTCTGCGATCGTTGTCTGGGCATGTGCTCAAAGATGGTAAAATGCCTTGATAATGAGGAGGAGGCGGCCCGGCTTGCAGGAGAAGCGTCAAAAGACCAGTCCTTTGCGCGGCAATCGTACCGACATGGAGATACCTTCAAGCTTGACAGTGGTTCCAGAGAACTGAAAGCTTCGGCCTGCGAAATCTGCCGAGCAATTGGAATAGCAGTCTCTGGGGAAATAGGAGACTGGACACGGGAAATGGAGTCACCCTCCATCGAATGGTATCGAAGCTACGGTGTCTTTCGCTTCGACTATAGTCACCGAGGAATGGGCAGTAGCTTACACCTCCTAGCGCCGTCCTCGTTTTAAACACTTCCCCCACTCTCTCATCTAGAGTTGGTGCGAAACTGGATAAAAGATTGCTCAAATTCCCACGATTGTTGCAGTCTTGAGCAGCAAGAATCACTGCTAGATCTGAGGGTGATCGATTGTATCCAGAGAATCGTTGTTCCAGCACCTGGCAAATGCCACTATGTTGCGTTGTCCTATGTTTGGGGCAAAGTCGGCAACATGCCCCTTCAAGAGAACTGTGGGTTAGAAACAGGATTGCCCGCTACCATCGAGGACAGCATCACTGTGACCCTGCTCCTCGGCTACCGGTACCTTTGGGTGGACAAATACGTAGGTGCTACATACCCTCCCTTATACTCTCCTTGACTGACCATCATCCTAGTGTGTGCAACAGCATGACTCTAGGGACAAACATATACAGATCCAACAAATGGATCTCATATATGCTTCTGCTCAAATTACTCTCATTGGAGCGGCTGGCGAAGATTGCACGTGCGGATTACCCGGTGTAGGGCGGAAACGTAACTTCCCTTACGTAGACATTGACCTTGGTTCCGCGACTTTTAGGTTTGAGTTTGAAAGTTCTTCAGTCACCACGCTGATTCGACATTCTACATGGTCTACTCGCGCATGGTGAGTATCGTGCTACACGATGCCAAAAGGTATATCTCGAAGACTGACGTGACGCTAGGACTCTTCAAGAAGGGTATCTCTCCCGAAGAAGACTGTATTTCACAGATCATGAAATCCTGTTCGTGTGCAATAGAACTGTGAGGCATGAGTTCAACTCAAGCAGCGACAAGGTGTACCTACACCATCTCGAATCCACCTTCCCCATATCCCACGAAAAGGATGCTTCTGCATTGAGAAAGGCAATGGGTGTTCTGGAGCAGTACTCTAACCGCAGCCTCAGCTTTCAATCCGACGCTCTGAACGCAGTGCTTGGTATCTTGAAATCCTTCCGCAGTGAACCTGATCCAGTAGGCAGCATTTGGGGTGTCCCGTTCGGCAACTATGCTACTGCAGAGAAGACGCCGAATCCTCGCTTTTGTCTTTACTGGCGTAATGCAGAGAGCAGCACTAGGCGACATGGATTCCCCAGCTGGTCTCCACTTGGATGGGAAGGAAGTAAATGGTTCCACCCATTCCAGCACCCTATATCGGCGCCGAGCATATAGGCTCTTTGGGAACCATGCGATCGTCAATACAGCACTGTTACTACTATAGGGGTGTCACATGAGCTTCTTATGAGCGCCTATATCCTTCGACTGTTCGTAGTCTACAACGGCGAGGACCGTATTCCCGGCATCGTTTTGCCCACTCCAGATGATACGTGGTCCGTCCTACAATGGGATGATTCTGATGCAGAAAATGAGGAATGGAAATCAGTACTGTGTGCAGTTACATCTTCCAGAGAATCTTGGGGCCGTTCGAACTACGCAGTTTATAGTATCATCATCCTTGAGGCGCGTGGAGAGAAGTACGAGCGAAAAGGTCTCTCGCAACTAACAGTCAAAAATGATGGAAAAACACCAGAGAATTGGTTCGAAGATCGCGTCAAGCAGACTATCATACTGGTATGATCGAGACTACAATTGGCCGAAAGGATAAGCGTGAGACGAGAAGAAAGAGAGGGATACGGGAATAGAGTGTTGATAGTCTATCGTGATCTTGCGCATTTACCGTACTCTATTTCAAGACGAAAAGACTGTTTGTTAGCATAAGCTCAGCGCGCTCGCTCCAGTGACTAGAGAGCTGACCTGAGTGATAGAAGGTGTATCGTGAAGAGTTCAGGTCTGAACAAGCTTATACATCTCAACAATGCTTTGTACAATAGTAATAAGCGTTGAAGCTTTTGACAAGTAACTTTCTCAAGACTTCCTTGATACATGTAAGATGCTAAATAAATACAACATCTCTTACTCCACACTATTGCTTTGTGTGAAGGTATGTTGGACATGCCTTGATATGCGACGCGTGCATGTCCAATCAAAGGTAAAGTAGATTAGGTAGATAACCGTTAACATAGAGATAGTCAAGATCAAGCCTCACTCCACGAGATTGGATAGTAGTGAAAGAGCGCACATGTATAGATATCATGTAGCTCTTGTCACGATCAACATATCAGATCACTGTTCACACAAGTCACCTAATGTGTCTTTTGTTCTTCCTGCTGTATGTTTCTTCGGCAAAAGAGACTCCCTCGTCTTCCGAGTAAAGCTTTCGCGCTATTAGATATGCCTTGATACAAGCACGTCACTACTAAAGGCTGACCATCGCATCTAAGCCTGCTACATTTCCTTTATCTTGATGGGCCAACAGGGTGGTCTGATAGAGACATATGAATAAAATCGAAACATAATAGGTAATCCATCTCGTCTAGACCTAACTGAGTCACATTCGAACATGGCTGAGAAGGTGGACCAATTGTGGATCAATCTGACAGGACCTTGCGAGGGTAGAGGCTGGTATATCATATAACGATTCGGCCAGGGAAAGAGCGTTGTGAAGGGATGCCACATGAGAAGTAAAAGATGAGAGCGACTCGTATTGGGTCAATAGCGTTTACGTGGGTGCATCATAAACTTACTATACATCATCTAAAGGTCTCTAAAGCGGGCAGGTCAGGATTGAGACGGTTGTAAAATCAAGAGATGGCGTGGAGGAAGATTCTCTACTTGAATGGGAGACACTTTTGGAGATCTGGATATTGTGTAGGCGTTGGTTGCTAGGCAGCGACAAGCGTTCTGCTCCGGAAGAGCAGCGTGAGACCGGTTCCATAGCGTATGTTCAACATGGTACAGTAACAGCTCCACGATACTGCTAGATTGCCGAGAGTACTCGACCGTTGAAACAATGCCTCATCTCGGATGCGAAGATGCAGAGACTCTCGTGAAGAAGAGAGCGAGCTCAACCCCTTCTCACGCTTCAGCGCGATCTCGTGACCTTGTCCCAAAGCAGATCGAGGAGCAACGCAACCCTTTGCCCGTTTCCATCAAAATCGCAGGGGCAACACGGAGACCCCGAATCTGAGGCTCCATGTACCCTTCCCTGGACCAGCGCACGACTGCGGCAGCCGTTGGTCGATCGGTAACTCAACGACACTATACTTGCAGCAGCAGCATTCATCGGTATGATGTGTTCTTTTCGGGGCTTGCATCGAGCGGAGTGGCTGGGGCGCTTGATATGACTATCTTTGTATATTCTCCCTTCCGACCCTGCATGCATGTCGTGAAAGCAGCGCCAGTGGTGCATCTCACGACAGCCACTAGTTGGTTTTGGACTCAACACTAGTCTCAGGAGCTGGCCGCCTCCTCACCCATCCTTTCCCCTGGGACGATAGGAAAAGCAGCAAGAATCATCCGATCAGCACACCTCGAAGCTTCCATGGTACGAGAAACAGGATTATTGCGGTCATGCTATAGGATACTTCACCCGTGACTGCGTGCCTGAAGATGTGCCGAGAACATGTGTCCACCCATAATTTTAACGATGGAAATCCTGACCGATCCAGTAATCCTGAGGGTTGAGTACCCGAGTACTAGTCCCGCTGGGCATGATTGTCGTGGAAGCCGCCAGTAGATCGGACACGAATATGTGTATGACGAGATCCTGCGTATGCTCTTGGTGGATAATATGACAGCAACTGCGGAGCCGAACGACGGAGCTGGTTGCACGATGGGGCTGATCTTCTCAGGACTGACTTGAAGAAGCTGCCACCTCGAAGAAGTTGAGGGTTCATGAACAGAGGTCTAAGACCAAATGCCCATCTACACCAATCCTTCTCATTACCCTCAGCATGTCAATAGATAGTTCATTGTCGCGTTGACGAAGAACTAACTCGCAGCGCGCTGGTCATCAGATCATGCAGCTCATCGACGTCAGCCCGGGATGCTAGAAAATGCCTCCGAGCCACATCTCCAATTGCTGTCCTGTTGCTTTTTTTCCCGGCGATGCAATGTCGAAGGCTAACCAACTGAACGGGGAAAAAGATTACGACGACTTGCTTCATGGGCATGCCCGATGCCAGCTGTCGTGACCAGCTGACACAAGTCACAGAAAACATGCAGCATCCAGGGGGAGAAACCCATCCAGGTCAGGCTCGATCGTTGTGAGCAACAATCACTGGACGCCAGAGTCATCTAACGACGTCTTCGTGATTTGAGCACTGGCCAGGAGCCATATTAGCCGCATCGGAGATATTTGAAGACTGGCACATTGTTAGAGACAGAATCAGGAGCTCGTTCGAAGCGGGGTTGGCGCCGTGGAATCAATACGGCATTCAAATGTCGCGCGACTGTGGCGTTGTTGACTACCCGTCCCCGGATTATGGATTACAGGATTTTGACATTTCGGTGGACAGACGGCGTATCTTGTGACGATGCTCGTGTTGTGTCCCGCCGAAGAGACGCCTTGGGCTTAGACATGGAATCACAAAGTCGTCTATGGCTAGCCCTTCCGCACAACAAACGGCTTTGACCGGTGGCATCCTAATACGGTAAGATAGAAGCCGTACCCGTCCACAGCCGTACCGTTTGCTTCCACTGCATCCGCACAGACCAATCGTTCGTGGACTGTCCGCGGTCTCATTGAAATTCGGCAGCTTCGTCGTACGAGTTGATCTCGGAAACTGCCCGGAACTGTCGCTCAAAGGCTGTGTGCATACCGTGCGCATGCATATGGGACGAGTGTGGCTATTTTGCGCTAGACGGTCGATAATGGAGCTGAGTTTCGTTGATGAAATCTTCAACGTGAGATCTGGGCGGCTGCACGTCAGGGTCGGAGAATAACTCGCGCTTGTCGTGCGTCCGCACTGGCCCAAAGGGCTGAGTCCAACGCCGTCCAAGGGAACCACAACCACTCGACGACCATGTCTCTGTCAAAGAACTTGAGCATAAATAGCGAGGCTAACCACATATTGCGCATGCGCCGATTGGTAGGCCGCCATTTCGTTGTTGTGGTAGTAGTTCGCGCGGATGCCATCGGCCGCGCCGTACAACGCCAACAGCTCGCTACCAGGCCGTGCAAGTGCTCGAAGAGGCAAGTCGAATGTCGAAAGGATTTGAACCACTGATTAAAAAGATTCCATTAGCATCGGTCAACTGATGAAATCAGGGAGATTACCAAGTGCCGTGTTCGCTGCAATTAATGTTCACTGTTGGGCAACCGCCATTGAAGACATTGCTTGAGAAGACATGGGTTTACTACTCATCGGTTCCTTAGCCAGCTTGCATTGACGCGTTAGCTGAGTCAGGAGCATCGCTGGAGCGCCCCTGTGTGAATCGGAGCTTGGCGCAAATTCGTGCAGCTTCAGTAGTTCCACTGGATTCGTTGTGCGAGTCCTTTGAGGGCAGACCACCGCTCGCACATATGCGCTAATTGCCGTTCATTACGTGAACGCCCGTTATAGCCTCATATGTTCGGGGACAGGCTGTATGTGTATGAGGGCTACCGAGAGCCTGCTGAAACTGTGCCAGCCCATTCTGACATCCTTTGAGCGTGAAATAGATGATCCTGCATGCGCAAGAATCGCAGTGAAGTGTACGCAAGCTTGCAGTAGCTTCATCGGTATAATCCAGAGAAAGACGGCCCGTGCTTGATCTTTGTCGGTAGCTTGCATTGTACACGTCCTTATTGAATTTAGAACCACTCTCAGCGCGGTCGGCACGATTCCAGTGGGGCGCAGGCTTTGCCCGATAGCCGGGAAGCTGGAATAGGGTGACTAGTCCAATGGAAATGGTCTGCAAGTACCTTGGACAATCGGTAAAGAAGTGTGAGGATAGGAACCCTCTTCAACGTTGACGGCCCGTACCGCAAGTGGCAGACGATTCTGTTGTCAAGCGCTGGGTCACATCAATGCTTCTTCGACGATCAGTTGATCAGAACACCCGAGATAAGCAGTCCTCGTGTAACATGTCATACGCAATAGTCGGCAGACAGCTGCTGCAACAGCCTGACGATCATGCAGCCTCAGTCCACTTCGAGTCGACTGAGACAGCACAGAAAGGTCTGCAACGATTCCTGATCTTCCCGATAGTACATTTGAGGCGGCTGCGGGTCGCCATGGTTTTATCGATTACGAGGACTGCTTGACAGCCGACCATCGCCGTCACGGGGGGTGCGGGAGGCTGCAGCCCATTGTGCCTCAACAGCAGACGCCCTGCAGGATAGTCGAGTGCTTCGTGACCTCAAGATTGGATGCACCGCTGTATCAAGCGGCGATCCCCTGGGTTTGCTCAGCCACCATCTACATCTACACTTCAACGGCTGTTGTGCATGGGTGCAGTGAGATGTCATGGCCGGTGCCGAAAGCACCAGGGGCTACGCGCGCAAAATGTGGTAGGACGAGTAGAATGTAAGCGGAAATCCTGGTCTAGCAATTTGCATTAGAGACGCGTCAGATGATAGTCCCGGCGAAGAAGTCGAGGGAGTGCGCCCGGAGTCTCATCTTAGCCCTGCAGCAAGCCTGGTGGCCTGCCTCGTTCGCTAGTAGAGGCTGATGGCGTGGCAGTGATTGGATCAGCGTGGCAGTGAAGTATCCATTGAGAGGTAAGTACTGTATTGCGAAGAGACGAGTGCTCGTGATGCGTCAGCCCTAGGCGCTCCTTGGTCGACCGCAACGTGCGAGACACATGGAGACAGCGAGGTTTGGGACTGGCATGTCACCATGGTCGTGTGAACGATCGCTGAAGCCAGCAGAAAAACCACGAAGACGACGATATTGGCGCAGTGCTGGGTGCGCGATATCGCGGTGGCAGGGACTTGGGAGGTTTGGGGGCGTGCCAGCTTCACGGAGGGAGCGGCCAAGACACGCTAGAGCCCAAAGCGGAAAGGTGAGGATACAAGCGGAGGAGGAATACCCGGGAGAAGCTGCACGTCACCGGGCGCTCCTTCCCAATCCCCTGCCACGCCCATCCCTCCTTCCTCCGTGGGCCATCTATCACGTATCCCTCATCTTCCATCTGCACAAGGGAGGCACCGCGGGCCCGCCGCTTCTCGCTTTCCTCACCGTTCGTCGCCTAACCTGAGACCCTGGACTCGAAATGCCGCTCGCCGCGCCCATATCGTCGCTTGACAGCAGCCGCCGAGCAAAGGCGACCTCCTGCGGCCCACGCCGTCCATGACTGGCTGTGCCCTCTTTCGGAGCGTTGCGCATCTACCGCTGTGTCGGGTCACAGTATGCTTGGGGCAGATGAAAGCCCGGATCATGGCGCTGATAGTGCTCTAACCCAAACCTCGAGGCGATGCAACATCTGCGCATCACTCGCTGGCAGTGGCGCCTGTATGTGGATGCTTTCCCTCGTCCACCTCAGTCACGTCAAACCGCTCCCCCGCGGGGCCAAGTAGTGCCGTCGCTTTCGTCTCTGTGACAGGTAACGGCTTCGAGCCCAACCCTCTTGTCCTCTAGTTCCCTCTTTCACTGTCCATCTGCGGGACGACCTGTCGTCTGCCAACGGTTGTCGGCCCGCGGCGCTGCTAGCTACGCCTGGTCTTGGCCCGTTCGCCATCTGCCGCTGACTGGACGCCGCCCGTGACTGATAGTCTAATCTAGCACAGCCGTAGCAAGAGCAAACCATGATCATCTGTTCGCTTCAAGGGTTATTCCGGGCGGCTGATCGAGATGAAACATCGACGACCCGCCAGTCCGGTCACTTAGCTGCCGTGTCGAGTCGGCCCCCATTTCGAGAGTGGTGTTGTGGTCCATGTTCCTGCGTTGCTGCACGGGACTGTGATGTCTTTGCCGGGCGCGCCAATCGATGTGTGGCATGGGGGTGGGCCCTGGCCCCGCGAGGTAGCAAAAGCCCATTCTTCCGTGCAAGGAATGCGAAGCTCAGCGACTATTCGAAAGACGTAATCCTGGGCACCAAGGCAAATCACTTCTCCCTGACATCGGAGATATATAGGCTCCCCATTTGGGAAAGGCTCGCCGCTGCAGCTTGCCAATGCTACCGTGGTGCTAGAAAATGGCCAGGTCTGAGCAATACGGATCATATGCATTGGGGCTGAATCTTGATCCAGCATGCTAAGCATGCTTCGAAGCTATTCTCACTTGGTAGGCATTCTCCTTTGAGCCAACAAGTCCGTCACCACCCTAGTCCGTCTCTACTCTGTATCGAGCTGTAGCGCTTCTTGCCTGTCAACTGTACTTCAACCATCCACTTTCTGCAAGCTCACTCCCATTCGACAGCCGCTCGTATCCTTGGGCCCTCCCACTTCTTCCATTGCTTGCCGTTAGTCCCTTCCCTGGACCCACTATTCCCAACAGTCTACTCCAGGTCATTGTTCTGAGACCATAAGCCGGTACCCTACCAGCCTCGAAGATCACGGGGGTTTTGAACCCTGGCAACCTTGTGCAACGGTCTGAGAGCAAGAGTTCAAATTTTAATAGAGGGCACGGTGCATATATGCTTCGGCCCCTTCACCATACGGACCCTTGGTATACCGAACCTGGCTCACATCTGTCACAATACGTCAACGGCACTATCACTGTCGATTCTGGTCTCTGTCACAACATCTCATTGCAGTGCATGCAGTAAATCTGTTCCTGTTGAGCAATTCCTCCAACCTGGCGTGCGTGCAAATCGCCCAGTGTCCGACAACGGGTCAGCATCCTCGTCGAAGCCGCCACGATTGAACATCAGTCGACGCCACATCATTTGATTTGGAAGACTGCAGCAGAACCCTGTAAGCTCCACCCCCGTTGCGACCACTTCCTCGGTTGATATTGCGAGACTGACAGATCGCAGGAAAGCGACGTCAGAGACGCGCCCACACCGCCTACGTCGCAGCTAGATATCCAGGCACCTAGCGACAAGGCCGCTATCCGTACCTGTCTGTGCTCGGGATTCCAGCTTCCAGATCTGCGTAGAGTGCGCGGGAAGAAGCAAAGCGCAGCTGCGGGCCTCCTCGCTCTGCGTAGACGAGCCGTTATAACTCCAGGGTTTAAGGTAATGCGCAGCCGCCGTGGGTGACATCAACGCACACTGCATCGCACCTTCCTCGACCCCAAAACTGTCAGTCCACCCACCAACCTTCTGTCCCTGCCATGACAGGCCCATTGACTAAGCTTTGCGGTAGATCTGAGCGCTGAAGAACCGATTGACCAGAGTGCAGCGCGCGCACCACCGAGCCACAGTGCTGGACAATATACGCATTGCACCGTCTGCTCGCAATAGCCGCATCTCCCCTCGAACATCAGCATTAACGGAGCCTAGCCCCCAGCGAAGCGCAGCGCAGCGGCAGCTAATCGAGGATCCCGCCCTTGTGCCGGCTAAACCCCCCAGATTGCCTCTCAAGCGAACCAACAGCGTAATTAGACGAGTCGTCGGCCTTCACCACCATCCCCTTTCAGCAACCCTTTGACGCTTGGCCCGGCACCCCGAAGCCTAGCATCGCAACCGCCACGCGAAACGCTGACTCGCTGCCTCGCCTGATCGAATCCGCGTCTCGAGCGACGGCGCGAAGCAGTTCGGCCGCAGCGGAACTCTGTCAGCAGCAAATCCTTTCGCCACTGCCGGCGCCATCGAAGTCGACCCAGACTGTCGGAACTGCTGCGTAGAGTGGTAGAGTCAGGCGTAAGATCCAGTCTCTCGCAAGGGTTGTTGTGTCTCTACAAGGCGCTGCGATAGATCTCAGCAGAACGGCGATACATCACTGGCTGTTGCAATGATGAATCAAGGTAAGCCAAATCCCCAAGTATTTGCAACCCATGTCCTGCGCAATACACAAACCCCCAAACCCCCAAGTCGCTCGCCCCAAGCGCTGCACATCCAGCCATAAGCTGGCGCCCTTCTCCGCATTCTTCCCAGGCCAACATTCCTCCCGCGTGCGCTCTTATATTGCACCACAACACAGTTGGTGCATCGGCCTTCTCCCCTCTGTTCACTGCACCACACTGTGGGCCTGCATTTGTTCCTGTTCCTGTAGTGCGTTCCGCACGCTTGTCCTGCCACCCGATCGCGGTGCCGCTTGTGCTACCACGTCCCACGCGCATCTTTCTCTCCTCTCCATTGCGCATCCGTGCACGTTGTCCGTTATTGTCACACGTCTTGTTCAACAGCACACCGGCTGCCCTGGATTGATTGGCTGACGTGCAGGATAAGCAGTGCTGCAATCACCGCTGCCATTGGCATCGGAGAACCCTTTCTCTTCGGACCAGGAATGCATCGAGCATATTGGTGCGCATGCACATCATAACTCCTACGCAGCCGTACCCGATCAGCTAAGACGCGACGGGGTCCTAGCACATACTGCGACCGGTATCCACCAGGGCTCGATTACAGGCCGTTACGGTACAAATCGTCCCGACAGTGCGTAAGTAGATGCTCTCATTGGTCGTTTCCTTCCCGGGCTGGCATGGCAGGCTCCGTGGTGCTGCCTAGCCTTGTGGCCCCCAGCCTGCATCCCTCGACGCCTCTATGGCGTGGTGCAGCCCAGGCTCAGGCTTCTCCTACCCCAAAACAAACACGTAGTCAATGTCCTCCATCATACTTGTCGTCGCACACGCTCCGGATGCATGGCGCACTTGGTCTTCCCAACAGGCTGGTCTGTCACATTGATCACACGACAAGCCTAGCGGTAATGCCGTACCGCCCCTGGTCTGGTTGACGACTTATACCGTGCCACCCTACTCTTGGTTACACATCGTTGTCGTTGGCATCACTTTGGCCGGATAGCTCTGTTTTGCGAGTTTGACTGACTTGATTCTATAGCTACCAGTCGAGCGTGGCTCTTTCAGACTCAGGGTCTGGTTCCATATCGACCTCGCCAAGCTCCAACGCCTCATCAGCACTGGCATACTCATCGTACACTACGTTCTCTCCGACGGTTTCAAACACTTACCCAAGTCACTATTCCGTACCAAACAATTACTTTAGCACTACGTGTGGTTACGGCAGCATGTCTTCGAGTCGACGATTGTAGGTTTTCTTTGTGGCGCACTCGTGCGTGTAGAACCCGAAGCGATGCATGACAGCTGACAGCTACGCGATAGAAACGATCCCTCTTCGTCGGCAATGTTACCTCCGGCGAGATCACCAGGACTAGGCCATTCTGTGTCACCATCCATGGGTTCGTCGGCAAGGGACAATTATACGACAGGGACGCCTGGCGTGCATAGATATCCCAACGCCTTGTCCCCTCGAGCTGACCTTTCCCGGTACAATTCCCAACCTGACACTCCTAGGAGTGTGCTTGCCACCACCATGCCGTTGACCTACAACGGTGCTTACCACGCGAGCACCTATGCGACGCCCTCAGGCTCACCCGAGACGCCGCCTTTCAACGCACAGGAGACATGGGGCAACATCACTTGCGAAGGCTCGACAGTGACACCCAATATCGACGCCAAGATCGAGAAGGGCTTCTTCTACTCCGGTGATCGAGTATGGACATGCTACCGCAGGAACTATTTCGCTGTCAACGTGTCGTTCCAGCTTACGCCCTGGATTGCAAACGCCCGTATGTACCTCGAGCAGACAGGCAAACCACCGGAGCAAATACAGTCCATGGCAGTATCTCTTGCAGCGGCTGTGGACGGCTCCACAGGCAAGACTATCGAGCTGATCCAGCACACACCTAAGCGTGACAAAGGCCCGCAGCTCGCGATGAAGAAGGAACTACTGGCCCCAACACCACCGGGAAAGAGCCATGAGCATGGTGGATATGGGCTGAGTAACTTTCACCAAACCTCAACCGTGCCGGGTCCTCAGCTACCATTGCAGAGCGAAAGCGACTCGTCGCAACAATATTCCCCAGCGAGCCATGCCAGTAGCAACTACCAGCATTCATTCGAACGCATCCAGTTCAAGTCGGCAACGGCGAATAATGGCAAGCGTCGCGCTCAACAACAGTACTACCATCTGATTGTCGAGTTGTGGGCGAACGTGCAAACTCCACGAGAATCCGAGCCCCGTTGGGTCAAGATCGCAGCCCGGCTGTCGTCTCCCGTCGTTGTCCGTGGCAGGTCACCTAGCCATTACCAGAACGAGGGTCCACACAATGCTGGTACCCCAAGAGGCGCGCCTGGGTCTGGCCTCGGTGGAGGCGGTCATCATGGGCTGGGATCAAGTGGCCAACCTTCCTATCCGGCCTGGAGGAACGGTATGTCGGGCGGTGGTGCGACTGGAATGGGCGGCAGCATGTATCGTGGTAACACGTACTCGCTAGACCCAAGTCCCGTCGGCAGTCATTCGGTCAGCTCAGCAAGTTCTCTGAGTGGAGGTCCGGTCGAAGGCGTTAGCGGCGAACAGCACATGGTCGAAGACGACGATGCGAAGATGATGGATGCCCCTCAGGACTATTCTTATTATCCTGCGTCCATCTACGAGACTATCCCTACTAAGCTTGAAAGTACTCTACCGCCACCCGATCGCAGGATCAAGGATGAGTATCCAACTGCTGGCTGGCACATCGGAGGCTGTGGAAGATTCCAAGGCATGGAGAGCAGTCGCGGATACTATCCCGACGTACAAGCACATACTTATTGACAAGCATCCACTAGACTGCTGTCATAGCTTGCATGAACCATGTTGGCCGGCTCAACATGGACTAAGGCTCGCTCCCTTCTCGAACGAAATTCCGCCTCACTGCACTTCGTACAGGCAGTTGGGAAGCTCTTACCAATGACGGCTATTTTTGGGTGCTTCGCGATGACATCTCGGTTTTGCGGCGGCCTTGTTATTGTTACTGTACTTGATCCTTTGCCAACACGAACACCGACGAGCCCTCACACCAGCACCACTCCCCAAACGAACGACGCCCAAAACACCGCAGCTCAGACAAGGTCAGAACGGCACACGAAGAGGTGTATCATACATGGCGCAAGAAAGGCTACATCGCAGGCTTCGAGCATGTTGGCGACGGTACAACGTTCAGTATTGGCCTGATTCCAGAGAACATGTGTACAATGCCCGTTCCTTGGGATTTGAGCCGACAGCACATGACCTCCCTTGTTTCTGCTGGCATATGATGCCTCAACTGCTGGTCAGGTTGACCTTGGTACATGTCTTGGTGTGTCATCACAAAGCATATTTAATTCTGCCCCCTTCTGGCGGTACCTCCGGTGTCATTGCCTGTATGACCTGGAGGGACCAGCTTCTTTACACGTCGTTCCCATGCTGCTATGTCTTTCTCTGTTTCACTTCTGTTTTATGATGGTGTTCTTTACGCATTACGAGACGTGCAGATGGTGCAGGGTGAGGGCACATTCTACGAGTTATGAGTACGAATGCTTCTTGCATGGTGCATGGCGCATGGAGGTAAAAAAGGTCGACGGTCGCATCCATCTCTTTCGTGCTGCCTCTGTATGGCGCTCTCTGACTTATGCGCCCCAGCATCTGTCCTTGCGAGCTTGGCAGCAACGGCAAATCATGGTTGTATGAGTAATGGGTCACGGCCATGGAAAGCCTTCGAGGCTTTGGATCAGCAGGATTGAGGACGCACACATGGAAAATGCAACATCGGCTAGGACGTAGGGTCCTAAGGGTTGCGTAGCCACTGTAAGGCACGGTGACGAAGGGACGGGAGATGTACGGCGCACGAGAAAGCTAATGACGGCGGCCCCTTGTCTATTGTATGATTATGTAGTGCCTTAAAAGCGTGTGATAGTTGTCGAATGCAGGCGGCCCTTTTTCGTTTATCATGGTTCGTAGCATTTCCGAAAGTGATGTTTGGTGGGTCTCGACGCCATGGCTCGACGCGACTTTTGGCGTGCGTGTTGGTTACTTGGGCGTGGCCCAGGCCAGGACGAGCGACCAGCATCACAGAATATTTGAGAAGGTGCTCGCACATGCAAAGAAGAGTAAAGAAGATCAGACGTGAGGTTCTTGTAAGCTCTTGCCGTCGGACGTGCTCCCGTGTTCCCCGCGGCTCAGGCGTCCCTTCCTGACTCAGGGTCCGGCGGCCAAAACTTTGGTTGATGCTGAACGGTGTCACGTCATCGCTTCACCCACGCGACACCCTGAAGCGTCCTGACCCCGACGCGGCTCGCATACACGCTCCATCCAGCATCCGACAGCATTGCGCATCCAGCGCTCTGTTGACAGCACACACCGGCTCCCATGGCGTGGTACGATCAGGACAGCTGGCTCACGGCAGCCTTCTCCCCAAACCTGTCGACTATCCTCATCACCTTCCTCGTCGCGCTCTGCCTGCCCATACTACTGCATACCGTCCTCTACAAGAAGGCAGCCGCAGCCGCGCAACTTCCCACCTTCCTGCTAGCCGGCCCAAGCGGCAGTGGAAAGACGGCCTTTACGACATTGGTAGCGTATCCCCCGAACCCATTCTCCCGTACCGTCTAACAATTGCCAGGCCGAGCGCAACGCTACAACCCAAACGCACACGTCCACCACACCTCTCACCGTCTCCGCTCTCCTCCCCAGCCCACACGTCCCCGCGTCATCGCACTACCGCTCACCAGGCGATCCAGCCTTCGAGCGCTCTCGCAATTTCCTCCTCCTCGACACGCCTGGCCATGGCAAGCTCCGTCACTATGCGACCTCCCAGCTTGCCGACCCCAAGAACATCCGCGGTATAATATTCGTCGTCGACGCCGCTCAACTAGGCGACGAAGCAGGACTGAACGAGGCCGGAGAGTACCTTCACGACATCCTCCTCTCGCTACAGAAACGCTACACCAACGCTACCACAAGCAAAGGGCCAAAGGAGATCCCTGTCCTTGTTGCGGCGAACAAGATGGATCTTTTCACGGCGTTGCCAGCAAACCTTGTCAAGAACTCGCTCGAGAAGACAATCACCGAGGTCAGGAGTAACAGGGCGAAGGCGCTTCGCGATGCAGGTGCGGCGTTGAATGGTGGCGAAGATGAGGTAGACGAGGAGAAGGAGTGGCTGGGTGAGGGCGGCGAGGGCATGTTCACATTTGAGCAAATGAGAGAGAGCGGGACGAGTGTGACTGTGATTGGGGGTAATGTTCAGGCGGGTAAGGAGGGCGCTGATGTGGAGCAATGGTGGCAGTGGATTGCTGAACAGCTTTGAAGAAGTTACAGGTGGCCACAGAGGGTAGGATGGATCGAGGCTCGAGCGTGTACCTATACATCGATACCCCCCTTCGTTGAATAATGGAATTAGTAGGTCGATGTCACCTTGATCAAGGTCATGACTAACGCGTGTAGATCATCAAGTTTGCTCTTGCACTTTTGAAGTCGTGAGGTTTTCGTGGCCTGACTGCCTCTTCCTTCGAGACCGAAGTGAACTTACGGCTATTACAGCCTCCAAGCGCATCGAATTATGAGAGTGATACCCTTAACACCTGACAGTGCACGTCTTAGAACAGTTGCTCTTCTTCGCCTCATGCAGAGCAAACAGCACCCAGTATTTGTTGTTCCTCTTGTTATTCGATGTTTCCGTATGTCGTTACGCGATTGTTCCGAGGCAAGCTCACGAGTAAACCGAGTAACTGGTATCATGACCAGTCGCCATGACCTCCCAAGGTTGAGCAAGCAGCGCGTGAGCTTGCTCATCGTGGCCAAATGACTGGAGGCAAGCGCGGAAATCGAAAACAGGATGTTGTATAAGAAGGTGAGTGGTTTAACCCCATAGTGCTCACCATCGCACCGGCGTCTCATCCTTTCATCGATATTTCACCAATCCGGACTCAAGACAGCAATACGAACAATGGCGAAAAAGTCAAAGGCCGCGAAGAGAGCACGAAAGGCCGAGTCGGAAGCCGAAGCATGGAAGGCATCCTCCAAGACCGTACTTGGTCGCCTGACCTACCGTCTAGAGGAATTACCCGATCTTCTGATTGTTCCTGTAAGGTTCTACTTTTTGAAGAAAATTGACGACAATGGTGATCCAGATTTCGGCTATGTGTACGCTCAGAAGCATCGAGACTCCGCGTGGACCGAGCTGTTCAACGACACTTTCGTGTATTTCAAGAATATCGCTGCTATCAACAAAAAGCCAGACGGGAAAAGCTACGAATCTCACCTCATCATTCCATGTCACTCGATGCGGGACGAAGACTTCTGGAAGAGCGTTCGCCCGGGTGACATACCCTTGAAAATCAAATTCCCCGAAGCCCCCCAAAACTCAAAAGATGTTCCCATCGAACGGCCGATGAAGTGCAGTACCATGGATAGTTTTGTGTTGAAAGGCAAAGATGAGGAAGATCGCAAGCTTTACTACAAAAGTCTCGGTCTTCTGATTCAGAAGCGTCACGCCACTATGTTCCCGCGCTCCAATATGCTCCGTATGGCCGGCGAATCCTTCCATAGTACTCCAAACGGGAGCAAAGCGATAACACCGATGGTGAAAGGATGCGCGACTCATCAGGGCAATGAAACACAGACACCTTCCCCTGCAGATGATCCGCATCGATCGAGCCACTCACCTTACTCACTTCGCATACGCAACTATCTAACGACTAATCTCAGGCAGAAACTGGTGCACCTGGCATTCGACCTCACTTGTACCTTGCCAACTACATATGACAGTATGTACAAGGTACTGTTGGATGTTTTTGGCGAGAAGATCAACGCCGGGAACATTGACCGTCTGCAACCCGCTATCGAAGACCTTCTGATCGGGCTGCAAGTTCAGCGCAACTACTCCGCTACCAAATCAAAGACTACGGCAGGAAGCATCGAAACATGGTATAAACCGTTCCCGATCCGTGAGGTCGTCCAGGCTGTCGAAGTGACAGTTAAAAGCAAGAACAAGGCGAACAATGAAGATAAGGAAGTCCAGACTGTTTACGAATATTTCGAAGAGAGTAAGTCTTGTTTCATGAGACCGACGATGAATCACAGTAACTGACGCAGATGTAGACTACAATGACGGCAACGAGATCGAGCACCAGTATCTACCTCTCGTGGGTGATGGGCGCGGCTGCTACTTCCCCTTGACATATGTCAAACTGCCTGAGAAGACTCAGGTCTTCCCAAGGACAGCCGGTGTTCTAGCCCAGCCTCTCCAGACAGAGATTCATGAGCTCGATCTCCTGAACCCGAACGGTCCAAAATTTATGGAGGACATGGGCGAACGTGTCTGGGCCGAGTTGACGAAGGAGCGACTATATGATGAGGTAATTCTATCACCCACGCTCCGAAAATTTTGCTTACATGTTCACAGGATGCAACCGAGTATGAAGCATCCGTGCTGCTCAAAAGGTCGGAGGACAAACAGGTCAGTGAGGGCGACCCATTGGACTTGGTACTCTGATCCTCTCGTTTCAGCAACACTGCTGATGCCTTTGATGGTGATGCAACCCAACAACTTCTTTGCAACATCTCGTCTTCTCGGTGGTATGGATGATTTCCTTTGTTCTCCAGCATTTTCCTTACTTCCGCGCCGGCTAGATGCACGCTGGATCTAGCTGTTGTGTCTTGGTAGCGTTCAGTCTCTGTTTCCTGGATTTGGTGTTGTCTCCCGCGTTACTTTCATAGAAAATCTAGCCCAATACACTCATTTGCAAAAACCCCCCCTTCTTTTTCGCCCTGCGAGATCAACCCTAGCTATGGGGTGAGAGATTCAAGTACAGAGTACTAGTTGGTATATCGTACTGTCCGCTAGGCCGAACTCCTTGTCAAGAGTAAGAGCAGGCCGCGGCCGATCTAAGTTTCGTAGTTGCACGCGGGACGAAGAGATCGAAATTGGGAAGCAGATCGATAATAAGCTTACCGCTTGGTCAATGCATAAATTGTCTTTAGCAAAAGCCTGTTCAGATCACTTAGCGCAGTACTAAGTACCGTGGTGTCTCATTCAGGTCACCTCGTCCATGCGATCTGCTGCTTTTCTGCATGCAGTTTTGATTCCATCGCCCAGAATGGTATCGCTCAAGGCAAAGTACCGCAGTCTATTCTGCCAGAACTGCCATCTTTTCACCGTAATTCTATCTTCGCCGCCCTTGGCCCTCCACAAAGGACCGACTGGCGCTACAAAGTCCATCACACGGTCGTAAAGATCGTGACCCAGGAGTGACAGCCATTGTGTAGCTGCTGGGAGGTCTATGCTAGGCTGCGATGACCTGAAAGCCGCCCAGTCTTGGTCAGGTATGGTAGCAGAGCCATCGAAATGCTGCGTCACTTCATTGAGGCTGAGTTCGTGTTCCAGGGCACCAACAATTGGATAGCATGCCATGCCACGAAAGTCCATGTTATTTTGTGGCAGTGCACCTCGAATGTGGTAACAGCTAAGAAGCGCAGCGAACGTGTTGATGTTCTTGTAAAGATCTCTGACAGCTAGGACGACATCACCACTGACAATGCGTTCCGTCATTGATTCAGCCGTCCTCAACGTCGCGTCTTTGCGAGCTTCGGAGGTCATGAACTGCAAGCTATAGCACTTTGGACCTGGACCGAAAACTGTCAGCTTCTGAGACTTTTCAGCACGGCGGTTGTTCATGTCCATACCTTGCAAATAACCCACGAGCTCATGACCGAAGCCAGGTAAGTCCACAAAGCTACTGGTGCCCTGAACCGGCTCATCTGTATCGTACGGATACTCTGGTAAAGGGTATGACAATCTCGCAAGCTCCACCACCAAGTCGGCCAATATCCTCAGTTCTGCTTCCGGCCATAACTCGCCACGATGGCATATGGCGCCCCAGAGTATGCTCGCATCATGGGGTGTTGACGAGGAGCAATGAGCTGAAGTCAGTGAACCAAGGATATCTGCTGCTGCTCTGGGATTGATTCGGTGAGTGAGAAGATCTTGGAAAGTACATAGTATGTGTCCTTCTGTGGATGATGGATCTACGTCGCGGATAGCCTCCTCATCGGCGCGGGATAGACTTGGAAATAAAGGATCAACAGAAGCTCGGTTCAGACCTGGCCGAGTAGAGCTGAGAATGGCAGAGAGCTGTTCGTGGTTCCATCTTGCAGCCATGGATCGAATTAAGTTAATGTCAGAATATCACCAAAATGAACAGACATAGAAGTGATGAGTGCTTGAGGTTCAGTTGCCACCATGTTGACGGTTGATAGGCTACCGAGATGCTGATTCATGGATGTTATGCATACCCACCACGTGCCTACCGTCACGCGCCCCGTAGAGGGGTTGTTAGGGGTAGGATATAATAAGGATACCTAAATTTTCTAAGATAGCTTTCGCGCGCAATAGGTCCCTATTTTTTATTTATAAGTAAAAGCTATTAGAAGTTATAATAGCTAACAGAGTAATATTAAGAATAATTAATGTTAAATTTTAAGCCTATTAAAGATACCTAGATAGTAGTACCTTCTATCTTAACTAAGAAAAGTAGTAATAGTAGTACTAAGTACGTTAATATAATAATAACAATAATAAAGACGTTAAAAGTAGCTATAGATAGTAAGCTCTTATATATACTACTACGCTGCACCTGTTAAGTATACTTATAGCTAAATTTAGAGAATATTTACTTATTAAGAACCTTCTATATAGGCGTTTCTTAGTATATCTTACTAAAATACTTATAAAAGTAGTTAAGAGTAACCTCTTTTAGCTATAATAGCTACTATAGATAATACCTACTAGTTAATTTAATAGCTATTATTAGGTTCTAGCTCTAAAGAGCTTAGACTAACTTAGTATTAGCTATAAATACTTTAGAATTACTATTATAGCTTAGTAGTAATTTATTTTTAGTCTTTTTAGAATAATATACTTAATTATAGTTTAATATTATATATCTAGTATTTAACTAACTTTATTATTTAATATTTAAATTACTCTACTTTATAATACTCTTATATACGCTATTTAGATATAATAAGCTCTAAAGTAAGTTTCTTTAGCGTAATATAATATAGTAGTAAGTAAGCTACACTATTCTTACGCGTAATAAATAATAACTAAAAAAAATTAGCTTTTATATCTTTAGAGATAGTAATACTATTTACTAAAAAACTTATAAACTTATTAAAAGCTTCTTTAAGTGTTACTAACTTAGTCTTAATTATTAGAGATAGTAATACGCTATTAAAGCTTATTTTAAAGCTAACTAAGCTTTTATAAGCTACTACTACTAAAAGTAAAAATAAATAAGCTACTTTAACTTATAAACTTAAAAAGTTATATAAGTAGAAATATTTAGAGCGTACTTATTAAAATATAGCCTATTTTAAAGAATTAAAGTATAAAGTACTTATAAATAACTACTTAGCTCTTAAAGTAGATATTATTTACTATACTTTAATTATAAAAGATAAGTTCTAGTTAAATTTAGAAGCTTTATACTCTAAAAACTTAAAGATATTTACTATACGTAATTACTTATAGTATAACTACTAAGTGTATAATTATAAGACTATTTTTAAAAAAGCGCTTTTTATCTTTTTAATAAGTACTTAAAAGGTAGACTTTACTATAAAATTTCTTAATAAAACTACTTACTCTACTTAAAATATCTACTTCTAGAACTATATAAAGCTTAAAATATCTTAGATACTTACTTAGAAGAAACTTAAAATAGTTATACTTAATATACTTAGTTTTAAGTTATTATAGCGTCTTATAGCCTATAATAGACTTAAGTAAACTAAATAAAAGCTAGATTAAAATTCTAACTCTCTTTTAGCCTACTTTAATATACTTTAAAGTAAACTAAGTAACTACTTAAAAAAGTAGCGCTATATAAACTTTATAAGTACTCTTTTTTTTAATATTTAGAAAGAACTTTTACTTTAAGACTAGAAAGACTATAATATAGTCTTTAAGCTTAATACTTTAGCTTACTACTATTAAAGTAAAATAAAGTATACTACTATGCTTTTTAAGTATTTAGCTTATAAAAAGAAGTTTTATAGCTATTAAGTCTAAAACTTTTTTTTAAAGCCTTTTTAGACTTAGAAAAAGGCTAAAAAAGCTAGTTTAGTAAAATCTAACTTATAACTAGCTAAATTAAACTAAAATAGTCTAAAAGACTTTAATATAACTTATTAAAAGTATAATAAGACTAAATACTTTTAAAAGAACTATTTAAAGTCTAAGAGAAACTCTAAAAGCTTATTTAGTTAAGAATTAAAAAAAAGTAGTAAATAAAAGAGCTAGAGTTCTTCTTAGCTACTTATATTACTTTAGACTTAGTATTTTAGAACTTAAAACTTCTTTATAATATACTTTATCTAAAGCTAGTAAAGCTACTAATAGTAAAAGTATTACTTAGCTAATTAAAGCCTATTAAAGCTCTAGTAGATAGAAGTTTTTAGTTAAACTTTATTTTAGTATTACTTATAGTAAAGTAAAGCTTATTAGTTTACTTTTTATCTAAGCTATTAGTAAATAGAGTAAATAGTAAAAAATTAAAAATTTATAGTACTACTATAGTAACTATAAAAGTAGTAAATTCTTATAAAAAATAAGAGACTTAGAATATTTTATATATTATTATAGAGGTTTATAAGTATTAGATATACTTAAGTCTACTCTAGATAAATATATATTACTTAAAGATTAGCTACTTTATACAAAGACTACTTTTTTAGAGTACTAAGTCTAAGAATAAAACTATTTATAGAAAAATTACACTAAAAAAAGCTAAGAAGTTTAAGAAAACTATATATAATTTTATAGTAAATATATATAGCTATCTTATTATCTTAATACTTTAGTCTAGCTTAAAAGAAGCTAAAGAGAGTAGTTTATCTTTATAATATACTAAGTTTACGTATCTTAGATTAAAAGATAACTTAAGAGTTTTTATTAACTAGAGTTTATAAAACTTAGCTATTAACTTACTACCTAGAACTATAGTACTCTACTAGCTATTATATAATCTCTTTAAGATAGAGTTAGAGCTCTTATATAAGTATTTAAATAAATACTTAGTATAAAAGTAAATTAGATATAGTAAGTCTCTAGTAGAGGTGTTTATACTCTTTACTAAAAAAAAAAATAGTAGTATATACTTATACGTTAACTATAAAAGCCTTAATAAAGTTACTATTAAAAATTAGTACTCTTTACTACTTATTATAAAGTTTCTAAAAAGATTAGCTAGCGCTAAATTCTATACTAAACTTAATATAAAAGAGGCTTACTATAAAGTATATATTAAAAAGAGTAATAAGTAAAAAACTACCTTTTATATAAGATATAGTAGTTTTAAGTATACTATAATACTTTTTAGCTTTATAAACGCTTTTACGTAGTTCTAGACTTATATCTATTAAGTTTTTATAGAATTAATTAATATAACTTATATTATATACTTAGATAATATTTTTATTTTTTTTAATACTAAAGAGAAGTATAAAAGCTATATTAATAAAGTTTTATATAAATTACGTAATATAAAGCTATTTTTAAAGCTTCTAAAGTATAAGTAGTATATCTAGCGTACTAAGTACCTTAAGTATATAGTTTTCTCTAAAGAAATATAAATTAATAAGAATAGAATTAAAATAATCTAAGAATAGCTTAAACTACGTATAGTGCGTAAGATTTAAGTATTTATTAGCTTTATAAACTACTATAAGTAGTTTATTACTAAATTCTTCTAACTTACTCTACTATTAACTAAACTAACTTAGAAAAAGCTAAAAGTAGCTAAGAGTAGCTACGCCTAGTAGAGAGAGAAGAGTTAAGTTTTTAATCTTAATAAGAAAGCTAAAAAGGCCTTTTAGAAGCTAAAAGACTCTTTTTTAAGTATTTTTATTTTAACTTACTTTAAGTAAAATAGAAAGACTAAAGCTAAGATAGATACTTTAAGTAGTGTAATTATAAGTATATTAAGCTAATATATACTAAATAAAGCTAGAAAGTACTAATAGCGCTTAGTTAACTTCTTTTTACGTAAGCTTATTATAGTAAAGTATAATTATAATATATATAACTAGAAGCTACTTATAATAGTTAAGAGCCTAGAGTATTAGCGCTAATATCTAGAGAGTATATACTTTAACCTCTAGACTAACTATTAGAATCTAAAATAGTTTATAAAAACTAAAACTCTTAACTATTAATAAGTTAGATCTTATATTATACTATCTAGATTTAATTTTAATATCTACTATAAGGTAAAGTCTACTAACTTTATAGATAAGCTTTCTTACTACTTTAACTATATAGTAAAAGCTTAGAAACTTATCTAAAAGTATAATAAAGCTTTTATTTAGCTTATAAGAGATTTTATAACTAATAGTAATAGAATTTTTCTTTTAGTAGCTATAGTATAAATATACTCTACTAAGTGTACTAAGAAATAATAAGACTTTACTAAAAGCTTAGAGAGCTTTAACTAGACTAGTAAATATACTATACTAAAGCTTTAGACTCTAAAAAAGTATAATAAGATAAATTATATTTTTTTAAGTACTTTAGATAAGTCTAAGTCTAAAAATAACTAGTCTAGTTTAAATAAAGCTAAAACGCGCTATTATATAGTAAAAATACTAGTAACTACTAAAAAGAAGTTATAAGCTCTTTAAAAATATTATAATAACTTTTTAGTAAGCTACTTTAAAGTAAGATATACTTTAGAAAAGCTATAAAAGCGCTACTTTTAGAAGAGTATATATAAAGATATAGAGTAATACTATAAGAGTTACTTTATATATAGAAAGTCTACTCTTATAAAGTATAGACTTTATAGTTTACTATAGCCTTTTCTAATACTTAACTACTTTTAGAAAAAAGTAATAATAAACTTTATTATAGAACTACTACTTAGTATAGTTTCTAGTATAAAGTATAATACTATACTAGTTATTATAGATAGATTAACTAAAATAGCCTATTATATACTAGTATAAACTAATTAGAATAGTACTAACTTAGTATAGGTCTAGATACGTAAAGTTATTTAACTTTATAGCGTACTAAAGCGTATTATTTTAGATTAAGACTTTTTAATAAACTCTAAGTATTAAAATTCTTTTCTTTACTACTTTAATACTAAAAGAGTTCTTACTTCTACTTTCTATTCTTAGACTAATAGCTAGACTAAAAGGTAAAACTAAACTTTAAAGTAGTACTTTTACTACTATTACTCTCTAGAATAGAATAATTAAGTATACTAGATATCTATTAAAAAGTTTATATATAATAATAGTATCTACTCTACTACTAGAGTTACTCTTTTCTAAGTCTACTATAAAAAGCACTTTTATAAGATAAATTAGTCTAATTTAGCTCTTAGTAAGAAAGAAAGCTTTATAAAAACTAGCTTTACTAAATAAGTAATTAAACTATAGTAAGAGTACTATAAAAAGATTAAGATAGTAAATACTTACTAAAAAGAGTATACTAATAAGTACTACGCGCTAATACTTTTTAAGGTAAAAGACTAAGTTCTAGTCTTTAACTAATATATTAGAAGTACTTACCTAAAAAAAAAGCTAAATTAGAAGTTTCTTAAACTTAAGAAGATTATAAACTAGATTAGCCTCTTAGCTTTCTAAGTTAATTTTCTAAAACTTAATAGTATTTATTTAGTATTTTATATATTACTTTTAGAGCTTTTTAACCTAAAAAGTACTATTCTATATCTTAAAGTGTCTAAGTAGAATACTTTAAGAAAATTTAGTAATAATATATATAAAGTAGAACGTATTATTAAAAAATAGTATAATAAGAATAACTAATAAAAGTACTTAATTAAATAAGTTAAGTACCTAAAGAAAGAAAACTTATAGAAACTAGGTCTAAATATCTTAGCTAATACGCTATAGAAGTTCTAGAATAAGAAGAAAATATAATAGTGTAGAAAATTTTTAAAAGCTTAGCCTAAAAAGTAATACTATAAATAGCTTTATAAAAAGAGAGAATAAGTTAAGTTAAGCTATAATAAGCTATTCTAGTATAAACTAGAGTATACTTTTACCTTTTTTCTCTATATAGAGTTTTTTAGAGTATTTAATAGTATTTTAAGCTAGAATAGCCTCTAATAGTCTAAAAAAGCCTAGTATAAGCTATTTTACTCTAACTCTTTTTAGCGTAAAGTTATTAGTTCTTTAGACTTTATAATTAGTTTTAAAGAATAAAATATCTTACTTTAGATAAATTTATATAAATAAATAATCTTAACTACTATAAAGAACTTTTATATTTATAGAGAAATTCTAATCTAAGTATTACTTAAGAGCTTCTTATAATAGTTAAGTTAAGTAATAATTAAGATTCTACGTATAGGTCTATCTAGAAGTAGAATTAAACTTTAATATTTCTTACTTAATTAGAGCTAGCCTAATTAGGTAGAGGTTATAAGTTTAATTCTTTATACTACCTTCTCTATTAAAAAGAGTAAGTTCTAATACTTAATATACTTCTTTTTTACCTTATATAATATACTAAGTTAGTATAATTATAATTATAAATATATACTTATATTATAAAAGCTACGTAGACTAAATAATAGCGCTCTCTATCTTATTATTCTCTTTAGTCTTATAGACTCTTTATATTTTCTACTTATATCTTTTAGTATTATTATTTATAGTTAAGTAGTAGTTATTTAGAGAATATAGTAATTAGGTATAATAGGTAGAGAAAAAAAGATACGTAACGCGATTAGACTTAAAGATAGAGAAGTAGGTATCTAGTATAATAGTAAGTAAGTAGGTAAACCTTTTACGCGCGTAGTCTAAGTATAACACTATTCTAGTAAGATTATAAGTAA
The DNA here is from genome assembly GCF_023758085.1 of Alternaria hordeiaustralica. Lineage (NCBI taxonomy): Eukaryota > Fungi > Ascomycota > Dothideomycetes > Pleosporales > Pleosporaceae > Alternaria > Alternaria hordeiaustralica. The sequence continues at coordinate 1,255,268 of NW_026056773.1, read as the reverse complement.
TGTTAGAGTATAGCTCTCTAAAGGTAAGACTAGTTATTCTTAGCTACTTATAACTTCTATTCTAGTAAAATATTTATTAGCGCTTATTTAAGAATTACTCTAAGATAAATAATCTTCTCTTAGCTATAAACCTAGAAAGCTATTATAGTATAGAATAAAATATAACTATAGAGGCGTTCTTTCTAACTATAAATAATAAATATAACTAAAGTATTACGTAAACACTTATAATAAGCTATTAGTAAGGTAATAGCTAATAGAAAATAGACTAAGTATTAGCATTATTAGTTCTTATTAGCTTACTAACGTTTTAAACTTAATATATAAAAATAGCTTTAAGAGGTACGCTTAGTAATACGCTATAATAAGGTCTACACTTCTAACTAGATTTATATAAAGCTTCTAGAATAGATTATTAGAACTCTTAGAGTAACTAGACTATTATACTAGGTATTATAGTAACTCTTTATAATAAAGCTTTACTATAAAGTTAAATAGCTTCTTATTAATTTAGTAGTTTTTAATAGCTTCTATAGTGTAATTTTTATTATCTTTTATATTAGAATAGATTTTAGTAAACTACTTCTTATTAATAGTTTATCTAGATAGAAAGTTACTATAGTAGAGATATAGAAGCTATAGATAAAAGACGTTATATATCTTTTTTATAGTAGTAGATAGCTCTAGTTTATAAGCTATATTATTAATAATATAGAATATCTTAAATAGTTCTCTATTCTTAAAGTCTAGAAACTAATTTAGATAAGTTATTCTAATATTATATATATCTAGCATAACTTAGTTACTAATATAAAACACTAGAGTAGGTAGGTAATTATTATTTGCGTAGTCTACCTATTTTGCCTAGGCCTACTCTATAAAGTAGTAGAGCTTCTATTATAGCTTATTAAGCTTTATTATAAGTTAATCTACTTATAACTTATCTATATAGATAGGCGTAAAGTCTAATAAGATAGAAGTTATAGATTCTAAGCTAGAGCGTAGCTTATAATCTTTTGTAGTAAAGAATAGACTAATACTTATAGAAGTACTTACTATAGAGTTTACTTTAAACTCTATAATTAGTAGGTATAGTACTTAGTTATTTTATTTATAATTAATATAAGCTTTTAAGTACTACTTAAGATATACGTTTATATTTTTAGTTTACCTATTAGTTTATAGATAAAATAACGTTAAGTACTTAGAATGCGTTCTTAGTCTCTAGTATAACCTTTTCTAAAAGTAGCTAGTAAACTAGCTTTCTCTATTAGAAATAATCTCTTCTAGATATTCTTTCTCTTTTTATATATACTCTATAAACGCTTATATAAGTATATTAACTATAAGCGTAGCTATAAAGATAAACTTCTTCTTCTTAGTTAAATAATTAACTATAACTAAGATATTTATAAATACTTACTTATTATATTTATAAGATAGAAGATAAGTAATAGAGTTTATAGAGATATATAACTAGTAGCAATATAGTATAAAAAGTAGGTAGAGAAGACTATACTTTCTATCTTAGTAACTCTTAGTGCGTTTATAGATAAGATAATTACGTAAGTAATATAAGATATTAGATATTATTTTAGACTAATAGTACTATTATATAAGCTTAGAATATAACTTATATTTACTACTATATCTACTATAAAAGGTTTAATAAGCTTACTTAATTACCTTTATATAGAGATAACTAATATTAGAAATAAAGACTTTATTATTAATATATAGAAGGTTAATCTTTATTTTATAGTTAGCTAATTTAATTCTAATATAATAGCTACTATATATAAGATTATAGAGAATATAGTAGAGCTTAGTAAGCTTAGCTTTAATAAGCTTCTTAAGTATTCTATTCTCTTTCTTAGCGTAACTACTATGTATAGCTTAGAGTAAGTTTTCTTAAGATATAGAAGCGTTATATATATTATTATTAATATTAACTAGCGTAGCGTAGAAAGTAGCTATTATTAATATAGATTTAGCGTAGAACTTACTAATATAGTCTTCTTTACTAAGCTAATATATAGCTTATATAAGTTTAATTAGTAACTTAGTAATTTTTCTAGAGAAGTAGTAGGCTAGGTATATAGTATATTAGCTACTACTATTCTTCTTAAAGTATAGCTAGGCAATATAAGCTTTCTTATCTACTTAGTCTAGCTTAATAAGAACTTATACTTAGTACTTATATCTTTTATTATTATAGTTCTTAGAGAAGTCTCTAGAATAGTAGATAAGAGTATTAGGTTTAGTGCCTTACTTACCTAGATAATACTTAATTCTAAAGTTAAATTTAGTAAGAAATTTTATCTATTACGCTTAATAATAGTTAAGTTATTTATTTTCTATAAACGTCTGTAGAGCTTAATAATTAGAAAGTACTTTTACTAGATCTTTAGTGCTAGTAAGTTTAAATTTCTATTTCTTAAATACTTATATAATAGCTAAGAGCTCTTTATTATATATTTTATAGTTATACTCTATAGATATTATCTTATAAAAGAGAAATATAACTAGATAAAGTATATTATTAAAGCTTTTTTATAATAGTATAGCTACTATAATAAGGTTAGAGGTATTAGTTTCTAGTTAAGATTTAAGATCTAAGTTAAAGTAAGCTAATACTCTAGCTTAAGTAAAGGTCTACTTAATTTAGTAAAATATCTTATAAGCTACTAATATTTCTTATAAAGAGAATATTTTATAAGTATTTAGATCTTTTTAGATAAGAGTAGTAAGAGCTTTAGTAAAATAGAAGAAGCCTTTAATAAACTACTTATAGAAGTTTATAAATCTAAGAAATAACTAAACATCTTTAACTATATAGAGAAGAGACTATCTAAGTATAGTAGTAACTTTCTTAGAGTCTATCTTTATACTATCTATTATTAGAATAAAGCTAAGATACTTAATACACTTAACTTTAAATTAGTATTTCTTAGTATTAAGATATATACTAGCTTCTTAGATTCTTATTAATACTTTTAAGACGTACTCTTTATAGTTTTTTTTATTTTTACTATATATAAAAACGTTATTAAGGTAAGCGCTATAGAAGTTATTTAAGTATTTTCTTAGAGTTTTATTAATAAAAGTCTAGAATATTCTTAGTGTATTATAGAGGCTAAATAGTATAATAAGGTACTTATATAGACTATAATAGGTCTAGAATACTATTTTTTTCTTATTACTATCTTTAATATAAACTAAGTTAAATATAGTAATAATATTTATAATACTTATAATACTAATCTTATATATATAGGCAAGAGTCTTTTTAATAGAGAGAAGTATATTATAATTTTTTTTTATAATACTATTTAAGCTATAATAGTTAACGTAAATCTATAATCTACTTTCTAGCTTTTTAATAATAAGAATAGGTAAAGTATATAGAGAGACGCTAGAGTAGATAAAGCTCTTACTTATTATTTTATTAATATAAGCTTTAACTACTTCTATTTCTTATTATATAAGTCTATAGATATAGAGTTAGAGAGCTTTATTATCTTCTATATTAATAGTATAGTTAATTCTAGGCTAGCGTAGTAGTAGCTTATTAGCTAGATAGACGCTAAAGATATCTTTTATCTTACTATAGAGCTAGTTAGAAACTAGCTTCTTTAGTTTATTATTAGATAATATAGACTTATTATATTTCTCTATATACTTCTTAAAGTCTTTTTATAATATAGCTAAGTACTAAGTTATATTATTATAGAAAGATATAAAGGTATCTCTTTTTAGTAGATTTTTTAGCTACTTCTAGTGTTAGAGCTCTACTTATATAATCTTACTTAGCTATTATTATATAGTAAGATAGACTATATAGACGCTAATTATTATAATAAAAGCTATCTTACTAGATTATTATATTTTACTATTAGAGAGCTTATTTCTATAGTATATAGTATTAGTAACGCTATTATAGAGATAGTTAAGATAGTAGTAGGTATAGTTAAAAGTTATAGACCTTTCTTAACTAAAAAAAAGTATAGAACTATAGTAATTAAGCTAGTTTATTCTAAGAATAATATTATAATATCTAATATTTATAATATAATATATAACTAAGCTATAATAGAAGCTATACTATATTAGTAATTCTACTACTTCTATAAGTAATTCTATAACAGCGCTATTAGTAAGTGTAAGCTTAATAGATAACGTCTAGATAATATTAATATAGTTATTCTTAACCTATTTCTAGCTAATAAAATAGGCACTTACTCTAGTATTAATAAGAGTAGTATTTGTTTTCTATCTCTTAGATATTTAAAGTTAATACTTAAAGTCTATCTACTTTACTAGATAAAGACTTTTTATAGTTAAGTATTTACTTTAAGATAGTAGTATAGCTTTAGAGACGTAAACTAGTCTTAATAGCGTAGTTATCTCTAATTCTAATACTTTTAAAGTAGTAGCCTCTAGTTATTTATAGTACTCTACTATAAGATAGATTCTTTTTAGTAATTTACTCTACTTTAGCTTCTAATTATAATTTTATTTAGAAGCGTCTAAAAATAAGCTTTAGATTAGAGGTTAATAAGATATTCTTCTTTATCTATTTTATTCTTCTTATCTTTAGTATAAAGTTAATAGTTACTATTAAAGCTATTATTACTAGGTTTATTATAAATAGAGTTATTAACTTTATTAAAGTTAGTGTCTATTACGTTTAGTAATAAGCTTTAAATTTAATTAAAAAGAACTACTTATACTTTAGAGTAGTTAGTACTCTAGTAAGTCTTATTACTATACTTAAAGTAAGCTTTATTCTTAAATAAGATATTACGCTATATATTAGTGTAACTAAATCTAGTAGAGTGCTTAGCTATTTAGGTAGAGCTACGCTTATACTCTAGTAAATAGTTTTTAGAAGATTAATATTAAGACTTATAGATATTATAGTTATTAAAGCGCTTTATAGTAGTTATAGTAGATATAGATTAATAATTAATTTTCTTCTAGTCTAGGTTTTAGTCTTGCGCTTAGTTTAAGAAGATAACTAAAGTTTCTTTATAAAAAAAACTATTAGTAGTAGTAGTAGTAAGACTAGAGTAAGAAAACTAACGCGCGTAGGTAATTATTTTATAGTTAGACTTCTTAAGAATTGTATAGACTTTTATAAAGCGCTACTTCTAAGATATAAAAGTTTTTCTATTCTTTTATATAAGAGAGTTATTATAAAGTAATAACTTAGCTTCTATTTTCTTTTTATATAATTTAGTAGTAAAGTATAGATCTAAAGCTTCTAGAATATTAAAAAAGTTTTTAGAACCTTTTATATTATAGTAGATAAGGTTTTAGGTATTACTTTAAATATAAGATTCTAAGTATACTAAAGTAGCGTACTTATCTATATAGGTATTATATTTATAAATAGTAGTATAGTACTACTTCTTATAGTTCTTTTTATTATTCTCTTTACTATAAAAGATACTAACGTTAGGTAGATAAAAGATAACCTCTCTACTAGTTCTTTCTACTAAGAATATAGCTTATATATAAAGGCTAATAGTAGATATATATTCTCTAGTACTATAGTTATAATTATTATTACTTTAGCGCTTATTATAATAGTAGTTAGAATTTTCTTAGTAAGGTGTGCCTTTGCGCTTAGCTATAGCTCTATAGTAAAAGCGCTTATTATTATTATAGTAAGTATAGTTATTATTATAGTAATTATTATTAGTAGCTTCTTAATAAAAGTAGTTAGTATTATAGTATTACTTAGTAGAGTTATATTATTATTCTTTATAGTTAACGTAATTAGTGTAGTTACGTTAGAGAATAGTATATAGATAATAGTTAGGCTTATAAGTCTAAAGCTTTATAATAACTAAGTTATATTCTTATTAGAGTATAGCTATATTATCTTTAACATTATTATACTTTTTTTAAAAGTTATTATAGTTAGTGTCTTTATTAGCGTAGTTAAGAAAGTACTAAGTAGACTTTTTCTTTTCTTTAGTAATAAAAGTATATTAAGTTATAGTAAGAGTATATTAATCTCTTAGTTACTACGTATATAGATCTATAGCTACCTTTAGATAATTATAATTACTTTAAAGCTTCTTTATCTTATTATAAAGATTATTAAGCTTATTCTTATTATCTAGGTTACGTTTCTTAAAGTTATTAATAGTTTTAGACTACTTCTTAAGAGTTTTAGCTTATACTTTATTAGTAGCTTAGAGTTTATTATAGTTATTAGTAATAGCCTTAAGCTTCTTTATAATATTATTATAGAGCTAGATACCTTAACTATTCTTATTCTAGTTCTTAGCGTAATAGAGAGAGCGTTTAAGGTTCTAGATATAATTTATCTTTTTCTTATAAAGATTATAAGAGATAGTATCTAGTAGAAGAGTAGCTTACTACCTAAAAACGTTATAGTTCTTAATAAGAATATCTATAGTAGTTATAATACGTACTACTACTATATAAAACTACTAAGAGTATTTATTAATAGCTTCTATAAGATAAGCCTTAGTATTAATAGTAATATAGAAGTAGTTATTAGCGTTTTAGCCTTTTTTAAAGTTTTAGCCTATTATAATAATAAAGTCTAGATTATTATTTTTATATTAAAAGTAAGAGATATATAGCTCTAACTATTAACTATTCTTAAGTAAGATATAGATAATATCTAAGAAGTTAGAAGTAATTACTTTAACGTAATTCTCTTAGATATCTAGTTTAACGTAGATATTTATTAGCTTATTATAAGTTATAAGCTCTTCTAATTTAAGAATAGCCTCTTCTAATTTAGAAAGTAAAGAGTATAGATCTAGAAAGCTACTTTAGTAGTAGTTAGATTACTAAATCTTTTCTAGAGTAGAGTTCTAAACTACTATATATTAGGTATTCTAGAATAGGCTCTATAAGAGAGCGCTTAGTTAACTAGTTATAGTTAGAGCTTATAAGATAGCTAGATATAGAATATTAAAGATATTATAGTCTAAAGAGAGTATATTCTTTAAGAGTATAATAGAAAGAGAGAAGAATAGATTATTATTCTTCTTTAGTAAAGATATAGTAGAGTTTATTAGTAGAATAAAAGATTTAGCGCTCTTATATACTATTATTTACTTATAGATTTATTATACGTTATAGTAGTTAACGTATAATATATAGATTTATCTTTAACTACTTACTCTAATTAAGATAAGCTAATTTTCTATCTATTATATTATAACTTTAGTAATAAAGCGCAATATTCTATAATAGTTACTTTCTAGTAGCTAAGTACTCTAATAAAGAGCTTCTAGTAGTACTTATTAGTTACTCTACTTCTATATATTCTTCTAGTATTCTATAATAGTAGTGTAAGCGTAGATAGCGCTACTAATTATTATAAGTATTAGATTTACTTCTTAATTTAGATAGTGTTAGTAAGACTATAGATAATTATAAAAGAAGTATAATATTATAGTTATAATAGTAGTAATTATAGGTAAAGAAAGAGTAGATATTTATATTCTAGGTATAGAGTAACGTAGAATAGTGTAATAGTTAAGTTAAGTAATAATTAAGATTCTGCGTATAGGTTTATCTAGAAGTAGAATTAAACTTTAATATTTCTTACTTAATTAGAGCTAGCCTAATTAGGTAGAAATTATAAGTTTAATTCTTTATACTTCTAACTATACTATAATAGTCTATAATAGTCTAAAGTAGGCTAGTACTACTTAGTCTAAACTAATTCTACGTAAACTCTATTAAACTTTATCTAAATATACTAGAAAAGCTTATATTACTCTAGAATAGGCTAAAATAGACTATAAGAGACTATTAAAAATTATCTAAAAGTAACTTAGAGAACACTAGCTCTAAAGCGCTTAATCTTATTTTTTTTAGCCTTAATCTACTTTTTAAGCTAGCTCTTCTTAGTAGTAGCTTTATTACTTTTTAGCTAAAAAGTAAGCTTTATTTAAAGTTTTTAAATAGCGTTTTATAAATCTTTAACTATAGAAATAATAGCCTACTTAGTAGACTTTAAAGTAAAATACTTTAAAAAAAATAAGTATAAGCTAAAATAAGCTATAAAAGACTAAAAAAAAATAAATAAAAGTAAAGTAGCTACTAGTAACTTATAAAAAGCTAATTAAAGCTATAAAAGCTTAGAAAAAAGTATTTTAAAACTTACTAATTACTTAAATAGTAATTTAGCGTTAAGCGTACTAGTAACTTTATTAGCTCTTTTCTTAAATATATAAAGAGTACTATTAGTAAAGCTAGTAACTATAGTCTTAGCTTTAGTTTTATTATTAGAGCGTACGCTAGACTTAGTAGTAGTATAGCTATAAAGTATACTAAAATAAAATTATAAGTACTTCTAATTAGAGAAGTAGTTACTACTAAAGTTAGTTAAAATAGTCTAAAATAGACTATTATAAGCTAATTTAGCTTTTTTAGATTTTATAAAAGTCTTACTAACTCTAAAGAGAATAAAAAAGCTTATAAAATACTAGATTAGGCTAAAATAAGTTAATATAGGTTAAAACTTACTTAATAATATTATTATAAACGCTCTTATACTCTTTTACTAAGTCTATTTTTAGGTAGCGTAAGTTACTACGCTTAAAGTTCTTTATAGCTAGTAGAATAAGTACTAAAGTATTATTAAGAGCTTAAGAATATAAAATAATAGGCCTCTTACTAAAGAGCTTTTAGTTAGCTAATAATTAGTAAATAATCTTATATATAGTTTTTAAGTTAATAAAATTCTTTAAAGGCTATATTAGTTAGTATTAGTATAAAAAGGCTTAAAATAAACTAAAATAAACTAAAACTATCTATTCTAAAGCTATTTACTATATATTAGCTTTATAAAAGCTAATAAAAGGTAATAGTAGCTAGAAAAAAGTAAAATAAGTACTTATAGTAAAGTACTACTTATTTATAGCCTAATACTAGCTATATAAAATAGTTTAGGTAATAGTATCTCTAGATAGTACACTAGTAACCTTTTTAATTATACTAGTAAAAATAGTATACTTTTTCTTAGTTTTAAGAACTAAAAAAGTATAGCTATAGTAGTTAAATATATAAAGCTTATTAAGCTTTTATAACTATAGATAACTAGTATATAGTATATAACTAATCTTAAAAAGTCTAAATATATAGAAGTAGCTTATAGTAATCTAATTATTACTAACTATAGTTAAGTTAAAGTAAAAAAAGCTATTAAAACTTAAAATAAAGTAATATAAAGTATAAAAAGTAAATATAAGTAAAAAAAGAGTAAATTAGTATAAAGTACGTATTAATAGTTTTAGTTAAAGTACTAGAAGCTAGTTAGTAGTAATTTAGTATAATTTATACTAGAAACTTCTAATTTAAACTAAACTACTCTATTATACTCTAAAATAGGCTATAATAAACTACTTTAGACTTTCTTAAAATTCTAAAAATAATAAGTAAAAAAAGCTAATACTTACTATTATAAAGTAATTAAGAAATAAAAAATAAAAAAGAGAAATCTAACTAGCTAAAAATACCTAAAGCGTATAAGTCTACGCTAGCTTTACTAGTATAAGTAGTAGTCTTATATACGCGTTTATACGTAATTTCTTAGAACTACTACTTTTTATAATAGATTTCTACTTTTTTATAAATATAATATACTTACGCTAGCTTAGAATAAGCTATTATAAGCTAAAATAGCTTATTATAAGCTATAGTTATCTTATTTAGCCTATTAAATAACTTTAGAAGTAAATTAAAAGTAATTTACTCTAAAAGAGAGAATAATATTAAGTTTTAGCTCTAAAGAGTCTAGACTAACTTAGTATTAGCTATAAATACTTTAAAATTACTATTATAGCTTAGTAGTAATTTATCTTTAGTTTTTTTAAAATAATACACCTAATTATAGTTTAATATTATATATCTAGTATTTAACTAACCTTATTATTTAATAGCTATTATCTAAAGTTATAATATTAGTAATAATAAGCTCTTATTAGCTAAAGTTTAGATAATAGGCCTCTAACAGCACTTTACTGCAATAATATAGTATTACAGCCCTATTAACCCCCCCTTAGTGCGCGCTACGGTAGGCAGCTGACAGTGGCGGCGACGGCGTGAAGGTGGCGATTGAGCGTATCCGGCTGGCGTTGTGAGGATCTACTAGCGGTGGCTTGAGCGCGGCGGCTATTTGCGGGTCAGGCCATCGAGTTTGTTCTGCGCGACAACTTTGCATCCGTATTACGACATCTTCTTCGCCTTTGACGTGCGGGTACTCTCTTTACTTATACTTCCAGAAACTCTCACGATACATACTCCAGCATCACATACACGCCTCAGCACACGAAAACCGCCACCATGTCTACCAAGACGCGCCCCGCCATCCCACCTGTGGTTATGGACAGCATAACGCAGCAGATCGGCAACACGCCCCTCGTACGCCTGAACAAGATTCCGCAATCCCTGGGCATCCGTGCCACCGTATACGTAAAGGTCGAAGCCTTCAACGCCGGCGGCAGTGTCAAGGACCGCATCGCGCTTCGCATGATCGAAGCCGCTGAGAAGTCTGGTCGCATAAAGCCCGGTGACACACTCATCGAGCCTACGTCTGGTAACACGGGTATTGGGCTGGCTTTGGTGGGTGCGGTAAAGGGATACAGAACCATCATCACACTTCCCGAGAAGATGAGTCCCGAGAAGGTGGCGGTTCTTAAGGCGCTCGGAGCCGAGATCATTCGTACCCCGACAAGTGCGGCATGGGATAGCCCCGAAAGTCACATCGGCGTCGCGAGGAGATTAGTCAAGGAGATCCCGAACGCGCATATCCTCGACCAGTACTCGAACCCCGACAACCCGCTCGCGCACGAGTGCGGCACAGCCGAGGAGGTGTGGACACAGACCGACGGCAAGATCACCTGTCTTGTTGCTGGTGCAGGAACTGGAGGCACTATCACAGGCCTAGCGCGCGGTCTGAGGAAACACAAGCAGGATGTCAAGATTGTCGCTGCCGACCCACACGGCAGTATACTCGCACTCCCTGCGACCCTGAACGACGAACGTGTGAACGAGGGCTACAAAGTTGAGGGAATCGGATATGACTTCATCCCTGACGTCCTGGAGCAGAAGATTGTGGACAAGTGGTACAAGACAGACGACCGGACATCGTTCTTGTACGCGCGCCGGTTGATCTCCGAAGAGGGCATTCTTTGCGGTGGTTCGTCTGGTAGTGCGATGGCTGCCATGGTCGAAGCCGCGAAAGACATGGATCTCACCGAAGATGATGTTGTCGTCGTCATCCTCCCCGACAGCATTAGAAGCTATCTCAGCAAGGCATGTCATCTCTTTTCCTATGCTACTGTTGTGTCATACTAACGTATCATAGTTCGTCGACGACGACTGGCTTGCCGCAAACGACCTTCTCCCCCCTACGCCCCCTCTGACACCTAACACGAACGGCGCAAACACTCGCCGTCTCTCTACCACCAAGCAGGCCGACGCTTTCCACGGCGCCACCATCGCTTCCCTACGACTCAAACCCGTTACCACCGTTCCCTCGAACTCGCCCTGCAGCGAAGCCATCGAAACAATGCGTGAGAAAGGTTTCGACCAACTTCCCGTTAGCACATACTCTTCCGGCGGCAAGGTGCGTCTTGTCGGTCTAGTGACCCTCGGCAACTTGCTATCCTACATCGCTGCCGGTCGTGCAACCCCAAAGTCACCCGTCGAAGAGGTCATGTTCGATTTTCGCAAACTGAACGAGGTCGTCAAGGACCTCGGCCGTCTTTCGCTTGACGGCGACAACGCGAAGAACACACAGAAGGGCGGCAAGAAGGGACGAAGGGAGTTTGTTGAGATCACCAAGGAGACCAGCTTGAGCGATCTGAACAAGTTCTTCGAGTGGAACAGCGCAGCTGTTGTCACCGAGCGCGTCGATGGCGAGCCAAAGGCCGTTGCTGTTGTCACAAAGGTGGACTTGCTATCATGGATGGTAAGACAGGGAAACACTAATGGATACTCCAACTAGATGGAGTAGAGACGATGGAAACAAGATGTATATGAGGAAACGGTTAAACACGAGGCACGCATATCAAACCTTTAGCGAAAGAAAAGTTGGCGATATTCATATTGGACCGGTAGCAACGGAGTTATAGGCATGGTACAACTCAACTTAGATGGCATTCGTCTGGTACGTCAGGATAGAAGTGCGAGACCTCAACGTCTATAAACAACAGCTATGAAAGGCTGCAAAGTCAAACTCTTCTCGTTCAGCATGAAGCCTACGCTATCCCCATCATAATCTCTCTCAGCTTGCCCGCCGCCGCACCATCCAAAAACTCCATACTCTTCTTGATGCCCACTTTCCCGCTACCCATTTCCTCCATCTCCATCATCCACAGCAAATCATTCTCCACTATCTGCCCCTCCGTCGCGCCTTTCGCCTGCATCATGAAGCTGATCCGCAGGACGACCTTCATCTTGACTGGATCGACAATGACGTCTGTCACATTGGATTTCCAAGACTCAAGTCTGGGAAGCATGGATCGTAGATGGGTGAAAAAGTCGTCGAGGGAATGCGTGCCTTGGATGGGCGGAGAGAGAGAGACGGAGTAATTATGGCCCCACGAGTGTTCGAAAGAAGGGGCGCAGTAGGTACGCATGAGATCGAAGTCCATGCGTTCCGGGGAATCCGCGTCGAGTGTTTGGGCTCTGATGAAATTGAGCGCTGTGTCTCGGAGGATTGTATAGGTGGGCAAGGCAGATGTCGCCGGATCTTCTGCGGTGTGGTTGCTCATGGTGATGTTGCTGGTTTGTTTTCAAGAGATGAAGATGTGCAATTGGAACTCTTGAAATGGAAGAAAGATACGACTGTGGTTTGCTTCATTAAATGCGGAGCATTACCAGTGCTACCTAGTACATGCGGATCCCCACGGTACGCCACGGAATAGGGTTCAATTGTCCCGAAAAAAGGGGACGGCGCAAACTGTAAGTTTATACTACTGTTTGAGGTTGGCGCATATGCTGAGGACATGGGGCACGCTTGTTTTGTCTTCAAGAAAGTTGGTCGTGAAGAGAGCAAGGTACTATTGCGGGTGCTCCCGTTGCTCCACTATGTCCGTCCAATCAGCTGAACGACGACCGTGACGTCGAAGTAACGGTTGGAGACAACGAATGTTCACGACCTCGCTGGTAAAGTATCACGCAACTGTGGAACTATCGAATCGAATGTAGAAGTGGCGCGGTAGTGGGAAGGTCGTGTCGCTGAGCGATCAGACGCACGAATTACTTTCTGCGTGTTGGCCGTGTTCGCTATCAAAAACCGAAAGTGCCAAGAAGACATGAGATGGATGGATCTAAGGTGAAATGCGATAGGCCGAAGAGCTGGTGAGTGGGAAGAACTGAGCGGCCGACTTACTTACAACGTCAAACGCCATAGCCAGTGTCTGTCTATCGGGGCAGAGGGCCACATCACCTGTTGCTTCTCAAAGCCGCCCGTAGACCTGTAATATCATCGCTGCACGCTTGGAGGTCGTGTGATCTGGCTCCAAAAAGCCACTGGATCGCGTTCGATGAGGTTCCGCCTCACACTGGGATTCCATCGCTCCGGCTGCCTTCTGACTACGGCAGGCCCACTGACTACGGCTCTGTAGTAGCAATGGCCTGACTCAAGAGCCTGGCTTAATCGGAAGAATTGTCATCCCGGGTGTAAGGCGGCATAAGTACGAACACGCTCGTTGTATTCGCAGCCTATAGACTATTCGGCCGACATTTTTTGTCACTTCTGCCCTAATCGGCTGTCCGTTGCACATAGAGCCATTCGATATGCATACTGAAGTCGAAATGTGCTCGTGTATGAAGGATGAAGACAAAGGCAGTCCTCAGTACTACAGATATATAGCCGGCAGTTCTTTCGAGATGGAAGAGGAGAACGATTGGCGATTGCGGTCGAAGAATCATCCATCGAAGCAGTATTGGGGTGTAGAGGAACTCTGAAGTATCTGAACTGATTGTGTACGTGGTCTCGAATCGAACGCGATGAGGGTGAAGTAGGTTCAACCGAAATTAGGGCTATCGATGCCAGCGAGTGTAGCAATTGTGGAGGGACGGTCGGTATTCATGCGCGCTTCGAATAAGTAGTCGGTCCTAGGCTGTTAGCTTATTGCACGATACAGCCGCTGCGACGTGGTGCAGGGAAACGCAATCAGTGGACTGTTGCAATCTTTCCACATTGCTGTAAAAGGAGGATTGACGCATGGCGGAACTGTCGGAAGCCTCGATCTGAAGGACGATGCCCGTGCGTTGCGAGAGTGGTCAGGTGCATTCGACGTATGCGTAACGTCACTGAGAAAGGATCGCCGGTCGGTAAAGCTTGTTGAAGAAGGCGTCGTACACATGGCTGAGGGTTGTCACGCCAGAAGGGGTGTTTTCGACATGTCGTTGGGACTTGTAGACTGAGGAGGGCGTGTCCACTTGGGCAGCCAGCGGGAGCCAGTGTCTTAGTACGCGGAAGGCACGCCCCGGACGCCCTCGGTTCGGTCCGGTGTTTAAGTTCCAGACAGCCTGTGTTTGGCGCACCCTTTACGCATCTAACCATGAGAGTAGAGTGCTTCTCTGCACCGTTGTGCAGGGTCGCGAAGCTCACTCTGGGTTCATGGTCATCTGCGTGCACATGTGCAGCTGCAAGGCCTGATCGCCGCTACTTACCGCACGCCCATCATTCCCACTTCGGCTGCAAGCCTGCGTATCGTCTGCGACTCGGGAAAATCTACGAGCCCAAGGGTTCGGTATCTTTGCATGAGCTTCTTATTCGCCGTTCATCTCCGAACTTCGCATTGTTGCGACGCTCAGCAGGAAAACTTCCGAGCGGAAAGAGCATCACTGCAGTCCTTCCCAACTGCCGCAGAAAGCGCGCCTCGATGTGGTGCATGTGAGATCCAAGCCTTCCAGGTTCTCTCAGACGTGTATGGTGTAAAATTCTGCCTGCGACCACCTGCAGTGTGCTCTTGCCTCGGTAGTGTGTGTCGCTAGTCATGACCAGGACATAT
The DNA here is from genome assembly GCF_023758085.1 of Alternaria hordeiaustralica. Taxonomy (NCBI): domain Eukaryota; kingdom Fungi; phylum Ascomycota; class Dothideomycetes; order Pleosporales; family Pleosporaceae; genus Alternaria; species Alternaria hordeiaustralica. The sequence goes on along the minus strand of NW_026056773.1, from coordinate 1,240,239 downwards.
CGCCAGCGCGGCGCTTCGTGCGGCTGTTGTCTAATTCGGCGTTCGAAATCTGCTACAAGCGTGTATCGGGTTCGCGTACATTGGTGTTCCAAATCTCGTCGGTTTTGCGGTTTTGCGAAGCGTTCGCAGAGGCGCGTGGGGAATAGTGGCACAGTTCAGTGGTACAGATCGAAAGCGGTACACACTGCGTAGCTGTGCCACAATGGTGCTGCTGCTTGCACACACATTAGCGCTAATTGTTGGATCCAATAGTCGGGTTGGTGGAAGTGCGAGCAGAAGCCACTCGTTCGCGCTGCCAAGCTGAGTAGAACGCGGCAGTTCGTGCTAGAGAGTACTCGAGCACAACGGTAGCATCGATTCGTTCCATTCGATTCTGCACAAGTCGAATTCACTATGCCCATATTGATTGCACTGACTCGACCAGATTCTGTAGTAGACAAACCCCCCCAAGCAAAGGCGTTGTCCTCATCGTATCGCGACAGGGAGGATAGTGGAAGCTGATCTGTCGATGCCAGCTGTTTGAGAGGCAGTTCGATACACGAAAGGCCTTCTCTCATGCGAAGCGTTGAACCAAGCGAGATTTCGTGCCGCAATCGAACTCGTCGAGGGGGGTATCCGCCTAATCGGGGTGTCCGTCGTCAGTAGGAGACTCGATTCGATCGTAGAGGCGTGAGAACACTGGGTAAAGACCTAAGTCTTGTCTTAAGACAAGTCTCCGCGTCATGTTAGTTCTTTTGCGCCAATGTGTTGCTTGGTTGTGGTCGCCGCAGCGGAGTTCGTACGTACAGGCTTCGCGCGTCTGCAACGGTGTGAAGGAAGGGTTCGAAGGCGGGAAGGGGGTGGGATATGCGTCATTACACGATGCGTTGGGAAAGCGTGTATGCAGCAGTCCGATCCTTAAGGAGTGGGCGAAGACGAGCTATGTATTGTGTTCGAGGAGTTATGCCGGCTGTCTGAGAAGGATCGAAGACTCGAGAAGACGTTGTAAAAGGATTGTCATTTGAAGAGTATACAACAAACGGCTCAGCCAGTTGGTGTCATTGTTCGATGTAATTCAGTGAGACTGATGAAGACGAGATCCAGTGGCTTTCCGGCAGTGCGAGATTGGTTGCATCGGCGGAACACGGCACTTCCGGGATCTGCACGACTGCTCTCGCAGGGAGTGAACGTATTTGGCAGGCCACTCGTTGCAACCATCACCTACTGCAGCACTTCAAATACTTCTTAAACCTTGAACTGATGATTCCGGAAGCAGCATCTCACGCTGCTCGCAATATCGCTGATGATGGAAGCATAGAAAAATGTCTCACTATCTATTAGTATGAGTTCTGCGGTAATACTACACAGAAACGCGGACCGGCGAACCTCCCGAACCAGAGGATGCTGGAAGAGTCCCTAAACCTGTACCGTTGCAGTATCAGCTTCCATCTTAATAGCATGTATATCATGGGCGAGAGACCCAGGCGGCTTGAAACTCACCACGTAATCTTAGACGTCCAAGAATGAGTGCGGCTTTCTTGCTCTCGTACAAGTTGGCGTGGGATCCGCAAGTGAGAAGTTTGGCGCTTCCATCAAAACGGTGCATAGCCAACGATTTGTCAATATGCTGACCAGCCTGTTCAAACATCAGCACCAACTGGCGTTCTCTTCGCCACGGTCCGCGGAGGCCTTGCACACCCTGGCGATAAAACACTGTGAGAGGCGACTGGCGCATGTCCCCTAACCACACACTTCCTGCCTCGAGTGTAGCCAAGAGATCTACACTCTACGCACCTGCCCTGGCCGTGCTCGCGGACTGTTTCCACTACAGGAAGAATTCCTACACCGTATGGAACGCCTTCACCATGCGCTGCTGAAGTTTTCAATGTTTAGGCGCATGTCAGTCCCTCCTCGTAGCGAAACTCGGCGAATGTGATTCAGAAGCGTGGCGATGTCCCCGATCCCTGGCTCCTGTGAACCCACATCTAAGGTGTCACAAGTATCGCGCGTATATGAGATGCATATGCGACGTGGCTTGTTGGATGAACTGATCCTTCAGCTGCGGAATCCTCTGGATGCAAGCGTCAGGCGTGGCCCGCAGGTTCGGCGGGCATCATGCATCGGATCGAGACCTGAACATGGAGCGTTGGGCCGCACGTGTTCACGCTGTTATGGCCTCATGGGTTTTGGGTTGCTAATGAGGCTACAACGCTGGCAGACCTTCTCTCTTGGGCCGCTTCCCAGGCCATACCACGAAGATGCGGCCACGTATAATGCATCGGATAGTCTTAGATCGTATCTGCACAGCATCTCTGCCGCTCGCCGGAATCTAAGTAGCCTGGGCATTAGGCTGTCAAATGCACTTACGTTCTGATGCGTGCATTCGAGTCGAGAGGGGTGGGGCTGCACTGGCAGCTAGTCGGGATGAACGAACTCGCCTGCGGGGAGCAGGTGCCGGGCGCCTACACATCGTCTTGGGTAGTACTGATCAATTGCATTCCCTACCTTATCTGATCTGCGGTCAGGTGTTCGCGGTGTAGCAGTGGAGACGTGACTCTCCACTACCTTGGTAAGGGTTGGCAAGACGAGATCCAGAAGTTTCAGCCGACACCACCCCGCTTGCCGTCAATGCCATCGGTATGTCTTGAGTGCATGGGTCGATGGGGAAAGGACAACGCAAAAAAACTCGTACTGTCTAGGAAGCTTCACGATGAAGCGACGTCCGTTCAACAAGCGCGCTAGGGTTTAGTGTACCACCAACGAGCAGTGGCGGAAGCGACGACTGTACAACTTCATGTGTGCATGTTTCAATAACATGTAAAGATTTTTATAATTAGCAACAGATATGATGTAAACAAAAAAGCCGCCGCCCTCCAAGTTTCTTCCATATTCATGCCACAACGCTCCTTTCTGACCGCTTTCCACCGTGATTAAAAGAGTGTTTGAGACTTGACAGGTCCACGAAGAGAGATCGAGTATGCAGCGAAGGCTACTCAATAGCAGAAACGGCGATGCTAGCTACCCAGCATTCACAGCTGAGTCCTGTCGACTTCCAATGGTTCGATAGTGGCTTGCCGGCGGCGGTGACTGACTTTGGTTCGTAGTCCCAGTCAGAGTGCGCAGCGCGATCTCGGCAGCGTCTTCTTTTGCATTGGGAAGATAATTTACATCGTACCAGTATCTCGCCTGGAAGTTGGAACCGTGGATAGTGACCATGGTTGACCAGGCCGTTCGGCCGCCTAGCATGTATATTAGCTAGTGATATGCGAATTTGTATTGACGAAGCAATATGCTAGATTTGACTCACCACGGCGATCAGAAAGATCTGTGTATGTTGGTTCCTGTAGCCCTCTTGCCAGGCAATGATCTGGAAAGCGCATCAGTGTGCGTTAAATCAAGGACTGAAACGAATAGGCATACCTCGAAGGCGCTGCGTCCACGGATCTCGATTGGCCATGATAAGAATATTTTGGATAGACGCAGAACGAGTGAGGGTAGCAGACAAGGAATAAGTTGCAAGGGATAGAGGTAGATGGCTAAGAAAGGGTTGGGACTGGCTCGATACGACAAGCCTAGCAGCGATTCTAAGGGCGCAGCTACTTATAACATATAAGAGCGACACAGAGCCTCATTATAGACGGAAGAAGCAGACAGATATGGTAGTGAGTGACGAGGGTATGCAAGCATCCGTCTCGTCGGTCATGCTCTTCTTGCAAGTGACATGCGCATATGCTGTTAGAAGCCGTCGGAGCACTCAGTTTATGTGGCCAATAACGAGTTTCCCACACCCGAGCCATTGGGCTGGACGAACGCGCTCCAGAGCGGGCCGATGGGGCATGCGAGAATCCCAAGCATGGTCTAGGCCATGCGCAGCCTACTATTATCTGCGGAGAGTTGGGGACAGTCTGTCGGCAGCTGCTGGGAGGCGGTACGGATGAGATGCTTGTCAACACCCGCACTGGGAAAGCTGCATGAACAATATGCAATTGGAACCTGAGGCTGCAGCGTGAGGGTGCTTTACAACTTCAGCCCAAGAGCACGTTCGCGTACCCACATGGCTGCAAAACATGAGGCTAGTGTGGAGTGCCAGGTCATTATGCAGACACTCTGCAGTAGTGCTCAACAGGACCCTGCCTAATTTTCGCTGTGGCGGCAATGATATCATACCGAGAGAGGCGGTCGTTGCGGTTCGGTAAAGAATGCTTCGAATACATCAAACGATATTAAACAATGTCCGTCAATTATGAGGCGGATGATGCATTTTAGCAGCGCTGTTGACGGCAAGAGCGGATGGTCGTTGAGCTTGTACACCCACACTTGACCCAAGGTACCACAAAGCAGCGAAAGAATCAGGACACCAAATGATGAGGCATCGGGTTCCTGCTTATTGTTTGACCTTCCTCATGGGATATGAAGCCGCAGCCCGAGATTGATGAGCAGACCGACTGTCGTGAAGCGAAAGTCAACCCATGCAATTCCGTTGACGCAAATGCATGGCTGGGAATATGTGATTGCGACAGTTTTGATGGAAAAGATGTCCTGATTGGTTAGTTCGAGTAATCATCGTCGAGTGCCGTGACAATGTTCTTGCTACGATACAGTAGCTTCAACGATAAGAATATCCTTGATACACTTCGCTCGCCGCGATTACGTATCAGCTGCGTAGTAAAAAATCACCGCATTCTCTCTTGAGACTTCATGGGGCCGAGGCGGAGGGTCGTACGGAGAGCGTTGGGCTGATGCCGTGATCGAACATGCTTGAATGCAGCAGAGAGATGCGGGTTTGAGGTTCAGCGTCATGGAGAGTGCGATGTGGCGATGTGCTCCCAGCAGTCGACGCAAGACGAGCTTAGCCATGTGCCACGCGTGTGCTCGACGTCGTATCACCTGTCAGCTGTCAATCCTAAGCTGTCGGGATTGTACGCCTCAAGAACGAACTGGTCTTCTAGATTATCCTAACACGTAAGCAAACACCTCTCTCAAACGAAACATGCAGTCCAATGAGCGCTGTGCGGGCACAAGACTTGCACGGCTTAATTTGAATACCGAAGCGTGCCGTGTCGTACCCACGTCGTTGATGGAAATATGTTACTCTCACGTATGGCAGATTGCGAACCAATTGTATAGAGCAAAATTAGCTCAGGTCATTATTCGTTCCAAAATGTGGTATCGTAACTTCGATCCCAGTATGTATCGATCCAAGAATGATAACGTGGCGATTCGTAAACCAAAACGGGCGGTACTATGTGCATGTGCTGAACATCCATGCCGGCTGGTATCCTGTGCAATGAGAAAAGGCTCAACAAATGCAGCAAACAAACAACGCTTTGCATGCTGCAGACCAAAAGACGGCGCAGATGCCAAACACCAAGGTGTAAAAAGAGAACATGACCACCAGCAATGCTAAGACTGCGCCTGCCTGCAGGTAGCCATCCCAACAGAATGTTTCTGACAGGTTGGTGATACAAGATGCGAGAACAGGCTGCAGCTTCCCGATACTGATTGAACGTGTACTAACGCAAACTTGAGCTAAATAAAGCAGACACTAAACGGACGTCGGCAACCGACGTGCCGCTGAAGGATGTTTCTTGGGTATGTTGCCATCCTGGTGTTTTCGGCTGAACATCTCATCGATGAGGCGTTTGGGGCCAATGTATTCCAAGTTGGCCATTCTGAATGACGGATTTCTGAGAAGCGGGATGTGCATCTGCGTGCTCTGTTTGGAGTGGAAGCGTCGCTTGATGCAGTCGTCCACAAGAGCCATGAGACCCGTCGCCATAACAACACTGTTCGTTGGGTTAACTGACTGTTACTTTGCACGGCTTGCGCCATCGAATGGACTTACTCGGAAATGTCTGAGTCTGAGCGTAGGATCTTGTCGTCAGTGACACGCATATAACAAGGTGGTATCCAGCCACCACGGGCAGCCTCCTCATGCGCCTCTTCGTGCGTCAAGCGTACAGGACAGATATGCGCAAGCGGCTCCTTGTCGTTGTCATCGCGGACGAGGTAGTAGGAGACAGATTCCTGCTGGTCCCGTCCTTCCTTCTTGACGATGCGTTTCCAGGAGTAGTCGTGGCCCCAGTATTCAAAGGCGTACTTCTTGTATGACTTGGCACCGCGGCGCTTGACGTCGAGGTGTGCGTAATTCGAGAACTCGAGCTTGATGGTATTGGTTGGTATTAAGGCGCGGCCCTTTGAGTATCCCACTGCCTTCGGACGTGACTCGGAGCGCGTAATATCGTCGTCGTCGTCATGAAGACTGCCCTGCACGGAGTCATAGCCGGAGTCGGCCCGCTTTAGACCTGCTGATGTTGAGGGGCGAGAGTCGGACTTGACCAGACTAGCGAGGGCTGTGCTTGCGCGTTGCAGGACTGGCCGCATCTCTGTGGCTGGCTTCTGGTACTTGCGCGTCGAGTGGCAGACCTCACGGCCAGACTCTCTGCAGTATCGGCGCAGCGAGAACTGGCGTGTGCGAAGGTCCTGCATGCGGAGATGGAAGAGGGTGTAGCTTTGTTTCCGGTGTCCTCGTTCCTCGACCTGTGTGTCCACTCTCAGGTTCATGTTGCCGTCTATGGTCGAGTCGTCGTGGCGTATGGATAGGCGCTTGGACGTAGGGAAGAGCTCCCCAAAGTCGCGGGGTGTGGTAGGGATGGCATCGCAGGCTAGTGGCTCGTGTCGGTATGTGGGCACATCGTAGTCGGGCATGTCATCATCGAGCTCATCGGCGAGGTCTTCTTCTGATGTCGAGGCATATGTGTCGACGGAGGAGCGGGGCGGCAGCTGTGCATAGCGGTCGACCTTGTGTTGAGGCACAAAGTAGTCTCGTTCCCGGGCGCGTCCCTGTAGGCGGGCGTGGCTGGTCTCGCTGTGCATGAGTGACGGTCTGCGGTCGCTGTACTCTGTCGGCGCGGTGTCGTACGAACGGTCGCTGGCGTCGCTGCGAGCCGACACGGTGCTGTTGTCGCTGCGGCCAGACGCGGTGCTGTTACTCGACTGGTGCTGCCGCCAGTGTGGGTTGGGCGCCATGATGTAACGTGATGTCTTGCAGTGATGGACAATGGGGTATTAATGATATGGGATGGATGGGGTATTGGCTGAACATGCAGAAGCCGAGATGTGGGTGGGGATGGCACGACAATGCCATGCAAAGCAAACAAGCGTATAAGTAGAGCGTGAGGGTCAAGCGCACGAGTGAAGCAGGCGGCGCAGCGATCTGAGACAGCTCACGAAAGGGTGACCCGGCGCAGGGCGGAGACAAGGACCGACGGGGATTAATACACGCAGCGGATTTGGAGCAGCAGTGCAGCGCGAATCGAGGCGCAGCGCATGGCGTGGGAGAGAGGAAATAGGCTGCCTGGACGCTGCAGTTGTCTCGCGGGGTTCTCGACGCTGGTTGATCCCGCGCAGAGTCCTCGATCACGACCCACGGACATGGCTGCAACCCACAAAACGCCCTTGGCTTCATCCAGCAAATCGCCGGCACCGCTGGCCACCTGACTTGCCCGCATCGAGCGATGCAGACCTGGCTGGGCGAATCACTGCCAGCTGCTGACCCTCCCCCAGCACACACCGTTGCCTCGCCAAACGCTCACGGCAGCCTCTACGGCGTCACCAAACAGAGCCTTCCACCTGCTGCACTCTGTGCCATCCAGCGTAGTAATCCAGTGCTCACTCAGCGCGCGCGCGGAGAGGACGCAAATTTAGCCTCGCTCGACACCGCTTGATCGGCCGACCTGCCAGGCATCCCATGTTGGACAGGCTCACCCGATGCTGACCTTTGGTTCCTCGTCGGCACCGGGCGCCTACGGGACGTTCCCTGCTCCCTCCCTGGTGATCATCCCACGTGTATCGCGAGGCCGACGGACTTCTAGACGGCCTCCTCGACGGGCTCTCCCGGTCTTCGTCAGATGATAGTGGGAAGATTTTGCTGCCTACCCGACCCCAGCGACGTCATGTGCGCCAGCTAGTACCTAGGTCGCACGCTGCGCATCGGAACTGCACGTCCATGCGCATGCGACAGATGCCCATGTATCGTCGGGTCCTGTGCTGCAATGGCCGATTCACCCCTCCGTTGCGGGCTTACTACAAGGCTGCGCTGGCAAGGACCAGCCTCTACGCAGCCCGGGAGCTAGCCCTCTCCACCGTTTTCCCAGGGACCAGAATGCCCACGGCTGATGAGCACGATCACCGAAAAGATCACCCTGCGCGAAAGACGGTTGTTGGTTGTGACAGAAGCAAAGAGGAAGGAGCTAATAGTCCTGCACGCTAAGCTCCTCAACCTGGGCAATACCACCGAAACGTGTCATCGCTGCATATATTGCTGCCTACCGATAAATATGTTTGCCCCCTCGACGTAGTAACGAAGGAAGGCTTTCTTGCGTCATGCTACATCTCCTGCTCTTGGAGAAAAGAAACGCTTCACTGCGGATATTGTGCAGCCAATCAGAACGGGCTACGTGTTGAGCTCGCACACCAGCCACGACAACAACAGCGCAGAGCCTTTCAATCGTCACAACCGATCAATCTGAAAACCCGTCATCCGATAGTAGTTGAGATGAAAGAGCTGAGCCCATCGAAAAGCCAGTGCTGTTTTCCCATGCGTTCCTTCCACGCCAATGGTTCTGCATATTCTTTCCCCACTTCGTCCATCCACTCATGTCTCCATTTTCGCTGGGAAGTCGGCTACGACTGTCTATCAGTTGCATCCAAGGCTTCTAGACGTGGTCAGGTCCACTCCATGCAGATGCTGACCGAGGATCCGTCCGATGGTGCCATCAAGGAGGGCAGTGATTGCTGCATACTGACCAAACAGTTGGCGACGATTAGCCCGCACATACCCTTTGGCTCGACCACTAAGCAGGCGTCCTTGTTACTCGATACGATGGACTCATGGCCTTCCCCACACTTTGCCTCACAGGGCATTTGTACGTCAGTGAGGCGATGCCCTCACCACTTCCACGGCCTGTTGAACCGAGCTCTCTTGGACGCCTACCAAGCGAATGCTCGAGGCACCTACCATTCCTATGGGCAACTTGGAGGACTCTGGGCGAGGCTGTCAGCTGCGAAAGCGTAGCTTCAGCTCAGCCTCAACAGGCTCTCTGTGGTGCTGCCCCTAGGTTCGTCGAGTAGTTAATGGATGTCTACAGATAAGGCAACATACTACAGGCTTCAAAAGTAGCCTTACTTGCGTTAAAGCCTGCCCCTCATGTTTGCCTATATGCACGAGCGTTCAGTGAGTCGTGACTCTATGCCCCGCTAAGGCTTTCAACGAGATGCACTGATCAGCCGAACCACAATGCTGCATCCATGGGGCTAGCCTTGCTATCACGCCGAGAAGTTACTCCTGGTTGACCTTCATGATGAACACGCCTGATGATGTTGAAGAACTCGGCAGCATGAACAAGCGCTCACCAAACGCGAGTAGAAATCTCCATCTTTATTCCTGTCATACACCCATTTTGTCTACTCGACTCTACATGTAGAAGACGAGCTCGTAATCTCGCGCGTGGTAACTGAATCAGCAATGCTACTAATCGATGCTAAAGATAGCATGGCATGACACATGTACTCCATCTATGCACCCCTAACTAATGCTGACAGGCGTCTCGGACCTCGAGAGCAAGCTCATCTTGTATCCTGTCGCAGCAATTCTAAACAATGCTGCCGTTACAATATTGCCCCTATCAACACTTTCCAGGTATCACTTCAATCACTTTTCCTCAGTTCGAGCATCTACCGCCATCACTGCGTCTAGATTAGTTATGAACCACGGGTGCAATATCGTGATCTATGATTCACACATCGTGACTTTGATACTAGTTGCAGTGCAATGTATTCGGTATTGAGTTAGAACTTGGCGATCAACAAGCGCGAGTATATCGCAAAGTACGGCGGCAAAGGATCACATGGTAAATCAAAACTGTTGGAAAGTGCACATTGATCATTATCATTTCATAGTGGTAGATAGCACTACGACAGACCAAAGATGCTCACTGCGCTCCCTCTATCAAGCTTTGCTGTGGGTCGTGAATCATGGCGTCGTGAGCCCATCAATGGATGGTGGGCTTGAACGGTGGCCAGTCTCCTGCTGCCTCTGCCCACGCCCGTTTGCGCGTCTCTAATTTTCTCTCCGCCTCCAGTCGATCTACAACTGGCCGCAGTCCGCAATGGTGACGGTCTGCTTAGTGGAGCCGTTTTGGGAGCCGACCTTCTCGATGGCCTGGACGACCTCAAGACCCTCAACAACCTGGCCGAAGACGACGTGCTTGCCGTCCAACCAGGAGGTCTTGACGGTGCAGATGAAGAACTGGGAGCCGTTGGTTCCTGCGCGTTTAGTTAGTTCTCGAACCTCAAGACAAGGGGCAGTGTTCTGAGCGTACCAGGTCCGGCGTTAGCCATGGAGAGGATACCGGGGCCAGTGTGCCTCAGGTTGAAGTTCTCGTCCTCGAACTTCTCGCCGTAGATGCTACAGTGGAGATACGATGTCAGTGTATGTCTCACATGCATTTCGTACGGCCAAAGCTTACCTCTCACCTCCGGTGCCCTGTGTTATGTCAGCCATGTGTGCTCGCCAGAAGAAGGGTCGTGGGTATGACGTACGTTGCCGCGGGTGAAGTCACCACCCTGAAGCATGAACTGGGGGATGACGCGGTGGAAGCTGGAGCCCTTGTAGTGGAGGGGCTTGCCGCTCTTTCCAGTGCCCTTCTCGCCGGTGCAGAGAGCGCGGAAGTTCTCAGCGGTCTGTTGGTTATAGTCAGCGACTGCCTCATCTTATCGGTGCCTCGCGGGGAAAGAGGCCTGACGAAGACTCTGCTAGCGGGGTACTCACCTTGGGGACCTGGTCGGCGAAGAGCTCCATGACGATCCTGCCGGCAGGCTGGCCGCCAATGGTGGTGTCGAAGAAAACCTTGGGGTTGGACATGGTGATGGATGTGGTTTGAGTGTGTAGTGAAAAGGGTGTGGTGGTGGAGTGTTGTCGATGGGAAGGATGAGGGGCAGCTTTAAAAGATGAGAGAGGCCATGGAGGGGCATAGCTCTTTCCGTAGAGCACAGCACAAGGGTGGGGCCCGAGGCGTGATTGGGCCTCTCACCGTCGAGGCTGGACGTGCAAGGGCCGCTCGGGCCAGGCTTGGAGGGGTAATTGCGCCATGCCCTCCCCGCATGTCACTCAGGGCAGACGTAAGGGATCGTCGCCCGAGTACCATCGCCCGAAATTTTTGGCATCGCAATTGCAGCAAAGATTGCCTTGGTCCTTGTGCCGGATGGCTTCAGCCACGGGATTCCGTGGCGTCGCTCTGACAAGGCATCGCAGCAGATTGCTGCTGAACGGACCACCGTAGCGCCATTCGACCGGCTCCTCATAGCGAATACGACCCTAAAGTATCCTGTGTAACGTCTGATACGGTCAGCATAAGAGTCACTGGCTGCCCTCACCCGTGGTTGTGACTGTCCTAGGCTGTCTTTCCCAACGTCACTTCCTGGAGCCATCAAGGCGCACGAACCCGTATCAAGCGAAACACAAATGTGACAAATGGAATCAAATTATGGCTGGCCGGTGTGGCGACGGCCTTGTAACTACTGAAGAGAAGATAGAGAAGGTGAAGAACTGACAGCGCTCACGAACGCCGTGCCTCCCGGCTATGCTCTCGGATATACCCAACAAAGAAAAAGCTTCTCGTATCGCCGCCTATGGCTGTACCAACACGTTCATCTCAGCCGACTTCGCAAACTCGGCACGCTCCTGGATATCCTTCGCCTCAGCCTCCTTCCACAGCTGAATGACTTCCTGCTTGCGCGTTTCACTCCTGGGGTGGAACGCCATCTCCCATGGATCTGGCTTGATGATGAGTAAAGAGTTGGACTTGTTGACTGGCACTTCGATGTCCTTGCCGGTAACGGGGTCGACCTTTGCCCTGAGGTTGAAGGCCCACATCAGAGCTCCACAGCCTGTCACGGTCTCATCGCGGGTGATGGACATGCCGAGACATTGGCGTTGGCCCCAACCGAACGATGTCATGCCAACGATGTCAGGGTACTTGGTCAAGGGCTCCTGGAATGTCGGCCATCCAGCCTCCAACCATCGCTCGGGGCGGAACTCCTCAGGCTCGGGGTACTTGGCGGGGTTTCGGAGGAAGGCCCAGTCGAGAGGAAGAATGCGCGTGCCCTTGGGAATGAAGTATCCCTGGAACCAGTCGTCGGCCTCAGCTTCATGAGCAACACCTGGGAAAAAGTTAGAATCAATACGGAAGATGGCTCCTTGTGTGCTTACCAGTAGGTACGGTAGGTTTCCAGCGCATTGTCTCCTTGATACACGCACGAAGAACTGGCAAATTGGGCAAGTCGGCGACGGCAGGAGGCTGGTTACCGCAGACGCGGTCAATCTCCTCTTGGCACTTGACCTGCCACTCGGGGTGGTGTAGCATGCTGATGAGGAAGTAGTAAATCGGTCCAGTGACTGTGAAGATACCGACAAGCGCCATCATACCGATCACGCAAGAAGCTTCGTATTCGCCCGAGATGTTTGACTTTTCCGCGGTCTCAAGATAGTTCTTGGTGAAGCAAGACCTTTGCTGACCGACTTCCATACTCTTCTTGGTTTTTTGAAGGCACTCCATGAAGAAAGCTTGTTGGTCGTCGTGGCGCTTGCGCTCCCGGAGCTTCCAGGGGTTGATCGGCTCGGGCACCCAGTCCCAGAGAGGAGTCAAGACGTTTGTGATTGGCCCGGCGGGTGACATCTGGGTGAGCAGACCCCATGCGCTGGGGGTAAGAGGAACACTGAGCGAAGGATCGTCCCATGTCAATTGGCACATGACCTTAGAGCACATGTCTTCGAGGGAAAAGCTGAAGTCGTCGGGGTTTTCCACGAGCCTGGCCATCCATCGCTTGGCCTCGAATTCCATGATACCATTATAGCGGACGTTGGTAGCTCCAGTGAGGTAAGAATGAGTGAACTTTCGCTGACGAGCCCAGTATTCTGTTTTGATTAGCAGAATTCGCCGCCCCCATCACTGCGAGACTTACGGTTCTTTCCCATGAGAGGCAGGTACTCCATCGAGCCGTATGTGCTCTTCGCATCGAACAGCGACTTGATCTCGGGTCGATCGGAATACAACTTCGCCTTCTTCACAAGCATATCCTCGGCAATCTTCTCATCGGTGATGATGATGAAGTTCGCGCCCAACATCTTGGTGCGGTATATGGGACCGTAAATGTCGGCCCACTCCTTGAACTTCAGCCACATGAACTCAATGGGTAGGTCGTGAATGCGTCCAACCCACGGTACCTGCCAGGGGCCAGGCATGTTCTGGACATTGTATCGCTTGTCGTACTTGGTGACGGCGTCGACGACTGCGTATACAACAAGGCCGACGACTGCGACGCCTAGGGCGTAGGCTGTGAAGGGATGCATTTCGAGTACGCAGGTGACGGTCGAAGGCGTCTGTAGAAAAGTCGGGACCGGAGGGGTTGACTGTCAACTGACTTGCCAAGGGTCTTGACGGGGATGTTGTCGGAGAGAACGGTAACAATCACAAGACCACAGCGTGGGAAGCCTGGTAAATATCACACCACAGGTTTTCGTTGCACTACCACTCGTCCGGCTCCCCAGAGCTTGACTTATGTACAGCCATACAGGGCCCACTGGCGAGACGGGACCGTTTAGGGCACCAGATCCATCGGCGTCTAGGTGAGCATAGCCGACATGGAACTAAACATCGCTTGGGTGACAGACGGCAGATTCATCCAATGGCCAAGGTTGGAAACTACCGATTTCCATAGTGTGCCAGGATGGCGATCTCACTAACACCCTTGTTGATCTCAGTATCTGTATCCGCCACGGCGGAAGAACAGAAGTCGGTGCTAGCGGGCGCCGACTTACGACATATTGAAGAGCTTGGGGCTGGACTAACATGTATTGGTGCGCCGGGAGAGCACAGAGATCGACATGAACCAAGTTCACTTGCATGAACTCGGGCGTATCGAAACATTTACTCCCTGGTCTTGAGAACTGGAAACAGCTGAAGGAGCAACTCCCTAGTGGCTGCGTCCGCGTCTGCCGCTTTCTCTAGGCAAGTAATTGTTATTTCCACATTACCAGGCCAAGCATCACCGACAGATAGCAAGATCAAAGTCGGCAGCCGGCACATTACCGGGCCGTAAGACCCCTCTACTAATCAACTTGTGCTGCATAGCTTGCAGCATGGGTATGCATCGCTGGCAGTATGGGTGTTACATTTGCTCCTCGTTCGTACTGCACGTTACTGGTCGAACGCCTCGGTGATGGGGTACAGACGCCACACTGCATTTCTGAAACCGAGCGCCCTCAGTTGTCGTTGCACGGGAAGCGTTCCTTTGGTGGGCGGCCAAGTCCCCCGAAGAAAGGTGTCAAACACAGCCAGTCTAGAATCGATCTTCTTCACTACCTCGAGCAAAGAGTCTAAGCGTCATTAGAAGTGCTGGAATATATTTAGCGACGTTACACATCAATCGAATCTCAAGGGCTGCAGTCATCATGTGCCCACGTGGAGCAGCGAGATACAGCCGTGATCGAGCTGATAGGCTAGGAACGCCGCGGACCTGGCATCAGCGTGTATGTTCAGCATAAACGTTGAACTCGATCGTGTACAAAGATGACTTAGGATGCTGTTGGCCGTGCTTGGCCTCCGGAGTTTGTGGGGAACCATAGCGCGTTCGCACGGACGCACGCCAGCCGGGAGTTTGGGCTAGCGCGGGGGCTTGCCCATCGTCATCGAGATCGGTCCTCGACCAAAGCAGCCATGTTCCTGACAATCTGCCGCCAAGTGCAATGGTCATTGCATTGTCCAACACCTGCATGCCATAGTATGGCCGCGAAAGTACAACTGCGAAACAGCCCGGCCAGTCGGACGTCCGAGGGTCTTCGGCAAGCCTCACTGGTACCCCAACGGGGAATGCAGGTGGAGGCAACCTTCAGCATGTATGAAAGGCAGGCACGGCTTGTATGAAGGTCGGTTTCGACGATACAACCACCTCAATACGATCATACACACTGAACCGCAGTCATGCCTCACGCTCTTACTTCTCGCGACTCCACGATGGAGTCGAAGCCAATAGGGTCGTACCCTAACACTGGCATCGATGTCCTCATCGTGGGTACCGGTCTGGCTGGTCTGGTCGCTGCTCTTGAGTGCACACGCAAGGGCCACAACGTTCGCGTGCTTGAGAGGAATGCAGACATTAACACAGCTGGTGAGCGGCATTCTCAAATCATGGTCTTGACGAGCAACTCATAACGTGTGCTAGGTGACATGTACTTCATGGGCCTCAGCGCAACCCGCTTCTTGAAGCACTGGCCTGAATTGCTCAAGGAGTACAAGAAGATTTCGCTCCACAATGCCTGGATCGAGACCTTCAAGCACTCGGGCGAAGTTGTCATCGGACCTAAAAAGGTTGCAGATCGCCTTCGTGCACAAGGGCTGGACCCTGATACCCCTCCTGGCGAGTTCCAGATGCGCCCGCTTGTGTACAAGATGTTCGTTAGCGCTGTAGAAAACCTCGGTGTTTCCGTTGAGTTCAACCGCAGGGTTGTGGACTACTTTGAGGACGAGCAAACTGGCAAGGGTGGCTGCACCACCGACGACGGCAAGCGCTACGAGGCGGATGTAGTGATTGCGGCTGATGGTGTTGGATCAAAGAGTCAGAAGTTGGTCGGTGGACAAGTGCGCGCGAGGCCCTCCGGAAGGGCCATGTGGCGTGCTGCTTTCCCCAGGGAAGCTCTCGACAAAGATCCGGAAGTGAAAGAATTCTTCAAGATGATGCCAGGCAATGAGCCAATTGTGAGGACATGGCTGGGGTAAGTCCTTCCAACCAGATCATCACACTTCGGCTAACCCTCATAGTCCATCCACGTACGCGCTCACCCTGTCTCGCGAGGATGTCATGGTCTGGATCATGAACCACGACGTCACCGGTACTGAGAAGGAGTCGTGGAACAACACGATCGAGAAGGAAGAAGTTCTGGACGGCATGGACACTATGCCTGGGATGGAGACGGTCAAGTGGGCCCCAATCTTCAAGCAACTTGTCGAGACAACCCCGCCCAAGACGATCGTCAACTTCGAGCTCCTCTGGCGCAACCCTCAGCCAAGCTGGACCTCTCCCGGCGCTCGCGTCATTCAGATCGGTGATGCGGCACACTCCTACCTACCAGCTTCCGGCAACGGAGCGACCCAGGCCATTGAGGATGCCATATCGATAGCTTCCTGCCTGCAGGTCGGCGGCAAGGAGAACATTCCTCAGTCCGTACGCGTACACATCCGCTTCCGGTGAGTTGCTATCCCCAATCAATCTCTCTACACACATATGCTAACGTAGTCCGATAGCTTCATCCGCAACTCCTGTGCCCAGAAGCTCGGCTTCTCCAACGCTGAACTTCTCCAAGACACCGACTGGGACAAGGTCAAGCTTGATCCCCGCCGCGCTGCTCCCAAACTACCCAAGTGGGTTTGGTCTCACGACCCTGAGGCTTACGTATACGAGAACTACGAGAAGAGTGCGCAGTCGCTGAAGCAAGGCATCGACATGAAGGATGAAGACAAGTTTGAGCCCAACTACCCCAAGGGCTACAAGTACGAGCCTTGGAGCATTGAGAAGATCATGGATGACATGAGGGCGGGCGTGCCGATTGATCTCGGAGCTGGTGACTGGGAATAGGCGCGGATATGAAAAGGCATAGCCGCAGACTGTATTGCGTGCACGGCGTTTCGGAAATGTGTCGTGAACACTGAACAATGAATGAAATACGATATTATCAACCATAGCATGACATTTTCTTTGCCAAATGCTTGAAGATTGACACACATGGAAGTCGTCTGTCTCTCTAGGGCACATGTGCTTGGCAAGGCTGAGCACTTTGACACGCCTTGCCTCTCTGGTACAAGCGTTCTTTCGGCGGGAGCGCCCGCCACTGTTTGGTCCTCAGCGATCCATGACAGCGGCCGCTTCCATGTTGCTCATCGCTATCTCTGTGGCATTCCACTCGCTTCCCCTCTCATTGAAACCGCTACCACTGTGTCTGAGCGTCGAGAGAAGATCACTGTAAGCGACGTTGCACGAAGCATGTGCAGGTCACAGCACAAGCGAGGGTTTCGCAGACGAGATGCGCCGATAAAGGAAACTGGTACTTTCCGTTCCTGGTGCAAACTAGCGATTCGAGTCCGGGACGTGTACCCATGAACCAAAGATTTCTTCTCGTACCAGACTGAGCTCGCTGGATACGCCCGCTTGCCGCCCGTCGTCCTGCAGACTGCAGGTGCGAACGCTGAATTCTGACTATCAAACAGAGGCAGGGCAAGAACAAAACATTACCCCTTCACACTTCCACGAACCTTTCCGCTGGTTCGCAGTTTCCAACACCCCGATTCTCCGACATACTTCACCCTAGATAATTTTCTGCCACATGTACCAGGTTTCATTCATCAAAACTACTTAGCCGCAAGTCGATATCGCGGACTGCGAATGCATTATCTCAGGCCCACCACACGCCCCCCGAAGACTGTCTAATTCCTTCTTCCTGTAATCATCATTACGGCTCTCCACCGGAGTTTCGAGGGCTGTTGTGATCCGCAGATGGTATTTCGTTATTTGGTCTAGAGTGCGCAGGGAAGTCTATGACGCTGCCTAGACGCGCTAGTGCATGTCGCGGGGGACTGTTGAGCGTCGCTGTTGCACCGCGGACGGAACTGGGAGATGAGAGGGGTTGAGGTGGCTTATCGAGAGACCTTCGCGGATCTGATTAACAGAGGGGCTTAGACTTTGGGAGGGGTTTGTCGTGGGGTGGAAAGTCGGACATGGGACGCGACCGGGCGCGGTCGTTTTGCGAAGTCTAAAATCTGGCAGAAGGATGGGCGACCTTGTTGCTTTCCCAACTCGCGTCATCTCGGCTTTAGATCATTTTGAAACCAATGTCGCGTTGACGTTCAGGTGTACGAGTGCGGATGATATCAAGAGGTTATGAACGCGCGAACACGTGACATGAGTGCTCCCATTGATCGTCGCGCTATGCATCCAACGAACATCTGAAATCGCTCGCTATGCATACACGTTCAGCTCAGATAGCAAATGGCATGTTTGCGTCTACTGAAGTTTGGTGAAAACTATCTTACAGTTCAGATACCCAGACCACTGGTATCACTCGCTCAAGATTCCGTCCAAACGAATCTGCAACTCCTCCGCCTTTTTGCTATGCATAAACTCTCTCACACCTTCAACCCGCTTCCCATCCTTGCTCAACTTCACAAATAGGACACCCTCAGTCCACCACTCTGTGATCCCACTTTCCAACAATTGCGTTCCCAATTCACCGTCACCATTAACCTTGCCTCCCATCTTGCAGTGCGCGACTACCGTATTTGTGTCTTTTGAAAAGTGCACAGCTCTGCCTCCCTGACCATCGTCTTCAGGAACTACCTGAAAGTCGCTAAAGATCTCGAAAACCGTCTCGGCATGTTCGCGGAACGGCTGAATCGAACGAGTGGGTAGGTGCAGGTCTGCAGGAAGGGAGGTATGGCTAAAGTCGCGGGTGGCGTATGTTGTCAGGGCTTGAGAGCGAAGAGTCGAGTAGCTCTCTATGAACTTGTTGAAAGTCTGGATGTGCGCGCTTGATTCTTGTGACTGCGATGGATAGAGAAGGTATGCGATGGGCGCGAGAGCAGCGATTGCTGCGAGAGTTGCAGTGGCAAAGCGTATCTCCGCAGGTGTGAAGCCCAAGTCTGACATTTTGTGTTGATACCAGGATGAATGTGCGATGCTTATTGCATATGCGTGTCGAGGGTATCTGCAGTCGCTGAGCTTCCGAATTGTCGTTCGCCGGTCTTGTTGGTATGCCGTTTCCTGCTAGATTCTGGTAGCGAGTAAGATCGATCTGACGCGCACTACAGCATCTACCCGGTCGATCGTCCAGCCGTAAATAATCCGACCATGATCTACGGATCCGTCTAATATTGCGGATTCCAGTTACATCTCCGGTGATCAAACTTCGAGCCCCTCATGGCTTGCATTCAGCTGTGTTGAACGCCATCTCTGTGACGCTCCTGCATAATCACCGCAATGTCGGTGTGGCCCTCCACCGACCCGTAGCGCTGTGGAACATCGTGACGAGCCGGCCATTCGCTGTACGGTCTACAATCTCCGCTACCCTTCTCTGGGATCAGCGTAGAAGAGTGGAACTGCGTTCTAAAAAGAAGCAACGGTGGGTCTGGGATGCTTGCGGGGCCGGTCGTGCCAGTCTTTGGGCGACGCGTCGACGTGAATGCATATCATCGCTGCTTCCTCTGCTCTTCTGTAGTGATCGTTCTTTCTGCTTATTCTCCAATCTGAGGCTGAAAACAAGCTTGACCTGCTGCGGTAACCCACGTCTTTACGAAGCCAAGCAATCCTTCGACCCTTACAAGCAACCCCGCCATGGCCGCCACAAAAGCCATTCTTGTTACCGGCGCTACTGGTAAGCAAGGCGGTGCTGTACTTGAACAACTCGCATCGCATCCTTCGCACGCCGAATACACGCTCTTGGCTGTCACCCGTGATGCCAACTCTGGTTCTGCGAAGAAGATCGTTGAGCGTCATCCGGACGTAAAGTTGGTGCAAGGCAACTTGGACGAGCCCTCGGCGCTCTTTGCATCAGCCAAGGCCACACTCAAAGAGGCTGGTAAAGAGGAGAAGATCTGGGGTGTCTACTCTGTACAAGTCTCTCTAGGCAAGAATGTCACCCACGAGAGCGAGGTCATACAGGGTAACGCCCTGATTGACGAGTCGATCAAGGAAGGCGTCACACACTTTGTATATTCCAGCGTCGACCGCGGCGGCAACCAGCGCAGTTTCGAGAACAAGACGCCCATCCCGCATTTCCAGAGCAAGTATGAGATCGAACAGCACCTTCTCGAGAAGGCTGGCAAGAACGGCGAAAACATGGGCTGGACCATCCTCCGGCCGGTTGCCTTCATGGACAACCTCGCACCTGGCTTCCCTACCAAGGTGTTCCTCGCAGCACTCCGCGATACACTGCAGGGCAAGTCCATTCAGTGGGTGTCTGTCGAAGACATTGGTCTATTCGGCGCACGAGCGTTCGTCAACAACGAAGAATGGAACGGCCGTGCCGAGGGTCTCGCCGGTAGTGAGCTCACTATGGACGAGATGAGTGGATGCTTTGAGCGTGTCATCGGTAGCGCGGTGCCGGCAACCTACGGAATGTTTGGCTCCGCGCTTATGTGGGCCGTCACAGAAGTGAACGTCATGATCAGTTGGTTCGCAGCTGAGGGCTATGGCGCTGATATCAGCAAGTTGAAGAAGGAAGAGCCCAAGCTGTGCGATTTCGAGACTTGGCTGGCGGAGAGGAGTGGGTGGAAAGGTCAGGCCATCAAGCGATAGATGATGCTTTCATCTGCTGGCGGGGTTAAGCATCTAGCGTCGGACTTTTGCACGTTTCAGACTTTGACCCCTGTAAGGGATCTTGGGGAGTTTTCTACGAATACATGATTATCTATACTATCGCTATACTGTTATCTTGATGCATGTGCTTGCATGAGTGTTTGACTTCATTACCAGCCTTGCTAGATATAGCAGCGGTGGCTTAAGCACCGACTATTTTCCATATGACGCTGCCAGCAGTCATCATGGCCTGATATGTCGACTTGCAATCAGCATCGCATGGGCTGTGTGGGGTCTGTAACTGATGTGTTCGGGTTGCATCGACATCACAAACTGCGAGGTTGAAGAAACTTGTTCAGTCGTACGCTTCATTGCTAAATGCTACATTCCAAAGGCCTTGGACCAAGAGAGAAAAGATGGTAAGTTGCGCAGTAGCCAAACTACTACCATCACAGAAACAAGGGCTATGCAACCCTTTACAAGGAGACCAGGTTCCATAACGCCAGTCCACCGGCAATAACCGGTGTAACCAACCTCAGCCTGTTCCAGCTCGCCCACTTCATAGCAATGTTCTCCGCCTCGCCCAACTCCTTCTCGTTGCTCCTCTCCGCCAACGCCTCAAGCTTGTCGTTCAACGGCTGCATGTTGAGAGCCGAGTGCAGGATAGTCGTCAAGTGCATAACGGCCGCAACACCAAACAATTTCCAATCGCTGCGAGCGAGCATGCCTTCGCGGTAGACTGAGTAGCCGGCGTAGGCATAGCCCAGGAAGCCAAGGGTTGAAATGGGGCGGAAGAACTGGTTGCCGACTGTCCAGCACAGAGGCCACTGGCGGCCTAGAAGTTGCGCGCGCTCCTTGTGGTCGGGGCTGCCTGGGCGGGGGAAGTTGACGAGGAGGGCAGGCACCGTCATGTACGACTGTGTGATGGCATTTCCTGGGATCGTCAGAAGTGAAATTGGGAACTACGGGAGTCCGGTCTTACCGGCAAGAATGAAGGAGAATGTGATGCAGGTTCCTGCAACGCCCTTTACGATGGTGTTGTCCGACATCTTGAGATTGTTCTGGTATAGGTGTGGAATTGAGGTTAATGGCTTTGGGGTATGAAAGGAGGGATGAGTGAACGCGTTCACATCAGCGACGACCAGCTCCAATAAACATTTTCCATCAACAAAGACCGAGACACATTTCGCAAGCTAGCAGCCATGCATCCCCGTTCCGACACCCCAAAATCCCGTGTTGGGTCACTCCGCCCTGCATTGTGGTGCGATAGCGGTGTTCCTGGCAGCCGTAGTTCGGTTCCCCACGGCAGTCGCGTCCCTCCAAGCGCGCCGGTTTGGCGATCCCGATTACACCACGACAGCCCTGGAGGCCTCCGCGCAGGCTAACATGGTTTAAGCTTCCTTGTCGATGTGCTTTGGTGTTTTATGCATTGCTACTGTCAAGTCGGTGAGTGTTCTGATACTGCGCTGGTGGGGTTTTCGCCTTCGCGATGTTGTCCGCCACGGGCTGCCGTTGCCATAATGGAAGATCGCTCTTACCACTTTGGACAAGATCGGGAATCAACTTCATGGATGCGTCGCATGCGGTAGGCATCAAGAGTCATTTCGAGATAGAAATGATGGGTGGTCGCAGTTAGAAAGCTGTAGATAATGGCATGTCGGTTCATAGGGGCACACGCTTATGATGAGACTGTTTTTCTGAGTTGAAAGAACAACAACACGGTATGATGTCTCTATTTGATGGAGGTTCATGGTTTGCTTAGACACTACACCTAATCCGCTCTTTGTATGCCATCCGCCCAGCTCGGTTCAATGCCGCTACAGACATCTACATAGGCATCCCACTTCCTCAAATCCTTCTCCTTCTCTGACCCACCCCACTCCTCAGCACTCCATCTTTTCTCGACACCCTGCGTAGTCCAAAACATGGTCCATTGATCACCAGGCAAGTTCCACATGCCCTTGCTTCTCTCTTGATACCATTTGTTGACTGGGTTGCTCGTCCGACTCCTCCAGACTACGCCATCAGGAAAGCATGTTCGAGTCAAAGCAGCCCAGACAATGTCGGAGACACCACCGGAACCTTGCGACGATGTGAGGACGGCGAATTTGTCGAGATACGGAATGTAGTATGGCGAGTCTGGAGAAGGCCTGCTAGGAGGACTTAGCCCATGAAGGGATGCAGGCGTTTCCCATGTGCAGATGGCGCCACCTTCGTAATCACCCGCTATAATTATGCCGGCCACACGGCCACGAATACGGTCGAGGTAGTTCTGAGGATGCAGTTTACGTCGGAAAGAGTCATCGATGAGATCGACGAGTTTTGGGAAGTTGATGCGCGGGTCGTCTGCTAGCTCTATGCTCGGGTTCGTTGCAGAGGGTGGCTGCCATGGTCCGTGAATCCGCGGATCCGGAATCATGGTGAGCGGTATGCCTTTCTTGAAGAAAGTAGCAGGGTTGGGTGCGGTGGAGCCAAGGAAACGAGAAGTCGGCGTTGTCGGCAGCGACGACGATGTCATCGGCTTGTCTGTTAACACGTTATGTAGTAGAGGATTCTTCGCAGGCGAGGTGCGCGCATCATCAGGTATAGCTTTCCTTGCTGCTTCTAAGGGTGTCAGGACGAGGCCAGACGACGATGGGGGTAACAGCTTCAAGCCGCGCTCGACCACTTCGAGGTTCTTCAGATGGCGTATCGGGGCTGAGTTGCCAATCTGTCGTACCGGTGCACCTGGTAACGATGCTATTTCTTCCTCGACGAACTTCGAGAACGGGTTGCTAGAACTCAATGAAGTTGGACGCTGAGTCTTGTCATCCGGGGTGGCTGACGACAGCTGCTGCAGCTCTTTCTTGATGTCCCGGTACTCGGCTTCTAGATTGACGAAAACATGAGCGCCATCCGCTCGCTTCTCGGATGGTATGCCACCAAGAGGATCAAGTATAATGATGCGGTCCAGAATAGGTCTTTCGACGACATCCTTTGTTTTGTACAATGCGCCACCAACTGAGCCATTGCTGCCTGTCTGGCCGGCGAGACCGGCAAATTCGCGAACGAGCGCCAGAAGCACGTCGTCTGCCTGGACCCTGACCTTCTTCAGATTTGTGTCGTAGGCGAAGGGTGTTATGACTGGAATAACGCCGTCGTCGATGGGCGGAAGTAGCAGGTAATTGTGCTGTACCTCTACACCTCCCCGTACCTGGACGGTGCTGGGTATGTCGTTGGCCAGTGGGGAGTAGCCCAAAGCATCTTCGACCAACAGAGCTCCTGGCTCGTTGTAGTCTTCCAACGCTGCAACCAAGCGCAATGCCTGATCCCTGACCATGTTTCCGTATTCCAATGTCAACTCTGTCGTGTGCGCATCGGCATCGTGATCGCAGTCGAGCACTACAGCAGTGCTGAGCCCCAGCTGCGCCATCTGACTCAGAGTCAATGCGATGTCGCCCAAGGTGCGGTTGTCGAGGGTCTGAGGCTGCCGAAGCTTGACAAGCGCCATGTGCACCGGCTCATCCTTCTCTTCGGCCTGGTACTCCTCCTCGGGAAGCGGTTCGCGGGTGAAGATGGTGGGCTTGTAGAGGTCGCCCAGGTTCACACCGGTTCGCAGCGAACCCGAGTCATTGTGTATATCTTCGCTCACAACCTCCCTGGCTTTGGCTGCGATAGCCGCCTTGCCCTTCTTGGGTGCATCGAACTGCTTGAGGAAGTTGCGCGCGTCGCGTTTACCGGGCGATTCCTTCAGTAGACGCGTCAACTGCTGACGTTCGGCGCGCTGGCGCTCTTTCGCGGAGCTCGACGATTTCCGGACGTAGGTAGTCGACGTGGAGAGACGCGCGCATTGAATCTTGGGAAAGATGTTACCCTTGTCATCGCGCTTGGGAAGCTGCTAATGGTTAATACTGCTGCATTTACGCCTGGAGACGTCGCGCTCACCTTCTTCGTAGCCTTCCCCAAGCCCCTCGTGGGGGCTTTGCTCCAGATGAACATGCTTCATGCTACCGCTCAGCTGCCGAACATGCGAAAAGGTCAAAATTGTGTGACTGGAGCTCGGAGCAGAGGTATGACTCTGCAAATGTGTGGGGAAATGTGCCCGCATCCGCATTTTCGAGAACTCAACATCGATAACGGCGTGCGAACGTCATTTGCTGGTAACCGACATCGGCCCGGTGTGGCCTTATCCCCGGGCTACTGGCGGATGACGATGATGAACACCATGACGAAGCGCTGACAAACGGTGCGCAAGGTACAAGCAGAGATTTGTATAAGTTGTCGCACTTGGCATTGCCTTTGCGCTGGAAGAGAAAGGATACAGTCAGATCCCAGAAGAAATCATGGCGCCACAGCTCGCTTGGATTGGCCTCGGCAACATGGGCAGGGTCAGTAAGGGAGGTCATCAGCTCGACCATGTCACTAACTGTCACAGGGCATGTGCAAAGTATGAAGCATCTAAGATTCTAAATTGATTTTCATACTGACTCCACAGAACTTGGTGGAAAAGGGTAACCTCGATAAGCCCCTAATCCTGTTCAACCGCACCAAAGCCCGCTCCGAAGACCTCGCATCCAAACTCGGCAGCTCCAAGACCAAGGTTGTCGATACCATCAACGATGCTGTCAAACCTTCCGACATTGTCTTCATGTGCCTGGGCGACGATGCAGCCGTGAACGCTGCTGTTGACAAGATGCTCGAAGAAGATGTCAAGGGCAAACTTATTGTAGATTGCTCCACGGTACACCCAGAAACGACGAATGCTTTGGAGAAAAAGATAACCGAGAAGGGGGGTGAGTTCGTGGGCATGCCAGGTAAGTTACGCATGTGAAGATAGAAGTGCTCCCTCAGGACGGGCCTGACAACATCCCAGTATTCGGTGCCCCAGCCATGGCAGACAACGGCCAGCTTGTTTGTGTGACAGCAGGCTCAAAAGTGTCCTGCGATAAGGTAGTCCCGTATACGACAGGCGTGATGGGTCGTACGAACATCGATTACTCAGGCCAGCCAGCAGGAAACGCTACCCTGATGAAAGTCATCGGCAACACCTTCATTTTGAACATGGTCTCGCAGCTATCTGAAGGCCACGTCCTTGCCGAAAAGTCTGGTCTAGGGGTAGACAACCTCCACACATTCATCTCTACCATGTTTCCCGGTCCCTACACCGCGTACTCGCAGCGCATGCTAGCCGGCGACTACTATCAACGAGAGGAACCTCTCTTCCATATCGACTTGGCAAGAAAGGATGCAAGGCATGCCATGTCATTGGCGGAGAGCAGTGGCGCGAAGGAAAGCATGAAGATGCTAGGCTTAGCACAGGGTAGACTGGATAGTGTGAAGAGTGAAATCGGGGACAGAGGAGATATTCCGAGTGTTTACGGAGTTGTGAGGAAAGAGAGCGGCTTGGATTTCAAGAACAAAGATTAGATGGGCAAATCTTCCATTGCAGTTCTGGAATAATCTGTGGTCGTCACCATGTTAGGGTGCTCCTGGACGCCGTGTATGGTGATATTTGCCCGAGCGGTACTGACTACGCTAATTGCGACTGCCGTTATTACAAGCATGGCTATCGCAACTTCTGCTCGACTTACTTTCCACAGAAAGCCCGATGCACACGCAATGTACCGCGGCTCTTCAACGCGGTTCAGACATGACGCGACATGTGCTGATCACTACCCGATCTGACCCCCATCGATGCAGGCATTCGGTCTAACTCTGCCGAGGATGCATCATCTGTCAGAACATCCTCCCAATGTCACATCACGCTAGACTCCTCAGCGTTAAAATCCCCAGGTTTTACCCCAGCTTCTCCCCTCCCCACTGCTTGATGAGGTCAAGCCTCATCTTGGCTGCAACGGCGGGTTCGTAGAATCCCCCTCTGAGATCGAGTCTGTTCTTGCGAAACCTGGTTGCCGTGCACATGGCCCGACATTTCTGCCGCCAGCTCACGTGGGTGACAACAGGTACTTGAGGGCCTGAAGACCCTGCAGATTTACCTTATCGCGACTGCCTACTGTTGACTCCACTCAACTCAACCTCAATGCTCGAATCTTTCGTCCGGTCTACGACCTGATCGGCATTATCCACATACCAATCGCTAATCGGCATCTCTATCGTATCACAAAGCGAACATGGGGTTCCTTAAGAGACCCAAACTGCGCAGTCGCGATGACCAGAGGACGCGTGCCGCTGAACTCACGCTGCGCGAGTCCATCTACCCGCTCTGCCTCGTCACCATTCTATTTTTTCTCTGGGTGAGCCACGACGATGCCTTAAACCTAGTGTATTTGGCTGATGATCATAGGGATTCTCGTACGGTCTTATCGATACCCTCAACAAGCATTTCCAAGACGTCCTTGGCATAACGCGCGCTCGCTCTTCAGGCTTACAGGCAGCATACTTCGGCGCGTATCCACTTGCTTCCCTCGGTCATGCCAATTGGCTTCTGCGCCACTGGGGCTACAAAGCAACCTTCATCTGGGGTCTGACACTTTACGGCGTGGGCTCTCTTCTTGCCTGGCCATGTCTTGTATATCGTTCTTTCGGAGGCTTTTGTGTAGCCATCTTCGTCATCGGTAATGGACTAGGCTCGCTTGAGACAGCAGCCAACCCTTACCTGGCTGGTATGCATGAATCGATTGAATGATGGGCCAGTACTAACGAAAGTAGTTTGCGGACCACCCAAGTATTCGGAGATCAGGATCAACATCGCGCAGGCTTTCAACGGCATCGGCACTGTGGTAGCGCCAGTTTTAGGGTCATATGTCTTCTTCAACAACGTTGGCACCGATCAAGCATCCCTTGAGAACGTGCAATGGACCTACCTCGGCATCGCATGCTTCGTTTTTCTCCTTGCGATCGTATATTACTTCACGGAGATACCCGAGATCACTGGTAAGCTTGCTCTTGAATGGGAAATGACCAGGTACTAACATCCACTAGATGCCGATATGGCTTTCCAGGCTGAAAGCACTCACGCTGGCACCGACGTAAAGCCTTTCCGCAAACAATACCGCCTATTCCATGCAACATTTGCTCAATTCTGCTACACTGGCGCGCAGGTGGCGATAGCTGGAGCCTTCATCAACTATGTCGTCGAGACACGGGTCATAAATGGACGCGAAACCGACAACTCGACAGCAGCTCGGTTCCTTGCTGGTGCGCAGGGCTGTTTCACCATGGGTCGCTTCATTGGCAGTGCCTTCATGAAGTTCGTCAAACCACGATGGGTGTTCCTCGCGTTCATGACGTTATGTATCATCTTCGTCATCCCGTCCATTACCGAGCGAGGGAATACCGGCATGAGCATGCTTTACATTGTGCTCTTCTTTGAGAGTATCATCTTCCCAACGATTGTTGCGCTCGGCATGCGCGGACTGGGCAAGTACTCAAAGAGAGGCTCAGGCTTTATCGTGGCCGGTGTATCTGGTGGTGCTGTCGTTCCTCCACTACTGTTCGGAGCGAGTGATACGCTAGGGAAGGCTAGGCCTCTGGATGGATATGCGCCCACCGCTATCGCCATGACCGTTCCGATGGCGTTCTTCATTGCCGCGTGGAGCTATGCTTTTTGCGTCAACTTTGTGCCAGCCTACCGTAATGTGGCAGATAAGTTCTCCACTGCTGAGATTGGCATTGAGAATGCGCATGCAAATGATCCCGAGCGCCAAATGCAGCACACGGATGGTGGTGTACTTGCTAAGGAGGAGTCCCCAACCCATACTGAGGCGGTGGACATCGACAGAAAGACATAGGATGACTCTCTTGTCGAAGTGGGCAAAGAGGAGGAAGCGGAAGTGGCTGCAAGTGGGGCTAACGTTGACGGAGTACACGCTACGGTTGCCGAGGATGCTCAAGTAGTTCAGGGGTCCTGAAGTCATCGTACTGCGACTTGCATGACAAGAAGAAGTGGTTCACTACATCGTTTTTCCATAAGTTACCGTGAACGCCGTATACCTGGCAGTACAAAGTCGTGCTTACTAGTGCATTCCTTCCACTGATGTTACCTACCAGCCACAGTACCAGATATCGGGTAGTGTGAAATGCTGTGAGTGCCCTGTACCCACTGAAAGATCTTTTCATCTTTCTTCTATTCTCCTTCCCCCATTTCTTGATCCTCGTCTTCACGCGACCTGTCCTCATCTGAGTCGTCAACTAAGATAGAGTCCTCCATCGTTTGACCTTTTATTATCATTTCTAGGTCCCACTTCTGTTTGCCACGATACTTCCTCAAAAGAGCCGTTGTCAAATCCTTGAAGAATTCTGCGGGATACTCGTCTGTCTCATCGTCTTCGATCCAAGCAGCATCCGCTGTGTCTGCCCATAGTTGTACCAAGACCAGCCTTAGTGATGATCCTTTGGCTGTCTTATCGTAAGCGAGGCGGATACTGTCCGGACCCGGATATTCATCAATGTCTTTACTAACTTCGACCAATCCCTGTATAACGTCTCGACAGAACTTTTTGCTCTTTAGTTTGAGTCCTAAAACGTATGCCTTAACAAGTTCATGTGTGTCAAGAGAGAATTTGCCATCTTCGTCCGCCCGGTCTTCAACCGCGATATGATCATAGTAAAGCCACTCAACAAAGATTGCGAAGGCATCAGCGTCGATGGCGGAAAACTTATGTACTGTGATGACGTCGGTGTCATTCGA
This sequence comes from Alternaria hordeiaustralica, assembly GCF_023758085.1. Taxonomy (NCBI): domain Eukaryota; kingdom Fungi; phylum Ascomycota; class Dothideomycetes; order Pleosporales; family Pleosporaceae; genus Alternaria; species Alternaria hordeiaustralica. The sequence continues at coordinate 1,211,228 of NW_026056773.1, read as the reverse complement.
CCAGCTGTGACGACAGAAAGGACAGTTGACTGGTTGACGAGCTGTCTGCTTCTCCGCCTTCCACTTCTCAATGCATTTATGATGAAAGTTGTTACCACAATGTGTAGCGCAGTAAGTAAGCTCTTGTATACCGTGCTCGAGCGGTTCCGTGCAGATCGCGCATTCACTGTCTTTCTTGAGAGGCTTGCGCTTCGGTTGTAGCTTTTTCGTGAAGAATGTGGATCTGCTGCATATGATGTCTTCGGGGACAGTGAACTCCTCGCCGCGTGAAACTTGGACGCGGACGATTTTGTGGCCGAACCTAGGAGCGGGTTAGCGGTTGGTGTTACAATCCTCACAGAAAACGTACCGGATAGCTCGCTTCTTCCTAACGCTGATGCGCTTCTCCTGCTTGGGCATCTTTCCTGGTCTTGATATCTTCCGCTACTTGAATGGCGCGGTGGCTGAATAAGATCGTTTTTGAGCGGTTCTCTAGTCGGGGTATGAGCATTGGATGACAAGCCGATTAGGCAGTACCTGCGGGTGAGTGATATTCTATCGTTCAGTTGCACTATGTTGCTTCGGTAGTTGCAGACCAGTGCGCAACGCGCAACCAGTAGGAGTGTCTCGGGCCCCGGAAACTTGATGAGCTGAGGCCCGCAGTGTTCTCGAAGTGAATACTGTTGTGATTCACGTTAGTAAAGGTCGACGTCAGGCACAACATCGAATGATGGGTCGGGGTAAAGATGTGATGTACACAGTCGTTCGATTGTCTTCGTTTCGAGCTAATGCAGTTCGATTGGGCGTAAACAAGCATCAAACCTCGTATATCGTGTTTGGGTAGTGTAAGTCCCGAATGCCAGGTGCAAGTCATCAGAATGAGAAACAAGAAGACAGGAGACTCCCAGTGCCGTCACGAACGCTCATCCTTTCGACCTGTATACAACCAGTCCGCCGTCGTCCGAGTCATCGGAAAGAGGCATGGAGCGGACATCTTGCTTCAGCCGACGCTTCGCACTATGTGTATGCTTCTTCACTTCGACCTTTTGACATGGACGCTTCCTGGTTGCTGGTACTTCTGTAGCTTCAGCTTTGGGACTATTCAGACCAATAGCTGGATTCCTGCCTCGCAGACTTCGCGATGCTGCTGACGCCAAACTCGTGCTGCCGCCTACAGGCGCAGTATCTTCGTCATCGCTCGTCAGATCCACTCCTACGCTCAGTTTCTCCATCCACATCTTCCTTGTCGTTCTGCCATCTTTCCTGTCTCCCCACCGGACCATGGCTGCATCTGCTAGCTCACTCACGAAGGCCTCTGGCCAGTTCTTGCCCTCGCTCTTGAACCAACCGGGCTCGATATAGGCAAGCGATATGTCGATGACGAAAGCTCGAATTTCTTCATCGCATTTACGATCCACAAAAGCCCACTTCACGCTCTCCTTCCAGAAACGCGCGCGAGCTTCTGCGAAGTAAGTGGCAATGACTTGCGACTTGAACACTGGATCTTCGACGGCGTTGGCAACAGTCCAGAGTTTGAGGATGACTAGATTGAAGGCATCGGTAACGCGAGAGACCTTTGCGGATATGTGTAAAGTGGAGGTATACAGCCAGTCCAGGTAGATTTGCGTAGCCTCGGCGTCTAGCTCAGACTCTATGTCTAGCTGATTGAGCAGTGACTCGTTCTCCCAGCTAGCACGACACATCGGGCATGTTGGGATCAACTCCTTCTTAGAACTGGTAGTAGATGAGCGCTTCCAGGCTTCCATGCAGACTTCATGGACGTTTTGCCCGCACTTGGCGCAGAAGGAGATGTCTCCTATCATGGCGTCGAGAGCCTCAGCGCAAACACAACATTCGTCAATGCTGAAGACAGGCTTTCGGTTTCTCTGGAGGCGGTCTTTGAAGAATCGAGAGGTCTTGCAGATGAGATCTACGGTAAACGCATGGTGTTAGTATGTTGGACTCCTGAAATGGCTTTATGTGTTGTTGTTACCTTCATGTACAGTGAAGCGGCGATCAAGATTGGGGGCCTTGAAGCTTATGATTCTGTTGCCCACACTGCGCCATATCAGCAAGTTACATGTGGTATAAGACGGACGGAGTGAGGTACATAATGGGCCCCAACTTCTTGGTCGCTCCTCGAGATTTAGTGATGGTCATCTGCACAAATGGTGATCTTGTAGAATGAGAATGTTGTAAGCTGAAGGGCACGGAAGACACGACCTAGATAGAAGTACTGCAGACACGAGAAGGTGAGAGTCGGGCCGTGCGCACCTCGTCATGGGGCAGTGACAGTATCTCAAGGTGAGAGAACCGCCAAGAAAAGATTCAGTATCTGAGCAAGGCGAGCACAACAGTCGTTTTGAAGGTAGGCAATAAGTCCGCCGAATGAGGCGAACCTTACAATCGTGCCTGGGAAGAATTACACATCTCTTGTGTGTGTGGATCAGCCAAAGGTCGTCGAGAAAGCCCGACCGGATGACAAAACCAGAAATTGCTGTGTTAGACACGATACTCCATGGCGCCGACCGAGAGCATGTAAAGCGTAAAACAAACTCTTCAAATGGGTATTTTGCTCATCACCGTCCCCTGCTGGTGACTTCAGACACGGTATACAGCATGAGCTATGTAGCCTTGTCATAGCCAAGTTCCACACTGTCTTCCGACGCCGTCGATATGCCGCCAGTGCCAAAAATCACGAGTTTTCTGCTCAACGAAAGTCCGTAGAAGATCTACTCCTATACGCCAATGTACCACAGTTCAACGCCCATGACCTCGAACTTCTTGCCATCGTCGCTCAGGGGCTCGTTGCCAAACGTTGGGCACGTATCAGAGACGCCCTTTTCGAGGTTGTCGTCTAGCCATAGGCCATAGTGACCGTCACTGCGACATCGTCAGTCTACTGAGCTGTTGATGATAGCACATCGCCGTTACTTACCCGCCGCCAACACTCAGGTAGCTATGCTCGCAGAAGATCATGTAGTCATTCACCCCGCTGTAGGGAAATGCCTTGAATCTTATTCGTTCTGGCGTACTCGCACCACTCTTACTGGCCCGACCGTTCTGTGGGGGTGCTAGCGAATCGCCCTTCCTCTTCGGTGAAGATATGGTTGTCATTCGCACAGCGTCCGTCGTATCTTCGGATGGGGGTGGTGGGAGGTTCATCTGCAGGTCTGAGAAACCTGAGAGTATGTGCGCGCGCCAGAGGAAGCATTCGCCGTTGCCGTAAAATGATGTGGAGGGCCGCGGTGCGTCAGAGAGATATGCGCCGAAGATCTATAGCGATACGTAAGCATTCGTCCTGGGGTCGTCATGAGGTTCGCAAACTTACACCTCCGCTGCCGTCTTTGACCACGAGCACAAAGCCACCTCTCTTGCCCAGATAGTCTTCAGATTGCTTGTATAGTGTGCCTAAGCTGACACCGTTCTGCTCCAGACTATATGCCAGACTCCATTCATCCACTAGTTGTAACCTTGGTGGAAGCAGGAGCCGGATCTCTTCAGCAAGCGCCGTGCTCAGAAGCTTGCCCTTTTCTCGCATGTTGCCTCCCCATCCTCTAAGGCTTAGCGGTGTCAATGGAGGCGGTTGGAAAGGGCTCGCTATCCGATGTGGCGGCTGGTATACCGAGTTCATATCTGAGGTGGTAGAGGAGACGAGGTTCGCAAATGTGTGTGAAAGTGAAGATGCGGTGGACTGCAACTGGGCTTGTATGTTGCTTGCGCTGTTACGGTTGCTGTTGTTCTCCGATCTCGATTGCGCGTCTGATTTGGGAATGGCGTCCGTGTTCAAGCGTCGCAGGATGCCCGAGACTGCATAAGAGACGGGATAGGTGAAATATGAGGACGAGCGGTTGGGTGTAGAGCGCTGCGATGGCGGTGAGGTTTGCGACGAGGGCGAGCGGAACGGGGAAGAGGACGGGGTATCTGGTGGGTACGACATGAGCGGCAACTAATTGCGATGGGAGTAATGTTCCTGAATTAATGTGGGTCGCGTGTTGGAGGTGGTGTGCTGGGGCTGTCGCAGGGCAGAGTAGCTGTGACGTTGCGCAAAATTAGTGGGCTGACAGCTGCTTGGAGCCTCACAACACCACCAGGATGGGACGTGGCTGTTACATAAGCAGGCCTGTGGTTGCCGTGAATGCATATCCGAAGTATCTGATGAGCGCATACTAATACAGGACATGTCGGCGATGTATGCTCTGTGATTGCCTCACCCTCTGGCACCGCGACGTGTAGCTTGCGGAGCCCTGACCGCTTTAGCTTGCTAGCGTGTCGCGCGAAAGCTTGATCTCCGCTACCCGGTAGGGCTGACCTCGCGTATCCATCGTGCATTCAAGCCAGGATCCCCATTGTCAGTCGAAAACTCGAGCATGATTGTGGTTGAGATAGTAATGCTCGATCCTGGCGGTGGTATCTCTGCGCTGTGATAGTTAACACGTGTCATACCCGCGACCCTCAGTCGCATTTCTCATAGCATGCATCGGCTCGAGAAGGTACCGAGAGTTCCATTCTTGATTGAATGCTACTAGTGTCGGCGTCTCTACACTCTCAAAATGAAGCCCCAGATGGTCTATGTAGTCTCGGCGTCTGCCTCCTTTGTCGCTTCTGCGAGGTCTCGATCCAAATGCTCATCTCCCGCAGCATCTGCGTCTTCTTCCCCGTCGTCTCCATCGCTCTTAAGCTTAGCACCCTTTCTTTCGGGCATGACCGCCATGAACGCCTTGCCCCAATCCCCAAACTCCATCCACTTGAGCATAATCTCCAGCACATGGTTCGTGACCAAGACTTGCCGACTTTTCATCTCGAGGTATTCGCCAATAGGTAGCTTTGCAGTCTTGATCCCACGGTTCACGGCGCGCTTGTGACATATGCCTTTGTGTCGGTTCTTGTCAACCAGTCCGCCGATAATGTATGTACTGTTGGGCTTCAAGTGAGTTAGAACGTTGTCAGACTCAGATGAAAGATAGACGACTTCGCCTTCCTCTGCTGCAGCATCAGGTTGTTCTTGATCGCCTGATCCAGTGGCTTCTGCTGATGTCTTCAAGGCGCCGAGAACTTCTCCCCCGTTTGGCCCTGACATCCACGCCTTCGCTTTTTCGGAAACCTCAACGAAATCTTCTTCGAAGAACTGGAACCCCTTCCAACTCGTGTACTGCTTTGCTAGAATGCCATCGAAACGCTCCTTCATCTTTCCACCGAAGCTGCTCAAAGCTAGATGGGTCCTGAAGTTCGCCTTTCGGTTATCGCTGTAACACCTCGTAATCTGAAGTCCCAAGCTCTTGAGCTCGTTGTCAAACATCAGCTCTTCGAAATCGCAGTCGAAGATTACTGTTATTGGTACTTGTTTTCCAGTTGCCTGCCGAGGAGGTCGCGAAGCTGGCGGCCTTGGTCTCTTGCCATTCTCGTCGGTAGGCATCTGCGCCCACTCTTCTCGCCTTCGCTCTTTCTTCTCTTTGACTTTCTCTTTTCGCTTGAGTTTGCGATCTTCGCGGCCGGCTTCCCAGCGCTCGAGCCGCCTTTGCTTTTTGAGCTGGTTTTTTGATAGCTTTGGCTCCGCATTCTCACTCCCAGCCGGTGTTCCGACAGGTTCTACGGCGTCGGCTTGATTGCTGTTTTCCGCTGCGACAGGTAGTTGTTCGTTTGGTGTCGGAATTGTAGGTGCTTCTGCCACATCCTCAATGCTATCCGCATGCTCTAGCTTGCGCAACTTCGCAGGACGCTCTTCGGAATCCATCTTCGAATAAAGTTTCCTCGGTTTGTGAAAATCAAGAGTGCTGCCTTCCACCCACTCAGCGTCGACAAAATTATGCTCACTCACTTGCTAGCGCGCCAAGCCAGATCCCTGTCATCGCGGGTTCCCGAGCTCGAACCTCACTGCACGTCTCCGCATCGACGACAACTTCGAATACCCATTGAACCACGAATAATCGCCCAACATGCCGCAGGATATGCCGCCAACGGGCGGCTACAGCCCCGTACAATACAAGCGCAACCTGCCCGTACGAGGCTTCCGCCCCGCCGCATACCTTTTCGGAACCGCGGCACTCATGACCTACGGATTCTGGAGAGTTGGACAGGGTATCAGAGAGCACAAGTACGCGCCTGCCCTCGAGAGGAGACTCGCGAGTCTCGAGACATATGAGCGAAAGTGCTGACAAGTCGCAGCGAACTCGCGCGCGAGAAGATGTGGGCGCGGATACACCTCATCCCCGCGCTGCAAGCCGAAGAAGACCGCGATCAAGTACGAAGGCACCTCGCAGATAAGGCGAGAGAGAAGGAGCTACTCGGCACAGAGACCAGGGTCTACAATAGCGACAGGTATGGTTTGAAGACTTGGCTTTGTAGACAACTTTGGCTAATTCACGATGGCAGATTCGTTCGCCCTACCTTTGCAATCACGCCCGAACACGAGACGAAATAGACTTGCATACCGCACTGGACATGTACATATAAATCCACAAATCGTTGGCAGGCTAAGGAAACGCTGTCTCCAAATGATATCTTTCGTTGTGTTTGAAACTGTGACGCGACGTACATTCCAAGGCTTCAAACGGTGACATATCGTTGCGGGAGGACCGTTGCGCGTGTACATGCCGAGATAAGGTGGGTTTAAAGTGCTGACGAGGGGACACCCTGTGATAGACTTCCAAAAGTGTGGTTCACAATACGTTGTGATTACTTGGGTTCCACTGGACCCGTGAAAGTGACACCCCGCCCATTTTGTCGTGCACTCTCCCGCGCGTCGAAACGCGCCACCTGGACCAGGCAGTGCGCCTTGTCGTCAACTGCGCCCAGCGCCTACAGCCCTTCCATATTTCAACTCTACTAACCCTCCCAACCGTTCGCTGTACCTGTGCATAACCGACCCTCGCCAGCCGGCGCAACCTTTGGCGACGACATAGCGCAATGTCTTTCATCACCAACTTTTTCGGTAGCCTGAAGAATGCGACGCCTGTCGATACAGGCACCTTGCCACGCGCAGATGACAATGGCACGCCCAATGGTGCCGACGAAGACTGGGATTTTGTAACAGCGCACGAAGCCGGAGTCGTCTACAACGACCGTATCACGATCCTACTTGGTCCCCATCGAGAGACTCGTCACCACATCTTCATCGCCGACATGCCCAGGTCTTCTAAACTTCTGAATCATGTCTGCTCTCTCGAACCATCACAACGATACTTGCATCTCTCCCTCCCCGACCTCTTCATGGTGAAACTATATCTCAAATCGCAGTTCACATCCGTCGACTCGCTGGCCATCGAACAGTCCTGGTCAAACATCATTAAGCTAGCCATCACTGCCGATATCTTCCAAGACGCCTACATGGGAGATAGGGCCCTCGCAGCGCTCACGACGAGGGGCATCTTCGCCCTCGAACCTAACAACGCGGTGTTGCTGTTCAAAAAAGACGACTTTTTACTCGCCCGGGAATATCAAGACAAGACGGGCAACGGGCAGAAGCTGATAGAGACACTTGACAAGGTTGCAGAAAAGGGTGCAGAGAAGCCTAAGCCGCCCAAATTGGAGCTACCCAAGCCTCAGGACGTGAACTCCAAGCCCGACGTCTACAAGCGGAAGAGCGAGGGCACAAGGTTCGGTAAAAGCGTATTAAGAGGGCTGGCACAAGCCACCGCAAAGAAGGGAGGCGATATGGATGATAAAGTGCATCCTACACGGCAGCCCAGCGTTCCGCCAGGCGTGGATGCGTTGAAGCGTGGCGCTGCCAGTAACTTCATGTGGCCTGACAAGAACATGAAGAAGTGATCTCGAAGTCTTCAAAGATATGTTGGACGAAGAAAACTCTACGCAAACGTCACGGTCACGGCTCGTGGCTTCGAGACCCCATGAAGGGAAATTACAGCCGTCTCATTGATAGACGTCATTTGGAGAGTTAGACTAGTCGTCCGTCTTACAATCATTAATATGCACTGCCCATCTACATCTGCATGTGACGTGGTAATCATCTGAGAACACAGCTAGGCCATCTCCTCTGTGCATCTGGAACACAGACATGGCCCTTCAAACCATGGCGACAGCAAGTCCTGTCTCTGCTCCACCGGTATACCATGGACGTTTACATAGCTGCAAAACAGTTCATCTCCCATCATCACTGGCTTGATCGCGAAAAAGCGTACAGTCGTACTTCCGGTTTCTCTTCTCCACTCCACGTTCGGTGCGCAACTGTGATTGAACAGCGGTAGATGAGGTGTGATTTCGTCAATGAAGCCAAGCCGGGGGTCTATAGAACCAGCTTTGTTATTGGCTAGACGCGTCCAGATAGAATGAAGAACCTCTGTATCGAAATTGCGGTTTGCGAAGACATCCACACCGAGTTGCTCTAAGATCTTGATTGGGATGATGATGGATTCATTGAGGGTGAAGACATCGAGATGATCTTTGTTAGAGAGAGGCTTGAGACGCGCAATCAGCGGGTGATCTAGCGGTGACTCTTCAACACCAGCTTGAACGCATGTTGCCAGCATTCGTAACATGAGAAGAGGTCGGAGAGGTGAGGCGTTGTGCGTCAAGCCTCTAGCAGGTGCCTGGAGCCATTCAAAGTCTTTACCGCATATAACTTTATGGTAGGTTTTCATCGCGAGGCGGAGACATTCGTCGGAGCAGTAGCTCTCGGAACAACACGTCGCCCCTTTGGCAGCATCCGGTAAACGCGCATAGCAATTGGAACAGGAGTCTGGTGGCGGGGTGCTGCATAAACCGGTTGCGGTTCGGTCTGTAAGTATACATTCGTCAACCCTTATGTCGCGAGCCGCAAACATACCCAGCATGTCTTCGCCTGGGTCTTTTGTCAAGGTACTTCTACCAAGAAAACATGGTGCGTCGTTGCCAGCCTCACCGAGCTCCTCGTTTACCAACTCAATGAGCTCTGATGAACGCGTCAGATGGCGCTCAATGGCCCACGAATACTCTACTGTAAGTACTCCGCCATCTCTCACTCTATCTTGCACCTCATGAGGTGTACCGCCAAGAGCCCTTGCAGCCTCCTCTTTTCGCTTCAAAAGCCCGCGTAGGTCTTCAGCTCTCTCTGTAGCCTTCTCACACCACAAGGGCCGAGAGTGCATTTTCGACTCTTCCAGTATCTCGACTGCGTCCCATTGACAATGACAAGCTTGTAAAGCAACTGCGAGCAGCTCATACACCGATTCTCTTAGATCGTTATTGGCATCCGGATCGCCTGCTTGCAGTAGTTTCGCTTTGTACATGTCGCCGACTGCGAGCTCAGGGAAGTTGAGCATCCACATGCGACGGCCACGCTCGAACCAGGCTTGAGGATCATATGGGTGATGTTGAATACGCTGATTGCAGGTATCGAGAGATTCCAGGATTTCTCTCACTTGACTAGGATGTAGTCGACCAGTTTGCTGAACAGTTCCGGAGCGGTAGATGGAAGGCACGTAAAGCTGCGGCGATGCGGCATCCGTTGTGTCTGGACGCGTTGTACTCTCTGGCGCCACAGGTCTCGCATGTGTATCCATGGTGGTATCAAGAGCGCTGACATCAGTCTGGAATGAAGGTGTTGATTTTGCATCGCGATCGAATTGGGCCGCCCATCTATCGCCAGCTTCTTAGGGGACGTGCACAGAGGTAGACGATGTGATGATGTCTGACGTCATCGTGAAGAGGTGACGGCTCACCTCGGCATGCATTGTCTCCCATCATCATTGACATCAAGAGATCTAGCGGGATGGAAGAGCGTTAGATTCTATCTGAAATTTGATGAGAGTTAAGCCGTTGCATTGCAAATCGAGTGACCGTGACGAGCTCGGATCTACATAGAGACGTACCAGCGCAGCATTCGTCGGCAAGTTAGAGTTATTACATACCTAACTACGCAAAGTACCCCTTAAAGTTATTGCAATTGGATTATTACGAGATGAGCGCGCACACAAAAAGATCTCGCCCATGGTCGCGTCTCGCTTACCTCACCAAGGGACCCTTTGTTTACCTAGGGACGTGCGAGGTGTTCCGAACCCTGCAAGTTTCATCGATAAGAATCCAACAAGCCCCTTCCCCGCTTCCTATGTCGTAGCACGACACATGTAGCTATCAAACAAGACACAGTCCAAGTAAATCGTGCTACCTTCGCCATGACGTTGATCCAAACCCTACCTGCGGAGCTCTTCGACCCAATCCTGAAAGTGTACGTCGATACCGTCCCGCTCCACGAGAGCTTTCGTGCTCGCATCGTGTCTCGTAAGTACATACTTGATTGCTTTGATAGAGATCCGAGCAGGTTCATACTAATTCTTCAATTTGCATCATCGTCATTTGTTCGCGACTAACGCGTCTCTAGGGACGTTTCGAAATGCGATCGACCACGTACTGTTGGCGCAAACTCCGGCAATCGTTTACGAGAAATATCTCCGCAACGTCGAGCCGGAAGTTGATGACCGTCATGATAACGGACCGCCAACTTTCCTCCGAAAGAATTCGCATACTTTGCACATGAATCATTGTATGCGCAATCGTGGTATGAACCCGAACTTGACCAAGTGCCTCAGTAAGTGAGAAAATGTTTTAGGCGAAAAGTCGAGTCCAAATTGCTAACGGAATATCGACAACAGACAAACTTACTGACGAGATGATGCAATTTGCGAACCCCACAAACGATGTCATTGACACTACTGTGCGCAAAGCCTATCTTAGTGATATATGTCTCACCTATAGCGTCCTAAGACCAGGCATGGAAATACTGCGAGATGGTTCCGACAAATATTCCAGCAAGCCGGACTTCTTACCCCCAGATACAATGGATAACGATCGAAGGAAAGATTTGAAGCACTCTGCAACGCCGATAACCTCGGTAGATCTTTTGACCGCGGCGGCCGCTGTGGGAAATATCGAAGCTGTCGATCATTTCATAGCACAAGGGGCAGACCCTCTGGGGTACACTTCTGGCATACTCACTGGCCCGATCAAAGCAGCTGCAGTGTGTGGCCACACTCCAATGGTTCTTAAGCTTGTAGAGCTTGCAAGACATGATTTCCCGACTCTTGGAGCGCGGGAACGTGACTGGATTCTCGTCACATTCGAGACTGCGGTGTGTCATGCCATGAAAGCTGGAGACACAGAATCAGTGCGAATGTTACTAGAATTTTTCGTCACTCGCCGTGAAGCCCGAATCCCGGAGATTTGGAAAAAGTTGATTACCGATGGAGCACAAAACGGCAAAACCGAAACCCTCGTGACGATTTTGAAGGACGATATCCCGAAACGCAATCCAGGGGATCACCACAGCGATTTGCAGTACGCGTTAAAAGAAGCTTGCGAAGCTGGACATTCCGAACTCGTATGCCGCATACTTGGTGGCGATTTCGTGCTTTTTAATCGGGATCACCTCATTCAACAAACATCACTGGAAGCAGCTCGTTACGGACATCGAAAGTTGGTCGTTGTCCTCAGAAGCTACGGCGCCCATATCGGATCACAACATCTCGTCGAAGGTATGACAACTTTTGCAGACAGGGCAACGACTCACTTCCTTATGACCCGCCACCTGGTTGATGCGGGTGTTTCGATAGACGCGCAAGTTCTTAAGCAGTGTGAAAGTAAGGCATCTTTTGCACTACGTGCAAGACACAAGATGAAGCAGAGCCACTTCTGTCTTACTGATGGTGCCATGGTAACCATCTTGATTGCGAGCGAAGCGAAGCGACAGGGCTTACGGGCAGAACTCAAGTCGTGCGGCAGCATCAAGCTTCTACTGAGGCTAGTGCTTAATGGGAAGATCATAGTTCCTCCTGAGCCGCTGGATTTCATGAAACTGGCGGTAGAGGTAGTAGACTGGCTGGCTAGTGAGAGTCAGCCAGCGGCGTCTTAAACTGAAGGATATGTTTGCGTCACGAATGAGCCACTGCATACTTGGCTCGTAGAGTGAAGGATGATCTCATGAATTGAGTAATGCATTTAGAAAAGACAGTGTATACATACAATGCCTACCCACGCTTCTTCTGGCTACCGCTTGGTGATGGTCTTCTGCTCCTTTGCATCATCTCTCATCTCCTGCTTGATCTTGCTAATTATTCCTGCACCGCCATAGATCATAGCAGTGTATACCTGTGCCACACTTGCTCCCGCATCGAGAATCTCTCTCGCCTGCCGACCATTTGTGATGCCGCCCGTCGCGAATATAACTTTGCGTGGTGCGTTTGGTGCTGGCGCAGTTCTGGGTGTAGAGTGAAGGGTCATTGTAGGTGCTGATTCGGAAAGATCGTCGACGTTGGAAGAGAGTTGTGTTGGGGACGGTTGGTCGAGATCGAGCGTTGGCTTGGTCTTCGAAGACTCGGTAGAAGGCTTATCGTCTGTGCTCTGGCCAGCGGTTGGCTCGTCGGTGCGTGCTTCTGACGGTGGTGCAATGTGCTTTGGGCCTTCGTCAAGCGCTTTCCTGTACCTGCTGACAAGCGAAAGTGTGCGCTCGAAAGTTTGGGGACCTGAGTAACCTCCCTGTTCGAGAAGCAACTTTGCTTCTGATTGGGGAAGTAGGTAGCCCTTCGGCAGTGGGTCTGGTCGCTTCTTCGTGGTATTGCCAACGATGACACCATCCACACCGGAGTCCCAGACTGCCTCACAGATGCCTGACACCTGCTCTTCCGAGTCCTCATCGGGGCTGACTTTGACCATAACAACAGGCTTTGTCTTGCGGTCGATCTTTTTGACGGCGCCTACTACTCCGGAGAGCAATCGCGTCAAGGGCTCGACGTTTTGGAGAGTGCGAAGGCCAGGTGTGTTGGGCGAGGAGACGTTGACTACTAGAATGTCGGCGTACTTGCCAACATGGCCCACGGCGGTGGCATAGTCGCGTACTACAGCATCGATGTCGTTCTCGGAGGTCGTCTTGTTCTTCGCAACCTGCACGGCCATTAGACGCCCCTTGAGCAGCGAGCCTGGTGGAACGCCAGCTTCACCGTCGAGGACCTGGCGTTCGGCATCTTCACCCAGTCCAAGGCCAGCGTGGTATGCGAATTCCCTGACGCGTTGTCGTAACCGTGAGGCGACCAGCTCGGCGCCTTCCGAGTTGAAGCCGTAGCGGTTGATGAGAGCGTTTTGGCTGGGTATCCTGAAGACACGGGGCTTGGGGTTGCCCTCCTGTGGCAGCAGCGTGACAGCTCCCACTTCGACCACTCCTGCTCCGAGCTCGAACAGCGGTGTCGGTATTTCGGCGCCCTTGTCAATGCCAGCAGATGTTCCAATCGGGTTGTTCAGTGTGTGTCCAAAGACTTCGACAGCCAGATCACCCTGGGAGTCAGCCACGCCGCGTTCCCGAGGGTTCAGGCCAAAGCTATGCAGCACCTTGAGCATGTGTGTTCCAGCATGGTGCGCCTCTTCGCCATCTGGGTATATTTGTCGCAGCGCAGGCACAACAAGCCATTCGTGAATGCTCGCGCGCGTGTCGGTGACGTAGAGGTAGCCAAAGGTACCACCGAGCGTCAGGAGGGTGCCGTATACGAGGTTCTTGGTACGGGTACCAGCCGATCCAACGTTGGTCGCGGTTTCCGTGGCCGTCGTGGCCTGTCTTCTGGGGTGCTGGAACGGGCGATGTGAGGGGCGGCAGCGCGGTACCGATGGCCGTACGCGCAGAGCACGCATATTCGCGGCGGGGTTCATCATCATGGGTGTGATAGGGAGCCCATGCGACACTCAATGGCTGCACAATCGCCTGGTCGAGATGGCGCTGCCGACTTTGAGCCGTGAGGAAGCTCGGAACCAGCCAATGACGCGGGCTTGGCACTAGGTACCGGTGCCGCGTTTCCTACATCCTCTCCTTCTCTACACAACCTGATTTTGTGGCTGTATACGACACATCTGCAATGAAGTCGGTTCTTCTCGCATCTCCCGCTCTCATTTGATCTGACGTCTCGCCCATACTCATGTGGCGCATACTCGTTTCCCAAGCATGATCATCGTACCAATCTCAACAGTCGATTTCAACAACGACTCAAACTTTATCGATCTGGTCTTCTCACGGGTCACCTTTAGAGGCCTCGTTCAGTAGGCTGTAACTGCGGATTATATTACTCCGTCAGACGTTCTCTGGATTTGATCTCACAAGGGCTACTGATACTCCAGTCTTCATCATTGGCCGGACACCAGATCTTATTGGGATGCTCAATCATGAGCCATCGAGAAGTCCATCCCCAGCTTGATCTGCTCTTAGCGTAGAGCTTTCCGACACATTTCTTCGCTCCCCACAGCGATATCCCGGCCTGTTCATCTATTAGATTGCTCAGAGCTCAAGAGCCGAACAACATCCGGTGGTACGGGCACTTGCACGGAGAAACTACCATCTCAGAGAATACTTGCACCAATGGTATCAGCCATGCTCGCTACTAGGGTTATTCAGATTACTCCATGCGTATAGTCTGTAGGATGACACCTGCTTGCGGGGCGCAACGGTCCCACCGTACAAGCTTTCATAAAGCTTGAGTATCTTAGCTTTTCTCCACTGTTCCTTACTTCACAGGACTCTGTTCGAAGTCGACAAAATGACTCAGCTCGCTTTACTTCATCTATGGCTTCTGCTCGTACCAGCACTTGCTGGTATGACCAAGACCGGCACACTCTGCACCGTCACTCCGTCCGGCACCAAGGATGACAGCCCTTCCATCATGGACGCCTTCAAGCAATGTGGCCAGAACGGTCAGATTGAGATAACGACAGGTGACTACACCATCGCCAAAGTTATGGACGTCCTGGACCTTAAGAACTGTGACATCTCCATCCGCGGCAAACTGACTTGGAGCGACGACATCCAGTACTGGGTACGCAACAGCGTCAGTGTGACATATTCTCAACGAAGTACAGCATTCCGTCTTGGCGGTGAGAACTTCACTCTGCAAGGTCACGGTGAAGCACTCTTCTTTGGCAATGGGCAGAAGTGGTACGACGTGAACCGTGATGGGAGCAACATGGCCGGTAGGCCCATCAGTCTGACACTCTGGCATGCGAAGAACGTATGGATTGATGGAATTACTTGGAGGCAGTCCCAGTTCTGGTATGTCTCTCCAACGACATGAGGAACCATACTTACCGGTTGTGAGCCCATTGCTAACCGCACAACAGGCATACATTCGTCGCCTACTCGCAGAACATCACGATGACAAACCTTGACATGAACGCCACTTCATCCTCCCAGTGGGGTACCGTCAATACTGATGGCTTCGATAGCTGGAACTCCCAAGATATTGTTCTCAAAAACTGGGTGGTGACGTGTGGCGATGTAAGTCCTCATCGATCTCGTGTCTGTGCTATACCTAATCTATTCGAAGGACTGCATATCGGTTAAAGGCAACAGCAAGAACATCCATGTTAAGAATGCCACCTGCTACGAGTCTGGCGCCATGGTGATTGGCTCAATGGGCAATCCCACGAACGTTCCCGAGACTGTAGACAACGTACTCTTCGAAGACATTACTGCCATTCATAGTTCCAACGCGGCCTGGATCAAGACATACCCTGGCCAAGGCCATGTGAAGAACGTCACCTTCCGCAACATCAAGTTTCAGGACGTCAATCAGCCTATATACGTCTCCCCGTGCATCTACAGCTACCAGAATTGCGATTCAAGCCGCTTGAAGATTAGCGACATTACCTGGGAAAACATCACTGGTACCTCGAGATACAACGTGGCCGCGGGTATCTACTGCAGTCGTGGCGCACCTTGCTTGGGCTTGAAGTTCAAAAATATCGATATCAGGCCGAAAAATGGTGGTACGGCGAAGATACTTTGTTCCAATATGAACAGCGACAGTGGATTAGCATGCACTGGTACCTGCCCGGCAGGATGGAAACAGCAGCTAAGCGGCAATGCTTAAACTTTGGGTGTTAGTTCTATGTGCAGGTCGCATGCGCCTAGGCACTAACACCTCCGTACAAAGCGTCCAGTTTCTGCTCATACAAATCCAGCAAAGCCTTTTTCTGCACTGTTCCCTTCGCCGTCTTTGGGAACGGCTCTTTCACAGCCAGTATCATATCCATTCCCACCCGCGCATAAACCGGCGAGCTCTTGTTCACTTCCTCCAC
Source organism: Alternaria hordeiaustralica (assembly GCF_023758085.1). Taxonomy (NCBI): domain Eukaryota; kingdom Fungi; phylum Ascomycota; class Dothideomycetes; order Pleosporales; family Pleosporaceae; genus Alternaria; species Alternaria hordeiaustralica. The sequence continues at coordinate 1,195,208 of NW_026056773.1, read as the reverse complement.
CGTATCCCAAATCTCATGCACATCCTTCCCATCTTCCATCCTAACAATCAACGAGGCTTTAGGCCTTCTCGTCCCTACCATCGCTACCTCCGCAACTGAAGCATGACTTGCAACCCTCTGTTCTGCCGCCGTAGGGAAGAACTTCTCGTTCGTCAGAAAAACGAGAAGATCATCAGCCCGGCCGTAGTGTTTCCATCGCTCTGAATCTTCGTGATGCTTTGTAAATAGATCGCCCAGTCGCCTTTCCTTTGCGTCTGGGAAGATGGAGAAGATGGGTTGTACATAGCCGCCGTGCTCGTTCCCGTCGTTGCGGTGCATGACAGCTTCATATAGAGTGACACCGTCCGTGGAAGCAGAAACAGGGTCGAAGCGGATATTGAGAGCGGGGTGAAGTGTTGTGTACTCCCAGTACGCAGATTGCACTGAGTTTGCATCTTTGCGACGAATACTGGGCCAGACGCCGAGTTCGGTCGATGCCATAACATTCAACACAGACACCTGCGCTGCGACGAACTCACTCGCATGACTACTCACACTGCCGCCACCCCAGCCGATTTGTTGCGTTCTCTGGCTGAGTCTCTGTAGGACTTCTGGGCTCTTGCTTAGATACTCGACACAGGGTGGCACGAGTGTCAGGCAATCGACACCGACGCCTCCATCCCTTGCGGCGATGATGTCCAAAGCAGCTAGTGCGCTGTCCACACCCGCAGCTGGTGTCATCCATGTCGGCGGGTAAATTGGTGTTACACCAAGCTGCAGTGGAAAGAGGATCATACCGATCATACCGCTGGCGTGGAAAGGTGGGAAGAGAAACATTGCTCGCATACCTCGGCCGTTCCCTGATCCGTAGAGAAGCTCTTGCTCTAGTTCGTAACCTGGTGGTGCGGTGAGATACATGGTTTGGGCTACACTGTTCGTCCACTCGTGTGTCCAGAGAATGGGCTTGGGAAAGCCCGTCGTGCCGGATGTATCTGCGGTCGGTTAGAGGTAGTAGAGATAGGCGAGAGCGAGAGTACGTACGGAGACAAACGAAAGGTTCGCGGGAATTTTGCTGATAGGTCTTGTTGTACGGATACGGCTCCGCTTTTGAGGTGAGCAGTTGCTCTACACTCGGTATCTGGAGGGTCTTCATATCCTTCATTGACAGAACGTCTTTGACAACTGGTATCGGAATCTCAGACTTTAGCATGGCCTTTGCGTCCACACTCTCAATCAATTTGACCAGTGCTTCAGCTCCGTATCTTGGCGATGGAAAGAGCATCTATCTTCGTCCTTAGCCATTTGAACCACCATCAAGACGCTCATGTCGGAGGACGACTTACCTTGTATCCCGCAATCACACTTCCCAGACATAATATCGCATATCGTATGTCGTTCGGTCCCATGTACACCAAAGTTCGTGTTCCGTCCTTTTCCTCTTCTTGCAGCTTCCCGATGTTCTCTTCGAGCCACCACGCGAAGGCAGAGACGGCATTTGCTACTTCAGCAAACGTAATTTGACGATAGCCATCCTCGATCTTGTGCGGATTTACCGGAAACTCTGCGTACGTCGCGGAAGGATATTGAGCTGCAAGTTTGAACAGTGTGTTTGGAAGAAGTTCGTTAGTGGCCTGTGGCCAGGGAGCGGGGCGTGTTGTATCCATCATGTGTCGTGATAGGTACAAGCAAGGCGAAAGAATAGGTGTTTATGATCGAGCTGTTCAGTCATTAAATCACAAGCTGCGGAGTATCTCACCTCCCCACCTTACCTAGGTAGCCCGTCTTTTACCTTACATCGGTGTATCCCATCATCGTGCGCCCGAGACTAGTCGAAATACGAGATCCTGACCGGTTGCCACATGTACTCTACGCCCCATTGAAGCTTTCCTAGCGTATTTCATGCGACTACGGCTTCACAGTTTGGGTTAGAAGCCAAATTAGTGTAGTCAAGGCAGCCAGCGATCACAGGCTGCAAGCTGCCGAGGTTGCTACAAAGTAGTGTGGAGCTTAGCAGGCCAACGTTGGGCCCACGTAAGCGAGGCCCGTCTTCGAGATCGACCATCCGAGCTAGACGCCTGAGCGCTGCAAGTCCAACTGAACATCAGTGTTGGAATTCTGGGCGCCCTGGAATTCTGGGCGTCAGCGCTTTCGCGGAATTGGTGTGCTGAGGGTCTTGATAGAACGCGTACCATTCCTTTTCCACAGCAAGTGTCCCATCAGGAATGTGGCATCAGGAATGTGGGTTTCAAGAACGTGGTTCCAAAAATGTAGTTTCGGGAATGTGTCGTCAAGATGCCAGAAGAGAAATGGAGGAATACATGTAGCTGTGGGTATCGAACTACGACTGCTTCAACAACGCTCAATACTCGCTGATGATGAGTGTACAGGCACAAAAGACGACATCTCCAACAACAAACGCCAGCCGATGCAAATATGATAATCGTCCGCGCACATTGATTGTGGGGTCGACCTCAAGCTGAAGATAAGTGCGCCCAGCGCGCATCCGAATCTACCTCACCCTCCTCACTACAATGCTGTCAGCGCACATCCTCCACGCTCTTAGACTCTCGACATTTCTACCCTCCACGTACCTGCCATAATATAAAGCGGACCAATGAAGTCTCGCAAACCTACCAATCATAGACCCACCCAGAATTTGCAGTCATGAACTCTTCACATGCCTCCTTGAGGGCAATGTTTGGTCTCAGCTCGTTGATGGTAAGAGTCTCTCTCGTCAGCGGGTCCGTTGGACTGCGTTTGAGGTGCTCAATCAGCGTAGCGCGCTCGTACGATCTTCCATTCTTAGTTACGACCGGGTCGTGCATAATCTCAAACGTTATGCCATCGACGAGGTAATCCGGGACCTCACGTTTCTGCTGATGCTCCGGGTCAGAAATCGCGAAAGCGGTTCTGAGGTCGTCGCGCTTCTTCTCGAACTCCGTCTTTCGCTCTGCTTTCTCTTCCTGTCCGTCTGAACGACTGGTTTCCCCTGTCTCCATACGTGCTTCTATCTCATCCATGTCCTTCTTGAACTCTGTTTCCAGCATCATTTCAAGGTCGGAGAGCAGATCGCCACGCCGCCGTATCCTTTCTCGCTCGCGGATGTCCCATTTGGCTTTCTTGCATTTCAAAACGAGAGCGGATATCGTGGCTGCGTTGGAGGTTTGTTGCGCGGAGGTGGTGCATAGTTCGTAGGCCATGAGGGCCGAAGATAGGGCTTCGTTGGGATGATTAATCGCGAGTTGAGCTTGCGCTATGCTATTATCAGCCTGGAATTTGACATGCAGAGCTCGCGCAATGGTGGTAAGGCAACTGTCACGATTGACGCCCCTCTGTAGGAAACGGGAGCATACCCAAGTAAAAGAATGCCTTCATATTGTCCTTCAGGAGCTCGATACTCCGTATACAATCATCTATGACTCCTTCCCACTTCTCCAACTTTAGCCTCGCATTTGCGCGGTTCGTGAACAGCAGAGGGTTGGCGGAGTTCTTCTGAATCGCCTGCGAGTACAGCCCCTCGGCTCCTTCGTAGTCGCCATTCTTAAAGCACTTGTTGCCCGAGTTCTTCAGCTGCTCGGCGGCATATTCGTTGCCTGGCGGAGGCATAACGGGGTAAGTGAGCGAGCGACGGAGGGGGTAAGGCTGAAGGTTAATCGACGGGAGTGAGGGCGGAGTTAAGCTTCAATGATTGGTAGGGCCGCGGGGGTGGGGCGCTTTTTGTTGCGCCTCGCGATGGAACCTTCGAGACGATGGATACGATGCTGAGGTGAGCAGTCCGGAGTCTTCGGATGCGATCTATGCTGTACCTGCAGAAAAGATCTCGGCAGTCATCGTAGGGGCAGCAAGCATCGAGCACGATAGCATGGTGCAGGCGCGTTGTAGGCGCCACGTTTGAGTCGCGTGCACAGCCACGCTACGATCATGCAAGCGGGACCCTAGAACAGTTGTCGCGTGCTATGGTCAGTGACAAGACAGCCGAAGCCAGGCAAACGCAACCACAGAATTGTAATGCTATTCGTACATAATCAACATGCATCAATGTATCATATTGAACCTCTCTGTAAGAATATGTCCTGAGTACACAGGCCAAAACAAATCAGGACGCTAGTCCACCTAGTGGGGCACCGCTTCAGTTTCTCCTGTCGAGTTCACGAAACCCACTCCTTGTGTCTTCCCTCCAGCCTCGCCCTTCGAATCTCTCCTGTCCTCCTTGTATAGATTGGGGTAGCTTCTCTGCCGCCGAACCTCACCCCCCTCGTCCGAGTCGTCAATCCTGTGCCGACTGGGCGGCGCACTTCTCTTCCTGAATCTCTTTACATCATCTTCGCTCTCGGCACATGCATCATCGGCTTCCAAGATGGGGCTCCTAGTCCTTCCCCTGCTGCCACTCCTGTTGCGTGCTCGTCCTCTGAATGTATGATCAGGCTCGGCATCACTACGCCGCCTGGTCTTCTTCTGGTCGGATGTGGGCGGAGAGACGGAAGACGTCGGAGACGAAGGGCGATGATGTTTGCGGTGATGCTCTCGATATCGGGAACCGCTGTTGCGATCGTGGCCGCGAGATGGTGAGGATGCGCGGCGTGGAGAATGCTGTGACGACTGCCTACGTCGCTTGAGCCGGCCACGCTCTTCTGCGTCTGCTTCTGGTTCGATGATGGTTGGAATCTCTGTCGCGGTTGCCTGTACGATGACCGAAGTAGCCGGTGGGTCCGGCATTGTGTTTGCAGACATTGAAGATGTTGCCCGGGTGAGGTTTGGTCAAGTTCAGCTCAGCTGTAGAGTGTGAAAGAAATGCCAGATGCTAGCAGGTCTAGGCATATCAGACCCGCAAAGTAAGAGGGGTGCATTAGTTCATGCCTGACGCAGACGGGCCGTTTGGATGAATGATGGCCTGGGCCGCATGTGAGCAGTCGTCCCAAGCGTCAGATGTGAAGCGTAGGGTAGGTGCGACGTCATACGCCCAAGCGCCATCACGCGCTAGCCTAGGGGTGGAACGATGCTTTGTGAGTGCCATCGTCGTCGCTTCCACGACCAACACCACAAGAACTACACATAGGTTGCAGGCGCATACTCATCTGATACCAACCACATGATCCCTTTGTTGCAGCCATCTCACATGTTCATATCGGCGGACGGATAACCTCCATGCTCCTTGCAATAGTCCATCAGTCTGTCCACAGTCAACAGCGCCCATTCAACACCATATCTAGGCGGTTACCAATAGCTGACCAACTGAGGTTATCTGACGACGATAGTCACAAATTTAGAGCAATGAAAATATACGGGTTCATGGCTCGGTGATCCGCACCTCGAAAGCAAAGATCACCATATAAACAGGCAGTCGACTTGAGAAAACTGGAACACAGTGTAATAAAGGCTAGTATTGCCACATATAAAACCCTCGCTATGCGGGATATGGAACCCTTTTTGTTAAGATCGAAAGCACAACCTGGGTGGAAGATAAAAGAACACCCCCATAAACACCTGACCAGCGCCCAACGCTTCTAAAATGCGAATGCACAACTCCACTGCTTTTCCGTCTACGCATCATGCTGCTGCTGCAACCCATGATGTTCCTTCTCCTCGCTCTCACTCTCCCTCGCAACAGCAAAGCTCTTGCGGACCGCCATATCCGCCTTTGTCTTTGTCATCAGCGCATCGCGGATATCCTGCTTGCTCCTTCCGGCCCAGGACTCGAAGTTCTTCTGGCTGAGTGGCCAGATGGGCATGTTGCCTGGGCGGCGCATGAATTCTGCGGCGGCGGGAGGTGGTTGCGCAGTGATGGTGTCGATGTCCATTTCGAGTTCTTCGCAGTAGGCTTCAAGGGGAAGATCGTTGACGTCGTGACCGAAGGGGTTCTCGATTTCGCGACCGATGGCTGAGAGACCGATGCTAGAGGTTGTCAGCGTTGATTATAGGAAGTGGATTGAGTGAAACTTACATAATGTAGGCGGCGAAGATGCAACCGGGGATGGTGATCCAGCGGAGGTCATCCCACAGTTGGAAAGGCAACATCATGACGTAGACCCAAGTGATTTGCGAGATAGCGATGGAGTAGGCGATAGGCAAAGGAGTCTGGAGAACACGATCCATACCAGTGAGGGCCTCGTTGAGCTGAACAACACCGGTAATGGCTTGGTTCTGGTAGAGACCGACCTTGAGCGTTTCATTGTCGATGATGCTGTGGACGTAGCAGGAAAGATGGTTCAGGATTTCGAGAGACAGGTTGCCGAGAGGCTTCTTGGAGCGCTTGATCCTCTTGCGGGGGTTCGACTCGGCGAATGTGACACCGAGGTATTCACCAACAGCCTTGATCTTCTTCTTGTCTCCTGGCTTGGGGATGTCGAGCTCAGCAGCGCGGGCGAAAGTATCCAGGTACTCAATGCGGTCGCGAAGATCGGGGTAGTCGATACCAGGCTCAAACCGGAGCCTGTGCTTGACAGAGCAGGCAAATGCGTTGAGAAGGTTGAGCGCAGAGAGCTTGTTGAGAAGATCCTCCTTTCCGAGGTCGCCTTCGCGTTCGGAAGTGTGGTACCAAATGGTCCTTGCCAAGTTTTGGCTAACAAAGATCAACTGACTCCAGTACTTTCGGCCCTCGGTGTAACGCTCGTATGCGGTGCTTGTTCGGAAAGAAATGGCAAGACCAACGACGAAACCAAGAACGGTCAGAAGAAGAGTGCTGACTTTGAGCTCAAATATGAATTCAGAGACGCATGTGATGAGAGTCGACCAGAGAGTTACTACTGTGAGTGGTAAAATCATCTTTGGAAAGACCGAGCCGTGCATTCGCATGAAGTATGGCCATTTGCTGTGCTTGGACATGTCACGAGGACCGATCTGTTGATTGTTAGTAAGATGCAAGGCTATCATATTGAAGAGAAACCTACAAAGTAATCTTCAGCATCTAAGCTGCCGTTGGTTACCCTTCTTGAAGGAACCTGGTACGTAACAGTACGGTGTCGCCATGACCGCGGTGATATGGGTCCCTCAAACTCCTCTGCTGGCTTGTTCGTACCACTCGATGAAGGTGGTGGTATCTCAATATTATCCGGGCGAAGCGTCTTCGTAGTCGAAGCATTAGACGCCGCCATCTTGTCCGTAAGTATCGGAATCAGCGTAGCAACCGTCCAGCAGTTGAAGTGGTGTTAAGCAGTAATGCTATTCAAAGGACAGGATATGGTCAATGCGAGTGAGCGAGTGATGTAGATGGAGAGCTGGTGTAGCTTTTGTAAAGACTGAAAGCAAGAAATGCTAAAGACGATGAGGAAAGAGTGTGACAAAAGCAAGAGGTAGGTGAGGTAATGTGAGTAATGAAGGCAAGCGAAGACAAACCACTCCCGCCAGGAGTAAAGATCTCCCACCCAATGTTTAAATATAAAACACGCGTATCTGCACCTTCGCACAAAAAAATCCTCGCAAACCCATGGCGCCCACGGGGATTCGCTCCCGCACCTTTGGCAGCGCCATCATGGTCTAACATGCGATCCGCGACACACGTTGGCATGCAGGGGCCGTCTGGCACATTGTGCCCCTGAGCCAGATGGGCGACGGTCTGGCCAATCCGAGTGTGGGGTGCAGTGGAGTCTCTTCGTAAAGTTGAGGATGGCGACGAATGACGGCAGGGGCGCAGCTTGAAGCAGCAAGGGGCGACACGCGGAGCCCTGTTTCACGAAACGTATCTCGCCGTGCCAAGCACGCCACTGGGCGTATTGAACGTGGTGTAGTCAGCGATGGTCTGCCTTACTTGGGTACCTATCGTCCGACTGTAGTCGCGCGTGTGCGGGGCGCTATCGATAGCGATCTCCATAGGCTATTGCTGGCGTAAAGGTTCTTGCATAAAGAGGGCATGCTGGTGCGGGCTCTTCGTGTTCGATCGACAAGACCTTTGTGTCAGGAAATGTTCACGTCGAAGCCCGGCTGGCAGGTCTAGACTAGGGCGTGCCGAACCGAGGCTAAGATTACCCCTGACAGCATCGCACCAATGGGCGTGCTCGCGAACGATTCAACGTGAAAAAGCCTCGTCAGCAATTTCTAGAGCATCGGGAACACTGCTCGGGCGTGCAATTTGGCACATTGGCATGCGACGAGGCCATGGCAAGCTAGCCATTACGCCGCACCCGTAGCGACGCGGAACCGCGAGCATAGCTTGCTTTTTGCCTCTTAGAGACCCATGCGCTGATGAACCCGCCCAAAGCATGTGTCAGGTATGTCAGGTACGATGTATGTGCATTTACACAAATCCACAGAACGGGTTTTGCTTCATGGATTGTACTTCTAGACACATCGAAAGCGCACAGAGCCTTCACCCAGTCGCTTCATCTCCGGCCGCTCGTTCTCACCGCTTCGAGTCACTTTGACCAGGAAAGGAAGGAAAGCCCTTGACTATTTCGATGGCTGGCTACCTCCTCGCAATCCGCCTCATTTCCGCTCTCCCTCTTTCCAACTCGATGGCCAATTCTCTTGTCTTGAACGTCTTTCCATCAACGCAGATGTGCACTTTGTTGATTTTCTCTAGCAGTATGCGATAGTATCGTGCCTGGTAATCCACCGTGTTGAAGTCATTTGCAGCCCAGAGTTTGGCCCAGATATTGACCAACTGGTCGCGTATTACGTCTGTCCAATTCTTAGGGAATTCTTGTATCAATGTCGTCGACAGTGATCTTGATCTGTACATGAGAGGTGTACCATGTGGAGTCCCTTGAGGTAGCACGTTGAGGACGACCTCGTCAATAGAAGCGATCTTTCGATTTCTAGAGATGGGGTCCGGGCCGTGCTCGAATATGTGCCTGAGCGCTGCACACACTTCCCAAGCTGTGCGGTTGTAAGGAGCAAGCTCAGCTGTTACATTCGGCTCAGATATTCTGATGTCCACCCACAGCCGCTCGATGGTCGTCGTGTATGCCTTGGATACGGGTACTCTGCTACCCAGGCCTGTAAGGTGACTTGTGATGGGAGCAAGAAGGAATGATGCCCAGCTCGACAAGACATTAGTAAATGACGCGTTCCCGTCGTCTTGCTCCCTCCGAAGATCGTTTCTTTTTGTTGTGACGAGCGGCGCAGAAAGCCATGTAAAATGATATGTGCCGGAAACTTCAAAACAATCCATGCATGCAGCGAGCAGCCCTTTCCGCTTCGTTCTCTGAATAATTTGCATCATCTCCTCATTCACTTGGCGGTTGCACGCCAGGAAGCTAGCACATGTAGGCGGTCTCCTCTGTGATGCGATTAGACAGCCAAGTGAGAAAGGCGATTCAGGCTCCTGTATGCGGCACCATCCGGTGTCTGATCTGGTATCCTCTAACGATGGACGCGGTCGGCATGATAGAAGCAGCTCTGTGTATATAGCATCGCGCAATTCGCGGGGCAAGTCTAAGAGCTGTACCATCATGAACCAAGGCTTGCAGTTACTACCACAAAGTCTCAAAGATTATGAAGCTGCTGGAGATGTAGAGAAGGTGATGCGACATTATCTCCAATGAGATGAAGCCTCGCTTTGTCACCCCAGGCCAAAAATTGAACCGAATCCGAAGTCTGGGGTAATACCAGGGTTGTGTGATCGTTTCCTTTCTTCTGGGACGGCGAGTCTGATGGCGTGCCTGAGGCTGTTTCAGAAGTGCAGGTACACCTTGCGATAGCACGAGAGACTATGTCTGAGGCGCGTTTTGGATGAGCGCAAGGAAGTCGTAGGATCGGCAGCTGTAATGCAAGAAATTGATGGGACTTGAATGATTGGATAGACTAATGGTTGTGATGCTCAAGTACCAATTGATAGGATGGCTGGCGTGCGCTGAGCTATGTAGGCACGGGGCTCCGGATCTTCCATAGATACGTGGCGTCATGCTTGGCACAAATCGTCGGATTACCGTCGGACCGTACAGTAGAGTTCGATGTCAGCAACATGCCGACACATCGACTTGTCGACTTGAGTCAGTCGAGTAAGCACACGCCGGGTTAATTCGGAGCCGCACCAAGTCACAGAGATCACAGGCGCACCAATCGATGTACATGTTCATTGAACGACAAAGAGATCTTTTTATTCCGCAAGAACTCCCGCTAGCAACGCATGTGCTATGTTAATCTAATGTAATTGGACGAATATCACGTTAACACTGCCTTGTATTGAGGCAATGACAGAGGTGACTGGGTCAGAGAAAGTTGTGAAGTAAAACCGACATGTGTCTTTCAACATGGGGATCAAAGGTATCACGTTATCCTGCTATGGCATGCAGGACAGCGGTGACTAAAAGAGACGGGTATTTACGACTCTGCTGGAGCAGGGACAGAGTCTGTAGGCTGGGCCGTGGCAGGAGCCTCTGTTGCCAGAGCGCGGAAGCCATCGGTTGTGATGTTTACAGCACCAGCTTGTACAAGCTGTAGACATGTTAGCAACTAAACGGAAGCCATTCTTTAGAAGGACAGGACTTACAGCGCGGCTCAAATCATCAAGAAGATCCTCAGGATCCTCAATGCCAACGCACAATCGGATGATGTCTTCAGGCATGTTCCTTTCCTTTCTGGTCTTTTCGTCAATGCTGGCGTGACTCATGCGGCAAGGCATGCTGATGAGGGAGTTGACGCAGCCAAAGCTGACACTGATGCCCCAGAGCCTTGCGCTCTCTACAATGCGCTCACTAATGTTGACATCGCCAGTTTCGAAAGACAACACAGCGCCAGCGCCGCGTGCCATGCTCCAGTGCAAATCGTACTGTGGGTGCGACTTGAGACCAGGATAGCGGACCTTGAAGCCGTGAGACTCAAGGAATGTGGCAACACGCATGGCATTTGCCTGTTGCTTCTCCATGCGGACACCAAGGGTCTTGATCCCACGCAGCAGCAGCCAGGAATCGAACGGCGAGAGACCACATCCTGAGGCATTGATTGTGAAAAAGAGGCGATCTCCGAGCGCGGAGTCGTTGATGGCAATGACGCCTGCCATGAGATCGTGGTGACCGGACAAGTACTTTGTGCCAGACTCGTAGACGATATCGGAACCGAGATCGAGCGGGTTGAGCAACATGGGCGACATCATCGTATTGTCGACAGCGACCACGGCGGTAGGGTTCGCGGCGTGGGCGATGCTAGCAATGGCGGGAATATCGCAAATCTTTATCAGAGGGTTCGTGGGCGTCTCGAGGAGCACCATGGCCGTCTTGTTGCTCACTACTTCGCGTACTTTCTCTGGGTTTGTGGTGTCGACGTGGTGCACGATGATGCCGCCATGTGTCGAGAGGTACTTGAGCAGTCTGTTTGTTCCGCCGTACAGATCGTCGCCGGTCACGACTTCGTCGCCCGGTCGTAAGAGGCGGGTGATGACGTCGAGTGCGCCCATGCCGGACGAGACGACAAGCGCGCGGTTGGCGTTCATGATCTTGGCAAGGTGACGCTCGAGATGTGTTCGCGTAGGGTTGCCGGAGCGTGTGTAGTCGTACTCGCCGCCGCCACCGGTCGCGGACTCCTGCTTGAATGTCGCGGACTGCGCATGTTAGCCTTTTGGCCGCCACCTGCTACCCGAGCGAGATTCGAGTGTCGCATACCTGGTAGATGGGCACAGAGCTGGCATTGTACTGGTCGCTGCTCTCCGTGTAGACCAGCTCCGTCATGAGGGCATACTTGCGGCCATTACGGGGCGAGCTGGGCGCGGGCGATGGCGGGAGGTTGTGGCCGTCGAGGTCGAGCGGGACGGCTGCCTTGCCAGCGGCATTGGCCTTTTTGGAGCTCTCTCCAGCCATTGCGGTGGTTCTGCGTCCGCGTTACCGGCTTGATTGAAGCCGGGCGAGTGGCGGGGCTGCACGAGTTCCAGGTGTCGCGTTGAGGCGATGACGAAACCGTTCGATGTAGGGCAAAGCAAGACCAGAAGCGAAGCAGTCTAAATGTCAGAGGGCTTCAGGTTATGGGTGTGCGAGTGCAGAGGTCAAGAGTGTCACAACACGGCATCAAAGACATGTGCACGGCTGCGTTAGCCCGCCGTGTGGGGAGTCACCGCTGGAATTGCGCCATCGACAACAAATCGGCAGTTTTCCGTCGCTCCGAACATCGCCCGCACTATTTCGCCTCCGAACTACGGGCGTCGTGGGCCCTTACCCCGGATTCAGACAAAGAACCCACAACAGTACGCCTGTCGAAATTACCTGGATGCTTTTGACTATCTGATTATACGGGTATACCTAATGTGACAAAGCTGGCTTTACTACACAATTACCATCCTCCCCACCAAGCTCGCTGTGCGCCAAAACCTGTTCGCCGTACCAAATGCCTGACCGTCCCACAAGAGCTCAAAAACCGCGACAGCGTTGAATCCAACGACACAAAGAAATCCAGTCCAAAGCAGCCATAAGTGCGGAAAATAACTCGATCATCGGGGAGTAATTGCAGGGAACGCCTTCCTCACGTGAAGGTTCATCTTGAACTCAAAGATACCTTCCTCTGTGCCACAATACAGAGTCCGCCCATCCTGGCTCATGGCGAGTCCCGCCGTCCGTACGCCTAGTCTCGCATCATGTGTCGTTCGGCTTGAGCCTCGGAGACCTAGGCTGAACTCGTAGGATTCAAGAATAGGCTGGCCAGCACGGGTGATGCGAAGACGTTCACGTGCCTGCGTCAGTTGACGGATTCGACGAAGCTCGCTGCGAAGTTCAGGCGCAGTAGCATGGCTGTCGGCTCCAGGCGCATGTGCGTTAGTAGCGCGGGTTGTAGCGCGGTCCTGTTCAGCAGCCAGTGCATCTTGAACAGTGCGCCACGCTTCATCTGTCGAAGCAACTAGCTCGTTGGTCACGCGACGCGCGTGTGCCGGCACCGCGTTTGGCGAGCGGGTTAGGACAGAGTCAGTGATATTGGTGAGGGCAGCTGGGGCATTGACTGTGCCTTCGTTTATGGAGACGATGACGGAAGCCCGACGGTGAGGTGTTGTGCGCTCTTGGAGCCAGTTGCGTGAGTGAGTCTGCCCAGTCCTTTCTGCCATGAAGCGAGCCATCGCGTCGGCTACCTCTCGAGCTGTAGGCTCCCTGCATCTCATCAGTCTCACACTGCCGCAGTAGTTTATGGGTCACATACGGTACAGTGTTGAGTCGCTCAGAAGTTGTGTAGTTGATACTTCGGGGCGTTACTTCCTGCTCATCCCGAGCCTCTTCAGGCTGCCTATGCCTTGTCCGCAGAGCACTAAGCACTTGCCTTTCGCGCACGGTTAAGCCAAGTGGATCGTTGTCCGACTCTACTACACCCAGCCGTCGATGTAGCCTCTGTCGCTCAGTGTCAGTTTCGAGGTATTCATTCGCGACATTGGCGGTCGTCGTGTTGCCTTCCCCGTCTAACGCGCGTCGATATCTTCTGATCAGATCCGCTTCTCTGCGAAGCTCATGCATTTCAGGACTGAGGTTGAGGTCAAAATCAGCTATCTCAACTGTCTCGAGACCTTCCTCTTTCGGATCCAACGTGAGGGTTTGCTTAAGCTTGAGGCCAGCTCGCAAGTCGGCAATGCACACCCTGCCTTGGTCTTCGCTCCAGATGAGGAAGTCCCATGGTGCTGGCGAGAAATGCATCGTCCGCACTGCGCCAGGCCCAGTTCGACTGTCCGGCCTAGTAGAACTTATCAACTGTAGGATCGCGTCTTCACCGTATTCGACGAGTTTTAACAGTTCGATATCAAAGACTGTGATGTAGCCGCATTCTGATCCCACTGCACAGAGACGTCCTGAGGGGGACCAAGCTGTAGTAAAATAGCCGTCTGCATGGGAGTGAGCGGGCCTATAGAGGTTTACTCTGTGTAGCTCCGTCCACACGGGAGGCGTCGACTGCATCAGCCCCTCGCGTATCTTATTGCTAGGCTTCCGCGAGTCTGTACGTTCGAAGAAGAAACCAATGGGGGCGTCACCGACAGCCACGAGCATTTGGCCATCGGGGGAAATGGAAGCATGGTTCATTGCGAACTCCAGGTCGATGACTGCCAGCTCCAGATTCTGTGTAAGAGAGTATATGCGCACCGTCTTGTCGTTGTTGGTGAGGACTGCGACAACATCGTCCTGGCCGTTGCCTTCCGCTGGCAGCTTGTGTATGGATATGGAGTTGACGATATCGGTTCCAATCTTCTCGAGGCGTACGCGCGAAGCTGCACCTAGTATGGGCGGGCGAGGCAGGCGGTGCTGGAAGTCCAAGGGCAACGAGGCGTCAACGTCGGAGGGATCCGTTGGGGGGAAGCCGGTCACCTTGATGGCGGCGAAGTTGCCGTGTTCTTCTCCCCCCACGCAGACGTAGCCGTAGCCCGAAGCCGTGCAGCGCGCTTCCCAGGGCAGTGTAGTAACGTGGGCCTGTGTTCGTGTAGCCGCATTGAGGCAGTAGACGGCGGCGCCACTCGCATAGTAGACGAGATCTGGTTCGGGGCACGAGATGAAGTGGCGCAATTGATAGTGTCTGCACCCGTCAGCGTCGACCCATGGTATTGCAGTGTCTGGCTGGCGCTCACGCGATGGGGATCTTGGTCGGGTAGTACGCCTTGTGAGCCAAGACAAAGGTCTCGGTGTCTCTGCTCAGGAAGTCATCGACGGCCATAGTTTGCGGTCAGGCAGGAGAAGGCCGCATGTCTCTGCGATGCTGGGTGGAGCCGGTGAGGCTCAGCGGCAGCAGCAGGCACTCTACGTCACAGTTGTCTAAGCGCAGAAGGCTAGAGGGTTTGACAGGAGGGGCTGCAGACAGGTTCGAGGGCGAGATGCAGCGGGTGCTTAGGTTCTAGGTGTATGTGGGCGTGCGTTGGATATGTCGTAGGGCGGGCTGGCAGAGTCGCCGTGTCTCGCGCTGCTCCAGGCGTCACCATGGTCAAGCATCTTCCCCACACGCGAGCGAGATGCGCCAAGCCCTGAGCACCGCGACGCACGGCGAGGGCCATGACACAGAACGCAGAGGCCGTCATCGCGTCATCCACCAGCGTCGCCCACTGGCAAAAAGTGCATTTCGCCTCGTCTTCCGGAGTTAGGTCGCATGCGCAATTGTTCGTAGCAACTCGGAAGCACAGACACTTACAGCGGAACCTCGGGCGGCGATTTTACACCAAAACGAGCTAGAATCTTCTCCGAGAATTTTGTCCATCGTCAAAGCTTCCATCACTACATCATATATACCATCGCCCTCCCACCATCCATCTCTGCACCCAATCTTCTGTCGCTTGCATCCCCTCCCGCAGCGTCTCTCACATCCACAATGCTGTCCTCAAGATTATCACGGACCGTAAGCAATTGCATGCATCCAAATATACTTGACATTCTCTGACCTCATCATAGTTTTTGCCGCGTGCGGCCTCGGCGGCGCGACGCACACCCGCCTTCAGGGCCCCCGCCATGTTCACGCGCGGGTACGCTGAGGGCGGCGAGGAGAAGGTCAAGGGCTCGGTCATTGGTATTGACTTGGGTACCACCAACTCCGCCGTCGCTGTCATGGAGGGCAAGGTTCCTCGCATCATTGAGAACTCCGAGGGTACGTTCATCTGGTTTTTCACCCAAATTGGCCATCCCGCTGACCCAATCCACAGGTGGCCGCACAACCCCATCCGTCGTCGGTTTCACAAAGGAGGGCGAGCGTCTCGTCGGTATCGCCGCCAAGCGCCAGGCTGTCGTCAACCCCGAGAACACTCTTTTCGCTACAAAGCGTCTCATCGGCCGAAAGTTCACCGATGCTGAGGTCCAGCGCGATATCCAGCAGGTCCCATACAAGATCGTCCAGCACACCAACGGTGATGCCTGGCTCGAGGCCCAAGGACAGAAGTACTCGCCTTCCCAGGTCGGAGGTTTCGTCCTTGGAAAGATGAAGGAGACCGCCGAGTCCTACATGGGCAAGAACGTCAAGAACGCTGTCGTCACCGTCCCCGCCTACTTCAACGATTCCCAGCGTCAAGCCACCAAGGACGCCGGTCAAATCGCTGGTCTCAACGTCCTCCGTGTCGTCAACGAACCCACCGCTGCCGCCCTCGCCTACGGTCTTGACAAGGCCACCGACAACGTCGTAGCTGTCTACGACTTGGGTGGTGGCACATTCGATATCTCCATTCTTGAGATCCAGGCTGGTGTCTTCGAGGTCAAGTCTACCAACGGTGACACTCACCTTGGAGGTGAAGACTTCGACATCACTCTCGTCCGCCACCTCGTTGACCAGTTCAAGAGGGAGCAGGGTATCGACCTGAACAGCGACCGCATGGCCATCCAGCGTATCCGTGAGGCCGCTGAGAAGGCCAAGATCGAGTTGTCTTCCTCCTCGCAGACCGACATCAACCTGCCCTTCATTACTGCCGACGCTTCCGGTCCCAAGCACATCAACACCAAGCTCACCCGCTCCCAGCTTGAGAAGATGATGGACCCTCTCATCACCCGCACCGTCGAGCCCGTCCGCAAGGCCCTCAAGGACGCCAACCTGAAGGCCACCGACATTTCCGAGGTCATCCTCGTTGGTGGTATGACCCGTATGCCCAAGGTTACCGAGTCTGTCAAGAGCATCTTCGGCCGTGACCCCGCCAAGTCGGTCAACCCCGACGAGGCTGTCGCCATCGGTGCTGCTATCCAGGGTGCTGTCCTTGCTGGTGAGGTCACTGACCTCCTCCTGCTCGACGTTACCCCTCTCTCCCTCGGTATCGAGACCCTCGGTGGTGTCTTTACCCGTTTGATCAACCGTAACACCACTATCCCCACCAAGAAGTCCCAGGTCTTCTCCACCGCTGCTGACTTCCAGAGCGCTGTCGAGATCAAGGTCTACCAGGGTGAGCGTGAGCTTGTCCGCGACAACAAGCTCCTCGGCAACTTCCAGCTCGTTGGCATTCCCCCGGCCCACCGTGGTGTACCCCAAATTGAGGTCACCTTCGATATCGACGCTGACTCCATTGTCCACGTTCACGCCAAGGACAAGTCCACCAACAAGGACCAGTCCATCACCATCGCTTCCGGATCTGGTCTCTCAGACGCTGAGATCGAGAACATGGTCAAGGACTCTGAGCAGTACGCTGAGCAAGACAAGGAGCGCAAGAACTCCATCGAGGCTGCCAACCGCGCTGACAGTGTTGTAAACGACACTGAGAAGGCTCTCAAGGAGTTCGAGGACCGCCTCGACAAGGCTGAGGCCGAGAAGATCAAGGAGAAGATCGCTTCCATGCGCGAGTTCATCTCCCAGAGCCAGTCTGGCGAGGGCTCTGCCACCGCCGCTGAGATCAAGGAGAAGACCGACGAACTCCAGAACGCCTCCCTGAGCCTGTTCGACCAGATGCACAAGGCCCGCTCCGAGAGCCAAAACCAGAGCGAGCAGCCTCAGCAGCCTGAGGGTGAGGGCGAGAAGAAGCAGTAAATGCTTTGATCGTTCAGCACTGGTTTTTGTCTTTCTTGTTGATCGCTTCGTTACGTCCAAAAGTAGGCGTCTTGCATCCTGTCATGATTGGTCTGGTTTAGGTCACGTCTAGACGTGTACATGTCCCTGCACATGTTTGAGCATCTCTGTATCATACTTTCCGACGGTTTCTCTTCTCACATTAGCGTTTGTTTTATTACCCTTACGGATCCTTGGTACACGTCGGAATTAACGAAACAGTGATATCCTCTGGTGGTCAGGACACGATGTGGAAGGGACGATATAATGGTGGAGTCATGAATGTACCATAGTCTAGAGATGCGAGATGGTAGCACTCCGCTTACTTCTCCGCTCTACAATCTACGATTTGAAATGTTCATGCTACTGTCCTTACATTTGCGCTAATATCGTGATCAATGAACCACACTATAGGTTTACATGATCTTCTGTGCCCCGCTATCTGAACCTCGGGATAACCTCATAATGTCGACCCGCTAAAGTCTTACGTCATAGCCGACCTCACAACCGTTGGCTTCCGGCCTTTGACTATGCGCAAATTTAACCTCAGATTGAACAGCCTCTTCCTATGACTCCATCTCACATTGCAGTCAAACAAGGCTTCCTCATCGCGCGTGGGACCATCATCACTAGATCAATCGTCACCAAGTCCATACACTGTTCATTGAAGTACTCTCCGCTTTGTACAGCCACCGGGATCGGCCCATCTGGTACTCAATACCGACGCCCTTTGAGCATTCGACTCAGCTCGACTAAAACCAAACCCAAGATGACAGACGCAACGAACCACCCCCTCTCCGGTCTCTGGCAACCGACGCAACTCCAGAAACTACACTACGGCGCCGACTCAGTCAAACAGCATCTCCTCTCATGCCTCCCAAAAGAGTCAAGCAAAGCCTTCATCATCACCGGAAACTCACTTGCTAGCAAAACGCCCTTGGTAAAGCAAGTCGAAGAACTATTGGGAAACAAGCACGCAGGCACCTTCTCCAAGATCGGCGAACACGCACCTGTCGCCCAACTCGACGAAGCCACCGACCTAGTCAAGAAAGACGAAAGCATCGATACTGTCATCTCCATTGGCGGCGGAAGCCCGATCGACAGCTCCAAAGCCATCAGCTATCGTCTGAACGAGAAGACTGGAAAGTACCTATACCACATCGCGATACCCACCACGCTCAGCGCAAGTGAATGCACCCTGATGGCTGGCTACACGCAATCCGATGGTGTCAAGACGGGTGTGCGAGCCAAAGAACTCGTTCCTCATTGCGTAATCTACGATGCCAAATTCGCTCTGCATACCCCCGAGCGCCTGTGGATGTCAACAGGTCTCCGTGCCATGGATCATGCCATCGAGCTGCTCTACCATCCCACCGCCACCGAGATGCCCGCCAGATGGTTAACGCTACAGTCCGCCGCCACCCTCTTCGAAGCCCTGCCGAAGTACAAGCAAAACCCCAAAGACGAAGATGTGATCACAAAGCTTCAACTCGCTGCTTTCGCTTCCCTGGGTTTCTTAGGCTACAACATCAAAGGCGGTCTCGGTCTCTCTCACGCTCTGGGTTATGCTCTGGGTTCTCCTTATAGCATCCCGCATGGCATCACATCTTGTCTCACCCTTGGACATGTGGTCAAGCTCAAAGCTCAAGACCCGGCTGCAGCGGAGCAAGTTGCTCGTTTGCTTCCTTTTATCGGCGAATCGGCGTCTGGCGATGCCAAGGCTGATGCGGAGAAAGTTGGTGATAGGGTACTGGAATTGGTGAAAGATCTTGGTTTGGACAGTGATTTGAGGAATTATAAGGTGGGTAAGGATCAGATTCCGGTGATCACTGAGAGAGCGACTGGCGGGCAGAAGGAAGGTCAGGTTTATGATGCTGTTGAGGGGCTGGTTAAGGGGTTGTTTGTTTGATTTTGCATTCACTTCGCCTTCTCTACCCTTCTACCCCCCTAAGCCTTAGGCGTTCCTCTAGAAATTAAAAGCACGAGCAAAGCCTTTCATGTTCACATAAAGTAAACTAAGCTTTAGCGGCACGAACCGCATTAATCTTCCCAATCAAGAACTCGCCAGCCTCCTCCGCGTCATCGCCATAGCTGAGATGAGGAAGTAGAACAGCCCCTGCGAGGTTACCGTCACAAACCGTGTCGCGAACGAGCCCACCGCAAAAGATTTGGAGCTTGTCGCGGGGGAAGTTGGGTATCTGCTGGTTATCGCGGCGGTTCTGGGTGTCGCCAAAGGTAACGACACCAGCGATCTGGTTCTTGACACTAGCGGAGAGATCCTCGATAGCACGGTGGTTGACTGCTGCACCTTGACTGTGGTCATGATTAGTCTCTGAATGAGTTGGAAACAGGGCGCAACATACGAGTAGCCACCGCAGACGATGATAGCCGAAGGGCATTGACTGTTGATATCTTCAAGAATGCCGCGCATCTCGCGCTCAGAAACGAGATCGGTGCCGCCGGGCAAATAGTTGGTGGAAAGCAGCGCTGCATAGTCGACGCCCTCAATAGCCAGGTCGTCACCGTATTCGCGGCGCAGCTCATCGCCCAGTGGCTGACCGATGATAGAGCCCTGTCCTCTCAAGTTAAACCAAGGTACAGCTACCTAACCCTCGTATAACTTACCATGTTGCCCGCTTCAGTGGATCCTCGAGCCCAAACAAAGATGACGTCCCTACATCCGCCACCGAGCCGGCTGGAGAACTCATTCTCGGTCAAACTGGTGCGGTCAAAGAAGATTTGGCGTGTCGCAACCACGGCAGACCCCGAGTTGGGGAGCGCGATAGGCGTGGCAGAAGAGGCGATGGCCAAAGCCAGGATTGAGATGATGGTGTTCATCATGATGAAAGTAAGAGCGAAAGATATGTTTGGTAAAGAGACTACGGCGTAGAAAAGCGAAGGCGAAGGCGAAGGCGAACCGAGAGAGCGAGAGTGAGTGAAAGGCAGAAGGAGCTCGTTGTTGAAGCTTGCCGGATGGTTGTGAGGTGAAGATGCCTCATACTTATACACACGATTTGCTCAACCCTCCTTCTCATCCCACGCTCTCCTCTCTACGTGAATGATCCCGTCTCACCATCAATATCTTGGTGTATTCCAAGAGCAGTTCGCCGACGTTGGTGCCTGAGCCGAGGCAGCTCTTACTCCTCTCCCCCACCCAATTAGCTAGAGCATGAGGAGACTCTCTTCAAAGGGCCAAGATCATAGTATTATACCAAGACACTGGGGGGAAAAGTAAAGCCTAAGATTAGAAGTTGGTGTGTGAGATAGCAGATAAGATACAGGGCCTGTCCTAAACCTCACTCCTGGTAGTTCTGGACTGACCTTGGAAGACTTTGGAAACACCAATAGCTGCTCGTAGAGCATTCGACGCACCTCGGCAACTTATTGTGTATGATTGCATGACTCTTAGATCGTCTGGGGTGCATCGGCAATTCGACGCGAACGAGATCTTTCCAAGGTTGAATTCATCGAATTGTGTCGCAGGTCCTTGCGTCTGATCGGGCTTGGCTTGCCGTGATTGAAAGCTAGGTTGGGATTGTTGTCGTTTGCACCCGTCCATGCAGAAAAAGACGGGACCACTGGATTAGGCGTCCCGCCACCGCGATGAACTGTTGCTTACTGTAATCTTCGCGGTTACAACCCACAGCCATATCGATACCTCAGGCATTCACTCACCTCATACTGACGGTCATTGCTTTTGACCTGGACAAAAGACGACTGAATTCAAGATTGATAATCTGTAGCCGTGAGCAACTCAAAAGAACGTAATTGATGTACCGCGCATGATACTACCACACATTACTGTCAAACGTACACAACTCCCCATAGTACTTCATTCCTTGTCTCCAACTGGCTGCAGTCATGCCTCGGTACAAAAATCGAATAGATTAAAGGTTCACGAAGCCAAGAAGATGTTTTGTGCAGATGATCGCAACACCATCGACACCCTTGTCAAACGTGTCACAGTTGCCGAGGTCCCATTTCAGCCACCACAGTCATCCAATCTTTCAACAACATAATGCCACTCAACCTTGTCGTGTCTTCCTGTGACGTTTGATAGGGATGGAAGTTGCGTTCGAGATGGGCGGACTTATAAGGCACTCTTGTCTCCTTCCGAGATGCGTGCAACAACAAGTTCTACACGAGCACATCAAATTCACTGCCCACGAAGATGCGCTACACTTCTATTGCTCCTCTTTTGGCCTTCACATTCTTCGCCACCTCTTCCGCCCAAGAGGAATGTCCTGAGCTGCCTGATAGCGGTGTGGAAATCGGAGAGCCGGTTCCAATTGTTCCTGGCGATGTCCCCAGAGGATGTTCCGACTACGAGATACTCGTTGGTAAGCTGCAATTCAATAACCGCAAATGTCTACCGCAACATTGACCTTGTTTTTAGCTCGTGGAACCAGCGAGCCTAGCTTTCCAACCTACGGCGTCATCGTTGGTGACCCTGTTGTGAGCAACGTTTCAGCGGAACTGTCTGGAGTACAGGGTTATCCGGTCCAGGTACGATATCCAAGTATTGCTTCGAACATAGCATCACCAACTGAATTCCTTTCAGTACCCAGCCAGCTCGCAAATCATTTCTGGTGGACGGCAAGGCGTCGATGACATTGTTCAGCGCTTGACCGCGCAGTCTTCCGCCTGCCCAAATCAGACCTTTTCTCTGGTTGGCTACTCGCAAGGCGCTAGCATCATGCACCGAGCTGCAGATAGACTGCCTACTTCTCTGTTCCCCAAGATCAAGTCGGTTGTCATGTTTGGAGACCCAAATTTGAGGCTGGGCGTAGTTGGAGATAAGTTCCCCAATGGTCTGAAGGCAAAGGTGCTGCAGATTTGTGCAAAGGGCGATCCTGTAAGTCTATCAATCGTGTTGCACGAGGGTGGGAAACAGACCATGCTGACCATGAGATGTAGGTCTGTGACTCTGGGTCCTGTCAGTTCTATCACTTGACCTACATCCGTCCTGAATACATTGAAGGGGCCGTGACGTTTATCGCGAGGGCCTTCAAGGGTATGACCCTCTAGAGCGGTACTGTGGTTTAGCAGTCTGTATGGTTGCTCTGATATATCAAGGCATTTTGAGTCAGTATTTAGTCCTCCAGAATATGTAAGATTGAGAAACAGAGCATCGAAGCAGGTGATATACATATGTATATAATCTGAACCGGAGTGGTGACCTTCCAACGCCAACACCAACCGAACGCTGAATCGAAAAGTGATGATAGCAAACCAGAACAGACGTCGTTTGAAAAGAGCGACACGTGAAGTGGATGCCATGCCGCGAAAGGCGTCTTAACTAGCAAGTTCCCCAATCACACCGGCCACGTAGCATAGTGCCGAGGCCCAGATGGCCGTTTTGACTATACCCGCCGCTTTACCGCCCCTCTTCTTATCTTTGGTCGTTCGTCCGCTCCGGTCTTGTTCTGTGCTGCTCTCTTGATTACTAACTGCTCGCTCGGCAGCCTGCCTGCGCTCAGTGAAATCCTTCTCAAGTTGCTCTTCGCTCTCTTCTGGCCCAACGTAGCCGGTAGGCGAAAGGCGTGCCGTTCCATCTATCGGATTGATGTAAGTTCTTTCTCCTGTGATGCCAGCGTCCTTGTTCTGCTCCATTGTGGTTGATGGATCGGCCGTTTGGAAGGATCTGGTAGACGCTGTGGAATTGAGACCGCCGCGCAAGACGAGCAAATACTTGTTTGCTTTGACGATCTCAAGACCATTCTCGATGTACGGAATGAACTTAGCGGGCTCTTCGAGAGTTGATAGCGCTTCATGTAGTGGTATCATAGGAGGGGCCTTGTGGGGTTCCGTTGTTGTAGAGGTGGTTAGCGAAAGCTTGCCGCTGTGCGGATCGTGCAAAAGGATTGTATAGATCGTTGGTGAGCCCGGTTCTGGCGAATGCGATGATGCGCCTGACTGAGGTATTTCACCAACAGCATCGTCAATGCTCGGTTTCGGGTCTACAGTGGCATGTTCGGTCGTTGGAGTAGTGTGGTCAGCGGTAAAGATTTCTTGTGTAGCTTTTGGGGCTGCATCGATTGCTGTGACTTCTTCTCCGCGCACGGTATCTGCAGTAGTTGTGCCACTGGCGTGATATGAGGCGTCGTCCATTGTAGGATCCTCCTTCAACATGTCAAACTTCTTCACGTCATGATCTTCAGTCAATCTGCTTTCCTTAACCGGACAGGCCGGCTGCTCGTGATCAGTGGCGACAGGACCAGACCTATCCTCGTTTGAGTTTTGCATGTTATCAGCCAGTTCGTAGTCGTCACGTTCGTGGGTCACCTTCACGTCGGCCTCTGTTGCGCCTATCTTAGATGGCGTTTCACTCTCTAAGCTCTCCAAAACGGGTCCGAATGGTCTAAACAGGCTGTGCGCAAGGGGTCCTCGCTCTTCAAACGATTTGCTCGGTGTTGCCTTCGGCATACGCGCGTATCCATCATCTGAGAGTCCACGCATAGCTGACTTCTGTGCATCGACCTCATGGGCGAGACGTTCTTCAGCAGCTACCTTGGCACGAAGCTGGGCTTTGTCGGCATCACTCATAGCGGAAGACGTCTTGGTCTGAGATGACTGCTCACGGTCCTGCGGAACTTCCAGAGCTGGGGTGTCGGGAAAGATTTTAATGTCCTCCCAGAGATGTGGAGCCACACCGTAAACGAGCATGGCACGTTCCAGCAATCGAGATAGGGCCATCTGTGTATCTCTAAGAGTTAGCAAACTGTTCGCAACAGCTTTGTAGTTTGCGAGCATGCTCTGATCAATTTCCGGGTCCTCGAGCCGGGCCTGTAGACTCCAGATGAGATAACGCGTAAGGTGAGCGTTCTTCTGGGTAATTTTCGACGCAATGCTCAGGCGCCTTTTGAACGCTGGTGAGACGTTCTTTGTTCCGTCCGAGTCGCCGAGATCTTGGAGCAAGGCGTATGCCTTATTAAGGTCGTTGTCTGTGCTCTGGTACCGGAGACGCAATTCTTGAATTGCCCTTACTTTCTTCGGCGTCAATGAACGAAGCTTTCCGATTTCTGAGCGTTGTCGTAGAGTGTTGATAGCAGAGTCCAGGAGGTCCTCATCCGCTTTCATACGCCTCAAGAGAGGTTTAGATGCTGGAATGTCTGCCTCTAGGTCTTCGACCACTTGCTTCATCGTCGTGCGACCCTTGCGAATACGTGCCAGGATCTTGTCGAAGAACAAGCGGGTTTTCTTCGCATCCGCTTCTTCGGTCGGGTCTTGCCAGAAAAGACTAGAGAATCTTGCACCGCTTTCTTCAAGCCAAGACTTCATCCGTTCGACGCTCGACTCCAACTGGCTTTCGTCTGCTTTGTATGGGGTTTCGTCCATCTTTGTAGTTGTCCTGGGCTCACTGGATTCTTGTGAATCAAACGAGATCTCTGGCCGCTGCATTTGCCGTTCGATTCGACGAACGTGTTGGTCATTGATGATCTTGGACTCAAGCATCGGATCCATACCGGTCTTTGCCTTGGGGGTGCTCTCGAAAGTGCTCTCCAATCTAGCCCGATCCGCTTTTCTACGTTCTTCGTCCAGGACCTTGCTCCTTCTTGCGGCCATGTTCGCACGAATCTCGTCCGCACTCAAGAAGTCCAAGTCGTCTTTGGGCAACTGGCTCAAGATTTTTGACGTTGACCTCACAGATGTGACGCTGCCTTGTGTACTGGGTGTCTCCTGTGGTGGGATGTGTTCTTGCGTGGAAGGTTGCTTCGTGGGTAGAGGACCTGAGCTTGGAGGAAGCGACGGGAGGGTTTCCTGCATATGTGGTTCTGAGGAGAGCTCGTGGGTCCCGTCAGTTGAGGATGCTGACATTGACGACTCGTCACCAGCCTTTGCCATGGGCGCAGAGTCGGCATCAGGCTTTGCTACGACGTCCTTTGGTATCCTCCTTTGCACTGTGGTCTCTCTCCAGCTGCCTGCTTCCGCCGTGCCGTGTCGTTGCGCGTCTTCGTGTTCGGGCTTCTCTGTCAGGAAGCGGTCCATAAAGGAAGGTTCTCTACTGGGTGCGGCCGTGCTGGGTTGTTCGATCTTCTTAGCCGCATCCGTTTTCGTTTTCGCAATGTATTCTTCAAACGACTCTGTGTTCTTCGGTCGCGTCGGCTGCTCGTGTTCGTAGTCCTGCGCTGTGGCACTAGGTGCGCTTGTTGTAGATTCGGTCGATAATCCTGAATGACGGCCAACAATCTTGACATGAGATTGCTCTCGCGGCCTCCTGAGATCAGAGGGTGACTCAATGCCAGTCGGGTCGTCAGGGAGCAGTCTTGCCCTGGATGACGGTTGAGGGAAGTGTGATTCTCTTTCCCTAAGGATATCGCGCTCTTCACTATCGATCTTGACCCGTCGCGGGTATTTCGGACCGGCACTGCCACTCTTGCCTTGCTTCGGTGGCGAAGCGTTATCGTCGTGGCTCTCCATCTCTCTCAACATCCACTTAGGAATGCTATTGGCAAGCCATTCCCAGTCTTTGTTGCCCTTGCCACTCAACCTCTCGTTGCTGGCCCCGAAGATGGCCTCGTATGGATCATTCATGAGTTTCCTTCGCCATTGCTGGTACTGCTCTAGCTGCAACCATTCCAGGTTGGACATGCCGGATGGACGTTTGTTGCCATTGTTGTCTTCGTGTTGTGCTGACTTGGAGGGCGTGCGCGAGAAGCACCGCGTGCGAAGGGCCGCGTCGTCGGAGCGGAGGATGCGTTGCACATAGCGTTGGAAAGGAGCGAGTGTCGGGTCCCGGCGCCACCAAGTCATGATGGAAGCCGTCAGGGGGATCGGAGGGAGAAGGGATGCAGGAGGTAGACTGAGAGTCTTAGCTCTGTGGCTTGTCAGAGATGGAGGATTACACGATTGCAAGTACAACATACCGTGATACCTATCGCAGGTCTGCTGTCCAAGGCACCGACAGCTCCTCGGAGCTGAGCCTAGGTGAACGGATAGTGGTTACATCAATAGCCGGCAAATGGCGCTGGGAGCAGTGGCGCACTCAAGGGACGAGAGCAATGCTGTGAAGAGCGTGTGGATTGAAGAGAAGATCGAGAACAGCTAAAGGCGATGGAAGGCCAGGCAGCCTCCAGGGAGTGATGGCGTCGCCATATCCCCGCGTAAGCTCCGTGCCGCTTATCATGTTTCGCGGGGTACGTTCCCGCGTGATCGCTTGTTCGCGTCACCATTTCACTGGTCCCGGTCGTCCAGAACTGCCCACGCCACATGAGACGCTTTTCCTTTTTGCTGTAGATGGTATTGCTGATAGGGTCGTTGTGCGTAGCCTTCGGTTGATGGATATCAGTGAGGCTTGACGCGTACCAAGTCGCGTCACGACGCCGATAAGGCGATAAGGCAACAGCGCTACGCCCTATCGGATTTCATCTCTAGGGAACCTTTCACTCTCAGTACCAAAATCGCGATGGCAACTTTCATTCAATACTCACGATCCTCAATTGCAAGGCTGACCACAGGTTATCAATGATAGTATCGTTTCGAACAATCTATCTACAGGTTTCAAGATCGGCGCGCATTCATCATCCCCGTCTCGGCGTGGCACCCAATGTACTCGAAGAATTGCTGGTCCGGCTCCAGCACGTAAACCTCATGGAATAGCCGGAGAGACAATACATTGTTCAGCTTTTTCGCATACATCAGGAAGCCTCCGAAGATGTTGATATGCGTCTGGTGGCTTTTACTCCAGTATTCAAGCGACGCCAGGTCATCGAAATAGCCCAAACCGAACGTTCTTTCACTGTTCGCCTCGAACGAGTTTGAATCCACAACATCCCACAAGTTCATCGCATAACATCCAACCTCGCGCCCTTCATCACGTAGAAACTCCATCCCCTCGACGAGCACCGGATGCATTGTATCGAGGTAGAGTTTGCGCTCTCCTGGTAGCGTGTCGGACCAATCCTGGCCTGATCGAATCACGCACAGATTGGGCCTGCCGGATATACGGACACGTTTTGAAGAATCTGCATCATCACTCGAGCCATTCGCGGTGCCATCCTTAGAGCACCATCTATCGCCCTCGAGTTTGTTGTCTTGAGCAGCTGCTAAGCGATCCCGCATGCTACCCCAATACGCGTGTTGTTCCAACTCGCCTGAGATCCTCTCTTGCATGTTGGCCGCTCCTTCTGGATTCTCAGGGTTTGAAAATACTGTTTCAAAACGATCCATCGTTGGACACAGAATCTCCTGGAACCACCCATGCCCATCTTTTTCCCTGTCTGAACTCTGCCACCAAGTATCGAACCCAGATTCCTGCTGCCAGCTGCTGTGCAAGTCTGCGCTGCGCCAATATGCAATCACAGCGATGGTATAGGCCCCTCTCTTGTCGATTACGGAGGTTGTTTCCCAAAACGACGGGCGCTTTGACTGTGGCCCTCTACTCACGAACTCCTGAAGTTTGGTAACGGCTATGCCGTCGTTCCCGGTAACAGAGTCGTACTGCGCTCCCATCATGGCCATGACGAGATCATCCATTGTAGCCTGGAATCTGGAGCAATATCCAGGGAACGGCGGAATGTAGTTGGACGGCGTGCTAACTGGGCATGTTCTCTCCCTGCGATGGTGCTCTGGAATTGCGTCCTCTGGCATCTTCAAGACTTATT
Source organism: Alternaria hordeiaustralica (assembly GCF_023758085.1). NCBI lineage: Eukaryota > Fungi > Ascomycota > Dothideomycetes > Pleosporales > Pleosporaceae > Alternaria > Alternaria hordeiaustralica. The sequence goes on along the minus strand of NW_026056773.1, from coordinate 1,167,297 downwards.
CGAGAAGTTATATCGGATCTGTGGGGAAAAGATCCGTCGCACTCCTCGTGCCTGGGCGCTGTGTTATGAGAGGAGAAGCCACAGGGCACCGTCTATCGAGTCTCAGCTAAGGGCAAGTCTTGCTGCCCGCTCCTCGCAGTCCCGTACAACGGCACGGGACGCTGTGCAGCAAGGGCCTCGGTTCACATGTGTCTAGGTGGGGCACTGGACAAGGGTCGGATCTCGCGCTAGGCCTTAGACCTGGAGTCTGGATGTGCTCCCGGCATCGGTTTTCTTTTGTGCCTAGAGAAGCCACTGTACTGACAGTGACGTAGTATTTGCGCATATGCGCTTCTGCAGCACTCTCATCTTGGAATTTGCGAAGCTGGGTATGAGTTCAAGATCCACATTTGACAACCCTATCTGCGTGTGCCGCGCGCCGCTAAGGCATGGACCGCCAGGTACGGCTGAAGGCTGTATGTCAGCCAGGCTCTTTTCCAGTCTCGTGTCCAACTATATCTTATTACCTTCGGACAAGATCGTAAAATGTCAAAAAGCAATTCAACAACCAATTGCGCGACGTTGCGATAGGAATCGGGCCGTGAGATCTTCACAGCGATCTTGGTAGCCAGCACCCCGAGATCGCCAAACTACCACAAGGATGATCATTCGAGGAACTGCGGCTACTTATTGCGCCCGGTGGGTTTCTCATCCGAAAAGGCACCCACACCAATCGCTTTGCACCGTCATGGGTCACCTGCGCCCGATTGAAAGCCTCCACTCTCGTCGTGTATCGTATAGCTTTCGTTTTTCGGGCATTCCTTTTTACAATGATACTCAATGTTAAGGGCCTTGCTGCTCGGCGTACCCTGATCTCGCGCGAGAGGGCCCTCAACTGTCGATGCTTGTTTCGCCAGCATGTCTAATCCCTTCACGACTGAAGCATGGACCGAATACGCAATTGGTATTGTCGTTATAATACTTCGAATTACAGCGCGCTGCTGGCAGATCCAACTACGTTGGGATGGAGATGATTACTTCGCCGTACTCTGCGCCTTCTTCTTCACCGCTGAACTTGTCATGCTGGAGCTCATCGGCCAGAATGGCTCCATCACTGGAATGAGTAACGAACTCGCGTTGCAACTTACACCTGAGGAAAGCCAACGTGTTACTGTGGGTAGTAAATACCTTCTCGCAGGGTGGATGCTATATACAACCCTGATATGGTGCTGTACGTAAATGCTTTGGTAACGGAGCACTCGAGGCCATGTGGTCGTACTAATAGGCTGTTACCACAGTAAAAGCTTGTATGCTGTTCTTTTACAGGAGGCTCACGTATGTATACTTTACAAATTTAGATTGATCCCCGCTGATAGCAATAGGCTCAATCTCCAGCAACATAATCTCGTCAAGATTACTGGGGCAGTCTGCCTTGTAGCTTACATCGCTACTATCATCGTGTTTCTCACACACTGTCACCCTATCTATCGACTCTGGCAAATATATCCATATCCGGGTGATGACTGCGCGCTCAACATATCCAAATATCTGGCGTTGGTCGTTACAAATGTAACGTGGGTAGCCCTAAAAATGAGCCTGTCCACTTCTGTACCATACTTACAATCATCCAGCACCGATCTCATGATCTTGTATATTCCGCTACCTCTACTCTGGAACGTCCGACTACCTTTAAGAAGGAAGCTTCTGTACGGAGTCTGGTTATGCACCGGTGTTTTCATGATGACAGCAACATTGCTCCGCTGCATCCTGTGTCTTCAAGACGTTTCCCAGATCAACGTTGGCACCATTTGGTCAATCCGCGAAACAGTGAGCCTCTCAAATTTTAAGGCCACTAGGACCTTGCTAATGTTTGCCACAGTTTGTCGGAATCTTAGCTGTCAACGCACCTATCCTCAAGCCCTTTCTCAGTAAAGCCAGGAAAGCTATGTCATCGATCAAGCCATCAAACGACAATTCGGGCCAGAATTTGCCAGACAGCCTTCGTTTGTCGCATGTTGAGAGGAAGGGCAAAAGGAGAACTGTGCATGAGATCGACAACATAGACATGAGCATGAATGGAAGCGAAGAGCGCATTGTGAGACAAGGAACAGACGAAGAAAGAGCGAGCAGTGATGTCAATTCGAGAGATGAGGGTGATGCGGTTTAAACTCGGCATTGCGTGCAAAGTATGATCTAGCGCAATGAGTCATGAGCCGGTCAGTAGGAGCTGACGCATGGTATAGGTACAGCGGCGACGCTGATCAGGCTGCTGCGGATCTGTGTCTGTCGTGGCACCAGTGTTGCCAATAGAGTGGTCTATCATCAGATCATATCTACTGCAACATAACGCACCATGCGAGTGGTTCTGCCCTTATCGTCATCATCGGTGTAAGAACAGGTGCTGCATCAGCCACAAGACTACTTTCCAGCGTCGGTCGGCAATGAAGCCCAATACAGTCGGGTGGTGAAAACCCAATAGCAGGCCAGTTCTAGTGTTGTGAAGCATGGAAGCAGAATCTAGGTCATGTCATGCAAATGCATGTACATGATAATAATACACTCGCATATACCCAGTATCCTCTAGCTCAATTCTCATCCTCCAACAGCCTCCTCTCTTCTTCGATAACTTCAGCTTTCTTATCATCCTTCCCACCCGACCTCTGCAGACTGACCGCAATCGCCGCTCCGATGATAAGCACGGCTCCCACCAAGCTCTCAGCAGGCGGCGTAGTTCCCCAGATCACCTTCTCGACAACAAGCGCGAAGACAAGTTGCAGATACGTCAAGTTTGTTGCTCTTCCACCTTTCTCCCTCTGCAGGCCTTCCGTCAAGAGAAATTGCAACAGAAACCCGAAGAGCCCAATAATGGCGATCAATCCCCACTGACCGAGCGTTTTGGGCATGACGAAATGTAACGAAGGGTGAACCAGGATGAGCACGAAAGAGGCGATCGTTGCGATGAGAGAAAAGTAATTCACCGAGATGAGCGAGTGGGCACGCTTGCCGATCACTCGGATGGTTGCGTAGGCTGTCGAAGCACCAAGCGTGCCTAGAATTGCAATGAGGATTGCCAGAGCGCGTTGTTCAGCGGTAGTTGATGGTAATGGTGCATGCCCGTCCGAGCCATCGGCTAGTGGCCTTGAGTGCGAAGCGGGAAATAGCCATGGTGGTCTCGCGACGAAGAGAACGCCGCAGAATGCGACGAAGCTGCAAAGTGCTTCTTTCCACGTGAAAGGCTCGCGTAGCCAGATGAAGCATACAATGGCTGTCATAGTTGGGATTAGGAAAGTTATTACTGTTGCGTCGGAGAATTCCAGCCATGATAAAGAGTCTAGGCGGTATTGTTAGCTATAGTCCTGTTCACTATCATGACCCACCCATGCAGGTCGCAATCTTATATGGAGTGAACCGGGAGGAGTCGTAGAGGGAGTTAAACTTACAATACAGTCCAAATAGACCGACAAATCCTGCGGTACCTCTCAGTATAAGCAGCCCTTTGATGCCTTTCTGGCCAAAAGGAAAGTCAGGCACCGCGTGGTACCAAGAGTAAATCGAGCAGATGATCGTCGTGCACAGCATGCGGATGAAGATGATTTGCAAAGCGTGAAATTCGATGGATGGGTCATTCGCGAGCAGTTTGGCTGCTGTGTTCATCTATTGCTCATTTGTAAGTGGCATGGTCTGCGGCATGCAGTCATTGCACACAAGAAATAAAACTTACGACAGAACCGCATGTCTGTGCCAAGAAAACTAAGAATAACCCGAAATTCCGCCTGTAGAATGACTTCAGACTCTGCGATATTTTGCTCCATATTCCTGGCGGATTGGCTTCCTCGTCCGTATCGTGCGCAGAGCCTGAAACTGCAGATGGCAGGCGTGGCAGGAAGTTTACCCTTGAGCGCCCTGCGGACGGCGGTGGGTCGGCTATGGTGCCATAAGACATCTCGAACCTTTTGTTGAAATGTTTGCGATTGCAAAGTTGAAGTGGAAGGGCAGAAGCCGTAGCAATGCGGAGCAAAAACCCATGGTCCGGTGACCCACTAGTGGGTCTCTCATTCGGCGGTAGCCCGTGTCTAGCCTTGCTTACTTCAGCTAGAATCTTCTCACGCATGCCACAAGACTGCGAATGTAATACTGATCACAATATTGCCGACATATTTTTAATCTTTTTGTTAAGCAAGTGCAGTTGCAAGTGAATGTGTGAATCAAAACGAAGACACTTAGTGTTCCTAATATATGTACAAGAAAACCAACTCTCACGTACTACCGAACTTAGCCAGCATCTTTCTACAAGATGTTGGCCTAGGAAAGGTAAGCTGCATCAACCCAGCTCTTGTAGTCGCTGCCCAGAACAGTGGAAGGGCTAACGGCAGCCGAGAGCTTCTTTGAGAAGGACGCCCTGGTACCCTTGGATCCATCACCGGTGTTTGCGTACTCGGCATATGTGACCTTGTCAGTCCTGGGGTCATCGGTATTCCAAACTTTCCATCCCGCGGCATTGATGACATTAGTCATGCTAGTCTTCTGGAACACAACACGAGAGAAATTCCTCCAAGGACGGCCGAGGTAGTAAGCACCCGCGCTCACCGTGTTACCGGGAGCAGCGGCGATCTTCGAGTTGTTGATGACATAGTATGAGGGATTGGAATCTGAATCGCGACCGTTGGCAGTAATGTAACCCACCGACGCTGTGAGAACGCCCAGAGAGCAACCATCAAACCATGCTATGGCCTTCTGGCCGAAGATGAAATCAGTCGCTCCTTCGATGTAGGATTTGGCATAGACCTGGCTACCCTGCTGGGCGAGGATGGTGTCTTGGTAACCCTTGAACTGGCATCCGTAGTAGCCTTGCTTATCAGCATAAGCACTAAGGGCGAGAGCTTGCGAGCCCTGTCCGCGTGTGTTGACCAGGTTGATGTTGTAGACCTTTAGGTTTGGTGTCCAGGCGCGGAGAGTAGCAGTTTCGTCGTTGTTGGGGGCGTCATCTTGACTTTTGCCCTGGGTGATGGTCACGGTGTTGCCGGTGTAGCTGCTAGTGTCTGTCGTTTCGCCGTACACCGTCAGGGCCGACTTGAGCGGCTTGATGTAAACTTGCTCCTTGTATGTGCCTGCAGAAACGGGGGCACCAAGTCAGTACATGTCTCACATGGAGTTGGTACATCCAGAACTAACCCTTCGCGATGAAAATGCATTGTGCAGCCGTGCTGGAAGCGCTCAAAGCATCAACGGCGGACTGAACCGTTTTGTACTTTCCGCTACCACCCACAGCCAGACATCCAGAAGGAGGACTTGTACGTCCAGCCCGAGGCGCCAGCGTCGTTGGAGCTGCGACAGCGGATGCCGCGAGGGTGAGCACGAAAGCGATTGATGGGAGCATTGTGGACAAAGTAGGACAGTTGAAAATGAAAGTATAAGAGTGAGTGAATGCAGAACTTAGCCTGAAGGCGCGCAGTATGCATATACATATAATAACTTCAGCATGCCGGCTAAGCAAACTATATTGGCGGACTCCCCGGGTCTGACCTAGACCTCCGAACAGCCGCTTAGTGAGCTACGGGGTCGTTTCCCCGCTATGAAAGCTGTCGAAACGGGCGATGCAAGCCATCGGAAAATTGATGTATGCACCCCAGACGGTGAATCTCTCATCGCGCAACGACTGCGCATGTGCATTGCGCCGGTTGGTGGGAATCTTGTTGCCGTCCGTGCGTTGATTTGGGTTGATTGTAGCGTGTTACAGAGGGCTGACGGAGGCAGTATTGAGGTCCGAAGTGATGCCGCGTGCGCATCGCATTACTGATGGTGTTGAAGCTGACGCGTTGTTGGGCACTACGGACGCGCCTCCTTCTTGCAGGTCGAGGTTTGTGGGGAAGGATCCTGCGCAGGGCCGTGCGTTGATCACGTGAGCTGGTGTCGCGCTAAGAGGCCCGGGATCCACACGTTCCAAGCCCAGCAATTCATTCATTGTGCGACGCTGAGACCAATCTTCCGCAGACCGCGCTTTGACATCAATTATTCACTTTGGGTGCTCTTGGTTATCAGTATCTGGTCATTCTTTCCCTCGCAATGGCTCCATCACACACAACTGGCAATAGCTGCCAAACAATCGACCTCACAGGTTCCTCACCAGAGCCGGAAGACATGCCCCAGCAACGACCACAACAGCGGCCACAGCCAAGGCCGCCCCAAAGACTAGTTCAAATGTACCTCAAGCCCGAGCCACGCCCCTACGGTATGGCAAATGTCGGGATGGAAGCTAAGCATCCGATGGCTTCCGCGCGAAACCCTGTAGGGCCACAGCAGGCGCGCCCTATCCACCCTGAGCATATCAAACAGATCATCGAGACAGCCGACCCGCGCGCTGTGCAAAAGGTGCTGCTCGACCTTTGCCAAATGTCACCGGCCTTTTCCGGCGCCCTTGTCCGTGGACTTGCGCCTCACTCTGCATCCGCCCAGAGCCTGATCAGCCAGCAACGGATGCAGTCGCATCAGTCCAAGGTCAAGATTCAAGATGAGGATGATAGCGACGAACTCTATGAGGCGGCGAAAAGAAACCTCGTGAAGCCTACAGTTCCGACCCCAAGTCACAACAGCTTGCCTGCACAATCCCACGAGATCAGCGGAAGTCGAGCTACATCACGGCCTCATGGTTCTGAGTTCGCATCACGAGTGAAGCGGGAGCCACGTGAGCGCTCACAGTCAAGTTCAGACGGCGACATGCACCTTCCCGGAGCCTATCCACGCTCAACCACGTTACGCACGCCAGTCCGGAAACCCTCAGGCCAATCATCCTCTGTCAACCAAACTCCAAGGCTGTTGGCCAGAGACACGCCACGGTCAGCGAGCATCAACAAACAGCCTGCGCCTTTGATAAAGACCTGCACAGTGTGTCACGAACAGATAGTGGACGTGAATGCGCCCTGCGTTTCTCATTCTGGGAAGAGGTACAGGCCACCGGGCGGGTCAATAAAATGGGACTGCTGTCAGGCAGACATTGACGATCCCGGTTGCGAGTTCAACGGGCAACATACGACTGAAGAAGAGCTCGAAGAAGACGCGTTGGTACAAAGGAAACGACCAAGTGCGTCTCCGGTTCCAAGTCGTGCCACACAAAAGAGACCCAGAGCATTCTAGCGAAACTGCTAGGGGTTTGCCAGGCAGTTGGTCGCTCTTTGCTTACAGCGGGACGCAATAGATCCACGCAATGGGTCCTCTTCTGCGATCGTTCTTTTTGTTCTTCAGTTCCAGTCGTCTTCGGAAGACACTTCGCACGTCATTAGTCCATTGCTAGAAGCATAGCGTAGGCGTTTCGTTACTAGGCAGCATCGATATGGCTGCGGAGATCTCAGGCAGCTGCATTACAAAGACTTGTGTCCGTTCTTGATGAGCATGTGCATTACTAAGCCTGCGTTGCCCTTCCTGATTTTCACGAATCTGGCCTCGAAAACTCCACCATTGTCTCTAGGGCCCCAAACTGTTCACCTTCCCATCATGGACAGCGATTACTCCCGTCGCTTCTCGTGTTCCGGTGCAGGTCTACGCTTCAGGAGACTGTGCCTCACCGTTGTTCTGAAACCCATACAAATCTCTTCCAATCCCTAATCTGATGCTTATGACGCGACGGCCACTATTTCTGTTGAGTCACTGCATGCAAGAAACAAACCGACCAGGTCTGCAAATTACATCAAGATTAAAATATGCAAAGTAGGTAACCTAACCTTAATGTAGACTCTAGGGTGTTTATCTTTTTCCTAAGCCGACGTGGAGCGCTCAAGAGGCTAAGAGGATACTGCGAACTGATGGTCCTTTATGCCAATCGTTCATCCGTAGACACGTCTCCAATAGTCTTCGTTCTGAACTCGCTGTGAGCTAGACAACGACCCTTAGTATCCTGCAAGTGTTATCATTACAGGCGGGCAATTTGTCAGTGAATTAGCGGATGTTGCTTGACCGTTATCTCTACGATGCCTATTCTGACTCGTTCCTCACGCGTGACGTCATGCCAAGTGTCTTGCCTGCATTATCATCGACGCGCTAACCTCCATCTCTCCCACTTCTGCACCCGCCGTCAGGACGCGATAGACATGTAACGGACATACGCACTTTGCGTTCCAGAAAACACGATACCGAGCCGAAGATGCATGGGTATAAAGCTGGCAGGTTGCCTCATGAGCATTGCCCCACGAAGTCTGCGCGCCGCACATCATGAAGGCCGCGCTGTTCCTATCGCTTGCAGCTCTTGTCAAAGCGAGTACGGTTTTTCAACTCAACTCTACGTCGTATTATTCTCCAGGTCTTACCGCAGCGACGCTTAGCTTTAGCGACCAGTCATGGGCCAACGTAGAGCCTTTGCCAATCACTTATCTGAGTTTTTCGGACCCTAATGTCACCGCGGAGCTACTGGAGTTCACGATATCCTCATTTCTATCGCACGACGATGTATACTCGGAATCTTTCCTCCATACACTAGTGCTTGGCGGTTCAAGCAGTCTTTCAGACAATGCGCATGCATATCTTGGCTCAATCGGGTGCAGCATGATCTACACTGCGTTGGACGCCGGCGTAGCATCCGGCCCATATCTACTTCACCCATCAAAGGCTATCACCAGAGTCTACCGATTGTATTGGGATCACAACTTCGCTTTTGCGGAGTCGGTCACTGAAGGTCAGAATGGGACTTTCCTTCCTGTCACAGGTCTGGCGTTGACGGATGCCTACGGAGCTCTTAGTATCGCAGTGCCGTCACGATTATACTATCCAGCACCCACAGAAGATAAACCGTTATCGGGCAAACGCCTGGGCGTGAAGGATATCTACGACCTGAAGGGTATCCGTACGAGTGGTGGAAACAGAGGCTACCGCGACCTTGTGGATCCGGCTCCCGAGAGCGCGGCAGCCTTACAAAAGCTTATTGACATGGGTGCGGTGGTGATTGGAAAGACAAAGACTACCCAGTTTGCGCTTGGGGAACGACCAACAGCCGACTACGTGGATCAGCTGGCACCCTTCAACCCTAGAGGAGACGGCTACCAGCATCCCCAGGGTTCATCAGCCGGCTCTGGGGCTGGACTTGCATCGTACAACTGGATGGATATCGCAACTGCCTCCGATACTGGAGGCTCTGTTCGCTTACCGGCCATGGCAAACGGCCTGTTCGGCATGCGTATCACCAACGCCTCACTGCCACTCAAGGGAATCTTGCCCATCTCAGCAATATTTGATACGCCGGGCGTACTGGCTAGGTCGGCGAAGCTCCTCCAAGCAGTGCATAGGAAATGGTACCCAGCCAAGGAATACACATCCTACCCTAAGCGCATCATCTTGCCTGATCTGTTTTGGCCTACAGTCAACAGCACGAGTATGCCTATATTTGATTCGTTCATCTCACAGCTAGCTACTTTTCTTGACGCCAATTTGACAACGTTCAACGCCAACGCCAGTTTCAATGCATACGCGAACATCTCTGAAGGCATAGCATCCTATCTCGGCTCTACATACTCCAACATTACCAACGTGGATCAGTACCGCGACCTTGGTCTACCTTTTAGGGAGCAGTATATTGCCAAGTTTGGCAAAGCGCCCTACTGGAACCCGCAAACACGAGCGCGATGGAATCGGGCCGCAACTTTGCCGACCTCTAGCTATACCACTGCTATCGAGCGCACGCACACATTCCAGACATGGTTTAGAGAGACGTTGACGCCATCATGCGAGTCAACGTTGGTGCTGTATCCTATGGGTGCTGGTACGGAAGACTACCGCGATATCTATACAGCCGCTCCAGGTGGTATATTTGCTGCTGGACTACCCGGCAACCAGATGTCAGTTCTGGCTGCGCTACCCGACTACACAATACCGATTGGCGCAAGGTAAGCTTGACTGTACGAAGTGCATTTAAGACATATACTGACTTCGTACCTCTACCATTGCAGGACATATGTCAGCAGGGTTACTGAGAGAAACGAAACGCTCCCCGTTACCATTGGTATGGTGGCTGCGGCAGGTTGCGACCACATGCTCATGGATTTGGTTGCTGAACTTGCCGAAGTTGGAATAATTACCGAAAGTGTCAAAACCGGGTCTAGCATGTACTAAGGAAAGCAGAAATATACCCATGGGGCTTAATACACCGAGAACCCGAAGTACGTGCCTGTACGAGCTGCGCATTCAGCAATTCCACATCACAAGACCTGTACTCATTGGTTTTGCTGTGTGCCATGCTTTCCTACCGTCCGAACACATCCCCGCTGTGATTGGCGGACTATCTTTTAGGTACCCTGTCGATCACAACGTCTGGGGTAAATGAAGAGAGTAATCCAAGGTGTCATTCACCAGCAGCGCGCTACGAACTAGCTAGCTGATCTCGCCGCCTCTGCGCATGCCGCGTGGAGCTTTCATATTACACCTCTTTTCCTTCAGTCTCCGACATTCTTCCTACCCCGTGTTCTCTGCCTTGAAGATGATCTTCTGCACTGTTCTACCACTGCTAATATCCTCCGTCGCCGCCCTCGCTTTCCCGGGCGCAGAAGGCTTTGGGCGAAACGCTGTCGGCGGTCGTGGTGGCACTGTCTATGTTGTTACAAACCTCGATGATAGCGGTGAAGGGTCTCTCCGCGAGGGCGTTTCCCAGAGCGACCGCATAATCGTGTTCTCGCTAGGTGGTTTGATCAAGATTCAAGAGCGCATGGTCGTGGCCAAACGCGTGTCTATCCTTGGGCAAACAGCACCAGGCGATGGTATCACAGTTTACGGAAATGGGTGGAGTTTCAGCAACGCCGACGATGCAATCGTCCGGTATTTGCGCATCAGAATGGGAAAAGGAGGAGCTAGCGGAAAAGACGGTATAACGATCGCAGAGGGGAGCAACATGATTTTCGACCACGTATCCGTCTCCTGGGGTCGCGACGAGACTTTTTCGATCTCCGGCAACGACGTCGGCAACATCACCATTCAAAACAGTATCATCGGGCAAGGCCTGCAAACGCACTCGTGTGGTGGGCTGATGCAAACGAATCTCGGGAATGGTATCAGCCTGTTCCGCAACTTATACATTGACAACAAGACGAGAAACCCGAAGGTCAAGGGTACCAATGACTTCACCAATAACATGATCTACAACTGGGGCGGGGGTGGAGGATACATCGCTGGAGATTCGAGTGCAGCAAGCGAGGCGAACATCGTTGGGAATTATTTCATCAGCGGCCCCAGTACCAGCGTCACGGCGTTTACGCGCGGGAATGAGAACTTCAAGGGCTACGTTGAAGGCAACTTCTATGACTCTAACCGCGATGGCACGTTGGACGGAACGGAGCTAGGTGTGTCCTCTAGCAACTATGGAGGGATGGCTATCCAGACAACCAAGTTTCCCTTCCCAGCGCCCGAAAAGACCCTATCGGCGGAAGATGCGCTGAAGCTCGCCGAAAGTTCTGTCGGTGCGAGTAAAGTGCGCGATCTTGTTGACACGCGACTCATTGAGGAATTGAAGAGCTACGGGAAGACGGGTGAGCTGATTAGTGACGAGAATGCTAGCCCCATGGCTGGGCCTGGAACTATCGACGGTGGAAAGCAGTGGGCGGATGCCAATGGAAATGGCATACCTGACGACGTTGAGGATCAGTTCTCGGATGTGGAAGAGTGGGCTAATAGTCTAGTACCAAGCGGTTACTAGATAGCAAATCGCATTCGGCAGCGTGTATCGCAAAGGACTGACTGGGTTTCTTTGAAGTGGTTTGGTTCATGAATCATTTATTTACTATAAAGAATGTGTACGTGAAGTGAAGAAGGACTGAGCATATGCCGATACCGAGAACGCAGCCTGGCTGATAAGAAGCAAGGTTTTATCCTTGCATCAAAGCCTATCTCCTAGCAACCTATGCGGAAGCAATCTGAGCCCTCAAGAAGATGGGTGCCTGTACAGCAGCCTCATCCGAGTATAGGAGATGCGCAGGTGTGATGATAAGCGTTCCAGTGCAGACCAAGTCGCCAGTCTCGCAGTAGACCCTAGTCTTGCTGGTTGGGAAGCCAGGGATTCTTCCGCCATCTACAATGTTATTAGAGACTGTTGTGTAGTATGTTAAGAGAAGGAAAGAGCTTACTTTGAAGGTTCTTGGTGTAGCCAAACAGCACTACGCCCTTGATCTGGTTCTGTACAGCAGCACTAAGACCGGGAATAGCGTTCGACATGACTGCAGCGCCTTGAGAGTAGCCACCTGCAGTGATGGGCGTGTTGGGGCACTTGCTCGCAGCAAGGTTGAAGAGACGCTGGGCTTCGCGGATGGCGGCTTGAGAAGTACCGGCTGGAAGCGTGTTCTCTGCGATACCAGCAGTGTATGGGCCGCCTACACCCTGAATCCAGGTAGTGGATGCTCCATATGCGCTTTCGAGAGCGCTGGCTGTGAAAGGACCAACTAAGGCGCCCATGTTGCCAGCTTCAGTGCTGCCTCTTGCAAAGATGAAGATGGTTCTTGGGCAAGCAGCGCTACTGCCGCTCTCCAGCTCATTGCGAGTAGCGCTTGACTGACGAGCTTCGAGTGTAATGGGCTGGGGCGCATCCGCCGGCGCAGAGGCGGGTACAGCGATTGGGGAAGAAAGAACGAGGGAAGCAAAAAGAGAAAGAATGGTGACGGACTTCATATTGACGATTGTAGTAACGATGGGTATTGCCTGGTGGCTCTGAAGAGAGAAGTAGTAGAAGGAAGCTGGAAGTTGGCTGTTTGACTGTGCTGTGATCCTTCTCATAAGGGTTCCCTCCTCCCCTTTATATTCTTCTTAGCATGATCAAGATATTGGTTCCAAATCAACATCCTTCGCGCCTACCTCGGTATCTAGACTGCCCAGAATCTTGTAGCGCATCTCTAATAGTGGTTGACGGACGTGAACTCCCCAAAAGAGCGCTGTGACCGTCCTACCAGGTGTCACAACAATTCGAGATACCCTTGGCGTTTCTGCTCTTACCCTCATAGGCAAGACCTTGACTTGAAGAGATCTAGTGAGCAGATGCAGAGCCTTTGGGATGGTAGAGCATAAACGGCAACAGTGGTCCGAAGTATTGTGACACCTGGTAGTCCTTTGTCTCCAAGATCGAGATTTGGTATTTGGCGTTTACCTTCGAGCATCTGACCAGTAGACATCATGTTTGGATCTGGGCTTCCTCGGCCCAGAAGATGGTGCCTGGGATGTTATCCTGGGCATGCATGTCCGGGAGACATGGATAGAGCTGATGGTGGGATGAACTGGTCGCGTGGTAGTCGGACGAGGATTTGCTGCTAGGTTCATCGGACGCTATTGAACTTTCAGGTCAAGCTCGCGAGTCGAAGCCGAGGCACGGTTGAATCTACATGGATGCGATGAAGTCCTGGCTTGAGTGGGATGGAAGCTCGTGATGTGGGGTACATACACTGGAGCTCTCTTTCGCGGGAATATACCCCGCACATCCACTACGGGAGCGCGCTAAGGCCCCCAGATGATGTGTAGCGAACGGTGTCGGGGCAAGATACCCGATTCTGACGTTTGCCGTCTTTACAGGCGTTGAGGGTTTAGGTGTTGTTTACCTCGCTCCTGTAGGCTAAGGGAAGAACGGCATGAAGGATTGGTACCTTCCGCATAGGGACACCGTGCATACAACGCATACAAACAATACTCAGATCATCTCTGGGTTGAAGGATTTAGTTTAGGCAGTTCTTCCAAAAAGAAAGGGAGGTTATCGGATTGCGGCTAAAATACCATGCCTGCGTGGGATATCCCGCGTCTACCCACAGGCTAATGTTGCATCAAAGCAGCTGCCGTATGTACCTTATTGGGCGTTCTGGTTCGTCGCTTCGGAGGACTCAGCGGTACGTAAGACAGAACCCTCGCGCTGGCGCATCCCAGAATGAAGACGAACGCATAGAACGCCAGCAGATTCTGAAATACGGCCAACGTTGTCACGCCATATATCAATGTACACAACGGCCAGAAGAATTCCGATACGTATGTCCATACGTGAACTGCGAAGCGACGAAGACTGTTCAAAGACATTTCAACTTGTGCTCGATAGGCGTGGAGGTACTCGATTGTCGTTGGAGGCGCAAGTATTCTGTCCCAGTGTTCTCGTCGCGCCTCGTGTGTCCATGTACGCACGCCAAGAGGTCCGGCTGCCCTAGTCTCGAGAAGATATCTCCATAGAATCTTCAGCTGCCTATCCCAGCTATAAGGCTTCTCCTGTTGCAAGAATCTCTCCCATTTCTTTACAGTATTGACTGCCATCTCTTCGGTGACCTGAAACCATTCCTTGTGTGCTTTGGACTCCTTGTTCGCGCCGACGCGCCCGTGATGTTCGCAATGGAATGGTGTACAGCAGTTCTCCAGGTCGATATGCACAAGCTTCTCTAGGCGACCACAATGATCAATCTCGTGATCTGACACGTGGATCACACTGGGCAGGAAGCCACAGGCTCTTTCGTGCTCAATGATGCGGTCTCTATAGGCTCGTTTCGTCTTTCCGATCTTGTAACCTCTGGATTTGTTGTTTGGGTCACATAGAACATAGATGACCCCTTTCCGATCGCCAGGAGTCGGATTCTTGAGCAGCTCTCCGTACAAGCTGTCGTGGGTAGATCTGGCGGTCTTTGGGGTCAGGACTGGCGAGAAGCCATCGTGCTCTTGATGGGGTTGCTGATTCGCTTCGGCGTGAGAGGGTGATGAGGAATACCGCACTTCCGATGTTGATAGTCCATCCACTTCAAGACCTTGATTACCATCACGCCGTGGACGCTTACGTGGGATGCTGTCATGGGGAATTCGTGCGGCGTCATCGATGATTTGTTTTGGGCGTCCGATAGAGTCAGAGACTATTCGGGACGGCTGACTGGAGGACTTTTCGCAAGTAGTTAACGCAGCCAGGCGTTGCGATTGGGGGATAGCTTTGCGAATTGGTGAACCAGTAGAGGTCAGGGTGGGGTCGCTTTGGGTATCCATGAAGCGCGGTCTAGGCGGGGGAGGTTGAAATGACTTGACTTTTGAACTGGTAGGTATGTGTCTTGTTTCTAGCTGCGAGTCTTTCCCAAGGCCATGTAGCTTGTAACCCGAAGAATTGCTGAAAGAGGTATCGAGAACCATGTCTGTAAGCAGGGTTGATAGATGAAAGACGGAGTAGATGATCGATGTGTACAGAGGGAGGAATCTGGGCTGGATGCCATTTAAACCTGTGCGCTGAATTTATCAACGCGTTGTAGGATCACTTCCCCAGCAACTGCAGAGTTCGCATGAAGATACGTGTGGCGGTGCTGAATGTCACTGCTGTGCCGAATGCTTGGATTGTTTCGTAGGCTTCATAGCAGCCTTGCATCGGCGGCCGAGCAGAATAACACGATGAGCACTCTTAGCTCCTAGCACTATCTCGGTCTTTTTGTTAGCATCGATAGCAAGACTCGCGAAGAATCGCTGTGTGCAGCAGACCAGTGATGGGCGCGTTGGTACGGACCCAGGGACACTTGTTACCCACGCGCTGCATTCCACGTGCAGATACAGCGGCTGTGCCCATCCCACAGTTACTACGAACAGCTAGTGCGGCTGCCTGCGGTATCAGAATCGCTCCTGCTGTACGCAAAGCTGCGGATGTCGGAAGCTCGTAGCCTTGCTGCCAACGGAGCGATGTTTCCGCGAAGCAGCAGTCGACGGCCATGATTCGCTATTTTTCGAGGCTGGATGCGCCCGAGACGTTTACGGTGTTGTGGCTGTGGCGGTGGTTTCTACGAAGAAGCAATTTGCTGTGAGGGCGACAGGAGGCAGCGACGTTTCGCGCGTCATCACGCGCTCCTTGGCGAGGGATCACAAAGCCGAGCCGGAACAACAAACGCAAGGTAATAGCACCAAGGCCGTTGGGAAGCAGTCGTGCCGCATGCCGCATCTATCTTTGCGTACTTCCGAAATTTGTACCTTTTTGTGGCATCTTAGCGCAGACGCGTCGGGTACGGGCAAGCAGCGCGATGTCATCGAGTTGTACATCCACTATAGTTTGACCGGTGACGATGTCCGCGTTCTCAACTGTTTTCTGGCGCGATGACGCGTTGATACTCTTCGCGCAGCGGCCAACGGCGCAATGCTTTGATCGGCATGCATCTGTCGGTTGGCGAACTGCATATGAGGTGTAGCTCTGGTCTCATTGACTGGAGAGGGAGGTCGTGCTGCGATGCTATGATGCGTGCAGATACCTCAATGGCTCCTCCGGCTTTGGGAACAAGGAATGTGGGGGGCGCTAGTATTCCCGGCGTTAGTCCGCGTTCCGAGATGTCGCCTCAGGGCTTTGAACATGTTCACCGACACTCGCATGCTGGCCCTTTCCTTTCGCTGATGCCTATCAGAGTTGCGTAAGACCTCGTCTACATGCTATCCTCTGTTCACCCAAGTTTACATCAGCTGGGGCTAAAGTGGAAGGAAGTGTTGTCCAAGTAGGTGCTGACGGGCATCCGAAAACGGTGCATGTCATGGCGTCCTTCCAGATTCCACTATCATCGGCTCCAACCTTTTCTGACACACCACCAATATCGCACTGCCATCAGATTTGGGTCAGTACGGTCACTTACGCCTCTTCTGGATATTGCTGATCTCACCAGAATACGGAAGCAGCCCGATTCACGCCATGTGCTCTGCCATTCGTAGCAACAATACCAGCCATACTGGCAGCATTGGTACTGCTGAAATACTCGCTGAAAGTTGCGGACGGCTACTGGCCGGGATGGACAAAGCCGTTCGTACGCGAGGAAAAGGACAAGTCGGATGAATTGGAGACATCCTCTACACCGCAGCCTCTGGGCAGCACATTTGGCCTGCTAGTCCTAGCTACGGTTGGACTTACATTTCAGATCCTGAGTGCTTTCTTTCCCATCCGACAATCGACCGCGTTTTATCCCGCCATCGCATGGGTACGTACAATGTGACGAGCTTGCGATTGTCGATTAACAAGTATTGCAGGCCATCGTGGCAGCAATTGTCATCGTGAAGCGTCCAAGAAAAGCTTCATTGTCGTTGTTGCTTCTCTTCACGAGTCTTCTACTCGAACAGCTGGTCACACTAATCCACAAGGAGAGCCCACTCCTAGCTAAAGATGTTCCTTGGACCGTCGCACCCGTGGCGGCTGCACTAGGCATCGTTCTGGTTCTCAATATGCCTCTCCGGGACCCAAGGCTACCTAGAAAAGATATTAGCCCAGCCTTTGCCACTCCCACGGTGCAACTTAGGACTCCTGAGGATAACTTGACTCCATGGCAGTACATGACAGTGTCATGGATGGAACCATTGATAAAAAAAGGCGTGACACGTCAGATGGAAGACGAGGATATATGGGATCTTGGCTGGGAATTCAAGCACGCGCGGCTGCACGAAGCATTTCGAAAACTACAGGGTTCGGTGACAAAACGAGTCTTCATTGCAAACGGCATGGACTTAGTTTTTACGACTGTCCTCAACGTTGTTCGTATGTGCGCAAGTAAGTGACGTTCCCCTTATTGCTTGAGACGAATCTAACACCAGCAGCTCTACTCACCCCTGTGCTTTTGCAGCGGGTCCTCGCATCCATGGAAGATAAGAACAGCAGTGCTACGATCACCTACGCCTGTATCATTCTCGTCTTGAGACTAGCATCTGCCCAGCTTAACATCTTCAATCTGTGGCATCAGAGGCGGTCATACGAGAGATGCAGAGGCGAGCTCATCACCATGCTTTACGAGAAGACTCTGCATCGTAAAATTTTGGGGGCCAAACAAGACGTCAAGGAAGATCAGACGAATGGCCACAGTAACTCTGAAGCAGACGAGGCGGGTAGCAGTCTTGACAGCACGAGCAAGGCAGCAAGCGGAAGCTGGCTACAACGTGTGGTCACTTCTGTCCGATCTATGTTCACAAAGAACATCAAGACACAGGTCAAAGACGAAAACCAGGCTGCATCGATGGGCAAGATCCTCAATTTGATGCGAAACGACGCTTATGAAGTAGCACAGCGCTTCTGGGAGTTTTCTGATATCGTCACTAAGCCCGCAGGTGCCATATTCGCAACCATACTAATATGGCGGATGTTAGGTTGGGCGTGCCTACTTGGTGTTTTGGCACTGGGTGCTTCACAGCTCCTCAACATCGTGATCGCCCGCTTTCAGGTCTATTTCGAGAAGAAACGCAGAATTGCAACCGACGAGAAACTGCAACGTACCAGTCAGTTCATAGAGTCCATCCGCCATCTGCGCTGGTACGGCTGGCAAGGCGCCTGGTTGGAGGGAATCCTTGAGTCTCGTCAAAAGGAGCTACATCTTCGTGTAGTCAACATCATCTTCTCGACATCGCTCTCCTTCATTCTCCGCTTCGGATCGGGACTGTTCCCTGCGGTTGCCTTCTACGCTTTTACTAAACTAGCCGGTCAGCAGTTGCGCGTTGATCTGATCTTCCCTGCTTTCGATCTATTCAATCTATTAGAATCGTACCTCAGAGCGCTTCCGCAACTCGTCACAACCGTACTCAATGCATACGTTGCAATGGGTCGTATTGAAGAGTTCATGGCCGAGCCAGACAAAGAAGAGACGGATGTAGTACCAGAAGGGTCTGCTGACCTCGGCCTTCACAGTGCATCTTTCGCGTGGCCTGGGGTTGACCACGATGTCCTCCAGGATATCACGTTATCTTTTCCTCCCGGACTGACCGTGATATACGGAGAAGTCGCTGCCGGTAAGACGGCGTTGCTACAAGCCTTACTTGGCGAGCTTGACATCACAGCTGGTGAGCTAGTGCGGCCCGATCAGGTAGTAGCATATTGCGCACAAACGCCATGGCTCCAAAGCATGAGTATTCGCGACAATATACTTTTCTCCTACCCTTACGAAGAGGGTCGCTACAAGCAGACCCTGGAAGCGTGTGCCTTGTTACCTGATATGGCAGAGCTCAAGCACGGAGATCTGTCTAATATTGGAGAAAACGGAATTGGCTTGTCCGGTGGTCAGAAGGCTCGTGTAGCATTGGCTCGAGCTGTATACAGTCGCGCAAAGGTACTTCTTCTTGACGATCCGCTATCCGCCCTTGACCACCAGACGGCCGAATTCATCGTTGGCAAACTACTAGCTGGGCCATTACTCGATGGCAGAACGACTATTCTTGTCACACATCGAACAGAACTTTGCCACGGTATCGCGAAGCAATGGGTTCATTTAGAACAGGGCAGAGCGACTCTTCACGAGCCAAGCCAAGTTGAAGACGCGAATGCCCTAAAGCGCACCCAGACCAATGATACTGAGTCAGAGGAAGACGCCAAGAAGCGAGAAGAAGAGCAAGCAGCGGCTGTACCCGACAAGTTTATCGAAGATGAACATCGTGAGAAAGGTGGCGTCAAGTGGAGTGTATACTGGCGCTACATTAGAGCAGGTACGCTGCGATGGTGGTCTGTTGCCATTATCGTCATGGCCCTCTTCCGTGTGCTGGATGTTGCGCAGACATGGTTCATTAAGTCGTGGGCAGAGAGTTACAACGAGGATGATCACAAGGGTATCTTCGACTTCCTGCCTCCAGCCGCAGACGACGTGGTTCCATGGCTCTGGACTTTCTTCGGATTTGTCTCCGCAACTGCCATACTTTTCTGGTTCACGAACCTCATCATGTTTGGCGTAGGCTACCATGCCGCCAAGACCATCTTCAGAGAGACCATTGAACGCGTTGCACATGCGACATTCCGATTTTACGACGTAACGCCAGTGGGACGACTGATGAACCGATTGACAAGTGACATGAACACCATCGATGGCGATCTGAGCACTGCCTTCATCGTCTTCGCATGGCAGATCATAGGCTGGACAAGTGCTGTCATTATCATCTTGTCTTCGACACCAGCTTTCTTAGCTTTCGGTTTGGTGCTTAGCTGCGGATTCGTCTACTACTTCTTCCGTTTTCTGCCAACGTCGCAAAGCCTGAGACGGCTCGAAGTAAGTCACTCGGCCTCAATCAACATCTCATTACTGACTGGAAACAGATGGTATCACTCTCGCCGCTCATGAGCAATTTTGGCGCACTTTTGGAAGGCCTCACAACTGTGAGAGCTTTCAGCGCGCAACAACGATTCCAGACCCGTGTCATCGAGGTGGTTGACAACTTTCAGAAGAATGATCACTTCTACTGGTCACTTCAAGCATGGCTTGCGCTTCGCTTCAGCGTCATGTCGGCTAGCGCTACGCTCGTTATGACCCTCATCGCTGTCTACACCCACATCAGTCCCGGACTCACTGCGTTTGTGCTGATTACCGCTGGCAAATTTGTCATACATACGGAGTACATGTGCAGGATCTACGGAACGCTGGAGATGGACTTTACCAGCGTCGAGCGAGTGGTGGAGCTCCTTGACATCGAGACGGAAGCACCAGGTGTTGTTCAGCCACCCGCACACTGGCCTACTTATAGTGGCGACATCGAGTTTGATGATGTGACCATCCGATACGCAGAGAACCTCGAGCCTGCGCTGCAGAATATCACTCTCAAGATTCCAGCGGGATCCAACACTGCAGTCATTGGGCGAACGGGTTCTGGCAAGTCTACCTTGGCGCTCTCCCTCCTTGCCACCATTGCTGCAGAGAACGGCAAGATTTTGATCGATGGAATCGATATCTCCACCGTGGACAAACAGGCGCTTCGCAGTCGCGTCACTTTCCTCGCGCAGGAACCAGTTCTCTTCCCCGGCACCATGCGCAAGAACCTGGACCCGTTATCTGTTTACTCCGATGCGTCTTGTCTATCTGTACTGCAGAAGATTGGCGGTGATCAATATAATTGGACGCTCACAACCTCGATAGAAGGTGGTGGCAAGGGTCTCTCACAGGGCCAACGGCAGCTTGTTGGTCTGGCTAGAGCCATGTTGAGGAGAAGCCCAATACTGATCATGGACGAGGCGACGGCCAGCATTGATTTCGAAACCGCGCAAAGAATACAGAGCGTTCTTAGGGAGGAGATGAAGAGCAGTACAGTAGTCACCATCGCGCATCGACTGGAAGCAGTCAAGGAGGCTGACTATTGCATCGTGCTTGGAAAGGGCAAGTTGGTCAAGGCTGGCAAAGCCGAGGACATGCTTAGGGAAGGCGGCGAATTCCAGGGTATGTTGGCGTAGGTGTATAGGGGAAGATGCGTCCGGCTTGCAGAAATTGTCATACATATGTTCGGTTTATGATTGGCGTTATGGCTTCGACTCGAGGAAAAGTTATTGACATAGACTACTTGTATCGTATATGTATCTCAACTCAACGACTTTCTTGTCGTTCCGTCTTCTTTACGACGTTACTACGTTAGGCAGTTGTGATTACATACCGTCGATGACAGCAAATCTAGGCCGAGGTCTCCCGCTCTATGTGGTTAGCGTGATCACTCATGCAAGTATGGAGGTGAAGGTGAACGTACGACCGTTTGCAGGTCTAGCTGCCCAATTGCGGATGTTCCCAAATAGGAAGCTTCCAGACCAAGCGTGGATTGCGGCAACGTGACTGTCCTTGACGTTGTCCGACAGTCTTCAACGCTGCTTGTGCTGCTTACTGATGCGATGTCGCAACGAGGACTTTTTGTGTATATCACGACCTGTCAGAAGCACATCGAGTGTATAGCATGGGTCAAGCGTTGTATTCTTTTTATGTCACGGTACTCTCTCATGCAAGCACCATTGATTGCGGACGTTCAAAAAATGGATGTCGCTCCTGAAGCCGGATTCCGGGTCCAGGCATGAGGCTTGCGTGGCACCGCCACGATTTGCGTTAGTCGGCAGGGATGTGGGGTGAGCGCATTGGTCGCATTTGGGAAATCGCAGACGCCGCATGTTCCGCGCCTGCAAAGCCTCGCAAACCTCAGTTGGCTTTCATACTCGCCATTATTCAGCATGCGGTGACACCCGAAGAGCCCCTCCAGACTTCCGAACCATCTTGAATCGCTACTGCGCCTCTGAAGCCGCCCTACCACGATCCGGAGGTGTCGTAAGCTCCGCAACCATACAGCATCACGCGGACCCCCGAGATGGCTGCCAACACGCAGTCAGACAGCAATGCAACCTCTCCAGGCGACCACGAACTCGAGGTCATGGCGGACAATAAGCCCAGCCTCCCGGTGGAGGAGGACATCATGCAGCTGGCGCGACTGGGTGAAATTGCGGCTATACAGAAACTCTTCGACGGCGGCAAGTTCGATGCGACATTCAAGGACGAGCAGGGCATAACGCCGCTACATGTGGGTATCAAAGAGCATTGGAGCATGTTCCGGGGCTGACTATGAGTAGTGGGCGGCTATCAACAACCACTACGCGCTCTGCCACTTCCTCATCCAGGCCGGCGCGCCCATCAACGCAAAGGGCGGCGATGCTGTCGCGACACCCGTGCTCTGGGCCGCAAAGCGCTGCAACTACTACATCGTCAATCTCCTCCTCGACCACGGCGCCGATCCGCTCCTCACCGACGACCAGGGCTTCAATCTCCTGCACAGCGCAACCCTCGATGGCAATGTCTACCAGATCGTCCTGCTACTACACCAAGACATACCCGTGGATATCGCAGATCCGCAGAGTCACACCCCGCTCATGTGGGCGGCATACAAGGGCTATCCGTCTTGCGTAGATCTGTTCCTCCGATGGGGTGCCAACGTGTATGCGACGGACGACCAGGGCTTCACTGCATTGCATTGGGCGCTCGTCAAGGGCAGCCAGGGATCGATACAGAAGCTGCTCGAGTACGGAGCGGACCGGTTCGCCAAGAACAACGACGGCAAGACGCCAGAGGTCACGGCACAGGAGATGAACACCACCCGGCAATGGCGTCGCGCTCTCATGGAAGCTGGCTTCGACAAGAATGGAATCGCGCGGCAGTTCCCCATTCCTGGGGTCAAAGACACGAGGTGGTTCCTGAGTCGGTTCATCTTCTTCTGGCCCTTTGCCATTCTGTTCGTTGCGCTTTCTCTTGTTAGCCATCTGCCAGCGTTTCTTGGTATTCCGTTGGCCGTGATAGTTGCGTACGTTATGCAATGGGGAGCGCAAAGGTTGTTGCGCTGGGGTCCTTCGAACATGCGGAGTATACATCATACTGTGAGTCGAGTGCTCAAACACTTGCGCCTAGTCGCTGACGAGCTTCCAGCCTTTCCTAGCCGGTATCTTCGCTGGCACGCTTTTCTGGGTCGGTGCACGTTGGGCAACGACTGTATTACCATGTAAGCCACTTTATCTTACACACAGCCATCTTGCTAACATAGACAAGGGACGATACGAACGAACTTTCTTCTTAACTTCCTATTCGCGGCGTTTTACGCATCTACGGCCTATTTTTACTTCTTCACTATGACCACTGATCCCGGTTTCGTGCCCAAGTCGGCCAGCAGAAGTGCATCCAAAGCGGTTATTGATGAGCTCATGGAGCTACGACAATTCGATGAACATCATTTCTGTGTGAATTGTATGGTGCGGAAACCCTTGCGCAGCAAGCATTGCAAGCGCTGCGAGCGCTGCGTTGCGAAGAGTGATCAGTAAGTGCTCCACGTAGGCAGTGAGGGTGGCACTAACTATGACAGCCATTGTCCGTGGGTCAACAACTGTGTGGCGAACAACAACCACAGACACTTTGTTTTATACGTACTGTCTTTGGAGCTGGGTATTGTCATGTTCATCAGGTTGGCACTTGCTTGTAGGTCATTACACCTTGATTTTGCACCATGAAGCTAACTGGAGTAGACTTGGAGATACGTGACGCACCCACGGACTACCCCAAATGCGCCGTCATCTCACCGGAACTATGCAAAGTCCTCAACAAAGATCCTTTCACGATTGTGCTCTCGATATGGGCAGCTTTCCAGTTGACTTGGGTAACCATGCTTCTCTGTGTCCAGCTGCTTCAGATTGCACGGAACCTCACAACCTACGAGAGCATGCGCGGTCACCTCCATCGTGCTACACCCGCAGATGCACTCAACTCCTTTGTTACGACCGGCGACACCAGTCAGGATGTATCTGGCGGTGCCGGCAGCGCACCAACGAACGGGTTTGGCTCTGGCCAAGATACGGGCGACATCCCCCGGCGTCCTCAACCCAAAGCCTCCATCTGGGACCAGTGGAAGCGTCTCCTGGGAATCGACACATTCCTTACCATCGCCCTTCACGGAAGTCAAGGAGAGCAAATACGACGGCAAAGAAGAGGGAACCCCTTTTCACGTGGCATCGTTACGAATTGCAAGGATTTTTGGTGCGATGCCAGTCCAATGTTTGGCACGAAGGAAAGTGGTTATGCGAGGCTTGGTGGTGAGCGAGTAGATTATACGAGGTTGTATGAGGTGCCAAAGATGAGGTATCAGCGGGGCGGAGGGGGTGAGGGAGGGAGATATGAGAGCGTAGCTGCGGAAGAGGAGTCATGATGATGATGCAGACGGTAGTAATGTTAATGATGATGAAGAGTGTGAAAGAGTATCTGCGTATAGACACATGCGAGAGTTTCTCTGTACCATATCGGCTACTAAAGTGTTGCCGAAACCCCTGCAGCTTCAGCCATACCGGAAGCCAGAAGCCGAGGGTGCAGCGAAGAAACTCCCCGCGCCACCCTAAACAACCCGTCGTGGGTCGCGCACATGCTCGACGCTCCACAGCCCTGCTCAGCTCCGTCGCCTGGCGTTTTTGCTGAGCTTTCTTCTCCGCAATGCCATAGATCCCGACTGTTTCTTTCCTTACTGTCATCGTCGCGAGCTTTTAGGCTGTGCGCCAGATGTCGAAAATGACATCATCCGAGGCCCTGAGAGGGTTGAGGACCCTTTCGCGGTGCGCTGGCCCGGCGCCGAGGAGCATCGCGGCCGGACAGAATTTGGCTGTCGACAGCAGAAGAGCGCTATGTACGGACTGCGCAAGGAACTCGAGAGCGACGAGCAATGCGCGAGGGCTTGTTCTGGCACGCACGAATAAGCTGGCGCATGCTCCGAACAGAGTTTCGTTTGCGCCAGTGGGCCGCAGAGGATACGCACAGGTTGCGCAAGAGTGTACGTTCGGCCATTAGTAGAGCGGCTGCATGGACCGAGTGCTGACCTTGCTAGATGCACCGGACCAGTCTGAGCAGACCCATGGGCCCATGGCCGAGTACGATGCGCGTGTTGAGTCCGGACGACTGCGAGACGACGAGCACCAACGCAACATCATCAAGAACCTGCAAGATCTCCACGACATGCTGAAATCCTACACGCAACCGCCCGTTCAACAACCTACCATCGAGTCCCTACAGCCGCCCAAGAAGTCGTTCTTCTCCTTCCTTACGTCGTCCAACTCCGCGGGGTCGGCCCTACCACCTATACCCGATTCACTGCCAAAGGGCATGTACATGTTTGGCGATGTGGGCAGTGGGAAGACAATGATGATGGATCTGTTTTATGACACTCTGCCACCGAACATCAAGAGGAAGACAAGGATACATTTCCACGCGTTTATGCAGAGCGTACACAAGGATTTGCACAAGATGAAGATGCAGCATGGGAATGACATTGACAGCATTCCCTTTGTTGCAGCGGGTATAGCAGAGCGCTCCTCCGTCCTCTGCTTCGACGAGTTCCAGTGTACGGATGTTGCCGACGCTATGATCCTGAGGCGATTGATCGAGAGCTTGATGGCCCACGGAACCGTCATTGTCACGACAAGTAACAGACACCCGAACGACCTCTACAAGAACGGAATACAAAGGGAGAGTTTTGTGCCATGCATAAACCTTCTCAAAACGAGGCTTACAGTCCTGAACCTGGATTCTTCGACAGATTACAGGAAGATTCCACGGCCACCAAGCGGTGTATACCACCATCCTCTAGATGCATCTGCACAAACACATGTAGAGAGATGGTTCCGCTTCCTCGGCGATTTCGAAAACGACCCCCCACACCCCGCAATCCATGAAGTATGGGGAAGAGAAGTCCGCGTGCCGAAGGCCAGTGGGAAGTGCGCCGTATTTAGTTTTGACGACATCATCGGACGCGCTACGGGAGCAGCCGATTACCTCGAACTCACGAGACAATATGAGGCGTTTATCATTACAGGGGTGCCTGGAATGAACCACAGGTCAAGAGACTTGGCGCGGAGATTCATCACCTTTATAGATGCCGTGTACGAATCAAGGGTAAGCGAGATGCTGGTAGCACAAGACCCTATAGCAAAAGGCTTGTGATTGGAGTATACCATGCTAACGTAAACCCAGGCCAAGCTAGTAATGACTACAGCCGTTCCACTAACGTCCCTCTTCCTCGACCAAGCCGAACTCAACGACGCGGTAACCGCTACACAAAAGGCTGGGAAACTTCCTACCACAGCCTCTTCTTCATCAAAGCCGCCTGCCAAGTCTGCGCAAGCGGACGACCACGAAGCCATCTCGGACGTAATGCGCAACCTCATGGACGACCTTGGTATGAACATGGATATGTTGAAGAACAGCAGTATCTTCTCTGGCGATGAAGAAAGGTTTGCATTCGCGAGAGCGTTGTCGAGATTAAGTGAGATGGGGAGTCAAGAATGGGTTGAACGCGGACTGGGCCTTGAAAAGAGGGGTGGAAAGGGAGAGATGGAGGGCTGGCAGAAGGTTAGGAGTAGATGGAGAGAGGATAGCATGTAGGCGTGGATGCTTGCAACATGACATACTCTGCCATGCTTTGAAGCTACCATCGTTCCATTGATCTGAACATGACAATCTTTATCAAAGCTCCCAGGCGAAAGCTGGTAAATGTTTGGCGCCCAGCGCTTGTGATGGACTTTTCTGCGGGGACATGCATAGAGCTAGAGCACGCCTTTGAGCGAAACCTGAAACCTATACACAAGTGGATGTCGTCGACAACAAGTCACTGTAGACCCTCTGTATCCTGATCTGAGAGCCGCCGGAAGCGGTCGATGTGCTCTTGTCTTTGAGACTCCGTTACTAGGCAAGAGAGATTAGAGGAACGATCAAAGGACGGTATTTCGATCTTGATTCCAAAACATGTCAAGATAGTCGTGATCGACGCGTCTCCTTGTCCGATAATACTGCGATGTGCGATGCGGTGCTTATATCGGACGTTGGGCATCTGTACGTGTCAGGCCACGAATCGTCATCATCGTACCAGTGGATGGAAATATCGAGATGCCGTGGTGGTGAGCAGTCAGGCATTTTTGATCGACCCGGTTCATTTGGCCGAAACCTGCGGAGCCGCGGTATGGCCGGCCGACATGCTGCTCGCTGGCACACAGACGTGATCGCCTCGTGTTCGCCAATATTGCTAGTCTTCAATGCGATTGTCGGGCGGCAACGTTTGCGGTCAGATTTTCTTTCCTAGACAAAGGCTGCAGAGGCTAACGAAGCACATGTTGTAACCACGCGTTTCCTAAAAGTAGCGTGGCGGAAACGGCGGAGGCGGCAAGTATCGCGTGCAGTTTGGCTGTGGCTGAGGTGTTGCAACGAGAACCATGTCTGGAGCATGTCTGAGCACGTCTGAGCACGTCTAACGATGTTGGCGGTGAAGGTCAAGGCAGCCAATAACGCAGGCTGCGGGAAGCGTCCCAAGTCACATGGACCTTGGCTGTACGTCATGGCCGCGACGCTAGCATTGGTAGCCGCGATATGCACGACCGCGGGCCAGCGATAACCCTCCTTCCTGAGCACGCGCATTGTTCGTAGTAAGCACATGTTTGTGCTGCCTCCCCAACGTGGATATGGAGACTCCACATCCCGTCACCTGTCCTTATCGTGCATCTGCAGCGTCGTGGAGACTCAGGGTGTTGGTGTGGAGAGAGGGTCCTCGTGAGTCTTGCGCTGAACAGACTAGTCATCAGAGGCTTGGTATCGATTACAGGCTGCGGCGTGTGATATAGACCTCGCTGCCTCTCCAACACCCCTCTTGCTCTGTTTGTGAGTATCCTTTCCAAGGGCAGACGGCATGGTCAACTTCACTCCCTGGCGGAAGCCGCAACCAGCGGAGGCGGGTGCTGAGAGTTCGACTGCCACATCCACCACACAAGAGAAGGATACCCCACGGCCCAAGTGGAATCTGGGGATCCTGAGCGACCCACAGACGGACGAAGTGCCTGGTAAGGACGTTCCTGCACTATGATCGATACACGAACAAACAATTAATACCCTCTTCACAGGCTCCGTTATCCTTCTGTCCAAGACGCACAACCGCAACGAGCCGCTAGGACTGCAACACGCCCACGCACGCACATCCGCCTCGTCGCTACCCACCACACAGCGCCCCCAGCCCCTGCGAACTGCCTCGCATGGCTCCCGCCAGTCGTCCCGTTCGCGGCGGCCCGAGAAGAAGCGTACAAAGGACGGCCGCTTCATTCTGGACCCTCAGCCCGAGGATTCAGCAAATGACCCGCTCAACTGGGCTCAGGTGCGACGCGACCTCGCTCTCATATCGCTCGGCTTCTACTGTATGGTCGGAGGAGGCATGACGCCGCTGTTGGCTGCTGGCTTCAACGATGTAGCTGATACATACGACGTGACGATTCCCCAGGTGGCCTTGACTACAGGCCTGTACATGTTGGGACTTGGTCTCGGCAGCGTCGTTGCATCACCTACTGCCATCTTGTTTGGCAAGCGACCCGTCTACCTGGGCGCAATCATACTGTTCACCATTTCCTCAATATGGTGCGCCGTGTCACCGAACTACGCCTCATTGGTGGTGGCTCGTATTGTCCAAGGCTTTGCCGTCTCTCCGGTCGAGTGTTTGCCCAGTGCTACCATCGCCGAGATTTTCTTCCTCCACGAAAGAGCATATCGCCTGGGTATCTACACACTACTTTTGCTCGGCGGCAAGAACCTGATTCCCTTGGTCAGCGCCGTTATCGTGCAAACCCTCGGATGGCGATGGGTGTTCTGGATTACCGCCATTGTTGTCGGGTTCTGCTTCTTCCTCATCTTCTTCTTCGTGCCCGAAACGTTCTGGGACAGAGCACCTAAGCCAGCCAAGCGACACACTCGCGCCCGCAGTAAGAGTCCAGGAAAACACCATGGACATTTTCACTTGCCAAATCTTCATCACAAGAAGGCCACAGATGGACAAGCGCAGCACGCATCGTCAATGCCAGCGACGCCCTTGCCAGCATCGCCTCTGGCGGGACCTCACGAGCAGCCTGCCAAACGCCATAAGAATGCCCATGTTGGATTTGCAGAGCCGGATCCCGATGAAAAGACTGGCCACGTAGATATGGCTGACGAGACTGTACGCCATGCAAGTGTTCCGCCAACTCCTCGCTCCCCGATGAGTATTCATTCTACCCCCGGGGAGGACCCAAGACACGACTACTTTGGCCAGCTCCCGGCAAATTTGGGGTCCGACCCTGAGAAGCAAGACATTCGAGCTGACAGCGGACACCCGCCGTCTGATCCTGCTGCAGCCGATCACATCTCGGAGCAGCTGAGCATCCACTACACCGACTACTATCGTGATGCCCCACCAAAGTCGTACCGGCAGTCGCTCAGACCGTGGAACGGACGTCTTGTCAAGGACAAATGGCTTCGCGTCGCGGTCCGCCCCTTCATTCTTTTCGCCTATCCCGCAGTCCTTTGGTCGTCGCTCGTCTACGCTCTCGCTGTTGGTTGGCTGATCGTGCTTTCTGAGTCGGTTGCCCACATCTACCGCGATACCTCGTATAACTTCACCCCGCTTCAAGTGGGTCTCGTTTACATCTCGCCTTTCATAGGTGGCGTTCTTGGTACGGCAGTGGCAGGTCGAGTTTCCGACCTTGTAGTACGCTACATGGCGCGCAAGAACGATGGTGTATATGAGCCGGAATTCCGTCTTCTTATGGCGTTGCCAATCGCAATTAGCACTGTTATTGGACTTATGGGCTTCGGCTGGAGTGCAGAAGAGAAGGACAATTGGATTGTCCCTACCGTCTTCTTTGGCGTCATCAGTTTTGGTTGCTCGTTGGCTAGTACAACATCGATTACTTTCGTCGTGGACAGTTACCGCATGTACGCAGGCGAGGCACTTGTCACGCTCAATTTCTCGAAGAGTAAGTCGCTCCTCGAAACCACTTTGAGCATACACATGCTAACGCAACTTAACAGACGTTCTACACGGCTTCATTTTTTCCCTCTTCTTCCCGCATTGGCTTGAATCGAGTGGTAGCAAGGATACATTTTTGGCGATTGGCGGCATTCAGTTAGGATGCATGTTGTTCAGCATCCCCATGTACATCTACGGAAAGAGGGCACGCATGTGGACTGTCAGGAAGAACTTGATGGAGAAGTTTTAGAGGTATTCGATAGATTTGACTATGCGAAAAGATTGGATATGCAACAAGCAACTGTCTTCTCCCGTGAATTGCGAACAGTATTGCTGTTCGTCGTGCGAACATCTTGCATGAGGATGGTAAAGTGCCTGCATGAGGTATGTTATCTGCCAATGCCAATGTAAATGTAATCTTGCTCATCGCAGGTACGGCCGGATACAGATCGTGTCGGATCCAAGTAAAGAGAGTTCTGCTGATGAACTTTCGTCATCCTCTAAACCTTATAGTCTGTTGTTGTGCCGAACATGGACATCGAATCGATACCTAGTACACCGCTCGTTGCTTAGACGACGACGCTTCGCCCTTGGCGGCGGGCAGTATTTTGCGCTCGACGCACCCTGCGGCCCCCGCGCAGGCTACATCAAACAGCCCCTTCAACATCAGATTGAACCCTCACACCGCCTATACCACCGTTTTTGGACTTGCTAGATATCCTTCTTGTCACCAAATAACCCGCACATACACCTATATACACAATGGTATGTAAAAGATGTTCCTTCCCCCCGAAACTCGGACCCCGCATCACTCGTGGCTTCCACGCTATCGTTGGTTGGCCGCGGCCAGGTCGTCCCTGCCCTGACCAGCGGAAAATGGGCAGCGGCGAGTGGCCGCAACAGCACAACGCGCGTGCTTCACTTTGTCGCACATGGTGTCAACAGAGCCCCTTCACTCCGGCAGCAGCAACACATCGACCGAACGCTTCAACCCACAACAACAACCCCGCTACTAGCAACTTGACAACACACGAATCGAAGAGCAATGGATAACAGTAACCAGGCCTCCACAAACTACCGCGAAGCTTTCCAGCTCTTCGACAAGCGCGGCAACGGCCGTGTCGACCGCGGTGCACTGGGCGACCTCCTCCGCGCATGTGGCCAAAACCCTACACTGGCTGAGATTGCCGACCTCGAGCGTGGTGTTGGTGCAGACTGTACGTATATCCACATGCCCTGATTCGCCTTCCTAGGCGTCTCATCTCCGCTGCACCTGGACTTACACGCTAACGACTCGTGCGCAGTCGACTTCGACACCTTCTCCAAGATCCTCAACCGCCCCGGCGGCTTCCGCGAACCTTTTGACATCGAAGAGTACATCCGTGGCTTCCAGGTCTTCGATAAAGATAGGAGTGGCTTCGTCGGCAAGGGTCAGATCAAGTACATTCTCACCAACTTGGGCGAGAAGATGAGCGAGGAGGAGGTCGATGAGCTGTTCAAGAGCACCATCGATGCGAGCAATAACGAGGTGGACTACAGAGGTGAGTCTTCACGTATTCACATAGACGGTGACATTGGCTAACTCCCTGCTACAGAGTTCGTCAAGACGATTGCAGAGAACTAGGCTACGGTTCCTGCCGTCCTTGTTCGTTTCTTCGTCATCATCTTCTTCTCCTGCATTAGGAATTTACGCGAGCATGTCTGAAACGGGTCACGGTTTTTTGCATGCGGATTACGTCGGCGTTGGAACTGTCTTAACATGATATATATACACTTCTTTGATATCTGCACAGTAGGGCTGCAGGGCATGGGAGTCAGATAGCTGCGAGCAGCGAATCGAGATGCACAGACAATATGATAATAAGTCGAGTAATGCAAGTCACGCATGTGCAAGTGAGAAGTTGTTGTAAACAGGGAATGCAACTCTGATTTTGGATCCATAAGGGACGCTGTGTGCTTATAGACATGTAGGCTTCTTTCCTCCTGTAGCATGAGAAGCCTTGCGCGTTCACCAATGGGGTATCTAGATGTGAGAAGGGTGAGGAAATAAAAACGTCCCGCTGATCCACGCGGCCAAACTCCGAGCGACATGGAAAAAGCAACCGAAATCAATAAACGCCGAGATCCAAATTCGTCAGGGTAATCGTAATCGTGATTCCATAAATTCTGTTGAGAAGCACTGTGCATAATCCCCAGGGGGAAAAGTAGCGGAAGGTGGGGAGCCCCAGGACTCAACGGCTGACGGATCCGCTCTATGCCTTGACCTGTGTGACATTGACAGTGCCCATCCCTGCGCCGCCCACTGCGGATGCAGATGCGGGTGCGGTAGCCGTCTTCCCCATGATCATGTCGCTCGTCTTGACGAAGCCACCCGGGAGAAGGAAGACGTAGTCTTCGCGCCTGCCGGACCGATCGACGGAGAACTGTTGCCAGTCTAGCTGGTAGCCCACAACCAAATTGCACCGTCCGCAGCGCTGCAGATAACGCTTCTCGAAGCCCTCGTCGCTGGTTATGATTTCAGCTTGGCGATCTTGTCGGGTGGACAGGAGGAGGCCGTAGTGGTCTTGCGAAGCCGCGTTCTTGTTGCGACCGGAAGTGGGCGCTGGAGGCAGCGGCATGATGTGTGCGGCATCGCGCGTGTGTTGGCGTTTGGGTAAGGAGGGCAGTGGTGTGGTGGTTGCGAGTAGCAGATGATTGCACAGGCAGTGGTATGTGTAGACTGTGTTGCTGGCCTGGAGGGAGATCTTCTCCTCAGGAGTGGGAGAAGGCATGGCGAAGTAGGCGCGGGAAGTAGTGGCGATATCCATCGTAGAGGTTGTGTGGGTGGGTGTATGAGAGGAGGGTGTGGTGGATGGTCCTGGAACAGGCGTGTCGGGGAATTTATGCTTGTGAGCAAGAAGCGATGCCGAGACCCTTTATATAGTCGCCTAGAAATGATGCGCGGTACCGATCAACGGAACCGTGGTTGGATGGATACAGCGAGAACGTGGGCTGGCGTATGTGGTAGTCGCGCTATGTAATCGAAGTGGAACGTGGTGGAATATGCTATGTCCGATTGGAGTTGAGACGGGCAGAAAATCGGAGGTCCGACCCTCTTATAGCTGGAGCGAAGGAAGGTCGACAACGAACCCTGATGCTGGTTCCTACGCTTGAGAAACAAGCGTACGTGGTGGGACTGTGGGGATCCTTCCTGTCTCGTCGTGCACAATGTAGGATCGCCGCCAGTGCAGAGTGCCAAGTCAATCAATAGTAGCTTGTCTGTGCAAAGGCAGAAGCGGGTGAGGCGGAGGCGGAGGCGTGTTTGCGCTGGAGGGTAATTTGTTTGAAAGCCGGGCCGGGCTCGAAACCCTATGCTCCAGCCAAGCTCAGTTGTGAGACCCTCTTGGCGTGTCCTGTTGGTGGAGTAGGCGGTCCAAGTAAGCTAAGCTTGGAGTCAGAGGGTGCTAGCAGAAAGGTCTGAGTGAAAAGGGTCCACTAGGCGCTCCACAGTAGTAACGGGAATTGATAAGAGCAAGCAGTGCAGGTGGGCATGGGCTCCAGGCAGAGGATGTGAGATTTATAGTGCCATAGGCGGCCGGCGGAGGAGGAGTAAGGGCAGAGGGCGTCGGCGGCGTCATTGCAGATTGCGCGGACAGCGGCCAACCCCACGATGCGGCGTCGGCGTCCCCACGGTGCTGGACGTGCGTCTGGGTGTGCGAATCGATGTGTAGCACCTCAGCACGCGTCGCATCAGTTCGACGCGGATTGCGCCGCCTGCAACTCAGCATGTGACACGATATGAGATTGGGCCGAGAACGGGGCCCTCTGGTCGCCTCGCCTCGAGATTCCGGTGTAGCGTGGGCGCTACGGCGGTGGTGGGGTGAAGAGGTATGGCGTGCATGGTGCATGGAAGCGCACGAGGAATGTTCCGTGCGCCGTCGCCCGCTGGCGCTGAGTTGAGACTGCTTGGCGCCTCAGTGCTTGCGACGACGCTTAGACGCCATCTGAGGCGACACACGGGGAGGATGCCGCTCACCAAGGACGTCGTCAAGTTTGGCTCCTTTGTCGTCACCAACCAGGTGCGTTGCGCCTGTGCAGCTGCTGCCGTAGTCGCAGCTGAAGCTAACTCCATGTAGGTCTTCCACCTAACACGCCTGTCCTTTGCCATAGTCAACCTCAAGCCACTACTGCCCGGCCATGTCTTGGTTTCGCCGCGTCGGGTCGTGCCACGTTTCAACGATCTATCCGCTGCCGAAGTGCAAGACCTCTTCCTGACTGTACAACGCGTATCCCGCATGGTGGAGCGAGTCTTCAGTGCCTCGTCTCTCAACATCGCCATACAGGATGGCGTCGATGCAGGCCAGAGCGTGCCTCACGTTCATGCACACGTCATCCCTCGCAAGAAGGATGACCTAGAAGAGAAGGGTGGCACCGATGCTATATACGCCATGATGGAGAGCGAGGACGCAGACCTCAGTAAGCAGCTAGCCAACAAGGAGAGGGCAGCCGGGGCAGGTCTCGCTGAAGAAGAGAGAAAGAGTCGCTTTCCTGCTGTGGACAATGATAGCCGCAAGCCCAGGAGCGACGACGAGATGCAGAAAGAGGCCGAATGGCTGGCAGAGGAGATGACCCGCGACGAACAAACCGCAGGGACTGCATAAGATGGCCAACGCGCTGTCTAGGTGGTTTCTTCTTGGACCGTCATGCTATACTCGGAGACTATATGCATCGCAGCTACTGCAAGCAATGGCGTCCACATTGGACTCAAGCCTTGCCTCATACTTGCAGATGATGGATGGTGCATATGCAGACGCTTGCAGTTCAGAACAGTGTGCTTGCAATAAATGAGTGCCCTTCATAAATCCAACACTGATAAATCCTGGATTTGTCGCCACGCAGTCATCTCCTCCCGTCTCTTCCCGTCCGCTCGCTTGAGCGCCATTGTACTTTCGACGCTTCCTCGTTGTCGAGAAACCCTGCATAGTCTTCGAACGCACAACGCAAAATGGCCTATTCTGCACGGTAACAAGCATACCGGGATTCGCGTCAACATCTGTACCTTTGCCTGCGGCGCAGTCGCGTTTGCTTCCGTTATGCAGGAAATCTTGGCGCTGCAGCCTGCAGCCCGAATGACCGCCCCAACACCGCACCTTCTACCGTCGTGTATATCACGCTACCACTGGTAACATCCTCCTCGTTTCTCGTGTCTTCAAGAAATAATCCTTCAGCAGTCGCCCCAGATCACTTCGCTCCAGGTCGCGGGTTCGTTAGAACGCTGGGTCTTGGCGCAGGTAGCCTTTGCTGTGTAGTACCAAGGTACCGCTCAGTCGACAAGCTGATCAACTTCAATTTTCGGCCTCCTGCGAAGATTTCAAACCACCGCTCGCGAGTTCAACATCCACAGGTCGTCGTTACAGCAAAACAATGACTTCCTCTAATACCGACTCGGACTCTGATGAAGTCGAATTCCTACACGAGACATACAAGGGAAAGGAGGTCATTACTCTCCAGGACGAATTCGAGCATGCCAACGACACTGAGCAGATGTCTCGCAACTACTCATCACCATCTATGATAGGCTTCCGCCTGCTCGACCTTCCGGCGGAACTGCGAATCCACGTATACTCGTTTCTGATCCCACACAACATGGAAATTACATTCGAGCGGTATGGATGGTCGAGTAGCAACGAACCCGACTGGACCACAAATGCCTTCCGAAAGGACGAAGACATCTCATACAAGATAGGAAGCAATCCATACTACAAAAACACAAAAGTGCGCCGCTATAACCATTTCACGGTCGAGACACAGTTATTCCGAGTGAGTAAATTCGTCTCCAATGAGACCAAGTGTATGTCTTCCGTTGACTCGTATCGATGTGTACTAATGGTTCCAGCGGTTATGTATGGGTCTAACACCTACAACTTTACTGTACATGGAAATTCCATGTGGCCAAAGTCGCTACGGAGCCCGTTCGTCTTTGGACCTCTCGGCCATCCCGATCGACTCCTTCTACTACGTAACCTGCGAAGCATCCACATCGACGTGATACCCGATGTCGATAGCCACTGGGCGGTTAAGCGTCAGCGGTCAAGACTCGAGTATCTTGTCGAGATTCTGAAAGAGCATGCAGATGACACCGACCAAAAGTCTCTTTTACAAGATCTGAAAGTTGATTTCCAGCTCGTCTCACAAGACAAGATGAAGAGGATGCTGCGCGATCGCCCTACCTGGCAGCAGGTCGTAAAGCCTAGTATTCCTGAAGACGTTGGGAAGTTCATGTTCGGTCTTGAAAGCCTGGCATCCCTGCGGGGTATCGGAGACGTCGAGATCAACGGACTACCGGAGTGGTACACGAAATGCCTACAGCTAGCTATACAGGGCAAGGGAGGAGACATTCAAGAGACGGACTGGCCGCTCGTGGAAGTCAAACGTCGTGCGAATGGGAAGCGCAGGTCGTCAAAGAAGTTGTTCGTCTCGATTCGCAAATGGCATCAGCCAACGCTGGATTGGAAGGAGTTTGCTGAACGTAACGACATCACAACCCCAGCTGACATTGACAAGTTCTGGGCAGACGAGACGTAGACTTGACTGGTGTGCATGCTTATCCTACTCAAACAACGAGGCTATGTAATACTAAGCTACTGTAACAGCGGAGTCTGAATCATGCGATACATTGACACAGATATCCTCAAGACGTGTGGGTGTATCGGCAGGAAGATGAAGCAGCTCGTTGCGCGCATGGTCATATATGATCGTACAGCCTGGTTAGGTCATGTACTCACAAGTTTCGGTGATGATAATCCTGATAAGTGACAGTATTGGTCGATTCAGCTTCAATGTAATGATTGAGTTAACAGTAGTTGGAAGCATTTGAGGGATGAAGCTCTGCAGATGATGAATCACATGTGACACAGCTGCTGCATCGGCTTCGTAGCTCGCATGAGTAATACCTGAAGAGACCACGTCTTTCAACAGCTAATCCATCGCTTTTTGGCCTGCTTGAATGCAGAGATGACTACGTGTAGACATGTGACTCTTGCTGTCTTACTCCATCCATGAATGGTACCTACAGGTATGTGGCTTGCCCCACGTTTGCGGCTTGATTGGCTGGCGAGCATGACGCGAACTACGACCATGACCTAATGACTCCTATCGCGCCGCGGCCTTTATCGCCATCTGTCCCTAAACACATGCTCACTGGGTAATAGACTTCTGTCTCCTTGTCCTCTGTTCAGATATCTATCTACTACGATCTCGTAGCATCTCCCTTTGTTGAAGCCCATCCCTACCACGCCTCCCGTAGTTCGCACCCTCAACGCCACCACAATGGCCGTCGGCGATATTCCCTCAAGCCCTCAGCAGGCAGCTGCCCCGCCTCAGCCCATCGACATCGAAGCGTGGACGGAGCAAGCAACAGTTGCGCTCAGCTCGGTGGCTATATCCGCCCCTGGTGATGCGCTTCAGGGTACCTCGGTTACGCTTGCGATACCGCTCGACCATGATGCGCCTGCCGCTGCCGCCCACCCCGTAGGTGCCTCGGCAGCTGCAAAGGAGGGTGGCTACTATCATCGCAAGGAACCACTCCGTCGCGACAGCTTGAAGAGGCGTGAAGCCCTGCTCCGCGGCAAAGAGGGGTCAAGGCGCAGGCAGCGTTGGGAGAATGGTACGTTGAGGGTCTGCCCCTCCCCCTTTCCGCTGGAGACGCTTTGCGCATCGCGACACCATCTCCTGATCTTCCCATGCACTGCGAGTAATTCATCGTTCAAAGTACGCGTCAATTGATTTCTAGCCAGATCGCCTCCTAAACAACCCCTACGCTGAGCCTCCGCTGCCGAAGGACTGGGAGGTCCATCCTACCTACACGTCCAAGAATGTACCCTACTATCTCGCTCCGCTCTGGGACGCCGGCCTCAAGCGCCAGTCCAACGAACGCAAGACCGCCGCCGTCGCCCAAAAGTCCGCGACCAAGACTGTAGCCAACAAGCCCACAACTCCCGGTGTCGTGCCCAAGGAGCTGCGCGAGAAGCTGAAGCGATCGCGCGGTGCCAAGGGTCTGCTCATGGACCTTGAAGGCGAAGTGCGCAAGTTCGTAGAGGGCTGGGAAGAAAAGGAGCGCAAGGCAGAGCAGGACGGCCTACCTGCCGATCCGGACAGCGAGGACGACGAGATCGTCTTCGTTGGAAGGAACGGGCAGATGAACGATCTCCGCTCG
The DNA here is from genome assembly GCF_023758085.1 of Alternaria hordeiaustralica. Classification (NCBI taxonomy): domain Eukaryota; kingdom Fungi; phylum Ascomycota; class Dothideomycetes; order Pleosporales; family Pleosporaceae; genus Alternaria; species Alternaria hordeiaustralica. Next base: position 1,129,166 of record NW_026056773.1, on the reverse strand, counting down.
CCTACAGAGGCTGAGGCTATTAAGAAGGAGCTCATGCTCTTTGAGACACCCGAGGAAGACGTTGGAGGCAGCTTCGGACGTTGGCTCGTACACCACATTGGGGTCTACTATGGCTTGAAGACCTGGAGTGTCACTGTTGGCAATCCAGCCAGGCGCGAAGCCTATGTTGGCCTAAAGGGTGCGAAGCTCCAGGCTGGCAACACTGGCAGCCAGGTCTGTGGCACCTTGCCTCGACCGCTCTATGGCTTGGTATAGCTTGCTCATGGCCTCTTGAGCTCCTTCAAGATCTGTCGCGCACTCCATGTCTGTTCATTTGGTCTGCTTCACTCATGTACACGGCATGTACATGACTCTGTGTTTCGGACTCACACCTTTTCATGATTTTTGTTGTCGCCGCTGCGATTCGCATCTGCATCTACATCTGCATATAGATGGATGGGCCGTAACTCTTTGAATCACACATCATGTCCTTCTAGGAAGCTTGACTGAACAATTAATCGTGTTGCTGATGCTATGCTCAATTGGAAGTAAGACTGACCCAAAGCTCGGTCGCGTAGCACAAAGCAGGGCCAACCTCTTAGCTCGGCTTTGTGCTGTGCACGTACACATGAGTCGCGAACATTGGGACCATGCTACGTGCCCTGACTCTATCATAGACTTGTTCTTCTAGGATCACACATGTTGTCAGTGGCGTTTATGCGTTACTTCGCATAAGAAGATCGTCTGCAGGAACGATCCTTCCGATGTAATTCGTTCGTCATCGCATCGAATGTCCTTGTCGCGCACCCCAATACCTGGACAACGTCCCGCTTTTGCAGGTGGCTACAGTCCACAAGACAAGGGTTTTCCTATCGGAATCGGGTTGAACATCCTTCCAAATGATAGTCGTGAGGGGTGGTCTTGGCGTTAGAGCGAACGGATATAACCCTTGATCGCGCCAAACTTCGAATGCGTTGCTACCATCAATCAACCTCACAACAGCACGAACATGGCGACTGAGATGCAAACGCCCGAGGTGAACGCCCCCAGAATCTCCGAGTAAGCACTATAGTCATGTAGCAAAGACTTACAGAAAAGCTTACTTGTGTCTTAGGTATCTGAATGACGATGACCAGCCTCCTATTTTCAAGGAATTGCTTAAGCTTTACAACACTCAACTTCATCAATTATACTGGAAGCATCCATGGTGGTTCTTGCACCGCAATCAAATAGAACCAATGTACATGCAGCTACTTCCCTTCCACATTCGCGCAATCACTAATTCTGCCGCCAGGCTTTTACACCGCGAAGGCGGTCCTATCTTCTTGACCTACGCAGTAATGAACTACATGGTGATAAAACACTATCTGCCTCGTGAAGTTCGGGACATGATTTGGGCCCAGGTCTGGGACGAGCATACCGTTGAGAAAACCCTCGTTTACATGCGCAATACCATCAACAGCACCTGCCGTCTGTGCCTCAACCCTAAGGACCTGACCTGTCCATATCATCTATGTCTCCCATTCTTTGTGCGCCCGGAGCTGGTTGGACCAGAGATGGCGACAGAACTAGTGGAGTCATGGTACAACATTGCTGCGACCAAGCACCACGAGCTACTCTACGCGTGGACCGCCAAGGGTGTACAGGAGATCATTTGCAAGGACGCTTTCAACATTGGACGCGAACCAGCCCAGTTCATAAGAAAGCTGAAAATCAGCATGAGTGTGGACGATTTCGTTCCACCCCAGGTGCCATTGGAACCGGGAAAAGAGGGTTGGGGCGATATCAGGAGTGCAGAACATCGCCGAGAACTCATCACCGAGCCTCTTTTGAAGATCCAAAACAAATCGGGATTCCGGTTCATCATTGAAGTCCGCCAGAAGCACATCAGGCTTAACCTCTGGAAAGAGGTTTTTGACGCGTTGAGAGAGCCGGTGAGGGTGATGAAGGACGAAGGGGCGATCGTGAAAGCCACCTTTGATTACAAAGGGAGGGATGATTATGAGAACGAAATCACAGTAACGTACGATATCGTGGATGCTATGGTGCAACCCGAGGAGGAATGGAAAACGAACGCAGTAGCCTTCTTTGATGCGGTTTGTTTTACTTTGCTGTCGCACTTTGCATCCAGCTGACCACACGCGTCAGCAACCCGAGATTCCCGACATACACCGTCTATACAGGGACGAGAATCGCCCAGATTTTGATCCAAAGAGCGATGCGTATCTCACCCAAGAAGAGATCGCCGACCGCGAAGAATCCGACCATGATTATATGATGCATTTTGACACATACAACGCACCTCCGCCCCATAATCATGTGCGTGAGTACATGGAAACTGGAACTCTGAAGCATGAGGCAGGGATTTGTCGGTGCCCCGATTGTGACTCGAGCCTCGGCGATCTCCTGCGGGGGCGGAACAGAATGCGTTACTCGAGTGACGAGGATGATGAGAACGGTGGCCACGCCGACTATGATGACGAGGAGGACGATGAGGAAAGTGATGATAATGGAAGCTATGATGATACCAGGAGCGACGATGAGATGGAAAATGCTCAGGGCGGACAACAGTCAGGTGCTTCTCATCAAACGTAAGCCTGTTGGAGGCACATGTCAGGATAGGGCCCCAAAGTAGTTCTACATTAACAATGAGACTAAAATCAGCCGTACTTTGCTTCTGGGTTTCCTGTGGCCTACGGAAACGAACATTTCCTTCTCTCTAGCATAGATTAGATCATAGTGCTAGGTACCAAACTAAGCCCCGCTATCGCGCTCTCTTTCCGCGTCTCTACATCTCAATCTGAATCATACGACTCATCCGAACTACAATACGGGCTTTCCTCGTCGGGGCCAGTATTAGACCCATCATCTGAGCCAGTGTCAGATCCGTCCTCTGAATCCGTCTCTGGATCGTTGCCGAAGCAGTTGTTCATTCTGTTGGTTGTATCTTCGTGATGTTGAGGGTCATAATCCGGATTGTCTTCCACCAGATAGTCCCTGTGTCTGACCTGGCGGCACTGTTGTCGCGGTTTGAAAAAACTTTCTATCATATATTCCTTCCATTCCGCACCGGGATCCCGGATATGTGAGTTGAGGTCGTACTTTATACTCGAAGTCCTGTCTGGTTGGTAGAACCATTGAACGCGTATGTTCCGACTGTGTTCCTTGAAAGCTGTCAATACGGGTCGCAATAGTTCAAAAATGGGGGTCCAGAGGTTGAGTCGGATGTTTCTCTGGGGCAGCCGGATGTAAAGGTGGAAGTCGCGTTTATGAACGATGCGAAGTAATTGGTCAACCATGGCCTGCGCTTCGGCCGGGCTAGCAACAAGGTCCTTAACGGGGACCTCAACAATCAGTCCTCTCAGTACCGCTGTAGGCTTGAGACCAACTTTGAAAGCATCTGCAGTGAGTAGCCGGATTGCCTCAGAAAGCGTCGTTGCGAAGAGGTGGCGGTAATTCGATCCTCCAGGTACCATCTTGTACCACATCTCCAGCGCCTCGCGCGCGGTCTCAATTCCAACGTAGGACTGTTTGATGAAGTGTGGAGCTGCTTTGTGTCCCATACATTCCTCCAAAGTTCCGAATTTACAATAGCAGTCTTCCTTTACAAGGTCGCACAGGTGGCTCCAGGACTTGTTCACAGGTGCGGTTGCGCCGCCATTCGCGCTCCAGAGCTCTTCATAGATCATTTCGCGTATCTCACGAGGCAAGAGACGTTGCATCTCATCGCAGAAGGCCATATTCCAAGCTCGACTGTGAGATCTTACAGTGGCTCGCGACGTCCTTGGAAGAATGCGTTAGTGTGTTGTACGTTTGAGAGCGAAAACAATGCATTCTTCCACATACTTCGCGTACAGAGCACGCTTCTCGACCAGAAGCCGCATTCTTTCCTTTTTCAATTCTTGAAGCTTGTTGTTGATGGAACTTGTCTGTTGCATAGCCCTATTTGTAGATCAATCCATGTACTCGCAAAGGTGAAGGTAGAGCGTACTCTTGTAATTGTTGGTACGTTCGCCATGCATCTTCCTTCTGGCGATTCTGCTTGCACCTGCATGCACTCATCTTGTTCATCTGAAGTAGTGACCACGACAACGTGTGAATAGTATTTAGGAACTGGGGATGTGTTTGACCAGACCGAGAAAGATCAGAATGTGGGAGAGCAACGTTCGTTCGGGAATCTCAGCTAGCCATGCGGACGCGGCTCCGGGATGAGGGTAAACAGATCACCACTAGGGCATTGTGTTAGCGCGTACGCCCTACACCGAATCACATATGCAGCGACAGACGCCTGCATATACACCACATGGAGTGCTCGATGATTTGGAGGATCATTAACATTACGTTGATTCATGACTGCAAAAGCGCTGACTGTTCGTGCAATAACTACGAAATATCCATGTCGACGGCGGGAAGTAAACCTTATCCTACTTCATCGCCGCTAGTCAAACTTGGCAAAAGCAAGTTCATACGCCAGAGCAAGCGTCATACGCGCGTGCTGAAGCATATGGTCGAAGCTCAGATACTCAATCTTATCTTCGGTTGTGTGTATCTTGTTGTCGCTGTACTTGAAATCGGACTCAATGACGAAGGCTGACGGGTAGCCGGCCTTGGACGCGCTGGCGTGATCTGAACAGGCGTAACCGCACTTGGTCAGAACATACGGAATGCCACAGTAGACAGTGATGATCTTCTTGATGAACTCGGTGAGACCGGGGTCAACGAAGTCAGTAATGACACCAACAGACTCAGGCTCGCCCGCGTCCAGCGTCTTCTGGACGTAGCCGGTCATGTCCTGCTGAAGCATAGCCTTGACCTTGCGAGCCTCCTTCTCGTATGACTGGAAGATGGCCTGCGATCCTAAGAGGCCTCCTTCCTCAGCAGAGTACCAGTGGAACTCAATTGTGTTGTCTGCTTCGCCCTTGAGGATCTCTTCCGACTTGAGGAGTACGCGCAGGGCTTCGAGGATAGTTACGGTACCGCTGCCGTCGTCGTCGGCGCCTGGGGCGGCCAGGAGAGCTGGGAAGAAGAGGTTGATGCTGTCTTGGTGAGCGCCGATGACAATTGTCTTGTCGCTCTTGCCAGGAATGGTGGCGATGATGGAGGACTGGCCCCATGGGTGAGGGAACGCCTTCACGGAGGCTCTGACAGCGCCTGCATCCGCGAGAGTCTTGTTGACCTGGCCAAGAAGCCATGCCGAGCTCTCGACTCCGTATTTGGACTTATAGTATCGCGTGTGGAACGAGGTGAAGGTCTCGAGATGCTCGCGCATGTTGTTCTTCTCCAGCTTCTTGAGCAGAGGAACGATGGTCTCGTTGTGTACAGGCTTCTCGGGGAACTTGACGCTTTCGGCTTTGAACCGGCGGTCGAGCGTGCCGAGCTCTTCATTGTGCGTGATGTCGAAGAAGTTGATGTTTTGCTGCATCGTGTCAGTGGTAGGCTCCACGTTATCTGCTGTCGGTGCTGGGATGTCATACCTTACGCAGCTCCCACTTCTCATCTTCGGTAACCCATCTTGTCTCGCCCGGAGACAGCTCGATAAGATACTCGTCTGGCTCGATGATGGTAAGCTGCGGCTCCTGCAGGACCGCCTGGGGGTCCTTGGGATGCGAAACTGCAGCTGCAAGGGCTGCAGTGTACAGAGGTAGTAAGATCGTTGTTGACTTCATGTTTGCTGGGGTGTAGATGGTAGCAAGAGCTGTGATAACGTCTATGGCAGCCGGCACGGTGGCTGGGTTGACGCGATGATGCCGAGATAGCGGCGGAGCTGTCCTGTTTCAGCCAAGCGCGTAGATCATCCGTCACGAGGTCACGCGTCCGGATCCAACCTTGGAAGGTTCTTCGAAGCCAGCTCTTCATACTTCACGCTGCATGTTCAGCGCTACTTCAAGCACCACTACTGTCCCTCTAACAACTAAGCTACAAGCCTATGGTATCAATATCTTCTTCCGCGTCGCATCTATTTGCAAGCAGCCGCGATCAATCCCACCCGTGCACACCCGGACATCCTCCACCTGTGATCTGCCAACGCCGCCACCAAATAACTGGATCGATTAAGTAACCATAGCCACTCACCGGCCTCTTCAGACGCGCAGAAGACAGAATATGCTGCCTCTTGATGTCGCACAGAGTTTGTGGTCCGGATCCGGAAGCTTCTGTTTTTCGGGTCGAGTTTGTGGAAATGACTCTCTCCCTACTGTTATGAATTGTGCGCGCGCTTCAGGTTCTGGCGAGGGCGCCTGGTCTGCTTGTGCCTCTAGCTGTTGTCTTTGTTGGTCATTTTGCTTCCCAGGAGCGCTCTCGCGTTTCAATTGGTGTTGCACTTTCTGCACTGCTTTCCGAAAGGCTTTGGCAGGGTTTGGCTGCTCCATCTTCACCCATTCCAGTTGACGTACAGGTATACCCGACGTCTTGCAGGCGATATGCAATTGTCGGGCAAGCTTTTGAATCTTGACGTCATCCAGGTCTCTCGTTCTAATGGATAATCTCAGCAATAAGGACGATCTTTCGGGATCCCGTCTCTGGAAGGATGCGTCTCTTTTGGAGTTGGAGTCGAGGCGGTATAGATCGATGTTCCGCGTCCATCGTTGGAGACGATCCCATATGAGTGCAGCATCAGACGCTCGTTTAGTGTTGATTCTCTCCCAGAGCTGGATGACGGAGAAACTCTCTCCTTTGGACTCCTCGATCAGTTCTTCAAGCGAGTCGCAGAAGGCCGTAGTAAACGAGTTCTTCCCCGGTCCATACGTATAGCCTTTCAACGTTGATGCTGCCAACAGCTGGTATGCTCTCAGCTCGGAACTTCCACCCTTGACGGCTGCAGTACTAGCGCAACAGCAGTCTAGAATTGACAGCACATCAGCCGTGGCAAGGGTGCGTAGAGGCTCTTCTGCTTGACCCCAGAAAGCCACGGGGGCGAAATTACCGGAGGCACTCGATTCTTCTGTTCTACGCGCTGTCAGCCTCGTACAACTGTCTAGGGTCCATTCATCTTACGCGGATAGCTCCAGGTTCTGGACGTTATCATCAACGAGATGGCGCCCGTGTCCAGTGTAGTACACGATGAGAAGAGTGTCTTCATCGTCATATCGGTCCACATGCTGAAGGATCTTGAGGTTGAACGCGACCTGGGGGTTACGGGTGTTCTTGATACTCTCGACTGTAACCCCATAGCCAAGGCGTTGGGAGAATAAACTTTCCAGTCTCTGGATCTATACAGCAGATTAGTATCATTCTTTCACATTGGTGGGCAGTATAAGTCACCTCCTGGGTGTGCCCGTCCTTGAAATCATCAATGCTTTCATCCCACCGGAGTATGAGGACCTCAACCCTACGGTATCCATTCGGTATGTCGAGCACTTTGTTGGACGTTTTCTGGAATAGAGTTCGCCTTTCCGCTTCACGCTTCAGAGCCACTGCGTCGTCGCCAGGACGCAGCAAGGCTCCGGTTTGGGCGACGCTAGGGGAGTTTTGACGTGAGAGGTTCCTTGGTGCAGGGCTTTGACCGGCATTGACACATGTTGCGTGCACCTGTCGTACACCGGATGATCGTGGGGCTGCCATGATGAGAAGGGCTGAAATTACTGGGAGGCACGGCAGGAATCGTTCGCTTTATTTGATCCTATCGCGCCGTTCGCTGCGGCGGCCCAGTCGTTACGAAGGTCCTCGTGCGGCTGTGTACACATAGCTCAGCTCAACCGCTGATTGTCCATCATGAACGGGCCGCGAGAACACCTGTTCGCGTAGTTTGCCTTTCGGTTTGCCTTGTTACCTATTGGCTTGGGGAACCTCGACGTGACCCCGCTATCGTCCTCCGGCGCCACCACTTGGCCCGCCAACCGCAGCGTATGTCGACCCTCCTCTACGACCCAACGCCTCACGTTTGATTCGACGAACGGAGATCATGCGGCTCAAATCTTGGGTCAAAGACCCATCAGCTCATGGGGTCTATGATTACCTGCAGCATTGCCTACATAATTTGCCTTGTCTTGAGGCTATGTTATAAAAACAACGGCTGTACATAAGTCTGCCTTGCTGCCTCGCTGCCTCGCTGCCTCGCTGCCTCGCTGCCTCAGCATCCCCAGACTAGACGGTCTGTACACAAGACGGTCAAACTTTGATACGAGGGCACTGGACACTTACTATGTCCTCTCAGGTAGGACATACGAACCCTGCAAGACCTGGGTGGCTTCACGCTGACCGGGGTTCTGAGTATTTTGTTAGGACACAGCGTTGGAGAGTGAGCGAAAGAAATCCAACGTGGCACTGGACGATGATGCCGAAGAAGTAAGTCTGGCTTCTGCACTTCTAGCGTCAAAACTCCGCTGATCAGTCTTGCAAAGCGCGTACCAGCCTTCAGTAACAAAGCAAAAGTCAAGATGAAAGTCACGGAACCAGTGGTAAAGGGCGGCACGAGAACATTCTTCAAGACTTTCACAGTCGCTGCGAGCCAATGCCTTGTTAGTTCGTGGCAATACCGACTTTTCAATTCCGATGGCGTATTGTACGCACAAGGAGCCTGGTTTCGCGAGGATGACTTGAGGCCTGCTTGAGAGCACTCTTCACCGGAACGCTAGCCTTAACCAATCAACAGCCATGTATTCATAGTCAGCTGTCAGATCTCAGCCTTATATAACGATCACATTAAAGCTCCCGTTTCTCTGCTGCTTCTGTTTGATGATTTCTTGGATCTGGTGAATACCTGCATGCTTTCTTTCCGCCATGCAGTGTTCCACTCCTTTTGTCGATGTTGAGAAACGTGGGTCCGATAGCTCCGGAGATGCTATCATCGACGTGGAAATCAACAGTCGCGCAGGCACGCTAGTGAACAAGGAGGTAATTGGTTCGTGCTCCGCCTCATCGCAAGGTCTGATGTGCGGTATTAATACAACTGACTAGGTCCAAAATTGTCGCGTGCACAGATCGACGCAGAAATCAAGACGACAAAAACCATACCGTGTAAGCTCCGCCACTCAACTCAGCCTGATTCTTGTTGCTAACTCTTTAAGCAGTACAGGAGTACCCAACGGGCTACCCCCTACAAGCGGCTTTCCAGTCGAGTGAATCCAGCTGGTCCATCTATCGCGGGTTCAGTTACCTACACGCTCGCGTCATACTCGACCTGCAGGACGAGCTCCGTTGCTTGGAAGAGAATTTAGAGGAGATAGACCTAGAGAATGAAGGGGAGGGTCGGCTGCGCTCCCGGAAGGACGACCTCAAGTTTGCGAAAGATCAAGGCATAGTCAGCCCTCGCGCTAGCCTCCTAGACAAGATCAGGACCAAACTCGTTAGCTATGGTCAGTTATTCACCGTTTCGCCTTGCATCACGTCTACTGAGTCTTGCATGTAGATGAGATTCTTGTCAAAACTAGAGAGCTGAACGCTTTTCAGCGACCATCCAAACGAGACTACCGCAGCTTTCGCACATGGTTCTGGAACAAGAAGCCGCTCAGCTACGAGCTGGAAGAGCAGTTCATCAAGCGCAAGGAAGACCTTGTTTCACTCCGACACGGTCGCGAATGGTCTGGCTTCGACGGACTCATCGAATCCTGCATCCAGAGGGTGCATTGTCGCCTCGTCCAGGTGAGTCGCTCCCGCCCTTTGCAGATGTGTGCTGAAAGACAACATAGAGGATATTCGCAACGAAAGAACTTCGTGACAAGACGAATGACGAACATGTGCACTACTACTCTCAGTCTCGCATCGAGAAGCTTGTTGGATTGATCATCACACTCATCATCTTTATCCTCCTCGTCCTTCCAGTTGTCGCCATGTACAAGCTGACATCGGTGGGTGATCGTAACTCCACCTTCGACGCCGTTGGGATTCTGGTTGTGTTCACATTGCTGTTCTCTGCTGCCATGAGCTTGCTCACAAAAGCGAAGCGACATGAGCTTTTTGCGGCCAGTGCCGCATACTGCGCCGTCCTGGTCGTTTTTATCAGCAATTTCAGCAACGACGGAAGTCGTCAAAGTGGATGAGCCTATTTAGACAGTCGGAAGATGAGCAGCTGGATTCCTGTCATCTCTTTTGTCATATACTTGTTTAGGCTGTACCTGCTGAAGGCTCATGTTCCATTCCTGTGCCTTGTGCCTTCAACGCGCGCGCGCGATGTAAATTGTCGTTTAGGGTATGGTCTTTGGGAAGCTCCCGAGGTCTTTCCAACATGAGGTGTTTCAATCGCAGGCAGTAACGTAGAAAACACATCAATCGTCCTCGGTGTATTCTTTCATCCAGGTTGTTTTCGATACTGGGTAGTCAACTGATGGGTGGTTCAATGCTCTGCTCGAATGGAGTGCTATGGACACGGGCTAACTCCGGGGTCGCGGATCGCCAGCTGTCCAACATCCATGTCGGCGGCGACGTCACCACTTCACCGTGCGATCGACTTATCCAGGTCTACTAGTGATGGTTTGCGTATCAATATTTTCTCAATACAGGTATCAAGCTCACCCGTCGAGTGATTGTGCGCGACGCGAGAGACTTTAACTCCGGGCGATGCCTTCCTAACTCCGGGCGAGGAAGCGAGGTTCTTCAGGTGCCTAGGCATAAAGAGGGGGACAGAGCCAACGAGCCAACGAAGAAACGGTGGCATATTGTCCAAAGATATTTCGGGTTGCACCAGTATACGAATTTGTATTATTATACCTGAAACAACATGGCCCACTCTTCAATCGTTTTCATTACGGGCGGCAACACTGGCATTGGGTACGAGACCGTGAAGGCTCTATATGCTTCGCCACAACCGCACACGATCCTGATGGGTAGTCGCTCTCTCGAAAAGGCCAACGAAGCCATCTCCAAGCTTAAAGGCGAAGTCTCAGAGTCCAAGTCAGATGTCGTCCCCATCCAGATCGACATTGAGGACGATGGGTCGATCGAGAACGCCTTCAAGAATATCGAGAGCAATTATGGTCACATTGACTCGCTGATCAACAATGCCGGTATGTGCTGTTCTCTGTCTCTCCAATGCGGCAGACTGATGTGTGGTAGGCGGATCTTTTGATGGCATCATGCGCAAGGACCCTAGCCCCAAAGGCATTCGCGCAGCTTGGGACAGAAGCTACTCCCTTAACGTCACTTCCACCCAAGTAGTGACCCATCTTTTCGCGCCCCTATTGATAGCCTCCAAACACCCTAGGCTTCTCTTCGTGACTTCTGGTCTGTCTTCCCTCGAAACCTCTTCCAGTAGCTTCAATTCCAAGCTCATGAACGCACCGCCGCCAAAGGGTTGGCCCAAGCCACCATCCATGGCCCAAACAGCTTATCGCTCGAGTAAGGCTGGGATGAACATGATGATGCTAGACTGGACACAAAGTCTTAGCGTCGATGGAGTCAAAGTCTTTGGCATCAGCCCCGGATTTCTGGCTACGGGATTGGGAGGCATGGGGCCGGAAATGTTGAAGAAATGGGGTGCGGGCGACCCAAGTATTGGGGGCGTGTTCATCAAGGATGTTGTGGAAGGGAACAGAGACGAGGATAGCGGCAAAGTTATCAACAAGGATGGTGTGCAGCCTTGGTAGCTGCGCTATCTGCGGTATGATAGGCCGTCGGCTGTCGCACAACATTCGCAGATCTACTTTTCTCGGTATCAGTCCATGGTTTGCTAATTTCCAGCCCCCAAATGAAGACGGTTCCTATGCCAGTATTGTTTTCATGGGACCACCCTTTCATTCTCTGGGGCTATTTTAAATCGACCTTTCGTGCCTGTGTCGACTCCTCCTCCGTCTTCGTGTTACAGCATAGCTTATAATAATATGCATGATGCTGTGTATCCAGGGAAGGCTGACCCATCCGCAGGCACCATTGCCACGGCGTCCAAGGCCTTTGACCCTCATGAGCTGAAACTCGATGTAATTGTGCGGTGAAGAAACCTCCCACGATTTACCACTGCATTAAATCGCAGGTAATGTGGAATTCATTGCCCATACAGTTGACGTCTGTATCTTCGTGTAGGTAAAGCAGTGAGACTTTCGCTGCTCAGCCTTGTGCCTTCGTCCTCTTATCTCTCCGCGTTCCCCGCCCCCACTTCGAAGAGCACAAACCTATGATCTTAGCTCTGGCTTACTACCCAATACGGCTAATGCTATCATCGCAACAAACTGCGCCTCGCTGCAAGCCGCTTCTACCTTTCCAATGGTTCGTTCTACACCGTGGAAGCATCTCAACGACAAGTATGTTCGCGCAACCGCTCTATCAGACGCTATATCGTCCGTTAAATATAGAAGAGACAGCAGGTAGCAGAGTTATGAGCCGTCTGGCGTACTTCATCGTGTTCTGGCGATGCACAACTCTTTACAATCTGCTTCGATAGCTAGACACCTACCATCCACAAAAAGACTGTATACTATTACCAATAACCTACTTCCAATCGTTAACAAGGCCCTGTATATCTATTGCACGTCTCCAAGATAATATTCGTCCCCTTAAAACGTAACCTAGATACCATGGTATCAGAACACGAGTCAGTTTACCTTGGAGTCTGGACGAATTGGTCGCATGGCTCGATCGCCGGCCTCACACTCACGACGACTCTTCAAAATGGCGGTTTACTCATCGCTTTCCTCGCGCTGTTCACTACTTTTACTGGAACCTGTTTCTGGACCATCGTCTCGTTCGCCATCCATCAAAACATGAGCCGCAAAATACCCCAAAGCGCATTGTACCACCAAAAGCAAGCAATACTTCGCAACTCAGAGACCAGTACAGCGGCTTTATGGAGACTATCAAGAATGTCTTGGGCCTGGAGGAAGGTGGTGGTTCCGCCCGCGTTACTCAGATCGGTGTCATTACCACTAGTCCTCAGCTTAGCGACCTTTTGCGCTTTCAGCACAGCCGGAGTGTTCTCTTCGCGAGTAGCCACTACGAGGGGTGGCGAGGTTCTTCTCGTTGGTGACAGGTGCGCTACATTGAACAGTTCCCTGTTCACCGAACAGAACTACCGCGTAGCTCAATCGTATATTGCCAGTAGGACCAGAGCAAGCGCCAACTACGAGTCAGTTTGCTATAGGAAGTCTGGGTCAGCAGATAGCTGCCGCAAATTCGTCCGAGATACTCTCCCTGTGACGGTCACGACTGGCATTTCCTGCCCCTTCCCGGGCAAGAACAAGATATGTCATTCTCCGACAGCAGCCCTCCGTTTGGATTCCGGGTTCCTGAATAGTCACTCTGATCTAGGTATCAATTCGCCGCCTTCCTCAAGATTTCTCTATCGAACCGTTAACGAATGTGCCCCAATACGCAGCGAAGGGTACACATACAGGAATTCAACGCAACCCCAGTGGAGTGTTCAGTTCCTGTATGGACACTATAATGAAGCCTTCTGTGAAAGCAACGACATTGAGTGCACTGTTCAATTTGCTGATGCGAACACTCACCGAGGACCTTTAAGAAGCGAGTACTCGGTTTCGTAAGTCCTTCTCGTCAATACACTACTTCTACAACTAAACATGCGTACAAGTTCCGTCACACGCTACAACGTTCTCGACAACGACCAAGTCTTTTCAAACGATGCCTGGGAGCCCATTCAGGAACTGGAAGTTCCTGACGCAGACCTCGGTGTGTACTTCATGCAGATGAAGGATATCAGGTATCTCGAACCCGTCACCGACTTATGGTTTGAAGCTCTGGACAAGGTGGTCAACAACGGTAAGGAGTTTGGGAATCAGACTTCTTACGCTACCGAGCTGCCAATCAGAGCACTAGCATGCGTTCAGCGATACCAGTTTTGCCGGGCATCCTTAGAAGAAGCCAAAAGCTGTACGTCGCTGAATGGTATATTTGAGGCCACTAGATTAGCCTCCTCAACACTCTTTCCACAGCCCAAAGATTCTGAGAGATTCCTTTGGTCCCTACGCGCCATCAGGGATATGGCCGGTGGCTTCCATGAACTCGTCAGCCAGCTCAAGGGCGGATCGCTTCTCGCGAGTGATTATGTCTCAAATAGTGGGCAGGGTGGTTTACCAGACAATCAGTGGGAGCTGGAGCTGGAGCATTGGTTCAAATTCACGATGGCCGACTTACAAAGAGCCATACTCGAGCAAGCGACTGGTCCAGTTGTCCCAGAGGCTGTGCCATTCTTTTCAGCGCCCACGTCTCCGGAAGCACGAGCGCTCTGTGGTAGTCAGAAGATCAGGAGCGACTCCTATACTTCGTTCAATGTGCTCGGCCTTATATTGATGTTTTCCATCGGAAGCCTCATCATGCTTGTCGCTGCCTGTCTACCGTCTGTTACTGCGCGTTTGCAGCGGAAGAAGCCATTTTCCAGTATCGAGTGGGTCACAAACGATACACTGCAGCTACAGCGGCTTGCACACGAGGCTGTCGGAGCCGGACAGTGGCAGGGCGCGTGCGATGATTATCCGCGAACGCGAAAGGGAGATCTTCTGGCAGTAATCGATATATCCAACAAGGAACACCCTGTGCTCCGAGCTCCCGCAGCGGCCGAGATGGTGAAGGAAGCAGAGCAAGCCGAGGAATCTCAGGACGAGGAACAAGGTATGCAGGAGCAGAGAAGCGAAGGAAGCGTCGAAGAGTGGAGCGAGGGCCTCAATATGGCAGGTCCAAGAGGGGAAAGAAAGGCGGAGTGGCAGAGGAATGACTCAATCCACGAGTCTTTGATGAGTGTCGAGATTCCGCGCGTGTCTTTGGAGCTGTCACATCGCTTTGCCGCTGAAATCTGTTAGTGCCCTTATTAGAATTCGATAGATGTAGGAACCATGCAATCCCAGAAACGACGCGCATTGTCAGAGAGCACCACGTAATCTCGTGGTGTGGGCATGTTGATGAACGCAGGAGCAAAACGACGCGCGCAGCGATGATGCCAGCCAATGCAAGTGCAGAAGATGCCGTAACGCGTGCCTCGGCTATAGAACGTTATCGATAAGGCACCCTCGAGCCTGGTACCCTTCACCATCACAATGCAGCCTTTCGTAATTACCACACATACCCCCCAATACATAGAACATTCAGATGCCGACCACGCGAGGCCAAAAGCGCGACGTAGAAATGGAGGCAGCCCTGAAGCTTTTCTTCTCAAGTCCGCGCTTCGCTGTCGCCGGCGCGTCTTCCGACCCACACAAATACGGACACAAGAGTACGCTAAG
Source organism: Alternaria hordeiaustralica (assembly GCF_023758085.1). Classification (NCBI taxonomy): domain Eukaryota; kingdom Fungi; phylum Ascomycota; class Dothideomycetes; order Pleosporales; family Pleosporaceae; genus Alternaria; species Alternaria hordeiaustralica. The sequence continues at coordinate 1,114,086 of NW_026056773.1, read as the reverse complement.
ATATCCTCTTCCAACCTCGCCTCGTTCCCGTCATGTCTAATGCGATATCACAGTATTCGCTTGGTATCTCCAGCACTCCCTCCCCGCAACACCTTTGAACCCGCGGAGCTCGAGCGTCACCATCTTGAACCGTGCTCACACCACCGTGCCCTCGCCGACAGCTCTTCAGGACCCACCAGCATCCAGCTATTCTCTGTCAGTGATTACGCCACCTACAGTGACGAAGCAGTTGCTCAAAGAGGCCAAGGAGGCTGGAATTCCTGCTGTATGGCTTCAGCCTGGAAGTTTCGATGCCGAAGTTCTAGAGTACGCGAAAGCTAACTTCAAAGCGGCGATTGGCGGCAATGGTGGTAGAGGAGGAGAAGGGTGGTGCGTACTTGTTGACGGAGAGGAAGGGATGAGGTTAGCCGGAAGAGAAGCGTCGAGACTCTAGTACCGCGAAGGTCGACCGAGTAGTATGTGTTACTCCCTACTCTGGCTATCGGAGGAGTTTCGATGATGTTTACGACTAATCGAAATATACTACACTTCATGTTAGGAAAAATATTATGTATTTGGATAAGTCAAGTTTGCCATCCCACGTCTACATTCATTGTCCTTTAGCCTTTCTTCCACGAGCTCTCCGTCTTAAGCCAAGTCTTGAACCCCTTCATCTCCGGATTCATCCTCTTGCACTCCTCGATATCCGCGCCGAATCCCTTCTCCCGAAACCAATCAAACATGTACCCAAGCTCTTTTGACATCCAGCACAGCGCCCCCGCGACGGACCGGTACGTCATCGGAAGCTTTTCACCCGTGCTCTTTCCAAAAGTCTCCTTGAATTGTTCGAATGAAAGTGCGTCCCCTGCTAGCGACATACTCTTGTTTTGGTATACCGGAGTGTCATGCTTGAGGAACGCTTGAGCGGCGAAGAACCCAATGTCACTAGTACTGATAAGTTGTAGAGGTTTCTCCTTTGGCAGCTTGATCGCCCAACTCGTTGTAAACACCTTGCCGAAGAAATCTGGAGTCAGATTCTCGTAAAATGCTACGGGTCGTAGTACGGTATATGTCATGTTGCTTTCCTTGGATTCGGAGAAGAGGTGTTGCTCGATGTTATGTTTCGTGATGAAGTGGGGGACGGTTGTCGGATCCGAGTCTGATTTTGCGCCGCCTCGATCCGCAGAAGAGAAGACGAAGTGCGATACACCGTTCTTGATAGACGCATCTACAAGGTCCTTCCCTTGCTTCTCCTCATTCTTTCCGAGTGCCTGTACGAGGATTCAGCAAAGCTCGACTATCGTTGCAGGAAACATGCTCACCTGAACACTAAAGACTCCCCAAATGGGCATCTTGGTGGACTTTCTCGCTGCCTTGAACATCTCGTCGGCTGCATCGAGATTTCCAGTGACGAGTTTGATCCTCGACGACTTCTTTTCGAGCTTCTTGGAGGATGACGACTGGGCGTCCCGGGTGACTGCTAGGATTTCGTATGGTGCGTCCGATTTGAGCAGGGCATCAACGACTGAACCACCTTGTTTACCAGTCGCACCTGTGATGAGGACTGCTCTGAGAGCCATTGAGGGCTAATCGGATATTATATAGTATAATCAGGAGAAAAGGAAGAAGGTTGCGACTTCGTTCGATTGAGATTCAAGTAGTTCTTGCATCTTTTATAGACAATCGTTCTGCCATGTCTGTTGGCATATGCGAAATCCAGCTCTGCTGAGCATTGCTCGTACACATGGTGTTGCGCACCGCGACCGTGCGAGCCGGCGGGTTGTTCGCCCGCTTCTGGCAGCAGCTGCGACGAACGCCGCTGATTGGTGTTCGGCCTTCCGAACAGCGAACGCGAGGCGGCTTACGGGATCGATCTGCCCAACTTCTATCCGGTCGCAGCTCCGTCGCATCGTTCAAGCAAAGGATGCATCAATAACTGAGTGACAGTTCTGTGACTGGCCGCACATTGAAGAGCGAAAAAGGGTATATATCTGCCAGAAAAATCGATCTTAACTTCCCGAAATGGCGTGCATCATATCAACAAGCCCAATAAATTTACATTTCCTTCGCGACAGCCTCCAGGGACTCCTTAAAGATATTACAAGCCTGGCTCAACTCCTCCTCGCTGATCGTAAGTGGCGGAATGAATCTCAGCACGTCGAACACCGAAGTGCTGAGGAGAAGCATGTCTCGCTTGACGCATTCCTGCACAATCTTGGGTGCAATTTGTGGCTGGCTCTGAGCATGTTGTGCAGCAGTATTCGATGAGTCGCGTTGCAGTTCTGGGTTTGCAAACTGGACACCGACCATGAGACCCGATCCGCGAACATCTTCGATCAAGTTACCGGCCTTGGTGCCAGAAGCTTTGAGATCGCGGAGGAACGAGAAGATCTGCTTGGAACGCGCGGCGACGTTGTCAAGAATCTTTTCCTCGTGGAATGCTTTGACTGTTGCTGTCGCGGCGGCGCATGCGACCGCATTACCCGCATATGTACCACCCATGGATCCTGGTTTTTGGAGGTCCATGAGCTTCTTACTGCTCGCAATACCGGATAGAGGGAACCCGTTCGCAATGCCCTTTGCGAAGATGAGGATGTCTGGTCGTACGCCAGACTCCTGCACGAACCACATGTGTCCCGTGCGGCCCATACCAGACTGGACCTCGTCAGCGATGAAAAGGACGTTGTGCTCGTCGCAAATCTGCCTGACGCCGTGAAGGAACTCGGGTGGTGCCGGGACGTAGCCTCCCTCGCCAAGAACGGGCTCCAGAATGACAGCTGCGGTATCTGCGGGAGACGTCTGCTGCTGTAGGGTGAGCTTCAATTGAAGCAGTGCCTGGTTCACGAGTTGCTCCTTCGGTGTGTCTGGAGACATGCCGAACTGGCTGTAGTATGGGAATGCGGACGCAAAGACGCCACCCATCAAAGGTCCATGGCCTTCGCCGTAAATAGTCTTGGATCGCGTCATCGAGGCTGTCGCGTTCGTGCGGCCGTGGTATGAGCCCTGCATGACGATGATGTTCGGCTTCTTCGTCGCGGCACGGGCAAGTTTGACGGCTGCTTCAACGGCCTCTGCACCCGAGTTCCAGAAGAAGACGGTATCGAGCGATTCGTGGGGAAGTATCGGAATCAGCTCTTTGAGAAGAGCGATCTGTGCGGAGCTGAAGCCAATGTTGACTTGGGCGTGTGTGATCTTGTTGCATTGTGCCGCTGCGGCAGCGCTGACTTTGGGGTGGCAGTGACCAAGGTTCACAACACCAATGCCGGCTGTCATGTCAAGCAGCTTGACGCCCTTGTCCGTGGTGATGAATGTGCCCTTTCCATCTTCAAATACATGCTTGGTGAGGCGGCCAATGCCCTTTGCAATGTGCTGTTCGCCAAATGCTGCTGTATCCATCTCGGAAGACGCTGGTCGTGTAGTAGAGAACGGTCGTCGAGGTGTTGGGACGTGTCGCGGAAGAGTGGGTACGAGGTTGCGTGGAGCTGACAAGCAGCGTCTGGATACCGTGGCGGCCTTCATTATGTATCGTGGGGATTGTGCTGCTGCTTTCGACTGCCGTGTAGGTCAAAGTGGTGGGGTTCGGGTTGAGGCGGCCTGACGTAGCTAGCACGCTTATCGCCGAAACTAGACGCCCTACACGCGTTCTTATGACCTTCACGATCATTTGCGACGGCCAACAACTCACTCACTTCGCTTCTACTAACTTCTTTAGGTAATACAAGAGACCGTCTGCCAAGACTTCTTACTCAACGACAAATTATCTACACGCCCCACACGCCTGAGATATTGTCTGGTAATCGGCCTGCAGTTGTTGTTTGAGCAGAACTTTCCTGTTGCTAGGATAGTACCCATGCCTCTCTCGAGCCAGCGGCAAATACACAACCACACATAGCAACTACGCCGAAGTGCACTATCTGGGCGGACTACATAGGTCTACGGTTCCCGTTCGAACGTAGAACGTACGATCAACACAACCTATGAGCTTGAAGGACACCGAGATCTCTCTGGTCTAGCCGGTGGTTCAGATATGAACCTTCTCCGCAGCCGTCACACGTCTATCCTGCACTTTTCCACGCCGGCTCTGATAAGTGTACAAAGTACATTATGAGTCTACCGCGTTCGCTATCACTACCTAAGACTCGCGCTCATTTCACTATGTTCTCATCATAAGCAAACAGTCTCAGACGTTGCTTCCCTCCTTACGATCCCAAGCCATAGGCCCCGGGTCTCGAGGACCTCCAGCAATGACCGAAGTTACTGTGAACTTCGTCTCCTTTATGATATTCTTTTGAGAGTCTCCATCACTATTATCGGCCTCGTCGTTGTCGCCCAAGGTCTGGAACGTGTCCATGGCTATCACGCGGGAGCGCGAGGTGGGCTGCCGATTGTTTATTCCAGATTGGTATGCTTGTCCGCCAGATGCAGCAGGAGTATTGGAGCCGGCGGATACCCTAATGCGCAGGGATAGGAGAGGGCGAAGAGGAGGTAGCGAACCGGCGATGAGGCCAATGCCGACTTCGGTCAAGGACCAGAAGCCGATTTTGCCCGTACTGTACATGAACTCGCCAGGGTCACTGTAGAGTGTGAGGTACTTGAGGCGGACGATGGTAGCACATGAGGCACTGAGTCAGGATTAGTTCTTGATACCATAGCATGAGGGATCGTCAAGGCCTTACAAAGAAGCGAGCGCAAGCATGACAGCAACTGAAGCTTTCACAGCTCCCTTCATCTGGACATTCCAAAGCAGAATAGCCGGCATGATCGAGAGACTAAAGTCCGCAGTGATCTCGATGGCCGAGTAGAACAGACTGACGTTGGTATTGAGTTGAAGGTTGCAGGTGCCATTAGATTCACCCCATAGCGTGTTGATCGGATGGCCGGCAAAACGTTAGCGACGACATTTCCTACTTGTAAAGCAAATCAACTCACAGATGTTTGCAATTCCTATGCAGAACACTAGAGCGGCAACCATGGTAGCACCGATCAGCGCCCATAAAGCCCACGTGAAGAAGCGACGACCAACAGCGATGCGCAGAAGCGCTACTGCAACACTGATCTTGACGAACATGGCGCTGACTGCGTAGAAGTACTCTGCGATGTAAAAGAGCTGAACACAGTGAGTATGGGCTAAAGTAGCATTTCGTTGATAGGGAGTATGTACCTTTGTTCCTTTGGATATCGTCACCGTGGGCAGCTCTCGTGCGAACTGTCCAGAGCCATAGTGACAACAGACGATGCAAAGAGCAGCTGTTACTGAAAAGAGAATCTGCCGCGAGCTATCAGTTGGCTTATCCCATGCTGGTGGTGCTGGGCACTTACAGTTCCGACGAGCATGAAGTAGTCATCCATGCCCCACGCTTTCCTCCACATCCGTACCCCGACTCTCATGGAGAAGACGATCCAACTCAACACGAGCAATATGATTGCGCAGTACAACAACGCCACTCCATCTCTGGCCACTTCGACAGTCGTCATGTTCCTTGCGCAATGTTGACAAACGTATCAGAGACCGAGAAATGAAGCAAGCAGATGACGAACATGAGACCGGTGGCAGCTCGCCGGATGACATATATTGGACGTTTCATCTCTACCACTGTACCACAGGAGAACCCCAATTTTCTGTCGACTCATGTCGTGGATCGTGAGCCGTGCAAACAGGGCCTCGTGTTACGTCCTAAGGTCGCGGGCGCTAGACGTAAAGGGCTTCGTCTAGATCGGATCTAATGTGTCAACTATCCGCGGAGGATGCCCTCGGGAATAGCTTAGTGTATGGGACTGCCGCGTGGTCCGAATTGTTTACGTTTTCTCCGACACCTTGCTTTGTGGAAGCGAGCATCAATGGAGCATGGTCCCACTATGGGCTGCGGCGTCGTAAAGAGGAGCTACCCGCATCAAAGAAGCCTTATGCGTACCAGACTTGCTATCCATCTAAATCGTCGGAGTACCCGTGAGGCGTTGGTGACCCCTAGTGACCGGTACATGGGTGGCAGGTGTCGTGATTTTCTTCCCCTGTCGGGCCGTTGCTAGCTTAAGTGGGTCTTACAGCTGGTCCGCCCATGGGCTCGGTTCCAACACTGGCCGGCGCCACGCTCAGACTGCCTGATTAGAAAATGTTCGTCCCAAGACGGCAGTAAAGTTGGGTGGTCACCTGGCTCAGGCGATTACCATCACGCCTCGGATCTTGACTGATAGATGCGTAGTCGCGCGAGTGTGTTTCGATGTTGATTGAGCAGCTTCAAGGTCGCGGTTGGCTTGCTACGAGCGGAATCCTTCCCTGCGATGAAAAAAACGGGCCCCGTACGAAGTCCATCCCGAGCTCGCTGTGTTCCTTGTAAATCTCCGGCAGCTTCTCAGATTTCGTTTGAGATGATGTTTCTGGGCCCAGAACACGGGTAGCCTCACAATGCCAGCCCATGACTGTTCCAAATCAGTGCGCTCTTGCATGAGCTCGAGCTGATGCGCAAGGGCCCCGATTATGTCTGCATATTATCCTCTTCCTTTCTGTATTTTGCTGAAACTTCCATCTGTTTACTCTCACCATACCTAGCTCCGCCATGGCATCGTTCCAAATCCAAGACTCTGACCTGACGGGATTTCAGGGCAAAGTTGCCGTCATAACAGGTACCTTGATTCGGCCCAATCAACTTTCAGGTTCCAGAACACTGACAATGCCGTAGGTGGGTCGTCTGGTATTGGCCTCGCCACAGCTGAGCTACTGCTCTCTCTAGGCGCACTAGTTGTGACTGGTGATATTCAGGCACCACCGGCGTCTGTGGCTGACTGTCACTTCGTCCAAATCGACGTCAGGCGCTGGAGCGATCTAACGAAACTATTCAAGGCCGCGAAAGAAAAGCACGGTCGTGTTGACTTTGTATTTGCGAATGCTGGAATTGGGCCACGCGCAAATTACTTGGCTCTCGAAGTCGATGAGAACGGTGACCCCAAGGAACCAAATGATGACACCTTGGACATCAATCTGGACAGTGTTGTCAGGACCGTGACACTCGCTACCCATTATCTGAAGGGCCAGGCCGAGGGGGGGTCCATTGTCATCATGGGGTCCAGCACCGGCTTGCATCCCGTCCGAGCAGTTGATTACTGTGAGTAACAGTTCGTCGATCACGTTAGAATCTCCGACTAACAGCACGACTCAGCGACGGCCAAAGCGGGTGTTCTAGGCTTTGGTAGGAGTTTCGCGCTGTTGGTGAAGGCTGCCGGTCTGCCTATTCGCGTCAACACTCTCGCCCCTTCATGGACGGCAACTCAGGTCTTGCCCGATTTGAAAGGCTTGCTAGATGCGGTTTCGTACAACTGCCAGCCTACTTCAGTCGTTGCCCGAGCAGCGGCCTACTTGATGGTAGACAGGTCTCGTCACGGAGACCTCATCTTTGCCTGCGACGGAAAATACACAGAGATCGAGAAGGCTGTGCTTGCGCCAGCATATGCAACTATCAAGGGAGACGGATTAAGCGACGATGATGTCCTGGCGAAGGTCTTGGCGCTGGGTAGCTAGACATCCGACTGAATCAACGAGCAAATTCTGAAGTATTGAAAACATATTTAACATGGATAATGTGAGTTGAACGATCGGAGAACCATAATCTGGAAGGGGGACGAACCCCTGCCAAGATTGTGACTGCTATACCCGGGTTGAATTGTCACTAATGATGTCATGCTGGCCAAAACCGAAATGACTTATTCCCGAGGTCTGCTGTGTTTCTACTTAGGCATCAACTACTATTTGACGTGACTGTAACGCGCTATCTGAGTCTAAACACACTGACTGTAGTAATCGCCATTGGCTTTGCACGTCGACCCACTCGCACAGACTGTACATCCACTATAGGTTTTCCCGCCACACTGCCCATACTTCGCTACTTCGCATATGGGCGCAGCCGGCACTGTGGGCGTGGCAGATGCGCTGGTCATCATGGTAGTGGGGGAGGCTGTGGCAGTGGGTGCAGCAGTGGGTGCAGCAGACGGCGCGGGCGCAGAACCGCTTCCATCCCAAACAGCAGGGCCAGGGACAGGATAAGTGGTTGCTTGCTTGGCTTCAGGGGAGTCAATGTTGAAAGCAATGCCAGGCTCTGTTCCAGTGTAGGCGCCCGGGAAAGAAACGAGCGCTGATGCGGGAGGAGAGGCTGTACCCGATCCTGTCACGGTGAATTGGGCGCACTCGGGATAGACTGGAGAGTATCAGCTTGAGCATCGGTATGGCAATGTGGAAAATTGGCTCACATTGCGGGTTGTTCGCCTGATGTACAGCGATGAGCTCATGACGGATCAAGTAGTCACCTGCTGCAAGTGTAGCCGGGATAGTGACTGTGGCATAGAGAGTGTCGAGGATGGCATCACCTGACCATATGCCGTCGTTTTCAGTCCCGGATATGAGGCCTTGCTCATATATCTTAACTACATCGCGGTCCTGTTAGAGATGTAGTCCACTTAAGGGATGTGTACTTACACCACACTTTACCAGCTCCATCGAAGCCGTCACAAGATCCCGGACATTTGGCCATGTATACAAGAAGAGAAGTCGGCCTGTGAGTCCATTGCTTCCAGTGTGTCTTCAATTTGGCACCAGCGGCAATGGTGCCAGTCATGCCTGTACCGAGAGCGCCGTTATTGTTGCAGCGGATGTTGACTGTCTAGAATAAGTGAGCTTTTGGTTGATGTACGCTTCTGTAGGGTCGTACTGAGAGATCTTTGATGTACATGGGGTCGTAAGTCGAGTACTGTCGCTGAATGGACTTTTGACCTGCAGCTGAGTTGTACGGTGACCATCTTGGAATTGTCAGTACATGGGAAGAGTGCGTGTGAGAAGGTGATGTACCCTTGGTAGGTCGTGTCTCCTACAATATACTGATCGACTCCTCCATGAGCGGTCGCAGTTGCAACCAAGGAAGCAACCGCCGTCAATGCCGTGTAGAACTTCATTATGATGTTGTAGAGCAAACTAGAGGGACCGATATTAGATAGCAAGTCGATGCGCAAAGATGGGCGGTGGTACAAGCAGAGAGTGCACCTTCTCATATACTTTCCGTTTGCCCCCGTAAGCCACACGAGCGCGTATCGCGTGAGAAACCCGGGTATTGTGTTGCTTCTACGACGCAAATCTCCACGTGTACTGTAGATTGATGTGTGATACTAGTCTATATGCTTGGTCCGTCACAGCCGCATGGCATCTCGACCTCTGGAGGAGTTTGTGCGACCGGGCTAGATATGGGGAATACTGCATAATCCGATCAATGGGCCAATGGTGCGAAGAAGCACGTTCGACTTTTGTGGTAGTCTCAACGGAGCAAACAGCCGTTGGGGGGATACATAGATGAAGTGCGCAGGGGTGTAAATAGCCGGAGGTCACATTTCGCGGGGAAATCGGTAGCCTGTACCCATGACTTGAATGCTTGGTATATGAGGTGTGGGTCATCTATAATTTAGGATGATCTTGATCACACATGGCCGCTGCTTGTTCGACCATAAGATATGAAGCTCAGAGCTTGAGTATCTCAGCGGGTTCGTTAGTGACAACGTCACAAGGGCTGTGAAAATTGGCGTTGAACAGCTTCTGCACGCGCAAAGTGTAGCAAAGACCTAAGTGTGAAGATGTTAGTATACGGTACTGATTTGAAGAGCTGCTAGCTGGAGAGAAGACCATACCTCGCTTATGCATGGGTGGTCAGAACACACCACGTTACGGTAGGGTCTGCTATATGTGGTCATTCAAATGAATCGTGAGATGTACGGAGCGCCCGGTCAATATAGACCCATCGAATACGCTGAGCCGAACGAAAACCTGGTCGAGGACCTTAGCCATACGTATAGCGTGTCAGCTCCAGGCTGGACCTGCTTGTTTGACGCAACAGGAACTGTGAACAGTGGGCATGATTTCGTAACAGCATGTATCGTCTTCTTCGCTGGTAGAAGCAGACGAAAGGCCAGATTGGAGTGAGGGAAGGATTGTGGTGCTAATCTGGTCGCCTGACAAGACGATAGAGTGTTCAATAGCGTGATGCATGGATGCCCACCGTCAGATAAGCATTCACATCTCGCGGGACGCTATACTGAACATAAAGTCAGGATGAATAGATGAAATCTGATCCGAGCGCCAGGTCCGGAAAGAATTGCTCAAGCACATGGCAAGCGCCTAGATGTATCGCAGCTGTTGCCCCGGGTGTGCTGAAGCTGGACTGTCAGTCGCTGTCCATGTATTAACAGAGTCGTGAACCACTGTGCGAGAAGGAATTGATAATAGAGAGAACACTTTTATGCAATACCTAGTTCCTTCACCCGTAATAGTGTGTTCCGAGCCACTCATATGTGCTCAATAGCCAAAATTGCAAGACAAAAACCAGAACGACAAAGGGCACGAGAGCTCAAGCCGAGAGGTACGCAGACCCTGCCTTTCCCACTTCCTCAGTAGCCAGTAGATGCATCGCACCATATATACCTTTTGGTGAGATGTCGAAAAGATGTGTGACATCATCGGCCAAATTCGAAGCTGCTGTAGATCGCAAGTTTCCAACCAGATGCTCATTTCCCGTAGACAGTCACCTCGTCTTTTGTACCAGGCATGCGCCAGATCGAACTACTGTAAGTAGCAATTAGCGTTGCGCTCTTGGAGCGTGACAAGGAGCTCGTAGAAGTCCTTCCTCCAGTCAACGCACTCAAGGTACTCCCACCAGAGGCGAAGTGCAGGCGCCTCATCCATATCAGACTGCAATCGATCAGCTTTGAACTACTCATACAATTCAACATGACTTACCGCGTCAAACGCCTCAAGGATAGACTGCTTCTTGATCATAGCGGTCTTCATGTTGGCCTCACGCTCCCACTCACGAAGCTCTTCAACGTACTTGCGCACGTCTTTGGTCAGTTGCTTTGTGAGCACAACCTCCTCCTCAGAGTCAACAGTGGTTTCGTGATCCGGTGCAGCGAAGAGACGGCCGCTGTACTCCGGCTTGCGAAAGAAATGCTTCTTGAGTTCTTCGGTAACCCACTTCTCGCGCGTCGATGAGGTGAGTTCTTCAGCCCAGTACTCCTTGACGTATTGAGGTACTCTAGCCGTCATGGTGTCATAGTCCAGCTTATCCGACCAGCGTGTCTGCGAATAATTGCCGTAGTACATATAGCGCTTTCCGACGAGAACGAACATGGGAACATCCTCGTACGAGTTGGAGTCTTCGTCAAGTAGATCGCCGTATGCTTCTTCTGGGGCCTTGTTGAAGAAGGCAGTGAGCTTTGCACCGTGGTCGCCAGGCGCCTTGGGCAGGTAAGGTTCATTCTTCGGATCGAGCTGGTAGTATGTACGATTCTTCAGCATGCATGGACCCTTGCCTGAGACGAAACGCAGGCCAGGTGACCAGGAAGCTCCACCCAAAGTGTTGGCGAGGAAGTCAGGATGGAACGTGACGGTGGCGTTGCCTGTGGAAAGTTGACCGGAGAACGCGGGCAGGGTTGTAAGATGGTAAGGCTTCCACGCTGCATCCAGAGAAACGCCTTCGATGAACAAGGCGGGATCTTGGACGGCAATTAGTGGTGAAGCAGGTGGGCTTAAAGCAGGTGTGGGGATCTGCTTGGAGACGACATCGACTTGATGGGTGCTGGTGGTGCGGGTACTTTGTCCTTGTCAGCTTCAAGTAACTCCAAAACTCGTCCATGCATCTAAGGATACACTCACACTTGGCCATTGGTAGACTCGAGCTTTTTACCTCGCAAATGCGGAGGCAGAGATGTCTTGACTGTACCGCTGCTGGTGTCGCTGGAAGTCCTGAGATGGGGAGGTGTACTGCTGTTCACCTTTTGTACGTCAGCGCCACCGTTTACACATCCCTGAACCTCTTCCTTAAGTTTCTCCAGCTCGATCTCGAACTCTACGGCGCTTTGGTGTGATTTCTGTACATCCACCTCTTGGAATGGGCCAACATGTACCGGCCAACCGCCCTTCTTGAGCTTGTCGACGGACAATGAGAGGCCATGGTACAACTCTTGGAGAGTGTCGATGTCTGCGCGTATCTTTGCATGCCCCTCTTCCAGGTTGAGAGTCCTTGCCTCCAAGTATGGAGAAGAAGGGGTGCTCACCTGGCTGGGCGCGCCGTGCCGAGAACCGGTTGGGGCGAAGTTGTTGGCCGCGGGATTCATCGTGTAGCTGATGTTGCGGAACCGCTGCGAGTGGTGGCCGTGAAGGACTGGATCGCGATTAGACATTGTACTATGAAAGTACTAGACTTCTCCAACCAGGATGACTTGTATCTCTGGGGTACTCGGAGTTGTTGAGACTGCAGGAAATTGTCAGCTTGAGGTGGATCTAAGAGTAAGAGGCTCAAAGTCTTACCGTAAACCAATGTGCTATCGTTGTGAGATGGTGTGATCAAGTGAGACGTGCTGGAAGTTATATGCTGAGGACATATAATATAGAAAGGAATGGAGGAGGGACGGTTGGAAACCTCAGAAGACTTCTTTATATAGGCCACAGATGAGAGTCGTGGATCTGGGAAACAGAGGCGGTGGCATAGCGGCAGCTCTATGCTATCTCAGGTAAAAGAGATGAGGTTGCGGTGATGCCGGGGTGGTGGTGTCTGCAGACGAGAATGAGGTGAAGTTCATCCCATCGAAGATACCGGTAGGACATTCAAGCTTTGTGCCATTGCGTTGATTACGCAGGATCTTGGGAAGTGTTTGGCACTATACACATTCCCCACGGCGCTGGTGGGATGTCGCTGGGCACCAGACATGTCACGTCTTACCGAGAATGTGGTTGCTGCTTTGCACTCGAGTGAAAGTTTATCGCAGGTTCTATCCAGGCCCAGAGTCGACGTGGGCGTTACTGGGCTCTCTAAGAGTTTGATGCTTGTCAAGCACGTATCATCTACCTACCCTTACAGTCAGACTATAGCACTAGCTTCGCGCCTCGACTGTGCTCAGAATTGACACGGATTTATCTCAAGTCTAACACCTACGCATTGGTCCCCGTTGGGTATCGAATTGAGCTAATCGTGAGAGGCGGGTACCTCGCTTCCGAGCTCTTCCCGACTCCGTCAACATCTTCTCTTTCCCCATGCTCTGGCATCCACTCGCAACGACGTCGGCAAAATTTCCTGGTTCTGTGGCCCTTCGCTTATCGTGGTTCCAGTCTGGCTCTTGGTACCCCGCGCTCACGAGGTCGACGACTACGCTGCAGAGATGCGCGTCCAAAGGCCCAATGACTACAAGTCTCACTTTCCGCCGAAGTGCTGCTAGATGTTGAAGTCGATGGGGCGCGTCAGAAACGCGCAGCTGCGAGGTCGACTGTGGGATCACCGCCCGAAGCCCGCTCTCTTCATATCAGGCGCAGACTCAGGCATCAATAGGCCTATGTGCAGCATCGAGTTGTATCTGCGAGTCGTGGGTCGGCGCACATGGACAAGTAGCTGGTTCCGACTCGGGGTGCACTACGCGCGTGACCGGGATGGTGAGGGGAAGCCGCGGAGCGACACGCGACATACGCGACACAGCGTGAAGCAGGCGACGGCACCAGGCATGCTCGTCAATTCCGTTGGGGGGATAGAGCGACAGTCTTGTTCAACGACCATGTATCATGGGACGAACATGTCGTCGAGATTGGGAGGAGCTCGCGGTAGCTGGCCTAATGCAGGGGAAGGGAAAGGAGGACCCTGACCGAGAAGCGCGCCAACGTCATTGCGCGCTTGGGCCTTGGCCGTCATTTTGCTCTCCATCTCGCTGGCGACCAGCACTCGACCACTGCATGCTGACTTTGGCCAAACACGGACAGGCCCATCTACCTTCAGAGCAAGCGCCAGCATCGTTCCTTCTCTGTCAAAACCCGCCATTGGTCCTCCAGCATGCCGCCCAAACGCACCCAAGCCCACGACGAGGCGCACACGTCGCTCAAGGACAAACTACAGAACCTCCAGGGCTCGAACGCGCGGGGCGGTCGTCGCAACGGTGGTGCCGGCGCCCTAAACGGCAGCAGCCTGAAGGAAGTGGACAATGCCTCTACCAACAGCGGCCAGACGTCGACCGATCTCAGTTCGTCAGGAAACGTTCGTCGCGCCCTCACTCTTTCCCCCTCACACGCCTGCGCCTTCCATTGCTAACACGCCCTCGTCGCAACAGATCAAATGGTCATCGCAAGACCCCTCCGTTCTCCAGGGCTACCGTAGAGCCTACCGACTCGATTGCCCGTCAAGCTTCAAGAACCCGCTCAGCCACGTCGTATTGAGCCAGGGCATTGGGCGCATGTCTCCCACCATGGCGCGACCAAAGGGAAAACGACGTGTTCAGAAGGACCAGCTGGGTATGGCGGTCAAGAAAAGCTTCAACTCCCAGGCTGTGACAGAGAGCGATGTGATTGTCGACTGGCTCTACAAGTCGAAACACCAGGGTACGCATTGCGAGCATACTCCGATACCGTGACTAGGCTAATTCATAACACAGACAACGAGTTCCGCGTGCGCTTCGCACCCCAAAGGAAGTGACTGGGTCACTCGCGCCTATACATCGCTGCATTTTCGACTTTCTTCGACGATACCCCTCTTTGGCACGATAGCCACCACTTTTTTTTTACACACGACATGCAAGCATTGAACAGGAGTTTGGGATACTGGGCATTAATGAACAGGGAAGGGTTACGCATCACGGCTTGGTTTGACCGCGTAGGTCGGTCTGATGTCCACAAACGACCCCGAGCATGGAACATACAGAGATAAAGGATGATCGGCAATGAGCATTTGATAATACCAGGAATCGGACTGGGTGTAGCGGATGCGCCTCGGTGCGTCGAGTCCATAGCATGTCTGCCTGCCATGTGCGTTCCGCATGGCGAACAAGGGCAAATGGCAGAGCTAGTGTCAGGATATGCAAGCATCAGCCAGAATAAATACATCCGTTCGTTTATCTATGCGGGCGCTTTGCTAGACCGTAGTCGCGTCATAGTAAACTCTCGAAGCTTCGACGCGCTCTTTGCCGAGGGCAGCCAATGAACTTGCGTCACCGGCCCGTGCCCGCAAAAAGTTGTCGATTGTCGGATTATACACCACAGGTCGAAGCCCATAGCGAAAAGCAGTATCAAGACAGTCATTACTCACCTCCGCACCGTTTCAGGATGAGCTTCGCTGGTCCCATGCCGCTCAAGGCGGTGGCTCCCGTGCGCATCGCCGGCTCGAGGTCCTTCGCCAAATGTCAACGACGGTGTATAGCGACGCAGGCCTCGCAAACACAATCGCGGAGACCATCAATCGCACAGAGGCAACAACCGCACAATGCGCAGTCAATACGAGTACGTAGCATCTGGTTTCCCGCTGTTCCGAGTTGAGTTACTAACACAGCATGCACAGTTCTTCCACGCCTCTCCCCCGTCCTTCGCCATGGCCGACCCGTATCAAACCCTCGGAGTCGGTAAGAACGCATCCGCCGCGGACATAAAGAAGGCCTACTATGGTATGGCCAAGAAGTACCACCCCGATACGAACAAAGACGCCGGTGCGAAAGAGAAGTTTGCCGCCGCACAATCCGCATACGAAATCCTCTCAGACGCCGAAAAGAAGAAGGCCTTTGACTCCTATGGCGCCGGTGCTTTCGATGCGAATGGCGGCTTCAACCCTGGGGCTAGCGCTGGAGGCCCGGGAGGAAACCCGTTCGGAGGAGGAGGCTTCGGTGGGTTTGGCGGGTTCGGTGGCGCCCAGGGTGCGGGCGGATTCCAGGACATCAATTTCGAAGATCTGTTCGGAGCTTTCACAGGTGGACGACGAGGAAGAGGCGGAGGCGGGAGAAGGAATCCGTTTGAAGAAGAGATCATGGTTGGCGACAACATCGAAGTACAGACGAACATCTCGTTCTTGGACGCGGCCAAGGGTGTCAAGAAGGACATACACATTACCCCCATGGCAGAGTGCGGGACATGTAGTGGCAGTGGCTTGAAGCAGGGTGCCAAGAGAGCAGAGTGTAAGAGCTGTGGGGGTACTGGACAGAGGGTAACGAGCATGGGCGGCTTCCACATGAGCGCAACTTGCTCATCCTGCGGTGGATCTGGATTTGCGATACCCCGGGGCTCGTCTTGTGGCACTTGTGGCGGCGACGGAGCAGTCAAGGAGCGCAAGACCATCACCATTGACATCCCTGGTGGTGTAGAAGACGGTATGCGGTTGCGCGTTAACGGCGAGGGAGACGCACCACTCACGGGCCATGCCATGTCTTCTGGCACCATCCGCGGCCAGAGAGGAGATCTTTACGTCCTCATTCGCGTAGCAGCTGACTCGAAGTTCAAGCGCAATGGTTCGGACATTCTTCATACAGCCACCATCCCCTTCACGACTGCTGTACTGGGAGGAGAGATTAGGGTACCTACCCTCGAAGGTGAAGTCAAGGTCAAGGTCCCCACTGGATCTGGAACAGGTGACCGCGTCACATTGTCTGGCATGGGCATGAAAGTACTCTCCGGCCGACGAGGCGCCAAGGGCGATTTGCGCGTTGAGTTCAAGGTCAACATGCCGAAGTATCTAAGCGTCAACCAGCGGACCATTCTCGAGATGCTGGCAGACGAGATGGGAGACAACAACGCGCAACGCGTCATCAACCCTGGAAAGATGAAGGACCAACATGGCAACAGTGTTGGGAACGATCACTCGAATGAGGGCTTTTTGAAGAGCGCATGGCATAACCTGACTGGGCAACATAAGCACCTGGACCCAGAGGAAAGGCGTAAGGCGGAAGAAGACGAGAAGAAGCGAGGATCTGGCTGAGCCTACGTTCATGATATGAGGACACGTTGTATAATAAGGCGGGCGTACGGGACGACTCATGCGACTCATGTTATCATGTTTGCAGCAAGACGATTGAGAGCATTCAAGGCGCATATGGAGACTGGTTGAGCATGATGTATAGAAGTATTAGTATTTGGCCTCTCGACTCAGGCTTGTAGAATATCACGCTGTTTATGACGCACGAAAAGAAGCCCAAGGTGTTTGCGAATTGAGGCACTCGCTAGCTTCTCCTACCCAATATCGCGGGCGCGTAACCAAGGCGAGACTCTCGGTCTCCTTGCATGGTCATTGGCCGGCGCGAGCCGCACAGCTGGGGTCGGCTTGAACGTCTCGCTGAATTTCCGCGACGGTGTGACGAGCTTGAAGAGTCACATATCGATAGCGGTCTGGCTCGCGTGGCGTGCTGGAGGTGTGATAGGCGAGCGTGGATGAGGAAGTCGCGGCTCTGGTGTTGCTTATGCATGTGCCTGCGTCTTCCCCACCAACATCACTCGCACCCTCCGAGCTCACCGACGACACCAAACATCGTCTGCATTGTTACCACCTGGGCATTTAAGCTTTCGCTGTGCCGCATCACAATCGTTCCCAGGACTCGGATTGACTAGATCGTGCCCCATGCGGCTGCTCACCCGCCAACGATTGACTACGTGAACGAGCTACCCGACCAACGCATCGTCCCGCTGTGCATGTACACTCTCGCGACGTCATCCGCTGCGTGAATGCTCTGCTACTTCGCGAGCAAAGCATCGACATATCTATCCCAGAGTACTAGGCACGCGCATTTGCAGCTACTGTTCTAGCGCGCCATCCGAGGCCCACGACAGCCCACTTCCCACGTTGTCGCCTACGCCATTGTCGCCGATCACCACACCCGCGAGCCCAAGAGCCTCCCCTCGCGGCGATACCTCTACAGAAAGCGCGCCCAGCGGCGGCCTCCCCAGCGCACCCTTCGCCCACCATGACGACGCAAATACCCATGATCTCGGTGCCCATGAAGCAGACCAGCGAGATCGACTGGATAGCCCCGCTGAAGCAGTACATACGCGCCACGTATGGCGACGACCCAGAGCGCTACTCGGAGGAGTGTGGCACGCTGAATCGCTTGCGTCAGGATATGAGAGGCGCTGGCAAGGACAGTGCAGCAGGCCGGGATCTGCTCTACAGATACTACGGGCAGCTGGAACTGCTCGACCTGAGGTTTCCGGTGGATGAGAACCACATCAAAATAAGTTTCACATGGTACGTTGGCAAACGGGAAGGAGCACCGGAGAAGCAGACGGATTAGGCAAGAGTACGCCCAAGACTAACCAGCGTCAGGTTCGACGCCTTTACACACAAACCAACCTCTCAGTACTCCCTCGCATACGAAAAGGCCAGCATCATCTTCAACATCTCAGCCGTCCTATCTTGCCACGCCGCCCACCAGAACCGCCACGAAGATGTTGGGCTCAAAACCTCGTACCATTCGTTCCAGGCCTCCGCCGGCATGTTCACCTACATCAACGAGAACTTCCTGCACGCCCCCTCGACCGATCTCAGTCGCGAGACTGTCAAGACTTTGATCGCCATCATGCTGGCACAGGCGCAAGAAGTCTTTCTGGAGAAGCAGATTGCGGACGGCAAGAAGGTCGGCTTGCTGGCAAAACTTGCCAGTCAGGCCGCTTTTCTGTACACACAGGCAACGGAAGGGGCGCAGGAAAACGTTACGAACGCTGTGTTCGAAAAGGTCTGGCTATTGGTTTGCCAGGTGAGAATATCACAGCATTACTTGCTATCAAAACTAACGGTCGCGCAGATCAAATCGCACCACATGGCTTCGCTAGCCCAGTACTATCAAGCTCTGGCTGACGATGACGCCAACATTCACGGCGCAGCCATCTGCAGGCTACAAGTCGCCGAAGCGCATGCCAAAGACGCCAATCGAGCAGCCCACAGCTTCCCCAACAACGCGCCAGCCAACTCGAACCTAACTTCAGAGACTGGAGGCATACTCGCAGAGATGACGAAGAAACACCTAACCAACGTTCAGGAAAAGCTGCTAGAGTTTGGCAAAGACAACGACTTCATCTATCACCAAGGCATTCCGAATGAAGCGGCCTTGACACCAGTGCCCAAGATGCCTGCGGCCAAGGCGATACCCGTCAGCGAGTTATACCAGGGTCAGGACATTCAGAGAATCATCGGGCCAGATATCTTTCAAAAGATTGTACCTCTAGCCGTCACTGAATCGGCTAGTCTGTACGACGAAGAGAAGGCCAAGCTTATACGGGCTGAGAGCGAGCGTGTCGAGGTCGCCAACGACGAGATGGCCGCTAGTCTCGACTATCTCAAGCTACCCGACAGTCTCAATGTGCTGCGAGGAGGCATGGACCAAGATATGATGGTGGATAACGACTTTCGAAAGTGGTGCGAAGAGCTCGCTGGGCATCAATCATTTGGCCCTGCGTTCGAACAACTGGAAAGGGACAAGACCGAGATAATGAACTCTCTCGATGCCAGTATGAAGCAATTAGACATGGAAGAGAGTGTCTGCGAGAAGATGAGGTCCAAGTACGGATCCGAGTGGACACAGCAACCTAGCTCGCGGTTAACCTCGACATTACGAAACGATATCAGAAACTATCGAGGGGCAGTTCAAGAGGCGAGCACCAGCGACGCACAGCTATACAACACGTTTAGGCAATGTGAGGCCGACTTTGACGAGATGCGTTCAGCTGGTGAGACAGATGAAGCCGATGTGTTATATTCCCGGGCTATGGTCAAGGCAGGCGCAAGCAAGGGCAAAAGCCCTAGGCCAATGGAAGGCAACCTTATCGATGATGACATTGACGAGGGTCCGTCAGTCACCGATCAAATAGCAGCCGTCGAGGATATCCTACGGAAGCTGAATCTTGTAAAGAAGGAGAGGACGCAGATACTGAAGGATCTCAAAGACAAGGTACATGGCCGTCGACTTCCCCTCATAACGTATACTGACTGAAACAGGTTCACTCTGACGACATCTCTAACGTACTCATCCTCAACAAGAAAGCCATTGCGAATCAGGAGTCGCAATTGTTCAAAGCTGAGCTGGAGAAGTTCAGACCACATCAAAATCGTATACTGCAAGCCAATCATAAACAAGCTTCGTTCCTGAAAGAGCTGACCCGGACTTACTCCGATCTGCTGAAAGACAAGCGTGTGCGATCTGAGCAGAGCAAATACGAAGCCTTCTCGCGGCAGCGAAACACAGTTATGACGAAGTATCGCAGAGTGTATCAAAGTTTCAATGACCTCGTCGCTGGCTTGATGCGCGCCCAAAGCTTCTACACGGAGATGAAAGATACCGTGCTAAGTCTGCAGAAGAATGTTGAGACGTTCGTTAACAACAGGCGGAGTGAAGGCGGACAGCTACTGTCGAAGATTGAAGAGCGAAACAAGGCACAGGGTGCAGACCAGGAACAACAACGGATGAAAGACCTTATGGAGAGAATGTCCTTGGAGCCTTCGGGTTCGCCGGTATCACAAGGTGGAGGTCGCAAGAAGAGCATACCACCACCACTGTCTTCTACACCGGGCTACCCATCAAGTTCGGGGGCTGGCCATCCTGCTTATAACCCCGCGGCTTCACCACCAGTCACACCGCGCTACCCGATGACCACAGGCCCAGGGCAACAATACATGTCGCCACAGCAGTCCTATGGTCAACCCTCGAACGGCTACAACCAGCAACCACCTCCGCGTCGAGAGAGCTACCAACAACAATACCCTACACATCAGTCCCAGAACTCTCAGGGCTCCTCGGCTTACAATCCCGCGGTTCACAACCAATACAACCCGGTCTCCCCACCGGCACATCAACAATTCTTCTCCCCGCCACCTGCACAGCATCAGCAGCATCAGCCATGGGGTCAACCCCCTCCAAACCAGCAACAACAATGGGGTGGTACACCTCAGAATAATCTACCACAGGGTTATGTTCCACCGCCACCTCCCCCGGGACCGCCACCGAGTCACAATCAGCAAGATTACAGTCACTTTAGCCAAGGAGGGTATCCGAATGGACCTGGCGGGTATGCGAACCAGCAGAGGCCAGCGCAAGGACAGAATGGCAATGACCCATGGGCAGGGTTAAGTGGCTGGAAATAAGGAACCTGTAAAGCGAGAGAGAACGTTGTCTTGGCGCAGGTCATTTTCGATTGTTTGACAGTCTCGCTGCGCAGAGTTGGAGTTAGTTTACAGGTTCAGTTCATTCGGCAAGGTCTTCTGAAGAGCGGACAGTGGATAACATTTGTGTATTGCCAAGGCAGGTGTAGATAGTTGGAAACATCAGACATGCACGATCAGCTTTTGGCATAATTCAACACTGAGACGAAGTCTCGCAATCAATGCTCTGGGTGTACTTAGCTCTTTTGCGTGTGCTACTTTGCCTTCACCGCGTGTTGCAGCTTGACAAGCTATTCGCTCACAAAGTCATACACCATTCTCACCCTCAGCTCCTCGCCTTTGCTGTTGCTGACCTTCACACGTCTCGTATGTCTCCTCTCTCCATCAACAACCTCGAAACCCCAAAGATGACTAGCCTCCCACTCGCCCTCTTTTTTTCCTTCTGCGTGGATCAATTTCCCGTCGCTATCTCCTTCGATCCAGTCACCCTCGCCCTCATCAACTACTCCCGTCTGCCTCCCCTCTTCAACACTGACCCATTGACTCCTTCCGGCTACCTCACCAAAGAAACCGTCCTTATTGGTACGCCACTCGTAGTCCAACGTGTACTCTTCGGTCGTACCGGGGATTTTGCCGCTCGTGATTGACTGCGCCATTTTGATGTGTTGGTGATCGGGCTGGCTTATGTTCAGATGGATGGATGCTGCCGTGGCTGTCTTGCGGACTAGGACGTTGACGCCCTGCAGTGCGAGGACTGAGGCAAAGTCATCGGAGCAGGCTTTGTTTAGTTGCCATTTGCCGGAAAGGGACTGTAGAGATTTGTTTGGGGGCGCAGCCATGGTGTGTGATACTCAAGATGGATGATGGGTTCTGAGATGTTCCTCATCGCAGTGAGATGGTCGACTACGGAAGATGATGCGAAGCGCCATTAGGGTGTGGGATGGTGTCGTCACCACCTGCATTGCCTAAATTCAGTCTCTTCTAAAACTACTCACTTTTTTTGTTGCGTGTCGACATGGCTGCTGTGCAGGTTCGTTTCTACGAAAGACCGCTACAATTGAGAGGTATGGATCCCAGTATGTTGGTATATTGGTGGCGTGTCGAGTTGCACTTCCTTCCCCCATGCGGAGAAAACCGCCTCCGCTTCTAGTAAAGCTTCTTTCCGCGGCTCTGGTCATCCCTCACGCACGACAATATCACCACCAACACAATAAAGCGCGCGCCATCGGGTCTGAGACATTTCACCAGCGAACAAATATGACGAAGACGGCCTATTCCAGGATTACCCTGCGTTGCTCCCAACCTTGATGGGCCGGTGTCACAGCAAAAGTGCCCTTGACATCATCTCGGACAATGCGGCATCAGCAAACTCTTCGTAGATGGTCATGCCCGTTACATCGCCCCTTGTTAGAGGGCATACGTACGAGGGAGGGATAAAGGTTGCGAGGTATAGTCGCACTAAAAGTGGCTTTGAGCGGCGATCGTTACCAGGCTAAATGCTGTTGGACGCACAGCGCTGCGGCTGAACACTGACGAGCGAGTTGGCCCTACCACCTACCCACATTGACATCACACCAACAGGCATCATGCAGCGAGGCGCAGGAATACTTATACAGCTTCCAACGCGTCAATTATCGTGGGGCCATCCACCGGCAACTGCATCTTAATCCTGCACATTCAATCTACATATATATCCTTCCAACAGTCGTTGTTTGGTTATCGACTTCTTCAGTAAACATGTTGTTCACTTCAACCACAATCCTCGCTACGGCCTTCTGCTCGCTGGCGTCCGCGCTACCTACGTCGAATACAGTTGCTCGGGCGGGCGGCCCTGCAATTGTACCTATCCCCGCAACCTGTACCGTCACCGACCCTCTGCCCACTGGGTCAAATGCATCTTACATACCGTCGCCGGCTGCCCACGACGACATCCTCTACAGCTCCTACTACCCTTCCTACTCGTCGAATACAACCGCCATGGCACAGCAGTGCCTTCAACAATGTTACGGCTACGGATACCACACAGAGTGCAAGACATCATACTGGGCAGAGAACGTGGTAGTACCGGCAGGGTACTATGGCACAGCTGGCGGACAACTAGAGACGGCCTGTTTGATGTTCAGCAGGGCCTTGACCAGCGACGACTTCGTCGCTGCGCCAGAAGGCCAAGGTACCGGCGCGACGGCCGGTAACATTGCTTGCTGAAAGCATCACCTATGACGACGGAAGTTTGTTTCCACCAAGGCCTGTCCATTAATGAGAAACGATCTGAAACATGACATTTGGGGATTGGCGTTACGTCACGGGATAAACATGAGGACATCGATGCGGAGACGGTTTCACATTTCTACTAGGGAGGGCAACTAATTAATGATCTTAGACTACTACGTAATAATCCTCACACTGTTCGCTCACATCAAGATACCCCCCAAGGCTGTGATGTCACTCCGTGGTTCCTCACGTTCACCGACTACTAGAGATTAAGTACTATAGAGGAAATATTTAGTATAGTTTATGGACAACTTCACCTATGTGGTTAGTCTCTGGATACGATTACCCACTGGTCGCTTCCTCTTTCGGCGAAACCATGAAGTAGCTCATCGATGTGGTCGCTTTGGGAAAGAACGCTTCCGAGCTAACATCTGTTGACAGCATCCGCGTATGGGCCAAAGCTGGTACACCAATACTAGCAGACCCTCAACACCGGAAGCTGTTGTGGACATCAAGTTTGCCGATGTCGTCATTCCCACCCTCAAATTAGTGAGGTGGTATCGTGCGGCAAAACAGCTATTTTTGGGTGGTAAGAGTGCAGCGCGATTTCCCGTCGTGCAGGAAATCGAGTGCGGCAATAATCAAGCTTTGTCAGGTCGTAAGGCTGCGGGATTGTTCAGTGCAAACTAAGGACTCGATAGATACGAGCTGCTAGTCCACGGTTGCCTCGTCTATTCTTACCTTTTCGCTATTACCGTGCTGCCTGGACATGGCAAGATGCAAGGCGCAATTGTGGGTGGGGCAAGAGCTATGTGGGAGGGCGAGCGGCGGCGACTTTGGGTTTGGCGTCATACGCCTCCATCTGTCGCGTGTGAGGGCTTGCATTTACGAGGTCGCGCTCGCGTCGCGCTTTGGGTGCATCGCTTGACATTTGCTCTGTGTCATACGCTGGAAGCGCATATCGTTGAAGTCGCGAGCTGGACTTGGCATGGTAAAGTACAGCGACGTCCCAGGATTATGGTAGTCGGTGGTCAAAGTTTATGGGGCGATATCCTTGCCGGCAACATTTGCTTGGTGGGTGACAGTCAAGAAACGCCCTTGGGTTCTCTACAATGATAGACTGATGGTGCAAAGACTTACTGCAACATCTTATCGCTCTGGAAACCAGACTGTGAGAAGATGGTGGCTTCGGGGCCGACTGCGATACACGTGCGTAGGCGTTCACCGAGGTCCAACACCCGGGTACCCTTTCCGTAACGCCTGATCTGCCCCCAAAACACTATAAACGAGAGACCTCTTCTCCAAACTCAAACTTCACGATGCACATCTGATGGCCATATCAGGAAGTTCTTAACCCGCAAATAGGACAAAACTTTCAATGCCGTCAAATACGTAGCATGCCCAAATCTGGCAGACGGCCACTTCACTGCGGCCACGAAGTGAGACGACTGGGTACCGTCGGGTCCTAGCTTCCCATCCTTCGGGCTATCTGCCACAGCTGACTTTCCCACGATCAAACCCCGGGTGCCACTGTGAGATTTTGGGGCTGGTGAGAGATGAGCATACTCCGATCGGAGTTTCTGCGACGTTCATTGGCGGCATTGCGGAGATGTATAGGTAATTTGGCTGATGCTGACGGGCCGGCTTCCTATATCGGCATTTCAGTGCTTCAATGCGGAATTATGGGGAGCGATTTGGGGCTGTTGTCAATCACAGGAAGCAAGTATCCGGACGATCGTATTCACGTACGCTCGCCTATGGCCAGGAATGGGAATCACACAGGTCCTCAAGGGGCTCAAAGCGCGTAGGCGAAGTCCATCTTACAGTATGGTGGGTACAATTCCGTATTAGGTACTATCTACGATAGATTGGCCGTAGCTTCGTGGGTCTTGACCATGTAGTGAAGGCTGGTATCAACCAGTGGTGATCGTCACACCACGCGTTGGAAAGTAATTCAGAAATTCTTGGTGAACAGGGTTTTGCAGACGAAAAAGTAAATGTAGCTGAGAGACACCTGGAGCTAGTGCCCAATGAACGCTGGCTTGAACGCAAAAGCAAAATGGGTATAGACAAGAAGCGAAGCTGAAAATAAGGAAACGCAGTACCCGAGCATCTTTAGCCAACGAGATGCTAGGATATCTCTGTCTTTACGGGTACCGTACCCTTGAATTCCCCATGTAGTATATCCAGGAGCTTGCGGAGGGTATCCGAATTGCTCCCTCGCCTGCGCGTGACTGTACCCTCATCATCCTCACCCTCCGCGTCGTCGTCCTGTGTAAGAAGCTCGATGGTCTTTCGAAGCTTTTCGTAGGCCGCGTTAAGCTCCGTATGCGATACTTCGAGCTTAGTGTATCTCTCGTTCAAGACCGTAAGCTGCGCTTCAAGATCTCGGGCGTGCTTCTCTTTCCGCTCTCGAAACGCACGTTGAGCGGCACGATTTTGAGCCCTTCGTCGCTGTACAAATGTTAGCCTTAGGTTTTATTTGTGCGATATAGGATACATACCCCTGAGGTAGTGTGTGTTCGTTCGGCTGGCGCGGGCGTAGGCATAGTCCCGAACGTAGATTCAGCGTGCTGCAGTGGTCGAGGACTGCAGTATGGACTGTCGTGATCGGATCCGAAATCGGAGGGTGTCATTGGCATGGGATATGATCCAAACTGCATAGGCTCATCGACGATGTGAGGGTAGTAAGCTTGGTGAATAGGTGCAGGAAATTGGTCGTATGTAGATGAGACCTTGAGCAAGTCAGTTTTGTAGACTAGGGGAGTTCAACATAAGACTCACAGGCGACCCGCTTAGACTCGGAACCTTGGAAAGATCTTGAGGCATTTCAAATACGGCTGGCTGGTGTGTTGGGGCGATGTAGTTTCCCTGTGCCATCCAGTAATCGAATGAGTGGGAATCCATTGTGTGTGATTTGCGATTGCAGATAAGTGATGACGAGAAAGTTGGTAAGTCTTTGCGCAAGGCAGAATGGTGTATAGGAATGAGCGATTGTTCTTCTTGTGATTAAGACTTCTGTTGGAAGCCGCTGCTGAGATAATGTGCAAGTGTCGTGTCAGTTCAAGTTGAGATACGTGTGTGGTGGAGATGGCTTACACAACGGTGGGCAAGCTGAGATCTTATACACTGTGCGGACGTCGCGCATGTCTCCTTCGGAACCGCGTCGAGTCACATGAGATGGCGGCCAGTGGCTTGAGCAGGGATATCTGACCATGCAATTATGCCCGCGAACAACCCCAACGGCCATGGTGGACCCTGAAGATGTGGCTTTCAGTGGAATACGTGCAGAAGATAGCTTGAATTGCATGCTCATACAGCTGCTACCGGCACACGCGTCCGAAGCACGGCCCACCAGTGCAGCAAGCACACCAGTTGTTGTTATTCTCGTCTTCCAGTGGTTCCCAGAGTTACACCAGCCATGGCCGCGAGACAGGGGTCTGCATGGAGGCGTGCGCTTTACTCTTTCAAGTCTTTGATAAAAAGATTAGTACGCATGCTGAACTAGCTGCAACAATGTGCAGCCAACCAAAGCCACGGTATCAAAGTAGTTCGCTGTCACACTCGGTGGCAGTCAGAGAGGTGCCTGGTCTTGTCTTCAAGAAAAACCACCCCACTTGAGGATTATCGTCCCGCACAAGATGCATGGTAGGGCTCGATCTCCAAAAGCTCTGCAGTGCTTGGCTGTGATGAGGTATCTTGAATGATCAATCGAACAACATCCGTAGTGAGGGGCTCACATACCTCAACATAGACGCTCTGTATTGCGCTGAGTCTAAGAGCTTGTCTACATGACGACGTCAGAGCGATGCACTGACTCACAACTACATTCAGCTGGGCTGTTGAGCCTCCGCTTCCACTGCGAGCCTTGGGCCGAAGTTCGGTCGTAGTGAAGTGTCGTTCGCGCTAACTGGGAACGATGTAAAGTGCATGCAATTCTGTCACCGCTCTTCCTCGCTCGCTGCGAGAATACCGACACAGGGGCTATATTGGCTACCACTGCTATAACTCGGTACCATGTGTATTGCGCCCTTCTGGCGAGAACAACCATGCCAGGCTTTAGCGCATTCGGATGCGTTACGACTTCCGGGTGCGACTATGGAAAAAAGACAGCTATCGTATGCTTCGCTAGCTTGATACAAAGAGCAGAGCGTAGAATGCGCTCCTTCACATGTCTTGTCGTGCATTTGAAGGAAAGCAGGTATTCGCAGGGTCGGGAGGCGATCGGTGAGCGTCGGGTACAGCTGCCTGGGGGTGGCCGAAAAAGAACCCTATGGTGGCAGCACGTGGAACGCTAACTGAGCTGAAAGTCTACCTACGTAAGCGCGCTTGCCATGACTTATCAGTAGCCTTGTTCATGAACATTCCCAAGCGACCACCATCTTACATCAGGAAAATGCTCGGCGGCGTAAGGTGATATATACTCACCGTATGCATCCAAGCAGGCTACAGGATGCAGAAATGTCTGGTGCTCGAAACGTTATCGATGCCTTGTGCCAGGCTGTGAAGAGTCTCACCTGGCCGGTATGGTGTGATTCTTACATTGCACGACCCACGTGGAAAGAGACAGCCCTACGGCGTTCTGCTGTGACTACGCTGGACTACTTACCGAAACCAGTAATTCTGCACTTCCAGCGTGGCGGCGCACTAGTGACGTTCGCAAGAGGGACGCACCGGCTCGGCCTGCCGGTCTGGAGCTGCTTTCGCGAAACGAGCCTGTAGGCTGAAAAACCACCGCCCGCCGTCTTACGCATCCACCTGGTCCGCATGGGGCTATTTGGTCTAACCTCGTAGTAGGATTGCCAGCCGATACATTCTCAAGCGAATCGTATATCTTATCTGATGGTCCTTCTCCCGCCACATTCGCTGCCGTCAAGCATACTCGTTAAAGCCTGCGCCGATTTGGTCTCGGCGCTGCAAGTCATTAGTGTGCCATCCCTAACCGACAACACAACCTCTCTGCCCCGCTGCTGACACACCTCGTTCTCCGCAACATGAATCTCCAGCTTACACCCTAAACCCATGAAACTTCGAGGCTATCTCACCGGCTAAACGGTCAGTAGCGGGAGAGGAGATCAACCTGCGAGTTGGCGGACATAGGCGAGTTACAACCCGCTTCACGGCATCCGCATCAGGGCACAGCGCACCAAGAAACATACACAACGCTAGACCGAAGTGTCGAATGTTAATGCAAATACTCTGCATTATCTACACAGAATAGACGAGGCTGTCCAGTAGCAACGTTGGTTTGCCATGTTTCGCTCATTCCAAATACCATGGGACGTGTGACATACAGTTAGACGGCCTCTGTACCACATCCCCGTCCCAATGCTATGGATTTGGATCAACTATCTCAGTCCAACTCACCTTCTCACTTTCGAGCCATCTATCACGATCCCAAAGCGTAGTAGCGCAGAACGCACGTCAGGGTCCAGCGCTTGTAGATCCTGGCGGACACTAACAGCCCTACGACAACTATCGCTGCTTTAGGTCCGCTGCCTTACCAGACCCCACCGTTCAGATCTATCGTACGATTTATAGCCATTATCATGCAATGCTCAACAAGTGACGGGGAAGACAGATGATCGCCGCCTGCAGCACATCTGCCCATCTATCATCTAGAAAGAGCTTTTGATAATGTACCAGTAGGATCATGTACGTTGATACCTGCAACAGTCTGGAAACATGCATACGCTCCATCTCGTCGTTTGACAAGGGCCGGTTATCAGAGATGCTCTTTACTCAACACAAGCACAAATCAAATGGTTAGCTTTATGCGACATTACGCATACTAGCGACTCCTCTGACTATTCATCTTGATACCTACAGTCTTAAGTCAAAGCGGGTCCGAACTACCACCGATGACACCACTGCCACAATGCTGACTGCATACCCGTATCTCGTAAGCCGTCCGGCACCAATCAAATCATAGTATGCACGCTTCGGACCCGATCCAAGACCGTTCCCTTTCCAGAGCTCAACGGACATGGTCTCACATGTGTCAGTGCGTCTTCTACGGGTCTTCTAGAAGGTGACTGTACCTCAGCTTCGACGTTGCGCAAGTCTTGGGAGAAGTCTGTGCACCGGGGCTTCATTGCGATTCGATGGAGGGCTGCAGATACGAAGTGTTGGTACGAGAAGCTTGGTGATGCTTCGCTAGCAGTGATTCCGATTAACGAAGTCGCCGTGATCGCTCGATGACTACAAAGCTTGTACACCTACCTAATACCTCATCTGTTCCTGGATCGGAGGTGATGTCACCGAGCGCAGACCTTCATGCTACGTCACTGCTATGAGGCAGCGCTAGATACACTGGCTACGTGATATACACCTCGCCACTCTTCATTCATCTTTTTACTCCTTAATAACTAGCAAGAGTCTGACTGACTACTTTGTGACTTCGTGCCCACGCTTGACATTCATCTTAGCATGCAACGACGAGCATGTTGCTGTTTCAGAAGATTCAAGTATATTTCAGGTGTGGAAAGCAAGGTCTTGGAAAACAAGGGTATATTTTCATGTCTAGATGCTATATCTAAACGCTTTGCTCTTCGAACAGCTCTTCCGTTGTATGTACTGTTCCTTTTAAAACACATAAGACAGGATAGGACACGTCACGACACGTTGCACACAATAGCTTCGGTTAGCAAAAGATGGCTATGGATGGGGTATCAACATCAGGGCGTTTACGCAGTGCATGATGCCATCAACCTGTGCGAGCTTCGCAATCATAAGCGAAGCATCACAAACAGGACGAGTGGGCGCGGAGGTATAGGTGAGATATCGTGTGCCGTGAAAGGGAGTAGATGCATGGAGCAGAAGTTGACCGATGGGAGGCTTGGGCGCAAGGTCTAAATCCGGCGATGGGTTGCAGTGGATCCAGGCGGATGATGGTGTTCTTTGGGATGTTTTGCTAGGGCCAATGCTGCGTAGGTTGGTCGCTGTGGAAGTCCAAATCCGGCGAGGGCTGCGTGGTCCGGATGTCGCATGGAAACCAATGTGGAGTGGTCGCAACGGCTTGCTGCTTGGAAATGGTTGTCGCAAGGCGAGTCGACAACTGCTTCGGATAGAGTCGCTCGTGTTGCAATGGGGCTTACCTTCACATTTCACCTCGACACCACTCATCTCCATGTGGGTCATTGAAGTTGAACATCTTGGTGTTCGAGTACTATAGATCATTAGCAGGTAGATGTCCCAAACTCCTCCCATTTTGGGTCGCTATAACGCCATATCGCTATGCATGACAGAAAATATTAGAATGTATACTTTAGAGTGTCCAAAGACCGCTGCGTCGTTTGCCCATGGGGTAGACCAGAAGGGCAGCCATGAACAACCCGACAGTGATGCCGATAGCAATCTGGATCATGGACGCAGCGACATTGAAGACAATGGCATTGAGGCTGTCGGTCGTGGTCTGCGCTACGTTAGTGATGTTTTCGTAGCGAGATGAAGGATTGCTGACGTCGGTCGATGTCTCTGCGCCCTTGATCAGAGCTGATGCTGTTCGTAGGGCAGAGTTGATACTGCCACTCGACGCAAGAGAGCCCGGAACTTGGACGTATACTGCGGGTAGGAGGACGGCAGCTGCAACTCCATGACGTAATCGGCTGTACAAGTTTGCCAACACGCCGATAGTGAAGGCGCCAAATGTGTAGGCGATGGGGGCAGACGACGAAAACTTCAAGCCAGCGTAGAAGTTGACAATGTAGCCAGCGAACGCGATCGTTATCATAGCCGGCATCTGCTTGTACTTGGCCTGTACCGTGAAGGTCGTGAAGAAGACGTAGAGTGGGACCATGAGGAAATTCCAGTATGGGTTCATTGGATCCTGGCACTGGGTCGAGTTGGTGGCGTTTGAGTCTATCGCACCATAGATAGCTGTGCCGACAGTGATGCCGTATCCGAGAAAGAGCGAGTAGATGATGGCAAAAACGAGGCGGATAGATCCCGGTACGATAGCACGAGACTGGAGCTCCAGGGCCGAGCTGAGCACCAACCACCCGGGAAGGATTAGAGCGATGGCGCTCTGTGCAATGGCCGAGAAACAGAAGAGGTTCCCGTTGTTGATGCTACCAAACGCCCGCGCAAGGAAGCTCATGAGGATAGTCGCAGTGATTTCGAAGACAGTACTGTATGTCTTGGACAGCGGAGCGATGACAAGCTGGAGCAGACCGAGGATAATGCCGAGTACGAAGATGACAGGCATGTCGATGGGGCGGGCCTTGAAGAAGCAAGAGACTGCCGCACTAGCAAGACCGTACATGAGGACAGTCAGCCAACGTGGATGGCGATCCTTTGCGTTGATGACCTCGTCCAAGCGGGCAAGAGCCTCGTCCAAGCTGATGACATCGTGCAAAACCTCCTTGTAGATGTCGTGAGTGTCCTTCAGCTTGCCGAGGTTGACGCCTTGATCGGTGCGAACGATCTTGACTTCAGCGGTATGGGTCATGCTGTCATCGAAGGAAATGATCATACACCCGGGGATGTAGAGGAATTGGGAGTTGATCTCAAGGACCTTGGCCGTTGTCGCAAGGTACTCTTCGAGGCGATGTGTGGGTGCGCCAAAGAGCATGAGAGCGCGACACATGCGAATGATGTACTGCTGTCGCTTGAGGATGTTTGCAACGTGTATCTTGATCTTGGCATCCTGGTCTTCCTTTGGCTTCAACACCTTGGCAATGATTCCTCCACTGCTGCTGCGCTTGTGATGGCGCGGGCGCATGGCGGCGTCTTTCTTGTCATCCTTGGGGTTTGCCAGCTTGGCTGAAGCGCCAACGAGAGTCGCCAGCGTCTCTGTTGACTGCATTGGCTTGTTTGCGTTGTACCATTTCTTCTTCGAGGGGGTGCTGGGTCCTGAAGAAGAGCCAGGTCGCGACCTCTGTGTGGGTGATGTCTCGCTGGCTTCGGAGGATGTATCGGTATAGCCGCGCACCGGTTGCTTGTAGGCTTGCAGCAGCTGGTAGAAGATGCCGCCGTTGGTGTTGCCGGTGACAGTGTAGGCGCCCTCGGGATCCACTTCGCTCACCGGCGGCGCGTTGTGGCTTTGTTGGCCGGTGTGGTATGCATTCCAGAGCTCTTCGGCGTCGGTGGTGTGCTCGTTGGTGGTGATTTCATTCGACCCGGATTCGCTGATGCGGGTGTAGCTCTGGACGTGTTCTAGGGGCGCAGGGACTTCGACGTTGGCCGAGCTGTTGAACCTGACCCGCGTCTTGCCGGTTGCTTGCTCGGGCTGCATCGAGGGCGAGGGGTACGTGGGCGGCATCTGCTGCATCTCGTGCGAGTCGACGTGCGTGTGCTCCGACGAGTTGGTGGTCGAGGGCTCCATTGCGGCGGGTGCTGCGTAGGAGAGGGGAGCGCTGTGCGGTTGCTGTGCTTATGGAAAAAGAAGAAGAAGAGATGAGGACGACCGCCACGTTGGAGGCGCCATGAGACTTTGAGTACTCCGGCTACGATGGTCCGGCACTTTGCTGTGCGTAATGGTCCTCGGACCGCAACCCAAAATACATTTGCGTTCGGTCGCGACCTGGCTGTGGATCCGAAACACAGGGCCGGCGGGTAGAAGCGATCAAAGGGGTCGCCGAAATGGGAAGCAAAGTTGCAAACTGGAGCCCAAACGCGTCGTGACTGTGTGAGCCATGATGCAACGCCAACGTGCGAGAGCTGCGAATGTGTCAAGGATTCGCTGCCATTGGTCCGTTGCCCGACCAGACCACGCCCGCTCTATCCGTGCCATCTTTGAAATATGGATCTTTGCATCAGCTGCTAAAGCATGGCGCGCATCCCCGACTCAACATGTCAATCCCCATGGGGCGTGCGCATAAGCGTGCACTCAATTCCTCTGTTCTTTGGTGGTGCGTCGAGTCATGGTGGCTGAAAATTTATCGTCGTTTGACGAATGCGAGCTTGTGCGAATGCGACATTGGCTTCAGCCCATGTTTGAGCTAGCAGCACCATCCGGTATATACCTTCATGTGCTGGCATACACCTCGTTTGCAATCTTCACAAGCAAGTACCCGCTGTCTCTCATCAAGTTCCCACCATGACGCGTGTCGGGTTCATCAGCCGCGACCATCCATGACACTTCCTTTGTACCTTCCAGGGATACATTAACATCGTCACTCGCTCTCCCGCTGAGCCGACGCAAGAAGCTTGCTTGTAGCATACAGTCACCGCGCCTTTGCAAGGTGGCACCGGCGTCGCCAGGCATCATTGGAAGCAGACTCACGCCAGCTTACGCCAAGGCCTAGGTGACATGTTGACTGAGGGAACGAATCAACTCACAGTGGAATGTGAGAATAGGTGAGCTGGTTGCGGTCATGTCGCTGCCAGAGTAGTCAGACTCCAGCATGCACGCCCTATGAGCAACATGTCAGTGTAGATTCATCCTTCCCCGCCTACAGTGAAGACCAGTCATTACATTTGTGTAACTACTCCAATCACGCTTTTTCCATCTCAGTTGCATCAACAAACCACGACCATGGACCAGTCGCGAAAGACATGCGTAACGTACGTGGCTGCCGACTGCGGCTCCATCATACCAGGGAAGTCCAGGGCGGCTGCGGCTTTCAAAACGGTCGACATCTACCGCAGACTGGTCGAAGCGGGCGTAAACGTTATTGACATCGACCCAAGTCAATTCCCCGACAGCGATGGCCCGGCCCCGGGACCGGACGTGCTCGACGGAGAGGTGACCTACAAGCCCAGCCCCTTCGTACCAGGCAATATCCGCAACAGGACGGGTAATCTGGAGCTCCTTCGCAGAGTGCGAAAGAAGGTGACCGTGAACTTCCAGGCGGAGCCCAGAGCATTCCAGCTAGTTCTTGGGGGCGAGTGCTGCATGCTGCCAGCCATTCTTTCCTCTGTCAAGCAAGAGTACCAAGACTCTACTATTGGTCTCATCTATATCGACGCAGACACTGATCTGCACTCACCTTTGGACGACGATTGGAAGGGCTACTTTGCAAGCATGGTGAGCAAACTTCAGACGCAAGAGGAACGTGAGCCAAACACTGACTTCGTACACTTCATCTGCAGACGATGACGCAGCTCATGGCGCGGCCCGGGGCAATTAGTGATGAGTCGGAAGGCACACGAGACCCTGTACTCGCTCGTGAGAAGCTCTGCGATAGTACCAACACAGTTTTCTTTGGCACAAACCTTCCCCACCCGGGGAACAAGCCGAAGCACCTAGCATATCTGGACGACGAGCACTTCAAAGTCATCTCGTCAGAAGCGGTGGCAAACCATCCGGAAGGACGTGCAAACGAAGCATTGGAGCACCTTGAGCAGAACAAGGTTGAGGCTATCTGGGTCCATCTTGATATTGACTCCATTGATCCAGGCGAATTCCCGCTGGCAAATGTCCCAAACTTTACAGGTGTGGCATTTCAGACGATGATGCAAGCCCTGACAGTACTCATGGCTAGCACCAATGTCGTTGGACTGTCCATCGCAGAGGTCAATCCAGATCATGATCCTGACCTGGCCATGACGACGATGCTAACCAAAGAGATCGTGAGTATGCTTGCGAGAAGGGAACTGGGTCACTCATTTTGAACGGTCTGGAAATGCGGCCTGAGCACACGAGACTTGGACGTAGGCTGGAAAAAAGCGGGTAGGACTATTCATCTTCATAGCAATTCGGCGATTATCATTTCTGGTATCGTCTATCGCTTGGGCTCGTACACAAAAGCGACCTCCTCGTACATCTCCTCATTAACTACCAACCTGATTCTACCCCTCTCTATGAAGCCCGCTTTCTGATAAAACGTCTGCGCAGCTTCGAGAGTACTGTCCAAGTACACAGACACCCCTTCCTTCTCGCACAAGTCCATGCCCCAACGTAGTAGCAATGTACCAATACCCATTCGAGAATAATCAGGTGATACGGCGAGCCACATAAGATCTAGACCTCCAGTTAGTCCGCATCTCAGGTCATGCAGAAGCACGTAACACCACCACCTACCATAATGCGGCGTATGCCCAATGACTTCCTCCACAATCTTTCCAGCGGCCGCTAACCAAGGCTTCAACACATTCCAATCAGTGCCCTCCGGCAACTTCCAAGTTGGTAGTTTCCAGTCCTGCTCTTCGGCCTTGATCGGATGGCACCACACGGCATAGCCTACAGTCTTACCTTGCTCTTCCCTCACTTCAGCCTCGTCCGTGTGTTTAGCGACTAGGACTGTAATTTTGGGCTCCTTCATGTCAGCTAAGATTTTTTCTTCGACGCAGCCCTGAAGTGCTGCCCATATAGCAGGGGTGGGGTAGATGGCTCGCATGAGGGCGTTGGGGCTGAACGCTTGGACATGTAGGGCGGCGATGTCGACTGCATCTTTGGGCTGGGCTGGGGATATGGACACGGGCATTGTGGTTGATGTTTGGGCTCAAGAAACGATGCTTCTGGGTCAGGGTTTAGGGGGGCGATGCACAAGGTCGTAGCGTGCATATGTGAACGTGGTCAAGTTGGATTTGATGGCTGAGGCTGGAGGGGTCACATGGTTTTTGTCAGCCTCGTGTGACGTATTTTGATGGATCTAGAAGCAAAACAATTAGAGCAAGCACAAACAAAATGCAGTGGTTTGGCCCAATCTTGCTGACCAAGTTTGCCCGGGCAGGGGAAGAGAGTCGTGTGTAGTCCGTGGTGCGCTAGCACACAGGTTTCTACCTTGCCCCTGCTCTGTTCTCATATCTGTGCGCATCGGGAAGGCCCGTTTGAGGATGGAAAAACAAATTGCATGTTGGCTGACACGAACTGCCTGTTCAACAGCGAGAATTTAAAGGTTTGGTTGGAGGGATGTATGGCTACTCGACCACCAGAGCCCATTGCGAAGAGCTGTGAGATTTGTCTTCACCACCACCGCGCGCCAAAAATCTTGGGCGCAACCTTGTCCTTCTTGTTCTCGGAAATCAGATCGATCCTCTGATGACCCTTTACATCCACAGCAAGCGTCTCGTAGTCGTAGTCATTTTGACTTGGTCTCTTGGTCAAATGTACATGTACCACGCCCTGTCCCAACGGCCCCTCGACAAAGAATCTGAAGCGCAGATGCTCAGTGCCCCACTTGTCAGTCTCTTCGGTACTGCTGAGGTAGCGATTGCGCGCCCATCGCGACCAAGAGCCTTCACCAAAAGCTGCAATTTCGGCGCCTGGACCCAGTAGTTTTTGACATCGGGGGTCCTGACGTATAAGTGTCGTTGCGCGGTTGAAGTAGGCAGTCTTGGAGGAGGGACTGAAGACATCGGAGAACAGGAAGTAGCCCACGCCGCCCTGGTAGAGTGGTTAGCCTTGCGCTTCCAAAAGTGGACTCGGTGAGGGGAAGCTGTACAGTTGCTACTATGCCCACCAGGACCACTACAAAGTTGAAGCTCTGCTGGGTGGTCCGCACTGCCTTTTCGCCCGGTGACAGATCAGACCATCGGACTTGGCCGGTGTCGCCGGTCAAAGAAATCGACTTCCTTTGCGGTTTTGGCGTCGGACTGCTCGTCGACGTATGTGTGGCTTGTGCATGGTGGGTGGTGGAGAAGGCGATGCGCCCGATGTGCGCTCTGCGATTTGAGGCCCGGATGCGCGGTAAGACGAATGTTGGTCGAATGAGCGCGATGGCTTCAGTGGGCTTGTATGCGGCGGCCATTGTGACTATGCGTGCGAGTGAAGGGTGCAGTTGAAGGCATGCGATGTGATGCGATCCAAGGATGCGGAGCGGAGCTCGTGTGACGCCGGGCTTGAGGTCGACGCAGCCGCGGCCCGGTTCCTGCATCGGTCCCTACTTTTGGCATCGACACCGCACGCTCTATCAACCTCCCGACCCAGCATTCGCTCTTTGAGCACAAGCCCACGCTATCTGCAGAGACGAGCGCACTGGTGAAAGTGCAGCCCAGCGAGCATGAGCGCAAATAAGAAGAGCAGCCTTACGGGCTATCTCCCAGATATCCTCATGGCAGCTGCAGCAGTACGTCTATATCCACCAACGCGCCACAGTCTCCCCACACCCACTGTGCCCCTCACTGCCTTGCCGACTACATGCTCATATCCCCGTAGCCACTAATAGCCTACTTCGTAATTCGCAACCTCCTCACACGCCTCGACCCGGAAGCTCAACAAAAAGAAGAGGCCCGCGCCAAAGCCTCAGCCGCCACACGTAAACTCGACGCCATCCTTACAAGCAAGCGGCGGAAAAGCTACGGCGAATACGACAGTGAAGATGAGGAAGACACAGAATCGAGGCACAGACGGCCCAGGATACAGGATCTCAATTTGAATACCTACGAGCAGACGATTGCCATGGAGGTGGTTGCGCCCGAGGAGATTCCCGTGAGCTTCGAGGGTACGTCACAAACTCGTCCGGGCTTGAGCCATGGGCTGTGGAATCATGCGCATGAGTGCGCGCGAATTGGCCTACTGGAAGCCTGGGTCGCAATGCAACGCTGACACATTCCAGACATTGGCGGCCTCGACTCTATCATTGAGGAGCTCAAAGAATCCGTCATCTACCCTCTGACCATGCCCCACCTCTACTCGCACTCTTCCTCGCTCCTCAGCGCACCCAGCGGTGTCCTCCTCTATGGCCCTCCTGGCTGCGGAAAGACTATGCTCGCAAAAGCCCTCGCACACGAATCCGGCGCCTGCTTCATCAACCTACACATCTCGACGTTAACGGAGAAATGGTACGGCGACAGCAACAAGCTCGTCAACGCCGTCTTCAGTCTGGCGAGGAAGCTACAACCAAGTATCGTCTTCATCGACGAGATTGACGCAGTCTTGGGACAGAGAAGAAGTGGAGAACACGAGGCCAGCGGAATGGTGAAAGCTGAGTACGTCTCAATACCGTCCCACCCCAATTGCGACGAAAGTAGGACTAACAACTCCTAGATTTATGACCCACTGGGACGGCCTCGCATCCAGCACCTCCTCCGGCACATCGACCCCCCAGAGAATTTGCATCCTCGGCGCCACGAACCGCATCCAAGATATCGACGAAGCCATTCTCCGCCGCATGCCCAAGAAGTTCCCCGTCGCACTCCCTTCAGCCACACAGCGTCACAACATCTTCTCTCTGATCCTACGCGGAACCAAAATCGACCACCAGAACTTTGACCTAAACTACCTAGTCCGCGTCTCGGCTGGCATGAGCGGTTCGGACATCAAGGAGGCGTGTAGAGATGCGGCCATGGGGCCAGTGCGGGAGTACATCAGGAGAAAGAAGGCAGACGGCACGCTGAGGAGCAGTAAAGGAATGTCGCAGGGCGATGTCCGTGGACTGAGGACAGAAGACTTCTTCGGTCGGGGAAAGGGGCTGCGCGAGATGGAGACAGTGGACGATACACGCGAGGAAATGAATGCGCGCGTACGAAGTCAAGTTCACACCACTTCCGAAGAATCGGAGGAAGCGAGCAGCAGCGACAGCACAGCTA
This sequence comes from Alternaria hordeiaustralica, assembly GCF_023758085.1. Taxonomy (NCBI): domain Eukaryota; kingdom Fungi; phylum Ascomycota; class Dothideomycetes; order Pleosporales; family Pleosporaceae; genus Alternaria; species Alternaria hordeiaustralica. The sequence continues at coordinate 1,075,576 of NW_026056773.1, read as the reverse complement.
GTGGTGAGGAGAGATTCCGCGACTCGGCATACCAGGGCGCGACCAACGAGGCTGTCGTACAGTAATGACAACGCTGCCATTGAATATCAGTATGGCCTTGTAAAATGTTTGTATATGTTGGAATATCACGAAGACAAGACAAACGTACATATGGGTGGCGTTTCTGTGGGCTAGGCATAGATTTAACGAAGGGGCGTGATATAACGTCACATCATGCTACAATATATCAAATCACAACTTTGGATAACACATATTTGAAACATCTGTATCATTGTATCGTTTTCCGTTACCGTACCTACGCTACGTGGAGCAGCCACACATCCAAAGTCAAACTGCAGCTACAACGGATCCGCCAAGCAAAACAACGCTTGATGCAGACGCCTACTTCTCCTCCTCACTTTCCTCGCTCTCTTCCTCGTCTTCGTCTTCTTCCTCGTCATCTTCTTCAGCATCGGCTGCAATCTCCTCATCGGCATCATCCGCCTCTACTTCGTCTTCCTGGATCAAAAGGTCCTCCACCGTTCCGCCTTCTTTCTCCAACCGCAGGTACTCATCCCATTCGGGGAACATCTCTGCATCTCCCTCACCGTCCTGAGGCGGCGTGCCAAGGAGTCTAGCAACCTTGGTCTTGTTCTCCTTCTCCAGGGACTCCTTCCATTGCTTGACAAGTCCAGCGGTAGCGCTTGGCTTGTACGTTTGTGAGAAGAGAACAGCCTCGGCGAGGCGGTTGGTCTTGACGAGCAGGTCGATACATGCCTGGACATCACCGATTTGCCAGAGCGCAGAGAAGGCCACATTGTTTGCGGTGGCGTTCTCGGCTAGGGAAGCGAGTTCCCGGAGGCCAGCGGCATCCGAAGTTGCGCTGTAGAGGAGGAGAAGGGAACCAAGGTCCTTGGCCTTGACGAAGCATTCTTGCGCGAGCTTGACATCCCAGTTTGTGAGAGCAGCATCACCGACAGTCTTCCACTTATGCTCCGTGTCCTGCTCACGAGCAATTGTAACAGCCTGTTCCAGATCTCCAAGGGACAAAGCGAGATCGAATCGGTGTTCGGGATCGGTGGCAACCTTGAGCGCCATTTCCTTCTGGCCCTGACCTTCCAAGAATCGAGCAATCTTGTTATTCTGATCCTTGGGCACAGAGGGAAGGGTCTCCTCGGCGGCTTCAAAATCACCTCGGAGGATAAGTGTCTGGTACTCAACGACGGCCAGAGACAGCGCGAAGGAGACCACATTGACATCCTTATCAGCGACATAGATTCTGGAATCACGAGGTAGATATCCAAGGACGTAGTGAGGCGAGTCGAAGTGGGAAATGGTGTACGTTTGATCGCCGACAAGGTAGTTCAGGCGATTTGTGCTGTTTGTGTAGATGAAGCAATCTCCAACCCAGGTACCGGTACGAACGCTGTTTGTCATTAGCTTGTGGATTCAGTAATGGCTTCTTACAACGTACCTCTCGTTGATGTCGCACACAACTTCGAATGCAGACTCGGCACCGTCCTCGTCCACTTCACCGTTTTGCACGGCTTCCAGGTAGTTCTCCCTAGAGTAGCGAAGGACATAGAATGTATCTTCCGTGGCAAGCGTCACGAGTTCCCCGCTCTCAGACCAGTAGACGCTCTTGGGCTCGACCTCTATCCGTCGAACCAAGGCGCCAGAGTCCCAGTCGAATAGGCCGATACCGCCTTGACCCTTCACTCCCAGAAGCACGCCGCCACTCAAGCCGTCAGCCGAGAAGCCAACATTCAGTACACTCCGCTCCTTGAAGTTGCGGAAGATCTTGACGCTGGTAGAGGATTCCCGGATGGCGTAGTCCTTGTCGTGTTCTTTCGAGGCCCAGCAGAAGTCGAGAGCGCTGCCGAAAGCTTGGTTACGAAGAGCAAGCGCAGTGTAGATGATGTATTCACCATCACCACAAACTGCTACGAAACGTCCGTTGGGCGAGTGCAGCAATGACTGTGGGTACAGCTCGGTTGAACCAAGATCCTTACTAGGGAGCGAGAGTCTCTCTGCATCCTTGAGCTGGTCGCTGCCTTTGATCACCGAAGTGAGAATGTCGTTGTTCTTCGCCCAGAGTAACTTTCCGCTACCGTCCATGCTGACAGCTGGCTCTTCACGTCCCATGGTGATGACAACAGCTCCGTCGTCGAATCCCAGTGCCACGCCATTTCTTCCCTTTTGGTACGATACACACCATGCGCGCTCCAACCCATAGTTCAAGGATTGTTCCAACCGGTAGGTCGACGAGTGCCAGATTTTGATTGTGCCGTCTTCCGATCCAGAGATGATGACGGGGAGCTCGGGGTGGTATACGGCGAAACTGACATTAGAAGTATGACCTTCGAGTGTCGCAATCAGCGCTTTTGTTGTGTAGTCCCAAACCTTGACTGTCCGATCATCGGAGGTTGTAAGGAGATATGGCTTGTCCGACTGGGGGTAGTAGTCGATGAAGTTGACACCCTTGGTCTCGTGCGCCTCGAGCGTAAAGTTGGGAGTAGAGCTGCCGAGGGACCATATCTTGACGGTACGGTCGAGACACGCGGAGGCGAATGTGTTGGGGTCTTTGGGATTTATCGCGATGCCCATAACGTAGTGTTGGTGGCCAGCGAACTCTTGTACGCCTGCTATCTGTCAGCATATGCCATGTCTTTTGGTATGACCACTCCACATACACTTCCACGACTTGTCCCAGTCCCAAAGCTTTATAGTCATGTCATCCTAAAGCCACATCAGCTTCGCTTCTGCGTTGTTCAGATTTGTTACCCACACTGGCGGTAAGGACGAAAGGTTGTGTTGGGTGGACAGCGATTGCGCGGATGTAATCGGGGTGTGCCTCAAAAGATGTGACCTTCTCGGAGGTGTTGTAGTTGTAGACGCGCAACTGGAAGTCATCGGAACCTGGGTGTACAGGTCAACTTCGTGTCCAACAGTTTCGGATCCTTCATGTCTTACCAGCGACTATCCAGTTCTTCCTCGCAATGAAGCGACCAGCGCGTACGGGTACGTCGGTGAGCTCGAAGGTTTTGACAATCGATTGTGATATATACGACCAGATGTGGACGTGTCCTGCCTCTGTCAGCACTTTGCCTGTGGCGGGAGGACCAGCGGTGCATACCGCTGTATAACGTCGTAAGGATCCATGGCTCGGTCGGGTGAAAGTCTTTGGGGATGTTTAGCGGCGAGCATGTCTAGCAGAGCTGCTGTTCTTACCAATGCCTGTAACATGTTAGTGTACGTCTTGATAAGTGTCCATTGAGGCTACTCACCTTTGACACGCTCCGACCGCGCGAAAAGCTGCCTCTATATTCATAGCCGGGTTAGAATTTCTCTTTGCTACTCACGTATGCAGCGGCGCATTGTCGCGTACCTTGACGTCGAGACGCATTGTTATAGCTCAACTGTGTATTGCGGAGGGGTGGATTATGGGAACGTGGCTTTAGTAGCCAGTCCACAGGTGCGCAGGCAGTCGCGGAGAGAGGCAAGGAAACGTGAACGGGTATCGATGGTATGGAAGTCCAGAGAGGGAGAAAGCCAGTCACGGGATTCGCTGGGGTGTTACTGCTTGGTGTCCTCCGCAATGTGTTCGATGTTCGGCGGAGCTGCGCCAAGACAGCGACAGGGTTCACGCAGCTATTTCCCACTGCGGCAGGTTCGAAAAACCGTCGATAGCAGACGAAATGCGCAACATTACCGCCTCCGCTAGCTGCACGGAGCTGTAGATCCTGCGCCGTGTCCCCAAGGGAATTACGTTCAATACATCATCTCATCTATGCACCATGCGAGCAGTCTTTGGACATTGTGGCTGCTCATGTGGGACCCTGTGGCTTTGCGCCTGCGTACCTCAAATCACGCAAGTGCATTTATTATGCTCAACAAGTAAGTGAATTCTTCTTCAATTCCGACCCTACAACTATGTACTCGGAACGACAGCCTCCCCACAAGTAGCCCCTGCGCGCTGCCGCTCATGCATGTACAACGCATAACGAATATATCGACAGCAACCCCAAACTCTCCACCCATGGCATGAAATGGCCATTTCATATATCAACAAAATGACGAGAGGAAAAAACGGTCTAGCTTGACCAAGCGTAGACTGGTATCTTAGAAGTGAAATACAGTGAAAGGAGAATATATGTTAAAGTATAGAGTGTAAGTTTATGTTGGGTTAAGCGAACGTGTCCGAACGGTAGTGATGAGAGATTTGCTTCGCGGCTAGATCTTGAACACCAGCTTGGATAAGGTCGGTGCGACAACTTGTTGTTGATATGGGACAAAGCCGGTCGCTGGGGCGGAGGTGTATTGGTAGGCACGAGGCGGAGCCATCCACATCCGGTCTGTGGTACAACGGCGCAGACTTTGTGGGGGAGGGAAAGGGCAGTGATGCTTTAGTTCCAGCCAAGAGAGTTCTCAGCCATGACCGGAGCCGAGATCTGCTGTGTTCGGACACTGCGACCCTGAGTGGTACTGCTGCCTTGGCTGCCGCGACTACCAGGCGTCATTCGACCATTCCGAGCGCCATGCATCCAAGCAGCAGCGCCACCTGGAATTGAACCGTAGGTCATGCGACTGGTGCTGGGGACAGAGCTCGAGCGCTGGTGGGCCATGCGCTTGTTCCTGTATCGGCGAGCAACAAAGAACATGGCTGCACCGTAGGCGATAGCACCGACAATGGCACTGCTAGCGACGATGGCGCTAGTCTTGTTGACAGTGCGGCTGGCGCCGATGTCGCCTCCCATAGCACCGCCATCGCCGGAACCACCTGTGGACTCAGCACCTGGTTCGGCAGCCGCATTGGCAGGGCTGTTGTCACCCGGAAGCTTGCCTGCGGGGAGAGGGCACGCGGTGTTGATCAAGGTCGTGAGGTCGTTCACTGTGGAGTTCTTGTTATGCCAGAAAACATCGGCGGGGTTGCGGAGCTGCGCTGCGAGCTTCGTCTGCAGATCCTGCGGAATGGTGAACAAGGCAAGAGTGGTGATGAAACCCTGGTACTCCATGGTGTTAAGAGGCTTCAGACCGAAGTTCTTGACCTCGGAGGTTGAGATGTTCAAACCGTCTGCGATAGCAATTGGCAGGTAGTGGAAAATTTGCTGCCCACCATCGTTTGCAGACACGAACGGGTAGTTGAGCGGCCACTTGAAACACACTTGGCCCATGAAGCTGTTGTCCGGCCTCTCAGGAGGGACTCCTCCAGGCGGCGCAATCATCTGTGGTAGACTCGAGGGGATGCTGCTGACGGTGGGGCTGGGGGTTGGCATAGTCGAAGCCTCAACGATGATGCTAGTACCAACGATGAGCGAAGTTGCGCTATCGGTAGCGGTCGGCGTAAGGGAAAAGACCGGCGGTGCCTTGCTAGTGGTAGTCGGCAGGGCTGGAATAGTGATTGAAGCAGAGCCCTTGGTGGATGTAGGCCTGGGCGTCTCTGAAGTGGGTGGTGGGGTGGACACAACGACGGATGACGGAGCAACAGAGCCGGTGCTGAAGAACGAAGTGGGAGCATCGCTGAGGGTGGCGTTACCAGCACTTGAAGGATTCAGAGTAGTGGCGGCAGTCGAAGAAGCCGACGAAGGTCCTTCTGAAGCCGGGACAGTGAGAGATTGGCTACCCGACGAAGTTGGAACCGGTGATGCAGATGTGCCGATAGAACCTGTACCAGACGGAGTGATACCCAAGCTTGCGGAGCCTGAGGGCAGGGCAGTTCCTGAAGATGCTGAAGGTGTGATGCTTGCAGTCTCGGAGGCTGTAGGCCGAACGCTAGAGAGAGCCTCAGAGGCAGGCACGCCAGACGAAGACACAACTTCAGAGGTGGGGGTAGGCACAGCGCCGGATGGCAAGAGTCCTGAAGAAGGAATGACGCCAGACGATGGTAGGATACCTGACGAGATTGGCAGGCCAGACGACGGGAGAACTCCGGAAGACAGCAAGCTTGAGGGCAAGACAGTCGGGATGATAATAGGACCAGTGCCGGTGGGCAGGGCCGAGTTCAGATCAGACAGGATGCTTGATATAGCACTGGGCACCACTGAGACAGGGAGATCCGAGACAGCTGAAGACAACAGCGAGGAGAGTGCCGGAGGAAGAATGCCGGACGCGCTAGCAGAAGCTACTGAGGTGGGTGCAGTAGATGCAACGCCGCTACCGGTAGGCAGGACACCAGATATGACCGACGATACAAGTCCCGGTAGGTCGAGGATCGGCGAGCTGGTAGCTACCGTTTCCGAAGTAGGAATGGCTCCAGAGCTCAAAAGAGAAGTCGGTGTCGCAGTCGAAGCAGCAGAATCACCAGTGCCCAAAGCCGTAGTGATGCCGATGACAATGCCGGATGATGGCAAGAGGGGTGCGCCAGTTGAAGCAACCTGAGAGGTGGCTGTCGGGACTTCTGATGGGAGGAGGGAAGACAACAGTCCACCGACTAGGCCACCGGATGAGGTTGGCTGCACAACAGTCTCAGGAATACCTCCAGTGGTGCCAACCTCGGAAGTGGCGGCAGGTGGCAGAATCGACGACAGTAGCCCGCCAAGAAGGTCTCCAGACGAAGTGGGCTGAACGATGGTCTCAGGAATGCCTCCAGTCGAGCCAACTTCAGAAGTAGGCACAGGTGGAAGGATTGACGATAAGATACCACCAAGAAGGCCACCAGAAGAGGTAGGCTGAACGATGGTCTCAGGAATGCCTCCAGTCGAGCCAACTTCAGAAGTAGGCACGGGTGGAAGGATTGACGACAAGATACCACCAAGAAGGCCACCGGAAGAGGTAGGCTGAACAATTGTCTCAGGAATACCACCAGTGGAGCCGACCTCAGAAGTAGGGGTGGGTCCGAGTAGCGTTGAAAGCAGACCACCAACCAAGCCGCCGGATGAGGTAGGCTGCACAATCGACTCAGGAACACCACCTGTGGATCCAGGGACGATGAAAGGCCCCTGGAAGCTGGATGCGGCAGGAGAGCTTGGTGCAGCAGAAGAAGCAAGAGACGCAGTGGGTGTCACGATAGTCTCTGGGATGCCTCCAGTGGAGCCGACAGCTTGCTGAGATGACTGGGGAGCAGTCGATGAGACTACCTGGGTAGGTTGGACAACAGATGTGGGTACACCGCCAGTAGATCCAATGATTGGGTTGAGAAGCGTTGAGAGAAGTCCACCAACGAGACCAGCAGAAGTTGTTGTTGCAGTAGGTGTGTCAACGGCTGACGAAGATGGCTGCACAATAACATCCGGCAGTCCACCTGTCGAGGCAGGGGTGTTCTCAACACCAGGAGGCGTCGAGGTTGGCTGTGCGATAGCTGAAGTGGGCTGCACGATGGTCTCGGGAATGCTACCGGTAGAAGGCGCTGGCTTGCTGTCGACAGCGGAGGATGACGGTTGTACAATCACGTCAGGCAGTCCTCCCGTTGGGGCTGCCGCTGAGCTCTGAGCGATCGAAGAAGCTGGGGTGTCTTCAACGGCGGTCGAAGAGGCCGCAGCTGAGCTTTGGACAGTGGAAGTTGGTGGAACGATGATCTCAGGTAGGAGGCCAGTGGAGCCGAGGATAGGACCGAGAATAGGGCTGTCAGCCTTGGTAGAAGATGCGGCGCTGCTTTGGGCGGTTGATGTAGGCTGCACAATAGTCTCGGGGAGACCACTGGTAGTGCCAATCTCGGCCGTTGGAGAAACAGCGGTTGTTGGCTGAGGTTCGGTGATAGGCTCGGATGTGGTGGTCTCAACAGGCTTCTCGCTTTGCGCTGCTTCAGAAGTGGACGTAGGAGCAGCTGTAGACGATGGCTCAGTGACTGATTCCTGAATTTGGCTTGATGAGCTAACGATGGGGCTCGACGATTCGACTGCAGAGCTCGATGCCGCAGGTGGTGGCGGTGAAAAGACACTGCTTTCTGAGAGAGGTGCGGTAGAGGAGCTCTCTGCCAAAGCGGAGGACAAGGTGCCAGTGGTGTCTACGTCGCTGGTGCTGACAAGCACATCTGAGGATGAGGCAAGAGCCGATGAATCGGAACTACCGCGGAACAGCGATTCAATGAAGGACGGGAAGTCCATCTGGCGGGACGAGAGTTGCTCAGTAGTGCTGCTGGACGAGTAGCTGGTTGATGGCTCTGGGGTAGCCGCAGGGGTCGTCGCATTGGTAACGATTTGTCGCTTTACGTGCCTAGCGAAGTAGTATCGGGGACGGCCTTGGGTTTGTTGTGGTCCCGGTGCAGGCATGGCCTCTGCTGTCGTAAGGAGCGGGCCAGAGCCAGAGAGACTGGCCAGAACCAGGGCGGCTGCCCATACTGTCGTTGAGCGAGGCATTGTTACGATTATGATGCCTTGTTATGTAGAATTAGATATCTCGAGAGTCTCGAAGGCAATGTACGTGGAAGCCTGCTGTTATTAGCCATGGCGTTTGCAGTGTCAGTAGCACAACATACTGTCAGGGCTATGGTAAACGAGTGTACTTGACGAGTGTCAATGATGGTAAAGAATGGACCTGTCGCATGTTAGTCTCCATGGAGAAAGCGCGTCGCTGAACTGGGTGACTCACTAGACTGTCGATGCAGCTAGGATTAGATGGTTGCACAGGCGAAGCGATTACTGCGTCGTCGCGATGTTCTCGGGTTGGTCGCGGGACTATGCTGTCATGTTTGACACTGACAGGTACCGGAGAATAGTCGTCGCGTGGGTCTAGAAGCACGCGGTACCGAACCAGGGCCGATCAGAGACTGGTACGCACGTGGATGACAGCGAGCGGGCAGGCAGGCGACAAAGAATCGTAGGAGTGGTCGAGGCACTCTAAGCACGATTCGCAGCGATTGCGTTTTCTTTGTTCCTGAGCAGCGGGTGGCCGTGCGTGTCGTAAGTGGTCAGCGGGGCTGGGACGCGTTTTCGTGGACGGTGCGGTGCTAAAACGAGCGGCGACGACGTTGATAGGCAACGGTCAGATTACTAGTAATTGCGGCGACGGAGCGGAATTGCTTTTGAAGGAGTGGTCGTGATTCGGAGAATCGTGCAAGGGAGCGTGAGGCCTGGGCGACGTGGAGAGCGGTGCTTGACGGTCGGAGGAGAGAGCCACGGGGAGCCACGGGCGGGAGATGCGCAGAGTCGATATATGAATGCGCCCGTTTGGGGGTTGTCGGCGGGTGGTGGAGAAGAGGTCGGCTTGGGGCGTGGGCGACGGGTAGTGAAGAAGAAGAGAAGACAGGGCGCCGGTCAGCAGCAGCAGTCGCCCAGGTGTCCAGGCCAAAACGGCGGCAGGCAGGGGCGAGGGGCGGAAGAGGGAAAGCGCCGTGGGCTGCGAGTCGCCAACGTGTGCTCCCTGCAGGAGAACCAACTGCCCACCACTAGTGCCAGTGTCCAGGACGGGGAAAGCCAGGGTTTCGCGCGGCGGGCCTCTGCATTCGATAGTCGCAAAATAGAACGGCGCTTGCTGCAGAGGGGAGTAGTTCGCTATTGACGTCGCGGGTGGATACGATGGGAAGGTTATGTGACAGGAGACAGCAAGACTTCAGAGGCTGCGACGACGAAAAGGCGAAGCGGACATTGTGTCTCCATCAGCAGCAGATTGCGCATGCCGCCACGGTGCGCCTGTGGATTAATTTGCATCTGGCCGCGAGGCCCTGGTCGTGCAGACGGCTGTGAGCTCAAACCGCACTAGCCAAGGGTAATACATATATACCCCGGCTGTGCTACCGTATAGCCCAAGACATGGAGTATCCCTTGCCTACGACACGGCGACTGAACCCTCAATTTCGAGGAATTTGGAGGCGGCCGCCTGCGCAGTGTTGATGTCCATCTCCAGCGCCTTGCTCCCCACCGTTCGATGCGCACGCTGCTGAGGAAGGAACGGCCATCAGGCGGCCAATAAGAGAAGGCGCAGCCCTTGCCCTTGCCCTTGCCGAGCCCTTCATTTCGGCATGACACGGGTCCCGCTCGCATGCGAATGATGATGATCGCTCACCACGCCGCCTCATGCTGCACCCAACCCCGTGGACATGCTTTGATTGTTCGCTCAGAAGCAATATCGCGGCACCTTCCTGGGCCCTGCACACTGTTATTCCAACGTCTCTACCGGCTGACTGTAGGAAACTGCAGGGCTGCGTATCGCCTGCAGCCACCCAATTCCTTCGCTGAGCAAGCCATTTTGCCGGCCTGTGTCCACAGTCATTCCGAAGTGCGACCAACTACTACCGTACCACGCTATCGTTTTTTGACAGCCATGTGCGCTTTGCCTGCATCGTCCAGGACTGTCCTCTCGACGACTCGCCAAAGTTCGTCCTAGGGCAGACGGCTGGTTTCGACTTCTGCTCGCCGCCTCCACGCCTACGCCCCAGCGAACGACATGAACTTTACAGCGCCCTAGGTTCGAGGTAGCCCCTGTCCGTGGCTAGCCTTCACTTGGACTGCAGCCTCGACATCGGCTGCTGGTACCGGTACTTTCTGACTGGACTGTCCTTCATCTCTCAAGTCAGCATGGCCTTGACTGACGCCATTCCATCAGCGCCTCAGATGCGCATTCCGTGCTCTAACGTTTCATGTCTCTCGGTCTGCGACTATGAACGCCTGCCACAGCTATATTTGGTTGTCTGTCGACGTTCTACAAACATTCCACCTGGCGGGTGCCGAGGCTCGCCTTGTCATCGGGTCATCGGGTACTGTGACTCGTTTCAAGCTCCTGCGTAGCACTGTACGAGGAAGGTGTGAATCCAACCCACAGGTCTGAGCCGATCCAATGGTCCAGCCAATGCACCGCGGCATCGGGCTGTCTCCTCGTTTCCTGGGATTCCCCTTTCTGTCGCTTGGCTTTACCATTTGGTCGAGACCAACATACCCGTAATTCAAAGCATCGCAAGGAGACTTCCGCCGCCACGGTTAAACATGTCGACGGCTGATCTTTTAGATCTGAACAGCATGCACGCGCTTTGCTGTGCTGTGCTGTGCTGTGCTGGGTGACATTCCAACACCGTGAGACCACCCTTGCCGGCATGCGCTTGAACGTTTCGAAACCATTCCTGCCGACTAGAAGAAGAACATTGCTTAACGATCTGAACATATAGCCCCAGGCCCCGCCTCTGCATTGGGCACGGTTGCGATCGTCATTTTCATGCTATATTTCTGGTCCTACTGTATACTGTTTGCAGGCTACAACTGCTCCGGAGTACACAAGGTTGAGGCTGCATTTCACCTTATGCTCGGCTTCCACTGTTGTTTCCTGTCAGATCCACATGCCGCAGCCTCTCGCAGGGTCGTTGTTTATGGATCTTGTCTCCCGAAACGCGTTCTGTGTCGCTTCCACGAGGATCGGTGGGGCATGACGGCACGCATGAACCTAAAATCTCTATCTCCACTTTGGTGGCCAAGCACTCTTGTAACCTGGGCATTACCGGCTTCCAGAAGCCACCCATTGGACTTCTGTATATGGTTTGCACGATATGTGTCTCTGTCTGCTGTTTGTGGAGTGCCACTGGGGATGAAGAGACAGCACGTAAACCTTGACATCGTGTTGAGGCATACAAACAGTACATGTTACGTGTACAACGAGGAGAGGTGTCTCATGACGTGGCAATCGTTGCAAGTTACCGAAGATCTACGAGAAGAGTTTGCTCGCCTTCTGCGAGCCCTTCACCAACAACTGCTGCATTAACACTCGTCATAGTCCGTCCATTCGCTGCTCTTCCCAACATGCAGAGTACCCACAGCCAGACCCAGCAAGCCAGCATCCTCAGGACGACGACGCGTCCTTCTTCGCCACAACATACAGCGTCATAGTCCCACTGTAGCCATCCCCAGTCACTACACTCGACGCCCCTTCCTGAGTGAATATGCCCGCAGACATGGAGTCGCGGCTTCACACGCCAAAGTTCCCGCTGAAGATGAGCACAGCCCTGCAAGTAAGATGGGTTCGCGGATGAGTCGAGGTGGCCTTTGGCAGGGCCATGCGTGACGAGTATGTCCGTCGCCTCCGGGACAGTGTTTGACCATATGTCTTTTGCTTGGTATTGGAACGCCCAGTTGCCGTATTTCGGCGTCATGGGACTTCCATAGACCTTGACGTCCCTGTCCCGAACGTTGAGCACCCTCAGCTCGTTCTCGAGGTATACTACACTTCCCCATTTGAGATCTCGCAGTCTGCGTTCATCATTCTCTCGGCTTGCAAGTCGTGGGTTGCGGCGAAAGAAGGACTGATCGAGAAGCAAATCGTGATTCCCTGCTATGACGATCTTGTGTTGGTGTGGCAGACTGTTCAACCAGTCGAGCTGTAACTGCAGCTCTTCAAATGTGCCGTTGACTGTCAGATCGCCGGCGTGGATCAAGATGTCGCCGTTCGGTACATGCGGCTGCTCATTGTGCGTATCGGAGATGCAGATAACCCTAACACGGATCGTAGAAGCGGACTTCGATGTTGTGGACGCGGGCTGTGATATTGTCGAAAGCGGTCGGTGAGCATATAACCACTGTGCGATGAAGAGTATTGGATCCTGCTGTATACGCTGCCATGCTGATGGCAGCGCGGGCGCGAACATGTTGGACTTGCCAAACGTAGACCTTGTATATGTGGTTGTCATGTTGTGATGTAATGTGTAGTTCAAGTCGCTACGGGAGTTCGTTCATGTAAGCAGCTAGACGCATTTTCTGGGCAGCAACAGAATGGATAAAGCCACATGTGATGGTGGTGGTTATGTCGAATTGGGGATGGAGATTTCATGATTGACAAAGATCTTTGGTACCAGCATCCATGGATTGGTTCAGCAAAACATGACAAACGAGAAAATCCGCACCAGAACCATCCGAATCAATGTTCCCACTTCTCCGCCATCGGCACTATAGCCACAGCAGTCGCATAGTCTCCATCATGGCTGATACTAATCTCGCACAGCTGCCCATCGATCTCGCTCATATCGATCAGTCCAATTTTGCCGTCAGGCTTCACCCAGGTTGGCTCGAAATCCTCGTAGACCATATCTAAGATCAAGCCCTGGGGCCGAAGCGATTGGTGCTTACTGCGATCGACCGCGGTAACAGGGAGAATCATGATATGCTTGAACCCTCTTTGAACAATGTCGAGGTGTTGAATTGCTTTGCGGCAGGCTTCTTTCGCTGCGAACCTTGTATCACGTAAGCTCCTGGTTGGGAGATTAAGCTGATGCGAATACTCACCTGCCAGCGAGAAATTTGGAGATTACATCTGCCTTGTCCAATACGGATTCTTCGGGCCCAAAGCGATTCCAGAAATACTGACGCTCGTGCTCGGTAAACACTCGCTTCAGGTAGTGACGCAGAGGTCGCAGAGGCTCGCCTTCGCTGCCGGTACGGGGCGTGATGATGGATAGCACTCTTGGGACATTGCAGATATCGGTGCCCACTCGGAAGGGGAAGGGAAAGGCTCGCGGTGGCATGGGATGTTAGATAGCAGCTGTCCAGATTGGGGAGGGTATATACGCCAAGATGGGCTTGGCAGTCAAAACAATGTTGTTGGAAAGCGCAAAAATTAGACCTTCAGTCAAAGACCTGCAACCCTCCATGCGCAAAAAGATCGACGTTGGCCAGATTCGAACTGACGCTCCCGAAGGAACAAGATTTCTAGTCTTGCGCGATAACCACTCCGCCACAACGCCCCCGTTTTTGCTGCTATTGCTGCTTCGATGAAAGGCGGTGGATTCAAATATTTTATATACCAGTTATTCACAGTTCCGGACTATGCGTAGATGTGGTGGGGTGGAACCCAGAAGCCTGGTGCCTCCACACCTCCACCCAGGCAGTCATGATTCCGAACGACCCCGCCCGCTTACTGTTCTTCGCAGACTGAAAACCCAATCTTGCTCCGTCCAAGACCCCAAGTCATCATAGTTGACGTTGGCATCGTCATGGGCGGCAAAAGGCCCGATGTCAAAAAGTTTCGATTGTTCGCCTGATCCCGCGAAGAGCCGCAACGTTGCGTTTCGGACATGAAGATGAGGCGGGAACAGAGAAACTCCCCGCAGCCACCGGATTCCGACGACCAATAATCCTCATACCGCCACGCGTTCCATAGCTTTGATTCGCTTGCGCACCCATTACTACCCGACGCGGAGTACGGTCAACGGCCAGAAGTCTGCTACACGTCAGTCTTGGTACTCGATGAAAACGGCCCAAACCCAATTCAATGGTTGTGTAGGTAAGGGGACCTGGTGCGTGCGACACCTAATCTGGGATCATGGTGGTTGTGCATGGCCGTATGCTTCAAGCTACGTTGGCTCGCCTTTGTGGAAGTCCGGCCTTGGAACAAAGAGCTAGGGTGCCAGGGCTGATGTGCATGCGGCCATATTCTGGTGAGACGATGCTGATGGGCTGTGGTGTTATGCGGTGATGTTCAAATGTGCTTGGTCTCCTCGGTGATTATTCTCCTACGAGCTCCTTCCATCAACTGCACCGTTCAGAAGTGCAGTTACGCCTGCGAAACCAGGACTGATGCAGCCACAAACCTCTCCACGCCTACCCGGCGTCCCCATCCTAAAACTAGACTCCAGCGGGCCGGAGTACTCTCGCTGGCGACGCAGTCTCCAGTTCGCGCTGGAATCGAAAGATACTTGGAAATACTGCAATGGCGCTCTACCCATGCCTATGCCAAAGGCACGGCCAGTTCCAGCCATCTCCTCAGAGGAAACGAAAGACGTAGAGCCGAGCCTGCTCGAGGAGCGAAGAGCATGGGTTCGACAAGATCGCGAGGTCAAGCTGGACATGTTTCTTTCCGTGGCAGAAGAAGTGATGCACGAAGTCTTCGAAGTCGGGCCACCCCTACCTCCCATCAACCACACTTCGCAAGAAATGCTGCAAGCATTGGACGATAATTTCGGTGTCTTCAGCTTTTCTGGATACCACCACGCATTCTGCCACTTCCTGAACCTGCACATCGACCAGTACGCAAGCATCCAGGACTTCAACACTGAATTCACGACGGTACTAGAAGATCTGATCGACTACGGCCATCCACTCTCCAACACACAAGCATGCAGCGCGTACCTCTCCAAGCTGCGATGTACGCAGAACCCGGGGGTAGCGAAGAAGTTGGAGGAGTTGGACACACTGTCAACAGAACCGGACATCCACGACCTCATGCAAGAGTCACTTTCGTGGCCATGTATCCGCCCACTAGCGACGAAGTCCTCTCAGGTATTTCAGGTGCAACCGGTGTCAGAGGAGTGCCGTACGGATAACGGAAGTCACTCCCATGGCGACCCACCTGGTCTCTCAGACACCTCCACCGTATCGTCCGAAGGTTCCCGTTCAAGGCAGCTATCCATAAAGGTCAACCACCCGCAGTGGGCGGTTACGCGCGCTTCTGATAACGTCGACCCGCAGGACCTGCGTGAAGCAATCGAGAAACTACTCACCACGGGCGAAGCGGATCCTTCCAGCCTGAATTACGATGCATCAGCGATATCAGCATGCGCAACCCCGGATTGGTTGAAGGCACAAGAGAAGGCATTCTCCAAGCCACTTCCGATAGCAGAGCCACCGGCCCCTACTGAGTCACATACTCTACGAAAGACCGCCTCCGAGTCGCGCGCGCGATCCGCTTCACCACGGCTCCTGTCTCCACTGTCCAGAACCGTGTCGCAAACAAGTCTGACTGTACCAACCATGACGACGCGTCCACACTCCGCAGACACATCAGCCAGGTCATCCCAACACGTTCAGCGACAACCCAGGCCACCAATGTCAGTGTGGAGAGCACCAACATATCCGCCACCAGCACTGTCTGACCACCCGGCTTTCCGAGACAATCCCTTTCTACCCAAAGAGCGTGCGCAATCAGATTCCCTCCTTGTGGACGCGAGTAGACCTGAGCCTAGACCCGACGACTATGAACCACCTCATTCAGCACCACTACCGCACCCATACCAGTACTCGGCTTACTCGTCAAACAGCAGTAGCGCGATAAGCTTGCCCATCCAAGGAACGAATGAGTCGTCATGGAGCTACGGTAGCAACAACAGCGATGACATAGAAGAACACATACTATCGCCCGTCGCATCTTCCATGCTTCTCCCACCCATGGAGGATAGGTTCGTTACGATACAGCGAAACAATGCCCCTCTCCCGCCTCTACCCATAGACACGAACGTCCTACAATGGCGCACTCCAACTTTCGACGATCTTGTCCCGCCGCCACCCCCGAAAAAGAGCCGTCTGCGCAAAACGTCTTCGACTCTCGACATGTTGAAGCGGCTCAGTGGAGACAGTCTCCTGGAATCGAGTGACGAGGTACGGGAACGTGAGGAGAAGAAGCGTCGGGAAAAGGAGAGAAAGGGGAAAAGCTGGAGTATTGGCAGTATTGCGAGGTTTACGCATAGCAAAGGGGTTAAATAGACGCATTGGTTTGCGATAATGATGACTATGGTGCGTATGATGAGAAAATTGAAGATGTGCCGGACGGCTACTGTTCGTCTCACTGCTTGTATGGGTGTTTATTCCTTTGTCGTCAGGTGGACCGCTGGAGCTGTATACCCTATGTGTTGATTTGAACATATCATTCTTTTGTCTGCTATCATGTATGCCACACCGAGTCTCATGAATGTGACTGTCCAGAGACCCTTTATTCGTTGTGTCTGCCGAAGCGATGTATTTGTACAGTCTTTTAAGTGTTAGACCAGAGGGGGGAAATGGCATCACATCCGGATGTTCAATAGCGGACTTTAATAGTCTAGATGAGGGGAGGACTGGTCTATGATAGATTCTCCATCCCAACAGTACGGCTTGGTCGCCGTCTCGTATAATCGTAACACATTAGAGCTTCGGCCAGTCGTGGCTAGCAAGACTCCTGAAAACCTCTACAAGGTGCTATGCCTCCACCCTACTGTGTCTCCCTCACAACCTTGTCGACAGCCTTCGCAAAGTAGTCGACGTTGTGTGTGTTCAGGCCAGCCATGGAGATACGACCGTTCTTGGTCATGTACACATGGGAGTCTTCCCGGATCTTCAGAACCTGCTGCTCTGTCAAGCCGGTGAAGCTGAACATGCCAATCTGCTCTGTGATGTGGTTCCATGTGCCGGGTGTGCCCATGTCCTCGAGCTTGCTACGAAGCGCCTTGCGCATCTCCTTTATACGACCAGACATTGTGCGGAGGTTGTCTTCCCATTCAGCGAAGAGCTGGGGGTCGTTGAGGACGGTCGAGGCGATGCGGGCACCGTAGGCAGGAGGATTCGAGATCTCGGAGCGCTGGAGGATGGCGAGCTGTGAGGCGATGCGCTTGATGGTGGACTCGGCATCGGATGAGGGCGAGGTGACGAAGTGGAAGCAGCCTGCTCGCTCGCCGTACAGACCAAAGTTCTTTGCGTAGGACTGGGCAATGCAGAGCTCGAAGCCCTGCTCGACAAAGTAGCGGATCGCCCAGCCGTCAGTTGCAAGGTCACCGGAAGCAAAGCCCTGGTATGCGGTGTCGAAGAAAGGGAAGTGCTTCTTTGACTTGATCACCTCGGCAATCTTCTTCCACTGCTCTTGTGTAGCGTCGACACCGGTGGGGTTGTGAGCACACGCGTGCAGTACGATGATGCTGCCCTCTGCCGCATCTTGCAGGGCACCGATCATGCCATCGAAGTCGAGGCCCTTGGTCTTCTTGGAGAAGTAGGGGTATGTCTTGTATTCGAGGCCGACGTTGGAGAAGATCTGGAAGTGGTTGGCCCATGTCGGGTCGGAGAAGTAGGCGGTCCGCTGGCTCTGGGTCTTGTAGAACTTGGCGAGGAAGAGGGCGCCCAAGTGGACGGCGCCGGTGCCAGAGATAGTCTGCAAGCTGGTGACCTGTGTGGTGTGAGCTCAAGTCATGACGTGATGGAGGGGCGTCCTCACCCGCTTCTCCTTGATGGCGGGGCTGTCACCACCGAGCACGAGCTTCTGGGAGGCGGTTGTGAACTCGGCGAGACCGGCGATGGGGAGGTACTCGTGGTTGAGGTTGGGGTCGTCGCGCAGTCTGTCGTCGGCCTGTGGACGTGTAGTGTTAGCCTGTGTTGTGTGGACACGAGGAAGGCGCGATGGCGTACCTTCTTGACGACGGGCAGAATCCAGGGCTTTGCATTGTCGTCGCGGTAGGCGCCAATGCCCAGGTCAACCTTGTTGGGGTCCTCGTCGCGACGGAAGGCAGCCATGAGGCCGAAGAGCGGGTCTTCGGGCGCCTGGGGGACGACATTCGCGTCGAAAGCGGTGGCAGCCATGGGTTCGATGTGGGAGGAGATCTGGGAGAGGCGTGTCTTGGACGAGGTCTGGGGAGGGGTGGAGGAGGAGGAGGTGCGTGAGTCTGGCATGATTACGGCGTAGGAGCGCTCCCACGTTTACGTTTCACCGCTGCCGCTGCCGCTGCCTAGGAAAGGGAAGCCGCGTCCGCCCACGCTAAACCCCGCAGTTTGCTTTTGGAGACGAGATGCGGAGAACCGGGAGGGCCGGCGCGAGACGATGAGCAAGAGATGCAGACATGGCGACGGCTCTCGGCCAGCTCGTTATATAGAGTTGACGCTCGGAAGGTCTGCCGCAGCGTCGTGTGAGCAGGCAAGCCGAGGCACAAGTTGCCGCGCCATCATGTCAGCCAGACAGGCCGTCTCACATGCAGGGCATCACCACGACCATAAATTTCTTGCGATGAACCGTTGTGGGTCTGCGTTGCACTTGGTTCATGTCTGCCCACCCCACATGGGCTGATTTTCCTGCTTCTGGGAATCTGGTCCACTCAGAGCGCAGCGGATACTAACGGCGAGGCCGCGATTGATTCACATGTAGACTGTCTACTAACAACACCAGCCTGTCTTCCTGCACGCTTCAGATGAACAAGTCCCACAAGACAAGTGTCGTGCAGAAGACACTTGTCGCCCAGAACAGCTTCTGCGCCGTGCTGCCCCGCTCCGTCGCACGCTTGAGCTCCTTGTTCCCGCTCCCTACATTCTCCGTCGTGTTGAACGAGTCTTCGATGAGCTGGTCAATGTGCGCCGCCTGCATGCTGAGGTTGGACGCGAGCGTCGACTGTAGTTCCGAGATCTCGGTGAGGGACTTTTCGGTTGCGCTGGCTGTGTCAGTAGTTGTTCATCATGCGCACGTTCGAGTACGTACCGAACTTTGTCGAGTTGGTCCTCATACTGCTTGAGCATGTCCTGATTCTCCTGCGCAAATAGCTGGAGCTGCTCGGGGTCGAGCTGATTCTCGATCACCGCGCTCGACTCGTCGGGGTTGTACGTCGGCTTCGCGCGATAGCCTGAAGACTCGTTGCCTGCACTGCTGCCATTCATGCCGCTGTAGTCGCTGCTCGTTGGTCCCGTGGTCCTCGTCTTGTACAGCACGCTCTTGCTCTTCTCCACCTCGCGCATGAGCCGTATCTCCATCATGTCGCTCTGGAATTGGCCGCACTGCTCCAGCTGCTTCTGCAGCGACCATATTATGCCCTCTCGATGCGCCTTGATCGTATTTGCCTTCGCCTCCTGGATCTCCTCCTCGACGCTCTTTGCTGTGATTGCCCCGCCTGCTGCCCATCGTCCAAGCGCACCTAGGCCCTGCTTTGCGCGCTTCTTCAAAGCAACCTGCGTCTGCGTTTCCTGCCGTGTCTGCTCAGCAATGCCCAGCCTTTTGATAGCATCGTTCAGCCCGTGTATCGATTCTTTCGCTTGGGCGTCAATCTCGTTGCGCTGCGTGTCGCTGAGGTACTTTGCATCTTTGTCTGCCGACGTCGCGGAGCCGTTGGTTCGCGTGTACTGCTTCCGGCGGGGAGGATGCGCCGTCGAGAGATAACTTTGCCGTATCGACTTCAGGTCCGTGTGGAGCTTCGCAATGTGACCTCGCTGCGACAGTTAGCTTTCACCTCCCCTCGAGTCCAGGCGCGCAACGTGGCCTACAATGCGGTATGCCTCTTTCACAAAATCATCTAGGGCCTCGACACGGAATACATGAGGCTCGATCGGGCGCGCATCGTGTTTGGCGAGTATCTGGTTGAATACTGGTGTGATGTCCATTGTGTTGGAGTGCGTCTGGGCAGCCAACTTGCTCATGTGAAATGACGATGCTCCCCGCGGGAGTGCCATGTTGGTCTTTCGCTTCCGGGCCAATGACGCACCATCGCCCTACAAGGACCTGTCCACTACTACACCGGGCTTGCTCTTTGTTTTCTGAGCATGTGTTCTGAGCACCTGCAAAGGTGCATATGTCCTCTCGCAGGAATGCGAAAGTTAGAATAGGTGAATCTTCGAATGTTACAACAACACAACAATGCCCCTGATCAAGAACTGAAAGAACAAGGCTTGCTTCTGGTTATATTTTACATCTCTTTCCCTTGAGTTTTCTAATTGCTAAATTATAGAGTGAATTGGGGACAACAAATGCTGTTGTTCTAGTACCTACTTCTGGCTCTTGCATTCTGACCATAGTGTGTCCTACTGTTGACAGACGGGCAATGATGTCCTACTTCCACATCTCTTGCGGATATGTCTGACCATGATCATCTGCCACTCGTCTTTGCCTTTGTCGGTTTCCATATGGCGTGCTACCCTTAGGAACCTCCAACGCTCGTTTCGCAAACGTCGCTTTGTCCTTAATCTAGTCCCCCATCATATGGCTCAGCTATTGGTAGTTACCTCAGTATGTAGCTCAGCTGCTGGTAGTACAACCCAACAGCTGAGCGTAAGCTTATACTGAGACCTGCCCAATTGCACCTTCAGCCGCAAGGTCTCCTTGCTGAACCTCGAGAACCCGCTAGCTCTGCTTCGTACAGCCCCAAATAACTTGCTCATCTTGCGACCTACGAACGGACCCAAACCCGATTTTTCGCCTTCCAGTCACTTTCTCGTACGCATCTGGCCCGTCGCCCCTGCCGGTAGCGGCCCCGGATTGCGCCATAGCGAACGCTCCTGCCAGTATATATAACTCAAAAATCTCTTCCAATACCTTTTCCTTCTCGTCATCGCACTCCCAAAAGTATCAGCCCTTCAACTCACTCATCCCTCAACTCACTCTGCTACCAAGTTTCCACCTCTTACCAAAGCCACATCCCCTCAAGATGCGCTCCTCCTACACCCTCGCAATGGCCTTTGCCGCTGTTGCCGTAGCTGCTCCCGCCAGCCTTGCTGTCCGCGGCGATGAAGGCTGTATCCCGGTCTCTTACACCATCTCCGACTACAAGCTTGTCACCTCTGCTACCTCTGGTAGCGTTGACTTCAACTTCAAGTCTTCCTTCTCCGGAGGCGGCAACGACGACCCCGTCCAGAACAGCGTTCACTGCGGCGGTTCCGGTGCATCTGTCCCCAACAACAACGAGTGCCAGGTCGCTGACCGCCGTCTTCTCTTCGATCTCCGTGGACCTCAAGATCAGGCCTACTACCAGATCAGCCACTCCTGGACCTGCTCAGGGTGAGTCCACTACTACATTCCTTCACATACGACCACTAACAGTAGACCAGCAACCAGTGGATCTCAGGTACCGCAGTCAAGATCGACCCGCTTAACTGCCACACTGAAGGCGACAAGCGCGTCTGCACTGGTGGACCCCAGACCTTCGTACCCCAGAACGTGCGCAAGATCTGCAACTCGCCTCAGTGCTAGATGGCTTGGGCTAACATGTCAAATCCGTGGGATTATCTTTGGTGGCTTCCTTTGATCGATGTAGTGTTGGCGGGAAGGGTATGGATGACTTTGGCTTCTCATGGGGGTGCTTTGGCGTTTAAATGGGTCTGGCTATCTTACTAGCTTTTCTTTTCCAGTCATTAGGATACCCGGGCGAAGACTCTACTGCCCAAATGAAGATTCGAGTTCAACGTTGCCTCTCCTCTTGTTGGCGTGCGATTATGTTATGTCAAGCTCATGTGACATCGTTGATCATGTTGATGCGACGCGACACGCTTGATCGCAAATTGCGCCGCCTTCTAGGTTTGAGCTCGGAGTCTCTCTATTGTTCCACATATGAGGCTGATTTGCAGGATTGTGCGGGATTGTGTGTGATTGGGAGGTGGCTGACTTTGCTTTTTGTCTTGTCCTCGCCGCCTCCTACGCGTAGACTTGCACTGCTTGCAGGCGTCAGACCTCAATCAGACAATGCAGGAGGAGGGTTGGAATGTACGAGAAGAGAGACGTGAGAAGCGGATACTCACGTATCGGGACCTTGGTGCATGGTCTCAAATTGTAATAGTCTTGTAAGAAGAGGTTGGGTATAACGCGGAAATCAAAGTTTGTTCATCCGTGAGGTGCTTGCCTCACCTGGCAGTACGCAACTGCTCCATAGTTTTGACCAGACTCCTACGCTTGATGTTGATACTTGACAGAGTTGCTGCCTGGCTCTCAGCCCCATTCGCAACAGCGCGTTCGAGAAACGCCTGCGCTGCTAGCACTTCATGATGAGCTTTCGCAAGTCGTTTGAGTTGTTCTGGAGCTGGACTTGAGTGCGTAGATGGATTCATAGCCCAGTCCGCATGGGTATCCATATCCCCCATTGTGAGATCACTAACCCATAAAGAAATGTGGCCACGGAGTTCCAGGAGACTTGCCTGCTTATCAAATGGCGGAGATGATATGACTTGGTCGAGGCGCTTTGCAATCTCCAGAGCTTGATTAAGTTCCTCCGCTTGAATTGTCGCCTCTTTTGCGGAAGAGTTGTCCGGAGTCTCACTGATGTTACTGTCGACTGACGTGCTTCGAGAGGAGCGCGATTGGTTTGCAACGTCGTCGTGCAGCTGCTGTCTTGCACGCTTGCTCTTTTCGCGGACTTCGTAGATCCACAACGAGAACATGGGTGGGTAAAATGTCCTCTCGTCAACAGCATGGGGTTGCAATTTCCGGGTTGGGTGTTGGATAATGAGACGATTATAATATTCACGAGCAAGCTCAAAGCCTTCTGGAGAGAATCTGTGCTCCATCAGCGTCTGTGGCGTTCGACGCAGCGCTATTTCAGCACCGATGCCCCAGCGTCCGTGGTTACGGGGATCTACAGGGCGCCCACCAGCAACCTGCGTCCGTAAAATCATGCCCCACGCTCTCCCCGCACGCTCGTAAT
Source organism: Alternaria hordeiaustralica (assembly GCF_023758085.1). Classification (NCBI taxonomy): domain Eukaryota; kingdom Fungi; phylum Ascomycota; class Dothideomycetes; order Pleosporales; family Pleosporaceae; genus Alternaria; species Alternaria hordeiaustralica. The sequence goes on along the minus strand of NW_026056773.1, from coordinate 1,052,625 downwards.
CTCCCTTGAGCAGACAGCAATGCATCAGCGTCGACAGAGAATCGAGATGAGCCCTCTTCTGAGCCTCTAGATGGCCTTGGACGGCACCACCTTTGGAAGAGGCGTGGACGGCGTAGAGGCGTGAAGGCGGTCTGGCCATTTCCTCTTGGACTTTAGCGGGGCCATTGTGTTGTTTGGACACGCTCGCAGGTGCATGGGGGAAGGGTGGTGGAGGGACTTTGTCCTCTTGACTGGGCAATAGGCCTGCGACACGCAGCTGAGCTATTCCAGGCGCAGTGGACGAGGCGTACGATTGGGCTATGGCGTCTGGCTGCGTTTCGTCGTCGGCCTGTAGATCCGCAAGTGATTCATCTTCCTTCCTTTTATCTTTATTTCTTCTTGCCCTGTGGTACTGACTCGCGCGCAACGAGCGTGTCCTGTTCTGTTCATGGCGCAGCTGCGTGGTGAAGTGCTGCATGGCTGCTGATGAGGCAGGACTGCAGGCTCATGCGGCTTCTGCGCTGCAACGGCCCCTGCTCAGAAGGCCGGGGTGCGGCGGTGAGGCTATGCAGGATAGCGGCCACGCACACACACTGAGGGGAGGGAAGGGAAATTGAGTCTGTAGAATAAAGGTGCGGCGAGTGGTTTCAGTAATAGACTCGAGGCACCTGGGCAAGAGCAATCGACGGCGGTAGCCCCATGGCGTTAGCGGCGTGACGAATTGGGAAGGCTCGGCTGCGCCATACATCACCGCCTGCCGCCGCTGGACCTCGTCGCTCTGACCCAAGACACATCGACCGACGACACCCTCTCCGACCGTTTCTATTCTCGAGGCGCGCCTTCCTCGCCGGACGGCCTCACAACATGGGCCAGGCAAATTCCACGGGCGCTGCGGACGCGCAAACACGGCGGCGCTCGCGGCCGCAGTCATGGGCGCCTGGCTTGCTGGCCTCGTCCCAGCCCGACAGCGACACGGTGCCAGAGCTGCTGCAGAGAGCGCCGGACACGCCCTCACGACCGCGAACGAGCACCACCAGACTCTCCAACCGCCTCTCTTCTCATTTCGGGCGCCACGATGCTGGCCCGTCAGCGCCCGGAGATGCCCCGTTGCCCAGTCGCTCGCGATCGCGGCTGAACCGGGCGCGCTCTTCGCTCAGCTCCATGACGGGCCTGCTGTCCAGGCGGCCGCCCATGTCTTCCCGCAACACGGAACCCACGCCCGGCGTCGCTGCAGCCAGCACACCCAGTACCAGCACGCCAAGCCGCTCCGCTCTGAGACATGCAGCAAGCGACCGAGGGCCCTTCCTTCCCCGTGTGCAGGTGCCGGAGCTGGGGCTCGACTTTGACCAGCTGCTGCGGAGCAACTCGCAGGGCGAGCGGCCGGACGCACATCGACCGCGGCCGCTGGTTCCTCTGAGCCCGCTGCGCCGGGATGGGCGGGCGCTCGGCATTATTCCGTCTCAGCGGCGACTTCGCAACATGATAGGACACCCGCGGAGGAGACGGTCACTATGGCAGGATGGAGAGAACATGGACAACGTGCAGCAGCTGCGGCAGGGCGAGGACCAGGCCGACGTGCTGTCGAGACTGCTATCGCTGGCCGCCGCAGCCACGGCAGCCTCACTGGTGGGCGACGACAACCAAGCAGCAACCCGAGACGGCACATTCGATACCTTCTTGCAGTCGCTGCAGAATGGCAGCATAGCATCGGCGCTCCGAGGCAACGAGGACGGACAAGGTGGCGACACTCCGGGAGCCGCCCAGGCGCCCCTCAATTTCTTCAGGATGTTCAGATTTGGCACCGGCACCGACAACGGGCGGAACGATAGTAGTGGGCGCGGTGGCAGTGCATCAGGGAACAGCGGAGCAGAAGGCGACGAGGATGGGGAGGGCAGGATGGTGCCGATAATCATTGTGGGCATCAGATCCATACAACCCGGAAGTGGCACTGGACAGGAGGATGCCAGCATACCGCCCTTCCTTGATGCCCTCTCGAGCTTCCCCACACCTCCGACGTCACCAGGCGATGCCAATGCAAACATCCTACAACCACCACAGAACGGGACACGCTTCAGCCATAGGCGGCGAGCCTCGATGGGCGGCTTCAACTTTCCTTCCAATTACGACAGTCAAAGGCATCACCGCGGCACGCCACAAGAGCACCCTCGGCCATGGTCATCCGTTACTGACTCTCCCCCGGGGCCTCTCCCCCCACCCTCCACGCCCGCGACGACGCTCAACTTCTCAGCCGGCCCATCAGGCGCCACTACACCAGCGACTTCCACCTCTCCTCCCTCGCCGACCATACAGTCCTCGGCACCTTCACGGCGGAACAGCTTCGTCCGTAGAGCTGCCGGCTCGACTCTCGAGCCCACTGCAGAAGAGCCACAAACGCACACCCGCAATGCTCGCCCACGACGCTTGAGCGAGTCGGATTTCACAAGGTATGGGTCGGGTGCACCCCGTAGAAGAGGTGTCGTGGAGCCCGACAACAATCCTGGGGAGGGTTCGAGGAGCTGGATCATATACGTCCTGGGAGGGAGCTACCCAGAGAACCACCCTATTCTTACTACCCCAAGTCTCTTCACCGATTCACCAACTTACGAAGACATGATGTTGCTTTCTTCTATACTCGGGCCCGCCAAACCGCCAGTTGCGAGCGAAGAGGATGTGGCTTCGGCTCCGGGTCTCTTCAGGATACAAGATCGTGTTGGTACTCTTGTGGCCGAGGCTGTTGAGGGCGAGGAGACCATCAGTCTCGTTCCGGGTGCGCGCTGCCTCGTCTGCCTATGCGACTTCGAGGTGGATGAGGAAGCGCGGAAGCTGATCAGGTGCGAACACATGTTCCACAAGATTTGCATTGATCAGGTGAGTTGGTCTCTTGTGTTCGAGGAGTTGCATATGCTAACCTATTCTAGTGGCTGACAACAGGACGCAACTCGTGTCCGCTCTGTAGAGGTGAGGGCGTGCACGAAACGGTCAAAGAAGCCGATGCTACTCCCGATGCCGCTGCGCCTGCCGCGCCGCAAGCAGCCGCTTGAACGATTCTCATCTGCAGCAGACCAGGCTCTGCTCTTCCGGCTCCGCTCGTTCTTCACATATACCCCTTTCTTATATGATTGGCTGCTCCACCCGGTTTATTGGATACGAAGGATTATCGTATCAGGCTGTTTTCTGTATTTCTTGCAAACTGGAGCGTTCATGGCGTCCACAATCTACCACTTGAATCTTGGCATATTTGGCATCACGGCATCCCAGGGAAAAGGGATGGGGGTTGGACTGTTTTTCGGCGGGCAGCATCTCAACGACTTGCTACGAATCTCTCTTTGTACAGGCGGTAGGATAAGACAGGAGAAGTGATTTAGCTCTAAAGCTACATTATTAAGCAGACATGACCAACTGCTACGCTTGTGCTGAAGGCCTGCCTGCCAGCAGTAATAATGACAAGGAGCGTTCTTTCGGCATGTAACTTCTCGGGATCGCATTGAAGGAGTGATACATGGAGAGAGGGGATGCATATCTGCTCACATAAGCCTGCTTCATGTCATGCATCACGTACCATGGCGGATTAGCAGAGCTGATATAGATGCTCGTCATCCGCCCAAGTGCGACGAGTCACCCACATGTTACGGGACGTGTCGTGCCGGCCATTATTCGGTCTTAGTACCCCGAAATGCCCGAACCTTTTCTCCTTACGGTCGAACAGGAGAGGAAGTGTACCAGGCAGCGTATAGCTATACGGTGGAACGACTTTGGTAAACGGCGAAGACGCACAGGGCGAGTTTTCCGTTCTGGAACTTGTAGTGCTGACCCGATAGCGTCGTAGGAGTAATCATTGCCGGGGCGGGCGGCCGCCACAACCGTAGTTATCATACGATGCTTGTGGATGGACCAGAACCAGGTCCACACACGCGCATATCAGTGCACACACACCTTTTGACATTTTCACAGCCAGCCGCCGAACCCTCGATCAATAGCGTCCGGGTATTTCTGAATGGGGCGTAGACTGGTGATAGTCCCCTTGTTGATGCTTCCGCGGAGCGCAGAAGGAGTTGCTGATGGATGAACGGCTTGGTCTGCTGTAGCTTGATATAGCCTGCGTGAGGACGGGATAAGTGCAGATACCGGAATGGCGTGCGCCTGCTTTCGGGACGGAGGGACACGTTGCTGATCATACTGGATAAATAGGCTACAACTCGGAATGCGGACGAACGTGTGTATGGATTTGTTATTGGTCGCGCGGAGTCACAGACCCTGCATATAGTGGAGCATGGTTGTATACAAGCTGGACGGGCGATCTATCAGACGACCGTTGCGTTCCATCAGGAACATAGACGTCTAGCTTTCGCATGTGTGATGTCATATGAACTCTCTCACAGAAGTTGCTTGGTTGCTGTAGCTGAACACGATAGATTAATTGATATAATCCGATGAGCTGTTCAAGAGGATTCTTGTGCAGCCGTAAGGATCATGCAAGATTGTGTTTGATGATTCAAGACCACCGCGCAACCTGGGACGGGGTCTCAGGAAGCCAGGGTACCGGCTTGTTCCTACAGCAAATCCAGATCCTAGCCAATACGAAAGAAAGGCGGACCGTTGCGTGATGTCGTGTCCAGATCCCACTTCAACTCCCGATCCATCTCAGCTACCGGCCATGTAGAATGTTCGCAGGTTCCCATCCCAGTAAGTGCGATCTGGTTGCCAACCCTCGACCAGTTGCAAGTCCAGGGTCACTGGTCCACTCGTTCGACTCGGAGATGAGGTTACCGTTTCGGGCAGGAACAGTGTCTTCCGGTCAATACGGAAGGATTTATGGTAGCTCATGATTTCTCTGAATCTCGCGGACTGCCGCCCATGACTACGAATGGGATATTCCGTAGCCTAGGTCGCGCTTCACATGACATCGAGATGTGGAGATGATTCAATAGTGCCCATGGGAGATGGGAATGACGTTGAGACAGAGAACATGGCACTCTAGGATCTCGCAGGGACTCCACTGCAGTCGCGTGTGAGAGTGGATTCAGGCCTTGCTTCGTGTCAGCAGTAGTCGTTGCTTCGCAGGAAGGCAGTCGCCAGCCATTGGCAATGTCGTCAGCGTGCCAGAAAGCGTAAGATTGGCGTCGCGCTCTGCGGGCGAGAGGTTGCGGAGCGTCTTGCAGTCGGTCTAATTGTTTCAAGCTGAATATCTGGCTGTGGGTCGCCGTGGTAGAAACGGGCGTAACCCTGCCTGCTACACGTGGGTCCATTGCCGTGGAATAGCGTACCTCGGACTCGCACCTGCCTGCGTGATGAGTCGTCCAATCTGAATCTGACCTTCCTCTCGACGACGGCAGAAAAAGCTCGACCGTCACCCCACACACTACCTCATCTTCTGCCGTAGCATCCAGCCCGTCATTCGCGGCATGCAAGACGCAAGCCACCGGCACACGCAGGCCGCGTTTGGCATGCACCTGGACTGCGCTGAGCTGCGGCCAGGCTTGCGAGAACGAAGTTCCAAGGTTGGGTTCCGCCAGGCGTTGTTGCACAGCATATCTAGACCTCGTCAGCATATGGGCCTCCGTCGCTGCAAGGCAAATGAGACGCGGCGTCAATCATCTAGAGATCCACCCAAAAGACGCGCCGCGTGCATGACGCACAGCAACTGCACGGTCGCGGTCGCGGTCGCGTCCCGCTCTTTCGCTCGCTCAAAGCTCCACCAGTCAGCTGCAGCCGGATTCGCGATTACAGCATCCGCCATCTACCATGCTGGTATAGGGCAGAACACGACATCAACCTCTGTAAGGTCGGTCTCACTATCTGTCAGGGCCCATGACGATATCAGTTCTGCCCCGCTCCAGTCCCGTTGGCCACTCCTGCATGGCACGACACAGAGACAGTTACCTCATAGTGCCTCCAAAGGAGCCAGTCTGACCGCAAAGGCCATGTCCGCTGTCTCTGTACCGTTTGATCCAAGTGCCGCTGCCGCCTTGCGCCGCTGGGGCGACGGTGTGCAGATGAGGCGATCCTGCTCATGCCACTTAGCTCGCACTTTCGCGCCAATCTTCCCGCGGCATGCCAGCAGCATCGTCAACATGCAGACAGCCGTGGCGCCTCCATGCCCTGGGGAGACGCAGGCATCCAAGAGCTACCATTGTCACGGGACAGGGACCCGGGGCTGAGCTCGACGGTGCTTGTACTGGTTAGCAGGCAGTGCCGCCATCTTCTCGAAGCAGGCTTTATTCTCCCGTCAACGGCCTCGTTGACTCAGTGCGAAGGAGCCGGTGGCGTTGCACGGCTGGCTAATTTGAGCCCGACGTCGCTAGCCGCGTTTGTGAGATGAAATATCAAATTGATATTCTTCCTAACAGGCACATTGATGAGGCTTGAAAGTCTAAAGGCTGCCACCGGGCAATTGCACTGCATTGCATCGGCGCACTCGCCACTTCAGGAGAGTGGAGTTCACGGAAAAGTCCATGGATATACCGGCCCTGCCCTATACTCAACGACGCCCATCACGCAGTCCCGAGTAAGGGCACTCGAGTATGTGTGTGCACTAACTTTGACAGCCGCTTCCAGCGCAGCTTCAAGTCCTGGCGCCATTCGCTGACGATTGCTAGCCCCATGGCTTCGTTGAACGCCCCACATGCCTCACCACCTTGGTGAAATCGGGGCCGATGCATATCATGTCCGGCTTTGTGCTCGCCTTCTGCTAGGCTTGGTCCGTCTGCTGCAAAGGCGATCCGCGACCTCGCTCAAGCCGTAGCGTACTCGAGTCTATAATCGCTGTGGCAGCACGCCTAACAGTAGTTGACAGGCGGGATCAACGGCGGGGATGTGTCAAATATCGCCTTATACGGCATTTTGGAGCGATTGTTCCGGGCAGACCCTTCTGCTCTCCCCAGAATCCATCCAATGTGGATGCTGGCGAGTGGACCAGTTCGCACGGGGATCAAGAGCGATCAAACCTGGGATCGCAGAGCGCATCTTGCACCGAGCTAATCCATGGGTGCGCGGAAGGCGGAAGCGTTTAGGTGCACGGCCATAGCACAGCGGCCTGGGAGACAACTCAGCGGCTTGCGGCTTGCTTTTTCCCCTTCGCTGCACCCCGGCTTTAGATGCAGACGTTTGATGAACATTGAAACTATCCGTTCCTGGTATTGGACATTGCTTCTTTGGCCGAACTAAACACAAGCCTCCTGCCACGGCCCGGCTCTCACACGACCTCTGCCTGCGCCTGCTGTGCTCTCCTCCTCGACGTTGTCCAGTTTCAGTCTCAGACTGGTACTGCACATGCTTCCATCGTCAGCGATTGTGTTGCATTAGATCGGCTTGTTCCTTTGCGGACAAAATTCTGGTCTATTTAAGACGGCTTGGTCCTAGTGCTTGCTGGGGCCAACACCCGCGCGCCCAAATCAGCGTGCATTGGACTAAATCACGGCTTCGATCCTGCAAGCGTGATTCTACAAGTATATCCCTTCAAAATCCCGTACCTGGCGCCCGAGCCATTGTCACACCCGTGGACACGGCGATCGACCTCGGACCCTTGCAACTGAATGACGTTGATCCTTTTACGGCAAGCTTACCGTCCACGGCTCACCAACATTTACCAATACAAACAACCTACACTCCATCGCTCTCCAGTCTTTCCCATCTCTCTCAGGCATGTCTGGATACTATCCTCCCCCAGGGCACAACATTCCGCCTCAATACTACAACCTCGATTCTAATGCGATACCCAATTCCAACATTCAACATGCCCCACCAACCATCATCTCACATGGCTCGTATGCACCCACCCTGCCAGACAACCCATTTCAGCCTGGCGTGACGGGACCTTTTGTACAATACGAGAACATTGGTCAACCAAGTTACGTTGATCAGTATGAGGATATGTCCGGCCCCATGGGCTCAGCGCATGGTGGGAATGGTCGTGCGCGAAGAAGGCCAGCACCTGGCGAGCAGGTCAAGCACCGCAGAACTCGGAGCGGTTGTTTCACATGCAGGCAACGAAGAGTCAAGGTATGCGCATCAACTTTCAGGTGTCAGGCTTGGCTGATTGGTAACAGTGCGACGAAAATCATCCCGTCTGCGAACGTGAGTACCTGCGCTTGCTTGACAAGTCTGAAGTTCGTAAAGTCTGACGAAGTTTGCTAGGTTGTCGCAAGGGGAGCCGCGAGTGCATCTATCCAGACTCACAGTCCAGTCAAAAGGCGACCCGGAATGGGTCCAAGTCGGGCAAGTCGGCGTTCGCGGATGATCATTCCTCACCCGAAACCCATGATGGGGAGAACAAGGAGCGTCTTCCCGCGATCATGGATGAAGACGAGGATGACGACTACATCGAGTATGACGACGACGACGACGACATGTCAAAGAGTCAAGATGCTCGAGATTCGTCACATACACCCGGGTCGCTCCTCGATCAAAGTACGTCGCCATCTACCGAAGCGTCGTCAACCGCCCCGCCTACGATACGACCGTCCCTGTCTCGGAAAGGCAGTGCGCAAACCACCAAAACCGGTCCTGTGACCAAGGGCACCTCCGCTATGGCCCGAGATCTTCAGTTTTATCTGAACTACTTCCGGGACCATATGAGTGTGCATCACTACTCGCTGAAACGCGACACGCACGGCTTCCTCAAAGGCGACTTCTTGAGTTGGGCGATGAAATTCGAGCCTTTAAAGTACGCTGTAGCCGGGTACGCGGCGTACTTCCACACGCTTGAGCAGCCAGATGGCCGCATGAACAGCTTCCTTCAGTTCTACAACGAGTCTGTTTCGCGACTGAGGATAGCCATCACCAAAAACAAGAAACAGGGGCTCGCAACGTTTCTGACTATATTACAGCTTGCGAGTATCGAGGTATGTAGCCTTGCTGTAGCCCAAAATTCCTATGCTGACGTCTATTGCAGGAGATGCTTGGTGACTGGGTCAACCTCATGGGTCATCAGAAAGCTGCGTTCGAAATGCTCACCCGCCTGTTCACGCCGGAGACTATCACCAAGTCAGATTTTCTCTGCAAAGTACTACTGTGGTATGTCCGGTTTGATCTGTTTGTTGGCTTTCAGTCTGGCGGCGAAGCAGTGCTGGGTCGGGAGTGGTACGAGGCTGTACATGGATGCTACGTGCAGAAAGTACGCGACATGCCAGGAGACATTGGAATGAAATACGAAGAGCGTTTTGCGCATTCAAGACTGGTGGCGAAAGACTCGAACGATCTGTTTGCGAGAACAGCCAAAGGTCTTGTCAGTCCCCAAGATTTCATGGCCCAGTTACCGATACTCAGGGAGAGAGTGGAGGCGCTACAAAGGAACATGGGTACAGACTTGACGGATCCCAATCACAAGGTCCACCAGATCCTGGGAACGCCAAATCCAGAGGACATTGTCAACCCTTACGAGCCGGATGTCCTATGGGGCGGACCGCTTTGGACCTCGAACTTCCTGCAGCTGGACACGTGGGGCATCATGTTCATGTTTACCATCTCGTCTTCTATGGCGTTGAAGCAGCCTCTTGATCCAGAAGTCACTAAAGAAGCATACAAAGCGATACAAGTCTTCGAGGCTATATGCGCATATCCGGAAGCTCCGCCGGGCGCGGTACTGGAGGCACAAGTCAGTTTCGCCATCGCGACTCTGTTCCTGCCGAAAGATCAGAAGACTGTGCAGTGGGTTCGACAGACATTTGCCAGGATCGAGGCATCAGGGTAAGTGAAATCTTTTGCTTGTACGAAGCTGGATGAGTGCAACATGTTTTCCTCGATGCAGACCAGGTACATGAGAACTTTTCGACAAGTCGACTAACACAAGGGGCAGATACATTTATTCCGACATCCTTCGCAACCGTATGCTCGAAGGCATGGGGGTTGGCCCATCGGACTGGTGGCTTCCCAACGACGAAAGCTGCCCGCCTATCATCCGGTCCATCAAAGACTTTATCAAAGACCGCACACAGGCACCGAAGGATCAGGTCTCGGACGATCTACGAGAGATGCGAGGCATCTTCAGCTCCCTGACAATTTCCGATTCGCCGCCCTCGGACAACATGACGGTGACGAGCGCCGACGGCGTGGCTTCAACGTACAATTCTCCAGACTGGCAATCTCCGGGCTACGGAAGCGACCGCAAGTCGTCAAACGCAGAGGCTTGTCCACCGGGGTCACAGCAACAGTACGCTGTGCAGTAGAATGTTTTGGGCGCAAGAAGTATTCGAATCCCTCAGCACGGCTGCGATAAGACGTAAATTGTTGTGTCGGTCAGATGCAATGCCACGTCGGTAGTGTCTACGCCCACGTTGCCCTAGATGACGGCTGGATGCATTGCAATAGAGTGTGTCTGTCGGAAACGCTCTATCAGCCCTGTAGGACGAGCGTCGATCGCCGAGATGGCCTTCCGAGAGGCGGTTTCGTGCTAGGTTGAGGACAGAAGAGGTTTGGCTTGCCTGGAGGCAGTGCTGCCGTGACATACAATATTGCATCTTGGGCCACAGAGAGCGAGGTGGGCTGTAGCCAAAGAGGAAGAAATGAGCGACAGAACAGACACGGCATGTCATGTGGTGTGACGTCTGTCAGCTGCTGGACCGCATGTCAGATCCGACGTCGCATATAGATTGGGTTTCCATAGCCCTATCGATGGAGATTCAGGGGAGTAGAGTTTGACAAGATGCACTCGATGGAAAGCTTATTCACGAGAGATGAGGGGACGCAACTGTTATGTGGACTCGATGTGAGGCACGAGGATGGAGACAAGGCAGGCAAGGCACACATGCGATCACAACAGCGCATGGCGGTTCTATGCGGCTTTTGTGATACTAGAACCAAAGGATAGGATACCACTGATGTGGTTGGAGATCAGGTCTGACAAATTGGCATGTGATGGCTGTGAATGCGATGCAAATCTCGAGTTGCTCTGCACGTGCCTCGTTGGTGCGATTCCGGCGTGTCTGCAATGTATTGAATTTTTGAAAAAGTTGCAAACCCTAGAACCGCTCTAGAATGGATGAACGAAGGCGATGAGATGCTTGTTGAAGCGCTGTGGAGTGTGCATGTGGAGCGTTGGAGATGATCGAAACGGGCCTAGCTAGCGTTGCAGGGATAAGGCGCGACCCTGACAGCGGGCAGCGGAACACATGAAAGTCGGCAGAGGAGAGCGCACCTCGACCACTACCACGACGCCCCGCCACGAGACACAGACAAGCCCGTGACAGCTACCACACGAACCACGCACCATGGACAACCTCGGCAAGATCTCGGCGTTTGGAAAGAACATCTCGTATGCCTGGTCCCGCAGCGACTGCTAGGTGGAAGCCCGCGATATGCTGACATTGCTTTTGCAGCGCCTCCTTCACACCGTGGGCTGCCAGGACGCAGCAGTATGTCAAGGAGCAGGTCGGCAATGTCGAGGACAAGGTACGGCCGGCCCTGTGAGCGTCGCCGGCGCAGTGCTGACACGGACATGGCAGACCCAACTCCCCCCGGACTACATCGAGCTGGAGAAGCGCGTGGATGCGCTGAAGAAGGTGCACACGACGATGCTGCAGGTCACGTACGACACCCGATCCCCGTCGCTGTGCCTGGTCTGACTGTCTAGCTCGCAATACGCCAACGAAGCCTACGACTACCCAGCCAACATCCGCGAGTCCTTCAACGACCTGGGCCGCACCGTCTCGGAGAAGGTCAACCTGCTCTCCAGCGCCACGTCGCCCGCCGAGGCCCAGGCAGCCCTCACTGCCCCTCCCTCTGCGAAGCCCCAGCCCAAGACCTTCAGCCATGCCGTTGCCCGCGCCGCCCTCAACGCCTCGCACATGCTCACGTCGGAGCAAACAAGCTCGAGCGAGGACCCCCTGGCCACGGCGCTCGAGAAGTACGCCATCGCCAGCGAGAAGGTCGGCGAGGCGCGATTGGCGCAGGACGCCCAGATCCAGAGCCGCTTCCTGGCCGGCTGGAGCACCACGCTCAACACCAACATCCAGTTCGCCACACGTGCGCGCAAGGCCGTCGAGAACTCCAGGTTGAGCCTCGATGCCACCAAGGCCAATGCCAAGGGCCCTGCCTTCTCCCTGCCGGGCCAGGCTCCCAAGAAAGACGTCATGGACGACGACATCAGCGAAGACGCCAGAGCCAAGATCGAGCAGGCCGAGGACGAGTTCGTCGGTCAGACTGAGGAGGCTGTCGGCGTCATGAAGAATGTACGACCATACCCCTCACCCTACACCACCTTGTGCTGGCACCCCCGCTAACCTCCGACTAGGTCCTCGACACCCCCGAGCCACTCCGCAACCTCGCCGAACTCATCGCCGCCCAACTCGAATACCACAAGAAGGCCTACGACATCTTGTCCGAGCTGGCTCCCGTCGTCGAGCAGCTGCAGGTGGAACAGGAGGTGCGTAGACATCAGTCTTCCGACTACTAGACTTCTTTGCAGAGGACCCAACTGATGCATTGCATTCACAGGCCAGCTACCGCAGGGCCCGTGAGGAGTTGTAGGACGACTCTGACGCACAAGCCCGAGCGACAGAAGAGGTCCAAGGCAGTGATTAGCTTGATGCCGCTTCATTGCTGGGACATGGGTTGCCATGAGCTTCGTTGCATTGTGTATCGTCGCGTGATGCATGTCTTGCTTCATATTCGGGTGGTCTAATCTGTTAACTCATCCAATGCCTTCTCTATTCTATACTTGGCGTGTGACGTGATGACCAAACCGACATGTTATTGCATCACACCACTCTCATCCCTAAACTCTGCCGCCTGCCCTCTGGCAAACTCCGCCATCCTCTCCCTTTCCCCCTCCTTCCCCTCCTCATCCTCTTCAGCCGGAATGTACTGCCTCATCACGTCTCTCACATAGCCCTCTGGTACCCCCAACTTGACTGCATCAGCGATCCCTTGATTCATCCTGTAAACATACTCGTCCCGCGGCTTATCCGGCGTAACACGATTCCGATCAATATAAACGAGCATTGACTCTTTTTTCTCCGGATGCTTGCTAGTATCAACCTTGTGCTCTGTGTCTGAAGGCCAGAAATCGCACGTGAGCATCTCTTTTGTGTATGCGACCGGTACGCCCTCGTTTTTATCCAGTCTCTTTTCGTCTTCTGGTAAGAGCGAATAGACGAGGCCGAATACTACATCAGAGTACGAATTGGAGGACGAGTTTTGCTTGGAGGATTCGACGACGTTCGCGTAGCCGCGGTCGTTGATGATCCAATGGTAGTTGGGCAGGCGGGCGACGCCTAGGTATTTGGATGTTGGGCAGCGGGTGCTCATTTGGTGGAGCCAGAGGTTGGAACCGTAGCCGAAGTAGATTGTGGGTGAGGTTTGTGATGTGATGGGGAGCTGGGTGTTCGCCATGTTGAGCTGTATTGATGGCCTTTAGGGTCGTTGATGGTAGTGGGATCGTTCTTGATGGCTATAGATTTGGATGATGTGTGGGATATACTGTGCGGCAGACTTGAGCTATCCAAAACTGCCCTTGTATCGAGTGTTGGAAAAACGATAGCTTACTTCGCGTTGGGTTCAATTGGCCTCCAAGGTTGAGGTGTGCGTCCACGGTTGGTTCAGAATGGTGGTGAACTAGGCCCGCTTAGGCACAGTTCCGAGGCTCAACGGATGGAACCATGGATGGATGACATGACCCAAATTTTGGAAAGAACCGATACAAAGCTCGCCGAATCCTATGCGCGACCGTTTTCTTAAACGTACAGCTGACTCTTACAGTCATTACACAGTTCACAGTTTCGCGACTTCACCAGTTGACGGGGTATTGCTCCTCGTTGTCAATTTACTACAGACTTTCGCAGTCTGTGCTGCCCATCTGCTGCACAACGCTACACATCTACACTGTACCAGATCGAACGTGTGCCGGCTACTCGAAAATGCCGTACTCGCATCACAGCCACTCTGGCCAGTTCTGCGGACATGCGCAAAACACACTCGAGGAAGTTATCCAGGCAGCGATAGCCAAAGGTTTCCATACCTTTGCGCTGACGGAGCATATACCTAGACCTCTCGAAGACTTCTACCCCGAAGAATCCGAATCGCACACCGCAGAGAGCCTCGCGAAACTGTTCGACGCCTTTATCGTCGAAGCCCACAGAGTTAGAGACGCGTACTCAGACCAGATCCAGATCCTCATCGGTTTCGAGACGGAATGGATTCGTCCATCTACAATGCAACTCATCCAGAGCATCCTCGACAAGTACACTTTTGACTTCTTCATGGGCTCTGTCCACCATACGCACACCATACCCATCGACTACGACCGTGCCATGTACGAACAAGCTCGGGAAAAGGCAGGCGGGACGGACGAGCGGCTCTTTGAAGATTACTTCGACTCTCAATACGAAATGCTTCAAGAGCTGCGACCGCCAGTGGTCGGGCACTTCGATCTCATTCGCCTACTTAGCGATCATCGCGATGTTGATTTCAAGGGCATGACTGGTGTTTGGGAAAAGATCAAGCGCAATCTGGAATACGTAGCCTCTTATGGCGCTCTACTGGAGCTGAACTCATCAGGGCTGCGGAAAGGTTTGGCCGAGCCGTATCCGTGCTTGCCCATATGTCAGGTCAGTCACACCGCCATGTGCCCGGTCTCGGCGTCAACTTACTAACCTATGTCATAGATGTTCTTAAGCATGGGAGGTGGTTTCGTCATGTCTGATGACAGTCATGGGATTGACCAGATAGGTACAAACTATGCGCGACTATTGGCTTTCGTACAAAAGGCAGGGATAGACCGGATACATTTTGCTGACCGGGCCGGTGAGCGCAAAGACAGCCGCTTCCCCAACGCGGGCTTCTCTAGCATTGCTGTAACCGACCTGGCGCAATTACCCTTCTGGGCCAAGATAGGGTGATATACTCTTCGCGATGGATAGCCCTTCGGTAGTTAGAAGCGCCACTGAAACTCTCAGCAAGGAGAGTTTCGGGCCCGAATGCCGGGGCCACACTATCAAGCACCTTCTGTCAACGGTTGGTAGGGTGCCTACATGCAGTGCCCATGGCCTTCGGATATTTAATGTAAGCGAACGCATCCGACGGTTCGGTGACATGCAACTTGCGAGTCCACATCACTAGTCGACTGTGGCTCATGCTGTCTATCACGATACTGCACTCCAGATGCGTGGGGGCTCCTCTTCTCCACGACTCAGCTGCCGCTGCAAGCGCACTCTATCTAGCCAATGCAAAGCGTACGATGCTCCCAGACCACGCTGTTGGGCTCCCGACTCAGCGCACAGGGCTCGCGATCTGAGAAGGGATGGCTGGAGCACGGTTGAAAGACCACGTGTAATGGCCATCGGATTTACTCTTTAGCCCCGCACCCCTTGTGCTTGTGCTTTGTCCCTCTAGTTCAAATGAATTATTCGTTTGCCGCGAGAAGCACGATAGCCAGCAGTTCCGCATATGGTTATCTCGACGAACCGCTCGAAATACGGTTGTTCTTCGGGTGGGTCTAGCTCCGTACGGCAGCCGGGTGTGTATCCGACGCGTCTGTGATTGGCAAACTATAACAGACTCGAAAGCAGAAACACAGCTAGGTTCTTGGGCCGGCGTGAGACGCAGGGGAAGTGAAGACTACGAGGTACGATAGTCTCCTGGTCGTATATTAGGGATGCGGATATAGCGGTAGCATGAAGGAGACGATTAGGTGTGGAAGAGCAGAATGCCGATTAGTGATTGGAAATTTGAAACCGCGGGGTACATCTACCATGAAGGACCGAACATTGCTTTTCGAGAACGGTGTTGCGTATGCACGTCACCCCTGTCCATATCCATATTCAAATCTGTATGACCGCCACCTGCCTCCACGGAGCTGGAAGAGGATCCTACAAGGAGATACTTTTGCGCCCTACACAAGCAGCGTAAAAGCTAGGTCATGCAGGTCCTTATGCATTGCGGTACCAAAGTTTACGCATCGCCCTTTGTCATGGAGGAATGCGGCGGCCGTGTGTTATTCGACAAGACCGAATATTGCTGCGTCAGAGGCGCTTTTCCTTTTTGCTTCCATCGTGCGACTCCAAATGAGGTAGGGGCCACGGCCGGCTCATTTGCGCCTTCCGCTTCCTTGGATGAGGTTAAGGTTCTGGCGCCAGCGCCATGCGCACATTGGTGCTAGATGGCTCATGATCGTGGTGACCGTCACCGCACTTCAAGCTTGACCGCACTCTCTTGCGCGCCACCGCCCTGCTTCCTTTCAATTAAAGCGGCTACAAATCAACCCTTGTGTCATCCTATTACCGTCGATAGGAGAGCTAAGCCACTATCGGACATGATTATACCCGTGTTATCACAAAACAAAGATCCGCATCGAAGTTGGCAGGCCGCTCGGTAGTCGCGGGAAACTGTAGTACGGGTACAACCTTCCACCATGTCAATTGTGGATCCCCCATCGCGTGTCAGCTGGGATGCTGCAGATGAAGAATGGTTTGGAAGGGCTAGACCAACCTTACTTCTGACATTTCAAAACGGCCTGAGCTTCGGGCAGGATTCCCCGGGAGACACGTTCTGACGGCTGTGGGTCGTACCATACGTAGCCCGCAATTACCTTGGAGCCAAAGAGGTGGAACGTGTGCGTATGCGAAGAGGCTAAAAAGTATGCTTGACGCATCTGAACAGACCAATCTGTTGCACAGCTTCGCGGCAAAACCCTGGTATGCTTTTGGTCAAAGTAAAAGCCATCAAAGTCTGAGCTCCAGTCAGAGCATCTACGGAGCTTCCTACTCCTGGTCCTACACATCGGCACCACTATTAAACTCTAGGGTCCACCCACTTTCTAACGTACTTCCCCATCTTTGCAGATTTCGGATTTTCAAAACGACACGCTATCTTTAATCAGTACCAAAGGAAGTGGATCCTCTACATACACTACCTGTCACCTGCTTCAAGCTTCAAGCTTCACCTTTTTCAAACCCGCCCTAGACGCTATCCATGCTCGTTCCCTTCAATATGGGCGTTGAAAAGCTCGTGATCAGACCTGGCAATGGCATAGACTTCCCGAAGAAGCATGACGAGGTGTCTATGGAATACACTGGTGAGATTAGCTACTCAATTCCTCACCAGAGATCAACATCTAACAACAATGACAGGATGGCTATTTGACGATGATGCCCCGGACCACAAAGGCGGACAGTAAGCGAACCGGCAGCAGTCATGCCTTGGACATCGAATAGAGCGCCGTATTGATCGTTCATTAGATTCGATACTTCCGTAGGTCGCGGTGACCTGATCACTCCCATCGGTGCCGGCCGGGTCATCAAAGGTATGCCCAACCCAACCCGCTCTGCGCTTGGTGCATATGCATTCTACGATTCTGAACGCGCATTTGGCTAAAGCTCATGCACAGGCTGGGATGAGGGCATTTTAGGCTCCGCAGAGGCTTCTCCAATGACGCTGGGAGAGAAGGCGACTTTAATCATAACATCGTACGTAATCCCCACGACGTATCCTTCCGCGTGAGTGTACTATACTAATGATACGTGCGATGCAGTGATTATGCATATGGCACTCGGTAAGTTCGACTTTACAATTTGCACATTCCATGGTCGGGACGGGAACAAGTAAGACGGGACGTTACCGAACCTTGGAAGTACACACGCCACCGTGAACACGAACGCCCGGCGGAGCCAAGACTTAGTACGGCTGAAGACGTTCCGAAGATCGTTTGAGCCATGCTTCTTCGAATCTCCCGCGCTCCTGGACGTCCATGCCGCAGCAACCGCCAATCTTGTACAACACGAATGTCTGCAGCCTATTGGCATCGCCGCATCTTTGGACTTCGAAGATCTGATCAGACCATGAGGTGCAAGTGCTGACCATGTGGACAACAGTGGCTTTCCTGGACACATCCCGGCCAATGCCAAATTGATCTTGTAGGTGCCCAACTTCATTTTCTTCGTCATTTGGGACACTACAGCGCGCTTGCGACGCCTCATTTATGTGTTACAAGTGTGTGTGTTGTTCCTCCACACAGCGCACAGCTCACATGCTGTTCCTTTCACCTTGTTATCGCGGGATCAGTGCACAGGCTGCAAAGCGGAATGCTAACGCGATGGCAGCGATGTCGAGCTCAAAGCCATCAATGGGAAGAAAGCAGAGGACGCCTGAAATTCGGCACACATCATCGCGCCACCCGCTGGCCACGTTGGTCGACATATACCCCGTTACTACCCGACCACCTGTCCATCCAGCCATTCGTCGCGCTAGTAGATTCGTGATCGAGGCCAGCACATACGAGAACAGGAAACATCTCATTTGGACTCAACATTAGCGCTTGTTGCGTGGTTTACGCCCTTTCATCGACCATCCTTACTGTAGGAGTCCACGCAGGAGCTTTTGTTTTATTTGATCCTTTGGAGTTTGGCGCTTGGTAGAGGTATAAGGGAACAGCAGACTCATTTCAATCACAGCTGTTCAGGTGGAGGAGTCGAAAGACGCTCAAGTTTCGTGTCTAATGTACTATGCCCTTCCACGCGCGTTACCTTGCTGCAGCTCCCAGAATTTCGCATTTCTTTTCTGATACTGCGAGTCACACCGCTCATTGCTTCTGGTAACCTCTTCCGGTGCAGGAAGCGACTCGTGGTAATCTTGCATGTTGGTTCGATCCATATACCCGTTAATCAAAAGCGAGCTTCCTCTCTCATGGTAGAAATCTTCCGATCTCCAATCATCGTCTCCAAATGAACTTCCAGTATCCTACCGAAGTAATCGTACCGAGTGGTTGATAGTCATGTAGTGGCCCAAACCAGTGGTTCGCCTCGACGCGGGATAATGGTCGGCTGTACACCCACACGGCACGAGCTGGTATTTAAGCCGCACACCGATATGCCTTCCTTCAACCTCACTGGGTAGCAATGCCGATTCTAGAAAGGGTCATCTTTCGGTATGCCGAAAATCAGCAGCATGACTCAGATGGCAATTCTCTCGTTGGCTGGCGGCAGTGGCGGCTTACGCTTAATCCGGCAGATATGGTATGGTGTTACCGGAACCTTGACACTTCAGTGTCGGACTCGACTATCGCGGGAACCACACACCCTCAAACTCTACCGTTGCCCGCCACAAGTGGGGGAAAGCTGCCACATTATTTCTAACCGAAAGACATCCCACGGAGGGCGCCTCCTGTTTGGCCTACTGAGATAACGCATTTGCCTCAAGGGACTCAATCTCTACCCGCAACGGGCCTTGTACATGCTTAGGATCTAGAGCTTGTCTTCTAATCTCGATTCGTATTTCCTAAATTCCGTGATGACATGGGTTATCGACAAGTCACCAACCATGTTGCATCGCATACAGCCGGCGCACGCAACAACGGATCAGGAAGCAAATGTCAACTTTCCTCAAAAGCCTTGTATTTCATGGCAAAACCTCGAAGACCGTACCTAAAGCCTACCGATTACGGGCCGTGGCCGTTCGACCCACCCTTGGACGCTCCCGTGCGCACCGAATGCCGGTACGCCCCCCTACACTAGACATACCCGTAAACAAGATTTTCGGCCAGACCAACGGTCGTGAGCAAGACGACTGCACGTGGGATGTGTCGTATGCATGTGGCGTCGGTCCCGTGCAGCTGCGTCAGGCATGAGCCTGCATCAAACGTTCGTTCACGTGCGTGGCACGGTTATGGTGCGGGCTGTGACAGGGTCAACGCACGCAACCTTGGAAGCGTGTCAGCAAGTTAAGCTTGCACGTGAGTTCATCACGTACTTACTGCTCCAGGATGCTGGAAGCCATCATACCCAGTTCTTGAAAGCAACTCTATGCGATCAACGACCATGGAATGCAAAAAAGCCTGGACACAACGCATACCTAGGATCATCATCGATCGCAGAACCGCTGCAGATAGAGCGGAGTGATGCAATGGGATGTGCAATTGCGTGCATGGAGGAAACATGCATAGGGTACCATAGAAAGAGCTCGTCTTATCCTTGCTCCGCCAGCAGCCGAAATCATTGGTTTATATCAGCGATGGCCGGTGGATGACCAGACAGAACTGGGTCGCGGCTGTTGTGATCAGTTCCAAGATCGGTTGAAGATGTGAAATCCAGGCTGCTCCAATCCAACACCATGCACAGCGCAAGGTTTGTATACGTGCGTTGTCTCCGGAAGATCTCTTTCACTACAATCGGGTTCTCGACCATGCGCTTCGGGCGTACCTATCGTTATAGTAGTGTGGTCCTTCAAACTGCCGCGAATCTGTACGCTGGTTATTGCGGCCCAACTCGCTTTCCAATTGGATATCACGGCTGGCAGCGCCGGCTGATTTGCCATTGTTACCGGTTATTCCATCCAGTAAGAAGCTGGCGCGTACCTCCAGGTGTATGCAGCTCACCGTTCGACGCACCAAGTGAGTTCTTGAGCCGCACCGCTGGGTCGCGATACGCAAAGTAATACGTGAGGATGAGAACCACATATATGTGTCTGGAGCCAAGCGCAGAAGTTGCAGAATGCTATCAAGGCCGCCTCCCATCATCAATGGCGGTAGAGACTACCGCTCTTGCTCGAGCATCACATCTCCACCCAGCAAGAGTTGAAGGGTAGGAACCTCTACTAGTGATCAAATACACCACCCCTTGAAAGTAGAGTTATGAGATTGCGCTGGCATACTGCCGCCCTTTCCACCCGTTCCGCGGAGATATAAGAACAAGATAAGGATCCAGACAACGAAGAGAAAACGACCTGCCTTCGGACGATAAGTACTTACTTCTCTTGTTTCAAAATGGGTGAGCATATGGTCTGCTTAAACATCTGCAGTCATGTCCTTTACACAACCTGGACATGCGTCAGCTTCTTATGGTGATGCAAAGTGGCCCAGACTCTTTGCGTCTGAAGAGCCTTTGTTGTGACCAAGATAATTAGCCAAAGTCTCCCTGAATGGGGATGAAACCGATATCTTACAGTGAGATCTTGCAATCATCAATCTCGACTGACGCCAGAAGATAACACCAGCCTGTCAGGCAACAACGCAACATACGTTTAGTGCAGTCGATATCTGACAGCTGGTGAGATCTGGTTGGCGTCGCTGAACGGACCCGGAAGCATGTCAGCAGACCGGTCGATGTAGTGCCACGGAATGTTGGAGACATCGTTACTTGAACAGCTGAGCATGAGCGGATACAGCGCCCGCATTACTGCGATCCCGTGGCATTGGATCTGGGCCGAGTGACGGATCGAGGATGAGTGTCAGTGACCAGGCTCACGGGAAAGCAACTCCCGTATCGAAAGCCTTCGACTTAATGCCAGAAAGCTAGCCCTCTTCAGATCAACCACACTTGCGCGGATGTTGTGCTCTGATTTGCGTATTAGTATTGCTACTAATACACTATTGTAGTACGTCTGTCTTCCCGAGAAGATGTAGTATCAAACGTGCCGAGAAAAGCGTAGACGGCTACATCACAAAGAGTGAATCCTGCGTGCACCTCACATCATGCAGATGCGAAGATGCCCGCCGCCAGAGAAGACGTACTGCGAGGGCTCTATACATTGTCAATCCGGCAAGCTTAGTAGTGGTGTTGCACAGCGGCTCGAGTAGGCTGCGGAACGTTACTCCTCGCATCAGGCATGGTCGGGCAAGACACGCGTCGAGACCAAAGAAGGTATTTAGCTCCACATGTGCCAACCCGTGTAGGTGCAAGTCGTATAGCACAGGTCTGGTTCTTATTCCGACGTCGTGATATAGGTCGTGCTTCACATGGCAGTCGCTAAGACATCGCTCGCATAGTTTTCAGCATGCGAGCGGTTCACCTTGGGTTGCGCGGCATAAAATCGAGAAACGAGAGGACGATGTGACTTGCTGCGCGTCCGTGTGAACCACCATGGCTGAGACTGTACTGTAGAGACTTTCGAGTGGATGCAAAGCCGAGAGACGATGCAGGTCGGATGGCTTGTTGCAGAATCCACCCAGGAAGTATGCGCCAGCCTCCAATAATAATTCTATCAGCCTTTCGAGGTCTTCAGTTTGTCTGGTAAGTAGAGACATCTCATGACCGAAGAGCGGCGTTTGACAGGTGTTTGTGTCACGTGGTGGCCAGGAGAGCCCCACTAAAGATTCGCTCGTGCCCAGATTCCGCTCAACCAAAGTGTCTGTGATCTGGAACGCTTCTCGACAAGATGCACAACTGGCGCACAACCAGGGACGACTCGCTGGCAGATTGCTCTGCACATGAATCGCGTCGCTGAGATGGTCCAATTATGGTGCCACGACATCCGTCGCACGCTTCACTGCGCTACGCTGCACCTCCAAGCCAGCCAAGTCAGCGACTGTATTTGCTTGGAGTGACCGCAAACAAGCGCAACAAAGAACAGAGAGCTGGCACTTGTGGCGGAATTGATCTCATCCTACGCTGGCCGTCATGGGAGATTTCCGGTTGGCGAGTGTGGGAAATTAAATGTGGAAAGGAGCCCTTGCTAAATGGTTCGAACTACCGGCTTTCTGCAACATTGCGACAGCGCACCGGCCTGGACCTCGCACTTGTCGATGCATGTTCCTGCTACACATGCTCGACCGGTCATCATCACAAGGATGGCGCAAATGGACGGGCCCAACGGAATCGTGACAGCTGTCTTACGACTTGTCCTCGCAGCATGTCTGACTGTGAACCAACGATCCAACAGCTCGTCGTAGGTGATCGTGCTCTGGAAGAGGTGACGAGGCCTGGACACAGCCCCTATTCGAGCCTTGCGAAGGGGATCGCTTAAGACAATGGCCAGGCTCGCCAAGCGGACTCATCTCGGGTTTCTGCACCACCAACCTGAGGCTCACAAGTTCTATGCTGCGATGAAGGAGAGGCGTCCAGCTTCATTGGTGCAGCCAAATAACAACTTCGCATCTTTGTTGTAAGCAGAGTAGCACGCGCCCAGGAAGTTGCTTCATTCCCAGTCGGAAATCTCTGCAACCAATGCTGGCCAGAAGGAAGACAATGCCGATCGGCGACATCCCTGTTGTTATTTACTCTGCTTTCGTACTTTACCCGACATGAGATGGCCAAAGTTACGACCATTGCCCTGACGATCAGGCACCGCACTCGTCCGATTGGATCGCCCCTTGCCCATCTTGTCGAGAACCTATCTGATCGCGGCTAGCATGCTGCCCGTGCCTGTTCTCCGGACTAGCCACGACGTTTGGCTCCGTCCCAAACAAGTCCACGCCGTGGCGACGATTAGTTCCATGGCGGACGGGCTTCGAAGTGGGCCTGGGCTGCGTGGACTAGGATGCAGCCATCTTATTTACTTGCGCATCCCCCAGGTCCCAAACTCCTTCTCTACCGCTCAGGAAAGACTTCGTCACCCACGTTCATTCGCTGAATAACTTCACTCTTTTAGGTGTTCAGCCGACATTCTTTCGATCGCTTCTTTCCAGTCTTCACCTTTGCGCCAACTACTATACCGGTCCAACTCGACGATAATGCAGCTCATTACCCTCCTTTCGGCGGCCTCGGCCATGGTCGCGACCACTTCGGCCACCTCCCTTAGAAGCGCTATCGCCTTGACCAAGGACTGCGATACCACCAAGCCCTACGCGCGCGTTATCAACCGTTGCGACTACGACGTGCATCTCTGGTCCGTCTACAAAGGTGATGGCTGCCCCGAAGATGGCATGGTCACGCTAAAGACCGGCGAAACGTATTCGGAGAACTACCCAGACCCAGAGCACGGTGACGGCAAGACTGGTGTCTCTATCAAGATCTCCAAGACCAAGCAGTGCAAAGGAGTCGACATCACTCAGTTGGAGTACTTCCGCAAGATGGATGGCCCAGTGGACTTCCGATACAACTACCTCGATGTCTCCTACGTCGACTGCCTTGATGGTGACTGCCCGGCAAGGAACGACGGATACTACCTCAAAGCTGGTACCCAGAGTGATGTCAATATCGCATCTGCTGCCAACACCTTCTGCCCAATCTTGGCCTGCCACGATAAAGCTTCTTGCGACAAGGTTTCTTACGTCCTTCCCGACGACGTTCAGACCAAGTCCTGCTACAACGACCAAAACATGGACTTCTACATGTGCGGTGGCGAGGCGCCTTCCGGAGACTACGGATCTTCTCCAAGCGAGTCTGAGTCTTCTGCTGAGTCTTCTGCTGAGCCTTCCACAAGCTCCAGCAAGCTGGCTGAGTACTCCGCTGTCAAGCCCACTTCCACCTCTGCTTCCTACGAGGACTCGTACACTGCCGATATCGAAGTGGCTGCTGCCGCGGTCACCCCTGCGCCCGAGAAGCAGGACGACAAGCCCTACCACAAGCTTACCAAGACCGTCTACGTCACCGCGGTCGAGTATGTCAACGCAAAGAGGCACGCTCACGACCATGCCCGCCGCCATCAGCCTTTCCACGCATAAGCCACTCGGATATTTGTTTACTGTGGCATTGGTGCCCAAGCATTACTTGGTTCTACATTCTACCAGTCCATAATCCAGGATACCAATTTCGCGTTATACCCAGGGGAGACCAGGAAGAGGAGATCAGAGTTGAAATCACTCGAGTGATGCCAGAGGTAGACAGCGTCGCAGGCCCAATTTATTCATTTCTTCACTACGTTATCGACGCGCACCTGTCATGCTTGATCCCGTCATCTTTCCTCTCACCTCTCACCTTCCATGCTCCCTTGACGAAACCATGGGTGCGGTACTTGGCTATCTTGGACGCGGGCGCATGTGCTATCTTTTGGTTGCACGTTCTTTTTCACGAAGTCACGATATCGGATACCATTCGGGATTCCATGCCCCTTGGCGGGCTATACTTGTTTCAGTCATTCGCTTCGTCAAGGACATTTGTTTCCTTTTCTCTTAACACGGGCGTGGGGTTGTATATGCAGACGTCCTGGCTTGCTGATCCTGTTCCTAGCCTGATAATAGATTAATTCGCTATCATGTTGTATTTGCTCTCTGATCGATTCAATCTTATCGCATGTGATCACTCTACACGCGTATCTGCATTGCATGACACTACTCACTACCTTGAACTTGGCACAGCATGCCCACAAGCATTCGCGCAGATTGTTCGGTGGAGTTATTTACTTTTGGTGTCGCAGCAGCCGAGCAAGATCAGTTTCAAGCTGAGTCGTGATGTGAAGTCAAAGTCTTGAAACATTGTTGCATGCTTATTCGACTGCGCCGCCTCCTGGTGCGTTTTGACCATGCGATCACCTCATGCCCCGGTGCAGTATCACGCAAGCCAGAGCCTGTTCTGAGCGTTATGTCCATCGAGCTTTTGTATCGAAGGATCTTGTGGTCATCGGTGCCGAGCAAACGTGTTCGCAAAACCAATTCTCGTCTTAAGAACCACCGTGCAGCGCTCCCACAACGTGGCGCATGTCTCGCACCTTGATCATTGCCGTGACTGACAGCGGCTCGACTAAAGCCGGTCGTTCCACACAGCCCTAGCCTCGTTTCG
Source organism: Alternaria hordeiaustralica (assembly GCF_023758085.1). Classification (NCBI taxonomy): domain Eukaryota; kingdom Fungi; phylum Ascomycota; class Dothideomycetes; order Pleosporales; family Pleosporaceae; genus Alternaria; species Alternaria hordeiaustralica. Next base: position 1,027,288 of record NW_026056773.1, on the reverse strand, counting down.
AGCCATGGTTGCATTCTACGTGCTATCAGCACTCTTACCACTTCCAAGGCTTTCGGCATCTAGGCGTTCAGGTGCGCTGTCCGCGAACTGTGAGTCGATGTTCATCGCGTCACTCCGTGGCCAGTGGAACAACTTTTAGTTCGCCCAACACTGTTGGTGCCTTGCAGCATGCAGCACCAAGACGACCGTTGGAGAGCCGTCAATCACCCCAGCGTTTGGATCTCATTGTGGGCTAACCACTGCCCCGCGTCAAGTGCGAACCGACTTCTGGATAGCCATGCTCGCGCCACCTTATGTCCAGCCATACAACATGCTCACTCTTCTGTCATCGCGCACAAGCTCAGCAGAATTTGCACCAGGTTTTTGCATCGTTATGCAGTAGTCGACCTTCTAGAACTATTCCATGTTGATTACTCTACTCCACAGCGTCACGCTTCTCCACTCCTCTGTCCACACGAACGCAAAGTCCCCGCTGTGTAGTCATGCCATGGTCCACATCGATGAGATGCAACTCGATACGACTCGCGCAGACGCCATCGGGCCACCTTGACCGTCCTAGTTCGCTATTTCTGCGGTTGGACTAATGGCAAAGTTGCTGGAGTACAAGAAAACTCCGGCTTAGTGGACCAGAGCATTCTGGATTGTCGACACGGCTTTCGACGGTCGCCATCGGTGCCTTTAAGGCACCCGCTTGGTCCTGATTGCACAGTTCTTTCGAAGACTGGGACGGGCCTACGGACATGCGAAGTACACGGCATCTCGGCAGACACACTAGCGCTACCCTCCCTAGGGCTCGATGTCCACGTTTGTTGCCTCTACCATAGCTTAGTTTTTAAAAAAAAACACGATTCTCCTCTAATACTACGATTGCGCTTTTCTCCATGGAATCCAACCCCGCCTCGAACCACCCTGCGCATGCCAACCGGTCTTTGGGGCGTCTACCCACTCTGCTGCATCACTGCCCCCAACAACCTCAATACCCCAACGCACCTCTCCGTCTCTGTCCTTGAACCACGCTAACATGGTTTTGACGTCATTCGCGTTTTTGAGTGCCACACCTCGTTCTTCTACTAATCGCAGAAGATGATCGCTTCCTGCGACAAGTACAAGTACGTCGGCGATGAGTAGCACGTCGCGAATCAAAGGACCCGTGTATTTTCGCTGTAGAAAACTGACCACGGCTGTAGTGCCTATAAGCCAGATGATGATTGCCACCGATAGATATGTAGCGATTGCATTCATATGAAGAACCTGGGTTCGGTGGGATACCAATGCCTCAACTGTTCGGTTGGTGCGGAGACCTTCGTACTTGCGTCGCGGAAGAACCCTACCATCCCGTGTCACTGGCTCTCCTAATGCTTGTGTACTGTTGTCGCCGATTTTTTGATACCCCCAACCGCCTTGCTCTAACGATAGACCATTGCTGATGAAGTGTTGGAAGAACGTTTGGAAGGTATGGTTTGCGTGGGTAACAAGGGTTGCGTAGTCGAGCAAAGCCCGCGGATTCTTGTTGGCGAGGCTGTACATGCTGTATGTCATCAGGTCCATGTTCATACCGGTTTCAGGGTCGCGCATGACAAAGGCATTATCGCTGGGGTCTTCCGTGGGTGACGTCCCCAGCGGACCGCCGAAATAAGAGTCAGCGGCTTTTAACATGGATCCCATGAATAAGATTCCATAACTCGTGGTGATGTTCAACGGCCCTCGGTATTCTTCATCATATTGCTGCGTTGCGTTGCCATGGGTCAGCGCGTGTCGGACAAACACTTCGGACCAGGCTGATTTTGCAGGGCCGACAGAACTGATGATCTCGTATGATTGAATCACGCCCGTTTTCACGTCCACAATCACTTTGGCGTCTGACGTCTCCACTATCGGCATACAGCGAGCGGCTTGTAGATCCGGTGCATCTTTGAAGAGCAGCATTTGTCCTTGTAATTTGCTTATACCTGGGACTGTGACAGGCTTACCAACGATCCATTTTGTAACGAATGGAACTGGCCACTGCCTGTCTGTGTTTGGGAAATTTTGGACGTTTACTGGCGACCAGTATCCTGCCACTGCTGAATCCGGATCGTCCTTGGTTCCGTTCGAGCAACATGACAGCATAGCGGTGGTGGCAAATGCTGAAGTATTCGACGGACTATCGCCAAATATCTCACTGTTCAGAGAATAGTATCTTTCCAGGCCCTCCAAATCTGTCTGTCGGGGGGAATCTCGGGAACGTTGGATTTCATCGGTATGAATGAGCCAAGTCGATGTGTTGGCTACCTCAGGTATTTGTTCGCATTCTAGCCGAGCTCGAAGAGCAGATGTCGTGATTGTTACGTTGTCCCGGAACGTCATCGTTTCTTTGGCATCCAATTGGGAAATGCTGGTAAGATCGAGAGGTATGAAGCTCCAATCATCTTGAGTCCAAGAAGGCTTGGTGCCGTTGAGTGACAGCTGAATGGCAGCGCCGGGTAGCCAATTTTTAGACGGGTTCATCAGAAGATTGTCGAGTACTTCGAATGGAGGCAGACTCGGACGGGGTTCTGCCGTTCGCCCTTCGTAGGTCTTCACCGTAGTTATAATGGGTATCTCTCGAGGTTCTAGCGTTCTTTCGAGAATTTCTCGATGAGACACGTTCGCAGCTTGTCGTTCGAAGAGCGCAGACATCGAAACGGTGACTGGAAATTTGAGGTTAGCGAGTTAGACGACCATCGATCGCGAGCATCTTACGAATTTGACAAAGAACGCTTCCAGTAGCGACCAGGAACAGCATCCAATGCTTGTTGCGGGCAGCCTTGATAGCCGCACCAGCCCAGGTTTTGGAACGGTATGTAAGACCCGCTCCGTTGGAAATTGGTGTTGGCCGTTGCGACATCGCAAAATAGGGTTGGAGGATTCTGAAAGTCGAATCTAATTGATCCCACCACAAGCCGATCACAATACTGACAACTGTGGGTGCGATAGAGATAGGGGCAAAGGTGGAGAAGCTCAACCCCAACTTAGAAACATCGGCTTCGTAAACGAATGCAAGCTGAGAAAGTCGAGATCTCGCGGAGAATGCGTTCAGCACTAACACAGCAACCAAGATAAGGACGAGGAAGCTTGAAAGAGCGAACAGCATACGTAGTCGGATGACCAAAGGCTGCCAGTAGCTTGAAGGTTCAGTGCTTGGGGAAGCTACTCAACACATTGATTAGCTTACAGTTTTAATCGTTTGTCAGTAGCGACTTACATGTGGTTGCGAGGTTACCACTGCTTGCAGTATGTATAGCACCATCCTGCATGAAGAACGTGTCATTCCTTATTCGTTGTTGAAAATCGAAATGCGCTATACGATGACCCTCGCGGAATGTTGATGATCGTGTCGGCTGATGTTGAACTAACATAGCATGTCCAAGGGTACTCCCGGGGTCCATGCTGAGATCGAGTGGCCGAAATGAAAGTCGTGAGACCCATAGTACCAGGATGAGTAGCAAGAAGGAAACCAAAAAAAGGGTAGCCAAAGCGATTCCAATCTCTCGAAGTACCATGATTCTGTTTTCGACCATTGTTGCCTTCCCTTTCGTAAGCTCGACGCTTGTTACGTCGGGGTCATTCAGGGCCTCGCGAAGACACTCCGTAAAGAATCTTCCTTTGACTCTTGCTGCGCGGGATGCAAGCTCCTTGTCATACAACATTTCGGTAACGTTGAAATCATAGAGGGCGCCGAGCAGCGGACCAAGCCCAAAGAACATTGGAGCGTTAACGGTCGTGTTTGGATCAGAGTAAGGACTCAAAGAGCCACCGATAGCACGATCTGCATCAGACGACATGCTTTTGGCGTTGAAATAGTCTTTCCAAGTGTCTTGTAGTGCCATCTCTTCGAATTTGGGAATGTCTAACATAGCTTTCGTAATCGACTCGGGCTGGATGTGGTCCGACTCCATGAATGTAATGTTCGACTCTCTACCGTGGCCTATCGAGGCAGTCATGTTGTGTGTTATTATAGAATACTGAGATTTGCAAAGCAATGCCTTCATGCGAAAGTCAGGCGAGCGTTGATAGGTCCTGTTCGTCTCAATTCCTACCGTTGCAGCACTGAGCTCCAACTTGATGGGCGTGGTCCATGGGGTGTTTAGAATGATAATGTCGCGATCTGCACATTCTGGAGAGGCGTAGTGGCGCGCAAAAGGACTGGTCGAAGAGACGTTGGCGGCAAACGGGATTCTACCGAGAGGAAGCGTACCAGACTTGATGTAGAATGTAGAAGTGTTTGACCACGTCAAACCTCCCCTCATTGCCAGCTCAGCCGCAGGGTGAACAGTCGCCTCGTACCTGCAACCGTCGTCTGATGCTAAGGCAAAAGCTACCATGGGTTCTATGCCCTTATATGGCCCGTGACCCATGATATCGTACCCGCTATATTCCATCGGTGCAAGATCAGCGCTTTCTAATGTCATGTCTCGACAACCCAGGTCCGCATGCATTGTCGTTGTCTCTGCCGTCCAAGAGTCGAAGCGTGATACCAGATCGGGGCCGAGCTGTACTGGATCTGTAGACGGCCAATTCGGAAAGGTGATGGAAGTATCTTTTATCCATGCAGAAGTAGAGAGATCTCTCATCAGCGCAGACGTAGTTCTGAAGTAGGCTTCTCTACTAGCGACAATGGGCAGCTGGAGGCCAATCTTGGGAACGCTTCTGCGGATGTCAAGCGTTTTGGTGATTACAATCTCTTCGGATGTAAGAAGGGCCGATGACAAGGGAGAAATCGCGAGGAGGGCCACCACATTGATTACAGCCGTGCAAATGAGACACCAACTGGTTTTACCGACCGACTTGCGCTTGAGGACGATATCCAGTAAGATAGCCCACCAGGCCCTGGGCGTTTGGAGCACTGTTCCGAAGGCGCTGGCGCCTTCTGAAGGTGCTTGTGCTAGTCTTGCAAATGGCTCCGTTCTCTTGGCATCTTCAAATAGGATAACCGTAGATTGTGTGTACAGCACTGCTAGCAGAGTTGGTGTGAAGCGCCATCCAAACAGTACTGCAGAAGATCCGTCATCGGCACCGAGTCCGTAGTGGTGTTGCGAGTACCAAACAAGTAGCGATATTGTTATGCCCAGGATGGCGGTGGCACTAATCGGTATCAATAGAGAATACCATCTAAAGGTAAATGGCAGCCAGCTCCCTTTCCGATCTGTTGAAGCTTGTACTGGCAAATTTGTTAGCCGTCTAGATCTTCAGAGGTAATTGATGACTAACCTGTGCCCAAAGGCATGGTATCTGTTGTAGACTGAGCAGACGAGTCCGCTGGGACTGAAGGCGCATGACCTCCTAATGTTCGATCCATAACGACAGATGCTCCAAGTGCGCTCAAACGGGATTGGCCTGAAAGGAAACTTACAGCGACTCGGTGGCTGTATACAAGGTTATCGCACAGAGAATCGCATACGTAGAGGCTACTTAAGCCATCTTTGTCTGCTATTCAAGCTGTACCTGCATCGATCGTCTGCGCAGATAGATTGCGGCACAGCACCGCTGATTCCACTTTCATACTTAATCCGGTACCGACATAGCGGTTGCACAGAGTTCTTGAGGCTATCGGGCAATAACATAGTTGGCTAAGCGCCCGGGTGGACATTGGGATTGTTGCAGCGGTTCGCGCCAATACTTCAGCGTTAAGCACGCGCCGCGGTGGAGGGATCTTCCGTAAAACCTTCGAATGGGCGGCAGGATCTGGGATCCCCGTTGCGCATGACAGAGAACCGGTCGAAACGCCAGGTAAAAGAATGCAGGTAGACGCGCGATTGTCATATGAAGTGAAAGCCTGCCCCGAACCTTCCGTCGCGTCTTCCGTTCCCCTCACGGGTGGGAGCTCCCGTTCTTCACGTGGGGGCCAACTAACTGTATCGGGCGTAGCGTCGCGATTGTGATAGGGACAAAATCGATCCAATCATACGTGATTAATCTGAAGGCGCTGTAGCATGAAACAATTACCCCGTTTATCTTGTCTACATATGCGAAAAAAAATTAAGTTCTGGTGTTGAAGCTAGACATATTGTAGTTTGAGGTTTGGCTACTTGGACAAGATCCAATGCCTACTACCTAGGTAAGCTAGACTCTCGCTAAAGCCGAGAGGGAGAAGGACGCGATGTAGACAAGCATGTTGTATATCTGATATAATGAAGTCTCAATAGATGGGATGAGCAGTGTCTGCTTAGGCAGGCATGCCTAAGTACCTACCAAAGTTCTCTCTTCCAGGGATGTGAGCAAGAGTCATAGTCCAAGAACATTCGTAGAGGCGCATCTTCAAGATGGAAAAGACCGATGTCGTTTCATTCAGTCCAATTTCTAGCCGGCTGTCGAAGGTGTTTTTATATCTCAAGAGTCAGTGTTCAAGGTGCACCGCGTGCGACTACCTGTCGACACAAATACCTCGGTACCCCTGCCTTGCCTACAGCCTTTCCCCTACCCCGTTGTCTACGCCAGGCCGCTGCCACCCGTCACTTACATGCGTAGCGAGATTCCAGCAACTTACGACTCCGAAGAACATCGGTCCGCAACGCGTCGTCTATCTTCGCCTACCCCTCTCGAACGCTACTCCCAATGCAGCGCCATCAAGCGAGTCTGCACGCGAATGATTGGTGGGTGCCTTTCTACAGTCTACCCATTATACCTAGGTACGTTATCAGAAACAGGGGTGAGCGAGAAGGAGCATTCGGGCATGTGGTGGGCTCAGGCGCCCTCGCAAGGGTAGCCGATTCATAGCATGTGCAGAACCTTAGGTACGTAGGTACTTGGATACGTGGCTAACGTGTCGACAAAGACAAATCAACGTAGAGGGCGGAACATCAGCCACGTCCGCTTCGAAATTTGTGGGTTTGATGTGCGAATGGTATATTCCTCGTGTATCCATGTGTCTTCAAGATTGGGCGACTTACAGCGCCAGGATGTTGCTTCGGATAGCAACGTTCGCTTACCCTGGTTGCTGCAGATTCGCATCATTTGCCAAAGTGTACGATGAAGTCAAGACGGTATTTGCATCCGCTTTCTTTAAAGTCCTATTACTCGTTTTGGCCACCACCTTCTCTGACGACTGAGAATACATTTACTCAACTACTTGCACGACAGTATCTTGGAGATTGCAAATCGGAGAAGGGGATATCAAAAAAATGTAAGCTTACACCATGCTCGACTCTATGCCGTGGAACTCAGTTTTGCGCGCCCATTCGCATCCGATCTAAGCGGTACAGCAACATCGTTACACCGCCCGCTACACTTAGCCGCACGCAATTAACCGATGGTCATGCGTGAACAGCGAGCGTTTTTCTCACTATACTCAATGTTTCATAGTATAGAACCCGAACGCCGAACGCCTTGAATTCCAACACTTGAGACCCAAAAACACGATACCCTTCCGCTCGGAACTTCATTCTTATAGCACAATGTGTTGCTCGGCACTCGATTCGCTTGTAGCAAGGCGCTACGAGAGCTCGCTCGTAGGATTTAGCTGCCTCGCTAGTACGATTCAGATAGCTGCGAGGTCGTTGAGTGCACAGCTCAGCTCTCGTCTCGCACCGAGCTCATCAATGCCGTCATGCGGCCGGTAATGGTGTGCGACGATCCGCACTGTGGCCCGGTAAGTCTTGTACCTATTACGGTCAGCATTGCGGCCTTCTAATTACCCGCACTTGGTACTTACATCAGCATCCTGACCCTCGCGCCCCCAGTCTTCACAGGGTAATCTCCCAAGCCGGCGAAGAACGCTTCATTGCCATCCGCGATACCGCCGCTCATGAGAGGGTCGCCCCAGATGACGTTCGAAAATCCGACAAGACCTATGACCTGCTTGGTACGTTCGTCGATGAGCACGTTCTCCGGGTCGCAGAGATTGAGCGCTACAAGGCGCGGTTCGGTAACTTCTTCCAGGCAGTGTGCGTGTTTGCCAACCCAGAAACGTATACTTTCGGAGTGTGCGTTAACAAGCATATCCTCAGCATCGCGTAGTGCGGCTTCGAGGAGAGCAAAGAAAGCCTCGCGCCAGGAGTTGCTGCCCTTTTTGACGAAGACACGGTGTGTCATACCAAATTGGGTGGCAGATAGTGCAGTCAGAGCGCGGACATGTGTGCCTAGTGTGTGGTCGATGGAGTTTCTCTCGCTGGTCGAGATGTATGGCGCGATTTCCGAGAGCTTGCGACCAGGCATGTGGCTCATCATAAGAAATGGTGCACCAAGCGGTCCACCATGGCTATCATATTTGATGATTTGGGGCACAGGTACTTGTGTATACTCGTGCAGTGTCTCGAGTGCTTTGCGTTCTGTCTCCAGGAAGTGCTTCTCATGCCGGAGGAGTCGGATGTTATAAGCTGGTGGGCATTTGAGTATCAAACAGCTGCCATCTTGAAGTCTTGCGAGATAAACCTGGTGTATGCACCCTTGCTGGACTTCAATTTGCTGAACATTGATTCTTGAGGATCGAAAGACTGCTCTGATGACTCTTTGTATGCTGGGAAAGTCGACTGTTGTGATAGCAGTCCGCGAAGATGCTGATGAAGACGAAGATGAAGACGAAGTGGTCGAAGAGGGCCGAACGGGCTTTAGAGCGTACGTTCCACGGCTCATACTGGTGAGGGGAAAGATTGCAACATCCAGTGGGGGAAGATGCATTATGAAGGGCCGAGCAGCGACGTCCTAGATTCCGGCGGGGAGCTTAGCGTGATTCGATAGTGGAGGCCTGGAGCTGACTGAATGCTGCATGTCGAGGACATCGCTATGCATTAAGAATGTTTTGACGATTGCGCAAACAAAGTCAATGCCAGCTCTTTTCTCATAGAATCATGGATGCTCGATCTGAACGCAAAAATGTCCCGACGAATGTCGGAAACAAAAGCATAGTAACGCCAGCCCGAGCAAGACCGACTCTGATAGATCTCAATTGATGAAGCCATCTCCTTGGTTCGGCCATACCGAATCGCATGACAGTCGACACTTAGTAGCACATCTGAAAGTCCCAACCAGTCCCCGAGCCATATCGACTATCCTCTCGCCGATGCACTGCTCAGCCGAAAAGCAAAAGTCTATCATGCGCGTACGGAACTGGTAAGTAAGCGGCGTATTCTAAGCGAATTGTTTAGCGAAGGCGGATGTAGAGGCGGAGAAGGACGCGTGAGGCGTTCAGATTGGCGCTCTCAGCGTTCGTCAAGGATACCCACAAGTGGCTAGGCACCCGATGAGGATATCGCGTATCGCGAATTATGATTGGTTCTGCCGAGAGACGGCTGAAGGATACCATTGACCGACATCTTTCGATAGCATATCCTTAGGAATCTGAGAGACGATTGGATGTAGGTTTGACAGTGCAAAAAATAACGCTGTGATTAACGCAGTGTCATGTCTGTACGGGCCCTCAACTCGCCCGGCCCAATATTTTACGTAGCTATTCAACTACTTCCATACATCCCACGCCTGTGTGCCATTGCTGTGGCGGCTATGTAAGCCCGCACCCAGTATGCACCCGGCAGTTCGGAGACGAGTAGTAGCAACACGCCGGATGTCAGGTCGATGAGTAGGTGGCTACTGTGCTCACTCCGATGATCCACTAGACGTTTGCCTCATCCCGCGAGCAAACGTATGCAAGCCACGGTGGTCCCGATCGGAGATTTTTTCAGTTTGTGGAAATTGCTGCGCGAGGCGTTCTAGCACCACGACGGCTGCCCCACGCACCGATTCCACTCGTCCCCTTCTCAGACACGTCCATTCTCGATGTTCCCTGACTGATCATCGACCTGAGGTTTGACCGAGGGCAACGGCTGACGAAGCTCCTCGATGTTGAAACGTTTGAGCTGCTCGAAGTCAGGACCGACCACACTCATACCTAAGACATTCTGTCGGATGTAAGCAGCTGTCAAGATCTCATTATGCGGTGCATGTGAGACGTGTGATCACCACGTGGGGTATGACTATACCTTGTAAATTTCCACGAGAATGAGAAGATCGTAGTTCTTCAGGTCGACCTTGTGCCCAGGACCAACTGCAGCTGCGATTGTATTGATGACGCCATCTCTCAAAAACTCCTTATTGTTGCGGATCGATGGGCGTATCGCAAACTTGGGTAACCACACGTTAGCGGAGATCTTTGCACGACGACACTACATCATCTGATAGAAGAAGCTAATGCTCACTTTTTTCCCCGCTTGATCTGATCCATGGAAGTGAGGCGCAAGGACTTGTTTCGCAACAGCCTCAAGACCCTGTGGCGTGGCTTTGTCGGTCGCAGTAATTGGTGTTAGTCGCTTGACATAGCGTAAGTTCTTCGGCTGAGCGCCATCTGCAATATCTTGACAGATCTTATGTACGAAGGAGACAGGTTCGAGAGGTGAGCGTGTCCTAAAAAATATCACTTTCTTGGGTCAGCCCGAGCGGTCGGAAGTGTGATTGGCTATCCTCACAGCACTGGGTGTCGAGTTTGAGAGATGTGAACAAGGGTTTCGTCGTCGGCTTACGAATATCGGCGAGCTCTTTCTGGATCTCAGCTTCGATATCACCTCCTTCCGAGTCAGAGCTGTCTTCTGCAGCCGTCCCATTGGAACCGGCGGCGCCGTGCAGGGTAGTAGCGTACTATCATGAATCAGCATCACCAGCACTGTCGCTCGCGGATGGTGCAGCATCAAGATATCGCTAACCTCTTGGAATAGATCCCGCAGATCAGAGACAGATTTTGCTTCCTTCTTCATAGCGCATGTTGCCCATATGCCCGCATCACCGGGTTTGATAGTACGAGACTGACTGCCGTCCCTGCGGGGCATATCCCAGTTTCTTTTACTCTGATGTCTCGGATCAGCCTGATGAATCTCACTGCAGCTGCATGACGAAAATGGAACTGGGAAGCCAAGAATGCAAGTACGGGAGGAGTTTTGACAGTGGTACGAAGAAAAGAACTCACCTTAGCTCGTTTGTCGCCGCCGTCGTGCCGCTCGCGGGGCTCGGCTTTCCGCTTCCTCGGGTTACTCTCCGCTCCGGACATTTCAAATTATACGGGTGAAGCTGTAGGGTGGGCGTGATGTGATGGTAATTGGAAGGCTCGATCGAAGCCACCTGCACCCGACATCTGGATGCACGGGAAGAAAAAAGAGGCTAGGCTTGTTTCGTCCACTAGCGCGCCTACTCCCGCGTTGGCTACCTAGGTACCAAGGGACATCTCCACCCACCTTGCAAAGTGCCTCGCTCTCACCAGCGCATGCAGCCTCGCGCGGTCTACCCTCTAATGTCTTCTAGAGACACATTCGACGGGTGGCGTCAATTCTAATTTCACTTTCCGGGATGCATGTCGGCGACCTTGCACGTCTGGCGGTTCAATGACGCCTCTAATTAAGCCTTCACCCTGTCCATCGATTGCCGCAGCAATGCGACCTACCATGTTATCGCTGATCATCCCGTCGTTCTTGTGTCAGACGAAAGCCAGATCCTGTCCACTCAAATCGCAGATGCTGTCAGATGCAAGCCTGCTGATTATATGGTCGACGAATTCAAGGGTGCTCGTCGACGGCTTGCGCCAAACGTTCAATTTATTCTGCGCTTCTCAATCGCCGTGTAGACAGTACGATATGGGGGTGTTCCGTTATATTGGAGAGATGAGCTATCAATAGGAATGAGGATCGATCTCAGAGATGACTAGATAGGGATCCTGCGCCATCTCTGGCTGTCTTTGCACAGCACGAAGGAGGATTCCCAACGACCTAGTTGACCGCCGAGAAGTAAAGGGACTATGCGAACAAGTACGACATGCCTCTATTGGAGCTCACTACTAGTTCTAGGGAATTTCAACAGTCTTCAATATTCTGACACCTTCGATCTCATACAGAGACACGACAGCTAGCACCCTCGGCTTTGTGCAAGGACGGCAACCCAGCTGCACCGCTTTGGCGAGAAAGCTCCACACCACAAGAGCTTTAATAGGATGATATTCGGAGAAGGTTGGTACAAAAGTTTCCCAAGTTGGAAAGTATGAAAGCTCACTCTATGGAATCAACGCTGCTCGAGATATGCTCACCTGAGAGGGCGAGGTAACAAGGCGTAAGCTCGCTCTTGTCATTGCAATCGGTTGCCAATATGCACACCATGTTGTCGAAGACACTGTTACACACGTAGCGTAATGCTGAACTTCAGAAGGATCGATACTATGTCGTGTTGTACTTGTGTCTCAAAGAAACAGTGGCAACATGATGTGTATTCAATATCCCTCATCGATCCGCAGACTGTCCAATCCACGTTTGTCCAGCATGCTTGTACTTGAAGTACTGATTGCTATCACTGCCTGGCTCTTTGAACGGCCAGGTCCTGTACGCTTCCACAAGCTCTAGAATCATCTCGGATGTTAGCATCCTAACCCTGAGATGCTCCATTTGCAGTCTACCACCTTTCTTCGGATCTTTCAAACTGGGACAATCTTTTATAATGTCGCTGAGGCCATGTTGCAGCTTGTCGAGAGCGTGATTGATACCATCGGAGGGGTGCGCGAAGAGTCCGAAGATGAAATCTCGCGCCCACTCGTAGAAGTCGGGGGATCCGCCGACGGGCCTGGGAAAGGGCTCAGCGGAGACGAGGGCCAGACGGCTCTGGGGCCAAGCCTCATTTTTACGCATGACGAGGGGCTCGAAAGGACGGGAGTCGGATTGGAGACGAGGTGAGGGCGGCGAGCGTATGGCGAGGCGGTCATCGATCTCTGTTGCAGGTACCTTGGCATAGTTGGCATTTTGACTGTCGAGGCCCTGCTTCCACTGGGTTTCAAGCTCGCTTAGCTCGGCCATTGCAGCGGCTTTTTCAGGGCCGTCTGGCATGTCAACAATCTTGCATTCGAGCTTGTATATAGCCTCGCCAATGTCTGCTATGGATGCTGCCAACAGTTTCTTTCTCTGAGTCAGCGCCATACCAGTACTTTCTCTGTAGAATTTCCGTATGTCGTCCTTGTAAGGGTGGTCAGGGGGTACCGGCCGTTTGGTTCTTTTGCCTTTTGCATCTGTCGGGTCGTTAAGATCGACTTGTGGAAAGACGTTGATTACACGTCTCATGAAATCGTAGTATTCGATGAGACCAGGTGAAAGCAGGCCAATGGGGTTTCTACCCGCCAACTGTTGCGTGCGAAGGTAATCTTGAATTGTTTGAAAACTGATTACGCCTGTGCCATTGGAAATCTGGTCGACTTCTTCAGCAAAGTCGTGGATGTGGTCGCGCCGATGTGATGGTAGCTCCATCCCATTCTCTTTCCCTTTCTTCAGAGCACGGACAGTGGCCTCGATCTCGTACTGTGGTTCACGGCCCGAAGAGGCTCTGCCCGTGCTGCGCGAGGCGCGCTCTGGTTGGATGAAGAGGGTTGTGTCTTGTAACATTTGCATGAGGCGGTTTGTTTTGGTCATTTCGTTGATAGATTGGGCAATCATGCCGCTAAAGTCGTCGTGCTGTACCCACAGTAAGGTGCGAACCATGCCATAGGCATGAAATAGATCGTTTGTCCAAGCAGCGGAGGCAAAGTGGTAGGCGAGCTGTTTCGCCATTGAGTCAAAACCAAGGCCGGGAAGTCTTGGATCCCATGCCAGAGAGCCAGTCACTAACAGGGTGTTGTTTGGTTCCTGTGCTTTGGGGTCTTCAGCGTCCAGCACAGTCTGGTGTGGGAACACACCGTTTGCAACCATGTCCCGGTATGTCTGGAGTACGGTCGGATCTTGGTCGACGAGTGAATACTTGGAGCCGGGTGCAGTGAGAAGAGGGTCAAGAAAGTCTTTAAACTTTTCGTGTCGCGGTTCGAGGAGCACGTGGCTGCGCGGTTGGAGGTATTCGTGCAGCTTCTGTGACCAGAGCCCGGCGCCAGGGTTGATGTCGAGGATATCGCAGCCTTTGTGCTTATCTAACGTATGGCCGGCGTATTTGAGGACGTCATCTAAGGGTATCTGGCGTTAGTCCCGCTCAGCGAAGATGGGTGTTCCGGGACTTGACGTACCGCATAGGTCGGGACTTACGATCTGTGTTCTGACGTGAACGCCGCCTTTTACTATCGCCGCGCCTTCGTTCCGTGTTCTCCTCTTCTTCGGCGCTGCTTCTTCCTTGTTGGGATGTATCCTTTCCGCCATGGCCGCACTCAAGGGATACTCGGCAGGTGTAGATAGTTTCTCATCGGTCCAGTAGTGGTGCTGCTCCTTTGAGCGCGCCCGCTTACCGCCAGGTGCAGTGGCGACGGAGCGCGCCTGGTTCCATTGGCGGACAGATATGTTTCCTCGCCAGACATTGCGCGGTATTATAGGGCGTATGCGCATCATCAGGGGGTGCGAGGTTGTCGCTCAGCCATCAAAGTACCATCGCGCAAGTTTCGCCGCGGGGATCCCAGCCGCTTCGAGATAGCGTGCTTATCTCCACGTGCTCACGCGTCCTGGCTTGGCAAGCTTCATCGTCGGCTAATGTCGTTCTCGATGACGCAAAGCTGGGCGTCCACCATGTTGCCGACGAGCAGCAATATCCTCATCGTAGGTGCTGGAACATGGGGCTGCTCCATTGCCCTCGAGCTCGCTCGTCGCGGTCACACCTCCATCAAAGTCCTCGACGGCAGCTCCTTCCCCTCGCCCATCTCCGCAGGAAATGACCTTAATAAGATCGCGGAAGAGAGTAACGACCCCTCCGAGTCTGACTCTCTCCAAGACTTCTTCTGGAATCGACTGACCCAGCTTGCAATGCATGCATGGAAATTCGATCCACTGTTCTCGCCCTTTTACCATGACACCGGTTTTATCATGGCCGCTGTTGGCGATGAAGCCTACCAGCGTTGTCTAGAGTATGCCAAAGGCGAGAAAGTATTCCCAGCAGCCCTGAATACGAAACATGATTTCCAGCAAACAATGCCAGGAGGGTTGCTACAGGGCGACTTTCCAGGTTGGAGGGGCTTCTGGAAAAAGAAAGGCGCAGGGTGGGTGTTCGCTAGTGGAGCTCTAAGAGCTATGCATCAAGAAGCCGTGAGATTGGGTGTGGAATTCTTGACCGACAGTATAGAGGGCCGTGTCGAAGAGCTACTGTATAATTCGGACAATAGCGCAGTATCGGGGGTGAAGACGAGGAACGGCTCTGAGCACAAGGCTCAGCACATCATTGTATCCGCTGGTGCGAACAGTGACCTACTCTTAGACTTCGAGAGTCAACTTCGACCCACAGCCTGGACACTTGCACATCTACCCCTCTCAGCCGAAGAAGCGAAGCAGTACCGGAACATGCCTGTGCTGTATGGCGTGGATCGCGGTTTCTTCATCGAACCCGACACCGAGACACACGAAATAAAGCTCTGCGATGAACACCCGGGATACATCAATCCAGTCATCAACGACAGTGGCAAGATGCGCTCCGTTCCGTTTGCGCGACAACAGATTCCGAGAGAAGCAGAAGCACGTATGCGACTTCTTCTCTCTGACACAATGCCACAGTTTGCAACCCGAGACTTGAGCTTCGCGCGTTTATGCTGGGACGTAGATACTGTGGATCGCATCTTTCTCATCGACAAGCACCCTAATGTCCAAGGCTTGATTGTAGCGGTCGGAGGATCTGGAAACGGCTTCATGGCATGCCCTGCAATCGGCTCTCTGGTTGCAGACATAGTAGAGAACAAGAGCGAAGGGAAGATGAGGGAAGCGATGCGTTGGCGACCAGAGATTTGCGCCGAGAGGGATTTGTGGGATGCGCAAGGGAGATATGGTGCTGAAGGCAAGGTTATGGATATCCGACAGGTAACAGAGTGGACAACGATGTGAGTCCAGCAGGCCTTTGCACGTCTCAGCTGCTCAAGTGGTTTTTTTCTAGACATGGGTTTCTCTATCATAGGCTTCTTGTCATCACTGATGCTGGTGTATAATCAAGAGAATGGCGGTGGAGGGCACGAGAACTACGCACTTTGATCTGGGGTAAAAACTGCTTGCTCGACCAAGCCTCTCGTGCACCGGTGGGTATCCATCAGACCGTCTCGGGGGGAATTGGCACCCAAAAATAGAGATTCCTACTGTGATTATGCATATTTCACATTCCTGTCATGGATGTTGCCTATCAAGCCGATGCTGGGAAATTGGTCAACTCGGTGCTGGATGGAATCATCAACATAGCCTCTAAACGTCATTGTGTGAAGTTTAATTACAGATGTGAGGCTGAAGGTTTCAGGCATCCTGCGGTAGAATTTCGCCGCTCGCATCTTAGGCATCCCGTCCCATCATCGGTAGTTATCACGGTGTACCCACCGCTACGGCTCAACTGCAACTCCCAGCATTGACATGCGTTCCCACGTGGGAAACATTCCTAGCGTCGTAGCCACTGTGGGGTCCGATGCTGGATGCTGGGGATTTTGTAGGTCGGCGATTATGGATTTGCAGGTCGGCGATTGAAGATTATGTCGGCGATTTGAGGCTGTGTTAACAAGCACTGCCACGTTTCACCCCTCGACATTCCTTCCGATTTCCAACGCCTTTCGAAAGAAGTGTTTGCTGTAAAGTCGCGATACCTAATAATAGATTTGGTAGGGATGAAGTTAACAGGTTGGTGTGAATGAGAGAAGCCGGCCCTCTTCGACAGTTAGATGAAGACTGGAGGCCCCACTAATCACACATCGTACAATGTCTTGGGTTCTGGCTAGAAATGGACTGATGCAGTTTACAGATCCGGAGCTGCGATGTAGAGGCCAAATATGCTTCCTGGTAAGGAGATTCGGCTTATGCCGCTGTCGAGTATGGGATGAAGGTTCCTAGGGCCGTTGCACGCCATTCGGACGGGACGTTAGGTCTTGATGCTTGACATACTGGGATAGCCGGTAGTCTTGGTGGTCGCCTAGACGGTCCATACCGGTGCGGCATCAACAAACACCCCTGACACTTTATTCATCCAATCGTATGACATCCTCAGTATGGTTAGTCTCATTTCAAGATCGGCTTCGGGCCGAGTCTTACAATGCTTGAACATGAGTTCTAGAAATGTTGATATGACTGTTGCATGACTCTTGAGAGAAAGCTGTCATGGAAAGCCTGAGAGCGGTTCAAATCCTTCGTTTGCGTGGATGCAGATCATCACCTGTCACGGTGACTATTGCCAGCTAGTCTTCACATCGAATGACAGCTTGTGCCGGGCTCCTCGAAACAGATGATGAATAGAGACTAGTGTATGTCTGTCGACACGGTGCAGGCTTTGGTCGGCTGTATGTTAGATTTGCGATGACATTCTGTCCTTTGCAGAGCGGAATCAGCCTTGCCTTAGTGCCTGATGACCACCATTCGCACTGTCATTAACAGCATCGTTCGATTGATTGTCCATGGCCCCATCACTGCGACACACTGGCTTTGTTTAGCTTGAGATCAAGTGCGTTAGTGGACGCTGTCTATTTCTGAGCGACTGCGGATGAACTAGCGTGTGAGCTGTTGTTGGTCCATACAGGCAGTGCGGATGGTAGCTCCCGTGTTGGACATGTCACTGGACAATGGAGCTATGGAGGCAACGACGGAATTGAGCGAAGATGAAGGTGACGAGAGTGTGCAGTGTGACGCAAGCCCCAATTCTTGACTGTCAGTCAATTTGCAGTGAGTGCTCGCCTGGCAGTCACCGATCGAGTACATGGTCAACGCTACCTACCGCAAGTGTTGTCTGGCACTCGACCGTTCCTCCGACTGGTGAGGAAGCGGAGGTGATTGTCAGCCATCCTGGGCCTTCACAGTGTTTGAAGAAGGCAGTGCGTAGGAATATACAGCCTCCAAATTGTCGCTCTCCATACACAGGTGTGTTGGCTTGAACATACGGTCCATATAGCGCAGTGTGTCTGAAGCGCCGGACAGCGCATGCTGACTGCTGCTCGCGATGCAGCCCGGGTACTGCCTGGGTATCCGTTATTACACGGGCGTTTTCCGTGCTGTGATGGGGCCGTCTGATGTTTGACATCCAGACCTCCTTGATCATCTGGGAAAAGCTTCTCCGATACTGCTCCTCGACGTGTTGCCCAAGAGTCTTGATGCAGATCTCGGACGAAACAGTCTATGTCCGGCGGTCCGAAGGCAACGCGGTGTAGATACTTCATGGTAGCAAAACCCGATCAAGAAGAACCATGTACTAGTCTTTGCAAAGCAAGTTTAACCGCTTTGGAACAACGGGCGCTTCGAAGACTGTCGTTGGCTTTGGCCAGCATGTGGATCCGTCTTTCCATCTATCACGCTCGTTGGTCATGTTTCGTCCTTCGCTCTTTAGCCACGTCAAAGACAACAGGCTCACTGCATGCTACGCAGTGGAGCTAGGTGTCCAGGTCGAGAAACGCAATCAAACCGTTGCTGTCAGGAGCTGTCTTGGCAAACACGGCTCGCTTGTCTAGAGCGCGACGTAGGTGTTATTGGAGGGACAATGCTGGTGAAAGCTGTAGAATCGCTGGCAGACAGACCGCTTGAAACGTCGCTTACTCAGACCCTGCCCTATGATTCCTGATTGTATGTAGGTTGCTGTGCTCCAGGCGGCAGGGGTTAAAAATATCTCACGGCACCCGGCCCAAGAGTAGCGCGGGGCGTATAATCCCCATGCGCTACGCCCAAAAATTTTGCCGGCGTAAGCGACCACCCAAGGCCGCTTCTCGTCGCTTTGCTACCATGCTGCGATCGGCAGCCCATCATCTCCAACGCTATGGGGAGCGCTCATTTGCCCCTCATCTGTTACCGCCTCTGATGTTGGTCCGCAGCCCGTGGGACTAGTCTGAAGGGTGGCTGTCGTTGTGGTTGCGCCCTGCACACATCGCCCGGTCGCTCTGTACGTACCATCTCAGCCCAGACGAGACATCGCTGGAGGTTGCAGAGAACTCGGTAGCCGAAGCGCTGCTGGCCGTTTGCAAGGTATCGCATTAATCGCTCGAAGGATCGTTCACAGGCGAAAGCGAAATGGCAGAAGCTTTCCTGGGACTAACCCTAGTAGGCCACTCCTCAGACCAGCGCTAGAGCGGTGCGGTCGCCATGTTGGCGGTACCTTCACCCACAAGGATTAGCTAGCCGGCCCGCGAGGCTCACTCGCTCTCCACCGCAATTGTGAATGGATTATGCACCCGGTCTGAACTGGGACCATGAACTACGGACGGTATCTCATTGGGACGAGCGCAGCAAGCGTTAGTCAAATTACCCACGTCCCATTATGACCAGCAGCAGCGACTACTCCTCTATCGGATGTCTGACCCGACGTAGCTATCTATCCTCTTGGGCATTGCAAACTTCGTCTGCGCCCCGGATCTACATTGACCAGTCGATGCCACATGGTCCACCGCTCAGCGTTCGCAATTTCTAACTTGGTCCCTTTCAGGCCGTCCTCCAGGGCCCGGTGGAGTTTCAGGCACTGCAAGATATGACAACACCGCCACTGCCCGCTACGCTTTCTCGACAAATCTGACGCCCCAGCCTTACCGTTGTGGAGTGGTCCCTAGTGCGCTCCCGGGCTAATCCTGTACACCCCGGACTAGCAGCCTTACCATACCCTAATCCCTAGAGTTTGGGTCTGTGCCTTAAGACTGGTCATTCTCACCCATCTGTTGCACTTCCCGCTTAAGACGCACTGGCCTTCTCTCTGCATGATATACAACCCGTGTTGGCTTCGACTTGCGGCCACTTGACGACCACCAGATACCCCTTCCTGTTATATCACCACCATCCTGCGAACCACTCCAGAACAACACGACACCTGGCGTCACCCACGATGACTTTCTTTTCGTCCGAAGCAGAACTAGCACTCATGGCGCCGGTTGACGGCATGGGTCACCTCTACCCCTCTAGCACATGTCAATCACCCCCCAGCATCATGTACTCACCACCACTACACCACATGGCTCATCGACCCCAAACGACCATGTCCGCACACGCAGGAATGTACACTCCACCTCAAGATTACAGACCGGTCATGGAGTCCCCATACCCACCTCACGCACTCTGGTCGACACAACCATCATCAATACCGCTACCTCAAGTAACGTCGTATTCCTACCCATCTTTCTCCGAGATGGCATCTCCTCCGATGCTTGCGCATGACTCGACGTTGCTCTCACAATCTTTCGGTGCGTCTCGACCGTCAAGATCGCACTCCACATCGTCGTCCGTAGGTCATGGCATGCCGTCCAACGTCCCCTCTGAAAGATCACCACCTGCACTGTCACGGTCGCTCTCTCCTTCCTCGCCGGATCTTCGATCCTATGGTATCCCGAACAAGAATGGTACATGGAGCTGTGCTTTCCCAGGATGCACTTCAAGAGCAGTTTTCACCCGCGGCTGCGATCTCAGGAAGCACTATAAGAGGCATACAAAGTCCTTCTTCTGCCGCCATGGTGACTGCCCACAGTCTACAGGAGGAGGCTTTTCGAGTAAAAAGGATCTTGCGAGACATGAGGCCAAGCACAACCCGGGCGTGTTGTGTGACTGGGACGGATGCGACAGGGTCTTCAGTCGTGTGGACAATATGGTAAGTCTGACATGCTTCACATGCGCAGAGCATTACTGACAATTTGCAGAGAGATCATGTCAAGCGGATTCATCTTAAAGCGTCCAGGAAATCTTCGACAACGTCCTCCTAGTTGTTGCGCTTCTGATACGACTACCGACTGTCACGTCCCACAAAACCATTGTTTCATCGCCTACGTCGTCCATACCTCTTACTCTGGTTCGAGTCATCGCCTTAAACCTTCACTAGGAGCGTCTACGGCGAAAGACAGGAGATTTACTCGCCAAGAAAAGGTCACAGACCGTTAAGACCACAAACCCTTCACTTTCGTTCATGATACCCTTATTTTGCATTCGCATTTGCGTTCCCGTTCCCATTCATCTATCACTGCAGCATTTTCTGCGTCGTCGCATTGCTATGGCGTTTCTTAAAACTAGAGAAGTTTGAGCAGAGTCAATTGGCTCATCCAAGGAGGATATAGCACGGTTGGAACGCTTGTTGGGAATTGGTGTGCATAGATGCAGATGGCGCCGCTGTTGCCTACACTAGCTTGGAATGAGTGTCGGTCAATAGCGACAATGATTCCAACATTTGGCTCATACGATTCTTTGCAACTCTTCAATTTTTCGATTGTCTCTCTAAACACGACGTCATACATAAAGCCAAACCCCATTCTCGACAACATGGCTGGCGCGATCGAGTCTACCACAGGTTGTCACGCCAGATGTCGACATGGTCGGGGGTTAATGGTCTGCGACTCCGGCCTGCTAGTGGGAGGCCTTACGGCCTTAACAAGGCTGACTTGCGGTGCCGTCCACTCATGTGGGCCGGGACCCTGGGACAAGGTGGCTGGAATGTCTCTGCGAATCACCTTTGTGCACACTACTTAGGTACGCAGGGATGATTGGCGGGCGTTCTGCTCCGTCCAGCATAGGATCGAAATGCGAATATGGCATGTTCAGCGATCGAGAGCGATGGTCGCCCCACATCGGACCAAACGACGGCATGCCGCAAGCATTCCTGTTTCGCAGCCAGTTTCGAGGAAGATGTCACCCGATGACATGGCGGTGCTATGCGGCTGCACCCTATATTCGCGATGGTGGCTATCGTCATGGTTCAGCACCAAGCCAAGCTGTTTCAAGAGTCTGGTACATGCATGCTTCCAGTCAGACCTGCACGTCAATGGATCAATAAGACGCATTACGTTAGATGAAGGCTGTTGCTACAGCTTCCAATCACATTTCATCACATGCATTGGAAGGCAGGACGCCCAAGCGGTTCCATCCCGCGAGCTTACATACGGCAGAGGACCACATGCACGATGAGGTCGACCCCATCGCGGACGCCGAGCATCCATCGATCAAAAACTCATGGTGGTTGCTCGTGACAAAAGGTGCGTCACGCTTTGCTGCTTCTCGTGCCGCGCTAGTGCACAAACAACACGATGGAGCGACTAAGTCCAATAGATTCGACGTTACGGTAACGCTTGCATATCCTGTTATTGTCTGAACATATGCGAGCTTACGGCATATGTTCCGAGCGGCAATCCTGCGGCCCTGACATGGCGCCGTTTGATGCGGCCGTTCAGCAACCAACCACGCGATTTCCATGGCCGCGGCATGGCGACGGCATGGGAGACAAGGGTCCAAGTCACAAGCACTCTGTCGTTGCTCGGACAAATTGCGACCCGTGAAGTTGGATCTGCTCGACATGGTGCTGTTGCCAGGGGTTTAGCTGTGCCGCCACGAGGTGGCTGTCCCATCTCGACATGGAGCTTACCGTACTTGTCTCCTTGTCAAGGTGTCCAACTCAAGGTGATCGGGTTGGATGCTTTCCCCTGTTCCACCGGTCAAAATTGGGGACAGGGACGTGGACCACCAGTGGCTTAGTGTGCTCCACTCTTCTCCAGTAGCTTATCTTTCTGCTGGGAAGGGTCGATCTGGGTCGCGCTACAACGAACCCTCATTTCTTCCCTCTGCGCCCTTACACGGCCCCCACGATCCGTTCTAACCTCCTCGTTACGCGCATATAGCCCTGGACCTTTGCTTTCTAGTGCGCGTTTCATCAAGGTCCCGTCACAATTGCAAGGCGCACACGACATGCCTGCGATACCGTTATTTTGAACAGCTCTCTGATGGCCTGCTCCTTTCCAGTCAACAGGTTATTGTCCGAGTGCTCCAAATCCTTCGCGGGCCATCTGCATGTTGAGTGGCCTGGCCAGTCAACCGACCGTGCATGAATATGGGGTTCCCAGCATCCTCTCGGACCCTGCCGATGATCAACGGCTTTGGGAAGGCATTGCGATGGTTGCACCGTGCGATCTTCCAGCCCTTGACGAACCGCGTTAATCTCACTGCTTTCTAGTAAGACACCACCATGCTTCATGACGTATCCGTCTGCCTTTGTTTCTGTACTCCTCCTACATCGAACGTCGGAACTCAAGAAGAGAAATAGAGGGCCCCGTCGATACTGCTAATACCCACCAGAATCCACATTTTACAGGCTGACAGATATCTTTCAAATCACAAAGCACCTATTACCATCGGATATAATGGAGACGAGTCAGGAGCCGACCCGAGTTATCCAACAACCCGATTGACTCGTGCACCAGCCAGACGGCCCCAAGTATCGCAATTCCGCGCTCGCACGCTACCAGGCCGTAGTGAGGTTGTGGCGCTGGTCTGAAGCGGAAAGGGGCGGCATACGCAAGCAAAGCGCGGAATAGCCGCACTCGTTCCTGAATGCTAACCTCGAAAGTCTCCTGCGCCTGCAGACATGCGAGCTAACGCTTTGGTGATGCACAATGGCACGGACATCTGCATCTTGTCTACAAAGGAAGGTGCAAGGGGAGGGAGTCGTGATCTGGAACACCCAACTCCGCCCGGCAACGTATGTCTCAAATGGTGCATATCGCGCGATCATGACAACCCAACGTCGCCGACTTGAGGGCGCTATAGGCAGTGCTCTGAATGGTCCTCCGAAGGTGCATGCAGCCGCGTGCATCAGCCCTGTACATTGTTCGGACCGAAACGAGCCAGGACCTTGCAACATCGAACGGCAAAAATTCGCCGTGCGTTTTCCGATCGTCAACCTGACAAGTACGCCCTTTGGATGTGTCTTCACATGCTATTGGAAAGAAAAAAGTAAAGACGATTCAAAATGAACATCTCATGCTCTGTCCAATCAACCAACGGCATTTTGAACAATGCCATCTTGCCGGAGTCAGCATGCTTCCCTAACACGACGGAGAAACGCAAAATTCGACAGCCCCCATTGTGATATTACGAACGCGTATACTATGGAGAACTATGTCTCGGCGCCTGAGCTGTACCTTCTGCTTCTACGTGTGTCCCTTGACGGAAGCTACGAGGCAATTGAAGGTAAAATCTGGAAGCCTCTCTGCATGTACTTCGAGAGATATAAGCATGTTTTTGCAGTACAATGTACGATACGGCTTTATCATGGAGCTTTGAATCTAAAACTCATAAAAAGTTCAAATGGCTGATACATAGCAAATATGGCAATGACCTAAGATTCTATACCAAGTACAACAATCTTTTCTCTGAATGTCATTGAAAATGAGCCCTTCAAAACCATTCCGTGTTACATGACGAAGCACTTACAAGAGAGAAAGTTCTCGGGGCGTCTGCAAAGAAGCGACATTGGTCTTGGATAAGATCCAGATCTTTGACAGTATCTAGAAGTTGCGGTTTCCCACTGTCACCGTATTGATGAGATTAAAGTTGGATTAAAGCTCGACGACTTCGTTAGCGTCTTTGCATATTTCGACATCGAGGAATCACTCGACTGCAGCATGAGATCATATCATGCCATTTTATTAGCCGGGGAAGAGGACGACACGGTGTAAGATCGGGTATAATACCACTATCTAGAGTGGACGAATCTGTGTTTCAAGGACAAAACAAGGCCTTTGCGATAGTAGACCTACTACCTGTTCGTTACCCTCACGAACACCTGGTCTTGGAGCGAATGTGCCGCCAGGGGCAACGGCACTTACCACACACGAGGTGAGCCATTCGGTGCTTTCCAAGCATGTCTAGACACAATCCAATCTTCTCCATTTGCACAAGATGGCTGAACCCCTCCACCTCCAGAATCATACACACGATACCCACAAGCAAAGTCACACTACGGTTAAACCCAACGGTCGGGATCCCGGATCACGCACCGAACTAGCGGTTAGTGTAGCGCGGCGTGGGGTCCAAAAGCTGCGCCAGCACGCGCCTCCGAAGCTTTCCTGCTTGGAAGAAAATCCAGCTGAGCCGTGCGGCGTGCTAACCCCTGCTGGCGTGCCCTGGCCGCGAAGAATGCCGCAACGGGTATGATGCTGCGAGCCAGGTGCACATGTGGGTTTTGACGAGCAGGCTAGACTCGAGTGGATAATGCCTGCGCACTCGATGGGGAACTGCACTGGGTACAGGGGTAAGCGGAGCCCGCGTGTCGTGAGTTCCGATCCTGAAGCGCATGCTTGTTGCCGCCTTGGATCGTCTTTGTCGGGATGGACAGGACTGGGCTGGGACCGGAGTTAGGTTTGTGTGAGCGAGATTGAAGTGGTCGGGATTTTTCTCGGGCACAGGCGGAGGGAGCGTTGTCGGGTCGCTTGTCGCGTATCGCTTGGACTTGCTTGCGCAGGAGGAATTTAGCTTTGCTTTGTGCATGTGGGATACTTCTTACTGTGATTGCGTTGGTGCAGTGTGTGGATAGCAGAGACACACTTTGCTGTGTCCACTGTTCGGAGAACGGCGACTTGAGATACGGCGTAGTCAGGTAGTGGCTCTCGCATATTCGCATAACGTATATCTTCAACAACAGACGTACCTAGGTACCTCGCCGATACTCAGAGTTCGTCCAACATGACCATCTCCGACAACGAGTAGCCTTTTCGACGGCGGATCGGTCCCAAAATGGGAATCCGTCATCCAAGATCTACCACATCGACTCGAAAACACACTAGAACATCATGCACCTTCTTCGCTACACATGTAGTCTAACAAGGACCATAACTCTGTCGGACAGACAGCACCACTTGGGCATACCCAACTGCGACATCAACGCCAACACTATTCCCGGCGCCACACTATCAGGAACCACCTACCAGGCGGGCGTGCGATGAGCGCCGCTATCCTCGGCCACGCTCCGCTATGGTGTAGAGCTAATATACGACTGAGCCACTGACCTTCGCTTCTTCGGATCACGACCGTGTGGCTCAAACTCGCCCGCACTCGCCCGCTAGACGCGTAGCTTGAACTACGACGCCAGATTTAAGTTTCACTTCGATATACTATATCTTCTAGCGAGCGTCGCAGGGATTGGTACACTGGTTCTGTAGAACAGCATTTAGGAAGCATATAGGCCCGATGCAGAAAGCCATGCGTGATGAATCGCGAAATCGACATTGCAGTAGTGTGAACAGACGCGAACGATGGCCTTTAGGTTGTATGCTTGATCTGTGCTAACATGACGAGCGCAGTGTTGAAAGGAGGGGTTGGAACGCAGGTCTGTGATAAGGTTCAAGGGAGTAGTTGGCGAGTTTGCAAAAGATTGACGATCGGGTTCGCAATCGCTATATTCATGCCCTCATGATAGTAGATTCCATTTCACATGCATCCTCGCATGTCTAGTTCAGCTCGTTAAACTCCCTATCTTCAGTCCGTGGTGAGCCAGACGAAGCAGGCCAACGGAATGTAACTGCGGGGTGTGCAGTTACAATTGCATGTGAACGGAGCTAACAATTTCCTGCATGCAATGGTATGTCTGTCACATGGAGTCTCCCAGGACCATCGACAGAAACCACTTCAAGGAATTAGGCCTCGAACTGGCACCCTTCTCCTACATGGACCATGTATGAGTACTGGTCCTGATACGCGGCCCAGCATCCGCCTGGTCAACAGCTGCTTCGCCTGAGTGATTGCTACCTCGCTGGCTCCTTGTATCTTTAGATATGCCTCGACGACCTGTTCGCTCCTTCCTTGGATGGCCGTGCTAGGGCGTGATAGCTGTTGCGCATGATAGGTATGTGTATATTCGGACAACCGACGCCTGCAAAGCGGCAGTCTGTTGTCGTCGTGGAGAACGAGGTTGTAGGTTTGTTATTCATCTGCATGACTTCAGGTCAAGTGCCTGACGGTCTGAACCGCCCATGACCTGGCCACGGCTCAGAAGGTACATCAGGCGCGTTGATGAATTCCCAAAATCCGTATATGAGGCATAGGAAGACAAAAACGACCAAAGCCTGCCCAAACCATTCTGGTAGTGCGCGATGGGTGGATTCGACTTCGCTGCTCGCTATCGAGGAATCATCGGTATACGGTCGGAACGTGCCATAACCCGGGGGTGCACCCGTTAGGCCAACGGCGTCGTCGTAGGAAGGTGGAGGCTCATCATATGGGGGATGTTCGGGAGGCGGCACATGGATGGGTGGATCGTGGTGAGGGTGGTGGTGGTGATGGAGATCAGATGCGAACGTGTCGGCTGGTGGGGCAGATGGCGCATCATGTGAGGCCTGCCACAGTCAGTCATGATAGGCAGAACATGACAATCACGCATGGCTTACCGATCCTGCGTCGTGCATATTGCGCTGGCCCCGGCGGTATCTAGGGCAACTGTAGAGGCTTCATGGTGTTGCAGTCGGGCACTTGGGGTCGCGTGCGGCGCGCGTCATCACGCCGGAGCGAGCATGTGAAACGGGCCGTCAGTGCTCCGTGTCGGAATGCCATGTCTCGTAAACGTAGGCAACAAATGAAGCGCCCACCACCACCACCTGGGCACCACCAAGAGCAGCATGTCCAGCGCGCTGTCATTGATACCCGGACACATTATTCTCTGCCAGGCACAGCATGTCCGCTGATCCCACTGCTAACCCGCAGGTCTTCTCCCCAACGGCTTCTGGCCGCTCCAGTCCCGTACCACGGTCCGCGCGCACTGCTGTACAAGAGCGTATGTTGTCGCATTGTGCATGCAATCCCAGGTTACTGACTCGGAGAACAGCACTGTATAAAAAAGATAAAAACTTCCGTCGCTATGCCGCCGGAGTCGAACGCGCCCTCGCCCTCTGGGACACTGCACAGCAGGAATGGGCCGACTACATATCTTTCCTGGGCCGGCTGCTGAAGGTCAATCCCGCCATGCTACTGCGACTATGAGACAATGCGCTTATACAAGTTACCCTCCAGGCCCTGCAAGCGCACCCCCCAGAGATACCCGTCATACCACATAGCGATACTGTCGCACTGCGATTAGCGCAGTGCTTGAATCCAACATTGCCCTCGGGCGTTCACCAGAAAGCCCTCGACGTCTATGACTACATCTTCTCCACCATCGGTGTATGCCCGTCTCCCCCAAGTCAGCTTATGCCAAGCTGATCCATGTCCAGAAAGATGCCCTCGCTCGTGACCTCAACCTCTACTTCCCCGGCCTCGCCTCTGTGCTTTCCTTCGCCTCGCTCTCGGTCCGCCCACTCTACCTCTCCGTCTTCGAGAAGCATATACTAAAGCTCGACGGAGCTGCACTTCGCCCGGCCTTGAAGGCCATCATACTGTCAATCCTGCCTGGTCTGGAAGATGAGACAAGCGAGGATTTTGAGCGCATGGTCTCGGCAACAGAGAAGTTGCGGAGCGCAGTGCAGGACAACTCAGACGACATAGTCGAGGCCAAGACTGCGGGTGCTTCATCTCACTTTTGGCAGTGCTTCTTCCTAGCGACCATCACCAACCCATCCAGGAGGCAAGGTGCACTTGCTTTCCTCGTACGACGATTGCCTAAATTCGGACGGCCAGAGAGGCGCAGCTCTCCTCCAGATGTCTCCAGACCTTCTGACGCGCTGTCGGGCGAGGCCGAGGCAGCTACATCCCCCGAGCCAGGTCTCCTCATTCGCTGCTTTGAATCAGGCCTGTCGGACCCTCAGATACTCATCCAGCGAGGATTTCTCGATCTTTTGGTCAGTCATCTGCCTCTCGACTCACCCGTCTTGCAGGAGCGCGTTGGAAAGGGGGATTTGGAGCGACTAGTAGCTGCAGCCGCAGGCGTTGTGTCGCGAAGAGACATGAGCTTGAATCGCCGGCTCTGGGCATGGTTCCTAGGTCCAGAGCCCACTGCGTCTGAAGTAAACGACAGCACCACATCCCCAACAGCAGACAGACACAACGTGTCTGCAGATCCGTCGGCACATCAAGCTGCTTTCTTTTCGCGGTACGGTCTTGAAGCGCTTACCAACAGCGTCCTCAAGATGATCAACCGTCGTAGCACATTACCTTCCGAGCGAGCACGTCCTTTCAGAGTCTGTCTATCTCTCATGGACCGTTGGGAAGTAGGTGGTTTGATTGTACCCGAGATATTCCTGCCAGCGTTACAGAGCGTATATGCGTACAGCGAAACTGCATCCAAGGAACAAGTCGACGAAGTCATGAGAAGTGCGAGTGCATTCTTCGATGGCGTCGATAGCGGCCTCATCTGGGGCAAGCTCATTCATCTCATAACGTCTTCCCTGCAGACGGATGATGACGAAGCACTACAAAAGATGAAGCTGGCCAAGTTTGTTCTGGCCCGATTCAATCTCAAAGAGGAAGACATGCTATTGCATCACATGCCTCTAATGGTACTATCGACACTTGTTGCTTTGAATGAGTCCTCTGGCAAGACCGACAGCTCATCAAAAGACGCACAAGTTGTGAGCCTTGCCCTCGAGATCACAGACTCGCTTGTTCAGATAGTCCCAGATCGGTCATTTCAACGTGATCAAGCAACGGAGCAGCAGCTATTGGCAACTCTCAAAACACCGCGAGCCACAGTGTCCAGGAAGATACGTGCATTCTATGAAGAATCTCAAGGAAGCTTGGATGCAGCTGACCCGCCTTTCGATCCGCCACTGCTTGGTCAGATTGCGCTTCGTGAGGCCTCTTGCATGTTCACCGCATCTATGCAGTCAAACGGTTCCGGTATCACTGCCGAGATGCCTTCCAAAATTCTATCCAATTTGGTCTTCAAAACACAGTGTCTTAAGGCCGTTGAAGACATTGACCTAGTCACTATGCTTGCAAATGTCCTTCAGACATCGGACAAGACCGACACAGATCCTTCATTTCCGCACCTGGGCGCTGTAACAGCCGTCTTACTCGCACTCCAGACCGCACTCCCATCAAGACCTCACATCGCCTCAAGCCAATTACCTGAGCTCATCCACCCCTTGGTTCGATACTTCTGGCGGTACCTTTCGCCAACATCACCCAAATACCATGTCGAAACAGCGCGTTCCTTGTTACAATTACATGCCATTGCACCTGCCAGTCGGATGGTCGAAAGTGCCATCGCTTCGATCATCGTAGAGCAGACCGGCCAAGATTCCGTTTCGAGGAGCTCATCAGATTGTGCCCGACGTTTTGCGACACTGTGGACGCACGTTATGCACGAACTGAATCTGCAGTCAGAAAAGCGTGTTAACATTACTCGCCGACCAAGTGGTAACATTCTACAAGCCTCGTCAACAGCAAGCGACTTCCACTCTGTCTTGACAAGGCCGCTGCTCTTGCTCCTTGACACTCTCGCAGAAGAAGGGTCGGAAACCTCTACGTTCTTGCAAAATTGGCTACCAGATACGCCAAGCTTGAACAGAGTCTTTGAGATCCTTGCAATTCACATCCAATCACTCAACTGTTTGGCAGCTTTAAGCAATTTGGCACCTAATACGACATCCCAGGGACCACCAGCACGTTCCAGAAGAGACGACACAAAGGAATGCCTGTACTACCTCAGGCATGTCTTTAATGTCATCAAGCGGCCATCACATTTCACGTGGGTAACTCTTGCTGAGGTCACTCTGTCCTGGCCAGAACCCTCCTCACCGCGTATCTCCATCCAGGAGTGGCTCACACGTACATGTTTGACGACACTGTCGCTTCAAATCGGCTCATCAGATACAGTTATAGGGCCTCACATACATGAGCTACACCGGTTGTCGGTCTCTATGATATCGCAAATCTATCGAAGTCCATTTGCTGCACCACTTCGAGAGTTGGAACTTGAAGTACCTCTAATGGCAAGGTTAAGATCAGCGAGTCCGCCTTTGCAGAGTCTCTTATTAAGTGCAGAGTTAGCGGCACTGAAACTCCGCCTTACTCGTCCACCAGAACCAACAGCAGAGCCAAAATCTTCGAATCATCCTGCCAATCGGTCGCGCCTTTCACTAGCGATCAACAGAGACTCGGAAGATCAGACACCTGCGCCGATTCCTCCACCTCCACAATTTGTTGAGTGCTTGAAGTTCGGATTCTCCTCCTCTGCCAGTCGCCTAGTCCTTGACGACTGGATTCAGTTCCTTGTTGAAGTCCTACCAATGTTTCCTGATACGATATTCCAAAACCTCCTGCCACTTGTAGAGTGTCTTTGCAAGCAGATCAATCTTACGTTCGAGCAGCTCAAGGTTACGTTCGCAAAGACACAACCCGCACCTACTGTCTCTCCCGAGTCGACTCTGATCTCGCTCATGAACGGATTAGAGCAGATCTTGGCCAAGGCGCACGAGCGTTTGACTACGCAGGAGACGAAAGTGTCTGCCAACAAGTCTCCAGAACAACCCCAGGGTTTCTTCAGCAATGTCGTATCTGGGCTGATTTCCTCTGATGCGAACCAGGCTCGCACTCCGACCGCAAATAGTAGACTCACGGTTTTGCTTTGCTTCCAAGACACTGTTCGCATATGCTTCGCGATATGGTCTTGGGGTGGCTATGGGAATATGCTCGAACTACAAGATCACACGTCAGCGTCATCATTCGCTTACACCTCTTTACGCATGCGCAATCGGGCCCGCCGCACGTTGGAGCATCTCTTCGCTGCGGAAGCTTTGGAGTGTTTGGAGACGTTAGTAGTTCTATGGGCGCATGCGGAAGTTGACGATGTGCGAGGAGCAGCAATTACAGGGCTTCTAAATGTCCTTAATGGCTCGAAGCCAAAGCATACCATCCCAGCGATATTCAACGCTGTATACAGCCGGACGGATCCTGGGGCGTTGGACACTAACCGACTATCAACGTTGACATCTGATCTTACTGACGCTGAACTGGTCGCCTTCCTCGTCGAGTATACGAACTCTCTGGAAGATGACGCCATGGACGAAATCTGGCAGGACTGTACTTTGTTCCTGCGAGATGTGCTCGCAAATCCTCTTCCTCATCGACAGATATTGCCTACATTGCTGGAGTTTACCGCCGTCATAGGGCAGAAGGTTGATAATACCAACTTTGGGGAGCAACGGAAGATGAGAAGGGAGCTTGCTGTGAGTGGCAATGCTTGTTCAACTGAATTGTACTAACTATGAACAGGATATCTTTGCCAGGATCTTGACTGCCATTTTCACAACACGTTCGATGGGCTATCTGCAAGACACGAACCAAGCGGTAAACGAAAAGCCGGCTGCTGTGACAAATGGCAATCGCGCACAGAAGCGAGCAACCGATGTCGTTTCCATTCTGACTACCATCGTACCGAAACTATCGATCATCCTCGTCGAGAATGACCGTGTTGCGAAGGTCGTCTCAGACATATCAGCATCCGTCATCGGACCAACCTTCCGCGCCAAAGCATTCCCTGAAAACGTATCGAGAAATACGTTGGATCTACTCCAAGGCCTGACCAAGATCTCGCCAGGCAACAAACTTCTCAAGAAAGACATCTTTGATGCTTTCAATGACCCCAAATTCTTCAACACACCGCTTCAACTGTTAAGAGAAGCTTGGCTGCCTATACTTGCGCAATGGACGCAATCAGACAAGGAGCGACTGCCTGAGCTACTTGCACGACTGTCTGCGCCAACAACGGCTGGCATCATGTTTGGAGTTGGTGCAACATCTGCGCGGCAGGAAGCCGACCGTAAAACCCAGCTTACTTTACGTCGCATTGCCCTCCTCATCCTTGCGAGTCCCGAAGATGCTTTCACACCAAACATACCACAAGTTCTGGAGAAGGTCGTCGAATTGCTCACCGCCACGCCAGCGTCGTCTCCGTCTTCAGTCACCCGCACAGACGTCATCGTACTACTGCGTGCCATCATCTTGAAGACGTCGCCCGTCCACCTGGCGTCGCTTTGGCCCGTCGTCAATGGCGAGTTAACATCCGGTCTCTCTGCACTCCTACCAGACGCTCCAAACAAGGAGCACTACAACAACGCCGGCATCATTCAGACGTGCAAGCTGTTAGACGAACTCGTCGTACTAGACCCTGACGACTTCCAGCTCATGGAGTGGCTCTTCATCTCCGACACCATCGACGCAGTATACAAGCCGGATACCCCAC
Source organism: Alternaria hordeiaustralica (assembly GCF_023758085.1). Classification (NCBI taxonomy): domain Eukaryota; kingdom Fungi; phylum Ascomycota; class Dothideomycetes; order Pleosporales; family Pleosporaceae; genus Alternaria; species Alternaria hordeiaustralica. Next base: position 994,564 of record NW_026056773.1, on the reverse strand, counting down.
CAACACTCATGTCTCTTACCGATGAGATCAACGAGGTCCTCACAAGGTCCTCGATAGCACCTCCGGCTCCTGTAACTGCACTGAATGGATCGGATACGGATGAGCCCAGGAGGACGTTATTCTTAGACCCACTTATCGAGGCTCTTGAAAAGGAAGAAGGTGCTGCGGTGTTGGAGATGACCAGGGGAGAGCTGGTGAATCGGTTGGTGAGGCCGTTCTTGGGCAATCTGGCAATGAACGCATTTGAGGCTAGGTATGGGGGTGGAGAAGCGGACTGGCAGGGTATTTGGGAGAGTGTGGTCAGAGACGCGGGGGCTTGAGCTCGATCAAGCTTGCTTTGCTTTCATGGCATGTAGTAGTGTCGTATATTATACAGCTGAAACCATCATGCATTTCATGACCCAAGATGCTCGAACGGTTACACTTCAAAGTCCTCGGTCTACCCAAGTGTCCTGATATCCTTTTGTAGGAGTGGGACAGATATTACGTATATCTGTGTTGTGAGGCTTTGAGAGCTGCTGTAACGTCGACAAGCTTTTAGGCAACGGAGTCGCAACAAACATGCGTCTCTTGGTGTGCAGGTGGTGGCCTTCTCACCCAACCTTCGGGTTTACTTCGTGCAGTATGGCCAGATACAAGACAGCCAGATGGTTGCAGGCATCAAGCTCGACATTGAAGCGCGACCATGGGCGACACCAGCATACTATTCCTTCTGCGCCTTGGTCTCCGGTATAAGTTGGGCCAGCCAGCTAACCAGCCAATCTCGTGGGCAAGGGTACGCGGCGCAGTCAGGCAGAAGTCCGAACTTCCGTGAGTCGAATTCGAGTTCACTCTGAGTCGTCCTCCTCTTCCTCTTGCATAATAGCTTCGCACTGCTCCCTAAGCTCCTGCACGCCAGCAACGCCCTTCCATTTATCCAATATCCTGCTAACCTCTTCCCACTCCTTCTCCGCCTTCTCGTCTTGATCCTGGTCTACCATATCCTGCAGCCGCCGTGGTGTATCCAGAACCCATCTCACAGTATCCTGCTGTCTCCGCTTCTTGTCTACGTCTGACTTATCTTTGTCGTCCTGCTCGACCCGTATGCTTATGCCCAGTCCCTGTTCTTTGGACTGGTGGCTGTCCTGTAACGAGGATGATAAGGATGCGGCTGTCTCGGCGATGTGGGAGATGGCAGGGCCGAGGGTGTGGGTTGTGGGGGCGAGGGGGTCCATGTTTCCGCGCATGCGTCGGATGGTGCTTGTTGCGGAGAGGAGTTTGGAGTAGTTGTCGTAGACGAGAGACTTGCGGTCGCTGTCTAGATTCCTGATCTCTGTTTCAATGTAAGCACTCCAGATATTCGCTTATATGCGTCGAGTGACTGCTTACGAGACACCAAATCTGCTTCGACCTTCAATACGCCTTTCAGTCCCTCTTTGGCAAGTAATGCCTCTACAAAGGCTTCTGCGTTGAAATCCGCAGCATCGAGCTCTGTGAGCGTCTCGTCTTCTTCCGGCCCCAACTGTGTTCTCGAAGATTCTTCGGATATTCTAGCATCTGGCGTGGCGTCGCGGGGCGCGTTCTTGAGGCCGTAGAATTCACGAAGGGCAGCGCGGTTTCGGCGTGCGGCTGGGGGTGGGCGATGCGATGAGCTGCTGTCGATTGAGGTACGAGTCAAGGAGGGGCTGCGGACCGAGGAACTGGCGCGTGGGGAGGCTATCGTCGACATGCCGTGGTACTGTTTGCTATTCTGTTGTCTGCTATGTTGTGAGGTTTAGTGGTTGGATTGCTGGAGCTTGAGCTCCATGTGAAGGGCCGAGGCCACCGTTGGGGAAAGAGCGCCCCACGTCATTCTACGCGTCGCGTCTCCCACATCGCGCCGTCTTATTCGCGAACAAGCAAAACCGCGCATCCTCAAGAAGGGTGCAAGTGATGACCGACATGGCAGCTAATCTCGCAGCCGAGCTAACACAGCACCTACATGCCCGCCATCTCTACCCTACCGCCGCCTGGCTGCAGGGCTTCCTCTCCACAACCCGGCCCAACACGCCGTTGCCCGCCGTCAAGCAGACAGCCCACTTCCGCCTACTAGCTACCGACATAACCGCGTCGCTCAGCCAGCCTGCAGGCTCCGTATTTCCCGACGATGTGCTAAAGGGTACTACAAAATCCCGCATCGTCCCTGGTCCAGTCGTCTGCCAGGTGCTCGACGTCGAAGATATAGGCCACTCGCGCTGGTCGCAGGTCGAATCTATCGAAGCGCAGGAGCGGGGCGAGATGACAAAAGGAAGGGAGATTGTGCGCGTTGTAGAGCAGGAGGATGAGGGCACTGCTGAAGCTGCGGCTCCTGTGCTGAGCAAAGGGCCATTCAAGCTGCTACTGCAAGATGCCAAAGGCCTCAAGATCTACGCCATGGAGCTAAGAGGCATAGATGGGCTCAATACCAACATGGCCATGGGCGTCAAACTCCTCCTGAAGAACTTTGACGTGAGGAGAGGCGTCGTCATGCTTGAGCCCGGCAATGTGCAAGTGCTAGGTGGAAAATTGGAGGCACTAGACAAGGCTTGGAAAGAGGGAAGAAAGGAAAGGCTCATGGCATCTGCCAGGGTGACGGGATAGGCTGAGGGTGCTGGTGTTGTATGTGCTGAACCACTACATAATTTTAACAAAGTATCTATGGGTTGTCGTTTTCCATCTCTTCTTAGATAGAGGCCTGCCGTATGGCAGCGAACGATCAAAACCGAGGCACTTTGTTATGTATCCTTCATGCTCTAATGAAAATAACACCAATTGCTACGTATCTGTTTAGAAGTAGTCTTGTTGATATCAAAGCGTTGGTCTCGATCTTACTAAGCGCTGTCATGCACTGCTCATGCGAATGTCGCGTCATAGAGAGATGTTGAGAAAGACGCGAACATCGGTCATCAGTAGTGGCGGCATCGCTGCTTACTGATGCATGAAGCTACTCGGCTATTTGCTTAAAATCATGACGGAAATATGAGAAGATATCATGCAAAGCTAGACATGATGTTCCCGGAATTGGCTCGGACTTGGGAGGCAGGCGCTGATACATGCGAGCCAGCGCGGTCGTCGTTTAGTGAGTGCTTTTCCGAAGTCTTGCGGACCGGAATTCTGCTAGGGGAGAGGATGGTGAAGTCGATATTCCCGCAAGTGTAATGGTATATGCCGCAATTGAGTCTAAATGAATATGCCTCATTCGAAGGTATACCCAAAGCGGTAACGTTGTAGCGAAGACCCGCGTCGACGTTAAGCTAAACATTGTGGAGGACAAAGCGTGGCTGAGCAAGCTTTGGTCTGCGTGAGGCGTACACGTTTGCAACGCGTTGCGAAGTGAGCTACTTACGCGGGGTTATAGTGATCGTAGACGTGTGGTGGCTGAGGCTGTTGGAAGCGCACGCTGGGGTTAGTACGTAGTCGACTCATACTCTCTCAGTCGACGCGGAGTCGCATTGCAGCATTGCGTTGCTATGGCACCGCAGCATGCATATATGCCACCGCCAGATTCGCGGCGTTGGCGGTCTCCTGATCAGCCTCGTACAGCTTCAGCGGTGAAGTCGACCCGACGGAAACGTGTCGAACCGAGTCGTACCTTGATTGGGCCCATGTAAACCGGACGACTCAAGGGCAGCAAAGGGCTGTGCGTATGTAGATGAAGGTAGACGGTAAACGCAATTCGGTATGCGTAGCGACGGCTGATAGCGCCACGAGATGCACTTTCCTCTTTCGGGATCGTTCGTCCTGGAAGCACGCCCTCACCGGAGCCGGAGTAGTGGAAAAGGGCGGAGCGGAGACGGATGCTATGAACGCACTGTTCACCGTTTTTTGTTTGTGCCTGACAATAAACGCACAGATGCCATAAACTCAATACCTTGGACAGTCGGGCTGTATGAGCGCAAAAGTAATCAAACTGTTCAGCCATCAGGCATGACGACGGTGCAAAGTTGCTGGTCGCAGATTGACTGCCTCGGAGCACGCAATAGCGACGCTCCAGAGAAGCGCATGATCGTGTCATCAAATTATACTGGTTCATGCAGGGTCGTTAGCGGGTTTGTCAGAGAGTATTTTTCAGCATCTCTGACAAAGCCAGCTTGATCTACCAATGGCGCAATTGATGCCCAGGGTGATTGGTACCCTGGGTCATTTCACGATGGTTTGCTTGGGCGCGGGGGTCAGACTGAGCGACAGGTCCGCGTGGCCCGCCCAGTCAGACATCCACGGGTCGCTTGTGACGACGCGGACGAAAGCTGTGAGGGAGCGAAAAGCCGATGTGCTAGGCAGCCGGAAAACCAAGGTCCCAAGGCGTCGGCCGAAGCGACGACTCTATACGACGGTACGAAGGGTGCCGGACGTCAGCCTGTGGCTGAACTGCTGTCGTGAGCCAAACCAACCTCGCGCAATGGAGGGATTGGTGACCCCTTAGGCGAGACGGTGGACACGTTTGACAGGCACAGATTCAGGGCTGACCGCTCTGCCTGTACAGAGGTCCGTGGCTTAGCCCTGACGACAGCGCATCCTGGAACCGCAGGCAGCCAGGCAGCGCAGCTTCGCCCAAGCACCCTCTAGCTCGAACAACGCACCGCGAGGATATTAGCAGGGGAAACGCGAAAAGCGAAGAGCCCAAAAAGAAAAAACCCTGACGGCGCGATGTGGGCGGACGATGAGTGATGCAATGCATCGTGGGTTAGTAAACGCCGACAAGAGCGAGACCCCGATTACCCAGCGCCGTGGCATGTGAGCATGGGCAGACTGTATATCCGCGCAACGTCCGGCGTCCGCTTCGTAACGCCCGTATGTGCATGCGGGCGAAAGTCTCTACGACCGACCGGGCTGTATCGTAAGCCGCGCTAGCACCCCTGCAGTCGTGCCCAGGTGTGAATCATAGTGTGTTAGCTCACCGCATCCGTCCTTGCTCGGCCAAGAGCGGTGGAAACATGCCAATAATTCCGAGCACCCGTTATCCATCCTCCATGCGCCAGCGAAACATAAGAAACACGCCTGTCCTCGCTTCAGATTCCATCATCATCAGCTCACACACCAGTCCACCACTCCTCGGCGAATTACAACATCACTCGACAATCAGAGTCGATCAACATTACATCACACATCTCGGAATCTAACTACGCTCGGATCACCTTCCCTCCATTGGCTGCTGCTTTAAGGTTTGTACCCTCGTTCTCGACAGTCATAAAACCAACCTGACTCACAATTTTTAGGCTCTCATATACTACTGCCTTATACACACCAAACATGCCTTCTTCATCACACCTCCGCATTCAAACTTCCTTCGAGCCCTTTACGGCTGAGACTACCCGCTCCCACTTCATCTCATCACCACCGCAAAAGAAGCAGAAGATGTCTCTCACCCAAACCTACTACATCGCTGCCTCTGCCCGCTCCAAGCTCGGCAAGGAGGCATGCAGGGCCGACCACAACCTCCGCCTTCTCGTTGGCCACGCAAACCTCCTCGACAGCCTTATGGTCGAACTCCAAGATGCCGAACGCCAGCAAGAGCAATGGTTCAACCAGACCATGGCCAAGGCCTCCAAGACTGAAGAGTCCCGACACATCCAATGGGCCGACAGCATCGCTGAGGAGGAAGAGGACGACGACTCGGAATCAGACTCCGAGTCCGAGAACGAGGACGACTTCGACATGATCGCACTCCCTCGCCGCATCGCTCAATCACCGGTTCAGATCAGCACAATGGAGGTGGACGAGGATGAGGACGACGAGGAGGAGTTCTACGACGACATGGAGGACGACTCAGAACTGGCTCTTACCCGGGTACCATCGCAATTACAATCACCACCCGAGCTCACCTACGAGGAAGAGTCCGACGACGAGTCTCCACCCACATCGCCCCCGCAAGCGTCCTTCAACTTCACCGAGAAGGAAGCCATGCTCACAACAACTTTCTACGACGCCAAACCACAATCAGAAAACATCGAAGACCATCCGCTATTCATGGACACCACCGCTCCGCTCATCTCAAGTTATTAGGCCAGCACACCACCATGTTCCGACCTTTTGATTTTTGATCCAGCGTTTTCAGCGAGCGAGTCCTTTACAGCATAGCGTAGCATTTTCGAGCATTATATCCTCTGTTTTCTTTTATTGGCATATACCGCAGGGCGGTCGGGATCTTCACGCAGGATCTCACGAACAACTCTACTCAGAAATTATTGGATGGATACGGGATAGGAGGATTTGGGATATTGGTCTCGAGCGGTTCGACGTCTCCCGAAGGCAGTGGTCGAGACTCCCGCCATAGCTAGAAATTTCAATGATGATCATTACACCCACAAAAACAATCTCCACGCTTTTCTCAGGTGATGCGCTGCTATCGCTACAGGCTGCATGCTAATCGAACCTTAGCAGGTCACAGGTACACTCCCCATGCATGACTGATGAACTGTCAACAGCACACGACACAGCAACAGACCCCACGCATTACAGTTTCCTGTCAACATGCCCAGTCACACATTTGGTGCTGGGAAATTCCTAGGGTTGACCGACTTTTGGCCAGTGCGTCAGACCCTGGCCCCTCGCATGCATCCCGCATAGGGCGGGCACTTCGCATCGCGGACGCGGCTGCTTTTCGCCGAGCGCGCCTTGCATGGCTGAGCGATCTGTCGTCGCAACGCTTGCCTGGTGAAAGTGCACTTCCGGTCAATCACCTTCGTGTCCCCGCATACACAGAGCAGGCGTTGCGAGCTTGATTGCGTACACCGATCGCACCGCCCCACGCACCGCCGAGTGACCATCTGCGTCTGCCTGGGAAGATCTGGTGTGTATGCAAGGCATGCAGCCGCAAGCAGCCGGGTCAACTCGGCGTTTGGTTCTGCCCACGTCCGAAAAGTGTGCGCAGGCAGACAGGCTGCTCGGGGTTTGAATGTATCCGATCGGACACAACAGGAGCTCGCGTACGACGGTCACGTTTGGTTCCGCTCGGGCGAAACGCGGACACATGAGCCAGACTCGAGCGGATCAGCTGGAAGCAGATTATCCGTTGCACGCAGATATGCATCCTCTATTCGCACTCGCATCTTGACGCACTTGACAGCTGTAGGATGAGCGGTCTATGGCAATCTGTTGCGAAACCCACTCGTCGAGGGCTTCTGGACCGCAAAAGCTTTGATCTGAGCAAGGTCTCCCGTCTCCACACTGTCAGAAGTTGAAGACGGAAGTTACAGCGTCGATCTCTCCTTTTCCCCACGCTCCACTGCTGTCGCGGCGATACCGGCACTGACCCTCCACGATGCTCGTCTCGAAACGCTACCATGGCACGAGAGATGATCAAATCTCATATCAGACTCGGTACCAAACATCGAGTCAAAACATGTCCATGCCCGCAATCTCGAGGTTTCAACATCTCGTTTCGACATGGCGGTGGACGAAACGATTCATACAGCTAATCTTCTCATAGCCATCGTCGATTTTGCTTTTACTAGAGACGGACTGCCTCAGTCACACCCGCTAGCTGATGCTGCGCTGTGGTTCGCGAGGCCTAGTGAAACAGGTACGAATCTAGCTTGCGCGTAGCCCGCTCTACGCAATCCGCTTGAATGAAGCGAAACCCTGTTTCCAAGTTACGGAGGTTTCTTGCGATAACGTGTCATCTCGAACATTGCTGAGCTGGCATGCCAACTCAACTCCTTGGATGTTTCTGGGCCGCGTCGTGCCTAGCAACGCCTCACGTCCCAAACATGCTGCCCTGTTCCTGAACGTTCTCCCATCCAGGGAAGTCGGGGCTCAAACAGGGAAATGGGGCGCGCCTTAGGCAGCCACGATCTGACGATCTGATCATCCACGCCAACATCGTCCGCGGTTACGCCGTGGTGGCTGCGCAACCAAGTAACACAATACTGTCACTGAAACCTACCTTGGTAGCTATCATCAACAGTGTCGCTGATGTCATGCGCACGACCTGGACCCCATACAACTTGGACCCTATGCTGTGTGCATCTCACTCAGCACGATATGCTGGTCATCGTTTGACAATGGTGACAGAACGGTGAGTGAGTGAGGCTTTAGATGATCGTCAATAGTTCACCAATAAGAGTGAACCATGCTGCGATGTTGATCATCCGGGGCGGAGCGGACGTATGTAGAAAGCCGGCGATAAGATAAGATAGATTGAGCCACATCATCAGCCACGTGCATGATTTCGCGAGCGGTAGTCACCTCCGTATTTCCCCCTCTCCCACGAGTTGCGATAACCGTTGCTCTTCTTCCGAGGTTGCTTGCATCATCAATCCCAAATCGAGTTCTGGACTCATCCGCTTCGATAAGCTGGTTCACATGATGACGCTGTCAACGGTCAGGGCGGAACCAGGGTCTATGACATAGTCATGTCAAGCCGGACTCCTCGGACGCGCTCTCCTCGCGCGCCGGGGAGCGGAATCTTATCTTTCCATCTCGACGGATCGACGGCCTTACCGGATACAGTACACAGCATGCCGATCATCCTCGTCACGACAGCAACGGCTTCCGCGCGTTGCCAAGCACTCCGTCGTACTTCGTATCTTTGTCCCAGATTGCAAACGCAAACCTCTCTCACACAATTTCGAGATTTCGAAACAGAGTCTTCAACGGCCAAGTTGCCCGTCGGCTAACGCTTCCCTTCTCAGCGCACGCAACGTATCCAGAAGCGGACGTACGTCCGGATCCGCTCGAGAACCTCGCGCCGACCCGCACCGAGGCAGCACATGTTGTGCAGGAAGCTTCTAGCAGCTAGCACGGAACAAAAGAGCCCTGGAGTCGTTTGGGCAAACTCAACGGCCACAGGAAGAAAATTTGACGGAAAGAAATGCCATGGCAGATGGTGACTACCATCCAGGTACATCCCAGCTCCCGAGGTCAACGCGTTCCCCTCATACCAGCACGTGTTCTGTGAGTTTGCCCATGGAGAATTTTCTGCCTAGTATGCCCGGTACACCAGCACCAGTGGACAAGGAAATTCTTACACAAATCTACGAAGATCCACGAAGGAAAAGTTTTTTTTCGTGTGTGCGAGTACCAAAATCTGCACTTAGCGTACTGTGTAGGTGTCACGCCATGGTCGGGGCTAACACCTCGGGAGGCTGGTACCTGGATGTATGTCTCGTCCGAGCCTCGGTTGGTGTACACCGCATCATCGTGACATTTCTGCGTTGGTGTTGAGGCGCGTGCATGCCGTGGTGTGGGTCGGTCTGCGGTAGCATGTGCCGCGGCAATGTAAAGGAAGGTAGGTAGTACGCGCACAATACGCTTGGGGAAATTTGGATACGCAGCCTGGTTTCCCGTTGCTGCTGTAAAGCGGCGCGGGATTCAGGGTCTTGCAGAAGTTTCTTCTAGCAGCTTATTCATACTTTCGTATTCTTCTCGAATGGTCGGTAGTATGGTGTGGTACGCTTCGGCTTTACCGACATGAAGCCACTGTGGCGCCTTGATCAGGATGAGGCGTTGTTGAGGTCAAGCTCAACTGGTCTTCACGGCAAACACCGTTTTCAGGGCACTATTTCGAGCTGAAGAGCAAAGATTAGCATTGCCTGCTTGGAGAATAGTCTTCCAAGCTGCTTTTGAGCCCATTTCTAGCGGAACCGAATGTTTCAGGAAGTTATGAACCAACGCTGCCAATTTGATCACTATATCTTGTTCATCTGGCATAAAGTTGAAGACTGTGTCTCTTTACGAATACCTCTCTTTCTGACACATGCTGCGTTCACCGGTCTGCTAATAGATCATGCGCATACTGTACGATGCCTATATATATATACTCTTATAAAGGCTAGCAGTGGCTCATGAACAGTCTGATTCAGGTAATCTGGAAATCGGTATGCAGTGAAGACGAAGTCTTGGGCAAGACCAACGTTGTCACTTGCACATCGGGCCTTCTCACCACACCTGTGCACCTACCGGATAGAATAACGATGGTAGGATTTGATGCTACTGTACAATGATTTCGTGACAGCACACATATTCGAAATTGTATTCTCGAGATATTGGTCAGACGATGGGCTTGCACTTTTAGTATGCTAATTTACAGCGACGTACATTGGGCAGAGAATAATGGTCTTGGCCTATAACACTCGCACATCAGGACATGCGTATGCGATGACATGTGAAACACAAACTCCGCAATTGTTGTCACGAAGCGAAGTGATTGTGATCAGATATGTGGCTCAGGTGGCGCGTCAAGCATTTTCAAAGAAGCCGCAGCATGGCTTCGCAATATCATCTCTGAAACAGTATTTTATTGCAACTGATAAGAAACTAGCTACGACACGAAGAAACAGTACAATGATATCTCCGGCTCCAGCTTGTCAGAGGAAAAGAAGGTAACAAGCTTGCCCCTATACCCCATTTCGAGCGCGTGGAATAACAACGTGGGTGAGCTATGTAGGTCTTGGATGCTAAACTCAAGACACTAAAATGGTATACAAGTCTTCTTCCGTCGAAGTAAATACAATCGATGCATCAATCAATCACGCCCACTTATCCCATGGTGCCGGTTCCCGTCTGTTCATGAACCTCCGAAATTCGTAGTCTATCCTGGCCTGAGTCATCCCCGGTGGTTCAGGGCGATCGTCGTATAAATCGCTCTCAGACATATCGTCCCATGTACGAAGGCATCTTTCGCATCCGCACTCGCTGCCGTTGCTGTAGTTTCTGCAATACAGGTCGTCGCTTTCATGACTCCATTCTTCCTCGCTGCCGGTGTGTTCTTCGTCTTCTTCTTCGTCGTCTTCTTCATCTTCTTCAGAGTCTGATTCTTCAGTAGCGTCGCTTCCCGAGTCATGTTCATCGGTGTCCTCTTGTATAAAGGACATCATTAGCCTTCCCGGTTTCATCAGCCTTCCCACCTGGCCCATGAGGAATGTAGTATTCCATTCCATCCTCGCATACCCATTACCCAAGAACCATATTTTCAGATCGCTCCCAGTGTACCTTAGGCTCACGATCACGGGGTCTAAGCTTGCATATTCTGGTCTCTCAAAGGGATAACTCGTAGCTATACCAGGTGAGGCGCTTTGCTTCATCCAGAATTGGTCCACCACCATTTGCTGCTTTGTGGTCTTCACACCCGGTGCTTTTTTCTGGAATACGAGCATTCGTCCATCCTCGGGATTAATCCAACAGTGGTCCGGGCCAATGTATTGCTCCCAATACTCGCGGCAGGCTACGTGCCATTTCGTGTTGCCAAGGCTCCCAATGGGTATCTGCTCGCCGGCCTCCAGACGTGGGGTGACCTGCTCCAGCCATTTGTCTACCTCCGCTTCGAGTTGTATGTCTTCTTCCAGGATCTTTGTCTTGAACGCATCGTGTGCTCTGTCGTCGTGGGGAGATGTACAGAGCTGTAAATATTGTTGATCGCGCACCCTGCCACTCGTATGTCTTGATGGATCCTTGATGGGGAGGTTGAAATCTTTGAAATGCAAAGTATTGGTACGCTTGTCAGTGGCTGCTGTTGTGCCATGTTGGTCGTCGTGTGGCCGCTTCCTCTTTAGGCGCCCAGGGTCGTTCGCAGGCTTGCAGGAGGACGTTAAGTGAGGCTCTGTCATATCTGGAGAGCGGACGGAAGAGATGGTAGTTTGAGTGAATGAGTGTTTGATGATGGTCTGCGAGCCATAGATAGCTTGTCTTGAAGCTTGGACGACGTTCCTGACCGCTAATTAGTCAGTACAGAATAGCCGATAACAGTAACCCTTGGAGCGACAACACAGACAACCAACACAACACATTTGATAGTTTGCCTATCGCGCCGACAACATCAAATGGGCTTCAGTATGGGTGCTCATGCCAAACAGAATGTGTACAACGGATTACTAGCACACAACAACGTCGCTATCACCTTGCACATAAAGGCACACAGTCACAACGCACAACTAAATATTGGAGGCGTATTCTAACAACGAATTGGAAAATATCTACGTGCACACTAGTACTGGAAATGTGTAGCAATACAGCCCATCCTACCACTCAACTCGATCTTTTTTGAAGTATTGCTTAACAAGCAAGAGTCTACAAGGAACTCTCACCCTCCTTCAGCGAGGTAGATTCATCAACCTTCTTCTCTTCAGTGGAAACACCGACGGGCTTGTCCTGAGATTGCTTTTGTTCTAAAGGTGCACCCTTCACATCAGCGTCGTTGTCTAGGTCCGGACCAGAACCAGGGAATGCACCAGGCGCATCGGTAGAGCCGGGTGCAGTCTTGGAGACCAAGGGTTCTTCTGGCGAGAGGGCGGCTGATACCTTGGAAGCGACGGATCCAAACGCTTCCGACACTTGAGAAGTGGCCTGCTCGAGAGTCGATGGGACTTTGTCCTTACCCGCTTCGGTCGCGGAAGCAGGTTCACTCCCCTCCTTTGACGTAGTCGGTGCAAGCTCGGGCTCTTTTGGCTCTGCTGCAACATTCCGATCCGCTTCACCCTCAGTGAGAGTAGGTTCGGCTGGCTTGATCGAAGCACTGAGTGACTGCTGAATCTGGGCTGCCATCTTCGCAGCAGGCACCTCGAGATTACCATCCTGTCCAAAACTCCAGACGTGTGTCACAGGACCGAAGCTCAACGACTGCCTTGGTACAGCAACTTCAGCAGTAACAGTAGCGGCAGCAGCGGGTGACGGAGATGCAGCAGGCTTCCTCCGTTGCGGACCCTTGGCCCTACCCTTGCGAGCATCTGGAAGTGGTGCTGTTTCTCTTTGCGCCTCTTCTTCTTCCTCGGGTTCACGGACCTTAGGCGGTGGATGAGGGCCAACTCCAAGTTTGCTGTTGAGGTCTTTCAGGAAACCAGCCTGGAGGGCCGCAATCTTCGAGCCAGCAGGTCGGGCGGGAACGGGCGGTTTCGCCTTCGTCTGGGGAGAGTCGTTCTCGCCAGTCTGTGAGTCGACAGTTGGAACCTTCTCCGCAGAGCCAGTAGATGGCTTGCTTGGGCGTGCAGGTATCTGTGGCTTCGGTCGGTCTGGGATAATGGGTGCTTTCTTGTCATCGGCAGATGGTTCCCTCTTGGCTGGTCGTGCTGGAATACTGGGGCGAGCCGGCACCGGGGGCTTTTGGTCGATTGGGGAGTCGTCGGCATACTCATTCGTATCCTCCATCTGAGGTGTGCTAACAGTAGTCTCGTATAATCCGTGGGATGGCGCATCCTCCCAAATATCTTGACTTGGGAAGCGTTGCTGCATTCCAGGGCGGCCCATGGTCTCGTCACGTACTTTTCCGAGGATCTTGTTGTCTGCGGCGAACTGTCTAGTGTGGTCGGGGAGGAAAGACTTCTGGTCTTCCTTGTTGATCTGAGTCTTACGCTGCTCCTCGGTGTTCGGGTCTTCAAAGACCTTCGCAGGACTCACGCTATCGTTACCACCAGCAGTCTTTGGCTCTTCTGGCTCTTGAGGAGTATCCACAGTAGTTTCGAGCTGTAAGCTGCCAGGGGTATCCTCCCAGACATCTTGACTAGGGAAGTGGTGTCGGGCGACACTGGGACGCTTGAGCTTGTCGACCTGAGATTTGGGCTTCTTGGTGTCCTCCTCATCCTCCGGAAACAGGGGCTCATACTCCTTGTGCGACTCTAGTGGAGTACTGCCACGATCGTATTGTGCTGGGCTGGGGATAACACGTTGCTGCTGCGTGCTGTTGTTCCGACTCGAGCTCCTGCTGTGCGTGCGCGGCTTTGTGACATATTGCGGGTTGCCATCTTCATTGAGCGTGTATTCGTTGCCATGGCGCTCCATTTCAGGCGATACAGCAGGCTGTCTCCATTCGGCGTCTGGGTGTTTCTTCAGCTCATCGGAAGCTAGAATGGGCGTGCCATATCCGCGCTCAGTAACCCATCCACCTTTCTCAGCTGTGTTTCCGCCCTCGGGGCCAAGGTCTTCGGTTGGTGGGTCGTAGCCTCCGCCGTGAACCTTGCTGGAGCGGTGCGCAGGAGGGTCGATGTGGATGACCTCGCCTTTGTCATTGACCTCTTGGCCAGCTTCGTTACGTAGGGGTGAGTCGACGTAGCCGCCCTTGATCGAAGCAGGGCGACCCGATGATTGTGGTCGAGGAGAGGCCATGCGCGAAGCATATTCCTCTGTGGCCCTGTAGCCAATCTGTTCGTCAGGTGTACTGACTGCATCCCGACTCGTGCCTGTAAAACATGATCAGCAACAGCTGATGAATAATGACGCTGCAATCAACTTACCCATTCCAACATCCTGAGCCCTAGTGTGTACCAGCTTGTCGAGGTTATCGGCACGCCAGTGGTAATCCTTCCTGTTCTCCTGGATGTGAGGCCCGTACTCGCCGGCCTTCTCGCGCTTCAGATCGTCCGGGTGCTTTTCGTACCACTTTTGCTCAAAGTCGTCTGTTGAGATCTTGCCGTGGCCGTGCATGCCGTAGCTGCCAGGAGGGCCATGGAAGATTTCACGGCCACTCTTGGTGCGCCCGTGATGGCGACCACCGGCCTTCTGGTGGAAACCTATTCCTTGAGCTCCGGGCTGTTGCGCATAGGGCGAAGGGCTGGGTGCTTGAACGTCTCCAGCATTTCGGAACATGGGTACCTGAACACCAATTTCAGGAATGCCATGTTCGTCCTTGTCATTGTAGAGCGAGCTGGGGCGCGATCCAGCGGAAGATCCTGAACGTCCAGTCTTGGCCTGAGAGACCCTATCGTCGACGGACAGCTGCGAGCCGACGCCAGCAGCGAGCGCTGTCTGTGAATCGGTCCGCGTCACCGCCTGGATCCTACTTTTGGCAGTCGAGCTTGGGACCGAGGCTGTAGGAGCATGCAGAGGCAAGTCTCCTGCCACGTTCTTCATATGTTGTGGAGAGCCGCCCTGGTTCTCCGGTGTGAGAGTCTTTGACAGATCCTCGAAGCTGGCGTATTCATTGCCTTCTTCTCCGAGGGAGGGCATGGACACGCTCGGTGGGCGGGAGGGCAGATCGGTGCTAAGGCGACCGCCCTCTCTAGGCGGTCCACCATGTACGTAGGTCGGGTCGTTGAGCGGGGAGCGGGCGTATCTGTCTCCCGCTGGAGAGACGGAGCGTTCGACACCGCGCTTCGGGCGTGGAGGAATCTTGGGGACATCCATATGGGTACCCTGCGCAGGAGAAGAGCTGTTCTGGGCCCGCGCTGGGCGTGGAGGTATTGTTGGTGGAGCACTCATTGCTTCTGTGTCGGTTGCTCGGCGGGGATGTGGGGTGTAGGTGTGGTAGAAACTACAAGTCGTTCAATGTCAGTGACAGGTCCCGGCCATTGAATGATGGAGATGTGCAGCGCGAGCGAGCTGAGAAAAGTGCTCAGGTCTGGCTCGGGCAGTTTCCTGCACGTCAGGCCAATAAGCGCGGCTGCGACTTGAGAGCCCAATGATGCTGTACAAAGCGGATGTGCTGTACTGACCTCGGAATCCGCAATTGAAGTGGAGACTAGAAGTGAGGCTGGCAAGAGGGGCAGATAGCTTGGTCGGATACAGCCAAAATGGCGCAAATGAATCGGTCCTGGAGCTGGGACGGGGCACTTATGTAGCAGAGTCGGAGAGCTCCAGGGCCTGCGACCCGCATTATGGCGTATGGGCCTGCACGCGGCCATCATCGTCACCCCCACAACCTGCATAGGTACCTACCACACGTTGTTTGACTGCTTTCTTCCATGGTCCAGTAGTCGTTGCCACACATGCAATTGTTGTAGTGGAGATGTTTGACACGTCCACGTCCACTTCGCTGTTGACAGATGCATTGAATCCATGTCCCACATGCTCGCTGACGCTATCCTAGATTGGGGACTATGCGACCGCATCAACGTGTTTCGCAGCCTGGGACTTCCAACATTGATCAAGAGTCGCACAAGTCAAATTGCAAAGCTCAGCACATCACATGTGCATTGTTTGACTTACATCCATCAGCTGCGCTTGGTGTGGCAGGGTGGCAGGATCTTCAACGCCTCGCAAGCTCCGGCACGCTAGCGTTCCCCGCGCCTAACAAGTGTGGTTCCTGGCGAGATTCTGGCAGCCAGTTATCGTCATCCTAAAAGCGAGCAGATGCCAGGCCAAGTTTGGCGTTTCCGCTGTCGTGGTCTGACACTGCTTGTGCTTGTCACGGCTTTTCTAGCAGCGATAGAATCGCATTCGAATGGTTGCTGAGCAGACAAGTGCTGCACCCTACAGAATGTACGCTTGAGAGAATGACACCCATAGCTTCTAGAACATCGTCATAGGGACTCATGTGGGTCCTGCGCTCGTCTCTATCGATCAATTTCTGTGTAGAATTACGTAGATGCCCCCACACAGCAAGATGACATCGTACACGACAAATGCACAATTGTCACGGGAACGCGATGAGTACGGAGAAAGCATGTCGCATTGAACCGCCTAGCAGTTTGGCCAAGCGCTTCCATATCCAAGAGGCTCTCTTACAAAACACGGCCCCAGAACGCCCAGCTGCTGAATGATGCTACAAAGAAGTCAAATCATCTCCTCTAATCGCTTTCCAATCGGCTAAGCTCATCATCTCCGTCCTTGTGATATCAACCGGCTCCTCCGTCGGCCCTTCTTTCTATACGCGTGTCGTTCGTTCGGAATCGTCGCACATGGCTGTTGCTCGTTGCCTAGTTCTGCCTCCACTTTATATGATCATCTGTGCGACTCCCTGTCCACCGAGCGTCTTGCTGCCCTGGAATTGCTGGCCCTTGAAACCGGCAAGCGCATAGAAGACGGCTGCGAGCAGAAGGAAGACGGCCGCGACGATCAGACTTGTAGCCCGGGCAGCGATGCTGGCCCATTGTATGGCGCTCATCGCCGCGTAGATGGCCGCGCGCATGTAGTTGGAGCTGAATTTGCGAATAAAGGTATCGAACTTGGGTGAAGTCGGGCAGATGCGGAGGAGCAGCGGTATTTCGATGAAGATAATGATGAAGGAGCACACTCTGCGAACTGATTAGCCATATTCCCAGCGAAGATATGGGCGCGGAGAACGTACAAGCACACGATACTAAACGCGATGACCCAGTTGGCGTTGAAGATGTTGGCGATGCCCAGCGCAAAGCAGAGGACTATACACAGTACTCCGGTCCTGCCGAAGAGTTAGTATGACATGCTGCGAGCCGTGGGCATATGCATAGCAGCTGGCGTGACTGACCATTGTCCGTAGATACCTGCAAAGATGCCAAGTCAGCAACAAGTTACAGGTCCAGCAGCGGGTGTCTTACTGAAATTCCTCGACTTGAATTCTTCTGCGAGCGTCATCTTCGCGGTGTGATTGACTGCGGTATGCTTCTAGCTTTTCGAGGTTACGCGCAAAGTGGTGGTTTGGCGATGTGTAGATTGCGGTTCCGGTAGCTTTGTTGCTGGCGCGGGCTGAGTGAAGCTCTGGCACAAAGTATCAGGCGAGGTTTGATATCCTTTGTTGGAATGCCGTGCGCCGCGTTGGTGTACGTTGCGCTGCGTAATGTGATTGTGGCTGTGCAGTGAATCGGATTGGGTCGAGTGAATGTTGGTCGGTGCCTGGCGTTGCGATGGCAATGGCTGCGTTGCGTGCTTCTTGGTAGCTCAGCCCTCGGTCGGATCGCGGCTTCCACGTCTACGTAAACTACGCGCTAGTGCTTGCCGAAACCGTCTTGGGCCGGCACTCTGCGCCTGAGAACTCGGACCTGCACCTTCAGTTTCAGAACATTGTGTATGGCCGCGACTGCCTCACCTTGGAATGACTGGAATTTGGAAAGCGAAGGAACCATGGACGCCTCTCGTGCTTGCGTCTGCCGCGCTCGGGCTGGCGCTTTACTACCTACATGCCCAGCAAACAGCCACTTTGACAACTGCGGACCCTGCGCAGGTGAATACAGAACCGTGCCAAGACGACGAAGCGATTCACGTACCAGACGCCATGGATCCGAAGGAGAGAGCGTATCATGAAGGCTTCATGCGAGAGGCTATTGCCATGGTGAGCCACGTCCTTCACTTTGTACATATTCGGCTATCTGCTGAGTTTACTCCATGTTTGATCCCTCTGCTGACTCATCATCACTGCAGGCTGAACTTGCACTCAAGAGCGATGAGACCCCCGTCGGCTGTGTCTTCGTCAAGGACGGCGAGGTCATTGGACGAGGCATGAACGAGACAAATCGGACCCTGAACGGTACCCGCCACGCCGAGTTCGTCGCCATCGCTGGCATCTTGTCAAAGCACCCCATCAGCATCCTCAACGAGACAGACCTCTATGTCACCGTTGAGCCATGCGTCATGTGCGCGTCCATGCTGCGCCAGTACGGCATCCGAGCCGTCTACTTCGGATGCTGGAACGAGCGTTTTGGTGGCACCGGAGGTGTTCTGAACATTCACTCTGAGTACGTATCCTTCTTTCCTCACCAATACATGCATTGCAAGTACTGACTTCAACAGTGCTAGCGTCGACAAGCCCTATCCAGTCACCGGCGGCATCTTCCGAGAGGAAGCCATCATGTTGCTCCGGAAATTCTACGTCCAAGAGAACGAAAAGGCCCCCGAGCCCAAACAGAAGAAGACGAGGGAGCTGAAGACAGAGATCCTGCCCATGGACGTTCATCAGCCCAAGTCGACCCCATCACCTGCTATTCGTGCTCCGGCTAATGCGACCTCGACCGGATCCATCCCGACACTGTCTTCTTTGAGCGCATCCGCCGCCGCTGCAGCTGTCGCGGTCCCCAAGACTGTGTTTCCCACGCCCGGCCAGGCTCGACCCAGCTCTGCCAGCACAGCTCTTGCTTGAAGCACTTACGATAATGCATACTTATACCCAACCATAGACGCTAGGATGAAGGAGTGAAACCGAATGTATAATACCTTATGACTTTTTACCTCAATAAAAACTTGTTGTTCACCGAGACACGTAACTGATTTGAGATGGCTGAGAGTACAATACCTGCATCGTGATTTTGAAAGGAAGCAGAAACGGCAATAGATGGTCGGTACTGAGTTTGGTATTGAAACGGGATCGGGGAGGCTTTTATCCACCTGTATCTTATTTCTCTCCTCCACCACCTGCAACCAACTGCACTACCATGAAGAGAGCAATGGCCCACCAGTATCTGTATAATAATCAGCAAAACCTCTAATAATGAACCTTGTCCCCCTACGTACTTTTGCAAGAAGGTCTTCTCCGGCTCTTTTCCGTCGAGCTTCCCCTCCGCATTGAGCACGATGGGCTTGTTCAAGACCGGCTTTGGCCCAACATTCCTCTTCCTTATCTCCACCTCCACTTCATCTTCGCTGCCTTTTGCGCTTGTTCCGAATCCAATATGGAAAGGCTCCCCCTTCTCATCAACGTGAATGATGAACTTCTTGTGGTATTGGTCGGAGAAACTGGCCGCTGACGTGACAATGCCTCGCCATGAGCCAGATTTAGGGTCGGTGAGGCCAACGCGAAGAAGGTGATCAGAGGCGTAGGAGCCTGTGGGTGGTGTGAAGGAGGCTAAAGTGCCAACGGGTTGGTCTGCGTCGTATTCGATCTGCGCAAGCGGAATCGGCGAGGGGATGACGGCGCTGTCCCCCGAGGCTGGAACGGGGGAGACGTAAAGCGTGACCGACGATGCGACCGCAAATGGCAGCAGTAGAAGTCTTGACAGTAGCATCTTGGCGCGATGGTGCGGTCTGTTGCTATCTGTACCAATGCAATGGTGTTGGTAACGGGAGCTGGCTAGCCGCCCGAGAGCAACGGCGAATTGTATCACCGATGGACATTCACTCAAGCGAGCCGTGCTTCCACAACCCCTCCTCCTCAAACCATATCTCCTGAGACTTACATACGGTAAAATAATCCTGCACCTCCGCTTGATCCGGAATCGCACCGATAGCCATGATCAGCCGTGATCCAAGACCTCAACTTGCTTTGCGTGGCGTTGCTTGACCAGCCAACACTGGCCCAACAGCATCCGGTATGCCTGAAAAGGTGGATCCGGTGCTCACGATGCCCACATTTCTCAGTCTGATCTGTGAGCAGATCGACGCTCAGGCTCGAGACGACCCTGACGACTGGTAGCCCGATTGCACAAAGGCTGGGGTTGCTGCCCCACCCCCACCATACTAGAGCTCCCCAGAGCTCTTATGAGCTCATCCCGCATTGACAGCTGTATTGTAGCTCAACATTATTTCTCGCGTCCTCGGGCTTTCAATTAGCTTTTCTTCAATTCAAAATACCACACCTCTCTCACTTTCCCATACTCATACGCAGCAATGTCGATTCCCTTCCGCCAGACCCAGCGCAAGCAGTCGCGTCAACTGTCAACAGATCCCCGCAATGAGCTCCACCCTCAAGTCGACCACTACATCGGTATCGATGTTGGTACCGGTAGTGCCAGAGCCTGTATCATGAATGATCAGGGAGACATTGTTGGACTGGCCTCAGAGAACATTGGCCTATGGCAACCACAGACTGGCTACTACGTATTTAACCCGCAACAGGCAAATTGCGAGAGTCAAAACTAAAGCGAACCCAGGAACAATCCACAACAGACATCTGGCGATGCATCTGCTCCTCAGTTCGCCGAGCCATGGATCAGCACAACATCGACTCAAGCACTATCCGTGGTATCGGTTTCGATGCGACCTGCTC
The DNA here is from genome assembly GCF_023758085.1 of Alternaria hordeiaustralica. Classification (NCBI taxonomy): domain Eukaryota; kingdom Fungi; phylum Ascomycota; class Dothideomycetes; order Pleosporales; family Pleosporaceae; genus Alternaria; species Alternaria hordeiaustralica. The sequence goes on along the minus strand of NW_026056773.1, from coordinate 974,028 downwards.
GCTCGCAGTATTCAGAGACGACACAGATGAGCCTGTCGCCGTTACTGGACCAAACTTTGACAACAAGGACGGCAACGACCGCAACGTCATTCTGTGGCTCGACCACCGACCTGTCGAGGAAACAAACAAGATCAACGCCACCAAGCACAACCTGCTTCGCTACGTCGGAGGCAAGATGTCCATCGAGATGGAGATCCCCAAGGTATTGTGGCTGAAGAACAACATGCCGAAGGAGCTATTCGATCGTTGCAAGTTCTACGATCTGACTGATGCTCTCACACATCTGGCTACTGGCAGTGAGAGCAGAAGCTACTGCAGTGTGGTCTGCAAGCAGGGCTTTGTACCTGTTGGAGTCGATGGTAGTGTCAAAGGATGGCAGGAAGACTTCCTCAAGGAGATTGGCCTCGAAGATCTGTGCGAAGACAACTTCAAGCGCATGGGAGGCGTTGACAATGTGGTTTGTCCTTCGCTACTATTCTTGACGGTCCCGGCTAACAAGCACACAGAACGGACGCTACCTCACTGCGGGCGAGCTCGTCGGCACACTCAGCGAGAAGGCGGCACAGGAGATGGGCCTGCAACCCGGTATTGCAGTCGGAAGTGGAGTCATCGACGCCTACGCTGGCTGGATCGGTACCGTTGGCGCCAAAGTCAAGCTCGATGGGGATACTCTTGACATGGACCAGCCTAAGAACGATGTTTCGCAAGCCTTCACGCGTCTCGCAGCCGTAGCTGGGACATCGACCTGCCACCTTGCCATGTCACGCGAGCCCGTCTTCGTCGACGGTGTCTGGGGCCCATACAGAGACGTCCTACTACCAGACTACTGGATGGCAGAAGGAGGGCAAAGTGCGACAGGTGAACTACTCAAGCATGTTATTGAGACACACCCAGCCTTCAACGAAGCCGTGTCTGTCGCCGAAACGTACAACACCAACATCTACGACTACCTCAACGAACATCTCCGCGAGATGGCAGACGCGGAGAAAGCCCCACACATCGCCTGGCTTGGACGTCACTTCTTCTTCTATGGTGACCTCTTCGGCAACCGCTCCCCTATCGCCGACCCCAACATGAAGGGATCTGTCATCGGTCTGAGCTCCGACAAGAGCCTCGACGGCCTGGCATTATACTACTACGCGACCATGGAGTTCATTGCCCTCCAGACACACCAGATTGTTTCTGCGATGAACGCCTCTGGCCACGTCATCTCTTCCATCTTCATGTCCGGTTCGCAGTGCCAGAACAGTCTGCTGATGCAGCTCATGGCCACTGCGTGCGACATGCCGGTCCTGATTCCACGATACGTACACGCAGCTGTAGTGCACGGCGCGGCTATGTTGGGTGCAAAGGCGGCCAGTACCGACAAGGACGGAAACAGCGAGCCGCTCTGGGATATCATGGACAGACTGAGCAAGCCCGGTAAGACTGTGAAGCCACTGGCTGATAAGACGGTCAAGAAGCTGTTGGACGCCAAATACAAGGTGTTCTTGGAGCAGTGTGAGGGCCAGCAGAGGTACAGGAAGGAGGTTGATGCCGCCATTGAAGGATGGGCTAGCAAGTAAATATCACAAGTGGTAGTAGTCAAGGACACGACGATGAAGGGGATGATATCCATCATTAATTAGAAATTTGTTCCGGCCACAAGACACTTGCCGAGGAGCTCGTTGGTGCATGTTGTTTATATAACCCAACTCCCCGCTTATGCCATCGGATACGGAAACTGCATGGCTGCTCCGAGTGTTGTAAGTCTTGAAACGCGGCTGCATGCAGTCTGCTCGTTGCTATCGTCTGTAAAAGGGTATATCGTACAGGGGAAATTGAAGAAGATGTGTGCCGGCCGTTGAGCTCTAGTATCGTCGGCGGGGTCCACGTGGTGGTTCTCTGCGACTAGCGTCGTTGAAGCCGTATCGTCCATCTTGGAAGCTACCAGCGCGTGCGCCCGCACCGGTGTCGATGTCCATGTCATCCATGGACTGCGTAAGGCGGGCAGGCGGTGCTCGTGCCACGTGGGTGCTCGCGGGGACATCCTTCATGTAGACGTAGAGGAGTCTGCCATCAGCCTGTTGATGGAGTTAGTTTCAGTCCAGCAAAGAAGAAGCTCGCCGGAACACTGACCTTCTGGTTGTTGAACGTCGCGATGACATTCTCGGCGCCCTCCCTGCTCACAAACTGCAGCTCGACCATGACCGTCGGGCTGGAAGATAAGAGCCTGCAGCCCAACGTCTCTCCTCCAATCGGGGTCATGACGGCCTCGATATCAGCGGCCGTTGTTCCAGGTGCAAAGTTGCTAGCAATGACGGTACACGGACCGCCCGTCGCGGCACCTCGAATGCTGATGCCCGGTGCAGCGTCATTGCTGCGTGTAGCCGCAGCGCGACCAAGGACGGGAGCAAATTTGGTGTACGCTTTGCTGTTGCGCTCGACCTGCGATGCTGACGCCGTCCGAGCGAGGTTGTTCCTGTTGTTGGCGGCACCGCGGGGGTTGTTCAGCTTGTGCAGATCGTGTTGCCATTTCCCGTCGACGTTGCCGGCTGGCTTCGCGCTCGCTGATCGCTTCTGGACGCCAGCACCACCGTTTATCCGACTGAGCAGCGATGGCTTTTCAGATTCAACTCGCGCGCGGCCGCCGGCGCCTGGTGCATTCGCTTTCCGGCCTCGGCTGCCAGCTCCGAGGAACTGTTGCGCGAGGGCTTCGTTCTTCTTCTTCTCGCGGGTCTGCTTGACGAAACTCTCGAAAGACGCGGTGGTTGAGGCGACCATGTTGAGCGACGGTGGAAATGGAGAGTAGTGGTGGTGGTCTGGTATGGAGTGGAAGCGCGTAAGTGTCGGCCTAAGGACAACCAGCGAGCGCGTCTACGAGAACCTTGACCCGCTTGGATCAAAGCACGGGCCACGACCCGCCCGGCGAAATGAAACACCGCCGCGAAAAGTTCCCGTACAAAACTTGAGCCTGCAGCTTCTCTCTCTCACTCCAACAACGCGCCCAACTTTTGGTAAGTCAACACACCCGCTCTTCCTTTGTTTCCTGTTGCTATCATGATGAACACTTGTGTCGCCCCTATCATACATTCTATGGTGATCCGACCACTCAAGCCAAACGAGAATACTGATCTTTCGCAACATCTATCAATTTGTTACTAGAAGTTTTTTCAGGACATCAGCTAACAAATTATAAAGGTCTCAATGTTCTCAGTCACAGTATGACTTCGCGATCATGATGCGCCATTAGATGCGCTGCCGCCGACGTGCGGTCCGTAGCTCCACGAAGCCTTCCGTCCATCGCATATCCTCTACGTCCGTTGGTTACAAGCGATAGCAGACCTCGACATGATATGGTCGAAACGGCAAGGCTTTCGTGGGCTGCGATAGAGTTTGAAAGGTTAGACCACACCCCCGTACCCCAAGCACCCATCCTTAGATGATGAGCAACAAATGTATTATCAAATACCGACCACTTCGTGGGGAATAAACTAGTTCGATTACCTGAATATCTTTCCACCCTCGAGCCTTCGTCAAAACGTCTTCTTCTGGAATCGTTACTGACATAGCTCTAGGTATGCACTAAATAGAAAGTCTACTTGATACAGCTACCAGCTTTCATTGAAAAGGTACATAACCATTCTCTTTTCTTTCCCTTTGCAATGATGAACACCAATTCATGCTAACTCAGACGGGGTTCGCCTCACTGATTGAAAACACATTCGAGACTTTTCATCTTTCGGCTGATTGCTCTCTCACCTGCATCTTTGTTCAGAATCATAGTCTACGTTCTATGCTAACTGTCAATCGCAGATTACTCAATGTCGATACGATCCATACCAACTGCGCTCCTCTGTCGACCGAACAGGTGGCATCAACGCGAGATGAATGATGTCAAGGGATTGTTTAGGGACATGAGTGGAGACCAGCTCGTTCGGTCGATGGACGTTCTTCGGCATGTATATAGCTACATATGTCCATCACTCTTAATTAGTATGAGACATTCACTATTGCAAATATTCATGTGATCATGCAACCGGTACGCTGAGGACGTAAGGTTCTCCTGCATGCTGTCCATGTATTGAGATAGTAGAATGAAACAGCTAGCAGACAATCCAGACATCTGCAGTAATGCTGTATTAATTCATATGGTTACTTTGTTGTCGTGAAACTGCAAAAGGAAGTTACGCGGTCTCTTCCTTGTCCAAGCGGATACCAGGACTGGGGACGCGCAGCGGTTCCGGAGTTTGGGGAACGATCTCGAATGATCTCCGGACACTTGAAACAATTCCCCAACCCAACGTTGACAGCACAGTTAACACGCACTCGTAACGCACATCAAGATGGCAGCGAAGCCCGAAGACGTAAGCACAGCACCCACGGAAGGCGCCGGTCTCTTCAGTGGAGCAGGCCCGGAGAAGCAGCCCGAGCCTAATCCTGTAGCCGACTCTGCCGACAAGAAGGACGATGGAGATGCCGTCGACAGCGCAACCGCAGCGGTAGCGGATCTTTCGGTCGACGAGAAGAAAGAGAAAGCAAAGCCGACAGAAGTCACACCTGAAGTTACTGACCCAGCTCCCGAGGCCGCTCCCGTCGCCGCATCCAGCGACGCCAAAGCAGAGCCCAGCACTGTAACACCCACCCAAGGTCCCATCTGGCCCGAGACCGCACCCGACCACCCGCTCACGAAGTTCTACGATGCCTTCGAAGCCCTCACCACCGAAGCTCAGCACAATGAAGTCTACGGCATCGAGCTGAGCAAGTCGAAGCCTTTCCATACCAAGCTCATCCTACAAAAGTTCCTCCGGGCCAACCAGAATGATTTGGACAAAGCCAAGTCACAGCTGCTTGACACGCTGAAGTGGAGGAAGGAGTTTGATCCAATCAAGGCAGCAGGAGAGACATTCCCGAAGAACAAGTTCGATGGATTAGGCTACGTGCTCGAGATTGAAGGTGTACCCGAGAGCCCCAACAAGAAGGATATCGTTACCTTCAACATCTATGGAGCTGTCAAGGACAACAAGGCTACCTTTGGCGATCTGGATGGGTATGCTTCCCCCATTCCCAGCCTCATACAATAAACAAGACCATGCTAACAGAACCCCACAGCTTCCTCCGCTGGCGCGTAGGCCTCATGGAGAAGTCCGTCCAAGCGCTCAACCTGCCCGCCGCCACAACGCCCATCCCCAACTTCGGCGAAGGCCCCGACCCATACCAAGGGTTCCAAATCCACGACTACCTCCAAGTCTCCTTCCTCCGCCGCGACCCCCTCGTCAAGACTGCGACCAACAAGACTATCGAGATACTAGGGCGCCACTACCCTGAGACGTTGAGCAGGAAGTTCTTCGTCAATGTACCTGTGGTCATGGGCTGGCTGTTCAATGCGATGAAGTTGGTTGTGGCCAAGGAGACGAGCAAGAAGTTTGTGGTTTTGAGCTACGGTAATCAGCTTGCGGCTGAGCTGGGCAAGGGTGTTCCGAAGAGCTATGGTGGTGAGAGGGGAGAGTTGGCTGAGTGCGCTGAGGGTATGAAGATGGAGTGATGATTCAAGCTGCGTGAACTGGTGCTATGGAAGGGGGAAGATGGTAATGGTAGGAGACGGGAGACGGGAGACGAGAATCAGCGTGCTTATTTGACTTAGCACTTGTTATACCCCACTCAAAATTGTTCAGTCCTTTCGAGAGCAACGTAGTCAAGAATGAATGTTTTCATACTAAAATAAAATACTGCATATGTACTTGTGACTTCGAAACGCATTGTCATCATGCTCAGTGAGCAAAAGCTGTATGCGTAAACAGCTGGATATCATTACTCTTCTTTGCCTTCATCTTCTCTCGGCACCACCGCTCTGTCAACCCAGCCCTCACCCCTCAACACACCCAAGCCCTTCCTCGCAACGCCACTATTGACCGATCTGGGCGATACCTCGTACAGAGCATTAACCGTCGCCAAACTAACAACAAAGAGCAGAACATCCCCATTCTTCATACCCTTCCACCACCCCCTCTTAACACCCACCTTCCACATGGAATCGATCGACATCCTCGCCGTATACAGGAAATTGCTTCTCCCACCTTTCCTCTCCAAGAAGGCCCAGAGTCCGCCTATGAAACCACCCAGGAACCAGCGTTGTGTTGACAAGAAAGCCCGGGGAAGTATGTTCTGGAAGAGACAGATGGAGCCCCAGCTCGTTCCTATGGCACCAGAAAGGAAGAGCGACATGCGCAGTATGCGCTTGGCCAGACTGTTCAACGAGGCAATGGGAGCGGAGAGGAAGGCTTTGTATTTCGTGATGCTCATGGCTGTGAAGAAGAGCGTGAAGAAGCGGGCGATTTTGGGGAAGGCTTGAATCCAATATTGGACGTAGGTGCGTAGACAGGACGGGTCTTGCGGGTGGAGTAAGGCGCATGATAAGGACTTGATGGCTGGATGCGCGGGAGACGTTATTGGAGAGATGGATGTCAACCGTTTTGGTAGCGTTTCAGCGTTGGGGAAGAGAATCGGCGAGACGAAGGGTGGCCAGCGCTGTCGCGAGATCTCTGCCAGGTTGTCCACTATGTCAAATGTGCCTGGCCAGTGTGCTGAACTGGGATAGTCTTCAGGGCGCTTCTGTATATACTCTGGCGAGTTCTTCAAGATATGATCTCCGAATCCAGAGGGGAAGCAGTCGCGGTCGAAGACGAATGCGTGCAGTAGCTGTCCGCAAGCGACTGGCATGATCATCCAGGAGCCGAACCAACTGGGCCTGTTCTTCATGTACCCCAGCTCCTCCAGGTAGTTGTAGCCAAATTCCAGGGCCCTTGTCATGATGTAGATGGCGATTGTGACGCGCAGCTGATCCCCTGGGTACGCGGCGAGGAAGAAGCCTGCTAAGCTGGATCCAATGGCCGGTGCCAACTTGGATGTCAAGGAACGTGATATGCGTGGATTCCGCCGCCGGAACGACTTGCCTTCATGGCTGAGTAGGCTCTCGCGGATGCGCACGAAGATGCGCCGAAGCAGGCGGTGGAAAAGGAGTATGAGGGCGAGGGAGCTGCTGAGGCGGACGTTGGGTGACTTGAAGACGGAGGTTCTGGGCTGGTTCCTAAGGGATTGTTAATGCGCATCGATTAAACGCGACCAGACGTATGCCCACCTATTCGCTGTCCCCCGCGACAGAAGCCTGGTCTTGACTACTTCCCATGCCTTCAGCCCCGAGAAGGTCACGATGCCCAAACGCAGTGCCGCGCGGAAGGCGGCTACATTGTAATCATCCGGGCCCTTGACAATGGCGTCATATCGCTTCGGGGTTATGGTGCGCTTCTTGACGACTGGGGCGCGCGAAAGGAGATATTGGTGCAGCAGCTGATACTCCTTTGCTGAGATGGTGTAGCGGAGCGCATTGCGCAGTATCGGGTCGACTGGTTGCGATTTAGCGGGACCCGGCGTGGGCTGCGATGCGCCAGACGACATGGTGGGCGTCTGCGATTGTATTCGGGCTCATAGTTTGAGGGGCTGTTGTTATTGTCATTAGACGGCACACGCGGAGTCTGGGGAAGCTAGCATTGATGACGATCCCTGGAGGTTGCGCACAGGAGCCGCTCTTGACGGACCTCGGCAGTTTGGCCATGTACCCCAATCTTCTCACATGCGAACGACATTTCTTAGTCTGGGGCTACCTTAGCCTAGAGAGCTATCCCGTGGTCCACAAATTGGTGTCTAATAAGACTTGGTTTGTACGCGCATCTCTTGGTACACGTTGCGCAAACAAACACAATCACGATATGGGCTACGGATTTTAAATCACATATGTATACTTGTCTATATACTCTATGGTTCCAAGGAAAACCCATGTATTACACCATCGCTTCTTCAGATGCGGACTGTGTATCATGTTTCGCACCAACCGCTAAATACAAACAGTGAAGACATAGAAAAGAAAAGCTGCACTACATTAAAATGTATAGCGTCTACAATGCGAACAAGGCAAGAGCCGCACCGAACAGAGCACCCTTGGGCACGACGTTGAAGGGCGAGGCGGCGCCAGTGAACTCGGCTGGCGAAGAGGGACGGACGGCACCAGTACCCGTGGCAGTGCCCATCGGGACAGTGGCGGTTCCCATGGTAGAGGGGATGGGGTATGGCGCACCACCGGCAGGTGTGGTGGCAGCTGGGGTTTGAGGAGGCTCAGCAGTGCCGGGCACAAGAGCAACGGGCTCAGTTGGGTTGGCGCCAGCAGAGGCGGGCTGAGTGGTGAAGTGAACTTGAGGGACAGTGAGAGTAGTCGTGCCGAATGTGATGGTGGTGCAAGGTGTCTCCTCAGCAGGGGTCTCGCCAGCAGCAGTGGTGGTGCCAACGACCTCAGTCATGGTTGCAGAAGAGACAGCGGTGGTGATAGCAGGAGTCTCGCCGGCAGCAGTGGTGGTGCTAGCAGCGGGAGTCTCATCAGGGTAACCGGGGCCGTAGGCGCTGGAAGCAGGGGCAGAGGGAGCGGCGGAGCTCTCACCACCAGCAGGGGGAGCGGCAGGAGCAGAAGGAGCAGCAGGAGTAGGGTTCAAAGGAATGTATGAAGGGCAGTCTCCAACAATGGAAGGGTTCTCGGGGACATGCTGGGCACAGATACCGATGAAGTATTGCAGACCCTTGCTGATCTCGTCATCGCTACCGCAGCGGGCAGAGATGCAGTCAATGACGTTCTTGGTGAACTCAGGCTTGAGGCAGTAGCAGCTGGAGTCGGTGTTGTCCTTGCAGTCTGGGGCCGAGATCTGGAGCCATGAGTTCATGCACTTGGGAACCGAGTCGGTGATGTCGACGGGAGGGTAGCTGGGGCTGGAAGGCTGAGGAGCGGCTGAGCTGGTAGCAGGGACAGCAGATGTGACAACGGCAGACGAAACAACGGCAGAAGAGACAACAACGGAAGAGGCTACAACAGTGGATGACTGCTCGCAAGACTCTCCGTATCCGCAGCCAGCAGCAGCAGAGCTCTCAGATGTGGGTGGCACAACAACAGTGGAAGACTCCGGTTGGGGGGTAGCGGTGCTGATGGAAGGAACCGACGCAGGGTAGCTGGTGATCTCCACGGCGGAGGAAGCTGGAGGAGTGTAGGCGGGCATGGAGCTGTTGGTGTAGGGAGCAGCTGAAGAGGCAGGGGTCTCGGCGGGTGGGCATCCCTCTCCACCGTACTGTCCACACTCGTTGGCCGAAGTGGCGGGAGTCTCGACAGCGGATGAAGAAGCAGGGGTCTCAACAGCAGATGAGACGACGGTAGTCTCGATGGCAGAGTAAGCCGTAGTCTCAACAGCGGAAGAAACAGCGCTGGAGGCTGGGGCAGTCGACGACTCGATGGCGATGGTGGAAGACTGAACCTCGCTTGAGGCGGGGACCTCAGGTGGAGGGGGCGGCGAAGGGGGCGAAGGAGGGGTGTATGGTTTCTCAGCGTCACAGTCGAAGCCGATGTTGTGGAAACCGATCTCGCAAGACTCCTTGTCACCCTTGTAGTGAGATCCAAGGTAGACCTCGACGGACTTTGCGCCACCACACTGGGTGTTCTGCAGTGTTGATCCACCAGCCGAGCAGCTGCTGTGTTGCTTGCAGATGGATCCGTCTCCCATCTTGTAGTGGAGCTCGAGCTCAGCGTCGAACTCAGCCGAGACGTCCATGTGAGTAATGGAGAAACCGCGCTGGGCACAGCCAAATGCAGCGGGCTTGTTCTTCTGGATGGTGTTCTTGATGCACTTGTTTCCAAAGGTTCGCTTGCTCAGAGAGTCCCGCTTGCCGAAGGAGTTTGAGCATTTCCAGCCCCCAGAGAAGTCGAAGTCTCCATAGTTGCCGACATCCTGGCCATCGATGAGATCGGCCCAGTTGAAGCCGCCCTTCTGCTTATCGTCGCAGACGTTGTTGCTATAGTCGGGAGTGCCGAAGTTGTCGAAGAAGTTCCAGGTGGCCGCGGCTTGTTGAGCGGCGAGGCCAGTGACCAAGAGAGCGTAGGTAGACTTCATGGTGATATATGAACGTCGAAATCGAATTTAGGTAGTAAAGCGAATATCAATGTATGTTGTAGTTGGACCTTAACGAATGACGGTCTAACAAGAGAACAAAGTCAAAAAGAGTGCGACTATGTTCGTCTTGGGAAGCGAAAGTAGCAGCAAATGCAATGCTGAGATTAGAAAACAAAGCGTGTGTAGATGCACTGAGGGGAAGGACGAAGGGTCAAGATATACTTCTACCACCAGCGCTCGTTCGAAACAAGCCGTCTCGAAACATTTCTAAAGGATTGGTCCGCCGAGGGCCTCCGACTCGCATGCTCAGCCACGATCAGAACGAGTCGCCCAAGGAGGTTCCATGTCGGTCGTTGTCGCGCGCTCTGCAGGCCCACTCGGCAGTAGGGTCGTCGGTTACAAGATGACCTGGCTAAAGATGGTGGATCCCAGTCAGATGGCTTTGGCGTGAGCACATCGTAAGCGAACAGGGGCGCTTTCCGAAACGCCCTAAATAGCCCACCGGAGTAGACTATCATGCAGGTACGAGCCAATGGCGTCGGCTGTGTGTATTTTGGCAAGCCAAGAGCGTCAAGTATATTGTGCGACAGGCCAACGACTGGTCGGGGCCCAGTGTCAGTCTTACGGATAGAAACGCAGAGCCGCAGGCTGTCGACAGGTCATCGCAACCCAGCTCTGTTGCTTTTCTGTTCATCTTCAGTAGGGATACTTCGAGTTCACTAATGCGCCACATATGGGCGTCTGGAGGGTTCCATTCTTGCCCACCTCCTGCATCTTCTCCACTCCGTTCATTCTCCTGCATCCGTCCAGAGCCGTATTGCCTAGCCAAGTCGATCTCCGTTGCCTGTATTTCCTTTTTGGGCGGAGCCGCCGACCAACTATAGCCATGACGCTGTCGTTCTGAAGAATATGCACGAGCGTGTTTCATGGGTGTTCCGCCATCGCTGCGGCCAACGAGCGTCAGGAACAACAAGCTTCGAGTGACATACATCCCAGGCCCATCGGAAGGTCGTGTCTCAAGGCTTGGTTGCTTTATTGGAAGGAGCGTGGCATGAACGAGAGCTTTGAAGTGCCTTGGGAAAGCCATCGGCTCGTCGTGTTAACACCTCAGGTACTTCTGGTCGAGTTGGGCGGGCAAGCGAGCCCATGGACAGAAATGCGCGATTCATCGGCCGCAAACAACTCAACATCCCTCTGCAAATCAATACTGTGCACTATCGAAAAGCTGATCTGACTTCTAAATGGAGGTTGCGGTTGCCTGCCTCTCAGACATTGCGCATCATGCAAGGACAAGACAACAAGCTTTAGAGACATGGCGCACGGGTACCTTGCAGCGTGTGGAACAGGGCAAAAAGATGTCGTGAACGGCCGGGAGTGGCGGTGTCAGCTCGGAACACAGGCGCAGACGATTGCTTCGTGAGCGCGGGAATGACGGCACCTTGGGTTCGCGACTCGCGATGGACCGTGCTACGAGGTGTCACGACACGAGTACACAAGCGAACTCGGCTATGTGATGAACTTAGGGTTATTGAAGGCTTTCAGAGTATTGTGAAGCAGCACAGAAGATGGCAACAACCCTCCATCCTTCAGCTGAAGAGCTGTTTCGATTACATCTCACTACCTCGGGGTATTGTCGGGTTGCCCTTTCGGAGAGCCCTGACACGTTGCTATTCTCGTACTCCCCGTGTCCATGGCATCCCAGCCGTTTCAAGAATTCATCCGTGATGGAGGACCTCGCATGAACGACTGACTTTATGCTATGTTCTACCCCAGTGCTCTCAGCTACACACTCGACAACGGCAGTTATCATGACTTGGGCCTGTGGAAAATGTGTCGTAATGTTCTTGTTGCCAAACATGCAAATGGTAACAGTGATCTATGCCAATGTAAATACAGTAAACGCCAAGAGACCTATGCTAAACGCCAATGCCTTGTGTTCTGGTATCGTTGCCGTTGTACCCAAGACGCCGAGGAGCAAGCTCGCTTTTTACAAGCGAGTCGATATGGAAAAACGAACAAACCAAAATGCCATGCCAACTTCTCGTGTATAATCAAACTGATGCTTATCGTGCGCGAGACCTGCTGCACCGATTACTCTTGATCTTCTACTACAATGCGAACCACTTCGCTCCGACGACGCTCCTTGGTCAGATAGTCGCTAGCCACGTTACGCACTCGAGCGTGACACTCGTGCGCTGCGCGATTGAGAAAGGGCACCTGAAGAGCTCCGCAAATTGCGACCAGAGCGGAACCCCACCAAGCTAAAGGCGTGAAGTGAAGCTCGAGAGAGAGGCCGTACAGCAAACCGGCGATGGGACTTGCTACTGTACGGCAGGCAGCGCCGGTAGATGCAGCCAACCCGTTGATTCTCCCAAGATGCGATCTATCGGGCGTAGCTTCTTTGATCATGATCAGAAGGAGGGGGAAGGCGAGAATCGACGTCAAGTTCCGTACGGTCAAGCAAGCGAACAAACCAGGATAGACCAAGTTCTCAGGAAGAAGCTGTAAGAAAGGAACAATAAAGTATGCGATCGGATGTGCCAGTGTGACCATGAGAAGCAGACGCCATACGCCAAAGCAATCCGCCAGTAGAGGGAAGACGAAGCCCTGGATCACGAGCTGGATGATGCCGTTGAGGGAAAGAATAATGCCCACATTCTGAATGGGTATGCCAAGCCCACCTCCCAATGACGAAGGCGAAAGGTCGAGCGCGTTCATGTCATCGTCGGCGCGTTTGTCTTGGAGGAAGATGGGGAGCAAGTGATCGTATGTCATCTAGTATAGAATTAGCCGGTTATTCGTTCGTTATGATAGACTAGGAGACTTACGGAATGGTACGTGAAGATACCTAGGGCGACGACGAACATGATGACTGGACGTGTGAAGACCTTCTCACTCGTCGGAGATTCTACCCAGTCACCATTAGAGCGCACCCGCCAGATTTCATCGTGTTCGACTTCCACGGCGTTGAAGGTGCCGTAAGATTCCGCGGTCAGGTTTGCCGACGCATCGGCCGTCGCGCCTTGAGCTGGCAGAAGAGGTGTCTCTGCGACCGCCGCATCGTATTGTTCGAAGTAGCCTCGTGGCTGCTTGTCCGGGTGAGTCTCCTCTAGAAGGAAGTATGCCATGAAGATGGAGAGCAGAAGCAAGGAAGCGCAGATGATATTTGGAAGTAGGTAAGGGAACTTCGCAAAAAGACCTGTGGGGCTGAAGACAGATGGGAAGTTACGAGCAGGCTCAGCAAAGTATCCACCAATAGACGCTGTTGTAGTTAGTATAAATAAGCAGGAGTCGATGGATTGATCTTGTCTTACGGCCAATGATGGTACCAATGCTCCAGACGAATGGCATGACAGCGTACGCCTTTGCTGTTTCTAGTTAGCAACGCCTGACAGAAGTAATTGTGGTCACTTACGTTCATGCTCTGGTCGCTTGACCAACTCTCCAACCATGGTCTGGATGACGCCAATGTTGCCATTGAGTGCGCCGCCGATGATTCGTCCAAGGAGCGCGACCCAAAAGCTTGGAGCTAAGCCAACAAGTAGCAAAGAGGACATTGTCCCAAGACATCCAAGTATGACAACGGGTTTTCTACCTATACGGTCGGAGACTGAGCCCCAATACATGCCTGAACATGCCTCGGCGAGCGAGAAGGCAGAGATGAGCAGACCGGCAAAGAACGGTGCGCTCGTTTCGGACCCAACTTGGAAGTTGGTGACGAGTTTCCATGCGTATGGGAGTATCGAAGTAAGGGCAATTGGCTCTGCGACTCGAACCAGCGCTGGAGTGTGCTGTCAGTGCGAGGCTCGGGCGAACAACAACTAGTGTCGGTGGCATGAGAAAACCATACCTAGGAGGCCGAGCTGAGCGGCGGGAAATTTGTCTTGGGTGGCTTCGGGGGCATCTTGAGGGCTTGTTCTTCGGTTCTTGGTAAGAAATGACATTCTGCAACCTGATTTGGTTCTTACGGCTTCGCCAACACGCAGTCGTCGTCTAGCTCGGGGGTGGCTTGCTATGTGAGTAGAGCTTTCTCTGCGTTTGGCCTTGAATAACCCAGTAACAAACAAAAACGCACGATGGCCGGGAACAAAGGTTGTGCGATGGCGGTGTGTGGTACAAGGACGCAGAGAGTAGAAGAGGGAAAGTTCTGGCACCTGGGTCGGTGCCACCTGCCGTCCAACCAGCGGGTGCACTAGAACGGGACGATCGGCAGTCCTTGGCGAGCATATTTCTCTGCTTTTCTATCTACACTCATCGGCCTGCTCAACACAAGACCTTCTCACTCGCGGTTGTCCATCTCGATGTCTACTCAACTTTCACATACCCGCTGATTTTCCCGCAAAGATGCCGCTGGAGCGACATTGGGGAACCTTGTTGTTCTATTCCCCGGTGAGCCCCACAAGGCGCGGTGGCAATAGTCAAACGCTAAACTTGGAAGCGACTTAGTGTCAATGGCCGTTTCCGCGGCTCATCTGGTTCGGGTGCCATCAACTGATCATCCGTCGAACGTCATCTTTGCTATGACAATCGCTTGCCCAGTTTTGCATCGTCTCCCGAAGTGTTGTCTCCAGGTGTTCCACGGACCGGGTACCACGCACAACGAGGAAAGTCCAGACATCGAATCCACCTTCAAGCCCAGGACGGCCAAGGACGAGCTAACTCTTGCCCTGCATTTGAGCCAATCAAGGCCCGGCCGTACCTTTTTGCAACACCACCAGCTTAGATGTAGTGCTACCGCCTCGATACGCTATCTTCTCGCGATAAGAAGTTTGCATACAGTCTCCTAAAATCATTTCGCAACCCTCGGAGCTGTCCCGTCATGCGTTCCGGGGTGAACGCAGATGTGTGCGCTTGCGAATGATCGTAGCTTCCAGCCACTGAGTTCAACGGACAAGAATTCGTAAGTGTCGTGTTAACATTGATGAGACAGAAGGGAGGCTAATCCATCGAATCCGCTACGATAACTACACGTTCTGAAAGTATCGAATTCCGTGCAACGGAAAGCATCACGACTGCGTGCTTTGTCGCGTGCCTCGTGCCGCCTCATATGCAGCCTTGGAGGGAGCACCAGCCTAGTCTCCTCTAGCGCCCGCTTTGGTCCCACCTCCCTCCCGCTGACCACGGCATCACCTTGTCGACTGCATCTCTCACACTACTCCGACGAACTCTTTGATGACAGACATCTAGCATGCTCAGCAAATACGTCACACCTAGCACCGTTTTTCGGGTGGCCCCAGGACGTTGCCAAGCGGCCAATCCCGGCACGAAGAATTTCTCGAAGACTTTTACGTGATATGTGGAGCTCGCGACGACACGGTCACGTCTCAGCGCAAACTATTACTCACGATGACCCACACTTCTCATCAAAGTTCAGGACCCTTTCTGCACTGGCACTACGCAGCGAGGATGTTTTCTGATGCCTATGCCGCAAGTAGCCTCCTCGTGTTCATTCCCCCACAGACTACATTCCGCTATGGCAAGCTTGACAGCGGATCCATTGGAGGTGCGTCATGCTACCCAGAAATCAAGTCAATATGTGCATTAGTCGCCGGGAGGCGATCACCCAGGATCTGCTCGGCCACTAGCACACGTTACGTCTTAGGATGATGACCCAGAGGTCCGATACAGGAGGCGAGGAAATTCAAAAGACCCAGCGTCGCCGCTCCTCGCTACCGAGCTATATTTCGTTCATTGCATTTTGAGACCCTGTAACACGTTGTTACGGTCAAACCTCAACCATGGGTCTAAAAGCCTTCCTCAAGAAAGAGCCCCAAGCGCCTTCCAACGGCGATGTTGCTTCTCACACGACCGCGTCGGATAAAGACGATATGGAGGCATACGGACACAACACCGACATAACGACGGGATGGACAGGCGATGGATTTGCCGGAGCGACCGAGTATCCCAATGCTCCTGGAGAGAATTACCGTACACTGGGCCGATGGCGAGCGTGTGTGATCCTGATCACCATCGAAGTCGGAATCGGAATCCTCAGCTTGCCCTCCGCTTTGAAGACGCTCGGTCTGATCCCCGGAATTATCGCAATCCTCGGATTCGGTGGTCTGACGACCTATTGCGGTTACATCCTTCTTCAGTTCTACAGGAAATATCCCATGGTCACCAATCTGGTAGACTGCGCGTTGTACGTCGGAGGCAAGCCATTCGAGTGCTTCCTTGGAATCGCTTTCGTTTTCAACCTCGTTCTTATCTGCGCTTCGGCAAACATTACTTTGTCGGTCGCACTCAACACGCTTTCGCGGCATGCCCTCTGCACGGTGGCTTTCTTAGCTTTCCCTCATATTCTCTGTTGGCTGCTCTGCATCCCACGAAAGCTCTCTTTTGCAGCCGCAGCTAGCTGGGTCTGCACGATTTCCATCGTAGCTGCAGTTCTGATCGTCATGATCGCGCTTGGTGTCGGTGGACCACAAGCTCCGCCAGGTTTCGAGGCCAAGATAGTTCTGGTCGGAAAGCCTAGCTTTGTCGAGGCTGTCAATGCTCTGCTCAATGTTGCCTTTGCTTTCGCGGGAAACCAAAGCTTCATAAGCGTTATGGCCGAGATGCGAGACCCATCCAAGGACTTCGCCCCGGCTCTTTTTATGCAGAAGTCCTTCGAGGTCGTAATTTACATCGTGGTCGCCTGTGTCATCTACGGCCTCGCAGGCGATGCAGTTACATCTCCTGCGCTTGGTTCTGCGCCAGAGTTGACAGCTAAGATTGCCTACGGCATTCTTATCCCTTCCGTGCTGGGAACTGGCCTGATAATCGGTATTACTGCCATCAAGTTTATGGTACGATCTCTTCTCCCGCGAGAAAGAAGACAAAGCTAACGTCAATATAGTACATCACTCTCATGCGTAACATGAAGCCCGAGGCTGTCAACGTACACAACGCCTTCACCTGGTCCCTTTGGATCGGCCTCGGTGCCCTCTTCTGGATCGTCTCCTTCGTCATCTCCAACGCGATACCCATATTCTCGTCCATCCTCAACATTTCGTCCGCCATCTTCATCTCGTGGTTCACCTTTGGGCTCACGAGCATTTTCTGGCTACATCTGAACTGGAAGACACAATGGAGTTCACCACGGAAGAAGGCCGTAGCCGCTGTCAACTACGGCATCATGATGGTGACGTTGTTCCTCATGATAGGAGGACTGTACACATCATTGAAGGCGCTTATTGACATCTATAATGATCCCAACAGCACTTTGAACGGACCGTTCACTTGCGCGGATAATAGTATATTCTAGATGATATCACGTAGTCGAAACGATAGTCTATCACTTCACGCCCACGTCCTTGCTACACACGATCAATGGCGAGTTTTTCCCAGCCTGATTCCATATGTAATGGAGTTTGATTCGAGGAACCTCTTTGTGATGGACGCCGCTTCGAAAGAAGTACCGGCCACTTGCAGAGCGGAGGCATTCGCGGTTGTAACTCCAGGCCCTGCCCCAGAACGATTAGACTGGTGGAGCCCTCACCTGTTAGTATGCGTGTGCTGTCCAAAACCATTGATGCCTAGCTCAATCACATCGCCGCATGCATACCTGCCTAGGTCAAGTACCGCAGATGGCAGACCGAATGGAGTTGTCGCGGCGACAAAATTCTCGCAACCCGAAATGAAGAGAAAGGACTAAGACAGTTCGGGTGAGGCCGATTCTGTGTGAATCGCGATGCGCACCACAATTACCAATACTACCGAGTAAGGAACCTTGGCGATAGGACAGAAAGCTGAGTCGGTAGAAGAGCCTCATGGAGCGGATGCCTGTTCCGATGGTAGAATGCCGTAGTGTCTCCGATGGAATTGCCGAAGGCATTTGTAGGCCTTTTGTCTTGTGTATGCATAGCAGTACTTACTGCGCATTTAGTACGTGCGTCTCCACTCAATGCCATGAGAGTATCTCAACGATCCCGTGTATCGTGTTCCGTGATCAAAGTGGGAAGGAGAGGATTTCTGGGGGCCAAAACACCGGGGTTAGTCTGAGCCCCAGACTCAGAAATGCCGTTGGGGTGTGCCTTTCCTGCACCCCACAGCATCGCCCAGATTGCCACGCTAAGAGGCATCTGGAGGTCTGCGGGTAAACATCGGGTCGCATCTGTCCAATAGCAAACCTGATCGTGCGTGCTTCTCCACCTCCCGAGAAAACCAACGAGCGTCACGATGTCATGATCCCCGCAAAACTCCATCCTCGGTTCGGACCATTTTCATTTTTGGCGTGCAAAACCGTCATACCCCGGATTCAAGGACGGAGCGGCAGATGTCTAGTCGCGCTGGACGACACGAACTTTATCCCCCGAGACGAGGCCACCGAGCGACAGCGAGCTAAGGCTTGTCACTATAAAGCATGGCTGAGGTTACCGATTGCTTGGGCTTGATCCCATCTGTCATCGCTTGTCAAGATGTTGCGCAACTCTCTAGCGGCCGCGCTGTTCCTCGGCCTAGCAGCTTCCGAAGCTGCTACGCCCACCGCTCAGACGAAGAACGGAACCTATGTCGGCACACACTCTGCCGAATATGATCAGGACTTCTTCTTGGGTATTCCGTATGCTCAACCGCCCGTTGGGAGTCTTCGCTTCAGAAACCCTGTCAGCCTCAATGCTACTTGGGATGAGGCAAAGCCGGCGACGCAGTACTCTACTGAGGTACGTAACTTTGCCTGACGTATAAGACATGGCTAACAGGCTTTGCAGTGCTACGGATATGGGTCTGATCAATGGAACTACCCGGTAAGTTTCGAACAAACCAGAGAGCCAGTTCGCATGCACTGACCTGGTTTCGTCATGTTAGATATCGGAAGACTGCTTGTACCTGAACGTTATCCGCCCAGCAGGATGCAGTGCAGAGGAAAAGCTTCCAGTCGCATTCTGGATCCATGGAGGCGGTTTCTTCCAAGGAGGAGGTATCGATCAGCGCTACAACATGTCCTTCACCGTGGAGAACGCCCAAAAGATTGGGAAGCCTATCATTGGTGTTACCATCAACTACAGACTATCTGCCTGGGGTTTCCTGAGTGGAAGTGAAGAAGTCAGGGACACTGGCAACCTCAATCTCGGCCTGAGGGATCAACGCCTGGCACTGCAATGGGTACAGGAGAACATTGAAGCTTTTGGAGGTACGTTTTTCTATTGGGACACTTGAAGCCCATGAATTGACAGAAAACAGGTGACCCAGAGAAAGTTACCATATACGGCGAGAGCGCTGGTGGAGCGTCTGTTGGCTTCCACTTGACAGCCTACAGTGGACGTGATGACAAGCTCTTCCGTGGTGCTATCTTGCAGAGTGGTAACCCTGTTAACTTCGGCCGTCTTCCCGACCCAGCAGTAGGATACGCCGACATGTACAACGAGCTCACTCGCCGAACAAATTGTGCAAACACCACCAGCCCACTCGAATGTCTCCGCCAGCTGCCCGCAGAGCAGCTCAACACTGCACTCAACACGACAACTCCGACATTCAACATCACGAATTTCATGCCTTGTCTGGATGGTGACTTCATCCAGAAGCGCACTTCGCTCCAGCTCAACACAGGCGAGTTCGTCCATGTCCCAATTATTTCGGGTGCCAACTCGGATGAGGGCTCAGCCTTCAGCCCTGCGCCTGTGAACTCCACCGAGGATCTTCGCACCTTCATCATGGCAGACGGAGTGCCTGCCAATCTGACAGAGCAACTACTCGCAGCGTACCCAAACGATCCTTCGGTCAACGTGATTCAAAGCTTGGGTAACCTCACGCTGGGCCCTGAATGGGGACCGGAGTATCGCCGCTCAGCGTCATACTTTGGTGATCAGGTCTTCATCGCCAACCGCAGATTGACCTGCGAGACATGGGCTGCTGCCAACGTTTCTGCATACTGCTACCGTTTCAACGCCATCCCGGCTGGTCTTCCCGCCGCAGTCGGTGTCACACATTTCCAGGAGGTTTCCTTCGTGTTCCTCAACCTACAGGGTGTCGGCTACCTGCCTGCTGCCGCTCCTCCGTTCGAGAACAAGACAGAGAGTTACCGCGATCTTTCCAGGTTCATGAACAGCAACTGGGTCAGCTTCATCCACGACCTTGACCCCAACGCATGGAGGGAGACGTACGACTACAATGGAACAGAGGCCATGTGGGCTCCGTACGACAACGCCAACCCAATGGACATGGTCTTTGACGCCAATGTCACAAGTTATTTGGAGCCGGACACATACAGGAAAGAGGGTATAGCGCTGATCAACGCCCATAACTATGATGTATATGGTCGATGAGCAGCCACAAGCTGTAGTATATAGCGACTACCGTACATAACTGCACATAATCACTCCGAATTAAGGAACCATTTAATTATTTCTCGTCCCTTGTGAATCTGTCTGTCGTATGCTCACATAGAACAGCGAGTCATCTTAGAGTGAAAGCCATTTGGTCGCCTACACCGACGCACACGCGTTACTGTGATCTTATACGAAGGACGCGTTGGATGTCTCGCCTGACGCCCTATAAGGAACCAGTACCATGTCAAGCCTCAGCCTTGGCTATAGAGCGGAAAGTTGATCAACGTAAGCTGACCTGAGACGAACGAAAGCTGCTTCGCCTGCGCCACGGCCCGTTAGGCCTCCCGACTCCTAAGGCAGGCAACGTGCGAATCCCGCTCAGCCATCATATTCCCAGGCAGAGACGAAGCTCCAAGCCATAATCATCCGAAAAGTGGAGCAGGGATTCCTGCGACTTACGCCCCGCGTCGCAAGATGGCCCATAATGGGCATACGCGACTCGACATGCGACTCCTGATTTAGAATTGCAAGCAGTCCGTACAGGAACAGGCGATGATGGATGAGTATCACAATGGCAGTGCAAGCCACCAACTCGATTATCTGTGCATCTCGAGTAGTACATATATGAGTAGATGGATGTGTCATTCAAGGCATGCTCATCTGAAACTCTTTCTTGAACGTTACAACCATTCGATAAGACAAATCTAACTTTACATCGGCTCCTACCTACCAAAACAATAACAATGGGCGACACCGAACTCTGCATTGATGTCTCGCCTGAGTGCCCCGTTGAAGCCACCATTTACGGGTACACACCAAATCTCGCCGCCAACACGTTTTTCGCGGGTTTCTTCGGTCTTGCTCTCGTCGCTCAGCTTTACTTTGGTATCCGCCACAAGACATGGACGTATATGATTGGCGTGGGACTGGGATGTTTGGCAGAATGCCTTGGGTACATTGGCAGGATTATGCTCAATAGAAATCCTTGGGACAATACTGGATTCATAATCCAGATTGTCATGCGTAAGTAACTATGCCCTTTGACTTGGAAAGAAATTGTCGCTAACAGTTGGGGTAGTCATCTTTGCGCCGGCCTTCTTGGCTGCTGGTATCTATTTGACACTCAAGCATGTGGTCATCCAGTTTGGCGAGGAGTGGAGCAGAGTCAGGCCGAACTGGTACACGTATATCTTCATCGCTTGCGACATCTCTTCGTTGGTCATGCAGAGTGCGGGTGGAGCGCTGGCGGCCACGGCAGACCCGGGAGAGAGCATTGGAGACGTCGGGACGGATCTCATGATTGCGGGTATTATCTGGCAGGTTGTTGGTAAGTTTGACCTCGCATGCTTTACCATAAGAATCAGCTGACAACCGAATAGTACTGGTGATATTCGGCCTCCTCGTACTGGAGTACAGTGTCCGCACCTACCACCGTCGCGATCAGCTCTCTGCTTCGGCGCTCAGGCTCTGGTCAAACCGACGCTTCCGATTCTTCTGCGGCGCTGTTGTAGTCGCATACACCGCTATATTCGTTCGATGCGTGTATCGCATTCCTGAACTGCTCGGAGGCTGGGGAGGTGAACTCATGCGTAACGAGATTGAGTTCATCATACTAGAGGGCGTGATGATTGCGATTACGGTGGCGGCGCAAACAGTATTCCACCCGGGACTGTGCTTCCCTGCGCTGGGCAATACCATGGGCAAGCAGAAGTATGTCAAGGCCGGTAAATCGGAGTCGGAAATTGAGATGATGACGCCGGGCGAGACGGCATCTAGGAGGGATATATCGTACGAGGCTTCTAGGGCATAGTGTGAGACTGGAAGAGGGGAGACAATGAACGTTGTATAGTCGAACGTCAAGATAGAGTCATGTTAGGATCCGGCGCAAACCATACAGGCAAAAATCACATTTCGAGAGGAATAGATGAATGCTTTAGATGGTGTAGAAGCAACAGCGACCAGTGATGCAATGCGCTTTCTTACTCGCGCTAGCGTCAAGCTAGGCCAGAACCGCGGCCTCTCACGAATTGATTGTCAACTTGCAGCATGCCATCTACTTGCTCCACAAACATAATCGCGTCATTCTTAGCTACGTAGCTACAGTCGCGGGACTGGCTAGAGCAGGATGAACCCGCCCAACCCACCGAACGACGAATCTAGCGCTGGCAATGGCGCGCCAACTGCGATCGGCGGCGCAGCCACTATGTCCGCACCTCCGCATCCACATGCAGAACCGCAGTCGGCAGCACCCACTGCATGGTCGTCGCAAATGTCTACCTTTCCTACGAACAGCGGCGCTGCTGGAAGCCCCAACTTCGGCCAGTACTCGGCATCTACGGCAGCGATTCTCGAACGCATCCAAGGGAAGAACGGCCATGCCGCCGGCAGTGCTGCCTTTGAGGCGAAGCGGGCAGAGATCTTGCAGAGTTACGTGACTAGCGACAAACTGCCGACGCCCCCGCCAGCAGCGAGTATGGGACGTAGAGGAAGAGGGGGACGAGTTAGCACACCAAGTGGACTGAAGACGGAAGTCGGCGCATCACCGTCGGGCCCTTCCTCTGGTCGCGGCTCTGGTAGAGGGCGAGGAAGGGGACGCGGTCGCGGTCGCGGAGGGCGTGGAGGCAGAGGCGGCAAGCGGAAGCGGTCCGAGAGCGACGAGGAGAGCAATGTCAGTCGCTGTGGAGTGCTCTGCGACTGTGTGCTGACCTGATGCAGAACGACAACGACGACTCGGACGTCTCAGACTCGTACACCCCACTACCCACGCAAACCAAGTCCGGCCGAAGCGTCAACAAGCCCGTCACATTTGTACCCGTCATTCCAGAGCCAGCCAAGGGGGTCAAGCGGAGGAAGTCCACCAAGACACTACTTGCTGCGAAGTGCAAGACCTGCCACCGAGAGACCGACCCGTCGAACAACCGGATAGTATTTTGTGATGCGTGTAGTACCGCGTATCACCAGTACTGCCATAACCCGCCCATCGACAACGAGGTCGTCACAGTGCTGGAGAAGGAGTGGCTGTGTGGACCATGTATACGGGCCAAGCAGTCTGTCGTAGACGGCGCACAGGATCTGGTCGCTGCGGAGGACCTGACTATAGATGAGGTAGGTCCACGCGGCCGCTCAAATCGGGCATCTTTGCCAGGACTTGGTATACTAACTTTAGCAGAAACGCGCATACTTCAATACCCTCCCACAAAACCAGCTAGTTGGCCTCCTCCTGACTGCTACGATCCGACATCCAGAACTACCCATATTCCCTCCGAACGTAAAGAGCCTTATACCCGAGACCTCAGCCATCAAGTCAGAAACGCCGCAACAACAGCCCTTATCCACCCAACACTACACCAGCTACCAACCCCCACCATCTTTTAATCTTGGTCAGATATCCTCGACTCCAAACGGCCGCACAACCACAAGCCACACACCGCAGTTTTCATCACATTCTCATTCCGAGATGGACGCTGCAGAAGCACAACTCCTCGGCGAGAGCAGCCACCAGCCGCGCACAACGATAGATCTGGCAGGCAACCAGTACGAAGAAGACGACGGCTACGACACCGACCCACCCGCACATTACCCCAAAGCCGGCAACGGTCTCGCACGAACACTACGGCCAGAGAGCGAAGATCTTAATTGGCTTGTCGACGACAACTTTGAGGTGTTCAGCCATAGTTACCAGGGAGACGGGACAGGGCTGGGCGCTGATGGCACGCTAGATGGTATGGGAGATGGACAGAAAGTAGTTTAGGATGCTGCTGGAGAAGCATCTGCTAAGGAAACCGGTGACGATGAGCTGTCGGATATGGATAGCGAGGATGTGGAGCGCTTGGTCGCTTTCACCAAGGGCACAGAGCAACCTTCACTAAGGGACCTCTTGACGCATCGAAAGTGAAGCTCGAGAAGCATGCATACAGTAATACAACTCAGCGTTATAGTCAGTCACCTTGCAATTGAATAGTTCAGGTGAAACAAAGCTCCTTGTATTATCCAGGAAAATTAAACAGAAAGCGTGGTATCTCGAGAAGTATAGCTAAGCAAGAACCGGGCCTAAAACGGCCATATTAATCCAAAACGCCAACCCGTGCATAACCTCGTTACGAAGCCATTAACGTCGTCACTCATTCATCGTCGATGCCGTATCCCCCCAACGTGCTTTCAGGATCTTGCCACTTCTTGCTCTTCAGAATCCTCATCTTCTTGATCGGACTCGCAGATCGCTGCATCGTCTCGCGCTCACTGGCCTCTAATCTGGCCCGCAGCATCTCGTTTTCTCGCTCCAGTTCGTCGACCCTGTCGCGGAGTTCAGGGTCTGGGTCTTCGTACACCTTGATCTCTTGCTTCATCTGGGCCTTGGTCGCTCGGATGACGACGTCGATCTTGGAGTCGATGTGCGCTTGCTGGTTGTCTTGTTCGTTGTCTAGGGCAGTCTGCCATCTTCGGCGTTCTTGTTCGACCGCAGCTTCCATCTCGAGATAGCATTCGTCGCGGATCTCTTGCTCGAGGTCCACCATGTGGTCTTCGGCTGCGGCCCAGGAAGATTCAGCTGCTTTCCTGCGAGCTGTCTCCTCGGTGAGGCGGAGAGCGAAGATTTCGATTTCCGAGGTAAGGCGTGCGATTTCGGCGTTGGCATATTCAAGCTCCTCCATTACAACCGAGGGCGTTGTGCGGCCTGAAGGGGTTGCGCGTCCCGAGGAGGCTGTACCAGGGCGCTTGAGAGGTACACCGATTGTGTCGGAGGTGGATGGCATTCGTGGCACGGTAACCTCGCGAGCGAGAGCGGAGTAGCGGAGAATCTGCGACGTGGCATTGTAGTCGCCTTTGGGGTCTGCCGTTACGACCATAATGGACTTTTGAGGCTGACGGTGCGATTGTGCTTGACGGGCGGAGGCAGGGAACGAATTCGAGAAGAGGAGCTCCGTGAGTTTGCACTGGCGGAAGGGCACAATGTTCTGAGAGCATGTTAGTTGAAGAAACGATGAGATGGGCGGGTACACGCACCTTTGAGCCTCCTTGGTTGTCAGACTGCATCTGCATGCACTGACCCAGATACATGAGGGACTCGTTGATCTTGCCAGCTTCCGCAAGCGTCTCACCCGCGGTCTTAGCATTTCGGGCACGCTCTGAACCTGCCAGGTCGACGATGGTAAGGTTACTGCTGGACCATGGATCTTGGCGTTCTGCGTCTCTCTTCTTGATCTCAATGTGAAAAAAGCCATGACTCCGCGAGCTCACAGCATTGCTTCCAGTGCCAGTGACCTTGCGCTCCATCAGACCTGTTTCCAGCACCATCATAGCTTCCTCGAAGCTTCCGCATATGATCTTGGTGAGGCCAGCGACGACCTTTCGGTCTGGACTCTTCTCGGTGCTCTTGAAGAGGAGCGCCCTGCGCTTCACGTTTGGCTGTTTGTTCTTCAAGGCGTTTCCGCTCAACAGGTCGAAGATGCGGTCGTTGTAGACTTCGTACATTGACATGACGATTGCGTATTCTGCGCTCGGGTCTGTGGGTATCTGGATATCGGCCACCGAGGGTGATTGTGGGAGTGTAGACGGACGTGGCATTTTGTTTGACTTGTATGTGCTTCCTGTGGAGAATATACTACAATCCTATTGCTCTATTAGCACGCGTTCCTCAAGTTCTGCATTATCCAGTATCAAATAGGGTTGGACTTACTGCCACGGGGGTTTGCGCTCGTGAATAGCGTCCCGACGGGTTGTTGTCGCCATACATATTTTCAATGTATGCGGTTGCGGTGTACATTTGTGCTTCTGACACATCTGCATTTGCGAGCGAGGAGTACGCCGGGGCGCCATAGAGGGATTGTACGAGCTGCTCGTCGCATGCTTGGAAGATGGCGTCCAGTGTCATCTGAACGAGGCCGCGCTGGGATTTGGTGCCAAGGATCGTGTGACTCTGTGAGCGCATTAACATGTGAGATGCAGACTTGCAGGCTTCGTTCAAGAGATGCATACCTTTCCAGAGCCAGTGCAACCCAGCGTTGCAAGAAGTCCATCTCGGCCGTGGTGGCCTGGTGCGCCCATGACACCTTCAATCATGGGAGCCACACCAGTGCCCTTGAATAGATCCATTTGTCGCGCATCTTCCTCAAAGACTTGCGTGAAAGCGAACCGTTCAACAGCGCGCTTGCGTTTATCTTGGGTTGGCGGTTGTATCGTAATATGAGTTGGATGATGGCTCTCGCTCTCTTCGACGCTGAGGAAGCGCGCACTTCCAGAGTTGGAAGGGCGCAGGCGCAGAAAGACATCGAACAGCGAACTTGAGGGTCGTGTTGGCGGCTCCATTGTGACTATGTTTTGTTTCTGGTTTGGCGATGCAGGCAAAATGTCAGTCGACGTTGGTGTACCAGATGCATGTGGAGCCGCTCGTGCACGCGCCCGTGTCGGTCAACATGGCCAGAACGCCGTTGCCCTGGACAACCGTCGCGTCGCCCATGACACGCTGTGACGTAACGCCATGCGATCGCGCGGGGATGCGGAGTACAAAGAAGCTCGCTCTTTAGTCTCGAACTACCCTACTTTACAACCTACTAGCTCACCAACCTAAAATAGTGTAAATTTATTTCCTCCAATATGGACAGCCTCCCAGCCGAAATACTTCTCTGTATCGCTGAGTGCAGTACCACCCTGCCAGAACTGCTCAAGTACAGACGCATCTCGCGCCGTTTCAAGCAAGTCGTCGACACCAAGTGCAAACCTCATGCTTTGTACCTGCTGCGCCGCAAATCCATTCCGATAGAAGTTGACGACGCACTACTTGCTATCCGCCTGAAGCGCATACCCTGGGAGTCATGCTGCCATTACGACCACGCACGAGGCGACTATTCTTTCTACCCTTCAAAAGACTTCTTCGAGGCCGTTCTGAATGAGACTGAAGTGCCGCCAGGCTGTCCCTCTATTCCAGCCGCAACTTGGTTGCAAGAGGTCGAGGCTGTCATGGACCTGTACCTGTTGGTGTTGGCCTATATGTCTACCGGCCAGCACTGTTCATTGAACATCCAACAGCATTACCTTGGGGGCTATTATCTTGAACAAATTGACTCGCCCTACGAATGGCCAAAGCCCCAGACAGAAGCCATGATCCGGTCGCACTTCCGCCTGTTTGTCTTCACAACTGTGTACGCACCACGTGTTTTTGTTGAGCCTCTTGCCAGCATTTCAGCTATAATGGACAACACTCCGATACCGGACGTCACTGCTATAACGGAACACCGGGTAGCTTTATTGATGGAAGAAATGGCGAAATACCCTGTGTTTCAGAAGTTGCAACTGCCCTTGGAGGAAAGAACAACACATCCGCTCCTTGATGGCTTTTTTGAGTGGCTATACGCCCAGCCCGAACCTCGCGAATTCCTAGTGCTCCCTGATGGCTTCCAGGATCCAGCAAGTGGCCACCCAGGCGACCGCTTAATAAGGACTTTTCCAGGAGAAGAACGTCACCAGGTTGCCCTCATGCAGCTGTGGAAGATACACCAGATAATGGATGATCGAGAGTGCGGTAACGAACCAACACCTGAGTATCATGTTGCATCTCAATTCAACCCGATACAACCAGGGCTCACTGACCCAGCTACCGCCTATCGCCGACCCCTTCAAATATCGATTTGGTCTGAGCCCCAGCTCATTATCGAAAGTTGGACAGAAGACACCGCTTGCTCAGTGGTGCTAGAGGTTCCTGGAGAGACGCGTAAGGATCACATCAAGAGATTCGTTCTACTGAAGATGAATTATTCGGGGGGATTCAATGCCTTTAGCAGGGTGTTTGAGACTGAACTCAAGAACAGATTTGGCTTGAGATACGTTCCTCAAGAGGTGACATCTCTAGATATTGACTATGGCGTGTTGGACCCGAGACCTGAGTTGGAGGAATGGGAATAGGCTATGCAACGACTCCTCCGCTGCGTAAATTCGCCACTTCCTCTATACTCATCCCCAATGTATCACCGAGTATCTCGTCCGTATGCTGGCCTAGTGTGGGTGGAGGTAGTCGTATGCCTGGAGTTGAGTCTGACCATTTCACGGGCGTGTTGACTAGTTTAATCGGTCCACATGCCGGGTGCTCTATCTCTTTGACCATGTCTCTTGCGAGGACTACTCCAGATTAGCATCGATAAGAAACACTTATTCCAGCAGGAATAATATACATACCGTGTTCGTGGTTCAATGTATCCTGCACATCGTTGATAGCGGCGTACGCTGGAATCGTTAGCTAAGAACCCCAAGGCATACAGCTGTTACTTACGCATTCCACTTCCCTCGAGCACGTCGAGCAATTCCTGTGTAGTCTTCTTCTTCGTCTCCGTCTCAATCAAATCCTCTAGCTCGTCCCTATGCTGCACCCTCAACGCGTTCGTTTTGAACCTCTCATCGAGAATCCATTCGGGCCTTTCCAACCTGTTGCACAAAACTCCATACAACCTATCGTTTCCACCTCCCAGTAAGATATCTCCATCCGCCGTCTTGAACGCCTTGTACGGTACAATCGATGGATGCGAAGTTCCCCAGCGTCCAGTGTCACGTTTTCCGCTAATGAGAGTGGAGCTGGCAATATTCGCCAGAGTGGCGACTTGGCAGTCTGAAAGCGCGACGTCGATGTGTTGGCCTTTGGATTTGGGGTTTCTGAGGCGCCGGAAGAGAGCTGCCATGATGGAGTTGGAGGTGTAGAGACCGGTTGTCAGATCGGTTACTGCTACACCGACCTTGACGGGTGGGCCATCGCGGGTTCCGGTGATGTGCATTAGGCCAAATTCGCTGGTTTGTATTAGCATTGACATGGTGTTAGAAAGATGAGTGGGGGGATGTACGCTTCAACCATGACGTCGTAACCTGCTCTGTTTCTGTAGGGGCCTGTCTGGCCGTAACCTGTGATACTGGCGTAGATGATACCGGGGTTGATCTTTGACACGGTGTCATAGTCCATGGCGTACTTTGCTAGAGATCCTGGAAGATAGTTCTCGACAAGAACATCACATTCTTTGACTAGGCGATGCAAGATGTCTACACCAGCTGGGTGCTGGAAAGACAGGCCTATCGATCGCTTGTTACGGTTGACCTATTACCCGTGAGCCACGAAAGAGCCACGATAGGGGTGTTCCACTAACACCCAAGTAGTAAGCACTCTCTCCTGGTCCTTCTTGGTTGTCGGTGTACTTCGCGTAAGGTGGTCCCCATGCTCGTGTGTCGTCTAGGCGAATTAGCTGGGTTGGAGAGCAGCTTCAAATACCCCACTACTTACCTCCTCTTGTCGGATGCTCAATCTTGATTACGTCTGCTCTAAACCAACGTCAATCTCCAAGTCCTCTCATCGCCAACCTCGGTTGGGCCGTACAGGGCTATCCATCGCATACCCAAGATCGCCCAAGATTTGCGTGCAATATGGCTACTAGAAGTCAGTCGAGTTTCTCGCGAGTTCATGAATCATGACTCACTCCAGCAAGTACTCTTGTCATATCAAGCACTTTAATGCCGGCTAGAGGCAGGTTGGACGCATCTGCATTCGATGCCTCAGTTGCTAGCCGTCGAACATGGCTGGGTCGTGCCCAATTGGACCGTGGACATGTCACCGTCGCCTGGAAAGCGCGTCTCGAGCTTCTTAGCAGCATGCTTGCCATTTGGATGTGGTGTATGTAGAATCACGACATGTGCCGGGTAACGGAATGCTTCCACGGCATACCTATTCCCGACGATGGGCTAGCTCCAGTTCGGTGATCCGAGGCTCATCGCTAGCTGCAGAACCCCACCAAGTTTCTCTCTCCAATTACCCACCCCACCATGTTTACTGGTCTCGTTGAAACCATTGGCAGTAAGCTATGATGCATTCTATTCTATGCGCGGCTCGGCTGACGATGGCTAGCTGTTGCCGCCCTTGAGAAGCTCGACCAGACGGCCTCGGGAGGCGGCGGCACATCGTTGACCATCTCCGGATGTGAGGACATACTGGGTGACGCCCATCTGGGCGACAGCATCAGTGTCAATGGTACGTTGGTACTACTATAAATCATCTCTTGGTCTAATCCAACCAGGCACCTGTCTCACCGTCACGGAATTCACCAAGTCATCGTTCAAGATCGGATGCGCTCCCGAAACCCTCCGACGGACAAACTTGGGGTCGCTGAAGGAGGGCTCCAATGTCAACCTAGAGCGCGCCGTCTCTGCCAACACACGCATGGGCGGTCACTTCGTGCAAGGACATGTCGACACCATCGCCACCATCGAGTCGGTAACACCGGACGGCAACGCGCTTACCTTCCGCTTCAAGCCTCGCGATACGTCGGTCCTGCGATACATTGTCGAAAAGGGTTATGTCACAATCGACGGGGCTAGCTTGACGGTCACAAAGGTGCAGGATGGCCCTGACGGCTGGTGGGAGGTCATGTTGATTGCCTACACACAAGAGAAAGTCGTCACGGCAAGCAAGAAGCCGGGCGAGGACGTCAATGTCGAGGTCGACCAGGTCGGCAAGTACGTCGAGAAGAGCGTAGCTGGATACTTTGAAGGGTCATCGAATGGAGAATTCGCGATACTGGAGAAGATGGTTTCGAAGCTGGTAGACGAGAGGCTGAAGGCTCTTGGGAAGTGATGGACATGCTGAACCATCGGCTGCTACGCGTACGCGCACGCGCAGGCAGGCTCTCAGCGCCAAGATCGAGGGTTTGCCGTCAATGCCGCAGAAGTCATGGCCCCACATTAGTAACCAACCAAAACAAATCATTCAACTTCAGTTATATGGTTGCCTCGAAAGGGGCTCATGGGTGAGACTTGCAGCCCCATTGCGGTGGTGGCTTGGACAGAATGAGGCGCAGCCTTGGTCTCGTCCAATACATATATATCTACATGTCTATCCCATCATTCCAAAAGACACTTCCTACCATTTCACACCTACACATTAAAGGGCGAGCAGATGGATATTCATGGTCTGAGACTCGTCGTTGATGCTTAGTACGAGTGTGGCGGCCCTCACATCGATTTCCTCATGGTTGACAGTTGTCAAGAGGGATATCATCGCACAATCCGGAGTGGCGGCTTCGAAGGTCTCCTCAACCGTTGAACAATCATTGCTTACATTGCAGGACTAGTCCATGCTATAGTGGAGAGAGTTAGGCAGAACACCATGCCGCGGCGCCGACATGCAGACCAACGATGTCATTAGGCCGAAAGCTCTGGACATTTCGATACTTTTTGTGCTGCGAGCCGGTACGATAGGAATGATCTTCCACTGACAGCGCAGACGTGCAGCTATCGGGGTGGCGTCTCCGCCTGTCCAGAACAGCATCTTGCCCAGCGGTGCAGCGCAATTGCATGCCGCAGGCTGGCCGACACTAACAGAATCTAACTCTAGAAGATTGGGGGCCAAACTGATTGCACAGAAAAATTGTGTGAAAGAGGAAGCGAAGACCGCGGGTTACATGCAGGCTTGGTAAGGGATTCTGTCGGCATAGGTCATTGGCGTTTCTCACCGGCGTGCTGCTGCATAAACACGTCAAGAGCCGACCCTCTTCAAGCGCGCATGCCACCAGACGTCTACCCCAGACGCTCATCTCGTAGCGCCATCGCTTGAGCGATTTCTCTTCCCTTTCCCCGCCGATTCCCAGGCGTCTAAAGCATGCGTTGCTACTAAACCTTTGTCTTCGGCTATCTATCCCCGGTACGCACCTGTCATGGACTGGCGACTACTCGACTACGCCAAGGAAGCTGAGGAGACCGCAACGGGCCTACTCTCCTTCGAGAGTGAGATCCCCCAATATCGCAAAGACGTCAGGAGCCATATCGCAGAGTTGTTTGCCATATCGCACGCTCTACTCGAGCTGAACGAGGCGCTGGAGTCGTCCCGCTATGGCAGATATGCAGGCTTCATACGAACGGACCTGGAGGTTTGCCTCCCGAGCTTAGGACACACGCTTGACGATGTTCAAGAAATATTCACCAGGTCCAAGAAGAGCAGGCACGCTGCGCCCGGTGCTTTCCCCGGCACACCACCGTACGCACTCATCTGGGAAGATGCGCTTACGGATTTCACGGCGGAAGGCATGTCTTTACCCAAAAGATTCGAGATTGTTAGGACATATCTACAGTGCATGCACGACGCTCTGAAGGGGTATGTAACATTGGCGACATGTTCAACGGGATGGCTGACAGGTTCTAGAAACGAGGATGAGGCCGCATTGGCTAAATTCAAAGTCACGCTATCCAGGCTGCTCAAGAAACAAAAGCCAACGCCGATTGAATCTTACTTCAGTAAGCTCTCAGTGCATGGCAATGGGAAGAGTGGTGCTAGAACACCAAAACCGCCTTCCCCCAAAGTGTCTAGACCGAAGATACACCAACACCCCACGTATCCGGCAGCCCAGTACGGGTACCAGCCAGCCCCGCTACCGCTACCTCATCGATCTCATATTGCACCAACGTGGGGAGGCATAGGGGACATACCGTATATTCCTCCCCCAGTGCCAGAAATCCCTCAGTCGCCCACGTATTCGTCCGCATCATCACAGGCCTACTCGAACCAGTCGACGGATTCAGAGCCAGTCGCTCATTGGGCAATGAAGATCTTCGATGGACGACACGGCTCTACACCATCTCAAAGCCCCTCGGAGCCTACTGAGTGCTTCGGGAGAGATGAACCAAGAGTGATTGAGCTGTTAGACACCGATGGCTTTGAAAGGATTCTAGAACTGCCATTCGAAGCAACTGAGGTCTGGATAAGAATTTACTGGAGGGCCGACGACAACCGTGCACGAATACTCTTCCTTACTACGGATCACAATGGCAACCGTGTGAGGTACCAGGTTCCAATCACCGCATTAGCAGTACGGCGCGCAGGATCGTGCTTGCAGCTCTGTCGCATCAATCGCCAAGATGGTCAACTTGACCTGTGGGCTAGACTGCGCTTCCCTCTATACGAACGTAGGTACATTTGAGTCGCTCCTGCAAACACCCTCTAATGTTCTTTCAGGTATGGTACTTTTCTATTGTACCGCCATAGCTATGAAGCGCCAGGACCACACTCCCATTGCAGAGGGGCTCGAAGATGTTTTCCTGCCAGGAGAAAGGATTATGTTCGCAGGGTAAGTGATTGTCACTAATCTCCTGTTTCATGCTGACGCTACTCAGCGAGACCGTTGACGGCAAGTATCTCCACGTCTTCCGCGTCAAATACGATACGGACTCGGGCTGTGTACGGTTCGAAGCCACTGCTCGTCGCGGGCCTATGAAGGACATACCTATCTGGACGGCGTTCGTCACGCCATATGTCGGACGCGGTGACTGGATGAAGCGCGTCGGTCCAGAAACAATCCAGTTCGAGAAGCTGCATCCGTATGTCTTCAGTGATAGCTACAGGCTACCCAAAGGCCCTACGGGCAAGTACCGGTTGAGCTTTACTTCACCAGAAGGTATTTGAATTCCCATCACCTATACGTGTCCGATGCTGATACATAAGTTAGACGCGAAACAGTTCAAAGAAAACTTTTACCGCATGAGAGTCCGCTAGGCTTCCTGACGAGCTCAATAGAGCAATCCCGTTCGACCAAAATGTACGACACTCTCCTAATGTATGACGACATCACGACCAAAATCTATTAACGACTTCACGACATAACGCAAACAAAACTCTCACGCCGTAACGACGAGGGCGGATTCTGCTTTTGGCACGATATACCCCTCTCACTAGTTTCTCTGGTTGGATGTTGCAAATTGACACTATGCTGTTCTTGATGCTGTATTTGTCTTGAAGCCTTGGCCTTTATTTATCGCAAGTAGCATAATGGTAAAGAAAATTGGTTGCATGAACCTTGGGATCGACAGCAGAAAAAGTGAGCATCTTCGTGTCACGCCTCTTTGGGCCTAGCGTCCAAAGTCTCAGATGCCCCGCTTCCCACCGAGATTGCCCTGGTGAGACCCTGGACCGAGCGAGTCTGTGCTTGGTACTACCAAAACCAAAATTTCCCTATCCTACTTGGACCGGAGCAACGCCAGTCTCTCTTCCTCTACCTTCAACCGCTCACACCTCCTCTTCTCCTCACACTCTACTCTCGATATGGCGAACCAGCAAGAAGCCGGAAAGAAGGACCCCCTCACGGGCATGGCGCACTCTGAGGCGCATTACTTCAACAGGTAGGCATCATTGAGGGTCCAGACATGCGTAGAGTTTCGCTAACAGTATTGTGTAGCTACAACCACCATGGTCCGTACAAGTACACTCTGATGAGGTGAACGATACTAATGCGCGAACACAGGTATCCACGAGGAGATGCTGGTACGATTGCCCCTCCCTGCCCTTGACCTTTACTACGACGACTAACAACGCGCTTTAGAAAGATGAAGTCCGAACCAAGAGCTACCGCGACGCTATCTACCAGAACCCTCACCTGTTCAAGGACAAGGTCGTCCTCGATGTTGGATGCGGCACATCCATCCTGAGCATGTATGCGCTCCTCGCCCCTCTACATACCACACACGAGCACGCGCTGATATGCTGGTTATAGGTTCGCCGTAAAGGCCGGCGCAAAGCACGTCATTGGTGTTGACATGTCAACCATCATCGACAAGGCAAAGGAGATCGTCGAGGTCAACGGCATGTCGGACAAGATTACCCTGCTACAGGGCAAGATGGAGGAGGTTGTCCTACCCTTCGACAAGGTCGACATCATAATATCCGAGTGGATGGGCTACTTCCTGCTCTACGAGTCCATGTTGGACACCGTTCTCTACGCCCGCGACAAGTACCTGGTCAAGGACGGCTTGATCTTCCCCGACAAGGCTACTATCTTCATGGCTGGTATCGAGGATGGCGAGTACAAGGAGGAGAAGATTGGATGTAAGTACAGCAAAGCTCTGATTTGCCGCAACACTACTAACAGAACAGTCTGGGATAACGTCTGGGGCTTCGACTACTCTCCTCTCAAGGCCACCGCCATCACCGAGCCCCTCGTCGACACCGTCGACATCAAGGCCGTCGTCACCGACCCCTCCCCCGTCATCACCCTTGACCTTTACACCTGCACCGTCGCCGACCTCGCTTTCCGGTTACCGTACGAGCTCAAGGCGCGCCGCAGCGACTTCATCCACGCCGTCATCGCATGGTTCGACATCGAGTTCGCCGCCTGCCACAAGCCCATCCGCTTCTCCACCGGTCCCCACACCAAGTACACCCACTGGAAGCAGACAGTCTTCTACCTGAAGGATGTACTGACGGTCGAGGAGGGCGAGACCATCAGCGGCATACTAGAGAACAAGCCCAACGAGAAGAACCACCGCGATTTGGACATTAGCATCTCATACAAGCTCGAGGCGAACGACATGCACAGGCAAGCATCGGGCGAGTCACAGTACAAGATGTGCTAGTTTGTCTCTTGCGTGTAGAATGAGGTTTGGGACGGCGTAAACCACCGTTCGGGGAAAGAGGCGCCTGTGTCTTCCATGATAGACTTTTTCGGCGTTTTATGGCAAGGGATTCGCATACCAAAAATTTAGGGTAGCATGAGCATGTGTGAACGAGTTACGAAGCAGGGACCAATCTATCATTGGGAATTCCTCCCCTACAAACAAATTTCGTCGCCTCTGACTTTGATCTGTGATGTATGCGCGAAGACCGGAACGTGCAAAGGCGAAGGATGTTGATCAGAGTGTTCATTGATGAATGCTAAACGCCGTTGCCATGATGCTATGCTGCGCTCGCAAGCGGGGGTATATATGCAAAGTCTCAACCCCAAGATACTCCGCATCTAATTTCCAGCCAACGCGGCTGTAAAAGCACGCTCCAATACTTCGTGAGAGATAGCCGACCAAGGTCGTGATATCTAGTAGACTTTTCGCCATGTAAATGCAAAACCAATCGCCAATCTCTCAATACTCCCACGATGAACCACGGACAATACTTCTAGTAGTCGTAGCTTTCGTTAGCAAAGCCTTCATCATCGTCTTCCAAGTAGTTGTGCTCCAAATCTTCCTCTTCTTCTTCTACCTCTTCCATCTCTTCCTCCTCTTCTTCTTCCTCGCCTTCCGCGTCGACATCTGCAGGCTGCTGCACAACAGCTTGAGGGGTTGAAGCTGAACTAGCACCCTGACCGCTGGCAGATGGGCTCGCAGAAGGGTGACCGCCGGGGAATAGCTCCTTGAGTCGGTCGTAGTTGATGTGGTTACTGAACGCTTTGGCGCGCTTCTTGAGCATCTTGTGGGCAGCGTCCGCCGCGCTAGCCGCAGGCTGGCCCTCAAGAACATTGCCATCGCCCATTTGGTGGTGTTTGCGCTTTTGCTTGGGTTTCTTGGGTTTGTCCTCTGCGGCCTCGAGTTCGGCCTGCAACATCTTCGTCTGTTGGTCGCGCAGCCATTGTTCATTCTCCGTGATCCAGATGGCTTCCTTGCGGCGGACTTCCTCGGGGTTGAGGATGCAAGTGGCAACGTCGGGGTCGTCGTTGAACTCGTCTTCACCAATCTCAGGATCTGTGTTTACGGGGACGGCGTCGCGGGTGTCGGCGGCAACGCGGGCCATCTCTGCTGCTGTCCAGCCCGAACGCCTAAGTAGCTCGTGATCTTCGCTGTTGGCGATTTCCTTGAAGATACCCTCCCAGTCCTTGATGGTATTTGTGACTTCGTCTTCAAGCTCGTGCTCAATTTCGAGGTCCTCTTCGGCGATGACAACGGGCACTCGCGACTTCTTTGGTGGTCGGCCACGCTTCTTAGGCATGACAAAGTCTGGATCGATGGTCTCACCGGCCTCGACTTCCTCGACTGCACTGACAACAGACTCCAGGACCGCCTCCGTGTTGCCGTCAAGAGCTGCTAACTCAGAGGATGGATCGCTATTCTGTGTACCAGAAGCTTCCGTCTGGGTAGCAACTGGCTGAGATGAACCGTCGTTTGACTTGCGCCTCTTGCTCGTGCGTTTTGGTGCCGTGTCTGAGCCTGCTTCTGCCTCGCTATCTCCAGACTGGTTCTCTGTAGTCTCCGGGTCGCCGCCCTCAATTGCTCGTTGCTTCCTCTTTTCCCTTCGCTCTTCCTTCTCTGCGCGCCTCCAAATGGCAGGAGGCTGAGCCTTAACCTTGAGACGGGGCCCGAACTCTCGGAACTGGTTGACAGTGAGAGCCGCGCTCTGTGTCCTCTTGTATTCGTATAGACGGGAGGTGATGGTGGAGTCCGCGACCTTGACAACGTAGACGACCTCTCGGATGGTCCGGCGGAAGTTGTTCATGCGGGCGGCTATGATGATACAGGCGCCACACAATCCAGCCGGCTGACGACCTTGCACCATCCAGTCCCGGTTCATGCGCTTCAGGACCCTACAGGCGTCGTCGGCGACCCTGTGAGAATCCTCTCCAAACTCGAGCTTCCGACAGTATTTCAGCATCAACGGCTCGATCTCCTGGACGGCTTTTGTGCCCACGAGCTGTGCGGGATCGTCCTCCTTCAACATCTCCAGAAACTGTTTGTACGTGTCTCCGAGCTGCCAGACGTTGGTCTGAATCTTCTCGGCCAGATCGATGAGCATGAGCGTGTTCTCGGGTTGTCTCCGTGCCGCCATGTAGATCGCGACAGCGGCAACGGTCCTCATGCGGCGACCCTGGATGAATCGGTGGTTCATGGCGAGCTTGTACCAGCTGTAAGCCTGTTCTACGACGGCCTCGCGCTGGTTGAGAGA
Source organism: Alternaria hordeiaustralica (assembly GCF_023758085.1). Lineage (NCBI taxonomy): Eukaryota > Fungi > Ascomycota > Dothideomycetes > Pleosporales > Pleosporaceae > Alternaria > Alternaria hordeiaustralica. The sequence continues at coordinate 936,169 of NW_026056773.1, read as the reverse complement.
TGCGCCTAGAGCTACGATGGAGTTCTTGCCATTCATCGCAGCTTGGTCCCTGCTCCCCATGCCCTCCAGACCCCGCATAGTGCCGCCCATGGAATTCGCGTGACGCTGGTTGGCGTGGATGAAGCCACCCTCGACAATGGCTGCTCCGCCCGAAGTTTCGCCAAAAGTAACCTCGGAGACGATGTTGTTTTCGCCGTGGACAGCACCGCAGTTGTAGCACAAGACTTCATTGTCGGAAGTATCTATCTCGGGTTTCTCGCAGCAGGTGTATGTACGTTTCGCGGTTTTGGTGGCAGCCACCACGGGCGCCTTGCTTCGTTGCGTTGCTTTGGACTGATAGTGGTAGGGATCGCTCAGACCTTTGATCCGCGGTCCCCTTGCGACCTGAGCTGCCGACATATTGGGCGTGTGGGAATGGAGGGCGCGGGTGCGAACGAGCGTTGTGTCGGGTCGGTTGAGGAACGATCGAGAGTAAGAAAGTAAAGTCGGCAAGGCAGCACGAATGAGACGCGGTACCGCGGGAGGGGCACTAGCGATGACTGGCGCTAAGTGGGGTGAGCCTGACCGTTTTGGGAAGAGAGCTCTGCACCTTGAGCTGCGAACACATGGCCAACACCGTGACTATGGGAACCTGCTGCCTTCAACGCTGTCTCGGGTCGCTAGCCGTCGCAGGGATCTCACAATTCTACATATATGGATCAAATATGAGCTGCATTTGACGCGTTCCTGTAATTACAAATGACTTGACGTAAAAGAGCACACTGCGTAGTTATTGTCGTGTCCCTCCTGTGCCGTGGAGGCTGGTTCGATGCACAGTGTTCACGATTATCTATCCCACGATTGCCGTTGAGACGTATGTCTTTGCGACACTATCGATGGATCTCTCATATCAACAGACATTGAGCGGTACCTGCAGCAAAGTAACATCAGCGCAACGCTTGTGTGCCCCCGTCCCGGTGCTCCCATGCGGGTGATGACCACATGGCCAATGATTGGCTAACCTGGACACACCCGAACAGCCCGAACTAAGCCATTGAGCAAAAGCCCGCAAGAGCCCTGGCTTCCCAGCCTCCTTGGTAGGGCCTGCGTAGGTGCTGTCTATTTCATCCGGGCGCCCGTCCCTGGGTCCCCGCTCGCAAGCTTCTCCATAGCTCTCAGCTCTCGCCCTACCCCAAAACACTACCTTGACCTACCAACCTTCGTCGAATATCTCCAGAACGACGCAATGTCCACAAGAAAGAGGAAGAACCAGGAGGAGGAGCTTGTCGCTCTCCCAAGTGATGAGAGCGAAGAGGAAGAAGAGTAAGTCGACGCTTCCTTGACGTCATTGCCCTTGCACTTCGCGTCGCATGCATCCCCTCTTGAAGGCATCGCAATCGCCTTCCCTCTTCAAAGTGAATTAGAATCTTTGGACTTGTTACCAAGTTCTACGAAAGTTCGACAGGCGCGGAATCGATGTTGCGCTCGGGCTTTCGGGGTGGAGAAACGGTTGACGCGACGGTGCTTCGCAACTGGATTGCTCACAACGCTCTCAACTTGGATCCGCTCGGCAGTCACGTATCTCCTTTGAGTGTCGAGGACTTCTGGGCAGCGCTCTACTCTCGACTATGGAACTTTCATCACAGTGCTAACACATGTCACGTAGATATGACGAGTCTGACGGATCGAACTTCAATTCAGACGATTCCGACGCCGAAGAGCCTCGTAAGCCGATACTGTCACTCAATATCACTGTATATAAGTTTCTCACATTTTATTGCAGCACCAAAGAAGAAGACCAAGCGCACCAAGCCCAAAGATGATGAGGATGATGAAGAGGAGGAGGAAGACGACGTGAGCGATGACGACGATGACGATGCCGCTGTGCCCGAGGAAGATGATGACGACGACGAAGACGCCAATCCGAAAGGCAAGAAGCCAGCCGGTGCGGAGAAGGACCGGAAGGTCAAGACCACAGGCAAAGCTGACCCTGTACCTGTTGTCGATGATGACGACGATGACGAGTAGAGATGTAATGTCGAGGTGCCCAGCATGTTAGTAGTGCTAGCTGATCAACGATTATATACAAAGTATCAGTCGATAGTTTTGTTCTTGGACATGCACAGTTGCTCTTCTACCTAACTCGTAGTGGGGGTAGTGCAGACCTCTACGACTACCCGTAGCATGTATCTTTCTAGCCGACGCATCTCTTGACGAAGCTATTCGAGATTCCACGTAGACGTCGACTCAGTTAGGAATTCAGCTGGCAGTGCCATAAAGGCAGGACTGTGCGACTGTGCGGCTGTGGGTGGCCGGGTCGGATGGTTTATAGTGTAAAAGCCTTAGCGCGTTGCCTCTACCCAGACATTTCACGCGACTACCTCGTTCACCAGAGTCGGAAGTGCTCTGCAGACTAAGATGCTACTGCTGTCAGCCGACGCGACGTGAGAGAGCGCGCTGAACAACGTCATCCGTCGCTTCCCAATTTTGATCGCTCTTACCTTCCAGAGTCTGCGGCAAACACCGTGCGCTTGAACCACGCGTGGTTCACCGGCTTCACACACTTCGCCTCGAACGACACCATGGCGCCGGCTATAAATGACGCGATCAATGGTCTGGACGCCGACAATGCGCACGATGGCTTCAAAGAACTCCTGACCGCGATCAACCCATACGTTGAGGAGCTACTTCACCAACCCACATTCCACCTCTTCATGACCCTACCTGTCGTACGTGTCATAACCGCACCCATTCCGACTGTTATTTTGGCTGACAGTTCCTCCTAGGAGCTTCGACGCATGGTCTACGAACAGTACTTCCTAGACGAAAAGCATTCGATAGCCTGTCAGAATTGGCCATACTTGCGATTCTCCAAGGATCATGAGCGGTCTATCCGAGTTAAGAGGAAGCGGTCTCCATTTCTTCCACCTCTCTGTCTTACCAGTAAGAGCCTGCGAAGCGAGCTTCTCCCTTGTTTGTTGGAAGCAGCGCATTTCGAATTCGGCGACTGTACAACTCTCAGTGGGATCATGGCTTCACTGGAGGCCAGTTCCCTGCATCTCCATGTGCGAAAGGCGACAACAATGAACATTGAGAGGCAGCGACGGCTTGCTTTTCTCGAAGATGAACCCGGCGGAAGTGAGAAGGACGTCCACGAGCTTACCCAAAGATGCAACAAAGTCTACTCCTCCACGATAAAGCACTTCTCAAGACTTCGCGAGCTTAATGTCATACTTTTCTCGCCATTGTTGTGTACATCCACGAATGGCCATACAACAATCTCGGTACGCGCACTTTCATTCGAAATGTTCTTGCACGACTTCCAACCTCAAGCTATTCTGGGCTTGACAGAGCTACAAAAGCTCAGCATTATAAAGATCAGCGGCTCGGCCGGCACTTACGACATCCGCAGTCAGATCAAACTCAACGACAGCGACCTGGTCGAAGACGATAAGTCAAGCAATCTCACCGCTATATTGCACCTTTGTCGGCAAATCAAAAACGGGTTCACTACACAAGGACGCAACGTGGTAGTCAAAGCTTATCTTCAGTATGGCCAGAAAGTATACGAAGAAAGGATCTTTTTATGAATGCGAAAAGAGACCGAGCCATACAGACTGGGGTGAGGCGAGCCGTCGTCGGACGTGGTCACAGAGGTAGACGCATAGGATGGCAATGTGTGCAAAAAGGGCAGTTGGGACACGCGTGAAAGACACTGGTCCCACAAAGACGTTCCTGCACCAGGTACATTGTTACATATCTGGGGCGTCTGAGAGCGTTTACCATTCTTCACGTACTCCGCTGATGTAGTCATTTGATCGGTGGAGGTAGCTTTAGTCATAATGATATCGTTTTCGCGATAACCCAGGCATGATTTCATGCCGAAGAGCAGATATTGTGATCAACCACGACACGTGTGCGATGAATGAACCTGCTTTTCGTCTCAAATTCGACACCCTTGACATCGACGAGTGTACCAAGAGAAAATTTTAGCATCATTTCCTGTGCGACCCAGGCCCTTTGCCAGTACGCATTGTTCGCAATGAGATCGTAATGTTTTTTAATGAGTGAAGAGTCCGAGATCTCGGAGTCGTACGTATTCTCTTGACTGAGATCGTAAGCTGGGACGGAGCGACTGCTGGAGTCCGGTTCTGCGTTCTGAGAGCTGCTCCCCTGAGGTGAATCACCGTGCTTGCTGTGATAAAAATCCTCCCAAGTCTTCCAGGCCTGGCGGTCGAACTTCTGCCCCACCGCTTGAACGAATTCTTGCGTCTCGAAATTATTGCCTAGCCACGACACGACCAATCTCGCGCCAGCAAAGATATCACCCATCTGCTGAACTTGATGGTTTCGTTCTTCGATATCGGCTTGATTTATGCACAACGCGTCTATCCACAATGTGCAGAAAGTGAGACGCTGGCGTGCCGCTTGGAGGAAGTCGTAGAGGTTTTGGCGCACATAGTGTAGCTTTCCATCGAGCTTGATAGGGAACTCGTCCCCTGGTTCGCCCCAGGTATATGAAAGACAGACATAGTTCGATTCTTGAACTAGCGCATTTTGTAGGTAGCAGTCGGGGAGGCCGTCGACGGAGAAATCAGGTCTGACTTGTATCAATCTGAAGGAGCCCTTCACTTTTGGTAAAGGGGAGTGCTGGAATATTTCTGGCTGGGTCTTCGGGTTGGCCTCGATGCCCGTCATGATTGATATGGTTGATGTGGCTGATACTGCTGGGCAGACTGTTGGCCTTGGTATTGAGCTGAGCGATGTCTCAAAACAGTAAATGACTGAGCGTTATAGGTATCAGCAATGCCGATCCTCGCGATGTGCGGCAGAGCGCTATCATGAACTGTGTTTCGGATCGTTGCAATTTATGCTGAAGAGCAAATTAATGGCGGGTAATGTCATCTTGAAGACGTGGTGTGTTAATGCAAGGTACCTGCCGTGGGGCATCGTAGGCGGCACGGGACGCTAACCTCAGCCTAGACGCGTCATGTTCACGGTCGCGACGCGACCATCCCGCCACCCATTATCGCCCAACGACGAAGTCTCTGCTTCATAGAGCACGCTTCTGTTTCAGATAGAAAAGTATGAGTACACACAAAAGTCCCAAGCCACCAAAGACGGTAAAAGTCCACCCGTATCCTATCTGGCGCACCATGGTCTCCAAAGCCGCCACGCCAGCACCACTGAGAGCGCATCTCACGAGGCTATAACTCGCTTGTACAGTCGAACTTCTCCCGGGATTCAGATCTGTGAGCAGCGTCCCGCATGTCGCGAAAATACATACCTGAGCCGCTCCGGAGAAGAACTGGACCACTAGCAGTATAGCGATGTGCGACCTCGTGTGCAATACCCAACCGTACCCCATGGTAGCCACCGCACTGACGACTACAACCGGAGATATCGATCGCAGTCTAGCCTTTGCGAACGGGAATTCGTTGCCCGATCGAGACGTTACTGGGAGACCTAGTCTGCGCGCAGTGACTTTGTAGTCGTGATCGAGAAGTTTGCCGGACGCATACGACGAGAGGATCCCGCCAATGCCGTTTGGAAGGTAGGTTAACCCGGCCATAAGGTAATTAATCTCGTACTCTGCGATGACTGCCGCTGAGAGGGAAGCCGCGAGACACGTATACATAGTGTAAGTGATACCGCCGGCTAAGATAACGATGAAGTTGGCTTGGTTCCTGAGAGCTGACAGTGATTTGAAAGGTCCTAGAAAGGCGGAGCCACGACTTCGAGAAGATGCAGCTGCCGGAGACCTGGTCTTACGCCGAGATACAAGCGAATATATGGATCTGTTCATGAGACGCGCTGGTTGAAGACTCCCGTTTCCTACGAGGCATCTTTCTGTCTCCGGAAGGAAGAGGGTAAGTGTCGCCAGCAAAGTTCCGGCAACGATGACCAAGAGCCAGAAGATCCATTTCCACGATAGCTTTTCTGAAACTACTCCACCAATGACAGGCCCCAAGCATGGCGCAGCGTTGGTAGCACCCATCAACACACCCACGTAAGATCCTCTTTCTGCAGGTATCGAGATATCTGCGATGATACCGAATGCGATCGCGATGGTACTTGAAGCGCCAGCACTTTGCAGGCATCTCATTACTATGAGAGTGGCATATTGCTGTGTCAGTGCCAAACCGACGTTTGCCCCGACGTATATGGAGAGGGTCAAAAGAAGTACGGGCCGTCTACCGATGTCGTCAGCCAGACTGCCGAAGACCGAGGGCGCGATTCCCGATACTATCAAGTACGAGGTGATAGACCAGTTGACCTGTTCGATGGAAACCCGCAATGAGTTTGCGATCGCTGTAATTGCAGGGAAGTATATGAACGACGAGATTGTTGAGAATACCGCTGCTGTAGAGCAGGCACCTAGTAATAGTCGCTTTTGAGTGGGAGTGAATGTGGTGTATGGAGTGTCTTCGACATTTGAGCCCTCTTTTCCTTGATCCGCGAGCGCATTCGCAACCCCTTCTTCTCCCGCGGCTCCGTTACTTTCATTCTTGACCATTCTGATCGGACAGCCGTGTTGTTCAGAGCTGAATGCCTCAAACAGGGTACGACAGAGAAGGGTGGCACCTGACTCACAAGGCACGCTTTGACGTCTCTGCAGTCTAGTCTTGCGGCACGGTTACTTAGAGCACACCAAACGCGGGGTAAGCAGTTACTGTGAAAAGTGCAAACGAACGGACCTTAGCCAGCCATTGACGAGATCGCATTTGACCTCTACAGGTCGCGTGGTGAAGACACTTGTCGGGCTTCCCAGTCTTCGAAGCCGCCAGGGAACTTCTTAACGAGCCCTCTCATCTCAGCTTTGGCCCTGAAGCCAGTCAGCCTGACATTCGAACGCAAGTATCTTTACACATACCTATCGTGAAACTCAGGCTTTTTGGGATAAAGCGCGGACACCAGGAGATCATAGCGACTAATCCTCGTGAGCAAAAACACCTCCCTCCATGGGACTGTACTAACATGGCGTAAAGTCTGTTGCGATCGTCCCAATCTTCCTCTGGTTGCGAGGGCTTCACGATATCCTTGTAGCACGTAAAGAACTCCTCACCCATATTGTACCGCGGAGCACGCCAGCTACCCAAGTCACACTCGTTATGACCCCAGAAAGCACATGAGTCAAAGATAATGATCTTACCAGTCTCTTTCTCCAGCATACAGTTTCCAGGCCAGAGATCCGAATGCGAGAGGCATGGTTCAATCGAGCGACCGCCGGTTTCCAAGGGCCGAAGCAACCTAGGTATGACCTTTGAACAGAGAGATTCGAAGATGACTTCTAACTCTTCGTCTACTCCGTACTTGCTCTTCTCCAGATCGTACATGGTCTGCATAGCTTTGGTGTACCAGACCTCCCACGAGTCTTCCCATGTGTTGTCGTTCGGTACATGAGCAAGATGGGTTGGAATGTGGAATCCGTATTTGCCGAGCGGTGATTTTCCCATACTTGATTTGTGCACCCCAGCTATGATGTCGACAAAAGCTCTTGGATCAAGTTTCTCCATCACCAGGTCGTGGAAGTCGCAGACGTAGAACCATGTGTCCGGGTGGTCTTTATAGGTTCCCCAGGCTATCGGTGTTGGAACATGTTCCGGGCAGTAACTGTGGTAAAGTAGTTCGGATTCGTAGGTACCTTGCATCATTCGCTTTCCTAGTTTGCCTGTTTTGATCTGCGATCCTATTAGATGGGATCTTTCGTGTGACAAGACACACAATCTACCTTGACGAAGTACTGCCTTTCCGAGCCATCTTGCAGGTTTGCATCGATGCGGAAACTCTCACACCACGCGCTTTCACCGGACTGTCTGATTGATAGTATCTTCACATCCTTTGGTAGTGCTGAGTATGGTCTTTAGCTGCAAGGAAGTTGAAGTAGTTGTTTGACTAGAAACGTACCAGCCAACACGCTTGCGTCCAGTTGTCCGATATGGATGGGGTTCTTCTCACGCTCAGCTCGTTTCCTTGCGGCCACCTCGTCGGCGGGATTCGTAGACATTATTTTTGCTTGGAATTGCTATAGTAGCATTGTGTGACGATTCGATAAGACCAACTGCGGAGTCATCGTGCGAACGTGCGGCGCAGTCCTGCGCTAACTCCAAGGATATCGTGCACTGGATTACGTCAGAGACAAGAAGCCCGATTCCATACTCGTCACAGGGCCAGCACGTTTGTTTCGATATGACCAGTTGATGAGTACCCAATACACATTTTGTTTGAGTAAGAGCACTTTACGTTGGTAATTGCAACGCCTCAATATTCGTGCTTGCTTCCCGCCCTTCTATCAGCTCCGACAGCACAAGTCCAGTACCAGGCGCATGCGATATGCCCCAGGCACCATGACCCGCCGCTATATAAACACCGCCAGTTCTTTCATCTTTCGTCCTGATGCCTCCGAGCTTTTCGTCCGGTATCCGCGATACGATGGGTCGGCCGCTAGATGTGACTGGACGGAAGCACTGCCTGGGATTAGCAAACCAGTTCAACATTCCACTCTCAGTATCAACTTACCAAGCCTTCCCTCAAAATCTCCATGTCTCTGCCTGGGACGTTCACCATCATAGCCTTCGCACACTGTTTCAACTGCTCGATAGCCTTCGCACTAGCTTGAACGTCTGTTGCAACCTCTGGCAGAGGTATATTTGTGCTATTGAGTCCTGCCAGATACAGCTCTCCACCTAATCTCGCAAACCATTCTGGCGAGAAGCCGAGTGTATCTGTCGCGAAGACTGCGTGGCAGACTTCCTTGTCGAGCTCTTCGGATTTGTGGTGTGGGTTTCGAACGAGCAGCGAGTGGCCAGCTAAGGAGGAGACGGGGATGCGCGCTTTCGAGGATGGGAAGAGGGTGCTGAAGACGCGTGGAGACCACGCACCGGAGGTTATGACGAGACGGCTACATGGTACTGTTGTAGTTGGTTAGTAAGTGTGGAGTTGGGTGGTATGGATTGGGCCTTACACTCTGTCTCCGACTGTGTGTCATCACCCTCTGATATCCTCACACCGCGCAACACGTCTTCTGAGTCCTTGATGATGGCTGTCGCCGTCGCAGGCTGATGTATCGTGACCCCCCTTCTCTGAACTTCTTTCAGAAGCCACTGGCAGAATCTCAACGGATCGATTTGTGCGGTCGTCCCATCCCTACTTATAACCTCCATGATGCCTTCCTGTGTGCGCCGAAGCCATTCTGGTCCGGCAGCCTGTTCTTCCCAAGGCTTATTGTGATTCGCTAATTGTGCTCGACTCGTTCCATTCTCAAGCCAGTCTTCGCCGCTACCGCCGATGGCTGATTCGCTGTCTTGTGAAAGGGAGATTCCAGTGGATTGCGAGTATCCCCATGTTGTACGTCCGGAATGCGCGTTCGCGAGGTCGGCGTGAAGTTTGAAGGATAACGCGCCGAGGGAAGCTACGGATGGTGCGAACCCTACTTCGTAGTTAGACAAAGTAATCAGGTGTTTGAACGACGCGCCGTGCTGATGTTGCACGCGTCGTACGCTGCCAAACGTACAGTCGGCACTCAAGAAGCCCGCAGCAAGGCCAGACGCGCAATGGAATAACTTCGGACTCGAATCAACCAGATGAATACTCTTTGGGTCTGTATTTTCGCTTTCTGTGAGATAGTACGCGGTACACAAGCCGATGATGCCGCAGCCAAGGATAACGACGTCGTTGGCGTTCTCCCCACAAGAAGCATGGATTTGGCCTGGCATTCTGAACTTCACGCGGGGCAAACCGAGGGACACGGCAACAGCCTCGAAGCCGCCCGCCACCACGCCTTTAAGCACGCCAGCAAGTACTCTCGCGCAAGGCCGGCACACCAGCGGCGTCTCACATCACAGCATAATCATCATGTGTTAGATCATGTTGCTGCCCACCCAAAATACTAAACATCGTACGAGCTGTTCCGCACATCTTCGCTAACTCCACTGCACACCCCAGTCACCGTCCCAGACTCGGGTAAGTCGCATGGGCCGACATGGCCTGATTTCCCTCCTACACCTTCTGGAGCCTGGATCTTCGCTGCTTTCGATTACCGTTGGTTGGACTAACTGATGCAACACTCGGATGATCTGCGGACTGGAACTCTGATTACATGTACGGCTATTGGGTACAGTGGTGCCATCATGAGAGTTGGGGCACGCGAACGCCCCGCTACGCATGTGTGGGATGAGCTGGAAGACGCGTATGTGGAAGAAACTTGTAGGCTGCATTGATAACTATGGAGACTCTATCGATGGAATACTGCTTGCTGGGAAGGATGCCGGATGTACCGTTCCTGATCGGTCACTGTCACACTTTTCAGGGCCCGACCCGACCCAGAGAATTTAAACGACCCTGCATAACGAAGTGCGTACCCGATGATCTATGCACTGCCACCAAGATCCAACATGCCCTGGAAGGCTTCGTAGTCTTGCAAGGGGTTGTTGTGCTGCTCTTGCGCTGCGGAGATTGCGGGATCAGCCACGGTAGCCTTCACAGGCGAGTCCGTATCTGGGCTGTGCGGATAGGTATTGTCCCACAGCCTGCGGATGATCATAGGCGCTTCGTTTTCGTGGTCGACGAATGCTCCAGGGATACGTGTACGAGGTACGTCGGCCGTCTCAGTCACACCAGTCACAGGTCGGGAGCTGGATCTTGATCCATAGCCGCTACCGTCGTAGAGCCCAGTATGCTCGCCCCAGGAACTATCACGCTTTCCCATCTTCACTTCCTCGGCGACGTGCCAACTTGGGTCAACATCCAGATATGCTGGAAGTTTTCCAGTAGCAAACGCCTCATTGAGCTCGCTGTCAGACACAGAGGTAAGCCCCGCATCCCGAATAATAGCGCTCAATTGTGATGCCAGCTTCTCTTCTTCTGCGGCAGCATACCTGATTGGCGTTTCATTGTTCCATCCACTGTCGTCGTCGTCATCTTCATTGCAAAAGGCAAGCAGCTTGATTTTCATGCGACACTCTCCGTCTGCTCGACGGTAGACGCTTGCCTGGTAGCCATTCTCAAGGATAAGCTGTGCATGCTCCTTTGGTGTCCTGTCTGTATTCGTTTCATTGGAGACCTTGGTGGTCGCATCCTCTGATGGCTTATCCGGGTTGTTGTAGACTGGCGAGTTATCGATACGATCTACCCCAGACGGATCCTCTCGGGCTGATGTCTGACCTAAGTCTTCGCTCTTAGCAGGAAGTGAAAAGCAATCATCGATAGGCAGATAGTCGGATCCTGGGTTTGGAAAGCGAACGAGGGGCTCATTGAAGTAGACTGCAGCTTCCCGAAGACTGTCAGACAGAGCGCTTTTTGTTGAAGCTGGTTTTCTCATCGCTTCCAAACTTGGTTCGTACGCTTGGGTGTATGCTGGTGGCGAATGAATCATGGTCTTTTCTGAGTCCAGAATCTTCTGGATAGGTGCTGGTGATAGTGGAACAGTTCCATCTGGTATGAGCGATGAATCCGCAGGCGATTGCGGGATCTGTTCATAGGATGGTGGGACCGGTACCGGCGAGGAATGGTGGACATAAAGACTCGAGGTTCGGGGATCCATGCGGTCAAGATCGAATATTGGTCTGTCTGGGGGAGACTCCTCGAAGTAGAGTAAAAGCGATGAGTTGAGGCGGTGCCTCGGGGTCAGCGGACTCTAGAGGACAGAGAGTCAGTGGTCGTTTCTCCGTTGTGGGAAAATATGCTTACACTATTCATGAGGCACTCTGATGTATCAGACTGCTTGGTCTTGGTAGGTGAGCGCAAGCTGCGTAAAGAGCCGATGCTCCGCAGCTTTTGCTTTCGCAACGAGCCCATTAGACCTTTGCGCATTGATGGACTCTCTCTGATAGGCGATTCGTCGCTAGAATCAGGTACAGTTGAGCTCGCGACAGGCGAGGACGGTCCTGGAGTCTCACAGCTTGGTGCATTGTTCTCGTTGTGCTTAGCGGAGCAGGGTGGCGAGGGACTTGACAATGTCAGCATAGCAAAGCAGAGATAGGAACATCTCCGACTCACGGAGCTATACTTATTCGAGAGAAGATACCGGTAAAGCTCCTCTTGGCACTGATGATGCGATCAAAAGGCATGGTGGCTGTTCGTCACTATCCCAGTCCTGCGCTGTAGGGTCGGCAGTGTGGTTGAGGCTACGGGGTTAGTCGAACGGATGAGGCCACGAGTGTGTGGGAGCTATTGGAGTCGGCGCTCTTGACATCTGATCCATGTTTGTTGATATACACGTCTGGTCCTGCCGAGTTGAATCTGTGTACTTCAAGGTGGCAAGTTCCAAGAGCGTATGGTGGTTTTGGCAGGATCAACCCCTGTACATATCGAGCGGATGCAGACGACGCGCTCAAAAAATGCTCTGAACCTGATTGTTCCAAGAGAGATAACCCCAGGTATCATGTTCACTGATTTGATGCTGCAGAGACCTGTTCAACGAGCTCGTTCCTCAAAATTCCCGTAATACCTAGGTGGAGATGCGATACCTAGGTATGCTCGGGGCTTCGTGCCGTTGCTTGGACATGGCAAATATTGACATCGTTTACTGCAGTGGGGATGATTGCCTGATTCACCGAAGCACCAACGATGGCCACTTGTGAGGTATTGGAGAATGTACGTTCAGTCTGGGGAAGACGTTGACGAAAACGCCTGGCTTGAGCCTGCACGTGATGATTGTGGGCCGTGCGCGGGACCCTTGCTTAGCTCTTTCACGTCGCGGTCCTTAGCATTCCTGAGTGCAAGAGCATCGCTAACCACCGACACCGCCCTTCACCCAATCTGCATCCGAATTACGAAGTTGGAGTTACAAACACACCGCGACAACTGTTGCTAGCTTCACCTGCGCCACATCAACGCCGTTTTCGACCAGCCACAATGGCGCGCGGCCGCCCATCGCGAGCTGCAGCGCGTCGCAGCACGCCTGTTCGCAGCGCAACACCCCAGCAAGACAGCGACGAGGATATGATAGATGCACCAGAATCGCGCGCCGACACACCCAAGGAAGAGGAAGAGGATGCTGAATCAGCAGCCCAGGGAAGCGACGAGGAAGCCGCACCCTCTGAGCGTTCACCTTCTCCAGCAGTCATCCAGCCATTTCCGCGCAAGAAGCGTCTTGGTCGCCCTCCTAAGAACAGGCCGCCGGACTGGAATGTCATCGAGCCCGACAACTCCGAAGGCGGCACACCCGTCAAGCGCAAGCGGGGACGGCCGTCTGGTGGAGGTCGAGGAAGGCCACCAAAGGGAGGGCCGTCACATACCACGCGCGTTCCCATAGACAAAGAAGGCAACATGATGGACGTGGTCAACGATGAGGTTGACCTACCAGAAGATGAAGAGGGCGAGCAGAAGGTCGACAAGCTGGGTAACCTCATGGGTGGACGAGACTACCGTGTGCGCATATTCACCATCAAGGGCAGGGGCGACAGACAGTACATGTTGTCGACTGAACCGGCCCGATGCTGTGGGTTTAGGGATAGTTATCTGTTCTTCACCAAACACATGAAGCTCTACAAGATCATCATCGACGATGCTGAGAAAAGGGACCTGATCGACCGCGACATCATCCCTCACTCCTACAAGGGTCGTGCTATCGGTGTCGTCACAGCGAGATCTGTCTTCCGCGAGTTCGGCGCGCGCATCATCATCGGCGGCAAGAGGGTCATTGACGATTACTACGTTACAGCAGCAAAGGAAAGCGGCGCAGTCGAGGGCGAGCTTGCAGACCCCAACGACAGGCTTCCACCTCCAGGAGAGCCATACAACAAGAACCAATACGTCGCTTGGCATGGTGCCAGTAGTGTCTATCACACTGGTGTGCCTAGTGTACCTACTGCAAATGGCAAGCCTGCCCCTGGAAAACGGAAGGTCAACATCACCTCTGCCAACTGGCAATTTGAGCATGGTCGCGCTGCAAGGTATGCATAACCATTACACCTATCTATGACTACCAAGACTAACATACCCTAGTCGATTCAACTCGAACCTCTCCAAGCTACGAAAAGCAAATCTCACGGGCGTATACGACCCACATACCAACCTGATGTGTTATCCCAAGGTCACACAACCCACCCATGCACGTTGGGAGGAGGTTCCTGCGGAAGAGACCGACGTACCTCCACTCGTTCGTCGCAAGTATCTCGTGGTCGACTCGGTCTTCCAACAACCTCCCTTCGCCGGCCTGGGCATACCCGGGCCCGACGGTGACTTCGTTGACGTCGGTACAAACGGTCTACCGACCCTGGACGACGAGGACAAGTCGAACATGAAGCCCGAAGAACTACAAGTGTTTGAGCAGATCAAGGCTGAAGAACAAGAGTGGCGCAGCCAATGGGGCGGAGAGAGCACTGACGGTGCAAGAGTGAAACCGAAGATTGGTTTTGTGGGCGTTCCGGTTTGAGACATTTAAACCACGTTGATGTCTTAAAACTGTTGTGCTCACATAATTTCTTTAGATACCACTGCTGATGCCAAGACGTCGCGAGGTTGCGAACGATGTAATAACAGTTCCCATTCCTGAGGCGGGGGGCACTACTCGATACATCTCACTGTATTCTTCTTCCTGACGGCGACAGCCTCACTGGCCATGACTCTCGATTCCTCGCCTCTGGCGCAGTTCAGATCATTGTTAGTCAAGTCACTGTTTGACTGGCGCATGGTATTTATGTCTTGGTCCATCGGTAGCCATAGATGGAGCGTCAGCTGCTCCTTGATAGAGAAATGCTGATATATCACAAAATCTGCCCATGCACTATCTAGTCGTGTATGCCTTTTGGATGTCCTGGAACAGCAAGTGACCGTCTTCGTACGCAGCATGCCCTCTTTTTTCCAGGTCGATACATGACTGGCTTTGCGTATACGAGTTTGAGAAAATGATAGGTCACTCTGTATTCATGTATGTATCTAAGCTGAACCTGCATCTTTAAGCATCATCTTACTCTTCATGCTGAGTCTGGCGATTGCCCTAGGTGGCTCTTGCTTACTTCATGAGTATTCCGGGCATGTTGCTGGGTGACTAGCCATCTAGATCATTTCTCGATGGCTGAGCTGGGATAGGCAGCAGTTTAACGCTGCTTGCTTTGCGACTATGCGGGCATACAGACGCTTATCGAAGTGATCTAGGCATCAATGCTCGGAATCTCAAGAACACATATTGCACGTGAAACATAGGCACACATGACAATGGTGATGACGAAGACTATCGTAATGACTTTTGTGGTTATATTGGTTTCTCGTTTTATGCTGCGGCCTGAAAATGTACGCACGACAATAAGACTTCTTTAATGATGCCTAGCATAGTTGCTGGCACTGTGTGCGTGGCAGCAATGGTCTTGATGGAGAGGTCGGCGCCTAGATCAGCTCTGCTTTGGTTGATTAGGTTCGATATACACGAGAGCCGGTTCATCCATAAGCTTCTTGGTTGTCGCCATTGCGTGGCCCGCATTGAACGAGGACGCGTAGGCGGCAGTATCATTGCTGTGGTGATCTGGTACTGAGACAGCTACCCAGGGGGCAATGATCGCGGTCGTCGTGAGCATGCTCCCCTTTTTGTATCTCGGATCATGCCGTATTGGCTTCATGAAGGTCAGCCGACATCCTTATGATTTCTGACGATGAACAGGAGCCATTTGCCCCATGGGAATACTAATCAGAGCCGCACGTAGTCCTGTACAGCTCATTGGAGCATGCCGTGTAGGCGGTAGTATTACTGAGGTAGATCCCATGTACTGAGTCAAGAACGCGACGAGTAAGATCTGGACCGTTGGATTGGAAGCGGTTCCGATGCGATAGGTCCGAATTCTGGTGCCTGAAACGGTGACGAGTCGGCCTGTGGAGCAGCGCACGATGTCCACGACAAAGCACGCTCGAGACGCTAGCCTAGTATTACGCAACCCGTCTTTATTCGAGACTGGAATCCTGTTCTCGAAATCCTGCGCATTCAGTCCATTGCGTAGTGGCAACGGACAATGGGACGACCAGACGACGATAAGGCAAAAGTAATTTCGGTGCCGCATGATGATGAGTGCGGCTTAACGAACCACCGGCTTGTCATTTCTTACTACCGGAGAGCCTCCGTCTCACATGTTCGTGAAGTCCGAATGGAAACAGCCAGAAACCCACCAGGGATGCTTTGCTTGAATACAGCCGGAAACCAAGGGCCTCGTGTGACGCTTCAGTTTGCAGCAGCAATAAAGAAAGGAAGCTAAGGCTAAGCTTCTATGCACATTCCCGGTGCTTCCACGAACAAAGGAACATTACCCCAGGTTGCGCAAATCTTCCGGCAGTAGGTCGCACTATGGAAGGTGGTTGTAGATTGCAAGGTTGTGTGGGGATATGAAGATGTGTGGGTGGAATGCTTAGCGACGCGGCCAAATAGATTGCAACTATGGGGTGCAGATGCTTCGAGAAGGAATGGCTTCGGGCCTTCATCTACACGTGCCGTGGGTGAAGTATACGAGCATATTGCACGCAATAATTTGGGGGGTGTGCGTGACTGTGAAGACGCTCCGGAGGGAGATGGATGCAGCGCGGCGTAAGGGCGTATTGGGTTTGGCTGACGGCATCTTACGACATGCTACATTGAACTTGTTTCGTGTCGCCACTGAGGTGCAGCGAGTGATACAGGTGGGTCGGTCAGAAGGCTAATATCAGCTTGTGCTACGCCGCGACTGCACGTCGGAGTTGGATGAGGCCGTTTACGCCTGCTTCAGACGGGGGCAGAAGGCCGTGGAGGAGCGGCGCCGCCATCTGAGACTGGTACAGACGGCACAGCGACACAGGAACGAAATCCGGGCAGCTGTAAGACGACTGCAACACACTCCCCTGACTTGGGTCGTGAAACGATGGACGGCCCGCGGCTGATGGCTGAGTTCCTAGCGTAGGGGGGCGTGTGTCGGAGTGGGCACAATTAGCTCGGCCCCGATGCGGGCAAGCGTTCAAGGGGTCCAGAAGTGCGCTTGGCAGCTGCCTATTAAAGGGTCCGTAGATGCCACCTGTCCTCAGCGCCGCACAGCCCGGGTCCTAGTGATAATCACCCACTATGCCCACTCAGAGCTCCATCCTACATCGACTTCACCATGGCTCAGTACACCTTCGACTCTAGTCTCTTTTCCCAAACCATCAACAACTCCGCCATGACTTCCACGCCCCTCCCCCCACCATCAGTCGAGGCCATGCCTACTACTATCAAAATGGAGATGATCGAGAACTACGACCACTCGCCCTCACCCGCACACCACTCGTCCAACTCGTCGGAAGCATCACAAACACCAGCGCCCGAGAGCAATGGCTCAAAACCCGTCAAGAAGCGCAAGTCGTGGGGGCAGGTGCTCCCCGAGCCCAAGACCAGCCTGCCTCCACGGAAGCGGGCCAAGACCGAGGACGAGAAGGAGCAACGGCGCATCGAGCGTGTAAAGCGCAACCGCCTCGCCGCCCACAACTCCCGCGAACGGAAGCGCCAAGAATACGAAGTCCTCCAGACCGAGAAGGACGAGCTCGAGGCCAACATGCAAGCCTACAAACAGAAGATGGCCGAGATGGAGGCCGAGCTGAGATATTTCCGCTCCAAGTACCCCGGCGAAGCACCTCAACCTGTCTTCGACCTCGCTACACCACCACGCGACACCTTCGACACCATCTGCCCCGCGCAGATTCCCACCTCCTTCCCCAGCCCAGAGTCAATGGACTCGATGGACTCACCCCGTGACTCATCGTGCCAACCTGAGACTCCCCCATCAAGCTTTGAGGCTTCTCCCGAATTCGACTCGACACAATATCCTGCCGCGATATTGTGCGACCTGCCGTGTCAGTCGACTTCGGGGGCCTCTCTACGGGCGACCTGGGCCTACCTCTCTCTCTTCAACCTTACGCTCCAGTCGACGAAAAGTCTGTCGTTATGGAGAACTTCTTCGACTTCGACCCGTTCCCAAAGTGCAGTCCAACAACGACTGCCCCAATGGAACCCCCTTTTAGCATGGTCGATTCTTCTTCAGTCGATGCCTTCGGTCCAACATCCTTTGACCACGGTTCTTACTCAAACTCTTACGGCTTTCTTGACGGCTTTGATGCAAAGTTCAACGACTTGCAGAGTGCCTCTGGCGCAACTTCGGTTAGCGACGAGGCCCTCGCAGCGGGACAACTTTAGCACTGACGCCATCAAGAGATCCACCAAGGGGGCGAAGAAGCAAACCGAGTTGGTGGATGGTGGCTGTGGATCACGAATGATGAGGTCTTCCAGGCCTAGACAATTGGGTCGGCGTAAGGTTCGGTCATTGAGGTTAACAGGGGCACTGGGTTGGGAAAATATGGAGTGTGGCATCACTACCGGGCGTCGGACGGCGTCATGAGCGTGTACACTCTTGTAGCAACAGTTTCGTTTTAGACTTGGTAACCATTCTGGATATCGCTTCCTGGATAGGCTATGGCGGACAAAATTCACCAAGGGCTGGTGCCTTTATCTAGCCAAATACCACGATCTACCACTTCATTACTTCCTCCCATCGTGATGTTTCCTCAACGTTGTTGATGCTCTACCCTTTTCCCATATGCTTTTTGTTGAGTACCAAAGTTCCCCACTGCTGCTCCACCAGGGCCACCGATTCTCCACGATTCTGCCCCCTTCCAGTTTCCCACGCTAAGCATCCCAACCCTCCGCTTCGGACTCCGGCTCAGCTGAGGCGAGACTGACTTCGCATGCAGGCTGACGCCAGCCGCCTCCACTCAAAACTACTTGCCCAGCAGCCACGATGACATGAGAACCAACTTATTTCTAGGTCGCCTAATGACGTGACCGGAGTACGTACACAGGTCTATTCATAGGCCGTTACGGATGTCTGGCTTCCGTGGACTCCGTCAATACGAACGGCGCAGTCATGTATTTTCACAAGACTCAGCTCGTCCCGTACATAGACAGACGGACGTACGTGAAATTCGGCCTTTTGCAATTGTGCGTCGGTCTTCGCTTACCATGAGTCTACGGCGTAAGCCATCACCACCATTTTGGCGTCGCAGGGAACATGGCATGCGAGAACAGCATGTACACCGCGTTTTGGCCCCACCAACACAGGAATCTAGAACCACATGCTGTTAAGAAGATCGTCTTTGAGTTATTTGACTTCCATTCGTTACTTTCGTAGCTATCTAGGGGCCCACGCCGCTTGCAAGCATGCAATGCAATGCAACGCAACTACCGATGTTACTCGCAAAAGTCCGTTGTCACTTGTAGATGTTACTCCCTTGCTTTGCTTTACTAGCTAGCTAGCCGGACCCCTTGCTGGTACCGGGGATGTTCTCCCTAGAGGCCGAGCGCGGTCATGTCGCTCTTTGCTCTGGTGGTGATAGCTTATTTGGTGACCTCGTCGACAGGCGCGGGCTTGTTCGAGTCGGTGGCGGGGGCGCCTTGGCCGGTGTGGCCTTTCTTTGGTGCAAGGCCGCCGCCGGAGGCGTTCATGCCTTCGATAGCTGCGTCGTGTCAGTGCTTGCGTCTTTTGCAGTTATGTTTTCTTCCTTCGTTGTGGTTTGGAAAAGAGCTTGGGATGCGGAGAGGGGTAGGTGGGGCAGCCGAGTCGTACCTTCGCCCTTCTCGATTTCAGGCATGGGAGCGACGTTGTTCTTGGTGTGCTCGAGGGTTGACTGGTATCTGTTAGTCTCCAGCCTGAGATGTGCGATGGTAGATGAGGGTACGTACGTCTCCAGAGGCGCCGTGGACAGCGTCCTTGCCGACCTCGATGGGGCCGTTGTCTGAGGATCCGTCTCCGTTGCGAGGCATGATGAAGTATGTGAGTAAGGTTTGGTTGGTGTAGTAGTAGTTGGGCTTGAGCTGAAAGTAAGAGCAGTGGAAGATTTGTGAGTGTGAGTATGAGGGGTAAGAAGTTCTCGTCGCGATCAATTTGTGTCATCGCGATGATGTATTTTGCTGTGATGTCATGGTGGAGAAACGTACCTGCAGAGCGGGTCACAACTACGCACAACACTGCCTCACGATCATCATGAGCTCGAGTTTGTTTAATGAATACTTCTTGGAATTAGGTAATAGAACTCGCAGTGGTGGTTGCATAGGCATGTATCTGCAACGGCTTGTAGAGCATGATTGCATCGTGTTCTTTGAATGATGCGTATGCAGCCCGGGCAACTCAGGCGTCCTTGTGAAACATCAAACCCTAGGAAAACTCTTCGAGAGACTGAAGCTCTGATTAGTATTTCTTGATCGTCTAGAAACCGATTTCCTTGATTAAGCCCTGCCATGGCTTTCCAGGTGGTCCAAGTACGATGGGTTCTGGGGTTGGGTGAGGCACGGTGCAGCCATGTGACGAAACTGCTACGCTGGAAGCCAGCTGGGAAGTTGCTGGGTGCGGCAGGCATGGCTACGCAGATCTCAATGTCTGTAGCGGGCGCAACACCTGCTCTACATCAGACGACAGTGGGGCAAGATACGTCTGAGATATGACCGAAGTCATGCTGGAGAGCATCGAAAGTTCTTAACTTGAAACTGTAAGGAGTACCGTAATTATTGATTCTGTATCAACTGGTAGGCCAAGAACAAGGCGACAGCTGCGAAATATGCTAAACATGCACATGCAACCAGAAGCCTATCTTGCGCTTCTGACCCATCCGACCACACCAACACTATATCCTACTAACCCACCGACCCTTTCACGTTCCCTCTTTGCCTCCTCTTGCCACTTCCTCAATTCGCCCACAAGCTCAGGATCCTTGACCACGATGTCTCCATGTAGTCGCAGGAACACACTCATCCAAGCCTGCACCAGCTCGTAGTCTCGGCGTTCTTGTAGTCTCGCGGTCAACGCCTCAATGAACGTTCGTAGCTCAGTGTAAGGTTCCGTCGTGTCAAGGGTGCGAATTGCGATGTCAGCAGCCGATGGAGGAAGGGAAGAGAGGTGGCTTAAGAGAGGTGTATATTGGCCAGTCTCGGTCGCATGTGCGAGGTGACGGCTGAACACATCGGTAGCCGTGGCGGCGCTAGAACGCGAAGCAAGCGCGGAGCTGGAGATGCGAGACTTGGGGTCTTGGTCGAGTGGTGCGAGAGCAGTGTTGTCTGCTCCTTGAATCTGATTTTGACCAAGAGACGGAAGGAAGAAAGGCGCCTTCTCTGGGGCTTTGGGAGCTTCCTTGGGCTTGTTGCGGGCACGGATGACATCGAGATGTAAAAGTGTCTGCCAGCGAGACTTTGGGACCAAGCTGAGTGTTGTGATCTTGTCGCTGAGTTGGTCCATGACTGGCACTGTAACTTCGTCCTGATCCTCGTCTTCTGCCTGCTCTTCGGTCGCAGCGTCAACGACGGCGACACCGCCCTCGCCAGATGCTGTCGGCGCATTCACTTCGACAACATCATTTTCTGTTATTTGGCGGGTTGAAACATGGGTGAAGAGTGTTCGGTTTGTCCAAATGTGCACACCAACCTCGCCATCCAGCCCGGTAGCGAGAAACTCGCCCGAAGGTGAGAAGGCCACTGTATTACACTTTCGGCGAAGTTTCATGGCGTCGATAAGATGGCCCGTCGGTAAGTCCCATACCCTGACTGTGGAGTCAGAGGCTGCAGAAATGATCCATCGGCCGTCGCTCGAAAATGTGTAGTCGAGAGTCTGCAATGCAGCATGGGACTTCGATGCCCATAGCTCTCGAATGAGTTTCTTGGTGGTAATGTCCAATACACGGATTGAGCCATCGTCACAGCTCAGTGCTATCAGATCACTATTCCGGTGGTAGCGTAGACCATGAATCTTCGTCATGGGGTACCAGTCGATCTCGTGAAGTAAAATGCCGGTAGCAAAGTCCCAGAACTAAAAGATATTTAGTGTTGACCAGCAGTGGGAGAAAAAGTTACTCACCTTAACTTTACCATCATCGGAGCAGCTTATCAGCGTACGGTTCAGGCCATCTACGGCAAGACCAGTGATAGCTCCTTTGTGTTTGCCTTCGCCCTTTGCAAACTTCCGTGGCGAATCTTCTGCAAAGTCCATAGCCTCCTCGGCCTGTAGCTGTCGGAGTTTGTATTGTTTGGCTTCCGCCGGAGTGAGTCGAGCGGGAAACCTGCGACGGAATTGGCCAGACTGCAAGTTGTACATATCAATGGAGCCACCAGCGGAACCTATCACAGCAAACGTGCCGCAGGACGAGATTGCGACGCTCTTGACCTCTGTAGCGTCGCCTGTCTCGAATGCCCATCTACCAGCCCGTTTGCGCCCCCAGAACCAGGTTCTCGCAGTCTTGTCACCAGCGTGTCCTGTGACAATGCTCTCCCATCCAGTCATGTTGACCTCTGTAGCTTTCTTGTCCTGGCCCTTGACCTTGGATGAATTGGTCCAGATGCCAGATACGCCAGGCATCGCGCCCATGCCGCCGTCGCGGTTGAGAGAACAAGCCATGCAGGTGATGGCTGGCGCTTTCAGGTCTTCCAACTTGATATGGTGCTTGGAAGTCTCGGCGTTTCCGTTTAAGAGGCCCATCTTCTTCGCTTTCTTCTGAAGAGCACCCTGGCTGAGCTCTGTGCTTTGCCCGTCGCGTCGCAAACTCCAGCCCCACAAGCTTCGGTCTTGACTCGAGCTAAGAAGCCATTTGCCGACATCGTCGGAGCCATCTGAATTGGAGGGGAGGAAGCGAAGAGTCGAAACTGGCGCAGCATGGCCGCCACGGGAATGCAAGATACGCGGTAGGGGCGAGAAGGGGGTTTCGTCGAAAATCCATGTCTTTAAAGAGTTGTCCAAGCCACTCGACACAATTACAGCCTGTCCAGCGAGGAATTCGATCTTGCTGATGCCGCCGCCTACGCCTCCACTGACAGCCGGGGGTGGGCCATGAGCTCCGCGCAGAGTACCGGTCTTACGACCGCCTTTGTTCAGGTCCCAGAAGGTAATGTCGCCGCTCTGAGTACTGGCCGTGGCCATGACACCGTCTTCACGACCATCGTCGCCAGCACCCAGTCCGTCGGTCCGGAAGGAAATTGATGTCACTGGGTATTTCTGCGAGCCACCTGTGTTCAGGCGCATAACCTCCTTGTCGGCGCGAATGTCGTGGATTGTAATTGGGCCGGACTTGTATGCGATAGCGAGGAGGGACAAAGCTGGCGTCGGCTGTAGGGCGGTCACAGAGCCGAAGTCTGCGGCTGGCGGGAGAAGCGTGTATAGCAGCTTGGCAGTGCTGATGTTCCAAATCTCGACAGAGCCGTCCTTTCGGCCTACGAATATCTTGTTCAGATACGTGGGCATGTTGCAGATGCAGCCCGAGAGGTCACTGGACGATGCGCCGTGGAGGGTCGTGTAGTGCTCGCGGGTAGCTGTCCTCCAAACCTCGATGTTGTACTTGCCGCATCCTACTATCCATTCTCCGAGGACGACCAATTTTCTGATGCGCTGTATGCCGCCGCGTGGTATCTCTAGCTCAGCAATCTTTTTCCCGCGCTGGTATACCCACACGCCGCGCTCGTGTTCTTTCTTGTAGCTTGACCAAGCTGCAAAGACGACCTTGTTCCATGCTACTGTCGCAGTAATCTCCTCGGGGGTTTGCGGTCGAGTTATGAAGACGAGATTGAGTCCGCGCTTGAGGTCGTACGTTTGGAGAGAGCGGCCGACCGAGGTAGTGATCTGGAAGGTCGTCTTGCCGAGCGGGAGTGCTGTAAATGGAACACTTGTAGGCGACACAAGGCCAACAGTCTATCATGAAGTCAGTCGTGCGCGAGTGCTTGGTCGCGCCATGGAAGCTTACTCGGAACGGCGCAAATATCTTGGACTGGCGGATCTGTGTTGCGACGTGCTTTTCACCTTCGTGCCGTGTCCTCTGACGCTTGGTCACTGGGCCGCTGCTGGCACTCTGCTGTACCTTGGGGCCTGCCATGTTGGGTGTAGGTTGGGAAAGGACGACCGGGGCGCATGCATCAACTGGCTGGTGTTGCAGCCGCGAACGCGACCAGAACTTTTTTTGCGGAGATGAGATGATCAGATAAGATTAGATTAGATCGCGTGACGGCGCCAAGCGATCGACTCAGGGTCCACCGCCTTGCATAGCAAAAAGAATACCCATAAGCTTCCATGCTGGCTGGTGAGTTATGCTTCAAATTGCAGCTCAGAACCACGTCAGCGATAACGCGCTCACAAGACATCTGGATTACCTCAACTATGACCGGCATCGTCTGATCATCTTCCAAAAACATGGGGACGCGGAACGGGGTACCCCCGAAGCCTAGGTACAAGTCAACCTGGGCGGGCGCCGTTCCGATGTGATGTGCAACACGTGGCGCGCGTGTAGCCTCGCTGCAGCCCGAAGGTGGACATCTAGAGCTCGAAACGGCACAGCATATGCAAGTCTGTCCATTCAGATTGTGGTATTCGACCATGCTGCCAAGTTGCGCTGAGTGACGTACCGTGTCGTGAAAGTGTTTCGCATTCTTGACGTCTAGAGACTCAACTTCTACTGCGCTCCGGAGAATGAAGACGTTGTGAGGATACTGTCGCCAAACATCTACTGTCCACTTCCCCCACGGCGCACGGGTGCAAGGCGTACCGCGAAACATGGAGCAGCCACTATCCCGCACAGCCAGTTCCGAGAGCACACGATCGTGGCGACAGCTCTCCAGTGCGAGCGGCGCGTCCGCAGGCGGCCAAAAGGCAAGATCGAGCGAGCCTGAGACGGGCGGGCGCAATGTAGAGCGTCCCAGCGTGTCCGTCCCCTCGCTCGGTGCCGCAGCGATTCGACAGAGCCTGCCCGCACGCCGCCCGTCCAAGGCATCTGATAGCAGCATCTTTGAGTATTTTGGACAAGCCTGGTCTGGCTCCGCTCTCGACGACTCGGATGCCACGCCCACGCTAGAGAGCACCCGGGGAAGTCTTGCAAGCGCCCCAGTTAATCCTCTGCTGCTGCCGGATTCCTTCCGACAGCCGCGATCTGACGCGGGCACTGCAGCAACAGAGTCGAAGCGACTATCCATATCCTCATTCGTTTCTGCCATTTCCAACCGCGGATACAGTTGGAGTGGAAAAAGTTCCGTGGCGGGCTCAGAACCAGACGGTACGTACGTCATGGGCCATCACGGCCGCGCCATGATCTTTTTCACATGCACACTCCAGACATTCCAAGTTGACCCACTAACTCTACCCAGCCAGAATGGACAACCCACACGGCACCACGACGGCCACCTCGTCGCTCTCTGTCACTACCTCGAGCCAGAATGGCAGTCTCGGCACCAAAACCTCGCCCACGCAATTGCTCTTCCCCCAAGACCAGCCCGCCAACGGCCAGACGGCGAGCCCCAACACCGCCCCGGCCCACCCCGCCTCTCCCCACGCTGGACAGCCCCCTCTATCGACGCAGCCCCGCCGCTCGCGAAGTCGGACGGCACAGAGACGCATCAGCGGAAGCACGGCGACCAGTAGCAGTCCGGCAAGCCGGGAGATGAGAGAGAAGAAGCCGACCAAGGGCATAATCGGTGTGTGTGCGCTTGAGTCAAAGGCACGCAGCAAGCCTGCGCGCAACATCTTCGGCAAGCTGGTGGACGAGTTTGAAGTCAAGATCTTTGGCGATAAGATCATCTTGGACGAGGCCGTCGAGAACTGGCCTGTGTGCGATTTCCTCATCTCCTTCTTCTCCGATGGCTTCCCACTGGACAAGGCAATTGCCTACACCAAATTGCGAAAGCCCTTCTGCGTAAATGACCTGCCCATGCAGCAGGTGCTGTGGGATCGTCGTCTGTGTCTTGGTATACTGGATAAGCTCAACGTTCCTACGCCGAAACGTATTGATGTCAGTCGCGACGGTGGGCCCAAGCTGCCATCGGCCGAGTTCGCGAAAGCCCTGTACGAAAGAACAGGCCTGAGGCTGGAAGGACCCGAAGACGGCACTGGTGGAGGCTCCCCGGCACCGAAATCCGTTGAACTCATCGACGACAACAACACGATCCGCGTCGACGGCGTTACCCTCACCAAACCATTCGTTGAGAAGCCAGTGAGCGGCGAAGACCATAACATACACATCTACTTCCACAAGAAAGATGGAGGCGGCGGCCGGAGGCTGTTCAGGAAGATCAACAACAAGAGCTCAGAGAAGGATGAGACTCTCGAAGTACCCAGGGGCATCCTTGAACCGACAGGCAGTTACATCTATGAGCAATTTCTCCAGGTAGAAAACTCTGAGGATGTCAAAGCATATACGGTCGGACCAACCTTTTGCCATGCCGAAACAAGAAAGTCACCTGTCGTTGACGGTCTTGTTAAGCGCAATCCTAGCGGCAAGGAAGTTCGCTATGTTACAAAACTGAGCGAGTCCGAGGCAGCGATAGCAGCTAAGATCTCAGAAGGGTTTGGACAACGAGTGTGTGGATTCGATCTACTGCGCACTGGAGATCAGAGCTATGTTATCGACGTCAACGGATGGAGCTTCGTGAAAGACAACGGTGACTATTACGATAAGGCGGCCAACATTCTTAAGGAGATGTTTTTGAAGGAAATTGCGCGAAAACAACGCAAGGACGCCGCTCAACACGCGGCTGCAGATGCCCAAGCTGGTACAGATAGTGCTGGCAATTCTATAAAGGGCGCCTCGGGCCATCGCAAGACGCTTGGAAAGCTGTTCAAGAGTCCGAGCATGTCAAGGGTGGGCAATCATGCTCACAACCTCCAACATATGCGGCAGTCCAACACGATGCCTTCGTCACCTGACACGTCACTCAGCTCTACGCCCATCGCATCCTCACCTAGTTTCGAGAAGCCTAACCCCGCCTCAGTACTAAGTCCTGCAACAATCACTACTACCTCTACCTCGACTCCAGAAGGGCCAATGTCGGAACCCGAGATTACGCTTCCGCCTGCCTTCGATGACGATGACGACCTGCAACTTGAACAGGAAAGGTCAATGTCGGAAGATCATCTGGAAGTGCCTCCTCCGGCAACTGCGGCGCAATGGAAGCTCAAAGGTGTCGTGTCAGTCATTCGCCATGCGGACAGGACCCCGAAACAGAAGTTCAAATACACCTTCCATTCTAAACCATTCGTCGACTTGCTCAAGGGCCACCAGGCTGAAGTATTGCTGATCGGAGAGATAGCGTTGCAGAGCGTGAGTGATGCAGTCAAGGTAGCTCTAGATGAAGGTCTCGAGGATACTAAGAAGCTGCGCGAGCTGCAACTCTATCTGAATAAAAAAGGCGCTTGGCCTGGAACCAAAGTTCAAATCAAGCCCATGTTCCGCAAACGCCGGAAGGAAGAGTTGCTACCGGGAGAGACTCTACCCGAAGAGGTACCGGAAGCTCCAAAGCCAGAGTCAAAAACTGCTGAGAGCACGGAAAAGACTGCCGCTGCCGGCGAGGACGAACCAGAGCTACTCAAAAACCGAAGCGATTCCATGTCTGGGGTCACATTGTCTCGCATCACTGCGCAAGATAACAACATGGTCCTTGATAAGCTCCAACTGATTATCAAGTGGGGAGGTGAACCGACGCATTCCGCTCGGCATCAAACGCAGGACATGGGCGCGAACTTCCGCAATGATCTGTTGTTGATGAACAGGGACGTATTAGATGATGTTCACATCTTCAGCAGTTCAGAGCGACGAGTGACCACCAGCGCACAAATATTCGGAGCGTCGTTCTTGGAGAAGGAGCAGTACCAGTCTGAACACATATCAGTACGCAAGGACCTTCTGGATGACTCGAACGCGGCAAAGGACGTTATGGACAAAGTTAAGAAGAAGCTCAAGACCTTGCTACGCGCAGGCGACAAGGCTCCGCCTCAGTTTGCATGGCCAAAGGACGTACCAGAGCCATACATTGTCGTTCGGCAGGTTGTGGATTTGATCAAGTTCCATCAGCGTGTCATGAACCACAACTTCAAGAAGATCGAGTCAGAAGCCATTTCTTCACTAGCTGCGTTGAACTCTCCACCATCGGAAGGACAAACGTCAGGACAGTCCCAGTACACTAACGTCAATCACATCCAAACACGCTGGTGCTGTAATGAAGGACCAGAGTTGTTCAAGGAGCGATGGGAGAAGCTGTTCAAGGAATTTGGAGACGCAGACAAAGTCGATCCAAGCAAGATTTCTGAGCTATACGACACCATGAAGTTCGACGCTCTCCACAACCGCGCCTTCCTTGAATGGGTGTTTACTCCCGATGCCAGCTTTGTGGATGAAGACCCGGTTGCAGACGGATCCAAGCAGACCACACCCGACAACAGCTCAGCCAAGTCTATACCCGTCGGTCCGACACCGTCAGATGCCCAGCTTAAGGCCGAGGCAAAGGAGCAGAGCGCGGAGAAGACCCATGACCGCGGTAGCCTCTCCCACCGTATGGGTTTCAGGCGCAAGTCTGAGATTACCGTCAAAGCCCCAGCGCCTCCGTCCTATGTACACGAGTCTTATTTCAAGCTCTACTCGGGTCTGGGTACTGCAGCCTCCAAAGCGCAAACCGATGCGAGACTGGTCAAGCTGCGCGAGATGTATCACTTGTGCAAGGTTCTGTTCGATTACATCGGGCCACAGGAGTACGGTATCGAGAGTGAGGAGAAGCTAGAAATTGGCTTGCTCACATCGTTACCACTTCTTAAAGAGATTGTTGGAGACCTAGAAGAGCTGCAGGCATCGGACATGCCCAAGTGTTTCTTCTACTTCACCAAGGAGTCGCATATCTACACACTGCTCAACTGCATCCTGGAGGGCGGTATCAAGACCAAGATCGAACGCAATGCTATCCCAGAGCTCGACTACTTGTCACAGATCAACTTCGAGCTGTACGAATCAGAGAATGCTAGTATTGACGACAAGCCGCATACTTTCAACTACAGCATTCGCATTACTCTATCGCCAGGATGCCACGCCTTTGCTCCGCTCGATGTGTAAGTCAAATGATTCTACGCAATGCAATGCGACAATCGCTAACATGGGCAGACAACTGGACTCACGCCATATGATCGGTTTTGCACCACGTCGCAGTCTCACTCTCCACCAAGACTGGAAAGAAGTTCTCGAGACTCTTCGGGCAAAATTCCACACGTAAGCACAATGCACCTCTCTCGGCTTGCGCTAGAAACTCCCACTGACGTCGTCTAGTGTCAAACTTCCCAAATCCTTCGTTGCCATCGACCTCAGTGAGAAGGTGCCCGAAGCTTTTGAACGTAACAGCAGCGTGAAGGGCAAGGAGCACAACATGACGGAGAGCGAAGAGCGCGGCAGATCTGACGAGAGAGACGAAGATGCCTCTCACATTCCTATTGCTGATGCACATGGCAACATCATCAGCCCTGGAGAGATTGTGAGTCCGGAGCGCTTGGCGCTAAACAAGGAGATCAGCCCCGCCGGCTTACCGCCGCCAGCCATGGATGCCGAGAAAGAGTAGAGATGAGAGCAGTCATTCGCTTTCAAATTGGGAGGCTGTTTAAGCATTTCGCATTCGTTGCATGGACTGGTGTTAGTGGGTGGCGTGTGGAGTCTGTACAGTATGTGGCGTCTACAGCAGTTTTGACCGCATCGCTAGCATTTTACCATATCAATCTGCATACTGATGAATGGACTCTGATTCCCGCTCAGCCCCGTTCGGCGCTCGTAATCATCTTCGAGAATATCAAGCTCCATACTGCCATCTGTCTTGCCTGGAGCGCGTCCTTGTACATGGCCGGATACTGCCACTTGGGAACACTCCAGAACAAGAACGCGAAAACCCATGTTCGTCCGATGAACGCGCCGAACCAACTCTCTTTGACTGACTTCAGCTCTCTCTGATAACCAAATGCAGGCAGGAAGTGCTGCAAGAAGATCGTCTCCGCCAAACAAGCGAAGAAGTTGATCATAAACCACCAGATGTCTGTCCATCCATCACGACCTATCTGCCAACTCACAACCCCATGAGATACCCCAGAAAGCCCAAAGACGACAAGAGCAACAAACGCTTTGCATTCGTAGGAGTCGGAACGGAGGTTGAGCTGGCGAGCAAGAGCTCTTCCGATACACGTATATGGCTGAAGAGCGACTTTGTGCCAGAAGCGT
The DNA here is from genome assembly GCF_023758085.1 of Alternaria hordeiaustralica. Taxonomy (NCBI): domain Eukaryota; kingdom Fungi; phylum Ascomycota; class Dothideomycetes; order Pleosporales; family Pleosporaceae; genus Alternaria; species Alternaria hordeiaustralica. The sequence continues at coordinate 906,232 of NW_026056773.1, read as the reverse complement.
GACCAGAACGTTCTCAATGAGGTAACAGATGCAGGATTTCCAAACAGCGGAGGCCAATCACAAGTGCGGTCCAAGCCGATGCTGACGAAGAAACTGGCTAGTACCGCGTTGCTTCCGTCTAGGTACACGACGCTTTGCCAGATCCAGAGGACCGAGACGTAGGCCCGGATCATCAAGTCTCGCGTGGTGACGTCGTGCCAGCGTCGGAGTAGCATTTGCTTCTCTTCAGAGACGTCCTCGGGATATATCCCGCCGAAGACTAGGCCGACGAGAGCGGGTAGGATTTCGAAATTGATGTAGTAGTACATTGGCAGTTTTACTAGTCGTAAGAACAGGAAGACTGAAGTTTGCTGATCTTGTTTGTTTGAGCTGCTGGTAGTTTGCGGTTCCGGACCAACACCGATGAGTTGCGGGTTACCCCACAAACGATATGTTGCTTCCCAATGGTGTCGCAACCGAGCAAACCGACTGAGAGGTGGTGAAGTGGTAGGCAGGCGCGGAACGGGCCAATTTCGTATGTAAAGTAGACAGAACACGTGAGGAATGTTCAGCACCATGGCTTGGGTCCAGAGACTTGTTAGGCCGGGTATCCATATGAAGTGCGTGGAGGATGTGATGGATAGTGAGGCGAAGAGGAGGAAGAAGGGTAGGAAGCAGTATCGATGGGCTTGGCTGTGGCAGTGTAAAGCGAGGTGGAATATGAGGATTGAAGTGGCTAGGTAGAGGATGGGGGTGAGGAGATGGAGAAGCATGGTGGCGTGGTGTGGACGAGGTTGGTGGAGGAAAGAGTGAAGTCGTCTGGGGCTTTCTTCCTTCTTATCGGCAGGGCATCCTCGCAAGCTGACGCGGATAATGTCAGCATGCCATGAGGCGTCACCCAGACGGAAAGAGATCCTCACATGCTAAAGCTGACAACTGTATCTGAGCATGTATCTGGACATGCAGGGACACGCACGTCGCTCTTAATGCATCTCCATCACTTTCACACCATTTTCAAGAGTCTTCAGTGTCTAACAGTGTCTAACTGCCTTATGTCACTAGGGACTGTTACATCACCAACTGACGAACGAGCATATCTTGGCCAAGAGTTTTTTCTACTTCAGTGCATGTACGTACAACCAAACGAGTGTGTGATCAACCGAAAAGAAAGCTACAACCGTTCAACCAAGACCACTTCCAACAAGAGCTTGAGAGTGAGATCTGGGCGTCAATTCTAGGTAGGCCTGGCATCAAGCGCATCTTGAATAGCCTGAACGTCTTCGTTGGAAAGACCAGTGAAGGAGATCGAGTCAGTTCCCTGGGGTACAGGGTTTCCAGCGTTGAACTTGCCAGTAATGACAGTGGCCAAAGTCATGCACGCAGGGGGGATGCCGCTGACGAGAATGACTGGAAGACATGACGTTAGTACATGGATATGTCGCAGTAATAGAGCAGATCGGACTTACCACCAGGACCGGTGCCCTCGAAAGTCACGTCAGCTCCCTTAAGCTGATCGGCGCAGTCTTGCCACGCGGTTCCAGTGCCGAATTCCTCATCCTGGCGCTTGGAGACGTAGCTGTGAAGTCCAGCCCAGTTGTCGCGGGCGTGGATGACCTGGGTGCCATCGCGGGCCCTCTTGCCGTTAATCGCAGTCACGACGGTGCCGGCGACGGTGCCAGCTGCGGAAACAGCTGCACTCTACATCACGTCAGTGTGGACTGCATTTGTGGTTGCGAATGGATACACTTACGGCAGCGCCAATGCCTGCAGCGGTAGCAGCGGGAATGGCGGCGAGGAAGGGCGCGGGGCAGTGCTGGGCCAATGCCAAAAGAGCAATGGGAGCAATGAGGCTTTTGGCGTTGGAAAACATGTTGATGATGTGGGTTGAAGAGTTTTTTGCTGGACTTGTTGCCTTGAATGATGAGGAGATGTGCGTGCTGGAAACACAGTTGTACGGTGGACCAGGCAGACTTTATACCTGGCCTGCCTTCCTGGATGTGATATCTCCAAGAGCTCGCCTTCAAGTTATCCGTCAGATTCTGATCGAGAGCATGTAAGACAGGTGCTTTGTTTAGTGCAGCAATTGGGGGCTGTTTAGTCAAAATGCTCCGTCGATGAGGCGATTTGATGATTGTGACCTATCAAGGATGGAACGCATGAGCCTTTTGAGACCATCCACCCGTATCCATGACTTTGAGAGATGATCATGGGACGCCCAAGCCTTGGGCCGTGCAGAATGAGGTGAAACATTCTCGAGATGCCTTTCCGGTGAGGCATTATCCAGACGGGCATCAACTTGCGTGATGTGATTATTTCTTACCATCCTTGGTGGATCTCGCGTAAGAGAATCGTATCATAGTCGTGACGCAGGACTTCCATGGTGATAGCGGCAGTAGGGGAGATGGGACCGAGCTGTATCTCTTTACCAATGTAAGTCTTAACAAGCTACACGGCGGTTGCAGCACTTGCATTTTGTGTGCGTAGCACTATGTTTTGCTTGGATACCCATCAGTTGCGCAGCGTCGATGCCTAGGTACCTTCGAGTGGCATCTCGATGCTCGGTTGACAAGCGTCTCATACGTCCAATCGGTGCTGCCGCGAAGTATGTCATCTCATCAGAATAGTATAACCGACAGTCTTTCAGGTAAAGGACCTGTCTTACATGAGTACGCTTCGGCAAATTCCTTGGGTTAGGACGCACAAAAGTAAACCCCTACAAGATCTATGATCGTGTATCATCTTACGTTGGAGGTGCCTCATGCGCCCCACCCCACTACTAAACAGGCCTTCAAATCTATCCATGGCATCTACATGCGTATACGAGACACACAGACTTGTGCAAAAGATTATGGCTAAGACTGGACTAATACGCTGACATTCGGGCTTGCGGAGAACACAGATACCGAGAAGTGAAGCCGGAGGTGAGCTGCTGTTGAGCTAGCGGGCAAATATGACAGCAACTACGAGCAACAGTATGAGATATTTTGCCTCAACGACCTTCTGAAGAGCAATGGAAACCCATCCAAGGTACGGTATGTATCCCACGACTAGGCCCACGATCTCGTCTCTCGTTACAAAGGTTCGCCCATCAGGATACATGGAAACGTCATCGACTTCATTATTGTCACCCTTAGTGACTATAAACTGTCTATGTTACGTTAGATGTGATGTCGCCATACCGAAGCTGTGGCGATATCTTACCTTGGCGAGGAATTATCATCGTCTCCACCAATGTCAGAGACTTTGATCGCCCGATGAACCATTGGCAAAGCTCTGCCAGCAAACCATACGACTGGTATTTCTCCAGCTTGGATGTGATTGCTCCGATTGGACAGGAAGAGCAAATCCCCTCTATGAAAAGCGGGTGCCATCGACTCTGAGATGACACATACCATTGGCACTGAAGAAGCGGTAAGAGCCGAAAGCCCTTTCCACATCATCAATGGTGTGCTCAAGGTGGTCAAGATGGGTAAGAGGCGCAGCAAATGGCAGCGTAATCGTCCGCTTTCGGATTGCATGGCCATTCGTCGAGAAGATGGTGGCATCTCCATCGTCCAATGCAAATGATGGATGAAAAGACGTGTTGACGATCCCTTGATCGAGATTGTGCGTATCAGAATGGAGCTGGAATCGCATACCAGAATGAAGCGGTGGCAATGACTTGACATACGAAGGACCCAGAGTTATTGTATCCGCTCATCCCCGAGAAGCAACTCATCGATGATATCGATGAACCAGGCCGTAGTCTAAGGTGAAACCGCTGACTCATCTCCGCTTCCGGTACCCGCAGGTGGTATGGATATGGCATAGCTAGAGAATACCATCACCATAACGGAGGAAACTAGAACAAGGATTAGATTCGGAATCCCGATTTGGGCGAGACACCGGTGTACTGGTATTCTCTGTCTTCAGAAAAGATCTGCGCTGAAGCACAAATAGGAAATCGTCTGGGTAAATGCAGTTGGCAGCCGGTCAGCGTGACATGGCTTGCAGCAACATGAAATTTATAATCACCGAGACATTACCCTTGCGCTATCCTTGATACCAGACGCATGCCGCGAGCTCAAGTTGTCTGCGGAGAAGGCTACAAGAGGTGTATGTGGATGATTCTGCCCTGGCGGCTTATGCCGAGACCACGTGCTGATGGACAAGCGGTCCAGGCAGCGGTTAAACCCGATCACGATACTTCGAGGGGTTTCTTGTGCAAGGGATGACATTGCAGATCGTGTATAGCGAGTCACATTGTCTTAGCCAAGAGTTGCTGAGTTGCGCAGTTAGTTCTTATGGCGCATGCGAGTTCCGACCTGCATTCTTCTCTTTCTTCACCGAAGGGTTGTTGAGGCCTGCCCATCTGTCCTGTCGCATTGTTCAGCTTTTGCGGCTGCGAATACTTGCACCCAGCTTATCCCGGAAACCTTTCGAGATCCATTGTTCAGTTGGCAGTCGACATGGCGGCAGTTCTCGAGTTCTGCTCACTTCCTTTCAAGATCTCCGATGCCCCCATCGCGAATGAAGAGACCAGCATCTATGTCAGATGCCACGATCGGTTGTTCTCAAACGTCACCGTTGTGGATGAGCAAGGCCAAGAGCTCTTCGTTGGAGGAGGACCTGGGCCAATGAAGTCTTGGTCATGGCGTCGACAGGTGAAAGACACTTCGGGTGTGCCGATCTTTGACCTACGACATCACGGGTCGGGAATGAAGAATCTCTGGACGGTGGAAAGTCCAGATGGTCAGCGCATAGCGGAGCTGAAACACGTCTCTTCTGGCCGCCGATCGGATCTCGATATGATCGTTCCCACCGGAAAAGACAAGGAAGACGACGTGGTGCTGCAGGTTCGGCAGAAGGACCAGAGTGCAATTACGACTAGGGTATTCTCCAAAGACGTCTGCATCGCCGAACTGCTGTTGCAGGAGTCAAACGATATCTCCAACCTCAGTCAAGTTGACAGAAGCTCTTGGAAGGTTCGGATTGCTGGTGGTGTAGATCCAGCAGTGGTAAGCCATCTATCGATTTTGGATATAGATTGAAGTTAATCAGTGATTCAGATCTTGATCATAGCTCTATGTCGGGCTGAGATGCATCATGTATGGAGACAGTAGTACCTCATCTGAGAGCATCGTCGCTCGAAGTGTGGAGATCGTGAGGGGCTCGTTGTCAGGAAAGCATCAAACTGGCCATGGCGTTTCGCTTGCGCCAGGGTGTCCTGAGGCCTTAATGTTCCTTCAGGCCCTCGTTTCGCTGCACTGCATGAGATACAACCACCTCGTAGATGTTGAACGACGGCTTAGCCTAGTCAGTGAATTTTACCAGCCTGGTCACTCATTTACCAATTCATCGAATTTACTGGAGAGGTCCTTCTTAGTTGACAAGTCGTGTATTTGTAGATTTCGTCGTAGACGTTTGTCGAGCGTTTGTTGGGCGAGGTGAGTCAGATGGATCGGAACCAGGTCTCAGTATGATCGCAGGTGTGCCATTGTTCCTTCCAACTCTTCAATCGCATAACAACGCGACTTGTTGCGATGAACTTTTCCTTCTTGACGATATGTCTACGCGCGGTGTCTACGCGCGCAGACCCGACTGAACAGGCCACACACCCATACTCAGAAGACGTTTCGCTTCCAGCCCAAAGATCTCGCGAAGAACAAGGGCATGATGAAAATGCTGAACAGTCGATAATTGCGCGTTGTGGATGAAAGAAGGGTTTAGAAGGGTCTCAGCAAGCGATAAGAAAATGACGTTCGTGAATAAAAGGGTCCGAGGATAGCTCCGGTTTTTAGCTCACCTTGAACTAGCAACCCCGGATCTCCAACACAAGCTCGAAGCTGTAGTGGAGTCCACTTGTTCCATTTGAGAATGTGTAAACTACTCTACATCTTGGCGCTGAAGGCTCATAGCATTGCTGATTGACAGCTTCGTGTTCAGAATGGCATGATTTCGATTCAAATTCATATTTTCGAGAACACGACCGTGCACATTCCTGCCTTCGGTAACCACCCCTCAACCAGCTAAACTCGAACTAGACCGATTTGCTCTCTCCTCGTGGAACCAACACCAAGATGAAGAAACAGTATGGTCTGCGCACTTTACGAGATGCCGACCTCCGATATGTTGTTGGCTACCTAGGTACCGTCACCTGCTGGCGCCCACCCTCTCGCCCACCGTCGCTTACTCCTTACCGCTGGAACACTCTGAAGCGCGCGATGAAGATCCGCACGGCTTACCAACATAAACCTTTCCAGAATGCCAGAAGTCATCAGCTTCGGCATAACGGACATCACCCTGTGAGGTTTCCTAACAACAATCGCTCGCCCTAAGCCATTTGCGCTAATCGCAATCTTAATCACGACCGTCTTCTGTGTTTTTCTCCGAAAACTCCGGCCCCTAAGCCTCGCCCAGGCCGGTTTTGATAGCATCAAGAGTCTATAATCTTACTGTTGAGGTCTTTGGCGACATTTAGAATGAGCTGCATTGCACTTGCCATTATCTATCTGCTAAGGCGCCGGTGGTCGAAGTCTTGGAGGCAACTATCGTAGGGGAGGCTGTCGGTGATCAAAGCTCCTGCGGCGAACGCTCTGTCCTATCACTTCCAAAGTTTGCTCACGAAGTGTTAACTTGTGGGCTTCCGGTAATGCCCTTACCGTGTTTAAGTTTTCGCGTTCGCAGTCCGCATTAGGTGGCGTGCGGCAACCTACGTGGTACAATACTCGCCCAAAGTTATATAATGCTCGGCATTCATGTTGTTTGACGAGGGTGATTGAGTTTGTTGCCCTAAACTGATCAACGACCCCAACGTCAGCTTCCTGCACCGTCTCACACCTGACGACGTGCTGGTATCAACTTGGGTTTACTTGGGTTTATTCGGGCCGTGCTCGGGTATGAACAGAACACGGCGGTCGCTTTCGCGACAATGGAGTGCGCCTTTGGTTCAGATTAGTGCCTGCCCAGGTGGTCTTGAGTCGGGCTGGTACGCCAGTACCAATCAGCAGTCTCTCCAGCAATTGAGCCGATCCCCGGCTTACTTCCGACCTTAGCCCAACACGGATCTAAAACAGGGACGTGCGCGCCGGATTTGGGATCAAGCATGTGGATCGGCTTGTCTGTGGAGAAGTCTGCCAATCGGGAAGTCAAATGGTGGAACGAACCGCCAATCAGGTAGGGACCAAGCATGCTTCAGCTGTAAATTGGCAGCCATCGTAGGTCTAGGTCTCTCTCAGGGCGCTGCCACAGGCCGGCGGATACTTCAAAACCATGCTTCCCCTCGCGGATTCCGTCGCGTATCACGGGTCTAAAGCAAACCTCGTCGTTAATCACACTTCACAGTCGCTTTCAAGTAACCAAACTTTGCCAACATGCGTTTCTCCATTATCGCCGCTGCCGCTGCATTGAGCTCTACAGCTCTGGCCCAAGGTCTTCTTGACCAGATCCCGCAATGTGCTGTGAGTTATTGACCATAACTACCGGCGAACGAAAGCTAACGAAAACGCAGCAAGCCTGCTTCGGTGGCAACTTAGGCAGCTGCGGTGCTACTGACATTGCATGCATTTGCGAGAGCAAGATTATCGACGCTGTGTCTTGCTGTGTGTTCGCTACTTGCTCACAGTCGGATATCGCTGGTATGTCGCTTGCCATTTCGCGTCCCGTGCCAGCTAACGACTATCACAGCGACCACTCAGTTCGGTGTCGAGATTTGCAAACTTCAGAACATCGACGTCAACACCCAACCCTCATGCCCGTCTGGCAGCGCGACAGCATCTGGCAGCGCAACACCGTCTGGTAGCGCGGCCCCGTCTGGCAGCGCGACCCCTTCTGCCGGCAACTCCTCTGTCACACAAGTGTCTGGCACCGCCTCCATGACCCCTTCAGGAAGCGCCTCCGCCACTTCAGCATCAGCGGCTGGCAACACTGGAGCAGCGCCCATCCAGACTGCAGGCGCGGGAGTCGGTCTTGGACTTGCCATGGTCGGACTGCTCGCTGCTTTGTAGGAGAACACTGTTATCACTGTACGCTGTTGGACACTTACCCAGCGCCCGTTGTTCGAACGGCAGCCCCAGCCATGCACCTGACGCGTCGTGTACCAGACAACTTCCCGACTTGCGCCTCAAGAAAACCTTCTTGCAAACATCGATTGTCCACACCGAAGACATGGCCTGGTTTATTTGTAGTGTATTTCCACAGTTTGGAAACTTCTTTGTTTAATATCATAATCTATTTCGGCATTTACAACTGTTAGTAGATCTGGAGCATTAGTGCTAAACTGTAATAACAAGTGACTGTGAATGCATCCTCTTTGGAGACATTTAATTGATGTATCCCCTCAAAGGGAGGTGCTATGAAACTACATACATCGATGATACCAGGCTGGAAAGCCTGTACGGCTTGTTTGGCGTGAAACCACCGCAACTCTCTTACTTGAGAACGCGATGGTAATGATTACAATCTTCCAGACGCACACATTGACTGACTCCATCTTTTGTTTGCGACTGCACGACGTGCTGCGGGATAATCCAGCTGATCCGCCTAATCCCGTGCCCGTGCGGCTTATTCTTGAACATTCGAAGTTGAAGCCTTGTCGGCCCCTAGTCGGGACGCGCTCGGCCGCTACTATTTGCCATTAGCTACCTTCCACCGAAGCATGTTCAGCTCCCGCGGCCCATTGGACGATCTCCACACCCCAGATCGTCGACCCTTCAACATCCCCGGCATCCATCACTGTCAGCCTTCATCATCAGTCCTCACTTCCAGCCTACTCCGTTTTTCCCTTACATTTTTTTTTGCGCATGCATTCCACGTAGCTATTGCGACGCTCTACCGCACTCAGCACTCATAAGGTCGTGCGACAATGGGTCTCGGCATCCTCTCTGACCATGCGCTCGAACAGGTCCCTGGGACCGCGCAGGTATTGGAAGGCGAGCAGCGGAGGGAAATCGAAAGAAATGCAGGAACTATCATAGGGAGGTCAGGCTTGAAGTACGACAAAACTGGGACAATACTGCTTGTTCCGCAGCCGAGTGATGATCCGAATGATCCGCTTGTACGTCTTTCAAACGTCCCATTCTGGCACAAAATCTAGGCAAGTGCACATAGTTGACTGATACTCCAGAACTGGTCGCTTCGTCGTCGCGACACCATTCTCCTTCTTCTATCCTCCATATCAGTCATCGCAAGCACCCTCTCTCCCATTCTTGCCGCCAATACTGTCTCTCTCGCCATTTACTTTGGTCACAACCTAACCGACATGGCTCTGTTGACCGGCTACCACCTCTTGGGTGTCGGAGTCGCAGGTTTTTTTTTCGTGCCGTCAGCGCGTATCTGGGGGAAACGACATGTGTACATTCTAGGAACTGTGATAGTCGTGGTGAGTTGTGCGTGGGGTGGCGCGATAGGAAACAATTATGCTGGATTTTTATGGGCGAGGATATTTCAAGGCGTGGGCCTAGCGCCATTCGAAGCGCTCGTCAATGGTGAGTTCAAGCATGGATATCTTTGAATTTTACTTGAAGCATACACTAACTTTGTATCTCGATTTAAAGCCAGTGTTGGCGATATGTATCACGTCCACGAGCGCGGAGTTCGCATGGCGTTGTCAAACTTCGCCGTCTTCGGAGGCGCGTTCCTTACGCCAGTCTTGGTAGGAGTGATTGCAGATTCAATCGGATATCAGTGGACATTCTATTTTGTCGCCATATTCGCGGGGATCATGCTACCGCTGATCATACTCTTCTGCCCGGAAACGGCGTTCAGGAGGGAAGAGAAATTTGACACCGACACTATGGGTAACTTGCTGGTTAAGGATGGAGAAGAGATGAAAATCCTGGGTAATCGGGGGTCGAGTAGTACATCTGCTGAACACGAAGCAGCTGGAAACACGGATGAAAAGGGAGCAGGAAACTCTGCGGACCAGCATTCGGTGGGCGATTCGCCACGCAAGGCTACTTTCCTCGAAAGTATGAAGCCGTTCAATGGGCGGAAAACAGATGAGCGGTTTCTGCACCTCCTTCTGCGGCCGTTCTCGCTGTTCTTGCATCCGGGTATACTATGGGCCTGTCTCATCCAAGGCAGTCTAATCGGTTTCACGGTCCTTATCGGTGTTGTGCTTGCAGCAATTATGCTTGGCCCACCGCTTTGGTTTGGAGAGAAGGAGACAGGATACATGTAAGTTGATACGTTCCGTTCATATCTTCACCTACATGTCCTAATCCCATCAAGGTATACAGGCGCCTTCATCGGTGCACTCCTCGGCTTCGCCCTCACCGGTCTGATTAGCGACTGGTCCGCCAACCTGCTCACGCGCCTCAATAACGGCGTCTACGAACCCGAGTTCCGCATGGTGCTCGTGGTCCCACAACTCATATTAGGTTGTGCTGGTATCTACGGCTTTGGTTGGACCAGCGCAGATACGGCAACGTACGGCTGGTTTTGGCCTGATTTCTTCTTCGCGCTCGTAGTTATGGGTATGGTGTGTGGTGCTGTCGCCAGTGCGCTATACATTGTCGATGCGCATCGTAAGTCTCCGAGACCACTCCATGCTTTGAGATACTGACGAATATAGGCGGCATGTCCATCGAAGCTTTCACGTGCCTCCTCGTTTTCAAGAACGTGTTCTCCTTCGCCCTGACGTTTAAAGGCTTCGACTGGGTTGTTGAAGCTGGACGGCGGAGTGGGGTAGGTGGTGGTGGGGGAATCAAGACCCTGTTTATCGCCGTCGGGAGTGCGCAGGTCGCTGTTTGTGCGTTGACGATTCCGATGTGTAAGTCTTAGTGAGAAGGTGAGATGAAGGCATTGGCTAATCCGTGCTTTTATAGATATCCTCGGCAAGAAGAACCGGAGTTTCTTCCACCGCCACAATGTTTTCTTTGCGGTAACGGATTGGGTGGCGGATAAACTGACATTTTGGTAGGAGGTTATCAGAAGGCCATTGTTGGAGAGGATCGCTTGGGGTGTATTAATGTGGACTTCGATTCCTGCACTTTCGTTTACTATGTTTGTTTCTATATTCTGTTGTTCTTGTCGGATTAGAGCCATCTATCCCTGTCATCACCGCATTGATCCTGCTTCGGTTACATGAGGTTCTGGTCACGATATAACCCATGGAGATTTCTGTTCCTTCACATACGACCATGGGACTGAGAATTAGGCTTTCCGTCCGCTCAGCCATATACAAGCAGTGTACCGGCGGATCAGTAGTTGGGTGGGCGCTGTTGTATGTTTTTGTTCAAAAGATCGATTTTTTTTGAGCCGCCAACGCGGGTTTCCGCCCCCAAATTGCCAAGGTTTTGCCCTATCGCTTGGCAACCACTCACCGCACGCGTTACACAGCCACGACAGGGTCTAAGATGAGATAAACGCCTGGCCCCTGGCCCCAAAGATCCTCCACCAACCACCCTAATAAGAATAGAAGCACTTGCCAGCAGTGATCCTATGTTTTAACTAACCTCGGTCCCCCTTCGCACAAGCATGGCCATACGTCTGCTCCTCCGCCTTGCAGATCCATCTGATCTCAACCTTTGTACATGATGCTTTCAAAACCCCTCTTTTTTTCTTCCTTCATTACAGTAGCTTATGCGCAATCCTGTTACTGGCGCGACGGTGGGCAGCCAAATCCCCAGTACCAGCCCTGCTCCAACGACACTTCAGACCCACTCAGCCACATCTGTTGCAACATCAACGTGGTCAATAACGAGGGAGGCTGGGATACATGTCTTCCGAACGGCCTCTGCAGGGCTAGCACTGGAGACAATGACTTCATCTATTTTAGAGAGTCCTGTACATTGTCGGACTGGGAGGCCGGAGGCTGCCAGGAACTATGTACGAATACAGTACGATCGCGCCCTACACCTTGACTTTATGAAAGCTTACATCGACACACAGCCAAATCAAAGAAGTGGAGACGTGAATGTCACTCCCTGTGATGGTACCGATTCGTCTGAGTACTGGTGCTGTGGCAACTCAACCGCTTGCTGTGGTGACGATGCTAGTTTCGGAAAGGAAAAAGTCGATCGTGTGTTCCTGGGCATAATCTCGAGTTCTTCGATGTCTTCGATCGCGTCGTCTACTAGCACTTCGATTCCATTGAGCTCGTCCAGTTCCTCGAGCACTCCAACCCCATCGCCCACTACAATACCACCGAATGACGACAGTGGTGGCCTATCGACAGGCGCGAAAGCCGGAATTGGTGTGGGTGCTGCTTTTGGTGTTATCGCGCTGCTTGCTCTGGGTGCTTTGATTGGAAGACGGTCATATAAGAAGAAAAAGGAAACCACAGAGACGACAACCTACTACGAACCAGTCAAAGGAGAATTGTCATCAGAGTATAGGCACGAAGCTCCTACCCAGGATAGTTTCCTGCACGAGGCTCCGGTCCCGCAAAGGCCTGTGGAATTGCCTGGTGTTCCAATTAGACCTCAAGAGCTGCCTGGCTATGGACGATAGCCCATTTTGGCAGATGATAACGAGCTGGGATGGTTCAGAATTGATAGCTCAGCACAGCGATGGGTCGCAGCTAAGCGCGAATGTGATACACAGACGAAAGGCCGTTCTTATTGGGCGCATATTACGAGTGTACGTTCTATCGAATATATCGCATTATTCTTCAATCCAAAGACTTATTCGTAGGCACCAGGTGTATTGCTTTTTTGATGTATCTTAGCGTAGAGTAAAGGTAATGTCAGCATCAGAATCTGAAGGTTTGGCAGCTTGAATGAATCTATACAAGACAAGTCAACGTCTATATAGTCTCCCCGTAGGGCGCACCCTCAAGCTTGAACCCACCAGGCTGCAGCTTTTGAAAGACAGCAGCGGGATCGTACTTCTTCGCAATCGACTTGAGCTTTGCTAGCTTCTCGTCTCCGTAGCTCGGAATTACGTTCTGGTACGGTCCAGCATAGTTGAGGTAGATGAACTCGGTGTACAAATTCCGGTCTTTCGCCTCAGCCTTGGCGGCGTTCATCAAATCCAGTGCGGCTTTGTTTAGCTGTTCATCCTTGGACGCGTCGTCCCAGACCACGTAAAGTAGAGTATGCATGAGTGGACCGTCGGCGGGGGAGAGACCAAGTGCGTTGCCGCCCTTCTTGCTCATCTGCTCCATAGCCGGCACGGTGAAGGCTTGGAACGCCAGAGCGCCCTGGTCCGCTAGCGGGCCTACGTCCCTCTCGTGACGCGCTTGCAGCCAGGCCATGAACTCCCTGTCGAGCTTGTATGTGGCTGCCCAGAATGCATAGCGGCGGCCTCCGGGCATCTGGTTGGTGAGCATGACCGTGTCGTTTGCCAAGGTTCTGTTCAAAGTATTTGCCATGAGTGGAGGGATGTCAAGGTACTTCTTCAGAATAGCAGGTGGGTTGGTTTCGTCAACGGGCTCGAGATACTCCAGTTGGATTTGGGCTGCTGCGTTGCCCGCTGTCACAGCAAATGACAAGATCTGGGCTGATTTCGGGTCTTCGGTAGCGCCCTCAGCCATTGATGCAAAAGCGTCGATCAGCGCTGGGTAGCTGGCTTGCGTATGAACTCGGGTGCCACCCCACATCAAACCCTGGGGAATTGTCTCCAGCTCAAATCTTGTAACTATACCGAAGTTGTTGCCGCCTCCGCGAAGGGCCCAATACAGATCAGGGAACAGAGTTGGCGTGACCTTCAAGATAATTCCCGATGCAGTTACAACCTCGTAAGACGCAACATTATCGCATGCGTATCCGTAGATACTGGACTGGTGGGAGATGCCACCACCAAGAACAAGACCGAGGCCTACATCCGATGCGCGCCCACCAACGACAGCGAGGTTGTGCTCTCCAAGCTTTGTATATACCGCCCCCCATCGGTTTCCGGGTCCGATGAATGCAGTCTTTTTGTTGCTGGAAAGTGTGATCTCGTTCATCGCCTCCATGGTAATGGTTATGCCACCCTCAATGCTAGACGCGCCCGGGAACGCGGTGTGTCCTCCACCCTTGACTGCAAAGGGACATTGTGTGAGACGGGATACTAATATCGTCGTCGATACGTCGATCGCCTTCGAAGGCCGGAAAACGCAGGCTGGGTTGACAGAGGCTGCCTGGTTGGACCAGTATCCGCTCGTGAAGGTATCGTAGGATTCTGAACCGCTAGAAAGTAGCTTGCTTCCGAAGATGAGCTTTAGTGAGCTACACTGTTGAGCATGTTAGCTGGAGTCTCCTACACAAATGGCGTTACAGATTCCTTACAGCGGCGGTACACGGGCTAGAGAGTGAGCGCTTCTCGACTAAAGCAGCCAAGTCGGGAAGAGCAGAGACATTGACGCCATTGGCGAAGAGGGCTTCCGTGACGTTGAAGTCAGTAGGCTCGAAGGCGTCCTGGGCGACTGCGTTGCCAGCGAGGGCTCCAAGACTGGCAAGGAACGAAGCCTTCATGTTGGGCTTGGATTGGAGGTTCGGTGGAAAGAAGTTGGAGCTTTCCAGAGCTATTTATTACTGGAAAGACATTGATTCTGCGCGTCGTTTAGCAACCTTACCTGGGCAGACGTCTCCTTGCGCTTTGCGACTTCAAGGGAATCCGAAGGATCATAATTTGTTGTCTAGAAGCGCCGCTGTATGAAAACGATGCTTAGCCGCATACCGCGCCGCAATTCGGTTCTGCCGTGGAACCTGCATCGAAGAGGTGGCGCTGCCTGAGGCGAATGAGCATACTTCAATCTCGGAGCATTGGCTCGAGAAGAGTCGCGTGCAGGTACGCGCATGTGCAGGAGCTTGTGCGATGGAACACGCAGATGCGAGTCCATTCTCGCGTACGCGATGGAGTCCTCGGTATCTGTACCTAGTTAAGCATGAATGGAAGCGAGATGCAATGTGGTAGATGAAGCACCCTCTACGCGTCCTAGGTAATTGTACTTAAATCGCCGGCTTCAATCCGACCTGTCGCTCTGATTGTTGCGCACAGGTAGCGTGCCTATCGAAAGAAGGTGGGTAGTACATTGTAGGCCAGATGGTAGTACATTGTAGGCCAGATGAAAGTTGAAGGGCGACCCTTCCTGCCAGCCCGTCACGCCCATGTTTCGGGGAGAGTGGGCCGCACGGATGCTGAATAAGCGCTAGATCGCGCCGCGCCCTCCGACACTGTGCCTGGTGGCACCTGCACGCCACTCCGCGTCAACTCATCCATTGTCTTGGCAAAGGGATTGCTCTACCCGATAACACCTGCATCTTGATCTGGTGCAAGCGAAACGAACCGCAGTGTCATAGGAGCGTTTTACGCTCCGGAGGCAGGCGAGTAGAACAGCGGCGGCACGGAATTCGGCAGGCGCAAGCGACATCTCCAGTGCCACTGTTCATCCACAGAGAGTCTTGTGCGCTATCCATCTTATCCCACTCTTGTACAGGAGGGGAACGTGTATCTTTGGTGCATGGCTCTTACTCTGCGTCGTTCTTCCAGAATTGACCAACCTTGTTAACTCGGTCATGGATAAGTCCACGCTGCTGTCAACATGCAAGAGCAAGTTCGAGGGAGGTATACTAAATTTACAACAGCGAGATCTTGGATAGCCCTGTCTACCCCTGACTACGATCAAGCAATCAGCGATTGCAGATCCGGTGCTGGAAATTGGTCATGGCCCTTTGGTCAATGTGATCCCCTCTGCCGGTAGACACGAAACCTGGGAGTGGTCTTACGCCGCATGCTCGCATGCACTGACACGACAATGATATCGAATAACTATCAGGTCTCGGAGCTTGCTCCGACGATCAATGACCGATACTATCCATTGTATCTTTGTTGTCTTTGTTTACTTCCGGTCTACACCATATCAGCAACGATGTCGGCAAAAACGAACGGTTTCGCCCAGGGAACAGTGCTGAAGGTCGCATACTCTATGCTTGGCTTGACGAGCTCAGTTGTCCTTGCGAGGATTGGTCTCAATATCATCAGGCCGAGAAGGCTGACAGCCTCTGACTACTTTGTGTTTGTCGCATTCGCCATTTATGTGACGATGTGCGCTCTCTACATTGCATTGTCTCCCTATATGCAGAGAGTATACGCTGTCTCGAATCGGGAAATACCACCTTATCCAGAATTTCGGCATGATAGTATGCTGATGGCGAAGATGGTTTTCATTGCCTTCTGCATGTTTTGGGCAGTGCTGTGGTCCATCAAACTATCTTTGCTGCTGCTTTACAGGAGATTACTGAATGGCATATCTCCGCGCTGGACCTTTGTGTGGTGGTGCATAGCTGGAATCTGCTTGGTGGTAAGATACTACAGTTATGCTGACTTTGGTGGCACTCACTTGGACGACGGCTGACGTTGGAGAAAGACTTTTGCTGGCAATTATGTTTTCTACTTCCAGTCATGCGGTACCATACCTGGCTTCTGGACAGGAGGATGTGTAAGTCCTTGTGCACACGATACATACTGCGCTGCCTACTAATCACTTCCCGCTCTAGACTGGCGAAGGTCCGCACCATACCCAGCTTGTCAGCCTGTACTACTCCTTTGCCGCAGATACTTCAACAAATATGATGAGTATGTCATGTAGCACCTGTACATCTCTGTTCTATCTGCTGACTGTTAGCTCTCATAGTTATGGCACTTCCAACATTTCTCACCTGGAATCTCCAGATGCCAAGAAGCAAGAAAATATCAGTCTTGTGTCTCTTCGCAACGGGTGTCGTTTGTATCCTCTTCGCCTGTCTCCGAGTCACGCAAGTTGCGATCAACGCATCAAAGCCCGAGGCTGCAGGCCAACCACTTGATCCCACTTGGCTCGCTATCTGGGGCATGGTGGAGTGTTCCATTGGTATGTCGAGACTCAGAAACCATTACATACAATCACTAATCTTTTCCAGCTGTCATCATTGGCTGCTGCCCCGCATTTGCCGTTCTTCTCAACGCTTTCCGTTTCAATACCTCGTACGATTCGCGCGGCTACCGAAGACAGACTGATGGCTTCGCGGACAGAAGCAAAGGGAGTAGATTGGAGCTCAGACCAAGTGGAAACAACAGGCCTTCAAAGCCAATCTTTGAGCAGGGGCTGGCGGAGTTACACTGGGCTGGCGCGCATAGTAGCCAGGAGGAATTAAGAGCGAAGCATGATGGCATCATGCTTTCGACCACGGTAACGCACGAGCAAGGCCTGATACATATGTTGGGTAAATCATGATAAATAAGCTTGCGCATGAGCGTCGCTTCCCATTACCAAACGTTAATGCTCACTTTCACGTAGATATAGACATCTACCACGGCCGTTAGTCATATACCTCGCTTCTTCAGCCACTCTCCAATCGCGGGTCATGTGCAGCGTCTCTCTCGTGGCAGTCTTGGATAATATCTTTTGGCCTTGAACAAAGAAGTCCTGAATCAATTTGAAAGCATTAGCCATTACACGCAAACTATGTGGTAAAGTAAACGATGGCTATTCCCACTACGCGTCCATTCGTGCTGCTCCACTGCGCTGCAAAGCGTCCGATGACGTCACACGCCCACACCTGTGTTGGCGCGCAATACGGCACTTCTTTCCAGTCATCGCAAAATTGCTGCGAGCCACCTTTTTGGTATGGCTTGGGCCTGGAAAGGCATGGCACACCTGATTTGGACAGGATCGAAGCAGGGAAAACACGGGAGGCCAGATGTGGTGGGGTTTGGCGATCATGATCGCTTTCCGCGGTCTTCGAAACCATAGATCCTGTCAGCTCCACACGTTCACCCAGATTTTGGGAAAGCATCAAGACAACGCGGTGAGGCGCATACAGAGGCACGATGAATACTTGATTGCTAGCATTTAGCGTACGGTTACGAGCCTCAACGGTGTTGAAGTTAAGGCTCCAATATAGCGTCCTGTGGCTTCTGATCGCCACTGATGCGTGTGGCTTGCCGTCCACGGGTCGTTAGTGCGTACATGACGTAGAGGGCAATTGCGGCCCTACGCGTCTTTCTTGCCGTATGAAGGCCAATACATTGCAAGGCTACCCTCCTCCCTTTACCCTTTGACCTCGATACATTCACACCTACGCACATCTGACGCCTAATACTGGACGTCAACATGTCGACCGGAGGTGTGGTCTACAAGGACCTCCTGCCTATCCCGGATACGGACCCTACAGAACATGAGGGGAAGTCTACCACGCTACGGAATGCGCCTACGGAGAGCCATGCGCTAGCCCTAGAGGCTGCTAAGTCAGCGCCTCCGGAAGAGAAGGGTGCTGCGCAGATAGCTCACGGAGATGAAGTGGTGGACCTTGGATGGAATGAGCCAAAGGAACTCGTCGCGAAGCCGCTCGTCGGAGGTCTGGGTAATGAGGACTTGTGGCTGTTGGTCCGACGTTTCAATAAGGTGAGAGCAAGGTGTAATTGCAACCCTACGATCGGGTACTGACAGTGAGTAGCAAATGTACCATGTCAAAGAGATTCCAACAGCGCCTCCTGGAGGCTTGGACATGAACATCGCGGATGAGGAAGAGTTCTCGCCAGACAAGCTTCGTGCCAACATCGAACGCTTATATATGACTATAGTAAGCATTGGAGAGCAAGTAACGATCGCGCTTGATTTAACCGCGCATAGGGCATCGGTCTAATCGGATTCGGCAAGCACATCGTTCGCATCCGCTCATGGAGAGAGACGCGTCGCACTGCATGGTTCTGCTCCGCATACTTTGCCGCCTGGATTTTCGACATGATCGTGCCCTTGATAACGGTGACCTTGGTTACGCTCATTGTCTACCCTCCGGCTCGCGGTGCCATGTTCCCGCCAGCACCTATCGCTCTTGTCAGCTCTACGGGAGGTGTACAGAAGCCGAAGTCTGGAACTCTAGGCAGTACAGACAGTGCTACTGGAGCACCTGAGAATCACAAGGGTGAGGCTGTTGAGCAAGAGGCCTCGAACTTCGTCAACGGCTTTGCGTCGATAGCGCTATCGAGCGCGACTGGCAAGCACCCACAGGGAGAGCCTCCAGATGAAGACTCTCCTGACAGCAGTGTACCGGACCCTACTAGGCTCGCCATCGGTGCTGCAGATGCAAGGGATCAGGCTGCGGGTGCCAAGCCCAGCAAGCACCACGACAAGACTAAAGTTCCCATGGAGACTGCCATGTGGACAAAAATGAGGCCTATTATGCACGGTATCGCAGATGTCACAGACACATGGGAGCGGTTCGCGAAGTAAGCAACCGTCTGTCAGAGTTTACCAGAAGTTACTGACATGATCACAGTATGCTTGAACCAACTCCCCCGTTCCCAAAGAACAGGTCTCATCTTCGACTCGCAGTCGTAGTGGCACCACTCGTTCTTGTGTCACTATTTGTAACATCGTACATGTTCATGAAGGGTGTCACTTTCGGTGCTGGCTTTGGCTTCTTCGGTGACCCTGTAATACAGCGAGGACTAGCGCTTCTTAACAAGAAGTTTCCCAACTGGCAAAAGCTGCTCGAGCTCCGTAATACGCTACTCAAGGGTGTACCTACCAACGCCCAACTCACCGTTACTCTTCTCAGACTCGGCGAAGCGAATAAAGCCCCGCTGCCACCGCCGCCTCATGTAGCGCAAGCACCAGAAGAGAAGCCTGTCGATATCAACGAAGAAGAGTTGCGCGCCACAGGTGCCGACTGGCCACTCAACGCAACCCAAGAAGAACTTGATGAAGCCATGGCTCACGATCCTACTACTGCCCACGAGACCGGCGGCGAAGATATCGACCAAGCTAAAGACAGCAAGCACGGCAAGAAGGGAACTAAGATCCTCAACTTCTTCCGCGGCACTGTCAAGGGCGGCGTCGAGACCACCATGACAGCCGACAAAGTCAAAGCTGCCGCCGGCTCCACCCATGCCAAGAACAGACTGGGCGCTGTACCACGCAGGGGAGTTGATCTCACATCCGGTCCAGTCGAATTCAAAGCCCGACATGATGGCAAGAAAGGACATGTGTACATCGCTACCAAGTCCACGATTCCATCTATCGCCTTTTCCACAGACAAGACTATCGAGAAGATTGGTAGCGCAGATAGAGAGGATCTGCACCCGTCCTGGAGTTTACCTGTTGGAGAAATCATGGAGATGAAGAAGGTCGGTGGCTTTGGCTGGAAGGCGAAGTTGGTTGTTGGTTGGGCTATGGGTCGCGAGGTCGCTGATGGATTGATCATTACTGACAGGCAGCTCAACGAATACCGCATAATGGCGCTTCCGTTGAGAGACGAGTTGTTCAACAGGCTGGTGGCTATGGGTGGTCAGAAGTGGGAGTGCTGGTAGGGTCCACGATGTTCACATATTCTAATTTTCTACGAGAGTCTGTTTTATAACGATTTCATTGCCTGGAGAATAAGTATCTTTATCTAGCCATGAACTCCCACTTTTCATCTCATCCTGAGGGATACATCCCATCCACTGTGCTCAGGCACTGCATGCATAATCCACCGTGACGTTAGTCAAACCACTTTTAGTCTCACCTTCCTCCACATTCAATACCGTGAAGTCGCCTCGAACCCACCTACTCCTCCTCCATGTCCATCTCATCGTCACCGTCGTTCTCAACAGTAGTAATGGCAGTGCCATTGGCAGCGGCGACTCCTGCATCGTACGAGTCACAAGCCTTTGCCGAAGCCAAAGCCAGCGACTGTTTCATCACCAGCTTACTGGTGTTGGCATTCAAGCCCTTGGAGCGACACATCTTCTTGAGCTCGTTCTGGTTGTACTCGTCATCAGCATCAACTATAGCCTGCAGCAGGGTGTCCTTGTCCACCCTGCGCGGAAGATCAATACCACGATTCTCACACATTTTCTTCAGATCAAGGAAGGAGAGGTAAGAACGCGGATCGGTGTAGTTGGGGTCCACTTTCTTGGTCTTGGTCTTGGTCGGGGCCGGAGAGGCTTCCTCGCTCTTCTTTGTTTCCTGGGCTTTGCCCTTGGTCTTGATCTGGGTGTTGCGCTGAGACTTTGATAGAGCATTCGCGTTGGCTCGGGCAAGGCGGATCTGGGCTTGGGCGGCACGGGTCATGGCGCGATGAGCCTTTGCCTGTTCTTTGGCTTGGCGCTTCTCTGCAATCTCCTCTGCCTTCTGAGCGTTGAGCACCCTGGCGTCGTTCTTGATCTTAGCCTCCGCAGCTTCCAGGGCGTCCTTGTCGGCCTGCTCCTTGATACGGGTCTTCTCACGCATCATGCGGAACTCTTCCATTTCCATACGGCGGGCGTCCGGGTCGTCGTCCATATCGGTGGGAATGCGGGCTGTGCCTTCGACAAGTTCATTGTAACGGTTACGGCAGGCCTTGGCAGAGAAGAGTGCGTTCTTGTTCAGGCGACGCATGTAATCGGAGACTTTGCGGAAGCGCCAGGCGCGAATGCGCTCCAACTCGTAGTTGACCTCGATGTCGGCGAGTGCGTAGGACTGGACCAGAAGTTCATCCTAAAAGTTTAAATTAGCCAAATCAAAAAGGGGGTGTCACTTGGCCAGGCACTTACATCGGCGTATTCCCACTCCTTGTATCCCTCCTTTAGCAGGAAGTCGACGTTCTCACACTGAGCAAGGCGGATGCGCATGATGCGCGTGGAGATGGACTTCTGGTCGTAGCGAACACGGCCATCCTTGGCAAGCTTGTCGGCGATCTGGCGATCACTGAAGCCCTTCTCACGCATCGTCATCATGAGTTCGTCATCAGAGTCCAACTCGTGAGTGACACGCTTGTGATAAGCTGGAAGACTCTCGCCCTTGCGACGGTCGTGGCGGCCAAAAGTACCGGGCTTGCGCGAAGGCTTGGTGTAGAGAAAGCTGTTGTCTTCATCCAATATGAAAGCTTCAGCGTCGCCAGTTGGGACACCAATGACGGACCGCTGAAGACCCTTGGTCTTGGAGGCGTTATTGGTTCGGACGCGCTTGCGCTTCTGACCGGTCATGTTGTCGTCGTACTCGGGATCGTAGTCGTCTACCTCGACCTCTACCTCGTCCTCGTCTTCCGGGATGCCGAGATCCTCATAGCCATCGAGCTTGAAGTCGCCGTCATCGGACTATTTAAAGTTAGCGGTTTCCTAATGATCAATTCATATACTTACATCGTCAGCTGCTTGAGCAGCGTCCTCGATGTAGTCGTCGTCCTCACCACTAGCACTGCCGACTGCGTCGTTCAAGTCGTTCTGAACGGGCTTGGCGTCATCTGACTCGTCGCCTATTGTTTTTTGTTAGAAAACGCGCAGGCAGGGCAAATACGACAGTACTTACCGTAGAAGTTGAAGGCGTCATTAGCCATGTTGCAAACTACAGTGGTGGTTGCGGCGGTAATATGTATAGCGTTGGTACTGTGAAGCGCGACACAGTGTTTGATCGCCTGATGAGTTGTATCGTTTTGGTGTACTGAGGCACCGCGGGGTAGTCTGTCAGGGCTGCAAAAGAACAAACGCGTTAGCCCACTGTAGGCGCCAAAGGTAAAGGTGGGTAGTCCGATTGCGCACGGTGTGCGGCCGGAGGCTTCAGTGAGCCCAAATCAGATAATTCGCGCAGACAAGAAATGTATTGACTTACTTCAAAGTTATTGTGGGCGATCAAGATGATGCAGGAAAGATGGAGGAATGAAGTAATATACTGCTTATATAGTGGGGTGGGGAGGAGTGCGGGCTGTAGACGTGGTCGACGAAAGCACGTGATTGCGATTCTTCTGCGTCCCCTACATGTAAGAGAACGGGGCAGTAGTGAGAATGCAGCTTTGAGATATCATATCTGATATGTAGGACATGAACGAGGTGTAGGTCCCTGTCACACATTGAAGTGCTGTCCTTGAAGGCTCGGATTTGGTCAGCTTCGGAGTGATCAGGAGGCAAACCAAAACATGTGAATAGCCGCAACAACCGCCCTGAGTTTTACTCAATATCGCTCGTTGAGGGTGCGTGACTAATGTTATCGCTTGATTTGAGAGCTGTGCTATGCTGCGGTGACCGGTCTCGTGATATTCGGAAATTCGACATAAGCAGGCGAAACCGCGTATCGATCGGAAAGCGTATCTTCCGAAGGAACCTCGAAGCCAGGAATGATCGCCGCCTGAATGATATGCCATTGTACTGTAGTCCTTGGACACCTATCGGATCTGGCTAATCGGTGGACCGAAAGTAGGTCGGAGATGAACTTATCTACAGCATCAACGTGAATGAAAGCTAAGGCGGAAGAAATGCCACTACATAGTAGTGGAAAGTCACGAGCCGTGTGTAGTTCCAACGAAGATTGATTGTGTGATCGCGGCTGCTGTTCCATAATTGGAACAGCTACAAAAGACACTGATCTAGCGATTATGAGTATTCGACGTCTTCCAAATCCAGGTAGACCTTTCCGAGCGCAATGCTTAGGCATGCATAGCGATTGTTTGCAGTGGCGGATTCGTCGAAGGCTAATTTTGCAATGGATATCGGTACATCAGCGACCGAAGCTGTGAAGAGGGTTGCCGAGAGTTTGCGTCCAGATCCTACCAGGAATTGACGTGTTCCAGAATCTTTCCAGTCTCGTGCTGTCGGGGCGAGGTTTGACGCGTCGCAGTGTGAGAAGTCATGAGTCGCGCTAGTCGCCCCTCACGGCGTGGCGCGAGCTCTAGATCGACACCCCTGCCCATGACGTAGCACGTGTAAACGCGGGACATCAAATCAGGGCCTCTACAGCGCCGACGACGACATAGCAAGCGACGCCGAGCCTGCAAGATCGCCCCCAAGCATTCCACGTCAAATCTAGAGTGCGACATATACCCTACAAACGCCCGATCCTCTGACGCGTCTCTCACCACATCCATACCTGCCACCACCCAAGGCAGACGCGCATATCCAACATGGCATCCTATCTGGAGAAAGTGCGCCGCCAGTCAAAGCAGCTGTTCCCTCAGTCAAAACAGAAACCCGGTGCCCCTCCCATCGAAGACCCTCCCAAAGTCTCGGAATCCGCCGTACCGAAAGTCGAGGATGCTGCCGTCCCAAAGATCGAAGAACCCGCTGCTGGCCCTAGCGGCCCCGTCCCCTCTCCACCAGCACCAACTGTCGCCAACGCCAGCGAAGAAGTAGGAAGCGAGCCTGTCCTTGACGCCGAAGACCAGCGATTCCTTGAGCGACTTGCCGCCATCGCCGCGGAGCCCGAAGGCACACCCCCACCCCTCCCTCAGCGTACCGAAATAGTCGACGACAATGGCGAGAAGAAGGTCGGCAGGGATGCGCAAACAGCCCTCATGGACAATGCAGACAAAGTGCCGCTCCCCATGAGTCCACCCGAGACCACTGCTGACGCTAGCGACAAGGGCAAAGGGAAGGCCGCTGAGGGTGGACTGGGCAGGAAGAAGAGCGTCATGTCCTACTTCCAGCTGCCCAAGTTCGCCAAGAAGGACGGGGAGAAGGCCTCGAAAGACAAGAAGATCGTAGTCACGGAGAAGGACAGGACTCAATTCGCAGATGACCTACTCGCTGCCGCCGAATCCGCCAAGGCTGCCGAGCTTACCGATGCGCAGAAGGAGGACAAGGAGTTGACGGATATATTGGATCAGCTCAACCTCTCAGCTGTCAATAACCGCGTCTTCAGCTTCAGCAAAGAGTCGGAAGAACTTCTCAACAAGTTCACGCAGGTTCTAAAAGATCTCATAAACGGGGTACCAACAGCCTACAACGACCTCGAGAAGTTGTTTACAGATTACGATAACCAACTCAAGAAGATGTACGGCAATCTACCACCTTTCCTGCAGAACCTGGTCAAGAGTTTGCCTGCCAAGCTCACAGCCACTCTCGGCCCAGAGCTCATGGCTGCGTCGTCCGAGAAGCCAGGGTTCGATGCACAGGCTTCCAGCAAGCCCAAGGGCAAGAGGTCTATGCTTCCCCAAGTGCCAAAAGTACCGAGTCTGAAGTCTCTGGTGTCCGCTCAAGGTGCTGTTGCAACGGCGCTGAGAAGCATCGTGAACTTCCTGAAGTTCAGGTTCCCTGCTCTGGCAACTGGAACCAATGTCATCATGAGTTTGGCAGTATTCGGTCCGTATCATGTTCGTATCGCGTTTGGACCACAAGCTGACTCTATTTAGTACTGCTATTCGTGTTCTGGTACTGCCACAAGCGCGGTCGCGAAACCCGTCTCGAGAAGGAGCGCCTCGCTGCTGAAGACGGCCAGGCTGGACGTATCAGCAGCGCCTCCTCCATCAACGAGGAAACCGACTCCATCTTTGGTGATCAGTCAAAGGCGAAGACTAGGGAGAGCGGGAAGATAACGCCTGCTTCTCCGCCTCAAGAACCACTTATCCTCAAGGACAACAAAGAGAAGGAGGAAGAGCAGTCAGCGTCGGTAGCTGATCTCCCGAGTGTGTCGCATCTTCCCGATCCAAAATCGGGAGAGGTACCCAGGACAGCCACTCCACCTCCTGATCGTAAGTAGGCACCGTGAAGGAGCGGAGATGAAGCTGAGGTATTTGGTTCAGATTGATATTCCCTATGCGTATACCCTGGCTTTAAGTAATACTTTAATCAACGACGCATCATGACGCTATCATTTCAATTTGCGATCCTTCTCTCTTGCACTGCATCCCGGTGTCTTAACGACGCGCAAGAGTATTAATAATGTAGGCGCTGTCATCTCCACCCTCTCTCAAGGTTTCCTCGCATGGATTACCACGACTTCAAAGTACGCATGCACCTTCCTCTCCTTCACTCCCGATCTGAACTTAGCAAAGAAAATCTGGGCCTCCTCTACCGTCCAGCCCATAACCTTCGTCAGCAGATACAGTCCCCAGCCCTCTGCTCCCTGCGTGATATGCAGTAAATTCCACCTTCCCAGCTCTTTCATATGTGGATCAGCCGGCCACCCATTTACAGGCACCTTGTACACCCGCTCTTCGACATCTTTAAACCCCGCATTACGAATATACGTCGACAAATTCCACACCTCGTAGAACGACTTACCGAAACGCTCCGATGCTTCATGGAAGAGATCGCTCCACTGAGACAAGACGTGTTCTTTGGTCAGCGTGCCATCGTCGGATTTGAACTGGATGCTCATTTCCATTTCGTGGAGGTAGCCGCCTGGCTCGAGGTTGTTGTAGACTTGTGTGTATAGTGCTGGCCAGTCGCCGATGGAGCCGTATAAGGAGCGGATGTTGATGAAGTCGAAGGGCTGGTTGTATGTCCATGGGAGGGTGACGTCGTCGATTTCGAATTTGCAGTTTGGAGGTGTGAATTGTGGTTGGATGGGGGAGAGGTCTACGCCTAGGATCTCAGCACCGGGGTACTCTGGGTAATAAGTTAGTTATGGCATTCAAGAGATGGAGTAAGAGACATACCGTCGGCCATGTCCATACACCAAATCCCTGTTCCGCATCCCAGATCCAACACCTTCCTTGGTTCTTTGATAGGCGCCAAATGCAGCTTCTGGTTCAGCATGATCAGAAACATGTGATGCGCAATGTCGAGTTGATCGTTCTGGATCTCATCGTTGGGGCCCCAGTAATCATTTTCGCCCTCACGGTACTTGTGGTAACGGCGGCCGTTTTCGAAACGACCTTTATGTATGGTTGACGCAATGGATGTTGTGTCGCTTGCAGCGTCATCGTCGCCTAGAGCCGAGTCGGCGTCTGTACTATCCTGCTGATGTTAGAAGCTTCTTGAGAAATACTGGGTTGCGACGTTTGTTCCGCGGCGCATCATGTATGAATGATCAAACTATGTGAAGGGGAGTTTGGAATACTTACAACTAACACAAGTGGGTTGACAACTTCCGCTGTTGGTGCAGGACCTTCCACTGTTTCTGAGGGAAGCCCCGTTAGAATTGCTTGACCAGCAGATGCTTCCGCTGGATCTGGTGAGGTGGTCGCCTCTTCTGGTGCGTCAGATGATACAGTATTATCCTTTAATGGTGATGCAGTTCCAGGATATGGTGGCGCAACGTTCGCGGAGCCATCTCCAGCAATTGGATTATCTGATGGTGCAGTTGCTGACTCGCCCTCAATTGCCTTCTCTTTTCCTTTTCCAAGAGTTGCCATCGTAGAGATTCTGTTTCACTCTGTAAGCTGAACAACTTGGCTAATGGAAAACTGGCCGCCACAAGTTTTGTAAGTCTCAAGTGTTCTTCGAGCGACTGTTAGCGCGGCTGTCAAGGCCAGTGACAATAGCCGCGACTGTGCCTCAATCGTACAGCAACGGCACGGAAAGAAATGGGGCAAGTAGATAAGCGAGTATACAAAAACTACTATGACGTCGTTTGATGGGTCTCGAATGACTTCAGATGCGGAAAAAGTACGGAAAAATTCAAAGGTAGACCCTACCAGAAGGGAGAGATGATTAATAACGGTAGGTGCCGTTACGAAGACCCTGCCCAGACGGTAACACGATCAAGGCTGCGCCTCTCCACAGGGCTAGAACAAACTGGCGCTGAGGTCCGAAATGCTTCACACCAACGTGCATACAAGGGCAAAAACGTGGTTGTGGACCGAGATCGCGGGAGCTTCCTGCAGGCTCGACACGACGCATCGTAGCCTGTTTTCGACCGGAGTGTTCTCCACCGAATGATTCGCTGGAGTAAGTTTCGCGATCGGACGAGATTTGATTGCGAAAACATCAAGAGTCGGTTACTGCTTCGTGTAAGATGAGACTTGAGTCACTTGACGCGGCATTGCTGCTGTACAAACTTGCCCTATCAGCTTGTTGCGTGCCTCAATCGCCCAGCTGGGGAACCTTGACAATCAAAGACACGACGCTAGCGCAAGCAGTCTTGACGTGCCGCGACGCTTGCAAACCACTCCGGTTCCCGCTATCCTCTGTGAGGGATTGGACTTGGTTCCAGATGTCGCCATGACTTCCGTCAAACGTTGCTCGTTGGTGGGGCTCACGCACTGTAAGTTTTGACAACACATGGCTTGGTCACCATGCAGCTGCGAGCTCCGCATCTTCTCCAATCCTCCAAATTGGTGCTTGACCGATCAGGCCCAGTAACAATGGTTCAATAGGAGCTTGCAGCAACGCTCTCCGCTAGTTTCTGTAGCGCATAACGGCGCCCGCGCTTTCACGAAGGGTTGCCCCACTGATGGGAAGAACTCCCATTCATCATTTGCAACTTCAAATCCTTGCGCTCTGACATCACTTCAGGCAAGCCATGGAGTCTGTTCCGCCCGAGTCATTGCTTGACAGCGTCTCACAGCGCCTGTACGCCATCGCATTCGTCGCTGTGGCGTTCTTCGCTATCGGCCGCATACGACAGTACTTGCGTCTGAGACATCTCGCCGGACCCAGGACGACGGGATTCTCTTGGCTGTGGCATTCCAGAGCTGTTATCGGTGGCCAATCTCCTAGGTACTACGGCGAGGTTTGCGAGAAGTACGGTACGTGCCAGGAAGGCAAAAGTGCTACGCGATCTGGTGGCCTTATACTGATACTCCTCATAAGGGCCGATTGCCAGGATCGCACCGAACCACCTCATAACATCAGACCCAGAATACTGGGCACGGATCAATGCCGTGCGCTCACCGTATAAGCGATCATCATGGTATTACCATAGTGCTCGGTTTGAGACGGGGAAAGACAATGTCTTTACAGATTGCGACAACGATAGCCATGATGCCAGACGGAAGAAGATGACAGCCGGGGTACGTGGATACACAATCTGGATGATGAGGTTGCGCACCTCTAGCGGAAATTTGAGCAGCTGCGTGGCCGATCTGCACTTACTAACGTATTGCAGTACTCTGGTAAAGAGAATCCAACACTAGAGCCTTCAATAGACCTCCATGTAAAAGAACTTGTGACTTTGGTGCGCAAGTATGCGGCCTCGAAAGCGTCAACGAAACCATCTCAGGCCATGGATCTAGCTCAGAAGATCCCCTTCTTTACATTGGACGTAATTAGCCATGTAGGTCTGGGAGAAGCATTCGGTGACTTGAATGCCGACAAAGACCTCAAAGACTACCTGAAATCGAGCGAAGAGGGTCTCAAGATTGGGAACACGGCCTTCGCAATGGGTATAGCCTGGCTCAGAGACACGCCTATAATTGGCCCCGCCATTAGTCCATCGGAGAAGGATGCCACTGGGTTCGGTAACATGATGGCTCAAGCACGAAAGATTGTCGACTCCAGGATGTTGAAGTCAACTGAAGACAAGTCTGATATGTTCGCATCATTCGTCCGCCATGGTCTCTCTGGAAACGATCTTTGTAAGTGACATGAGTGTTGTAACCCACGATTCCGGGCGTCGACTGATCCACCGTGCTTAGTCCAGGAAGTCTTCGAGCAGATTCTCGCTGGATCTGACACTACGGCTGCTGCCATTCGGACCATTTTGCTATATGTCATGAGCCATCCGCGCGTGTATGCAAAGCTGCAATCTGAGATAGATGAAGCCGTCAGAAGCGGCACGGCTCCCGCATCTCCTGGCATCATCTCAGATGCAGAGGTGCGCCGCCTACCATATTTAGGCGCTGTCGTCCGTGAAGGAATGCGAGTACGTCTCGTCCTTTCTGGAAAGAACAAGGATCTTTGAGCCAGTATGCGCTAACAGTACACCCTGCAGATACATCCACCAGTCGCCAACATCTTTTCAAGGGTCACTCCAGATGAAGGAGATGTCGTGACCATCGACAACAAGGAGTATCACATCCCCGGTGGCACCTTGGTCGGCTACTCAGCCTGGACGATGCACCGCAACAACCGCGCTCTCTACGGCGAGGACTGTGGTACTTTCCGTCCTGAACGCTGGCTGATCGACACAAGCGACGAGGATGCGAAAGACCGTCTGACCAGGATGACGAAGACCAACGATATGATATTTGGGTACGGTCGATGGCTTTGCCTGGGACGCAACATCGCGTTGATTGAGATACACAAGTGCATCTTTGAGTTGTTGAGGCACTTTGATCTGTCGTTGACCAACCCACTGCAACCATGGAAGACGTTCAACTCGCTTGGGCTATGGGAGATCAAGGACATGTGGGTAGATGTCACCTTAAGGGACTAAGGCTACTGCGGTCTTCGTTGGGTATATTAAATGGACAACGCGCGCATCCGCTGCAAGCCTCGTCTGGTGTAGTCAAAATGAAAGTAGAATGATGTTCTGACGCGTTTTGCTTTGCTTGGTTGTGAGGGCAACATTGATGCTCGAGTTCCGGGCAGCCAATCGGCTGAAGCGCAGAGAGCGACGTACCAGCGACGAATATGTCTGAGCCTGGGACCTCTCCACCCAAATATGGCAGCATTGACCAAAGTCGCATAGCTCATATTCTGGAGATAATCGCCATGTGCGCAGACCTGACGGATATCTCCAACAGCGACAAACGGCCGTGGCTGAAGTAATCCGGAACATGGCGAGAGCGCTCCATATCAAACCAACCATGGCAGCCACCTTCGCCCGCCATCACAACTTCGACCACGTCCCCACGTACAATCACGGTAACGCCATCGCGAACCAACAGCCACCTTACGATGCCTATGCCGCGTCGCATCATCATGTCGCAGTCCGCAACGGCAACATGGCAGCCTATTGCGAGCCCACCACCGCCAACGCCCAACATGCTGCCAGTATGAACGACCACGGGCAACAGCACGATAACAGCTACTCCCCAGACGACACGTCTGGAAAGCGCGAAAGCTTCCAGCATGGCTTAGCTGGCCAACATCACGACTACAGGATCCATAGCCCTACATCCGAAGCATCCTACATCGGCATCCAGCACAATTCGGCACAAGCACCCCTAGACAATGACGCGTCCGACAGTCAGTTCGCTATGCTCCCGCCTTCCAACTCGATACACCCTTCATGGCAATCCCTCCACGATTACGCGCAGTCGCACGCCGCCGAAAACGGATATGCGCTATCTATCAATACGACGGCTAAAAACCGGTCGCGCATCAAGCTCGCCTGCGTCTGCTATGGCCAGCCAAAGAACACCCATAAGCTTACAGCCGAGACGAGGGTCAGGAAGAATAGGGTCAGCTATAAGACAGGATGCAAGATGTGGATCGAGGGCAAGAAACAGGACGACGGCACATGGCTCTTGCGCGTGGGCGAACCACAACACAACCACCCCGGGCGCGAGAGTGCCGGATGGGCTGTACAACGGAAGAGGACGTGGGGTGTAGTCGGAGGGCGCATCGGGGTTGGAGGCGTCACAGCGAAGGAGGAACTCGCCAAGTCGAGCCTGACGCAAAATCAGGAAACCCTCGAAGACGTGGACGCGGAAGCCGACGGCGACGAAGACATACCCAGCGCATCTACCCAGGCACCGAAGAAGCCACAACACAGCCTCGAGCGTGGCGGTCTCGTCTGGAGAATCGTTGAGCAGGAAATGCTACGAAAGGGCGAACCCAATCAGGGACGCGACCGAGGGGTTGGAAGAACAGTCGAAGTGCTACAAGCAAGACTACCTGGCATACACATCTTCAAGCGCGACGTATACAACATACGAGCGCAGATAAAGCGAGCCCGGAAAGCAGCGGGTCAACAAGTCGGCGACGGCCTCAACAGCTCAGACGACGAGGCTGAGGGCGAAGCCGAAGCCGATATCCACGACACCGCACAACTCAACGCCGACACCAGCACAAACCATCCGACTCAACGACCCGCTCCACACCCACAAAACACATACCAACACCCCACTCCTCACACCCTCAAACCGCCCGCGCCCTTCCCACTCGTCCGAAAAGATTCACGAATCGACCCCACACTGGACAATCGCGGTCCACCACCGAATCCTCCTGAGGCCGTCGATATAGAAGTCGACCAGTTGAGGCGGGAGAATGCAGAGCTGAGACGCATGTTGACGGAACGGACGAAGCAGGTCAAGGAGAAGACCACGGAGTTGGCGGAGAGGGCCAAGGAGATCAAGGATAAGACTACGGAGATGGCGGCGCTGAAGAGCCAGGTTGAGCTGTTGAGTAATATGATGATGACGAGTGGGAGGGGGTTGATTGGGGGGTAGTGGGTATACAATCTGGTGGGGTGGAGTGATGCATGTTGGGGTGATGAGAAGAGAGGGTCATACCCATATATTGTACGAAGAAGAGATATGAAGATATGCAAGGATAATCAGATTTACATATATAATCGTAAACAACGAACAATTGAATAAGCTGAACCAAAAAGCCAAGAGGTATCTCAGAAAGGTATCCGTAAAAACAACCCTGCCAAAAGGTCCCTTAGCAAACTCCCATCAACAGCATCAGCGTGGTATCCAGCACCAGAAACTCCATCATAAGCTCATAGCCAACTCGTTAACCCGTCGCTCATATCAATCACGGTTTCAGTGACGTGCTTTACGCCTCCTCGACCATGTCCTCGTCCTCACCCTCGGCGAGCATGTCCTGCTCTTCACAGCTGCGCTCTACTTCATCGGCGATGAACTGCTCGTATTCCTCCAGACTCTTCTGTACGTGGAGTTTGAAGCGCACGATGTCGTCGAGCATGCGCTCAATTTCTGTGTGGAGTTCTTCGCGGAGGGCGTTGGCGCGGAGTTGGAGTTGCTCATACCTGACAGATATCATTAGCCTTGTTCATAGACAGCGGAACAAGAAAGAGGGGTGAAGGACTTACTCGATATTGACGGCCATCTCTCGTTGTACCATCAGTTGTACGCTTTCTCCCAGACCGCTACGCATACGGCCTAGTTCTTTCTCCATGCGCTCAATCTGTGCGTCAGATTGGCTCTTTTGCGTGTTTGTTATTTCGCGGAGCTTTTCTAGCTCCTCCTCTGCTTGAGCTACACGGTGGCCGAGAGCTTCGACTTCGGCTTGCTTGTCGTCCATGGCTTCTTTGATCTTGTCGAGGAGATCGTGGTTGTTCATGTCGGCTTCTAGGGCTTGGTTGCGGCGCTCGGCAATCTCTTTGCGAAGTGCGATTATGTTGGATTTGACTGTACCGCGGAGGTCCAGGTTTAGCAGATGTGCTGGTGAGTACCCTGTGCCTGCGTCGTGCAGAAGACGGTCTGATGCGTCTTGTGAAGAGCCACCCATTTGTGACCCGGAGAAATTGGGACCATCTGTAATGGTGAGGACAAGTTCGTAGTCTTGTCCTTTGGCATTGACAGCCGTAGAAGGAATGACTCCAATCTGGTAGCCTAGGTTATTGTATCGCTCGATTGTTTGTTCGAGTTCATCCAATTTGCGCGATGCAGCGATTTCCTTCTCTGCAACCCGCTTCTTGGACTCTTCTAAGCGAACTGTCGTTGCCTGGAGAGAAGTATCAAGGCGGTCCCTTTCATTTGCCATACGGTCAATATCCGCAATGGTCATGCCTCGACCGTCAATGATAGCTTGGAGCTCTTGCTGCTCCTTCTCTGAGGCCTCAAGTTCTGCCTCAATCTCTTCAATGGACTTCTCCAAGAAGGAGCAGCGGTCGCTGTACTTCTTGACCTTGGCATCCATTGAGTTGTTGTAGTTCTCAAACTTGACGCGGTCTTCTTCGAGAATGCGGATCTGCTCCTCCAGCTTTTGAATCCGGGGGCCGGACTTTCCAAGTTCTTCGATCTGATCCTGCAGGTACTTGTGCTCGGCCTCAAGAAGGGAGACCTGCTCGTGATGCTGGGCATTTGCAGCGTCGAACTTGGCTGCCATTGTCCGGATGTGAGGCTCCATGTGCTTCTTCTGCGCCTCTTCATCGTCATCGTCGTCTTCTGCGGACAGCCAAGTGCTGTAGGCGTCCGACAAGAAGTCAAAGATGATGCGGTCTCCAGAGACGTCGAAGCCAGCCTCGAAGCAAGCGTCGTCGTATGTACCGGCCTCATAAGCCTGCATCAGGCGTGCCAATTGCATCATCCAGTGCAGGAGACCCAAGAATGTGTACCAGTTGTTTCCACCAACAGCCGCGATCTGCGACTTCATGATTGACTTCTCAAACGGGTAGCGCATCTGCTTCAGCAGTACTGGCACCTCCTGGTCGATTGACTTCTGGAAGCGATAGCTGGGATCAATGCGGTTGTAGAGCCATTGGAACATGCAGTTGAAGTCCTTCTGCGTTGGCGAAGTCATGGCCTTTGCTGAGAGGACATGTTTCGATTCCATCTCAAAGTTGTTTTGGGTCAGGAATTCGAGCAGCTCCTGAGCCATGTGCTGACGGGTGCTCGCATCTTTGAGTCGGCGCGGGTCTGTCGGAGGGACGGATGGCATAGGCGCCTGTTGGAAGAAGGATTGTTTCACACCAGATTGTCCAGTTACATGCGAGGCTCGCGACTTGAACACGCTGCTCCGCCGTTGTGCGCTCTGCTCAAAGTTCGGCCCAGAAGGGGGGGCGGGTGTCTGGAATATGGAGGCACCTGGCGCAAAACTCTTGCGCGCACTGCTTGCACCGAAGTTGCTCGTCGAGTTGCGATGTACTGACTGGAAGCCTTGCGCAAGGTCTGTTCCGGAGGATGAGCGTGGGAAGAGCGGCTGGCTCGGGCGACCGGGCGCGAGGGACATTCTACTCCCACTCTTCGACCGGGCATGATTCGGAGGGAATTGGGGTTGGTTCATGTTGTTGATGGAGCTCGAGCGCTTCATGGCGGAAGCGGGCATGGGGATCGCGGAGGAGTTGTTGTTCACTGGTCCTAGAGTCTGCGCGCGTGGTTAGGAGATGCAACGAGAGGGGGTCGCACACTAGACTGACCTGACGGCGGACCGAGAACATTCCCGGGTCGGCCATGATACGATGTGTTGTGACAATTGTGCAGCGATTGTCGTCTGTTCGCGACGTCGCGGGTCAGCAAGGCGGGAGGCCGAGGGGGGTAGGGCTGGTGTTGATGCACCCGTACCCGCCTATGCAATGTTTGTTGTGATCAGGGTTTCGCGCTAGCCTACCGCAGCAACGCGCCTGGTCCGCGCCACGTGGGGTACGTATCTTGCATTGTTGACGTCTGATTATCTTGAATACGAGGCAGGTGGAGGCGGTAGTAAGGTAAGAGTGTTTATTTATAGCGACCGGCGGCGAGAGATGCCATGGCCAAAGACGCACTGTCGAAGGGAACGCTAGCAGGTAGTGATATGTAAAGCCAGAGTAAAGGAAGGCTGCCAACCCCGTCGTCCTCCCCAGTCGCCACAAGATCTCATCTCGGACGCACTCATACGTGCCACTTCATCGCTATACTGTATCGACTGGGGTATCGTTGTGCACATGCAAGCCAAAATAATGATGCCACAAATTTTCAAAACTCCAACCTGTGGCCCGTGAAAGGTATAAACAATAAGGACATTAAACTCGAAACCCGTTAGAAATGCATCATCAACATGCCCCCGTTGAAAGTGTGTTTTAGGCGGCTACCATCGTGTTGACTTGGGCGCATCTGCCTTTCCTATGTTCTTGAACATGTCGTCGGCGCCGAGACTCAGCGTGTCTTCGTTGACGCCGAAGGAGCTCAGGCCGGGCAGAGCTGGAGGCGGTGGGCCCTTGGGCTTGGGTGGTTGCGCAGCCTGTACGGCAGGTTGAGAGACGGTGCGGCCGTTCGAGTAGGTTGTGGAATCCACAGTGCCTTCTGGAACAGATCCGGAAATGAAGGTCTTCCTCTTGCCGAACCAGCTGCCGCTCTTCCTCCTGCTGAGACTGGGTGCTTGGCTGTTGATTGTAGCCGGCGAGCCCGGCCTCTGGTCCGACTTCAAGCTGTCGTTGGACGACAACGTCCGAATGCCCAGGAACTTGCGGACGGATGCAGGCCGCTTGCTCGAAGGGCTCGTGGGGGACATGGCGCTGGTCGCATCGCTGGTGCGGCTCTGCTGGAGGTGGCCATCAGCCGAGTCCTCTGACGCTTTGCCTGGCGGCGGCGACTCTGTCTGCGGCGGGGAGCCAGGCGACTTTGGGGTGGGATGCGATGACAGTGGGCCTTTTCCAGGCGTGGGCGGGCGAGGTGACTCGGGCGGGCTGTCGAGCGGCGCGGGTATCGACGTGCCCTCGGTCAGAGAGAAGTTGATGGGCGAAAGCGTCAGTGGCTTAAACGAGAACTTGTTGGAGCCCATTGCAGTGTCGTGGTGAGAGACTCGTGTGGTAAATTGCGGTGGGCGATCAATAAACCCAAGGTGCGGTGGAGTGGAGGCAATTGAAGGCTGGGAGCGACGCGGCAGCAGATGAGAGAGTCTCGCAGAAGCCGCAGGCGGGTGGAAGCTCAGGAGGTGCTTTCGTGAAGCGGAGTACGGGCCAGGGATTACACGACGGTTAGCAGGGATCAGCGCCCTGCACCACCCAGAGGCGCTGCGGATACGGCGCGCCAGCCTCGACCTTCCCCAGGGACACGCCCTGCCTGCTGCCCCGACTTCAAAAGGAACAAGACGTGGACAAAACACGCGCGCGTCAGCAACCGTCGTGCAGCGCTGCATGAATGCGTGCCTGCAGCGCGTCACCTTCGAGCTTCTAGCGCGACAATTGTACCAGAGAATGCAGTGGGTCAGCCACCCGAGTCAGCGTCAAGGCATAATGCAGGAGAGCCGTGCCGGACGCGCATCGCATGTCGCCATCTGCCTCCGCATATCGATTTGATTGAGACCCTTTCTGTGATCTTCAACGGTTATCTAGACCCATATCCCTCTCGCTGCGACATGCTTCAAACACGCACTGCAGCCGTGTACCCCTCCAAAGTTTATCCGCCACATGGACGACCCCTATTGCCGTAGCTTCCGAAGCACCCTGATGTCATCGCTATGCACAACCTGATCCGGGCCGCTCTTATCTTGTCTTTCGCTGATGCACCTCGTCCAATTCGGTAATCTCGTCGAGCAGTTGGCACGTCTCCTGCGGGTTCGCGATCCACGCCGTCGTACATGCCAACCGAGCCTTGAAGTCGTTCGCCCCAGCACTCAAGAACTGGTCGCCAACGTGCAATGTTTTGCTGCCCTCAATCCCGCCGAAGATCCGCTGACAGGCAAGGACACCCCAGGACTTATCGCCGATGTCGACGAATACGTCGTTTCCGCCGTTGAACGCGCAAAAGGGGAGACGCTGGCCGACCTCGGATATTTCCTAGCCACGTCAGCATTACAAGCATCGCACATGGTCTCAAACCTACGAGTATCTTCTGCACGATCAAAACGGTCTCTTCCAGTGTCTCTCGGCAGAACTTGTGCCCGTCCTTTGGTACAATACCAACGGCTCTTTCCTTCCGGACGACATTTGCCTCCATACGGAAGTTTTTGACCGTGTCCCGCAGAGAAACTTCCGCCAAGTCAAGCAGGTCCTTGATGTCCGACTCGGTCCACGAGAGCATCTCCTTAAGCAGCCATTCTTCTCGGGGAATCAGGCGCAGTAGAACTGGACTGTTCTCGTCGAACTTGAAACAGAAGTTACTTTCACCGCCCATGATGATCAGATTCTGTCGAGCCTCTAGGGGCAGATCGGATGCCTGGATGGCGTCTAGAAGCCCGTACAGTCTACCATAGTATGGCTTAGCCTCTGTGTACCCTGCGGCTGTGACAATGCCAATCTTTGATCCACGACGCATGAGCTGCAGAATCTTGGGAATGATCGGGTTGTCTTCTGTCAAGTCTTTGCCGTCGTCATACAAGGTGACATCTCCGTCAAACGTCACGAGTTCGAGTGGGCCGTTGCGGATGAGACTCATTACTTGGGCTGTGTTGAGAACTAGACGCACATCGTTGAAAGAAGGGGGGACGAAACGTCGGTGGCTGATGAAGCGCCGCTGATCTTGCCAGATGAAAGCGTCATGCAATGCTAAGGACGTGAAGAAGTTCGCTACTGTTGGAACGAGGAGCTTCAATTTTGATCTGTCGGGTTTGCCGTCTTTCTGGTGTTGGACTAAGTTGCGTTAGCCCTGCGATTTCACCGTAGATCACCCGGACTCGCGTGGCTTCAATGGCTTCATGACATACTATGGTCGTTGATGATCTCTTCAACGTCGCGTAGGATCTCGGCATACCGCCGTTGAGCGATGTTGGCTTGGTGCTCGACTGACTCATCGCTGGGCTCGAATACTGCTGTTGGATGGGAGTGTAAGACGAAAGGAACGGCCAGGAGACCCTGAGGCAGTATAAGTATGTAGCTCGCGTTGTCTAACAAGCTGAAAGAGCATTACCTTGATCCACTCTATCTGTGTCATGCATTAGCTAGGCATTCTGGTTGGGTATCACAGGATACTTACGAGCTGATCTCTCCTGTGGGTCTTTTGGGGTATGTCAGTTATTTGAAGGCAGATGGTTGTCAATGTAACCTGTACACACCTTGAGGGCATCTACCACACGGGAAACCATCAAGTCAGCAATCTTGTCTCTGAGTCGACCTTCGGAGATTGCAGTCGTGGTTGGGACTTACATTCTACGCGGTATCTGGTAGTCATCTTGCAATGTCTCAATCGGTGAAGGAGGAATGAGGAGAAATGAAGGACACTGTGACTGAGTTGTCACTGTAACCTAAGCTGTCTGTCCAAGCTTATCGGAGACCGCCGTTAGTGGCTGGAGAGGGAAGGGGCCATGCACATGTGACCCGGTGACATCCCCGCGCGACGGTACACTAACGCCTGTAAGCTGCTTGATCCCCTCTACGAAGCTACAGCTACAGCTACCTTGCTTTTGATCCACGATTGCGCGTGCAACGTGTGTCATTCGTGGGTTGCATGGGTGAAGCCGCAATCGATAAGCTTCGATCTGCAACGGCCGCTACTGGGGGACGGCTTTTATGCAAGGGCCCACCGTGTCGGACAAACCACAGGAACCTAGCCAGCTTCGCCCAAGCTACCCGGCTGCCTCCAGAGTCGCAGTCAAGATGGACTCATCGTTGAACAACGTGGCCCTGCGCCCATGGCCAGCCCCAAAGAAGGAGGAGCTGACGCAGGATGACCTGCTGTTCAAGATCGAGCAGCTAGCGAGCGAACGCGGGCATTTGCGCAACATCACCGAACAGTCGCTACAGGAGGACATTGACGCGGGCAAAGATGTACCAGACGACGCTGCAGAGGGAGCCGATAAAGAAAAGAAGGAAAAAGAAGCGCCTTCTCGCCAGGAACAGCTAGAGAAGGTGTTCAAAGCCGGGCAGGAGATGTATAGCCATCTGGAGTACGTCTGAACGCGAACGCGTTGTATGGGGGTTCATACTGACCAAAGACAGATGGGCTAAATTCGCTGCTACCAACGCGCTCGATCTCGTCTCCCTCATCCTCTCCCAAGACCCTAACAAACGCGCCCTCAACTTCTTCAGTCCGACGTTTCGAGAGCAAGGCCTGAACCAGGGCATACCACTCGGCTCTTTCGGCATGAGCAAGGAGAACCACGAACATCGCACTCGCAAGCCGGACGAGGTACAACGACTCCAAGATCTCGCGTCCAAACAAGAAATAGCTGCTCAGGGAGCACGCATGGGGGCGCTGGACTCTTCGGTAGACGAGATATTGAAGGCCGCAAAGCATTTGGAGAAGGAGATAAGGCGAGAGACGAAGTACTGGCATGAGATAGTGTCCGTCTCCGACAAGGGGTGGCCCATTCAGCGACTGCGCCAGAATGTACGCCATTCGCCCTTTGCCGTGCGTTATGGACTCCCCGAAGGTAAAGGCTGCTCATTCGTCGCGTCGCTTTCCTCAAGCTAACAATGTATCAGCAAGCGGTCATTTCAAAGCGCGTGGCTTTGCCCCTCTTCAGATGGACAA
Organism: Alternaria hordeiaustralica; assembly: GCF_023758085.1. Lineage (NCBI taxonomy): Eukaryota > Fungi > Ascomycota > Dothideomycetes > Pleosporales > Pleosporaceae > Alternaria > Alternaria hordeiaustralica. Next base: position 866,786 of record NW_026056773.1, on the reverse strand, counting down.
GGACGGCAGCATCATTCTCGATCCGAGTCTCGCGCTCAAACCGAAGACTTTCCGGGTGCGAATCAGTGTCGACGGCAAGATGACAGGCACATCACAGCTCCCTCTCGACGGCGAAAACTCCGCTCAGTCTCTGGAAAAGTCTATACAACTTGGCCGTGATTCATTGCTAGAGGAAGAGCTGTACTATGAAATGAGTCTCGAGACCCGGCAACTACGAGCATACGGTGTCGAATTTCGGGATTCTGTCATTTCCATAGACGTGCCTAGTATGGGCAAGTCATCACAAGATCGAAAGCTGCTCATCGATTGCATACCCCGGGACGATCCTATAGCGAGCAACCAAGGGCATGAGTACGATTGGCTGGCTCGCAACATCGCCGAGGCGCTCCGACTGCTCCTAGCCCATGAGCATAGCATGCGTCTCTATAGGAGATCGCAGCTTCCACCTCCTTTGACAGGCCAAAAGCGGGATAAGCCTCCTCCACCTTTGCTGCGCACGCTTCTTGCTGTATCGAATCACATTGCAGGTGTCGACTCGCTTTACGTCTATCTTGGTCTCGTCGCCAAAACACTGAACAATGCAGGCCTTGATGCGAGTCTGGAGACCACACGTGAGATGTCTTGGGCGAACCTTTCGGAGAGTTTGAAGACGACGCCGAAGAAGGGCATGTCCGCAACCGATCAGCTGCTGGAAATCTTTATGAAGCCGTTCGATGGGAAAGCGACATTGACTATACCCACTCCAAGCGGCACACAGCCAGAGAGTCTGGTCATCGTTACACGCACGATCATCGGCCAACCGACGTTTGGCACAGAGCATAAGCTTACCCTTCCATCCACTCTAAGTTCCGATCTTGGCTTATTCCAGCAACACAAGTTTGCTACTGTCGAGGAGCTGAAGGCATATCTGGACTGGATCCTGTCCTTACATATTGCGCATAGACTTTTGAAGAGCGAGTATGGCTCGCGCGCGCAGACGAGAACTCAGAACCCACGGCTGTCGATTCGTCAAAGCAAAGAAACCAAGAAAGGCACCAAGTCTACAAGGGACATCAGAGTCGACTTCGATGGCGGGGAACTGAAGGTGACTGCGCTGGCGGTAGATGCGACGTCGGAAGCAGAAGACAGCGAGCAATCGCATACTTGGAGTGAGACAGGCGACAATGCTTCTCTGAAAGAAGTCGTCAAAGAGTGGGTTGGTTAGACAACCATGGGAGAAAAAGTAGTAAATGTACATCCGTAAGAAATCATATCAGATCAGGCGGAACTGTTACCATCTGCAACGTGCATTACATAGCGCCAATGGCGTTGCATCACACCTGCACCCAGCAGAAGCGGGGTGAGCCGCCGACAAACTTAGGCCACAAGCGGATAGCTCCCTACGTGCAGCCTCAAATCTACATCAGATCGTCCCGAGGTCAATAGCTCCTCAATTTTATCCTGGTACCTGACATGTTCATGACGTTGAAGACTAAGAATGCCGAGCCGCAAGACTCACGTCAGGTACCTGTGAGGTAATGTTTACAGTTCGCGCTTGCATGCTCGAAGCTATATAAACTGTCACGCCAGCGATCATGCCACCGTCCTTGATACCGGTCATTACATTGTTGTCGCATCCAATATGCTATCTCTTTCAGTATTGACGTTAAGCGCTCTGCTTCCTGCGCTATGCAGCGCACAACGCATCCGTTCTGATCTCGGTGTTGCCGGCCCACCTCTTGAAATTGTCCATCTCTACAACGATCAGTGGCCTACCGGTACCAACATGCCGTACCAGACTCACGGGTGCACAACGACTAACATCAGTCCCAGGTATCACCGTCTCAAAAGGCGGCCGTAAATTCTCAAACTACCCAGCAGGTCTCGATCCCAACAACACCAACACAGGCACCAACAACAGACATGCCGTAGCAGAGCTCACCTCCAACGGCACCGAAACACCGTACCCAAGTGTAGAAATCAACAATCCGCCAAACGGAGCCATCAACTACACGACCACCCCACCAACAGGCGCAAACTACCAAGACTACCTCATCGGCGTCCAAAGCGTCGTCCTCGACCCCCAAGACCGACTCTGGATCCTGGATACAGGCCGCGCATTAACCGAAGAAGGCAGCCTCGTTCTGGCATCTCCCGGTGGCCCTAAGCTCGTCGGAGTAGACATTGAATCCGACACGGTAATCCAAACCATCGTTTTCCCTCCCACAGTCGCATACCCAGATTCGTATCTCAACGACGTGCGCTTCGACCTGCGCCCTCACATCACCGATTCCGGCAAGGGAGTCGCTTACATCACCGACTCCTCATCCGAGGGCCGCAATGGCATCGTCATTGTAGACTTGGGTACAGGCGAAAGCTGGCGCCACCTCGACGGCGCACAAGAGTCGCGAGCTGAGCGTGGATTTGTGCCATACGTCTGGGGCGAACCGAAATACTACATCCCCGGTCCTGGTCTACCACTTACCACCGTTCCGCTGGGAAGCGATGGTATCGCGTTATCTGCTGACGGGGAGCACCTGTACTTTGGCCCTGTTGGTGGTCGCACTCTGTACAGTATTCCCACCGAGCGTCTGCGGGACCGCAGTCAGGCGTCTGAGCTACTGGCGCTGGGTGCGGTGAATAACCGGGGTGAGAGGGGTGTGAGCGATGGGTTTGAGACGGATACGAATGGGTTTATCTATGCGGGGAACATGGAACAGAATGAGATTGGGTTCCATAACCCGAAGAATGCGTCTATGACGTTGTTTGTGAGGGACCCGAGGATTAGTTGGGTTGATACTAGTAAGTCTTTGTTTTGTTATGCTGGTGATGTCTGGATGGAAACTGACTTATTACAGTGTCCGTGGGAAGCGATGGCTATCTTTACTTCACCGACAACCAGCTTGCCTTCAGTTCATCTTTCTATCCTGGTACAGACAACAGAGAGAGACCGTTCGTGCTGTTCAGGGCACCTTTGCCTAACAACGGATCGAGAGTGCTCTTGCAGTAGAGAGTCCAAGGACATTATTATGACCTCACAATTCCACGACTTGACGTATGTACATATGCCATAGAATGTATATAGCTTTGAAGGTTACAAAGTCTACGTCTTACCAAACACAAATATACCCTTGCCGTCTCTGTAGCCCTCCAGAGTATCCTTGACTTTGCCTATCAACTCGTCGCCCTTGGTATCCCACTCCCACTTGATCTCGTCAACAGGCATGTCTCTAAACTCGCCCTTGCGGGTCATATCCAGTACATCTGCCACCGTCTTCTGCTTCTCTTCAGGATGCTTCTCCGCCCACCTGCTTACCCAAAAGCCGTGGAAGTGAATGTCCTTGAAGATGAGCATGGACGCGGGAATAGTCAAAGGCTGCTTCGACATAGCACCGTAGGTAACAAAGTGCGAGGAGGAGGAAAGCAGTTTGGCCATTGCGGTAGCGGCCTTTCCGTTCACGCAGTTCAAGGCCAAGCGGATGGGAGCGCGACCCCCATTCGTCCATTCTTTGGCCTGGTCCTTGATGCCCTGCGATTGTAATTCTGCATCCGTGATGACGACGTCTGCGCCCAGCTCTTGGAGTTCCTTCTTCATGGCTTCTTCTTTGCTCTTGTCTTCCCGGCTACGGATCACGTTGATGCTCTTGTAACCCCACTTCTTACCTAGTTGAATGGCGGCACGTCCGACACCTGAGTTTGCTCCATTCTGTATGAACCACTCGCCTTCCGAGAGGGTTGTGAAGTCGCGAAGCATGCGGTATGCTGTGCATGGGTTTATGGATACGGTGCCGGCTTGGATCGCTGTAATACCTTCGCGCATGTGGTCGTCGAGCTTTACAACATCGTTTGTGGTGGCGCTTGCGTGTGTTCGCCATGTACCGAAGCCAGGCCCTTTCATGAAGACCCAGTCGCCCTTCTTGAAGCCTTCCTTTTTGACTCCTTCGCCCAATGCTATTATCTCCGCCACTCCTTCATTTCCAGCGACAGCAATTGGGTTGGGTGTGCCTAGGTTGGTGGTGAAGGTCGGCTTCGAAGGGTATACGCCTTGGATCTGGTTGATGTCGGCCGGATTGATGGGCGAAGCGAGGAAGCGCAATGTCATGAAGTTGCTATGTGGCGGCGAGATGGAATGGCCGTGAAGGGAAAGCACAGCGGGAGGTTCGCCATATTCGGAGAATGTGAGGGCTTTGGCTTGCTCGTAGCCGTATGCGGAGATGTAGCGGCGCTGCGGAAGTCGCGATACGGCTGGGGCTAGGTGTCGTGTGCGGCGCAGACATGACTGCGCTAACCGCGGAGATGGCGAGATGAGTTTGGTAGCCATTGTGAGTGGCGTAGACACTATGGGAGTGATGTGAATTGGAAGCCTGCGGAGCTCATGGAAGATGTTTTGGAAAGACGGAGCTATGACGTTTGCTAAAGCCGAGGTTTGGTGGAGTAATGGAGCTCATAACACACATCACATTCGACACAGTACGTACAGTGCATGCCTGTAACAATTCTTGATGCGCGAATGTTTTGACGGGATGAGTTCACTTTCTACATGCTAAGGTAGCGCGGGTTCCGAGTCTCGCCTTCAGCCCAAGTCTCTAGATGCCAGATGGGCTATGATCCACTGTTTCTCATAAGCTCGCAAGAATACTCGCATCGGGCAATGGGCAACGATGCGCCACAGCCTGCGCCATGAAGTACGTACGAAGAAGCAATGGTAGACATTCACATGCAAGACGGCCCAAGAGGCGCTTCGTGAAGGTTCCCCCAGCTGTGGGCATCTAGACGCCACTAGCACCGCCCCGCGTACGTCATCGCCCATGCGTGTTGCTAGGCTGCGCCCTCCTTGAACTGGCAGGTTGCTGCATACCCCTCTTGCTACAAATAGACCCTTTCGCCAACACACCCTGTCCACCGCATCACTCAAAGACTCACAACACCCTCAACCACTATACCACCACACCACTACATTCAAACTCCTCCCGAAACACCTCACACACACACATCAAGATGGCTGCCACCGTCAACGTCGAGAACATCTCCACCAAGACCAGCGAGGATGAGATCAAGAGCTTCTTCTCCTTCTGCGGAAAGATCCAGTCGCTCAGCGTAAAGCCCTCGGGCGACGACACCCAGTCTGCCTCGGTCACCTTCGAGAAGGCCGCCGCCGCAAAGACTGCCCTCCTCCTCGACAACACACAGCTCGGCCACAACTCGGTCCAGGTCACGTCCGCTAAGAGCATCGACGAGATTGCCGGCGAGAAGTCTGCCTCCGCCGACGACGCCAAGGACGGCGACCACCACATCGAGCAGGAGCAGAAGCCCCGCGCACGCATCATCGCCGAGTACCTCGCCCACGGCTATGCCATCTCCGACACCGCCATCGAGAAGGCCCTTGCCGCAGACAAGCAGAACGGCTACAGCACCAAGTTCATGAACGTCCTCAACAACTTCGACCAGAAGACCCAGGCTACACAGAAGGCGCAGGTCGTCGACCAGAAGTTGGGCATAACAAACAAGGGCTACGCTGCCTTCAACATGATGACCAGCTACTTCGACAAGGCTGCTTCCACACCCACCGGACAGAAGCTCCGTGCTTTCTACGAGCAGGGTAACAAGACTGTCATGGACGTCCACAACGAGGCTAGGCATTTGGCCGACCTTAAGAAGCAGAAGCCTGCCAGCGAGGGCGGTGTCGCTACTGAGAGCAGCGAGAAGCCCGCCGAGGGTAGCAACGAGAAGAGCGGCGAGTCCTACGCTGCCGCTGCTGCCCCCACCTCCTAGATACGAACACCTTAAGTGCTCACGGCGGAGGACTGGAACGACATTTCTTTCGATTCAACGATTCCCACTTGGTTTACAGTCTGTATGAATACTTGCGCATGATACCGATGACGGCACGAGCACGGAGTTTGGAATAAGATGGTTTAGCAACCTACGAAGACACAATTCTATCTGGTAACCATTGATCTTGGAACCTGTATTATCGCTTAGTGATGGTGCTCTATTACGATCTTTTCTCGAACAGCGATATAGACAAGCATGCATAAAACATAAACATCAAAGCCAATGTTCCTCCTGTCCCTCTAATATCCCCATTCTCCACTGTCCAACAAGCTCTGGCTAGCCACAAAACTGAACCCCCCAAAAGGATTGCTAGAAGCCTGGCTCTCGAACATCAAGTCGTCAAACTTCTTCGTCAGAACAGGACTCAGCGGCAGGTCAGTGAAGTCCTGGGCAAAGTTCTCCGCCAACTCCGGATCCGTAATGAGTGGCTGAATCGGCGGCTCCAGCTCCCTCGCTTCCAACTTCTTCCAATCGACCTTGCGGAAGAACCGGTGTTTCTTGATGTTCGGCAGATCCTTGGCCATGTTGAAGCCAAGGCGCTTCTTGGGGTCTTTGCGGAGGAGGCGAGTGAGGAGGTCCTTGGCGTCGGCGCTGAGGTAATATGGTAGTGCGAGCTTCTGCTTGACGATCTTTTCCTGGATCTTGGCGTTGTTGTTGCCAGTGAAGGGAGGAGCGCCAGTGAGAAGATCGAAGCCGAGTGCGCCTAGGGACCACCAATCGACTGCAGCGCCGTACTCGTGACCTTGAACCACCTCCGGAGCCATGTATTCTACGGTACCGAGGATGGAGCGGCAGGGGCTGTCTTCGTCAAGACTGACTTTGCTGAGGCCGAAGTCGGTAAGGAGCAGGTGGCCCTCGGAGTCTAGGAGGCAGTTCTCGGGCTTCAAGTCGCGGTAGATGACGCCGACTGTGCGGTGAAGGTGGTCGAGCGCAAGCACCATTTCAGCCATGTAGAAGGCGGCTACGTCCTCGGAGAACATGCGCTCAGCAGCGAGGTGATGGAACAGCTCGCCGCCTTGAGCATACTCCAGAATGAGGTACAGCTTCTCCTGGTCCTGAAAGGCGTAGTAGAAGTTGACGATGAAGGGGTGGCGGTTCACGCTCTCGAGCACGTTGCGCTCCGTCTTGGTCTGCTCAATGAGCTTCTTATGCACGGTGATGGACGCCTTCTTGAACTGCTTTTGCGCGAACAGGCGGCCTGTCGCGCGCTGCCTGACCAGCAAGACGGTGCCATAGCTGCCCTTGCCCAGACACATCAACGGCTCAAAATCCTCGGCCGTCATCTTGCGCGCCATGCCGCTGTTCAACATGGTCGAAGTTTTGGAGAGCGTGTCGATACTGAAGTCCTCTGCGTTGAGGTCGATTTCGTAGCTCTCCATCTCCGTGCGGTCACTGTCACTTTCCCGGCCGGACATGCTGGTGTTGCTTGACAACTGCGAGGTGACCCTGCTCATAGCGACACCCTTTCCTGGGGAATCCTTCATGGGTGAGTCGCTCCTTGGGCCTAGGTTCAGCGCCTCCAGCTGGGCTTTGAGGTTGCTGATGCCTCCCGCAGTGGACTGGGGTCTAAGCGCTGGGCTGCTGGTGACGCTGGGAAGTCCAGAGCGCACAGGTCCGAAGCGCGGTGTAGTGGCCAGAGAGTAGTCTGACTCCTCCCCACCAGACGTAACTGGAGTGTGAAAGCCCCGGGTGACGCTTGTAGCTTGTAGTCCTGCTTTCAGACCCTTCTTTTTCTTCTTCTTGTTCTTCTGAGCCTTCTTGAATACGGCGTCAAAATCCAATTTGTCTGGTCCCTGCTGCTTGGCTTCGGGGCCGGGCTGCACTCCGCGCTGTGGCATAGGGCTGACGATGTTGATCGGCGGGGTTCCTACGTGGAGGGGCGCTTTGGGCGGGCTCATGTCCATGGGCCCTGAAGCGAACATGTCGTCTTCGGGCATGGCAGGCTCAGGGTTTCGCGGCGCGTTGGCCGGAAGTTGGGCATCGTTCTGGTCGAACGCGAAAACCATGGTAACGGTAATGAGGGGTATTGCGATTAAGAGTTGTCACTCTCTAAGCTGCGCCCGTATTCTGCTCAAGTCAGCATTTGCGCACGCTTTGGAGAGGAGTCCGCGCACATCCAACGCCGGTCTTGGGCAAACCAATATTACAGTCCGCCGCGAGGATTCACGGCGGAACTCCTACCCCTAGCCGGACCAGCGATGCGAAGGAGGCGTCCGTCTTGTTCAGGCCTGAGCTCAGTGCGTTGTAGGGGAAGAAGGAGCCAACTGCGGTAAGCTGAGCGGTGGGTAGGAAAGCGGTCGCGGCGAAGGAAGCAGAGCCCATAGATGGTTGTAGTAGAATATTGGGAATGGTAATGGTCGAAGCCAGGATTCGGAGCCTGGCAGTAAATCTGTCGAGTGGAAGTGTCGCGGTGTTGGGAGAAGTCGTGTTTGAAGGGGTTTTGGCAGAAAGGAACGCGATCAGCGGGAGAGGCTCAATCGCCAGCTTCTTAATTTGGTGCCTTGGCGGGCTCGCGGTGGCATGTGAATGAGCTTGCGCTTAACTGGTCACCCGCCCCAGATCCACCTCCACACAACACTCGGAGATCCACCCCGTGCTTTCATTTACATCATGTCTGCATGTCTTGCTAATGTCATGCGCTTGCGTCGCTGATGCGATCGTGTTGATGTCGTTCGCTGCCACGCGCGCTGACACTGAAACTGCGATCGCGTCTCAGTCGACAAAGACAGCACGACGCTGATCCAACGCGACTCTCTTCGCGAGCGAGTAAACGTAGCAAGGGTATCTATCCGCTGCTGTAAAGTAACTCCGACTATGGCTATCGTGAAATGAAGCTACCAGCAGTAGCCCGGAGTGAGAGCTAGCGTGTTCCTCCTTTGTCAAACGTGCCTAGAGAACAACAAAGCGCGACGCTTGACGCATAGGGTGCGCGACGAGACAGGCAACCTTAATCTGCTACATCTCACGCCCATGGCTCTGCTCAGCAGAAAGACTAATTCGCACCTGCCTCCTGCCGAAGTATGCGACTTCCACATCTAAAGCTAAGCGAGTGCGGCTGCTGTGGGTCTGGTCTTCCAAGCGGGTCTGTTTGAAGGAAAGAACACTGTCTGCATTCTATGATCTTTAATGTCCTCGTATATATTGAGGTTAAACTGCCAATGCTTCATCAAATCACATCAAAGCCTTCTTAGCTCAGTGGTAGAGCGCGTCACTAGTAACGCAAGACTCAAATCGAGTCGAGCTTGTCCCGAAAGGGACGTCACGTGATGACGAGGTCGCTAGTTCAATTCTGGTAGAAGGCACGTGCGCAGAACCTGAGTTCGAGACTCCGTGTGCTCTGTTTCTTTTTTGCAAGATAATCTTCACAGCAGCCCACTCTTCGCCCTTAGTCGTTCTTTTTGCTCACCAGGCTCCAGAATGCGTTTTCTATCTTCCGCGCTTGAGCCTGAGAGGTCGTTTAACACCTAATTCGATCTGGCAGCCTGCGGCTAGATCTACCACATCTTTTTACATCTTCTAACGGCATAGTCTTGAACCTTTTATATCTAGAATTAGGGTAGAGCACTTCCGAAGTAATTTTAGCTAACGTTGTGAAGCTCACGAAACAATACCCGTTACCAAGGTTAAAGTCGATTATCAACCCTCTTTTCCCGCTTCATTGCTGCAGATGGCCTGTTCCTATCGTGACATTAAGACGAGGTACAATAATTACGAACTACAACGATATATCTTGCAAAACTCACGACCGGCTCTCGGAAAGCATAGTCAGGCTGATAGTACGCTATATCCTCAGTTCAATGCTTGTATTGTAGACGCGTAAGCTTAAAGTGTGGCTGACTAACTACCCCCCAGCAACAGCAAATTAACTCTCATAATCCGCCTCGTCATCCTCCTCGACCACCACTGGCCCCCGTCTTCGCGTTCCCGGCTTCTCCTCATCCTCGTATTCCTCCTCGTCGTCCTCGGTCACCACTGGCACCTGTCTTTGCGCCTTCGGCTTGTCCGTCTTCTTGCCCTATTCCTCCTTCTCACCCACCTCGCGGTTGGGACTCTTGGCAGACGGAGACTTGCCCTTGACAAAATTGACGTTCTTCCTTGCCTCGACCAACAGGTTGATCGCTGTCGTCAACGTCCCCCCTCGTCCGATCGGCCAGGTTGCCCGAAAGTCTTTACTGGTAGCAAGTAAGACCTCTCTTACTACACCCAGCTTGCTGAGATGGGAATTCCTCGTGATGTACTGCCTGGCGAAGGCTCTGAGTTCCGTCCTCTCTGTCTGGTTGAAGTCCACCGGATATATCATCGAATCGGAGGGCGGCGAAGGGAAGGATGAACTCCACCTGCTCAAGGCGCGGTTCACTTCGTTCGACAGGATACCCACCTCGGCCATGACTGCTGCCTCTTCTAGACTCGTGTCTTCCGGCTCTTTTTCTGACACGGCCAACGTATCTCCTGCGTCTCCGCGGTCCACGACGACCGTAAAGTGTATGCTAGTGAGGAATGAGCTGAAGCAGGCTGGGGCAGTGACCGGAAGTTTGCGAATTGCAGCAGCTAACCGACCGAAGTTATCGAGGTAGCTGTGCATTGGGATGATAGAATCTCGAGCCGAGATGAGAGTGGATATGGGGTCGACCAGCGGCCAAAGTCTGCTCGACAAATCTTCGTTCTCAGGCTTCTGCGCTGCGACGGCACTCAGCGGAGATCCTAGAGCGTCGAGGCAGGTCAGTGTAGGTGTTGACAGCTGCGCCCCGTCTGCCACGAAGAGACGCGAGAGCATACTTGGCATCGTGTCTTGGGTATCGTCAATGGTCTTGTCGCCAACCTCTTCGCTCTCTTCCGTTCGCGTGGCACGCCTCACGCGCTTTGTAGCCGTTCGCTGTGCTGCTTCGGTATCATCGCTGGTCTTGTCGCCGATCTCTCTGCCCTCTCCTGCTTGCTTTGCACGCTTCACGCGCTTTGGTGCCGCTGACGGTGGCGCCGCTGCCGGGCGCCCTGCTGAGGGTGTTGTAGGAGTGTTCGTTACAGGCAACTCGGCGGACTGCAAGGAAGGTCAGTTAGCGGACGAGGAGTAGATGCAGCGATGCAAGATCATACCCTTTCGAGGTACTCGCGATACCGGCTCTTTAGCTCGGGTTTGCTCCCAGTCAGCCGTACCTGGTCCTTGAACCTGGGGATGGTGGCGTTCAGTTCAACGAGGAATTGCTTCATATCGTCCTTGGTCGCCAGCGTATTGAAGCCTGTGAGTTTCCGGTTGATGTCATCGCCGCTGCGCTCGAGCGCCTCGTTGTTCACCATCTTTTCAAAGTGGACGCAGGATAGTGAAGTACCGATCCAGCGAAGTAATGCCAGATGCGATACGCAAACTTCAGGCGGCGCAGCTAAGCATCAGCAAGTGGAAAGCGGGCAAAATGCAATAAGGAAATGGACGCAACGCGGGTAAGGATCAGTAGAAGGGAAGAAGCGAATGGACGCGGCGAAAACGACTGGCAGACATAAAGCAGAAGGACCGAGTATATGGTAGGAAGCGGACGAAGATTGACAGAGAAGAAGCGAAGAGGGACCAGATGCCGCGAGGTGAGATAGGATGTGGTGCGTTGCACCTTCCCAACCCACGCGCCAAGCAAACCTCACCTACCCAAACACTGCATGTGCACTCACCATTTTTCACCGCTGGTCCCTTGCAGTCGCTTTCATTAGTTTCTCAGTGTCCTACCCTTCTCCTCCAACAGCACCGACACACGTAAGCGTCCCAACAGCCCGACGCAGTACTGGTCAAAGTTATCCTCACGCAATAGCCCCCCGGCGTCCCACGCCCATCATCAACGAACAGCACCTGCCCAAGCAGGCCTCTCACCCGCCCGAAACATTGATTGGTTTAGAAGATACCCCTCCGCGAATCAACCCCCCAAGACCTCTACCATCCCTCCAACCTCCGCAGTCTACCTGGGCAGTAGAACGCTATGGCGACGCTACCACCACCTGCGCCGCCCTCCTCACGCATGGCATGACGACTGGCTGGACTGACCAACGAGCGCAAGGAAGAGCTCAGAATCACCGCCAAGAGATCCAGATTTTATGATAAATCAGCGCCTACAACCATTGACCATCGCAAACTCGCGCGGAGCAACTTTTTCGAGTACTGTTTAGGATATCGACGACGAACCGATAATGTACGCCCGCGAGACCCTTATTGATTACATTTGTGGTTTCCTGGAGTGCATGGCGACCGTTTCGGAAGGCGCACTATCAGAGAAGATCAAGGCATGTATTATCTATATCCCCACGTTGGACAGTGACTGACTTCTTCCAGGCCAGGACGTTTTACGGTCATAAGTACGCGCTTCAGTACTGGATCGATACCCACACTCCCAACTTCGCAACCATCGAACGTGAGTATCGCACTCGAGTGCTGAGGCATGTCCACATGGTAGCAGTTGAGCAGGATCTTTCGACACAGCACCGTGAAAAGAATGAATTGGGAGAATTTGAGCTGGGCCTTCTCTTCGCAGAGGTAATGTCGCTACATGAAGGTGTCCTCAATACCAAGCAGCATTATATAGCGTGGGTACTCTCATACATCACGTCTGCGCGACCTGGCAGCATCACTGTTGGGAAAGGCTGCCACAAAGGTGCGCCGCTCGGAGGTGCAATAAGCGCGTCCATGCCCACCCGCGCCAAATCTCATACATTGAGGTGGTCAGACCTCAAGTTCGAAAGGTTCGACTAGGAATATTGCTGTGTTGTCACCTTCCACTATCTCAAGGGAAGCAACGATCCGCATGACCAGAGGAACGAGCAAGGTGCGCGCCGATTCTTCTTCGCCCCCAAACAGGAACGGCTCCACCTCGACTTGAGCGCGCTCCTCTTTGCTAAAGGTAAGGCGTGGACGCCGAGAAACCAGATTCATACGCTGACATTTCATAGCGTATACTCGCGGATTGTTTGTAGACCACCTCGATGTCCTTCTCAGCAAGGATGCAGATCGATTTCCCGCAACCAGGCCGAAAGTGGCCAAGCAGGCTGTACTCGTTGCGGCAACTACCGAGTGTGAGCTCATCGTCGAACAGGAGATGCGATCAAAGGCCCTTACCAGGAAGCTTCAGCAGTTTTGCCTCTCTATCGGCATTCTCTGTTACGTCTCAATGAACGCGTTCAGACGACAAGCTGCACAAGAAGCCAAGAGTATGCACTCGACTGAAGCGGCCATGGCACTGCTCGATCATGCCCCCACCAACCTAACCACGGTGCTCAACTACAACCACCACGGTTTTGGGAGGCGAGACGTAACCTCCTTTAGACTGGGCGGTGTGGGGCTCACGAGCGCGTCGATTCGCAAGTTCTTTTCGCCGTCGAACAGACTGGTGAGTACTTATCCTTTGTGTTTCCTCCTGCCTGTTCGGCCTTCTCGCGTGCAGATGACGTTTACCGATCTCGTGGGCCTGCAGTGGAGTAGGAACGCATCAGCAGAATCATCAGGCCGGTCGCTAAGAGAGGAGATCGACGCACGTGCACGCCAGCTCATCACATCAGACCCACAGTACGAGAGGATCGAAGCCGAACTCCACAACATCCTCGAACAAACGCACGAGACGCTTCAAGCCCACGGCCACCTCCCCCACGACGAACCATACCAGACAACAGCCAAGAACGTCGTAAGGTACAGAGCGCTGACAGACAGTGCCACCCAGCCTGATCTGGTGGAGATAAGGAAGAAGCTCGAAGAGCACCTCATCCTGCGCAAATACGAGCGGAGGGGTATTACTCAACACGCGAAAGACAAATTGCGCAAGACACTGCAAGAGGATATGTCGGGGCGCAGCCAACAGATGGCCAGGCGAGTAGAGGGGATGGAGTTCGGAGGAGATGATGATGACCATCTCTCCAGTACCAACCCTAGCACCACCCAGCATCACCCAGCACCGATTCCTAGAATGCATAAACCCTGAGGGCCCTGAGCTCTCGGTAAATTGTTCGATAGACTTCTTGGACTGTCTCGGACTCATCCCTTCTGTATGATGACAGGAACGAAACCACATCCCAGTCTAATATGTCCATGCCTTGGAACTGCTTTCCTTCGATGGTGTACGCATCGCGGTACTCGGGAAGATGAGTGACATTGGAGATCGAGGTGTAGAGGACGATGAGAGGTGCATCGGTGGCGGTCCCTCCAATAGCCCGTTCACAGTCATCAGAGAAGGGGAAGCGCGCGTAAACATCCTGAGCGACTTCCTCGATGGGGTTCTCAGTGTCACGGATGACCATGGGGTGGTTTAGGTGAGTGAGATGAAAGTCCTCGACGTCGAGAGCGGGAGGCTTGGGAGTGTAACGGCTGGCCTGGTGGAAGTATACAGTCCCTACATGGACCGCATGATCATCGAGCTGATACTTGAAGATTTTCATATTGTCGCCCTCCGTGAGCGACTCTGCAGCGGGCGTTGATGTTGTCCAAGTCGTCATCCAGCAAGTCGTCACCGAGCTCGTCGGCTGGCAATGCACGGATCAGTCTGTACGAGCACCTCATACAAGAAAAAGCCAAATAGGTCTGCAGACTACATCAAGACAAAAACTTGCAAAGTAGGTGACCCAACGTCAACGTAGACCCCAGTGTGTTTCGTTTTTTCTTAGGTTGGCGTGCGAGGGAGGGCCGTGGAGAGATGGAACGGGGGGTCAACCTGCGCTTCCTATTAGCATGCGCTGATAAAGTAAGGCAAGTCTACTTACGGGGGGCAGAGCCGGTTGGCCTAGGGCCATTTATTGACGTCTCGGGTTCGATCGGAAGAGGTGACCGTCCGGCTGAGTGGTCCACGCAGATCCAGAGTCGAAAAGTTCATCTGCGTCACCAAGCACAACACAAAAACCATCACCACTATGCTCGTAGACCGCATGAGCAAACTGAATGTCATCCTTTCAGTAGGCTTCCCCTGCTACGATCATCGAGCAATGCCAGATTCATCGCCACATCCTGCTGCATCACTTCCAAACCTTCCAATGGAACTCTTCCTTTGGGTTATCGGCAATAATGGTGTATCCTCTTGCGACATCCGGTCTCTCCGCCTTAATTGCAAGGAGGTGGACCTGAAATGCCGCAACAGGTTCTACGACGCCATCGACAAGTCTACTGTATTCTTGCAGCTAGATGCTGGGTTTCCTGCTCGCGCACTGGCGTTGGCAAAGTACCAGGAGTGGAGTGACAACATCACGTCCGTCCACCTCGAGGTCCCACGAAACAAGTTCTTCAACGCATCAGAACAAGCGCATTGGAATGGAAGATGGGTTATGGACACCACAAAGGACAATTTCGCCGATATGTGACTGAAACTATGACTGGTTTGTCCATAGATCGCTCTACACGTGCAGACCCACTTAAATACAGCTGAACATAAGAGGATCAAGGGCGCATAGCTGTATCGTGGGGCTCTAGCATAGCGATGTTGCCACTCGTCTCAGTTGAAGGACCGTATTCTCTGGATGCTGAGATCTCTGAATTTCCGAGATCATCTCTATCCGGCCGCGTTGGGTAGATGCTGACTAGAAGAAAGGTGTGTGCTTTCGTATTCTCGCATGCGATCTGCTTACTTATTTGTGGACCAAGCGCTTGAAGTCAGCTTCTTACACCTTGTTGACTAGGGTACAGACCTCGGGAGTCTAATGAACTATAGCATGTGCGTGACGAGCCGAACACGCGCGGCTGCTCGTTCTGCGAGTGCCACATCAACCTAGGGAAAACCTGAACAGGTCTGGAGCCTACATCGACGTTAGGCCACCTATTTTGTAGGTTTTCTTCTTGATGTAGCCTCTAGGGTGTTCAGTTTTTCCCTTGTATGAGGTGGTACAGTAGTTCTAACTACTCAAAGACTAGGTAGAGACTGCCCGCTCTACCGCATGCCGAGGTGACATCGGGACTTGTCATTCTCCACTAATTGTTAAGATAGATCTACACGCCTCTTCCCTTACGTGCTCACCGAGATCTAGGCCGAGAATAAGATAACGTAGCCTGGCACCTTCGTTCAAGACATGCAACGTGAATGTCGATCCAAGAAAGGATTTACCTTCCACTCTACTAATAGAAAGCTACCAACAGCGAAATCGCATTCTATACGAGCACTCTGCAGAAACAACGCGACGATATAGTCTGTCTTGATGGGATCGGCATTCGAATTAGAGCCACGGCAGAGGCTGAAGGCGCTGCGGGTACCTACCTAGGTAGGTGCTGGCTGCATGTAAGTGCTGGCTGCATGAGAGCCAAGATAACTAAGCAGCTCATCTTCTTTTGACCGCCTGGTGCCGGCAAATGGCTTCGATCAGTGGTCAGCCAGCATGTGCGGTCAACCTTACTGCGGCCGCTTTCGGTAGCTGATTCCCCAGCCACAATCGTTTCGGGGCAAGTAGTGCCTCCCCCGCAGGCCTATGTAAGACATACGATGTACTGGAGAAGAAGTTAGTAATTGTCTGACCGGGCCAGCCCTAGTATTATAGCCATATTAACTGTCGTGTAACCTAGGACGATCTTCACTACATTGATCGCGCCAAGGTGCTTGAGATCATCACGACGACGAATCATCATGGTAGTTCCATTCTGCGAATATCATATGCCGGTTGCTGCATGCACATAGTCATCGCTTAGAACACTGTCTCTGTGTCTCGACGTCTGAACTCCTCCACCCCTTATGCGATCAGCTTACCACCACCGTCATTGCCAGTCGACAAACACCGTGTGCACCTCATGAATGCCAGTCAAGCTCTGCGGTGAGTAGTCGCAGAACGCTGAGTGGGCAAAATGACGGACAATTATGTGGTCATAGCCTCAGGAAGGCTCTCAACCCCGAGACAGTAACCCAGTTCGGGACAGTGATAACTTTGTGCGCGTCCGAGAGGACTGGGAGAGTTGACCGGTCGATGTCAGCGGTGATGGAGAAAGAAAGAGGACTATGTGAGGACGAGAAAGTATAAAGGACGGCCAGAAGTCGACCTGAAAGAACTCACCAAGCTTCAACATCACAACATCATTACCTTCACTACATTACCAGCCTTTCGCTCAACACCTCCTCAAACCATCAACATGCGTTTCTCCACCATCACCATCGCCGCCCTTGCTGGCCTCGCCGCCGCCGCTCCCAACGAGATCGCCAAGCGCGAGAGCCAACAGATGACCAGTGCCATTCAGTTCGCTGCCCAGCAAGCCGACTGCAGCATCTTCGACTGCGCTGCTGTTATCGGTGCCGCTTTCTGCATTGCAGGAGGTATTGCAGGCGGACCCGCTGGCGTTGCCGCAGTCATTGCATGTGTTTCCGGTGGTGCTCCTTCGGTATTTCCTCCCATTGTCCTTCCAGTACCCACTCCCACTAACTTGACTCAGCTCTGCGGCTGCGCTGGGTGCGTCGATGCTCTCGGCGACTTCTTGACTGAGAACGGCCTTTGCCCCGAGTAAACGATGATACCTGACATTCTGATGCCCATTTCGGGTTGGGGAATGGACGAGAATGGAGTGTTCGGAGGGACATGGTCCATCAACATTAGACCTGCAGTGTCTGGTGTAGAGTGGGATGACGGCTCTCACGAGCGACTTGCATGTATCTCTTTGGTGGTAGTTTAAACACACTCGCTCCTCAATGAAATCGCTGGCCAGCTCAAATATTCTCAGTGCCTTCGGTGCAGGAACCAGTGATGTGGCAGTAAGCCGACATTATTACATATCTTGCGATAAGCTCGTCTTAAATGGCCAAATGAGGGACTCCATGAAAGATGCTGAATGTTTAATGTGTATTGATCATTTTTGTGCTTTTTCATGCTTCGATAATGCGAATCTCTACATCTACCCCTCGTCCCCAGCCTACTCGCAACACATGATATGCAGGTTCGTGCAATGGTTTTGATCTCATAAAGTACAAAAGCTGCATTGTGTGAGAACACGGTTATGGACGTGGAATCGCTCCTTTTTTGACCTCGTCATGTCATTGATAGGCTTGACGCCGCCCTATGTTGATACAAATGTACAGATCGTGCCCTCATGTGGGCGCATTACTTCTAACGGAACAGAAAGGGAAAGTCACCAGTTGGTTAACTTAGTTGCAGGTACCGAAAGTACCCTGGCAGCCAGCACCGCAGTGACCGGTGGTGCTTCCACACCAACCGTACTGGGAGCAGCAGTTTCCGAAAGAAGAGCCAGAGCATGTGAAGCCAGAGGTTCCAGCGCAGGATCCGTCAGTAGATGCCTTCTTGGTGGGCGCAGCAGCGGCCTTGGTGGTTGTGGTAGCGGCCTGCTTAGTGGCGGATGCTCCAGTGCCAGTGCAGGTACCGAAGGCGGAGTTGCAGCCAGTGGAGCAGTGGTCAGTAGTGCTTCCGCACCAGCCGTACTGGGAGCAGCAGTTACCGAAGGATGAGCCAGCGCAGGTGAAACCAGAAGTACCGCCGCATGAGCCGTCAGTGGAGACCTTGCCAGCGGCAGAAGCGACGGGGGCCTTGGAGGTAGTAGCCTTGGTAGGCGTGGCAGCCTTAGTGGTGGTGGTGGTAGGGGCAACACCGTTGCTGCCGCAGTTACCGAAGCCAGATTGGCAGCCAGTTCCGCAGTAGGCCGAAGTGGTACCGCAGTAACCGGCAGCGCTGCAGCAGTTACCGAAGGTAGACCCCAAGCAGGTGTATCCCTTGGTACCACCGCAAGTAGCATCGGGGGTAACCTGCTTGGTTCCAGTGGCAGCGGGAGCACCGGCAGAAGTGGCGGGGTTGGGCGCGTTGCCAGAGCCGGCACCACCAGCAGTGCGGTACCAGTTCTCCTTGGGGTCACCAAGGCAGTCACCAACAGTAACGGCCTTGTATCCGAGCTGAGTGAGGGTGGAGAGCATGTACTCGGTCAGGTTCATGGCAGTCTGCTCATGGATATCGTGACCAATCTCGAGCCACTGGTTGCTGGCGGCGGGACCGCTGGTGACGTTGCCCAGGAAAACATCCTTGGAGTATTGGATGAGGGTGGTGCTGTCGTGTTCGTAATCATCCTGTTTCTAGTGTCAGCAATTGAACCCTTTCAAGAGATCTAGGAAGTGCATACGGTATCAAGGTTGAAGTATGTGACGTGGTAACCGAGGTCAGCCATGTCCTTCTCGCATCCTGACTCAGCAGTGCAGCTGGAGTACGGGGGACGCATGTAGGTGGGGATCTTGCCGACGATGTTGCGAAGAGCCATCTCGTTCTTGATCATCTGGTTGTAACGGTCCTGCTGGGAGACGGCGCTCAGGTCCAAGTGGGTCCAGGTGTGAGAAGCAAGCTGGTGGCCCTCAGAGTCCATGCGCTTAAGAACACTGCTGAACTCGGGAGTGATGTCAATCTGTCCCTTGTTGATGTTGTTTCCAGTGATGAAGAAAGTAGCCTTGGCGTTGTAGGAAGCCATGACATCGAGAATATGGCTGGTGAAGACCTTTTGTGGGCCGTCGTCGTAGGTGATGGCAACCGTGCCGGGCGTGGTGCAGCCGTAGATACCAGCGCCACCGTACTCGACATTGCCGACCTTGGTACGGGCGATGGAAGAGGTGTTGGTACCTCCTGGGGTGGCGTTCTCAGGGCAGCCAGAGCCGTGCTCGTAATCGCATCCAGGAGAGTAGCAGTAGTCGTCTTCTGTGCCACAGTAGCCAGCACCTGAGCAGCACTGACCGGCGGGACAGTTGCCGACACCCGCACCACACTGGCGGTCGTCTTGACGGGCCACGACCTTGTTCTTGACCTGAGTCTTGGGTTGCAGAAGCTCGTTAACTCCGGTGAATCGAGCTCCAGTGCGAGAAAGTAGGTCGCGGGCCCGGAGGTCCCTCGGGTTCAAGCCAATGATGTTGGGCAGACCGGCGCCATGGGCGTTGACGAGAGGAGTGATAGCTGCAACGGCAGCGAGAGCCGCGGAGTAGTGCATGTTGTAAGAATGTGGTCGGTTCGAATTACGGAATTAAAGTTGTTCTGATGGTCGGATTAAGAGATGAGCGAGTGGATAGTGGTGGTCAATAACGACGACACACTGAAGGACCTTGGACCGGAACGAAAGACGGATCACAAGAAGGTAAGATTAGGACTTCGAACAGAAGGTACCAAGAAAAGTCATCACGGCATGCGGGTAGAATCATCTTATGAAGGGTAAGAATGATCGACGGTTAGCCAGCAATCCCCGTAAAGGCCTGGTGCTAAGGTTGACTCGCGTTACGACTAGCGCTCTCGACTCTGGCCTGCAGATGCCGGTCAGCGTAGAAAAGAAAGCTTGGTGTGCCGCGGGCCCCTGGCACTGGCAGATTCAAGCTCTCGACCCGCGGCGCCGGCTTCGCTTCGGGCGGACATGATGCGCGATTGGGAGCTTTCCTCATGGGTTGTTGGTGGCACGCGCTCCTTTGCCATGCAGGAACCGCATTGCTGTCACGTCGTGGAGCGAAAATAGAACGTGATTGTTGATCCGAGCCGTTTGAAACGTGTTTTGCTATCAGTGCCATCCGAAATGTTATTCCTGAACGCCTCTGACGTGACGGCTGTCGACCGGTAATTGCTCGAAACATCGAGTGATTCAAGCAGCCGTTCTCCACTCTTGTCTGTCACTATGTAGTTGCTTGGCGCATATCGTTTTCGCGCGGTCGCTGTTCAACATGTCGCGATGATGTTGCTGTGAGACGCTAGAAAATTATCACTTAGCTGTTGGAGGACCCCGCGGGCGAGGCGATGTGACGTCTTCCATCGGTCTGACGGTCTGACGGTGCCGCACTCAGTAGACGGCCCTTCAGCCATGGCGTTGAGCCACGAAAGCATCGACCTTCACTGGCGCATTGGCAACAGCTGCCGAGCACGCCCAACCGACGGTTACATCTCTTGGAGAGAGCTTATTCGGGTTAAGAGATCCACCCCGCATCACCAACAAGCCATCGTGTAAGCAGTCGTTTGAGTCCGAGTCTCTGTCGCACAGCCATGCAATTGCATGAAGATTCGTCCGCGAAAGGTAGCATGATGCGCAATTCCGCTGCGGTGGAGGATGTCTCTTCTGGCCCTTCTGGCCCAGGTACGTACCCGCACTTCCGAGGAAAATTGGAGTCAAGTGGGCTTCCGATGGCCCAAGATGAGCCAATCACGTGCGCTGTCAAGCGAGGCCCATCTAAGCGCTCCCACCCTCAGCACTATACAGCATGCTTGCTTCCGCCAACACACGTCTCGATTTATCAATACTCATCACGAAGCACTACCGCTTACCGGCGCAGAAATTTCATGCCACATGATGGTGGCGTGCAGCACGCAACCACTGTTGCAAGCCGCGCAGGATACAGAAACTCTTGCGACGATGCAATTGGATTCAAGGGGCACGGGAAGGCCTCGTATCCCTCTTCGTTTTCATGCAGCTAACCACTCGCACGTCTGATTCAGGCAGCAACTCCAAAACCTCCACTCCACCATGGCATGCAGAAATGGAGCTGTATATGCCTCGGGAATATCGCAAGGAATAAAGACCGAGTCTATTTTAATATATTGCTTTTCTGTTATGAGACAAGCTTTTGCTGAGATGACTAGGTTCTTCAGCCTCGTCCCGATCGCTTGACTCGACGAAACGAGATTGCGATAGACAAACCCTTCTCGTGCGGAGGAGTAAGCAACAGCACGACCGATCCTTAGCAAATCTTAGGCTTACTGCATTCAACGGCTGCGATGATCGTTTGTAGCCAGTACTGCGACAGGTAGACTACCGGTCGCGAATCGAAAACTTCCACTTCCCGACGCCGCGCGAGCTGGGATCTCAAGAATGACTTTCGACCCTTGTTCGACTCAGACAATCACTGTACTCCACCTCGGAGCTAGTAATCTACCCTGACAGAATGGCAACAATCGGATAGCACGGTTAGCCATCCGAACAGTCAATATTGACTGCCGTGTTGTATACTTTTTCTCCTCTTACGCCCGATCAAGCATCCTCAAGGGGCGATTGAGCCAAGCAAACTATGTGGAGAAGCAAGGCGTCCACCACCCGTATCGCTTCTCTTGCTAAGCAAGAACAAGCACCCGCTCCATCTCATGGCACTTGGCGCATGCCGTAGTTCCGCAAGTACTCGTATTGCAGGATGAGCATGACGGCTGCAGCTTTGGAAAGCCAACCTACATGACGCCTCAGGGGTCAGAGTCCGACTGAGCATCTGACGTGCTAGGAGACACCTTCCTTTTCTCTCCACTAACATAGATGCCTTCTTCCGCCAGCGCCTCCTTCCCTCGTACGACGCCTGAACTGTTAGGCGATAGGTCGAACCAAACATTCCTCTATGCCCATAAGCAAGCATCGGTAACCTGCGCGAACGGCACACTTGGTTGTCGCACAGAGGGTTGGCACCCCGCTGCTGATCAGTCGCAGATCCTCGACGACGGGTACCTGCACGCAAAAGCGATGATCAGTATTCCAAATGTAGATCATTGTAACGTCCAGCCGAGATCGAGATGCGATGAAGAAGAAGAGAGTGGAAATCGTTTACCTGGATCCACTATGGCTGTTTGACCGACTTTTGCGCCTCCAAACAAGACTTTCATCGCAACCATCTCGCTTTAGAGCGCACATCAAGCCGAGCATGCCGGGGAGGCCTGACGAGCAATGCGACAAGATGATACTCACAATTTACACGTTTTTGTGCTCGTCATACACATTCTCATGCGCATACTGCATCATGGACTGATACAGATGAGCTCGATATGCTTCTCTACACCCCTAATGCTAGGCTTTGAGACCACTGAGATGGGAGAAAGATCTGGTTATTGAACCTCCACTTTTCCGGACCTTACCACTCCCCACAACACCGATAGCCCGGTTCGATCAGGCGAACGAGCCAACTTTACGCAGAAGCATTGGCCAACAAATTTGATAATGATGTGTGGCATACTAGGCGACCATACAGACCATACATGACTTATCACACATGTGGTATCTCGAGAACTTGTATCCTCTAGATCATGACATGGAAAACTCTCTTAATGTCTCCATTTATTCTCCATCATCGCCCAGTCACAACCCCATTCCTCCCCGCGATCCCATTATTCACCGCCACAGCAAACGCAGCGATATCGGAGTTCGTTGGCAACCCTTGCTTTGGCTTATCGAACGGGAAAACAACACTTTTGTCTCTAACCCCCAGACTATCTACAAACAGCACGTTTGGAAAGCTTTGCGGTGTGAACGCGTTCCACGTCTCGCTTATCAGGTCGTCGAAAGCGGAGGCCGCCATGTTCCTGGTAAGCATATTAGTATCTCGCGAAAGCTTGTATGTGTACGCGGAGAAGAATAGAGGAAAACTAACATGATGGCCTTGTCAAAAATCAACACATCCTCAGGTTGTTGTGTCAACGTCCATGAGAAGATGTGAAACATATCCTTCCTCTCGCTTTGCTCCGCAACGATATTCCGGTTCAGCTTCAGCTTCGCCAGCTGATCGCTCTTCATAGCAGCGAGGTTGTTACTGTTGCTGTATTCGTCGTAGAAAGGAAAGTTGCGGCCCGAGTAGAATCCTTGGTTCGCAAAGTCGCCTAGTGTCACATCATCTGGTAGTTGCGCGATGATGATAACGGAAGCGCGGTCTGTGATGAAGTCACCCAGACGGCGCGTGGAGAGATCGGTGGTTCCGGGGTTGCTGACGGTACAACGGTTGTTAATGCGCTTTAGTGTCGTGAAGAGATCGTTCCATTGCGTTTGCGTGAGGTCTTTGTACTGGTCATCTGTGTCGAGGGTATGGCTGAGATTTATGATGATGAGTTCCTGGTATTTCGCAGTGAAGTCGTTGATCTGCTGTATGATGTCTGTGAGGGACTGTCCATTCCCACCAAGCCAGATGTCGCCGACTTGGCCGTAGTGACCAGCTACCCATTCGCCTCTTGAGAGCACCGGACGGAGGTCAAAATAGCGTGAGCCGGCTTCGAGTTGCTGGTAGAAATCCAGATACTGGGTCTGAGTGTTGGCAAAGTGTGCGCCGATAGTGCCAGGTTTGAATGTGCCCATACCAGCGTCGTGGGAGCCTGGCATGCAGATGTGTTTTAGCGTTCTGTTTGCCAGCGAGCCCATGCTTTGCTGCATCCAATCTGCGTAGGTACCGCTATTTGACCACCAGGTTCCTGCCTCATCAGTGGACATGATCCAGTTTACAGCAGCATTGTGCCGAAATCCCAAGTCGACATTTGATCCTCTCGAACTCTGCTTTGTCGACATGTCATCCAGAGATATGGTGAGTGCATAGTCCGAAGGCTTCCGTCCGAGTACCGTGAACCTATCCGATGTTCCGTCGATGTTGTAGTATGCCTCGCCTGCATCGTCACGGGTGTTTCCTCTCGTCCCAAACTCGACGTATACTCTTGATGCCTGGCCTTCACTTGGTCAGTGGAGGTATTCCTTCGATCAAAGATATGCATACCAGCGTTGACAGTTGGCCATTTCCATGTATCCATTTGATACGAATGTTGGCCATTCAAGGTCCAACTGAACGGCGAACCATTCACCAGTGTCAAGTCTCCACCTATCGATGCATGATGTGTTTAGCGCTTTTCGTCCCTCTGCACAGTCGGCTTGGTAGTGACTTACCCCAACCCATGATTGACAACTCTTCCGAATCTTCTTTGCTCCTTGAAAGATTGTGACGAGCTGACTGCAGCCGTTGCTGTTGTACGCGCTCTTCAACCGCGGCGTAACCCGTAAACTCGTCTTTGGGTCCAGTCGCTCGCACAACACCCCGGGCAAGCAATATACTTAACCCCCATCCTCCCCATGACCTATAAAACGGACGCATAGCGCCTAGAAGCCCCAGGCCCTGTCCTGTCTACTAACGGCACTCTACTGGGTCGGCCCTCCCGTCATTACAGGCCTCGTGCCGCTGTCAGCCACTCGATGGCAGCTAGTGGCTGTCAAACAGGCCCTGAATCCTCGTGGGGCAGTCTATATCGCTGTAAGCGGGTACTGGCTTCACCAGAGCGGCGTATTGCTGGTGTTGTTGCTGCCACTTTCCTGATTGGGCCAGCTCTGTTGTTTCACCTTTGTACCCACCCACCAACAAGATCGCGATGGCCACACGAAGACGTTTACGAGGCACCAACTCCGCTTGACAGCATCCAATGCGATGCGCGAAAACCACCAAGGCGAGGTGACATGTGGTGCAGCGTGGCTTCGACAGGTTGTTGGGGTTTCGGTTGCCCTGGTCGCGCATGGCAGCGCCGATACTTGCTCCAAGCGTCTGTTCCACGGCACTATCAACGGCAAGGCGCTTGAGATAGCGAAATCCTCGCCCAAAGTCATGCGCACACACCAGAGAGGAAGCTAGAAAGTCATAAAGACAAAGACAGTATGGAATGGTGGAGAGCAACAAGTGGCGATGATCCATAGGTTTGCCACGTGCTTGACAGCCAGGCATTGTTGGTCGCAGACGCGTGTCGACCAAGTTCTTCATTTATATCCATAAGCGCACAACGTGACGGACTACCTGTCAAGAGTAATCATCCAACCGTCGTTTAGTACACTGCCGTTCGCATCGACTCCACCCCAGACTACACACGTCGCGCCGTCGACTTCGGTACCCTTGGCGATGCCGAAATGCCCCCTCGCTCCAAGGCCTCGCTTTGGCTTTCCTGGAATCTCCTTTTCCTCTTCGCCTTTTGTGTCTACGTACCGATATATCGCCTCAGCCCATTGCGATTCATGCGTATCTCTCTTCAAACCCGCGCGTATATTATCCTTAGTCGCTGCGGCCGTGGAGCGCTCGGGTGCGAGCTGCAGTGCCCATATGTCGTCGAGGTAATCTCCGTTCTCAGTCTCTCCGCCGACAGCTAGCAAGTAGTGTCGCCCTTGACCTGTGGTGACGCCCACGAGTCCTGCGTTTGCGCGCGCCTGCGGTGCTGTAGCGGTGCTACCTTCGGTGTGCTTCACTTCTTCCCAGCCCCACCCACTGGTGACAGGCGTAGTGCCGCGCTCTGCATGTGTCCACACGTGTGATGCGTCCACGTACTCGGTCGCACCTGACGCAAATGTCTCGATTCCCTTTCCACCAAACCGATATAGGCGACTGCCAACGAGCGCGAGGCTTGCACCTTCCCGTGGCTGACCTGATGGGGAAGGTATGTTGGTCCACGTTCGTGTCTTGACGTCGAACGCAAGTGCATCGTTGGCAAGATTGCTGCTCGAACATTCGCGCCCTCCAACCACGAAGATGGTTCCGTATGAGTTTGCTTCTGGCGGCTCGGGAACGTGTTTCGCAGGATCGGCGGGGGCTTGCGGTGCCTTCTCAACGTACGTCGTCGTCTTGGGGCCTGGGAGGTCTGAGCTCGCCGAAGCGTGGCCAGTTCGCTGGCTGGGAAACAGCGTGCCCTCAGCTGGATCAAGATAAGTCCACGTGTTTGATATCGTATCATAAACCCAGACCCGCCCCTTCTCATCTGTTACACCATCTCCTTCGCCACCAAACATGTAGATGCTATCCCCAATGACCGCAGCCGTATGTCCCCTTCTCGAGTTCGGTACATCGTCCAGGCCATTTGCCGCGCGGGCTGAGTATTTGGTGTAGTCGGCGTCGAGAACACCGCTCGACGGCAGGATGACAACGTGCATGTCATTGTCTGCGAGGTTGCCGGCTTCCGTCTCTCCACCAAAGATGTATGCGCGGCCTTTGACTACCGAAACCGTGTGATGCGAGCGAGGGAGCGGGACGGAGGATATGCGCGTGAGGTTTGCCTTGATCGGCAATGTCGGATGAGTTATGCCCTTGACGAGAGCTACACCGGCCTCCAGGAGGTTCTCGGCTGCGTAGAGCACACCGGCTGCTCCGGCTTCCATCGTTGCTCAGGAAAGAGCTATATTCGGGTGAATGGGGGTTGTGGGGTTGGAATGAGCAATTTGAGAAGCGGATATGTCCGAAATTCAACTAATACGAGTGGAAAGTGTAGTGTGTTTGAGAGGAGGGATGTTGTATTGCGTTGTAGCTGTGAAGCTTAACACGAGGGTGACGTCATCACGCGAGACCCTTGTCGCCCTTACGCGTACCCTTCACGGCAAGCCAAACAAAAACGAAAGTTGCCTACAGATTCAGAGCATCCGCCGTGTCTGCACATTATGGATCAATACCTTCAAACGACGATGCACTGTACCGTTACTCGGTTCCAAGCACAGCCTGCGTCCTTCATACCAGCCAGTCACAACCGCTAACACACGTGTGGAAGTATCAACAACGAAGGAAATCCCATGTAATAGACAACCGCCCGTCTTCCTATTATACATTGGGTGATAATTGATCGGATTTGACGTATCGTTCGACCTAAGAGATTGTTAGTGATGCAGCGCAGCACATGTGTCATGTTGCATACCGTGTCAATGGAGGCCTGCAAGAAGCTGCGCGCCTCAAGACCAACCCAAACCTTGAGCATTGAAAAGTCGCCTCCACGAATCATTGAGGAGCCACTTTGTGCACCAAGTTGTCGCAGTATTGGTAGAGCACTGGTTACGTTAGCAGATGGCTAGATGCACGTTGTAATATCACTTACCCGGCGAAGAGATCCAAGTTAGGGTTCAAGCTCCTTCCGATACCTTCCAAGAGGAGGATGCTGAGAACGACATTGACAAAGTCGCCTTCGAGGCGAACATGATGTGTTCGTACCATGGAAAGAACCTCGTTGAGAATGTCTCCAATCTTGATGTTGCCGAGAGCAAAAGTACGGCTCTTGACTCCGAGCACCAGATGTTGCATGCGCAAAGCAAAAACTTCCCCGTCAAGTACTGCGTCTGGTTGTCTGCACCTCTCAACCATGAGATGACCTGCTTTGTAACCATCAAACTCGGCGACAGCCTTGAAGAGATCAAGGAAGTTGGCGCGGTTCTTCGCATTGAGCTCCGTTACAAGGCCTGTGTCGATGAAAATGAGCTGTGGTCGATACCCCTCGTTGTCAATCTCCTGCAACTTCGCTTTCCACTGCTTCGGGTTCTTCTTGTGTGGTCGCAGACGCTCGAGTACCTCTTCAGTAACATCAAGCGACTCTTTGGGGCCGGTCGTCCGGTCCTCCTTCTTGGCGAATATTGAGACGTCCAACTGCTCAGGCTTGTAGAAACGAACCATGATATTTCCCGGGTGTAGGTCGGCATGGATGAAATTGTCGATGAGGAGCATGGTGAGGAACGCATCTAATCCTTCGTCTGCAATGTCCTTTTGGAACACTCCACCTCCATTTTGTAGAAAGTCTTCCATGGGGATGCCTTGGGCGAACTCCTCGATAAGGACATTGCGCGTGGTGTAGTCAGTGTAAGGGTACGGGAACCAGGCTGTCGTCCGGTCCTTGAAGTTACGTCGGAAAAGCGTGAGATTCGCGGCTTCGATGCGCAGATCCAGTTGCAGCCTCATCATCTCGCCAAATTGTTCCACTTCGTCGGGAAACGACAGCCACTCCATCGTGGGTATAGCGTTGATGACAGCCGCGAAGAAGCCCATGATGCGCAAGTCTCTCCGGACGATCTTCTCAATGTTGGGGTGCAGAACCTTGATGGCAACATGGCTAGATGGTACCCTCGAGGGCGAGCTTTTGAGCGTCACATCGACATTCTTCTTGATCCGCCGCGCCAGATTGAGTTCCTCTCGGTCGATGCTGTTGTCTTCCAGAGTCGCAAGGTGCGGCTTCAGCTTCGCCTTGTATACCTGTGCTATTGCGCCAACACCCAATGGCTTCTCGTCAAACTCCTCGAAGATGTCGTCAAAGCTCTGTCCGTCAAAAGCCGCCTCGATCGTTCGCTTCGTGACTTGTAATGTGTGCGCCGGGGCGTTGGAGTGGAGGGTCGACATGATTGAACACATTTCGGTTGGGAAGACGTCTGTTCGGGAGGCAGCCCATTGTCCGAGCTATCATAGAGTCAGTCTAGTTGATGTCTTCTGAGTCTAACGTGACGGCACATACTTTGATGAAGGCTGCACCAGCCCTCTCCATAGAGCCAACCAAGAAGCCATACCACCACAGCGTCCCACTCCGCTCGTTGTCTCTATCAGGCTGTCGTGAACCAAGCCATATCGCAGGTATTGTCACGATGACCGGCACGAAGATGATGATGAGGTGGAGGAAGCGGAACCCTGTGGCTATGGGCTCGATTATGTAGTCCTCGACGAAGAAATAGATGCCTCGCCTGTACTTTGTAGAGTGCCTCAGCGCATGGGGCACCTGCTCGTCGAGCTCCTTCCGCGACGCCTCCAGCATGGCCTCCTCATGCGTCTTCTCTCCATGGCCCGACTTATCATTGGCGACGTCAACGAAGGCAAGTGGACTGAGTATCGCGCCGCCCGCAGCTCCGGCAGCTGCACCGGACCATAGTATCGTCCGACCTTTGAAGTTTGGAGTCGCAAATTGACGGCGGAAGCGGGAGGCGGCGGTGGATGGACGCGTGAAGGCGCGGGTTGCGAGTTTGGGCAGGCCTGGGCGACAGCATTGGCGACCAAAAAGGAACGCCGTCCTCATGGTACCGGGTGGTGGGCAGATGCGCGTGCGGCTTCCATAAGGCAGGTAGCAATGCGCTGCTTGACCTGGCGCCCGTCGTGACGTCGGTCGGCGTAAATTCCATGTGACGCCGATCAGGCCATCTGCTGCCCGCGGGCTCTTCCGCGGCCACCCACGCCACGCTGCCCCTCTCCTCCCATCACGCCCGTCACATCGCATGCCCCCCACGCCCGAGCCATGCGGTCCATTTCCAGAGTTTTGCTCCTTTCCAGCATGTGCTGTTCCAAGCAGTGCAAGAGATGTCGCACTCGTTGAGGCTACTTCCTGCCTTGACCGCAGTACCTGACGCACACGACGGAAACGGGACAGTTGTTGAAAGCAGATGATTGATATACAATTAATTACAACAGGCAAAACGTCCCCTTCCTTCGCCAGTGGATATCTACGCAGTAATGAAGCCCTCGAAGCCCTTGTCCAGTGCACTTCGCGTCATTTCGCTGTACAGTGGGAACCCGCCTGCGAAGTTCAACTGCTCTCGAAGTTTGCCCGGCACGTTGTCTCCCATGTACCATGACTTGGTCTGCGGGAACAGTGTCTTGTCCGAGAGCTCGGTGATCTTCTCCCGCCACTCCTTCTCTGCTTCGTGTGTGGCATCACAGTAGTTGATGCCTTGCTCTCGAAGCTTGACCATGGCATCGACGATCCAGTCTCCCTGCACCTCAACGCACGTGGGTCCGTTGGAAAACGCCGTCGGTCCCTGAGCACCGTAGAGGAAGAAGCAGTTGCTACAGTCCAGTCAGTACTTGCAGTAGTTGGAAGCACGTGAGAACTTACGGGAAACCGCTCAGGCTCATACCCAGGTACGAGTAGGTACCGTTCTTCCACTTTTCTGACAGCTCAACACCGTCGACATCCTTCAGTCCCATGTTCTTCATACCACCCGTCACTGAATCGAAGCCGGTTGCAAGGGCGATGACGTCGAACTCGTGTAGAGTACCGTCAGCCAGCACAATACCCTTTTCAGTAACCTCCTTGATCGGGTTCTTGTTCACGTCGATGACCTTGTTCTCGGGCTTATCGAGCATCTCGTAATAGTTCTGCTCCAGACTCGGTCGCTTGGTACCAAAGGCATGCGGTGGCTCCAGAGGCGCAAGAATCTCACGCTTCTCGGGATCCGTTATCCGGGCTCGCGTCTTCTTCGCCCAGAAGTTGTAGGCTTCGCGGTTGGCTTTGTTGTCGAACAACAGATCCTTGTAGTTTGCCTGCGATCACAGTAAGTGTCTGCTGATGTAGGGGCTTCCCGTCTATCGCTTACCAGCCAGAACTCGAAACCACCGTTCTCCCACATCTTCTCGTAGAACGCCTCGCGCTCCTCGGGTGAGTCATCGAAGGTGTTCTTCTCGATGTAGTCGTACTGGAAGCCAGCGAACGTTGTCAATCTTTTCTTGAAGATCTCCTGGTATTCGCCCTGCTTCCGTCTGTCCTGCTCCTCCTTCGTGAGAGCTTTCTGTTGCATCGGAAGGCAAAGGTTGGGCGTGCGAACAAATTGGGTTATACTGGCGGCCGTCTTCGATGTCTCCTGGGCGATCTGAACACCGGTCGACCCAGTGCCAATGACGGCCACACGTTTGCCCTTGACGTCTACTCCAGATGCTGGCCAGAATGAGCTGTGATGGATCTCGCCCTCGAACTTGTCCATTCCTGGCCAGTCGGGGAAATGACGCTTCGCTGCGAAGCCCAGAGCCAAAAGGAAATATTTGCAGCGCGCTGTCCGGCCATCTTCGGTCTTCACGACCCATTTCGAGGAGGGTTTGTCGAACTGAGCCTCGACAACTCTGGTGTTGAACGCGCAATCTTTCTTGATATCCAGCTTTCGCTCGACGTGGTCGAAATACTGTTGAAGCTCTTCCGTACCGGGGTATCTGCAGGACCAATTCCAGTCCTATCCACCAATGTCAGTCATCGTACAGCGATACGAAAAGATTGCCACATACCTTCCAGATCTCAGGCATACTGTATTCGTAGATGGGGACCTGGGAATCGACCCGAGCTCCGGGATAGCAGTTCCAGTGCCAGATACCACCAATGTTGGAACCAGCCTCCATGATCTTGCACTTGAAGCCCTGCTGGCGAAGTTTGTGCATCAGATAGACGCCACCAAAGCCGGCGCCTACAATCACGACATCGGTCTCGAGCTCCTTTGCATAGTTCTCGTTGTTCGGGTCCGCCGCTTCATTCGTCGCACCGATGTCTGTCCGAAAGTGAACCATTGTGGAGGAAGTGATTTTCGAATGAAGAAGAGCTTGGAAGATTGACAAGCTACTGTCGATCCTTTGGATAGACACCTGGTGGGCGATACACTCTGTATATATACGTCAACACACGACATACCCCTCCTGCGCGGATCCTGCATGACCGCCACGCTATTCGCGATCCTGCCACCGTCTCGCGCCCGATAACCAGGGCGAATTGCGTTTCGCCTGTGGACGCTGCCACACTCCAGTAACGTTTCGAGACCATGTCGATCTCCTCTAGTATCCCATCCGACCGGACGCCCTAAGGGAATCAACGGAGATGTCGCGTGTTAAGGCCTGGTACTGGATGTGTCTGAAAGCGGAAACACTCCGCGGCAACGCCACGCACAGGCGATCGATACGGTTGCTCTCCGAATGTCTAGTTTGCGGGGTAGAGACAGCTACCCCGGTACCCCGCATAACACCGTTCTGTCAAGGCGAACATGATGCCGAAGGGAACGCCGGCTTGCCGATTTTGGTAATGCGAACAGAACAAATGTCGATGTTGTCGGGGTTCTACCCTAAAAGTGGCCGTATCACAGTTCTGTCATTCAGAGAGCTGCACTTGAAAACGCTTTCGACTTCAAGTCGCATCCAAGTGGGAGTATTCATCGTGCGAACAGACACAGAGTCAATGACTCGTGTTTAGGGTCGCAAGCTTCAAGCGTGCTTAGTATGCACTCATCCGCATCACATGGGACCAACTAAACCCGACGATCGGATCGTCGCCTAGCCGTTTCAGTGGTGCATGGAATTTTGGCTGTCTCAACATGCGCAAATGCAAGGCATCTAGATGTTACCGCCCGGTCCGAAGGATATCTGCGGAACCGCATCTTACAACGATCGAATTTGGACACATGCACGGCTTCCTGAAGCCACCCGAACTGTTTATAGGACTGGATGAAAGGAAACTCACCTGATATCTTCCCCAACGGACAAACAAACTTCTGGTACCTTCTCACATAGGTATATTCGTGTACGAAATGTTGTGAGCCATTTACTGACTTCGTACATCGATCTTTGGGCAAAGTTTTGGAAGAGTTGTACTGGTCGCGAAGCATGGGCGCAGCTTGACGATGCATCTGCTAAGCATCGAAGAAGAGAAGACTGCCATACACCAAGAGCTTTGCCATATTCGTCGTGGCGAGGTGCGATC
Organism: Alternaria hordeiaustralica; assembly: GCF_023758085.1. NCBI lineage: Eukaryota > Fungi > Ascomycota > Dothideomycetes > Pleosporales > Pleosporaceae > Alternaria > Alternaria hordeiaustralica. Next base: position 834,104 of record NW_026056773.1, on the reverse strand, counting down.
CCGATCGCGTCGGTGAACAGCTGGAGTGGAGTAGGAGGTCCACTTTGTAATCGGCCTACCTGACTGTCCTGGCTACATTTCGAATGGACTATTACGGTGTTACCCACCCAATAGTATCTGTTCACGATTGGCTTAACATGGTTGTCATGATGGATTGACCAAGCGGCAAGTGGATGTTCTGGCTAGAGCTTCTCCGTTCTTCCAATTTTCGCTAAGAGACTCCCATCATGTTGCACTAACGCGGAACATAGCAAATCGTTCAAGCGATCTTTACTCGAGACCATGCCAACTTTCTAACTGGGGTTCCACAAGACTTCATCCACTAAAGACGCATTTCATCAAACCTTACTATCGCTTTGGGCATCCAACTCGTGAGGATCGTGGCGATCGTGGTCTGCCAGTTCTGCGGGAATTTGCCCTTTCTCACTCACCTCATGGCATGTGCCACCCCTTGATGCGTCCAAGGAAGAACCGTCGGCTTCATACAGCTCAGGCTTACTATGCGAGTTCCTATAGCGGCGGAACAAGAAGAAGGCCGCGAAGGCAGAAGCTAGGACGACTACCGGAACAGTGATACCTGTGGCTATCGCGACTTTCCGAGAAGTGCTTTTGGGAGCAGGCGTCGACTCAGGTGATGTAGTGGGCTCAGGCGATGAGATAGGTGTTGTTGAGGTGGGAGTTGAGGAAGCCGATTGCAGCGTCGGTGCTGGAGATGCAGAGGATGATGATGGCAATGACGTTGTTGCTGGTACCGATGTTGTAGCGGCTATCGCCATGTCAGCTCGTCGCTTTCTCACCCCAGAACAAGGGACTACTCACCCTCGATCTCTGCCAACTTGGAGCCCCCGATGTCACAATAGCTGCTAAACACCTCCAGCGCCGTCGTATTCTGCGAAGGGTCGTCTGGACACTGGGTCATGACATGAGCTCCAATCATGCTGGAGAACTTGGCAGAGCTCTCGTAGCAGACTGTGAGGCGGAAATCACGAGGTCAGCGCATGTCGCAGCCGCAAGCTTTGTTCCATAATGTCAACTTACAGCAAGTAAACGACTGGTATGAGCCGCCATCCCCACACCCCCATTTCATGTTACGCACGATAGTCGACAACTCGAGCTCGGCACATGTTGCGAGTAGCTTGTATTCTTCAATCTGATCAATGAAGATACTCGTAGGACCACTAGCGCCTGCTACGCTAACCAGGGCTAAAAGAAGAGCAAGAGCGGGAAAGCCTCGGCTACCAAACATCTTGGTGTATGCTAGCGTATCTTGCTGGGGAGATAAATCGATACAAGCCTTCTTTTTTCACGACGGGAAGGCTAAGGGAAAAGTTGTGGAGAAAGCTGGGTTGGCAGCGGACCGGCGTATTTTGTACGCAGGGCGTTTTCGCACATGTCGCAAATTACCCCAGCCTTCCTTCGCTGGAAATGGATGTCTTGATGTGATAGCACGGGCATGTGTATGCACATACTTGAACCCGAGACGGCTGAACTCTGATTGGACGCCCATGTACGCATAAATAGACTTTCACCTCAACACACCGGCAAGGCTGAAGAATTGTGCAGCAGCAACAACGCCGAACGAGAAATGATCGGGGTCTGATAGGGACGGGTGAGAACATGGCGTTCTCTTCGGTGCCTGCCATTGACTGAATCCGGCGGATGCGTCGCCATTTATCTCTAGAGTTTCGATCGGGCCAATAGGGGCGGCCTTTGGGGCGGCCCAGCTGCATGCACAGCGTCCGTGGGTACACTCCCGCAGCTGTCACAGACAGCCACCACAGTCAAGGCTAGCTCACCCGTAAACTTTCGATGCGATAAAATTAGCTGGTAATTTGAGGTGATGCCACGGCGAACGTGGCTGGCAAGGCTGGCCCCATATGTCTCCAAACCATCAACACAGGCGCATTCAACTGTATTCGGCCCCTCGCAAGGTTGACCTGGATGGCCACCATGGCATATATAGTCTTTGGCATGCAAAGACTAAATTACTCACCAATTACTACCCACATCTGTTTATAACTCGTATACATCTACGCATCACCAACTTTCACGATGCGCAGCCTTGTGGCTATCACTTCCTTGCTGGGGCTATCGACAACGGTAGTCAACGGTTTGGTACCAACTCGCAGGCAAGCTTCAACTTCATTCGCAGGAAGTAATGAGTACTTTCTCCATGCGCTTTCTGCATCCGAGCAGAAGGAGTATGTTGAAACTCTTGCTGGATGGGGCGCCAAGGTCCTGAGGCTGTGGGGTGAGTAGCATCTAAACACCCTTGAAATAATTCTGCATCCTCTTAGCAGTGAGCTTGAGGGAAGATCTGCAGAACTGACAATCGTTTTGCAGCGACGAACGTTGCCACAGGGTGCTTGAAGGGCAGCACCATCGAGAATGACGTGCCAGCTTTCGAAGCGACGGTTGGTGTGTACGATACCACCGTTCTAGATAAGCTCGACGATACTCTCAAACTCATGCACGACAACGGTATGAAGGCAATCATATCTCCTCATAACGCCAATACACTGGGCGGCAGCGCGGGATGTGACGCATACTGTCAGAAGTATGGCGACGCACCTACCTTCTATTCTTCATCCAACGCCAAAGCAGACTACGACAACCGACTCAACGAGATGCTAAACTACCAGTCACCGAACTTCGGCAAAGCCTGGAAAGATATGGAAGAGGTCATCATGGCTTTCGACCTCCAGAATGAGCCGCTGATCGGGCAAATCGACCTGTTGAACGCCAATGACCCGGACGACTGGCTGTGTGGCCGTGCTGGAGCATTGCGCAGTGCTCTTGGATCCTCCAACATCAAGGTTGCCACAGGCGGTGTCGGCGGTTCTCACTACTGCTGTGATCATGAGTTCAACACGTTGGAGAAGGCTATGCAGTGCGATGCCATCGACATCATTAGTATGCACGGATACATGAGCAAGGCTTCCGACTGGGCCTACTACATCACCGGCGACAGGGAAGTCCTGAGCGGAGCCAGAGCTGCAGGTAAGAACATCATGATGGAAGAGTGGGGCGTCTCGGTCGACTACCAGGACTCTTTTAATACGCAGGTCCAAGTGTTCAATGATGCTGGAGTTCCTTGGGTAAGCATGATGATTATGAAACCTTGATGAATCGCAAGCTGACATACGTTGAAGTTGTACTGGCAGATCGTTCCTGGCTTGGATGGCTCTGAAGCTGGCGCACCAACTAGCTGTGGGTATGATAGCTTCGAGATTGGCTTGGGTAGCTCAAAGGGCGATGTCGCCGGAGGAATTGCTGCAGCGAACGCGGCTTCGGCAGCGCAGTCTTGGGCGGGTTATCTGTGATGAAGTCAATTTGGCTTGCGAGTTTTTTCGTAGTTGCGCTTCCTTTCGTTGATGTATTTGTCCAATTTTGAAAGTGTAGGGTTTGGTAAGCGCGTGCCATTTCCTCGTGCCACTCTTTAAATCGATCACGTTATTCATGGATACACGACCTATACCATTGGATTGAGTTGCTTAATTCATGACTTCTGGACTAAATGCGTTGCTCCTTCAGGGTTATTGCTGTTATGGCGCTGCGTGGTGAATAATCAGAAGGATTCGCGTTGTACTTGCCAAAATTCCACGCACCGCCCGGGCGGCGACGCGTCGGCATGACGTCACAAGACCCACTTTTCCACGGGCGCGTCTTCGACGCGTGGGCTTCCACGGGCGCGAACCTACATTCTCCACGTTAGTATAGTCTCCATTACCATCGTACGCCCAAGGAATGGCAACTTATTTTAAGCATCGCGATGTCGAAGAACCGCTTTCGTTTTCTCCATACCTGCTCCAAGGAGCACAAGACAAGTTTCGGAAAGGGTCGGCATAACAACAATCACAATGGGTCGTGGTGTTCATCTTCTCTTATTTCATGTTCTGAGATGTCAGTATAAGATCTTTCTTTCCAAGAAAACGATGCATTCACTCGTCTACATAACCTGTTCGCGTCCCACTGAGCCTATCCGGCTACTACCTACTACTACTGCGGCGATTAAGATGGCCTTGTCGTATGCCTGTGGTCTCTGCCACACTTACCATGAACCCTGAAGCCAGGTTTGCTCTCGTCGAAAGCGAAGGCGACAGGGATATATTCCTCTCTCTCGCAACCATCGCTCGATACAACAACACTTGAAGTGCCGATAGTCAACTCCGTCCAGTCATCCTCAATCAAAGTATCGACCCCGAAAACCCCTTCGCAGTCGTTCGATACTAGCACGCCGTTCAACTCCTCGAGAAAATTGGGGGGCATGTTAGGGTCGGCTTGTCTATAAGCACAACATGTCAAATGGATCCACTTTCGGGTCGGAAGGGGTAGGCTTACGTCTTCGGCACTACAGCGAACTCCATAGGGACCATCCCACCCATCCAGGTAGTGGGGATGATCTTATTTCCCATAGATTCGATGTCCTTTATATTGTCCTCGCTCATCAAGTGTGCGGTACCATGAACTTTGACAATGGTCTCATTCTGCTGCAGCTTGTGGTGTCGATGCTGCAAATAAAGCGTGAAGGCCTTCTGCGCTCCGTACTTGAGGAAAACCTCGCGGAGTGGTCCCTCCAAGAGGTCATTGATTCGCTGAGTCTGTATTTAGATCAACATCGGCCCCAGTTACACATATGGCTCGTAGAAGGAACTGACCTGAAACGTGTTAGAGGCTTCGTCCAGCGAGGGAAGCTCGTTGTAGAGACTGCAATAAGAAGATGCCATGTTGGAAAATTTCTGTTCTGTTTAGAGTCCCCAACTTCAGGGGAAAGACTGATGTATTTATGTTTTCTTGACAAGTCTAGAAGTGATGGTGCTTCTGCATATAGGGCCAGTGGATTCATCCTATTCCGTTGTACTAGAACCATAGATCAATAAGGGACTGCCAAGTGGTAGCTTTTGAAAGAAGATCTGGCGTTGAAGGACGGTTGAAACATCTCAAGATTGCGTCGAAGTTTCAAGCCCAACTATTGCATTGAACGACTCAAAGAACCACATGCAGTCTAACGGCTTCTTCAAACGTCTACTGCATCTTGAAATTCGAAAACGGCGGAAATAGGGTGACCGTGTCTTTGTTCAGCGTTGGTGATCTCGTATTTAGGTTGTGGATGTGAAGCGCGAATGCAGGGAATGATCCACCGAGGAAAAGAGCAGAATGCGAAGACCTTTAACATTGCGAGGCGTTGTAAGTACAATATTCGTAACTCGCATACATGACGCATTGTTTCTTGGTTTAACAGCGGCAACGCCTTGCGAATATGAATAAATGCCACTTGACACTAAGACGGAGACTCTTACATGGGAAGCCCGTCACTACATACCGTATTATAGGATGAAGGAGAAATTTTGGTTTCGGAAGACTCCTGAGGTTGTTTAGACGCTATGTACCGATCTCACCTGGTCACTTTAGGCGCGCGGAGTGGGCTGCCGAGGAGCGGCGCGGCAGGCGTAACCACAAGGGTTGCCCTTCAACCTCGCATATCAGGCAACAGTCTGCACCTGAAGCGCGGATCTTGATTGGGGGGTTATGCTTTCGTTGCATCAGGCAATGCACGGTGCGTTGGCCGTTCTGGGTTCTTTGTGCTACGATCGGTTGGCGAGGCTGCCTACCTAGGTATGCTTCCAAGTTGGTGTGCCTGCCCACCTTCTTCCTGTTGTACAGATATCAACGATACCAACGCAGATCGCAAGCTATATCATCACAATGAGTTGGCGAGACGAATGGCCCCTAGGACCTGATGGCGAACAATACGACGGCAAGCAGCTTCTGGAGTTGGTTCGGAATGATGTCAGCCCTTTCAAAAACGTATGGGACGTGAAGTTGCTCATCGCAGAAATTGAAGAGAAGCTTCATGTTCAAGTGACCGACATTCCGACCATTGACAAAGGCTCCAACAACTATGTACGTGCAATTCTGTGCTTAATTTGGGGGCAGCTGATGTGGTTTTACGGCTCAAGATTATCTATAGGCCGAGCGAAGACGAAATCGCAACTGGATAATACCGAGCTAGAGATTCCCTGCCAGGTACATTCTTCTGACATATAATCAGGGTTTCCACCTCATGGTGCGAGATGGACCAGACATTGTAGTTCGTCTGGCCCGTGGCGACGTTAATATGCCAGGTTTCGACGGCTTCGCTGTGGAGCGGCAGATTCCTGAGGTTCTGTTTGAAGCAGCCACGTATGAACTGTTGCGGAATAAAGCAGATGTCCGCGCGTCTCGACTGCTCTATTACCGTGCACCTGTCCTCAAACCAGGTCCTAAAAACCAGATACCATCAGATCTCTCGGGTCGACGCGTCTTTGTGTTCGAACGATCAGACGGCACAAACAATATCTGGAAAGGGCTCAATGCTGAGTCAAAGGTATGAGTCACTATTCGAAGCGCTTGAGATGTGCTAACGACTCTCAGACCGTTCTCCTTGATCAACTCGCACGCATGCGTGCCGCTCTCTTCAACTTTTGCCCACCGTCTGACTTTGCAGCCAAGCACCTGCACGGCCGTATCTTTGACTTCAAGCCGGATGCTTTCACATTACCCGTTGCGCCTACTCGCGATTTCTGGATACATGTCATGGAGTCAAAGATTGAAGCAACAATCAAGAACGAAGGCGACATGATTGGGTGGGAAGATGACGAGGAAATCGTAGGACCTGTCGCACTAGCAGCGAAGCACTCTCTCCTCAAAGCGATACCATATCTACTGCCTCAAGAGGATTCCGAAGTGTTGTACAGGCTAGTGCTCGAGCACGGCGATTTTGGAATACACAATACTTCCATCGCCGAAGATGATAGCGGCAAGCCTCGGGTAACGTCGTTGTACGATTGGGAAACGGCGTGTATCGTCCCAGCACTTCTAGCCGACCCAATGGTCGCGGTGAGTCCTGTAGATCTGACTGCGGATGAGCGCGCGGAGCCGGCTGTCACTAGAATACCTCCATCGCCAGAAGCTGCAGAGATGGAGGTATATACCGCATGGTCGCAGCATTATATCAAAGTTCGTCAACACCGAAGTGCGCTCGTCATGATTGTGCGCTGACCTCTGATACAACAGCAACTGTATACGCATGCGCCAGATTTCGAGACCGCTATCAAAGCAGGACGGGACGTGCGATATTTGTGGTTCGCGTTGCGCGACTGGCATGGTGGTGAATCTGAGAGGTTTTTCGGCGACCTTGGAGCTTGGGCGGAGGCACGATTGAAGGACAGGGGCGTATCGTAAAGGTGCCCACCATCTCGAGCGTTTATACGCATAGCCTGCTGTATCTCAAGCCGGTGTATCGGTGGGTCCTGTATTTGCGCCATTAGCTCAATCCTATGCTCACATACAATATCTCCTCGATCTTTTCGGTATACCATGACCTTGGGGATTACACGTACAATCGACGCGTGAAGCTCTTCCAGCACGCCGATTACCGAGTCCCTATCGGAGACTTTGTAGATAGTGTGACGCGTCGCAGAAAGAGCGTCGCGTCTTGTTTCATCGCAGTCGGTGGTCGAGCTTCATGAGAAGGTTGTGAGGATTGCTGTCCTAAAACATAATCGTCTGGTGGTCATTGTGGTGAGGGCTTAGCAGCAGTGGACAATTCGCAGATGTAGCCCTGGAGGTGGAGTTGCATGTGGGGTGGTTGTACTATAAGTTAGCGTGACAGCTTCTGGTTAATTAATACGGCGCCTGCCCTCACCTGAGCAGGGACCATCGCGCGCAGCAAACAATCTTGGGATCGCACGACCGCTCACTCCCACCATCACATCAAGGAGGATACTCATCATTGGGCTACGTCTCATCCAGCCCCGTTCATCAGGAAGACCTGTGTGAAGAGCCACACCTATCAATCTGACTACGAGATGGATCCGGATACCAACGCACCACTATGCCCCGACTGGGTCGTTGTGAATACTTCCAACGTACAGTAAGTGTGTCATAGGTGACACGAAAGCATCAGATGTTGATTACCGGTTTACCAGCGTCGCAAAAGATCGAGGCTGGTTCAAAACATACACGCCTTTCAAATCAACAGTGGATGCCTCCCCGCAATACTTCTCCGATCGCAATTACATCCCCGTGCTGGGAATAGGAAGCGTCGAAATTCAGACAACACGCTCGCCCGATGCTTCAGGTGCTTCCTCGCACGGAACTCTCGTACTCCACGAGGTCTTGCATGCGCCTGACGCTATATGCAACCTTCTTGGGTCACCTCTAGTCTTCGACGATGGTTACACTGTCGCGTGGGGTACCGGCGGCCCCAAATCTTACGGCTCTATCAAAGACAGCCAGGGCGAGGACGTCGCCTATCTTGACACCGAACACCCAAAGTGGACACCTAAAGTGCGCTGTCCACCAGATGGATATACGCTCGGTCAGTACGTGCTCAAGAAGGACAAATCGGCTTGGCTAGGTTGTCACTGGGACGAAGCCGAAGAGCGCAGGTGGCAAGAGTTCAAAGCTCAACAAGAACAACCCACTTCAGGGCGACAACCACGCGACCACCTTCTTCTTCCGCAGCCTGCGTTCCCTCACAAAAAGAAACGACGGGCTCCTCAACGTCGACAAAGTGCACACCGGCAAGATGCTACGTCCCACAAGGCCAAGGAAACCGCTCCTTCTAATAAAACCTATGCTTTAGAGTTCCTCATTTTAATAATTGGTATCTCAGTAGCTTGGTGGACGATGAGTGGTGTTCGTGCTTGAGAGCTTCGTGGTGGGTCTTTGGACTGGTGGGGCGAACGTGCGCAAAGAAAAAAAGAATCACCGCCACCACAATGGCGCAAAAAAGAGCAAAACATACAACAGCGCGTATTCCCCGGTGGTCACCCACCCGAGTACTAATGCGCCGGTATCATGCTTGTATATGGCTGAGCGGACGGGAAGCCTAATTCTCATGATCCTATGGTCGTATGTATCATTTCTGACATCTTTACATTATCTATACTCGAAGCTCGTGCATCGAGATCGCCAAAACGCCGCAGTACATCCGCAACATCCATGGTGTAGTACAACCGTCCATACATCAACAGAGCATGTACTTAGAAACCACTCTCCTTGGATCCCTTGCTTCCATTTGAGCCAGGGCTTCGCCGTGCATGTACCCATCGATATAGACGTCACCCACGTACCTATACTCGTTGTGACCGCCCTCTGGACGGAGCAGAATGGGCGTGGAGCAACCAAACGGAACGACAACAACATCCTTCGCTGTCATGTAGCCCGAACCCATACCAATCAAGCCGCCTGTTGTAATACACAGGCTTCGTCCCATCATACGGTTGCCGAAATGGTCTTGCAGGAAAGTGCGCCGTGCCTTGGGCTCGATGAGCCCTGTCGTACCCACATGGCGCTTGAGATCTTCGTCCATCGGTAAGCGAGGCATTCTTTCGCGTATCAGAGCTGCGAAGACGTGGTAGCAGAGGTTGTGCCACATATTTGACTGACTCCAGTCTGGCGGTACCTGTCCCAGACACAGGGTCCTGCAGAAAGAGCTGTGCATTGGGTGCGCGTCATCGCCCTCTTTCACCTTGAGCTCGTGCAGCAGCATCGCGCGCCATTGTAGAAACGCCGCTAGATAGTCTCGAGCAGCGCAGAATGTGCCCACCGCGACACCTGTTGCTGTGATTGTATCAATACTGATTGCGGAAATCTGGAGCTTTCGCCGTTCGTCGTGAAACCAATACTGGGCCTTGGTTGCGCCGTTCGCGTTGCTAGAGGCTGCAAAATTGAGCGTGCTCCCTAGACCAGATACCTCAGGGATATGAGACCAGTCAGGACACCAACTTGGAAGGCCAGTAGAGTTGACGTGCAGAGGAAATTGTATCGCTTCGCGAATGACGTCGAGCTTATCGGTGGTCGAGATCAGGTGATCGACAACGTCTGTGTAGACTGTCTTGACTGACTGGCTGTAGTCGACAGGAAAATCACGTTGTGTAGCGTCCGAAAGCAAACCGAGGACGCCGAAAACCTTGTCACGTGGATTTTCGCTTAACTTCTTCCTGCATGTTCGCATCACCTGTAGTAGCGACTCGTCTCCAAGTTGCTTCAAAGTTTCGCGGTGGGGGAAGCTTGTTGGCCCTTGGCGGATATGCGGATCGCTCTCTTGGTCCCAGAAAATTTCCGCGGCCCTCAAGTATACTTCCCAAGGAAACACCGAATGTGCGCAATATACCAATTTCTCTTGTCCGAGAAGGACCTCTTGTACGACTTGATCCCGGTCAGTACGGATCGTGAACAAACTGCGGCATGAGTACTTACCCCACAATCGTTTCCAGTAATCTCGCTTGAATAGGTTCAGGAGCGCCAGAGAGTCTGGGTTACGGGTGGACCTGATGTATTGCGGATCAACTGAGCTTTCGGCTACCTTCCGAAGTAGTTGTAGAGCCAAGGCACTCTGCTCGTACTCTGGCCCTATCCAAATGGCAACTGAGACAGCACCACTGTAGATCTGACCCATCAATCGGACCTGGGTGGCCCGCTCTTCTTTGTTCTGTTGATCGATACACAGAGCATCGACCCACACAAGTACTTCTTCCCTTTTACGACGCACTGCCCTCAGCGCGTCATGAAGACTGACAGCAACAGGGATTGTCGCGCCTTCAAGCACAAGCGGTCTCGTATCGACCCCATCACCCCAAGCGTACTGTACAGGCTTCATATCAGCAGGTATTCTGGCTTTGCGACAACAACTTACCGAGATAGCTGTGTACTCTGGCGCGTTATAGAGCGGTACATGAACGATTTCACACTTAAGCTTCCACATTCTTTCCGGTAGAACTCTGACTAGGCGGATCTCAAAGGCACGCAGTGGTTGATACAGATATACTCTTGGGCCGAGTACCCCGGATCCAGATAGTGATGGAGATCGTGAGGGCATCCTTGAGGAAGGTTTAGAAACCACTGAGGCCGATTGAGGTCCAGGCATATCTTCGTCTGCCGCAGACATTGTATCAGTAGGGGTGATGGCATCGAATGGGTACTGTGAGACAGAAAGGCGTGGAAGCTTCGTATCTGCGCTGAATGCCTCACTGGAAGCAGATGTAGACGGTCGAGTGTCGAAATTCCCCTGCAGAATGCGCTCTTCGCAAGTGAGTGCTGAATCTCGCACCCTCGAGGGCAGAGATACATGATAAACAAGCTGCTCGTTAATTGGCGGGCAGGTGGCTTGTCCAGTGATGCCATCTTGACTGTCAGTACCAACGTTGCCTTCGTTTCCGAAAGTTGACGCAGGCGTTGGTTCGTTGGTTGGAAGAAGTGTTGGTAATGACCAGTTCGCCACGTGTTGGGTGTCTCGACGAAATGGCTTTGTTGACGATGCTCCTGTCCTTTGCTCCTCATCAAAAAAGCGATGCTCGCCGTACATTCTGCTATGAGATCTTGACTTCCCATGAATGTCTTGCCCCAAGGTCTCATCGTATACACTATAGCTCTCACGATAATCGCCATGAACCGCATTTTGCGAGAACTGCCGAGAGGGTCGTGCGGCTTGTTCAGTTAATCCGTACCCTCGCACCTGGTACTGAGCTCTCCCAACTTGATTGCTAGTATGATCAACCAGGTAAGGAGGCAGTAGTTCTGACGTTGCCGGGATCAGTGTTGGATAGATATCTTGTGTGACGTAAGGATCATCAAAGCGAAATTCGCCGTATGCTATAGCGTGTGATGATGAATGCACTCTTTCGGGGGAGATAGCTCGTCCAAATTCGCCGTCACCCTCTGATGGACGATATTTCAGGTCGTATGGCCGATGCGAAGAGCTTGCGCGGTATCGATCTTTGTTTCCATCATGCCTGAGTCGCCGTCTTGGTTCATCGTCGGAACGGTAGCCTCGGTCGTAAGAATGATCAGTTCGCTTCTTGCCATCCAGAGAGATTACATATCGCTTTCTGGGGGTTCGACCTGCATTGGCGTCCTGGGGTGTAAGATGGTGACCATGGTGGCGTTTCGAGTCGCGTTGGAGGCCAAACATGTCACTGGTGTGCGAAACAGCTGTATTGCGAAGCACAGGTATATTGATGTAGTCGTGTACTTGTCCTAGGATCTGAGTAGTTATGGGGTATGAGTTTTGGATGGCATCAGGCTGAGCCTGGATAACGCGCGAACTGATGCCTTGGTGGGGTGATGAGTGCCACGGCTGCTCAGCCTCCGGTCATCAGCCATTGTCAGCTCGCTTCAGCTGGCAGGGATTCGATTGCATGGCCTGGCGGGTATCTAGGTATACATTTGGACATAATGAGAACACTGAGGACTACTAGCCTCACTATGCTGGTGTAGTGTGAAGGTGCACATTGGCGTTCGCGAGGAAGTCGCGACTACGAGTAGAAGTGGCGTGTTCTGCTACCCAGAGTTGTTTGGCCCATGGCTGCGCACCTTGGCAACGTTCAAGACTGCGCTCGTGGAGATATGTAGCTTAGAGAGCAGGAGATGTCGTGCGGACAGGAGCGCCTATTGTATGTTCTTGAGCGGCCCTTCTCCTACAGCCGCTACCGTCCATGCGCAATGTGGGTCTGGCTGCGTCGTCATCGGCCCGCCGAATTGCCTGCTACCATCGCTGCTCCTCTCGCATGTCCCTTATCGATAAGTGACGATGTCAAGACATACCTACAATACTTACCACTACCTTCAATGCCTGCTTACATCTTCGCACTCGGGTGTAATGCGCGTCTCTCTGCCACGTTTCCCAATTGTGCACCAATTGCCGCGATCCGGCGACCGCCTTGGCCCCGCACTTTCGCGTACGCTCCTCAATCCAGCCTAGTCCGAGATCCTCCAGGAACGGTCAACAAAAGAACCGCCGCGACTGCGAGCGGAAACAACCCAACTCACAAGGATTCGTGGGTCGTAACATGATGTACGGAAGCGCGATTGCTCCGACAACTCCGATAATAGTGGAGTTGGATAACCCTCATGGTAACCTCGCAAATGCCTCGCCTCGCGATCCATCCCCGAAGCGATATAGGCATGGTAAACTAGGCGTTCTAGCTGGGTATACGCTCTTGTATAATCGATACATTCGGGAAGCCCTCGGTGGTGGCGTCCGGCTGGAATGCTGGCTTATGCATTCTACCGAGAAGCCCCGTGGAATGTACGCTCGTGGCAGTTAGAGCCAACAGGGCATTTAAATGAACTTATCGCTCCTTCCAACAGCTTCGAGTTGATGATTGAGATAGCGATATAAGAAGGTACCATTCACTCCATAACATCTCGGACGTACCCTCCTCACCATAACCATACCCATACACCTTCTATACTTCCTACGTTTTCTACGATAGCAGTCCCAACCTATCCCGCGCTGCGAAAACTTCCAAAATGGTGCTCCCCTACTTCACCGCCCTCGTCTTCGGCACCATGCTCCCGGGTCTCAACCTAACCCAATACGCCGACCACTACGACAACGTCCACATCCCACTCGTCAAGTCGCTCACGGGCTCAAACTTCCCCGTCATCCACACACGATACTACGTTGGCGGTAACCCTGCCTTTGTAAACGCCAGCTCCCCCGTCGACTACGACTCCATGGCAACCATGCAGTTTCGAGACATGACGCATGCGTTGACGTTCATGAGCATCATCAGCGCACCGGAGGCGGCGAAGAAGATTGCGGAGGACGAGCATTTATTTATGGCGTGTGCACCGAGGACGGTGATTGTGGGGACGGATGGGAGTGTGACAGGGCCGTAGCGGGTGCGGAATAAACGTGAATGGGGTCTCGTGGACATGATTAGGATTTGAAATACTGAATTATTACTACTATAAGGGTCAGGGCAAGATACGCTAACGTAAAGACGTGAGACCACAAAGTTTTCCTTAGCTAAGGATTATAGTCTCTAGCTAGAAGTAGTCCCACTAGCAGAAGTCTGTTATCGCAGCAGACAGAATTTCTACTTCTGCGTAGTAAGGTTTGCTCTAGATCGCATTAAAGACATAGCTAAACTTGTTTACAAGACAAAAGACTAGATAGTAATTATTACAAGTATTGCTAAAATAAGCAGGTAATTAAGTAATACCTATACGTTTATAATAGTCTCTATATTACTTAAGTATAAGAATATAAGCGTACAACTTGTCTATAGTAGATTTAGTAAATTCTACTCTAGGTAGTAGAACACACTTTAACAACGTTTTGTTTTTCTTATCTAGATACACTAGAGGTTACTACTTAGAGTAAAAGTTACGCTTTAAAGTAAATAATAGGTATAGATTTTAAGTCTCTTTATATATACTAATAGTTATAGATAGCTTATATAGATAAATTAAAATTTATTATTATAAACTACTTAGATACTTACTATATCTTTTACTATCTTTGTGTTTTTAAAAAGCTTAATAAAGTACTCTTAAATAGCTTTAGTAAGCTGCATTTTTTCTATATTAGTAGAATTAGTAATTTTATCTTTTAATACTAGCTTTTTATAGAAATAATATATAGCTTTATTAAAAGCTTATCTAAAAGCTCTAAGTTAATCTAATAAGAAGTTATTAGATAGTATAGGCTTAAAGTAGAAGAGATATTCTTTACTAAACTAGTTAATAAAGACTATAAGCTTAGCACTAAGAGTATACTATATCTTAAGCTTTTTTAAAATAGTTTCTAGTAAAGTACTACTTAGCTCTTTACTACACTAGCTTTACTATACTAGCTTAATAATTTCTATTAGGTTCTACTCTATAAGGTAGCTAATATAGTTTTTAGTATAGCTAAGTTTTATAAGCTTTATAAAGTTATACTATATAATTATTATAAAGAGCTTTCTTAGGCGTATTATACTACTATATTACTCTAGAGCTTTAGTATATTTATACTATAAAGTAAGTGCAAAGCTATCTAATATTAAACTATTATTAAGCTCTTAATAATAAGATATAAAGAATACACTTAGTCTATAGCTATAGTTATTAATATATTTTACTAACTATAGTATTAAGAGAAGAGATAAATAGTATAGAATTACTAAAAAGAGAGATAGCGTGCTTTTTTAATCTCTAGACTTTTAGCTACTCTAACCTCTACTTCTACTACTACTACTATTTTCTATCTTATACTTTTTAGATTTTAGTTACTACGTATCTATAGAACTTATAAAGTACTAGTATAAAGCTATTAACCTTCTTTTTAAACGTTTACTAAGCTTTTCTAAGAGAATTTTGCGTATAGTAAGAATACGCTATAATAGTTAATAATTAATCTAGTAACTATAGTAAGTTACGTACTTTTTTATTACTAAAGAACTACTTAAGCTCTTCTAAAGTAATGCGCTATTTATTATATTTTACTATAGCTATCTCTATAAGCGCTAAAATAGAAAGTATAATTCTATAGATATATAGATATACTATATATATAGTTTATTAGCTTAGGTATTTTATATTAATCTTTTAGTTCTTTCTAAATTAAAAATAATATATAAAAGTTTTACGTTACCTAAGTTAAAGATAATATTAATAAAGTATCTATTTCTACCTAAGTAGTTTATAATATTCTACTAAGATATATTAAAGTCTTATCTTAGGTTTTACTAATATAAAGGTATTTTCTAAACTTTAGAAGTCTTACTCTTATACTTACACTTATAAAATAATAATATATAGTTACTATAGTTATAAAGAAGTAACCTTCTTATTTACTAAAGGTACCTATAAGTTATAACTACCTAAATACCTACCTTATATATATTACTAAAGTAGTTACTCTTAAAATAACCTACCTTATTACTATTCTTATTAGAACTTATATCTACTATAAAGTACTTAAACTACACTATAGAGCTAAATACTTTTAAAGCTATAGACAACATAAATAATAATAAGATAATTACTAAGTCTAAAGCCTATATTATATATTAATAGTACCTACCTATTCTATGTATAAGAGATTAGCGCCTTAAGCTTCTTAGCGCTTCTTTTATATTTACACTCTTCTACTATATACTTAGCTTTCTTATTTTATAAGCTACGTTCTAGCTTAGTGTACTCTAGTAGATAAACTTTATAGTTAAGCTACTACTATAAGACTATTATAGAATTATTAGTAGTATTATCTTTATCTATCTATTATATTACTATTTACTACTCTATAACTAGTAAGTAATATATATTCTTTTTACTAGTTAGAAATATAAGAAAAGTTATTTACTATATATAAAGTAACTTTAATACGTAAGTAGAAAGACTATAAATAAAATTAGAGCTAAGAAATTAAGAGTAGCCTTTTACTCTCTATCTTCTATCTATCTACCTCTTTATATACTATTACCTTACTATATAATATTATCTTTTTATACACTATTACCTTTCTCTACACTATTATCTTTTTACATACTATTACCTTTCTATACACTATTATCTTTCTATATACTATTATCTTTCTATATACTATTACTTTCTTATATACTATTATCTTTCTATATACTATTATCTTTTTATACACTATTACTTTCTTATACACTATTACTTTCTTATATACTATTACCTTCTTATATACTATTACTTTCTTCTATACTATTACCTAATATTATATTATATTAGTATCTACACTCTTTCTACCTTCTACTACTACTAAGATTAGTTAATATAGATACTAGTGTAACTACTATATCTATAGCTAATTATAAGCCTTCTAATAACTAACGTATAGTAGTTCTAAGAATTAGTACTATAGATATTCTATACGTTTAATATATAGATACTAGCGCTTAATTACTAAATATATACTCTTTTCTATACATCTTTACTATATAAGATAATAACTAGACTATTAGCTTCTTTCTTAAACTACTAATTAACTAGATAACTAAAGGTAAGTCTTTTAGTATTATTATAGATAGGTTTAGTAGTATAGGTAAATTATATATATTACTAGAAGGTTCTAGTTTAATTATAAAGTTTATGCTAGACCTTTATTTTAGAGTAAAGAAGTTACTAGAGATCTAGTTTACTATAGTAGAAGTTTACTACCTATTAAGTAAGATATCTTACTAAGATAGTACTAAGATCTAGCGTATCTTATTTAACTAGACATAGTTAGTCTCTATATATAGTAAAAGCTAAGAGATAGATATAAATAATAGTCTTCTAAAAAAGCTAGTTATATACTCTACTTTAAGCTTAGAAGCTCTTAGAAAGATTCTTTAGTAGACGTAAGTCTAATAAGAGACTAACACTATATTTTATAATTTAAAATTATCTTATAGCTACCTAATCTACTAGTTCTATATTCTATATAGTAATAGTAGAAAGTTTAGTATACTAACGTTAGAGAATTTAGCTAGAGTAGAACTAACTAGCACCTTAGCTATTAGCTAGTAGCTTCTTTATAGATAATTTTTATTTAAAGCTAATATATTAAGTTAGATAGAAGAGAGTTATAAAGTAATGTTTTATAGTAGTAATCTTACTAAGTCTCTTAGATTCTGTTTTGTAACACTTTAAATACTAGTACTAAACTCTCTACTAGTAGTATAGTTTACTTATATTAATATAATCTAGTAAGTACTATCTTACTTTTAGTAGTAATTAACTATACTTAAAACTATTATAAAGATAGAGATAAAAGTATATATATATATTAAGCGCTACTTACCTATAAAGAATATATAGTAAGTGTACTAGAATATTAGAAGCTATAAGGTATAGTAAAATAGAGTATATATAGTATTTTAGATATATATATTACTATATTAGCTTACCTAAGTACCTATTAATTAAATAATTATCTCTCTACTATTATAGCTACTCTCTTTTATAACTATAGTGTTTCTATTAAATATTAATTATACTAGTTACCTATAGCTTATATATATCTAAATAGTACTAAGCTATAGTATTACTATTAGAGTAACGCTATTTACTATATAGCTAACTACTTAGTAAGTATATAGAGTAATATTACTACGCTAGCTTTTATAAACTTCTCTACTTCTTAGCTAGGTTTCTATTTATATTACTAGATACTTATTACTTTTTTAAGAGGTTTAGAGAGGTATTACTTATAGTATACTTATCTTCTATCTTCTTATACTATATTAATCTATCTTTAAGTACTTATAGCTATTACTCTCTACTTATACTACTAATTATATTATTAGCTATAACTATACTCTCTTTATTAGCTATCTCTATAGTATCTATAGTTACCTTCTCTTTACTTACCTTCTCTTTACTTACTTTCTCTTTACTTACTTTTTTTTTACTTATCTTCTCTTTACTTACCTTTTCTTTACTTACTTTCTTTTTACTTACTTTCTTTTTACTTATCTTCTTTTTACTTACCTTCTCTTTACTTACCTTCTTTTTACTTACTTTCTCTTTACTTACTTTTTTTTTACTTACCTCTCTAATCTCTTTAAGTATCTCTTTATTATTCTTATATTTATAGTTATAAATATTACTTAGTAGCACTTTATCTAAGTTACCTAAAATTACTAATAAAAGTAGTGTTTCTTCTTTACTTTTATAATTATACTTATTATACTTATTACTAAGGCTTTCTAGCTTACCTAATACTTTTCTACTTACCTTTACTATATCTATAAAACTAATTTCTTACTATTAGTTTTTTTCTTTAGTATAATAACTTATATATAGACTAATTATATTACTATAATATTTATTATAGTCTACTTACTTAGTAGCTAGTAGAGTATTATACCTACTTTCTTTAAATATTATTAACTAAATATATAGTAGAGTTAATACTATATATAGCTAAGTAGTTTCTATAGCTATAAATGTAGCTTATAGACTATATAGCGTACTAGTGCTTACTATAGTAATACTTTTTATTACGTTACTAATTATAAAGCGCTTACTATAGAAATTCTAAAGTTACTTAGCCTAAGCCTATATATCTATAGTAATATCTTTAATAATATTTAAACTATTCTACACTATTACACTAATAGTGCGTAATTATTTCTTACTACTTAGTATCTACTACGCGCTAGTTATAGTTAAAAGAAGTATAATATATAGTTACGCTATTATTAGTTTATTATAGAATTTAGTAAATATTTATAATTAGTAATAAAAGTAAAAAGAAAAGTGTATATTTACTACTACGTTTACTATTATTACAAAGAGAGCTCTTAGGTAATAATAATAGCTTATTAGAGTAAAACGTAGAAGATTATAGAATATTCTTAGCTATCTATACTATCTATAAGAAAGTAATAGTATACTACCTTTATAAAACTCTATAAGTCTTCTATTTATATTATATTAGAGTTATTTATTAAGCTAACCTTAGTTAAAGCTATATATTACTATTACTATCTCTTTATTTCTATATCTAGAGAAGTTATAGTACGTTTATCTTTAGTCTTATATTTTACCTTTATTATTACTTTTACTTTATTTTCTTTCTTTACCTTTGCCTTTTTCTCTTAGTTTCTCTTTACTACTACTAATTTTAATTTTAGTACTATTACTTTATACGTAGCTTTAGAATAGTTATTCTAGTTATTTTTATTATTCTAGTTATTCTAGTTATTTTTATTATTTTTATTATTCTTATTATTCTTATTATTCTTATCTTTCTAGTTATTCTTATTGCCTAAAATATCTAAAATCTTATCTTTTATTATCTATTTTATCTTAATATTAACCTCTACTAGTATAGTAATAAGCTTACGCCTATAATTATTATTATTATTTATAGTAATACTATACTCTTAGTAGAGAGTCTAGAGATAAAAGAAACTAATACTTTATAGAAGTTATCTAGTAAGCGCCTCTATAAGCGCGTTTACTAAGATTTAGCTATAGATATAATAGGTAGTATACTAGATAGACTACTTTAGAGCTCTTATAAGTAGTTTATAGTATTAGATAATAGCTTTAATAAGTTTTTATCTAAGTTATCTCTTTCTAGAAGTACTATCTAGTTAGTAAGGTACTATAAGTAAGTAAACAGCTTACTAGGTGTAATCTTATATAATAGATTACTTTTAAGTAAGATTAGCTTATATTTCTAGTAGTAGTTAGTAATAGCGTAAAAGAGTTCTTTAGCTTTATTTATAATATTATTATATATCTAGATATTATCTATTTCTACACTAATAATAATAGTTATAGCTATAGAGTAGAGTAGTGCGTAGAGTTAGCTCTTGCTTCTCTTCTCTACTTTAGCGTTAAGCTTTGTATTTTCTATAGTAGTAGCTAGATAGTAGAAATAGAAGAATACTTAGATAGATAAAAGTAGTGTATATATAGAAGTCTAATATTATTTACTATTATATATATTAGAGTAGACTAGTAAAGAAGTTTACGCGTTTCTATTACTAGATAGTATAAGCTTCTCTAGTCTCTTAGCACTCTTTATACTATAGTAAAGTAAACTACTACTAAAATATAATTAATTAAACTTACTCTACCTATAATTACTCTACTATAGTACTCTATAAAGCCCTCTTTTCTATAGAGTAAAACTCTAAGAAGACTTAACTATAAAACTTCTACTAGCTACTTAAAGCTCTCTAGAGCTTCTATTACTAGTAAGCTTCTTTAATTTAAATAGTTTACTAATAATTATAAATTACTACGCTAACCTATAGAACTCTAGAGTAAAATAATTTAAAATTACTATAGTTATACTATATACTAAAGAACGCTTCTAATAACTATTATAAGATTATATAGTTATCTATCTATATTTTAAAGTTAAAGACACTTTTACCTTCTTATATATTTATTATATACTATAAAAACTATACCTAGAATATCTAAGCCTTTCTATATATAAAGTTTAATACTAAAAAATATTAGTATCTCTTCTTAAATTAGCTAGATAGTAGAAGAACGTATAATAAAGTGTATTAAAGTAGCCTATTAAAAAACCTTTAATATTATATAGTGTAAGTAAGCACGTTCTTAATATTTAAAGTACTCTACTTACTCTTTTAGATTCTAACTTTATATATAGTAATCTTATTTTAACTAAGGTAATATAAGATAATAAGTTTCTATCTATAACTACTATAATATTATTTAAGTAACTAGAATAGGCTATAAATATAGATACTTCTAGGCTATTACTAGAGCTAAAGTCTTATTATTCTTCTAGTTATATTAGATATACTTCTATTATATTGTAGTCTACTATATATATATATATACTTCTAAGTATTCTAGAATAGATTTTTATTATTCTAGAAGATTAATAGAACGCTCTAAAAGAAGTAATAGCAAAATATAATAGAAACTAACTTAACTACCTCTATATACTAACTCTATATAGTATAGTAATAAAGAATCTTTCTACTATAATATTAAAACTATAGAACTTAAAGAATAATAAGTTTTAAAATCTAACTATAAAAGTAAAGATTAAGAGGTAGTATAATAGTGCTATATTCTATAGTATACTATAAACGCTAATTAAGAATATAATACATTATCTATATTAAAAATATAATTTATCTTTTAAAGTAGTTATATAGTTCTATAGATAGATCTATAAAGATATAAATAAATCTATTAAAATATACTAAATCTATGTATAGCTACTTAGAGGTAACTTTATTCTTTATCTTAGTAATAGTATACGCGTTATCTATTAGTATAAAGAGTATATTAAAGAAGAAAAAGAGAGACTAAGTTAGTTTAAAGTAGCTAACTACTTCTATATTCTTATTACCTAGTATCTAGATAGTAGCCTATCTGTGTTTAATTATAGTAGAAAGAAGATTAGGTAATACTACCTTTTAGATCTAGTAATAGTATAAAGATTTATTACCTTAATATAATAAAGCTACTAGTAATAGAATACTAATATTATTAATATATATACTACTTATATAATACGCGCTATAGAAGGTAAGGCTTCTACTATATCTATAGATATAACTCTAATAAACTACTAGTCTTTCTTCTAGTTAGATTCTCTATAAAAGGCGTTTTATAATAATATAGTAGAGGTTTACTATATTCTACTTAGGTAATTCTACGTCTACCTATATAGATCTAGTATAGCTATGCTTACTTCTACTCTTACTTAGAATAGTAGTAAAGCTTTTTACTATCTCTCTAAGTAGAAGTTTCTTCTTAGTCTACTAGAGTAGATTAATAATATAAGTATAAAGTATATATATCTTTAATATATCTTACGTAATTATAAAGGTAAATAGGTAGCTATATAGTATACTTTAATATTTCTCTCTATTATAGGTTCTAATAAAAGAACTTTTAGATTATTAAGTACTAATATTCTATATATTCTTATTAGTATAGATAGTCTAGACTTAGGTAGCTTAGTTATACTACTACTCTCTAAGTATATTAAGGCACGTAAACCTTTAGAATTAGCTAATATTTAGAGAAGAAATATTTTAGTTTCTTTTAGTAAAGCTATAGCTCTAAATATATCTATAGAAGTTAAAACTTATATTAAAGAAGATTAGTACTAGCTATTAATATAAGAAATAGCTTAGTATATTAGTAATATACTTACTAAACTAATAGAAAATATTTACATTACCTATAGAAACTACTAAAGTACTAAATACTAGAATTAACTATTTAGCTCTAGGTATTACTTAATAATAGTAAATAACGTGTTATAGGTAGCTCTTAATATTAGTAGTTTACGTTTTTACGCCTACTAAGTAGGTAATTAGCTAGTAATCTAGTTTATTTAAAATAATAGAGTAGATAATTAGCTAGTAATTAAGTTTATTTCTTTTAAGTTAGACTCTAGCCTATACATATTCTCTATCTATAACTTCTAGATAACTAGCTTATAAACTAAGAATAATACTACTACTTTAGATCTAGGCGCTATCTATCTATATTCTACTAGTAATATTCTAAACACTTCTAAAATTATTAAGGCTACATTTTTTAAAATTAAGAGACTACTACGTAGTAATTATAAAATATTAAGTTACTTACTTTATAAATTATTATACGTAGCTATAGTAGCTATATATATTAATTAATACGTAGTAAAGAATAATATCTTATATAAGTAGGCTAAAAAGGTATATCTTAATATTATTACTAACGTGTGTTTAGTATAATGTTAGTAGACTACGCCTATAATACGTTTCTAGTATATCTATATAGTAACTACTAAGTAGAAGTAAAAAGATAAAGACTATTAGAAGTAGAATATAGTCTAGTTATAAAGGTATAACTACTCTTTTAAAGAACTATAGAACTAGAGAAAAAAGACTATCTTAATAATACTTATTAATAAAAGAATTGTTTATTCTAGATTATAGTTACTTATACTACTAGATAATAATTTCTAATTTAAGATTAGCTTACTATAAAAATTATAGTAGAAGACAAAAATAAAGCCTATAACTAATAATAAACTAGTTCTATTCTTTAAAGATATGCTTATACTTATACTACCTAGAGAGTTAATTAGAGCTTTCTTTCTCTATAAGTTATAAGTTTAGCTACTACTAGAGCTATCTATAGCTACTATATTTCTAGATATATATTAGTATATAATAGCTATAATACTAGTAGTAGTAATAAATTAGCTATAAAAGAGTTTAAACACTACTAGATAGCTTTAGTTAGATATATAGAAAGTGTTATAGATTAAACTTATAACCTCTACTTAGTAAGACGCTAGTAGATAGCCTATGCGCTAAATATTAAAGTTTAGCTTATATAGCTTTCTTTAACCTATATATAATATCTTACTTAGTACTTAACTTAATATAATTATCTTATCTATTAACGTCTCTTATACTATATTACGTCTACCTTATAGTACCTAGAATACGTATAGTAGTAACTATACTAAAGAACTTAGAGCACGTAATTATATAAATATTTATATAACTTTATAAAGTTACTAATTATAACTTTACGCTTAAGATAATAATCTTATACTCTTATAATATATTCTCTACCTTTAGTTATATCTCTAGATTAGAATTAGAACTACTTATAGTGCTACTTACTATTAAGGCTCTATTATATATCTATAGAGTAGAACTTATTATATAGATAGCGCGCGTGCGCTAGTGCGCTAATTATACTAATTATAGAAAGGTGTGTTACGCTAGAAGTCTATTACTAAAGAATATTACTAAGTATATTATAACTTTAAGAGAGTGTTATAATATTATATAAAGAAATAATTATAGTTACTTCTATTATAATTATATAGCGTAGCTGCACTATATCTTAGTAAATAGTAGAAGGTCTAGCTTACTACTTTATAATAAGTAAGTAGAACTATAGATAGTAATTAATTTACTCTACTTCTGCCTATTTAATATACTACTCTCTTACCTTTACTTTCTCTTTCTACTACCTAACTTAACTACCTATATTATTACACTTAACTACTAACACTATTACTATAATATCTAATAGTAATCTTAACTCTAATATTAGTCTTAGTAGATAATACTACTTAAATATAGGCTCTTCTATAGCTAAGACTATAGTTCTATCTAATAGCTTTATCTTTTACTCTAAGCGTAACACTAAAGCTAACTCTAGTAAAGCTTCTACTCTCTTACGCAGCTAAGAATCTAGCTATAAGTAACTACTATAAGCGCTAGTTTATAGCTAAGATCTTAGCTATAATTAAGTACTATCTTATAGTTAAGAGTTAAGTTATAAGTAATAGTGTTATAATTACGTTATTACTAATCTTCTAATTCTAACTAATACCTAATAAATAATTAGCTAAGGTAACTCTAATATTTATATCTCTGCTATTTACTACACTAAGCCTAGTTAGTAGAGTATCTTTAGCTACTCTACTCTTCTAGAAATAGAAGAAAATCTACTAGAAAATAATAATATTCTTCTAGCTAAGCTTATAATAGTTTCTATCTCTACTAAAGACTTATATAACGTCTTCTTTAGTAGCTACTATCTTTAGTCTATTTGTAATAAGTTCTAAGTATATATAAAGCTTAGTTACTTTAACTTTACTTTTATAAAGATTTTTAAACTTAATAATAATAATAATAATAATAACTATAATAAAGATAAGAAGAAATAGTATAGTCTAAACCTAGGCTAAGAATCTCTCTTAGAAGAAACTTACTATATAGTTTATAATAATAAAGACTTTCTTAAAGTAGTATAATATTCTATAGATCTACTACGCACTCTCTTTATTAAAATTATAAGAAGTCTATTTAAGGCTGCGCCTAATCTATATAATCTCTAATCTAGTAATATCTCTAAAGAAGACTTTAATAAAGCTATCTCTATTATTTCTAGAATAGAGAAGCGCTTTAATAAGCTTTAGGTCTTAGTCTACTTTTATAAGAAAGAGACTAATAGTCTTTAAGAATATTTAGTTACTACTTAAGACTATCTTACTACTACTAATAAGTTACGTAATAACTTATAGCGCTAGCGTAATATACTCTAGAATAAAGTTAAGATACTATATGCGCCTTTCTTCTCTCTCTTATACTCTAATTCTATATACACTAATACTACTCTAGATAAAAAAAATACTAATAAGTTTTATAATCTATATATAGACTTCTATAATAAGTATTAGATAGTCTTAGAGTAGCTAGTTAAGAAGAAGGCTTACTTACTACGTTAGTTCTAAGACTACACTTAGAAAGATTAGAATTATAAAAATATTATTATCTAGAATAAGAATTTTAAAGAATAAGTTCTCTTAGTAAATAATAATACTAATAAGCTAAAGAAAGACCTCTACTAGTAGTTATAATAGTATAATAAAGTTATCTAATATCTTTAAGCCTTTAATTCTAACTATAAGTCTTTTACTCTACTATAATATAGATCTAAGTAACGTACTAAGCGTTATATAGATAACTACTATACTACTAAGCGTTACGCTAATAACTATTATACTACTAACTAACGCACTACTAACTACTATACTATTAACTACTATACTACTTTTCTAAATCTATATCTAAGCTATTATATATAAAAGCTAGAGCGCTGCTCTTAATATAACTCTTATAACTATTAGTAATATTTACCTTTATTATTATACTTATACTCTTACTCTTACTATCTATATATAAACTTATTAAATACTAAACCTTATAGCTACTATCTACTACTCTATAATAGTTATTAGATTATATATAAAGTCTATATACAGCCTATAGAGTCTATAGTTAGTAGAAT
Organism: Alternaria hordeiaustralica; assembly: GCF_023758085.1. Lineage (NCBI taxonomy): Eukaryota > Fungi > Ascomycota > Dothideomycetes > Pleosporales > Pleosporaceae > Alternaria > Alternaria hordeiaustralica. The sequence continues at coordinate 808,016 of NW_026056773.1, read as the reverse complement.
AGATTATACTATATTTAAGCTTTCTAACGTAGAGATCTAAAAAGATAATAAAAATAGAAAGAACTACTCTAAGTAGTGTTATATAGCTCTTTAGAAGTGTAAATTACTTTCTAAGAATAAGTAAATACTCTATCTAGAGACTAGAATTAATAGTAACGCGTAGATATATATTAAGAATAGTATTAGTTTCTTTAATAAATACCTTAATATTCTTAAAGCTCTAGATAAATACTTTAGTTAGTCTACCTTTAAACGCTAATAAAAGGCGTAAACTAAGATTAGTAATAGCTCTCTAGTAATAAGCTAATTAGAGAAGTTTATTAACTAGCGTAGCTATATTATAGCTATACACTAACTAACTAAGCTTTCTAACTCTATTATAGTTCTATACTATTACTAATAGCTTTATCTATAACTTACTTTTTCTACGTTATCTAATTTTAATAATTAATAGCTAGAAGCTTTTATAAAGTTCTTAGACGCTATCTACTAGATAGACTTAATCTAGAAGTAGATTAATAATAGTAAAGCTACTACTACTAGCGTAAACACTAACACTAATAAAGCCTATATATTAAAGACTTATAACTATTCTTTTAATAATTATAACTTAGAGCGTAAAGCTAGGTTTAGATATAGCTAATAGCGTAAAGCTATATTATAATATACCTAAGCTTAGAAAAACGCTATAGCAAAAGCGTAAGTCTACTTCTACTATAGTAAAAAGAGTTACTAGGCTTATAATAAAAAAAGTTATTCTATTCTAAACTAGAATAAGATTAAAGTAAAGATTAGTAGCGCTTGCCTCTACGCTATTAATATAGAATATACTATAGAAGATAATAACACTAATACTAACGCTAACGCTAACGCTTATAACTTAGATAATACTATAGATAATAAGAATATAGATAATATAAGCGTCTCTAAATTAGAAAACTAAATACTTCTAATACTAGTTATATTTAGAAGCTAAATTAGCGTAAAGATATATAGTAGAATTAAAACGTCTATAATTATTATAATTAGCTTAAGGTTACTACTACTAAACTTCTCTCTTAGAACTACTTCTCTAAAGTCTAAGATTACTATATCTTTACTATTACTATTAAAGGCAGCTCTTACTCTACTAACTAACTTTACTATAACTTCTATACTATATTACTATCTAAATAATAGTATAAAACTATAACTCTTGTTAATACTAGCGTAAGTGCTAGCTTTATAAATTAATAATAGGTTAAAGAATATAGCTTAACTATAATAACTATAACCTTACTAATCTATCTCTCTCTTATAGATAGTAAAGTAGTTAATATATTAAACTAAGCTATAGAACTCTCTATTAAATATAGTAGTTACTCTACTTCTATAATATACTTTATTATAGATATTAGTAACTTTAATCTTATTCTAGAAATAATCTAGCTAGAGAATTATAACTCTATACTTACCTTCTTACTATAGAGTATAGCTTTTTTATTACTCTACTATACCTCTATCTATCTTATATATAGGTTACTAGAGACTATATATAGTAATAGTATACTATTAAAGTTAGAGTTATAACGCTATAGCCTCTTAGAAGAAATCTATATTATTATAGCTAAGATAGCTTACCTAATAGCTATACGTAATCTAGATAAAGCTATTTAGATCTAACTTAAGAACTAGAATAAGCTTACTAATCTACTAGATAAGAACTATAACCTTAACGTATTTAAGCGTAAGGTTACTAGACTTACTATAGTTAGTTAAGAGAACTATAACTACTATATAAATAAGATAGAAAGTCTATATATAATAGAGGCTAAAATTTATAAGCTAGTACCTAACTAGTTGTATAAGAAGATACCTAACCTCTTTAACTCTATTAATACTAGTAGACTTTCTCTCTATTAAGATAGTGTTAACTATAAAATTAATACTAATAGATATATTTATAAACCTAAGATATATAAGCTTACGTATATAGAGACTTATATAATTAAAGCTTATATTAATAATATACTTAGGCGTAGCTTTATCTATCTATCTATCTTACTATACGCGTTTTTTATATTAGTAGTTAAGAAATCTAGTAGTAGTCTTTATATTTATATAGACTATTACTAACTTAACACTATTATAAAGAAAAACTAGAATACTCTACCTTTTATTAAGAAGACGCTTACTTACATAGCTAAAGTAAAGTAGATAACTATTATTAATATTATTACTACTTTTAATACTATTTACATTAAAGAAGATAATAAGAAGAAAACTACTTTTCTTACTAGGTATAGACTTTATAAATACGTAGTTATACCTTTTAGACTTTGTAATATACTAGAAATATTCTAGACTTTTATTAATAAGACCTTACGTAAGTAGCTAGATAATATCTACACTATCTATTTTAATAACGTTTTTATCTATATATATAATAATAATAAAGCTGCTTATAAAGTAAACGTAATTAAGGTTCTTACTAAGATTTATAATGCTAGTTTCTATCTAGACTCTACTAAGTATAAGTTTAAAGTTAAGAGAGTAAAGTACTTAAGCCTTATTCTTACTACTAATAGTATTAAAATAGACTCTAAGAAAGTGTCTACTATCTTAGAATAGTAAATACTCTATTTAGTTAAGAACGTTTAGTTATTTCTTAGTTTTACTAACTTCTACTAATAGTTTATTAAGAGTTTCTTCTATATTATAAAAGTATTAACTAAGCTTATATATAAAGATAGAAATAGTAAGAATTAGAGGTACTAGTTTCTACTACTTCTAGATAGTAAAGTAGTACTTACTTTTTACTAGCTTAAAAATGCCTTTAAGACTATAGGTATTTTTATATACTTTAACCTAGACTTAGAAATATAGCTAGAAATAGACGCCTTAGATTTTATTACTACTACTATTTTATTATAGAAAGACGCTGCTAGCTTACTACGTCTAGTTGCCTTTCTATTCTATAAGATAAGTCTAGCTAAATATAATTACAAAATCTATAATAAAAAACTTCTTACTATTATTAATGCGTTTAAAGAATAGAGATTTAAGTTATTTAGTACTAATAACTCTATTAAGATTTTATTAGACTACTAAGCTCTTTAAATCTTTATAACTATAAAGTAGCTAAATAGATAGTAAGCTAGATAGACTAAGTTTCTTATAGAGTCTAACTTCTTTATTAAATACTAGCCTAGAAAGTAAGGTACTAAACTAGACGCTTTAATAAAATGTTCTAGTAACTTCTCTAAGTTACTTAATAACTTCTACTAGTAGTATTAGCTCTAGATTATTATAAAACTAGATTAAGTTAATTTAGAAGCTTATATCTACTTACTCTATATTACTAAGAATAGAGGCTCTTACTATATAGTTTACCTTACTAGCTTTAGTTAATACTATTACGCACTTTCTAAGTCTATTATAGTAATTATATAAATACTATACTAACTTAGTAAAGAAGATAATAGATCTAAGCGCTATGCTTATCTTACTATAATACCTAGCAATAAGCCTAAAAGAGAAGAATATAGCGTTTTAAGTAATATTACTAAAAACTATAATATTATAACTCTACTAAGTAAAACTCTATATAATAGAACTATAATTAAGTCTGTAATACTACTTACTATAACACTATCTACTATAATATCTACTATAGCGCCTATTATAACTTCTATTATAGCGTCTATTATAACTTTTATTATAGCGCCTACTATAACTCTACTTATAGCTTCTATTACTACTCTAACTATACTACTATCTATTACACTACTACCTATTATACTACTACTTATTATACTACTATCTATTATACTACTATCTATTATAACGCTACCTATTACACTACTATCTACTAATATATTAATTAAGACTTTACTTAATAATATTAAAAACGTATATAAGAATAACGTAGTGCTATAAGTAATTATTAAGGCTAAGAAGAATAGCTTATAATAGCTCTTATTTAAGCTTATATATAGTAAGAAATATCTACGCCTAGAACTTAGTAATTATAAACTTACTAATAGACTATTATATATATAAAGTAAAGTCTATATTTCTACTAGTATTATATATACTTATATTATTAAGTAAGCTTATAAGAGTATTTATAGAAGTTATAGTAGAAAGTATAAGCTATACTCTAGGTTATCTTACTAGTATTACTAGCTAAGAATAACTACTAATATTACGTAATACGTCTACGTATACTTAATATATAAGAAAAGTAAAGCCTATAGAGAAGAGAAATATAGGCTACTTTACCTACTTTCTATTCTTTATAAGTACTAGTTATATATCTCTATAGACTTTATTACTTACTTACTATCTTATAAGTATAATAGTTAGGTCTTTACTAATATTCTTATTATTATTAATTAACTTACTAAAAAGAAGAAGTTTATTTCTATAGCTAGTATAACTACTAATACACTAGTAGTTACTTTTATTAAATATATTTAGCGTAAAGAAAGCTTTCTAGAGAAAATTATATCTAATTATAGTTTCTAGTTTATCTTTTACTTCTAGAAGTATCTTTATTAAAGGCTTAAAGTTAAGCTAAAGTTCTTTACTACCTATTACTCTTAGACTAATAGGTAGACTAAGAATACTAACTTCTATCTTAAGTAATACCTCTAGTCTTATATTAATTATAAGTAAAATAACTAAGCTCTTTTTCTACTAATAGCTAAATTTAAAGCTAACTCTAGTATTAGCTCTATAATAGGTAAGTTACTCTTCTTTATAACTAAGAGCTATAACCTATAAAGTAGAATTAAGCTACTAATACCTACTAATATAGTAACTACTCTAGTGCGTTATAAGAGTTTTAATACTAATATCTTTATAGATTAAATAAAGACTCTATAGAAGAAGCTCTAAGCTTTAATAAAGTAGATATAGGCTAAATAAGCTAAGTTTATAAATAAAGAACGCTTACTAGCTTCTACGTTTAAAGTTAGTAACTATATAATATTAGATATATATAACCTTTATACTTACTATCTATCTACTTCTCTAGATCTTAAGAACTATAGACTCTTTACTATTATATAAGCAATTAATAATATAGTATATAAACTTAACTTACTAGTTTATATAAAGCGTATCTATAATATCTTCTACCTATAGCTTCTATATCTTATTAATAACACGCTCTTCTTAGAATAAGTTTCTAATCTAGAGGTACTAGCTAAGTTTAACCTAGAAGTTAAAGATAATATAAAATACTTTATAAACTATATTAAGAACTACTAACTTAATATATATTTAAAGAACTCTATAACGCGTTATTATAAGAGTAAAGAAAAGAGTCTTTTCTAGTATCTTATCTAATAGGCTAACTATTCTAAAGGCTCTAATAATTCTTTCTAGAAACTTTATATAAACCTTATAGAGGCTGTAGATACTATAGTCTACTATTACTATAATTACTCTAATAAACCTACTATACATAGAAAGTTTAAATCTCTTACTAGTAAATAGAATATACTAGTTATATAACTTTATAACCTTAACTATACCTAGTTAATAGTTACCTAATAACTAGTAGTTATAATAATATTATTAAAGTTATTTTACCTATAATACTCTTAGTTAACTTAGTAACTCTACTATAGAGTAAAGTATAGATAATTACTAAAAGCTTTATAGTAATAATAGCTAACCTAAGTAATAGTAAGACTAGAACTATGTAGTTATACTTACTAATATTAAGAGCGTTACTAAGTTATATCTATACTAGAGACTTACTAACACTATACTTATAGTAAGAACTTTATAGTTAAGTTACTACTATTATAATAGAACGCTAAAGTTACTCTACTATATAATAATAGTTTAGACTTACTATATATAGAAACTCTTTCTCTATACACGTATACTTATATATAATACACTAACCTATATTATAATAAGCTATTACTACTATAATACTATATAGATAATATAAGTAAACGCGTATAAAGAATAACTTATAATATAGATAATTAAGACTATAATTAATATAATATATAAATAGAATAGAATAGAATATAGTAATAAAATAGAATAGATATAAAAAAGTAATATATTTAGCCTATAGTAGCTTTTGCAAAGTAGATAAGATCTTTTTATAATCTTTTTATCTTCTTTATCTCTTTTCTAAGTATATAGTTTAAGTGTTAGAACTTACTTTCTTTTTAGAAAGAGGTAGTATTATAGATTAAACTTATAACCTCTACTTAGTAAGATACTAGTAGATAGCCTATACACTAAATATTAAAGTTTAGTCTATATAGCTTTCTTTAACCTATATATAATATCTTACTTAGTACTTAACTTAATATAATTATCTTATCTATTAACGTTTTTTATAGAAAGAGGTAAAGAAAGCTTATAAAGTAAAGAAAGGTATAGAAGTAGAGAAAGATGTAAGAGTCTTACACACGTTAATAATAGAGGTATATAGAATAATAATATTATTATAGTAAAGAGCTTTAAGTAGAAGCTATTAGAGGTAAATATATATAGTAGAGGCGTTAAGCTAATATTAGCCTAATAAGATATAAGGCTTAGAACTATTATACGTTCCCTCTCTAAAGCGCTTAAAGTTCTAACTAAGTAGTAATAGTAAGTAAATAGAAATAAGAGTTTCTTTTAATAAGAAGACTTAAAAGAAAGATTAAAATATTACTTCTATTTTAACACGCTAATAGTAATATTAGTGTCTAGCATATTTAAGATATTCTTTAATCTATTAGTCTACTAAAGTACTATAGAGAACGCTATACTAGCTAAAGCTAATAAGTAGTAAGTAGAGTAGTCTATAGCGTAAACTACCTTATAGCTACTAATATTTATAGAAGTTAAAGTTAGGTAGAGACGTATATTATAATTAGTCTAGTAGGCTTTAAAAGTATTATAGCTAGATAAGTCTTTAAATAACTAGCTAGTTCTTTCTAAGTATATAAAGTCTAGTAGATAGAGTAGAGTAATAGTAAGCTTTTTATTATTATTATAGTTATAAAATATATTATATAGTCTAGGTTTATCTAGATTACGTATATAGAAGTTCTACACTAACTTCTTTAAGCTACGTATATTAAAGTATAGTTACTAAAAGTTAGACTAATTATTACCTATCTATATAACCTTATACTAGAGAAGGCTCTAGTTACTAGTGTAGAGGTTAACTATATTACAACAGATATAAGCGTTAACAACCTAGAATATAATATATTTAGTAATGCTATTATTAGTAAAGTAAACTTTAGAAAGTATAACGTCTCTAAGTTATAGCTAGTCTAGAAGAGTATTATTATTATAAAGCTAGAGAAGCTATAAGTAGAAAGCTAGAAATACTACTTTAAGCTATAGTAGAAGATCTAGTTTATAAGCTATATTATTAATAACTTATATAATTTAATATAGGCCTATATTCTTATAATCTAGTAATTTAATAGATTACTTAGTGTAAATATAATAGATATTTAATATTATCTACTTATCTAGCGCAAAGCGTAGAGCTAGTAATTAATTTACGTTTATAAATACCTTTATCTTCTCTTACGCCTATAGTATTTACTATTATAAAAAGGTATAGGTTATATTAATATACTTAGTAAGAGTGTTAGCGTTACGCTATTATTAGGTAATAGAAGATAAGTTATAGAAAAGTAGTAGAAGTTGCTATATAGGCTCTAGGCCTAATTAGAGCTAGCGCCTCTTTATAGCAAAGAATAGAGATAAGCTTATAGTTATACTTATTACTAAATTAGCTTTAAATTCTACTAGTAGTAATAGCTACGCCTAGTTATTCTATAAGTAATTAATATAAGTATAAAGATATTATTTTAAGTCTGCGTTAGCGTTCTTAGTTTATCTATCTATCTCTAGGTAATATATAGTAGAAAGCTTTAGACAAGTACTAATATAATTATAGAGTTAGAACTAGAAATAAGATATAAATTAATATTTATAGTCTAATATAATAGTGCGTAGGTATCTCTTTTTCTTCTAGATATACTCTATAAACTTGTCTACTACTATAGAGACTTTTATATTCTTTATAGTAATAAACTTCTTTATCTTAGATAGCTAGTTAACTACTACTATAATATATTAGTAAGCGTAGCTACACTAATAAGAGATAGAAAGTAAAGTAATAAAGTTAATTAATATATTATTCTAGTAGTAAGTAGAAATAGGTAATAGATATAGCAGCCTATACTTAGTAGTCTAGTTAACTTTAGACTATTAATAAGTTAGGTAGCTATTTATAAAATAAGTAATAGAGTTAGTTATACCTTACTAGTAATACTACTAACTTACCTATTAGTACGTAGTAGTGTAGCTACTATAACCTCTAGATAAGCTATTATAGAAGTACTATATAATTCTAGTATAGAGCTATTTACTAAAAGATATAACTAGCTATCTATTATCTATAAATAGCTTACTATTATTACTAACTTCTAGGTTAGTAAGCTCTATGCGTATACTCTTAGTAATAAGATAGTAAGAAATATAGTAATTATTAAAAGCAAGAGTAGCTTTAATATTCTAGAGTCTAGAGTTACTAAGGTATAGCTTATAGATAATCTTATCTAGAGAGCGTTTATCTACGCTAGCTATATTATTATATAGATCTAGAGTCTCTTTAAGAAAGAACCTAGTAATACTAATAAAGAGCGTAGTAGCTAGTATAGATACTTCTTTACTTATCTTATAGATTAGCGTAAGTACTAAACTAATATTATAGTTATTATTATCTAGATAGAGTTCTATAAGTTAGATAGCTGCGTAGCTACTACTCTAAATAGAGTAATAACTAGCTATCTATTAGTTCTTATCTAGAATTATCTAATATTAATATTAGACGTAATTATTAGTAATCTTATTAGAGAAGTCTCTAGTATAACACGTAAGACTATTTAGCTTAGTTTCTTACTTACTAAGTTAGTAGGTAATATAGAAGTTAAACTTCTTTATAAACTTAGTCTAGTAGGCTTATCTTTAGTTAAAGTTATATTTTATATAGAAGTATTTAAGTCTATAGTAATCTATAAGAATATTAATATACTCTAGAATATCTATAAGCTTAGGTTGCTATTCTTTAAATACTTAGATAATAGCTAGAAGCTCTTTGTTATAGATTTTATAGTTATATTTTATAGGCGTTATTTTCTTAGATAAGTAGGTAATAGGCCTTACTAAACTATTAGTCTATACCTAGAAGAGTATAGCTACGTATACGTAGTTAGACGTATTAGTTTTAACTATATATTTAAGATTAGAGTTAAAATATATAAAGATAATATTACTATAAAAAGCCTTCTTAAAGGCTTTAAAGAACTTCTTAGCCTCTCTAGTTATAGTAAAGAGCTTTAGATCTCTATAAGTAAGATAAGTAAGTAACTTAGTAATATTAGAGAAACTATAAATAAAGTATTAGTAGAAGTTTATAAATCTAAGAAAAGCTTACACATTCTTAAGTAACTATAGAAGCTTCTAGTTCTAAATATTAGCTACCTTCTTAGAGTCTATCTTAATACTATTCTCTATAATAATAAAGCTAAGAAACTTTACTTTCTTCTTTATAAATTCTAATTTAAGAATATCTATAGAGAGCCTAGCACTTACTAGATAGCTTACTATATAAGTAAGATATTCTTTATATTACTCTATTATTTTACTAAAGATAATAATATTATCTAAGTACGCTATGTAGAACTTATTAAGATATTTATATAATATATTATTAATATAAGCTTAGAATATCTTTAGACTATTATATATGCTAAATAGTATAATAGTATATTAGTATAGTCTATAGAGCGTAATAAATATAAATAGGTACTTATAGTTATTATAAATATAGATCTTATTAAATACTATAATAATATTAATCTTAGAGAAGTGTCTAGACTTTAAAAGCTTTGTAAGTATATTCTAAATAAAAAGAGGAGCGTTCTAGTTCTTAATAGTGTAGGTATTAAGCTTATAATAATTAATATAAATATAAATGCCTCTACTAGGCTTATATATAACTAGTAAGAGTGTAGTCTATATAGATATAGAGCGCTTAACGTGTTCTTTCTTTATTATATTATTAACGTAAAGCTTTATAGCTTATATCGTATTATAGAATATTAGCTATAGTTATTATAATAATAGTTTAGGTAGTTAGCTAGACTTATTAGACTTAATTTCTATTTTATAGTTAAGCTTACCTTAATAAGAGAGTATCTTATCTACCTCTTTAGAATTAAAGCTATAGTAAAGAGAGTATAAGACTTTAGGTAGCTACTTAATAATGTCTTTCTTTAATATATATAGCCTCTCTATCTTATTATAGAACTTAGTGTAGTTTTTAGAGAGTACCTTTATATCTACTATATATAGGTAAACTATATCCCTCTATTTATTATTAGATAGTTCTACTAGTTAGCAGACTTTATTATATAATATAATACTAATATCTTAGTTTTAGTAAATAGCTATAGTTATAGCTTAGCTTAAGATAAATACAACGTTAATAGAGAAAGAAGCTTTTAAGTAGTAAGCTATCTTATAGTATAGATCTAGCGTTTATAGAAGAGAAGCTTTCTAATAGTAGCTACTCTAAGTATAGATAGGCCTATAGTTATAAATATAGCTACTAAGATAATACTTAGAGCTAAAAGCTATAAATATATTCTTCTAATTAATAGTAGATTTATAAGTCTAGAACTAGAAGGTGCTAAGAATTATATATACGTCTAAGAGCTTTATAATATATATAAGTATATCTTTAGAGTAATTACTAAACTAGATATTTACCTAAGCTATATAGGTTACTCTAGCTACCTTAGAGCTATTAGTAAGCTCTAGTATTACTAGTTATAAAAGAGGTATAGTTTTATATTTATATATATAAGTATAAGAAGAATTAATAAAGAGAGAAGTATAACTAGTATTATCTATAATTTTAGTATATTATAGAGAAGAAAAGTAATTTAATAATAATATAATTTCTTTAAAAACTAACTACTAGCCTATAAAAGAGTAATATATATTACTATATATAGTAGTAGTAGTAATAGTTAAAATAGTAATACGTAATCTAGTAAAACTCTATTTAAGAGTCTTAACCTAATCTATAATTACCTAGAGAGTAGAATTAGAATTATTATTATTAGTCTTACTAACTTCTATAGAAGAAAATAGGTTTATAGCTAATAAGTTAGAGAAGTAGTTAGAACTAGTATTTTTATTATTAGTATTTATAACTAATAGTACTAGTAGTTAAATAGAGAAATTAGGTGCTAGTGTAAGTACTAAGTGTGCTAATAGTACTAAGAGAATTAGCTTCTTATACTAGAGAGGTCTCTAGTAGTAACTATTACTAGAGACTAAGCGTTTTCTAATAGTATAGTCTCTAATAGAGCGTTAATACTAAAGGCTACGCTTTTATTTTATAGATAGACAGAATTACTAATAAAGACTCTACTATTAGTAATAGCCTTCTCTAGAGTGTTTTAAACCTTATAGTATATATTAAAGAGTAATATAGGTTAACTAGAGTAGTAGCTACTTTATAACTTATAGCTATAGTTCTTCTTTAAGTAGTTAAAGTAGTAGTTTATATACTTAAGAACTTTAATCTAGATATTAGAATATTCTTAAGGTTCTAAGCTAGTGTTACCTCTATAACCTTCTGTAGTAGAGATAGTAGTAGTAGCCTTATCTTATCTACTACTACTATTACTACTCTTACTACCTCTATTATTACTATTATAGATATTTACTAGTTATAAGTTAGCTTATTTAAAAAGATAGAGAGTCTAATAGAAGTCTATAAATATAAGTTACTTATTAATAACCTTTATAGTAGTTATATTACGCTACTATACTAGTAGCTAATTACGTATAAACTAAATCTTAATAAAGTTATTCTAGCGTAGTACTATAACGCTAATATTAAAGTAGGTAATATATTTACTTATAGTCTTACTAGTCTTTATATAAAACTTACTACTCTTATACTACTATAGTGTAGTAATATTACTATTAAGTATATAGTAGATAAAGTTAAGAATAGTCTAGATCTTATTAGAATACGTAAATTTAGCGCTAGTAATAATAAAGCCTTATTAGATATAACTAAAGGCTGTACTCTTAGTCTTCTAACGTAAGTAGCTTAGCTTTTTAGCCTCTAAGGTAAACTTATATTTATAGTAGTTAAACTAGTCTAAGATATCTATCTTCTACTTAATATAGTTAGCTTTAGTAGTACTATTACTAGAGAAGACTTTAGGCTTAGGCTTTTTAGAGCAAAGAGCGCGTTAATAATTATTATTCTTAACTTCTATACTATTAGCTAGAGAGATACTATAGAGATAGTAATAGTCTTTATAATCTAATAGGTAAGAAGAGTAAGAAAAGCGTTTAGACTTATTATCTAAAGAGTCTAAGGCGTCTAGTAGAGTAGAGCCTACATAGAGATAATAGAAAGCCTTTTTTAGCGTAGCTTCTAAGCGCTAGAGATAGGTTTTAAGGTTAGAGATAGTAGCTTATAAGTCTTATTTAGTAGTAATATAAGTAGTATACTCTTAGTAATAGTAACTTTTATAAGTAGCCTTACTCTTAGTTAGCTATTAGAAACTCTTAGTTATAACTTAAAGCTACTAGTTATTAACGTATATAGCGCTCTATACATTATAAAGTTATTTACCTAACTTAGTAATATACTAGTCTAAGTTAGTAAGCTAACTCTAGAGCTAAGTAATATATTTAATAGACTTATTAAGGTTGCTCTTAAAGCTCTTACGCTTATTCTTAATATCTTTAATCTAGTTAAGTAAAGTTTTTACTTACTTAGACTACTTAATATAATAGTTATTAAGATAGTCTAAGTAATTACGCTTATTACTAATATTCTTCTATATAGAGCGTAGCTACTCTATAATATTAGTAATAATAAATAATAGCTTAAGATTAGCGCCTATATATTCTAGATTATCTAGCTTAATAACTTTATTCTAGTAGGTTAGCCTACTATTAGTGTCTGTCTTCTAGAGTTTAAATACTATAATGTTATTCTTCTAAGAGATAATATAAAACTTAGATAGCTATTACTTAAAGTATAGATAGTTAAGAAGAGTTACTAGTATAGTAGCTATAGTAGTAGAGAAAGATAAGTTATAAAAGGCTGTAAAGCTAATCTAAACACCTTTAAAATCTAAGTTATTAGTAACGTAGGTTATACGTAAGAAGTAGCGCTACTTACTTATTAATAGATAGTAGAGGTTATTCTTATATTTACTAAAGGCAACGCTCTTCTTATTTAGTTAGTAAGTAATAGTAGTAGAGAGCTTACTTTTATTATTATTAGAGAAGTTAGTAGGTAGCTTCTTAATAAACTAAGAGCTATTAGTGTTAATAGTAGATAATAAGAAATAGCTAAGTACTTATATATTATAGCTATAGTTAGAGTTATTAAGGTAGAAGTCTTAGGTACCTTATAATTATATAAGGCTACTACTAGAAGTATAAAGAGCTAGAGATAAGATAGCTTAAAGATATAATAAAAGCTAGAGCTATAATAGCTATAAAAGAGTAGTTATAAATAAAAACGCGCTACTAATAGTATAAGAAAAGTATTCTAACACTAGAGATTTCTAGGTAGCTTTAGAGGTAAGAAAGTTACTAAAAAGTAATACCTTCTTAGCAGCGTTCTTATAGTTTATAGTAGTAGTAGTATTACACTAATAGTAAGGTATAGATATACTCTACGCTATTACGTTAGAAGTCTTAGGTATATTATAGCGCTGCGTATAATTAGTGTTCTTCTATATAAAGAAGCTAGAAAGTAGAGTATTAGAATAATAGGCGTTTATAATAGTTAATAGAGCTACTCTTATAAGTTACACTATAAAGTAGTGTACTTATTAACTATAATAACATATAAAGGTCTTATATACGTTAATAATAGAGGTATATAGAATAATAATATTATTATAGTAGAGAGCTTTAAGTAGAAGCTATTAGAGGTAAATATATATAGTAGAGGCGTTAGGCTAATATTAGCCTAATAGAGTATAAGGCCTAGAACTATTATAAAAGATATAGTAGTAAAGAAAGATATAGAAGTAGAGAAAGGTATAGAAGTAGAAGAAGGTATAGAAGTAGAGAAAAGTATAGAAGTAGCGTAGAATAGTCTTATTATTATAATATAAAATAAAGTTTTATAATCTTACTTTACTTCTTTTCTATTACTATTATTATTACTACTTATATAACTAATCTATATCTACCTTTTTTATATAGTATTTAGCTAGTTCTACTCTATAGTATTCTAGTTACTACTATAATTACTTACTTACTACTATTAATATAATCTATTCTTTATAGTCTTAGAATTTCTTTCTTCTCTTAAGCTAGAGCTAGTTAGTACTACTATAGTAGGCATTAAATAGTAGGTACGCGTATAGATAGCTAACTTTATTTACTTTCTTAAGCTACTATAAGCTTAGCTACTACTTATATAGTTTCTTTACTTAATAGTACTATCTATAACTAGGCACGTATACTATTCTATTCTTATCTACTAAGGTTTCTATAATTATATAGTAATAGCCTAGCTTAGTATATATCTACTTCTTATACTATACCTAACTTCTCTTTATATAGATAGTAAGTTTTATTATAAATATTTATAGGCTATACTTTAGATAGCTATATAAGTTATAGTTAGTATATAATCTAATTTTTAAGAGAATTTGTATATTAAGCTAGATTATTAAGGTAACGTAGTTCTAGAATAACTATATTTATAATAAGTAAGAAGTTAGGCTTTACTAGCACTAGTACTATAAAGTTAGTAATATATGCGCTTATAGAAGATAGATTAATATTAAAAGTATCTTAGTATATCTTATATATCTATTAGAGTTTAATACTATAATAGAAGTAGTTTAGTTCTATAAGCTCTTTAAAGTAAGCGCTTAGAAGTAGATTATTTTATAATATTATTAGCTAGTAGCTTATAGTTTATAATAGCTACCTAGATAGATAGTAGTAGTCTAGTGTTTATATAGGCAAAGCGTACTAAGCTAAAGATAGAAGTATACGTAATAACTACTATTATGTATAGCTAAGTAAGAGCTACTAAGCCTAATAGAGTGTCTACTTATTTACACTAGTCTAAGATAGTAGTATACTTCTAAGATTAAGTTAAGGTACTAAGTAAGGCTGTATACAGTTATCTAGGCGTACTAATATAACTTATTAACTAGTACTTACTATTCTTATAGATATATTTATCTACTATAGAGTATAAATAACTATATACGTTAATATATAATCTACAAAAGCTACTATATAGCTTTCTTTACTTCTTTTATAGCTTTACTCTACTATAGAAATTTATTAATCTTAAAATTAATAATAAGACGCCTAATATAACTAAGCCTTAGTTACTTCTAGTAAATAAATTACTAGCTCTTACTCTAAATAAGCTTATAGCTTTATAGAATAGTATAAGTAAAGATACTCTAGTAAGCACTATTATAGATAGTAGAAGCTTCTTTTAATATCTTTCTAACTAGAATAGTGTAGGTAAGGCTATAGAGCGTTACATAAGCTTAAAACTAGAGTTAGAACTCTTTCTACTATACTAACTAATAACTAATAAGTATAGACTATTCTATCTATTACTTATATTTATAAACTTCTTCTAGACTAAATATAAACGTATAAACCTAGTCTTAAGCTTACACTAAATATAATATATAGCCTATAACTATCTTATAAATTATATTTCTAGTAGTATACTAATTAGTTACTTCTAAGTAGCTAGAAATAAAAAATATCTACTATATTAAATAAGTTATATCTTACACGTTGTTATTATTATAGAATAGTATATATACCTTTTAACTACCTAATAACTATAAAGTATTATTAGCCTATAGCCTAATAGTAAGAGAAACCTAAATAACCTTAACTATATAGATTAACTAAACACGTTTTCTAGATTATAGAAGAATAATCTATTATATAAATACTAGTAGTAGTTTTCTTCTTATAGATATAAAACTCTAGAAAGCCTATACCTTACTATTACTTAATTATACTGCCTATCTAGTTTTACTTCTAGTAACCTATTTTAGATTATACTACAGCTATTAAGGTAATAACTAGATTATTAGTTTAGTACTCTAATACTTACTATAGAACTAGAATAGTTTATAAGCTTTAGTAAGAGTTACTATAGATAAAGAAAAAAGAAGGTATAGATTAGAGGTAAGATATAAGTAAGATTATAAAGACTTTAATAAAGGTACTAAACTTAATATAAAGATAATATACTAAAACCTCTTAAGATAATAACGTGCGTTTAAGAGTGCTTAAAACTTTAGATATAGTCTTTATATTCTAAGATTATATATATTTTACTTATAAGATAGCGCTTATATACTTTTATAATTATTTTATTACTCTATTATTATAGATTTTAGAATAAAGTACGCGTATATTTTTGTAGTTCTTATACCTTTATTAGACTTAGCCTAAAATATTACTATATATAACTAGAATTCTATATTTTTAGACTACGTTGTAAATATTCTATCTATCTTAGATTCTATAATTAGATAATATTAGTATTAGCGTTTTATAAAGCTGTCTTTTACTACTATAATAGATTAGTAATATATTATATTTAGATTCTTCTAGCTAAATAACTTCTAAATCTCTATACTAGATATAGTTAGTTATCTACACTTTACTCTATTCTTTAATTATATAGAGTATAGCCTATATATACATAATACTTCTTACTATAGTATATAGATAACTATAGACTCTAGTAAACTTAAAGTAATAACTTATATAGATAGTATACTACTATCTATATCTTTAGTTACTTATATCTAATTTAGTTCTAATAAAAGCCTCTAGTAGCTTCTTATTCTAAATCTTCTAGCTACACTTAATAGCTTTTATATATATCTTACTAACTACTTCTAGTCTCTTAAACTATTACTTATTATTATATTATTAACCTTAGCTTAAGCTTTCTAGCGCTAATAGTCTATATATAAAATAGAGAATAGTACTTATTATAAATAATAGTATATAAAGTTTTAATACTATATCTATAATTACGTACTTATATATCTTCTATATCTAGTTATTAATGTAGTAAGTAACTATATAGTATAACTACTCTACCTAAAGTTATATAACGTTATATTCTACTCTATACTTTTATCTTAATCTTACTTATACTTTGTTCTTACTTCTATTATTTCTTCTACTATCTTACTATTAGCTATAAAGGCTATATAAAGCCTTCTCTCTTTACTCTACTTATTTATTATATATAATTATAGAGCTATTACTAAGGCTAATATTTTTATTAACTTACTTAACCTTTATTATATTCTCTACTTATTTAAGTTTATACTTACTAACGTAGCTATTAATTATTCTACTATTACTACCTTACTAGCTAGCTTTAGTAAGAGGTTCTAGATAATTAATAAGGCCTTTTGTAAGACGTATAGTAAGATAGAAGAATTACCTAAAAACTCTACGCTAAGCCTTTTACTTTTTAACGTAAAGAGTAAATTATTATAAAAAGTAGAAAAGTAAATATATTCTACTACTATATAATAGTAATAAGTTATCTATTTCTATATTACTATCTATACTATAAATTTAGTATTTATTAAAGTATTTTCTAACTACTATGTTAGATTAGCTACCTTATTAAATAATAACCTATCTTATATAATTACTATTAATGTTTCTTATAAATCTATTATCTATCTATAATTCTATAGATATCTAGGTCTATATAACACTCTTTACTATATACTATAATATCTCTTACTAGAAGTAATACACTATATCTAATAGTATGCTCTTAGAGGTCTAATTTACGTTAACTTATAGATAGGCGCTAAATTTCTAACCTAGTAGCTATAGCCTATTACTACGTATAAAAGCATACTACTAGATAAAAGTACTTAGTATAGCTTAGCCTATATTAGTATTATAGATATATAAAAAGGTATATAAGTAGTATAAAACTAGAAATATACGCTTATACGCTTTAAGTTTATAGATATCTAGCCTTATCTTACTAACTTTAAGTTAGTTTTACTCTAACCTTTCTCTACTACTTAGCGTTATTAGTACTTTATATAGTATAAGATTAATAGTATAGAAAGAACGCGTAGAAATTAAAAGATTACTATTAGTTACTATATAAAGAATAAAGCTATTTAATAGTATTATATAGAAAGTAAAAGGTATATAGACCTATTACGCTCTAACTCTAAGATACTATATATACTTTATTTTAAAAGTGCTAATGCTAGTATAGGTTTAATTTTCTATAGTATAAGCTTTAGTATAAAGAAGCTTCTACTAGCGCTTTAGTTAAGAAGTTCTACTTTATTCTAAAAATAGCTCTACTAGATTACTTCTTTATATCTATAGAGCTTTATAATAAGCTAGACGCTATAATCTTTAATTTATACTTCTTATATATAACGTTAGATAGAAAGTAGATTAAATTAGTCTATAGTATTATTATATCTTATTCTAATCTCTAATAAATTAGTCTATAACCTATATATATAGTATAATCTCTAGAGTCTACTAAAGCGCTAGAAGAGCCTTTACTTATAAAGCAAGAGTACGTCTCTATAGAGAAGAGATAGTTTTTTAATAAGTTCTTTAATACTATTATAATATAGTATACGCTACGCTAGTCTAGTCTACTCTTTATATTACCTTATAAATATTCTCTTAGTAACTTTACCTATTACTAGTATATATAGATAGTAGATAATTAAGAAAACTACTTTAATTATAAAATTCTACCTCTAACTATTAGTAACTTATCTCTAAGTGTACTAGTTATACTAATACTTATATTTACTAAGAATAGAGTAGAAACGTTTTATAAACTAATTCTATCTCTATCTAAGTTCTATTAAATTAACTAATTAGATTAATACTATCTACTTTTCTTTAATATATTTAGTATAGAAGACTATAATCTATTTAGCCTACTTACTATTATCTTTATAGATAATATTAGTATCTTTAGTAAAGACTATACGCACTATAAAGATAGCTTTAGAAAGAATAACTACTTAGAGTTTATAAAGAGAAGCTCTTTACTTTTCTAATAGCTATATACTAGTTACGCTATAACTAATTATATACTCTTAGCTTTAGGCCTAGTTATTCTTAGTAATATTTATCTATAGAACTAGTAGAAAGATATATAGTATCTTTTAGAAGCTTACTTTTAAGATACTCTATTCTTCTATTCTCTAGACTTCTAGCGCTCTCTATATTAGTTTTAGCTTTCTTTATATAAAGTTTACTAACTTTTTATAGATTATTATACTAGTATTAAGTATAAAGCGCTTTATAAAGTATTATTAGTAGAGTAAGTTAAATAAGTACCTAATCTTAACGCTTAAGCGCTTTCTTTCTCTTTATTCTATTAACTTATATCTTATATCTTAGATCTATTATTTATATATCTAATACTATATTAAGCTTATATAATATAAAGAGTAGTTTCTAGAAGTTAGAAGGTAATTAGACTTAGGCACGTAAGCTATATATATAAGCCTTCTATTACTATAAATATAATTATAAGAATATAAATTTCTATACTCTTCTTTTATATTATAGTATCTTATAAATCTACTCTTTTCTATTAATAATATCTTACACACTAAACTAAATAACTATACTAGATTATAAGTAGCTAGACTATACGCTTTAGACACTAGTTAATTCTTACTACTATAGAATAATTACCTTAACTCTAGAATCTCTATTTTCTATCTTACCTCTAATGTAATATAATAACTACGTAGCTAATAAGGTCTTAATAAGTAAAATAGATTTTGCCTATATTACTAGTAGAGAGATAGACCTTATTATAGTAATTAGACTAAGTAAGTATAATATAATAGTTATAGTGTACTATTAAGCGTAATAAGACCTTACACTAGTAGTATAAAAGCTTATTAATAATAAAAGAAATTCTACTAGCTATATCTAACTTCTTCTTAACTTAACTAATAGAAAGAGTAGACCTTTTATCTAGACTTCTTAACTTTAGCTCTATCTCTATAGTAATATACTAAGAAGCTACTTTATACTAGTCTCTAAGATTATATACTTTAGAATACTTAAGCTAATAATAGATATTAATATACTAGCCTAGCTCTCTAGTTAGAAGTAAGTTCTTTAACTAAATAGTGTTCTTATTATCTAGCTAAACCTATACTATATAGATCTTTTCTAGCGTAAGACTATAAAACACTATACTAAGATAGCTTTACTACTTAGGTTTAAACTAGTTAGTATAAATAGTTATAATATAGAGTAGAGAGCTCTTTACTAGTTATATATTACGTCTACTAAGAAGGCGCGCATTATAACTATTTATAATAACTTATTAGTATAAGCTAGAGTCTATAGTTACTATAAAAGCTTATACTATAATCTTATAGAAGTAGTAAAGCGTATAGAAAGCTAAGGCGCACTAACTATAAAAAAAGTTATTAGTAAAGATAATAGCTTATATAGTATATTTACGTAGTACTATATATAGCTATAAACTAACTATTAGTAAATTACTAGCTATTTCTAGTATTATATAAGAATTCTATCTCTTAGTTAAGAGCGCTATATTAGTTGTTATAGAGAGTAATTATAGCTATATTTTACTTAAAGCGTAGATAGGCCTTAACTAGGCTAGAACTAGTAATTATAAGCTATTTACGTTAGGCTTATTAGACTATTTTAAAGTATAGCTGCTTATATATACTATAATAGAATTACCTTAAACTATTTATATACTTACTATACTATTATTACCTTTTTAAATTAGTTTAGACTTATAAATTTATTTCTATAGCTATCTTTATAATAAATAAAAGCAAAGTCTATTTATTATACTTATATCTATACGTAAGATAAGTAAAATTAGAAGTAATTATAGATAGAATTAAGCTACTCTACTTTCTAGACTTTACTAGAAAGTAGTAACTAGATTTTATAAGGTATAAGAGTTATATAGACCTTAGAGCTCTTACTAGTTACCTCTTTTAGCTTACTTACGTAAGCGCGCTGCTCTTATCTAGAGTTTTTTTACTTCTATCTAGACTTTTAGCGTAAGTGTAATAGCGCACCTTATAGTGTGTATAGTAAGTTAATATAACGCGCTAAGCCTATAAAACACTAATATCTATAATTAATATAAGGCTATAGTTAATAGAAGTACTACTTCTAGTCTACTAATTAAAGTGTCTACTTTTATATAGCTCTATAAGTAAGGTAATTACTAAGAGTAAGCTTATAGTAAGTTATATAAGAGTAGAGAAATACTCTTTTAGTTTTTTTAATCTTTATATCTAATAGCTAATTAGAATCTCTAATACTATAAGTATATTAATAACTTATACTATATATATATATATCTACTTTAAACCTATACACCTTTTATAAAAGATAGTTAGCGCTACTTTAGGTATCTATATTCTTATACTAAAGCACGCTTTAGATATAGCTATACTATATATAATTACTACTTCTAATATAGTAAAGTAAGACGCTATTTAGAGTAAAGATACTAATATTATATAGAAAGTTAATAGAAGAAGAACGTAGATAGAATAAGATAAGAGCTAGTATAGTGTTATTCTAGTTAATATAAGGTAGAGAGATAGCGCTTTATAGACACTAACACTAACACTAATACTAACTAAACTAAA
The DNA here is from genome assembly GCF_023758085.1 of Alternaria hordeiaustralica. Classification (NCBI taxonomy): domain Eukaryota; kingdom Fungi; phylum Ascomycota; class Dothideomycetes; order Pleosporales; family Pleosporaceae; genus Alternaria; species Alternaria hordeiaustralica. Next base: position 786,237 of record NW_026056773.1, on the reverse strand, counting down.
ATATCTTTAGTATATAATAAGTATTAGAAACTAAATAAACTAAGAAAAATAGTTATAAGTTTTTTATAAATAAGAGTATAGAGTATCTAAGATATAGTAAATATAATTAATGTATATAAAATTTAGGTATTATATTAAGTAGTAAGTAAACTTAGCCTATTCTTTTTATTACTTTTAGCTAAAATTATATATACTCTTACTCTAAAGTCTCTATCTTACTATCTAGTTATGTTAATAGACTAGTAGTAGCTAGAGCTTCTTCTTAATACTAATACTTTAGATACGTTATATAACGTAATAGTTAGAATATGTAAATTCTTACTAGTACTCTTAGATACTATTATTTATAGTCTACTCTTTTACGCGTAGCGTAGAAGAGGTTTATAGATATATTATATAAGAAAATTAGTAAGGTATTAAGAGAGAAAGTTATAGATATATAATAATATAGATTAGAGTTAGATAATAACTAGTAGAAAATCTATAGTGTATAGTTTAGCTTAGTATTACTTTAGAATTATATAGTTATCTTAATCTCTTTAACTCTACTTCTTATTCTAAATTTACTACCTCTTTCTATTTATTCTCTTTATACTATAGAGTCTATATAGCTATTAGTAGTAGCTTATAACTCTTCTACTAAGTCTAGGTTCTAGAAGCTTTTTAGCTCTACTAATAGGCGTTAGAGAGTTTAGAGTATAACACTAATAGTAATTTACTTAAGATTATCTTAGATAAAGTAAAGATAGTAGTAAATTTTACTTATAATAATACTAGAGCTTTATATAAAGTAGCTGTAGTTCTCTATAATTTTAGACTTAACCTAATTACTAAGAGTACGCTACTAGCTATTTTATAAATATTTAAAAAACTTTTTCTAGAAGTAAAGAACTAATAGAAGGTTATAGAAGAGTTAAAAACTAAGTATAGTTAGTTTACTACTAATCTTAAGAAGCTTTAGAATACTAATTTAACTTAGTACTAGATTATAAAAAGAATAATATTTAGATATCTATCTAGACTAGTACTATTAGTTATAGCTATACTAGCTATAACTATAGATATCTTTACTAGACTTCTAGATTCTAAGAAGATAGTAGAACTTATTAAAGGTTTAGAAGAGAGTAGAGAACGTAAAAAAGATAAAGATTTAAATAAAGAGATATATAAGAATATATTAAGCTAGTATTATAAAAATCTACTAAAAGATAACTAAGTTCTAGTAGAGAAAAGCTTAAGAAACCTTCTAGTTATCTAACTATTACTCTTCTAATATAATATTACTTAAAATTTACACACGTAGAGAAATTACTATAGTATTATATTATATCTCTATTATTAATAGCTAGCGTATTAACTATAAGGTTAGACTAGTACTTAAGCACCTCTTAACTTCTATATATTCTACTCTATTCTTTATAACTATATATTATCTTTAACTTTTTTAAGTTATACTATATAAAAAGATATAGAATAAATATATAGTCTATAAAGTTAGTAATAAGAATAGGTACGCTAGAAGAGCTTAGCTTTAGTAATTAATTATATATTTAGCTATAATAACTTAATATTCTAACTTTTAGTTTAACTTTAAATGTTATATAATATTATATTACTAGTTATATAGTATACTAACTAGAGAGCTAGGTAGAGATAATACTATATTATAGATTCTATTAAGAATAATTACCTTATTACTTCTAACTACATAGTAGAAACTAGCTAGTAGTATAGCCTTAATCTATTTCTTTACTATAGAAAGTAACTCTTTAGCCTTTTATCTACCTATTTACTACCTTTTTACCTTTTTATTAAGTAAGAGCCTACTAGCTACTATATCTACTAAATAAGTATCTAACTCTTTCTACTATACTTTATATATACTTATATTAAGTTAAAATAGAATTCTATTATATAAGTCTTTATAAGATATAATTATAGAAGAGCTAGAAGATATATAAGTAGTCTTAACGCTATCTATAGCTTAAATTATAGTATTAATATATCTCTTAGCGTCTACTACGTAGATAACTATAATATTATATTTTTAGATAAATTTTTCTAAAGTTTTATATAGCGTTTAAAGAGTTTTTAGTGTTAATAGATAGTAGCTAGCCTTCTTAACCTAAGGTATAATATATAAAAGAAAGTATATAGCTATTTAGTATTTAGTACTTAGTATATTATTAATACTAGTGTTAGTGTAGCTAAGTAGTTGCACTATACTATTATTAAGAGTAGTAAGGTTAATCTTTCTAAGCTAGGTAAGATATATAGATATATAGTCTACCTTCTAGGTATCTAGTAGTTTAGAGGTATAGCTTAAATAAAACTATAGTATTAAAAGAGCTAAGATCTAGTTATAAGAAAATAAAGATAGTAAGTAGTTATAGAACTCTAGAACTACTATATATATAAGTAGAATAAGCTTCTAGAAGTTCTTAATATATAGAATACTATCTAATATATATCTATATAAGTATTCTTAATATAGTAATCTTAGTAATAGTAACGTAGAGAGTAACGTAGATAGCTTAGAGAGAGGCTTATAGATATTAACTACTAGAGAGCTAAGTAAGTAGAGCTTATACGCTATATTATAGAATAATAGTATATCTCTAAGTAGCTTTAAAAGCGTAGAGTAGTATAAAACTAATTTACTATCTAGCTATAATTAGGCTAAGTAATACGCTTTTTTAGTAGAAATACCTTTAATAATTAATATTCTTCTAGCTTATAGTTTATGTACTAATAAAAGCTAATTACTATTATCTTTAGATAAGCTATAGTCTATACTAACTTTAGTGTAAGATTTTTCTATAACGTATATAAGGCTTTAGAAATAGAATATTATATAATAAATATATAATAATTAAAATTAGTAATAAAAGCTTACTAAGAGTAGAAAAGATATAATAGCTTTACCTTATATAGGCTTCTAGTATTCTATAAGTATAGCCTTCTTAACTTTCTATATAACTATATCTAATCTATAATATATTCTAAGCGCTCTACTAGTAGAGTCTTATATCTCTAATACAAACTTTAACTCTAACTCTAATAACTTTATATCTAAAACTAGTATTATAGCTTTAAATAAAGAGTTAAAGGTATTAAATATAAAGCTTAACGTAATAGTATCTTAGCTTAAGTAGAAAACTAAGTAGCTTAGTATAGAGATCTAATAACTTAAAGCTAAAGTAGTAATATAGTAAAGAGATTAGTAGTATCTCTATTAGAATAGATACTTAATATAGTTAATTATATTATGTATATGTATATAGTTCTTGTTCTTGTCTAAACACTATTTAGATCTAGCTTTCTCTAGCACACTAACTTTTAAGTCTAATAGCTATTTAGCCTATTATTATATTACTAGTTTTACTACTATATTTCTTCTACACTTAAGAAAAAGGCCTTCTCTTCTTCTTAAGTATAAATAAGAGAATAGCTCTTAGATATTTCTTTCTACCTATTATATTACTAGATTCTATCTACTTAATCTAAATATACTATACGCTAAACTTCTACCTAGAAATCTAAATGTAAAATCTCTTTAGGCTGTTTTTATCTTAGTATATCTTTTTTTATTACTCTTCTTATTTTAATTTAATCTCTTCTACTAGCTTATAGCCTTTTCTTCTATTTCTCTAGTATATTCTAAATCTTATCTTAATTACTTTTAATATTAGTAGCTAATAATCTTTTAGGCTTAGATCTATGTCTTTCTTAGGTTTAATCTTTGCTTTTCTATAGCGCCTATCTATCTAGCGCTTAATCTTCTATAATATTAGCTTTTTCTCTAATAAATATTCTATTATATCTAGTGTATTACTAGTATATTTATAAAGATATTTTAGAAGGTTTACACGTACTACACTACTATTAGAACCTATACACTAGTTACTCTACTTTTTTACCTAAGAGCTCTTTAGCGCTTAGTAACTAAGCTATTAAAATAATAATATTATAACTTTTTCTCTTACGTATAGTAATTACTACTCTTAACTCTACCTTTACGCGCGTAGCCTTTTACTATTCTCTCTCTATCTTTTTTTCTTTTTCTACTCTACTCTACTTTAACTTTCTTTCTCTACTATAGCTTTACTTAAGCGCTTTAAAGGCAAGTTAGCTACTATAAACACTATACTAGTTACTATATCTACCTCTTACACTTAGAAGCTTACTGCTAAGCTAGCTATTATATCTAAGGCTAATAATAGCTCTACTGTCTCTACTACTATATCTACTCTTAAGCCTACTATAGCTAAGTAAGCTACTACTATTACTACGCACGCGCTTACGCTTTCTAAGCTAACTTTTACTAATAAGATAACTATTAAGCCTAAGGCTATAGATAATTCTACTACTATTACTACTTAGCCTATAACTAAGAGTACTAGTAATAATACTACGCTATTATTCTAACCTTTATGTACGCCTAAATAGCTATTAGCTAAACCTACTCTACTTACTTTACTTAAGACTACGCTCTTAATTAAAGCTAAGACTAGTACTAGTATTAGCTAAACTAATACTATTATAACTAACGTGCTTAATACTACTCTACTACTCTCTTCTATCTATAACGTTAACTCTACTAGCTCTTCTTAGCCTAACTTAGCTCTAATAAAAGCTTCTTAGACGCTTACGTTTTACCTTTCTAAGAAGTAGAAGAACTAGAGTAAGTCTCTACGCTTTTTTATCTTTACTCTAACTAAGGCTATTAAAGAAAGTAGGTATAGTATATATATAGTAAAGTTATATAAGTACAAAACTTCTAACTCTAGCTATAATTAGTATATTACCTAGCGTAAGTCTTTTCTCTTCTCTAGAGCCTTTTAACTAAATATTATTCTAATATCTTCTACCTTATTAGTAACTAACTAGAGAGCCTATATTATTACTTTTAGCTTTACTATAGATATATAGAATTACTTATATACCTTATAAAGCGTAGAACGTATACTTAGGCCTTCTCTATCTATTCTAGCTACTAATTAGAAAAGCTATTAGTCTAATATATAGGTTAACGCTTATAGTAACTTCTACTTAGCTAATCTAGAGATAACTATTAGTAAATTCTTTTAGTTAGATAATATGTCTACGCGCTAGCTATTTAACTCTAATATAGAGGCGCTTATACTATCTTATTACTTTAGCGCTAAGTTAGTTAGTGTAATTAATTCTTTAGTTAAGAATTCTTCTATTAAGATTATTATCTATAGTTAGTGTACGTTATTAAATTATAAAAAGATATTTAGCTAGTGTATCTAGGTTTATATTAATAGCTAGCTAATAAAGAGTAAGGTTTATACTAATTACTTAAAGTATAGTAATTATTAAGTCTACTCTTTTTATAGTAAGTTACTAACTATTCTTTAGATACTTACTTTCTTGTTTCTAGTATCTTTGCTAATATATTCTTCTAGAGACCTAAGTAGTAAGGCACAGCCTTAAGTCTACTATAGCTACTAAGTTTATAGTTACTTTTAATATAATTGCTAGTCTCTCTAAGAGTGTTCTTACTTGTCTTAAGGCTAGTAAGAAGCTAACTACTATATCTAAAGAGAGTAATAAGACCTTATTTACCTAGGCTAGTAATAGTATAGCTACTTAGTACAGATACTATTTAAGTAATATTAACGCTAGTTATAACTTAGCTTTCTAACTAAGCCTAAAGAATCTTAGCTGCAATTTGCCTAAAAAGACTTTTAATACTAAGGCTACTTTTACTTCTACTAGCGCAACTTATATTTAGTTATTATTACTACGCTTAAAGATTCTTAGTAAAAGTAATAATAAGTCTAGGTTAACTATTACTAAGTGTTAGAGCTAACCTACAAAGTCTAATCTATCTACTAGCTAGTCTACTCTAGACGCTACGCTTTCTATTAGGTCTAATAGCTATTTAGCTACTAGTGTTCTTAAGCCTATTACGCTAACTAGAAAACCTTATTATTGCGCTCTCTATGCTATTTCTTCTTCTATCTAGGTTCTAGGTAGTAGTTATAGTTAACTTTGTAAGCAGCCTAAGCCTAAGAAAGCTATTACTAATAAAGTAGATACTATTAGTAATAATATTATTAAGTCTAAGGCTTCTACTATTACTACTTCTATTACTACTTCTACTAGAACTACTAAGCTTATTTCTTCTTTAACTTCTACTAATTCTATAACTTCTAGCTCTGCTAGCTCTTCTATACGTAGGTAGTTCTCTAGTCTCTTTTCTCTCTAATTAACTCTTAGGTCTATCTATTCTACTCTATAGTTATAGTAAATAAAATTATAATATACTTCTAAGTCTTCTCTTATTACTTTATATTTCTACGCCTATAATATTATAATAGCTAAACCTATATTACTTCTCTTCTACACTTAAAAGAAAGAAAGTTCTTTCTTCTTTAGCCTTAGGTTCTAAATATTATTTAGATATAATCTTTCTATTATAATATTCTTAGATTTCTAGTAGTTATTATAATAATACTAGATTCTAAGCTATAATTAAAAAGTACTAATAGTAATAGCCTTAGCAGCCTTTATAATTATATAGAAGATCTTCTAATATCTTTCTAAATTAAAATAATTCTTCTATAAAGTTAAGATCTATTTCTAAGATTCTTAAAGCTATTCTCTAGCCTATTTAAAGGTCTTTTCTTATTAGTAGATACTAATCTAAGCGCCTACTTAAGATGTCTAGTTAGAGTTTTACTATAACTCTAGCTAAGCAGCTTTTAGTTAAATTTCTAACTACTCTAAATATATTACATTCTATATTATAGTATTATAATATTCTTCTTATATTACTAATATATTCTAAGAGTATTATTATATGCTAGCTAGCTTTAAAATTCTAGTGTTATAATCTAGTATTACGTAGTAGTTCTTATAAGAAAAGTAGGTCTATTACTATAGGCTTAATAGCTCTTTAGATAGTAAATATATTAAGTAAATTCTTTTATAATATCTCTATTACTACTTTCTACTCTTTCTACGCTTTAACTATCTTATACTCTTTTACGCGCTCTTCTACCTCTTCTTACTTTTTACTTTACTACTACTACTATTATTCTACACGTATTCTTACTATAGCTTTTAGCTCTATTAACACTATATCTAAAAGTAAAACTATTAAGTAGCTTCTTATTAAGAGCGCGTCTATTATCTTCTCTAGCTTTAATAACGCCTACTTTACTACTTTATAAGCTCTTCTACGCGCTACGCCTAAGTAAGTATCTACTATTACTACGCTAGAGGCTGCTACTTCTAAGCTAACTTCTACTAATAAAATAACTACTAAGCCTAATACTAAGAACTATTTAGCTACTATTACTACCTAGCCTATACCTACAAGTGCTAATAAGTTTAATAAGCTAGATACGTAGCTTTTTAATAACTTTAACTTCTTTATATTAGATAATAAAAGATCTCTTCTTAGTTTTTAAGAGTAGATTAATATTAAGACGTCTTTAGATATTATATAAATAGATTTTAACTTTAATAATACGCTAAGCGCCTTTTAGGCGCTTTAGTGTATTATAGGTAAGAACACTTTACGCTCTACTATGCTACCTAACTACTATAAAACTCTATCTAATATTAAGAAATTTAGCTCTTCTATTAAGAGCTCTAGCTTTTCTAAGTCTAAAGTTCTTTCTAAGTTATCTACAAAAAAGCGTCTAGTGCCTAGAGCTCTTAGTAATTAGATAGTAAAGTTATATAAGCTACTAAAGCGTATTTCTACCTCTAATACTATTATTAGCTAGAGTAAGTCTACTATCTTTTTTTCTTACTTTCTAAAAGACATTCTACTAATATTATATTCTTTTGTAGTAATATATATATTACGCGCTAACTTTACTATTAACTAGATTAAAAACTTCTATAGATATATTATTAACCTTAACACTTTAGAGACTCTAGCTAAACTAGTTCTTATAGTAGCCTACTTTCTAACTTAGAGTAAAAAATCTTAGATTAAGTGTAAAATTAATTTAGCGTCTTTAGATATATTTAAAAACTATTTATTCTTTTATAAGTTCTTCTCTCTTAGTATAAACTATAAGTAAATTATCTTTAAGCTTTTTATTACTATACTTATATACTATTATCTTATTAGTGTAATTAAGTATAAGTTAGCTTTAGGTAAGAATAAAGAGCTTAGTAGATATAATAAAATATATAGCTATTATAAACGTAGTTTAAAGCTTCTATTTAAGTTATATTACTTAGTTATATTAAATAGCTTTCTAATACTATAGAGAACTTATACTAATTACTACGTAAAGAGCGTAGAACTCTAGTGCTCTTTTACTTATAAGTTTCTAACTACCTTTTAGATATCTACTTTCTTAGTATTAGTATAATAGCTAACTTATTCTTAGGTTAGCCTAACTTCTCTAGTAAGAAGGTTATATTTACTAAGCTAGTAGATCTTAATAAGCTTTCTATAGTATTCTACCTTTCTTATTAATTATTCTAGCCTTTCTTCTCTCTTAATAGCTCTAATAGCCTAAGCGCACTTTAGTTATATAAGAAGAGTTCTATAGTTTAGGCTCTGCGTACTTCTAAGAAGCTAGTTAGTAATAGTAATTATAACTCTACTAAGAAGTTTTAGAACTTAGATATTAGTAACTATAGTAAGAGTATCTCTAAGAAAGATTATAAGCTAAGGCTTACTTAGCTAAAGAAGACTATAGCTACTCTAAAGAGTCTTCTAGCTCTACTATCTCTTAAGCGTAAGCGCGTTTCTTCTAAGAGTACTATAAAGTCTACCTCTACTAAGAAGATAAAGAAACTAGTACTACTACTTACTTCTATATATACTCTTTGTACTTATAAGTCTACTACGCTTTCTACTAAGGCTATAAATATTAATAATAATAAAAGTAATAAATTTCTTACTCTATCTAAGTCTAAAGGCTTATTAGTTTAAGAGACCTCTAGTAAAAAGAAGAAGAAAAGTAAGAAGTAGGTACGTTACTTAGTTATAGGCTATAATAATAGTAGCTATTCTCTATATATATTTATAGACGTAGTTTAGAGCTTAGTTATAGTGTTTAATATATATATATCTAAAACTACTTAAAACTATACCTATAATATATATACCTAATACTTATTCTAGTTAAAATCTAGCTTTTTTATTAGAATAACTACTAATAATTACTAAGGTCTAGATAATACTTATTCTATATTTTGTTTCTCTTCTATATTAACTAATAGATTATCTAGTTAAGCTCTTAGCTATAGGCTTCTTTAAACTTTAGTTAACTCTAGAGTATCTAAGATATTTTAGCTATACGTAGGCTATTTAGGCGTCTTATTATTATTATTACTACTTACTTCTTAATCTATATTATTAGTTTTATTAGTAGAGAATATAGTTATAGCGTAGTCTAGTCTATTAATCTTAGTAAGATCTACTACTATGCGCTAGTAAAAGGCCTTTAGATAGTTTTCTAGTGTATAACTTTAGAAAGAGGTACTATTAAGCTCTTCTAACTAATACTAACCTTTTTTATTAACGCTGCGAATATAAAATAGCCTCTTCTACTTAGGTAGAAACTTAGTAAGCGTAGATTAGTTGTTTTTATAGAAAGAGTCTCTTAATAGAATAAAATTACCTAGAGAAAGCTTACTTAGCTAAAGAACTCTTAACTAGTTAAAATAGTCTTTATTCTTATACTTAAGATATATAGTATAGTTAATAGACTTCTTAAATTATTTATCTCTATAGTTAAACTAGTAGGCTTATATTATAAGAAGAGTAAGTATATTCTAAACGTTATTCTATAGAAGCGTCTGCTAAGTTAGAATAGATAGCTTAATAGGCAAGATATACTACTAGCCTAAGACTAAGTAAGCTAGTGTCTTGTTTATAGATTACTTAATAGTTATATAGTTAGCTTATAGAATATTAGATAAGTTATCTACTTAGTTACTAGAAAGCTTCTTTAGAGTAGCTATAATAGGTACGTACTCTTACTTAATAAGTTTTTACCTCTAAAAGTAGTAGGCGCTTAAAATAACTCTATTAATTCTCTATTACTTCTAAAGTTCTTTAACAAGGCTCTTGTTCTCTAGGCCTCTATTAGCTAATATCTTAAGTAGAATACTCTATTAATAAAAGATATTATATAGTAGAAACTTCTAAACACTTTTTAAGTTATTCTTAGCTAAAGTCTTAGCTTCTACCTATTGCGAAAGGTAGTCTTAAGTAATAATAAGAAACTTCTTACTATTATAGCTAGATAGTATATAAATAACGTTAATAGTAATCTATATAAATAGTATTATTAGTAGCTTTATAGGCTAAAGCTCTTCTTAAACTATTACTAATATATATAATTAGTACTTAGAGTAGAACTATATATAGTGTTTAACTTAATTATACTATTCTTTCTAATAGTAGCGCGTTTACACCTTACGCTAGATACCTTTCTTACCTTAGTAGCTAGACTTATTATAGAGAGATCTAATAATCTTATACTACTTATTTATTAAGTTAACTACTTTTTATAGAGGCTAGCCTTCTAAGAGAATTATAAAGAGATATTATTTCTTAATAGTTATTTAGAGCGCCTTCTTCTTAAACTTATAAAACTTAGTAGTAGATATATACTTAGGCCTTCTATAGAATAGAAGCTAGCCTATAATTACTTATAACTTATTACTATAGCTATCTGCTAGTAGTTAATTATTAAAAGAAAGATCTATCTAGTATATTTTATACGCGTGCGCTAGAGCTTCGCTAAAGATAAGCTAAACTATATTTAGGTATATATTAATAAAGTTTTTTATATCTTTCTTAAGTTTATTAGGTAGCTTCTAGCTATCTAGCTTAGATATTCTTAAAAGAGTATTAGCTATAACGTTCTTCTTACTAGCTATATAGATAATGTTAAACTTCTATATATTAAGAAGTATAAGCTACTAAGTAATTAGAGCTCTAGAGAGATCTATTGCGCTTTGTTAGAGTTACGTAATAAGCGTTTTTACGTTTATTTTAACTTAGAAGCTTACTTTATAGATATAGAACTAAAACTTCTTTAGAGAAAGTAGAAGAGCTTTATATTTATACTTACTTAAATTCTAATTTCTCTTAGTAGTAGACTAAACTCTACTCTTAAAGTGTATAGAGTAATAATAGCTGTTTAGGTTAAGCTATATAATAACTATACTCTAACTCTTCTTACTACTATTAACTGTAAGAATAATCTTTTAGATAGACTTAGTATAATTAATAGAAACTAGCGCTAGAGTAGTTATTAGAGCTACCTTAAGATATTCTATTACCTGCTTCTACTCTAGGCTTTATTTAAATAGTGTATTCTTATAGAGAAGCTTAAATAAAAAGGCTATAATAATAGTAAAATCTAGTACCTATACTCTATAGTAAATATAGATTCTAAGAAATATTTAGACTTTCTTAGTGTTGCAATAATCTAGCTAACGCGTAATCTTATTAACTTTCTTTTTATTAGAGTAGTAGCTATATTTATTAATTTAATAGCTAATAATAATTATAGAGAGGTAGTAGAAGTTAGACTTATAGTCTAATATTATTACGCCTACGCGCTTAATGTCTATAAGTACTTTATTAATATTTAAAAAGTGTTTAGCGATAAACTATCTTATACTTAGTTCTACCTTATAGTTACTATAGCGCTCTTTTAGCCTCTTAATATATATATTATTAAGATATAGTATATACTTATTAGAGATATAGTCTCTATAAATCTTTATTATAATATATATAAACTCTACTAGAGAGTTTATTATATTTATTAGAAGTATACACTATTATATAAGTTCTAATAGTATTAAAAAAGCTATTATATCTCTTAAGTTTTTATATAGTTCTACTTAGTTATACTCTAAGAAGAAGTCTAATAGGCTTATAATAACGTATTCTGCAAATTTCTCTAAAAACTTATTAGAATTAGGTAGTAGGTTAGCGTTATAAATTATAACTTTATTAAGTTTTTAAGCGTTATTAATTAGGTAATACCTCTTATCTTTTTTAGTAACTAAGAACTATAGATTATAATACTAGCTCTTATATAACTCTAAGATACCTCTATTAATATAGTTCTAAATTATATTAATTATAACCTACTAAAGCTTTCTTAGAATAGAGAACTAGTTAGCTCTCTAGGCTTAATATAGTACTATATTAATAATAACTAAAGAAATAATATCTTTACTAACTCTTTTAGATTCTCTAAAGTTCTAGGCTAGTGCTACTTCTTATTAGTAGAGAACCTCTAAGAGTATATCTTTCTCTACTAGTAATAACTCTAATAAGATTTTTATCTCTAAAATACGTTTAGGTGTTATTTAAGTACTTTAGAGAAATGTAGCGTATTATAGCTTAAAATACTTAGTAAATAGAGCTAATTAGCTATTAGTATTAGGTATTTACTTTACTACTACTCTCTTCTTCTAGTCTAACTACTTCTTAATAGGTTACGTTAGTTAGCTAGAGTTATTAATAGGTTTAATCTTAACGCCTTTACGCTTATAAGCTTTATTAATCTAAGCGTTATTTAGCTAACTTACTATATACTTAGTAGGTAGGCGCGTAGATTTACATAATACTATAACTATATTAATCTTTAGTGTAAGGCTTTTATCTATCTTAGCTAGGTTCTTTACCTAGAAGAACGCCTTACTCTATTTTATAGTATCTTTATTACTAATACTTTCTATAATATTACTTAGAAGTTAGACTAATAGCTCTTTAACGTCTTCTATCTTAAAAATATATAGGCCTTTATTATCTTTTATTAGTAGGCTTCTATTAGGCCTAAGGCCTATTAACTTACTATTTAATCTTAATAAGTACGCTATTAGACCTTTTCTAAAGGCTCTACGCTTTTTTTATAGAACCTATTTACTAATAAATTATATAGGTATCTAACTACTATTTAGTCTATTATCTCTAATCTTCTCTATTATTATATCTACTATCTCTATATACGCACACGCTACGCTATCTACTAGCTCTTTAGTTACGTACTAGAGTGTAGCACTAGCTACTATACTTTTCTATTTTTTTTTAACGTAGGTTTAGTATAAAGACTAGAAGCTATAAGCTTATTACTTCTAGTATATATAAATCTTATATTAGCTTAGCTATCTACGCTAAAGATATAATAGTACATTAATCTATTAGTTATATACTTAATACACGCCTAAGCGTCTATTAGAAAAAAGTTACCTAGAATAATTAGATTAGTATAGAATTCTATAATAAAGAAGTTTATTTAGACTTTAATCTACTCTATAATAATAGAGATACTCTAGATAATATCTATAAAGCTTACTATACTTCTATTTATAGTAACTATCTAAGTAGTCTTTATACTACCTAGTAGTAATATAATTAGTAATATAGCTCTCTTAGCTACTTCTCTCTTAATAGTATTTAGCTTAGCGCCTAAGTCTAAGAGGTAAAGAAAAGAGTTCTCTCTAATATTAATAGAGACCTTTAGATAGTCTTAACGTAAGTGCTTAATATCTATTAGTTAGTTATACGCTTAATTATCTCTTAGGTAGTTATAATCTACGTCTTTAGAGTTGTACTCTTAGCTTTAATCTATAATAATATACTATTATATATAGCTAATCTTCTAGTTAGTCTAGTATTCTACCTTTAGACTGTAGTAGTTAACTACTCTACTAGCTTCTACTTCTACTAGTACGTAGTTAGAGAGAGTACTAAGAGTAATTATATTAACTACAGCGCCTAAGAGCTTATTAAACTTCTATTCTTCTTTCTCTTCTTAAAGCTTCTCTTATCTAGCCTATTATCTTAACGTCTTAATAATATTAACTTTAAACTTATCTAGCTTTTTATTTATATAGTTAGAGTTAAATAGCGTTTTATAGACTTTAGGTATATTACTAAGAAGAGTACTAATCTAAAGAGAAATTAAAGTGCCTAGAATACTATAGATTATAGCCTATGTATTAGGCTTAAGCTTATTAATAATCTTGCGCTTTCTTAGTTACTTATTAGTTATCTTAGAATTTAGTTCTAATTATTCTTATAGTATTCTAGATACTCTATTATCTAGTTATATAAGATTGTCTTCTTTACTAAATTAGATAACCTTTTTCTTATTTAGCGCCTAATAGCTTAAAGAGTGTTCTATTCTATTCTTATAACCTTAGAGATAAGAGATATAATTATTACTAGGTCTTTATAGTATTATCTTTTTCTAAACTTTAGAAAAATTATAAGATACTATCTTCTTAGGTTCTAAGAATACTCTAGAAATAGTTATAGCTATAATAGTGTTATTATATTAATTTAGGTTCGCTAGACGTAGGTAGTAGTCTAATTTATCTTTAGTAAAGATGCTTAAAAGCTTCTAGAATTATTCTATATTATCTACTTAGAGGCTTTTAGTAGAGTCTAGTATAAGCTAAACTAAAATAGCGTTGTTCTCTATACTAATTAGAGCTTTTAGATTACTAAACTAGGCGTTAACTATAAGAGAGTTAATATTCTTCTTTAGAAATTATTACTTAATCTTAGCTAAAATACTCTTAGCCTATAGTCTCTAGCCTAGATTATTAATACAACTCTAGAGGTTCTCTAGCGTACCTTACTAAAGTATATTCTATTTATTTATGTAAAGCTAGCTCTTGTCTATATACACTTAAAGAGTTAGGTAGTTCTACTTATAATAATTACTTTTATTATATACCTAATAATTTATAGTTACTCTAAGAGCCTATCTATTTACAGTACCTTAATTATATTTAGTTTCTAGATTCTAAAAGCTTTAGAAATTATTGCAGAAAGTCTAACTAGTATTCTATTAGTAACTACTATATTACTACTACTACTAAGGTTAATACTAGTTATTTAGCTAGAATTATCTCTAGCCTTAGAGTAGGTACGCTCTTAGGTAGTTTACGCGTTTATTAGCTTAATAGTCTACTTTACTACGTATATTAGAGTTATTTATAAGTTTAGTTTTGTAGTAGATCTACTAGATCTTCTATAGTTCTATCTCTAGGCTAGTATAATTAATCTTTAAGTTAAGTATCTTATTAACTAAGTTATCTACCTCTATATTAGTAGGTACTTTTTCTAGAGAAGACTAGAAGGTATAGAGCCTAAGTAGCTTATCTTAGAGCAGAACGTTAAGCTTAGGTAGCTAGAAAGCCTGCGTATAGTTATCTTAGAGGGTTAGTACTAGTTACTAAAGTTACTAATAGGCTATTAGCTACGCTAGGTTAAATTTAACTTCTAGAATAATTTCTTTAACTACTTTAGAGGGGTTAAGTATATAAGTTTCTTTCTTTACCTCTAGATAGGTAGTAAGATAGTTACTAATCTTAGTGTAGTTAAATACCTTTAGGTTATTAGTCTTTAAACTAAACTTATTAAGTATCTTTATAGTATACCTAAAGAGTAGTCTCTTAACTAGATAGAAACCTTAGTAATCTTTATTAATAGTTAATACTTTAATATAGCGCTTACTACAAATCTAAAACTTCTATAAGTACTTCTTAATATTTAGATTAGACCTTACTTAGTACTAGAGAAGCTAGTGCTTAAAGTACTTAGTCTAAGCTTTCTATTAGTCTTTGTTATTAGTATAAAAGAGCTTTCTAAGAGCCTCTCTAAACTTCTTCTAGAATTTAGTAACTAGAGCGTTAGAATATTTATTTAAGGCTTAGATAATTACTCTCTACTTAGGTTTATAGTGCGCTAAAAGATAATTAATTTTTATCTTATCTATAAACTTATAGTACTTTAATATATTCTTAAAACGCTTAAAGAACGTAGTAACGTTAGTTCTATTAAACACTAGAACTATCTCTAATAGATATAGAGAAAGCTAGATAGAATAAACTAGAGAGCAATTATCTAGCTACTAGAGAGACTAAGCTATTATCTAAAGAAGCTTTGCTATATTATTATTCTAGAGTTATACTAGAGGTTGTGCCTAAGGCTACTAGCTAGTAGTGCCTAAGAACTCTAGAATATCTAGCATCTTAATATTCTTCTAGAATAATATAGGTATTACTTTAGGTTTTATAGGCTTAGTTTAGAGAGGTAAAGATAGTTATTTAGTAAACTAGGCTTTTAAAGAGGCTTTAGTAACTAACTTAGATTATTTATTAACCTTAGCTTTATTAGATTAACTCTTACTTATTTATGTAAGGTAGTATATAAGTATTATAAATAGTATAATAGCTAGTGTAAATATTAAACGTATAAGTACTGTTAATTAGGTTTAACTATTTACTTACTAATAAAGTTAGGTATTCTTTGCTAGAAGAGCTATTACTGCCTTTTTTATATACTATAATAGCTTTCTACTACTATCTTATTATTTAGCCTCTTTCTTTCTAGCTATACTAGAATTAAGATCTACTATATTAGCTTTTCTAACCTTTCTTAGGTTTTATTATTTATTCTTAGTAGAATAATATAGCTATGTACTTTCTATAATATTATTTTCTATCTATACAGCTATTTAAGAGGTAATTAGCCTAGTCTAAACCTTTTATTTAGCTTTTTATATTACTTAGCGTAGCGCTACTATAGCTATATTATCTATTAGCCTAAGTAGTAGTTATTGTTATCTAATTATTTATATTATTAGAGGTCTCTTAGTACGCCTACTTCTTAGGTATCTATACTATTAGGTTTCTATAGCTTGTAGTTTACTTCTATATATCTCTTAGGTATACTATTTTACGTATTATCTTATTCTCTATTTTATATACTTACCTATTACTTATTCTATTATATTACGCGATAATTATATCTCTTCTAAAGCCTAGTTAAACTATTATTCTAATAAGCTTTTAGTAGGTAAAATACGCACTTAAAGGTAGCGCGTAGCCTTTCTAAGGTAAAAGGCTAAATAAATTAAGTTTTAGTTAGTTACTATATATAGTAGAGAGATTAGTAGTATCTCTATTAGAATAGATACTTAATATAGTTAATTGTATTATATATATATATGTAGTTCTTGTTCTTGTCTAAACGCTATTTAGACCTAGCTTTCTCTAGCGCACTAACTCTTAAGCCTAATAGCTATTTAGTCTATTATTATGTTACTAGTTTTACTACTATAGTAACTTAGTAGAGTACTTTAGATCTATAGAAAGAGAATATAGTGTTATTTATTTAATAGGCTATTAATAAAAAGAAAAGATTAGCTAATACTAAACTAAAGTTATTAGATAAGTAGGTTTAGAAGCTATAGAAATAGATTAGTAGCTAGAGAAAGTTGTTCTATAAGCTTATGTATAGCCTACCTATTATAGCTAGCGTAGATATAGTTCTAGAAGATAATACTTCTACTACTTTTACTAATCTATAGATTTACTTTAGACTTTAGTCTTAGTTAGTATAAATACTAATATAAATAATACTTTCTAATAATCTTACTAGTAATTCTATAGATATAAGCCTATAAAAGTATTTTCTTTTACTAGTGTAGCGTATAAGCACTTTAGCCTAAAGTACCTATTATAAATACTAATTTAATTATAGATTTATTAGTTATATAATAGCTTATATCTTATAAGAGACACTTACTAACTTACTAGTAAATTTCTTTAAGTTTTATATTATCTAGAACCTTATAGTAAGTAAATTACTATAGTATAAAAGTCTACCTTTTAACTACTTTCTCTTTACTAATACTTACTAAGAACGCTTTCTATTCTTATAGCTATAAGCTATTACTTAATCTATATTTAATAGTCTACTCTAATAATATTAGAGCTAATCTTACTACCTATCTACTTAGCTATTATAGCCTATTAATCTCTTTTATACTCTTTATAACTACTTCTTCTTTATATCTTCTACTACTAAGATATCTACTCTACGTAATACTCTAGCTAGTACTTATACTATAAACATTCTACTTAATCTTAGTTTTATTATAATAGTAGGCTGCCTCTTATTCTAAAGTAGACGCTAGCTTTAGAGTAAGAACTATCTTCTAGATAATATTACCTAGATAATAGATAAGGTTTTCTAGAAGTTAGACTATATTATTTAAGTAATCTATAATAGTTACCTAAAACTTAATAATATAGTTAGTCTAGTTTAGAGTATATATAGAGTAGAAAGGTAGTTATAGGCTATACTCTACTAGTATCTTAATCTAAAATTAGTAAGCTTTCTATTAATACTACTTATTTTTACTACTCTAGCTTTAGTAATATAGTATATTACCTTTACGTTATAGATTATTAGTCTACTTATCTAAGTTCTAGCTATACTAGTATATTAACTTTTCTTTTTACTTAACTATTAACTAACTATATATAAAGAGTTTACTTTATAAGATTAGCTTTACTATACTTAGTCTTAAGATTACTTATTATCTTCTTATTAGCTAGTCTACTCTATAGCGTTTCTTTTTAATATAATATTATTATAGGCTTTTTATTATTACTATTATATTATAAATACTATTTACGCTTCTAAGAGTTCTACTACGTAATAATAGGTATAGTTAGATATACTAGGTAGTTTTTAATATAGATACTAGTAGTATACTATAATATCTATCTTATACTCTTAATTCTGCTTACCTAGTATATTCTTAACTATCTAGGTAGTTACTTATTAGGCTATAAACTATCTATTCTACTCTTAATACTATACTTCTTATATAGAACTATTATATACTAATAATTAGACTATTATTATAATAACTACTTATAATAGGCCTTACTAATACCTACTATATATATAATATATAGTGTTTTTATGTATATATATATATATATATATACTCTATAGGTATATTCTTTTTACTCTAGACTTTTATTTTAATAATGCTTCTCTTTTTAAAAGAACCTAATTAGATAAGTATATATAGATTTTAGAAGTTATAAGTTACTTATTTTATATTACGTTACTATAGTACTATCTTATTACTCTAAGAGAAATATATCTTTTATCTATAATATAATATATATTCTATCTCTTAAAGTACGTTCTAGTTACTATATAATATAACTCTAAATAAAAAAAGTATTAGAATTATATTTTAGAAACTAATTTATTTCTATTACTATAACTAACTATTTCTATCTAATCTTTTTACTTTCTTAGCACTCTTAGTACTACTAGTATCTCTAGCATCTCTAGTATACTTAGTATTCTCTCTACCTTCTCTAATAAATAGTAGCTATAAATCTTTATACTACTAATAAAAGTATAAATAATACTAAGCGCTTTAATAAGAAATTATATACTTAAACTATATCTAATCTAAATAACTATAATACTATTATCTCTATAGACCTCTACGTAGCGCTAGCTCTTAGTAACCTACTAATAGTTAAGGTTATTATTATACTCTATAACTCTTTAGATATATTACTATTATAAGATTCTTTACTTTATAAACTTAATAAGATTAGCTATATAGTAATTATATCTTACTATCTAGACTAACTAATTTAAAGAAGCTTCTTATAATAAGCTTTCTTCTATTATAAGAGTTTTATAAAAGATTAGATAATAGATATATATAGAATAATAAAGTTATTATAGTAAGAAGCTCTTATAGAGCTTAGTAGAAATATATACATAGTAGAGATGTTAGGCTAATATTAGCCTAATAGAGCGCAAAGTCTAGAACTATTATATATCTCCCTCTAAAAGCGCTTAAAGTTCTAACTAAGTAGTAATATTAAGTAAATAATAAGAATAAAAGTGCCTTTTAATAAGAATACTCTAATAGGTTAAAGGTTTTTATATTCTTAACGCGCGTTAATAACACTATTATCTAAGTATCTATCTATATTATATATAAGAGATAATCTAGATACCTACTAAAGTACTATAGAGAACGCTGTACTAGCTAAAGCTAATAGATAGTAAGTAAAGTAGTTTATAGCGTAAACTACCTTATAGCTACTAATAGTACTAGTAGTTAAAGTTAGATAGAGATATATATTATAATTAGCTTAGTAGGCTATAGAAGTATTACAGCTAGGTAAGTCTTTAAATAACTAGCTAGTTCTTTCTAAGTATACTAAGTCTAGTAGCTAGAGTAGAGTAATAGTAAGCTCTCTATTATTATTATAGTTATAAAATATAATATATAGTTCTAGTTTATCTAAGTTATAAGTATAGAAGTTCTAAACTAAGTTCTTATATTCTTATAGGTTAGTATACGCCTACTATAGCTTAGACTAATTATTACTAATCTAGATAACTTTATACTAGAGAAGGCTATAAGTGCTAGTATAAGAATTAGTAAGGTTACGTTAGATACGTAAGTTAACTACCTAAGAAATAATATACTTTATAATACTCTTATTATTAAAGTAAACCTCTAGTAGCGTAGTGTTACTAGAGTAAGGTTATTCTAGTAAAGTGTTATTCTTATATAGCTATAGAAGCTAAGAGTAGAAGATAGAGAAGACTAACTTTAAAGCTAGTAGTAAATCTAGTTTATAAGCTATATTATTAATAACTTACGTTACCTAGTATAGATCTATATTCTTATAGTTAAGAGACTTAACTAGCTATTTAGTATAGATATAATAAGTATTAAGTATTATCTAGTTACTAATTACAAAGCGTAGAGTAGAGTAGTAGTATATATCTATAAACTTTTTTATTTTATTCTAAGTCTATAAAATGTTATAGCGTAAGAACTAGTATATTATATTAAAGCGCTAAGATAGAGTATTAGCAGCGCGTTA
The DNA here is from genome assembly GCF_023758085.1 of Alternaria hordeiaustralica. NCBI lineage: Eukaryota > Fungi > Ascomycota > Dothideomycetes > Pleosporales > Pleosporaceae > Alternaria > Alternaria hordeiaustralica. The sequence continues at coordinate 765,519 of NW_026056773.1, read as the reverse complement.
TTATTACATAATAGTAGAAATAGAACTTAGATTAGAGAGTGTATATATAGACTCTAAACTAGATCTTAGTTATTAGCCTATTATAGCCTAGAATAGAGATAAGCTAGTAGCTACGCTTATTACTAAGTTAGCCTTAAACTTAGCTAGTAGTAGTAGCTACGCCTAATTAGTCTATAAGTAATTAATATAAAATCTTAAGTACTACTTTAGATTAGTATTTATATTCTTAGTCTAGCTATCTATTTTAGAATAGTAGAAGATAAAGAGCTTAGAGCTTGTACTTACGCGCTTATATAACTATAACTAGAAGTAGAATATAAACTAACGTCTCTAGTTAGAGATAATAGTATAGAAATATTCTTTATATCTCTAGATATACTTTATAAACTTATCTATTATAGTAGAGATCTTAAAGTTCTTTATAGCTATAAACTTCTTTATCTTAGAGAGTCTATTAACTATAACTATAATATATCTATAAGTGTAGCTACACTATATTAATAGTAGTAATAGAGTAATAAAGTTAATAAAGATATTATTCTAGTAGTAAGTAGAGACTAAGAGAGAATATAGAAGACTATACTTTACTATTTAGTTAACCTTAGAGCGTTTACATATTATATAGTTATTAGTAAACTAGATAATAGTATTAGTTATGCCTTACTAGTAATACTACTTACTAACTTATTAATAAGTTATTATATAGCTACTATAGCTACTAGAGAGACTATTATAATACTACTTAATAATATAGGTTCTTAGCTTCTTACTAAAAAGTACTACTAGCTAGTTATTTCTAAGAAATAGCTTACTTTTATTACTAACTTCTAAGTCTCTAAGCTCTATTCTTATATCTTCTATAATAAGGTAATATAGAATATATTGCTCTTTTACTTCTAGAGTGTAGTAGATATCTAGTAGTTACTAGTTTATAAGATAAAGCTTATTAAGAATATTCTCTAGCGCTTAATTATCTATATTATCTAGAGTATTATAAAGGTTATTAGTACTTTTAAAAGAGAACTATATAAAATCTATAATAGACGTAGTATACGCTATAAACATACTCTCTTCTATCTCTTAGAGTATAGTAAGAAGTAAGCTAAGATTATACTTATTATTACTTAGGTAGAGTTTTACTAACTAAATAGCTATATAGCTACCTCTATCTTATAAATAGTACTTATTTAGCTATTTATAGTTAGGTAGAATAGTCTAGACCTAGTGCTAGGTATAATTATTAGTTATCTTATTAGGTAAGTTACCTATACGTTAGGTAAGGCTATTTAGCTTAGTACTTTACTTTCTAGAATAATAGTAGATAGTAAAGTTAAATTTCTCTAGAAACTTAGCCTATTAAGCTTAATAGTAGTTAAGGTTATACTTTATATAAAAGTATTCTAGACTATAGTAATTAGTTAGAATATTAATAGAGTTAGAGATATCTACTAACTCTAGCCTCTATTTCTTAAAGGCGTAGATAATAGTAAGAAGCTTTTTATTATAAATAGCATAGTTATACTCTATTAGTGTTATCTTCTTAGAGAGATAAGCTACTAGCTATATAGTTCTATTAAGCTAGACTTATAATAGTATAGTAGTATAAACGTAGTTAGACGTATCTATCTTAACTATATACTTTAAGTTAGCGTTAAAGTAGATAAGAATAATATTACTATAGAAAGCCTTCTTAAGAGCTTTAAATAACTTCTTAGCTTTTTATATTATTTTAAAGAATTTAGAGTTACTATAGATTAAGTATATAAAAGGCTTAGTAATATTAGAGAACCTATATATAAATTATCTATAAAAGTTAGTAAATTCTAGAAAAGCTTAGATATTCTTAAGTAACTATAGCAGCTTCTATTTCTATATAGTAGTAGTCTTCTCTAGATCTATTTTAATACTATTAGAGGTAATAATAAGGCTAAGAAACTTTACCTCTACTATTATAAAGTTAGACTTTAAGATGTTTATAAGTAGGCTAGCGTTTATTAGATAGAAGACTACTTTAGTAAGATAGTCTTTATAGTACTCTAGTATATTACTAAATATAATAATATTATCTAAGTACGCTATATAGAATTTATCTAAATATTTATATAGTATATTATTAATATATGTCTAGAATATACCTAGGCTATTATATATACTAAATAGTATAATAGTGTATTAATAGAGCCTATATAGTGTAATAAACGTAGAAAAGTATTTATATTTATTCTTAATATAGATTTTATTAAAGGTAGTAATTACGTTAACCTTAGAGAAGTACTTAGACTTACTAAGCTTAGTTAATATATTCTAAATTAAGAGAGAAGTATTATAGTTCTTAACTATATATATATTAAGTCTATAATAGTTAACGTATATATAGATTCTACTATCTAGCTTTTATACTACTAATAAGAGAGTAGCCTAAGTAGATATACTACATTTAATATATCTTTTCTTAACTATGTTATTAATATATAGCTTAACTATGTAGGCTTTATCTCTTAATAGTAGCCTAAGACATTAGAATAAAGAGTTAGAAAGGTATTCTACTTTATTAAGCTTTAGGTTAATACTATAATCTAAGCAGCTCTAGTGTTCTAGAAGCTTATTAGCTTTCTTAGAGTTAAACTCTTAGTATAGTAGATAGAGAACCTTTAGTAGCTTCTTTAGAATATTCTTTTATAATATATAAAGTTATTTTATCTTATTATAAAACTTCTTAAAGTCTTTAGAAAGTACCTTAGCTCTAGTAGCTTAAAGGTATTAGATATTTACTTAGTTCTTATTAGATATCTTAGTAAGATATACTATTTTATTATAGAACGTAATACTAACGTTAGAGTTATTATAAATTATAGTAGTAGTAATATAACTAGAGATATAAAACATATTAATAGAAGAAAAGGCTTTTAGATATCTTATAATCTTCTTATAAGAGTTAGGTATCTATAGAAGCGCGTATTTCTTATAGTAACTACTTTAGATATAATATAGTTTATAATTATAAATATAGTAGTGTAAGTAGTAGTCTAAGTTAAACGTAATAGATATGTCTATCTAGTTAATATATAGATTATAGGTTTAGAACTATAGAGTTTCTAATATTATTTAGACTCTTACTAACTTTATAATATAAGCTAGAACGTTCTCTATATAGAAACTAAAGATAATAGTTACTCTAGCTATATAGGTAACACCTACTACTATAGAGCTATTAGCTAGCTCTAGAGTAGTAGAATTTATAAAAGAAATAAGTTTATATTTATAAGCGTAGGTATAAGAAGTATTAATAAAAAAAAAGATATAACTAAAGTTATCTATAAGTTTAATATTTTATAGAGGTAATAAGTAATTAGATAATAAGATAATTTTTTTAAAGACTAATTACTAGCCTATAAAAGGCTAATATAAATTACTACGTATAGTAGTAGTAGTAATAGTAGAGACTATTATCTAAGACTCTATTAAGCTTTATTTAAGAGCCTTAACGTAATCTATAATTACTTTAAGAGTAGAGTTAGAGTTAGAGTTATCTTTAGCAAAGCTATCTTCTACTAGAAGTATATTAGTAATAAAGTAATTAGAATGTAGATTCTCTTCTTCTTTACTATCTATAACGTAGAGTGTATAGATTAAACGTTATAGTGTAATAGAAGCTAATAGAAATAGTATTAATAGCTTCTTAGGCTAAAGAGGTTTCTAGAAGTAACTATTACTAGAAATAGCTAGTTTTCTAAAAACGTAGAAGACTTAGTAAGAGCGTTAACACTAATAGTAGTACTCTTAGTCTTAGAGTAAGTAGGTTTACTAACTAGTACTCTATTATTAGTAATAGCTTTCTTAAGTATATTTTAGACTTTAGAGTATATATTAAAAAGTAATATAGCCTATCTAGAATAGTAACTACTTTATAACTTATAACTATAATTCTTCTTAAAGTAGTTAAAGTAATAGTTTAGGTGCTTAAGAACTTTAATCTAGATATTAGAGCGTCTGTAAGGTCTAGAGCTAGAGCTAGAGCTACCTCTATAACTACTAGTAGTAGTAGTAGAAGTAGTTAACTTGCCTTATCTACTACTACTATTACTACTTTTATTTTTTCTACTATTACTTTTATAGGCGTTAGTAGACTAAGAGTTAGCTTATTTAAGAAGGTAGAGAGTTTAATAGAAGTTTATAAAGGTAAGTTACTTATTAATAACTTTTATAGTAGTTATATTACGCTACTAGGCTAGTAACTAGTTATATATAAACTAGATCTTAATAGTGTTATTCTAGTAAAGAGCTGCAACGCTAATATTAAAGTAGGTAATATATTTACTTATAGTCTTACTAGTTTTTATATAGAACTTACTACTCTTATACTATTATAAAGTAGTAATATTACTATTAAGAGTATAGTATATAAAGTTAAAAATAATCTAGATTTTATTAGAGTATATAAACTTAGCGCTAGTAATAATAAAGCTTTATTAGATATATCTAAAGACTGTACTCTTAGTCTTCTAGTAGAAGTAGTTTATCTTTTTTACTTCTAAGGTAAATTTATACTTATAGTAGTTAAACTAGTTAATAATATCTATCTTCTACTTAACGTAGTTAGCTTCTATAGTATTATTACTAGAGAACACTTTAGGTTTAGGCTTTTTAGAATAAAGTGTGCGCTAGTTATAACTATTAATATCTACGTTAGTGCCTAAGATTAGTAATATACTATAATAGTAGTAGCTCTAATAATTTTTAGAGTAGATAAAGTAAGAAGAGTAGTTAGGCTCTTTATTATTAAAGAAGTTAGAAGTATCTAGTAGTCTTCTATATAAGTAATAAGATACCTTCTTTAGCGCGTTCTTAGTCTACTTAAGATAAGACTAAAGGTCTAAAATACTAAAGTTACTAGACTATAGCTCTTACTTAGTAGTAATATAAGTAGTGTACTTACTATAGTAGTAGCTTTTATAAGTAGTCTTACTTATAAAAAGCTTATAAAAGTTCTTTATAACTTATTAGAGTTACTAGTTATTAATATATATAGCGTCTTTTATATTTTAGAGCTACTTATCTAACTTAGTAATACGCTAGTCTAAGTTAGTAAGCTAGCTCTAGAAATATATAGCTTACTTAATAGCTTTATTAAAATTACTTTTAAAGCTCTTATAGTTATTTTTAAAGTCTTTAAGTTAGTTAAGTAGAGATTTTACTTACTTAGACTATTCTAAGTAACTATTATTAAGATAGTTAGAGTAATTATACTTATTACTAATATCTTTTTATATAGAGCGTAACTACTCTATAATATTAGTAATAATAGATAGTAGCTTAAGGTTAGCGCCTATATATTCTAGATTATCTAGCTTAAAAACCTTATTCTAGTAGATTAGCTTACTATTTTTATTTATCTTCTAAACTTTAAACGTAGTAATATTATCTTTCTAGAGAATAATATAAAACTTAGATAGCTAATACTTAAAATATAAGTAAGTAGAAAGAGTTACTATAGTAGTAGGTAAGCTATTACGTAATAAGTATCTACTAGTAAAAGATAAGCTATTAGGTAAGTTATAACTACACTATAGACTCTACTAGATATTTTCTAGCTCTAAGTTATTTATAATAAATACTAAGCGCAAAGCGTAGCGTTATTTACTTATAGAAAAGTAGCGTATAGTATCTCTCTAGACCTTCTTAGCGTTAATAGAAATCTTAAGGTTACTAAAAGTAATAGTCTTCTTAGTACGTATAGTAATAGTAGTAGGTATTTTACTCTTAGACTTAGAAAGATTAGTAGAAGCTTTAATAAACTAGAAGCTATTACTATTATAATAAGCGTTATTACTATAATAGGCGTTATTACTATAATAGATATTATTACTATAACAGGCGTTATTACTATAGAAGATAAAGCGTCTAGAGACTTATATATTATAGTCTAGGTTATAGTTATTAGTGTAGAGGTCTTAGGTACCTTATAACTACTAAAGACTACTACTAGGCGTATAGAGGTCTAGAGATAGTAGAGTCTAAGAATAGGCCTTTAGCTATAAAGCTAGTAGTTATAATAGCTATAAGAGAGCTATTATCTATAAGAACTAGCTACTAAGAGTATAAGATAAGTGTCTAGAAGTCTAAGACTTCTTAGCTAGGCTATTCTTAGTATAGTTTATAGTAGTAGTAGTGTTGCGCTAATAGTAGAGAATAAATATAATAGAGAATAAGTTAGTAGCTAAGGCTAGAGCTATAATAAGTTTAGAGGTCTTAAATATATTATATTAGTAGATAATCTCTATAGCCTTCTTAGAGACGTTAGAATATAGAAAACTAAAGCACTTACTAGAGTCTATAGTATTACTAAAGCTTCTCTTATAAGTTACGCTAGTAGATAAATATATAGTATTAACTATAATAACGTATAAGAGTCTTATAAAAGATTAGATAATAGATATATATAGAATAATAAAGTTATTATAGTAAGAAGCTCTTATAGAGCTTAGTAGAAATATATATATAGTAGAGGCGTTAGGCTAATATTAGCCTAATAGAGTATAAGGCCTAGAACTATTATATCTATCTATTAATAAATCTATATAGTTGTATTAACTCTACGTACTAAAAGCGCGCTCTTAACTATATAGAGTGTTATAGCGCTTAATATAAGGTATATTAATTTATTATTATTAGTAACTCTACTATACTTACTAGTTTCTTTTTAAATTATATACTTTTTAGCTTCTATAAGTAGCTATATATAAGCTATAGTATACTTATTAAAGTCTTCTATAATAATAAACTTAATAAATTCTACTATTTAGTTATCTAGTAATATACTAGATAGTAAGTCTATATTAGAAAATATACGTACTCTCTTTAGGTAATCTAGGCCTTATATATAGCTTTTGCGCTACGCTTAAAGAGAAAATTAATCTTAAACTTCTAGTAATAAAAACCTTTTTACCTACTTATTACTCTCTTTTCTTTTATATAGTTTTCTTACACTTCTAAGGTTCTAAAATACCTAGATCTTTCTTAATTTACCTCTTCTAAGGTTCTATTAAGGCTACTTCTACTTTTGTAAATACTAAACTTTAGCTAGTTTACGCGTTTCTAGATCTCTACCTATAATACTATATAATATAATAGAATAATAGAATATCTATTCTATTTCTTGCGTTATAAGGTCTAGATTCTATCTCTAACTTCTAGACTAGTCTTATCTAAAGTATATCTATAGGTAAGATAGAAATACTTACTTATTATATAGTCTAACGCTTTACACTATTAACTAATTAGCGCCTTTATCTCTTAACTCTCTTAGATATTACTAGAGTAGTTTTAAATCTATAATATACTATTTTTCTCTAATTTTTATAATATCTTCTTAGCTCTAGTTACTCTATACTTTACTTCTTCTAGTAAGTACGTACACTAATCTAGTCTATTAGTATACGCTACGCTTACACTAGCTCTCTCTCTTAATAATATAGTTAGTTAGTTATATAAAGCGCTTATATTAAGTTTATAGTCTTATAATACTTTACTACTTATTATATGTCTACAAAGCCTATAGAATTGTAGTATAAGAAGTAAGAAGTAGATCTTAAGAGGTAGACATCTAGTAGCTTAGAATTACTATTAGTATAGTAAGTATAATATAAATAGAACTATAATTATATATTTTACTCTAATAGAAAGTATACACCTTAAGGTCTTAGCTCTAGGTACTTAATATTACTTTATTAATCTCTTTACTAGCTACGCTGTTAGCTAATAGCTTAGCGTTAGTATTAGATACTAGCCTTCTCTATAGTTTTCTTACTAAAATAAAAGCATTATTTAATAAATAAGGTTTAAGTCTATATTTTAGTTCTAAGCTCTTAGAGTTATTGCGTTACCTTCTTTAGCTAACTAGGTACTAAGGCTACTATTACTAATATTACTAGTTCTTCTAGAGCTATAATTAGTTACGTAGCGTATAGATATTATTCTTATAATCTCTCTATATAGTGTTCTACATTATATAAGATACTAGAATTGTATTATATCTAGCGTATACTATAGTTAATAGTCTAGTAATTAGAGTAATAGTTAGTAATTAAGGTTTTCTTCTTAGAAAGTATAAAAGAAGTCTTAGAGGTTGCTTAGAGAATTATATATACTCTTAGTAGCTTTCTTAATAATAGTTAGATATACTAAGAATAATAATTTAGCGTAATTTTCTTAATATTATCTTCTATTAAGAAGCTATTATCTCTGCAACTATTTTCTACTTAAACTTCTAGATATAACTATATTTCTCTAAAACGTCTATTATAATATATTATAATCTAGTAATAGCTACGTCTACTTTATACTCTAGAGCGACTTTACCTTAGTTTATATATTATAACTCTACTATACCTAAGCTTACTAAATCTAAAGCTTAGGCTAAGGTTTAGAAACGTACCTATTGTATAGATTCTATAGAAGAGGTAGATTATAATTCTAGATTACTATATTAAGGTATTTCTTTACTCTTTAAGTCTATAAGTAATTATAATTAGACTAACTAGTAAGTAGATACTTAGAGTAACTATTACTCTATTACGCAATAGCTACTATAGACATAGATAGAAGGCTATAATATAGACTTTAATCTAGCTTTATATAGTCTATTTAGAGTAGACTATAGAATAAATATGTAAAGTCTTGCGTTTAATAATAGTTACTACTAGTTTAGCTGTAAATTACTTAATAAAGAAGTAATAGATACTACTATATACGCTATAATATTACGTTTAAAACTAGATTAGCTTTTAAATAGTACTAGCTAAGGTAATTATTTAAATAAGCTAGAGAAATAACTCTACTAATAAGTAATAGACCTTTGTTTAACTAGAGACTATAACGTAATTAAAGAACACTATAGCACTACGTATATTCTATCTAGTAAAAAGATCTCTAATTCTAAAGAGTATAATTATAACTTAACTACTAGTAATAAGAGTTATAGTGCTAGTTAGCGTAGTAATCTTAACGTTATTTTAAGGTGTGCTTTCTTTATAAAGAATGCTAAAAGCTCTTTTCTTAGTTAGTACTATTATTTAGTTAGTAAATAGAGTAAAGTTAACTTTGTCTTAGTAATATTACCTATAGAAAAGAAAGTATATATTAGTATTACTAGCGTAATAAATAGACTATCTATAATATAAAAATAATTATATTAATTTTTACTTCTTAACACTATAATAATTAATCTAGTAGTAGTGTTAGACGTTTTACTAGATATAAAGCTAGATAATTTCTATCTAGCAAAGTAGTAAAAGTTAGCTAAAGAATAGGCACTAAGCTCTATATTCTAACCTATATACACACTAAGCTTAACGTCTCTACTAGACTTTAGTAGATAGAATATCTCTTCTAGTGCTAATAATAGAATTATTACTAGCTCTTAAACTACTAACTAGAAAGATAATAGTAACGTAAGTCTAAGTGCGCCTCTAAGCAATCTCTATAATAGAAAACTTAATAATAATAGATATACCTAAAATATAATTAAAGAGCTATTATAGTTATAAAAGCGCATTTTCTCTCTTAAAAAGAATAAAGATAAGTAAGCTATTATTTAGAATGCTAAAGAGCTTCTAGTAGTGCCTTAGTAACTTATAGGCGTAGACTAGATATAAAGAGAAAAATACAGTCTATTAAACACTACTCTTAGACTACTAGTTAACACTATAGTACTTATAATTATATAGTAATAACTATAACTAAGTTAGCTAAGACAAAATTAGATGCTAGAACGTTCTAGAATTAGAAAAGCGCTTTAGTCTTACTCTCTACTATCTTTATCTCTAGGTATAATAGCTAGTAATAGAACTAATATAGACTATAAATTAGGCTTTAACAAATCTTATTAAATAATAGATCTTACGTTCTGCACTATTCTAAATAGCTTCTTAATTATAATAGTAATTATGTATTATTATAATTCTAATTAGTCTCTAGACTTAGTAGCTCTAGGCTATAAGTATCTTAGTAAATAAAGTAAAATTCTCTATATAATTAAGCTATTATTAGGTTTATAGATGCTGCTAGGTTACTAGTATAATAATAGTAAAGTAGATGTCTGTAATTATAAAGGCTTAAATATAGAGTTAATAAGTAGTCTATATAGTAATACTACTAGTTATTAATTAAACTACTTAGATAATAACTAGAATAAGGTAGATAAGAATAAAGAGAAAGCTATAAAGAAATACAGCTATTAAACGCGTAAGCTATAGCTAGAGTTAGATAAGCTACTTTTACTCTTACTTAAGAATAAATAGAGTATAGAGTAGAAAGAGGTATATAAATACTTCTTTTATTAGATACTTTATGTGTTAAAAATACGCTACTAGTAATTATAGAAGAAAGGCTTATAATACTATTATAATACTCTTAAGACTAGATATTCTAAGCATACTATCTCTATAATACTAACACTACCTATAGCTATTCTATTTACTCTTTTCTAATATTACTTATAACTTCTATAATACGTAACCTCTCTTCTATATAAATAAGTACTCTTAAATAAAGAAATAAAATTTACTAAGCGCTAGTAAAGAATAATCTTATTAGACCTCTACTTCTACTCTTTTTTCTTAGAGCGCTATAGTCTGCTAGAGAGAATCTATTACGCTTAATGTACTCTACTCTTATAAACCTACTATTATACTATATTTAATAAGTTAAATAAATAAAAAGTATAGTCTTCTTATTTTATTGTCTATTAGAATAATAAGTCTACGCTAGATTTAATTAATAAAGAAAGAAAGATAATATAGTAATTATATAGTAGTGTAGACTTAATAGAGGTTAGTTCTTATAATATAAGTAGACGTAAACTTACTATAAATATACCTTACTATAGTTACGCAAAGAAATTACTGCTTGCAAGTAAGAAGCTAAGAATAAGAATTATAGTATATACTTAGATAAATATAGTAGCTAAGTTTATAAAGATAAAGGTGCGTAATATTTATATATATTCTTTATCTCTCTACTAAGATTCTAAGTTATAGTATAGTAACTTAAATAAAACTATAAAGAAAATTATTAATATAAGAGTAGTGTAAATAAATAGTTCTAAATAGAAGATAGAAGATACTCTTTTACCTCTATATATACTTAGACAACTTTATTTATTAATCTTATCTACTTACCTAAATATAGTAGTAATCTTAAGTATAGCTAATAACGCTATTGCGTATACTATCTATATAGCCTAATAAGAAGATAAAAGGTTTTATAATAACTAAGTAAGCTAAACTTTTTGTTAGTAGATAAATTAAATATAAGGTAGAATATCTAACGTTATAGATACTAAGAATCTAGAGGTTATACATTATAACTCTATCTAGCTAGTAGAGTATCTCTTCTCTTAAATAGAGAACTATTATAAATCTAATAAAACTAGTAATCTCTAGGCCTATTAAAATAAAGCTAACACTAATTCTAGTAATTTTCTCTATCTAGTAATTATAGTTAGAAATATAGATACCTAGGTATAGCCTTACTATAATAATTTTAATCTTAAAGTATATAAGCGTACTACCTAGTATAGATCTAATTAAGAAATAGGCTAAAAGGCTAATAAGTATAAATAGTATTATATTAACAAAAGTTAATATAGTATAAAGTATAAGAGTCTCTCTTCTTTTTAACTATTTATTTTTCTGCTCTAAATGTAACTTATAGAGAATTACTCTATTATAATCTAATCTCTTATAGTAGTATATAAGCTAAGTAATTAACACGTTAGAGAATAATAAACTACTATTTCTATAATTAGTAGAAGATCTATATAGCTCTATAGTTTTTAGTAAGACTAAAGACTTATCTATAGTTTAGATAGAGTTATAAAGTCTAGAGGTACCTATAATATAAAGAGTAAGAACTTAAGTAAGACTTAATACTATAGTATATAAGTATAGCGTAGAAATAGCTTTACTATAGTAGCTCTACCTTCTTATTTAGTAAATAAGGTAGTTATTAGAAGAAAGTCTATAACGTACTATAAATCTTACTATCTTCTAACTTATATAGAAAAGAAAGAGAAATAGAGAGAATTAGCGAAAGTTACGCTAGAAGGTAAAAGAGTAGATTAATATTCTTTAGTATAAGGTTTGTAATTAACTATCTAAAGATAGAATATTCTATTAACAACTTTAGAATAAGAAGCTTAAATAAGATAACGTATTACTATAGAATTAGCTGCTTTATACTTTAGTAGCTATAGAAGTATTTAAAAATAGTATAAGTTTATAAGAGACTTCTATCTTTAAGTATAGTATATATCTCTAACCTTTTTTATAGCTTAGTGTTTAAACAAGCTAAAAATAGTATCTCTAATAGATATTAACTTTTGTACGTAACCTACTTTAGAGTCTTATTATCTCTTATTAATTATTACTTATTATTATATCTTAGATAACATATAGCTATTATTAGCGTTATACGTAAAACACAATACGCTAGATAAATACTTTTTACTATTCTTAAGTTTTTTATAAAGCGTATCTAGTGTAAGTAACTATATAGAATTAGATATTTTATATAAGAGTAAGGTTAAGTCTAAAGATAGTTAGAAGTATAGTTCTCTATATCTATTACTAGACATGCCTAAAGTAGAGAATATCTAGTTTAAAGATTTAGAAATATAAGGTATATAATAAACAAAGAAGATAGTTTTATAAACTTTCTTAGTCTAATCTTACTTATAGTAATACTATATTTACTATATTAGCTACGTTAATGCACTATCTAGTTCTAATAAATCTAGCTATCTAGTAATTATAATTATACTTAATTTTAATACTAAAGTAGTTATATAAGACTAGTTTTAGTGTTCTTATCTAAATAGTGTACACTATTCTATACTCTCTACACCTATATAGCTATATTCTAATCTTTACGTACTCTTTTACCTAAATAGTAGATATTATAATTAAGACTATAATTATTAATACTACTTACTTATTAGAGAATTTTATAGCGCTTAGATAAGCTTAATTATATAAGCTTTACTTTATATCTAACTATATTCTAGAGATAAGAAAGTACGTTGTCTTCTTAGATAAAAAGAAGTTTTTACTCTACTCTTAAGTTATTAAGCTTATTCTAGAGACTTTGTATCTTAGTATTATTTTTCTTAGGCTAGTACTCTATATAATCTCTTAGTATTAGTAAATATAGAAGAAGAGTAACCTTACTAGAGTTACGTAACGCTGTTTTATTATTTTTATAGAGCTTTAACTTACTAAGCTATTTAACTTTACTTTTACTACTATAGTGCGCGTTTATATTTGCTAGATCTACTAACTCTAAAAATTAATAGATAATATTGCCTTAATATCTCTATAGTAATTAATAATAATTATTAATTATATACTCTTTTTAAATACCTTATTAAACGTATTATCTACTATAGTATCTTAAGAATCTATTACTTACTTAGCTTCTAGAGAATATACTAACTAGAAGAGAGAAGAGAATATAAAGATATTTAGAGAATTAGATAGTCTTTTATAGATAATAGTCTTAATTAGACTAGCTAGAGCTTTGTATCTACTATATAATAAAACCTTAAGCTCTTACTATAATTAATAGCCTCTTACTATTAATATAGTAAGGTATATATTCTCTATAGGCTAGTATAGATGTAAATATATATAGTAGAATAGAGTAAAGTAAATAAGAGCTAGGCCTTTATTAGCTATTAGAAATAGATACTAACCTAGTAGAAGCTGTTATTTTTCTATACAGCTATATTATAATCTAAAACTACTAGTATTAGCTAAATTGCGCTCTCTAGAAGTATATTAACTCTTAGTAAGTGTTAAGTAGCTAGTGCTTGCGTTGTAGTATTATTAGTTAATTATAAATATATTTCTAGTACTTTGTAAATTACTTATTATATATTATAACTAGATTACTCTAAGTTCTACTATTACGCCTAGTTTCTAATTATATAGTAGTATTAGATTAGTACGTTTTTTCTTACTACGTTATATAGGCGTACACGTTTCTCTACTAAACGTAGCTCTAGCTATACTTATACTAGACTAGTATTATCTCTTACGTAGAAATAAAGCCTCTATATAGTAAGTCTTTATAATATAGAATAGAAGACTATTATTATATAGGCAGTATATAAATTATACTACTTACTTCTAAGGTTAGTTACGCTTCTAGCGCTTATAATTTATTACACTAATTAACTAGTATACACTACTAATAATAGGCTTAATAAAGTAAGAAAACGTATATTATATTATTAAGTAAAAGAGATATAGAGCTTCTACACACTACCTGCAAATAACTTTAGCCTAGGTATAATATAGCGCCTACTATAGCTACTACTTAGCTATTCTATAATCTAAGGCTTAGTATCTACTATACTCTCTTATCTATTATAGAGAATAGTATTTTATTACGCTAAGCTCTTCTATATTAGTTATAATCTTATAATTATATAGAATAAAGATAGTCTTAATTAGAGATATTATATATAATATTCTAGAGAACTTTAAAGAAGTAAGTTAGTATAATATATTAAGAGAGACTTATACGTAGAATAGAAAGAACGTATAAGATAATACGTATCTAGCAGCTCTAAAGAGAATAGGTTTCTTAATTAGTAATACCTCTTATTTAAGAAACTCTTTTTATAAAGATATAATATAAGTTTTAGAAGTTATAAGTAGCTTATTAGTAGAATAGAGATAATAGAGCTAGAGTAGAGCTTTATAGAATCTATAAATATAGTAACTATAGACTAATTATAATACTCTTAGCTTAGGTTAAATAGAACCTATATTATTCTAATTACTTATACTTCTTACTATTACTATAATATAAAGCTAAGTAGATATAGCGCGTTTTAGTAGAAGGCTTAGTAACTATATTAAAGAAGTAAGTAAAGAATTAAATAAAATATAAACTTATTACTTATACACTTACTTATAAGCGCGCGTATAAATAAGATAGATAGAATATATACTTTATATAATATTATAGGTATAGATTAATAATATAAGGCTAGCTATTGCGCTCTTAGTGCTATAATAAAATAGTAAAAAGGCACGTGCGTAGCTCTACTAGTACTAGTAGTATCTAATTACGTGCTAATCTAGCTATATTTACTTAGAGTATACACTAACGTAATTATTATCTAAATTAATATGTTCTACTACACGTCTTTATATAACTAATTAACACTAGATAGCTACTTCTTAATATATAGTAAACGTTTAACTCTATTAATTAACTTAGTTTCTACTATAAGTTCTTTCTTATTCTCTAAATTAGATATTATTATCTATTTATATTTAAATATATCTTTCTTACGTAGTGCGTAACTATTAGAGCGTAGCTAGCTAAGAACGTTACGTGTTATATTCTCTAAAATAACTTTATTTTAGCGTTTTAATACTTTCTATATAATAGAAAACTAGTATTAAGACTTCTATACACTTAATTACCTTTAACGTTAGAGTATATATTATAGTAGTATATAGAATAATAAATTACTATAAGAGAACATCTAGGCAAATTCTTAATATTAAAGTTAGTAATCTTTGTAATATTTATAGACTTATACTTTAAGATCTACGTTATTCTTAGAGGTTTTACTAAATAGTTTCTATTAATAGACTAGAAGTTAAGTGTAGCTATTAGACTAGTAGAGAAAAAGTAAGTAATATTTATTTATATAATCTATAAAACTATTAACTATAAGACGCTGTAATATAAGCTACTATATAAATAACTAGATAGTTTCTAACTATATAGTAGAATAAAGATCTAGTAGTATTTATCTATACTTAACTTTCTATAGAAGTCTCTTCTATAGACTAATAATAGTACTGTCTAGCTATATATATATAAGCTTAGATATTCTCTCTATATATATACGCCTAAGAATTAATAGATTATCTTTAGTTAATAACTTAATAGTAGCTAGAGTTTCTTATAACTAGAGTATTATAGTGTTATATTCTATACTAGGCTTATAGAAAACGCTAAGTAGTAGAGAACGTATACTTTTAATATTATAGCTTAGAGTAAAAAGTCTATTAAGTAGCTACCTATTATATATCTAGTAAATTAGTAAGTAGACCTTATAATAATCTAGTAGGTTATTAAATAGGTTTTTGTGTCTTATAAAGCTAGAAGATAGTATTTATAGTATTTTATCTACTATATATAGAAGAAGAAGAATAGAAGCTAATATAGTATAGCTCTAGTTAATAATATTATAATATATATAGAATCTATTTAGATAGCTATAGGCTTCTATAAATGTTAAAGTAGAACTTTATAAAGGTATAGTAGTTATTTCTAGTAATATTATAAATTCTAGGTAGAATTTAACGTAGATAGACTATAGTAATAATAAAGAAGATTATATAGTTGTCTACTAACTCTAGCCTTATACTAAGATAGTAGCTTACTATTAAACTTTAGCTAGAGCTATAGAGCTAATATCTATAAATAAGAGGTACTAAGATACTCTATACGTTGTTATCTTACTATAGTGCTTTACTATACTATTAGTGTAGAAGAGAGAGTAAGGCGTAGGTATTAATTCTATCTAGTAGGCTAATAATATATATATCTAGACTAGTATTAGAATAGCAAGATAGTTACTAGAGAAATTAAACTAGAAAGAAGAGTAACAGCTGTTCTAAGCAGACTTTAAGATTAATACTAAAACTAGATTCTTTAACGTAACGTTTAACTATACTAGCTACTAAAAAGAATAAATATTATAAGTATATTATACTAGTAAAGAGTTCTAGTCTAAATATCTAGTAGTAATAAACTAACTAGAGTAGTCTATTAGAGAAAGGTTATATAGAAAGATTAGATATAGAGAAAATATACACTATATAAAGAAGTAGAAAGTAGAAAGCTTATAAGTTTTCTTTATAGTAGTGTATAGCTAAGTCTATATTTTAAAGCCTATTATATAAGTATTCTAGAACTAGTCTTTACTTATTTAAATTGCGTCTTCTATATTATTTTTCTAGAGAGGTTAAGAGAAAGCATAGTAGTATAATAGTAATAGTTAGAAAGAGATATATTTAGAGGCTGTAAGATCTATACGTAGTCTAGTGCCTATATAAATACTAAATATACGTAATTAATAGATAAATATTAAAGTAGCTAGAATATAAATAAAAATAAATATAGTTAATAGAATATAAGCTATTATAAGAAATATAGAGGTAAGAGACTTTTATAAGAGAAAGCTACCTAGATAGTTAGTAGTCTAGTTTAATTAGGCTAGGCAAGTTATATAATAGCATTATATTATAAGTATAGTTAGAATAGTAATATAAAGCGCTAACTTACTTTCTATCTAGGTATAAGCTACTTATCGCTACGCAGCAAAATCTATCTTGCTTTTAATTACTAGAGCTAATAGAGTACGCTTTTAACTAAGACTATAGTTTAGTTCTAGTTTAGGCTAGATATTAAGTTTATATATTAGTATAAATAATTTTTATTATTTATATAAGTCTTTTAGGTATATTTATAGCCTCTATATAAATCTTATACTTAATAATATAGTATTATTAAGATAGCTTTAATACTATTTACTAGAGTATATTACTATAGTACTATAGTTATATATAATTACTAATCTAAATCTATTCTACCTTTTAACTTAGACGCTATATATTCTTTGTATTAATTATAGTATATTTGTATAGATAGTTAGAATATCTCTTACAAAGTATATAACTACTACTTTTTACTCTTATATAACTACTAGTTTAGTAAACTTTAAACTTTTTTTAGTAGCTCTAGGCTTTATATATATAGAAGTTATGCTTATTATTTACGTAATTATATATACTATATACTTCTTTTAATCTAGAACTAGCTAATATTTCTTTATAGTGTCTTCTAAATACGTCTGTATCTATTAGCTATAGTCTATTATTAGAAAGATTAAATATAAACCTATATACTAGAGAGTTAAGAGAATAGTAGTAGTAAAATAATAATTAGGCTTAATAAAGTAGAAGTTATTTTAGGTAGATAGAAGATAAAACTTATAGAGCGTCTAGTATAGTAGTACTATAGAACTTAAGTAATAGATAATAGAAAGCTATAGGTACTTAAAGAAAAGTGTAAGAAAGTATATTCTTTAATACGCATAATAATTTATGTAATCTAAGAGTTATTTAGTATAGAAATTCTTTTTAGTCTTAGAATAGGTATGCTATACTGTATACTAGTACCTAATCTACTACTATAGTCTTATACTACTAAAGTACAGAACTATCTACTCTAGCTAGAAAGATTCTATTAATAAAGAATGTATAAGGTTAGATAAAAAGTATTAAGAATGTAGCTTACTATAGTATTACTTTTTACCTAGCCTATAGATCTCTACGTTAGCTTTATTATAATAGAGTATAGTAGCTAGCTAGCTATTCTAATTATAGAAGCTATAGCGCTTAAGAAGATAAGTAAGTTACTTATATAATTTAGACCTACTTCTATAGTATTTCTAGTAAGAGTAGATAATCTAAGCCTAGACTATAATATTCTGCCTTTTATTAACCTTTTGTTTACTTTTTACTTTTATCTTTCTCTATACTACTTTGTTTACAATCTTATTTCTACCTTAATATAGTAGATTATACCTCTATTATTAAAGAGCTTAAGATAAAAAGAGTTACTTTTAAGAATAAACTATACCTAAAGCTACTAATAACAAAAGATATTATACGCTAAACTAAGCTACTTAGAGATAATAATAGTTTCTTATACTAATTATCTACTAGTTATATTAGTATTAGGCGTTAGGTATAGAAGCTATCTTTATCTATTGCACGTAAGCTTAGCAAAGAGGTACTATTCTTAGTACTTTTGTATCTAGATTAGCGTAAATTATTCTTACTAGATAAATAGACTTTTATAAATATACTAAGTAAGTAGTAGAGTAAGGTTTAGTATTCTAATGTACTTATAGTAGTTACCTTAAAGAGTTTTACACTATTAGGCCTAGAAAGAGTAGACTATACTTTGCGTAGAAAAGGTTTAGTAGAACTAATTTCTACTAGTTAGAAAGTGTTAGCTACGTTTAGTGTATTAATCTATCTTTTATAAAGTCTTTAGCTAAGATATTCTAGAGTCTATAATATATAATACTATAGAAAGTATACCTAAACTAGAAGATTAGAGCGCTTAGCTTACTACTATCTACTTTTATCTATATCTATTAAAGCGTCTTAGCTATATTATAGATAATAGTAGAGTTAATACTAAAGTAGCTATTATAGTAGATATAGAGCTAATAGAGAATTATATAGATTACTACCTCTACATAGCTATTTAGGTAAGCCTTATATAGAGAGAAAAAGAAAGTAAACTTACTAAAGTCTTACTTTTATATCTTGCGCGTAATATAGATAAGAACTTTGTCTTAGAGATTTAGATATACTTATTATATAGATATTCTTTTCTTAAAGAAGAAAGATATATAGTATTAATTAAAAGTTAGAAGATAATACTAGAAGATTACCTTTATAAAGTAATAAAAACTAGTAAATCTAGAAAGATAGAGAAGAATATAGAGAATTTAAAAAGTAAAGCTATAAGATTATCTTTTCTAGATAGTAATTACTATAATAGTAAGTTAGAAGTAAGAATAAATTTTAATATAGGCTAGAAAATCTAGAGTATAAGCTATTTCTAACTTACTTAAACTAATTTAAAATTTATTTTATTAATAACTACGCTTTACTCTCTAGATAGAGTAGTATTAACTATATCTACGCGTGTATTCTACTGTATTATTTCTCTAACACTAATACTTATTTAACTATTACTAGCTTTCTAAAATATAAGTCTATTATAATTAACTACTTTAAATATATAATAATTAATTTCTTTATAGTCTCTATTTAAGGTTCTTTTAGTCTTATGTACTATTAGTTAAGGTTTTAAGTAATTACGTAGACTTATTCTTACTTTAGGTATAAGTAAAGAGATACTAATGTATATCTTTATAATTAGTAATAGGTATACGCTAGAGAGTAGATTATATTTCTTTATAATATGCGCGTACGCTAGCATATAATTATAATTAGCTTCTAGCTTTAGTAAAGAGTAGTGTTACTAGATAGAGAACTATTTCTAGTAGCGTAGTTAAAGCTTATACTATAATAGAAAGTTAGTATTATTAATTTCTATATATAGAATTTTAGTAACGTCTTACAAAAGGTTTACTTATAATAGTAGTAATAGACAGCGCTTAAAATCTAGTTACTATATAAATAATTACTAAATTTGTAAGAAGGTTAAAGTTCTACTTAACTACTATATAAAGTGTTAGTAAGGTTTAAGTGTATACGTATTAGATTAACATCTAATAGAATAATTATATAGAAGACGTTTTACGCAGTAATACCTAAGCTTACTACTCTACCTTCTAAATATGCTATATTACGTACTAAGATAATAAAAGTATCTAATTAGTTAGACCTCTTTACTATAGTCTAGTTATTGCTTTATTTCTATTTTGTTATTACTTTACCTTTACTTTACTTTTACTTTACTTTTACTTTACTTTTACTTAAGTTTTATTTACTTTTTATCTAGGCTTTGTTTAGTCTCTTTATATATACGTAAGATATAAAAGTCTATACTTTAGTAGGCTAATATACTATAGCTTAGAAAGAAAACTTAGATAGTTATAAGTAATAGAGGTAGCGTATAGCTTAAGTAGAATTATAGATATTAGTATAAAGAACTATAGTTAAGCTCTATCTATTTAGTATCTTAGAGATATTATCTCTTATCTTACTCTATTTATTACCTTTAATAGCTATTATAGTCTTTCTTAAGTCTATAACTAAGAGATTAAAGTATAGAGATCTTTTTTACTTATTTACTTCTTATCTAACTAATTAGTTAAAGGTTAACTAGCTTAGTGTATAACTATCTACTACTATATAAGAAGAGTAAGTGCTTTTAAAGGTAAGTTTATTTACTTATATTTACTTCTTAGCTAGTAGAACTAGCGCCTTCTTTAACTAGAGAGGACCTCTAATCTAATAAACGCAGCTTTCTTCTTTAATAAAAGTAATAATATCTACTAACTTTTAGAATACCTACTTACAATATAATAAAGCTATTCTATACCTAATACCTTATACTAAGAATAATATAGAGATAACTACTTTTAATTTCTCTTATTAGAGCACTAAACTAACTATAGATAGTAAAGCTAGTAAAGAACTCTATTATATATATAATAATTATACCTAGAATAATAATACTAGTGCTATAAATAATTCTAATTACCTAAGTAATTATATATTACCTAATACTAATAAATAGCAGAAAAGTATAAATAGTGTTACTTTAGAGTTAGGTAGAAGTAGTTAAAATTCTTAGCTAGCAAGTTAGTCTTACGCAGTTTTAGCCTAAGTTTTAGTATTCTATAGCGTTAGCACGTAGTATACTACTAGTAAACTAAGTCTAGTTTACTAGCGTATTTAGCCTAACGTAAATAAGGCTCTAACGTACTATATAGATATATTAACTTCTTATTAATAAATATAAGGCTATTTGTTTCTCTTTATACTATTATATATCTACTTATCTTCTTACTTAAAACTTAATAAATAGGTTATAGAAGTAGCTCTTTAGAACTTTATAGAGCTTAACACTATAAATTTTACTATTCTTTATTATAATAAGAATAAAATCTATAAAGTAGTTATTAATAAGATTCTTTAGTGTAGAGTATAATCTAGAGAAGAAATTTAATAGCATCGCTAATAATATATAGTTAAATAACATTAGCAATATACTATAAATACGCTTAAGCTATCTATTTATAAAACTAGAGATAATATATAATATATCTAGGTATATTACTATAAAACTAAGCAAGATATTTGCTATTATTCTTATTATTTCTAACTCTAGTGCTATAATTACCTTTTAGAAGAATAAGGTAGATAAGATAATAAAACTACTTAAGAGAGAAATATACTTAGTACTTATAAATGTATTCTTCTTAATATTAAGATTTATTAATTTTTATATACTACTATTTGCGTATAAGAGCTAGTAGAAGAAATAGTAGCATACGTAGTCTATAAATTTAAAGATATTTATTAATATATTTATATAAAAGATAGATATTAGTTCTCTTCTATTCTATCTATAGTACTATACTCTTGTATAAAGTTACTTAGAAATATATTATCTACCTAAGGTTTAAGTGTATTAATACCTACTACTTAATCTACTAGAGCTAGTACATCTAAATTAGAGTTACTTACCTATCTATTTTATAGTATATTAGGTCTACTATAAAAGCGCTACTCTCTAGGCTCTAAGTAGCTAGCACTACTTACTAGAGAATAATATAATTATATAATAGATATAGCGCTATCTTTACATAAAGTAGAGTAGTCTTCTATTAACGCACTACTTACTTCTCTAAGAGTATTACTAAGTTCTAAAGTATCTAGAGTAGGTAGCTTAGCTATAGTAAGTCTCTTATAGCTTTAGTTATTCTATTAAAGTAACTAAAGAACGTCTACTACTATTATAATATTAGAGGTTTAGTACTCTCTATATATATCTACGAAGAAAGTACGTAAAGTTAATATAGAGCTAATTTAGTTATTCTTCTAACTTATACTTTACTACGCCTTAAGCTATAATATAGTATACCTTAAGGTCTTTTATTATTTAGTAGAATTTATACTAGCTTTAATAGAGAATTTAAATAGTAGTTAGCTGTATATAGATATATTATAGAAGAAAGAAAGCTTAAAAGACCTTACTATTACTAGTTAATAAAGTAATATAGTACTTTTTCTAGATTTAGGTTCTGTTATTAATAGTAAACTAGTAGAACTAACCTTTTAGCTTAGCGCTAGCTATTAGTTAAACGCTATAAAATTTAGTAACACTTTAAGTATATTAAAAGTAGATAATAATCTACTAAGAAATTAGAATATCTAACTAAAAATTATTAGAACTAACTCTATATATACCTTAGATTCTAAGATTTATTTCTTACTTATCTAACTAAGCTATAGCATAGATAGCTAGTTTTTGTTTTTTTATAATATATTATATCTAATAATATTAGTAATAGAAATAAGTAAAGACTAGAGCGCGTACTTAGATATTATAATATAATTAGAGGCTGTAAAGAGTAAACTAGAGATCTAGATATATAGAAGAGAAATAATCTTACTCTACTATACGTATCTATTAATCTATCTTTACTTTATATTCTTAGCTTTAGAATTAAGCTCTCTAAAGCGTAGCTCTAATTCTAAGATTATCTAGTTCTTAATATAGATAGAAATCTCTATACCTCTACGTTTTAAGCCTTTATTCTACTAAGAAGTAAGGTTTAGTTAATAGAAACGTTGCTATAAACTCTTAAACTTTTCTAATATCTTAAGCGCTTTATATAACTATTGTCTAAGAGATATATAACTAGAGTAGCTAAAAAGATTAGGCTAGTTAATATATAAAGCGTCTAGGCTCTTCTTTACCTTATATTTCTTTAAATTCTATCTCTTTAGAATCTTTAAGGTAAGTTACTAGTAGACTTCTTCTAGTTCTTTATTAGATAATAGCTCTTTTCTAGATATACTACTATTAGTATAACTAGTGTTATTTCTATTAGTATTAATTTACCCTCTATTACTATAATTATCTTCTAGAGTATTCTCTTGTCTACTATTTACTATAAATAAAAAGATTATTAGTCTTATACTATATCTAGAAGAAGATTCTATAGTTTAAATAGATTATTATTTAATAGATTTAATTAGAACTCTCTTCTTATTTAAAGTCTACTATAACTAGATAGTAATAGAATTAGTCTTTATCTATATTGTAATAACGCTATCTTTAGATACGCTGCACTAGATTTCTAGGTAAGTGCTAATAGTATACTTAATTTCTACTAGGTTAGCTATAGTAGCGCTGTTTGTTTTAGGTTAGAAATATAATAAGTATAGATAAGATATACAATAATATAGGTATTACTAGCTATTAGCGCTAAGAAAATTTCTAATATAGTATTAGAAATTTTCTTAGCTATCTACAAAATTATTAGTGCTAGCGCGTTTATTACCTAATGCTTATAGATCTCTACTATAGTAAACTATATAAAATAGTAGAATGTTATAAATATAGGCTATGTCTACATAGCCTAGGCTATAGTAGCTAGAGATAGTAATAGGCACTACGCATTTACTGCTTTTAGCGCTTAATCTACGCTATTATATCTATAACTAAGGTCTATCTTCTTAAATTCTAGTAAAACTATTTCGCAAAAGTTACGTTATATTAATATCTACTATTATCTAATCTATTATAAACAGCTCTATTTAAATCTACTTCTTAGAATTAAAGGTATTTCTACTTCTAAATTAATAATACATTAATATTAAAATACGCTACTATTATAGTAGCTAGAATACTAATATATACTATATTCTTTCTGCGTAGCTAGAACGTTCTTTACTACCTTACTTTACTACTTTTATATTCTTTACTAGTTGCTTTCTTTTAAACTTAATTACCTATTAAATAATTTATAATAGTGTAGCTACGCCTTAGGTATATATCTTACTACTATTTTCTAAACTAACCTAGACATAGTAAGAAAGAGCTAACTTTTTAGTCTAGCGTTCTAGATAAGTAGTTAAGAAAAAGGTTTCTAACCTTTGTCTCTAACTATAAGTTACTCTTTTCTTAGAACTATGCGTATAATATTATTAGTATTAAAGTTAATATTTCTTAGTAGATAGAAACTTTATATATAGCTATTATAAGAAGTGCTATAGTTACTACTACTATAAACTATATAGAGAACACTTACTATAAAAGTATAGCTATAACACTAAAGGCTTTTTTATTAAGTTACTACCTTTAGAAATTCTAAAGCTAGAGATTAAAGCTTATCTTAGTGTTTAGTGTAAGAGTAATACGTACTATATTAGAGTAAACGTCTTAGAATCTTTTAAGCTAGGCTTAATAATAAGAGTAGATAAAAATATAATATATACTATTAAAGATTTCTTCTAGAAGAACTTTATCTATTTAAAGATATATAATAAAATAGTTAAGATAATTAATAGAAGATGTTGCAGCGTACTAGTTAAGTCTACTACCTTAGTAAGTATTCTAGAGCCTGTATATCTATATATATAAACTAATTCTATTTAGTTCTCTTATATCTATCTAATAAAGTAGCTAGGCTTATATATCTTCTTAGTCTAGAGAAAGACTAGTTATAGAAACTTTCTAGCTTAGAACTAAGAGCTAGCCTTTTAATAAGCTTCTCTCTATTTATTAGAGAAGGCTATTATTTTAGATTCTAGTTATTACTTAGATACTAATATTAGCACTAGAATTAGCACTAATACTAACACTAATAGAAGATGTAGTAACTTAAATAGAAGTATAAGGCATTATATATCTATAGCAAGCCTCTCTACTACTTCTAATAATATACTCTCTCTATTCTAAACTAGTCTAAACTATATAGTAGCTTTTACTAAAGAGATTACTAGAATTATATTAGTTAGCTTCTTTTACGTAAGTTCTAAGAGGTTTTATAGCTATAAAGTAGTTATCTTAACTAGATTAGATTATATAAGCTTCTTAGAAAGAGCTAATTTTAGCTTACTTATTAAGTCTAAAAGCTTTATAAGTTAACTATAAAACTTTATTAGAGATTCTCTCTACTATTAGTTACTATAGCCTTAGAGAAAGCGAATTATTATTAAGAATTCTACTTACTATATTATTCTATTAGACGTAATTTTATAGCTATTAATTAGTAACTTAATTCTACTTAAATAGTACTATTCTATATTAAAAGCGCGTATTTATTATATTCTAGGTATATAGATTATAATTCTTTCTATTATAGTTTTTTTAAGTAAAATATATTATATTATTAAAATTATATATGTATTATTATAGGTAAAGACTATCTAGAATATAATATAGTAAAGTCTTTAATCTCTACTTATAGTACCTATAAAGTAGCTACTAATAGCTTTATAATACTATAAATTAAATTCTATATATCTAATACGTACTATGTAATCTAGACTACACTATAGAGAAGAGTATATACACTACTAAAAGCTTTGTTACTCTTAGCCTACTACTTATTAGGTCTAAACGCTACTATAGGTTTTAAAAAAGAGCCTAACTACTATAGTTAGATATATTAGTATAATATTTCTAATATTATTCTTACTATAATATAAGAAAGTACTACAAACTATACGCTTTAATCTCTAGTCTTATTATCTTATGCTAACAGCATGTAATAAGAGATAGTAATTCTATCTATTCTGTTAATAAATTTAGTCTTAACCTAAGAAATAGAAACTACTAATAGCTATATCTAATATTAATAGCTTCTATTAGCTCTTATAAATAATAAAGAATAGAGTTAATTCTACTAAAGAAATAGAGTGCGCCTCTAACTTAGTTAAGTATACTAATAAAAGAAAGTGCGCCTTTAACTTAGTTAAGTATACTATTTTTTAATAAACTAATTTTAAAACTATAAGTATAGTAGATAATAGTATTATAACTTTCTATATTAATGTACTAGAATCTATATAAAGAATTTAAATAAGGCTAATTTACTCTAAAGAATTCTCTATTATTATCTATTATCTTACTACTAATAGTATATACAATTACGTACAGATTATAGCTAAGAAGAATAAGTACTTAATATTAGGCTTTCTATATTAGGCTAAGAATAGAAAACTTATTACTAGAATAGTAATTCTTTGTATATGCTATAAGAAATAGTTATTTAATAATACTCTAACTCTTTAGAGAAGCTTTTAAAAAAATATAATAGGTAGTATTCTACCTTACTTTAATCTACCTATATACGCTTATAATCTTAGTATAGCTTAGTTCTTAATAATAAGTTAATATACAAAGAAGTAACTTATAGTCTCTTAGAATAAAAGTATTAATAAATTTATAGTATAAAATAGAAACATAGTTTATATAATATTATTTTCTTTAGTGCGTATATAGATATATTAAAGAAGAATACTTTAAAGTATTTAAGCTTTACCTAAAGAGAAGTTATAGAGCTTAATAGAAGTTAGTAAACTATTTGTTATAGCTAGATATAGACATTATATCTTATATATTTAGTTACTCTTTCTTTGTTTAATATTTATATAAGTGCTAGTAATAATAAAGTAATAATAACGCGCGTAATAGAATATTTTCTTAAACTTACTATAGATTATATTCTATATATAAGAGTCTTTGTTTATATTACACTATTAGCTTAGTGTATTTAACTTATTATAGCTATAACGTAAGTTATATTATTCTAAGCTATAATAAGCTAAAGCTAGCTACTTATAAATTCGCTATATAAGTATTAGTACTACCTAGGTAGAGTAGTATATAGAGTTAGCTCTAGTTTAGCGTCTATAAGCCTGCACAAATAGCTTTACGCGTAGCGTAGCACTCTATACTTAGATATAATTACATCTATCTAGGCTTATTTCTCTTACTTTTTAATTCTCTCTTCTCTCTCTCTTATAGGTCTATTATAACTAGTTTTCTATAAGTCTAATATTTAATCTATCTAATTCTAACGCGTAATATAGCTACTTATACTTAGATAATAAGAAAATAACTTAGACGCGTATATCTTAAGCTAAGTAGGCTTATAAATTATATTAGAGAAGTAAGTAGAAATATAATAGATCTAGTCTATATAAGAAATATTTAGAACTAGAAGTAGAGTGTATATATACTAGTGTTGCGCTATTAAGGTACACTAATCTTTTCTAATTTATAGTCTAATATTAACTATTTCTAGAAAGAATAAAATCTTAGAAGAGCTAGCTAAGATAATAACAAAAATACTCTATATAGTATCTACTCTCTATTTATAATAGAAAGACACGTTAAGAAGTTTTAGGTAAATCTCTACTCTTAACTTTTTCTATTCTAGATTACTTAAGATTAATTAAAAAACTTAAATAACGCTTTTCTTATCTAAAAAGCTGCGTAAGCTATCTATAGTATATATTATATATATGCATATTCTATACCTAATATTTTAGACACCTTAGAATATATATAATAGATTTATTAAAGATTATAGTAATACTATACTAATGTAAAGAGATTTAATTACACTAAACTTACGTAATACTAACGTTCTTCTCTTTTTTACACTTAGAAATTATATATTAATTAGAGACTACTCTAGAACTTCTAGCACCTATCTAGGTATAATATACTACTATTATGTCTAGGCTATTCTTAAATAGAACTCTAGAGAGTATACTACTAATCTTACCTAGACTATAACTTTAGTAGCTCTATATACTAACTAGTTTAGAAGACTTTAGAATAGTTAGAATTATATCTATATTACTTACTATATATATAAGAGACTTAGGTACTAGTAAGATTAGATACTACTCTCTAAGAGGTTAGACTAACTAGATATAGTTTAGATATTTCTGTTAATTCTCTAGCTATCTAAGACAGAAACTCTAAGATATTAGAGAAAGAGAAGAGAACTTTCTAGATATATTATTTTCTAGTATAGTTAGTTAGTATACTTAAAACTAGCTATCTATCTAATAATTCTTCTAGTAGTATTAAGACGTGCCTTAAATTTATCTTACTAGACTTTAATTCTATCTCTAGAAGTAATATACCTCTAGATAATACTAAGAAAAAAAGCCTTAAAAGAGTTTACGCATATAGAATACTATTCTAGTAGATTCTTAATAGAGTATAAAAGCATTTACCTATAGAAGGTAATCTAGATTATATAAAGAATACTACGTAATATAGAATTAAGATTATAGAAATATAGAGATTAAACTTTCTCTTATAGCTAGTCTAGAGAGATAAATAACTTCTATTAACTAACTCTTTTATAGCTTAGTTATAAGTAGAGTTTTATAGTAGTATAGCTAAGTTCTTATAACTATACTTAGACGTTACACTATAGAAGTGCCTTACTCTAGAGATAGATAAGCTATCTATAGGTTACTAAGCACTAACTAATATTATTTATTTTTAGATAAAAGCTATTTTTGCGTACAAAGCGTACTAAGAATTAAGTAAGAGTCTAGTACTATAGAGTAACTCTATATAGACGCTTTACTTATAAGTTACTTAATTTTACGTACTACTATCTTTACTAATTTTATCTAGTAAGTCTAAGAATGTATTTATCTTTTAGGTAATCTATTCTTCTACTATCTATCTATTATTAGCTAAGTAAACGCTTCTAGAAGTAATTATAGATACTATCTACTATTATATAGTTTATAAGTTATCTAATTTCTCTCTACATTCTTAGCGACTAAACTAGAATCTTATAGTATTAAGTAAGCTTAAATTTAAAAGTAACTTAATTAATATTTTAGCTCTAGCTAGTAGTCTTTTAAGACACTTAAGTAAAGTTAGTAATCTAACTAGCGTATAGTAAATAATATATTTACTAGAAGAAGTGTTACTTAGTAGACTTCTACTTAATAAAATATACCTAGTTTATTTTTTATCTAAATTTTAATCTATTCTACGTTTCTATAACTTAAGTATCTAAAAGTACTATATATATCTAGTAGACCTATCTATTCTAACGCATTAAGCGCTATAGTAAGTAGTAGAGTATTCTCTTATCTACTATAAGTTAACGTTAGCTAATATAGAAGAATAAATAAGTATAATAATAGTCTACAAACTTACGCTATAGAAAGAATATACTCTATAACTATTAATAGTAATAGAGTAGTAGTTTAGAAGATAGCTAGAGCTCTATAGTAATATACTTAATCTAGCTACTAATATTATAGATAATCTAACGTTAGAGTACTTAGATACAATTACGTTGTAATAGAGGCTAAAAGTATTCTTCTATATTATAAGGTTTATAGATATAACTAGTAGCTATAATAAGATATATACTTAGTATAATTAGATTAAAAAAGTAGAAGATCTAAGTTATCTTTCTAGAACTAAGCGAGATTAAATGCATTAGATTAAGAGAAGATAATCTAGCTCTATCTTCTTTTATTTAGGCCTTAAAATATTATAGCTTATTATAAAATTCTCTAATATATAGTTCTTCTCTAGTAGTCTAATATTTTAAGTGCTATCTACTTTATCTACTAGTACTATAATAACGTAGAGTAATAATAAGCTACTTATAGCACTTATAAAATATTACTATTCTATACGTAAAGGTATTTCTTAGATAGAAGAGATTATAATAATTAGGCTCTAGTAGTTAAATATTTCTTAACAAGACGCATTAAGTTACGTAAGATAGTTATATTCTACCTTTATCTAATTAGTATATTAGATAATCTTATATACGTTAGAGCTGCGCTATAAACTATTAGTGTAGTATTACCTTAATTACTTATAGTACACGTTTAGAAACTATATTAAGCTAATATAATTATTACTAAAGCACTTATAGTTATTAGTAAAAGTAGTAATCTTATTATTAATATTAAAGCTAAAGCTAAGCGTACTATAATCTCTATAGATGCTAATATCTCTAGCCTATAGACGTAGAATTAGAAAGTATATACTATATAAGAGACTTATAGTACTTTAGAGAAATATATAACTTAGTAGAATAGATTAGAGTATATTATAGTAAGGCTAGCATAGTACTAGATCTAGAAGAAGCTAATAGAGTCTAGTCTGCGTACTATTAGCGATATAGATAAGTATAGACTATTAGTAGATCTACGTAAAGCTATAATATTAAGCACTTTAGCTATATTAGCTTTAATAAGAGGTATTAAAAGAAAAAGAACTATTATTAGCTACTAATAGAAAAGCTAGTGTCTCTATTAGTAGGTACTACCTAAAGTACTTTATAAGCTTAGATAAATATCTAGATAGTAATAGAAATATAGATATTATATTTTAAACTTTTAGAAGATACTTAATTTATAATTATAAAAAGATAGTAACTACTATAAGTATTATATTATATGTAGAAGTGTTATATATTAAGGCTAATCTTTTTATCTTATATATAAGTAAGTGCTAAGTCTACGCATAGATTATAAAGGTATTATTAGCTTTTATAATCTATGCGCTAAGATATTAATTACACGTATCTATATTAACGTCTACTAGAACGTAGAATATTAAGTCTTATACTCTACCTAGTTTGTAATAGTAGCGTAAAGTTCTACTAAAGAAAGAAACCTTAATAATATAATAGTAGATACTAAGAAGCTTCTTTAGAAATTTAAAAAGCTTAAAGTAGCTAATATAGTAGAAGCTTATAATAAACGTAATTATAGTAGGTTTAAAAAAGCCTATAGTAAACGTAGCTATAGTAATTCTAGGCTAAGAAGCGTATTCTCTAAGTAATTATCTTCTATATTTGTTCTTTTAGTACGTTATAGAAAAATTATTAATAAACTTAATATACGTTTAGTAAAGCTTAAAAAGCTTATAAAGCTATAAACGTACGTATTAGTAGAATATAAACTAGAAGAACGTAAAATAGATATACCTAAGTAAGACATACCTAAGCAAGACATACCTAAGTAAGATATACCTAAGCAATATACACCTAAGTAGAATATATTTAAAAAGAATATATATAAGTAGAATATACCTAAGAAGAATATATTAATATCTAGCTAGAGGTATATTATAAATTAGATTTTAGAAGAGTAGTAGTAGTTAGAGCGTAGAATACAAAGTTTAAATCTATAATTTCTATACCTACTTCTATAACTAAGAAAGAATATAGTTACTACTATCTAATAGATATAAATAGTATTAAGCTACTATAATATTAATAAGCGTAGATATCTTATTCTATAAGTGTAAAAGAGCTAGAATTCTATAGATCTTGCGTAACTTTTACGTAACGCTAGAACACTAGATCTAAAGAAGATTAAGAAGATTATAGGCTTTAAACTAGCTTAGAGAGACACTAACTATCTACACGTAAAGATAGCTATAGAAATACTACTTAACCTTTATAATATAAAAGAGTTCTGTAAAGCCTATATAAATTAGTAGCTAAAGAAAGAGTTTAAGAAATAGATAGTAAGACTCTCTAGCTAAGTCTAATATCTAATCTATAAACTCTTTTCTAATTATAGTATTAATACTCTACTAGATATAGGCTTATAGTGTAATTACTAGCCTAAGATCTCTAGCGTTAACTAGCTCTACTAGTACGTAAGTTATAAATCTAATATACCTGTAACCTTATATATTAAAGATAGTAATACTAGATTAGTAAACTTACTTCTAGTAGACGTAGAAAAGCACTAGATTATTATTTACTAAAGTAGCGCTAAGAAACTTAAGCGTAGTATCTAAAACTAGTTTCTAGGCTTAAGAAGGTATTTATAGTTTATATAACACTATAATATTATTATAGAGCCTTAATAGCTTAAGAAGAGAGAGATTAAGTTTAAGATTATATGCTAAAAACTAAAAGACGTCTTAGTTACTCTTCTAGGTTATATTTATTATAAAGTCTATAACACTAGTAAGAACTTTATAGTAGCTATTAACTATAAGTTTTCTAATACGCCTAATAATCTAGTAGACTATATTTAGTGTAAGGCTAGGTAGAGTAAATATAGTAAAAATGTACTTACTTATTAAAGCTTTATACCTAACGTTACTACCTAAGTTATAAGTCTAGATAATAAAATATCTCTAATATCTTCTAAGCAAAAACTATAAAAGTCTAATAACGTCTAGCGCATTTATAAGAGATAAGCAACTCTAGCTTACTATCTAAGTAATAGGCGTATTTAGATCTTACAACTATTATCTACGTTCTTTCTAGCCTTAGTATCTATACTAATTAAGAACTACCTACTTAAGGCTATTTTTAATTAAATAGCTCTACACTACTACGTAATACTTATCTAAGCCTAGAGATTCTAGTTAACTTAAATTAAGCTTTCTTACGCTATAAGTAATAGAATTACAAGGCTTACTAACTCTAATATAAGAATCTATCTTACTTAGAACTATAGCTAGCTAGACGCTTTATATCTAAAATTAGTATAGTATATCTTTACTTCTAATATAAGCTTAAAATAGAATAGTATCTTTTATCTTAATAGTTCTATATATAATAAGATATTAGAAGCGTAGAGCCTTATTAAAGCTATAAAGAAAGAGTGTAAGTAGCTAAGAAAATACGTAACGTATATAATAAAGATATTTTAGATTTATTAAGGCTTTAGATATAGTCTTCTTTACCTTCTCTCTCTAACTAGTGTTTCTAAGAACTATTACTATAGTATAATAAATATAAGTATAGAGGCTTTCTAAGGTCTAGTAGCTAAGAAGTAAACGCTTCTAGAGGCGTAATATAAAGTTAGTGTTTTTATCTAGAATATATTTATTAAGAATATAGAGTTTACTTTTAAGTATAAGAATATAATATCTTTTAATAGTCTCTTAGAAGCTAAGATGCTTACGCTTTTATAACCTATTTTTTATCTAAAAGTTAACTTCTATACGCCTACGCGTAGCTAGCCTAGGCTACTATTCTAGTAATAGAACTAGCTATAGAATTCTACGTAGGCTCTTTCTAGTACCTATAAGATTTATAGCTTAATTAACTATATCTATCTTACTAACTTATATTATAGCTACTATTAAATTATTAACTATAGTCTAAAAGAATAGAGTATTTAAGCTTAGATATCTACTAATAGTAGCTTAGCCTTTAAAGAAAGTAATTATATCTAGAAGCTAGTTAGTAAGGTAAAACTACTAGACTAGTCTAGTAATAGCTATATATCTATTAATTTAGAGTAGCTTAATATAAGCGTAACCTACTAACTATATTATAAGAAGAAAAGTAACTAGGCTTATCTAGTTAATTATTTCTATAACTCTTATACAGAGATAATAGTAAGAATAA
Organism: Alternaria hordeiaustralica; assembly: GCF_023758085.1. Taxonomy (NCBI): domain Eukaryota; kingdom Fungi; phylum Ascomycota; class Dothideomycetes; order Pleosporales; family Pleosporaceae; genus Alternaria; species Alternaria hordeiaustralica. Next base: position 731,528 of record NW_026056773.1, on the reverse strand, counting down.
TTTCTAGTAGAGTAAGACTTATACTTTACGCCTACTAAGATATATAGAATAGTATAGAAATTATAGTTAATTATAGAAAAGATTTTCTAAAGAATAAAGTATGTCTATACGCGCTATATACTAAATAATAGAAACTAAAGTAATAAAAGTTATATACACTAATAAAGCCTAGATACTAGGCTTATATTATAGTATTATTAGAAACTACTATCTACGTATAACGCTATAGAATAAACTACTTAAAAGTAAAGGCGTTAATAAAATAAGCCTAAGTTATTTACTAAGACGTAGTAGAGGTTATAGTGCCTCTTAATATAGTTACGCTTTCTACTCTAGCTTTTAGGTAGTTTAATAAAAGAGTTCTGTTCTTATATATATAACTATCTACTTATGTCTTAAAGTTATTAGACACCTACTTTAATCTAGAGTACTAGGTCTCTTTACTTTCTTAATCTATAAGCACTATATTATAGTTATTATTACTAAGTTATTAGAATTTAGACTACAAATTTGTTATAAGGTTATACTTACTTATAGAACTAATAATATAAGCCTAACTTAATAGTAATAGAACTAATATTATTTATCTAATTAGTAGTAATATAATAATTTAAAGAAGTAATTAGTGTATTATAGTCTCTCTAAGCTATATTTAAGTAGAAGTAAAGCTAGAATAGATTATTAGCTATAGACTTAGTTACCTTCTCTTACTAATCTACTTTTTGTGTATAGTCTACCTACTTAACGTAGTTATTCTAGAGAGGTAAAATTGCTATTTGCGTAAATACATAGCTAAAGAGTACACTTAGAATAAGTAAGTATAAATATTATATATTAAAGTTAAGAGAAACCTATATTTAGGCTTATAAATGTAAGAAGTTAGTATAGGCTTAGAGTTATAATATATACTTAGCTTAGAAGATTATTTTTTTTTTACTAGATACATCTTCTAGATAACCTTAGTTTATATATACGTAATGCTTTAAGTAGAGTAGACGTCTATATAATTAAGTTAACCTAGAATAATTATTCTATTTTTACACTTTTAGTATACTATAATAGTTATATACTAACTATCTATTTAAGTAACTATACTTAGCCTATTATGTATATAATTAAGCGCGTTGCAGCTCTAGTAGTAAAGTAAAGAATAAAAAGTTATAAAGTAGAAGAATAAATACTATATTATATAATACTAAGATTATATTAAATACTTCTTTAGTAGTTAGTAGTTATTAATTATATATAAGTAGGCTTAAAGTTAAATATATAGAATAGATTTAAGACGCTAGCACATAATAGTCTATAATATATCTAGTACTATACTATAAAACGCTTTTACCTTCTACTACCTATTTAGAACTACTATCTTAATTATTTCTATTATCTAAGTAAGATACTTTACGTCTTTAGTAACACTAATAGAGTATATAAAGTAGTATAGAGATCTCTACTACTACGCACGCTAGTATTACTAAAACTAATATTATATAGCTACTACTTATGTCTTTTCTAGTATAAAAATAAGAATAAAGAAAAAGTATAATAAGTATAGTATATTTATAGATGTGTTAGAATTAGACGTTTATAGATTAAGATCTAAGTATATAGTTAGAGAGTATAATAAGGTAGCTAAATAAAGCTATATATAGAGATTTTAAGACTCTATTACGTCTACTATACTTTAAGTTACTTTTACTTAAATATAATCTAAGCTAATTAATTCTAATATTAGTGTATATATTTCTATTAATTTTAAATTAAACTCTACTACTTCTACATCTACATGCGCTAGCTATATACTATACTTAGACCTAATATTTAATAATCTAGATAGTATACGCTCTATCTCTATTAATAACTCTATAAGTATCTTTCTAGCTAATCTTAAAGTTATTACTCTTAGAGTTGTTTTACTTAGCGCTAAACGTATAGCTAGCATCTATAGAGTAGTAGCTAGTTTCTATTCTAGCTATAGTATTCTAATTATAAGCGTCTAAAGTAAATATTACTAGTCTATAGCTTTACTCTTAAGACAAAAGATGTTAGTAGAATCTACGTAATAAGTAATAGTACTTATAATATTTCTAGCTATAATAATACTTAGCGTATTTCTACTAACTTCTAGTTACTTCTAGCTTACGCTAACTACTACAAATAACTAAATTATTATTACAATTAGACTTATATAGCTATTCTTCTTCTAGAATCTAGAAAGTAGAAGATAGAAAAGTTATTAGATATATAGTTAAGTTAGCTAAACTCTTTAATAGAATAGGTATAATACTACTACTAGAGCGTAAGCTAATCTAAATAGTAGCGCAGTTTATAAAGAATTTATACTTATAATTTAGCTAGATCTAGGCAAAGATAGCTAGACTACTTAGTATATTTAAGAGAACCTTAAAGTAGAAGGTTTAGAGGTCTAATTCTTATTAATAGAGGTAGTTTCTATAGTAGAAGGCTACTACTTTCTAGAAGTAATCTTTATCTATAGAAAAGTCTACCTAATAGCTTCTACTATAATAAGTTAATCTAGAGGTTCTAATTATATATATATAGTTAGAGAGCTAGAAATATACGTCTTTACCTAGTATCTATATTACTTGTAGTCTATCTTCTTCTATATCTAGAAGATAGAGATAACTATAGTAATTACTAAGAAAGAGCAGCGTTAGCTTACTATTAGAATTATAGTATCTAATAGAGAAGTTAAGTTTATTATCTACCTACGTTATTAGAGAGTTTACCTCTAGACTACTACCTAGAGGTAGAGAATACTATAGTAATATATAGGCTTAAGTTATAACTGCTAGCGTTATTAGTAATATATATATAGTATATATATTATCGCGTAAGTAAGGCTAGATTTTTATAAAACCTTAGAAAGCCTTTCTTCTAAAAGGCGCTAAGACCTTAGGCTATAGATAATATATATAACCTTAAGTATTATTTAGTAAGAAAGTGTACCTCTAGACTAATAACACTACGTATCTAATTCTAGACTTACACTTAGCGTATTTACTAATTATAAGAAGCGTATAATAATAAAGGCTATCTATTACTATTATATATAAGTTATATAAGATAGTAAAAAGACTTAGAGAAGTATAGTAGAAAGTTAAGAAGAGTATAGATTAAGCGCAACTATTTTATCTTTAAGAATAGAACTAGTATAGTATTACTCTATAGTTTATATAATCTTAGCTTAACCTAATTAAGAACTATAATTATTCTAAGGTTTAGTATATATCTATAGATTATTATATAGTAACGCTATCTTAATACCTTACTACACTAGTATAATAATATACTTACGTGCTAATAGTTACTAGATTCTTATTCTATAATTTTTATAGCTTAGACAAGTTATAGTGTTCTTACGTAGATTTAAGTAGAATTTAGTCTATAGAAGAATATAATTCTAATAATATATGTAGCCTAGGCTATTAGCTAGTACTTTTATATATAATAAAAACGTACTATAAAGTAGAGCTATACGTATAGTATTCTCTAAGCTAACTATTAGGTAGATAGAGTACTTAAGGTTGTAGAGCCTTAATAGCTTTTACTATTCTAAGTCTACGTAGTTAGTATATTTATATAGAAGAAAGAGAGAATTACTAGAAAATTATAAGTAGTAGCTATAGATTACCTTATTACAATTAATATTATAATATAGTATTATTATAGTTAAACTTACGTAGTAATAATCTTTTAATATATATACTTAGCTTACTTTTCTATATCTTTATTTAAGAACGTTAGTGTATATAGTATAGTGCTCTATTTTAGAGGTAAAGTCTATATAGATTATTTTTAGAGCTAGAGATATTATTATAAGTAGTAATAAAATATCTTTCTTTAAACTATTAGAGACTTATATATATAGAAACGCTAAATAGAACTAGTTAAGTATAATAAGATATAGGTAGCTTAGATAGCTAATAACGTAGTTTAGATATAGCTAGAAACTCTCTTTAAGAAAAGATACACTAGTAATATTCTTATAGTATAGTTACTACACTAAATTAAGATAATATAGTACTGTAAGTAAACTAGTTTTAATAACTAAATCTCTAGCTTATATACGCCTAAGCTCTATAGTTATAGTCTATTAAGTAGTTTTGTTAAGGCACTATCTACTAGTATCTCTAGAGAGCTTAGTAACTACTTAGATATAGAAAGGTTTATTATAAACTAGTAGCTCTCTATAACTCTTTAAAAGATATATAGAATAAAGCTTAGAGCTACTTTTATATATTTAGTTTAAGCTAGCTTTATCTACGTAGTTAGCGTAGTAGTAGTAGTAAACCTTAATAGTTATGCTATTAGCTTTGCTACTACTTCTTAGAGCTATCTATAATATACGTTTAACTTTAGTATATAGCTTTCTTAAGTAGATATACTTTATAAAGTCTTAATTATGCTAGGTATAGCTAGAGTAGTATTTTCTATAGAGTAAATAGCGTCTATCTCTATTAATATAGCCTATTCTATTAACGCGCTTATTTAATATAATATAAGATTACTAGAAATAATAGACTATAGCACTATAGTATAGCTAGAAAGAGTTTATAACTACTATAAGTACGTATCTAAGTAATAATAAGTCTTTAAAATTAGCAGAATAAACTATTCTTATAACTACGCTATAGTTATAAGTAAAATTAGATTTAATTTATAAGTAGCTACGCTATCTATTTCTATCTAAAGAATTAATATAGTAATAGAGATAGTGTTATTAGCTAAGTTATAGCTACTTTTTAAAGAAGAGTAAGTAGAACTTACTAGTAATATTAGACTAGTTAAAAGCTATATATAGAGTTTTTAAATAGAGAACTTATTTATATCTCTACGTAAATAATATAGCCTATAGCACGTCTAATAGAGAGAGTATAGTAGTTAGCTACATAGTGCGAATTAACAAGACTAATAGTAACTAGATATTACTAGATAGTATTTTATCTACTCTAAGCCTACTTATATATAATAAAGTACTTAACTCTTTACTATTTTTGCTAGTTTAAATATAAAGAGCTTTAACTCTTTTCTTATTATCTAAGCTATATATTCTACTATTCTCTTTAAGATCTAGAAACTAAATTTAGCTACCTTCTTAAAGTAAGTTTACTATAATTATTAGATTTATGCTCTTATATTATAGAGAATAGCGAATCTATATATTCTATAGAATATAGTATTATAACTACAAATCTTCTTTTTCTAGATTAACTTAGAGATTAGTAATATATATTAGATAGCCTAATAGAGAACTAGTTAATAACTATGTAGCTATTAATTTAACTAGTAAGTATAATATATAGAACTCTTAATTACTAGAAGTATTTAGCTAGGTTCTATAGAGTTAGTTATATAATATATCTAGACGTTTTAATTCTACTATATAAAGATAACTAAGTTTAACTCTAGAAGAGAATTAGAAAAATTAAAAGAGTAGGTTTAATTAAGGTTATAGAAATTTATAAGTTGCCTTTCTTAACTCTTCTATATATATAAATAGTTTCTCTTCTAACTTTAAATAATAATCTATATTTCTCTATTATTATAGAAGAATAATACTTAGTAAGAGCCTCTAGAATAAGCTACACTAAGGTTATATATACTATAGCTAGTTGTATTAGTTAAATTATAGATTCTACACGTATGCTATAAGCTATTTATAGTAAGCACTTTACTTCTACCTAACGTACTAGATTATAACTCTACTTCTAGTAAACTAGGTAGTCTAAGGCTTTATATAGGCTAATCTTTTATAATAACCTTTATATAGAAAGAGCTACTAACTCTATTCTAGGTCTTAGTAATATAGATTGCTATTTATTAGTATAATTAGCTTTTCTACTAGAAGATTCTACTAGAAGAGTGTAGAATCGCTAATAAATATATATAAACTAACTAGTATAGCTATAATTAGAGCTAAGAATAATATTAGACGTATTATAATTATTATAAAAGGTTAGAGATAGATATAATAGGTATAACTTATATTAGATAATAGCTAATGCGTTATATTTTATATAATACTCTTAAGTATATATAATTAGGTAACTATAAAGTTATAAGTCTATAGGCAGGCTAGTGTATAAGTTTCTAAAGTAAGAATAATTTACTAATATAGCTAACTAGGTTCTAGCTAAAAGAGTGTAGAAACTACTATAACGCTCTTCTCTGCTACTTATTATTATTTTGTCTATTAGCTCTTATAATAATAGACTACGTTAGCTCTAGAATTTCTCTTATTAAAGAGAAATTTACTGCTAACGTGCTTTTACGCACTTAGATTTCTACTATAGCTTATATAAATAATTTACTATAGACCTTAGTTAATAATAGATTATTTTAGACGTATATATTAGAAAGAACTTTTTAAATATTTTTATATAAAGATCTACCTAACTACTAGTAACTATAGCTTAACCTTCTTATTATTTTAAAGTTTATTTTTAATTATATTAAGCTAAGAGAAGCTACTATAATTTTTTCTAACTAACTACTCTACTATCTAACTAGAGATATAGAAGCTCTATTAAGGCTTATAAGTATAGAGACTCTATATAAAGAGGTCTAATTATAGACTAGATACCTAGTGTAAACTAGTAGCTTATAAACTAGAGAGTTAATTAGATAAACGCGTAAAGACTATTAGTTTAATCTAGTGCTAACTAAGAATACTACTTATAGTTAAGACTATAGAATAGCTGCGCAGAAGCTGCGCTTAAGGTAGTATAGATAAAGTACTACTAAAGAAATAACTATAATAATTAAAGATACTTATATTTACTATAGTTTAGTGTATAAATTCTCTAATAAAGCCTTAAAGAATAAGATAAGCTAAAAAGTAAAAGACCTTCTTTTGCGCTATATAAAGCCTATTCTCTTTAGATTTATAATCTATAACTATAGTAAACTTATAAAGACGTTATATAATATAGGTACTAGTATTACCTTAACTAATATTTTACTCTAAGCGTTAACTAATGTTAAAGAATCTACTTATAGCAAACTTAACTTAGAAATTAATATTATTATTATTAAGAGTATAATACTATAAGCGTATATTAGCGTTTTCTCTAAAGTATATATTAAAGTGCGTAAGGTTATATTTAAAGATAAGAGTAGTAATTTATAAGTAAATCTTTCTTATTACGTCTATTTTACCTCTCTACTAGACACTAGCGTTAGTAGTGTCTAGTAGAAGTTAAGCTATTATAGTAATAGTAATAGAGACTTTTATAACTATATAGAGCTGCCTACTATTATCTCTCTATATACTATACTTAGTAGGTTTATATATATAATGCTACTTAGCTTAGTAGATTTAACTTTATAGTTAGTATTCTTAAGTATATAGCGTAAGTAATAGAGAGAATATATTATAGAACTATTATGCACTTTATATTTTTTCTATAGTAGAATAGATATAATATAATATTCTCTGTTTCTACTTAGGTAAATAGCTATTTAGTAAGACTAGAACTTTACTCTAGTCTAATAGTTATATTTCTAGCGCACGCTTGCTACATCTTTTCTTAGCGTTATTCTAACTATTAACCTTTCTAAAGATCTAGTAACCTACGCTACTATATTCTTTCTATTCTAATCTAGCTCTACTTATAGGCTACTAATAGGCGTAATATTATACTTTATAACTACTATTTCTATAAAGCTAGTAATGTAATATAGAGTAAGATTCTTACTATAGTAAGTACTAGGCTTATTTCTAAACCTATAGAAAGATATATATAGTATTTTATAAGTAAATTAACTTACAATAAAAGTACTTATATTATTACTCTATTATTCTTTATTAGTGTATAAAGCGTAGTTTACTATAAGTACCTATCTACCTTTTCTTAGGTTATAGTAACTATCTTCTTTACTAATAATAGCGTCTTCTATAATATAGCGAACACTAATACCTATAGCTTAGTAATAGAACACTTTCTCTATAGTTAAGAATATTATTATTTTAGAGTAAAGTCTACGTAGATTAATTATATTAACTATTCTTCTATTACTTAAAGTATTAGTGTTAATAATAGAAAAGACCTGTGTATAGATATCTATAAGTAGTCTAGTATCTAAGAAGATATAAAAGATTATCTAAAAGAAAGTATATATAGTATTACTAAATAATCTTATTATACTTATACACTTAAATTAAGTAATATTACCTTAGTCTACTTAAGCTATAAATATTAAGAAGTACGTATTTATAATTAGTAAACTATAAGCTAGGTAGCTATATAAGTAGGTATTAAGAGTATTTATAACTATCTTTCTTCTCTAAAGCTTTATAATAAATTTTAATAAAAGAGCCTTTAGAAGAAAGTTTATTATATATAAAGTAAAAGTATCTTTCTTAAAATCTCTAGAGTTTTATAGTTAGATCTTAGGTGTTTAGAGTAAGAGAGTATAAGTATACTAGAATATAGACTCTACTTTTAGGTTCTAGAATAGGTTATCTAGACTATAGGTACTCTCGCTAACTACCTATAGAGTTTAATATCTAGCCTATTTAAGAAGATTAAATTCTAAGTTTAGCGTATCTATCTTTTAGAAGTACTTACTAGTAATTATTATAGTATTAATATTTATATATATACTAATCTTAGAGTTTAGAATACGCTTAGTAGACCTTACGCTCTCTAAAAGTAGCGCGTTACCTTCTAAAACCTCTACTAGATTTATATTAAATTTACCTATAGAGGCTTTACTATAGTCTACTAAAGTATATATAAATTTAGTAAACTAGAACTATAAAGAAAAAACCTAAGGTTACTACTAAATAAATAGCATTATTCTAACTAATCTAACTACGTAGACTTTAGTACTAAATAATAAGATTATAGCTATTAGCTCTTACTATACTACACTTTTATAAGTTATTAGCTAATACTCTAGCTCTAAAAGCCTAAGATAGATTATACTCTATATCTAAGAAATACTACGTTCTTCTTTTTATAAGTCTAAAGGCATGCCTAATATATAGAATTAGTACTATAGCTAGTATAGGTAGTAGCTCTTAAAATCTTATTTAGGTTCTACCTAGTATTCTTATAAGTATAATAGAAGTAAGTATTAAGATAAGAATACTATAAGATAGAACATAAGTTATGTCTAGAGTAAGAAGTATAGTGTAATTATTAGATATTATTAGTAATTAGAGGTTATAGACAGTAAACTATGTACTTTAGAATTCTAGTAGTATAGGTAGATATATACTTAAAAGGCTAGTTATATACGTATCTCTCTTAGTTAACTTTACTATAGACTTAGAAATTACTATAATAGATCTTAGATAATATTATCTTAAAATAGCTAAGTAAGTTTAGGTAACTAATACGCTTACGTAGAAGGTACACTACTCTAGCTATAGATCTTCTAATTAATTTATAGAAGTATACTTACTAGAAAAATAATTAGTTTATTTTAACCTCTAAAAAAAGAAGTTTTGTTAATATAGTAGCTTAGTTCTTTAAATATTAGTGTATATCTTATTATACTTTCTATAATTAGATAACTATTATATAGATCTATATTAAAGTTTTTCTATAGGCTAGTAGTGCTAAATAATATAAAGCTTTAGTAGCACTCTAAAGTGTTGTTTTTATTCTAGCCTTACATTATTTCTAGAATCTAGATATAATACCTAAGATAATGTAACTATAGCGTTTATATACTATTATAAAGATAATTATTATTTAATTTATAGCGTAGAAGTTCTTTTGCCTTCTAATAAACTATATTAGTAGTTCTATTATACGTAAAGTTAAATTACTATAGTTATTTAGATATAGAAACTACTATCTTTATATTATAGTATTACGTTATAAAATAGTTAACCTTAGAATAAGATCTTTACGTCTCTACTAAGATAGTAAGAGCTACTATAGATTATAATTCTATATTACGCTATATATATTATGTAGTTTTTTATAGATGCTAACTCTTATAAAGAGTTATTATTTATTATTATTTTAAATATATTCTAAAATTGTCTTAAATATCTTTATAGTTTTAATCTTAGAAAACTAGCTAAAAGAATACTTAAGCTTAGCATGCTATGTCTAGCCTTAATAGTTATTTATATTACTTAAATCTTCTTATATCTACAAAGAACTATATCTTATTATATACTAGATAACTATTATAGTAGGTATAAAGTAAGTTATAATAAGTTCTACTATTATTTTAACTATACTTTGTAGAAAGATTAGTTATAAGTTTAGAGTAGAAACTATAGAACTACTTACTATGTTGCTATAGCTAGAATACTATCTATAGTTAGATTCTTTATACTAAATAATTGTAGCTAAAAGATAAGTAAAATAATACTAGTAATATAAGCTCTAATTATATTAGCTTCTCTTACTAGATAAGAACGTAGAGGCTTATAATACGCTAGAGAAAAAAACTAGCAGTATATTAAGCTTTTTCTTCTTTCTAAGATTTAATTTTATAACTATAGAAAGTAGAATAATTAAGATATAGAAGTCTAAAATAACTCTAAATATACTAGAAGCTATGCTTAGTCTCTAAATCGCGGTAGTGCTAGCTACGCACTCTTAACTTACTATTCTAGCTAAAAAAGATACGTAATTAGTACTACTCTAAGGCTAATAGAATATTATCTAGATAATAAGGTTTATAGTGTAGAAAACAAAAGTAGTCTCTATTTCTATCTAATAGAGTAGGCGCAGCTATGTAATTAGCCTAAATATACTAAGTATAAGAAATATTAGTGTAGCTTTAATAAGCTAAACTATAGCTAGAAGTAGTATCTAGTAAATAAAGGTAACTATAAGTAGAGGCCTAGTAAGGCTCTTAATCTTTAAGTTCTACGCGTAGTAGCTATATACGCTATTATTATTAACTAGTTTAAGTTAGTATAGTTTTAAGATAGAATCTACTTATAACTTAACTAGTTACCTATAGTATATATATAGGCTTAACACTAATAAAAGTATTAGAAGTGTAATAAGAAATAGATCTAGCAGCGTTAACATTTTTACTTTATATTAATAATATCTCTACCTATAATTATCTAAAGACGTTTTATAGATAAGTTCTACTTTAGTATATAGCCTAGCGCTACTAAAGACTAGTAGTAGAAAGATATAATAACTATAGGCTATTATAACTAAATAATACTCTATAAGTATAGAGTTTATAAAATTTAGAATAATACTCTATCTAAGTTAGTACTATATTATAAGTAGGCGTAGACAACGTATAAGTAGAGGTAGAGTAAACGTATACTTATCTATAGACGCCTATATTTCTCTTAAGATATTAACACTAGCTATATTTAGTTAGATACTTACTATAGACCTATATAGAATAATAGTATAGAAATAAAAAGAATAGAAAGAATTATACACTTAAGCACTCTAATAACTTCTAGTTCTTTTATAGTGTAGAGAGAAAATAGCACTAAACGCTTTATCTTTTATCTAGCTTAGTATTCTTATAGTAGTAGCTAGAGTAGTTTTTTACGTTACGTACTATTACTTATAAATAGTGTATAAGCTACTAATTAGATTGTCTAGAAGTGTAGTAAGTGCCTAGCTACTTAATACGTATTTTAACTCTTAGGTTATACTCTTCTTCTTTTAATCTACTAAATATTTACTTTATTCTTATATTATTCTCTCTTAAATCTTCTAATTCTTTAATAATAAAGAAAATTTATAATACTTAAAACTAAGATTCTAACTAGAACCTTTACTACGCTTTTCTACTTTATTACAGCTTCTCTTATTAGCGCGCTTACTATAACTATAAAACTTACCTATTTTATTCTATTACTTATTAAATAGAATTTGTTATACCTCTTCTTAAACACTAGTTAAACTAAAATATTTAAAGAATTCTATCTAGATAATAGTATAAGGCATAATAGTAGTAAGCTAATTTTCTAATTTTATAGAATTTACTATCTTAAGATACTAATTTAAGTAGTAGTAAGACTACTAGTTAATAGATTAGAGCTTTATTATATATCTATTAGTAATCTAAGAGTTATACACGCTTTGCGTAAGTAGAATATATTAAGTATAGAGAAAGATAGAAATAGTTTATAGAGAATAGTTATAAGGTTAAATGTAGTAGTAAGTAGGTATAAGATTCTAACTAGAACTTTAATTAAAGTTAAAGATAATAGTAATAGTAATGTAGTAGAATTAAAGTTAAGATCTCTATATAGTTAGAGTATATATATATAAAAAGCATTAATATATATTTAATAGTTAGCTAATTTTATAATTATAGTTAACTATTCTCTATTCTTTATAGAAACTCTTTGTTATAATCTACACTCTAGTATAAGACTATAGTAATATAGCTTTTATAGTATTTAACTTAAAAATATCTTATAATAACTTTCTATAACTTAACTAGACTTACTTAGTAGAGATAGCTATTAGTAGAGTGCGCACTAGACCTTAAGGTCTAATATACGCGCTTACCTCTAACAGTCTTATATTCTTTTCTTTCTAAACCTAAACTTTTTAGTATCTTTAAGAAAAGACTATATCTACTAAGATCTATAGTATTCTACTTATTATAAGCTAACGTAATAAAGAACTTTCTAGCTATTATAATTAGAGCTACGTAGATCTTATTAAAAGTAAGCGTCTACCTAATATAGTTACGTAATCTAAGCTTAAAGAGTTAATATCTACTATAAGATAGATAAAGTTTATAACCTTTTTTAATAAGCTAGCGTTTAGAAAGAAACTCTAGTAGATAAGCCTAGAGATAAGAATTAATATAAATGTAGTAGTATATAATAGCTACGTTTAGATACTCTATAGAAATAATAGTACCTTTCTAATCTATTAAAGATATACTAGAAATACCTTTCTTAATAGAAGAAGTAGGTAGATATAGCTTTAACATTTTCTTAATAATAGCTATTATATAGTAGTATTAATTAATAAAAGTAGAATAGTCTTATAGAGCGCTGCTAGCTTCTCTACTAGGTCTAAACACTACGTTGTACTCTTTACGTATTTTTAGTAGGTTTTTAGAATACTATAATATTATATAAAATGCGTATATAATAGTAGTTATAGTAGTATTATTACTAGCAAAGAGAAAGAGGTAAATCTAATTAGTTACTATTTAAGCAAAGTTCTTATTAAGTTCTATATTATTAAATACTTACTTATTAGTTTTATACTTTCTTATAAGATAGTTGTTAAGAGCTAGAGTAATTATAGACTTAACCTTCTTCTAGCGTCTTAGAATATCTTTACTAATAGCTTAATTATACTTTATCTTCTTAAAACGCTTTTAAAGCTTCTAATTAATAAACTTTAATAGAATATAACTATAGTACTATTAAATAGAAATGTAGAGTAGATTAAGTAAAATTAGTAGATTCTAGAATAAGTGCTAGCGCAGAACAGCGTTAAGAGTATATAAGATATAGTATTTAGAATATTAATTATCTAGATTAGTGTTACTAGGCAAGATTAGTAATAGTGTAGATAGAGGCGCTAGAGTTAATCTTATAGTAAAGTTCTTATAATAACATCTATAGCGAGCTAGGTAGCTATAGTATTAAGTAAGAAGACGCTTTCTTTAATATACTTCTCTAGTAGCTTATAAAAGACGTCTATAGTATCTATAATACTTAGAATAAGACTTAGTATATATAAAGCGCTAAATCTAAAGCTTAGAATAGATCTCTAAAACTTCTACTAGGTATTATTTATTATAATTAGACTTAGTTCTCTAATAATAGGTATAAATAAGGCTTCTTAGTTAATAGGTTTAGAAAGATTCTATTTAGTAGAGACTTAGGTAGTAGGTTCTAGGCCTAAGAGTATTAAAACTAGCTTAAATACAGGCTAGTAGTCTATAAGAAATACCTTAGTATCTAAGTGTTATTATACTATATTATCTATTACTAGAAAGACGTTTATATCTACTAGTAATACTTGTAATTTCTTGTTTAGTACGTAGAGGTATCTAAACTACTAGCTCTAGCCTGCTAGTATAGCCTTAAAGTATTATTAGTATATAGTAATTAATATTATATATAGATTTAATGTACTACTTCTTATTTACGTAGACTATAGACTAGTAAGCGCCTCTAATAGCTAACACTAAGTACGCAGAATAGCGTAGAAACTATAAGTATATAGATAGTTATAAGTAGTATTAAGGTTACTATAGTATATATAGATAGTAGTAAGAAGAATAGATAGTAATAATTAGTGTAGTAAGTAAATAGACTCTAAGAACTACAATCTCTCTTATTTAATAAAAAGTATCTTACTAAAGTAAGTTATAAGATCTATACTGCTATTTTAGCTATATACTAACTACTACTCTTACTTTTTATCTATACTATTTATCTATAGGCAGCCTTTTGTATCTACTAAGCACTATTAGATTCTCTTGCTTTCTACTTCTTTTATATTTATTCTAGAACTAGAAGCGCTCTAAATCTACTAGTATAATTAGACAACTAGTAGTGCTATCTTAGTATTCTAACTTTGCTATCTAGCTTACTAATAATAGTAATAAGTTATATTCTCTTTTTTCTTTTATCTTATAGTGTACTATAGAGGCTATATTAGTAGACGCTATATTTGTTTTTAAGAAAAGATAATAAAAGTAACTAGTAAGTTTAGAAAGAGAGTTTATATATATCTAGATAATAAAGTTCTTTTAAAAAGAGAAGTATTATTAAATTAAGAGCTTATAGAGAGTGCTCTACACTTTATCTATTATAGCTATTAAGTGCTACTATTAAAGCCTCTTAGAACCTATCTATATAAAGGTAGAGTATAGCTTTATACTAATATCTATTATATATATAATTCTATAGCTAGTAATATTAAATAAGATCTTTTATTATTATATTACTCTCTATCTAATTCTTTTCTATTCTACTACACGCGTAGAGTAGTAAATAATTACCTTATAGAAGTAATATAAAAGTACTTTAGGTTTCTTTACTATTAGTAGAAGCTACTTCTTTTTTATCTTACTTAGATCTTTATAAAGTACCTATATTAGTTACTACTATATCTAGACTTTGTTCTTCTCTTTATGCATAATATTACCTTAGTAGCTAGAATATATTTTCTAATATTAGAAAAATAGCTTTTTTATTATAGAAGTAACCTTCTAGTAGACTAAGAAAGTAAGGCTATAGCGTTCTACGTTTAAAGAGTAGAGTAGAGTTCTAGCTATAATATATCTAAGTAGACTAGGCTAGTTCTTTTATACCTCTACTATAGAGTTACTAAGTAGAGTATATAGAGAGAGCTAAATAGACTTACTTTCTATTATAGGTTTCTAAGTAATAAGTATCTAGTCTTTACTTTGCGTATAGATAAGCTACTCTCTATTTCTATCTACCTAAAGTGTATAATATTCTTCTACTAAGTGCTAAGAAGTTTACTAAAATATAAGTAGATTCTAGTAGTTAAGATTAATAGCGCCTAAGTAATTCTAAATATTATTACTAATAGTATAACTCTTACGCTTAGTCTTTATATCTAGAATATATACTATACTTTATAACTATAGTAGAGCTATAATAAATAGATAGTTATATAAGAGATATTAAGAAAAGTAGTATTTAGACTTAGATTAAGAATAGAGAAGGTATATAAGTAGTTAAATAACTAAGCTAATACTCTTATCTAGTGTAGTACCTAGATAGGCTTTAGCACTATAGTAAGTAAGTCTAGATATATACTAGGCTATATTACACTACGTAAAGAACTAAAGTAGCTTATTTCTAAAACTACTTAAATTACGCCTATAGAAGTCTAAATCGCTAGAAAGACTATTTAAGAGAAGATTAAGCACTACTTTAGGCACCTAGTCTAAGAGCGCTAGCCTTATCTATAGTACCTTACTAAACTAAACTACCTCTACTTACGTTAGTCTATCTATACTATTTACTATTATTAGAAGCTGTTTTATTCTAGAATAAGGTAATATGTCTTACTCTTTTAAATTAATAGGCTAGCTAAGTATCTTTTTCTCTAACTTCTATATCTTAATATAGAAATTAGCTACGCTTAAAGTAGGTAAATTAATCTTAGTACTTAGAAAAAGAATAAGCAGACCTAGGTTTAACAATAAGTAACCTTATAGAATATAGTAAAGAACTCTACTCTCTCTAATATACTTATTAATATTACGTTAAATATAGATTTTGTCTAACTTATATACTTTAGCAACCTTTCTTAAGATTTTATTCTTTACTATATCTTAAGCCTGCTATTTTCTTTCTAATAGATTAAGATCTTTATATATATAATAGATTCTATTATTATATAGTATAGGTAGTAGTTTATTATAAAGACTCTACTTAAAGCTAGCTATCTACTTTTAAGCTATTATTCTCTATTTCTCTTAATTACTACTTTACTTCTTTCTTTAGAGCGCTGTAATAGCTAAAAGATATA
Source organism: Alternaria hordeiaustralica (assembly GCF_023758085.1). NCBI lineage: Eukaryota > Fungi > Ascomycota > Dothideomycetes > Pleosporales > Pleosporaceae > Alternaria > Alternaria hordeiaustralica. Next base: position 715,062 of record NW_026056773.1, on the reverse strand, counting down.
TCTTAAAATAGTAGTATTTTATATATTAATTTCTAGTAACTAGAAAGTAGCTCTAGCTCTTCTATCTATTAAGATAGAGGTAGATATAGAAGAGCTTCTTAATAATAGGCTATTCTATCTCTTAATATACTTAGTCTTTATATTTTATAGTAATAGCTAGTTTAAGTAAGTTAAGAATACTTAGTAACCTAATCTTATATATATACTATAAGATTTATAGATACTATTTATAAAAAATATCTGCTAGCTTTTAAAAAAGCGCACTACGTAGAGCTTTAGAGTTAAATTTCTTAAGCTTTAATATAGAGATATTATTACTTTATTCTAGTAATTATACCTTAGTATATATAGTACCTAGTCTAGTGTTAATCTACTTAGAAGCTACTAGTCTACTAGAAATACTAAATTAATTAAGAACTAAGTTACGTTAAAGAGGTGCTACTAATTCTCTTAAGAACTATAGATGTAATTTATAGAAGAATAGAATATTAAGTAGTAGCTAACGCTAGAGGTAAGCCTCTATAATCTAAATAGAGAGTAGAGTACTTTCTATATATAGCTTAATATTATAAGGCTATAGATAGTTAGTTAGTATAAAGAGTAGAGAGAGTAGGTTTTATACGTTAATATTCTTATTCTTTTATCTAGAAAGTGTTAGAAATAGAGTAGCTAGAAGTAAAGAATCTAGAGTATTACTACTAATAATAAATAGCGTTTTTCTCTTTACATCTTCTAATAGAAGTAGAGGTAAGCTCTCTTTACTTTTATATAGAATAATTATAAAGTTCTTAGCTAAGTTCTTATTTAGTAATAATACTCTACCTCTAGTACTTAAATAAACTTCTAATATATATAAAGAGCTAGGTATTAATAAGTAGATTAGGCTATAAAAAAGTTTTGTAGTAAGAAGCTTTTCTTCTACTAGTAGAGAAAGAAGCTCTTTTACCTTAGTATTATCTATGTCTTCTAGAGTTTTATATAGAAGACGAAAGCTTAAGTAATAAGCTAAATAAAAATAGTGTTAAAACACTAGATTATTAATAAAGCTTTATATAAAGTCTTAGTTAACTAAATATTACGCGTTGTATATAGCTATACTATCTTTAGTACTTATTTATAGCTTATACTATAATAGGCTATTATAGAGGCTTTTAAATGCCTTGTTAAAAAACTAAGAACTAGGTACGTTATGTATTATAATATCTTTGCTTTTACTATTTCTAATTTTAATATTATATATAGGTAAGATAGATACGTGTAGCTCTACTAAATCTAGAAATAGTAGACTAAATAAGACATAATATAGAGAATTAGCTTTAGATTAGAATTTATAGTTTTCTATATTATCTATCTAATACAGCGTATTAATATTAGATTAGAGATTATTATAAAGAAATTAGTAAGAAGTAGCTAGATTACTACTAAAGACTTAAGCTAGCTATATATATGTATAGTTATTATACTTATTAGTATTAGCTTTTGTTTAGTAAAGTATAGAGTAGAGTTTCTTTTACTCTAAGTTATATATTCTCTACACTACTTTAATTCTATAAACGTTCTCTATTAGTGTTTTGTTTAATAATATTAGATCTCTAAATAGAGTTCTTAAAGTTATAATTATAATTACTTAATTTCTAGAGCTTACTTTATAAAGCGCTACTAGAGGCGTTTTATAATCTTTATTACTAAACTCTAGTGTTATCTTATATTTAGTAATAAAGAGTAAGCTAGAGAAAGTAAGCTAGAACGTAGACGTAATATAGTAAGAAGACCTTTATACTCTTTAGTTAGCGCTACCTAAGCTTATAGAACACTAATTTAGTGCCTTCTCTACTTAAGTAGCTATTCTAAGAGAAAGCTTTTATTAGATATTCTTCTTTAAGTAATTAAGCGCATCTACTAGAGCTATAAGGTTATTATAGTTAATTATATTACTTACTTATAACTAATTATCTATAAAGCGCTTTAGTTTATTAAATATATTAGCTATAACGTTATTACTATTCTAAGACTAGTATATATACACTTTTATTAGGTCTAGAGCTAAAGATAAAGCACTATTTAGAGCTACTATATTAGTAAGTTAAATAAGTAATTAATTTTAATAGACTTAGTAGAAGGCATTTTACAGTTAAGTAGGTAATAGAAAATATACTCTTCTTACTAAAAGCTGTAGTCTACCTTCTATTACGCTAGTGTAGTCTATAGTAGATATATCTACTTATTAGTTAGTAACCTCTATGTTCTTAAATACGTAACTCTATCTAGTCTAGCGTAGCTAGCACTAAACTTTAATAGCCTCTTACTTATTACGCTAGCTATTCTTAAGATTAATTAGATTAGTTAAAAAATACCTTTACTACTCTAAATCTATCTACTATAGTTAGAAAGTATCTAAATAACTTAGGTGTATTATAGAAATAAAACGTTAAACTATAGCTATAGATAAGGCTTTTAGTATATTATTTACTAAAGCTTAATAACTTTATAGTATCTCTTTAAGTTTATTTATAGCGTCTATATCTATCTCTATAGTTTTCTTTACTATTAAAGTTCTTATATTTTTACTTATCTATAAACACTTCTCTAACCTCTAGTAAGCTTATAAGACGTAATCTAGTTACGCGCTTATAATTATAGTTCTATTATTCTTAAACGTTAAGACTATACCTACACAACCTAGAAAAGATACATTAAAACTAATCTTTTTTAGTTTAACTACTATAGTAAGTATCTTAATAGCTACTTCTTTTGCTAGTACCTATAGTTATTAATTCTAATCTTTACTTCTACTTTACTCTTTATAATACTAGTTCTTATTCTCTTAAATAGTACTAATAGAAAAACTACTACGCGTAGAGTAAGTAGGCTTAATGCTCTAGAGTAGTCTAACGTTAGCCTTAGCTAAGTAGACTAGTATTAGACTTATTTTATACTAAGTTTACTCTTTACTAGCTATATTTACTAGGTTATCTAGTGTAAGCTTAGCTTCTATATTATAGCTTAATAGTGTTTACCTAATATAGCGTTACGCATAGTACTCTTTAACTCTATACTAGATAGCTAGATATCTATAGAAGTAATTATGTCTTACCTCTAAGTCTTTACTAGTAAGATTACTACTATTTTACTTAATTATAACTATAGCGTAGTTTTCTAGCTAGTAGTAAGGCAAAAGTGTCTTACTAGAGCTCTTAAAGTAGCTAAAACTACTAACTTTAGAAAAGCTTATAAAGTAAGTATATAGAAGTAAGCTATAGAGTTAAGTATTATTAAGAAGTATATGCGTCTAAGCTATTAATTATAGAGCCTTTTAGATATTTTAGCTTAGCTAAGATTTAAAAAGCTTAATATTACTCTAATCTATTAGAAGTAGCTCTAAGAGATAGAAGAGAAGATAGAGCTCTATTAGAAAATATAGAATAAGTTTCTACTACTACGTTTAGCCTTTATTATCTTTACTAGTCTACTTACTACTTATATTACCTATTAAGTAGTAGTTTACACTAGTGTAGGCTATATATAACTTTATATAATGCCTTTATCTATAGATAATATAGTATAGAGTAATATTAATATTATATAGTAGAATAGAACTATATATATAGCACTTTTAAACGTACTTATTATTATAATAGTAGCTACTTATATTATACTAGTTACTCTAGTAGAACTTCTCTCTTAGATTATCTATATTACTTAGGTTATATCTTAGCTAAGCTAGATTAATAAGCTTCTAGAATCTCTTTTAGGCTTACTATAAGGTATACTTCTCTCTATACTAGTTACTATACTAATAAAGAGGTTTATATCTACGCTAGATTATCTAGTTTAAAAGTAGAGTCTTACCTCTAGAAGCTATATTAATCTTAAGATATAAGACTATTACTTTTACTTTCTCTTTATTTAGGTTACTCTTATAGTGTCTTTATCTATAAGCCTTACTACTATTATAAATAAAATAGTAAGTAGAGCTTCTCTAGCTATAACTCTAGTAAAAAACCTTCTAAAAGTAAGTAACTACTTTCTCTTCTACCTTCTCTTGTAAGGTCTATCTATAAGCGCTAGCTTCTTATTATAGATAGATTACCTACTTAGTAAATTTATACTTAGCTCTATTTTTAATAAGTCTATTACGCTAATAATAATACGTAAAAGAGGTTAGAATCTATAATAGAGTACCTTTATACCTATCTTTATAAACCTTTCTTATATTAGTAAGTTCTAACACTAGAGGCGCTAGTATAGCAAACACTTAGAGAGATAGAACTTCTCTACGCTATTATCTTGCCTATTATTCTTTCTATTTAGGTTCTTACTATTAGCTTATTCTAGATTATCTACTTCTACTCTAGTATACTTCTTACTAAGTAGAATTATAGAGGCCTTTTCTATTCTAAAGCACTAAAATATCTTTTAGTAGGCTTATACCTAATACAAGTTTATCTTATAGTACTATTTCTTCTTATATAAAACTTATAAGACAGCGCTATATATATAGATTAGGCTTATATTATAATACTTACTATAGAATTAACTATTATCTACTATTACTTACTTTATAAAGCATTTAATCTATTACTAAGCTTCTCTCTAATTACACTAAAGAATACACTAGTTAAGAATATAATACTAATTACTTTATTTTTGTATATAGCGCTTACGTTAACTCTAGTAGTTTGTATTTCTAGTAATAATTGTAGACTAGGCTCTGCTTAAGTATTATAGCTTAGAGAAGAACTAAAAGATATAATTATGTCTAATATAGATATAGTTATAACTATATTAGGTAAGGTATAGTTATAATAGAGTTTAGGTAACTAAAATTTCTAGATCTATAAATTTCTTTTATAGAAATATAATAGCTAGTAATACTTTTTATATATCTATTTAGAAGAGAAAGAGTAGACTTTTAGCTTAGCTTGTTATTTATAATACTAGTTTAGGCTAGTTATTAAGATTATTTCTTTATATATAGTATAATTATAATAGCTTTAGTGTTTATATACTTATTTCTAATACGTATTATACCTAGAGCTAACTAATCTAATTTTTATATAATTACTTCTAGCTACGTCTCTAGACCTAGTGTATAGATACTATATTAGCAAGCTTACGCCTAAGTTATATTTAAGCGCGCTTACGTATCTTAAGCTAATTTAAGAACTTTAAGTAGAACTAAACGCTTAGAATATTATAGTCTAAGTAGAAGTCTTATATATAAGATATTACTAATTACTACTATATATAGAGTTTAGAAAACTAAGTATCTCTCTTATTAGTATTCTAGCTACTAAACTCTATAGCGCTAAGACTAGTGCTAAACAAACCTACTAGCTTAAGAGTAGCTAGAATAGAATAGATAGAACTAATAAGGTAGATATTAGCTTCTAATAGTAGGCGTCTAGAGTTATATACTAGCGTTACAATTTATATATTACCTTCTAGAATCTATAGTATACGCTAATATCTAAAATAGTAGAATGTTCTAGCACTAGTAAGCTTCTATATTAACTTTACTTCTCTTTTTAAAAGAATTTAACTAGATAGGTTATATATAGATTTTAGAGTTTTAGAAGTTATAAGTTACTTAATAGCTGCGCGTTACTATAGTATTATAGAGTAAAAGAGAGAAGTAACTAGTAGTATATAGCCTAACGAAAACTAAGGTAAATAATAAGCTCTCTAACTTATATTATTAGTACGTATATCTTTAATTACACAACTCTATAAAAGGTTCTAATATAGATTATCTACTAATAGCTCTTCTACTTACTTAAAAGTAATGTAATCTATTAACTCTAGTATAATTTTATATAAGAATAGTAATATTAAGATCTAGATCTAGTAGGCCTAGTTTCTTATCTCTACTTTAGTTATATCTTAAACTTTACTAGAGTTCTATAAGCTCTTTACTACTTAGTATAGTATACTACGTAAGAGTATTTAGCTTCTTAATAAAGATTCTATAGTATTCTATCTAATATATTAGTTAGCTTATAGTTCTTTTATACCTTAGGCCTATATAACTCTTAAAATACTTATAAACATAGCTAAGGCTATCTAATAATATAAAATCTCTACTATATCTTATATATATAACACTATAGCGTTTAGTTTTATTATTTAAACGCTATAGCTAGAAACACTTTCTACTACTAAGCTTATAATACTATTTTGCGTTGCAAAAGTCTTAGACTCTTCTAAATATAAGTAACTAAGCTAAGAAGTGTTTCTTCTTTACCTACTCTATCTAGAAATGTTATCTACTAATCTAATAGCTAGTAGCTATAACGTAAAGTATCTTCTACTCTTAGGTAGGTACTTAGCTATTATAAATATAATAAGGTTTACTAATTTCTTATAGCTAATCTAATACTACGTAGAGCTATATACTACGCTAAAGTAGTAAGTACACTATTAAGTTTATTAGGTAGTAATAAAATATTCTATCTATAGAAGAGAAGTAATATAGCTATATAGATTCTAAAAGATAGCTCTAGTCTATAAGAGATTAAGGCTTATCTATAAAGTATAAGAAGCGCTGTAGACCTTTAGAGAGATTAGTTACTAGACGCTAGTAGAGTAATTAAGAAAGTAATAGTAGGTATCTATTATTACATCTACACTACTATAGAAATAGAGAAAGATAATATAGATAAGATTATAAAGCTAGACGTGTACTATAAGATAAAGTAGTTAGAGATCTAGATAGTAGAGAATAGATAGATGTTAAAAGACTTAATAGACGTTAATAATCTAGACTTAGAATATACTTCTTCTAGTAGTATAGAGTTTAAAGATATTAAAATCTATAGTAGACTAGTAGAGACTATATTAGATAATTACTTAGAGTTTAAGAATAACGTATTTATAATTTTAGCGAAGATAGTATAATAGTGTTTATTCTAAGTATAGAAGCAAATTAAGATATAAAAGATTAGTTTAACTTAGAATTAATATTATAGATTATAAGGTTTCTATAGTCTTTTTATTAGATCTAGTAGCTATATATATATCTATTCTAATGTTTAATTTAGTAACTAATTATTTACTCTTATAGTCTTAGCTAGATCTACCTCTATAAGTGTCTAAAACTCTTACATATATAGTTTACTTTTAAAAAACTTATATTCTATTTATATAGAGCTGTACTCTTTTAGTAATAGTTCTTATTATATAGTTAAGACTATAATAGTGTTTAGCTATAGAGCTACTATAATAAAGTCTAGGTACGCTAAGATCTCTAACTATAGTTATAATAAAGACACTATAGATACTATATTTAACTCTAGAATCTAGTATAAGACCTACTTACGCTTACTAGTATTATCTATAGGTAGTGCTCTTATATATACTATAATATTATATAGAAGTAGGTAGTTATCTCTTATACTTAATACTAGTAGTAATAGTAGACTATAACTAGTCTAGGCGTAGTTATATAGCTTTTAAACTATATTATATAGCTACTTATTCTATTTCTTAAGAAGCGCTACTCTATAGTTAGTGTAAGCTAAAAGTAGAGACTAGTTTGTTACTATAAAGTTTTCTTATAGTAAACTTTAGTTCTATAAGTAACTTATATTCTTGTAATAGTTATATAATAAGTTTTTAGCTTAATATTAGTTTTATAGACATCTACTATTATATAATATTAAGGTTAGTAGTATACTCTACTTTATTAATAGAGGTAGTATATATCTTTATCTTCTTAACTTAGCACTAGTTACATACTTACTTTACTTATTACCTAGTCTTCTCTATTATAACTAGCATTATTAATTAGTATATAGCCTCTAATCTATAAAGTACTCTATAGAGTATAGTACTATATACACTTATAGAAAAGGTTATTAATCTTAATACCTATATACTAGTGCTATACTATAACTATATACCTAATAGCTTTGTAAGAACTTAGGTTCTCTACTTCTTTAACTAACGCTACTATACTATAGCTAGTGTTAGCTTTAGCTGTCTCTAATATGCTGCTTTAGCTAAATATTAGCTTAATTAACTTAATAATATATCTATTCTAAAGAGCTAGAAAATAATAATTTATACTAAGAAAAATAATAAGGTTATAATTACCTTTTCTAATTAAGCACTTTAATACTATAGATTAGGTAACAAATACTAACTCTAGTAACTACTAAGGTACTTTATAATCTAGATTTTGCTATTCTTATTACTATATAAGTAGTATATATTATTTAACTACTTAGATCTTTTATAGTAATATATAATCTATAAAGAGTTATAGAGCCTAAGACGCCTATCTCTATCTACTAAAGTAAATAAAGGTACTATACTCTAGGTGTAAATAATATAGACAGCTTTCTTAACGTTCTTCTTAGTTACTTTATATCTATACTCTACGATTAGATATATATCTTAAGTCTAGAGTAGATACTAGAATATAATATTAACGCTATAGAACCTTACTAGATAGTTAGAATATATAGGTACTAAGTAAATAGAAGAAGAGCGTAGTAGTAACTAGAGTAGTAGAGACCTTTTGTAGGCGCTGTTAATAGAGCCTAATCTAAGGTTTCTAAAGAAAGATATAACTATTAATATAAGTATTCTATACTCTATTAAAGTATATCTAGGCTCTTAGGTAACAGCGTTCTATATTATAGAAAGAAATAACGCTAGGTAACTCTTAGGTACCTAGACTATAGTCTTACTATTAGTTATTATTAAAAAAGTTAGAATAGGTAAATAAAGTATAAAGATTACTTAGCCTCTTTAGCGCGAATTAATTTCTACGCTAAACTTATTAGCTAGTGCTAAGAAGAGAATACTAGGTCTTTCTTTAAGTATATATATACAAATCTATAAAATATTAGAATCTTAATTATAGAAAGATAAGATCTAGTTAGACTTAAAACTAAGTCTATGCGCAAAGTAGCTAAGCTAAATTACTTATCTAGAATAATCTAGTAACTCTATCTATTTACGTGTTTTTTAGTAGAATTTCTATTAGCTACGTATATAGTAAAGTAGATAGAGACAGAGTTGCTAGTACGCGTATAGGCTAGAACTACTACACTTAAAGAAGCGCTTATTATATTTACTATATTAAAGTAAGTATTATTAGCTATTTTCTCTAGACTACTTATAGTAATGCTAGAGTAGAATGTCTCTTACTAAGAGTAAGTGTCTAGGTACTAGGCTAAACTTATCTCTTTAAGAATATAGCTTATCTATTAAGAATAATACTCTTAAAGAAAGTATAATAGGTTCTAATATCTTAATATACTTAAAGAAGGTCTAGAAGATAAAGATAAGCCTTTATATAGTAAGAACTCTTTTAAGAATCTAAGCGCGCACTCTACTATTACGTGCGTAAGAGAAGATTTAGTGTATAGTAAATAGCGTTTTAATTATTAAGTAGTTATAAGAACTCTAGAGAGGTATAAGGCCTCTAAGCTTATTAATAGTATACTTATTATAAAGATAAGCGTTATTATCTATAATTATATACTAGATCTTATATATTTAGCTAAGATAGTGCTTAACCTTCTAGAAGAGTTAATTACCTAGGTATATAATATGCTTTGCTTTTAAGAAGCTGTACCTATCTACACTACTAGCTAAGAATAAGTAGAAAAGAGCCTAACTAAAAACTTGTCTATAGACTATAGAATAGCTCTAGTCTCTTAAGGTAGTTACGCAGCTATTTACTACGCAGAACTTATTATAAACTTTTTACCTTAGCTTCTAGTAGTTTTATCTAGTGTAAGATAATAGTGTAGGTCTTCTTGCGCTTATAGAACTAAATATATAAGAACTTTTCTCTATTATATAGTAGTATATACTACCTATATAACTTATAGATCTAAGCTAATATAGCCTTAGGTACGTTTATATATTACTAAATAACTAATAATAGGTAAGTAGGTAGATTTCTTACCTAAATTATAAAGATTAATAAGCTACTATTTATCTTAACTTTATAGCTTATCTTATTTTATAATCTCTAACCTAAAATAGCTATAGAGGTATAGTAATTAAATATTACTTAGAAGAGTAAGCTATAGAGTACATCTAATAGTAAATAATATATTAAGAGATATACCTACGTTTAATAAGTAAGTTATATACTTAGTATAACTAATAAGAGTAGATAAGTTATATTCTAGATTAGATAGGTAGTAGCTAACGTAGTTATTAGGTTCTATGCTAGATAAACTATAGCGTAAGTTTAGTAGTCTAACCTATATAGTTTCTAGGTAATATTAAGAGATCTTAAGCTAGATACTTATACTATAAACTTATTTTTACTATTAGTATAGTTTAGCTTAACTATAGATATAGTGTTACTATAGGTGTCTACTATAAAATTGCGTTTTGCAAAAATCTACTCTTTTTTAGAAAGTATTTATATATCTAGATAGGTATAGATAAGTTTATACGCGTAAGAAGAACTTATCTTCTTAATTTTAGGTAGTTTACTATACTACTATATACTAGTTTAGACTAGCTGTATAGCTTCTAAATAAAAGCTAATTAGTTCTTAGCGTCTAGAAATAGCCTAGAGTAGACTATAGCTAACCTCTCTAACCTATATATATAATTCTCTTCTACTATATTATTAATTAGTAAGAAGAAAAAAGAAGCTACGCGTTAAGTGTTACTACTAAGAGAAAGCTATATAAGGTTACGTAGTATTATATAATTATAGATAGATAATTTAATATTAGATAATAAATATCTACTACTAATTATAAGCCTAGATATTAATAACGCTAGTAATAAATAAAAGCTACTATAAGATTACTTTACACGTTTGCGCTATAAAGTTATATAGCTATTAGAATATCTATCTATAGTTATAGCTAACTTATTACTAGATACTATTATTAGTAAGTTACTTCTACTATTTATTAACGTTATCTATCTCTTCTTAGATAATTTCTCTCTTTATAAGAAAGGTGTTTAGTTTCTCTAAGAGTATATACGTTAGAGTTATCTTTTATAGAGTTAGAAGCTATAGATTATTCTTACTAGTAGAAGCTAGTATAGGCGTAAGAGTAATTTAGACCTATTAATATTTAGTAGTATCTAGCGCGTAGTACTATCTATAGATAATCGCAAAACACTATTTTATTCTAGATTTTCTAAACTAAAAAAAGTTCTAGATAGTAGTGTAGAGTTAGTAAGAAAAGGTAGACATGCCTCTAAGACGCTCTACTTAGCCTACTATCTTAATATTCTTTTTAATTTAGTATTAGTATATATTATAATATACGCCTTAATACTATTTAATTTTATTCTTACTATATATTAATAGAACTAAATATATAACTATCTTTAGCTCTACTTATAAAACTTTATAAGGCTATACGTAGCTAGTTATATAAACTAAGAAGCTATATTAAAATATATAGTATCTATACTTATACTAGATAGCTTTCTATCTAGCATGTATTATAAGCGTTTATTAGTTTTATTATAATGCTTTAATTCTAACTAATAGGCTTTCTACTATTAGTAATCTTTAAGGCTCTATACTAATTCTACTACTAAAAGGCCTTTTTAATACTACCTTCTAAGTATAGCTTCTTACTAGCTACTTTTTATATATAGCTAAGAGGCGCTTTTAGCTAATTCTACGCTGTATTTAATAGAGAGACGCTTATAGTAGTAAAGCTATATAAGAGAAATTTTTAAATAATTCTAATTAACTAGAATACTATCTATAGCGCTTAAATATATCTTTACTATCTCTTTTATAAGTCTAAATATAGCTTATACTATAAATACGCGCTATATAACTTCTATATCTATAAGTTTAGATTAAGAAGATAGAAGATAGAATACGCTTACTATATCTCTTATTATATCTTATATTACTCTAAGAGTAAGCTTTTAATACGTCTTAAGCTACTAACTATAGAAGGTTAAGTACTTATACTTAATAGTAGTAGTATTTAAGAAATATTTACGCTGCAAATACTACGCGCGCTTAATTAGTATTAAAACTTTCTATATTCTATCTATAATAAGTTTAACTTAACGCTAGAAACTAGTATAGGTATATAGCGCTTTCTTATTAATAACTATAGATAAATAAATAACTTACTACTAAATCTAGGTAGTTTTATTATACTAATATTTCTTTTACGCTAGAACCTAGATAAGTGTATTACTCTCTTTAAGTAGCTAGCTAACTATATTTTCTATTCTTACTAACCTTTTAGAAATAGTCTACTTATAAGAATATATAGCTTTCTATTATTCTTATTAATAGATAGCTTCTATAGAGCTACTAAGATAGAAGCATACGTAAAGAAGGCCTTTAGGTTAGATACCTTTTTTTTTAGCTATCTAGAACCTAGAGAGATTATAAAGGTAAAGGTAGTAGTAACTACTATAACTATATCTAGCGCTAGACTCTGTATTCTCTCTAACTATAATAGAGTAGAAGCTAGATAAGATAAGATATTTAGTTCTACTTTTAAGTATAAGACTAATATAGAATAGTAAGCTATAAATATTATTAAGCTTCTTATATAGAAGATAAGACTCTTATCTATAATGCATATATTCTATATTCTACTTTTTACTTCTAAACTTATAATAGTTAGAGCTAGAGCTATATCTACTACTCTATTATACTTTCTAGCTAAGTTTATTAAAGAACTAGAATTTCTATAAGATAGTAGTGCTAGAAAGTATAATAACTCTATTAATCCCGCTAAGTAGAAGGCCTAAGCAATTTAGAGCACTACGCCTAACTTAGCTCTTTCTATTAGTATAAAGTTTACTTAAGATCTAGAATTACTTTAGATTATATCTAGAAGACTAGGTATACGCAATTACTTTCTTCTACATTTATTCTAGCTTTTTAATACTATATTAAACGCTTAGAGTAGCTAAAATAACTATATAAATAGAGTATCTAGAGATAAGTAGTATAAGTACTTTTACATTAATATAGTCTTAACTAAAAAGCTACCTCTTAATAATATTAGTAAGATATCTAAGTTAGAAGACTTAGCTACTACCTTTCTATAAGATTATAACTTCTCTAATATTATATAGGCTCTCTTTACTATCTTATTCTTTTTTATTTTTTACTAGAAGCTAGTTATAAAGAGAGCTTTAGTAGTATACTTAGGTTCTATCTATAGTTATAGCCTAGACACGCGCGCACTAGTAGCAAGAATTATCTAGAAATATCTAATAGCCTTCTTTACTATAGAAAATAGAACTAGCTTAGGCTATATTAGTAGTAATAGTTTCTACACTTTATATAGCTATTATAGTAAGAACGTAAATCTTAGAATTTACTATATTAACTAGCGCATATCTATCTACCTATACTATAGCTAGCTAGGTAAGTATAGAATTAGTAGATTTCTATAATCTATAACCTAATTTACAAAACTTTAGCTACTAGATACTAGGTTTAGTAGACTAGACTATTAGACTATAAACTATTTAGGTATAAAAAGCTATTAGTGTAATAGTAGTAGAAAAAGAAAAAGAACTATACTTTTAAAAACAAAGTTCTTAAAAAGAAAACGCTTATAATAAGCTAGTAAATAAGGTTATTAGACACTATATACTATAGCTCTAGAATACACTCTTCTAGAGTAAAATTAAGCTATCTATTATAGATAGAGCTAAGATATATACTAAGCACTTATTCTAAATTATCTTTACCTCTTTAGTATTAACGTCTTAAACTCTTCTAATTCTAAAGCTTATACTAAGCTATAAAACTTTATAAGCTAGTATATACGCTTCTCTAATATTTATAAGTAATACTATTAAAGATATAAAAAGAGTAAATAGATTATAAATGCTATAATTATTTTACTTAAGATAGTATTACTAAATAAAGGTAATATAACTAAGCCTATTAGAGATAAGTAAAAACTATGTAGCTATAGAGTAATAGTGTCTAAGTTACTACTTTATAAATAAATAGAATTATATAGCTATATAGTCTCTATTAGATCTTAAGTATAATATCTTAAGATATATATAGTTAGAAGTTATAGGTGTAGACATTAGGCTATTATAAGTAATAATGTAAGAAAGTAGAAGATAGTAAGCTATTTCTATTAACTAAATTATATAGCACTATCTATTATCTACTTTTTCTACTTTAAGGCTATTACTAGTAGTTTTAAATACTTTTTATAAACTTCTTTTAACTAAGGCACTAAGTTATTAATGTAGCGTTAAGCTATAGTAATACTTACCTCTATACTATCTAGCTACTTATAGAATATACCTTATAGCTCTATAATATTATAACGTAGCTACTAGACTTTATTTTATAACTTAGCTAGCTACTTATATATCTAAGGTAGTGTATTTTTATTAGTAGTAGGCTTAAAAGTAGTAGTTAAAGCTTGTTTAAAGCCTTTATATAGATCTAGTAAGAATAATATAGTTTCTTTCTAGCTAAAGTTCTACTCTTATTCTAGAATAGGTAGTAGGTTAGAACTAAAAGTAATAGATAATCTAGTAGCTATTATTACGTCTAAAGATAAGAATAAAGCTAGTTATTTAGAGAACTACGCGTTCTAATTACTTAAAGCTATAATAAGTGCTAATTAAGAACTTAGTAAAAGATATAAGCTCTTATAGTTAGTAGTATAGTATAATAAAGAAGCTACTATTAACAATTCTATTCTAGAACGCCTTAACTAAAGAAAGAAAGGCCTACTGTCTCTAGATTAAACTAGCACTTATCTTGCGAGTTAAAGAGATATTATAACTTACTATATAGTATTAAACCTAGATAGATTAAATTTATAGCCTTAGCTTCTAAAGCTACTATTATTAAGTAAGATAAGTAGAGTGCTACCTCTAAGGCGCTATTTCTACTAGCGTAGTGTCTTCTAGCTATACTACTATAAACTAGTGTAGCTATATCTTCTAAGGTTTTTAGTAATTATTTATAAATCTACTATCTAATATAGTATCTACTAGACTAGAAAAAGCTAAGTGCACTATTAGGTGTATTTATCTAGGTATAAGTAGGTTATAACGCTAGATAATGTAACGTTAAACTTCTAAAGTTATTTTATAATTAGAGCCTAGTTTAGCCTAACTAGTGTAAAAAGTAGGCCTAGATTCTAGTAGAAGTATATTTAATCTAAAGCGCTAGTCTATAGTGCAAAGTAGAGAAATTTCTACTTATTCTTCTCTTCTATAGCTATAATTACCTCTTCTAAGCCTTAATCTCTTCTATAACTCTATTAATAGCTATAATAAGTAGATAAGTCTATATATTAATATAGTATTTAAGACTATTAAGATCTTACTCTACTACTTTCTCTAAGTAATAGAGCACTTTACTAACTTTTGTTATAATAAGTTATTTAGAGCTAAACTAGGCATTATTAATAGAATACTTAGAAGTACGTTAACGTCTCTATTATTATATCTAGTTTTCTAAAGTTAATATAGTAAAATAGGTAGATAGAGAGTTCTACTACTAAATATACTATATAGAACCTACGCTGTAGATAGCTAAGCTATATTACTAGAGCTAAATATAGCTATATAATATTAGTCTCTATTATTAAGTAGCTTAAAATAAAGCTAGATATATATATTAATAACTTACTATAGTAGAGTAGAAACTATAATAAGAAAGAGAGGCTTATAAACTTCTCTACTAGTAACTTTTAGAGCTATAAGAATACTATTATAAGCTTATAGAAGAATATAAAACTTATATAGAAACTTTTAAAAAATCTATATAAGACTTAAAGGTATTTACTAATAAAGTTGCTAGGTAAGTAGAAGGCTTAGTGCAAGACCTTTAGGTTAAGCTTACTAGAACTAAGGTAGACTAGTTATAGAAGAGCTAAAGTATTAGTAGAATAATTTTAGAATCTACTAAAAATGCACTACTTATAGAGGTAGTATTAAGTAAGTATTTATAAGAGAATTATTTTATTAAGCTTAAATATATTATAGACTAGAATGTAGAGCTCTAGTAACGTATTAAAGTGCTTTCTAGGTAGAACAAGACACTATTCTAGTAAGTAGAAAATAGAAAGAGTAAGGTTATAAGCCTAAACAAAGCTCTTAAGCTTACTTCTAAAGATAAGTAGTAGAAAAAACTATAGCGTAGAAAGATATTAGCGGGTAAGAGCTAGAAAGGCTATAGTTACTAGTATATTAAAGCGTCTATAGCATCTTACTACTCTATATACAAAACTATAATATTACTAACTTTATAATTTAAGTTTCTACTACGTAATTAACTAAAAGCACTATAATCTAGGTATTTAGTATAGAGAGAATTAGTAATAGTATAGATAGCGCGTCTTTTAGAAAGCTATTCTATTATTTCTTAGTATTATACTTTTACTTAAGAAGAGTTAGTGTACGTTCTATAGCTCTATATATATTACTTAAGTAGTATATTAGATAAAAGTATAAAGGTTATTACTCTAATATAGCTTTAAAGAACTTAAAACGTAGAATATTAGATTTTATAGTATGCTTCTAAAGGTACTAGCGTTATCTTTCTTTATTATTTCTTATAGAGATACCTAATTAAATACTTTTACTATTATTTAGTATCTTAGTAGACTTTAGGTAAATTAATAATACTTACTAACTTTAACTTAGCTATTAATTACTAAAACTATAATATCTTCTAACTTAACTAATAATAGATATAGGCCTATAGCGCTTAGAGCGTAAATACTAGAAAGTGCCTAATTTACTATTATAAGAAGAATAAACGTATCTTAGATAGCTTTACCTCTATACGTATTATCTTTACCTTAGCTAGCTCTAGCTATAGAGAATATAATATAGTAATCTTAGATAAAGTAAGGCTAGGCCTATTAAATATAGTAAAAAGCGAACTTTTAAAGTAGAACACAGATATAATATTAAGAAGATTTAGATTTAGCTTATCTAGGCTAATAATAGATCTATCTAGGCTACGTTAGATTATTATAATCTAATAGGCATACTTAGTAGCGTCTAAAGTAGTGTTCTAAGCTAGGTAGTAGAGCCTCTCTTCTTCTAGATCTACAATATATATACACTAGTAGTATTATCTAGAATCTCTATTAATTAGTATAAATATTTTATACTTAATCTAAGTAGGTAGTTTAATCTTTAAAACTTTTAGAAGCTTAGAGTCTACTAGTTCTTAGTTACTATAAGTTTTTACCTTTAGCGCTTAGTGTAGAGAAGCGCTATCTTTGTAGTAGATAAAGCTTATATTATTCTAGTTAGTCTCTATTTATAGAAAGATAGTTAAGCATCTAGAATCTATATTATCTATTAATAAGTAGATATATTTTAGGCTAGAGGCTAAATATAAAGCTAATCTAACTATAAGTTCTTGCTCTTATACTTTAGATAGACTTAAGACGTATCTTTTACTCTAATTAGCTTTACTCTTAGCTATATAAGCATAAATCTAGCTATAAGATAACTACCTTATTAAAGGCCTCTTAAGGCTAATACTATTAACTATATAGTAAGATGCTATAGAGGCTAGATAATTACTATAGAAATAGAGCTCTATTATATATAGAAGTCTAAATAGTCTAAAGACATAGCCTAGTATATTAACTTTCTTAACTATAAGAATAGAGAACTAAGGCTAGAGCTTACCTTCTACTAAGAGTACTATTAACACGTAGAGAAATTTAAAGATAAGATTAGAATAATTTTCTAAGATCTTCTTTACGTATATATTATTAGTTTACTTAATAAAGTAGCTTTTAATAAGATTTAAGACCTCTTAAAAGTAATTATAGATATAGTAGATAAGCTTAGTTATAACTAAGAGAACGTATTTAACACTTTTATTGCGCCTTATAAAGTACTAAAAAGAAAGAAAAAGACTAATATATTAATAGATAGGTAGATTTAAGAATAGGTTACTTTCTATCTAAGCTACTTAGATTCCGCAATACTTAATTAGTATAGATCTCTTTCTTCTTATATACCTCTTTCTTTTAGTTAGCTAGAAGTCTAGCTTGCAATACTAAACTTGCTTACGCCTAGTGTAAGTAATAATATCTTACACTTAGTGCTATATCTACTAGTATATATATACTATCTAGGTTATTAATTATACTATAGTAATAGTAAATTACAAAGCTTACTATAGATTATAACTCTTTCTACTTCTATCTTAAGCACGTCTTTAGTAATTTACTATATATTTAGCTTCTCTTTTACTTTAGTAATATAACTACCTACTCTTTTATATAGTATTATATATTCTATCTTATTAATAATTTTATAGTTACTATAGATATAAACATCTATAATCTAGAAAGTGTTAGTTTTTAATAAAACTAAATTATTATATTATAACACTTAGATTTTATCTATATAGTGTAGGTTATATACCTAGGTTCTTACTAGTGCTACTACTACCTATGTATTAGTTAATTTTTCTACTACTATATAGAGTAGGTGTATTCTAGCGCATTATAGCTATAGAAAGATTATCTCTTCTTAGTACGCTATTTATAATCTTCTACACTAAGTCTAGTTAGTACTTATTATCTATATACTACATAAGAAGTAGATCTCTAATCTTAGTCTTAGACTACTAGTAGTTAAGTATAAGCTTTTAAATATAAGTAAGATAGCTAGTAATTCTAATTCTACTAGTAAATAGAACTATAGTACTAAATTCTTATAGATTAATTCTATAGCTATAAAGGCTCTTAATAAAAGCGCTAAACTTTTTTACTCTACTAAGAGTTTATGCTAGAAGTTAATTTATAAAGCTAGCCTAAGGTTAGATATATAGCTAAAAGTTATAGTTCTACGCTTCTAAGTCTACTACTATAAAAGAATAGTACTAGAGAATTAAGAAGAACCTAGGTCTTAGTATTATAATGTATATATACTAACTAGGCTTAATCTTCTAAGATCTTAGAAGTCTAACCTTAACTTAAAGACTATTATAAATATTTTCTACTAGAATACTAGTTCTAGACTTACCTATAGAGAAGTTATAATAAATAAGAAGAGTAAATTAGTAAGTGTAGGTTGCTACCTATATACACGTCTCTATAATAATCTAGACTTACTCTAACTTACTTACTTTAGAGATATAAAGCTATAGTAATATATATATTAACGTAGAGCTACCTAAGTAAATTATCTAGAATACTTTATACGCTTAGTAATAGAAGGTAGGTAGAGATATAGTACTTATAAGTCTAAGGTATCTAAATATCTAAGTATATAAGAAAATTGTTTTAAGGTAGTTACTTTATACGTATACTACTATTCTACTTATTGTACCTATATTACTAGTCTACCTATATATAGTAAATTCTTAACTAGTATAAATAGAACCTTTAATTAGAGTAATTAAGCTAATAATACTATAATACTAATAATAAACTTATAATAATATATATAAAATATTAGTAGCTATACTAGTACTAGAGAGTAGAAGAATTAGATTTATTATAAGTATTAAAGTAAAGTAGCTACTTAGTTCTTTAGTAGCTATAACGCTCTAACCTAGATAGATACTATTAGCACTAATATATAGTAGAGAAAATAGTAAATTCTTTATTAAAATGCGCTAAGAAGAGAGTAGAAATAGGCTTATAGTAGAGTACACTAGATACTTAAGAGTAGTATCTATTGTAAAAGTAGCTAGCTACTAAAGAGCTTAGTAAATACTTAAATATAAAGTAAGTAAAGTTAGAAGCTTTATAGCTAGAATAGAGTACTAGATAGAAGAGCTAAAAAGTTAATCTATGTCTAGCTATATAAAACGCACTATCTAAGCCTACTTATATAGCTTACTAATCTTAGAATAATCTATACGTAGTTACTATATATAAAGAAGAGGTTTAGTGTTTTATACCTAGCGTCTACTTTAATAAGATTATTATAGAGAAAATTAAGCTAGAAATAATATATTTAGGTAATTAGAATTGTAATTACTACTCTTATAAGATTAGATAAGAGTAGTATAATATATATAGGTAAGCGCGTAAAACACTAGTATAAAAGAAAGAAAGTATATAATTAACTTAATAGGTACTTAAATACTTATTATAATATACTTTCTAGGTAAGCTACGTTATGTGTAGGTTACCTATTTTTAGCTACGCGCTACTTACATAAGTATTATATAATTAAGTAGAGCTATACGCGCCTAGGCGCGCGTAATAATAATAAGGCTAGCGCTTACTAATATTTTTAGCTTTAATAATTACTAAAATACTAACTATAAGTACTCTCTAGAAGCTTTTATCTTACTCTAAAGCGCCTACTAGTTACTATATAAAGCTTTAGTAGCTTATAAGATTATCTTTAAGGTACTCTAGATACTTATAGTGCTAGTTACTACTTCTAGTAAGTAGTTTAACTATAAGCTAATAGTTTATTAGTCTATAAGCTACCTAACTTATTAGTAAATACTTACTATAGCTATTTATATAGATTCTTTAGCTAATAAGTAGCAAAAATAAGTTTAATAGCGCCTAGTAGCTACAGCTGCTAGCTAAGCTACCTACATCTACTATAATACTACTACTACTACTACTACTAGAGAAGCTTCTACTTCTTAGAATAAAAAGAAGTAAGCCTTAGGTATAGTAGTGCGCAAAGAATAAGAGGAGAAGAAAAAGTAGCCTAAGCTCTCTATTAGTACTCTTTCTCTATTACGTTTACTAAGAGTAATACTTTATATTAGATATATTTAAAGCGCGCTTACTAGTTATAGTAAAAAACTTTACTTTAACTAAGTAAGTAAGAAAAATATTTAGTATAAGTAGTATAGTTATAAATACTTATATAACTCTATATAAGTTTTTAAGCTTCTAGACTACTATTTACTTATACTAACTATTTATAGGCCTAAGATTATAGAGCTAATAGCTTTTAAGTTTATCTACTTTCTCTAGTTTAGAAGTAAGTAGAAATAGAATAGACTACGCGTAGCTATTAAGTTTCTTCTAAATAAAGAAAAGGTCTATAGAATTAGCGCTTTACTAATATAGGCTAAGTAGTGTAGAGTAGCTTATAGTTATATAGAGGCTAAGACTAAAATAGATAACATAGCTTTAACAGCCTCTAGTAAAGTTAAAAGCTTTAAGTAAGTATCTTCTCTATCTATACCTCTAGTTTTAACTAGTAAGGCTAAGTAGTTAGAGTATATAGTAGCTTAATAGAAGCTTCTTTACACTAGCTATATAGAGAGGTAGTAAGCGTTTAGAAAGAAAGTAAGATCTCTTTATCTAGTTATAGAGCGCTTAGAGTAAAGCTTAGTACTACTCTATAAATATATAATTAGACTTACTAATCTTTCTTATACTTATTACTTACTTATAAGCCTTAATTAGTATTCTTATAAGCTATCTATTTTAGGTTTAGCTACTTCTTAAAGGCTTTAAACTTCTACTTAGGTAAGTACTTAGTAAGGCTGTCTACTAATATATTAATAGTAGACTTATAGAGCACTTTAAAAGAGCTCTTACTATACTTCTAGTAAAGCTATATATTCTAGATATTAATATAGCAGAGCTTAGTAGAGATTCTTTTATTACTTTCTACTATAAGCCTAATAGTCTATTAATTATTATAGAAGATCTACTAGGCGCTAGTAATAAGTAGCTAAAGCTTAGTAAATAAGTACTTTAAGGCTATAGTCTCTTTAGTAATAGCCTTAAAAGTAAAAAGCTTTACCTTAGTAGTTAAGATTATAACTATTAACTAGTAAGTAGCCTACTATATAATTAGGCCTCTAAATAGCGTTATAATAAATCTATAAGAAAAGTAGTATGTTTTAGTATTATTTATAAAGCTTATATCTCTATAAATCTAGAGCTTCTTACCTAACTTTATCTCTCTACTATATATAATACTCTTATATTATAAGTAGTATAGATATATAATAAAATGCTTTACTACCTTAAGATAAGCTAGAGAAAAATTAGTTAGAAACTAAAAGAGCTAGAAAACTATATACGTAACGTTAGAGCGTATTATAATAGTAGAGTATAATACTAAGCTAATATACTCTTAATAGGCCTTAATCTTCTACTTTAAAGCGTTCTCTTAGTGCTTTAAAAGCTTACTAGCTAGTAGAAGTATCTCTAGAAAGTAGCTACTGTCTTTAAAACTAAACTTCTTTATAACCTTATTAAGGTAGGTATTATAAAGTAGTAAAATAGTACTTATAGAGTAATTGCGTATAACGTGTACCTCTAAGAACTAGTTTACTACTCTTTTATTATTAATCTTATAAGTTTTCTTAATTCTACTAAGTAGCTTAGTTACCTTTAGGTAGTGTAACTTAGTAAATATAAGTAAGATATTATCTATATAGAAGAGTATAAAAATACGTTAAGTAGCGTTATAGTATAAATAAGGCTTCTTCTTACTAGCTTATAGGCTAAGCTTTAAAAGAGTATTTAAGAAGTTATTATACTAGAGAAGAGAGCTCTTACGTATGCTATAAAAAGCTTTCTTAAGCTTAGCGTAGTAGCCTTTTCTCTAAAAGCTATCTAGAAGCTTATAGTATACTAGTTTATTATTACTAATCTTAGCGTTTAAGAAGGCTACTATAATATTAAGCTACTAGATCTTTATATTAAATTTAGTAGTAATAGCTATTACTAGATAGAAGAATTACGTAGTAAGCGTAGTAGTATAGATTAAGTAGAGCATATTCTTAGCCTATATATCTCTACGCACTATAAGGCGTACCTTATACTTTATAAAGTAGCTATTTTTATCTACTTTATACGTAAAGACCTACTTAAGTAGTAAAGAGTATTCTTTACTACTTATATACTCTACTTTCTTCTAGATATTAGCTATAAGTAGCGTATTAATCTTCTAACGCGCTACTACCTTAAACTTATCTTTATAGAGATAGTTATAGAGGTACTTCTAAAGCGTTAGAAGCGCTAGAAGGTTATTCTAATAGACTTAGTTTTTATTAGACTTATCTATAATTATAGTAGTAATAATATAATATAGTATTACGTGCGCGTAGCCTAATAACTAATTAGAAGCGCTATAGTAGGTCTCTAAGTTATTAAGCTACTTAGAGTTAAATAGTAAGGCGTAGACATCTATACCTCTAAGATTATTATAATTATTATAACTACCTAGATAATACTTACTTCTATATATAGAAGGTCTATAGACTTTTTTTATATATTTGCGCTTACTAGGTAGATTTTATAGATTAGCTAGAGAGCTATTAGATACTTTTCTATTCTAAGAGACATTTATTACTATAGATAATAGAAGTCTATTACCTTAGAAGTTATCTCTCTACGCACTTAATAAGCTTGCTAATCTAGTTACTATAGACTAGTACTTACTAGAATTAACGCGTCTATTACTAAGCTACTTAGTAATACTTATTATATTAAAAGGCTCTAGTATAGCCTCTAGTAATAGTAGTTCTATAGCGCGTTTAGTAAGCCTTATATATACTTTCTATATCTCTCTAGCCTAAAGATCTACTTATATAAAACCTAACTTTTCTAGATAAGCTTCTAATAGGCTGTTAAGTAGCTTATCTATTTAGTTAGGTAGTAGCTTACTATTATCTACGTTACCTTACTAAAAGAGTAATAAAAGCTTATTATAAGCCTCTACTACGTTCTTCTACTTATTCTTATAGAGAATATTAACTATAATATAAGTATTCTTCTTAGAAGGCTTCTACTCTCTACTACTATAGAAGAGCTACTTATTAAACGTTATATTACGCGTAGTAAATACTTCTCTTAGTAATAGAACCTATATATAGTATATATTAGAAGCTTAATAGTCTACTAAATAACTAATATATTCTTTAAGTAGTGTTTTAAAGCTCTTTAGCTTACGCCTAGCTACTCTATTCTTATTTAAAAAATAGATATAATACTTATAGGCGTATACGCTACTCTAATTAGGTTATAGATTAGTAGAAGCTTTTTTTATAAGCTTAGGCTAGTACTATTTAAAGTATTCTATAAACTACTACTCTAACTTCTTATTAGAAGAGCGTAGAGTATAGGCGTATAAGAGGCTTATATTATAGAGCTAAGTAGTAGTAAGCGCTACCTCTATTTAGAGGTACTTAAGTAGATTAGCTTTCTCTCTTATCTTAATCTATTTAGTAATAATCTTTTATCTAGCTCTTTTAGCTACTCTATTAGGCTTATAGATATATAGAAGAGTAGGCTCTAGCGTAATACTATACTTTTTTATCTATACTTTATAGTGTAAGTTACTATACTATAGATTAGTTAAAAAGTTATTATTAGAGCTAATTCTAGTAATAAGTAGATAATAATAAGTCTAGATAAGTACTTA
This sequence comes from Alternaria hordeiaustralica, assembly GCF_023758085.1. Taxonomy (NCBI): domain Eukaryota; kingdom Fungi; phylum Ascomycota; class Dothideomycetes; order Pleosporales; family Pleosporaceae; genus Alternaria; species Alternaria hordeiaustralica. The sequence continues at coordinate 690,750 of NW_026056773.1, read as the reverse complement.
AAACTTCTTAAGAGCTCTTATTATCTTCTCTATCTTCTTAGAGAAGAGTAGGTAAAAGTAGACTTTACTACTATACTTATTCTTAATAAGTAAAATCTACTTCTTTTCTAAGCGCTTTTTAGGTATAATAAAAAAGTTCTACGTAATTCTTTAGAAGAGTTAGAGAGCTTACTTCTTTAGCTAATAAGAGATAACTTACTTTACGTAAGTTAGAGTATAGAACTTACACTATAGACGCGTAGGCTCTTTAATTCTTACTCTTTAAGTATTATATATAAGTACCTTAAGTGTCTTAGAGCCTAAGTGTCTAGCGTAAGTATACTAAAGGTCTTCTAAGTTACTACGCAGCTAAGAGACAAAGCTAAGCTTAGTTTTAGATATTATATTTATAATAGAAGCGTTATATATAGTAATTAGCTTATATTTTATAAATATAAGGTTTAGCCTATACTATAAAGTAGCTACTATAGTGCTTCTTACTAGTAAGCTAGTATAAAAAGTGTTATTAAGACCTAGGTACTAAATTCTAGCTTAATTAAGGTAAGCTTTTAAGACTATATTAATATAGAAGTATTCTATAACTATAATACTAGTAAGTATAAGATTAACCTATTTACTACTTATAAGCTTAATAAAGCTCTTTAGAACGCGCGTACTATAACCTAGAATAGAAAAAGCTTATATTTCTGCCTTAACTATTTTAAAGCTTTTAGCTAGTTTAAAGTTTAATAATAGAGAGAAGTAGTTAACTAAGTAGATTACTACTCTATTATTAAGAATAGTACTAGCTAAAAAAGAGTAAGCGTTATAGTCTATAGTAGAGTAGATACCTAGCGTTAGCTAAAGTATATCTAGGTTAAGAAGCACTATAACTATACCTATAGAGTATCTATTATTATTATATAAGCTTTCTAAGAGGCCTAGAATAGAGTATTTCTTACTAATAAGCTTTATACGCGCCTTCTTAAAGTGCTTTATACCTAAGTATTTAATAATAGCGTTTTTATTCTTCTATAAGAGCTATTAGAAGTACTTCTACTTAGCTCTAATAGTAGTAAGTACGTTATAGCACTTTTTAATAAGCTAGTAGTAAGTCTAAGACTTTAGAGTAGTATAAGAGTAGGTAGTAGACTTAGCCTAGTTTAGTAACTTAGACTTAGCGCTAGCTTTATTAGTAGGTAGAGCTTCTCTAATAGAGGTAAAGATTCTATATAACTTTAGGTAGGCTGCTTAATACTATATAAGCGCTAAAAAGAAGATTCTAAGCTAAAAAAGTATAAAGATCTTTATACTAAGCGCCTAAGTAGTAATTATATTATACTTTATCTAAATTACCTAGTTTATAGCTATTCTAGATATTAGCGCGTTAAGAAAGTTATAAGTAGTAAGCGTACTATCTACTTTAGAAAGGCTATAAGCCTTTACGCGTATATAGAGCGTATTCTACTTATAGTACTACTACTCTAGGTTAGTCTTTGCTAGCTTAGCTTTACCTAAGTAAGTATAGTAGTTTTCTCTAATCTACTTCTTAGTTATATTATTATAAAGCTATAGTTACTTCTTAAGAGACTTTATAATTGCGTAAAGAGACTAGTTATAGCTCTTAGCTAGCTTAATCTATACTAGAAGTAGTAAAAGTAGATTAATAGTTGCGTTAACCTACTTCTTAAGCTTTCTAAGCCTACTTTAGGTACTTACTAGAAGAGTAGATTTAAGCTTCTATACTACTAGTTTCTTATTCTAGAGCGCCTTCTTATTACGCTTACTAGCTTCTCTCTTTAGATAGATAGAATAATTAGAAGCTTTAAAAAGGCTATTTCTAGAAAAGAGTATTACTAGGTTAATCTTCTTTTATACTTCTAGAGAGCGCGCGTTAAATTTAAGCTATATAAACTACTTAGGCTAAGTAAAGTATCTCTTAAGAATTACGCTACTTATTAGAATAAGTATTAAGCTTACTAAGAGGCTATAGTTACTTATAGCTACGTATAAAGAAGATAGTAAGTAGCGTATATATTACTAACGTACTTAGAGTTATTAGAGAGAAGTACTACTATAGACGTAGGCAGTTAATATAGAGGCACTATAGTAGGCGTATATAGTTAATGCGTAGAGAGCTAGTAATAGCTAATTACCTTACTTATTATAAGAAGAGAGGTTTAAATAAAGATTAGAGAAGTAGCTAAATATATTATTTGTAGCGTTATTATTATATAAAGAGAATAAGACCTATACTTTAAAGCGCTAGGCTTATAACTATAGAGAAAATTAAGCTAGAAATAATATATTTAGGTAATTAGAATTATAATTACTACTCTTATAAGATTAGACAAAAGTAGCGTAATATATATAGGTAAGCGCGTAAAACACTAGTATAAAAGAGAGAAAGTACGTAATTAACCTAATAGGTACTTAAATATCTATTACGATAATTATTATAGCCTTAAAAAGATTATAATAAGAGTTTTTCTATAAGTAGAAAAATAACTTTATCTATTATAAGTATAAGATAAGTAAGTAATATAAAGTAGAAGTATAGCTATATATTTAGAAGAGTAATAGATAGCTATATATCTATAGCTCTAATCTAATATAGTTAGACTAGCTACTATTTTCTATATAACTTATAGGTAATTAGGCCTCTAGTCTTACGTAGAAGTCTAATATTATAGAAATTAATATATCTAGTACCTATAATAAAGACAAGTTAGAATTTTCTCTTAGAGAGACTACTATCTAAGAAGCTATAACTAGCTATAAAGAACGCTTTATTACCTAGTAAGTTATCTAGACTACTAGTTTCTAAGTATTCTTAAGAGAAGATCTTCTCTAGTAGACTATAGAAAGAGATAAAGGTAGAGAAGCGTAGTAGAGAATACGTAAATAGTAGTTAGCTACTACTAAGGCTATACTTCTTAAGTAGTTTCTATATATTACCTTACTATAACTACGTTAGCACGCAGTTTTGTATATAGAATAATACACTAGAGTACACTATAGTGTAACTTTACTAGCTATAGTACCTAGGTATATACTACTATAAGACGTAACTAGCTTATTTTTTATACTTTATCTTAATCTATATAAGGTACGTAAAGATACTAGATGCGTAAATTATACTAGCGCCTTATTTTTAATATTCTACTAAAAGAACTATATAAAGTATAAGAAGCGCCTTAATATAGGCTATTCTCTATATAGATAAGAGAAATATATTATAGTAGGTTTTTCTTATAAAGTTAAAAAACCTAGGCCTAGTTAGAATCTAAGAACTTGTAGTTAGAAGTATTTAGAACTTACTTCTTATAACGCTAAGTATAGAAAGCTAGAAGTAGAGTAAGATAGATTATTAGAGATAAAGAGATAGAGCCTATACACTAATAAAGATAATAAGGCACTAGAAGCTATAGAGAAGAAACTATAGAGATATAAGAAGATTATAATATAAGTAAATATAAACGCTTCTATAGAAGCTAGCCTAGAAACTAGTACGCTAGTAACTAATAATACTATTTACTAAGATATCTTAATAGATAATATAGTATAGTAAGAAGTAACTAGAGAAGATATAGTAGAAGTAGGCGCAATAGAATAATAGCTTATAGCCTATATACTAGGCCTTAATATAATATATAGAAGCGCTCTTTAGTTACTTTTAAAAAATAGAAAAGTTAAAGAAAAGCTCTATAAGAAGTTAAGTGTATCTACTAATAAACTTATAGATAACCTCTATATAGTATAGAATATTAATATTAATAATAGGTATATTAAGCTATTACTATAGAATTAAGAGAAAGAAGCTTTTAGCTATATAATAAGAAACTTCTAGACTTACTACTATATTAGGTATAGGTTAGTAGATGTATACAGTGCTTATTTTAAGTTAACACTTCTAAATAGATTTAGATACTAGAAAACTAGAGATATTATATAGCGTAGTAACTATATTATAGAGAGAATTATATAGCACTATTAAGATAAGAAGTAGACACTACTAATAGATATACTTAGTAAGGTAAAGATGCTAGTAGTTTACTAGAATTCTAAGATAGGTATTAGATACGCTACTAAGGTAAACGTACTAGCTCTAGACTTTATATAAAGACAGCCTTATACTTACTACTTTATCTATCTAGACTCTAAGCTTTACGCTTTAAAGTATAATATTAAGAATAAGACTAGCTATAGTTACAAAACTAGATTAATAATAAAGCTTCTTATAGAAGAAAATAATAACTAGTAAAAGTTAACTTCTTTCTATAATATTACTATCTAGCTTAAGAATAAGTTTAAGAAAAGATATATAAATAGAGTTCTAGACAAATCTAAACTACTTTATAAATTATTATATAAGAGAATAGAAGCCTCTCGCTAAAGTAGATTATAGTACACTACTACTAAACTAGTAGTAAGCCTAATACCTATAAAAACTTAGATATTACTACGTTTTTCTACGCTTCTACTAGAGATTTAACTTAAGCAGACTTCTACTAGAATAGAATCTAGAAGTAAGCTTATAAAACGTTTCTATATAGAGTATATATAGCTTTTTAGACTAGTAGAAAATATAATATACGTAGATTTAACTAAACTATAGAAAATTATTTATTCTACGTAGTTTAGAAGTTAGAAGGCTATAGATACGTAGATAGCTTAACCTCTAACAAAGAATACCTTTTATTTTATAAGTTATATAAGATTATATATAAAGGCGTTTGTATATAGATATATAGAATAAATTTAATCTACTAAAGCTTTTTTATAGTAACTTAGTTATAATGTAAAAAGCTCTTTTATTTCTAAATATACTTCTATTAATTATTAGCGCATTCTAGCAGCTACTCTACTATTCTTAATTAGGCGTTTATTAAATTAATCTAATTATCTCTAAAGGTTGCCTTTTCTAATACGTATATACGTTATATAGAGAATAGAGTATATCTTACTTAAGTATTAAGCTCTAGTACTTAATTTTAACTATAGATTTAAGCTTCTTATTATTCTATAAAAGCCTACTATAGTTAAACTATATAATATACGTAGTTCTTAAGAATATATCTACCTACTAGATACTATCTCTAATATTCGCGTATATAAATAGTACTATTAAGATTATTCTCTAAGTTAGTAGAATATTAATGTAAATAAACTAGTGTATTAAATAATAATAGCTAACACTACTATAGCTATTACTTTCTATTTAGAGAGAATATTATAGCTTTTCTACTAGAATTTATAATAATAGCTAGTAACGTAAGTAATTAAAATGTCTTTATCTATACTCTAGACATTCTGTAGTTCTTATAGAGCCTAGATAACAAAATACTAATATTTCTAGTAAAGAAAGCTATTAGATTTAACTATCTAAATTATAGTAGTAATTCTAAGAGTTTACTAACGCGTTATATACTTCTAAATAAAACCTTTATTAACTTAAATTACGTAGATAGCCTCTACCTTAAGCTAATATTTCTATTATACTAGAATAGAGTTACTATTAGCGCTAATAACAACACGCCTTATATAGCCTATCTAGACCTTATTATATAGAGTATATATCTTAACTACTATAATACTTACCTTTCTACTCTTTTCTATAAAACTATCTAGAACACTACTATCTATAGGCTTATTCTTAGGCACTTTCTACTTAGTAATAGTAATTAAATAGATAAGAGAATCTACTTACAAAGAGCTTTACCTTATATAAGTCTAGGTTCTAGCTATTATAGAGACTTTTAGAATAGATAGAACGTAGATATACTAAAGTAGGTAATTAGTAGCTATATAAATTTATCTAGAATAATTAAAAACTACTCTATATTTTTATTATAGTCTGTAGCTAAAGCAAGCTAATACGTCTTGTAACTACTAGTAATAATTACTAATAAAAGCTGCCTTAGCTCTTAGTTAGGTCTCTATAGTAATATTACTTTATAAACTAGATATAGTAGGCGCTCTTAATATCTTTATAATATAAAAGCTTATTTTAATAAGATTCTAGTAACTAAGTGCGCTTCTATAGAGAATTATTTTACTAATAATAATAGATAGAGATTAGTTATTATAAGTTAAGGTACGCTAGATAGAGTTTATACTCTGTAGAACTAGAGTTTTAAACATTTAATCTACTATCTAATATAACTATAGATAAAAGCAACTAGTAGTGTAATATATATAAACTTCTAGCTAGCCTAAATATAAAGAACTTATAATTTATTACGTCTTTCTAATTCTAACTCTTAATACTATATTTTAACGTATTATTATTCTTTAGCTCTAATATTATATTTATCTTCTAATATCTGCGTTCTACTAATATATATCTTTCTTCTTTATAATACTATTATTATACTTAGCTTTATTACTAGATACTTATACTATCTACTAAGACTTAAGTAAGATATAGTTATCTATTAGAATCTATATAAAATCTTCTAATTTCTTTTATAGCTAGTAGACCTAAATCTTACTTATTAGGCTTTAGTAGTTATAACTAAAGTTATTAACTAAATAGTACTATATATCTTCTACTTTAAACTTTGTAGGTTAGTCTACTATATTAATAGCTCTCTTTTCTAGTATTCTATTAATAGCCTTTTTTTCTAATTTTTTATAACTAGTCTTTAGGTCTTTTTTCTTTACTATAGTAGAAGCTACTAGAGTTTCTTTATTCTTTTTAGTTCTATTAAAGTCTCTTTCTACTTTATTAGCTAAAGAGGTTATACTATTTAATATAATTATATATACTACTTTATTAGCTATAACTTACTTAGCTAGTATTACCTTTTTAAAGATTATCTTTGCATTAGCTTAGTGTAAGTATTTATTATCTAAGTTTTTTTTATCTATAGACTTCTTTACTATATTATATTTACTAGCGCTACTAACCTCTAAATTAATTTTATCTAAATCTACTCTCTCTCTAGACTCTATCTTTAGCGTTTCTATATCTATAGCTACTTCTTTAGTAACGTAATTAGCCTTACTATCTTAGCTTAGTATCTACTTATATAAGGTATAGTAAGAGCTTAATTAATAGCGCTTATACAAAAAATATTCTATATATAAAGTAGACTAGTAGAGTACTACTCTAAGTTTAAACCTATATTCTTTTTTTCTAGTATACTTCTTCTACTACTTACCTAGCTAGCTAAGATATAGCTACGCAGGCTCTTTAGAATACTTATCTACTAATATCTCTATTATATTATCTTTAAACTTCTTAGACTAAGTAAGATCTCTAATATAGATTTTCTTATTAAGACGTAGAAATAAGTAGCGCTAGAAGTCTATAGTTATACTAAGCGTAACGTTCTTATATCTATTAGCTACATACTTTACTATAAAGCTAATAAGCTTGCTACACACTTTTAAAATAATTAATTCTATATTTATAGTCTATAGTAAGAAGAGTAGTAGTATACCTTCTTTAATATATATAGATCTAAGTATATTTATAAACGCAGTTAATATGCCTATAGACTTTTAGAATCTAGTAGCCTATATCTTTATATTAGCTTTAATAAGAGTATTTTATATAGACTTAAATAATCTATTATAGATATTAGTTCTTTTTATTAATATATAATAGAAGTGCTATCTACTTATTAAGTGTAGTAACGTAGGTACGCTATAAGATCTTTATATTTTCTCTTACTTATTAGATTATTAACTATATTACTTAAGCTATAATAGAGTAATAATAGTATTAAAAGAAGTACTAGTAACATTTATAAAAAGATAATAATAATTATAGTTATAAAAGTGCTAAGCATAATAGGTGTAATAGGCTTAGAACCTATTTTGTTTCTAACTAGTTCTTCTCTTTATCTACTATTACTCTTCTAGTATAATAAAACTAATATAATCTAAAATTTCTCTACGCCTATAGATTCTAGCGTGCCTTTCTCTAGTATATAGAGCTAGAAAGAGAGTGTAAGAGCAGTGCTTATATATAGAACCTTACTTATAATAGCTATTTCTATAATTTTTATAGCCTTTACGCTCTAAGTAGTAATATTTATAAAGTAGTAATCTATACTACTAGATATAGTTTATCTAGTAGTATTCTAAGACTAGTGTAATAAGTACTAGATCTATATATTCTCTTATGCTTATTATACTAGTGCTATTTATATTAGCTCTTAATTCTCTTACTTTATTATACCTAGTTAAACTTACTTAAATACTTAGCTAGCTTATTACCTCTCTTTCTACTCTACACTACTATTAATAATATAGGCTAGACTACTTAGTAAGAATAGAAAGAAATAAGAGAATAAGAAGATAATCTTAATATTAGTAGACTCTTCTCTACTAGCTACTATAGAGAGCTATTCTAAAGACGTAGAAGTTGCTTATAGGCTCTAAGTTCTTATAGAAGAAAGATTATAGAAACTATACTAAATATTAATTACAACGTAGCTAATATTTAGTAGAAAAGATAGTTAGAGACTTGCTTATGTTACTAAGGCTTCTAGCTACCTCTATAATATTATAGCTACTTTATATATCTAGAGGTAGAATAAATATTAAGTTTTAGGCTAAAGATAATAACTAGTAATAATTACAAAAGTAATAGTAATAGAGATACTTAGCTTTTATTACGTATTAAGAATTTATCTATAATAGCCTCTTATTACCTAAAGATTAGATAATAAATTCTTAACACTATAATATACTATTTAGATTATCTTCTCTTTCTAGCTTTATAGAGAGTAGTATAGTGTATATATTAATCTAAAGTGTAGAGCAACTATTAATAGGTAGTAGATCTACTACTCTAGTTCTATGTCTTTTATACTACCTATAATATATCTACCTTTAAGGTCTAAAGAGGCTTATAGTGTATATTACTACTAGACTCTACTATTACTTAGTTCTTATATACTACTAGCTTTAATAGCAGCTATTTTTAGACTTCTAAGATTTCTTCTACTTTATATATATTATAATAAATACTTCTATTATTTTACTCTATAAATACGCCTTTATTATTAAAAACTCTTTCTTAATAATACTCTTTCTACTTTATTTAGTAGGTATAGCAACGTTAATTAATAAATGTTTAAATCTACTTCTAAGGTTTCTAGTCTACTAGTATTTTAAATAGATAATAAAAAGTAGGTACTAAGTTTTTGTAGATATAGTTAGGTGCGTTACTTTAGCTAGCTAAGCTTTTCTACTTATATAGACTTAAGAGGTAGTAAGTAACTATAAAGCTATATATACTTATTTAATTAGGCTCTCTTAAAAAGAGTAGTATTATTAACTTAAACATTAGATATATAAGGTTAGATTACTAATCTACTATATTAAATTTCTTACTTACTATAGTCTAAAACTTACTATAAGACTAGATAATAAAGACATAGGTAATAGATAGCTTAGAAATAATAACCTAGCTATATATTCTATAATCTATATAGGTTATATAAGATAAGACGCTCTTAAATAAAAGGTATTATAACTCTAGAAATTAATTAATCTTATAGTTATAATAACTACCTTTAGGCTAAATGCTATATAACTTATAATCTTCTTATAAGCTATACGTTTACTTCTTCTAGTATATATATTTAGTTTTTAGAGCTACTATTTCTAAATTTAAATAGAGTATTATTAAAGACTAAGCTCTCTTAGATTATGTCTAGACTTAAATAAAAGAAGTAGAGAAAGAGGTATATTAGCGCGTTTAGTAGGTACTTAACTAATACTACCTAGTTTTTATATATAAGTAAAGCTTTTCTATTCTTACTTATAACTATAGAAGATATTAGTTTTAGTATTATCTAAGTATCTTTGCTCTTTTATACGTTAATGCTTAGACACCTCTTTTATAGTATAGACTTCTATAAAGCTATCTAGTTATCTATATCTAATACTTAAGGTATTAAATTATATTTATAAACTATAGAACCTTTTTTAATAGTTAGTAGAGCGTCTAATATAAGCGTGCACAACTCTATTAATACTAAAAGTAGTAACTTCTCTTATATTAGTAGAAAAGAACTAGGTTAGCTTAATAGAATAGAATATATAACACTATACATAATATAGAATAAAGCTATAGCTACTTAGTAATTAAGAACCTCTTTAGATATATATAAGAGCCTCTTTACTAGAATAATAGAAGATATAGTGTTTAAACGTACGCTAGAAAGTATTACTTTACTATACTTAATAGCTTAGCTAAGGTTAGCTTCTATTTTACTATCTATTCTTTTATCTAATTAAAACGTAAACTTAATTCTAGAAGTAGAATTTATATTACTTAAGAAAGTAATAGTTACCTATTAGCTTTATATATATAATTAGCTAAGCTAACTATATAGAGACTCTTATAAAAAGATCTAATACATTATTAAGATTAGTAATTTATTTCTCTAAGATAATGTAATAAATTTTATAAACCTCTTCTACTCTAGATAGAATATAGAAGATCTATAGTCTTACCTTCTAACTAGTAATCTAGTAACTAGAACGTCTTTAGCTAAAAAGATACTAAAAAGCCTTTAGTGTATTAAGATACTCTTAGCTAACTTACTTATTAAGCTAATTAAACTTAGAATAGTAAGAGTGCTTTTATACTATTAATATAAGTAAGAACTTATTAGACTTAAATATAGCTCTAGTTCTCTAGTCTAACTTTTCTTAAGTAAAGGTATAGCTAGCGTAGCTAAATCTATTATCTTAGAAAGAGTGTATAGCTCTTACTATAAGAATATTACTATAGAAGTTAGGTAAAAATATAAGAATAGTCTTAAATAGTATATATAAATTAGAAAGAGATAGTTATACGTAGTATTATATCTTAGGCTTAGAATTATCTTAACTTATAGTTATTACCTAGAAATTTATATGTAAGAAATAAATACTATATAGCTTAAGCTTAATCTACTAATAAACTTTCTAGAAATAATTCTAAAAGGCTACTAGACTAAGAACTAATAGTTCTCTTAACGTACTTATTAAATATATATTCTAGAGGTATTTAGGTTAGTTATATAGTTAACCTACTAGTTAGATTAATTATAGAAAGAGCTGTACTATATTTATTTATAGCGTATATAGTAAGTAGTCTTAATACCTATAGTTAAGTAGATAAAACGTCTATAACTAAGTTTAAGAGTAAATAGCAATTAGCAAATTAGCTAGCGTATTTTATTAGTGTTATTTTAGTATAATAGAAGAATAGGCTAGCGTCTAAGCTAATGTTTTAATTATATAAGGTATTCTAGAGCACTTAACTAGATATAGTTAAGTTAATACTATATAGATAATTCTAATAAAAGTTTATAGAAGAATACTTTAAAATAGAGTCTTTGCAAAAGTATATAGTATATAAGAGTAAGTAGTTTATAAAAATAGTAGGTCTTAGAAATACTCTACTACTAGAAACGCTCTACTACTAGAAATATCTTACTACTAGAAATACCTTACTATAAGAAACGCTCTACTACTAGAAATACTCTACTACTAGAAATACTATGCTACTAGAAATACTCTACTACTAGAAAGGCCTTACTACTAGAAATACCTTACTACTAGAAACGCTCTACTACTAGAAACACTCTACTACTAGAAATACTCTACTACTAGAAATACTCTACTACTAGAAACACTCTACTACTAGAAATACTCTACTACTAGAAATACTCTACTACTAGCAACGCTCTACTACTAGAAATACTTTACTACTAGAAACGCTCTACTACTAGAAACGCTCTACTACTAGAAATACTTTACTACTAGAAACGCTTTACTACTAGAAACGCTCTACTACTAGAAACGTCTACTCTTAGTAGTAAAGTATTTCTAGAAGTATTAGTAATATTAAGAAAGTATTCTTCTATAACTTTCTATAAAGTATAAGTTATTATAGTTAATAAGATACTTAAGTAAACTAACATTTATTATAACTAACTAAAGTAGCTACTAAGTATCTACTACTATAAATACTAATACTACGTTAGCTATAAGCTTTACTAAACGCAACGCTACTACTATCTTAGTTTATAGTGCCTAATTAATACTATTTTAGTTATAGAGATAATTAAGTAAGTCTATTAATTAAGCGTAATGTAAAAGTAGTAATAATTAGGTATATTTAAAGAGGTATTTATAGCTTACGTAGAAGTTACTATACTATTTATATTATTACTCTAGTAGTATATACGCGTATTAGAGAGGTTATATAATAGAAGATTACGTAGCTAGTTAACGTAATTACTTATAGTCTATATCTTTTTAGAGTGTCTATTTAAGCTATAGAGAGTAATAATACTTAAGACTAATACTAATAATAGCTATATCTATCTTATTATTAGGTTTTACTAAGCTAGCTATTAAAAAGTTCTAAATACACTAGAAGTACCTTCTAGAGGCTATTAAGGCTTTTTAGTAAAATTAGTAGCTATATACTTCTTAGTATAACTAAACTCTTACGCGTTAGAGTTAGTAAGTATTTTATATTTAGAGAGGTAAGAGTAGTAGATAGACTAAATACTATTCTTTTATAAGTTATAACTTACTATAATAGAGCTAAGTATTATTAATACTATTAATACTTCTACGTTATAGGCTATTACTACGTCTTAGACTAGAAATAGATACGCGCGTAGTAAGAAATATAGTACTCTTCTATATATATTTTAATTATAAAAGACTAAGTATAACACTATATTATAATTAATAAGTAGAGAAGTTAGAGAGTAGTAGATCTTAAGTTTAGAGGTAAGCTATAGGTATGTAGTTATTCTATATTTTAGAAAGAAAATAGTATATATCTATTAATATAAAAGCTAGTGCTAGATATATTAAAAGTTAATAAACTTATTCTATTTTATAGTTGTATAAGTGTTATAGTAAGAGCTACTCTAATCTAGAAGCTCTAGGTAGTTAGATAGTGCACTAATATAGTATACCTACTCTAGTGCCTAAGATTTTTCTAGCTATAATTATTAAAATATTTATAGCACTATAAGCTACTACTCTTATTAACTTACTTATATAGCTAAATAAGCCTATAGCTCTTATAGAATATTTTTAACTATAAAGCGCTTAATCTCTAATATTAACGCTAAGTAGTAATCTTAATATTCTAACTACGCTTTAAAGCGTTACAAAATACTATATACTAACTCTAGAACGCGCTGTATATCTCTGCTTACTTTATATCTATTAAAATTACTAAATATAATATTAATGTTATAGCTATTATATATATTCTTATAATTATTTATATATACTAAGAAAGCGCTTAAGAATATATAGTAGCTTATATTAGATAAGCGTATACACTTAATATAACACTAGCTTAAGACCTACCTAACTAATATAATAGTACTACTAATACTATAAAGCGTATCTATATTATCTAGACGTAGAAAACGCTTTTCTAAGTACTCTACACGTATATCTTAAACGCCTAGTCTTAGTAAGTAGCTATCTCTATAAACGTATTATATATAGAATATATCTTACGCTAGAATTCTTATTAATAATTTAACTAGACTTCTATAGAAGATTAAATATAGAGTATAATATATACTAGAGGCTAAGTTCTTAGAAGATATGTTTAGTAGAATAGAATATAAGTTGTAGCTAGTAATCTATATAAAGAGATTTCTTAACTAGTTATATTATAATATAAGAAGCTATTTGCTTAAAAAGAACTAGAAAGCTAGCTTATTTAATCTTATAGGTAACTTAGCGTAAGACAACGTCTAATACTATATATTAGAGAAATATAAGGTTGCTAGCTATATCTAGAGTACTTTTCTAAGATACTTATACTTACTTTAGTTTAGAACTCTAACCTTAAGCTCTTACCTCTAGGCGTAGTTCTATCTAATAATAAAAGCAGCGCGTTAATACTATACTTTCTATAGCTATAATCTACGCTCTCTAATTTTAGTTTATAGCTAAGTTCTAAATTTCTAGAGCTAGTGCCTTTACTATAACCTTACGCTTCTTCTATTACTTATATAGCTAGCACTAAAGCTACTAACCTATTCTATATTTTAATACTAAAACTAGATATTATAGTAGAGCTAGAAGATAGAGCTTTTACACTAACGTATTAACTTTAGCTAGCTAAATACTAAAACTCTAGATTAATATTAAGTAACCTATATATAGCTACTATAGGTGTACGTTTTCTCTTCTTAATTATAGAGATAAAGAGATTAAGTCTAAATAAAAGTTTAGTAGCTATATAGAACTAAGCTACTATTAGTGCTATATATATGTTAAGAATACTAGATAATCTTAAGTGTTAGACTATAATACCTATAGTACCTATACCTTTAGTAGCTCTCTAGCTCTATTTCTCTATTATAATAGAGGGCCTAGTGTATAAACTATAGGTGCATTTTAAACTAGAGAAGGTAACCTATATATAGAATATTAGAGTATAGCGTATAATATATAAATGTAATATATAGAAGCTAGTATATTATCTAGCTTAAATTTTAAGGTAGGTAAAGAATAATTTTATAAAGTAGATATAGAAGAAGTTAGATATAGTACTAGGCTAAATAACTATTAATTTATAACTATTTTAAATATCTTAACTTTAGTTTTTTTTATACTAGTTTATAGTACTCTATTTTTTAATAGCCTTAACCTAATCTTAACCTTAATATAAGATCTTATTAAGCTACTTATTAATAAGTAGCTAGAGCTATTAATAGGTACTATTACACTAGATATAAATACAAATACTTCTCTAATTTTAAGTTAGACAATTTTCTTAAAGAAGTGTTTTACTATTCTAGAATATTTAAGCTTTTATAAGAATTATCTTACTAAGTAACTAATATAGGTTAGATTATTTCTAGTAGAGAATAATCTCTAGCGCACTAAGGTGTTTTATTATACTTATATACTTACTATATAACTACTCTTCTAGCTTATTTACTATATAATTATTATTAGTAAATAATATTTAAATAGTTTATAAACTACTATATTTCTATTATAATAGTTATTCTACTAGGTACTTATCTATAGAATATTAGAATTAAGTGTTACTACGTCTATATTAGAGAGTATTAAGAGAGAAAATAGTGCGTACTTAGCGTAACCTTCTAATCTAGTTAGATTACTTCTTAAAATTAGTCTAACGTAACTTTTTTAGCGCAGCCTATTAGCTCTCTAGACCTTATTTAGTAAGCTGCTAATAGTAGTCTACTTAGTAGAGGTAAGAAACTATTAGGTTAGTAGAAGAATAAAGGTTACCTATTAATTATATATTTATTTACAATTACTATAAGTTTATAATAAATAACTTTCTTAACTATATATTAGTAATTTCTAGAAGATATAGTGCTGTAAATAGTTATAGTATATTACTATAGGTATATCTTATTTACTAGAGGCACTTTACAAAGATTATAGCTAAGATTCTTTCTACTTCTAATATATCTTAAGTGCTTGCGTCTAAAATACTTACTTAAATTACCTAAGATACTAAAAGGTTATATACGCTCTACTAATAGTAGTACCTTATTACTAAGGTAAAGAAAATATATCTTTAGCCTTTTCTTCTTATACACTAAAACCTTAGCTACTTCTAACACTTCTTTCTAGTAATTTAGCTAGCTCTTAATAGATAAGGTAGTATTTATTTTCTACTCTTATATCTAGATCTAGTTTATTTCTCTCTTTTTAATACTATAGTATAAGATAACTACATAAATAGCTCTATTACACCTATCTATCTTCTCTTCTATATTAGTTTCTAGTTTTAATAAGACTAATTTAGCTAATTTCTCTTAGGTAGAAAGTATAATATTATAAATAAGCTCTAGATTATCTTTAGATTCTAAGCTAGTAAGCTACTACTTAATATTACGCACTAGCTATTTAAACTTCTAGCATTTCTTAATCTCTATAAGAAGAGTAAGCTATTAACACTACTTCTTCTAACTAATCTTAGAGATAAGCGCTTTATACTTAGACTATCTTACTATATTAGAAAGTTTACATTTAAGTTGCTTTTATTAATAAAGTAGAGAATAAATAAAAAAGTCTTTGTTTATAGATATAGATTACTTCTATATAAGGTGTTGTAGCTAATAGTAATTAATTAAATAGCTTATAGTATAAGTAGCCTATATAAGAGCTATCTAGAGCTAAATACTTTATATAATAGCTTATATATTAACTATAACACGCTATAAGAGGTAATACTTTAAGAATATTAATATACTAGTATAGCTTATTATTAAGTTCTATATAGCCTTACTAATATTATCTATATACTACGTTAGCTCTATAACCTTTATTATACACCTTACATAGAATAGATAGTAGAACCTACTATTCTTATTAAATACCTTACCTCTAGTATATTATAAAGAGTAAGAATATGTAACTTACGTAAATTCTATTACCTTATCTAGAGTCTAGATCTATAGTAGAAGAGTAGAGTATAAAAGAGGCTTATTAGAAAAGATGTTCTAACTATATAGTGTCTATACTACTTTCTAGAATATAGAAATATTATCTAGCGTACGTTTTAGGTATAATAGAAGCTTATTATAGTTTTAAGAAATTATTAGTTAGCTAAGTTTCTCTAGAGAGGTTAAATTAGAGGTAGTAAACGCCTAATTACTAAAGAGTAGGCTAAGAAGAATAACGTGTAGACTAAAGAGAAGTATTATATTATATATAATCTTAGAGAGAAAAAAGGTATTTTTAAGAGGCTAGTTAGTAAGCGTATAAGCTCTAGCACTAAATAACTACGTATAAGTTTTTAATACTAAGAAACTTCTTTATAAATTTAAAAATAAACTTTAATAAAACCTAATAAAGGCCTTTTTTAGAATTCTGTAGTAGAGCTATCTATATATACTAGTAGTAGAGACTAAGAAAAGCCTAGAGTTAATTTACTATAAATCTACTTAGTTATAGATAAAGCTAGGCTTATATCTAATAGCGTTTATAAGAGTATCTCTTTTTAGTTATTACTAGATTTGTTTATAGCACTTGCGCTAGGTTCTTAATATATATATAGGCCTTATTCTAGCTAATTTTCTTTAGATTATATTTCTTTACTAGCTTTCTTAGTATCTATTAATTATATTAAATATCTATACTAATATACTAAGAGTAGAGCCTAGCTATATATACCTTGTATATGCTTTAGTTTATTTTACTATCTAGTTTTGCACTAGTTACTCTTTTATACACTAGATAGAAAACTTTCTAATATATATCTAGAGAACTAGCTAACTTAGTCTTTTAATATTTTCTACTATCTTTTCTCTAACGCTAGCTAAGTAGCTAGTTAAAGAACGTATATAGAGTAGTAATAGATATAGTTACGTAAGTATAATACTAATCTTTGTTTAGGTACGTCTAGTATCTACACTAGAGTAAGTTTATACTTTCTAGATAGAATAGAGTACGTCTTTAACTTAGACTATAGTCTAGCGTAAGATTTAAAAAAAAAGAGAAATATACTAATTCTACTAATCTTCTATATAATTAAGTAAGTAAGTACTACTATCTTTATAGTCTTCTTTTATATACTCTTATTTATTAAATATCTCTAGTTATTAAAGGTAGTACTTAGGTAGATAATCTTTATTAGGCAAAAGCTATACTTTATTCTTATTACTCTTATTATTAATATTAGAAAGTTTATTAACGTTTATCTAATTAGTGTCTAGCTATAGTATATTATATAATACTAGTAAGAATAAAGTATTATAGAAAAGGTATAGTAAGTATAAATAGAACGTGTAGACTCTAAGTAATAGAATAAGAATTTAAGTTATAATAATGTAAAAGAGAATATAGTAAGAAGAAAGCCTTTAATACTCTATAGATAAGATAACCTTAGACTTAGTTTGTATTTACTTCTATTACTTAAATAAGTAAGTAAGATTGCAGGCATGCTGTAGCGTACTATAGCGTTTCTAGTAGTAGTAAGAGAAACTAGAGGTTCTATAATAAAGAGTTAGTATTATATTAATTAGTTATTTAAATGTAGCTACTCTTAGCGTTTAATATATCTATTATAGAAAGTTATAATATAAAAGCTATATAAATAAATAAGAATTTAATAGCTAGCTTTTATTATAATACTATAGCTATTTATAGTAGTAGTGTTATTAATTTAGTAGAAACTAAAAAGGTTAGAAAGTTATAGTTAGAGTGCTATTTTCTTATTTAAAGCTACTAAAAATAATACTAGCTATTCTTCTAACTCTATTATTATATAGTAGTATTATAAATAATACTAGTTTTACTAAAATTAAATTACGCATTTAATACTATTAGTATATAATAGCTCTAGAGCTATAGTACTATTTAATTAAATAGCTTCTAAGAATAAATTCTTCTACTATAGTAATAAAGTTATATAGTAATTTCTACTACTATATAGTATCTACTATATTAACTATACCTACTATTACTTAACTATTATTATGCATTAATTAATATTAGTAGATAGTCTATTTATAATACTACTATATTATAACTAAGACTAATCTATAATTCTACTATATACTTAATAGTATTACTTTATAAAAGAACTCTAGCTATAATAAGACTACGTATCTAAAAGAAGTTCTTATATAATAGGCATTATATTACTAAAAGTACTACCTACCTAATATTCTAGCTCTGCCTAGCTAGGCGCTGCCTAGGTACTACCTAACTATTCTATTCTGTCTACCTAGCCTACTCTAGCTATCTAGCTACTTAGCTATCTAGCCTATTCTATTAATTCTTACTAATCTACTTCTCTCTTACTTACTACTCTTATCTATTTTAATATAAGTAATACCTATTATCTATAGCTTAAATATATAGTAGAAGAGAACTATTACTATACTATAATAAAGCACTAAATATACGCAATATAGTTTATAGCGTAATAGATTAGTTAAATATAAAGAGGTCTTGTAGTAGATTAAAAGTTCTAAGAAATATTACTATTAGCTAAGAAAATAACGTTTATATAGAGAGTTATACTACTAAGTCTATAAATATATTACGTAATAATCTAAAGAGTTAATAGTAGCGTATATATAGGCGTATATTAGCGTAAACTAGATAATATAGAGCTACTAGGTTATTCTAGTAGATATAATTCTAGATAAATATTAATATTAGTTCTTACTAGAATATAATGTAGCTAAGGCTAGTAGTAGAGTAGAAAACGTACGTAGTTTGTATTACTACTAGTGTTCTTCTATATCTACCTATAGCTAGCTAAACGTAGTAATAACGCTTATATTATACTCTAAGCCTAGCTAGAGTAGTGTACTACTAGTAATGTAAAGTAATACGTAAACCTAGAGTGTATAGAGGTTAAAACGTAATAAGCCTTTATATAAAGTAGTAGAAATAAAAGTGTATAGAAGAGGTTAAGATAATCTTATCTAGATAATAAGTAATATATAGAATCTAATACGTAGCGTAGATATTAGTAAACATATATAATATAATATAAAACGTAGGTAATAGAAGTTATATATAGTAGAAATAAGATATAGTATAAAGGTTTGTAGCGCTATTATAGATAGAAATATAAAGATATTAAAAATGTTAAAGATAAGAATAGCGTGCGTACTTATATTCTACTAGCTATAGTTATAATATTCTTCTTATTATAAGTGTTTAGTCTACTAAGTAAGAAAATAGTATAGTAGCTTAATACAGCGTTAATTTAGAACTTCTTATATCTCTTTATATATTCTTATAACTATAAAGAGAGGCGTTATTATAGTAGATAGCGCGACTCTTTCTTTCTATATATAGTTCTAATATATATATATTAAGTATAGTAGAGTATAGATAGGTAGTCTTATTATATAGAGTATAAAAGTCTAGTTATATATATATTATGCTATATAGGCGTAGGTATCTATAGATATACTATAGATATAATATATTAGTAGTTTCTTACATAACTAGTATTATTAAGTAGTTAATAGAAGCTTACTCTCTAAGAATGTTATACTTCTTCTACACTTACTATATTACCTATATTTCTTATTTATATATATATTTACCTTTGTTATTAGAGAAATTACTACTACTAGCTATATTAGAACGCTTATTATCTAAAGACTAGTTACTACTCTTAGATTTAGATTAATAGAGTTACTTATTATCTAAAGACTAGTTACTACTTTTAGATTTAGATTAATAGAGTTACTTTTTCTAAGTAACACTAGTAAGATATAGAGAAAAGAAAGAATAGAAAGAGACCTAAGAAGAAGTTTATATATATAGTAGCTAGCGCTAGTAGAACTTATACCTAGTTAGACTTAGTAGAATTTAAATTATAATAAAAGAAGTACTAGACTATTCTATAGTGTAGATTATATGCCTTATATCTTTATATAGTATATACCTCTTACTCTTTCTAGTGTAGAGAAAAGAAAGAATAGATATACTACTTAGGTACTTCTACTATATACGTATTACTAGCGCTTAGAAAACTTCTTCTTAGCTCTAGGCGTATATTAGTTATAGCGCTATTAGAGCTATAATTCTTATTAGTCTTAGACTTAGGCGTAGGTAGCTATAGCTATAGCCTTATGCTTACGTAGTATTAGAGTTATAAGATTATACTATAATAAACTATTAGTATAATAAAGATAAAGATAAAGAAAAGAGAGAAAGAAAAAAACTTAGATCTAGCGCCTACTCTTAGCTACTAGAAACTATATAGTTCTACTATCTACTATTTTAAATAGCAGCTTAAAATAGCAGATAGTAGAACTATATAGTCTCTAGTAGCTAGAAGTAGACGCTAGATCTAGAGTTTAGTAAGTAGTAATATAGTAAGGCAGTAACACTCTAAAGTAGTAATATAGTAAGATAGTAGTACTCTAAACTTCTACTAGTAATTAAGGCGCTTTTTATTAGCTCTAGTCTTACGCTTATAGGCGTAGTGTTCTTAGCGTTAGTATAGCTACTAGAGAAAGTCTAGAATACTATAAAGGCGTCTAGACTAGAAGCTATTATAAGAATTCTATAAAAGATAAAAAAGTAGAAGAGAGTAAATAACAAGAAGTACTAGAAGAGAATAAATCTTTACTATTATTAGTCTTAGCTATAGCCTTATAAGGTATTCTTAGTTTAGAGAAGTAGAAGAAAGTAAATAATAAGAAGCACTAGATAATAAAGCTAGAAGCAAAGTATTAAATAAACCTATTTAAGAATATAGAGTAACCTACTATAGTAGATACTATTATAGTTACGCTAAAGGTTATTAAGCTAGTGTAGTAGTTATTACTCTTCTTATTAGCTCTAGACTTAGACGTAGGCGTAGGTATAGCTATAGCTTTGCGCTTATAAGAGGTAGCTAGTATCTACTATTATTAGTTTTAGACTTAGGCGTAGCTATTATTAGTTTTAGCCTTACGCTTATAAGGTATTACTACTATTATTAGTCTTAGACTTAGGTGCAGCTAGCTATAGCTATAGCCTTAGCTTTAGTCTTAGTCTTAGCCTTACACTTATAAAGTATTACTAGTTTTCTAGATATAGCTAGTATTACTATTATTAGTCTTAGACTTAGACGCAGCCTTACGTAGTATTAGAGTCTTCTTAGAAGTAATCTTAGTGTTCTTACTTTTCTTCTTAACCTTCTTCTTAACTTTCTTCTTAACTTTCTTCTTAATAGTAGGCGTAATATTATAGTAGTAAAGTAATATTAGACTAGCTAGTAAAAAGGTAGGTTAGAGCTATAGGTAGCAGCGTATAGAAGATAAGATAGAAGAAAATTAAATCTAGGCTCTTAGTTAGCTTTAATAATAATAAGATAAAAAAATAGAATACGTATACTTTAGCTAAGCTTATTATTATTAGTAATCTATATTACTTTAGAAGTTAATTAATATTATATAGTTATTACTAGCTACTATACTATATAGGTGCTATCTCTTAATAGAAAATAGCCTAGAATATATAGATTATATAGCTAAGGTATACTAGATCTACTTTCTTATATAAGGTAGATAACTATAAATATATTATTAGTAGAGTAATATTATAGGCTATAAAGAGAAGGCGCTAGATAGTAGAAACTAATACGCTATGTTATATAGTAGAATTATATAATCTAGTTATATAGTAGAATAGTATAATTAACACAGAATTATATAGTAATAATAGGTAACTTATATACGTATAAGATATAAACAGAGGTCTAAAATATATAAGTAGAATATAGCTTAGTAAATTCTAGACAAAACCTATAGTAGAATAGAAAGATATTTAGTAGGTAGAAGAGAGCTAAAAATAATACTAAGAAATACATAGAAGAGCGTTGCATTCTAGCCTACTATATAGAAATCTAAGAAGGCTAAGATAGTAATTCTATAAGAATATTATTTATATAAAGCTACTATAGTAAATTATATACCTATTAAAAATAGCTAAAAATTAAAGGCCTTTCTTTTTAAAGTCTAATCTTCTATACAAACTAAATTTCTACTATATTTAAAACGTATAAAAGTTCTATTTAATAATATAGAGAATCTAGACTTAATAAAATTAAATCTTATAATACGCGTATATAAAATAGTGTTTCTAAAGGTACTATTACTATAAATATTAATATATAAAGCTAATAATTTCTAGGTAGATTATACTTTATATTTCTATCTTTTTTAAGTTATACTATAGGTTTATTCTAAGTCTAGAGGTAGAATATCTTAACTACTATAACATGTCTAGTAGGTAGTATAGATTTTGTATAGTAGAAAGGTATATAATATAGTAGATATATAGCGTAATAAAGATATAGTTCTAATATATTCTACTAGCTTATAACGTAAGAATATATTATTAGCTAGAGGTAAAGTAATGTATATGCGTGTTTTAGAGCGCGTAGAAAAGACTAGAGAAATAAGTAGTATCTATAGTAAGTAGAAATATTAGTAGTCTACTAAAATATAAATACTTTAAAAGAGCTAGAGAAAAGATATATAGAATGTAAATATAATCTAGAGGCCTAGAAATACTATAATAGCTATAAGAAAGCTAAAGAAGGTAGAAAAGAAGTAACTATGCTAGGTAATAGTAGGCTTTTGCGTTTCTTTGCGCCTATTAGCTAGTCTATATATAGTATCTAGATATAAAGATACTCTCTAGTATCTTATAATAGGTTTAGGTTATTAGAGGTAGTATATTACGTTAAGAATACGTAGTTAACGTAGATTTTAGTAGGCGCTAGAGCTTAGACAAATGCTAAGCATTTACTCTACTTTTATTACTACCTAATATCTAAGTACTCTTCTATTCTCTTACTATTATTTTAAAATTATTTATTATTACTATACTACTACTATAGAAACTCTATATATTTACTTAAAATTATTATATAAATTTATAGTTATTTTATAAAGCTTTTAGCTAGGTATTATCTATAAAAATTTAGGCTTCTAAGTAATATATAAGAACTTCTCTACTCTACTTTCTATTCTCTTACTATTACGTAATACTAGACGCCTTTACTATCTCTAAACTAGTAGTAAATATAAATACTTATTCTTTACTTTATTTAGGTCTACTATAAAACTCTATAGTTTAAGCTTATAGATAGAAAGCCTAAAAATCTAATTAAGTACCTTCTTGTCTAAATAATATACTACAACTTTAAAGAATATCTATTACTTACGTAGCATCTTATAGATAAAGATATTCTCTACTTAGTAGATTATTTCTCTTACACTTAGAAACTAACTAATAGAGAAAGTAATCTATTTGTGTTAAGCTCTATTATTATTAGAGAAATATAATAAAGTCTATAAGTTAAAGGCTTACTAGAAATAAAAAGAGAACTTAGTAAACTAGGTAATCTACTAATTAGCGTTAGTAGAGAGGTTCTAGAGATTATATAACTTCTAGTATACTAAGAAGAGTTATACTTTAAAGAGTAGCAACGCTGCGTTAAAGTTAGTAGCCTTTCTATCTAACTTAACCTAACTCTCTATAAACTTACTAAAGAGTTAATATTATATATAATTACTATTTATATATATATTACTCTTAATATAAGAAGATTATATAAGTAGCGCCTACTTAGATTAAGAGAGAAAAGAGTTAAAAAGAGTAGAATTACGCTTCTTAATATCTCTTACTCTATAGATTAGATCTAGATACTAGTTCTTAAAACTACTCTATAATATAAACTAGGTTATCTAGTAAACGTTCTTACTACGATTAAGTATCTTCTTAAGATTAATACTATTAGTCTATAAGGCTAACTTCTTAAAGAGCTTATAATAATATTAGTATATAATTTAGTAGTATAATATAGCTTTAGTATAGAAATAGTATAGCTCTTACTTATATTTATACTTACTAAAAAAGATAGTAACTATAAGAAGAGTTAAGTATAAATTAGCTATAGCGGTAAGATATATACTAATATAAACGTTTAGTTACCTTATTATTTAGTTAAACTTCTTAGATACCTTAGTAGAATTACTACTATTCTATAATATTAATACGTGTTAGATAATATTATTATTATTAATATTATTCTTCTCTTTAGCATAGCCTAGCGAAACCTCTACTATCTAGCTTAATACTATACTTAACGCTTATAAGCCTCTTTAGCCTAATCTTCTCTTCTTAGTAGTTATAGTCTTAGTAGTAATGCAAAGCTAAATAAACATGCAATAAGATAGAATTGTAATACTTAGAAGTTAGGCGTAGTCTTTATTACTTATTAACTTAGCTAGTAAAGTAGCGTTATTCTTAGTAATCTAAGTAAAGTAGAGCGTAATATACTTAAACTATAAGATATTATAAGTTTACATATTAGCTATAAAATGTTCTTTAGCTATAGTTTTAAAGCCTTCTTCTATCTATTTTAGCTCTAGCTATAAGTAGAGAATAATTAGAGTAATAGTTTTAAGCTTAGTGCACTTTAATATAGAGTAAACCTTTAGATGCGTCTTAAGATTCTATAACTAATTCTATCTAGCTAGTATTAGATAATAATAGAGTTCTAAGTAGAATTAGAGCTAGTCTTATAGATTTAGAATAGCTATAAGAAGAACACTAATAGTAGCTTTTATAATACTGCTATATTTAGTATATTCTACGTCTACTAGATAAGACTTAATATTATCTAGAGCTAGAGTAAATAAATAGAGTAATAATCTAGTTAGCTATATTTCTAGAGAGTTAAGCTTCTTCTTATAGTTAGTGTTAGACTTATAAGAGGCTGCCTATAATTATATAACGCCTAGAGAAGTTTAACTCTTTATAATAATATTAAATTTAAGATTATTACGCTTGTTAGATAGAATAACGTAAGCTTAGTATTCTAACTTTGCGTTCTAGAACTTTATACTAGCGTTCTTCTACTATTAAGGTATATTATCTATAAAAGCAAGAGTTAAAGTATATATAAATATAGGCTGTCTATCTATATTAATATTTATGCTAGTATTAAGTTACTTTAGAGAGAGTATAATTACTATATTAACTTTGTTGTAGTTACTTCTATATAGCGTAATAGCTAAAATAAACTAATTTAACTACTAAAACCTCTTAATATATAGTAGTTTAGCTAGAGTAAAGTAGTAACTAACTAGAGTATAGTAATAGTTGCGCTAGACTCTAAACCTATTAATAAATATTATAAATAGTAGTAAGAGGTAAGCCTAGAATATCTAAATTAGCTCTTACGCCTACGCTAGCTAATATAGAAAAGCTAAAGACGTGTTTAAGTAAGCTATAGCCTGTATAATTAGAGAGGTTTTATAGTAAGTTTACGTTAGAAAATAGCGTTATATACTACCTAATTAAGTAACAAAATTACTATTATATTATTTAAGATAGTAATATAAAGCTATAATTAAGTAAGTATTTTTATAATAGCTTATTTTATATATTAATAGTATATTTATCTAGCTAAATATTCTTAAGAAAGACTTAATTATTAAAGGTACTATATAGTAACTACTACTTAGTAGCTATCTATTAGTAATAGACGTCTTAGCTAGTTAATTTCTATATCTCTAAGTAGAGAGAATACTATATATATAGTTTTACTATTAGTAAAATACTTTCTATAATAAAGAGTAAATCTTTCTTATATTTAGTACTAAAGGCTAGGCTTAGAAGCGCGTATTAGTAGCTAATAGTAATATAAAGCGTAATAATTTTATAACTAAAACTAAGAGTAGTATACTTATATTATAATAGTATAATTAGAGCTTTCTAAAGTTACTAGTAGAAGTATTATAAAGTAGTTAATTATAATAGATAGAAATATAAGTTAAGTTTCTTAACTAGCTAGTATAACGCTCTTACCTCTTCTTATAAGCTCTTATATTAATAATACTTCTCTTTTTATACCTCTTCTTATAATATTATAATAGCGTAGATATACTCTAGTTAGTAAGCTACTTGTATAATTTAAATAACATATACTTTAAGCAGTAAACTCTAGGTAGGTTCTAGTACACTTGCGCAATAGCATTCTATCTATTACCTAGTAACATTTTAATCCTAAATAGTTTAGAATACTTAGTCTCTAGTGTAATCTTATATGCAGGTACAAATTGCAAATTGCACATTGCGGTTTGTGCTTCTACTTCGAGGTACTGCGGGAGTTCTTCTGGTGTAGATTTGTTAGGGTTAGCTCGAGCACACAGCTCGTGGAAATCCTTAGTGGACTTTACTAGTACAATTTTTGCTTCCGGTGAGACGTAGGTTGACGGGCGGCCTTTGTTCTTCTAGTACCATTCGATTGGGGCTTTCCATCCGAGGGGCGACCAACTGGGAAATCCGTTGCGGCGTATGCTTCGCCTTCCGTGATGCCACAATAATGCTATGTCGATATTTCGTCTAACACTGCGGCTAGTTGAGAGAAAGTTCTCTAAATCAGGTGAGTAGCCTGCCGAGGAGCGTTTCCAAGGGACTCCCCAGATGTGCTGAACACCGTATCTGGCGTAAGAGTTCATCGCACCAGTTATGGCGTTGAGCGCATCTGCGTCGAAGGATAATTTGCGAGCGCTGTATTGCCTCAATACCTCCATTGACGCAATCATCGTGGCAGCCGCCTCGAGTTTTGCGGTGTTGGCAAACCAGCCTGGTAGTTCCAGGTGAGCGTCCTCGGAGGGACCACCGCCGCCATGGGGCCTATCTGCCTCGTAGTATGAATCTGTGCTACAAACGAAAATGACTTGTCTGTCGGTGAAAAAGAGATGCCGTTTTGAGAAGTAACACTCTTGGAAGGTCCTGAACGCATAGTCAGCTCGTTATGAGCATGGTGTGATGACCGGACGTCCTACCACGCTCGCGAAGCCCACGAAGATGATGGCAACTTTCGTAGGTTCCAGCTGGGGCTTGTTTGAGGTAAATGGTATAACTTCACAGATCTCGTGGATGTGCGATAGGAGGAGAAGCCCCGAGAATGTGGCCGTACTCCAGGAAGCCCATGATTCGAGTCATTGCCAGCCGTAGCGAAGATGGTAAACTGCGCTGCTGCATATATATCTGCCATCTGCATAATCTGGTGTTGCTTCGCGTGTGCGTCGGACTGGTCGATGCACTGAACATTTAGCAGACTGAAGCAGGGATTGAAAGGCACTGAGGTCTACCTACATATCGGTCGACCCAGAGGTATCTGTATCCCAATAATAAGGTTGTCTCAATAGCGTCTTCGACAGTTTTTGGGATTATCTCCCGGGTGTTGGTCGAGCCGACCTTCTTGCCTTCTTGGCCCCAGACATACGACAATGCTGCGTATCGACATGCAGGCGGCGCAGGAACGATCCTTCGATGCTCACAATCCATGACTTTTAAATCCTTCAGACCATCGGTCGGTCTTGGGCGACACCGGTGGCCATGTTTTTCGATGCAGATATCAAGCCAAGACTTCAAGAGAGCAGCGTTAACGCCAGCTGGATATAGACTTTGGCCAGGGTCTAGCAACGGCTTCTTCACCGTTGGTAGATCTTTAGGGAATGCATATCGAGAGAAGGCTTTCTCTAACACTTTTCGAGTCACCTGGGATGTTGGTTGGCAGGCAAGTACGACGCCACCGTAATAGTCGGGAGGCGCGCCTGCCGAAAGCTCGACTTCGAGAAATGCTGACGGAAGATCCAAGCCCAAATCAGCGGCATAATAATGAGTTATCTCGAAGCGTCGTCCATTTTCGGTACCCCGGACGCATTCTTTGAGAACCTTTGCGAAGAATCGGCAGATTCGACACTCTGCTTTTTGGTCAACTTTGCTTCTGTGAAACACTAGATCATAGCAAACGCCGATTTCTGGTTCTCGACGGATCTCTGGGCCAAATAGCGTGTCCCAAGGTATTTTGGAACACTCATAGCATATCCGATCGCTGCGCGTGATGTCGTTGTTGGCGCTGGAAACCATTGCTAACCAGTCGTTGACTGCTTCCATCGTGGATCTGGCGATGTTCAGTATCGTGATCTCTGTTGTTACACTGTTGGGTGAAACATGGCAGGTTTCCGAAAAGATGTCGTCGCTCAAGCGCTATGTGATGTGAAGAGATGATGGACAACGCTGAGAATAGAGGGGTAGAAGGCAGCAACCATGCAACTGTGCCACCCGGATGCAGCACGACTTCTCGGCCCACGTCCAAGACGAAGCTCATGACCATATTCCAACCCTGGTGGGCGTCAAGCTGTCGCGAGTGAACTCGTTGCCGGTACGCCATCTCATTATAACTCGTAGTTACCCACGACGCCCAATTAGTGAGTCTACCCGTTCATAAGCCGAAGCATTGGCGAACGAGCTTTCTCGAGCCCCACTCAGTGCTGGGGCCCCGGTGGCTTGTCCCCCTGCGCAGTGGGGGAGATTCGCTTGCGATGTAACGAGATGACGGCTGTCTGTGATCGGGCTGTGGCACAAGGGTCGCAGGTCGGGCAGCGGCTGCCTAACAAGAAGTCTAGATAGAGAATCAGCCATCGTATCTTTGCATCGGAATGTCACCTCGCTGTAAGATTGCGTAGCATTAAGCAATGGAGTTGTGGCCTAGATGGTTCACTGACAAGGAAGTTGCCTTGACCCTCTTCCGAACCACCCGGGGTTGCTCCTGCCACACCAGCTAGCACGTGTGGACAGAACGATCCCAAGATTCAAACGGTTAGCTCGCCGGAATCGCATCGTGAGAGCTGCGGGCTACTCCAAATCTCACACATGCCAATGAAAGAACAGGATAAGCTGCACGCAAGATGTCTCTCATTTTGCCTCTCCCTCCTCACATCCCCATCCATCACGCTATCTTCCTCTCCCCGCATTTCATCCAATTGTGTATATCATCCAGAACCCTCCATGACGCAAGTCAAGCAATCCAACACCCCCTATCCAAACATATCAAACATCTTTGTGATAGATCCAAAGTCTCGAAAGAAACACAAATCCAGTAAAAATATCCCGCGCCTGCCGTCATGCACTTCATTGCTCCGCCGAACGCCCAACAACGCCAGTTAGACTGCTCTTTGGAAGCCGTGAAAACCTTTTGCAACGCCAAAAGTGGGGGAATAGAGAATAGTAGCCTTGAGAGAGCTACGGGGGAGAACAACGGTTGTTGTAAAAGAAGAAGACCAAGAGCAATTAAACAGAAGCGAAGTGAAGTGAGGTGAAGATGGCCGGTTCCGTTGCTTATCAGTAAAATACCTTCCTGACTTTCAGCGTCGATCTGTCGGTTCGTCCGATCCATTGCTGTAGACTCGCGTCATCATCAATCACGCGGAGTTTGTGTGAGCCGCCGTCCTCGTATGTGACCTCAAGGAACTCATCTTCCTCTAGGTCCCGCCTCGTCTCCATATATCTTCTCTTGGCAAGCTGATCGTAGAGCTCGGCGAACCTGACCGAAATGGGCATACGTATGACGTGCCAGCTGTCTTCGTTGTCATTTTCTTTTTCCAACATGAACTTGATCTTGAGACCAGAAGACGTGGCGGTGGATGAAGAGGAGTGGGTGTGATTCATGGGTGGGGGGTTCAGATTCGATGAGTATGCCTGCGAGGCCGTAGATTGACCGCGCTGATGAGAGGGATAGTTGGAGCCAGTTGAGTAGGGTGTGACGGGTGTTGTGGCCTGCAACTGATCTGCGGACGACTGCCTGCTCGTCCCGTGTGAGGGGTTCGATGACTGGTGTGATTGTTGCGAAAGGCGGTACTCGTCCCCATCGACGATGTCGGGGTCTATCTCGTAGTCGCCCTGTCTTGGCGCGAAAAAGCCCTTGACGAGGTGACCTTGTGTAATGTGCGGTCCTAGCTTGAGAAGGTTCTTTATGTATTCGTCGAGGTTGGCGCGGCGCCCGTTGGAAATGTTGTCGGTTACGTAGGTGACAGGCCCAGGCATGAAGGGCAGTGTTCGCTCGCCGGAGCCACTTGTGCCCGCTTCGACTGGGTACGTTGCTATCAGCTGTATCTGCAGGTCGTAAAAGTCCTGGTATAGTCGTTGCAACTCCCAATGTCGGCCGTCCTCCATCTGACACTCGATGATGAACCAAAAGATATCGTCGGCGAAGCAGTAGCGTGGCACGCATGCCCTCAAGGGTGCAAGCAGGTTGTCGGATGTGCGGTATTGGTTTCTTGGCTGTTGCGCCACGGAGCCGTTGCGTGAGTGGGAGACCTGTACGCTGTCAGCCGAGAAAAGCACACCCGCATGTAGACGACTTACCGAGCCAGCCTTGTTGTGCCCGCCGTTGCTCCGAACGCTCATGCGCTCCATGCCCTGCTGCAGCGACTGCCCAGAATTCGTCTCGAGCTTTCCGAGCGGTATGCTGCCGTTCTTGTAGTCGGCCGCCATCTTCTTCCACTCTTCGACTTTGGGGACGCCCGCGGCTGTGACTGCTGCCTGTGTGTCGGCGACGGCCTGACCAGTCGTCATATCGCGGATTTCGATGAAGGATACGGGGATGAGGCCGGGACCGCCGAGTCGCGTTATCGGCTTTGCGACAAACCATTCGGGGTTCGACTGTGCGATGACGATGATAGCCTCGCCCTCCTTGGCCTCGAGCTCGTCCGGCCTCTCTGCCTTGAAGTCGTAGATGACGATGCCGTAGACCATGGCGCCGCGGCCGCCTCCGCGCGACATGCGCATTTGCTGGGTCATGAAGTCCTGTGCCGAGGGCTGCGGGCTCGTGATGCGTTCTTGGTAGCCTGAGTCGTGGGGCTGTTGTTGCTGCGGTTGCTGCTGGTGTTGCGGCTGCTGGGGAGTGGAGGAGCGCGGCGCGGAGCCACCACTGTCGCGCACTGTCTTGCCTACGCCCTCAAAGTAGGAAACGGGTACCAGTCCGCGGGTGCCGTGCAGGGGATTGCAGGCCTCGTACCAGTCGCTGTCGTCTTCGCGCCCGACGACGTGCAGAAAGTCGCCCTGGGAAAAGCCAAGGTAGCCAGAATTTGGGCTCGGGTCGGCGGGCTTGTAGTCGTAGAGGGCTTTTATGACCTGAAATGAGATGGCTGTTAGCTTCGCGCTCATCTGCCCTATCGGGAAGCGGGTGCCGGGGCGCGCGCATCATGATATAGCGACATGTCGCGGCTTGCTCTGTCGTCGACACAGGCGCATGTTTGCTGCGCAGGCGCAGGCGCCCACACAATGCGCCTGTGTCGACAACACCAAACGCCTGCCCTGCCCTCATGCGCGCACGCCGCGTGAAGAAGCAGAGTGGGGCCCAAGCACCCCAAGCACCCCAACGCTGATCTACGTACCTTTTTTGGCGGGACAATGGCTATAGCGTCCTTGGGCGGGATGGAAATGTGGTGCGGGCGGTTGTCCTTCTCACTCTTCATACTCCTGCGGAACTAGAGCAGCACCGTTAGCACGTACGTATGCGGAGCGTGACTCGACGGGCGCAGCGGCGGCCGTGGCGGCAAAAGCAAGCAGGCAACGCACCTTCATCGTGCAGAGTGAACGCAACCTTGCGCGGCAGCAGACGGGGAAGCAGAGGAGAGGTCAGGAGGCGAGCGCTCGACGTGGAACTCGGGGGTCCTGCTACTGTGACTGTCGCCCGGGAATGCGGCGTGTGCGTGCGGGGGCGAGTACGCGGCGGAGGAGGGTGAATTTGAATCGCGCACCGGCCCTCAGAGACAATGGTGAGGCTACTTAGATAGGCGGCCAACGTCGTCGTCGTCAGGTACTGCCAGAGGCGCAGTCACTAGAGGAACAAGAAATGAGTGGGTGCTTTCACGCCGCGAGGGATCCCAGCCCTGCCAGCTGCAACCACTTGGCGATTCGTCTCTCGCGTCACACTCTATGCCTGGCACGCTTCGGAACAAACGAACTGCGGCGGGTAGCGCAAGGCGGCGAATCCCTTCGACCTTTGTTTGCGTGCGCTGACTTGCTCCCGGCCAGGAATGTGGAATCTCTACTAAAATACAATTATGCCCGACACGGTGGAGCATCCCACACCATCAGCCTGCCAAACGCCTAGCTGCAGGTCCACCACATTTCCGCCTCTGTCACCGCACACCGGCGCAGCCCCCAACATCCGCGCTGCATTTATGCCTTCGCGACCAATCATCCACCGGGCTAGCCCACAATGCTAATGCCTACGTTGGCCGTGTCATCATTTCCACATGCAAACCCAATCTCGACGCCCCTCTCCTGTCAGTCATCCATACTGCTCTTCAAATGTTATCCTCATGGTTGATGCTGGACGCGGCCCGACTGAAACATTCTCGCCCTGCGTGGCGTCGTAGTCTCCCGTAATCCTCACCACGCGGTTCACACGCGCTCACACTCTCAACACAAATTTCGTGAACCAATGCATTGACGACTATACGAACGCCCTGGATACTTCCAGCGGGTGTTGACTAGCGCCAACTGCCGCTGAACAATTGCACCCTACCCAATCACAGCCTCGGAACCTTGTTCCGCCATCTCATTGGCTCGCTCAGAGCGCCTCTAGCCAATCTTCCAAAAGGAGCAGACCCCGCCACAGCCCAGACAATACATACTCCAAAACCCAGCAGTCGTCACCTGATGGCCCACGATATGACCACATTGTCGTTCGATCTTCGCACATCCGTAGAGCATGCCGTCGCAATGCCCGTCTTCCCAACCCCACGTGCACTCGGACGCACCCGAGCCGGAATCTCTGTGACACAGGGACCACCACAACCGAGCCAGTGGGCTCACATCCTACATAGCCATCTAGACCAAGTCCACTCTACCCCATTTTGTTTTCCAACCCACTTCCTTCATGCACGCCCATGACGTACCGTAAGTTTACCAAAATCCATTTTGGTAGGTGATGAACAACATCTGAGACGTCGCATGTATGAGAAGCACACTAGAAGATTCCGCGCATCCAACGCATGAGGCGGAAACCCCATGTTCCGACTATTGACATCGGGAAAGAAGCAATCGATACCGGAAGGTCGCAGTTCGAGACACGCGTGACGTGCCATGTGGCGCAGGGTATCGTGGTGAATTAGTGCAAATGAATAACTCGGAATCGGGATAATGATACTGCAGAAGATGAAAAGAAGTTTGTGCTGGCTCCGATGTCGATTCATATTTGGCCCTTGATGTCTACTTTGCTGAATGCGGCGGCACGCAGGCTTTCGAATTGAGATGCGGCTTCTCGGATCCTGACACGATATTGACCATCGCCTTTGTCTTCAATGACGTTCTGGGCACCGTGGGTTTCGAGGAATTCACGGCATATCTCATCGTTGTCGAAACCAAGTTCGTCAGTGAGGAAGCGGAGTGTGACATTTACATATCTACAGCTTGTTAGCAAAAACCTGCACGATTGGGAACCCGTGTACATACCCTCTGGACATATTAGCTAGAGCATTGAGGCGCTCACGCTCGACGAACATGTCCATGAGATAAGCGCCCATGTTCTCTGCTTCGAGGTACAGTCTGAAAAACTTATGATAATTGCCAAGGGCAAGCGAAGACCGAACGTCCAGAGCATGCTTGATCCATGGGTGGGATTTGTCTGCGAGGGTTAATTCTGCCAACATGTCGTTCATGTCGGTCTTGTTGCACGTATATACGAAGTAGAGAATGCGGTACGCCTTGAACTCAGCCGGGTTGCCTCCCAAGTTCTGCGCATACAGTGCCTTCAGCTGCGTCTGGCACTGATTATACTCACCCAAATCCCCCTTTTCTAATGATATCCGGGCGTGGATCTCATACACCTTGACAGTAAAGGCGTTCTTGATGTGCTGAACAGTAAGATCCTGGCGGATTGACTTGAATTGATTACAGATGTAGTTGTAGTTCTTTTCCGCCTTCCACTTTTCCACAAGCATGGCCAAGGTCTTCTTGAGCACATGGAGCGGTCGGACGGTTTCAGCTTTGGGCGGGGCCGTAAGGCGGAAGTAGCTTTTCTCGAGATTTTCGTTCGTTCCAACAACAGGTCCAGTGGGCATTTCGTCTTCATCCTTACGCGATGAGCCCCATGGGGGCGTCGTCTTGGTGCCATTGTTGCCGAGCTGGAAGCGCTGTCGTCGCTTGTCAAGCTCAGCCTGGTCAAACTTACTTGCGGCATCCGAGAGGGCGTTCTTCTTCTGGCGCTTTTCGTTGTGTCCGTCGGCAAAGGTCATACGAGATGCTAGGTTAGTTTTGCGCCACGGTGGGACATTGGCTTGTGTTTGCTCGACTTGTGCATTCTCAGCTTCGTGGGCATTGCGCTTCTTTGATTGCGTTGGAGATGTGTTAGTGTGTGCGGCTGAGCCATTCATGTATGCAGGGTGTATGCCGTTGGGAACAGCAGTAGCAGGCATTCCAAGAGCCGCCGCCCTTCGTTCCTCCATGAGAAGCTCTTGGGGAAGAGGGAATGTAGGCCAATGAACAGTGTCGTGCGAGTTGCGCTCGGCGAACCAACCGATGGTTGTCTTTAATCGCGCCTGCATGTCTGCTTGGGAGATGCCTGGGATGGCGTTTTGCGGATCGAAAGCACGCCTAACGTATTCGCGGACGGCGGGAGGCCACTCGACCTTCTTCTTCGGAGCTTCCGGAGCCATGACTGGCTGCTGGCGTGTGTGAGCGTGGATTGGAACTCTCGTATAAGTGAGGAGACTAACAGGCGCGGGCGCAGGTTGGAGTGTGGTGCGTGGGTTGACTGCGTTGTACGCGGGTGACTGCATTGGCCGGGACCAGGCTACAGTGGCAGAGGGCAACGACATAAGCAGGCAAGCAAACCAAAAGAAGTGAAACCCAGATTGACTGTTGTGTGAGTAGGTAAAGGCGAGAAAAAGAGATGTGGGAGAGATGGCGCGGGGATGGATCTATTGTTGTGGAGGTGAGAGTGAAGCGACGGCCCGCTCGACTGATTTGCGTCGCAGTGGTCGCGCTTTGCTTGGCGACGACTAGCGTGGGTCTAGCCGCAAGCAAGCTAGCCCTGGCCAATGACGACTGCTGGGCCCGGGCCTGGCTGGTGAATGCAGGCGGGATCGGGTCATCGTCGACTCGACCCAATGCGATGGACGTACCTCGCATTTTCCAACTTGCGAATGGTCTGAATGTTCCTGCATCAACTCGACCTCACAACCGCACTGCGCCCGTCGCTCCTGCCGGAGGAGACGCTGCTTTTCGTCCAAGACGCCGTAGGGCTCTATGAGGGGTATGCGCATGTTCCCCAGGGCTCTTATACGCTGCTGACCAGGCACATAGGAAATTCAAGATCCCCCAGTACCAGAATGGCCAGTCATACTTGACGTCGCATCGCGTCTGCTATGTCGATCATAGCGAGCCACGCAAGAACTCCGTCGCTATCTTCCTCAAGGACGTCGAGAAACCAGAATTCTATGTGTGCATCCCCCTGCGTGCAAAGTAGAGGCACCCGACACTAACGACATACAGGCCGGCTTCCTCAAGTCGTCGCCCAAGATCACATTATATCCAAAGCCCCTAAAACAGTTGACGCGTGGCGCGTCCGTTCCCTCGCATCCTCAGGCCACATCGTCGTTAACTCCTCCACGACACAGTAGTCCGGCACCACCGCCCCCAGCGAGCGCGACCTGGGTGTGCCCTATCTGCTCTTTCTCGAACCCGGTCCCGTCCAACTTCGACCCCGCGCTCGCATCACGTACACCCATACCGCCTTGTCTAGCATGTGGAATTAAGCCGCCGACCGTGCATGTAGTCAAGGCAGCCATAGCAGCCATCTCAAACAGACCAGCGCCTGGGCCACCTCCCAAAGATACAAAGGGTAGCGTTCCTGCTCCCGCAAGCGCAGGAGGAACGTCGTCATGCCCGAGATGTACCTACCAGAATCATCCTTCTCTGCTCAACTGCGAGATATGTGGTGCATCCTTGACAACAGCCATAGATAAGAGGTTGGATATGCTTCAAGAACCTACTAGACCGCAATCTCCAGGTCCGACTTTATCTTCACCTTTGCAGTCCGAGTCTGTCGAATGCATCAAGATATCTTTCCGCGCCGGTGGAGGACCGATATTTTTCGAGCGCCTGAAGAACGCATTGGTCCAGCGCAAGTGGCTGCTTCAAAGCGCCCCACCGATTCCCAAGCCACGGCCGTCTTCCGGTAATTTTAACGACAGCTACACAGCCAACTCTGACGCTTCATCAACGGAGGTTGAACGACCTCGCGTGGTCGGCATTGCGGGGCTGGAGCGAAGAGGCCTGGAGCAGAGACAGAATAACGAGGCTATGATTGGGAGCGCTTTCGAAGACCTCGATGCGCTTATGACTTCCGCGAAAGAGATCATAGCACTGGCAGAACAGTTTGCATCACAGGCCAATCTGGGGACTAACGGCAGCTCGGAAGCCAACGCTTTAGCATCTCAGTCCGCTTCCGCACTCGGCCTAGTGACAACAAAGGACATGCTCGGTACAGGGTCTGGCTCTGAGTCGCTATACGTATCGGAGCTGTCAAGAAACTTGGCAGAATGGCTCACGGACGACACTCGAGGTATACTCAGGAAAGAGGGCGGTATCATGACCTTGGTAGATTTATGGGCTGTCTTCAACCGCGCAAGAGGTGGTGTTGAGCTCGTAAGCCCGACCGACTTCGAGAAGGCAGCTCGAATGTGGGATACATTAAAACTTCCCGTGCGCCTCCGTCAGTTCAAGAGCGGGTTGCTCGTCGTACAAGGACGCGATCGCACCGATGAGAAGACCATTGCGAGTTTGCTGGCATGGCTCAAGACGCTACATCAAGCACCACCAAGCATGGAAGTCACCTGGGACTGGCAAGCATTTGGCAGGGGTGTCACTGCTCAAGAAACAGCAGAGCGATTCGGCTGGAGCGTTGGAGTCGCGACGGAAGAGTTGGAGATGGCTGAAGAAGCCGGCGCACTGTGCCGCGAGCAGGGCATCGACGGTTTCAGATTTTGGGAGAACTGGCTGGTCAACATGCCAGAAGTCACTGCCGGCGTCTGATAACTTAGAAAGGTGGTTGTTCGTATCTCATAAAAAGAAATACCAGAAGCCCTAGCTAACACTGGATTGACAGTGGGTCCAATAAGACGTACTACCCATCCTCAATGACTTCGCTTATTTCTTTCTCGTGAGATGAGAAATCCGAGCCATTCCGCGTTGATGTCGGTGGCTTATTATGAACAGTTTCGAGGAATAGAGTGCGAATATCCGCAAGTGTACGGTACCTACGGGTTGCATGTGCCAGCATCGTCACGTAACCGCTTGAGCAAACAGCTATCCCCACGAACAAGCGAATCAGAATTACATACATCCATCACAATGCAACTAGGCACCAGCCGCGGGAGTGACCGCGTATCCACCGCCCTCTCTGACAGGGTCCGAGCTCGGCCCATACCACGCCCACGCACCCCGCAACATCGAGCCTCACTCTTGCAACATCTCTCCTGCATCCACCAACCTTACACCACTAATGACGCCTCCCATGCCGGCCAAGTAAGTATTGTTGAGTGTTGCGATCGACTATGATCTGTTATAGTAGCTAATATACGTGATATAGGGCCCGTAAATGGAACGCGAAGACAGTCCAGGCGGTCGACAGCAAAGGCGCAGGCAAGAGCGCTGGCATGAAGCGAGCCATTGGCAATAGCAACTCCGAGCCCCCAAAAAAACGTCGAAAGGCCCAGGCAGCTGCCACAGAAGACACGATCATCCCCGAAGCAGACAAGGTGACAAATGCGCCATGGGTGATAGATCCAGATCAGGTGTTTAGGTTCCTCGATCTGCCAGGAGGTCAGTCATTGCTGTGCACCTGAAACCTAAACTTTACTGACTAAACCTAGAACTACGCAACCGAATCTACGGAATGGCGATCGAATGGAGCTTCCGCAGCTTTCCTAGGACCCATGAAAAGCCAAAGAAATCCAGACGCAGAAACGCAGTTGAGGAGAAAGCAGCCGCCATCACCCAAGCGAGACCGCTTCCTTACATCGGCTTGACACAAGTTTGCTCGCTGATTCGTACTGAGTTTCGTCCTTTGTGGCTGTCTACTCATCAGTTCCCGCTCTTCGCACTAGAAGGATACTTCAAAGCGTTCTTTCCAGTGTTACGTGGAGGTTCACGATTAAACGAAGACGTTCGGAAACGCATCAAGAGCTACTCCAAAGCGACCGGCACCCTGCGTCTCTGGGTCAGAATGGACTGTTTGAAACACGTTGATGTCCTCCCACTTCTCAAGTTCAGGCACCGGTTCCCTGAGTACACCATAACGCCCCAACCTGCACCATTCAATGTCGACACGCTCACCATAGACTCGTTCACGGCTTTCATGAACACCAGTCATGCGACCTGGGTCAGGTACATCAAGCAACACCGCATTACACAGATCAAGTTGCAAGTTAGCCGTTATACAGTCGGACCCTCCAACTTGCCCATGCGTATCGTTCTTAAAGAGAAAGACGCGCTTGGCTGGATGGGATCAGGTCTAATTAGCCAGTCCCACCTCGTGGAAGAGTACAAGAGATTTCTGGGACTCGATCCAAGTTGGGGTGTTACTTTTGCCGTGGATTACTCATGAAGGGCCAATTGCGCGCGATGAGCAACAGAGGTGCCCAAAACCTCGGAATACTTCTGTTACGGCGTGCGGAGGAAGTGTAGGGTACACTTATCGATCTTTACGTGATACGGCGGCCATGTCTCTTGTTCTGAGACATTGTTTCACGTATGGCCGGCAGGCCTTGCCGTCATAGACCTATTAGTTGGGATTACTCCACTCTACTTTAACAGCCAAAGGTCTACAATTGAGATGGCGAGGCAGGCACGAAAAAATGAATTCAGATATGATTGATAGTCTAGATGCATACATCGTGTACCATGAAAAGATACGGCTGATCTGCAGGAATGCCGGTCGTGCAGCTGCTCAGCTGGTGACATGTCATGGCGCGTGACGTCATACCGAAACTCCTACCAGCACATGCCATGAACTTTAAACAGCATGTATACTTACGCATTCAACCACTCCATAACTACGACTGCATCTTCAAGACCACTTTAGAAGGGTTATCTGGGAATGTTAGAAGTCATTTCGATGCCAAAGTGGAGGATACTCACCCCCAAGGAGATCCGCAAAGACCCCTCCATCGTCTACCATCAGAGGCGCGTCTGCACGTTTTTAGTATGAGTATGATCACATCACCGCAATACACATACTGGAGAACTTCAGTTGGTACGAGTCACCATCCTGGCTTGCAGTAACTTTATGCACGGGCAAATCGGTGTCTGCCTTGAACCACCACACTTGCTTTGGAAGGAAGCTACGGTCTTCTACCATGGCTCGTCCAAGAATGTGACCGTCGCACTGCAGACGGCTGCCCTTGAGTTCAAAGACGGCTGCGTCCGTGCCTGTTTTCGCATGCGTCTTGTCTTCGGCGTTGCCGTCGACCTTGGCGATGGGGCTGCCATCGATTTCGATGGTGAAAGGGGCGGGGAGGCTATCCATTTCTTTTGACGAGAAGATGTGGAATGATATTAGGATCAGAGAGAATAATCCAAATGCCCACAAGAGGTTGCGACGACCTTTCGAATCAGCTGGCATTCGTTCTGGATGTGGTGGGTATTGCAGTGCAGAGAGTTGAGATGGTGTCAGGAGTATTAGTAGCAGCTGCGCCACGCATGTTGTGCAGGCAAGGCAACAGTCGAAGTACCTTGCATATGACGCAGACTTCGGATGAGGCTGAAGGCACTGCGCTAGTATTTCTGCATGGCGTTATCTGGCATTCATGCTCGGCGCATCAAGCGACATGTTGACGAAAGCAATTTACGTATACAGTGGCCTTATCGAAGCAGAGTGTTGTTGACTATGGTACCGAGGCTGGACGCGGACGCGGCCGGGCGCTGAACACAACGTTTCGACCGCCTTTGTTTCTCGACCACTTCACATGCGGTAAACCACCGGCAAGCACTGGAGATCTCCATACCAGCCATACTATGTGCAGGTTTCAGCGCCGTTGTGTAGATCGATACTACCTCCGGCAGTCTGCCGGCTCACGCGCGCGTCGCCAAGACATTAAAGCTCCGCCCTACCAATAGCTCCTCCATCTCCTGCCTTTCCTGGCCCAGAGCCGGTGTCACCCAGCGAACGCCATAATGCGACATCCTGAATGCTCGCCATCTCCGACGTCGCAATGTGCATGCCGGGGCCAAGTGCGCGAGTGTTTTGCTAGCAGCCCATGCGGACCTATCCGTTGTGGCAGGTCAATCCTCCTGCCTTTTCCCCACTGGCGTACTAGTCACGCCTAACCTAACATCAACACACTATTCGTCCCCCGACAAAATGGCACAAATCACGTACAATGCCGATCATGTAGGGCAATATACACAGCCTGCATCGTGGTTCGCCTACCACGAGATGTTACAGGAACCTGGTCGGCGCTTGTGTCGGTATGCACACCACATGTGGCAAAATCTCTTGCCTCTTCAGGAGACAACGCATGACGGCGCTATACGCCGCGATAAGATCGCGTCGATTCGATGGACTCTACGAGGACCAAGACTATGGCAAAGGAAATACGATGGTACTTCGGCTTTACTATAGCTAGGATATGGAACGGCGTCACAACCTCCTGCTATCTAGGGAACAGCGTCGCTGTAACGGCCTTGTTGCGACACACCCCGAGTAGAAACAACCATGTTTGATGGCTATGTTGCGGTTGCCTGAGGCCGTGAGAGGAAACAGTCTTACTTTCGACATGTTTCAAGCACAAGAGATGGCTGAGATCGCAGCCCTAAGCTAGAATGAGACAGGGGCGAAAAAGCAACGATCTGGAGAAGCGGACCTGCAGACTGCAGCTGTGAGGCAAAACTCGCCTTGATCCTGGTATACGGGAGCAACCGCTAGATCAGCTTCGTCCTTCGCATTCGTTGTGAGGTAAACAGCCGGAAAGCTTATACTACACACAGATAACGTACCTACATGGACAGGGTCACCTAGCACGCACCGGCGCGCCAAAGGTACGATGGGCGGACTCTCGTTAAGACTTCGCCAAGCCGAAGCGGACCCCCAATTCGGAAGGACAAAGTGCACACCTAGTCGATCACGCTTGGCGACTCCGGACAACACGATGGAGACACTGCACTGGATTGCGTGTTTGATGATCAGGGGATGATGGTCTGTGTATAAGTATAGAGTCACTTCCCTTTCTTTTCATCATCAGCCAGCTCAGTCAGTCGCTTGTCTCTTCACTTCAATCACTTCACAGTCCTACTCCGTGTAGCCTCATTCACTCGAAACAATCATCATGCGTTTCCAATCTATCATCGCCATCGCGCTCCCTGCGCTCGTCCTTGCGGCTCCTACTCCTCAAGACCCCGAGTACGAGTTCCCCGAGGATGCTCCCGTTGACGACATTGTCGGTGGAACCGCTGCTGCCTCTGGCGACTTTCCCTTCATTGTCAGCCTTCAGAAGAACGGACAGCATCTCTGCGGTGGTTCGCTTTTGGACGCCACCACCGTCGTCACTGCTGCTCACTGCTCCGTGAGCTCAGTCATCGGCTCTGTCAGCACCCTCAAGATCCGTGCTGGTAGCCTGCAAAAGGCATCCGGCGGTACATTGGTTGGCGTCTCCTCCGTCACCGTCCACCCCAACTACCGCAGCTCTGGTCAAGACTGGGATGTCGCCATCTGGAAGCTCTCGACTTCCGTCGCTGCCAGCGGCTCCATCGGCTATGCTCGCCTTCCTGCTGCTGGCTCCGACCCCGCTGCTGGATCCAACGCCGTCGTTGCCGGCTGGGGTGCTCTCACTGAGGGCGGCAGCAGCCCTGCTGCTCTCCAGAAGGTCACCGTCCCCATCGTTTCCCGCGCCAGCTGCCGCTCCTCCTACGGAACCTCTGCCATCACCACCAACATGATCTGCGCTGGTTTCCCCCAGGGTGGAAAGGACTCCTGCCAGGGTGACTCTGGCGGCCCCATTGTCGACTCCTCCAAGACTCTCATTGGTCTCGTCTCCTTCGGCAACGGCTGCGCTCAGGAGGGCTTCCCCGGTGTTTACGCTCGCACCTCTGCGCTCCTCTCCTTCATCAACTCTGTCTAAGCGCTTGCTGAACGGACTTGTACTTTCTGAATCACGACAACGGACGGATATGGTTCTTCAACGAAGAGTCGGATGATTGTGAACGACGATGATATACCAAGTGGTCAGAGGTTTCATGAAACCTCTTGCAAAACCATGTTTTGATACGCCTTTTTTGTATATATCCATTAGCTACGAAATGCATTCAATAACTTCAAACATTACGCTCAAATTCATTTTAACATGCCTGTGACATCATTCTCGCATCAACCGGCACCAACGATCAAGATTTTGTCAACACCATGTATCCTTTTTCCAGGCACCCGAAATTCCAATCTATACGAGACCAACGCATGCGAGGCCGCGTGTACTTTCCCAACACCATCCCATGACGTAGAACCCCAACAATTTCCTGCCAGATGCCGGATCCCCTCGAGTCTTTTAGACAAAACGGTGTGGGAAAAACGAAGGAAGTGGCCGTTGAGCGGGATGATGCTTGTAGGGCTGAGAACAGCAACAAGCTTCGCTGTCGCACATTGCTTTTTCGTTCCATCTTTAGACGTATTTTGACATGTGTGTCAGAGTATAGAGAGAGAGAATGAGAAAAACTGGCGGTGTAGAATAACCTGTTTGTGATCGCGATCTCACAGCCATGACATGTTTGAGAAAGTCTTTCGATCAGGCGGCGGAAGAACAAAACATCAGCTGCCAGTACCATAATTTTGAGCAAGGTTTCTAGAAGCTGAATGCAGCGGGTACGCATGCCGTAGAACAAGCGATCATGGTTTTGTGCACACTTCGATATGGACACACCATGTGCGACGGCGTGTGCCTTTTCGATGTAGAACACTGGCTGTCACGATGATGTTAGACCTCTAGACATATAACCACACAGCTAAGTACACGGGTATTTCTGGCTTACAGCCCAGGAAAGACATGTTTAGGTCGTGGTTATGTTTTCGATCTAGATATCCGGTGCATGAGAATCTCTTTGCAGCGCCTGGATCAAAGCGATCACTTTCTTTCAACATGACATTGTATCCGAGTTTTTTGGAAAAAGGGAAAGAACTCCATGAGTTCTTTGTGTACGGCTTTGGAGCACTCAGCAGACATATGGATCTTCGCTCTTGTTTTTTGGTGAAACTGAAACTGGAGTTGATGAAGAAGAAGACTTCGAGAGAGCATACGAGAGTCTTTTATATATCCTGATCCCAAGACGAGCCTCTAGCTCAACGGTAAAACCGTTGCAAGACCGGGATGCTTGCTGCACATGGGTAGGCGGTTTCGAACTTTTAATATCGATCGACAAGACACTGTACGCAGACCATTATTGTTACTCGACGACAAGATCGCAAGGCATCGTTGTCTTTCCTTCATCCTTACTATTGTCTCTGGTTTTTGGAGAACTGGAGATATGCTCCATGTAATGTTGCTTCGTTTTGTTTGGAAAAAGCGCCCATCATGACAGAGTGTTTGTCTGTTTTGGATTTTCGATGGTAGGAAAGGCTGTGAGAGAAGAGAACCTCCGCAGATAAAGCAGAAGTATTTAGTTTCTCTAAAAAGGCGGAAATTTTCTGAGTGAGGCTCCAACCTGCCAGCAAAGAACATGGCATCTTTGAATGTCTTTTTTCTGGTCACTTGCTCACATCGCGTGTAGTCTTGGTCTTTTGAGCATTTCCGAACGAATAAGGCGAGCGCGGCAGGACCAGCCGCACATGGCGCAGACGCAGAGAACTTTTTGGCGAAAGACAGGAAGTGG
This sequence comes from Alternaria hordeiaustralica, assembly GCF_023758085.1. Taxonomy (NCBI): domain Eukaryota; kingdom Fungi; phylum Ascomycota; class Dothideomycetes; order Pleosporales; family Pleosporaceae; genus Alternaria; species Alternaria hordeiaustralica. The sequence goes on along the minus strand of NW_026056773.1, from coordinate 646,587 downwards.
TCATATATGGACAGAATTATGGATTTGGAGATAACCCAACGATATCGAATAATGAAGAAGAGACACTCCAGCCGTAGTAGTAGTTCAAATATGTTGAGCGTCATCTCGAAGATAGGTGTCAAGAGCCCCTGTAGAGAGGACGAAACATTCCACCAAACTTCTGTTTCTTTGGTGGTCTACTCTTCCAGGAGCACATCAACCTGTACTCGGGAGGTTTTAAGTAAGTAAGATGACGTCGATGTCTACGACATGTTGCCTAGCCCGTCTATTTTTGGGAACTCAGAGGGCAGCCATGATTGTCTGGCAGTATTGTTTTGGAAAATAAGTAAGAACTGTGGAGTGATGAAGGAAGAACGTTTGAGTGATGGATGGAGGTTTATATAGATGGACTCGCCAAGCGGAAACGTGACATGCATGATCGAGTGACTATTTTCAAAAAGTTTGCCGATATCTACATGATGATCGCGCAAGGTTAAAAAAAGGTACACATCGATTTATGTGATTAATGAGATTCTGTAATGGAAGAGCGCCTTGTCGGTCGCTCCTCTCGGGTATTGTAGATAGTAGAATATACATGAACTGAACGAACTCACATCTCACCATCGTACACACACTTCTCCATCCTGACCTTCGTGTCCCTCATGAGTACATGTACCACTGAGTCGTACTTCGTTAGTACCTCCCGCTTTCCCTTCGTCCAACACCAAGGCTTCCGTACGGGTTGCTTCTGCCCAAGCTCGCCGACTGACCCAGTGTCTTCTCGCCGCTCTCCCTCGCAGCGCCCAAATTGCCAAGACTGATCCTCTTCAGAGGGCTGACATCCCGCTTGCTTGGACTAGCCCTGCGCTCGAAAGCACCGCCGAGGCTATCCCTGCCACGGCTCGCACTTCTCTCGCCATCTCTTGAGAAGTTTGCACTCGCGGACTTCCGTAGAGGCGACGCGGCATGTGTGTTGACCCCCAGGTATCCGCCGTCCGTAGGCTTGGTGTTCGTTCGGGGAATGGTGGGTGCTTGACGGAAGGGATTGGGCGTTTGCGAGGGTCGAATCGGAGAGGAGAAGTCGGCGTCTGTAGCTGTGGAGGTGGTTGTGTATTGTGAGGTGCCACGGTCTTGGTGGATGGAGGATCTTCGTCTCGAGGAGCGTGTGACAGATGGAGATTCCATGTTATCAGGGTCGTACTGCGAGGCGTAGCTTACATTCGGGTTCGTGCGGAAGGTTTTGCGGTTCACGATAGTGGTTGGTGTATATGTAACGATTGAGCTCGCAAGACCGTGGCTACTGCCCTTGACACCGACGCTCGAGTCTCGGGTCCGGTTTGTCGAGATGGTCTGGATTCCGACGTCGCGGCATGGCTTCTGTAGTGAGGGGTGGACAAATTTGCTATCGTACTCGTGAAGCACCTGGCGACTGATGAGAGAGTTGTCCTTGGCCTGCTGCATAAAGGAGCTCCTAAGCCACCAAAGATGAAGCGAGAGCGCGGCTCCGATGAAGATCGTCGTGGTCACCCTGACGCTCGGTCTAGGATCCAAGGGAGCAACTGGGAGGTTGAAGTAGTAGAGCACCACATGCAACGGGCTGAACAGGCAGAACAGCTCCAGGCATAGCGGGTTTGGGTCCCAAACGGCGACTTCCCAGACGTCCCTGCCTTCAACAGGATGCGCTCTGCTCGCCGCGTTGTTCTGTACCAAGCCCCTCACAAACTGCATTGGGCTCGCTGCAGCAGGTGATGAGTCGACTCGGACGCGCTTTGCGCTGGGCGTCTGTGGCGCAACATCTACACTCTGCTCGAAGAGACGGTAATACCTCCGCTTACCCCACACCATAAACGCGTTGGCAAAGCTGGCTGCACCCAGAACCAGGACCAGCAAGCCCATGATCCACTTTATCCATCCAGGACCCTGCACCTCGTTGAAGACGCCATCGTCGTCCGAAGCCGTGGATGCGCCGCTGTTGGCCTGGGCGAGTACGAAGAGGAGGTTTGCGCCGAAGCCGATGTAGAGCGCATATGCGGATGCAAAGTCCTCCCAGTCAGAGCTGTTGAGTTCCTCCGAGATCCAGATGAGCCAGTCGGACAGGTCGAAGTAGGCTTTGATGCGTTCCGAGAGCGGCGCGCGGCGCACGAGAGGAGGCATGGCGCGGTGGTATTACGATTATAAGTTGTAAGGGCGAGTCCCGGGTTGTAGAAGAGAGGTGAGAAGAAGTGGCGTAGCAGCAAGGCTCAAGTCATGGTGGTGCGGCGACAATGAAGAAAGCGCGAAGGGTGAAAGAAGCGACAGTACAAACAGTTGGCCTAACGCGGACTAGGCCCTGGTCCCGCCCATGACGACGGCGCGCGGGAGCTCCAGCTTCAGTGCAGCCAAGCTCCGACCTCACGACAGCTGCCTCTCTACAATCTCGATATGGCAGCACCCGCGGCACAGTACAAGGACAGGCAGTTCCTCGCCGTGATAGGCGACGAGGTGTGCATCTCGCGGCTTCCCCATTCAGCGGGTCAAAGGCGCTAACCGGTCGCAGGACACTTGCACGGGCATGCTGCTTGCAGGCGTAGGCGTAAGCTATTACTTACTGCGACACGCGACGTAGACAGGACACTAACGAGTATCCCAGCATGTCACTCAACCGCCGGACAGCCAAAAGAACTTCCTCGTTGTAGACGCAAAGACCGAGACCGCGACCATCGAAGCTGCATTCGACCGCTTCACCACCGAGCGCAAGGATATCGCGATTCTGCTCATCAACCAGCACGTACGTCTCATGCGCCCCGGATGTGGCGTTGGGATCTAGAAGGATACCCGAGTCTCTACGGACTTGTAGACTGAGACATGTCTAACCACCCATAGATCGCCGAGAAGATACGACACCGAGTCGAGACATACACCGCCGCCTTTCCCTCCCTGCTCGAGATCCCATCGAAAGACCACCCGTACGACCCCGAGAAGGACAGTGTGCTGAAGAGGGTGAGGAGGTTATTCGGAGAGTAGACATCTGATGTAGCAGACTGGCGGAACATGGCAGCCCCGGCATATGTCGCATACACTACTCGTGGATGGGTACCAGGCATATGCCGTCAGCAGTCATCTGTGCATACAAGCTACAACGTCAATAAACATGATATCCACCAAAATGCATGAAAGTCGGAGAAGGAAGCCCTGAAGAGTATCCGTATGCTTCATATCTACATTAATCCGTCATTACATTCTCAATCCACATGCCATATCAAACTTGAACTTGCACTGTCATTGCGAGGTACCGGCAATAGACTAGTCATCTGTTTGCCGATGCAATAGTCTACTGCAGGTACCTCGTAATGCCAATGTGAGCTTGAACTTGACATGTGAATCATGCTGGGAGACATGGTTGGGAAACATCTAAACCAAGGCCTACAATCGGCACATGCTGATATCGCGAGTCAAAACAAAGAGAAATCCGCCAAAGATGGCTTACAGCTCATTCCTCCGCCTTAAACGCTCCTGTACCAAACCAGCCAAAGGTCCGCTCATCTGAACCCTAGGTTGTCCCATCTTAATCTTGCTGCCACTGCCTACATTACTTTCCTCCGCGTTTCCCCTGCATCATTGAATATCAGACATCCTCGTTGCTCCTCGTGTGTTGTAGAGTCGTTACGAAGTGAGGCAATTTACCGGTGGAAAGCGATCTTGGCGGTGAGGCAAGTAATCTTGTCGCCCTCTGCGGTGAAGACATCGGCGAGGACGGTGTATGTGCCCTGTTGTGCTATTAGTACTCTTTCATTCGTATCGCAGCTTGAAACGTACCGGAGGAATCTCCCTGGGCAGATCAACGTCCTTGGTCAAGCTCATCTCGCCCTTCTCGAGCGGGCACTCGAGGTCTCCCTTCTTTATCGTTTCGCAACCATCCGCGTTCTGGTTGATGAGTGTGATGAGGCCGTACTTGACTTGTAGGTGCATCTTGAAACCCTCACCGACCTCCTCCTTGAAGTCGCCTGTGGCCTTGATGCTGAGTTTCTCGCCACTGTATATGAGTTAGCTTCCGATTGTACACTCTCGAGATTCGCGAAGCTTTCAAGCATGCGATTGCGCAGCTTCACGATGCTTCAACAAGGAACACGTACGGCTTGGGTGGGTTGGGGCTCAGGTCGACCTTCTCAATCTTCAGAAGGTCGTCGGCTGGGTCGCCGCAGAAGTACAGAGGGTTGTCGCCTGGGGCCTTGTACTCCTCCTTAATCGTGACCTGGTCGCCACCCATCCATGAGGGCGATGCGGTGACAGAGACGGCGCTCAGCGCGGCGAGGAAGAGGGTGGTGAGCTGCATGGCGGCGGTGAAGACAGCTGCGGTACAAGAGACGAGCTGTGGTGGTGTTGTTGTCGCGCAATAAACACGACGGGAACAACTTCGAGGTGGATTCGAAGTTGGGGAAGGATGGTTGGGGTTGCTGTGGAGAATGGAGAGCTCTGGTAGTGGTCGAGGCTGGCGTCTAGATAGCGGCCGCGGTTGGATCTTGCTGAGGCTGGGGCTGGGGCGAAGCATGGACCCTGCAGCCAACGTCATCGCTGTTGGTCACGCAGCACGCGTGGGTCTTCCGCTAGCACCATCTGGGCTTGACATGTACACATGTACTGCACGTTGTGCCGTCGTGCATTTACCTAGGAAATTTTGTGAACATAAAGCAGTAGAGCGCAATGTAACGGCCTTCCGAACAGCTTCCGATTGATCAACGAGCGACTGCGTTGAGCGAGTTCGGAGAATCCGAAACGCGACATCAGTATACCCACTTGCTAGTTACTCATGATGGAGGTACGTCTGGTGATGGTACGTATCTGAGATCGATTCAGATTCATGATAGCATTCCGACATTCTAGGCAGCGCCTGCGTGCTTAGAGTATCTTCGCGCAGCATCCAAAAACAGACGATCCAGCTCAGCCGCAGCAGTTTCATTGCTGACCTTCAGTTTCAGAGTCCGCCGCCCCCTCAAGACCCCGTCATTTATCCATTCGTTCATACCATCTTCAGGATTGATCTTATTGTAGCCACGGTCCTCTGCAACATCGAACATGTCATCAAGACCATTCGCAGCATACATGATAGTCTACATATGGGCGCAAGAAGTCAGCGTATGCCTCGCAAGCAATTCGTAAAGGGACACTTACAAGTGGATCCCAACTAGGTAGCGGCTTCCCGAAACCATAGTAGATGTAAGCCATTCGGACTGGGTCGTCCTCCAGATCACTCGCCATGAGCGGTCCGCCTATTAATACCTCTCTGCCGACAGTGGTGCCTACAAACGTTATTGGACCGACCCATGTGTCTAACACATGAGCGGCAAGGGCGGGCTTGGAGCCCCAGAAGTTCCAGCTACGACCTTTCGGATACTTGCCACCCATGACGACGAGCTCTGCCACTTTAGTCCTGGCAAGCTCGCGACCGTCAAGCCGAGAGTACTCATCGGGTTTGGAGTCCAGAAGTCCAGACAGCTGCAGACATTAGCGACCAGTTGTGAATGAGTAACAGCCGCATTCTGGAAACGCACATTATCGAGGAAGCCGATAGAAGCAATCGTCACGCTTCCGTCTTCTGATTCAGAGAGCAGCTTTCTGTACAGGACAACTGGATCCCAGGCTTTGTCTGCCTTTCCCCATGGTAGAGTGCCTCCGGACCAGTGGTAGGCCACTTTACTCGTGTACTCGCCGCGCTTGTAGTCCCAGGCATCAAAGAACCTCACGTCGTTCATTGGGCGACGAATACCAATAGGTGTCTTCGGGTGTCCATAATGTGCCACGATAGCAGACGCTGCGAGGGCAGAGTATGAACAGGGGTGGTTGACGTTGACACCAAGAAGGTTGACATTGGGGAGAGTTGCGCCTAGCAGCAATGCGCCCGCATCACTAGTACGCTAGTAAGCTTCTTGTGATATGGGAACGAGGCTATGCGTACTCAACATCGCTGTGCAAGTCGGTGTCGATGATAAGGTTCTTGCGCGTTGTCATTGCCTGGAATTTGACGAGAGGAGAATTAATAGTATGTGAAGGTATGTTGAGAGGCCCGTGGTGTACTGTGAATATCTAGCGTGTCTCTCGTAGGGGAATGGGGAGCTGGGAACGTTTGACCAAGTATGAGGGGTAGCTCGCAGCCTCAGGCCCACCGGTTCTACCAATCATGACCTAATCCACAAGAGGCAGTCAGACAGACATGGGCGCCTACGTATCTGGATTGCCCCAAGTTCTGAACAAACAGAGGAGCCAAATACGGTTCTGACAAGCCAACTGTTTTATAGATGTCGCATCAATTACATTTATAACCTTGTCCATAGTGGTGCTAGAAAGATGCTTGAAAGATTTAGCCTTAAAAGGGACCTATTACTGAGGCTTACATAGTCTACATCGGTGGTGGGTTTAGGTCAAGGCCCTCGACGCTGAGCTTGAAGCTGTCCATTCGCGAATAACTTCCCCCAGAGTCGAAGTCGAGTCTGCCGCGCTCACAATCGTCAAAATCGACGTCTGCGACTAGCAGCTCATCTTCTTGCTCCCATACTGGTCCAGCAAGCACCTCGCCCAAGGGTGATACTATCATAGAGCCGCCACGCGAAACATATTCCTCGCCGTCCCCTGACTGAGGCTGAGAGAAGGGTTGCTGCGTGGGACTAAGCGCATCTTCTGCAGTGGATGATGAGTCAATCGCCGATGAATCGCCCTCAGTGGCCTGTCCCTCTGGTATTGGTATGCAGATTTCATGGCCCTCTGGCGTTTTCGTGATTGTGCTTCGTCGTCTGCCAGCGATCCCATTACTCTGTTGCGATAGGCTTCTGCCAACGCCGCTTTTGCTCCCACTGCCTTGCGATTGTGCTTTGCCGGTGATCCATTCTGGGAGGTGCTTCTTCTTGACGCACTGGTTTGCACTAACCACGAAGCATCGGCCTTCGCAGCCTACAGTGCGCATCAGCGACGACCAAGCATCACGCGCATCTGCTGTTGGCGCAAACCACAGATTGACGTTCTGGCTGTACAAGCTTTGCCTCAGCAATGGCATGTAGTTTTCCCAGCAAATCGCCGACCCCATACACAGCTTCACGCCCTTGATCTCCGTTGTGACTGCCCTCAGTGTGCTCGCACTTCCCATGCCCCAAATCAGCCTTTCGCTGCCTGTGGGCATGACCTTCCTCCTCTTTCCCAACACGCCCATCTTAGGATCCACGAACACGACCCCGCAGTATAGTGTGCCACCAGACTTCTCCACAAGCCCCGTAACAACAAAGACACCCGTCTCTCTTGCTATCCTCTCCAGTTCCTCTCGTATCCCATCACCCCTGTAGTCCTTCCCTCTCGGCAACTCGAGCTTCCGGTCTAGCCAATCTTGCCCAGCGCCGCTCGGTGTGTCGCCCATGTCGACAGCATCGTGGAAATAGTGCAGGAACTGCTCGCGACCTTCGGGTGCGCGACCGCCAACCGCAGCGCCAAAAGCGCAAGTACGAGGATATCCACCCAGGTATGCTTCGGGAAATAGGAGGACATCGATGCCTTGGGATGCGGCGCGTTTCGTTGTCGCTTCGAGAGCGGCGAGGGTCTCGGCGGTTGTGGAAAGCGTGCGGGACTGCGCGGATGCGATTTTGAGTGTTTGGGGCATTGTAGAGAGAATTAGGGGAACGAAAAGAGTGCGTATGGATGGCGAGATGGATAACACGAGAGAGAACGAAGGAAAGCGATGATGTATGAGCTTCCGAAGCTTGCCGTGATGGCAGCTGAGCTTCCCGAGCTACCCCGCTCGTACCCCCACCTAGAACGAGCAAAAGAAAGCATCTCCAACATCAAAGTAGCTGTCGACGCGTGACGCGTCGCAGTGTTGGGGGAGATGCGGATAGGGCCGAGAAACATATGTTGATCTCAGTGGATGCTTGTGGAGCTGCTAGACGGACGAAGCTTCCACAACTCCACACCACGACGTCACACTACGATGAACTAGCAGGCGCAGAATTTCTTCTTTCTATGTAGACCTCGCATTGTAACAGTCAAACTTTCTCAAACTTCTCGATAAACCATAAGTTTCCCAGCATGTCGCAGCCCGTGGACGTACCAACCCACCTAAACTCCCTCATCACCTCTTCACACCCCCAACTGCGCGATGCCGTCCTCCCAAAACTTCTCAACTCAATCCACACAATAGCCGGCCATCTGCGCACCTCCCCATCGGTAACCCAAGTCGGAACCGCCAATGCCTTCGGCGACGACCAACTGAACGTGGACGTGCTGGCCGAAGAAGCAATCCGCAAAACCATCGATTCATGCCCAGCCATCGTAACAGCATCCAGCGAAGAAGACCCTGTTGAGAAATCATCGAAGTCAACCACCAGCGGCGAACAAGGGAAAGAAGTGTACACGCTAGCCTTCGACCCGCTAGATGGCTCCTCCATCATCGCACCAAACTGGAGTGTAGGCACGATAATCGGGGTCTGGGAAGGAGCATCAGCCCTGCATCAATCGCCTGACACAAAGCAAATCGCCTCGATACTGGGTGTACTGGGCCCACGCACAACCGCGATTGTCGCCCTCCGTCTACCAGGTACCAAGGGCTCATGTTTCGAAGTTGGATACGCAGACGACGGCACCATGCAAGTCATCCGCCCAGACGTGCAATTGACGCAAGCCTCCGAAGTAAAGACGCGGTATTTCGCTCCGGCGAACATGCGCGCAGCGGCCGAGGACCAGAGGTATCTGAATCTGATAAACCGTTTCATCATGCAAAAGTACACGCTGCGATACAGCGGCGGCCTCGTTCCGGATGTTGTGCATGCGCTGGTCAAGGGCCATGGTGTTTATATATCTCCGGTTACAGAACAGAGTAAAGCCAAGCTTAGGCGACTGTATGAACTAGCACCTATCGCGCTGATCCTGGAGTGCGCTGGAGGTGCGGCGTTGGATTCTGCGACGGGGAAGAGGGTGTTGGAGACAACGATTGAGGATACGGACGAGAGGGGTGGTTTGATCTGTGGAAATAAGGAGGAGGTTGAGGCTGCTGCGAAGTCTTTACTTCAGTAGGCGGAAAGGTTGAGAGATCAATCTATCACGATTAATGCGTCAAGAGATGAGTCTAGATGAGTGAATAAAGAGGGTCTAAGATTAGGAGGCTCTAATGTAATTCGATCCGTACTCTTCGTGCTTCTACCAGTAATCCAAGATGTCGCCAGTAACGACAAGGGAAAAAAGTGGGTATATATCATGAGTAACTCATGACGAAAGTATGCAACGAGGCGTCGTTGGCCATCGTGCCCTGAATGTGTGCGCTTCTCAAATTAGAAGCGGCTGTAATGTCGTAGCGTGCTCAAGGAATGTCTTGAGCCGTTGGAATAAGAACAAAGGGAAAGGTATATGGGTCTAGAGAAACCAAAAACGTCGACGAAACGATGATACAAATTGCAAAGACGGATATGCGGTGAACGACAAGGAACCAATCAGTAAGCGCGACCGGCTTCGATATCGCCGTCGCGTGTCCGACCACGAGTTGCTGATGTACCTCTGCTGCCCGGTCGGAGCGCTGCGCAAACTGTCTTGCAGCCATCCCGCCAACCAGGCTGCGATGACACGGGTAGTGCAGTGAGCTCCTTTGTGCTGTGGAGGCTCGCATGCTCGTAATAATCGCGCTCTTCAACCTTAACATCCAACTTATTGGTTATATGAATGCCTTCCAATGGAACATCGCCGCGAATCGATCCAGCAGTGCACTGTGATTGCTGTGTCGAGTGCTGTGATGCTTTCCCGGTGAAGCCTTGCGATAGCGTATTTGACGACGGCCCGGACGCTTGACCGGGGATTCCGGTTTGAGAATAGCCGGCGCGCGAGGTGTACATGCTGAAGTAGCGACCGAGGAAGACTTTGAGCGAGGGCGCTGACGCGCACATTACGGCGAGCTGGGCTTCGAGTGTCGTCCAGATCCATCCAGAATACGCTGCCCAGGTGATGTCGTAGGTGACTAGACCAGAGAATTAGTTTTGCTAGATGACGATTCAAGAAGATAGATCCATACAGTAGTATAGCTTTGCAGCATAGAACGTTCGCATCATACCGCAGATGCATGTTATCAGGCCCACGCCAAAAATGGCACACAGGCCGATCTTTTGGCGTTTGCTGATCTGGAGGTTCCAAATCAAAAGTACTGGTAGCAGGCAGATGATGAAATCCTGGAACAGTGAAATCACCGCGCATGCAACAATAAGGGCCCCCTCGTTGCGACACGTCAGTTCATTCTGCAGTCTCCAGGATATGTCGAAGAGGCGGAAGAATCCTATAACCGGTGTACATGTGAAGACAATGGCAATAGTGAAGGCAATTCCGTAGATGATGCAGAAGGCGATGGTGCCGTAGACCCCTGTGGAGCAACGTTAGCTTCTGCGTGGATCAGGCTGGCTTTGGCGAGATACTTACAGTAGATAAACTGATTCGTCAGACGATCACCGATTCGGCGGTAGAAGCAAAGGATCGAGACTTTGATCAGCGTCGAGGTTAACATGTAGTTAAGTTCGATTGCAAAAGCGATCTCTCTTGTCGTTACTAGCGTTTCTTTGGTCTGGTCCCAGACGTGCCATTGGAAGCCATAGATACGAATACCTGCGTTTGTTAGCAAAGACCACTTCGAAAGGAAGCGATACATACCAAGTACGCTTGATATGGTCAGACCGAATAGCGGCAGCATTGCCATGCTGACAAGTATGTCATCCAGCCCAAAGTTCTTCGATATGACCAGCCTTGCCCACATCCGCGCACAGTATACCAGGAAAGTGATGCCCAAGACGACCATGAGCAGTATTGGGGGTCCCCAACCTCTTTCCTCCGGGTCGACATAATTCGGTTTTGGCCAGCTGAGAAGGACTTCTGGTGGAGGATGTAAACCGCCTGCACGAGCGACGAGGCTACCGCCATAGGATCCCAGAGTGTTTCCGTCCATATTGGAAATACCGGCGTAGTAGCAGCAGGCCTAGCTGTCGGGGTGAATGTGACACGAACTGACCATCGCAAACAGAAACGACGCCCGGGATATGAGCCAGATCTATACACACAAGAGTCGGGGGTCCAAGACCAATGACTCCGCTAGTAGTTAGCGGGGTCCATATCTTCCCGCACCTCAAACACTGTGGAGTGATCTACGCCACAGTACGGGTCCCCTAGTCTTGCATGGCGTATATGGACTATTTCGCCGACTGCATCCATTATTAGGCTCTTTCCGTGAGAGCTTCCAAGGAAGTTGCGGTGAACATCGGGGGTACAAGGCGGAGTCATGTGCGGTCAGCTTCGCGACATAAACAAGTCGCTGTAGTTTTGCGCATAGCCCTGGTAAAAGTGGCGTTGTGTAGAAACCCGGGGGCGCGTAACAGTGAACGTAGCTGAGGGCTATACCGACCCTGCAAACGCCTTGCATCGCGGAACGCTGATCTTTGATCACCATGAGGCAGAGAGGTTTGATCGCACACGTGGCATGTGTAACAGGACGTTTGTTGGCGTTGCTTCTGCAGGTGTTTGAAGATCGCGCGACCCGCTGTAGCGGTAAATGATCCACGCGAGCGTATGAAGCTTGAGTTTGCCCAGGTGCGAAGCGACACTTGGGGTAGGATTGCCGATACCACTTACTAGTAGTCGAGCTAGAATCATCAATTCTACCCGTGTGCCTGCAGATCTGCGACGTCCCCACAGGAAAACGGCTGGTGGTGGGTTGTGATCAATGACCCTGGGTCATGAATTTTCGTCGAAAACGAGAAGAATTCAAATGTGTTGAGACGTCGATGTCCAAGAATCCATGTACAATCGTGCGCATACCTGCCTTACATCATCATGGTGATGCATGTCAAGGAAAGCTACTTCTGAACCCAACCTCGAGGCAAGATTCATGGCGATCATAGAGCGGTGCGCAATCATGGAAAGCTTCAACGACAAGACGCCATAGTGTGCGACTGCATTAGGTGAGCTTGTCACAACTACCGAGGATTTGCAACCGCAGTTCCAGATTAGCATTGAGGTGTCGAACATGTGCAGTCGCCCTACGAACGATTCCCGTCGCGAGTAAGAGGCGGACCTAGGCTAAGGCTAACGCACGTCTCAATAACGACTTGAGTACCGCTAAACGCGTAAAAGGCCCTACCAAGACCAACGGATGCTTGTCGTTTTACAAATGCTAACCGGGAATTTTGGCATTCTGCGAATAGGGTTGCGCTCGCTGCGGGACTTACCATGTCAAAACTCAATTTCGCGATCGACAGCCACGCGACTGAGGCGTTCGTGACGAGACGTTGTACGCGCAAAGTCGGCGATAGAAGTTTGTAAAGTGTCAATAACCGCTGCAAGGCTCGGGAATATGGATAAACGTGCGTGCTGATGATGAATGAACATGGTAGGTGCTGGAGATTGAGTCTGAGGAATCTATCGAAGAATGCCCAGGTGCTGACATCATCGGCAGCGCACAGACCCCAGCAAGAAAGCTACACTCTCCAGTCAAACACCTCCTCCCCGCATCCCTTTGACCCCTGTTTGGTTCACATCTCAGGCGGAGTTTTTAATATTCCAGGCAAACTTCGGCTTCCGCTATCGGGATGCCTCTGTCGAATTCCTCTATCGAGATCGGGCTTTGAGCGACGGTTTTCGTTATCAGCCGGCAACGTCTACTCCGAGATGACCTCTTGTCCGAGCTCAGGGACTATTCGAAATACAATTGAAGATCTCTTAACGCTACATCTCTAGGTACTAGAAGATCTGCCGTGCTCACTCACCACGTGGAAAGCCTAGCAAATGCTTCCATGGCCTTTAGTACAGCCTCGGCTGCTTCTGACTGCGGAACAAGATCGACACATGCATCAGCGGATTGTCCCGAATGCGCCACCTCCACAGCATCGTCTGTCATCCCCTTACCGCCTTCCATATCCTCGTTATTGTAATCGCCTGGATCTTCGCGTGCAGCTTTTGCCAGAACTGGTTCGCTTCCAGTCGGATCACGATAATCCCACGTCCCAGGCTTCTTCCGATGTATTGCATGCAGCTTGGCAGGCTGTCTACGGCCACCACCCGCACCAGGACGCTTCCGTGGCTTCGTAGTCATCCCGTCTGCAGGCTCATCCTCCACGCCTCCAAACCCGTCCTGTCGCATGAATTGGTCGAAGAACTGCATGCGAGGTTCATCAATCTTGAGCACTGCCTTACATGCGCGATAGCCCTTCTTCAGCATTGCTGCGACGTACTTGTTGGCGAAGTGTTGTATCCTGTCCTCCTCAACTAGCCCGGTGCTGTCCATTGCGGCATCATCACCGGAGCCAAGGGTGAGACTGTCGAGAGCTACTTCCGCACGTACTACATCGATCAGGCAAGCCGGACAGACGAACGGCTGGCCTTGCATCGGTCGCGCACAGGTCACACCACAGCTTGCGGTATACTCTGTTTGGATCCTGTGGCCACACTGTAGGTCATGGAACGTCGATGATGGGTTGCATGGACTGTACATGTCGTGGAAGTGCTGATCACTCTCTTGGATCTGCAGCTCACGCTGTTGCCTTTCGGTTTCAGCTACCTTGTTGTGGAAGGCATCGATGATAGCGCGAGCTTGTGCAGGAGCAGCGTGCATGTTTACCCGAGAATCACCCCGGGCAGCTGAATTGATGCAGTCGGTAGCCAGGCGTGTAGTTTTGATGTCGCATTCGAGCTGGCGATGAGATTGTCTACTTCAAGAGATGGTTGGTGTTGTACTTGGGTAGCGAAGGTTGTCGACCCGGAGGGAGAGTCATGTGTTGATAGGGGAACTCCGCGCGTGACAAGATGCGCAATGCCGAGGACGGCTGACTAATACGGGAGCGGAGCCTTGTGTCAATAGCACCGACTCACGGTAAGACACCTGTACAGAAATTTGATGAGAAGTCTTATTTGTGTATCTTCATTCGACTCACAGTAACGTCGAATGGTGGGTAGTGCAGCTCGACCCCTTCCTCATTCTCAATTAGGACAACCTTGCTCACAGGCCATCCATTGCTGTCATGATAGCCGTCGAAGTCGAACCAATCGCACGATGCCAATCCTGGAAAGATCATCCTCCAAACCTGCGCTCCAGGTCCAAATTCATCTGTCTCGCCTACACCCTCCGCCGGCTCCAAGACAACCCCTTCCGGTGTAGAGAAGTAGCGTGGCTGGGCATCCGCGGTCCAGGACAGGCGATCTATTGCTTCGAGCGCGGATGAACCGTTCACCATGAGCGAGCGAATATACAAAATCTGGTCTTGGATCTCCAAGTTGGCGTAAGTGGAGGAGTTTGAGAGCGCGGTGGCGACTTCATCAGCAATGAGTCCAGTGTCTTCACCAGCGCTGTAGAACCCTGTAAATCGCTCCTTCGTTCTTGTGCTCAATGCTTCTGCGAAAGCAGGCGCAAGAATAGCATGTACTGTATCTCTGACAGCACTCGTTGAGATACCTGCGTAGTCGGCCAGACCAGATCCTTGCACGAGCACGATTATGCCATAACCGAGATTTGGTATGGCGTCGATCCAGCTATGCCAGCCTCCTCCATCGCCGGACTTGCCAAAGATGCTATATGTCTTCATACTGTCTTCCGCCAGACTAGCATTTTCACTCGTCGGTAAGTTCAAGATCTCGATCTCCCAGCCTGGGCCGCTCTGCTGCTTGCCGTCTGCAAGTATGACACTTGGCTTCATGACCTGACGGCGCTGGAAGGGCGTAATGAGCGTAGGCTCGGGCGTGAGCCACAGACCGTGCATATACCGGGCGAGATCGTTTGCAGAGCTCCACATGCCGGCTGCTGGATCGTAGCCTTCTCCTACGATCAAATCGACCCAGCTGTCACCGCCCGGTACGGTTATGTCGGGGCTAAGATCTTGCGGAACAGTACCAAAGAAGCTATGAGTCATGTTTAACCGTTGAAGAAGTTCCTGGGCTGTGAGCTCAGACCAGGTCAGAGACGAGGAAGTGATGTTGTTGTAGTATGTGGCTACAGCAGCTACCGGTTGGTTAGTCGATGTTCTCATTGGCCGCATAGAATATCCACTCACCACCCAGAATGCCCAATCCAGCATTAGAATCTGTCTATATTAGTACACGTCTCGCTCACAGGACAAATCTGCTTACAAGCCGCCCTCTGCCCTGGCGCAAACATCAAATTCTTCATCGCTATCCCATCAATTACATCTTGGGCAGTTTCACCCGCCCATGCGGCCCCAATGGTCGGTGTATCTGCCTTTCCGGTACTAAGAATCATGTTGAAGCCAGTGCTGTAGCTTTCCCGTGGTATACCCGCTGTGTGGCTGGCAAGCATACGCAATGTGATCTCGCTGCCGCCATCGTTCCAGTCTCTCTCAGGCAGACCGAAAGAAGGAAGCAGTTGGCGAACGGGCGTGTCGATAGTCAGGAGTGATGACGACGATGAGGAGTTTTGTCTGAGCTGATTTTCGATGACCAGAGCAGAGGCCATCGCGACGTTTTTTGAACAAGACATCAGACGGAAGACAGAGTCGCTCGTCACCAGATTTGCGTCAATTGGGCCCGCATCCGTCTCGTTGAACTTCAATGTTCCATTGTTGAACACATATGCTGGCTTTGGGCTTGACGCATGAACCTTGTGGTCGTTAACGATGGGCCTTTTGTTGAGATTGGACCTGCACATACAACAGCGAAGCTGAGTCCATCGCGCGTAGTGTTGATGTATAAAGCTGAGAGATTGCGCTGGACTTGTTCAAATGCTGTGATCACTGCCGGATGTTGGAGCGTCAGCGGGTCAGACAGTATCTTGTCGGCGAAGTCGGGAACGCAAGCGCATGCTGCGAAGGAAAGCAGGTTTGCTGCAAATGCGAATGTGATCCTCATTGTGAGGCTGTTGTTTTCGAACTCAAATCACAGAAGCGAATGTAGGATATGCGCGAGAATGTCGGGCTTTGGGGGTACTTGTACATTGCGATACAGAAGTATGTTGTGCACAGGTAGATACCGCTGCAACGGTCCAAGAGTTGCGTATGCGCCGAGATGGCATCAGGGATGCAATAAGCCAATGATGTGTTTCTGTTCCTGCAACTAAAAACACCTGCCTATCGGGGCCGATTTGTTTGCATATAGCTGCAGATGATCCATATTGCTTCTGGTTATACCTTTTCACTTGGGCGACGCTGACTTCAATTACCGTCAACACCCATAGATCGATCACTTGTTACAAAGCAGTGACCCTGAATAGTTGGAGCCTGTCGCAATGCTTACTCCCGAAATGAGGGCGAGAAGGACCGGATGAAACGTCCATGGATGATCTTCGAAGGACGAGGTTTAGGTCAAGAGTGGGGTGACCCCATGTTGGTACTTGCGCCCCACATCAACGCTTATCTCTAAAGTCAACAGTCTTGCGTTTACACCTTTCATTTCTTCCATGATCGTGTTTCCTCGATACCGGCGACTTTCAATTACTAGTATAAGACCTGCTGCGCCCTGTATTCTGTTCACAGCATCTCCCTTCTACGCCGCTGCGCCTGAGTTGCCCAGGCGGGAAGGGGACGAAATGTTCAAGGATGTCGTAGACACCTAACAACGCCACCAGCTAGAAGGTGCTTGCCAGACGGCACTACGAAGTGGTGAGCTCGTGACAAGTCAAGCCGAGGTTTATCGTGTTCCGAACTTGTTTGCTACCAATCAAGCGCCCGCAGGTCAAAGGTCTTTACATGTGATCTCCGCACACATCGCTGTTGACATACATGTGTATGGCGACCAACTTGACGCAGTCTGAATGTATCAGATAAAGAGCAAATAGCGACACGATTGTGTCGTTCTGTATGTTTGGTCTATAGCTTTTTGTTCGTCACCTTGAAATATTGATTCAATTTCGGACGCCTAGCTCGACTCAATCACTTGACAAGCCATGTAAGATGAATGAAGTGTAATAAAACGTATATTGTTTGAAAGAGCGAAACCGAGAAGGTAAAAATAACGTATTTGGCTTTGCCGCAGCTGGTAAAATAAGACCAACCATTGTATCATTATCGTAGAAAGAACGTATCTCTAGTCAACGCATCGCGCTCTAAGGGCCTTTTTCGCTCGCTCTCCTCTAATCGTTCGAGCCGAGATCTATCGATGTCGAGACCTTCCATGTTACTTGATGGCCTATCGCCAGAGCCTCTCGCGGCGGTAGGTCGATGGTGCTGTTGCCATGGATTTCGGGACGTCAAGACTGGCATTGACGGTCTTGAGGCGAGAAACCGTTCGGGCAACATAGCCTGGTCTTGCTGTCTTTTCTTGACTCGAGCGCCCTCCTCCAGTGAGTCAAGTCTCAGTTGCAGAGACTCTAACTTCTGCCGTGTAGCTTCCGGTTCTAGAGCTTGCGGAGACGGTACAGGATCGGGAAGTTTCCTATGAGTGCGACGCCTGAATCGTTCGGGTATTCCATTGGCTGTGCGGATTTGATGGTGTGGTGGGACAGGATGGACTTTATCTGTAGACTCCTCGCCCCGAAAGTACGCTTGTGAAAGTTGGCTGTCCAGAGTTCGGGCGCGAATCGGAAGTGTAGGATGAGCTGCGCCGTGGCGTCTAGCCCATTGCGCTGCTCTTGTATCTACTGTCCTGCTAGAATCAGGCTGGGGTGGTGGAAGTGGAATTCTCTGGTTCTTATCGAGGTTTATGGTGCAAGCCGAAGCGCCGACAGAAAGTTCGCCAATGCGTGGTGGCAGTGTTAGATCGTCGTTGCGTTCCCGCTTGGTGCTCTTACTCTTCAGATCGGCTTCCGAAGTAGGCTTCTCTTCAGGCTTTGAAGAGCTCCGAATAGAGGATGTGAGGTTTTGACGCAGCCGATCCAGCGTCTGTACCAGGATTGCGCAATTCTGGCACGGAGGTGTACTGTCGAATTGCGGAGTCGATTGTGATGAGAACGCCGGACTGGAAGCGTTGCTCATGTAAACATGCTGGAAGTTCGGATCCATCTCGCCACAGACAGAATTCAGTTGCTTCGCGTTGACCGAGGGGACGGGCGCAATCGGTACTGGGCTACGCTTATGCTGCCACTGCTGGATCTTTTCTTCCGTGGTCATTGAGCGTGAGAACTTGGAGAAGAGCGAGGGGCCTGCAAAAGGCGCGAAGTCTGAGTTGCGTTGCTGAACGAAGTCTGCGGGAAGGGTTGCCGCTCTGGCGAGTGGCTTCTGTAAGTGTTGTGATGGTGTATGCGTAGAAATACCGGGCGCGCGTCGCAGAGTTGGCTCAACGGGACCGCTCGGTCTTCGTAGTGGAGTGAAGTCGGAACTCGGCATGTCCACAGCACTTTTCTTTCCGTGCCGGATGACTTCAAGCATTGCGTCGCCTTTTGGGGCTGTAGTCAAGTTCTCGTATCCAGATGAGGTGATGAGAATGTCGTCTTCTATGCGAACACCGCCCACGGGCATGTAGCGCTTCAGTACCTCAGTATTGATGTACTTGGAGTGAACGGGTGATGGGAGATAGAAATGCTGTAGAGCGTATGCGGAAAAGTAGATGCCAGGCTCGACAGTGACAACCATGCCTTCTTCAAGATGGCTGCTCTGGGGATCGCTGGGCGCGAGGCAAGTCTCAGAGTCATATACTGGGACATGGAAATCCTGTGGGTAAAGAGATGGTGCCTGTCAGATTGTTAGCGACTGATCAATGTTGGGATTGATTGAACTTACCTGCTGGTACACTGGCTTCCCTCTTCTTACACTCATGAGTTGTGCCTGACCCACGTCATGCACTTCAAGGCCTATGTGATGTCCAAGACCATGGGGAAAGAATGCTCTACTTGTACCTGCCTTGTAGATTTCTTCTTTCGTTCCGTGGTGAAGAATTCCCAGTTGCAGTAACCCATCGATTGCGATCTGATGCGCCATGATGTGCAAATCGAGATATCTTACGCCGGGCTCTAGCCTTTTGATACATGTTTCCTGCATACGCTGGACCAGCTTGTAGATGTTCTCGGCTTCTTTGCTTGGCCAAGAAGTAGATAGCGGGAAAGTGCGGGTAATGTCACTTGCATAGAGCTCATACTCGCATCCTGCATCTAAACACATGAGTTGACGACCCGCGAGGTCTTCATCGTTCGCGGCATAGTGAAGAGTTCCGGCGTTCGGTCCGGAAGCAGCGATGGGATCGTAGGCCTGTTGCTTCGCTTGCTGCGATATGCACACATCCATGAACAATCCCTCGACCTGTGCCTCGTTCTTGAAGTTCGTGATGTTAGCAAGGATTTCTCGGTGCGCTTGCGAGCTGATGTCGTTCGCTTTCCGAATAAGCTTGATCTCGTGATCATCCTTGATCATGCGACAAACGTTCATGGCTGACCGAAGGGCTATCGAATCAATACCGGGCTTCAGATTGTCGCAGCCGGGGAATTGCGACGACTGGTGCAGGACGTAGATGCCAGCCTGCCGATTACCGATCGCCCATCCCTGCACGGCGTACTCAAGCTCATCTGCGTAGAAAACTTGATCGACATCGTACTTCACGAGTGCCTCTGCTAGAGTGGAGCCACGACCGTACCAGATAACGCGCTCAGGCTTGATGCGGGGAATGAACAGGGACAATTCGTCGCGTCGCGTGTCGTACGTCAGATGGCAGTCAGGTTCATTGCATCTTCATACCATCAGCACGGTCCTCATTTACTCCCAGATCAACGCACCCGCTCAAGTAATAGAAATATCGGCGTTGTCGGAAGGGTGCTGGCATGTCGCTATCTTCGTTGTTCCTCGCTGGTTGACCCGGTAGGTAGATCAGGCCTTCTTCAACACCCAACTTCTCTTGCACCCTCCGCGCATGTTGTTTTGCTGCGCGACGTTAGCTGATTGCGCGACCCACGCTCATATTCCCAGACTTACCGGGATACTTCTCAAACGGAGTCTCAGCCTCGAGGTGCAGCCAGTACTCATTGTCTTCCCATCTCAGGCGCTCAGAGAGACCTTTCGCATCGAGAACTTCCATCGTGTTACCTCGTAATGCCTCAGGGAAGAACTGCGATTGCGAAAGGCTTGAGCTCCGATTGAGATGTGACCGGCGTTTTAGTGTTGTCGAGGATCTCACCGGTAAAGCCACCGCATAGTGCACGTGCCAGCTCGACCGCTCCGGTCAGTAAACCGGGAGCTACCATCGTGAATGTTGTCAACACATTCGGCCCCTTACATCTATAAACTGACTGGTGCCGTCGACGATAGTCTCTTTGAGTAGACTGGCATCACGACTGCAGTGCGCCTCCAAACGTGTAGGCCCGACGAAGATGCCCATGTTGCCTTACGACCCCGCGCCTGCGCCTGCTTCCGCTGCCCATCGACTGTGCGACACGAGGCGAGGTCGTGTCAAGCGTCTACCCCAACTCATGTGGACATCTGCAGCATGCTCACTGCATTTGATAGGTGACACGATGAGACGTACACCGATTTCGGGTCAATGCAAGAAAGAGAAAGGAAATCGCAAGGTGTCTGATGAGAGAAGGATGCTGATTGGTTGGAAATATCTTGACCGGTGAACCGGTCAACACATAGCTAAGAGGCACGTACCCAATATGTCAGACTGAGTAATGTCGCACAGACATCCGACCGGCTCTGGGATCTCGTTTGTTTTAGCTAGCATTTACATCGGATCTGTGCTCTCAGAAAACATCGCCATTTGGGGGAGGGCGGGGAAGCTGACATCGCTGCATTGCCACCCAAGCAAAGGCCTTTGTGATCTCCCTGGAGGATCTCACGTCTTCGCAGAAGCCTAAGAGATGTCCTATGAGCCTCATAGAAAACGACATGCTGTCGCGATGCCGTTGGCGTTGCCTTTCATTTCATCACTTCGCTCATTCAGGGCATCAGATCATTTGCTACCTTCTCTTTCGTCACCTTCGAAGTCTTCACATCACTTTACTTGGTCAATCGTCCCATGCACATCGGCAAGTTTCATTCGTACTAGTGAGACTACAAAGCGATGGGTATCGCGAAAGACTAGCACCAGAACACCCTTCTTTCATAGCCCCTAGGAGGTTCTCAACGCCGTGTAAGCCAAGTAACACCATCCTTTAGCCTCTCCATGAGATCGCCATTGTCGAAACAAAGCCATATGCTCAAAGCCGACCGAGGAGGTTGTCGATGTCAACCCCAAACCCAACCTTGTCACCACAGTCCACCCTGGAGGCATTCAGCACTGGGTCGCTCCCCTAAGCTCATGTCGATAGCCGCCGAATACCCCGACAGCCATGTTCAGCGGCGCTGAGCTCGGTTCTCGGCAGCCTTGTTGGAGAAGAGAGTAGGGCGAATGGCGGCGAAACGCGCGCCTTGGGAACGGTGCCAGTAGGGACATGAAGTCTTGCGACAAGGCTTGTGCCTCTTCTCACGATGACACTGATCGCCGTATATCGGACGCTTGACCTCGGGCTCGCTGGGCTCGCTGGGTTTGGGCGCCTTGACGAAGCCACTGAAGGGGTTGTTATCCTGAGCCATGTTGATGTGGTAGTGGGTAGAGTTCGACTCGATCTTGAGGAAGTTGTTGTTACTGACGCTGTTGGTGTTGGCGCTGCCGGTAGAGCGAATCACTCCCATGTAGAGATCCCGGTAGTGGTCGCGCTCTTCGCGGAGCTTGGTGTTCTCGACAAGGCCAACCTCGATCGCGCCCTTGTATTGATCGCGCTGACGGGTGACGCCATCCAGGCGGAGGGCGAGCTGGGTGTCGGAGGTGTTGGAGAAGATTGGAGCGACATCGCCGTCATCGTCGTCATCGCTGTCCTTGCTGTGATTGTCGTCGTCTTCGCTGTCGTCGTCTTCGTTGTCGTTGTCGCCGTTGTAGTTGTAGTTGTTGTCGTCTTCGTTGTAGTTGTTGTAGTTGTTGTCATCGTGGTTGTAGTTGTAGTTGTAGTTGTTGTTTTCGTCATCGGTGACCTCTCCCATCCTCTGCTTCTTCCGCAGGCGCTTTTCGAGGACGATAATATGCTCTTGTAGGCCGACGATGATCTGGGCCTCGGTCTTCTTGGGCGGCTCGTTCTTGATCTTTACAGGCGCCATCTTTGAAATGATCACTTGGAAACGACTGGATGTGGGAATCGAATTGGTTGCCTTGCTGAGGGCGGTGCCTGACTTTATAGTAGGAGTGAATGCCAAGCATCGTGAAAGCTAGGAAAAGGGCTGTTTTCGGGTGGCAGGCAGGTCTCGACTGTTTTGCCTCCAAGAACTGCGTAATCGGGAGCTTAACTACGGAGTGAAGGACGAGTTACCCAAGTACCCTTGCGTAGTATTGGTCCATTCCGATAACCACACAGTCTGGATGAGCGCGTGATTCGGGTCTAACCTATCTAGGCACGAAGTGAGAGTGAGCCCCGGCTGCCTAGCCGCAACCGCAAGCCCCACGGAGGTGATTGACGCCTAGCGCCGTACGATCTTGGCGCAGCCCTCTGGGTATATAAACTGCTGCTCCCCGCCCACTTTGACTTCTTCTTTTCTCTTCAGTTGCTTCGCAGATTACTACTGCCATGAGAAGGTCTCATGTTCAACTCGCATGTCAGCTAAGCTGGTGCAACCGCCAAGTGGCTGTCAGCTAAGCTGGGTTACTGGAGGTCATACTGTCGCGCCCGATTTACGTACGGGGTCCCACGCGGCAGGGTACGACGACACTCACTAGATGGGTTGGTTGTCAGCAACTTCAAGATCCGCCTTGAGCGCCTTGTCGTCCCAGCCAGGCCGGTCTCCGGTCTGGTATACTGATGATGTCCGCTAAGCGGGTCAACAGGGAAAGATGAGAGGCCACCACAAAGATGAAAGGTGGAATCGCATTCAGTCTGGTCACAGACAGTCTATCTGACGCAGTGCTTGTCGCTTGCAGATAGTGACCTCCGAGGGCTTTGGGATTTGGAGAGAGGACGAGGTGATTCTCGTTCTTCCAGGCATTCAACACGCACTGTTCGCAGTGCTGTTTGTGTACCGTGCGCATCAGTGATGCGTGTCTGTCAACGGTATCTTGTCATCTTTTTCATTGAGCTCTGAGCCTTGCGCCTAGACTTGAGGAAGGAGAGTTGTTTGATCAAATGAGCGACGTATGTAGTATCCATGGATGTGAAGCTAGTTGTACACCACGAGGTCTGAATACAGAAGTCATTGCGACAGTGTTGGAGGAGTGTGATATGCAACATGTACATGAAAGGCGACTTCATGCAACTGTTGCTTGGGAAAGGAAAGGCTGGAATTAGGGAGTATGGATCGTAGCATCATGAAAGTACCTAGAGACTCGTCTCACTCATCGCTATCATCTTCATCATCGTCGTCATCATCGTCCATCTCTTCGTCTTCATCTTCACTATCATCCTCGCTTGCGTCAAGATTCACGGGTACCGTCGCCGGCCAATCCACGGTCACCTCTTCCTGTAATTCCTCCCAAAACTTGCCCATATCTGCTCCGGCGTACTCCATCACCTTCTTCGCTGGGACTGGGATGCTCAAATTGCTGTTTGCATCATCGCTCTTGAAGGTCACATACATGTGGTCTTGTTGCAACATGCCGACTTTAAGATGAGTAAGAGCAAGTCGCGGCGTCTTGGACAGCTTGCGGAAGAAGTCGCGCCAGAAGTTGGGCTTGTGTCCATGAGGTGGAGCGACTGCAGCGGGGATGTTCATCCTCCATAGGCTCAGATCTTCCAGAGTCGGCGCGAACTTGGAGATAAAGTTGAACAGAATATCAGCCCGAGCGCTTAGCTGACCAAGCTCGAGGTTCTTTAAGAGCGGTAGAGCAACTGGGGCAGGGTCAAGAAAAGTCGCGTTATTTGAGCTGGTGGTGGGTTTCGGAGTAGCCAACCACTGCAGAAAGTCCTCGTTATTGGCCACCAGATGTTTCTCAAAGTTCAAGCGAAGATGAACGAGATTGGGAGTGAAATGGAGGAAGCGCCGAAGCGAGCGTCCCGCGTTTGGATCCACTGACGTTCCGTTGCTATGGGTGTGCAGGTAACGAGGCTTGAGGTCCACGTTCAAGAGTAACGTGCTTGTGTTCTGCAGTATGGGCTCCACTGTAGGTCGGATGTAGTCTGGAAGGAAGAATGCCGTGTCGGGCAGGCCGCGCTGACGAAGCAACACCTCGAACTCAGTAGGTCGTCGGTTAGCCTTGCCCAAAGCGTACAACACGCTGGAGAAGACGCGAGACGTGAAACGAGTGCCGACGTCCTGTCCGAAAGAATCGCGATCAGCGAACCGTAGCTCAATACCGGTCTCACGATGGACGGTAGTTGCGCCCCAGGAGCTCCAGCTCTTGCCGTCACGAACTCGATTGCCTGCGTTGAAGTCGCGGATCCCGACCGTGGTGAGATTCTCGAGACGCTCGAAAGCTTCCGTAAGCATCTCGCGGTCGATCCCAGTACCCAAAAGCGCTTTCTGGTCCTCGTAGCCCTGAATGTAGCGCGTAGCGGCGTCGTCGTCCCTGAAGCGTAGTGGTATCTCGCTGTAGACATTGGTGGCAATGATGATGTGCACCAGCTTCTTGGAAAGACTGACATGCTTGGATATGTCGATGAGCGCCTGCAGACTCTTGTGCGTGAGCATGAACTGCTTCTTGAAGAAGAACTCTTTGGAAAACCATTCATAAAGCGACTTCTCGGTTTGTTTGCATACAAGACGCAGTGAACCAAGATCTTCAGTAGGGAGGTATTCTGATACCGCAACCAGCAATTCCAGCGGTATGGTGAGTAGTGATGCCATCTTGATAGGAAGCGACTTGTGTGAGCGAAGTTTGCTGTCGTGGTTGATGCAGGTGCTTGTGGCACGACTCCCGAGGCCGTCTTATCATGTGTGCACGCGTTCCGTTCGCGAAGGCAGAAACGCGGGCTAGTCCGCCTTGGGCGCTGATGCCTAAGGGCGTTCCTTCCGAACACAGGCCACCGTCTCATCGGCCACCTGGTTCCATCTCAACCAAATGTTCAAATAGCCATTCTGCGCCCCCAATCCAGCTGCATCGCGTCTTCAAGGTTCATCGAAGTCAATCGCATCAAGCGCATCAATCGCATCAATGGTACTCACTGGATTGTCCATCGCGGCATCTGGCCGCTTCCCGAGTGGAGTAACTCAGAAAGCGCTACAGACGCGTATAACGTCACTCGGCGCCGAGTACCTGTCGAGCGTCACACCGGACACAACCCATCTCATCGCAACGCAAAAAGACTTCGACAGCAATTCCACCAAGGTCAAGACTGCTGTTGCTCAGAACGTGTCGATTGTTAGCCTCGAATGGCTCGACGAGTGCGAGGCGACAGGTAAGTCCACCACAATCCGACGCACTCAGAACCGCAACATGCTTCTCAAATCTTAACGAGGAACTTCAAATTGACGGTTGGAGCAGATTCCTATGTTCCTGAGTCGCAATATGTGTTGTCTTCTGTGGCGGCGCCAGCTCCTGCCTCTGCTCCTGCCCCTGTCCAAAACGGGTCAAAGAAGCGCGCAGCGTCATCTGCATCACCACCAACTGCACAACAGGAGACTAAGAAGCCCAAGATCAAAGAGAATGCCAAAGTTGGAGATGGACAAAATGCCAAGTCCAAGCAGATTGCCATCTCCGTAGACGAGCATTGCCCTCTGTCTAGCTGGCGCGTTTACATCGACAACAACGACGGCACGATCTACGACGCGTCACTCAACCAAACGAATTCGTCTGCAAACAACAGTGAGTAACGGCAGTCAATCCCAGATTTTGGACGTGTATGCTGACTACCTTAGACAAGTTCTACAAAGTCCAGCTTCTCACCGATGGCTCCAGCTACCGAACGTGGACACGCTGGGGGCGAGTCGGCGACCGTGGCCAGATGAAGATGCTTGGCGATGGAGGCCTCAGTAATGCCATGCAGGAGTTTGAGAAGAAGTTCAAGGACAAGTCTGGCCTCAAGTGGGCGAACCGCGGTGACGAGCCGAAGGCTGGCAAATACGCCTACGTAGAGCGCTCCTACAACCCTGACTCGGACGACGATGACGACGGCGATGCCGATGCTGGTGCTGATTCCGGCGAGACCAACGGCGTCACGCCTGACAGCACCTTGTCTCCTCCAGTCCAGGATCTCATGAAGCTCATCTTCAACCAGGTAAGAATCCAGTGCTTTTGGAGTTTCCGGGTGGCTACAACCCGCGTCGCATCTGAAAAAAAAAATCCATAATGGAGCCTGGCGACGATAATGCCCTAGGACGTGTTCATCTGTTGACTTTTAGCGCTGCGTATGCTGCAACACGAATTCCAGGCTAACATTTCAACCAGGATTACTTCAATCAAACCATGACTGCCCTGAACTACGACGCCAACAAGCTCCCACTCGGCAAGCTCAGTAAAGGCACCATCGCTCGCGGTTTCCAAACTTTGAAGGATTTGTCCGTGCTTATCGACGAGAATGACAACGATTCAAGGGCAGAGGTTGAACGCCTGTCGAACCAGTACTTCTCACTCATCCCACACGCCTTCGGTCGCAATCGCCCGCCGGTCATTCGAGACATCACACTCCTTAAGAAGGAGATTGAACTACTTGAGAGGTAAGTCATTGCTGTATGAGATGCATGCGAGGCGTATACTGACTTCACTATAGCCTGTCGGACATGAAGGAGACTGCTGCTATGCTCAAAGACCAACTGAAGGACAAGAGCGATGTGAACAAGCTCGACAAACAATTCCAGGGACTTGGCATGAACGAGATGACCCCTCTTCAACATAAGAGTCGCGAATTCGTGGAGATCGACGAGTATCTCAACAACTCGAAGGGCAAGACACATCATGTCAGCTACAAAGTTCAAGAGATTTTCCGCATCGAGCGTCAAGGAGAATTCGACCGTTTCGACAAGAGCAAGTATGCGAAGATCGCAAGCAACCGCCGCTTGCTTTGGCACGGATCCCGAGTCACCAACTATGGTGGTATCTTGGGTCAAGGTCTCAGAATCGCTCCACCGGAAGCCCCTGTCAGTGGATACATGTTTGGCAAAGGTATCTATCTTGCCGATATGTCTTCAAAATCCGCCAACTACTGCGCTTCGTACAATTCTGGAGGCACTGCGCTGCTTCTTCTCTGTGAAGCTGAGCTCGGCAACCCAATGCACGAGCTTACCGACGCGTCGTACACTGCTGGGGAGGACGCCGCCAAGAAGGGCCTACACAGCACATTTGGTATGGGACAGACTGGTCCAAAGAAGTGGAAGGACGCGGGTTGCGTGAACCCAGCCCTCAAGGGCTGCATGATGGTAAGCAAGCTCGCATTCCTAGATCTAGTTTCACAGCTAACCATACTAGCCCGATGTATCGACACCGCCTGGAGCTACCAACGTACCCAACGCGTACTTGCAGTACAACGAGTACATCGCCTACGACGTTGCTCAGGTCAAGCTTCGTTACTTGCTCCGTGTTCAGATGTAGATTCTCAGCGCTATCATCTCTCGAATCGGCGTTGAGGCGTTCCAAGCGGGGTTCACAAGGAAAATTCCAAGGCAGGCGTCTACATGGTCTTAGGGATCAGGTTGTTGTTAAGATAAAATGCTATGTATGCAGCAAAGCCCGCGTCATGGGCTTTGCGTAGGCGTTCACTGTTCTCACATTCTTGCCTTTGGTTGCGCACGACGTCATTTCGTGATGAGCCCAGTCTGTCAAAAAGCATGGTATATTCGTCGTTAATCAGATACAAGCATCGCGAAAGGTCCCTATACACATCGGTAACATGGTCAAACTCCAGGCCAGTACGAAAGCAAGCGAATCTACTCGCGTCCACCGACCCTCCTTTCGTAGTCGTCTTCAAGCCTAGAGGCATCCACCACCTCGACACCCTTGCCCAGCCCGATCATGTCATTGCGAACCTGCCACCACCTGACAGTGTGCTCGCTCTCCTTGCCCTTGCGCATGGGGCCCTCGTCGTCCGTGTCAACAAGCCCACCAAGGCCTGTGCCATCACCGCCAACAACGACAATGGTCTGGCCAACCCACTTCCTGATGTCATCGATGTTCTGACCGTTCACACCACTCAACGCATCGACTACGTAGACAAGCTCCGGTCCGAGATGCCTGAGCATGTGCACGAAGCCAGTCGTGGTGTTGAAAGGCATGACCATGGCTGGGTCCTCAACGAGGCGGAGGGCCTGCGAGTGGAGTGTGTTCCAGAGCGAGTTGTCAGAGCCCCGGGTGCTGGGTGCGGGTGTGTATATGACGGGTTCGACGGACGACAGCTCCTCGCCTGGTGTGCGTGCAGGTGTGCTGATGGCAGAGTATGAGTCGCCGAGCGAAGACGATCCAGTGCGGGAGTTGGCGCGGGATTGTGGGCGCGAGCGCAGCGACGGGGAGTAGATGAGGACGAAGAGCTTGGTTCGCGAGAAGTCGGTGTCGGGGAGGTGGGAGAGGATGGTCTGCGAGCTGTTAGTTTTGGGCACGTGAGAAGGGAGACGAGATGCAATGCTTACAGCGTTTTCTTCGCGGTACGAGCCTTCGTCGTCGTCCAATCGGTCCAGGCTTTCTGCGCTGACGACTAAGACTACCGTCTTCCTCCTTCCTCCGTAGCCCTCGCCTCTGCCTTCAGCCTTCCGCACGCTCGCGGCGAAGCTTCGTGCCTGCGCATCGACTGCAGCATTGCTGTCCCGGCTCTGCGCCTCGACATTCCTTCTAATCGTAGCCTCCTCGTTCCATCGAGAGTGGTCGCCAAAAGCTTCGTCCTTGTCTTCCTCGCGGATGGAAGCGAGGGCCGCACCAGCTGCAGCGCCCGCCGCGGCCCAGCCTGCTGCTGTCTTCTTGCTCACGGTATCGAAGAGCTGCTGTGGCGATGGTGTGCGACGGATGACGCCTTGTGCGCGGCCAAGCAACGTGCCATCGCCGTAGCCATAGCCCTCACCGCCCCCTTCGCCTACGGGGAACCCAGAGACATCGCGTGCTGCAGGCGCCCTGCCCTGTCGCTTCTCATGTGCTGAATCTTCGCCATAGGAGAGATCGTCATCGGACGAGTAGTCGCGGCTGTCCTCGCGCGCACTCCAGACCCAGGCTGCGAGACCGGCGGTTGCGACGGTGACGGTGAGGATCAGAGGAACGTAGAAGCCGAGGGCGCCGCGGTTGCGCGAGTTGTTCTGGCGGCGGTCGTAGCGGTCGTAGTTGAAGGACGACATGGCCTAGGTCATGGTATCGTGAATGTTTCGTGGGCGGGTCGGGCGTTGTTTTGGTCGTCAGCCGCTGCCGCTCGGCTGCTTCCCTGTTGTTGACGGCCGGCAGCCCAGGGCGAGTGGCTGGGAGCTGAAGCTTGCTTGCTTGCCTGACACGCGCCGAATGGCTGCGGCGACTGTGCGCGAGTCAGCCGCCCTCGAACTTTTGGCGGCGGGGTGACTCTAACACCCCACACGCCTTTGTACCTGCAGCATCACCTGGCGGATATACGCCAATACCGCCTCCCAAGCGAAGCCAGAAATAGTACCTTCCTGTCCAAACAATATCGAGATAGGCCAGTGCTACAACTCTACACCCATATCGCGACACCCACCGCACACACCCACAATGCCTCACGCGACGAGTCTGCCTGCGCCAGGCTTCCAGGCCCTCATTCTGTGCGGACCTGGTGCTTCCTTCAGTACCTTCACATCCACGCCCAAGGAGATACCAAAGGCCCTGCTGCCCATTGCCAACAGGCCTATGGTCTGGTATCCCCTGGAATGGTGTTACCGCATGGGGGTCACAGGTATACCATGACGCGCATACGGTCTTTCTATTCTGTACTAAGATATTCTAGACATCACAGTCGTGACACCGCCAGAGTCACTAGAAGCCATCGAGGCTGCCATGTCGCAAAACCCACACCTCACAACCCTCCCCTCGCCGAAGCCCGACATCCTTGCGCCGAAAGACCTCTCACATCAGACGAGTACTGGCGACCTCTTCCGGTTGCCTGAGCTACAAAACGCGATCAAGGGCGACTTCATAGTACTGCCATGCGATCTCGTATGCGAACTAGATGGCACGGCGCTGGCAGACGCATGGATGGTAGAGCAGGGCGGATTCGCAGGAGCTAGTGGTGGACTGGACCACAACGGCAGCAAGATCGCTTTCGGCGCTGGCGGAGAGAAGCTCGGAAGAAGAGGCGGCATGGGCGTGTGGTACCAGGCCAAGGGAGAAGGCAGCAGGAAGAAGGAGGAGACGGATTTCATTGCGACAGCACCGCTACCTACGTCCATCGTCCCTGTTCCGACAGATTCGCTGCGCCGCAACATTTCGAAACTAGTCTACTCCGTACCCACCGACACCTTAAACGACATCACAGAGGAGAACAAGACATTCCCGCTGCGACATTCCCTCATTCGCCAGCACGCGCGGATAAGAATGCTTACGACCCATCGTGACGCACACATCTATTTCTTCCCATACTGGGTTATTGAGATGATCAAGAAGAACGAGAAATTCGAAAGCATTAGCGAAGAGGTATTGGGATGGTGGGCGAAAGCAGGCTGGCAAAATGGTCTAGGAGACAAGTTGGGTCTGCGGCAAATACTCCAGGGCGAGGACGAGGAGTCGGATCACGGGTCGCAGGTTGTCGAGGAAGAGATCGATGTGTCCAAATTCAGCACCACATACTCAGGCGGTAACACAGAATCCGACTCAAAGGCTCCCACGACACTCGCGTCGAGAGTCACAAAATCGTCCAGCATACCCGAATCCGCGAAATCGCTCACCTCGAATACGAAGCTTACGGTACCACCAATTCTTGCCTACGTCCAACCGTCGGGACCTGCCGAACCCCTCATTCGCCGTGTAGACGACTCACATCTTCTGCTTACCGTTTCACTCCGCCTAGCAAAGCTGCAGTCGATCGAGGAGGTCGGCAAAGAAGCAGCATCGCCATTCGCCCATCAGTCGAAAATCGTTCACAAGGAGTCCATCCCCAGAAAATGCCGCGTAGAAGCCGAGAATTCACTGTTAGCGGACAACGTCATCGTAGAAGAGAAGACCAATATCAAAGAAAGCGTCATCGGTCCAAACTGCAAAATCAGCGAGGGCGCAAGGTTGCTGCGGTGTCTGCTGATGGACGGAGTCGAAATCGGACCCAACGTACAACTCACAGACTGCATACTAGGCCGGAGATGTAAGATGGAGGGTGGCGATGCTAAAGACGGTGACAAGACTGTTCTCAAGGACTGCGAGGTTCAAGATGGACAGGTTGTGGAGTGGGGTAGTAAGTATCTCTTGACCCGTTTTGTGGAGAAGGCAATGCTAACCATTATGCAGCTGAGGCGAAGAACGAGAAGTTTATGCGCTTTGATGTCGGCGATGATGTGGGTAGTGAAGGTTTTGGCGGAGACGAGATGGACACTTTGAACGACGATGGAGATGAAGGTATCCCGTTGCGGTAATTGTTGGCCCATGAGATCGACGAGGGAATACGCATCACGACAATACGAATTAACATGCAACCGAACAAGCCGTGGCTTTTCACCCTCGAAAATAAGAACGATAGCGTGTGTCGTTCCGGGACCTTTCTAACTCGACTACTCGTTCCTGGCCATGGTCATAGGAAACGACGAATCGTTTGCTCATAGGAATGTCTCGTCGGTCTCGCTGTAAAGTGCAAAATGCGAGAGATCCACGGCCACGACGTACAGTACCTAACTCGTCACGCTTCGCCCAACTTGCGGTCATTTCAAGGTCCGTTTGCTACCTGGGTAACACAAGAGCTTGGCGTCACGGGTACCCGCGTCCTGTCTTGCGTTCTTGTTTTGCCCTCACGTCAACATCTCTCACTTAATCAATTTTGGAACAGGTCGCATCAGCATCAGCATCTCTCATTCCCTACCTCTCACCACCTACGTAGTATGTCATACACCCCACATGATCCCGATGCGGTTATACCAACAAGGCATTTTTGCGACGGCTGCAAGCAGGGAACGACTTCTAAACTGGACTGCGCGAATCTGGAGAAGGTCGTATGCTTCACCTGTCCTCGTCGAGATCACTTCAGCGGCGACTGTGACCATTTGATACGCAAAAGCAACCCTCCGTCAAGTGTACCAGCCTTTTGGTCCTCGCTTCCGCTGCGGCGGCTGTTCCCCACTATCAGCACGAGAAGTTCCACCACAGGGCAGCATATTCAGTCAACGGATGGGGTAAATTCAACACCATGTGAGAGCAAGGAATACACCGAAAGGAAAGAAGTCGAGATACAATTACTAGACTGGCAAGATCGCTGCAACGATGCTTTACGTCTGCTGCGAGCATGCGATCGCAAGGACGCCGCCGATGCTTTGGAACTCCAGCGTCCAGACCTTCGCGGATGGAAAGAACCCTCGGGCAAGGAGTACACACATGTACATGAATACGAAAAGGTTGCCAATATATTCAGCGACCAGCTCCTGGTGACCCGGGATTCAAGCCGTAGACTAACACGGAGGAAACAGCATCTTAACGCGATGAAGAAGTATTGCCTCGCCATCTTCCAGAAACTCGAAGCGTTTGGCCTTGCGGAGGCGGGTAAGACGCCTTTCACCAAGTGTACAAATGATTGAGACCTGACTATCGATCACAGCAATGGACCCCCTCACCCGCTGGCACATCGACCCCAAGTCTTCCGCGATCGAGTCAGAAAGTCACAAAATCTTATCTCACATCCCCACCAGCGCCCCGAGTACGGCCGGCTCGATGGCCAACTTCGTAGACCTAATGCACAGCCACATCACCCACCTATACGAAATGCCCGGCGACACCCTCTACTCCCGCTACACCATAGCCTTCAGGATCATCCAAACCGCCATCCGCTGGAATTCCACCGGTACAACCTTTACGCAGAACAATGTCCACACCTCCAGTATCTCAGCTGTTGAGATCACGCGCCTTTTCCGGCCGCTGGATACGCAGTTTAAGGGTGTACTGGAGGAAGGGTTGATGAGGAAGGGGGGCTTGCCGTGGGATCAGGCGTTGTGTTTTTTGGAGACGCATGGTGTGGAGCGGTTGTATGGTTCTTCTTGGGTGTGGCTGAGGGAGCTGTTTCATTATGAGGATGGGGGGTTGGCGCCGTGATGTTGGAGGATGTCGTGGTTGTGACGTTGTTACTTTCTTGTCGGTCCGAGCTGAGATGGGGTTTGTGTTTAGCTTTCTCGTCATTTCGTACTTGTGTTTACTCTGCATGTATACTACTGTTCGTTAGATGTTCAGGGAACAGTCACGAAGCATGGGAATGTTGTTGCGTGTGAAGATAGGGATGTGATGACAGCTCAATCTAGGGGCCTGTTTGGTGATCGCGGTAGGATGCGCAGTAGGACGGTTATATAATAAGGCCTTTAGCCGCAATTAGTAAGCATTATATTACTTATATAATATTATATAAGCTTCTTTAAATATAAATTTAAAGATTTTATAATATTATACTACTGCTTAAAAAGTAACATTATACTACTACTTAAAAAGTTATATTATACTACTACTTAAAAAGTAATATTATACTACTACTTAAAAAGTTATATTATACTACTATATAAAAGGTAGCGTTATATAACTAGTATTATATTAAGTCTTTTATATTATACTACTAGATATCTTTTCTTAAGTATTATACTACTAGCTAGCTAGCGCTCTCTTTAAGTATTATACTACTAGCTAGCTAGCTAGCTAGCGCTCTTCTTAGGTATTATACTGCTAGCTAGCTAGCTAGCTAGCTAGCGCTCTTCTTAGGTATTATACTACTAGCTAGCTAGCAGCTAGCTAGTGCTCTTCTTAAGTATTATACTACTAGCTAGCTAGTAGCTAGCTAGCGCTCTTCTTAGGTATTATACTACTAGCTAGCTAGCAGCGCTCTTTTTAGGTATTATACTACTAGCTAGCTAGTAACGCTCTTCTTAGGTATTATACTACTAGCTAGCTAGTAGCGCGCTTCTTAGGCATTATACTACTAGCTAGCTAGTAGCGCGCTTCTTAGGTATTATACTACTAGCTAGCTAGTACTCTTCTTAGGTATTATACTACTAGCGCTTACCTATATTATATTACTAGCGCTCTTCTATATTATACTACTATAGACTTATAAGTAAAAAAAAAAAGACTATAATAAGTAAGATTTAAACTTAAACGTAAAAAAATAGTAACTTTATATATAAGAAATTATCTACTTAGTAGTTAAGTAGGTATCTTAGTTAAGAGCTAGAGGTTACTAAACTAGTAAAGAACTAATATACTAAATAGTAGTACTATATTAAGCTATTATAATAGAGAATAATTAGATTTAAAGCTTTATATAGTACGTAAGTATAAAAGAGCTAGTAAAAATATAAAGTTATAATAAGTAGAGACTTTATATTAGTAGCTATAACACTAGCTTTACTAGTATAGTAATATAGTATATAAGTATAAGAAGTAGGTAATTAAAAGAAAGTAAGAAGTAATAGATAATAAGCAATAAGTAATAAGTAATAAATATACCTTTTTTAAAACTATAATCTTACTTATAGCTATTAAAACTTTAGTCTATAGTAATTTTATATTATATAATACTCTCTATATTAATAATAATAGTAGTAGTAACTACTTTAAAATATCTACTTCTAACCTTCTTCTATTTAGTCTTCTATTAGGCGCTTTACGCGCTATAATATTAGTACTACTACTATAATTTATTACGTAGTAGTAATAGTAGCACTAGTAGTAGAATAAGCTCTACTAGAGTAAACTAAGATCTAGCATAGTTAGAGAGCGTAAGTAAGTATAGTACTACTATAGAGTTAGTAACTATATACTAATAGTAATATAGTCTACCTTAAAACTATACTTAGTGTACTTAGCGTCTAGTAGCTATACTACTATTAATAATTACTCTTACGCTTACGCTTATTATTTCTACTTCTACCTCTTCTACGCCTCTAGCGTATAATAATAATAATAATAATAATAAAAAGATAGAGGTTACACTAAGCTAGGTAGTAATCTTACTAGCTCTTATAGATAATCTTACGTAGTAGTAGTAAGAGTATAGTAGTAGATAGGTAGGTAGGTAGGTAATAATAGATATAGTATAGCTTACTCTCTTCTCTTCTTTATAAAGTATAAGTAAGTAGTACCTTTATAGTACTACTACTATAATATATAGATATTTACTAGCTTTAGAGCGTTTAGCTTCTATATTCTATTCTAGCTATTTAGAGTACTACTTAGAGAAATAATCTAAGTATTAGATTAGAGTAGCGTTATAGGTTAGAGTTTAAATACTAACTATAGTAAAAGAGTAGAGTTTAGTTAGTTAGAATTAAAGTTCTTACTATATACTTCTTTCTATATACACTATTCTATACTCTTACTACTCTCTAAACTTCTACTAGTAATTATTAATAGATAAGCTACTAGCTATATTCTAGAAAGAGAAATATAGAGCTAGTAGTTTTCTACTTTTTACTAATAGTAAAGAATTAGAGAAGCTAGATAACTAACTTAGAGTCTTTAGTAGAAGAGTTAGGTAAGAGAGGTATAGTATTAGGCTTCTCTACCTCTTATAAATTATAAAGAATTAGAAGAGCTAGATAATAGGCTACCTTCTAATAGAATAGTAATAGAGTAGGTATAGCGTTAGGCTTCTTTACTCTTTATTAATAGAAAAGAATTAAATAAGCTAGGCTTTTTAGGCTAGCTTTTAATAGAGTATTAAATATAGCTTTAACTTTAATAAAAGCTATAGGCTAACTAGAGTATAATAGTATAGAAACTACTAGCCTAGATGTCTAGCTACTTTAGTGTGTAGTAGATATTACTAGTAGTAACCTTTAAGTGCTAAGAGCTATTATAGCTAATAAGAAAGCTAGTAGTATACTTAGAGTAGTATAGACGTTGCTAGTAGTAACCTTTAAGTACTAAGAGCTATTATAGCTAATAAGAAAGCTAGTAATATATTTAAAGTAGTACGCCTTTATAGATATATAGTACTCTAAGACTACTATCTAGAAGTTATATTCTTAGTATAGAGTTATAGAAGTATAAAGTACCTCTATAGTAGCTAGAGTAGTAGTAGTTCTAAAAGTAAGCCTAAGTTAAGACTATTAGTATTAGTATAGAGTTATAGAAGTATAAAGCACCTCTATAGTAGCTAGAGTAGTAGTAGCTAGAGTAGTAGTAGTTTTAGAGATAAGCTTAAGTTAACTTATTACTAGCTTCTTAAAGGCTTTAATACTATTATTAGTAATTATCTTATAGAAGTGTAAAACACCTCTATAGTAGCTAGAGTAGTAGTAGTTCTAGAGGTAAGCCTAAGTTAACTTATTACTAGCTTCTTAAAAGCTTTAATACTATTATTAGTAATTATCTTATAAGTTAACTATAGTACTAATAATACTCTTACTAGAGAAGATAGTAATAATAGAGTACTTGCTAAATTTAGTAGTAGTACCTTAGTATACTACGTTTCTTGCAGCTCTCTTACTAAGAATATAGTATTTAGTATTAGTAATCTTAACTAAAGAGTAGTTAATTATAGAATATATAGTCTCTATAGAGGTGCGTATATTAAAGTTAAGTAGTATAGGCTTAAAAGAGGCCTAGAGGCTTATAGCTAGCGTACTTAATAATAGCTTTACGTAGTCTATAGTTATTCTTAGAACACTAGTTATAGTAGATATATATAGTAAGGTTAATAATTATAAGAGAGTTAGTAATAAAAAGAAGATAGTTAATAATAGCTTTAGCAGCGTAGCGTACAGGCTTAAGAAGCCTAGAAGCTTATAGCTAGTATTATTAATAATAATAATTATAGAAAGTTAGTAATAAAGAGAAGGTAGTTAATAATAGCTTTAGTAGCGTAGTGTATAGGCTTAAGAGGCCTAAAGGCTTATAGCTAGTGTTATTAATAATAATAATTATTTAGAAGTTGCGTTCTTAGTATAGAGATATAGAGGTAGAAGGCACCTTAGTAGTAGTAGTTCTAGAGGTAAGCTAGAGTTAAGGCTATCTAAGAGCTTATAAAGTAGAAAGCGTAGTAAACTTAATAATATAATCTTTAATAACTCTACTAACACTAGTTATAAGTAGAAGTAGAATAATTAAGAATATAAGTATAGCTAGTTAGACTTTCTTTTTCTATATAAGACTATTAACCTAGATATAGAATCTAAGCTTTAGGTACTATATATTATTATTATAGTCTAAATACTATTAGTATATAATAATAGAGATATAGACGTATAAAACTTATATCTAGCTAGCTAGAGAGAAGTAGAGTAATAGTAGAGATCTTAAGGCTAGAGATTTTAAGGCTAGAGATCTTAACTTAAAGATTCTTATAGACATAAGTTTTTATAGCCTTCTTCTTCTAGTTACTACTAATAATCTTAGTTTTAAAAGTTTTCTAGTTCTATAGACTAGTGTTAAGAAATTTAAAAGTCTTCTAGTTCTATAAACTAGTGTTAAGAAATTTAAAAGTCTTCTAGTTCTACTAATAATCTTAGTTTTAAAGATCTTTTAGTTCTATAAACTAGTGTTAAGAAATTTAAAAGTCTTCTAGTTCTACTAATAATTTTAGTTTTAAAGGTCTTCTAGTTCTATAGACTAGTGTTAAGAAATTTAAAAGTCTTCTAGTTCTATAAACTAGTGTTAAGAGATTTAAAGGTCTTCTAGTTCTATAGACTAGTGTTAAGAAATTTAAAGATCTTAACTAGCGTAGAAGTAGACTTAATTAGAGTGCTAGAAGCTAATAATGCTACTAGGCTAGTTCTATAGACTAGTGTTAAGAAATTTAAAGGTCTTAACTAGCGTAGAAGTAGGCTTTATTAGAGTACTAGAAGCTAATAATACTGCTAGACTAAGCTAGATAATAGTCTCTTGTCTAAGATCTCTAATCTTATACTTTTTTTCTTATAAGATCTTTCTTCTTTAAATACTCTATAAATAATCTATACTCTACTAGAGTGCTAAGTAGCTTCTCTATCTAGAAAGAAGTAGTACTAAAAGCTTAAAACTAATATTAAGATAACTTTAGAGAGTAGAGAGGTAGTATAGTAGAGATACTAGTATAGTAGAGAAGGCGTAGATAGTTATAAAGTTAAATGTATAGAGTTACTATAAGATCTTAAGTAGCTATATAAAGAAACTTTTATTATAAAATAATTAGGCTCTATACTATACTAGCTTATAGCTAGAGGCGCACTAGTTTTACTAACTTATCTTACTACTACATAGATAACTACGTTTTTCTATACTATATAGATTATTTTCTTCTATATTATTATAGATATTATTATAAAGAGAAACTATAGTAGATAATAGAGATAGTAATTAAAGTAAAGGTTATAGTATTTAACTTAGTTCTATTATTATTAGTAATTACTCTTCTAATAAAAGTAGTATTTACTTATATATTAAAGAGTAACACTAGCCTACTAGCTAGGCTTCTCTAGTAACTCTGCTAAGAGGCTCTGTAAGGCTATTAGGTAGTAGATAGAAGTATAATAGACTACTATCTTAGAGCTTAAGAGCACTATTCTCTATCTTAAGTTTCTAGTACCTACCTACTTCTATGTTAATAGTAAGGCTAATAAATAACTTAAGCGTAGTCTCTAGAGCTATTAAGCTCTAAAGTACTTTAATTAAGCTAGAAAGTAGTATTATTACGCTAGCGCTATAGGTTAGTGTAGACCTAAGAGCTATTAAGCTCTAAGTACTCTAATTAAGCTAGAAAGTAGTGTTATTACGCTAGCGCTATACGTTAGTAAGGTTATTAGACTTTGTAAGTAATTTCTTAAGTTACTTATACTATATCTTAAGATTACTATATTAGTTATATTTGTAGTTAGGTTATAACTAGTAAGGTTATTATTAGACTTTATAAGTAATTTCTTAAGTTACTTATACTAGTTCTTAAGATTACTATATTAGTTATATTTATAGTTAAGTAATAACTATTAAGGTCTATATTATCTACGTCTTATTCTACTATATTCTAAATATATAATTATAGATAGTAGTTCTAGCTTTTAAGAATTATAATATAGGTTTTCTTTTCTAGAAGATATATAATTATAGATAGTAGTTCTAGCTTTTAAGAATTATAATATAGGTCTTCTTCTCTAGAAGATATATAATTATAGGTAGTAGTTCTAGCGTTTAAAGATAGTAATATAAGTGTTATTCTTAAAGTGTATAATAAGTGTTAAATAGAGAAAAGTATACTAGTAGTAGAATAAAAGCTATAGTAAGCGCTAGTCTATAGAGTTTCTAATATAGCTCTAGAGGCAGCGCTACGCTATTTAAAGTATAGTAGATAGTAGTATAATATATACGCTGTAGTAAGTAGCTAGAAAGTTTATACTTAGATAGCGCTAGACTTATCTAGAATCTAGTAGGTAGCTGTAGACTATATATAGAATAAGTATTATTAGTAGTATAATATATCTAAAGGCTGCAAGTAAGCTAGTAGTATAATATATCTAGAAGCTATAAGTAAGGTTAGTAGTATAATACGTCTAAAGACTATAAGTAAAGTTAGTAGTATAATACGTCTAAAGGCTATAAGTAAGGTTAGTAGTATAATACGTCTAAAGGCTATAAGTAAAGTTAGTAGTATAATACGTCTAAAAGCTATAAGTAAGGTTAGTAGTATAATATGTCTAAAGGCTGTAAGAGTGTATAAAGACTAGAAGTAAGTTAGTAGTATAATATACTATTATAGAATTAGTTAGAGGCTATAGTTTAGTAGTATAATATATTATACCTAATTAGCTAGAGATAGTTTAGTAGTATAATGCGTCTAAAGACTATAAGTAAGGTTAGTAGTATAATACGCTAATATAGAACTAGGTAAGAGCTATAGTTTAGTAGTATAATACGTCTAAAGGCTATAAGTAAGATTAGTAATATAACGTAAGGTTGTTGTCTCTCTACTTTAGATAACTACTATAATCTAGCGTAATTAATAAGGCTATATTCTATAAAGTATCTTTATCTAGCTAGTAAGCTAGAAGTAGTAAAAAATCTCTAGACTTAAAGTAGTTAGTATAGTAATAGTGTTCTTTATTAGCCTAGCAGAATATAGAGTCTAATAATAGATACTTCTAGGTTATAAACTTTCTAGAATGTAAAAATAAATTCTAGTACTCTTCTCTATTAATATTACTAAGCTATATTTAGAATTAGTTAGTAAGACCTAGTTTCTAAGTAGAAGTCTATTATAGTACAAAGCAAGATACTAGGTAACTAATAGAAGTAGGTAGAATTAAACTACTATACTTATAGAAGAAGAGCTAAGCAACTACTTCTACCTATCTAAAAATAACTATTACTTAAGCTTTAAGTTAAAGTAAGTAGGCTAAAAAGAGTATATAAAAGATAAAATAGGTAATTAAGAGTATTAGGTATAAGTTAACTAAGTATAAGTCTTATAGAGCCTATTATAGCTAGTTATAAGTACTAACTTATAACTTTATTAGAAGATAATTAGTAGACTTAGTATTATAGTTATGTATTATAAGATAATAATATATAGATAATATAGAGTATCTATATTTCTTTCTTTCTACTAAGTATATAGCTTATTAAGTAGAGGCTTATAAGCTTATTAAGTAAAGACTTATAAGCTCTAAAAAGGCTTAAAGCTAGGTAAAGTATAATAGAAAGTAGCCTATTTAAGACGTATAAGGCAAAGATACTTAAACGCTAATAAGATTATAGTAAGTAGCTAGTTTTCTATAATCTTATAAATATATAAAAGTTTAGCTTATAAGACTCTACTACTAGTAGTATAAAAGCTAGTATCTTCTATAGATCTAATAGTTAAGAAAGACTATACTAAGATAGGTACTAATAGGTAGAGCTCTAAAGTAGAGTAGTAAAAAGTAGGTTTACTTTATATTAGATTAGATACTCTATAAGAGATAGTAGTAGTTGCTATTACTATTACTAATAGTAGTAGAAATAATAAAAAATAAGTATAGTAAAGAGAGCGTAAGATAGAAGAAAGCCTTACTTATATATTACTACTATAGCTAGTGTTAATAGTAGCCTTAGTAGTAAATAGTAAAAATAAAAGCGTAATAGTAAAGAGAAAAGAGTAATTTATACTAGAAGTAGTAGAGGTATTACTATATTAAGTAGCAGGCTATATAATAAGATAGTAGTATAATATAAGAAGATAGTAAATAGTTATAGTAGTATAATATAAGAAGATAGTAAATAGCTATAGTAGTATAATATAAGAAGATAGTAAATAGCTATAGTAGTATAATGTAAGAAGATAGTAAATAGCTATAGTAGTATAATATAAGAAGATAGTAAATACCTATAGTAGTATAATACAAGAACATAGTAAGTTAGTTATAGTAGTAGAATAGTAGTAAGTAGCTAGTAGTATAATATAAGAGAATAGTAAATAGCTATAGTAGTATAATGCAAGAACATAGCAAAATAGTCGTAGTAGTAGAATAGTAGTAAGTAGCTAGTAGTATAATGTAATACGTTAGGAAATAGCAGTACTATACTATAGAATATAATATAGTAGTCTACTTATTATACTATATTAGCACTACTATATACTAGTTACTACTACTAGATACTGCTATAAGTAAGAGAGAAGAGTATTAACGTATATTAATTAATATAGACGCTTATAAATAAAACTATAATATCTATCTTAGTGTTATTTAGAGATAAAAGTAGTGTTTATAAAGAACTATGCGTAAGCCTTAGCACTATTATTATTATTATACTTATTATTACTACCTTAGCCTTTTACTCTTTAAGAACTCTATACTACTATAGACTTACTATATATTATATACTTTTAAACACTTACAACGCTTATAAAATATACTTTATACCTCTATACTTACGCAATTTATTTTTTAGTATACTTAAGACTAGACTTAGGTTCTTCTCTACTCTAGTAGAATAAGCTAGTAATAATGTAGTTTAGGTATAGAATCTAAGAAATAAGTTATTTCTATATAAGAAGTACTAGAGACTTTTACTAGCGTATATTACAAGATAGTATATATTAATATTATACTTACCTAAAGGTAGTTACACTAATACTTTATAGAGTTCTACTAGCGTTAGTCTACTTAGCTAGGTTTTCTATAATAACTAGTCTAGAGATAATAACTTACGTAGCACTAGTACTGTCTATAGTATCTACTTTAGGCGTAGTATATCTACTAGTATAGTTAGAAGATAATAATAATAAAGAGAGAGAGAAATCTATCTAGTTTAAGAACTTAGATAGAGACCTTAAAATAGAGAAGGTAATAGGTATCTCTAATAATAATAATAATAATAGGCCTACGCCTACTTTAATAATAACAACGCTAGTAGAGAGTAATTTCTAAGTACTAGTAGGCAAGAATAATTTCTTAGTAAGTAATTCTGTAGTATTACTTAAAGTCTAAGGTCTAGTACTTCTAGAAACTCTTACGTTATCTAGTAGCTAGTAAGTAAGCTTAATCTATTATATAGTAACTACTAACACTTTCTAGATATATTATTAACCTAGCTACTATTATTACTAGTAGTCTTACTAGCTACTAGTGCGCGCTTCTAATAGACTTAGCAGAGTACTAAGCGTAGTAGGTAGTATCTATCTCTAACGCAATACGCTTTATTTAGAGTATAACTACTACTAAGTAGAAGTTTACTAATACCTATCTTCTATACTAGTAGGTTAATAAGTAGTAGTACTAAAATAATAAGTATTTTACTAACTAAGGCGTAAAAGCAGCACTCTTAAATTAGTATAACTATATTATAAGAATTATAGAGACTAATCTTAGAGAAGTTTTAATAGATAAGATAAAGTATTACGTCTACTAGAGTAATAATATTAACTACTATTGCTATAAGCTAGATGTCTAAGGCACTTTTATTAGTAATCTAGTAGTCTATTCTAGCCTTATCTACGCGTAGTACTAGTATAGTAGAAAAGCTTATAAGTATATAGCTTCTTCTACTAAAGATAGACTTAAGAGAAAGATAAGCGCTTTTATATTATAAAAGCTAGTAGATAATATATAATACTAAATTATCTTATTAACTAGTATAGTGTAGAGCCTATTTTACTAATCTATCTATTAGTAACTAGCACACGCTATAATATTCTTTATTATTATACTATTAACTCTCTATAGATACTATATCTCTAATACTATTATAGAGGCTTAGAGAAATAACTATTTTTTAAGTTAGTGTTCTATTTAATATAGAGTAGATTATACGCCTTTCTTAGAGCCTTTCTACTACTTATTCTACTACTATAATCTTCTAGGCTTATTACCTTATTAGTTGCGTAGATATAGAATATTCTAGCTAGAAAGTACTTAAGAGGCGCTAATAAAAGCTCTATTACTAGACACTATACTTACTAGTCTAGAGAAGAGGTGTAAAGTACGCAGAGTAATAGAATATATAAATAATAATAAGCTTTTATATATAAAAAGAAAAAAAGGTAAGCTATTATT
Organism: Alternaria hordeiaustralica; assembly: GCF_023758085.1. NCBI lineage: Eukaryota > Fungi > Ascomycota > Dothideomycetes > Pleosporales > Pleosporaceae > Alternaria > Alternaria hordeiaustralica. Next base: position 603,274 of record NW_026056773.1, on the reverse strand, counting down.
AGCACTATATACTTATATAGCTTAAATTAGTACTACTAGGCTAAGTTAGCTAAGCTAGGTAAACCTAATTCTCTTAACCTTATACGTAGAAGGTTCTATTTAATAGTACTTATATAGAGTTATAAAATAAGAATACTAGTATTATTTTCTACGTTACTAGACGTAGAATTAGCACGTCTACAATTGTTTTATACTTCTACTCTACTATAGGTTTCTACTTCTATCTACGTATTAGTATACTAATAATAATAAATACTACTAATTTATAGAGCTCTCTAATAATAATATACCTACTTAAAGCTATTCTTATAAGTCTCTACCTTAAAACGCTAGCCTTTCTAAGTAGTATAATAATAATATTATTAAATTTAGAGCTCTAGCTTTCTAGAACTTACTTAGGTAACCTACTACGCTTTAACGTAAAGTAAAGGCTGCTAGCTCTATCTTATAACGCACGTAGCTATTATAGTTAAAGACCTATACTAAATATAAGTCTAATTCTATAGCTAAAGTAATACTAAAAAAAAAAACTAGATTAGTAGAAAAGCTATTAGCTAGCACTACTATTTGTAAGTATATACATATACTCTATACCTACTAACTAATAGATATATAGCTATTAGTAGTGCTAATAAGTCTAAGTTCTCTAAGTTAGACTAGTCTAGTAAAGATAATACTTCTAATATAACTATTACTAACTATAATAAAATAGAGGCAGAGTTATATAATAAGCTATTATAAGACTATAATAATTATAACCTCTTCTATACACCTCTTTATAATAATATATATTCTCTATACTTATCTATATTTATAGTACCTACTTCTAATATATTCTTATAAGCTACTATATTCTCTCTATATAGTAATACGCTTTTTACTACGCCTATATTAATAGTGTTATCTTAATTATTACTATTCTACTCTAGAGATAAGCTTATAGTAAGTAGGCTCTTACTTAAACTATAAGAAATACCTCTATTATCTTAGTCTAATATATAGTTACAGCGTCTATAAACCTTATCTTTTCTAACCTAGAATATATATTAGTAGAGCTAGTATAAAGACACCTAGCTAACGTAGACTACTAACTTCTAGATAATATAAGCTACTCTTATATAATTAGAAGTAAAGATTATTTAGACTAAGAAGATAATTAAAGCTATAATTAATATTTACTATAATACTAGATAGAAGAATAATTACGCTAAGACTACTAACTAAGTAGTAGATAAACTTAGCTATCTTTATACCTTTATAGCTTTTTAAGTCTACATAAAGATATAAGAAATTAAGAACTAAGTATATATACGCTATAAGATTCTTAAAACTAATAGTAGTATAATAGAAGCTAATAATAGTCTTTATATTAAGTTCTATAAAGACTAGAGTAATAGAGTCTCTAAGCGTAAAAAAGCTCTAGAGTACTAGTAGAGAAGAAACTACTACTTACGTAAGCGTATTAACTATATTAGAGATATTTTTAATACTAAGACTACTATAGAAGAGTATACTAGACTACACTATAGCGTTTATAAGAGACTATAGAATTCTTTATTATCTATTTAAAATAAGCCTTCTAGCTTCTAGTACTTTACTATAAGTAATAAGTAACTAATAAAGGCTGTACGTAGAATAAAACCTAATAGTACTATTCTTAATAATAATAATGTTAAAGGTTCTACTACTTCTACTAGTACTTCTAGTACTATATAGTCTACTATTAGATCTAAGCCTTCTTATAGAATATAGATTAGAGACGTATATACTAGGCTTAAGCTTACTATAAGTATACTTTATAAGATTAGTAAGGCTATATATATCTATAATCTCTATTATTACTATATATAGGTAATTAAACGTTTATAAGACTATTATAATAACTACTTACTCTAGAAGTAATATAGACTAGAAAGAAATATATAGAACTATATAAGAGCTGTCTATTATATTATCTAGAATAAAGCTAATATCTTAGTTATTATAGTAGTGTCTATACTAGAGCTTGCAAGGTAGATTAAATATATAAGTAAAATAGAGTAGTATATACTAGTACGCTTTCTTATTTGTAAGCTATATTATTATACTAAACTAGTAGTAAAAGCCTACGTAGAGGGCGCTATAAAAGCGCTTAAATCTAGCATTCTTTAGAATAAACTAATTATTACTAACTATAATAAAGTAATAGCTTACTAGAAGGTAATCTAGGCTCTCTAGACTCTATAATAGAGTAACTCTCTTCTATATCTATAGAAGAATACTAATAATAAAGAAAAAAGTACTTTATTAGCTACTACTATAAAGTCTCTTAAAGTACTTACTTATAACTCTAACTATAGTATAGATCTAGAGAAGTATTATACTCTTAGTAATAATAGATCTCTCTTACTAGAATACCTCTATAGCTAATAATTCTATAAAAACTAAAGTAATACTATTAACCTCTTTCTATATATAAGACAATATTAAGATATACTACGCTAGAAATAGTACGCTCTCTATAACAATAATAATAAGTTTAAGCCTCTCTAGTATACTATAATATAACTATACTACTAGTAAATACTAAAAATATATTTCTTAGTTCTCTGTATATTTAGTATTAGATATAACGTAGAAATAAATAAGTCTACTACAATACTACTCTAGTATAATATACTTCTACTATAATATTCTAAACTTATTATATTATAGACCTATACGCTATTTAGCAAGATAGTACTTCTATATTATACTAGTAATAATATCTTACCTTCTTATTATCTCTCTAGCTTTTTTATTAACTATCTACTCTATAATAGCTTTTTCTACTTACTATATTATCTCTTTAGCTACTACTAAAATAGAATTATTCTCTAGTTTATCTATAGTTATATTACTAGCTCTCTTAACTCTTTTATTAGAGTAGCCTAACTTTATTACTCTTAGAATATCTTGCTTAAGTCTATTATAAAGCTTCTAGCTTATAATAAAGTTATTAAGCGCTATAGTTACTTTAGTAAAGAGTATCTACTTCTTAATTATATACTTAGATCTATATATAATACGCTATATCTTTTAACACTACTTAAAGATACTCTAAAGTTATTTAATACTTATATAAAGAGATAAATAGCGTATATTAAAGAGCTCTTTTTTACTATAAGCGTTTTAACTTATAGCGCTTCTAGTAGACTTAGTAAGATAGTACTAAGTATTAGAGTAGAGTATTATTATAATAGAGGTAAGAGAATACTCTAAATCTATAAGAAAGTACTTATTATAAAGTAGTTTAAGATTATAGAATAATACTACGTATTTAAACACTCTTGCGTTATATACGCAACCTTTCTACCTAGCTATATAATAGATAAATATATAATTAAAGTTATATACTCTAAGTATATTCTAGGTATAAAACTACTTATAATAACGCTATATCTTTTTATTACTAATACTTAGTAGAATATAAGCGCGTAAAAACGTGCTATCTATAGTACCTATATAATTCTAGAACTATAAGTAGAACTTTATACTACGCTAAAGCTAAGATAGAAAAGTAGTATTACTACTAAAGAGTTATATAGCCTTCTTAAATAGAGTATAAAGCTCTTATAGATACTTATTTATAATATAATAAATAGTAGCTTTTAAATACCTCTAGTATTAAGAGCTAGAATCTACTATATTAGTGTAACTATAATAGTAGAGAAAGATAAGTAACTTCTTATCTAGTTCTACTATAGTCTTGTACTTCTACTTTAGTCTATCTAGCGTAGTATTATATATACACTATTTATATAGCCTCTAAAAAATAACCTTATCTATTCTTATAGCTATATAGAACTAGTAATTAGATCTATCTAGTAAATGCGTAACGCAATTCTAGTAAAAAAGTAGATAAAATTATAAGCTGTAGCTACTATAATTTAGTAATAGAGCTGCCTATGCTATAACGTCTATAAGTATTATAGCTACTACTCTAATAGTCTATAGTAGTAGACTATTTATATTCTCTACGCCTAGCTCTTTTATATTATTCTTCTTATACGCAACAGCGCTATCTAGTATAGTATCTTCTACGTCTAATATATATAGAAAGCTATTAACACTATAGTTATAGTTATTAGAGTTAAAGTTAGATCTAGAGTTAATATATACGTTAGCTATACTGTAAACGTAGTAGTAGTATAATATTATTATTATTTAGTAGAATAGTTAATAGACTTTAGAATACCTTAAACCTTATTATAAGCGCTAGTAGTAATATAGGCTGTTTACATTACTACTATAGATTCTCTAACTTCTTTACTTTAGAACTCTTTCTCTACTAACCTCTATTATAATATAGTAGTATAATATATAAGAATAGCTAAATATTTATAGATCTATACTAGTAGTATAATATAATAGCTTAAGCTACTACTCTTCTCTACGCCTATAATAGTATAATAAAAGAGGCTATATAGATATAACTAGTACACGTCTATACGCTAATAGTAGTATAATATAGCTAAGTAAGCGCTACCTATTTATATAGTTATCTATAGCAGTATAATATAACCTAACTATACTTATATACTTATAGTAGTATAATATAGTTATTTACGCGCTGCCTATTCTTACACTTACCTATAGTAGTATAATATAAGCTAACTATACTTATATATATATAGTAGTATAATATAACATTATATAAAGGTACTACTATAACCTATATCTTTATATATATAGTAGTATAATATAGATACTACTATCTATTAAGAGGTAGTGTTAGAGAGCCTATTATAAGCAACTTAGCTACACTATTTATACCTACACTATATTCTATTTATATACTAACTAATATAGTCTTTTTTTATTAAAATAATCTAGATAAGTAGCTTAGTAGTAGAGCGCTATAGACTTATATTAGTAGATAGAACTTAGCTTAGGTTATTTTACTTCTTATATATACTTACTATCTTATTATAATACTTATTTATAGAGGTTCTAGGTTTAATCTCTAGCTTATCTATTCTTTTTTTTTACTTTTTTTTTACTTTTTTTTTTTACTTCTCTATTATAAGGTTTCTCTCTATATATAGCTATAGTAGTATAATATCTAAAAGCTTCTTAGAAGTAGTAGCTCTATATAGTAGTATAATATCTAAGAGCTTCTTAGAAGAGTAGTAGCTCTAAAAGCTTCTTAAGAGAGTAGTAGCCTAAGAGCTTTTTAGAGAGGTAGTAGCCTAAAGACTTTTTAGAAGAGTAGTAGCTCTAAGAGCTTCTTAAAAGAGTAGTAGCTCTAAGTAGTAGTATAATATCTAAGAGCTTCTTAGAGAAGTAGTAGCTCTAAGTAGTAGTATAATACTTAAGAGCTTCTTAGAAAGATAGCAGCTCTAAGTAGTAGTATAATATCTAAGAGCTTCTTAGAAGTATAGTAGCTCTACGCAGTAGTATAATATCTAAAGAGCTTATTTAGAATAGAAATAGCTTTGTATAGTAGTATAATACTTAAAAAGCTTCTTAAGTTAGAATTAGCTTTGCGTAGTAGTATAATATTTAGAGAGCTTATTTAGAATAGAAATAGCTCTACGTAGTAGTATAATGCCTAAAAACTTCTTAGAATAGAATTAGCTTTACGTAGTAGTATAATACCTAAAGGCTTCTTAGAATAGAATTAGCTTTACATAGTAGTATAATACTTAAAGACTTCTTAGAATAGAAATAGCTTTATACTATAGTATAATACCTAAGAGCTTTTTAGAATAGAAATAGCTCTAAGTAGTAGTATAATACTATACCTATATAGTAATTAATTTACTATATATTTAATAAGCGCCTAAATTAAGTATTCTACTACTATATATACTTATCTAGCGTAAAAAAAGTATATAATAAAAGCTTTAATTATATAATAGAACTACTCTCTATAATTAGATAATAATAAAATATATTCTACTACTTTTTAAATACGTTATATACTTTTAGTGTATTCTACTACTATTATATAAATTGCTAGTTACTAAACACACGTATATAATAAATTGTATTATGTTATATCTTAGCATTGTACTAGTATTTGCGATCACCAAACAGGCCCTAGATTGCGCTAGCGCCAGGTCCCTTCCGTACCTGCACCGCGAATCTCACCGCATATTACGCAAGACACAATAGATCCACCGTCAGATCTCCAATCGGCTTCTAATTTGAGGTGGATCTCAACTCAGATTCGACGAGTACAAGGTCAGGTTGTCTACGCTAGGCTGCCCGGCACGACTTACCCAATGCGGACAAATATCACGGAGAGGAGAAGAAGGGGTAGGCAGCAATCAGTGCTCAACGGGGCCAAAGCAGTACTCAGTCGCAGCTTGGTCTTTGTATATGAAGAACGGTATTTGTCGCTGAACGTTAGATAATTAACTTCAAATCCCCCCAACTTCTCCTTCAAACACAACCCCACACATCACCAGCCAGTAAGTAGCGACACCACCTTAATCAATTCAGCGTCGACTAGGAAACACATACTTACCATTCTATAGTGTCTCAGAAATACGTACCTCTCACCATCATCAAGGGCGCGGGCCATGAGTACATCCCCATCCCCGAGGGCGAGAGCGCCATCGTCGCAGACTTCCACTCGTAAGACCACCAACCACTGCACCTCACAACATCAACATCCCCACCTCTTCTCCAAACCAAACTCCTAGTCTTCTCATCTAACGCACCCCCAGCATCCGCACCCAAACCACCGACTCCCCCACATACCTGACCTCAGGCTTCTACCGCATCAAAGCGGGCCCCACCCGCAACATCCCCACCTACGACTACGAGGAAACCAAGTACGTTCTCAACGGCCAAATCGACGTATTAGACGAGGCGACCGGTGTCACACATCACCTTGTTGCGGGCGACTTTGCTTTCTTCCACGTTGGCTCCAAGGCGCAGTTCTCGAGCAAATCGGGTGGAACGGCTTTCTTTGCGGTTACTAGGCCGATTATCACGCAGCATCCGGGGTTGAAGGGGAGGGAGGAGAAGGTGTTGAGCAAGTTGTAGATTTGGATATGGGCTATGGGAGGGATCGTCTAGGATCGAGTATGGCGGCGGCGAATGATGACGACGAGGACGGCTTTGGCGGGCGCAATCTCGTGACATGTATCGTTGCTAGGAACTAAAGGAACGAGTTGTCGAGTTCGATGAAAATAAATGACGAATAATGGACCACATTACCCCAATGCTGAAGTACCGACGAAAACGCCTCAGTACTTCAGTATTGGGGTAATGGGGTCCCTCGTTTGTCATTTAATCTCATTTATGGAACTCATTCCTCGATGCCAAAGCCTCTATCGAATTCAAAATCCAGCACTCGAAAATGCAGTGATACCTAGGTACATTTCTTAATACTCTTGCGCCAATGTATAGGTGTCAAACCTCGTGAATGGAGAGTGCACTCTAATGGAAGACATGCGCGTTCAGATGTTGGCCTGTAGATAAAGCTGCGATATTCCCGAGATAGCTCCGAGATATTATCGTGCTCGGGCGGGGTCCAGACTTATATGCCGCTAACGTCATCTGGACCCTTCGATCGCGACAATCTTTCATGTGTACGCCATCATCTCAACTCATGCATCGTGTATTCTCAACACCACGAGGATGGCGCAGTCGCCTCTATCCGGCGTCATGATGCCGCCACGCTTCAATATCGAGTTGGACCGTACGGACCCCGACGTTCCCTTCCGCGCATCGCAGTCACACATCCATCACACATGGGCTCGGACGTTCCATTCGCGGCCGGAGCTGTACATCCGGCCGCAGAGTCTTCAGGAAGTGCAGAAGGTTGTTAACCTTGCGAGACGTATGCGAAGGCGCGTAGTTACTGTAGGATGCGGACATTCACCCTCAGATATAACGTGCACCTCGGCATGGATGATCAACCTCGACGACTACAAGGAGGTGTTGAACGTTGACAAGGAACGCAAGACGATGACTGTGCAAGCTGGAATACGCCTACATAATCTCAATCTCCAAGCGAAGAGCCACGGCTTGACCATGCCAAATCTCGGATCCATCGACGATCAATCGCTGGCGGGTGCGATTGCGACAGCGACGCACGGCAGTTCATACAACCACGGCCTCCTCTCCGACCGCGTCCAGAGCCTCCGGATAGTACTGGCGAACGGCCAAGCGGTACGCTGTTCCCCCCAGCAATCGCCGGATCTCTTCCGGGCCGCGCTCGTCTCGCTGGGCGCATTAGGCATTATCGTCGAAATCGAGTTCCAGATGATCGAAGCGAACAACGTCGAATGGATACAGACTATACTGCCGATCGAAGACGTCCTGGCAGATTGGAACAACGGGCTCTGGACATCGAGCGAGTTCACGCGAGTATGGTGGCTGCCGTACATGAAGCGCGCAGTCGTATGGCGGGCAGACAAGACGGACAAGGCGCATCGGCAGCCGGAGTACAACTGGTATGGCGGTAGCGTCGGCTTCCACACATATCACATTCTCCTCTGGATATCGCAGTATGTCCCGCGCTTCCTGCCCTGGGTTGAGTGGTTCGTCTTCGGCATGCAATACGGTTTCAAAGACGGCGCTCTCATCTCTGCCGTCGGCGAGCAGCGCACGGAACTTCTGATGAACTGCCTCTACTCGCAGTTCGTTAACGAATGGAGCGTTCCCCTCGATAAGGGTCCTGAGGTATTGTCGCGACTGACAGACTGGTTGCACGGCGACGAGCAATCCTCCGGCATTCCCTTCAGCACCAAGGGTCTCTACGTCCACTCGCCTATCGAAGTCCGCATCGCAAACACCGTCAACCGAGAACCGCGTCCGTTCCTTGATACTTCATATCCCGATCAACCCGCTCTATACCTCAACGCCACGTTATACCGTCCCTACGGCCAGGACCCCCCTTGCCGCGAACGCTACTACCAAGCTTTTGAACACCTGATGAAAGAGTACAATGGCCGACCTCACTGGGCAAAGAACTTTCAATCCGTCGACAACGCCTACCTCTCCTCCGTATACGGCAACGACCTAGACGAATACAACCGCGTCCGCAACGAAGTCGACCCCGAAGGCATGTTCCTCGGCGCCTGGCACCGTCGCACCATCCTCCCTCCCAAGACCGACCTCCCCCTTCTACCTCTCGAAGAAAAGGAAGTCGTACGCCGCGACCGACGCACGGGTGGGGTTGACTGGATAGGCGAGCAAGCCCGGTGGTTCGATGGCGGTGCTGATGTGTTTGAGAAGGCGGGCAGCGAGTCTGGTGAGAGCTTCGATTACATGGCCGGCGCGGAAGCGGAGAGCAGTGTGTTGTTGGAGAGCTTGAGCGATGATCTTATTGTCACGGAGGAGACTTATGAGAATGTCACCGAGAGTCGGAGGAGAGAGGGCACTGAGGAGTATGTTACGGGTACGAATGTGTTCAATAAGATGTAGATGTCATTGTACCTAGGTATATAAAAGGAGACGGGGATACATGTACATGGTGGGGAAATACACCACTCAATGAAGATATGATAACGATGTAGCAGTATTGCGATGCTTGCTTGTCTCCGTTGCCGTGATAAATAATGTTGCCCAGGTGTATCTCTGGGGTGGCTTGCGTACCAGTGCGCCCAAATGGGTAAGGCGCATCCGTGACTTCCCATCGTCATACTTCCAACATTGACGCGTCTGCCACCATCACCCACGTTCACTACAGTCAGTCGAAGACATGGTGACTATCAACGAACACATGTCGTCGACTGCATACCCCTCTCCTTGTGGCGATCATCGCGATCACCGCGATCGACGATAATATATCGAGCGGATGGACCCATCGGCAAGAAGCCGGCTGCAGATGTGAACATGGGCAACGGCGTCTCACTATTTGATAGGGGAAGTTGCTGCACTGCGTTCTTCTTCATAGACATCGTTGTGTCCCATCGTCACTCGACTAACAGCATCACAGTGTTGATACCATGCAGTTGTATGTCCGGTCGACCGTGTACTGGCGATAACATAGCGCGTCCTCGGGGATTGGGCGTTGCCATGGCATATGTCCAACTTTGCTCAGCACTCGATTTCCTCATGCCCGAAGATTAGCCCTACGAATTAAAGGCCTTACGGAAGAGGAGACCCGTAACGAGGACTTCTATCACAGTTCGACGCCACATGCAGCCACCCCTTACGACTTCTCGGTTGATGGGCGTTATTTCCGCTTGCGAGATCATGACCCACAAGTAATATATCTCCTACCTTGGCAGCCACGTTCTGAGCTTGGCATGCAGCCACAACACGAGGAAAGCTTGGCCGATTCTAGAAGGTGGCCGACATGATTGCTTGGAAGTCTGCTTGCAGGGATATAGGAGAAAAGGAAGTCAATGCAGGGAGTTCAAGGCGAACGATATTTGAACGAGCGATTAGATTGACATATTACGGACTAGTTCGAACGACCCGCATCGCCCGTATCTACAGTCTAATTCGGACAGCAACCGAAGCGCCGCTATTGTCTGTTCTTGCACACCGACTGCTCATCCGATTATCCGCGACCCATCCTGACTTAGGAAGTCTGCACATAGATGTCCGAGCTGCCAGAAGATTGGTAACCCTCAGTGGCAACGATCTGGTAGTAGTGCTGGCCCAAGTTCATGCCGTAACGAGCCCAGGCGTTGAAGTGGTTTTGCATGTTGACGCTGCCACCGACGCGCTTCTGCGTGCGGACAGACCTGGGAGGTTGTTAGTGCGCGTCCAACGCCCACATGTTGCTTGTCAACTTACCAGTACTGCTGAAAGGTCCTTGTTCCATCGATGGAGGGCTGGTTGGTACGGGTGGAGGTGGAAACGTCGTAGGTACCGCCGTCAGTCGTGAAGCTGCCCTTGCGCTGGGATCCGCTGCTGGGGTTGTAGGTGCCGTAGGACTCGATCACGTAGTACTCCACAAGCGGGTTGCGGGTCCAACCGTAGACGGCAAGGTAACCGTTACCCTGAGGCTGGAAAGATCCGCCGTAGTTGATCGTGCTAGGATGGAGATCAGCAAATGATGAAGCTTAGTTCTTCCAGATGACATACCGGCCGGTTCCAGGGTTCCATCCCTTGCCACCGACGAAGTTGCCGGTGTTCCTCCAGGTCACGGAGTACCTGCTGCCCTCTCCCATGGTGTACTGAGCGGAACCACCGCCATCAGTCCACCACGAGTAGAAGTACCCGTTGTTGTAGCCCTCAGCGCTGGGAGTGGACTGACGCTTCTCAAGAGCAGTTGCGTTGCCATCGTCACGCTCAGTGAGGAAGTCAAAGGGAGCGGCGAGCACGCTGGTGGTAGCCATAGCGGCGAGAAGGAGAGACTTGAAAGAGACCATGTTGAGCTGAGTTGGAGATCTGTGCTGGATGCGGTGATGATACTGAACTGCGAGAAGCAACGAGCTTATATGTCAACTTCGAGGTGGAGATGAGCCTGAATCGCTGGAAGAAGTCGCCTTTGGTGGTCATGAGGTATCATCTCGCCTCTGTCTACATCCGTCTTGGTGTCAACGACGATGGTGTGTTCCAGTCCTCTCATTTCGAAAAGCACGCCCAGCGCACTGACTAGAACGGCCTAGGAACCACGAACACGGCAAGCTGCACCGTTCAGTGGCCGGCCTCGGTAATCATGGAAAAGATAGAAGAGCACAAAGATCCATGCCCCTTGCACCCATCTGCACGACACCACAAAGATAATATCGCTGATCCGGGCTTTACGCGCTTTCTCAACCCGGTTCACAGGATGTTAATATAAAAGAACGCCACTAGGGTACAGGTGGTCGCCTTACCCCACACTCCTCGGAAGACAACGAAGCTTGGAAGGAACACCCGCCGCGCTAATGTCATGTAGGCGATGATATTGTTAGCGACAGTGGCGCACGTGATGAAACATTGGGCGCTCATGGCGGGAAGCCTCGGCAAACTCAGGATAGCCACCGGATGAAGAGGATCTGCCAAGATTTATAGTAGCCGGCTTTTCTACCGATCCTGGTAAGACATGCCAAGCGCGGTGGGTATCTTGAGCGGAGATGATGTGTGGAGTGCATGAGTGGATCTCGAGGTCGGTAAGTACATGAAAACAATGTTACTATGCACTACATGAACGCATAATGGTCGTGTTATTACTGACAGGTCAAGGCACCCCTGGAAGTGTATCGAGGTTCGCGAACTCTTCACAATTCACACATTCGGTGTTTAGGAGATCATCACTTCGCGAACTCTCATTCTGCCTTGATCGCCTGTACTCAGTTAGGCGATCGACACGATGGTCTCTGACTAACAACATCAACTACAGGATGAATTGTTGGTGCAACACCATCCGAAGCGACCACCAGTGTCTAGCACTAACGGCTTCGCGTACAGCAGCGGGGACTAAGGCTGCGCTTGTAGGTCGCGCAACTTGCCCATTTCTCTAGATCCAAGACCGCCGAATGCTTCATATTAGCTGGCAAGCCGGTGGCATCTAGAAGTCGTACGAATTTACCCAGCCATATCCTTGATGGCGCGTAGATCAGGGTCGGTCCATCCGATGGCTATCACGGCATCATCGCGGAAGAAGGAAACATGAAGGACGTGGGCAGGGATTGCATCCGGTTTACAGTGCTACACCACGGTGGAAAGGAGTATCTGCATCCTGGTGTGTGGCAACGTCAACTTCAGCCGCTGCTGTATACCGGTGTAGATTCTTGTCCCTGTGTGACTAGTCTGGCTGCTGCTATCAACGATATCGGCTTCCTAAGATTTTGTGCTGTTTCAGCCAGGTGTTGTGGATATCAGATCTTGCCGAGTACGATTCCCGGAGTCATCTCATGGCCCACCAAAGCTCCTGCTTACCACCGACCCCTGACAAGCCTTTTTGTCGTTTGCCACACTGCGGCTGCGCAGGCTATACGACTTGGGAGATCAGCTGTCCGGTTCGTGCGAATGATGCGTGCAAAATTTCTCAGTGCAAAATTAGAACGCCTGGAGATCTAGCCGAAGAGTTTTCGTACGTTCACACCGCGCTGATTATTCATCTCGCAGAGATGGTTAGAAGGAGGACTGTGCGGAATTGATGTATGTTATACTACCAGAGCGTTACATGCACGATACAAAGTCAACATGGACGTTAAGGTGACTCTAAGCAGAACGAAAGATGACATGAAAGACGATCCGCATCTTCTCACTCGCTCAGACTCACTTCTCGAGATACGAACCACCTAGTCTGCCCAGAGCCCTGCCTAAAGCACCCATGATGCCTCCAGAAGCCATCTGTTGCCGTCCTACTTCCTCACGGTCCAATCGATCCCAAGCCGCACACACGTCGCCCATCTCGACCTCGTCTTTCTCATCGAAGCTCAACTGAGCGGTGAAAGACGCAACAGTCGTAGTGCCAAGCATGATCGTGTGCGGAAGAATACCACTGCTCAGCACACTATGTGCTGTGTATAGCGACGGTAGAGCATGAACCCCGCGCTTCTTCCGCTCGATATTGACAAGCTTCAGGAACGCGGTGATCACGGCGTCTCGAGTAACCTTTCCGCTTTCCTCAGCCTCCAGGGCTTCACGAAAGGAGCAGGAAGACTCCGTGCCCAGACGCATATGACTTGGCTCACGGGCCGACGCAGAAGCTTCAGGGACTTCTGAGCTATAAAACACTGCTTTCACAGACTCTTCACTTGGGCCCGCACTCTGTAGTGGGTCATGAAACTCTTCTTTGCTGTCTGAGCATGTGGCAGATTGGAGGCGTCCCTGCTGCGTGGCACTCACTTCACACTTCTCAGTGCTGACAGATGCAGCCTTCTCCGAACCGTCCGCGTAGCTCCAGACTTCTGCGCGATCCATCCAATCCTTGTTCGTAGGTTGTAGAGACCAGCCGGGTACTTCGAGGCTCTCTATACTCGCACTTTCCTCCACATCATGCAGCCTGTTGCGGATGCCGAGGTTTAACGGAGCGTCTTCAATGCGACTGTCAATACTCTTGGAGGTCTCATCATGTGCGCCACCGAAGTGCTCGAGGTAACCCTTGCTTGGAGAAGCGACTGAGTCAAAGTCTGACCCGCCGTCATCCTTGACGGTTTCGACGTCATGTAGAAGCTGGTCGTATGCGATGCATTGGATCACACCATCCGCGCTCGCTAAGAACATCCGATGAGGAAGTATACTGTCAAGTGAAAAGTTGGTGCTGGTCTCATCGAGACCCTGATCCACTTCGTAGTCCGCAACAAGACTAATTGTCTTAAGCGTGCAGTACCGTACAAGAGCCCGCTCTTGGTTTGCACAGTCAGAAGAAACTTCCGGCTTCTTCTCGACATTAGTGCCAGCACATTCAATAAACGCAGGTCCTGAAGTGGTGGCAGTCGTGGCATCCCGGAGCCGCGTGAATATCGAGGACTCTGTCACATCCGAGTTTCGTGACAAGGCTTCCTCGAAAGCTCTCGTCGATGCTGCGGCGGTCGTAAAAGTAGGACTTCGTAGGTCTTCCACAAAGGCTTTGCTGAAAGCCAACGAAGTTGGACCTTCGTCCTCAATGTCCTCGACATCCTGGGAGAGGGAAGATGCGTACTCGTGCTTGGAAACGTCGGTGACATTGGAGCTTTTACCAAAAGTAACAACGCTAGTGGGAGCTGCGAAGGTGAAGGTATCGTTGAAGCTGCCCAGGGACTCTAAAGGCAGTGCGGACAACGTAGGCAAAAGGCCTGAGGACTGAGACCCAGTGACATCAGTGCTCGATGGTGGTAGCTGCTGTGATGCAGTTGGTAGAGATGAAGCAGCGACTATATTTTCATACGACATAAGGCTGTAGTGCTCAGGGTGGGAAACAGCAACATTGCGTGTCGATGTTGCGCTTTCCTGAGTAGGTGTAAATGCAATTGCGGGCAGGTCGAGCCGCTCAGGCTCGATAGTATTGACTAGTGCATACTCTACGTTGCTCAAAGGAGCCTCCTTAGTAGCTGATGCACTTTGTTTCTTGACAGCTCTCTTCGCTGCCTTCTTTTGTCCCTTGGTCAGAGGTAGGAGAGGCATGCTGGCGGCGGTAGGGTGTAGATATGTGGAGAGCCCTCTTATTTTCTTGAAGTGTCTTGCAGTGGGAGCGGGACGGTCTGTTCCAGACAGACGAGTATTACGTGATAGGTAGGTGCCGCAGGTGTAGTTGAACCGAGAAGCGTATAATCACCGCTTCTGAAGTACGTAGATTCTATTTTCGCCTCTTACGGACGAGGCAGGGAGTGAAGGTAAGTATAGCAACTCGGAGGTGGCCATATCTGCGAATACTTGGCAAAGGCACGACTGTACGCATGTGAGAGTGGTGAAAGCTCCATACACATGATGTGAATCAAACCTTGGAAGCCATCACTCGGGTGATGACACGCCATTGCAAACCATGTGGAGGACGTGTATATATCGTTCTGTTCATTAAGGATGTAGCATATATCCGTAGTGGAGATCTCGTAGTGAACACAGAAGAATAGGTGTGTCGCATTTCTATAGGCCAATGGGTGCCTTCTACATCTGTCCGGTCTAGTGTAGCAAGTGTTTGGCTGATATGAAGTGATTGTGCTAACGATCTCGCAGTTGGACGTTGGCAAAATTTTCGAATATCTATCCGTGGTCTCGATTGTTCCGGAAGATGACCATAGCATCGCTTCCGAACTAGATGTGGATATGCTAAAGACACTACCTAAGCACGAAGTATTGATTAGCATATCGAAAGGAAACCTGAAAGTCTGCAAGACGTTATGCTTGGAGATGAAAGCTTCCAATAGTATATGCGCGAGATACGTTAACAAAACCTAGAGGTGGTGATTACCCCTCACCGTAACAGTCATATACCTAAGCAGGTAACGTTGGCACGAGACGAGCCAATCGCGGATAGACTAATGACATACAACCTTGGAGATTGTTCTCAACGATCATCGCCACAAAGGATTTCGCGAACGCGTTGTGACGATGAAAGTGCCGTGGCATTTGACCCTGAGGGCTCAAGACATTATGCGCTAACAGTAAGGCCCGATGACAGGTAGCAACACCATACCATAACCTGACCCGGACCGAAAGAATTCAATATCAATATAACGCCATGGAGTAAAAGATTGTCGGATTCTCAGCCATTGTGATCGATACGGTTTCAAGAATGAAGATGGCTGGGGAAGATTTACTTCTTCGGCGCGTTCTAGTGAGCACTAGTAGTCACTAGCGCGACGCGTCCGTATGAACGCCTACAGGGATCCAAAAGTTCTTCATATAAAGACATGACGATACCTTTATTATTTCTGCAAACTTCCAGCTCATACAGAATGTCGAAACCAATTGTTATCGAGGTGAAGAAAGAGGTGGAAGGGGACATCTACTCATATGACGGCACATCCTACAGAATCAATGGAGAACGTCGTCTCGGCATTGATAATATTCTCGTCACGCTTTTCAACATGAACAGCAAAGAGATGCGCAGACACGCACTATTCTGGGATGTGATTTCCCCTGCGGACTTGGGCAAGGTAGAACTTTGGGTTCAAATCAACATGCTGAAGAAAGGACTGGCAAAGCTGAAAGCCAGCGGCGTGGCAGAAGAGCTGGCAAGTTCCATATTTCCTTACTTTCCTCCAGACCCAGTTCTTTTAGTCGTGTTTCTCTGACTAACGATCATTGCAGCTGCCAGTATATCCGAGACAGATATTTGAGGACCTTGCGACGGAATGGCATAAACAACATGGTTGGCACATCATCACTCCTCCATCTACACCACCCGCAGCAAACGACCTTAAAAGGGAGCTCGATGAACCCATCCCAGACGACCATGAGATTCTGTCCAGTAAGAAGATCAAATCGGAAGAGTTCACAAGCGACGGTGTCGACGCAGCCATACCCTCACATGCAGGGGAGCATGTGAACAGTTATTGGAGGAAGCAAACCGAAAATCCATGGACTCCAGAACGCAGCGAGGATGAGAAAAACCTCATGAACCAGCACGAGGCCTGCCGTGCCAAGCAGACTTTCGTTGCAGCTATGGGTACTTACTGGATTGAGTGCCCACTCATTGAGAATGAACACCCAGAACTAGTAGGCAGTCTGCGCATGGTCGTTCAAGCCCTTGATGAAGATACACAGGAACGTGGCTTGCTCGAGGCCCACCTCAACCTTGGGCTATTGAAAGGCACCATGGTTATGGGGCCTGGCCTTGACATAGTCCAAGATTGGTGTTACAGACACCTGAGCCAGCGTTCAAGAGATGGTGGCAATGGGAAATGCAGGATTGACAAGGACACAGAAAGACTTCGAGACGTTCTAGAAGAGCTCAAAAGAGTAAATAGAATACCTATGGACGCGATCATTAAATCACCGCCTCTCGACTTACGAAAGCCACTCGACCTCGACTGCGAAGCTCGACTATACGAGAACAGACCATCCATTGGTGGACCCATTCGGATCTCTGGCAATACCGCGCATCTCGAATTCCGGGTAGATAGTTTGTATTTCGAAGGCAAGATCAATCTTCCTATGATCAGCGACACGCCTGTAAAGATTTCTGGTCACAGAATCAAAAGCGATGATTCTTGCACCGTTGAGAAGTGGTTGGATTACGATACTTCGAAGGTCGAATATGGGGCGGTGTGGAATGAGTTTTGACCGACAGAAGATTTCGTTTGTTGACCGATGTTAATGGGGTAGATTTTATCGCTAATTATCAGAGTAGGCGTAAGAGCAGCAGTGCGCTGGGCGTGCCGCGCGATCTTTAGCCATGTAAATATTCTTTTCCAGCCCTACTGTTGACCGCTTTCGACTGTTGCTTTGTCAGGTATCAATGTACACCGCAACGCGTGTCATCGCGATCTGTGGCTGTGGTGTGAAAGACCCTGCAAACCTTACAGAGAGGGCACTGTTAGCGTGTCAATGCGCGGATGCATCCTTCTGTATGCCTGGGTCAGCCCGCCGGGTCCGCAATGAATGCTGACACTTTGCATGTAACAGTGCCGTCGCTGCTAGTGTGCCCAGGTGTTGAGAAGAAGAAGCTGCATGCATGACGCGAGTCGGAACTTCAAGCTGCTCACTCGTATCTTCGGCGTCCACTTCAAATGCGCGCGGCAATAGGTACTGCGAGCATCGTGATGCACTACCTAGGTATGCCACCTAGTTAGATCCGGACATGGAGTTGACAGTTTGCTGAACCTTCGCGCTACCTAGGTAGGCTCGGGACGGCTTGCGGAGATTCTGTGGAAAGGTGCCTGACTGCTGAGAGCGACTTGTCGCTTTCAGATGGTCGGCGCTTGCCATTGGTCGGCAAGCAGCGGGTCCCAGATGCCGCAGTGTCAGCTCAGGCCAATGCGCGTCTCGGTAAGCATCCCCACCTGCACCCTGCATCCGCTCGCAGGGGTATCGCCATGCACCCATATACATCGACATGCTGCCACCATGGACAGCATCGACACACATGCCCTATTCTTATCTTGCCAGCACTTACTGCGAGCCTAAATTTACGAACTCGATTCCAATCACCAATTACTTACGACAATGGCCGAACTCTCGTCTGCCGCAACAACCTTGGCTGGAGTGACGTATACATATAATGGATCGCTTCACCCGCGCACACGAATGCAGATAAACCACTTCTGCCTTGAGCTTGAGGAGGAGGTCAAGCAAAAGCTCATCAACGCGCGACTCGGAGTAGAGGACGTCTCGGAAGAATGGCTCCAGGCGCAGTTGCTGTTACGCGCTTTCGGGCGTCCCGGTGAAGAAGTCCGCCGAACGAAGCTTGACATGATTTCGAATCTCGAGATTATCAACGCGATACTGGAGGACAAATACTACATCGTTAGTTTAACAATACCCATGTTTATTACCCATCATACTAACCCATGTCCAGCGCCCATTGGAGCATCTCCTTGAACTCTTCCACAATTTAGAGGAGGTTTGGGCCAAAGCATATCCTGAGCATCCAGCTTCAGAGAATTATTTCAAGAACGAAACGCGACACAACGCCTCCCAGTGCTGGTGCTTTGCTGCGCAGCAAAAGAACCTACTCGTCGAAAAAACGTTGCCTGCCACGGTGACAAAGCCAAAGCCGAACGCGAGTCAGGCCGCACGACCTGCACCAGAAACGCAAGCCGCGAACGACGCCAATGTTTTCCAAGCACCCGCTGTGCACAAGCGGTCACTACCGGGCGCTGAAGAATTTGGCGAGCCTTCCGGCGGTTTGCACAAAAGACAAAAGCTCCCGTCGCCTACTCCTGAGTCTGATATCGATAACACGGAACACCCATTATCCTCGATCGAGCAAACTCCAGGCGCACCCCCGACGCCTCCAGAGCACGTGGACCATCTGCCCCTTCCAGTTGCGGTTCCTGTAAAAAGAGAAGTATCGTCAACACAAGAGCTTGCGGTTTCTGTACCTCAGTCCGAGAGCCCTCTATGGCGAGCGATTCTTGATGAACACAGCAGAACCAGGCTGCATAGGTACATGACTCAGATGGCAGGTACCTACATGGTACAGTGTCCGTTGCTTGAGACGAGACATCCAGATCTCGTCGGGCAACTCAGCATCGTGATCAAGTACATTGGTGCTCCCTCAACTACGCATGGCATACTCGAAGCTTATTTCAACTTTGGCAAATTCATTGGTCCGGCAGTACTTGGGCTCGATGATCACCACCTTACAGAGTACCTTTGGGCCACAGCAAAAGAAAGACGGGGCCAACGTGCTCCTGCTGTTTACGTGAACGCTGAAGTTGCGAGACTTTGCGAGGCCGCACTGGATATCGCTAGGGAAAGAACACCGGCACAGAAGAGAACCAACTTGAAGACTAGACATCTTAGAGACATTCCCGCTCTTGAGATTGACACTTCCGAGTTACCCGAGTTGGTTTTCGACGCACGACTTGATAATCCGACCGGCGAATACTACGAATCAGGCACATATCGCATCACGCAGGGAGAAATCAACTTCAGTGAGAGCGGTTTGTGTTTTAGCGGAGCAATCAAGTTGCCAGAAAGTGCTGGAGGAGAGATGGATTTCAATGGTTTCAAGGTCTTCAACAAATACCGAGGTGACCTCCCGCAGAAATGGGACGATGTTCCTACCAGCAAAGTATATCCGGTGGAGTATGCTCCCTCATAGGTCCTCGGCGACTGTACACACGCTGGTATTAAACTACTCAGATGAAGCTGGTGTTCATCTTTTGCTTGGAGTAGCTAAATGCCGCTGAACCCGAACAATCACGAACGAGAGTTGCGCACGCCCCGGTTTACCCGACCTGACCCGGAAGTATGTGCCACGCCCTGTATCTGCCGTTTCATTCTGTGTATTGGGCGCCGGACTTTGGGGTGGGCTCGCTTTCGGCCCGCTGCACTGACCCCGCTTTCCCGCGCGTCGCCCGACTTGATACCTTTGACACCGGTGACCCACCCGTAGCGTCTATAGAAGCGAAGCACCGGATCTCACCGTATGCTTACATCTTTACTTGTTCCTTCTCCCATCCGCTAGTTTATTGAGTAAATCCTGAGGTCGGAAGAGCAACGTCAGCACTTGATATGGTTTTACAAGCAGGTAACATTCGTCAAGCGCAGAATGTCAACATCTGCCGCATTCACGCCGGACTTGAGATCTGCATACAATTTTGACAGGCACCAAGGCATGCACGGCTATTCAGAGTTCGGGAAACTCCCGATGATGGCTCTCGATCCATACTCGGTGACTTGAGCACCGGCAGGCCGCTGCGCACGTCTGCCGTTATACCTGTCGCGGAGATCTGATGGAGAGCCGGAAAAAGATAACACCAAGACATGTAAGCCCACGACCATTCTGCCTCGTCAACTGTTCTCATTTTTATACACTCACTTGCTCCACCTTTGTTCTCCGCTTCCGCAAATCGATCTGAGACTACTGCCATCACGTGACGGCGATTTTCACTGCGGATCCGCTTGTAGTAACACAACTCCAACTTCGATTCTTTGTATTGAACTACCCTTCGCCCTATCACACCTTTGGTCTTTGTTTCACACATTCTGTTCTCTCACCATCGCACCATAATTATGCCTGCTGCAACCCAATCTCTCGAGACCATGGTTCTCCAAGCCCATCGCGCGAAAGGCGTACGATATCCGACAGCCTCTCAGAAAGAATGCTTCAAGACCTGGTATTCGTATGCGCTTCGTCAAGGTGAAGTCACGAAGACTTCCCCGAAAGTTATCGAGGAGCACGGAAAACATCTCAAGGAGATCAAAGAAGCGGCGCCGGGTGGGCGAACGTATCTTTGAGCTGGTATGTTTCTTAGCCTGCACAAAAGCTTGCAACTGGCTTACTGACACGCTTAGACAGGATTTCGGGAAGTGTTTCAGATTTGCCTTCGCACGAACTGGCGTCATCAGTCACCTTGAGAGTGTTTGGTTTTGTTATAATAGCAGTGTGCTGATAATAGTTCGATCTTAATCCTTTCTTTTTGCGTTACACCGACTCCTTTCGAGACAATTATGTCTCCCCTAGCGATTCGCAACTAGTTTGACGCTTTAATCCACAATCTGTCTCTATAACTTCGTCGTGTGGGCCTGTATCTCATTTATCACCGTAATTTGCGAAGTCGCCGATCGTTACTAAATCTAGGCCCACTGTGGACACTAGCGCGCGACTGCGTCTTTTGACGCCGTACGCGATCTCATACACGCTTTCACCCTCATGCTACCATCTCTTTGTCTTCCTGCGCTGCACATGAATTGTTGACTTTTTCCGATAACCAAACCAAACAGCGAATCTCTGCATCAAGGTCAGGCGTCTAGCAAGTTGCGCACTTCCCTTCACTCGCCTTGTCCTAGCCGCTGCTTGCAGCTTGCCCAGGTGGCACGCTCATAGCAATCACCAAGCTGCGCTACAAACGGCATCCCATAACACGACTTCAGTGGCATATCCAGGCGCTGTAGTCATTGTGAACACTGGATCATATATATGCGCTTCGCCGCATACCTACCGTTTCACTGCTCTGACAATTGATTTTATGCTCCAACGGCGAGGCATGCATTCCAAACACGCCTCTATCTCCAACTTAATCTCTGGACATGATGGCTGCCATGATACCATCCCTTCCTAACCTTGGAAGACTGCAACCCCACTACGAAGGTTGTAAGCAGTACTCCCATGCGCATCGGCGCTCCTAGAAGATCTATCAAGATGTCACGACGCTTACACCTCGGTTGCATGGCCGGCTCACCTTCACCTTCACTATATCTCATCTGAACGATGAAATGGCGCGCTATTGTGCCATCACAAGGTGCGAAATCTCTGATCGGCGACCGCAACTACCAATAGAAGCTTCAGGATAACGCATGTGAAACGTGTGTGTATACTGCGAGAGAGAAGCGCGCGACCTGTCAACCATGGGGGTGAAATCTCGTCCCAGCCACTTTCAAAAACCTCCGCTACTCAATTCTACATAATTAAACCCACCGGAAGCCGCAGCTTTCTCCTTCTCAACTGCAACTCCCACATCCGCTGCCTGATCAGGACCAGTCTCAACTACAGCGCATATACACCAGCGCCCGCGATACAGTTTCCACACCCGGAGGAAAAAACAACATCTACGAAAAGATGAGCGCTACTCACCTTGCCTCCGTATATATCCCAGGACAGCTTCGACGCCTCGACGACCTGCCGCCCGAGCTGATTGTTATGATCGCGAGGAATACGAATGACGCCTCCGACATCTCATCGCTACGTCGCGTGAACAGGTTCCTGAGCGCGGCCATCCCCGCATGGGTTATCTCCGAGACGACTTTCTACATAATGCCTATGTCTAGTAGCATCTCGAGGATGGCACAAGCAGTGCAGATCCAGAGCACCAACCCTAGTTGCAACCTAGGACGTGTTCCGGCGGTAATCTTCGAGAACGTATGGCCGACACCGCCTGCTGAGTTTGGGCTCCATGGAGAACTCACCCAGCACGATGACTGGGAGGCCGACAGTGACGATGAGCTGCCGCCAAATTCGAACACCTATCTCCACTTCATAGATGGGTGCCATGAAGAGCGCGACTCTGCCCAGTTACGCGACTCCCTGGCGCACTCACTCGGAAGCTTTCATGGCGTCAAAGAATTGATCCACGTTCCCGGTTTCGACAGTTCTCGACCAGCACAGGAGCGACCCTCCCGTGAGGAGCTCCTTCAGACAGTGCTGCTCTATAAGGACCACGATCCGGAAGATTTTGAAGACGAGATGTGGACTCGCCGCCGCTTGATGTTCGAGCCATATCAAGGAATCCTCGATCAAGCGTGCCCTAAAATGTTCGATCGCGCTGTTGATGCCGTTCTCCGCAACCCGATGCGGAAGAACAAACTGAAAGTCTATATCGAAACGCATTCAATCTGCGCACTGGGAGATGTCGATCCAAGCGCGTCACCAATACCCGCCAGTCAGCTCGGAGATGTACTTGCGATAAAGTACATTGGTCGTTGGATGTCAACACTGGATGCCATGGTCTTCGACTTGGAGATTCTGCACAATCAGAAGATCAACACAGCATCGCACTACGCGGGTATAACGCATCTCTCGATCAGCGGAGATGGACTGGGCAACGAGGGTTCAGTACACATGGGGCTCTTGGGCGGCCCATCGCACTCTCCAGACTGGTCACGCTTGGAAACACTACACCTCGACGATACTCAGCAGAACGACCAGTCCGCTGATTTTCTTCGCCAGCAGAAATGTAATCTCGAACTCCACAACGTCTACTGGCTCGGAGATTCGATCCAACGTTTTTCCAAAGGCTCGTCACTTCGAGATGTGAAGGCTTCCGGTATTTTCGCCATCGAGGAGACCAAAGAGCATGCCAGGGGCGTCTGGATTGTGGCAAACGATCACAGGGAAGCCTACGAGATTGCGGTAAAGAATGCTGGGTGTTGCAAGCCAATGGCATTAGGCCCTGCCGTCCCCTTCGTCTCACCAAGCGATGTTCAGCGGTACATGGTGAAGGGAGGTGTCTTGCCGTTCAGCAAGGCGAATGTATGGGCAGAAGACTGGAAGTTGTAGAGTTTCATACGTCTGTCGCAACTTCGTCGTTCTTGTCGCATCGCCGCACACGGCCACACAAGCGCTAGGTGTCGCAATTA
The DNA here is from genome assembly GCF_023758085.1 of Alternaria hordeiaustralica. Classification (NCBI taxonomy): domain Eukaryota; kingdom Fungi; phylum Ascomycota; class Dothideomycetes; order Pleosporales; family Pleosporaceae; genus Alternaria; species Alternaria hordeiaustralica. The sequence goes on along the minus strand of NW_026056773.1, from coordinate 579,238 downwards.
TCGATCACCGTTTGAGCAGATGGTTCTTGTTCGACAATGGGTCTTCAGGCACTCGCGAGTGAAGTTGGTTTGCCAAAGTTGGCTTTATCCATGTCCGATGGCTCGGTGCGTCGGATGAGGTGTGGGCAGAGGATCGATTTGGGTTTGAATTGCAATATAAGTCAGTGGAGATGTAATCGTGAGCACATTTTGAGGTGAACCTTCACGGGCCAAAAACCCCGGATATGTCGAGAAAACAAAGCGTGAAGCACCAGACTTTGAAGATGCCCAGGTATGGCGCCCCACGGGCGGCTGGACGTCATTGGGCCGAGGTCCTGGCAGCGCGTCATGCAGGTACCCACAGAGGCGGGGTACGCCTACTCACCCCAAAAGGGTGTCGTATCCCGAAATCCCGAATAGCATACACATCTTCTGGAACCAAGTAGATCATTAATCATTGCTTACCATACAGGCTACGACCTTACAACGTAGGATCTGCTTTGCTCGTTGTTACTTAAACCTCCTTTTTTTCCCGCACCGAATTTGCCATCACAGCAATACTTCCATAACAAACTTCATCTACACCACCCGGAACAACAACATACTACTATCCTACGCAAAATATGGCGCCTCCATCTTTCCGTGACCTTCTTGGTATGCCCGCCTCTACGGCTTCGACTAGCGACTCTGCTCTTCTCATCATTGACGCCCAAAATGAGTATGTAAGTAACAACCCGTGTCTATCTAGCGGTCTACATGCTTCATCCCCTGAATCCTGAAAGACAACTACTGCCCGTTTATCGGCAAGGATGGTTTCGTTTTGAATGCAGCGATTTATTGCCGAACGTTTAATCTCCTCATTGCTCACACTCGCTCTCTCCTTGCCAGCCGCATCGCTAACTCTACCGACTAGTCATCCGGCGCTCTCACCGTAACAAACGCCGCAGCAAGCGGAAAGGTCATTGCCGACCTTCTCGACAAGTACCGCAAAGCAAACGGCAAGATCATCCACATCCTGCACCAGACACCCGAAGGCGCACCCGTCTTCACGCCTGGCACTGACCTGGCGGAAGAGTTCAAGGAGGTCAAAGCACAGGTATGTTGGGCCAATACAACGTCCTAGGGGGACTCGTCGCTAATTTATGACCAGGACGGAGAAGAGAAGATCTGGAAAAACTACCCCGGATCCTTTGAACAGACGTCTCTGCATGAGACATTAGAGAAGATGGGTGTTAAGAAGCTTGTCCTGACTGGTTACATGGCACACGTCTGCGTGTCTACAACTGCACGTGAGGCTTTCCAGAAGGGATACGAAGTCGTTCTGGTAGAGGATGCCATCGGCGACCGTGATATACCTGGTGTCAAGGGTGACGAGGTCACCAGGGTGGCACTGGCAGAGCTGGCGGATGTGTTTGGCACAGTTGTCAAGAGCGCTGACATTAAGTAGAGGAGCAAGAGCCATAAATTGAGACAATTGATCCTATACAACGACTGTAATAGAGATGCAATGGCTCATCTCAAGCGCCGACACCCCTCAGTACAGTGACGGTATGCACGTACCTCACCTTCCCACCCTCAACCCTTATCTCGTGACTGTCCGGCCAAGCTCCCAAGCTATCGAACTGGCAACTGACCTGCACACTGCCGATACTCTCATCGATAACGTATCGTCTCATGCCATTCGCCTTCTGACTCCCTCCGTGTGGAAGGCTCACTCCGCAAGGGTTGGTATACATGCTTCCCTCCACCCTCTCACATTGAGTGCCCCATGGTATAGTGTCGGCAGCAGTAGCATTCGTCCACATGTCGAGGTAAGCGTCACCGACAGACTTGAGGAGAGCACGTGAGGGTCGCGAGGCGGTGGGAAGGGTAGACCACGATTCGGCGCGGATGTAGGAAAGGGTTTTCTTCGCGTCGAAGAACAGGTCGCCGGTTGTAGCCGCTACGGTGTCGATGGAGCTGATGGACGACGTGTCGTTGTTCAGATGGCGGATCTGAGTGCTAACTACGTAGGGTTTGTTCCCAGAAGCGCTGATCCACATTGTGTAGCTGGCGCATGCTTCGGTGTCAGTGGATGAGCGGCTGAGGTCGATGACGAAGGGCGTTGAGAGGAGACCAGTCGCAATGTTGGAAGCCTTGTTGTTTTGCAGATATGTGAAGTTCGTGGGCGCGAGGCTGAGACTGCTAGGAGAGCCCGCAACCTGAGCCGCTAGATAGGAGTCTGCGGCTGCAAGAAGACCTTCGCGCGTACATTCAGCCGACGATTGAGTAGCTGAGAGTACTCCGACTGTAGCCGTCAGCCATAGATGAGGCGAGAAGTGCATTCTGTCAGATGTGATAAAGGCTACTCGTAAGATATCGAGACCTTGACATGACTAGATAGGAGAGTTATATATCATTCCAGACATCATCGCATTCGCGAAGACTGCCGAAAATCTCGAGGGAGTAATGCCGTTGTGGCGGATAATTGTTGTTTGTCTAGGATGTCAATCTAAACCAATGCCTCTTAGTGGTACGCTCAAAGCGAGTTAATGTGCTTGTATTGTCTTTTGCACCTGCCGTTATGATCTGTCCGGCAGCCTGGCAGTTGCCGTCTTCGAGTATCCGAGCTGGACAGCGTATTGATAGTCTTGTATTAATTCTCTGAAGCAGATACGATGCAAGGCATCTTGCCTTGCTCGTAAATGAGTTCTGCTTGATCGCTCCCACGTTTCACAAGACGTGCGGCTGTGTTCAGTCTTTGTTCAGCCTTCGTTCCAAGGTTATTGAAAGTAGCCCACCTTGGATATTTTTGGGAGAAGCTCCATGGTGTCTGATATGGCGAACGTGAGCGGTAGTGTCGCGATCTTGCCCGGTTCATCATAGTCTCACTTCTGCACAGGATGCTTCAACAAGACAAGCATGGGCAGGCGCGGCGGGCTTGAAGTCATGCTCGAAATATTCTGTACAAGCCAATGGCGATGATATTGGATGAATCATAGTCGCTTGGGTTCTGAGTTTTACCGACAAGTCCGTACAATTGATGGTGCAATGGGTGGAGAGGCGCGCAGCCCCGCGCGACATGGACGCGTCGCAATCCGCCAAGCCTCCAGGAACACGCTAACGGCGACCAGTGAGCATCATCATTCGCAAGTCATGCTGATATCCTTCTACAATTCAGGTATGCGTTCAATGTCCTTTTCATTCTAAATCGATACAAGGATGCTAACTTCATAAAGCACATAGAATTAAGATGGCTCGAATGGCCCCACCTACGCAATGCCATCAGCGCGCGTTACCCCTTCCACCGCCCCAGCCAGCGAGAGCCCATATGCCCTTGACCAGCGCATCCTCTCCGTCGTGACCTCGCAGACTCATCCGGTTCTTTTTCAGCTGATGCCTCTGTAACTCGTCGTATACTCCCACCAAAACCTCCTTGAGCTCGTCGCCCGGCTTGCCCTTCCAAGCCGCCCCTCCTCCACCAATCTTTGTACAACAACGCTCAACCACAAGGTTCATGATTTCATGGCGCTTGGTGGGATATGGCCGCGGTGCAGGAAAGTGTGCGATACTCTGACTGATGAACATGGTATAGAGGTGCAGAAAAGGGAAGTAAGGCGACTCGATCTGTTGAGAAGCTTCGATGATGTAGCGCCACGATATGTCTACTTCGCCGATGGGTAGACAGGCATTTGCGCGCCAGACTAGCCTGTTTGCGCGTGGGTTCGTGGTCATCCATTTCGGTAGCACAGCACCTGCGCTGGCCATCAAACGTGCAAGACGAACCAGCGGGATCGCGAGACCAGTCGCAATATCGGGGCGGCCCAAAGAGTCCCAAGATGCGGCCACAAGATTATAGCAATCCAGAAGAGAGTCTGGCCGTCGATCGTCGGGCGCATTGGTACGATGTGCAGTGTTGATAAGGGCCGGGATGATGGCTTGGTCGAGAATGGATGTTGTGGTGAAGGCGCCGGTGGGCTCTCGCTGCCAGAGTATCTCCAGGCCCGACCATATCTTCATCATGAATTCATGGAGGCGTTCCGGCGGCTGATCGCATATTGCTTTCCAGATTGAGGCAACATCGAAGGTTGCGCGTGGGTTTGGTTTGGGGACCACGACGTAACGGCAAGTTGGACAAGCATTCGAGTTTCCCCTACCCTCCTTCAGCCACTTCTTGATGCACTCATGACCGAAGATATGCTTGCAAGGCAGCGCCGCAGGCTGATGGGTCGCGCTGAAGTGCTCGGTGCAGATGTTGCAAGTGTCTGCGGGATGCAGTTGCGTGTTGAGGAAGTTGTCCATGCCTGCTTGAACGAGGGCTGCAAGTTGGTAGAGACTGAGTCGAGCAGCTGGCAACTCAGAGCTTGCAGTCGATAGACATGTTCGTGGATATGCATCAGGTGGGTGAATCTGTTTGCAGTGAACGAGCGATTGTGAAGGAACAAAGGCATGTAAGTTTGCGACTTCACGCCTCTGTCGTGTGAATTTGAGATTGAATACAAGTAGCTAACTCAGAGGAAGACACTGGAAACAGCTTCCGACTTCAGAAGAGAGCTTTGTCGTGAAGGGAATTCTGGTCGCATGCACTGCGAACCTGGTCGGCCATTCTACACTCGGTGGCAGGATTGAACGTGAAGAGCCATGTGGGCTTCTTCCATAAACGCCGCAATGTCTCTGGGGCCTCTGAGGAGAATGTGGCGTCAGTCACGGCTTCCATCGCCATGCAGGGTGCTTCCACTCAAGGTTCGCGATCTCGTCATCTGACAATGATGCGAGCTCTGTATGAGCTTCTAGCTGCCTCCTGTCCCTCTTCCTGTTGTCGCGGGTCATCCAGAGCTTAGTGAAAATCGCCACGACGGTCCATGTCACTGCGCAACCCAAGTTGATCCCATTTCCAATGGCATAACGGGGAGAGTCGCCAGGTAGATAAGTCCAACTGGCGATCAGGGCGCCAACGTATCCAAAAAAGACGTTGGTTCCAATGGCAATGCTACGTGCAGAGTCAGAAAGCACGTTTGCGCTGACTTGTGCGTTCGTCATGGCAGCCAACGAGAAGCATGTTGATGCGCAAAGGAAGATAGCCGCATATCGAACACTTGCGTTCATCGTCGCAAGGAACATCGCATACCCAGCAATTACAAAAGGGCCCGTGAATGCAATGAGCGTCTGTCGAGAGTTCATTTGCCAGCTTACGGTCGTGATCAGAACAGTGCAGACCACACCCAGAACGTACGGCGGCACTGTCAAGAGCTGCTGTTGGACGACGGTGCGAGCTGGGTAAATGGTACGAACGATCGTCGGCAAGAAGAACGAAATGGCTATGACAGTTATGCTGTCAAGCAGGAAGATGAACGATGTCGCAAGCGTGATTGGGTTGGAGAAGCCGCGTCGAAGCTTCAAGGTATCGATCTTGTCGAGCAGTTCGGTCTGGTTGAGACGCTCGGATTTTATCCTGCCAACTATCATCCGTATCTCATCTTCGGTCATCCAGCGTGCAGTGTCCGGGCGGTCAGTCAGTGTGAAAAAGGCCACGACAGAAAGGCACATGGTAACGATGCCTTCGATCGCAAAGATCCTTTCAACTGTTATTCAGGGACTTGCAACACACAGGCTATTTGCTTACATTTGCCAACCATCGAAGAAACCGACGGAGCTCAAGTTCAGGATAGCCGAAGCGATCATGCCACCGAAAGCTCCCGCGAGAGGGGCCATGGACAACCACAGCCCAAGACGAAAGGTCAATTCCGACCTTTTGTACCATCGTGAGAGGTAGTAAACGCATCCAGGCATTACGCCGGCCTCGAAGATCCCAAGCAGGAATCGAACAGCACACGCCTGAGCGCGGGTTCGTACGAAGGCTGTCGCGATAGACATGGCACCGAAGCCAAACGAGGTCATCGGCAGAAACCATCCAGGGCCTACTGCTATATCAGAATTGAACAAAGCGCTCTAGTCATCGTGCGCACCGATCAATTTGCAGCAGAGCGTTGCTGGCATCTCGAAGATTATGTATGACACGTAAAACGCCGATAATACGACGTTGTAGTCATATCCCTCAAGCTTGAGATCCTCCTCCATGCCAGCTATACGGGCGTTGCCTGTTGTGATCAGTCCGTGGGCATAAACAAGCCATGCGCAAACGGCCTTACCGATGTTCGTTCGATCGATGAAACACAAGAGATACAGTGCAATGACGGTAGGCAGGACGCACAGGTCGACTTTCATCAGTAGCTTCCTTTCTCGACTGCTTGTCACATTGTTCGAATTCGGCTCATCGTGACCTGCGTCGACCTCAAAGGTCATCTCACCGGCGTGCTCCCGGTCCATGATTGCAGATTTGAGAGTAAGTTTCAACGCGAAAAGCGATTGAGAAACGGCGCTGACATGCTTACAAAGGTGGGGTACTAGCTTTCGGATGAATCGATCCTGGCTTGCATGGTATCCATGTCTGACAGCGGGTGGCAGCAACTCCAGCTGCAGTCTGCGGTCGTACGAACCAGATGCTAGCCGCAATCGGACTAGTGTTTGAACAACGAGACATCTACGACTGCGCAGCAAACGTCCATGTCTTTGTCACCAACATTTGCCCACACTACAGCACTAAATTTGATCCAGAATGTCAAGCCTACAACAATTCACTCCCACAAGCAACAAAAGAAGCTTCGCCACAGGCCCCAGCTCGAGTCGCGCAACTATCGCAATTCAGCCTGGTCGATGGATGTTCACTCGACAGCGATCCAAATCGTAAAACCCCAAACGCTTTCACACACTGTTTGTGAAAACTCAAAGAAGCCTCCGCGCACCCGTCTAACTGAGCGGGTGTCAGTTCATTTCCTTGACAATTTACTCTAGCCATTAAACCAACTACCCGGCGTCCGAGCTCAACCTCGACCTTAGTTGGACCGACCGAAATCTCACTCCGCTTACGTCATTTCTGGAGTTCTCGGCTGGGCCGCGACCCCGTTCTCAAAATGCCACGCAGGGTGAAAAAATCTCATGTCTTCGCGACAAAGTCTCAGCCGAAGCGGTCAAACACTATTCTGAAGCAGAAGCGACACTTGCCATCCAATACACCGCCTACCCTCGAACCCTCCTTCGATACAGAAGAATCAAAAGAATCGTCTGAAAGCGGAAGATCGTCGACAGCATGCTCTGAAGTCTCAAGTCGTGATGGCCTGTTTCCTGAATCGTCTACGATGGCCACGACCCCTTCGATGAGTTTAGAACTACCGAAAGTCTCTGCAGTATCGAGCTCTCAATGTATTGTTTCCAAAAGCGCTCTTTGCAGTACCGCCTGCCCTTCATCCTCTGCTTGCGCGAGCGATATACCCGCAGTTCCGGAACATGAGTCACGTCCACATGAGCCCGAAGCTGCTACCTCAGAGATCGAAAACGTTACGGAACACGCCGCAGAGGATTCAGACAAGCGAAAGCTCTCGAAACCCCCAATAGACCGCCTAGGCGACAACAAGCATACCAAATTGGAGCCGATGAACCCGTCTTCCATGCGCCGCACGAGAAGCACTTTCAAGTCGCTAGGCCCGAGCATAATATTCAACTCGCTCTTCGGTGGTAGAGATGATCTTGTATCGACTCCCATTCCATCCTCCCGTCAGCCCCCTGCAGCTAAACCTGCAAAATCGGAAGTTGAACAGGTTCCGGCATATGCGACGACTACACACGCTGCGTGGTTTAGCAGCCCGGCCAACAAGATTGTACGTGGTGTACCGATGGGTATCTCGCGAAGTGTCGCCGAACTGCAGCGTGATGCGCGGCCCACGACTCCTGTGCTGGATCTCGAGACGTCGGTCTCCGCTCTTTCAGCGCATCAGTAGTATTCGACTGGCAGCGTCGCACACACCTTGATCGCATCCCCTACAATGGTATTTTCTGCGTTTGATCTTCGGGTTTGGTACGTTGAAGCATTACGAGTGCCGTGAGTGGCTCGCTATTAAGGGTCTTCGCCAGAACATGAGAACCATGGTTGTGCATTTGAGTCAACACATGAGATATTTTTCAATAAAAGACCACGTCTCCGGTCATTGCTCCCTTTCAATAACCTCATTCCTGAATACCAAATCTACTCTCAAGCAAAATCCCACCAGTCACGTCTCAATCACAAGCGCATCCAAACCACACCCGCGCCCATACCGACATACCATCCACCATGTCAGGCATCTTCAGCAAACTCATGGCCTACTTCAGAATCGCGCCAGAGAAGCCAACGTTCCGCATCACCGCACTCGTCGCGCCCGCAACGTCACAACAATACTTCTCCGACTCCAGCTTCTCACACGCCGATCTGATTGGCATCAACGAAACCATCACATTCGATGTCGACTGCTATGCAATCCCCAAAAGCATCCGCTGCAGCTGCCTAGCCTCGGGACGCGAATGCAAAGCAGAGTACCTGAAGGAGCACTACGTTATTGAGTGGGCAGCGGGCAGTATCATGGAGAACGAAGAGGTTGAGATTGGAGGAGAAACTGTACGCAGAGAGAAAAGGGGACGGCCTAAGATTTGGGAGGGTTGGTGCAAGGATGGTGGAATGGTTTATCTGAGCCCTACGGAAAGGCTGAGGTGTATCGAGGGCTATGACGAGCATGTGAGGGAGGAAAGGGAGAGTGATCGGTTGAAGAAGGCGAACTCGTTCTAATTCGGACGGGTTTCGGTTGTTCATGCCAAAACCTTCTACAACCCGATATCCCGGAGGGTTGTGAATGCGCAAGCAGAATATCCACGGTACCGCTAGCGCAGCACCAAACACCAACCGACCATTTCTCATTGTCTTACACAACGCGTTCGTTTGTCGCCCATAGCGCTCTTCACACCGTGATTCACACCCTGAGTCACATGCGAACACTAACCACCAAGTCATTGTTTATAAACCGCACACATTCACACAGCCACTTCTTCCCTATCATTCTCCGTACCAGATCTGCCGATATTGCGCCACTGTCTCGCGCAAATCTTCCAGGACTTCTCGACTGCTCACATATTCTTGTCGTCACTTGAACTACACCCGAAGTCGGATATGGAGCCTTTCTTTGACCCTGAAGGCTCGACGGAGCCACACACCACGAAATACACCCTGACAGTCAAAGAACCACCTAGACCACTGCCGCGCTGGTTGCCCAGCATATTCAGCAACAAACCATCTACAAACACAAACCTTGTGGCTGCCGGACACAAACTGTCTGCATCCGATAACAATCCCAATCTCGATAATTTCGTATTCGATGACATCAAGAACCTGCCCCAGAAGGTCGTCGTCGTACAAAGTGCATTATTTCCATGGAGTAGGAGGTGTCGGCATGTTCGTGATCGGAAGGATCATCAGTGTAAGGAAGGTTGCTACTTTCTCGAGAAGGGTGGGGATGTGAAAAGATTCACGTGCGATGACATAGACTGCGAGGGACATGTGTACACTGGTCCAGTCATGAAGGAAGTTAAAGGAGAGTGCTGCTTTGACGATAATACGGGAAAAGGAAAGATCTGCTTTGGTAAGAAGGGAGAGAGAATGGTGTGCGTAACGAAGCCTCCAGAGCCTCCAAAGCCAACTTCCTAGACAACATCTGTATATTAGTGATACTAGAAGTGAGGATATAAATCAGAGTGGTATTATAAGCATAAGTATTGAGTGACGATGCGTAGATGCATAAAGGGTATTCGCGAAGCCAGAACTCGTTCGAAATGCGCAGATAAAAGCGACTATCTCGCTACTAAACTTTTACAAGAAGAAAGCGGCAACAGCGGCACCAAGACCGGCCAGAGCTGGGACTTGGACCATGTGGGCAGCACCAGTGGCTACTTCCTCAGGACCGCTGGAGGTGGCGGAAGCTCCAGAGCTAGCAGCAGATTCCGAGCCAGTGCTTGCCGCTGCGTCAGAATCGGAGCCGGTAGCAGTGGAAGATCCAGAAGCTGCGGATGTGACAGTGGAACGGGACGCTGTTACGGAAGCGCTGCCGGCCGATACTGATGCGGCCGCTGTGGCACTGGGAAGGGAGTCACCGCCCTCGGTGATGACGACGGCGAACAGGTCGAAGTAGCCTTCGGGGAACACTGTACTGAAAGAGAGAGCGGCATCCACACCGTCCGGGCAGAGGGAGGAAGCGTATTCGGGGTCAGCGCATAGAGAGCTCATTTCGGATTCGAGGCCAATGGTAGTTTGGGTGCAGGTTGCCTCCGCTTCGTCGGTGTTCTGGCGCGAGCATGCGCCGGAGACGGTCACCGTCACGCCGTAGTGGTCATTGGAGGCGTCATATTCATAGTAGGTGTTGCCTCCGACAGTGATGGTCGAAGGGACATCGGCCTAGTCGCAACAGATCAGTGAATGTTATCGATGATTTCAACTCGTTGTTACGCACCAGTGAGTCGTCGAGGGTAATACCCTGCACAGCCACAGACATGATAGTGCGGTCGTTGTCAACGCTGACCACAGAACCCTCGTACGAAATGCCCATATCGCCTAGACCGGGCATCCAGACCTGAGCGGTCGTTTGAGCCGCAGCGTAAGAGGCGAAAAGCGCCACGGAGAGGATCTTAGACATCTTGCGGTGTTGATTGAGACGAGCAATGTGGGGTATAGTAACAAGTATTAGATTAGAGTCTTTAAAAAGATTGGCAACGAACGACAGGCAGTAACGAGTGATGCTTGGCGATGAAGAAAAGGTTCGTCGAGTATGGGATATCTAGTCTACTTATTGGGGAGATTCGGAGGCTGATCGCTTAACTGACAGCGCATGATGCGGCACGCCTAACCGGGCGGCGCAGGCCCCCTAAAGACCACCAAGCCGCCTTTCTAGGCACACCGGCATCTGATATGGTCTAGCTGCGTCTATTCGTGCGACTGTTGCCTGGAAGAGATTGCGCGCAAATCCTCCGCAATTTTCGTCGAGTCAAGCCGAGTATGCTGTGGAGTGACGTCGACATTGCTTGGTGATGCGCACGCCATGAGTTGGACCCGTCATCTTCTCGTACTCAGTCAGCAAGATGGTCTACTGTTGAATGCTTGCCATGTTCAAAGATACTTCGTCTCCACGCGTGTGACCTCGATGGAATGGTGATGATTCGTGTATGAGCTAGGCTTAACAGACGGGAGAGTTTGTGGCTTGCAGCATGGCCCATGCATGTTTCGGTGCGGCGCTCTCTGGGCCAGTCCATGGGTAGCGACCTTACCGAGACCGCAAGCGAGGGCACATATGTATGCCAGCCCTATGCAGGCTCTAGTTGTTCGGGAAGGCCGCAATTTAGAAAGTGCGCGATTTGGGAGAGATTTTGCGAGATGGAGTTCGGGATGAAGTGGGAGAAGCGGATGCGTCAAGTGCTGCTGACGTAACCCGAGCTCAGAATTGTCAGAATGGTGGCAGGCGTCTCCACGAGCTTTCTGGTCGTGTGTATCGTCACACAACACATCCAATCCTTCGTACGATAACGCGCATTGTGGAACCAAGTGCGCATTACAAATTGTGTAAATTAAGGGAAACATCAAGGGTATCGCGCTCGCAAAAGTAATACAACGCAGCACAAACGCCAGGCCTGCCACACAACCGTCTCAGCCATACCCGCCGGGTGTGACAAGCTCTTCCAGCCCACCAAAACCCCGGGTCACTACCACCGTCACACGGTATAACACTCTGCCTCTATACGTCCCTTCGATATTACCACCCGGTCGACCCGCATAGGTGTTGTGCTCGAGGTCATTTGGAAGGCCGTAGTGTGCAGGTGGCATCGGCCTCAGCCTCCATCAGTCGCGGATCATAGTATCCCCAGCCATCTTAGGCGTCTTTCTGGTAGTATTGAGCTCCACGGCGCATACCACTCGAAAAGTTGTAGTCATCGTCGTCGTCGTCCCTCGCGCGAAGGAGATCCTTGGACCAGCCCTGGAAGGGCTTCTTGAGCATCGACTTCAGAGACGAAGAAGTCGCAAGTGCATGATGCATGCTCGGTGAGGATGAGCGTTCGACTGGCGCCGTCACGGAAGAGCTGCGGCTCGATGGCTTGGATGTTTGCGCCACCATGTTGAGGGTATCGAGATTGAGTGTGAGATTGGATGTTCAAATGAATTGTAGACTTGTAGGTTCAGAACGAAAGAGGATGATTGCTAACATTCGCTTGCTTTGACAGATACCCTCCCTCGAACTGTTGGTCTGGCGCCTCACTATATACTCCTCCTATCGCAAAGTCGAAACGCATCGCTCCCAACAATCGTTCCGCCGAGTCATCGCCGAAAAACCTCACACCGAAAGACTGCATACCTTGATAAAGAAAGACCCACTGCAGTCTTGCATTTTCAAGACTGTAATTACGATGATTGGTCAAGAAGCATGTTTTCATGATTTAGCCTGAGTAAAGCATTGCACATGTGGCGAATCGGGTACAACTCGGAGTTTCGGAGGCGGTCGGCGAGGGCTGGAATCGGGATAATTCGGAATACAAGAGACATAAGAAACCGCCAAGCACACCGGACGATCACAAGCTTGTCAAGACAACATGACCAAGTGGGAATGGCAGAATGATATTTTCTAATTTGGGAATTCTGGTTTCGTGTACAAAGTTTCAAGACCGGACTGCGACAAAGACCTCTGGCCAGGAAACTGCTTGGCGCGCCCATGCCCTGCGATCGCCTGAACGGACACACTCAGCGCAGGTTGACAATCGCTGCCAGCGCTACTAACGCTACCAAAGCTGCTATATAGTGGGTTCGTCTTTGGCGTGCGTGCGAGGTGTAGTCCGCAATAACGCTCTACATCGCGATCAGGCCATTCAGTCCGTCTTACATCCGGAGACGTGCCCTAATCTCATCTATCCGTGCAATGGCTTCATTCGCAGCTGCCTCGTTTTGCGCAATCATGAGCGCCAACCTCTCGGACAGTTCGGTGCGTCGTCTAGCGAACGCTTCTGCTTCTGCTTCTGCTTCTTCCAAGAACGACGCCCTCCATGGACTGTGACTACGTACGATGAGCGTGGTACGACACATCGGGCAGGTTGCATTTTCGTTTCTGTGTAGGTTTGCGTGCATCCAGACGTGTAGGCAGAGCTTGTGGAAAATGTGAGGCAAGGGACAGGTCTTCGTCTGGACTACAGCTGTGCGCGTGATGGAGGATGCGTGCTCGATGATTTCCGGTGGATCAGCCATGTCATCAGCCCTGCAAATGTCGCATACGCTGCCATGCTCAACATAGTGGTCGTCTTTGAGATTGTCCACACTCGCGTCGAAGAACGTGTCAAGGCGCGCATCGATTGTGATGTTGTTGGCCATACTGAAGAGCCTTTAGGTTGAGATCTGCGGGGCGTGGTGTGTCAGGAATCTGAGTTGAGATTAAAGTGATCGTAGCTAATGATTGAGTAGAAAGAAGGGTTGTGCTCAGGAGTCAACCTTGACGGAGCTGATGTACAGTGATTAGCACCTTTGCGATTGTACCCTTCGACACCTATTTCACTTGCGCCAAACCTTCGGTAAATAACGCGAGCACCAAAAAAGTCTTGACGATCCAATTTTTAACCATAGTAGCTCCAAGAAAAGTGAGAGAAGAGTTCAATTGATCACAAAACAAAAAGTCTCCTATCATAAAGGTACAATTCAAGCGTCGTCTTCGGCCTCCATCGTATCAGGATCGTGGCTTTATCCCTGCATTTTGTAACTCCAAGATACGCTGCTCTTCTAAGAAATGAACGTGCTCTTCTCCCAACCGACATCGCTCTTCTCCCGCACGAAGCAGCTCTTCTTCCAACAGAGTCTTCCGACTTGACCTTAATCGATCGAGCGCTTCATTCAATTCTCGGAGACTTCGTTGCATTTCGACTGTCAATTCATAGATCCCGCGCTGCCGAGCAAGAGCAGTCGGTTCTTCAATTTGCAATCGTTCACGTTCGAAAGCGTCTCCTTGCGTATGAGTCGTACGAAATGTGGAAGGTGTAGTTGACTCATCATCTCTTGATTGCCTCTGGGTCATCGCAGTACTACGAGATGGCGATGATGAAATATGGGCTTCCGAAGTTCGCGCACACGCAATAGCCTTTGGATTGAAGACGAGCATGCCGCGGCATATGGGGCAGTTGCCATGAAGACGACGTTTCGTTTGCTCCTGGAGCCACTTTACGAGACACCTCTCGTGGAAGACATGTCGGCAAACGGCGGTGCAAATGATTGATGTTGGCGATATAGCGCGGAGGTCGGGCTCGCTGTTTAAGAATGCTGCTGACGCCTCATCGAGCCCGCAATCGGATGTCTCGTCGTTGAAGCAGATGTCGCAGACGATTATGTGTTGTTTGTAGTAGTCATCTTGGAGGCCATCGGCTTCGATTCTGAGTATGTGGGTGTGGCTGCGAGAAGTAGGCATTTTGAGTTTCTGGGAAAAGAGACAATGGTGAGAAGGTCAGGAAACCGAGGAATGCGAACACACAATATATAGCATCTGTGTCAGGATGCTGCTCTTCATTAGGAATACTGTAAGCACATCCGTGGTTGTGCCAACTCAACTACGGTCCGCGCTGCGCACGTGCCTCTATCCACGAAGATGTACGAAATCGACATGGCCACGCTATAACCTTGGTTGATAACTCATTAGATGGCAAGAATACGCACTTGGGGCACATAACGTCATATTTCTGAGCACGGTTCGCTTTGATACCTTTCTTGTGGGTTGATGACTGTTTAGTGTCTTCGTGTAACCACTGGTACCTAGGTGGTCCTCATGTTCGCGCGATGAACGACTGAATGCCAGGGCTTCACGAGGAGTCATTCTAGGGAAGTATATATATCGTTGGCTTGATCTTCTTTGCCTTCTTACTACCATTTTTGAACCCCAACGCTTCTTCATTACTACAAATCTTTCGTGGTGTTCGTTATCATGGCTACCGCCTCCAGTTCTAAGAACTTGAATTACACTATTAAGGTGACGATCGCACCACCTGAAGAGAATTCTGTTGGCAATACCGTAGAGCGCTTTGGTCCGGCTGATATGGCCGTGGCGCGCGCCATCGCCAAAGCGGAAGATGCGGTAAGAGCTTACCATGCCAAAGAGCTCGAAGATACCGATGGCGCGATGCGAGCGATCTTTTCAATTCTGCATCGCCGATACAAAACGAACGAATCTATGAGCGGCTTGTCTCACATCCATCCTGTCGACGGGTCTAGAAGCCTCGATATCAAACACTGCGATACCTTCGTTATCCCCGAGCTTTCGTTTCGAGATGGCGCTTCGAAGTGTCACCATCTTCGATGGGGTGCCAAGAGAGAGTGTACGAGTGGAAACTGTTATGTGTTGACACATGAGAAGGATTGTGCTGCCGTAGGGAGGCAGGTCGCGTCTAAGCTCTGGGAGTATGAGGATGAGCAAAAGCGGCTGTGGTTACCAGAAAGACTTTCGAGTACTGGGCGCTATATCTACTACGTTGGCCAGATTTCAGAAGACGGTATTGAAAACTCAATGGAGGAGTAGGTTGAGCCCATCGATAGTGCTATGTCATAGCTGCGCTTTCTGAGCTCTTGTAGCCATCTAATTAGGACCAGACACGACGTCAGAGTCCGGCGTGAATACGTAGCAGATGAACGAAGCAAATGAAATTGTTATCTGCTCTATTGCCGAAAGTCGAAGATGAACGACCATTAGTGAAGATACCGAACACATGTTTGTCCAAGTGGATAAAGCACAGGCCTGTTGGAGGATGACTGGCAAAGCTCGTAGGGGCCATAGAGCGTGCGTGCGCTCGATGACTCCCGTCAGATTGACCCGTCAACTGACTGTACAGAATCATCTTCAAGGAACGATCAAGAACGAGAAGAATTCGAACAAAGAACCCATATTAATATTCTTATTTCTTCTTATCACATCGATCAACAGCAACAGCAACGCCAACCCCAACGGCTAACATCGAGACCTTCACGGTAACTGCAACCATCGCGCCACGCTGCAAAGGCCATCGAAGCGAAGACATGAGCACCTTGTCCCTCTCCTCACCACCGGAGACGCGAGAGTGCATTTATACGCCCGAAGAACTCCTCAAAGACACACGATGCAGCCACCTCTACCCCAACAACACCGACCCCACAAAGCGCGGTGATAAGTGTACGACTGCATCTTGCTACGTCCTCACACTGTGGGACGCCGGGAAAGGAACACTGAGGTGGGCTGGCGAGACGAATAAGGGTCACGAGACTATCTGTAAACGCAATGGAATCGAGTGGACTGAGCTCGACCGAGTAGAGGGGTGTTGGGATGACGCGGGGAAGGGAACATGGCAAGAGAAGTCGCAAGAGAAACTTCCCAAACTGTGAGAAAGGGATATTTCAGGTACTCGATGGGGTTAATCTGCATATAAGGGATAATGTATCTACGTACATAAATATCTACCAATGTTACCATGACGAAACCCGAAATCTTTTGACATCAGCAAGTGCCAACGAAACGGATATACGAGGCCACCCTGCTACAACATACTGTCACAGCTCATACATCTCCACGGTATGTCTTGTACGTCTCCTTAAACGTCCCATGGAACCCAAAGCTCATCGGCCCCGCCATCTCAGCTCTTCCCATCTCCGTCAAGTCCTTCGCATTGAGCACGAGCAGGTAGCTCTTCTCCGCATATCCGTCCAAGACCACACTCAACAACACGCCATCATCTTCCTCCACACCTTCGGGGGTAGCGATGAAGATCGCTTCGCCAGGTGTGTGGCCGTCCACTTCCCAGTAGATGGCTTCCTGAGTCTTGTTGTCGAACTTGACGAGGCCGTCGAAGAATGAAGAACGGAGACGGTCGGCACATCCATACGTGTAGCGATGGCGCTTAGTCAGATATTCAGGATTGAGCGTAGGCAACTCCATCGACTTAAACTTCTCGGCCTGAAAGAGAAGCTCGGCAGGCATCGCGGTAGGAACACCAGCGTTGACGCTTGGAAGACGGAACTGCGCCTGCATCGGAAGGCACGGCCTGCGCTTCTCACCCTCATAGTCAGGCGTGTCGATGGAAGAGATGATGTTGTCGTAGTAGAAGCGTTTGACGATGTCTAGGTTCTCAAACATGCTGAGCTCGGTGATGATGTCGGTCTTGCTAGGGTCAGAAGCTGATGGCTCTTCCCAAGCGTTGATGCTGTGGAAGCAGAAGAAAGGCATGCTTTCGTACGTTGCCACAAGTCCCTTGCCTTCGCGGCGGTCGACAACGTACCATGTTGCTTTGGAGTTTGGATCGAAGGGCGCGATTGAGTCGACGACGTTCTTGTGATACATGAGCGAAACGCCACCCCATGTGATGTGACTGTTCCAGACACAGAGAATGACGTAGTTCTCAGTCAAGAACAGCGAGTGAATGTATGCAGGCGTGCCATGGAAGGTAGCGAGTATATCTGTCTCGCCGGACGCTGCCGAGACACGGAAGATGCGGTAGGTACCCTTGTATCCAAAGTCGAGATTGAAGTTGTACATGTCACCAGTCTGGGGGTCAGACTTGGCGTGGGCGGCAGAGAAAGGCCCTTTCAACTCCGGGTGAAGGAATTCCTGACGTGCATAACCGCGCGGCTCCAGCGTCTCGGGGTCGATCTCCTTGATGGCACTAGAATCTGTTCGGGCATGCAGAGTCTCAACGCCACTGGTGTGACCGTTGGTCGTCGGTTTCGCGCCTTTGGTAAGCTTGTCACTTCCAGCCATATTTATGGAGAGCGTAACACCGACATTGCGCTCATTCTGTGATGCCTGGAACATGCTCATGACCTACAGAGGTGGACGTACAGAGTCAGTGTATGTCTCACGTGCATCCTGTACAGTCAGGACTTACCTTCCAGAAGAAGCTCTCGCATGGGTCACGCTTTGCAGCAAACGTGGTACTATCCAATTTTCCGGTCGTACGAACAATCTCAAGGTACTCATCCACTGTGCGTCGCGAACGGTAGGTAACCTTCGCTGGGCCGTCCGCGTCGGGAAAGTCGATCTGGAAACGATGGACACATGAGAATCCATCAAACCAGTGTCTTGCTGCCCAGATCTTGCCATCATTCGTCTTCGCTTTGTAGCCAAGTGGACCCGTCCGGTAAAGTACACCTGCAGCATGCCGTGGGATGGTGCCTTTGACGGTGAGCTCAACGGGCTCGTGTTCTTCGTAATCCGTGTCGAAGCCCGCCGTGTTGGGCCAGACATCTGTTGTTGCGACAATCATATTGACGTTCAGTTGACCAATTATACGGCGCGTAATATGTGGTGACCCCGCAGTAAGGTGCCTTGATATGCCGTATTCTAGAGATGTACGTCGTGTGAGGTAGAGATGGGCCAATCGTATGGCTTGGAGAGTGGCAATGGTACGAGTCAGACAAGCGTCGACAGAAGAATGTGGTGAGTCGGGTGGATTGAAGCCTTGTTGAATGAAGCCAAAGCTACAAGAGTATAGTAATCATAATTCGGGCCTGTCCAGAGATATAAAAGCGATTCGGACCCCTGCATCGCACACATGTTGGACGGCCAGACCTGTGGACAATCGGGACATGCCTTCCGCACGTATCGTCAAGTGGTAGTATCGCAGTCTATTCCCCATAGCAATGTTACACAGCAGCCGTGCCCTCGGAGGGACTGAACGATTGGGACAGCTCATGGCTGGGGTTGAAAACGTCGATTGGTTACCCTCTCTTGACAATGTGGAGAGGAGGGCGAATAAGGCTCCGAGTCTGTTGCTATCGGCCGTAAGGCGCGCCCTCCAAGAAAAGGTTAGATATCATTGGAGACGCGCCCTCCATCCAACGCCCAAGTCTTGACTGGGTCCTCTACCCATGGAATCACTATCTGCTGCATTATTTCTCTCGTACCTTGGTTCTTTCCAAACTAATGCGACGTTCGATAGCTTCAAGTTCAGGCCTCCGGTCGGTGGTATGGCCAGAGCGACTATACTGTACAAATAGGGCAGAAAATACGATGGAAGCGCGCAATCAAAGTGTCATTGCGCAGACGTCTGTAAGACTCGTGCCGTGCTGACGACAGGAGCACTTCGTTGCATGTGAATGATCGCTCAAGATGTACGCTAGCACAAACGCGACACTAGCGCTCAGCCCTACGCCGGGCGTGCAACTTGCATCATCAACTTGACTTAACATTGTCTTTCGCCCGAAGCACATTTCTAGCGCCACGACGACTACTGTTATTGCACAAGCATCAACTCCTTACTATACCGCGGATCTCACTCCCCAATTACATGGACCGCTAGCGGCTTCCAATCGCTACCAGCCGGCCTTCGCGCGAAACCCCCACTTCGATTTATCAATTCGCACCCTCCGTCAACGCGTAAACCTTAGCATCAATTACACGATCACGAACGTCACGATGGGAGCCATATTATCTCTTCCATTTACGATTCTGAATCTCCTTCTTCCCTTCACGCGATCTGGCACACCTCTGTCGCAAGACCTTCTACACACAGCCGTGCTTTGCGGAACATTATATTTCGCCCCACAAATCGGCGAATGGTACAATGCGCAACGACAAGCAGCGGAGGCGGGTACGGATCAAAGAGAGAACAACGAGGACACAAATCGCCCAGTCGAGCAAGGAATCAGGATCCCAGAAGGCGGACAGAGGGATGAAGGTGAACAAGCACCATTAGACGAGCGGTTGGTCCTCCAAGACGATGGCGTAGAAGCCGCGCGACCGCCACGGGCACCTACACCACCACAGCACCAAGACCAGCTCCAAGCCCTCTTCGGAGACGTCCCTCAGCCACAACATCGCCAGCCAAATACTCAAGCACAAGAAGCCCAGCTACCCGACGATGCCTTCGCACCCGGCCCCGCAAACCCCCCACCACAAAACGCGAACCGGCCCCCACCAACCCAACGCGTAGTCGGCACCAAGAAAGCCAAATCGCTCGCTCGCAAAGACCAGCAACGCGCATACAACGAATGGCTACGCTCAGAAGCTGAGATGCGGCGTCTTCAAGAGGCAGAAGGCCGTGAGGAGCGCGAGGCGACTGCGGCAGCGGAAAAGGCTCGGCGAGCGGCTGTCGAAGAAGAGATTCGCGAGCGCGCAAGACAGGAGCGAGAGGAGAGGAAGGCTGAGGAAAAAAAGGAGGCCGAGAAGGAGGCCGCACGACGGGAGAGGTGTGTCGCCTTTGTAAGGAATACAATGAAGGAGAGGGGTGCCGTGGATTTGGTCGACGCAGCGTACGCGGAGGGCAAAGACAGGGTTTGGGTCGAGAGATTGATTCGCGCAAGTGGGCTTATGCAGCAACTCCAAAATGAAGGGGGTCACATCATGATTACAGGTCACGACTGGCTTGTAAGGATCGATGAGGAGGTCATGGCCAAAGCTTATGCTGAAGCTGAGCAGCTGGGAGAGAAGAACAGTGGTAAAGTCGGCTTCGAAGAGTTTGGAGCCATATTAGAGAGGGCTGTGCTAGGGCGGGTGGCAGCATAGACATGTACATAGAAAGTGCAGAGATGAGATACCCATAGATGAATGAAGTTGTAATGGATTTCATCGAAGGTCTACACGACTTCCGCCATTGTGTTTGTTATACATGAGTTGGCATTTCACAGCTACACGATGCCTTCCAACAGCGGGTCCGGCCTCCTCTCGCCTGTCGGTGGCCGTCAACATCACCTCGCACGCAGCAACTGCTCATCTGAACGTGGTATCGTATTGTCCATTTTTGTCATGCAACCATGAAAGAGGTCTTAATCGCCTAGGAAAGCCATGCCATGCATAAGATTCCTCATCCTGTCCGATCAAAAAACGACCAGAACAGCCATTCGAAAGAACTCCTCCCAGAGACACCATGCACACCCATACACAGAACGCACGCCTTTATCGGTTGGACTTGGCGACACGCTCGAGCTCATCCTTCTTCTTGATGGCGTACGAGTTGCTGCTACCCTTGGCAGCGTTGATCAGCTCCTCAGCAAGGCACTCGGCAATGCTCTTGACGTTGCGGAAAGAGGCCTCACGGGCACCGATGGTGAGGAGGGAGATACCCTGGTTGACACGGCGGAGGGGAGAGACATCGACGGCCTGGCGACGGACGGTACCGGCGGAACCGATACGGGTAGAGTCTTCACGGGGACCGCAGTTGACGATGGCATCGACGGCGACCTGGATGGGGTTCTGGTCGGTCATGATGTGGATCTGCAATTGTCAGCCGTCTCCCGACGCGCATTTTATGCCATCTTCGCGATTCCGAAACCTGGCAGATTGTAGACGTACGATCTCGAAAGCGTGAGCGACGATGCGCACAGCCATGAGCTTCTTTCCGTTGTTACGGCCGTTCATCATGAGCGAGTTGGTGAGACGCTCAATGATGGGGCACTGGGCCTTCCTGAACCGCTTGACGGCATATCGGCCGGCGGAGTGTGAGATGTAGACAGGCGAGCGGATCTGGATGTAGTCGCTGCGGCTTCAGTTAGCCGAAGGTCTCGCAGCGTAATACAAAGTATCCAATGCCACCATTGTCCTTTTATACGGGTGTGCGGCGCATTATCGTGGGGGAAACGTACGTCAATGAGATGTCGCGGACCTCGACCTCCTCGTAGGACCACTGCGAAAAGTCAGTATTGTGCGTGTGGGCGGGAGTTGTAATAAGCCTGCCTTGTTGAACAGCTTTACGCTGCCCTGCTCGTCGGTGACATCCTTGGGGAGGATGGCAATGCCAGTGGGGTTCTCGACCTCGATTTCTCCGTTGTCAGACATAATGGCGGTTGTCGGTGTGGAAGGGAGAAAGAGGGTTGGGCGTCGAAGTTCGTAGTCGCTGTCGCAAGAGATAATCCAGGTGTTCGAGTGCGATCAATTTCGACGTTCGCTTGAACCGCCAATCGTGCGCTAGCGGGGCTTGGCGGAAGTGTGCACGCCGGGGCCCGCCCATCTCGTCTCTTGAACACCACGCGAAGAAAATGGTCAATCGCTCTAACCAACCAATGTATCGTTTACAAAAATGAATTCGTGTTCAAAAAAGACGTTGGTCACAAGCACGAACAACCATTCACATGCACATCATCTTCAGCACGGAACCCAAGACAAAGTTGAACATGTCAATACTCAATTACAATATCGTAAGAACTAGCAAGAAGCAAAACTGTGGTATATAACGCAGTCGTTGCTTGAGCAAAACATCTATGCAGACAGACAACGCCGGGAAAGTTCAAATGCAGCAATAGCCTCCAACGCCATGCAATGCCGCTAAGCGCAAGGTAAAGTCGCAACAGGAAATCAATGGTATCACGACTCTCGCTGCACCCTAGTCAGCACGGCAATCACCAGCCACCTCCACAACGTCCATCTCCGATCGCTCATCTTCGTATCCGTGATACACTTCGTACCCGAGTCACAGGCGCACTAATGTCTCTGCGGTCCTTTACACCTTCGACCATCTGCTTCATCGGCGTTCCGTGACCAGCGGCCATGCTTCTAGCACGTCCTCTGCGCTCACGGATCGCTGCGAGTGCGGCTTCCCGGTCGATGCCTAGCTTGTTGAGTGACAGTTCACCCAGAACAGGGGTCTGTGCATTCGCTGCAGCGTGGGCTACAGTCGAAGGAGTCATAGGCCCACGGCCAGCCTTGAACGCTGGAGTGGCAGGGGAGAAGTGGAGGGGGATGGTAGTTGTTGTAGTAATAGTGCGAGTGAGGTAGGGCGTTGTAGGCCCAGTAGGCTCCCTGTCGGGCGTCGGTGGTGACATGTCCTCGTCCTCGCTGTCGTCGTCGACGGCGTCTTCGTGGATGCTGATGTCTACAGCCTTGCTCTCCCTGCGGGTAGGAAGAACAAAGTCGACTCTCGATGCAGGACGGGATTGTGGCAAAGATATGTTGGCAGGAGCGACCGCGTCGGGCGCTGGTGCATCGGTCATCTCGACTACAGGTGATGGCTCTGTATGTGCGACGATGTCTGCTGACGGACGAGACTTCATAGGTGATGGCACTGAGCGGAAGGTTCCTGTGTCAGGAGAGAAGGCGACAACGGTCTCGGGCTCCTCGGACTCTGTCTTGACTACAACATCCTCAGGCGGTGTGATGGGACGCTCGTTCTCCACAGACTCTTGCTTGATCACTACACCTTCCATGACATCGTCTCCGTGGTTGCTGGCTGGGGGCGTAGAGATGGGTAGCGAGACCTTGATGCGCTGCATCTCGGCTTCGAGGGAGTCATCGTGGACGTAGTGCTTTCCTCTGTTCTCAGCGATGCGGCAAGAGCAGCACTGGAACTGGCACTCCATCTTCATGAAGTCGATCTGCTCCTCGGCGCGCTCACGAGCACGTCTCTCTGCTGCCAGCTCCTGCTGAATGAAGCGCAGATCAACTGCGTTCTTCTTTGGCGACACGTTTTCCTTGTCGTCGTCCTCGCGCGCGAGGTTGCGTGGCTTGCGTGGTGATCGAACAGGTGATGCGAATTCATCGGTCTCTTCCGAGTCGGCCGATGGAAGTGGTATCTGGCCTTCCGCAGCGATGCGCAGAACCTCCTCTTCTTTCAAGCTCGTCTTAAGAGCGTCACGCTCGCCCTCGACGAGACCAAGCTTCTCTTTCAGTGTCTGCACTTCTTCATTCAGTCGGTTGCTAACGCTCTCAATCTCCACCTGCAGGCTGTACACCTCGTTCTTGTACTTGGCGGCTTCATCGGTCTTGAACTTGACATCTGACTCGGCCCGCTGCAAGCTACGCTGGACGCTCTGAATCTTAGCCTGGAGCTGCGGTATCATTGCGGAGCATCGTAGCTTCTCGTTGTTGGCCGCTATGTACTCCGTCTTGCAGTGTCGATATTTGCCCTCGTAAGACTTGGCTCGCGATGCTGCTTCCGTCTGGAATATGTTAATAGGTGAACTGTGTAGAAGAGCATGATGTACTTACATATTTGGCGTCCATACTCTTCCACCTCTCTTCGTTCTCCTGGAAAGCCTTCGCCCACTTGTCAATGGCAGCTTTGCTCTCATGGACTCTCTTCTCAAATCTTTCCTTGGTAACGGCGTTTGCAAGTGATTCCTTTGTCTGCTCAAGTTCGTGCTTCAGCTCGTCGATGCGCACGTCGCGACGGCTCGACGACAACTCATGGTCGCGCTCCTTCTTGGCATGTTCCTTCTCGATCTTGTTCAACTTTTCCGCGTGTCGTATCCTCTCCTTGTCGAGCAATTCCTTGAAGCGCTTGCATGCTTCCCGTGGGTCCTTAACCTCGAGGTTCTCGAACATGCCGGTGAGGGCTGTGACGGAAACATCGGAATCGGTTCGGCGGTGGGTGTGTCGTAGGGGTGAGTGGGGGCGGAGGTTGGGTGTCGAGGGCGAGAGGACTGGCGATGAGCCCCTGGAGTCGCCATACGGAGATCTTGAGCCAGCAGCGCGGTCGGGGCTGGCAGGAAAGATGGGCATCCCAGGCGAGAAGGGTGCCTTGTTTGGCGACAGAGGCGGAGGCGGATCCATCTGGACCGGGGATTCTTTGAGGCGCGCCAACTTGACGGTTTGGGGGGTTATGTATGTTGTCGAAGGGTAGCACCTGCTATGAGTTTGGTTGTTCAACTTTGGTAGTCTAGGGAAGTTGTGCAGCACGTCTATGTAATATGTGGTGGTGCGAGCTCAGACGGTGAGCGGTAAACAGCACTAGCCGCCCACGCGACGCTACTTCCCTGCCATAGCAACGCGAAGACGCACGGACTATTGATCCGCGAACCCCACGTCATGTTCTCTGAGCAATCCGACAAGCCGGGATTGTACCCTGTCAATCAGAAACGGCTACGCAGCTTTCGAAAAAAAGTTACTTTTATGATCGTGCATCGCTTGGTAAACGAGTGGATTCAGTAGGTTTTCTAGATACCAGGGCAAACTCCAAAACCCAAAACATTACCCAAATGTCAACACGTGGAACAAAGGAAATTGATACAGGCGTACGAGTACAGGCCAACCCTAGCGTTTGCTGCTGCATCACCAATTTCAGTCCATGGGACAGAGTCACCAGTTTCATCTCCAGAACACTCAGGTACCAACTCCAGCGAACGCTGCATATCCTCCTGTCTGTTGAGCAGGCGTGCCATACATGTCCGGGGTCGCGTAGGACGCAATAGCGCTGGTGATCATGGTAGTAGGTGCCGCTGGGTAATCTAGTGTGGAGTAAGCATTTGAGATTCGACAATAAGAATGAAGAGGAATAAATACCGGGCTGCTCAGTACCCGTAGAGATCTCGGAAGCAGGTACCCCAGACGATGCCGGGTAATCAGTAGCTACAGGCTGAACTGCGGAGTACATCGTAGTCATGCTGCCTGACACTGGCGGAAGAGAGGTGGCTGGGACGTATACGCTTGGCGTAGAACTGACAATTGGAGTAGGTGCTACGAGTGAAGTTGAAGATGGCGTTGGCTCAAGAGGGGAACCTGAAGAAACCGTGGGATAGCCTGCAGGAGCCGAAGATGAAGCTGGATACGCGGGAGCGACCGAAGACGACGCTGGATATGCGGGAGCGACTGAAGACGATGTAGGCGCAACAGGGTAGGCTGAAGAGAGCGTCGAGGAGATGGGAAGGGCTGATGATGGCGTCTCAGACATCGGAGGGACTGAAGATGACGGCGGCGAAACAGGGTAGGCCAGAGATGATGTCTGCGAGGTGGGAGGGACCGGTGCCGATGGCGAATAGTCTGGAACTGCTGACGATGTTGGCGAGACAGGGTAGGCCGGCGATGCCGTCGAAGAGCCAGGAGAGACCGTTGCTGATGCCGAATAAACAGGAGGGACAGAAGGTGACTCCGAAGGGGTGGGATGACCCGAAGGCGATGCCGGGTAGTCTGGGAGGGCTGAGGAGGATTCCGGGTGCATGGGAGGGGAAGAAGACGATGGCGGCGAAACAGAGTACGCTGAGGAGAGTGACGAGACGGGAAGGGTCGGTGTTGGCGAATAGACAGGAGGAACCTGCTCTGATGCCGAATAAACAGGAGAGCTTGACGATGATGCTGAAGACACGGGAGGGACCGGAGGCGATGCCGGATAGTCAGGAGAGGCTGAAGATTGTGCCGAGGAGACGGGAAGAGCTGGGGATGGCGTTGGATAATCAGGAGTAGCTATACAAAGTCAGCGGCACATACTGATGCGACTTCGTGATGTTTCAGTCAACAAACCTAATGCAGAAGATGTGGCGGACCGTTGCGATAGGTACGTATCGGTTTCTTCCGGATACGGCAGTACGGTGCTCGAAGTCGGATACCCTGTTCCATGAGGAGGCTTCGATGTAACGTTTCCTGTCGGAATCGGTACGTGGAGAGTTGGTGAAGTGCCAACTGGGCCTGCACTGTGTGATACATGTGCCCCCTGGAGAGATGTAATAGGATAGGGAGCTACTGATGCTGTCGCGGGGTTGGTCGCATACGGCAAGGGCGTATCTATCACAAGTTTAGTTATCTGTGTTCCAACAATCTCTTTCTGGCGTATACATAGTAGAACGCGCGAGAAGTGATGGGATTGAAAGACATACTGTAGTTACTTGGAGTTGCGGTGCTCTCCGAAATCGCACTGCTCGTAAGCTTACTTAGGTGGGGCGAGACAGGCGCAGGGGAAGGGCCATATCCGCCGCCAGCAGATGAAGCGACATTCGAAGTAGGAGTGACAGCAGGATAGTCTGAAGTCGCTGGATTCTCAGGAGGTGGTACGGATGATTCGGCAGGATACTCCACAGTGATACTCGATACAACCGAGCTCGGGGAAGGACCTGAAGGATAACCTGCAGTAGTATTAGATGTTGCGCGTCAACTTGAATCTGCTTTGTTCTCACCAGTGATGGTAGGGCCGCTCACGACAGGATAGGTGCCAATTATCGAAGCCGGTGGCACAATGCTCGAACCTGATAGCGTTATGGTTATGGTCCCGGAAGTAACGCAGGACGTACCAAGGGATGAGGCCTGAGAAGCCATAGAAGATGATGCGGCTATGGTGGTCGGATGGATGTATCCAGTGCCATAAGGCTCGCCATTTCCGCTGTACGCGGCTCTAGGTACGACGAGAGCAGATGTGAGGGTACTGTGAAGTACAATGGACGGAGCAACCCACTGGGAAAACCGGATACCCATGATGGAATGCGAGCTTCGGCAATGGTTTCAGGTTGGCCTAGTGTTCAGGAGGAGATGTAAGAAGAGGAAATAATGATGCGTTGAAAGTGCTTGGGGCAATACAAGTAGATTGACTGCCATACATATATGTTTTCAGGACCGATCATATCCAAGCAGCTGGGTAGAACAAATGTCAGGAGCTGTCAACATGTAACATCGACCCTTGATCGTTTCCCACGCCTCCTTTCGATGTCTAAGAATGTCAGCAGCTCTCTCCATCTCGACTGCGTGTTGCGCAACGAACTGAGGGAGGCGTACTGCATGGTCGCTCTCCATCGGCCCCAAATCTGCAATGGCAGGCTGTGGCGCGGGTTTGGGGTTGTAAAGATGGCCCCAGGCGAAGACCGTGAACACGGCCATGACGATGACATGCAGAAAGATACTTGTCATCAACGCAAACGACACTTTCGACGTTGATCATGTGTCTGGTTGAGGTTTCGAGTTGGGTCGAGGGCTCTAAAACGCCATGAGGATACAGATGCCATGACGACAGAGTACGAGTTTCGCGATGCATGCTGAGCTTAGAGATGGGGGCTCACTCGGCTGTGCTGAGGCTTTTCCTCTCCCAGGACATGGAGGACTCCATTGTGTCAGGCTACCTTTCGTCTTTGTCCGTTTCCAGCATCCCAACTCTTCTTACAGATAGTAACGTCTATTGAATGCGCCTTGGGTATTTCCGAGAACGAGAAGCTCCTAAAAAAGCGCGCCAGACGCCAGACAGCTGCATGTTTTGGGTGAATAAGTCTCTGTCATGCTTCGAGAGCCACCGGTGTGCCAGCTGGGAAGTCCAGGTGGCCGGCCGACGGACATTGCAGCACAGTCAAGGTGAACCCTCTCCACGAGACGTCAGCAGTATACCTTGGTACCTGCGCCAGAGGTCCACTTTGAAACCACTTGTCAAGTCGACTGTTCCAGCACAACGGTGGACGTAGGCCCCAGCATGCGGCGAGGATGTCAGCTTAGGCAGACGATGTACCACCGCAACGCGTCATAAGGCAAAGCATGCCCATGGCTCCGAGACAACGGCCGCAGGTACCAAGTTTACCAAGCGAATGTAACGGTTCTAGAATTAGTGGTGGTCGTTCTCAGGCAGCGATATCGGCCCTCCCTGCTCGTGGTGGATGGAAAGTGTCGTACGATCTGTGAGGGGTTCGGTAACCGAAAGCTCGAGAATGGGGGCTGGGCCGCAGAGCCCCACACCAGCGCCAAGAGGGGCGTAATTTTAGCGTCACTGCCTTGCTCACCTGGGCAAGTGGTATCGAGGTCTTGACAGCCTGTATCTGCAGCCTTGACGCAAAGATAAATTGCATGGATTTTGGATCTGATTTGAACTAGAACAAACAATAACAGACGATGACAATGGATACCAGAAACACAGAACAATTTCTACAAATCGCAATCTAGTCTACATGGACTTGCAATCTGGCGCCGTAAACATAATGAAATGTAACATGACCCGAAAACCCGTACCCATAACGCTCGCTTGACGATGACTATTATTGATAAAGACGCTCGGCTGATGACAGTCTGCAGTATAACGCGATGAACATGAACGCCCGCTCGTACAGAATATGACAACTTTTAATTACGTTAGGAAGGAGACCAATTAGTATAGGAAGCGTGATTCAATGACGGCCGTATTTGAATCGTACTCGTAATGAAAGCGGCGAGGGAATATCGTCGAACTGGTCTGGAAATGTCGGAGGTAAGAATAAATAGAGTTTCGCGCCATCGTATCAAACCTCCCATGGCTGTCGCTGGCGGTTGACTGTGCCATAGGACCTCGGCTCGTCCTCTTCGAGCAGGCTTTCCATGATGGAACCTACTTCGGTGTTCGTCACGGTAATGGCGTCTTCCTCGTCAAGCTTCTTCCTCATACGGTAAACCTGTACCGAAACATAGATAACGAGTGCCGTGCCTACGACAAACGCCAAAGCAGCCAGAATGATGTTGATCGGGACTGGGTTGCCGTGCCACAAGCCCTTCGTCAAGGCGTCAATTGCAGTCTGCGACAAGTTGAACAGGCCGGACACGCAGATGATGGTCCCGTAGACTCGTCCAAACGTAGCGAAACCAAAGACCTTGGTCGCGTAGTCAGACATGGCGGAATAGTAAAGCGGGCGCAAGAAGACAAATAGAAGAACGTTGACATATCCAGCCCACAGAGTGGAGATAGAGCCGACGACTCCGATAGCGGCGATGATGACAACGAGGAGGGAGAGTACGCCAGGTGTGCTGACGTTATCGAGCAGTGCGCCTAAGAAGGGAGTTGCGACAACTCCAGCGACGGGTAGAGCAACGTCGAAGAAGTCGTTGACCTTTTCTGCGAGCTTGACTGATCCAAGCATGTATGTATACTGTTCGCGGATAGTAGCAACTGCGAAACGTTAGCAATGTTCAAGCTTACTGGGGGTATTTACTAACTGAAGAAGTTCATTCGCACCATCTGGATCACGGTCAGAATAGTGAGCAATATAAACCAGGGCGTCAGCATCTGGTCTTTGGCAGACTTGTTGTGCAGTGCTCCCCAGACACCGGAGTTTTCCAATCTCTGCTCAGCCTTCTCTTCCCGGATCTTACGAGCCGCCTCATTTCCGATCAGCTCATCAAGTCTGCTCTGTCTCTCCTTGCGTCGCGAGCTACGGGCCTTCCTTCGCTTCCAGATCTCGTTATCGGGTAGCTCATCATCCGAAGAATGGACGTCTCGCATAGCGTCTTCGGCTCTCTGAAGCTTCATTTCTAGTTGTGCCTCAGTCTTGTAGTTCTCGGTCGGTAAGAAGGTAAGCTGCGCGATAGCAATGGCTGCTGGAACGATGAGATAGGCCAGGAAGAAAGTTTGTGGCTTGAACGCCCTGTCGCTAGCATCGTACATGAGCCTGTAGAAGAGAAAGACTGCTGCTGAAGCGTCGAATGCACCAGTAACGAGCGCAACGATGCTACCCGCATACTTGGGGAAGGCGTTAGCAATCTGGAAAGAGGGCAGGAAGACAAATGTGCCTCCAAGGGCAAGGAAGAAGTTTCCGATTGTATATCCGTCAAAATGCTCGATCTGAAACGCGAGACTCATTAGGATACTTCCAAGCGCGAGACAGAAAGAACCGGAAAGGAAGCAAAGCTTGGGCCCATAGCGATCGAGCAGGGTACCGACGGGGAGAGCAGAAACATTCGCCGTAGTCGATGCCAAAGAAAAAAAGAAGTTCAACCTGAGATCTTGCTCGAAGCAAACTTCAACGTTGGCATCCACCTCTTCGGGTGTGCACAGATTGCTGAAAACGCCTTCCTTGATAAGAATTGGCTTCAAAGCTGCAAAACCGAAAACGATGCCGCTAGCGAACCAACACGCAAGAACCGTTACGATAACCTGTGCTATAATCGCATGTTAGTGGTCAGAACGCGAATGCGATGCAGCCAAACTTACCGATACGCTTGCCCGTCGGCACCTTGTATGGCGTCAAGCCTCCAGGTTCCTCGCCCGGTGCGAGCTCCTCCGGCTTGGGTATTATGTCGTAACTGATAACTCTCCTAACGCTCTTTCCTTGTGCGCTCAAGAAGCCAGCTCCCGAGATGGCGCTCTCAAGAGAAAGCCGACGTTCCGCAGCATCCTGTCGGCTAATCTGGCGGTCGACAGGCGGTAAGAACAAATCTACCAACGCCTCCTCGCGATCAGTGCCCTCTTGCTGTGTAACATGCTGAATCAGCGACATGGGAAGTCTGCAGCGAGGTGCTCGTCGTTAGAAACGCAGGGCAGAGTAGACGTCTGAAGAAAAGAATCAAAGGGGCTGTGAGAGTTCGGCTCGTCGAGGGCGACAGA
Organism: Alternaria hordeiaustralica; assembly: GCF_023758085.1. Taxonomy (NCBI): domain Eukaryota; kingdom Fungi; phylum Ascomycota; class Dothideomycetes; order Pleosporales; family Pleosporaceae; genus Alternaria; species Alternaria hordeiaustralica. The sequence goes on along the minus strand of NW_026056773.1, from coordinate 548,431 downwards.
AGCTAGAAAAGCGGAGGAGCGGAGTTAAATTGATGCGCGTGCCCTGACACGAGACCCACGATCTAGACATAGCGATCGCGGGGGTCACATGTCACATGCAACAGATTCCGGCATCACGGAGCCGTTGGCTATGTTGTGTAGACGTCAATAGACGCTCCTGCAACCATGAGAATCGAGTATACACTGTCGGCGGGTACGCTGCATGCTCGCTTACTAGAGAAACGCCGCGAAACGTCTAAAATGGTCGGCGTTGTCGCGATTGATTGGTTCCGCGCTGGTCCCGAAGCGGAAGGTTCATCGCCGATCTCCCCAACCATCTTCCCGCAGGTTCCATGAGTTGCAACCCTTGGATTGCGGCGCACAGGGTCTTGATAAGAGAAAAGCAAGCAGTTTGAGGCTTGATAAGGTCCACACCGCCAGTCTGTCAGGCGCAGTATTCAATCCTTCAGAGAGGCGATACACACTCAGGGTGTTCGCAGTTCTCCCTGTCGCATTCTACAACAAGATGTCGCCTATCTAATCTTTGTGGTATACGTTCGCATCGAAGTTTGTAGGAAATTGGTCCCGCCCTTCAGCATCGCTTCGTACCCAAACCGCGACACTGGTGCCTGGGCAGTTGAACAGTCCATAACCTTCGCTGTCTATCTCGACCTCACTCTCCTCCCACCCAAGGATGTCAGTCCACTTCTCACCGGCATGCATCTCGCCAACGGCCATCTTGATCTGACCCGGTCCCGCGTTGCTCATCACACACGCCAGACCCGCTTTCTTGTCCCATGTTCCACGACGCACAAACCCGATGCAGTTGGCTTCGTTGAAGTAGTCCTCCTGTGTTCCGTACGCGAAGAGTTTTCGTGCGAGAATGAGATCAGCGAGCTTTCCACCACATGAAGCAGGCGTCTCATGCGGCTCTGAGAGACCATAAAGATCGCCGTAGAATGGGCATGGGTAGCCTTCCTGCCTCAGTAGAATGAGAGCATAGGCGAGAGGCTTGAAGAAGCCCTCGATCTTGGTCTCCATCACCTGCCCAGGTTGTGTGTCGTGGTTTGTAACGACCGTAACAGCATCGGTAGGACGCATTTGAACGAGTGTATTATCGTAGACCTTCCTCAGGTCCGCCGATTCGCTTGTCGAGATGGACCCGAAGTTGTTCAAGAGAGGCGAGTCGTAAAGAGCGAACTCGTGGTTCATATCGTCGAGCCAATCGCTCATCTCTTTCACATCTCCCGACCAGAACTCGCCGACCACGAAGATGTCGTCTCCACACTGTTTGCGCAAGTTCTTGATCCATTCATTGGTAAATCTTGAGGAGAAATGCTGCACAGCGTCGAGCCGGAAGCCCTTCAAGCCAAGCTCTTTAGTGATCCACACGCCCCAGTTCTTGACATCTTCTTGAACCTCAGGGTGAGAGTAGTCAATGTCGGCGAACATCATGTAGTCCGCGTTGCCTTGCTCATCGTCCACGGATTGCGACCAGCCTTTGTTGTCACCTAGGATTTTATAGATGGCTTTCTTCTCGGTGGCTTGGTCCCAGTCGGTACCTGAGAAATGCTCCCAGTGGTATTTCATCTTGGAGTACTGCTCGCCTCGACCCGAAAAATCGAAGCCCAGCCATCCCTCGATTTCGAAGGCATCAGAAACCTCCTTAGTGCGATCATTTTCGTCAACTTCAACAACACGGCACTTCTCCGTCTGGTCGGCTCCAGCCTTGTGGTTCAATACGGCATCCCAGTATAGACCCACGCTATGCTCCTTGGCGACCTTCGTAAGTTCGAGTAGCTCTTCTTTGGTTCCCCATTTGGTTCCCTTTTGACCCTTCTGTTCAAATTCGCCGAGGTCGTACAGGTCGTAGATGTCGTAGCCGACGCCCTGAGGGTTGGCACCTTTACAGCCAGGGGGTAGCCATATGTTGGTAATACCGATGGCTTTTAGCTTAGGAAGCTCCTCGGCAAGGCGCCGCCAGTGCTTGTGATCATCCGGGACGTTCCATTCGAAACCCTGGAATAGGGTTTCATTCTCTGGTGTCGGCTTCTGTTCTATAACGTTGTTAGATTTGAACTGCGGAATGAAATACCATCAACACACACCTTCAGAGCTCATTGTGAGTATCAAGATATATGTCCTAAATCAAAGAGAGTTGCTTCCAAATTGTTGTGGGTAGCAGAGGAGTTTGGTTGAGCAAGCAGAGCCTTCGCCAGTGCCATAGTCAGATTTAAGGAAAACATTATCGCTGATAGCGCGTGAATAATCCTGCGTTGGTAGGGGCTGAGCAGGTTTGTCTATCATGTACCCTGCGTTTGCGCTGGCTACCAAGCGTCCAAGTACGGCGCACGGGTGGTGAAGGGGGCCTGGAAGCGGCGCTGTTCAACAATCTGCGCGGATGACGTCAGCGTTCAGCTTTCATCCCGCGGACTCCAGGGCTTCAATGGGGCGAAGACACGTCGCCGGAGTGTGAACGAAGGACGACGACAATCGCGGTAACATTAGCGCGATACCACCCGCGGCTACCCACCTGGGCAGGTAGTATGTAGTGTCTCTAGGATGCATGCGGACATTTGCGGAAAGATCGTCGCTGTTGCGACAGCCGCGGCGGAATCTAAACAGGTCTCTGCAGCCTACATCAGGATTGAATAGGTAGACAAGATCATCCAATAACAACGTAACTTTCCGACTTCAGAATTCGTGCACCATGTTTCTTTCACCCAGTTGTAGCAGTCATGCGATCTCGTTTTGGCGGGGAGGGAAAGCCCTGAAGGCGCGATGGAGCTAGCCCAGACCAGGGAAGGCGCACTCTACCTAGATACAATGTGTGAGGGTGCAGCCTTACCTGCGTACTTCTGACCTCTCACCCATAACTTATACATTGTTTGCGACATCGATATTCAACTTCTACAGTATCTAACAAGCGCACTAAAATGGTCCTGTCAGACGCCTCAAAGGCTGACCAAACTGCGACCGCTGGCAAGAGCCAACTCATCGTCCGCTTCTACGACCCCGATGTACGCGCCAAGGACGCCCTCGGTCGGCAACTCGATGAGATACTGGCATGGTCAGACAGCAGACTGGAAGCGTCCCATAACTATGTTCAGATGCTCTTTCCGCTTCCAGAGGGTTCTCCATACAACAGTGAAGTAAGCCTTCCCATTTACTGATGTCGTACCCGGGAGGTATTCGCTATAGTTGAAATCAACATATATCTAGGCACAGCTTCGCGGATACCTCCAGGGTACACCGACAATGCAACGATATCTTCAATCACGTGGGCAGCATATTAACCATCAACAGGCTCCAGTCGTCAACCTCGAAGTGATGCAAGCATTCCGTTCGCGAAGTGAGCTACGGCAGAACCTACGACGAAGCTTCGAGCGCATGCTCAGCTTCTACGGCTTCATGGTATCCAACAAGTCAGAAGCGGAGTCGAAACAAGGCGAATCGTCTGAAACAGCCTCTTTCCCACCAGGCTCCCACACCAATGTCTCTGCATCAAACCCCCTTCCATACCACATCGTCCGCACACCAGATTATCGCAAGAAGTTCGCCAACTGGGCCATCAGGTTCGACCACAATCATCTTCGCATCACGCGTATCCTCCGGTGTCTCCGCGTTCTAGGCCTACAGACTGAGTGCACAACCTTCTTTGATGCGCTCGAACGCACATTCGAAGACCCGCAGATCAACATTAGTGATAGGAGTATGGGTTATTGGCGGCTGGCTGTTACGCGTCCTTTGTATCTGGCTCCTGACGACTCCAAGTGCAAATGGCTGTTGAGCTGGGAGAAGGAACAGGAGGATCTGAAGCAGGTCGATGAGGAGAAGTTGGAGAATGAGCGGGATGAGGAGCAGAAGAGGAAGTCGGTCAAGGTTGGTGATGACGTGGAGGATTGAGTTGTCTCACGCTTGATGGGAACGGGGTAGGCTGGAGTACACTGTCCATGGTCTTGCTCTGAATAGACTATGAATCTACATAACCATGATGAAATCCGGGTCACGGTCATCGCCTCTGCCCTCAAACTCAGCATACTTCCCACTCGCCTTATCCTTGTTGATCTTCCGCACCCACAAAACATTCGCAGCAATCCTATCGACACGTTAGTAAAGAGTCTCAACCAAAGGTCAGATCTCATCAACTTACAGAACCCAAGCCGCGCAAAGCAGTCCCAACATGATGCTATGACTCTTGTGAAAATGATTCTCCTTTTCGCTCTTCGGATACACGAAGCTGGCCACAAACCCACCTGCATTCGCAATCGCGAGCTGCAAGGCAGAGGTTGTCGCGCGCTTGTAGTGGCCAGCGGAGTTGTTGCTGTTCCAAGAGAGGATGCACGGTACAGTTGCGTACATGCCGGTTGCCATGAGGAAAGTCATGCCGTATTGGACTTTGGGGTTGGTGGATGAGCTGATGACGCCGTAGCCGATGATGGCAACGGGTAGGGTACATAGCATGATGGGGCCACGTAGGGCAAGACGATCGGATAGGAGAGCGACTGCTACAGTAAAGACTGATGCCACGGCGTAAGGGATTACGGTCCAGAGCTGTGCCTCGTTGGGGTCCTTGGCGAAGCCGTTGTTGATGATGGTAGGGAGGAAGAGACCGAAGCTGTACAGTCCGCTCAAGATGGCGAAGTATGCCAATGCAGTGAGCCAGACTTGGACGTTGAATACTCCGCGCTTGACTTCTGCCCAGTCGAATCGCTCGTGGGATGCGCTTTGCTCGCCGAGCCGGAACCGAGCGTGCTCCTTTTCGTCGGGGGTGAGGAATTTGGCTGATTCGATGGAGTTGGGTAGGAAGAGCGCGGAGCATACGCCGACGAGTACGGTCAGGAGGCCCTCCACAATGAAGATCCACCGCCAACTATTTGTACAGTTAGTCATGTGTTGTCGTTGGAAGCGGGGGGCTGTCTCTTACCCTTCAAGACCTCCAGCAGGTCCGATCGCGTTGAGTCCACGGGCCAGCAGACCACCGAAAGCACCCGATAGGGACGCTGCTGTATAGAATATACCGATGCGCAAAGCCAACTCTTGTCTGCGGTAGAAGCCAGTAAGGTAGAGTACCATGCCCGGCAACAAGCCACCCTCAGCACAACCAAGCAGTGCGCGAACGGTAACGAATGACGCGAAGTTGGTGACGAAACCAAGGCACATTGTCAGGATCCCCCACACCGCCGTCAAGAGTGGCAGCCAGATCTTAGGCGACATCTTCTTGAGCACTAGGTTCGACGGGAGCTCACTGGCGATGTACGTGGCGTAGAAGACGCACAGGCCGATTGAGTATTGGTGGTCGTTGATGTTGATGTCCTTCTCCAGACCCAAGATCTTCGCGTTGCCTACATTCGTACGGTCGATGAAGGAGCACAGGAAGAGGAGGGCGAGAACGGGTAGGATGCTGTGCCTGTCAGCGCCATGCTTCTAAATGAATGTAGTAGCTCGGGGAAGTTAAACATACCGGACATCCATCTTAAACAACAGCGTCTTCGCTGCTTTCCCATCCCCACCAAACCCCGCCTCCAACCGCTCACTCCCACTCCCATTCTCGAATTTCTCATCGTGCATCTTATCCAGGCTCATATTGAACAACCTCAGAAACCCCAATTGGTACAAGCAGAGAAAACAGAATCTGGAACGCAGCTCAAGAAAAGCGTTGACAAGAAACCCCGAGTGCGCGACCGACGAGCTTACTTATTCCCCCTCCCTCCTCAACGGGCTCCCGGTAGCGCCATGTACACCGCAACCACCGCCGCCCCCCGAACTGCCCAAAAACGGCGCTACCCATGCTGACCCCATGGGGGCGGGCGCAAGGGTTGCGGCACAATCGGGATTATCTGTCGTGCGATTGGCGGAGTTGTGCTGCCGACGAGTGAAGGGCTACCCCGACTGCACCAAGCTTATGCTTGAACCATGCCAAACCATGCATAGCGCTCTTAAGGCAGACAAGCGATCGGCAGGCTTGACATCAGCGTTACTGACTCGGGCGTTAGCTGTACGAGCTGCGGATGTTGTTCTGTTTCCGAAGGCTTTTGTAATCCGACGTGGATTAGATAAGAGAGGAGTCGCGGATAGCAGCTCGGATGAGTGTAGCCATGTAGGTATGACATGGCGGGTTTTGTGGTTTGTTGATGAATGCGCGTGTGGAGGGCTGATCGCGGATCGGCGGTACCAAGCTTTTCGTTGTGCCCAGGTGCTGGATGGTGCGTGGACCAAGCAGTGCGAAGCCTTTCAGCCGCCCACTTGGACAGCTTGGCTGCCCCCGAAATTCGGTATGCCAACTCGACGATACCTCCCAGGCACCGCTCTCGTGGGAGATCGTCAACGGTTTTGTTGCATGCCCAGGTGCGATGGAAATATAGTCTGAAGCTTCTTTTCTGTTATCGCAACGTCCTGTTTTGGAAATTGCGCGTGCAGCGATGCATGCGCTGTTATCGGAAGCGACCAAAAGAACCAAGCTTGTACTTTGGGTAACCGACGATCTGGCTATCGCGATCGCGATGCTTTGTTTTTCTGTTTGGGTCATGAGACATCTGTTGGATGATCAAACTGCCTGCAACGATCAAAATGACGCGTAAAACGGTCAATTCTTTTAGCTTTGTCGTATGGTTCGCGTTTCCTCACAATTGCATCACGACGCAAGATAGGCTGTATATGGAAATTGACAACGATCATCACTTGGGTATGCTACGCCAAAACTACACAAAATGTCTACTCCATGGTCTTAAGATCAGGCGCAACCTCAAAGCTAGCATCTGTCTTTGCCTTGACATCCTCGACGCTCACACCAGGCGCAGTCTCGGTAAGCGTCAAAGTACCACGCTTCCGGTTGACCTCAAATACACACATGTCTGTAATGATAGTGCTGACGCACTTGGCTCCCGTCAACGGCAGCTTGCATTCCTGAACAATCTTGCTTGATCCGTCCTTTGCGACGTGCTCAGTAGCGACCACTACCTTGGTAGCTTCTGGGTTGCTGACGAGATCCATTGCGCCGCCCATGCCCTTGAATACCTTTCCGGGTACCATGTAGTTTGCTAGGTCACCAGAGGCGCTGACTTGGAGAGCGCCTAGGATAGAGACATCGACGTGACCTCCACGGATCATGCCGAATGACTCTGCAGAGTCGAATGTTGAGGCGCCAGGCAGGAGTGTGACTGTCTCCTTACCGGCGTTGATGATATCTGGGTCGAGCTCCTCTTCGGTCGGGTAGGGACCCATGCCCAGGATACCGTTCTCGGATTGTAGCCACACCTTCACACCGTCAGGCACGAAAGACGCTGCTGCCGTTGGAATGCCGACACCCAAGTTGACGTAGTATCCTTGCTTCAGCTCCTTCGCTGCTCGGCGCGCGATTCGGTCGCGACGCTCTGCAGCCTCGTTCTTGGATGATGCATCTGAGGAGGCCGCAGGTTTCCGGAGCTTCTTGATCTCGACGTTCTTGGGAGCTGTGGATGGAACGATGCGGTCGACGAAGATGCCGGGGAGGTCGATGTCGTTCGCGTCAAAGGTACCGATTGGGACGATCTCTTCGGCTTCGACAATGGTGAGGCGGGCCGCTTTGGCCATGATGGGACCGAAGGCTTTGGTGGTATATCTACAGTCGTTGTCAGAAACGATGCTCGAAGCACCAGAGAGAATGGAATCTTACCTGAAGACACAGTTGCCGGCCTCGTCGGCCTTGTGCGCTCGAATTATCGCAACGTCGCCGGTCAAAGCAGTCTCCATGAGGAACTTCTTGCCATTGAACTCTCTGACCTCCCTCTTCTGACCGAAGCCAACAGCCTTTCCGTCCTTATCAAACTTTGCGGGGATCTCTCCATCTTGTAGTAACGTGTTGACAGCGGTGGGCGTGTAAAATGCTGGGATGCCCGCACCGCCAGCTCTTATCCTCTCCGCAAGCGTACCCTGTGGACAAAGCTCAATCTCGATATCACCGCCCAAATATTGCTTCTCCAATGCCTTGTTGTTTCCCAGAAAGCTTATGATGAGCTTCTTGACTTGTCCACTTTTTGTAAGTAGCGCTAAGCCTCCTACGTCCTCAATTCCAGCATTGTTGGAGACGGCTGTCAAGGAGTGTAGCGACTGCGAGCCGCGCTTCTTCATCGCTCCGATGAGCGTGTCTGCAACACCGCATAATCCAAAGCCCGCACTCAAGACTGTGGACCCCGGTTGTACGTCTGCGACCGCTTCATCTGCATCTTTGAAAAGCTTCGATTTAGAGCGGTCGATCATGGGAGCGCTTTGACTGATGCTTCGCAGTTGACCGGTGAATCGCCATCGCGGCGGGAGTCGTGCGGCTCGTAGTTGTGTGGGGAGAGGTCGTTGTGAACATAACCGCGCTGGCAGAGCTGCGAGCAGCCGGTACGACGAAGGTAATGAATCCATTGTGACGCGCGTGAACAAAAGCAGTAGAACAGTGAAGTTAAATCATCAGTTAAGGAGACTCAAGAAGCACCGACTCTGGGAGTATGGGCAAAGCTTTTGCGACTGTTGTCCGAAGGAACGCCATCGGACGCGTGCGTGGACCGCGCAACAGCTCTAACGTCATACATTTGACATCCATCGGCGTCATTTCAACTACCGAAGATGGAGCGACTTTCGAGCTTGGTGCGGGGCTTCATCTGCCGCGGAATCACATGAGGTTTAGCTTCTGGCGATTTCCGAGGTCGCGCCCCTCTCTCAGTTCCTTCGCGCTTGGCGACGCGTCCCGTCTCCATCCGCTGCATCACGCGCCGACGCGAGGTTCTGGGCAGCGGGAGATGGCTTTGCCTGTCTCGGATCCCTTCAGAGTTCCTGAGAAGCCCATAAAAATAACGAGAGCTCGTTAAACTGGATCGCGCACTCCTTTACGGGAAGTTGAAGTCCGGCAGATTCATCCAATCTGTCCACAATGGGTTGCTATCGTTCCACGGAAGATCCAGTAGCGCTGTGGAGAACAGATCCGAGTTCGTTACAGTCTCGTTGACTTCATTGTACGACATGGCTGAGAAGTCTAGTGTATCCGGCCAGTAGCTGGATATAGGATCTGGCCCCATCGTATGGTTCTCAGGCATCGCATCATTCACTTTGTATGACGGCGATAGAAGATCTGGTATGGCCATCGACGGCGGTGCAGGATCGTGGGCTGGCAATTGTGGTAGCCTCTCAATCTCCGGCGCCTGCTTGACGAGAACTCGTAAGAAGCGGCCGTAGACGACCGACGCCCCGTTCCGGTGGATGGGTGTGCTGCCTATACGCTCAAGAACTGTTGCGGTGTCTTCAATAAGATGTCGAACGCTTGGAGCAAGGCTCTTCTGCTTTCCGCCGGCTTCCGGCACGGGTGCACTCAAAGCGAGCGCTATACTTGCAGCGAAGCAAATCATCGTGACGGTGTTGTTCGGCATCGATTTGAGACGTGACTCGCCTTGGATCGCCGCACGCATAACGTTGAGTGCGGAGGATAGTGCAGACTTTCGGAAAGAACGCTTGACTTCTGGAGGTGCGCTGGGGTGGTTGAGGAGCATTGAGTAGGTTGAAAGCCGCGTGTGTGTAACAAGGATCTCGACATATGGAGGTAGCGTTTTGCTCTCCGGATCAGCGATTACAGAGGGCCAGGCGCGAGACCAGCTGTCGAAGAAGCTCTCGATAGACCCGTCGATCTCCTGAGCGACCTTCGTCCCTATTTCGGCGAGACGATAGTTGTCACAGCGCGTGCGCACCTCAGCAAAGAGGTCGTCAAGATCGCGGCGGAGGACTGCCATTGACACTAGCGGGCCATCCTGAGCATCAGCCCATCTATGGTCGTGCCACTTGTCGCAATATTGGATCAGGCATGTCTTAGGGACGCAGTAGCTGCGCCCGCGGGCTAGGCAGACTCCACGCTCCAAGACAAAAAGAGAAACCCATACTCTTTCTCTGCGGCGAAGAAGCCGCTGGCCCCATTCCGAATTTGGGTCGACATCTTCGAAGCCGTCCATCGCCAGTGCTTTTCTTGCGTGAAGACATTCGGACTTCGGTATCTGTCTGACAAGCTCCTGATCGAACGATGTCGATGGTGTTATCACTTTGTCTAGCATAAGATCTAACGCGATAGAAAGCGCTGTAGCTAAATAGAGGCTCGTATCGTCGTCGCTCGCATGCGACCCTGGAGGCATCCAAGGAATACTGACCATGAAAGCTAACACGATTTCAACAGATCTGTACTTTCGGGTGATGACTTGCTCGGCGAGAAATCTGCGGTGCAACAGTAGTCTCTTCGCTAGCGCCGAAGTTTCCGGCAGGAAAATGGCGGTCATAGCTAGCAGGGTGGTGAACAAGAAGGCAGAGCGGTTTCGAACGAATGGCAGCGTATGTACCAACGGGTCGAGTCCCCAACGTGTATGTGCTAGTTTCTTGTGGAAGCTAGGTCCTGCAAGTTAATATGATGTGTCAAGATTGAGGTCTGAGGCAAGACTTACTACTGTAGAAGCATCTCAGCTTCATCCTTGGTCACAAGCCCAACATCAATCGGATCCAAGCCGGATCCCTGATCAAGATGTGCTTTCATTGGCAGGAAAAAGTGGTGAACGTCGAGAAAAGCGCTCTGCTGGCTACCATTGAATCTGTCTTCAGGGCTGGCGGTACTTTGGTTGTATGACTGTGGTGTTGCAATCCGCAGATCCGAGGCCCGGGCGAGCAGCTGGAGTGGGTTCTCGACATCTTCAACAGCGAGTTGATCGTCGCTTGAAGTACCAACAAGATTACTCGCTGATATGTGAGGATGCACCTCTGAGGCAGGAGATGTGTTTGGGTTTTGATTGGAGTCTTCGTCCCCTTGCGCCTCGTTCAGGAGCTGCTGCAGTTGCTGCAGCGTACTCTGACTCGTAGCTGCATCCGATTTTCTCTTTTTGATGGCTTCCTCAACCTGGTATATCGCCTTCTCTAGGCCCGATCGTTTGCTATAAAACAGTCAGTCCAGTCCTTGCCCTCATGTCTCACCGCTTACTTCTTCACGCCCTTTTGCCGACCAATGTGAAATTCGGGAATTATGCATTCAATCCCGACGTTCTGGCAACGCTCGCATATTGGCGCGCCTTCTTCGCGCCGACACTTGATTTTGCTTTTGCGGCAATTCAGACATGCCGCTTGTTTGGCGTTCATGCTTTGACGCTTCTCTATGTTGCGCGACGATATACAGCTGTTCCTCTGCCTGGACTGGAAGCCGCCGGCATAGTGTGGTTAACCGTATGTGGTCTCCAGCGTCGGATATGTAAAGCAAGCACGGCCTGTACGCTGGGCTCCGAAAAGAATGTTTCCAAGACCCGATCCTGTGATGCGATGTTAGGCAAAAAGGAAAGAAGATGGAGGTGCCGGGGAGCTGCTCGGTGCATCAATCCACGTGTGGAGGTGAGCTAGCTGGTTGTGCGCTAGTATGGACCCTTGTCTTGAACATGGCAGGCGCGCCCCGGGTCAGACATTCGCAATATTCTGCACCGCCGCCGACAGAGGTTGTCCATACCGGAACATGATTTGAAATAAGATATAGTCGGACCGAAGGTATGGCAGACTCTACACGTACTATGGCTCGCTGCTGGCGAGCGTATACAAGACTGATGTGGCACCGAAATTTGGTAGGTAGCACCGGATGAGACATATTCCAGGGTGCAATGTGAATGAAATATGTATTGACGTCATGCAAGGGTATCTGTCTGAGCATTGCTACTTCCGTGTAATGATGTCGCTTTATAAAATCATGAAGAAGGACCCGGAGCAGTAGCCTCTGCCTCTGTCGCTGCCCTCTCCTTGCCCTTGGTGCCTACACTTGCATTCGACTCATCTTGTGGCTCGTGATCGGCCTCGGTCTTCTTTTCATCTCTCTGCTCGCGCTCTGCTTGGGCCTCTTCTTCTCTTCTTCTCGCCTCTTCCTCCTGGCGTTCCCTCTCTTCTCGAGCTGCCACCCTTTCGAGTCTCTCCCTCTCCTCTTGCGCGTGGACCATACGCTCTCCAACACCAGGAAACAAGCTGGCAACAAACAGCGCAAAAGCGCGTTCGACTGTACGCATGCTGTCCCTGAGCCATCCGAATCTCTGATCTCTCCTCTGCTGCAGTATTCTCCTCGCAGCTTCCTCGGGTGATAGGTTACCTCGATGTTGCGTTTGGCGCTGATTGTTGGGCTGAGCCACGCGTTCGGCCAAGGCTCCGACAGGGAGAAGAGCCTCGAAGTGACGACGAACAAGGTTAAACTGCTCTTGAAACATGCCGGCTTGTGCTAGGTAAACCACACCTGCGACGATACCAAGCATGATGGGTCTATAGAGGCCACCACCTCCTGAGAAGAAGTAAACGAATGCTGCCAGCTTGAAGATCAGCCACATATGCCCAGCGACGTTGACCATGCGATCGTTCTCTTCTGGTTGGTTTACGTTTACGTTCGCGTTTTGATTCTGATTTTGGTTCTGATTCTGATCTTGATTCTGGTTTTGATTTTGATTCTGGTTTTGGTTTTGGTTTTGATTCTGGATCCAGTCCCGACGTTGGGTCTGGCTCATGTTGGCTAGTTGCCTGTGCAGCTCAAGGTTAGGGGGCGGATTCCCCCGTGCTATCTGCTGTCCAAGGCCATTGAGGAGCTGTCTGTTCTGAGCAAATTGGGTCGTAAAACTCTGAAATGGAAGTGTCGAGACTATGGGGGCAGTGGTGTATGTGCCTTGCTGGTCGAATAGAACGCCAACCGGGCCCTGAGGGCTTGATAAGAGAAACAACTCCGTTGGCGCATCTGTAGGCATTGCCTGTGTAGTGTTCTGTGTCCGTGGTTGAGATGTAGTAGGCACAGCTGGAGTCATTATCGGAGCGCCTGGTATTGTGCTAGAGGAAGGTCCGAGAATCGGAGTGTTGATGGCTGTGGACATGCTTGATCGACTGGGGCTTCCGCCTTGTTGACGATCGAGTATGATGTTCAACTCTAGTGCGTCCACTCTGATCTCGGTTACTGAGCGTCTCAGCGCTACCACCTCGGGTTCTGTAGGGAGAAGGGCGAGGGCCCGCTCGACAACGTTCAAGTTCTGGTTGATGGTATTCAGGTGTTGGCGGACGTGATCGATTCGCCAAACCGGTATGTTCAGGGGAGAGGTGTTTGAAAGCGAAAGTCGATCAGTCTGTGTCTCTGATGGACGCGCAGGCTGCAGCAAGGTTCGCACGTTATCCATCTCGCGTTGTGCCTCCTGGAAGATTGTCTGGATGCGTGGCAACAAGCGCTGGGTGCTGTCGTGGCCCATTGAGGGAATAACGCCTGGCGGGACCGGTGGACGACCAAAAGCTAGCGGTGGAGCAAGACCGAATGCAGGAACGGGTTGTCGAATCTGCGCAGGTATATTGACCTGGTTGTATGTGACTGTCCATCGCGCCCCGTTGGGACCCACGCCTTCGCGTCGTAATGGTTGGTCGCCATTTCCAGGGAGATTGGGCAGTCCTTGAGCGACATCCGCGGGTCTCTGTGCGTCTGGTCCTGGCTGCTGAGATGTCGAGTCTGGGGTCTGCTCGTTGTTCTGCTGTCCCTGTTGCGCCATGGCCTGCGTGAACTGTTGTTGTAGTTGCGGGGGAAGAGGCAGAGGGATAGGGACCGCGTTCGCTTGGCCCGGGATATGATGGTGATGCGGTGGTAGTGGTGGGAGCGAGTGCGGTCGAGCCTGTGGCAGCGCGCGGAATGGGTTCGTCTGCAGAGGGTTTGCGGGTACAGCCGGGGCTTGCGCAGGGTGGAAAGGGTTCGGGACAGTCGCGGATCGTGGCGTAGGTGACGTTGAAGGGTTCCCAGTAGTCGGAAGCTCCCGCAGAACCAAGTGGAGGCTCTGGTCCTTGTTCTCACGTAGCTGTATTCACCATCAGCTTACGTTTACCACACGTGGTTGGCGACCCTACATTGTCCACGCCAAACACATTGCTCAGTGTGTCGGCATCATTGGCCACTACTCTGCCGCGATAGATGAGGCGCATGCGCTCTGGGGCAGGCTTCGAGGGCGTGGCATCCTGTATGCGGCTCCGGAGCTCTTTGACCGTGGTGGAAGCGGGGACGTCTGCGAGGTTCACACCACCCTCAAAGTCAGACGAGGGTGAAAGGATCTTAAGGTTGACTGTCTGCGCTTCTTCCGCCATGGCCGCTGTGTGTAGTGAGGGACTATGGTGCGAGGTGAAGAGTGCAGGTGGAAGTCGGGAAGTGACGACGTGTCCGAATTAGAGCCTGGTATCAGCTTAGGACCACGGTCGCGCCTGCCATCTGCTATGAAGTCCAGGCGGTTAATCTGAGCGTCAGTGCCGCCTCGCCTTTGGATGTTTCGAGAAGCTTGACCTGTGCACGCGATGCATTGAACTGTCCATGTCCAGCGGTAGACGCCGTTGCGCGCTAGAGCCCCGTCGCCGATGGATACGTCATTGGTCAACCGAGGAAGTTGATTTTCCCACCACGCGACGCCATAGCCGTCATCTCGTCGCTGGGGAATTGGCCGTCTTCCCGCACTGCAATATTCGAGACCGATGCATACAACATAGCCATGGCGTCTTCCTGTTCGCGCCAGCTCATGCGAGCCCCTCTCCGCCCGCGATTCCAAACGCCCGCACACCGACAGGCGCGCTTCTCCGTCCCGTCTCGCACCTTCTCCTCCACGCGCGCAACATATGAGCAGAACTTCCACAGGAAAGAGTCCTTCAGGTCACGGCTTAACTCCGCACTCAAGAACACCAAGATAAAATGGGAGCCAATACCAATTGCACTCGGCGTCGGCTTCCTCGGCGCATTCCAGCTCTATCGCATACAACGGAGGGAGAAGCATACCGAGGCTGAGAGGCAGAATGGCGAGGAAGGTGCAGTGGACAACCAGGGCCGACCGAAGAAGCGCGAGAGGATACGGCCGAGCGGGCCATGGACGGTCCAGGTCATGTCCACGCTACCTCTAAAGGCCCTCTCGCGGGTTTGGGGACGTTTCAACGAAATCGACATTCCATACTACCTTCGCGTACCCGGCTTCAAGCTCTACTCTTGGATCTTTGGTGTCAAGTCAGCAACCATCAGCCTAGTAGTAGCGTCCAATGCTAATAAGTCACAGCCTCTCCGAAGTCTCTGAGCCCGACCTCCATGTCTACCCCAATCTCGCTGCTTTCTTCTACCGCACCCTAAAACCCGGAGTCCGCCCTCTCGACCCTAACCCCAACGCCGTCCTCTCTCCCGCCGACGGCAAAGTCATCCAATTCGGCACCATCGAGCACGGCGAAGTCGAACAAGTCAAAGGCGTGACCTACAGCTTAGATGCGCTTCTAGGCTCCACCAAGCCCAGCACACCCGCCCAAAACGTCGCAAACTCTCAGGTCGTCACAAGCGAGCATGAGAAGACCGCGAAGGACGAAGAGGATACTGTCCGCGCAGACGAGGAATTCGCAAACGTGAACGGCATCTCGTATACCTTGCCCAACCTGTTCTCAGGACCATGGCCAAAGGGCGGAAAGCCATCTGAAATGCCCACGGATCAGTCCACTGCACCGGCTGCTTCATCAGAAGCCGAGGTACGCGCCGAGATGGCCTTGAGCGAAGCTGAGCGCCCGTGGTGGGCACCCGCATCCAACAAGACACCTACCGCACTCTACTACTGTGTCGTATACCTCGCGCCTGGCGACTACCACCGTTTCCACTCTCCGGTATCATGGGTCGTTGAATCGCGCCGTCACTTCGCCGGTGAATTATACAGTGTATCTCCATACCTACAACGCACCATGCCCGGTCTTTTCACACTGAACGAGCGAGTTGTCCTGCTCGGTCGCTGGCGCTGGGGTTTCTTCTCCTACACACCCGTTGGCGCAACCAATGTCGGATCTATTAAAATCAACTTCGATCGCGAACTCCGCACCAACAGCCTCACCACCGACACGGCCGCTGACCGTGCCGCAGAAGAAGCTGCAGCGAGGGGAGAACCCTACTCCGGTTTCGCCGAGGCCTCCTACACATCCGCTAGTCGCGTGTTGGGAGGTTATTCTCTCAAGCGCGGAGAAGAGATGGGTGGATTCCAGCTAGGAAGTACCATTGTGCTAGTCTTTGAGGCGCCAAAGGGCATAAGACCCAGTCTCGACGAGGGCTTCACTGGTATGGAGAGGAAGGGTGGGTTCAAGTGGAACATTGAACAAGGAATGAAGGTTAAGGTTGGAGAGGCTTTGGGATATGTAGAGGAGACCCAGTAATAGTCCACTCACTTTACTCATGCATGTACAGCAAATGATACCATCTAGTAACTTCCATTTTGTCTCCGTGACGCCTGTGCGTGGAAGCGATCATTGTTTCCTCTGAACAAGAACAAGTGCGTCTCATTTCATCTGCTTCCCTTTGATACCCTTGTTCTTCACATCCTGTTCCTTTTCTCCCATCCTGCTTGTTTTCAGCCCTGCCGCTTTACGGACGCGGCAACGAACAACACTACAGCTAACCCAAACCGGAGAATTTTTCCCTCGATTAAAATTGATGCAACCTCGGCCAGTAAGAAGCCCATAACCTTGAAGGAAACAGATGCTCCCTCAGGAAACAAGAGTGCCAGAATGACCAGGATCATGAGGAAGCAGACGGTGAACTCGCGGTCACTGGTATAATCACGGCGCTTTACTCTGGAATGAGGCGCACGATGTTTGACAGAGACGGTGGGCGGCTTCACCCGGCTGGATGCGCCGTTTTTGGACTTGATCTTGATGTAGGTGGTGTGAGTGTGACCTTGATCGGAGTCGGAGTCGTCGTTGTCGCTGTTGCCGTTGCCGTTGTTGTTGTCGTCGTCATCGTCGTCGCCGCCGCCGCAGATGTCCTTGTACAAATCGCCGCAGCCAAAGTCAACCCAACCGTCGTCGGACCCCGTGCTCGAGGGGGTATCGTCCGTGGAGTAGTCGGTTTCGCCATCGGAGGCGTTCATAGCCGTTGGGAGTGGTCGTTCTGCTGGGAGGTTAGGAAAGAGCGTTTCAGTGGTGTTAGTGGGCAACATACTCATGGCAGCGTGGTAGATGGCAGTGTATGTATTTGATTCTTGCGCAGTCAGCAATAGGTGGCAGGCGTAGTTGAGCGGTGGTAGAAGAGAGCTAGCGGAACGAATAAATAGTGAGCAGGCGGCAACGTGAAGAGGAAAGAGCGCCTGGATCAGATCTAAACGCAACTTCCTGGACTGCGAGATCACCTGAACTGTCGGATGAGACTGAGTACATGTTTCGAGTCCATGCATATACAGCAAATAATACCATCTAGTAAATTCGATTTCGTCTGTCTCGATCCAAACGCTTGGAAGCACGCCATGGGCGTTGAAGCGATCTGCATTTGAACCTGAACAAATCCAACTCATCTCCATTTCTTGCCTCTGGTGCCTTTGTGCTTTGTGTCCTATCGTTTCTGTCCCTTTATGCTTGTTTCCAGCCTTCCGCCTCATGATCTCTCATCACCTCCTGAACAAGAACGCTAATACAAGATGGAACAAAATTTTGCAGCTAATTTTGAGCAGGAAAATAGCTGTCTTGAGCAAAATCAATGCAGTCTTGACCAGCAGGAAGCCCATGAGTTTGACCGAGGAGATTGTTGCCTCGGGTAAGAGCAATGTTACCAGGATTAAGGCCGTTATGGAGACTAAACAGACCATGAACAGGGCAAGTCTGCGGCAGGTTACTTTGTAGTTCTGCAAATAATGCTCGTGAGATATGGCGGGCGGATTGGATGGGACGGATGCGATCTTGTTGAACTTGCTGGACTTGTAGGTGTTGTGTCGGCCGTAGAAGTGATTGTATGGATCGATATCATCGTCGTCGTCGAAGTCGAAGTCGCCGTAATCATAGTCGTAGAAGCTGTCGAGGCCGTCGTCATACTCCGCCTCACTATCGAAGTCGTCCATAGTGAATGAGAGCGACTGTTCTGCAAGAATGTCAGAACGAAGACTATCAGACATACTGTAGGGTAACAGACCTTGCGGCGTAGGAGATGGCAGTGTAGATGCCGTGATTGTTGCGCAGCTGGTAGTGGATGGAAGAAGTCTTTGCGCGAAGGTAGACGAGAGCTAGCTTAACAGAAAAGAGCGGGCGGCCGTAAAAGTGAAAGTGAAAGAGCACCTGGGCCAGGTCTCGCGGGGCTCGAACGCGGATTCCGGGTTGAGTAAGCGAGATGGTGAAGGTGACACAGAACCAGGACTAGGTCTGGAGACACCTGAACTTGAACTACTGCCGTACAGGGCCACGCGAGTTATCAATTGAGATCGAGTAAATTATTTCAATTCCTTATAGGAGGATTCACATGACGAAGCACGTCTAGCATAACCTTATCGCACTATGTCTTCGTGAAACTCTAAACACTCTTCATTGTTCGATCCTACGTCTCAACCTCCTCTGTTCCGGCACTGCTGCTGGCTACAAGGCTCTCTTTATCAGTGACATTTGTCCGGACATTGATCTATCCAGCCCGTGAGTCTACTTCAATCAACCAACCACCACCCATCATCCTCCCCCTCCCCCTCCCACGACCTCTCCATCCGCATCAACAACCTCAAAGTTATTAACCTTCTCACCACTACCCTCATCACTAACCTTCCCCCTATACATCTGCGCCCCAACCACCATCCCGCAGATCGCAAGCACGAGAAGCACTCCCCAAACCATGTAAATGAACAACACCTTCTTCCTCCTGTACTCCCGTTCCTTCTCCGCGTCTGCAACAGGAGTCTCTGGTGTGTGTCCATGCGGAAGGTGGCCGAGCTCGATGTCATCGGGGTGGGCGGGGGCGCGCTTGAAGAGGCGGGAGATGAGGGTTCCGTTTTGTGCGGGTTGGGGGCGCGGTGGGAGACTGTCTGGGAAGGGCGAGGTTGGGGAGGTGGGTGAGGTGGGTTCTGGGACGGGGTGGATGACGATGAGGGGTGGGGAGGTTGGTGGTGAGGGTGGTGTTGATATTTCTTGATGCGCTTTTGACGGTGAACAAGGTGGGTATGGTAGTGACTCGGGGATTGACGGAAGTTGGGGTGACGTCTCGTGTGCTGACGGCGCTTCCGCTGTTCTTGGGTAGAGTAACGTGGATAATGGGCGGCGTGGCTGTTCTGATGACTCCATCGTGGCAGTCTGAGGCGGAGGTAGGTCGGTGGTTGATATCTTCATGACTTGGGTGTAATCGCTGGAGATGTCTGCCCTTAAGTCAACTTCGGTCGTGTGATGTGGTGTGGTGAGAAGAACGGGTAGAAAACAGGTGCCTGTTAGGCGCAATACGGCCAGTGAGCGCACAGACTCGAAGTAGAAGTGAAGGTAAGATTACTTTGAGATTAGTATTGTGTGATGCAACTGACACTTCTACGGAAGTACTTCTCGAATTCGTCTTCCGTTCCGTTTTGAGCGTCCATTGATCGATGTCAATAATCAGTCCCCAAACTTAAGTAGCCGTATCCAGCCAACTTCCCCACGCTTGAGACGACTCCTCTCCTTCATCGTAATGATATCCTAGCCCTTATTGACAGCTCTCGTGCTCTGCCCATTCGTCCTCCCATTCCACTTCACCAATGATCTCACCGCTGTCGATGAGCGAGGTAGACCTGCAACGACAGCATCTTCCAAAACTTTCACGGTCCAGAGGTCGAAATGTGTCGTAAGCCTTTGCCTCCTGCGAAGTCAATCCAGCCATACGGAGATGCAAACGCTGGTCAATGTGCGGGAATGAGCCATCTGTAGGGCAGCTCGCGGCATGTATGGCTGATTCATTTCTAAGTGACCAGTAGAAGCAATTCCGCAGGCACTGCATTCTGAAATTGTCTGTCGATGCGTCGGCTGTGTCTCGGTCGAGGAACGCATTGCGTATGGCTACGTGGACGGGTCGAGATCTGGGTTCGTTTCCTGGGCGCAACTCAGGTGCTGCTACGCGCCAGTCTAGGAGACGGCTTTTGTTTGTCCAATAGGTTGTGTTTGCGTATGACAATCGAGTCACCACATCAACCATGGCGAAACTGCCCAGAGAGATACTGTTGACGATAATCTGTGCTGGTAATTTGCTGATGGCTCGTAACTTTGGATGTAGCACTTCACCAGCTTCTAGATGGATCTTTTGACTGGTACCGAGGATCGCTAGGCCGGGGACCTTCTTGGAAACTATCTTCATGGAGTATACAGGCCATTTCGAGGAGGGAGTCTGGAAATGTGCTCCCTTTTCGAGAAAACGCTCAGGTAAGTGAGTAGAGTGATAGTGAGAGTTGTTGAACCAGAAAGCAAAGTCGTTCGTTCGAACGACGTGATGTACCGTCTTGACCGGGAGAAATTTGTAGACCATCAAGCGCAGTTCTGTCGGTAGATCGAGAAACCGGAACACCTGTTGATCGGCCATGGTCGAGAGAGAAGGTTGGAGAAATCTGTAGTTTGTATTGAAGTGGTCGTAGTCAGGACAACGCTCGTAAAGTTTCAGTGGAGAAGTTTCGGGCAATGGAATTGAGAATTGCGCAATCCCATTACGTAGTGATTGAAAGTTCACTTAATCGTAGTCAAAGTTTGCCTATAGACGCTTTGTGCGAGATCACAAGGCTACAGTGTGGTTGTCATTCAGTGGTAGCGCGATGATCCGTGACGACGAGCTGCCTACAACTTCCGCAACCCATACGGTACCGACATGAGAATCTGATTTTGTTGAGAAGTATTGCGGTAATAACCAGATCGCTCGCGTGCGAATATCGGGGTTCGCTTTACCCATGGTCTGAGTAAGCTCCTAGCATACCCTCTTGCGAGACGATTCGGCATTGCATCAATACTAGAAGTACGATCGAGAAGAGAAGCGCGTAACAATTTCTCATACAGAGATCGTTCCTGGCAGCGCCGCACTTACGCATACAGTAGTCCCCACGCACCTCCAAGGAGGCGTGCATAACCGCCTCACCGGCATACGTTCGCGTCATTTGTTGTCCGGTCAATGCCGGTGAGGTGTCGGAGAGACCGACAATTGAGTTTGGCTATATTGCGTGCATGAAGTGGCTGATGGTCAGCTTTTCGAGACCCCAGCCTTGTGTTGAGATTTGTGTGAAAGTGGTGTAACGTGGAAGCTTAGGAAACCTTACACAGGCATCAGAACCGAAACGATAGGCAAGCTAGTCTAACGCGGCTAGCACATGTCAGACGCCAAAAATAGCCCCATGACATTTTTCGGAGCTGAGGGAACATGAGCGAGATAATGCACATCCGCTCGCTTTGAGATAGTCCGCGATGGTGATGATGCAATCTGCCACTCTAGGCATTGAGCTCTTCGAACACGTCGCAAATGTCACGATGGCACAAGAAAAGCAAAACATTCAGTGTACAATAATGAGACGCGATATGTATAGTTTGCATACCCCAGGCGATACGCAGGGGCGGCTGCAGCTTCAGGCACGTTGAGCAGAGGAGGGCTGGCAACGCCGCCTAGACTAACAGCTGCTGTCCCCACTTGGCGTTCTTGTTTGCAGGTTCCATCCGCCGGGCTATGGGCACAGTGTATGTATCTGGATCCAGCGACGTTTGCTGTCGTCTCCTTGTGTGACTGGGACGCGGGAGTGCAGGCACAGAACGGGAAAGACGAAACGTCGATTGCGCCTTGGAAGCCTTGAACAGCAGAAAGGCGTTAGAGGCAGCCTGCAGGGAATTGGCAATAGCAGCACTGCCACGGCTCGCGATATCAGCAACTTGGTCCGGTGTTAGCTGCACCGGGACTGGTCTTGCCTTCTCCATGTCATTCCATTAGTTCCGCATACCTGCACGTGCGGCGGCTTGGGCTGATCACCTACGCCGTGCATCTATGTAGCTCGATGCATTGTACTTGAGGAAAGCTGTCCAACCGCGCGATGCAGTCTTACCCGGGTATAGTCTATGGTTGCTCAGTCTTATTTTATTATTAGCTGAGCGCGTCGTCTCCGCCCCGCCATCGACAACCTGCTCTGAGGCGGAGCTTGAAGCTGTCAACACTGCGATGCCTAACTTTCCATGGACCAAGTCGAATCGGTCGCACCAATCTGTCGACATTTCCTCGTCAGGGCAGCATTCGCCCGTACCACCTGGTAAGGAAGCATTTGGGCGCCCAATCGCCGGCGCCGCTGACGGGCAAGCGCTGGCAGTGAACGAGCACGTCGCCGCGCAGCGATACCATACTTCAGACAGCCAGCAGGCGCCTGTACAGGCTCAGCAGCCTCCTGTGCAACAACAGCAGGTCTCGGCGGGCGCTCCGCTACAGGGCCAATATAGAGAACAGTTTCCTCAGCGCACGACGAGTCACAGGTTGAGTGCCCATCTCCCTCTGGGTCAGTCGTCGCCGTCGCAGGTCTACCAGCAACAACCCGGCCCCGCGCCAGCGTCTGGTGCTGAATCGCCTCATCGCGGCCCCTATCAGCCCCAGCCTGCGCCTTCTGCATACACGCCAGAAGCCAAGAAGCCATCGCTGCGCAGTCGCATTGCAGCCGGAGTCAAAGGGCACAAAGACCAGGAAGCCAAAGCACAGAAGAACGGCCTGGGCAGACGACAGTCAGTCCGGAAGAGCGACCCCCGCGCGCAGGAGTATCAGGCGCAGGAAGAGAGCCGTGTGCAGCAGTGGCACCAGCACCAAGGGTCGACTTCCCATCTGCCCGCCTCGAACGAGCAGGACGAAGACAACCTCGATCCCTTCCTGCAGAAAGACGATACGCCCCAGGTACCGCCCAAGGACATCCAGTACCAACAGAGCCTGCCGCAGCCTCAGCAGTTTGCGCCGCAGCCGCGCCAGGAACAGCAGCAGTACAATCGGCCCCCACTTGACAGGGTAAGCACGGAGGGAAGCTATTCGACCCAAGGCGGGGTAGACCAATACAGCCCTGAGCAACACCAGGGCCAGGGTCTCCAGCAGCCACGGCACCAGCAACAGCAACAGCAGTACCAGAGCTACCAGCCTGCTGTCCAGCACCCACAAGCCTCGGGCGACTACCAGGCCTTCAACCCGCAAACCGTGCCAAGCCCTCTGCTCCAGAACGCTCAGCTGCACGGCCAAGGTGGCCCAGTCTCGCAAGACATCCAGCAAACGTACTACCTGTACCAGCAGCAGCAAGCTAAACTCCAGGCCCAGGGCCATTCCCCGCTAGACAACGCGCAGCAAAACACGCTCTATCCGCAGCAGTTTGCGTCGCAGCTTCAGCCGCATCAAGACCAGCAGCAACAGCCTCAACCTGGCCGGCCAGCCTCGCAGCAGCAGATCGACCTGCAGCCCCCACATACGTCTCGCCAGCATCCTCAGATCGCGCAAGAGGCCCAGTCGATCGAGTCGCAGCGCCGTCCCCCTTCGTCCCACCAGCTCGCCCCGCCGTCTCCCCTCCAGCCGCCGTCCCACCAGACCTACGACGCGCAGCATCCCCAGTCGTCCGATCTACTACCGACCAACATAACACCCCCACACGCGCACGACAGCATGGCGCCTAGTGCTCAGAGCAGTGCTAGGAACACCATCAGGAAAGCGAACGATGGCAGCCAACCACAGCCGGGCGCAACGTCGCGAGAGTCGTCCATGCTTTCACAGCCTCCCGCTCAAGGTCAGCCCCACGGTCAGCCGCCCGTGTCGCCGGGCCTGGCAACATTCGACGCTAACGTCGTTCCAACAGCTTCGCAAGGACAGCCATACCGCGGTGAGAAGCAGCCCCAGCAGGTCTCAGAAATGGGACGGGCAACGCCACCGCCGAGGACATCTGTCGCCGATATGTCAGAAGAGGAAATCGAGAAGCTACAAAAGGAGCACGATGTCTTGCGTGAGTACATTCTCTTTGGACGAGCCGATTGCATCTAACACAATACAGGCGAAAAGTACCAAAAGGTCAAGCGATACTTTTTCGAGCAGCAATCACAGGTCCATCAGCTACAGAACACCCTCGCAAACCAGCGTTTGTCTTTGTCTCGTACATCCTGGGATGACAGCGAATATGCAACACGCTTCAATCGATTGGACGGATTGATAGCACAGCTGTCCTTCTCAATTCGCAAAGACTGGAAGAGTATACCTACGTGGCTACACAAAGTGGTCAACAAGACAGCTGTCGAGACAGGCAAGCAAGAAATGACGGCTATCGGCCGCGCTGTCATCTCGCAGTGGCTGGTGGAGAACATATTCGAAAAGTACTTCCACCCAGACCTCGAGCCGGGCTTTTCGACGCAACTGCAGTCAATCGTCTCCAACATCCGCAAGTTCTCGCCGCCGTGTCATAGCGCCGAGGATGAAGACACGCTCGCTGCGAAGATTATCAACTGGCGGCTGGCCACACTAGAGGGCCTTGCCGACACTTTGAGAGCACCACAGGCCACAGCCAATCGCGAGGCGCTCACTGAAACACTTAACGAGAAGCTTATTGCGTTCCTCCAAATGCACTTGAATGACCCTGCGCCTCCAGATCTCAATGGAGGTGTGCCTATGATCATCGAACTCGCCATTAGCATCGCACAACATCTGCCCCTTGAAAGCCGTGAAGTACACATCGAGTACTTTTATCCTGATCATAGCATCGTTCCCGATTTCATGAAGATTGAGTCCGGCATCCCCGCGCTGACGGCACCCATCGTGGAGCGGGACGATGCCGACAGAGCTTCGATCAGAAGCATGGCTTCCAGACCCGACGACAACATGTCGTTGGCGGAACAAGAGCAAGCACAGCTACAGGGAAGCCAACCACCAAGAGAAGATAAGAAGCGCGGCATGTTCGGTTTTGGTGGGTCAAAGAAGCCGACGGCTTCTCCTGCTACTCTGGGCAAGCGGGAATCGTCGCTCGGTCAAGGTGGCAGCCAGCAAAGTCTTACGCAACATCCGCCGGGTAGCTCTGGTGGGCCAAAGGACGAAGCGCCGCCACCACGTGTGCGTATGGCCGCTGGTGTCTTTGTACAGATTCGCGGCAAGAGCATTTTGATCAAGGCGCCAGTGTACCAGACATGAGCGGCCCTGACGCGACAATGATAATGAAGATGGACGATTTGGATTGAGCGATCTAGCAAGCAAGCGTTTGGGTTATTTCCTTTTCCACTTCTACACAGTATGATTGGGTTCTGAGATTGGATCTACTGCATCTAAAGTATACCCAGGACGATTGATGGCGTGTTTTGGAGCGTTTGTTAGTCGACTTGGAGTGCATGCCGATACCCTCGTTGCTGTTACGGTTATGATTGGAATAAGAACAGGTTCCCCTGCACTAAGAAAGTTGCGCTTTCCGAGCGGCTTTGCGTGAGTGAACCTGTGGAATTCCGCTACTTGACCGCCCGCAGCACTGAGCTTCGAGGCCCGAAACCACGCTAATTGCGGCGTCTTTGGACTCCCATTGGCCTACATCCGCACCTGCCCTTGTTTACCGAATCCAAACATTCTCGTCGCATGCTTGATAAGACTGTTTTGACGATGGAAGACATCGTCGTAACCCCGCAATTCAAGTGTGAGCATGAACGTGAAGGTCCTAGCTTCGGCAGTCACTGATCAGTGCCAGCGACTAATGCCTCCGTCCCATCACCGACCGCGACACACGTCGCATGCCTCAATGGCGCGCGCTTGCAGATACGCTGTCTTACCACCCTGGAAATCGTGCGGAGTATAGCGATACCTTCAAGTCATGATCTTAGAAACTCGAGAATCGCCTGGTCAGCACCTACCCTACCGCCGCTGGCCTCGTCCACGTCGCGACCCTCACCCAACTCGACACCACCCCGTCGATCCTCATGCACCCCGCGGCCATGCTCGAACCGCGTCCTCATTTCCGACGACGATACAACGCGCGTATACGATCTTCGCGACGAAAAGTGGAACGCCGTGATAAGCAATGGCTCCGGCGGCATGGGCAAGAACGTACATGCCGAATTTGGCGCGAACGAGGATGAAGTCATTGTCTGGAGCGACTTCACCGCATGTGCCAAGATATGGTGTCTCAAGACTGGCAGGGCCGTAGAAATTCGCGACCCGAAATTTGTAGGCAAAGACGGAAAGGGATGGGGCTATCGGCCGGGCGAAGATACGGACTCGAGAGGTGGAAGACGAAGAGGCGGCGTCCTGGCACTGCTATGTCGTGCAGCAGGCGCCGATATTCTATTGCTTCTGGCTCCCGGTACATACAAGGTCATCAATCGCGTCGAGCTTACGACAAGCGATGCGGCAGGGCTGAGGTGGAGTCGCGACGGTCGCTGGCTGGCAGTCTGGGACGCAGCTTCTGCTGGCTACAAACTCCACATCTACACTGCCGACGGTCATTTATATCGCGCCATGACCCGCGAACCCTCAGACGACGTCAGCGAGTGGGATGTGGAGGGCTTAGGCATCAAGACGCTTGAATGGGTGCCTGGGAACGAATGCCTAGCTGTCGGTGGCTGGGACCGTCGCGTCCGTATCCTCTCTACACGGACCTTCGCCCCAGTTGTTTTCCTGGACCACACACCCGTCATCGATGTGCCCAGCGCACCCGTATACAGCGAACATGTCGATAGCCAGGGCAACCGCAGCTTCACAACCTCGCAGCAGCCCGTCACACCTCCAAAAGCAGCCTTGGAGAAGAACGAAACCGGTCTAATGAAGCAGGGTATCGGCATGTTGACATTCAACGCAGACGGCACGTTATGTGCCACACGCGACGATAGCACACCCTGTACAGTCTGGATCTGGGATCTAACCGTGCTCCGACCTCGGTGTATAATAATCCAAT
This sequence comes from Alternaria hordeiaustralica, assembly GCF_023758085.1. Taxonomy (NCBI): domain Eukaryota; kingdom Fungi; phylum Ascomycota; class Dothideomycetes; order Pleosporales; family Pleosporaceae; genus Alternaria; species Alternaria hordeiaustralica. The sequence goes on along the minus strand of NW_026056773.1, from coordinate 521,828 downwards.
ACAGTCCAGTTAAGAACCTGCTCTGGCACCCCACCGATCCAAACCGTCTGCTCATCCAGACGACCCAAGACGAACCCACCGTATACCTCTACACAGCCGCTACCTCTCACTCACCCTCATCCTCCACTTCTCATTCCACATCCGCCCACCAATCATCTTTCCAACATCCCCCAGCTATTCTCACCTTGTCTTCGCAAATTAGCAAACTAGCAGGTTCAGCACTACCCCGGTGGTCCACAACCTGGCTCTTCACCTCGCCAGATAAGAAACCCGCACTCGTATTCGGTCATCAACAGGCACACGTACTGGTGTGGCCTGAGGGCAAGGATAAGATCCTGCGCTTTGAGCGTGACGATGAGGATGAGCAGGAGGAGTCGGACGACAGTCTGTTCGATATACTTACTGGACGGACGCCGATACCTGAGTTGAGCGGGGACAGTAGGGAGGAGGAAAGGATGGAGGAAGATGAGTTTGGGGATAGTGTTGGGACGGTGCAGGGGCTCGATGATACGTTTAGAGGGAAAGGGGGGAGGGAAGATATACATGATGAGCGAGAAAGCGAAGAGCGGGAGCAGAGTCTGTACGAAGAGGGTGTCTTGGGCGAGAGCGGGATGAGCGAGATGTTCTAACACTCAAGCACTACACCTGTGGAAGTTTTGGCGCTCTCTAAGAAATATACCCGAACAATTCTCTACTAATAACACCATCTCGAACATAAAACCGTAATCCTCCCCTTCCCAACCCATCCCTCATCATCCTCCCACACCCCTTCATTTCCTATTTCTTCCCCCCCTCCTCGTCCTGGAACCCCCACCTCCCCGTCTGATCCAGACCCAGCGGATTCTGCCCCGTCTGCTCCTTCCCCGCAATACTCTCCGGCTTACTCTCATAGCTATCCTTGTTCTGGCCGCCCAGCAGCTCAGACTTTTCTTCTTCGTGGCCCATTAGGGGACCGAGTGCGGGACGCGTGGTGCCGCCGAGGGCGTTGCCGAGGGGGCCTGTTACGCCTTTTTCGAGGGGCGCGCCGAGGGGGCGGAGGGCTGTGCCGAGGACGTTGCCTGTAGGGGGTGTGGGTTAGAGGGGGTTTGGGGTGGGGTGAGAGGTGTGGTGGTGGTTTGGGTAGGGAGGAGAAACGTACCGATAGGGTCTCCGACCTTGCTCAAAAGACCTCCAGAGCCCTTCTTCTCTTCTTGCTCGTCATTCTGGGGCTCAGTCTGGATGTGCTGTTGCTGCGGTTCTTCCTTGTCTGACATGTTGATCGATTTCGGCTTATGAATCTCTAGTACTGCGTATGTGTAGGTTTGTTGATTGTTTATTCCAATAATGTAAAATGTGGTAGGAGCTAGGAGTTTATGGCGTTAGTTGCCTAAGGGTCTTGAACGCAACGGCTTTATGTTAGTTGCGCAGGTTACGCGGCGCGGCGCGTTTCCAAGCTTCGGGGTGGTTGTGACGTCACTCGTCATGGGTGGAGAGGTTTGACGCGCTCCCTTTCTTTTTGGTGGGGTACGGTACGCGACAAGGAGGTTGACGACATCACCGCGGTCATTGCACCAATCGAGGAATACAGGCGTGAGAGTAGAGATCTAATTTACCTAGGAAAGAACATATGATATAGTGAGCATGTAGTAGACACTGAGAGCACCGTGCGGAACCTGTCTTCCGTTGATGTCCATGTGCACAAAACTCCACCAGATGCAAGTGTTCCCACGACACACACGGATAGCCAGGAGCAAGAAGCAAACTCCGTTTCATCATCAGGATGACGCATTCTCCACCATGAATTCGCAGTACGCAAAGCAAAAAGGAACAATCTGGTAAAACACTTTTGAAATGCAAGAGGATGCTCGCTCATCTGGTCCACGTCGATGGAGTACTCGAGGATTGACGCTACGGCGAAATCGTCTTGCAGCTGCGATGTCAGTGTTTGCAATCTTGTGTGAGCAGGGACAACTTACTTGTCGTTGATAGTAACATGTACGACCATGTTTAGCCCGCGACAGTGGGACGAGCGCTCGGATCGATGTCCTCTTTGGTATGATGCGCAAAGGTCGAGACGTCGATAACCTTGTCATGCTTGTATCCCACCCTCGGGTATCTACCAACTCGGATGAACTTGCAACCGCTTAAAAACTTGCCTCGCCAATCAGCATCCAAATCATCGCCGTTCTCGTGGTGAACGTTGAGCAAGATGGTCTTGACAACTCTTGACGGCCCTGTCTTGAGATAGTCGAAGTTGTTGACGTACTCGTATCCACCACGGGCGCGATAGCTGGTATCGACCATCTCCAAAAGTCGATCCACGAGACACTTGCCGATTCCCTTGGAAACGAACCCTGGGTGGACAAACAACTCCATCTCGAACGTGTAGCGGTATAAAGTCGCCTGACCACAGAAGTCGTCGAGGTGGATGAAACCGACTATCTTTTCGTTGACATAGCCCGGGTCGACCCGGTGCTGGTTGCTCTTGGAGACGGCTACTAGATATGGGAGGCCTGCGCTGGTAATATCCGTGATTCTCGCAGCGATTTGAGCCACAGTGCGTTCGTCGAACTCGTTTGCGAAGATGGTATCCCTGACGTAAAAGTTGTAGATCTCCTTCAATTGGTGTTAGCAGGACATGTGTTTCTGATGCAATTTAGGAAATCCAACTTACTGCGATGCCCCGGACATCCATCGCCTGAATGGGTCGGATATAAATGTTGGCTTCAGGGCGCAACCGACGATCCACAATCTGTTGAACAGGGGCCTTTGACTCCGGTATGGGACGGTTCCGTTTCGCCATCGTTTTGCGATACTTGTCCTCTTTATGCTTCTTTAATGCCTGAACTTTGGCTTCAGCGGAAGCTAACTGATGAGGTTCATTCGTTTCCGGGTCAACCCTAAGATCTGGAGCTTTGAGAGCGTGAAGATAGCTGGACGCGTGTGTGAGGCGCTTCTGGTCCTGGCTGCCATCGACATCGATAGTCTCTTCATAGATGATATCCTCGTAAAGCTCCCACCAAGGTAAGTAGTCGATGAGATCGTTTTTGTCCACAAGTTCAGGCTTGGACTCCTTCGTTACAAGTTTCTGCCAGTTTACCCTAAGGTTATCGCCCTCAATCTTTACCTCTAGCCAGTAGCGAGGTGCAACTTCTTTTCCGAGGGTGAACGTGTTAGGTGGGAGGTACACTTGGACCTCAGCTTCGCCAGGGGTTGCGTTAAACCATCGCTCTATGTGAGCGCCAAAATGACGGTCTGCATGACCTTTGCGTCCAATCCATGTCTCAGGGGCGGGCAGCCAGTGACCATTCCAGTCTGTCAGCTTCTTGATGTCGTAATCTGGGTCTCCATTGCTGTTGGACCTGAAGCTGATACCGCCATCACTGTCGCTGCTTGAGGGTATATACTTCATATCTTTTGTCTTGGGCCAGACTGTCTTCTTGTAAGGCTGTGGACCTCGAGGCCATCGTGGATTTCCCGGAGCTTTGGTAGTGGGTGGAGACTCGGCCTTGGGCTGGTCCCAGCCGTTGTAGGTGGTGGGCCCAGGCATCGTAGATCCACGCAGTCCGTTCTTTCCATTGCCGCGCGAGGTTGTTGGTGACGAAGAAGACGAATCTTGCTGATGATTCGCACCGTTGCTGCATACGTGTTAGTAAACCTGAATTGTATGACGTCTGTCACGGCATCGAGGCGCGCGATGGTAGACTTACGAGATGAGATCAGGCTTGCTGTTCATCGCTAGCTTCGACTGATTGGACGTAGAACGCGATCCATTGACAGCAACACCGCTGTCATGGGCAGAGTCTGCCTTTCCACCGTCGGCAGAGCTGCGGTTGCGGAGGTGAGGAGGGACGTAAACACTCGCTTTTCCGTTGGATGGCCCGGCCATGTTGTTGGCAATTTTCTTCTTCTTGTTGCGCGGGGATCTCTTGTTAGGCGGCTTCAGATGATTTTCTGGGTCCGTGGCGCGGGGTGTGGTTGGAGAAGTAAGGTTGGCAGGTTCGACGGTGCTAGCGTGGTGAGCGGCTGCCTTACCACGGCCGTTTCGACGCGGTTGCTTGGGTACGTTAGAGAATTCGGATTGCCGAGCTAGCCAGCTATCCGGGTCGTCTGGTTGTACGGGAGCGTCCTCCTCAGCTGCAAATGGTACCCAGTGATGATGGCCGGATTGAGGCTTGTTACGCTGGTGTTGTGTGTTAGTTGTGTTGTAAGAGTTGGTGAAGTGGGAAGACTGGGTGCAGGTGACAAGACTTATATGCCGTCACTCTGGGGCGGTATGAAGTCGGTACGAGAAGCGAGGTGCGCCTTCACTTACCGAGAGGTTTCCGAAGTCCTTTTCCTGCTGCCAAGTCATGGGTTCTTTGGCGAGATTCGTGTCGACCTGAGCGTCCTTGACCGTAGCATCGTCCAGCTCGATCAATGTAGGCAGTGGAGGCAGTGTACTGCGCGGGCACCAATTACGCGCGGTGCGGCTCATGATGCAGGTTTCCGACACTTCTGACTGGGAAGAGAACGAGAGGGCCCCAAACAATGCTGATGGGAGCAGAAGGAGCGACTAAAATGAAGAAGAAGAGGATATCCTTGAGGTGTAGAAGCATCCAAAGGCCTGAGTCACGGTTTTCTAGTGGTGAGTCTGCCTATTAGGTTTGGCGAGAGCATGCCAGCTTCGCCTCACCTCACCTCTTTCCTCATTGAACTTTACCTTGCCATGACACATCCCACGTGTTTACTGCTAGTGCCTACCGAGAAAGGCAGGCAGCCACAATGAAGACAGAACATTACGGAAAGAGTTACCAATGCGACATCAAGACGTACCTAGGTACACAGTATCTTGAGACAACGAATGATCATACATCTAATGGAATAGACGAACGGATAATTAGACGATGTGTCCTAAGCCATTTCCAGACTACAATCACTGATAAACAGTGGCAGGCGAGATGGAAGATTTCCGAGATTGCTAGAAGGCGACGTGATAACGGTGTTGTTGCTTTAGCATGCAATACCGTCACCTGGGCAGATGCAAGTGTCCGTAAACAGTTTAGCCGATGAAGGGACGAGCTCCACACTTACTCGACTGATTGCCTGACAGACAGCTAGAACCCGGAAAGTGAAACGCACAAAATGCTGTCAATACTACGGAAGGCGCGTCTCAAGGACAAGGAGATGCGAATATTGATGCTGTGCGTATTCCAAGAGTTTTTGCGAGATCGGAGGCTCACTGCATCAGTGGGCTTGACAATGCGGGAAAGACGACCATTGTGAAGAAGATTATGAACGAGGATGTGAACAGTGTCAGCCCTACGCTTGGTTTCATCATCAAGACGATCGAGTATGACGGGTACGTATGACAAACCTTGGCCGCCTGATGAGACTGACGGAACAGTTACAAACTCAATATATGTACTGCACCTGGTTGTCCCCTCATAAAGGTGTACTAACAGCACAGGGGATGTCGGTGGCCAGAAGACATTGCGGACGTACTGGAAGAACTATTTTGAGAAGACTGACACGCTCATCTGGGTTGTCGATGCGACTGACCGCGAGCGGATAGACGATTGTCGACAGGAATTGGCGGGGTTGCTGCTGGAAGAGGTTTGCACAAGCATGAACCCTCTCAAGCGTCACGAGCTAACGAAAGAAGCGTTTGTCTGGAGCCAGTCTGCTTGTGTTCAAAAACAAGAGCGATGTGCCGGGGTCCATGACGGAAGACGAGATTCGCGAGGTGGGTGAGGGCTTAGGAAGATGTTGAGCCTGGTTGGCGGGCCAATGCTGACAACGGCGTACAGGGACTGCGACTCGACGCCATCAAGACACACAAATGGCACATTATGGCCTGCAGTGCCATGACGGGAATGAACTTGCAGGAGGGGCTGGAGTGGGTGGTGCAGGATGCAAAGGCGCGCCTGTTCTTGTATTGATGCTTGTCGGCATGCATCGCGGTGCCAGGGGCACGGCAGCCCAAAGGCTGGATGCGGGTAGTATAGCGGTAGTCGAATGACAAGCTCCAACCGCCCAAGTGTGGAGCTGGCGTCGACCGGCCGCAGCTGGACGTCGATGGTATAAACAAACAGCCATCGAGGCCGTCTGGACGACCTGCATCCCTCCATCTCGCTGATTCTCTTCATCATTCGCTCATTTGGTGCTACCTGTCCGCGGGCTTACGTCGACATCGCATCTGAAACATACCCGAGCATTCTGGCTAGGAATGACATAACCGAGTCAAAGTAATTTAACGACCGTCTAGCTCCCAGATCCGCCTGGGATTCATCTCACTGCCGAGCAGCTTCAATCCTTGCGCATAACTCCCGTAGCGCACATTGGCCAGTGATAGCCTGCCTTTCTCGTCGCCCACAAGCACCATGGCGTCCGACGAGAGGGAAATCGATCCTTCCGAGTTTGTGCAGCGGATTCAACGGCTGGGCGACCAGCGGGACCGCGAAGATGCCGAGCGTGTCAAGAAGCTCGAGGAGGAGCTGATACAGGGCCGCAGCGAGCGACTAGCGCGCAGAGCAGGTTTGTTTTTATGCCCGTTAGAGTTCACGACGGCTGTTGACCCAAACAGAGCGAGCCCGCTCCATCTCCCCCGACAAGCCATATACGCCTCAGTCCCCGCGCTCTCAAGCTGCCACGCCCCGAACGGTGCAGGAAAAGGCTGCCAGCACGCCCACGCCCGCCATGAGCCCGCCAAGTCAGGACGCCGCCCGCGACGACTCGCTGCAGCGCCTCACGAGCTCGCCCACGCCCTCCGCCCTCGACGACACCGAGCCCAAGAAGCCCGCCACCAGCGCCGCGGCACTGGGGCGCTCCGGCACCCTATCGTGGAACCAGAGGCCCAAGTCTGGCAGCATACGGCGGCCGCTGTCAGTCGCATCGCGGTCCCCCGAGCGCCCGTCAGCCAGCAACACACCCGAGCCGCCAGCGTCCCCCGAGGCCAATCCCTCCAGAACCTCCATCGCCGCCTCGTTAGGTGCCAAGGACCCGGCGTTCTTCCGACAGACACAGGACAGTGGGAGGGGCGCAGCGGCATACAGGAAAAACCAGGACGAGGCGGCGTCAGAGACAGGCTCCGTGTCGGGCAGGAGACAGCTGCCAGGCATGTCACGCGAGTCTACAACAGAGCCCGAGGTCAGCAGCCCGCCTGCCGAAAGTATACGCTCCAGCTCGCCCGGCTCTCGCGGCGGCTCGGTACGCGGCAGCGCCATGCTGAGCAACCGCTTTTCCACCAACACGTCGGTATCAGGGGGCGATGCTGAGCCGCTCGCCAAGGGGCGCTCTCCTCTCCCAACGCTCGACTCCCAAAAGTTCGCTCCGCCGTCTGAACAAGGCTCGTCGATCGACGGTGGGGACAGCGAACGTGCCGCACGCGCCCTTGCCATGTCGCCGACACAAGGGAGGATTTCGCCCGAACGGGAACGATCTGCCTCGCCTACCAAGGGCATGGGCGGCTTCGTGCAAAGTGCCATGCTCAAGCGCAGCGATAGCGTAAGCAAGCGGTGGAGCACCCAGACACCGCCAGTCCTGAGCAGACAAAACTCTACCCTGAGCAACCGCGGAAGTGCCATAACAGGCTACGGCTCACTCTCCGGCCTCGACCGACCTAGTCTGAGCAGAGACAACTCCATCGAACCTTCGTCCTCCTCGCGTCCCGCCTCGAGCTACAGCAATGCGACCATCACGGGCGCCGACAAAGACAGCGCACCCAAAGACGAGTTCGTAAAGCCAGCCCTCCCTCACCGTCACAGCCGAGCCAAGTCTGTCGCGTCCACCTTCAGCGACAAGGACGCACTCAACGACGACTTCTCGCCCCCGAGCCCCTCGAAGCGGTGGAGCCCTACAAAGTCGACTTGGCTGGAGAGCGCGCTGAGCAGGCCAGAGTCGCCCAAGCCCAAGCAAGCAGCGCCGGCGCAACCTGCGTGGATGGCGGAGATCAACCGCATCAAGCAACAGCGCAGCAGTGTTGATCTGGGGAAAGGCAGCCCATTCGGAGAGCCATCGTCTGGTCGCACCTCGCCCATCAAGGACATACAACTGAAGCCTGTCGGTCTTCGCCGACCCGAGTCCCCCAAAAAGGAGGAAGGCGCTGAGCCTAAGAAGATGGAGACAGTCAAGGAGCAGTCTCCCAGCCCTACACCTGCATTGGCACCGAAGCCCTTGTTCGCCAAGAAGTCGGAATCTAAGCTCGCGAATGAGACACAAGCAGCGGCAGCTGAGCCTGAAGTCGTCAAGGACGCCCCTGAAAAGGCTGCTGTGGAAGCACCCGCTCCTACCCCCACCAAATCGCAATCACCGCCGCCAACAGCTGAACAGCCAGCAACGCCCACCGAAGCCAAGCCGGTGGCATCGCGATTCACACAGGATACAGGCCGTGGGTCTCCAGCGGCGAGGCCGAAAACCCCACCCAAGAAGGACTTCCGCGCCGGGTTGAAGCCACGCCGACCGCCGCCTGACAATTCGAAGAAGGATGGCGAGGTCAATGAGTTGCAGAACGTCTTTGGCCGGCTACGAAAGGCCGAAACCAAGAACTATGTTGCGCCTGACGTGCTCAAGGATAACATCACACGAGGGAAGACCGCGCTTAACGTGACTGGTGGGCCCAAGCCTACAGTCCGGAAAGACGAGTTCAGGGAGAGCCTCATTAAGAGGAAATCCACCATCTTTGACAAGGCCCAGGAAGAGGGCTCGGCATTGAAGCGATCCGACAGCGCATCGAAACCATCTCCTCCAACACCAGAAGCTATTGCAAAGAAAAAGGGCCTGAGCCGAGCAGACAGTGACCCAAAGGCTGGCGCTCCGAAAGAACCAGAACCCATACCAGAAGCTCTGGTCAGGAGGAAGAGTTTAGCTGCAAACAAGGCCATCATGAATGATAAGCCAGCACAGCCCGCATCCTCTACGACAAAAGAGCCAGCCATGTCTGGCAAGCTCGCGGGTCGCTTCAACCCTGCACTAGCCGGTATGCTCGCTCGAGGGCCACCACCTCTTGCGACGAACAAGTCTACATCAAGTGCTGAGGTAGACGTGTCTCCTACCAGGCCTGCGCAAGAAGAGAAGACTGGACCTGCCCCAGAGCTGCAACACATGACCAAGGGTCGCGCCCGCGGACCGAAGCGAAGGGCGCCGAAATCCACGACTGCCGGACCGGAAAAGACTCAGGACAAGGTTGAGGAAAAGGCTCAAGAGAAGGTACCTACTGCTGCTGTTGCTCCTTTGGTGAAACCAGAGCATGTCCTTCCTAGCTCCGAGGTTTCCAAGACTAACGGAAAATCAGAGGAGCGACCAGTAGCCAGGACGCCGGTCAGACAGTCGTCGACTGATAAGCCTGCCACGCCTGCCAAATCATCGCGCATCTCTTCCGGAAATTTCGGAAAAGCCTCCACTCCGGAGCTCCCCAAAAAGCCAGAGTCTCTGGAGTTGGACCGCAGAGTATCTGGATCTCAAGCCACCCCGAAGACGCCACGCCCCGAGTCTATCAACTCACCGAAACCATCGTCACCAAGAGTACCGAATAAGCCAACATCTCAAGAATTTGAAAGAAGGGTCTCTGGATCGCATACCACGCCGATGAAGTCTCCACTACCAAAGCCAGTCGAAACACCAACGTCCGCATCACCCACATCGACACCGACATCGCATTCTCGATTCTCCCGTCCCCTCCCGACATTGCCGCAGACAGTGTCTTCAAAACCCGCAGCGGAGAGTCCTAGATCAACGCCACTCAGAGAAATATCAACACCCAATGTAGAAATATCGCCAGCTAAGGATGAGCCCTCGCCCGAGAAGACGACGTTCTCCTCGGTCAAGAGCGCCACCACGCTATGGGGTAGGTCGTCGGCGTCTTCATCACCCGCTCCAACAAGGGTGAAGTCCCCCATCAAGCTACCAACGCAAGCGGACGAACAAGCTGCGATGAAGGACGCCGGACTGGTTCGCTCATCAGAGCCAGAAACCAAGGCCCTTCCCAACCCGCCACAGCCCAGCCAACAGTCACCGACTGAATCGAAACCTCTGCCACCAAAGCCGAAGCCTGTTGGCCTGGGCTTCAGCCTTGGAAGTCTGGGTGGATTTGTCGCGTCTCGATCACGGGACTCAAGTCCTCAATTACCCAAGAACGCGCCTATGTCACCACCAGGAAGCGCCAACAGGCCATTCTCGGAGCCATCCATTGTATCGCCAACCATCCCAAAGCACGACGGGATGTTTGCCGACTTCTTTGATGAAGCGCCCGTCACTGAGGGCCAGCTTCCCGACAACGTAGACACTATGTACACACTAAAATCGCCACCACTTGACCTTGGTCCGTCAGGAAAGATTCGTACATTACGCAAGCAGATCCAAGAAGTAACCGGTGACGGGAGACTTACATCTATACCCACGCAAGAAGAGCATATCTTGTTCCAAGATTCAATGTACTTGTGCACGCACGTCTATGGTGATGCAAGGGGCGGAAGACACACGGACGTGTACCTATGGGCCGGCAATGGTGTGCCCGAACCTACTCTGGAAGATGTGCAACTCTTCGCAAAGAACCACGCACGACAAAACCAAGGGACACTTCTAGTCATCCGTCAAGGTCAAGAGACACCGAACTTCTTTGAGGCTCTGGGTGGTATTGTCATCACACGACGTGGCGCAAAGCCAGGATCCAAGGAGTTCATGCTTTGCGGCCGTCGCCATCTCGGACACCTCGCCTTTGATGAAGTAGACTACTCTCTCAAGAGCCTATGCTCCGCCTTTCCCTACCTCGTCTCCACTTCGACCGGCAAGGTATACTTATGGAAAGGTCGCGGCTGTTCCGCTGAGGAGGTGTCCGGTGCTCGCCTCATGGGCATGGACCTTGCGCCCACGGGCGACTACAACGAGATCGACGAGGGTGCCGAACCTCAAGCCTTCCTCAACAACACATTTCCTCCCTCTCAAGTGCCAGCAAAGGGTCCTGCCATCCCACGCTCAGCAGACCACTGGCGCTACAAAGCCACCTCGGATAAGTACCGCGTGCGTCTCTACAAGATTGAACAAACGACCGGCCAACCGGCAGGATGGGGCCAAGCACTCCAGGTGAGCAGCTCCTTTTTCGCACCGCTGCTGCGGAGACCGTCTTGGAACGCTGCTGAACAGAGGCCACAGACGCCGCTTACGCCCAAGACGCCGCACGGTGCTGTCAAGACCGAGGTCAAGGAGATTATGCCTTTCTCGCAGAGGGATCTGGAGCCGGAGAACGTATATGTACTTGACGCGTTCTTCGAGATGTACATGTAAGTTGCCCCGTCATTGCAGATGTCTGCCACAGTTCACTAATCCTTCGCAGTATCGTTGGTCCCTTGTCTCGCACGCAAGCCCCGGCATTCTCCACGGCTCTGATGTTCGCGCAAGCGTACGGCATGCTCGCTGTATCGGAGGAAGACCGTCCGTTCATGCCCGTGACCACGGTCGTACTAGAAGGTGTACCTCGCGACATGAAGGTTCTGTTCCGACACTGGGACGACAAGCTCATCCCCGCTGCTGGCTTGATGAGCGGTAAACTTGGCCGAGGCAAGAGTTTGAGGATCGTCGGTCTGGAGAAAGCCATTGAGGCTACGCGGCGCTAGAGGGTGGGCGAAAGCATTCGTGCTTGTTACTGCGTTGTCATGAGCGTCTCGAAGGCGAATTGCATTTTTGCGCCTTACCTTCCATGTACATAAGTTATGCCTGCACTATATTAGGCGGCAGGTGCCTTAGGCTTGCACAACGGCGTCGCGGCGTCACTACGGACCGGCCTATGGCTGAAGTCGTTGAGGCAGTATTCTCGCTCACGCGACCTGTATATCATTACGTTGCTCAATCTTGTTCCCGGTTGATATCTGTTTCTCATTTCATCGGCCTTGTTTTTCAGCTGATGAAGAAACAACATCAATCTAGACCGTTGGAAAAAACGTCGTCGTGAACATGAACGTGGGCCCAGAACATCAACAGAGCATGATCGGAAATGAGAGGGAGATTCCCGCGGCGGGTACGCGATGTTTCAGCTGAACCGATGCAGGAACTGTTCACCCGCACTGGGCCGTATCCTTCTCGCCCTCTGGCTAGCACCACCGGTTCGATCTCGTTTCGCGGACTAATATGTAAATCTTCTGACCATGACTTTTGCCTTGATGATGATCATTGATCTTCTAGGGTGTTCTGCCGTCTTTCTATTATCGGAACAAGTTGAGGAGACAGCACCTTGCGCGAAACTGGTGGAAACGTCATGACATGTGGCGCTGTCTCATGCGCATAGTGGCGGGCTGTGCCTCAGAAACATGAGGCGATGGATAGTTGATGCCCTAAGGGTGTTTCACCGGGATCTGCATTGTAGTCTTGTTCGCATGACGGTGTTGTTGTGGGTCGTTCAGGCAATGCAGTTGCTACTGTTTCTTTTGATGGATTGATCGTACAGTAAGAACACCGAGATAATGATGGACGAGTGTCGTTCGACTGTCAGAACCTTCTGTTGCTGAGAGTTTCGCGTGCTCCCGCCGGTACTTCTCTCGGCTCTCCGTAGCGGCCGCTGCTGGTGCTGACTTGCCTAAAGACGCCTGGATCCGTCTGACGCGATCAGCACAGGCACACATGACTATTTCCCCCTCCCTTACACCGCATTCACATTGTACTCGGTCATAGAACACGTCAATGCTGCCAGAATAGCCACCGGTATGTTTCTTCGCATGGCAGGAAGCCCCAGGGTTATCCAAGCCTTCCCAAGCTTTTGCCGAGGGAAATAAGCACGCCGATCCATGCAACCATCTGCAGGAATGGGAGGAAACGCCAGGGCTTCCCCACAGAACACTATAGTCATCTACCGTAGCTTGACGGAGCTTAATTAATCGGGGGTACTGCTCATTTACACTACTGGTGGAATGGTCTGAGGACCAGGGTTCGAGCAACGGAATGCGTCCCCCGGGGCTCGGGAGCACGTTTGCATGCGGATAGTGGCAAGCGCTCAGATGGCGAGGCGACAGCGGCTTCGGTCATGGACCTTGAAACAATCGCAATATGTTTGGTGCGAGATGTTTACAGCCTTTTAACCGTCAAGTCGTATATAGACCAAGGCTTGGAAGGACGATTAAGCTCACCACCAAGCATCTACACAAGCAGCCTTCACTTCCACATTCTCTTCTTCACTACCAATCAACGTTCTTTTACAACAAATCCACTTTTCCAACCTTTCAATCTTCAAAATGGTTGCCTTCAGCTCTATGGTCCTCGGCCTCACCGCCATTGCCGGCTCTGCCTTTGCCGCACCCACTGCCGATGTCCCTGACTTCGAGCTCGGCTCCAAGAGCCTCGCTGCCCGCCAGGACTACAACCAGAACTACAAGACCTCTGGCACCGTCAACTTCAGCCCCACCAACAACGGCTACAGCGTCAACTTCCAGAACGCCGGCGACTTCGTCGTTGGCAAGGGCTGGAACAAGGGCACGACCCGCAAGATCAACTTCCAGGGCTCCACCACGCCCCAAGCCGGCACTGTCCTCGTCTCCGTCTACGGATGGACCACCGGCCCCTTGGTCGAGTACTACATCCAGGAGTACACCTCCAACGGCGCTGGTTCCGCCCAGGGCACCAAGATGGGCCAGGTCACCTGCGACGGCTCCGTCTACGACATCTGGAAGCACACCCAGGTCAACCAGCCTTCCATCCAGGGCACCACCACCTTCACCCAGTACATCTCCAACCGTGTGAACAAGAGGCCCGGCAGCGGCACTGTCACCACCAAGTGCCACTTCGACGCCTGGGCCAAGCTCGGCATGAACCTCGGTCAGCACAACTACCAGACTCTTGCTACTGAGGGCTGGGGCAACGCTGCTGGCAAGTCCCAGTACACCATCACCGGCTCATAGAGTGTTGACACACTTGTACATGAGGGCCACTGAGTGGCTTGGACAATCGACCTGGATCAAGCATTGATTTGTTCGCTGGCGCAATGCAGTGAACTACTGAAGAGCTTGGTTGTTGAGGGTTTTCTTGTTGTAGATTTTGGTTTTCTTCGTTCCTTTCTTTCGATTCTTTGGGGTCTTGACATACTCCTCGCATGTACATATTGCATCTTTTTGCTGGAAAAAATTCACTCTGGTCTGTTGTCTTGAAGACAGACAGCTACAAAACTTGCTTCTTCTTGCTTGTGATGTTTCGCGTGATGTCGAAGTGAACAGTGACTACTGTGCAGCTTGGCGGGCGGCTCATGTGCGAACTTTCAACTTTACTACCAAGCCTAATACCCTTAACTTAATCCCTCTGGGGACGTAGATTTTGTGGACGATCAATGCCATAAAATCAATATTTGGAGTCGGTTGAGAAAAGACGCAGGTGGTGTAGACTTCATCGCGATAACTTCAAGGTATAGACATCTTAAAGACTGAGGTTCAACAATTCTTCCGAATGTACTGTGATGACGTAGAGGTGTGTATCCGCCTTACAACGGCTACGAACATGTGTTCAGTTGGTGGTTGTATACTTGCGCTGTTCTGCTACAACTTCAAATGCAGAATGGGTGCAGTTTTAGAAGGCCCGGATTCCGCGGTCCAGAACACAGCCGAATGCGTTGGTTGATAAATAGCAGTTGTGTCGCATATATACTCGCGGTATCTGCCTTGCGCTTCTTTCGCTCCCATCATGCACTGAGGCAATGTTAGTAGGGCATGTGCACGCAACATACAAACTCGGGAAGACAGCCATCGTGTTTCGCCGAGGGCAGACTCTCTGAAAACCTCAAAGCTACCACAATCATCGCGCATTTCAAGGTACAATTCAATGACCAGCGCGGACAATGCCCAGGCCTCAATCTGAGTCAAGGATGCATACTCTTCTCCGTTGGAACTTCTGGAATCCGGGCCGTGTAATTCGGTGATGTTCGTCTAACAAGCCACCGAAGTTGAGTTGGAACGCGTCTTCTCAACGAAGATTCGAGGGATGCGATGCTGATTTGGGGTTTCGTTTTGACGAACCCTGTTCCATGGTAACAGCCGACACGATTTTTTGATGGATTCTGAGATTCGTAAATGGCGCTCTTGCTGTTGTTGTTGATGACGAGCGTCCAGGGCTGTCGCCCACGTTGGAGAGAGTGGTCCGTGCACCCACTAAAAAATAAGCGACGTGGGCTCTTGTCGAAATACCTATCCATTGTGCGAACTCCAACGACCGACAATCCAACTCACATCAACACCGTCGTCATGGGTAGGGTCATTCGCAACCAACGTAAGGGTCGCGGCTCTATCTTCACGGCCAACACCCGCCTGAACAAGAACCCCGCCCAGTTCCGCACGCTCGACTTCGTACGTTCGCCGCCCGCACAATCGCGATATTGGACACACACATATTGGGATATGAGGGCTAATGGGTGCAGGCTGAGCGCAATGGTTACATTCGGGGTGTCGTAAAGGAGATCGTCCACGACTCCGGTCGTGGTGAGTACCCAGCCGCGAATTGGACGTCTGGGCCATTTTTAACGATTTCGTGAACAGGCGCTCCCCTCGCCAGGGTCACCTTCCGCAACCCCTACAAGTTCAAGCAGAACACCGAGACCTTCATCGCCAACGAGGGCATGTACACTGGCCAGGTCAGTCGAAATCCCCTGGGCCGCAACAACGGGAATTATATCTAACATTGCCAAGTTCATCTACGCCGGAAAGAACGCTGCGCTCACCATCGGCAACGTCCTCCCTCTCGCTTCCGTCCCCGAAGGTACCGTCCTCACCAACGTCGAAGACAAGAACGGTGACCGTGGTGCGCTCGGCCGTACCTCCGGTAACTACGTGACCGTTATCGGCCACAACCCCGATGAGGGCAAGACCCGTGTCAAGCTCCCATCTGGCGCCAAGAAGGTCCTTCCCAGCTCATGCCGTGGTATGGTCGGTATCGTCGCTGGAGGTGGCCGCACAGACAAGCCTCTCATGAAGGCGTCGCGTGCTAAGCACAAGGTATGTATTGTGGTCGTATTTGGCTCAGCGCAGTCTCTAACACCCCACAGTTCGCTGCCAAGCGCAACAGCTGGCCCAGGACTCGTGGTGTTGCCATGAACCCCGTCGACCATCCCCACGGTGGTGGTAACCACCAGCATATCGGTAAAGCCTCGACCATCTCCCGGTACGCCACCCAGGGTCAAAAGGCCGGTCTCATCGCCGCGCGGAGGACAGGTCTGCTCCGTGGTACCCAGAAGACAAAGGACTAGAGTGGTGCTTTGTGATCTGGTGGCGTTGGTCTACGACAGGAACGACAAAGATGCGGTCGGTTATTCTCTCCATACCTCTATATGCGGGTGGCCGGGCGTTATAACGAAATGGAAACTTCTCGGCAAGCTAGGCTTTCTTCTACTGTGGCTTGCATGCATGATAGGTTCTTAGGGAATGTGATTCCGAAAAATGCATCTGGTCTGAACTTCTGACATCGTCCACTATTCATTGTGTCTATGCTGTGACGTTGTGTTCTCATACGAAATATGTTCTATAGCAGATCCGTCGAGGCATTAATGTCGCATGAATGTATGTCGCGGCTTGATTTGTGGAATCGGACATTATTACAGATCAACGACCCTCACGCTCCACCCATCTCCACATCGCCATCTCTATCCTCCGCTTCGCTCTCAGTCCCAGTCCCACTACCCTCATCCCCATCTTCCTTCTCCTTCTTCATCCTGTAGTCCATATCCAACACACGATAATGTTTCCTATCATCGCCCAACACAACAATTACTCTCCTGCCCTTCCTGCCATTCACAACCAACTTCATCGGAGTGAACCGGCCTTCAAACACATGTTGCGTGTGCTTCTGAACCAAATCCCGCGTTATAAGTATCTTGTTTCGTGGTGACGGTGGAGGTGTGCCTTGTGGGAGGAAATGTTGCTGTAGCGCAGACTGCGGAAGCGGGGTGTAGGTGATGAGAGGGTGTTGGTGTGGTATATCATTAGCGGCGGGTGTGTACTGCAGGGAGACGATGACGTTTGATAGCGATTTATCCTCTGAAGGGAGCTGCAAGAGGATGAGGAGACAAGCGTCGTCTGCGAACTTTGCGTCGAGGATCTTGATGTCTTTGGTCGATTGGGAGGCGGATGAGAAGTCGAGGGTGGAGATGGCGTAGGCGTGGATGTCGCGCTGGAGATTGGATATACTCTGTGCGTGTGAGAGGCAGTGGATGTGTAACAGAGTCGGTGATGAAGGAGAGGACAGCGCGATGTAGGTACTCATGCTGTCTGAGGTCGATGATGGCTGTGTAGTGTTAGTATGTATGACTTCTTAAGCGTTGGTGGAAGGAGAGAGTCGGGCAGCATACCTCAAACACCATCCTCATATCCAATACGCCCATTTCCCCGCCATCGTCAACCTCCTCAAGAACAATACCAGAATTCATCTGGATGTTGGCTTCCTGCCACCTGCTAATCTGCTTCAGCAGCCCCGTAACACCTGTGCCCAAATGGCTGAGAACATGTTCAAGGCATAACGCCTCCTCTTTGAACGTTGCACCTTCCTTCAACAACTCAATAGCCTTTTTCGTATCATCATAGCTCGCTTCCTCCCTGCCCTTAGCTTTACCATCCAACTGCGCTTCTGGTCTTAGAAACGGCGTAACATCTGACTTGGTAAGCCCATACTGGATATACGCCAGTACTTGCGAAACATCGACCCCAGGATCGCGCTGTTCCATCTCAGCTCTAGACTGCGAGTCCAACTCGGTAGCCTCAAAGTCAATGGTGAATCTCAACCATTTACTGAAGCTGTGGAACTGTCTCTTCTCTTCCGATGCGTACAACATGGCTGTGTGTGCTAGTAATCGCATATTCTTCAGCGTCTCTAACAGCGATGAGAAGTCCGACATTGGTCCGCTGAAAATCCAATCTCGGTCGTGGAACTGCGCAAGTCCACGCAGACGCGAGATGACAATCGAGCAACGGTCGAGTGCTGGAATGAGGTTCTCGTGAAGCAGAGCAAGAAGCGTGGTGAATGAGGAAGTAACGGTGTTGTCCCAGCGCTTGTGTCCTGCTTCTGCCAATTCGTCGACAAGCCATTCTTTGAGGACCGGGTTGCAGTTTCCTGTGCATGCTGTGTGAAAGAGGTTTGTGACAAGATCGCCTAGTTCCTTCTCTTCGAGTGTTTCGCTAATGTTCATCATAAATTTTCGGGGCAGGTCTTGCGCGTGTTTGAAGAAAGCGCGGACGCGTTGGAGGGTTTGGGTAATGTACAGGAGCAGGTTCTGTAGTTGTGATGTCTTTGCTGCAATGAGATGCAGATAGATGCCTGCGGAGGGGATGAAGTTCAGTGTCAGAGGGATATAGGCGATGCTCTTCTTTTGTGGCGAGGTGGTCGATGACGTTTGCATCAGGAGGCTGTGTGTACAGCTGTACGGATGACTTGTATGTAGTACTGGCGTGCTCGACATGTTCCAGGATCTCGGGAGCTGGACGTTGACTGTTTCGAGCGAGTCGTATATCGAGGGGTGGACTGTTCCACGGTCGGTCAGTCGAATGAACATGTCGACAGAGTTGTGGTCTTTCAGATGATGCGAATGCAGAAGCGAGTCCACCTCCGCCTGCGAACTGAACGCTCCAGTATCCGCCTGTGAGACGCGCATGAAGGGTAATGCCGGTGCAAGGGGAATTGCGGGGAGTTTGGGTAGCACCGATTCCATATCCATCATAGCAAGCTGATCCGGTAGGTCAGGCGCGATATCCAAGGTCTGAAAGTCTGGCTGTCGCTGCAGAAAGTCCTCCAGCGTGGTATCATCCTTGAACGCATCCCATTCCTCCGTCGTCGGATTGCCAAAGACATCAGTCTTCGCAGGCGTAACGCCGTTGGCATTCTTCGGTTTCAAGCCGGTGCGCTTCTTCACAGTCTCCACATTGATGAAGTTCAGGCCCCAGCCTATACATCTCACCCTAGCTGGATTCTCATCTTCTACCATGCTACTAGTGGCGCCCTCGACTTCCGGCAACATGACGTCCTTGTGCGTGACCTTCCCCGTCTCGGCACTCACCAAGTCCGTGCTTCCATCGCTCCAACTGACAGCGATGCTCTTGCCGTTGAACTCCCACTGCAGCGCATCAACGCGCAAATCCTCGCTCTTTCTTTTCAGTCCAAATGCTCTTTGACCATTAATTCGGTAGACATCGAGGCTCTCCTCATCTGTAACTAGCGCTATGAGATCCATGGTAGGGCAGTACGAGATGAGATGTGGATGTATCGGGTGCAGCAAGATCTTCTCCGCTTGCTGCAACAGCTGCGGCCCATTGCTCGAGTCGGTCGTGGCCATGGCTGTAAGTAGTCGGCCCCAAAGGCCGTTGCTGAGGAAGTCGGTTCGTGAGTGGAGGATGATGGTTTGTTTGTGCACATGGAAGTCGCGTTCTAGACCAGATCTGTGCCTAGCGCGCTCGCGCTATCACGTTGTTCAACATGACAAAAGCCAAGAAATGCAGGAACGGACAGTAAATTATCTTCAACATGGTATCATGCGAGATGCACTTCTCAAAGAGGTAGTAAAGTACGTGACACGTAAACTTGATGCCTGATAATTGAACATAAGAAATATTTGCAATTCGAGTGCTAAAGAAAGATACCATCCTTCCTCTATGCCTTCTGGGTATACATATCATGCTATCATAGTACAAGTACAAGTGGCCGGCACCTTGATCCGAGGCGCCTGTTCCACTACCCTAAACCCCATGTTACAAATTTCACCTCAAACGCCGCGATGCGATACAATGCAATTCCACAAACCAGTCGTGTCCTCAAACGTAGGACTTGTCTCCGTATGTGTTGAGACGCCCAAGACTGGCAAAAGCCTGCACCCATCGACTTTCATCATCAGTCTGTCTGTTTCATCGGACTGACGAGTTCCTCTTCGGTTGTACCGACTCTTTTTGCACACGCCCTCTGCCTGTGCCGCTGAGTCTACCATTTAACCTTGCCTCCTCATCGAAGCTTGTTCGTTTGGTGTTTTGGCCACCCTCCAAATCATCGTCGCTGTCGGCCAAATCTCCAAGCTCGAACTGGTTCTCAACGTCGTAGTCATGCATCAGCGCGCTACGGTCGCCAGCGTCCGCATAACTAGGCCTGCCATCACGAACGACACCAATCGACTGTCGCTCAAACAGCTCTTCGCTGCGCCGCGCTTGCATACTGCGTCTTGTAGGGAAACCGGATATGGCGTCAGAAGGCGGGCCGTCGGTGAAACGCGAGCCGTATGCGTTGCTGCCGTTGGGGTCTTCGCGCGAAAGGTTCAATAGATATACGCCGGAGAAGATGATGAGAAAACCACAGAGGAGGGAAATGGTATTGACGGCAGACGTGGTGTTGAAGCCTTGGAAGAGGAGGCAGGACGCGATGAGGGTGCAAGTCGTGAACATGACGTAGTAGAGGGGGTTGACACTGTAGTGGTGCGTTAGCACTCGCTGGTAAAACTTGAGGATGCAGAACGTACATGTTCGTTGAGAACTGGCTCAAGGCCTTGTTGAAGTAGTTCATCTGTGTGAGAATGCAACCAACCACCAAAATTACGAAGACGTATGTGGAGGGGTGCGTGAACTGGTTATTGCCCGCAAATGTCATCTTGAGGGCGATACCGAAGGCCTTGATGAACATGATGGAAACGGAGCCGGCGGTCGAGCAAATGGAGAGGTAAATGAGCGGGTTCTTGCGACCGTACTTGGGCGCAACACTGTAGATCATGAAGATGCAGAAGACGACACAGAAAGCGCAGTAGAAGAGGAATCCTAAAAACGTTGCGTTAGTCTCTGTCGTAGCCTAACGGCAGAAGCGCGCGTAAACGTACCTGGCTGGAGCGCAAGGTTCAAGATCTCCTCAACGGACTCGACCTCTTTGTCCGGCGGCGCATGTAGCACGATAATGACAGATCCGATAAGACATATCGCGCAGCCAATCTTGCCCAGAAGTCCTAATTGTTCGTCCAGGAAGTATGAGCCGAGGACCGCACCGATAAGAACTGAAAGGGCGCCGAGGGGAGTTACGAGGATGGCAGGCGCGAAGGCGTATGCCGCGAAGTTGAAGATCTCGCCGAGTACCACTGTATGCCATCAGTCACGCACACGACGTAGCATCGCGTGTGCACCCACTCGTTGTTATGCCGGCCCACCACACGGGGTTCTGTAGGTATCCAAAACCGTCGCCGTTGAAGCCCTGCTTCTCCATCGAGGCATTGAGGCCCTTCTTCGTAATGACAAAACTTGCGCCAATGGCTAGTGACGAGCTCACGGCCAGCATGAGTCCTACATATCTGTCCTTATCGTCAGTTCCTAGGGCTTCTCGTGCAGAATGGCGTGCCTTGGCGCAACGTACTTGTCTTCGACCATTTTGCCGGTTGCTGTAGGTCTATGCGACCTGTCTTGGTTATTTGCGGCCAGGTAATATCAATATCGACGTCGCTGTGAATGTGCGCAGGCGATAGCAACGGGCGTGGGTGGTGTGAAGCTAGTGCGCGGCGGTTGACGTTGGATTGCGTGGACTGGGGTTATCGATAGGCGCCTGTGTCGTGGCCTGCCGAAGAGGAAGGAGGGACGCCAGTGGAAGGAGCGATGATGCGCAAGCGCCGAGTTGACTGACTGAGCGACCGACTGCGACGGGCGATAGATATGATATGCAGGTGCGATGGCAGATGCGACGGAAGAGGTGGTGGGTTGGGGATGCTTGCGCAAGAAGCGATGCGCGTTTCACCAAACGCTGTTCCTGAGCCGAGCCAAGGATCAAGTGACTGCAACAAAGGTGGGCGAGACGTCTAGACGTGTCGAGGGAGCAAGCGAGCGCGGGGAATCTCGTGACCTAGGGCACGATCCAACGACAATGAACGAGAGTGAGAACGAGTGCAATGATTCAGGGCAGTGTTGTGATGATTGACCAAGATGCGTGCGCGTCTGTCTATCTATCGATAAACCGTTTCCCAACAAGGTGGCGTGCCGTATCGGTCTCGCCAGTGCCATGACCCCGAGGTTTCACGGCGGCTTGCGTCTTACGCAGGGGCTTCTTTTTTAGCTTCCCCTGTCCCCGTCTTTACGCTTCACCCACGCTAGGGTTAGAGCCTGTCGATCTCCTCGTCAGACAAAGACGCGGCATTCCATCCTGCAATATCTAGCCGCAAATATAGCTATAATTCTCCCTTGGCTTTGCGCGCCCTCATCTCTACAGGTGACATGTACCAGGAACAGCTGTGGGTGGAGTCAAATTGCCAATAGTGCCGTCTCCAGCTGGAGTGCTGCGCCTCGTGCTGATCTGTCTAGTTTCGACAGGCGCAACCAAAATAGCATACCTCGTAATCGCTCCCCCACAACATGCGATCGAGAATGATTACGTCGCTGTGCTGATCGTGGTTCACGTAACTATTCATCACCGAGGTATGGCTAAGGATCGTTCTGTGCATGTGACTTTTCGATTCAGGCACTCCAACTCAGGGTTGAAAGTGCATAGAGTCCCTTCAGGGTATCCTGAACTTCGACTCAAAACATCGGGTATATGGCTCGAGACACCTCAAGATTCCATATTTCCACCACCAGATCCTCCACCGCCCCTGGACATATCACCCTGACCTCCGCATACTCCAAGAAATTGTGCAGAAGAAAGAAACATCGCCCAAATTGCAATCCCTGTAGTGGCAGGGCATAACACAAAGAAAACGCGCAAGAAGATGCACTCTCTTACCTTTTGGTAACCATGTTCCTCCACAAGGTTTGGTATCCGGCGGCGCGCGCTGCATGGTCGGACCTGTTATTAGTATACATCATATTAGTTCAAGGGCGCACTGAGTTGAAGAAAGGGCGGAAATGAAGCTGCTTGTTAGTAGAGTCGAAAACCCGGTTGACTTTGAGGACGGCGGGCCTTCATACTCTGGGGCGCTTGGCGTCTGGTGCAAGATAGTCAGCGCATGAGCTTCGCTTATGTATAAAGATCGTGAGCTTACCTATAGAGTCAGATGCAATATCCGCTCCATGTCCAGCCTCGTCGATGGATCGCTTTTGTCCTTGTGGGGACACATCATTGGCATCGTTAGACGAGGCCGTTGTAGGATCTGCAGCTGAAGACGTTGCGTTCGCAGTCTGTCCAGCCACACCGTCCTCTCCGTCTTGGGCGTCGGTGTGATCATGTGCCATGGCCGGCATCTCTGAACCCTCTTGAGCAAGATCCGGGTCGGCGTCCCACTCAGGATTGTTTTCCAGATCCAGAAAGTCGTCCGTACCGTTCACATCGTTGCCATCCGTCACATCGGCGCCAGCAACGTTGAACTCGTTTCCATACTTAAAGTCCAGATCTGCCTGTTCGTCCTCGTACTCTTGGGTGGCGAAGTCTTGGTTAGTGTCGCCGTCGTATGCGTCTGCACCATAGTCATCTGTTCCATCCGCTTGAAAGTCCTGGAAGGGGTCCTCGTCGTCGAAGGCCTGCACGAAGTCTTGGTACGACTGTTCATTGTCGTCATTGCCTTCAGTCTGGTCATGTACTGCTTCGCCATGAGGGTCTTCGACAGCTTCCCCAGTGTTTTCGGCGGCATTCTCATTGTGGCTGAATGAGCCTACAGTAGAGCCATGTCCATCTGCGTTGGCAGATTCATCGCCTTGGAGCGTCGCGGACGAAGGTGAGGGCTCATCAGCGGAAGCATCTTCAGCGCTCTTAACATCCACGGCCGGTTCGTCTTCTTCGTCACTGTAGTCAATCAAGTCATCTTGCTCCTGCAAGCGAAGGGCCTCCGACTCGGCGTCGGTCTTCTCGCTCGGTTTAGGACTATCTTGCTGAGGTTGCTCCACAACTTCCTGAGGATTTGTGGATACGTCACTAGGATTAGCAGCTTGCACACTGTGGCTTTCTTCAGGGGCCGGTGCTTGCTCCTCTTCTGGCAAATGTGCAACCTCAATCTCCTCGCGCTCTGGATCCTCCGCATCATCACCCTCTTGAGCATTCTGCTCAGTGGGTTCTTCGTGTTGATCGAGCTCATTGTAAGAAGCATGATCGACCGATGTGTGCTCCACTTCATGCACATCCACTCCCTCGCCGCCATGGGCCTCTGGCTCATCTTCTGCTTCGTCATCGTGCTCGCCGTCGTGGGCCTCTTGTTCACCTTCTCCTTCATTGTGGTCACCCTTGCCGTCATGTTCTGGTGCCTGTGCTTCAGCATTCGCAGACTCCGGCTCCTCAACATGATCTCCCGCTTCTTCTCGCTGCTCACCGTACGCTTGATCTTGCTCCTGGGTGTCCCACTCAGTGGGCTCATCACTTGAAGCCCCAGAAATCATGCCAGCGAAATGTGTCTCACCAGCGATAACGGCAGCCTCAAAAGCAGAATAGCCGCTCCCTTGGTCGGCATATTTCGCGATGTCTGAGAGCAGAGTAGCGAAGCGAGGTCGCAACATCATGGAGATATAAAAGGAGTCTGGGTTGTTGTTGCCATCTTGTGCATGGAGCGAACGGTAGTATCCCACAAGACGCTCAAGCGAAACAGCTACACATGCCGTGTTGTCTTCGAAGATTTCCAGATTCTGCAAGTGCTCAAATTTGAAGCCGATCTCTGTCTCGTTTGACACATCCTCACACAGGGACATACGGCATGCTTGGAAGAGGTCTGACAAACTAGCCTTCGCAAGCGAGATGTCCTGAATGAGCCAGTCACCACTGTTGTCGTAATCATGCTGTTTGAAAAGCCAATACTCTTCGCCATGGAGGTTCACGGTGACAGATGGAAATTCAGATGAGTCGCTGTCATGATGCTCGCTGTCATGAGTAGTAGCTTCTTGTTCATAGCCGTGGTGTGTCGAGTCTTGATCTTGGGTTTCACCATCTGCATGTTGGTCCTGGCCTGGCAACATGACACCGCCGTCACCATCATCATTCTGACTGTCTTCTTCGTTGTCGTCGACCGATTGCGGGTGGGGTGAGGGTGCGGCTTCATGCGCCGCTGAGCGCGTCGGGCTGTCATCAGCTACGGTCTGGGGCTCTCGGTGCGGGCTGGGCGACTTGTTATCTGCAGACATGGGAAGTAGAGCTTGCAAATCAGCGGGTATCTCATCTTGCTGTTCAGTCATCTCCTTAGGCAGTTCGTCATGTACCGCCTGCGCGTCCGAGTAGTAGCTTGCGTAGCTTTCGGTTCGCAGCCACGGTGAACGTAGCTCGGGGTTGTGGTAGTCATCGCCCTCCTCCTCAGAATAGTCGATTAGGTCGTCATCTTGATGCGAGGTATTCGTCTGGATCGGGGGAAGGTTGGCTGCGGCAGACTGTGGTGACTGTGTGGGCTGTGCGGACTGATTCGGCTGTGTGACAGGCTGGTCTACGAGTGTGACGCCTTGATCTTCTTGGAAGCTGTAATCCTCCTCGATCACGTCCTCTTGGTCGACCATGAAATCGTCCTGCTCGCCAGGTACGGTCTGAGCATCCACGTCGTTAACGGAGGCTGCATCGTTCATGGACATCTCTTCGTCCTGGGGCTGGGGAGGCGGGGGGTCAAGATCTAAGTCGATGTCACCATCGTCGAAGTCGATGCCGCCATCGTCGGAATGCAGATCCATGTTGTCGTCGTCGGCAGTTGAAAATTCAAAACCTGGTATTGTGTGTGCTGCGGCAGCCATGGTATGCGATCAAGGGTGCAAGTGAGGCGTTTGCAGGCGTTGGTTTGTCGGTCGAAACACGTAGGAAAGGAGTGTGGGAAGCGCGTCACAGCTAGGTGCGAGTCACTACGTGGGTGGCGATGCAGCAAACCGGGGTTTGTGGTGATTGCGCAGCGTCGCTCAGAGGCTAAAAGGGCATGGCGATGAGTTTCGCACGAGATTTACGATGGTGAGAGCCTGTACGCGGTGAGGATGAGGAGGCTTGTCTGGAAATCGGACAAAGGAAGCACGCTGGTGTTCGCGCTAAGATGGGAAAGTGCTTTGGCGCAAGCGGGCAAGTGGTAGGTGCTAAGGTGGTTTCACTTACACTTGACGCGGATGCACTTTGTAGATTTTGGATGTTGCTGTTCTTGACGGCGCAAAGGATATCTCGCGTAGAAAAGCGGGAGAAGTAGTCAAGTTGCAGCTTGCAGGTGTTGTCAAACAGGCCAGCGGAGGGGAAGCTGCGTCAGTGAGGATTTGCCGCTAGGCAGACGGAACCTGCACGTGACCACAGGTGTCCACTTTGGAACCTCCAGGTGTTGCGACTGGTGCAGTTGGGCTGGCTCAGTGACCTGTCCAGCTTGCGTCCTGATTTTGATACAATCGTGTCGTGTTCTTGTTTCTTCGTACTGAATACGTCTTCTCACTCTCCGTAAACACGACAGGCGGAATTGTGTTCCTCAGCAACTTCCTGGCGGACAATATTCCCCACCACATTCGACAACGCGGCCTCAAGTCTAGGGGACATTGTACACGAAGCCAGTACACCCCAAACAGCACCACCAACCCTTGCGACTCCTACGAACTCTAGATACAATGGTATGAGACCACGCATAAGACAATTGGTGCGCCTCCCTCTACAACACCAAGCTGACGAAGCCAGGTGGTCCTCGCAGCTTCAATATGCACCCGAGGCGGCAAGGCGGTCGTCTCCCGCCAGTTCCGCGAGATGCAGCGCTCCCGTATTGAAGCCCTCCTCGCATCCTTCCCCAAGCTCGCCGATAGCGGCACCCAGCACACGACCTGCGAACAGGACAACGTGCGCTACGTATACCAACCCCTCGACGAACTCTACATGGTTCTGATCACCAACCTACAATCCAACATTCTGCAAGACATCAACTCGCTGCACCTGTTCGCTCAGGTTGTGTCTTCGATATGCAAATCCCTCGACGAGCGCGAGATCCAGAAGAATGCCTTTGAGCTTCTCACTGCCTTCGACGAGATCGTCACATTGGGTTACAGGGAGAACCTGACCATGAGCCAGATCAAGACCTTCTTGGACATGGAATCGCACGAGGAGCGCATTCAGGAGATCATCGCACGGAATAAGGAGCTCGAGGCGTCAGAAGAGCGCAAGCGCCGGGCCAAGCAGCTCGAGATGCAAAGGAAGGAGATGTCAAGATCCCAGCGAGCAGGTGGAGGTATGGGAGGCGGCATGGGCAGCGGAATGGGCGGTGGCATGGGCGGTCGTTCACCTTCGTATCCCGCCTTCACACCCAGCGTGCCTACGACCAACGTCACCGACACGTACGACAGCTACGAAGCCGAAAAGAAGAAGGCTACCAGCAAGCCATTGGCTCTGGGCAAAAAGGGCATGATGCTCGGCAAGAAGAACAAGACCAACAACATGTACGAGCAAGTCACTGGCGAACAGGCGCCAGCAGAGGAGGAACCGCTCGTCGCACCCAAGCCGTCTGCTCCCGCTGCGGTCGCTCCAGCAAGCGCACGCCAATCCACCTCGACCGATCGCGAGGCCGTACACATCACGACCAACGAAACCATCTCCGCCCGCCTGGATCGTGAGGGTCTGCTCAAGTCCTTCGAAGTCAAGGGCGAGATGCAACTCAAGATTACCGACCCCTCCCTCACGCAAGTCAAGCTCGACCTGGCCACCGGTGACACTCGCGGCGCACAGCTGATGACACATCCCAAAGTTGACAAGGCGGTCTTCAGGAATGACAAGGTTCTTCAGTTGGCCGACACAACCAAGGGCTTCCCTTCCAACATGGGCATAGGAGTCATGAAGTGGAAGCTCGCGCCACGGCCCGACGACATATCTGACCCACCTATCACCTTCCGCGTATGGGTCGAGGACTCAGGCAACATGTACAACATCACTGTGGAGTACGAGCTCACCGGCGGTGACTCGTTGAAAGATGTCACCGTCACCATCCCATACCAGACCGACGAACCCAACGTTTCGAGTTTCGACGCCGTATACGAGGTCAGCGGTGACAGCATTGAGTGGAATATTGGTGCCGTGGACGATGCGAACAGCTCCGGTAGCTTCGAGTTTGAGGCACAGGCTGGCAGTGATTCTGAGTTCTTCCCTATGAACGTCCGGTTCAGCAAGGCCACACCATTCGTGGATGTCGATGTAAGTCATCTCCACTCGCATTTCTTGATATCTTCAAAGCTAACAACCGGCACAGGTCTCCTCTGTAACCCTCCTTTCCATGGGCCAGGAGATCAACTTCTCCAAGGACGTCAAGTCTGTTGCTGAGAACTACACCATCTCATAGAAGTCGGAATTATACGGTGAAGGTTCTAGAGTTGGACGATCAAAGAGCTAGTCCCAATGTCATATCAATAGCTCTCTGCCCAGGAGATGACTACTCAGATAGACGAAGCGGAATGAGAAGATTTACACTGAACACTGCACTTTACGTGACTTTTTCTCGCATGTCGCCCAACCACTGAACCAACCCTTGAACATTAAAGCTTCTCCGTCAAGAAAGAGATGTATTTGCAATCATCAACACACAAGCAAGAAAGAACCGTTATTGTTAGACATCTTGATTCATTCTCAACACCTCACGATGCTACTATCTACCCTCTCAAAACATCATACTGTATCGATCTGTTCATGCTATCTTCATATCTCCTCCAACCTCGCACAAACGTATGTATACGTGTGCATGGTATATCATTGATTCAAGTAAGCCTCCCCTGCAATGCGCTGCTAAGTCGCTAGATAATCGCGTCGATGGTATCTGGAAAAAGTGGGAAAGAAACAACAAAAGCCGAATGCTGTACATGGAAAAAAAGCGTATCTGGAAAGGCGAAGACGCAGAGATCTATTCGGCCATAAAAGAAGCTGGAAAAGGCGAATCTGTCGCGCGAAGATATGCGAAAAGAAAATACCGCGGGCGAGGTAAGCTGTGCATCGATGCCCGTAGCCAAGAGCGATATTAGGGTGTCAGCTCAGATAACAGCATCGCCGAGAAAGGCAAAATCCTCCATAAGCGCATGCACACCACTCATCGAACTCTCCCTCTGCACACTAATCGTGCGTTGCAAGCGCTCCGTCTCCGCAACGACCGTCTCCTCCGCAAGCGTAGTCTTACTCCCGACGTCATGCTCGGGCAGACTATACTGGAAGCCAAGTCCAAAGCAAGCCGCTTGGCGCCTCGACGAGCGCCGCGACGACGCGTCAGAGTGCTGCGTTTCGACTTTGAAGAGGTCGGAGCCGAAGGTTGAGATGCGGAGTTCGTTGAGTTGGGGTGGGGTGGAGAGGCGGTAGGGGGATTGGACGTCTTCTTCTGACTCTTCTTCTTCTTCGTTGTCGGTGGTGTCGGTGGAGATGGTTTGGATTTCTGGGACCGTGGAGGTGTGTTTTGGGGAGGTGGCTTGCCGGGGTGAGGCGTACGAGTAGTGGATTAGAAGGCCTTGGGGCGTGTCGATGTCGCTGTCGTTGCTGGTGAGGGAGCTGAAGGTGGGGGAGAGGACGGCGTCGTCGTTGTTGTCCGAGATGGGTGAGTTGTAGCCGATGGAGTCGTTGCTCCAGGTGGAGAAGTGGCTGCGTGCTTTGTCTTGGAAAGACAGGCTGAAGTTGTCGAGACGCTCGTCGTCTTCGTCTTCTTCGAACTCGTTTTCTGGCTCGCTGGCTGGTAGTTCGCTGATTGTGGCTTCGGTGCATGCGTACAGTGGTGCGGGTATCAGATAGCGAGGAAGGGCTGGAAGCTCTTTGTCCAATGGTGACTGTCGAAGATTCGTGCTTTGGTTGCCACCGTGGCTGGAGGTAGGTCGCTCATTCGACATAGGAGCACCGAGGAAGGTCGACGGGCGTGAGAGTACAGGCGCAGATGGGGTGTCATCCTCCACTACGCGATCCTCCACTTCGAAGTCTTCTTGAAGCTTAGGAGACGAAAGCCAAGGGTCATTAGAGAACAGGTAATGCTGGGTTCGTCTTGTGTCGCTAGAGTTGGCACGAAGGCGACTTTGCTCGACCTTGAACTCGCTTGTGATCACAGTTGAGGGAACATGTGAGCGGCGACGCCTGGTAGGGCGCTCATCAGGAGTGGGCAGCTCTGCCGGTCCAAACAATGAGTCGTGGACGGGATCAACAGGATGCGATGCCAATGGAGAGAACTCCCTTCGGATGTTCGGTACTGGGCGGGATGCTGTCGTAGTAGGTATCTCGACCTCTCTGATAGACTCGATTGAGGGTCGGTACACAGACAGCGGGATGAGGTTGAGCTCCTCTCCTCCACTGACAAGTACTGGCGCACTGATGTCTAGCTCTCTGGTCTTTGACCCGCTGCGATTCCTCGAAGCTGATCGTTTCGATGCCAACTTCTCTTTCAGAACCTTGAAGTCCGGGAAGATGGGAGTAGACGGCATATAGGGGGATGCTGATGCGCTTCGGGCATGGCGCACTACATGTGGAGACAGTAAGCCTTCTGTGGGTGGATGCGTCGCTGACTTTGGTGTCCAAGGCGAAGGCAGTGGCAAAGTGTAGGCCTCGCCACTACTACCTGACTTCGGAGGCAGTCCAGGCCTTAGACTAGGTGGTACTGGAGTCAGATACCTATCTTTGGGGTCGCGTGTGAAAGCGGAAGAGGTATCTGAGATGCTGCGGCTGTGTCCCCCTTCGCGGGGCACATCCAAGACATTAAGGCGCTGCCCTGGCAGAAGAGGACAAAATGTCGTCGACTCTTCCGAAGGATTGTGACATTCATCATCCTCATCGACCTTGTACTGTATACTGTCAGTAAGTAAATCCATCCTGCAGTGTAGCTAACTTACGTAGTACCAGTAAGTGCCACCCATCTTGAGGAGTCCGTCCCGCTTGGTTGTTTGTTGGTCTAGATCTCCGTCGCAAATAATATCGGAAAAGGTAAAGCAGCCTTTCCAGATATTTCGGCCCCCGCGTACGTCGAGTTCTAGTGGATATGGTCGCGAAAAGTTGTCCCAAGATCCAAGTAAGACGACACTGCGCAGTGCAGCCGGGCAGTGACTTGATGCAAGAATAAGTGACTGCCTTAGAGTGAGGCACAGAGGGGGTAGACATACAACAGAAAAGTGTGGAGCGTAGTGTTGTCCATGGCCATTATGTCGGGTTGACCTAAGCTGATAACAGCAAGGACTACCGGCGTTGAAGCGCGTATGCGTCTAAGCCCTGGCCACCTCTGATGTGTCGCATAGAATCGTGGGTGTCAATTATAGAAGTGCATGCAGGTCGGTGAGTTGGATGTTTTAGCCTGCTCCTTCTGTATGGTCGCGTCGGCGAAAAGTCCAGCCAGCAGGTGAATGATTGGTGCGCAATAGCAAGCGTTTGGAGGAAATGCTGAAACTGGCCTACTGCGCGTATGTATGATTATGGCGAGGTTGACTAGGGACGTCGCAGTCCGAGGAATCAGATCAACTCGGAGAATTTGTGAAGCAAACAGAGGCCGGTTGTTTTATGCAGCTCGTCACCGGCAGACAGTAAATGTTGGAGTGTGGGGACAGAGCCTCAGTCGCGGTGGTTCAAGATTGGTCGGATTGGCGCCTGTGGATGGTGTTGGTGTGTAGCGTGGAGGATGCAGCCTCAGCGCTTAGCATAGACGTTCAAATCGCTGAAATGTCGTTTAGGTGAAACACGGTATCAGGAGGGGTCCAAAAGCGAGTGAATGCTGTGTAATTTGGCGTATGAGAAGAGAAGAGACAAAAAGATGGGTCGCAAGTCAAAGATGTAGTTCGGTACTAGTCGGGCAGGAACCAAGCGGATGACAGCCACTGGCGCTTTCTTGCTGTGATAGGGAAAGAGTAATCGTGAGGGAAGAATCGGAGATGCAGCTGAAGAGTTGATCCCAAACACGCCAAATGCGAGGCGCATTATTGGGCTTATGTCATGGGCTTCATTGGCCGCCAACGCTGGCCGAAGAGGAGACACTTCAGCTCCTTCATTTCCTCAGCCGTCCAGTCCATCTGCGAAGATTTGGAGGGAGCTGGGGACCGTTGCAAAGTAAGGGACCGAACCGCTAGTTGCTGTTCTCCTCACTTGACAAGACCGGTTGACCAGCATCATGCCGCGCTGCAGTTTCGTAAAGGCACCGGATCTCGACATCGTGGGTTCAGGATATCGGCATCTCGTTTTCGGGAGCAGGAAGCAGATCGCACGGCAGCTCCAGTTCCCCTGTCACACGCAGCCAACGGCATGCCAGACACGACTCGATTGAGCGCGCGGTTACTGCTGCGACCGCCACACGGCCGCTTAATTCGCGGGCCCCTGACACGATCGTCGGAGAAGATGAAGCGACCCACTCACAGCCCTGCCATCTTCCACGAGGGCTTCCGCGCTAGATTCCTTCAGCTTCCTTGGTGCATGCAGTCGTTCGAGCATGGCGCATAACCAGGTGCTGCATGGTTTGTCGTTGCTATGGGAGTTCGTCGTCTGGATCCTTCTTCGTACCTTACAACAGGTATTCGGTGCGCGAGAGAGCGGGGGAACCACCTGAGCACCTGAGCACCTGCCATCGCGACAAAACCAGATTTTAGTGCGACCCACTGGGCACCGAACTCTTCGAACCAAGTTTTCTCAGAGAGCGTCACAATTCCGACACAGCTCCTAGCGCCGGTTGCGGCACAGCCTTGCAGACAGAAGTGGAGGCCATCGCCAACCACGACCGCCGGAGAGGTGCTGCATGCTTTGGAAACCCCGGGGCTGGTTCCTAGCGGCATCGGTTACACCGCGATGACGGCGGATGAGCTATCGGTTCGCGATACACAGCAAGCGAGCGGATGTTGTTTTCTCTGCCGCAGCGTATACAAGTTTCAAAGAAGGGTTATGCAGTCATAAAAGGTCTGCTTTTTCCATCGCAAAGGGTTGGTGGCTGAAGGCGGCGTGTCCAGGCGCTGAGGGCATGCAGGGCAAAGTTTGAGCAGGAACCAGCAACGTGATACGACAGTGATGACTAGCATTGCATGTGAGATATTTGACAGGCTTTCAAAGCTTTGCACTCCCCAGCGCATGCATGGTGCATGTATGACCAGCATTTAGTCCTTCCGTCAAATCCTCCTCTAAGCCTACTGAAAACTGGTTTCGAGAATCTCAGGCTTGCGCTCCTCCAAGTCCAGTATCATCTGTCCAAAAAGCCCATTCGCCCACGAGAACCACTGCCTCGTCCAGTCACTCTCATTGAAGCTGTTGATACTCTCGTGAATCAACCCCAAGCCATCTGTGCTACTGACAATCTGGGCTAGCTCATTCACGATCTCGGCCTCATCGTCACTCGTGAAGATGCGAACAATGGAAGCCATCGGCCAGGCCATGCCCGGTCCCTGGTGCGGCCCACCAATGGCGTTGATCACGGGACCTCTCATAAAGTAAGGGTTCATGGAGCTGAGCACGAGATCACGCGTGTTCGCATACGTCTCCTCGTTGACTGGATATTTGAAGAACGGCGCTGAGAGGAGACCCGGGATGTTGGCGTCGTCCATCATGTTGCGCCCGCCGAAGCCATCGACCTCGAATGCGTAGACCTTGCCGTATACCGCGTGGTCGACGGTTCCGTGCGTCTCGATAGCGTTGCGCACCGATTCTGAGAGCCCGGACATTCTCTTCGAAAGTGCTGCAGAGTTTGTGGTATCAAGTTTGCCCATAATCTCAGCTGTTGGAGTAAGGTATGAGCTAAACATCATGTTGGCTGGGATGTAGAGCTGGTAGATAGTGGCATCGTCGCTCGGTCGGAACGCGCTCCGGATCAAGCCAGTACCGTTGGCCACGGGATTGCCGATTCCGTCGTTTGCAAGAGTCTCAGTCGCTCGGGTAGTGGTTCGCTCCCATGTATATGGACTCTGCAGGACTGCTCCGTCTGCGCCATAGGTAGGAAGCATCATGTCCTCGGCTGTGTCCAGTACCGCTTCGACAGCTTTCACCCACTGGAACTTGCCAAAGAAATCGACATCGCCAGTTTTCTCGTAGTAATCGGCAGATATCTGTAGAAATGCTGCAAGCGAGTCGAGCTCATACTTGCATTCGAATACGGTGCTGTTATCAATCTTAGGAAAGACGATATCTTCGTTGGCAGAGTCGTTCTCTGCCGGAGGAACACCGCTTTCGGGAGGCGGTTGGAAAGAGTTGCAATACGGTGCTGCAAGTAGGTATCGCGCCTGGAGGTTGATGACTCCCCGGTACAAGCTCGCGATTGAGTTGGGATCGCTGCTGGCGTTCAACAGCGGTAGGTAACTTTGTAGTTGATTCGACGAGTCTCGTAGCCACATCGCGTTGATGTCTCCAGTGATGATGAACGTCAGCTCCTCCGCTGTGTTGTTGGCAGCGTAGCCCTTCCATTTGATGGCCGTGTCGAGCGTGTTGGGATAGGCGTTCTGGAAGAGGCGGTACAGGTCCGGATCCTTGATCACATTCTCCATGCGAGCGACAGTATCCTCCAGGCCTTGCGATTTGAAAGTTCGACATTCTTCGGACGGCCGTTGGTAGGCGAGCTGGTTTTTGCCGGAACTCAGAGGTTCATGAACCTCCAACGCGTAGTCCACGTATTCTGGACATTGCGCTGAGATGAGCAACGGTATATTGGAGAGCGCGCCGAGTACCATGAGGTTGCGCATCTTGTCGGATGATAACAAGGCAGTCTTGAGGAGCCAGAGAGAGGTACCGAAGACAATGGACAGCGAGGACCGCTCTAGAGTATATGTTCGGGGCTATGACGGCACACATGGATCGTCATGGTCACCGACTGTCTTTGCTCCATTCGCTGCCTGTTCCTCCGAATTGGAGGTACCCCGCTTATGGATCTGGTGAGCATCGACGGCTTGGCAACGGATGCAACATTCACTGAAGCTATTCGACGGGCCCACGAGGTCGAAAGCACGGCGACGTCATTTAGCTCGTGAGCCGGGCCGAACGGTCAGCAGACTGGAAATTGGTATTCAGAAGAAGAAGGTAGTATGAGAGCTCACGGATGAGACTCCAGGTATGTTGTTTGTCGATTGACTCCAACGCGTAAAGTGCCGGCAATTTGCGAGGTCATAGCTGGGGTGCATGGAGGTTTGACGATCTGCGGGGTGGCTGGCGCACCAACACCTGCAACGAAGACAACTAATTTCGCAACGCGTATCTGAGTTTGACAGAAGAGCGATGCTCGAATAAACTTTTTGGAGTATTTGGAAATGGTAAATGACTTGCTTTTGACAGCGTAGACACAGGAAGCCTTCCAAGGTTGAGTGACAGCGCTCTGTGACTATAGACCACAACAGGCTAGCGCGCCTACCCCAAGGAAGTGGACCGAAAGAACGCTGAGCGTTGAACGCTCTCTCATTAGCCTCGTAAAACCTCTGCGCTTCCCCATATTTCCTCCATCACGGTCTCCGCCTGGAATTCGAAACTGACACGAACTTCACTTGAACTCTAGAAAGGGACATGATGAATGTCGATAGATGCAAACCAAAGTACAGCGCATCCTCTACACCGGCCGCCTTCTTCCAATCACGATAGCATGTATATGCCCAAGTCTTGCTCATCTCGAGACGCAATGGTAAGCTGACAGCCTCAATTGGCGCGCGCGATACCGGTCGCATTGAAGATACCAGAGAGCTTGATGCCATACGAAGCTTCTATCTTTTTGGTACAGCTGCAAGAATTCCTTCTTTGATGAGCAGTCCAGAAGAGTGCCGTTCTTCACCTAAACGTCTAATCGACTAGCATGGTCCAGTCGTTAGCCCACAAACCCTGACTCAAGCGTACCTGGATGGAAGAATGCTCCACTGGGAATGCAGAGTAATCATCATCTTTGTCCTGTGGTGAGTTCATCCGTAGAGCGGAACCTTGCGGCCTGTGGTCGAACACAGATGGTAGCTCATCGCTGCCCCAGACACGAAACGGCTCACAAGGAATACAGTCTGGACTTAAACCAGCGTACAATTAGACTTTCGGACCCTGCGCATATCAGTAAACGACTGCAAGACTCAGCTGTGGCTGTGGCTGTACCCAGCTTCTTGGGCGTCTCTCGGCCGATCGGAAAACGGATTCATGGTCGTCCGAAGAGGCTCCAGTGGCCCAATCCGTCTTTCGTGCTGACATCTGAGTCGTGTCCATACTCGGGAAACATGGTAAGAAAGCACGGATACCCCTTGCACGTCATGCGATGTCGTCTGTCAAAGTCACCGGGGTGTTGCGGCTTGGTATCAGTTCACGCTCATGGCAACGACCGCAAGCGTGATAGAGTGAAGAACTTGCACTGCATTGTTCGGAACACTATATCAGTCAAGAAGTATTAAACCCTTGGGAACTCCAATCTACCCTTATGGAAACCATGTCCCGGGACCCCGCCCCAGAACTATCTGTCCGTCTCGGACCACCCCGCTTTCCCGGGAGGTTGACAGTATACTGATCGTAAGGTAAAGATTTTCCCCTGTCGATCAGTGGCTTCACAGCCACTTCTCCTCGATTGTGAAGTATCTGGAGGAGGAAGGCTTCGACGAGTAGGATCCGTCAGGCCGGGAGTGGTGGTTGATCTGTCGAACGCTTCTTATCACCCAAACAAAATTCCGAACATCTCTTATGAGGTCTAATCCAATACAATTGCAAAAGTAGTGCCTCTCGGTCGTTTCGTAGTGTCGCGTCACTGTTTATCCTGTTGTAGGGCCTCACGCCCTCTCAGGCCGCATGTGTTGCAGTCTATTTCGGCATCCACCTCGACGAGGCTGGAGGGTGCTCGGTTTCTCATCCGTACGTAGTGTTGCTACCGCTTGTTTAAGTCAGCTTGAGGGTACGTTCACAGGTGAAGCGACGTCATCTTACCTTGGACTCATCGGTGCGTGACCCAGGTTGGACTGAAAGTAAGGCTTTGGCATACCCAGCTGGGGTAGCTTGCGCCAACTTCGTTCCCGCACTTCTCTCATATAGGAGTCTTGCTCTGGGCTTCTGTGGAAACGTCTTGAGTCATCTTCAGGCTCTCCGCCGTAGAACCGGTAGACAGCGAAACCGCAGCAGACGAGCGCGCCTGCTCCGAGGATGACGAGAAATATGATGAGGGCTGGGGCGATGTCGAAGCCCATGTTGTTTCTTTTTTGAAGATACATTGCGACTGCGGAGGAAGGGGTATATGCTGTGGTACAGAATCTCGTGCGACGGGAGCGAGTGATATAGAGATGGAGTAGTGTTTGCTGTGGTGACACGCTCACGATCAACAAAGGTAAGGCAGAGAGTGAGCCTAATGCGCGGAGGTTCCGGAAGCTGCAGGAGTGACAAGAAAAAGACCGAGGGGATGGTCAGCGTTGCGCTGACGACGACGAAATAGTATGGTGTGATGCGGCAACGTCCCACAGACACCGAGTTGCGAGACCCTGCGTGCCACGATCACTTACCTATATACCGTTACACCTATCGCTTCGGGAACCGCAAGGTCTTCCAGATCGTGCGTCTGATGCGAACCAAAGACCCAATCGGTTGCTAGGAGGATGCGACCCTTTCACCATGCTATTGGCTGCGTCACATATTCACGTGCCTGGGCAGCCAGTAAAGCTGCGTTACCCCACCTATCGACCACGTCTAAGACCAGTTGGCACTCGGAAACGCGTAACACCCCAGCTTCGTCTGCTGCGTAGACACGCGTGGAAGTGTGGTTTCCGGACAGCCCGGGGAGGCTATGTTGGCTGGAAGGTTTCGGACCTGAACTTGGCCCGACTCTTGGAGCCTCTGGTTTCCTTAGCTTTGTATACTGCGATATGTCCTCCTTTTTCGTCTGCCTCTGGGCGCAATTTTGATGCGAATATTTCTGTCTTTTGGGGCTGTGAAGGTGAATGTTCGCTGGGGACGCCTGTGGTGGTACGGTCTTACTTAGCCTTGGTGACGCGTCATCCGCACCTTCCAGGCATGCCGAGCGTCAGATTCCCCACCTCCTCAGGCCAACAGCGAGAGCATCAGCTTTCTTATATGAAGATGCGACACTCAGTGACGCAAACTTTGTTCCTGGACGATGCGCATCGTTCGCCGATCGTGAGGCACGTCAGAGCGATAAATTTAGCATAACAGCGATGACGTCGCACCGTCCCTCGCGCCCGCCCTGACGATCCCTTGAGCCCAAGCTTCTTACACCTTCGACGTCCTTCTTCTGGTCCTCCTCTTTGACACTCTGGTTGTTGAGATGAGATTTTACTGATTCCCATGGTTGCGATACACTGAAGCCAATGCTTACAATCGACACGTGATCCTCTTTGACGCAGATGCGCATCCTTCGGTAGCAACACATGATGGTACCCAGGTATGCGCTCCAGCAAGGGCGGGCGTAGTCGGCGCGCGACGGACGCAATGGTTTCAAAGACCCCAAGCGCCAGTCGCGCCGGCGACGTTGATCCTACCTGACGCAGCAAGAGAATGTTAATGGGATCTCTTATCGAGAGAGATTGTCGATGCTGCCTTCCTTCTGTTGAGTCTCCAGGGTAATCTGTTATGGCCGGACACACACCGAGCGACGAGATTCTGGACCTGGAATTGGTAATGGGCATTTACACCAACAGGCCCTCCACGAATCCAGATCAGGGCATCTCGGAATTAGCAATCAGCGTATCCACTCTTCGAAAAGACATCAAGAGACGGAGAAGTTGAGCAAACCAGTGCTTGAAGAATCGAGGCTACATCGTGGTCGGAGTAGATGGAATACCTCTCTAGATGAGTTGCACTTCGTGTGACCTGAGACGTTTCAGAGATGCACGCATCGATCGCCAGCCTTGTGCAAGAGATGCATCGCCACAAAGTGGGTTGACGTTCGGGTTCGCGGTCCGTGATTAATCTATATACATTAAACGCCCTGGGTTTTGACGCCACCGGATATAATCGACTCGGATGCAGCAACACTTGCAGCAACACTGCAAGTATGTCCAAGACCCCACGGGGTATTAGTTACACTGCATTTCGGTAGCCGTAGGGCTTACATTATGACTGCCGTAGATCCGTGCTGGTTCCCGTGAGCTGCTGAGTTGCGCCATCAGCGGAATGTTAGGCATCGCATCGTTACTCTCGGCTGTTGAGTACCTGAGCATGCAGCTTGATACAACAACGACAATATTCTTCGTTGAGTCCCGTCAATACACCGAGAGGTCCACATCGCCCAGAGTTTAAGTAAACAAAGTACCACAACGTAGTGGCTGAAACTCGCACGTGGTTGGTGACCACCTGGACGGCGGCAGTGGCCGCAGCCGAGGATAGATTGCCCATCACCACTTCAAGGACAGCACTGCGTCTCATAAATTAATACTGGAGTCATTGAAATTCTCCTAGCCTATCGCAGTGGTTTCACGCCGTCACCAGACTGGAACCATCGCTGGGCTTCCAATGATCCAAGAGCTCGACGACCAGGGCGTGTTTCCACGAGCGGATGGCGTTCAA
Organism: Alternaria hordeiaustralica; assembly: GCF_023758085.1. NCBI lineage: Eukaryota > Fungi > Ascomycota > Dothideomycetes > Pleosporales > Pleosporaceae > Alternaria > Alternaria hordeiaustralica. The sequence continues at coordinate 482,654 of NW_026056773.1, read as the reverse complement.
CTCAGAAACCAGGTCGACTCGTGCATGGAGATGAATTTTTTGATTGCAAGGCTTCGCCAATACCTGGTCGTGGGAAAACGTGGGCGTCTGTAGAAGGCCACTAGAAGACTTCAGAGGAGTATATGAAGGGGCGTTAAGTCCCAGGTTGAAGGTCACTCTCGACAGCAAGCCCATCACTACACAGCTTCAACAATCGCTTTCTACAAGTCATTCACTTTGAATACCATCAACATGCTCTCTTTCCTCCTCCTTCTCGCGCCCCTTGTGGCAGCCCACGGCCACGTCGACAAGGTCGTTGCCGACGGCAAGGAATACCAGGGCTGGAACGCTGCTCTCAAGTACCAGACCCCCATTCCCGCCACCGTAGGGTAAGTGACTCTGTATGAACTGCACGGGAAACACACACTGACTCAGTCCCAAAAGATGGCAAGCCGACAACCTTGACAACGGTTTCGTCTCCCCTGACAGCTTTGGCACTGCCGCCATCGTTTGCCACAAGCAGGGCAAGAGCAACGGTGCCTACGTTACCGTCAAGCCCGGCAGCAAGGTCACCTTCAAGTGGGACACCTGGCCAGTCAGCCACGTTGGTCCCATCCAGGAGTACATTGCGCCCTGCAACGGCGACTGCGGCTCCGTCAGCCCCTCTGACCTGAAGTGGACCAAGATCCAGTCTAGCGCCTGGAAATCAGGAAGCAACCCAGGAAAATGGGCTACTGACGACCTCATCGCCAACAACTTCGCCTGGGACCTCACCTTCCCCAACGTCGCTCCTGGCAACTACGTTGTCCGCCACGAGATCATCGCTCTGCACGCTGCTGGCCAGACCAACGGCGCCCAGGCGTACCCCCAGTGCGTCAACTTCAAGGTTGAGGGCTCTGGAACTGCTAAGCCCAGCGGCGGTGTTGCTGGTACTAGCTTGTACAAGGTAAGATCTTCCACTTGAGTCGTACCATGCTTAGGTACAATATCGAACATGTGCTAACGATATGATTTAGGCCGACGATGCTGGTATCAAGTTCAACGTTTTCCAGTCCTTCACCAGCTACCCCGTCCCCGGCCCTGCTGTCAACAAGCTCGCCAAGCGCCACCCCAAGGACCTCGAGTACTAGATACGAACACGAATAACGAGATATGAGAAGTCGTGAGGGCATAGGATGGGATGAATGGTTCATGGTTACATACTTCTTTGGGGTCGCTCGTTAAGGCTTGCGAGACGGTGTATATAAAGCATTGGTGGAGTGTATATAGCATTTTGGAATCACACTGCGTTATCTTTGGATCTTAATGCTGCCGGATAGCGCTCAGCGCCCTGTGATTGTACACGTGAGGACCTGATTAGCTAGTGTGATAAATCTCAGTCACAACGAGCATAGTGAAGACTGGAAGAGAATAGCTGCTGAATTAGGTCAAGGAAACTGTACAACCTGTGGAAAAAAAAAACTTTTTGCCCCATGAGAGTTATCGTCCCCTGCACGCTCCTGCAATCACCTCATGCACTAAACACACTCAATGCCGCCAAACATGGTCGACAGCGTAATGCCCCTCCGTCTGGGCACTCCCATAAGCCGAACTGTGCAGCACTTTTCTTTGTATAGCATTGTGGACACGGCTCATTCTGATACTCGACGTGCTTCCATCCCAGTTCAATACTCTCATCTCTTAGCTTTTCTTCATTTCCGGGTCCTCCTACCTCCCGAAGCCTTTCGCTGTGTTTCCGCCTGGCCTGCTCGAGTGCCATGAGTTTTCGGAGGCGGGAACTTGGAGCAGTAGCTGTCTCGACCTTAGAAGTTTTTGCGTTTGCCATGTTTTGCTCGACATCATCAGTGGTAGGCCGCTTGAGCGATTTGGAATCGTTTTCTTGGCGACGAAGGCGCTCTTCAGCTGCTTCGGCATGTCGCTTCTGTGCATCGGCGAAGACCTTGGCCTGTCTCTCGTCCGCATCGCGCTGTTTCTTAGCAAGTCTTTCTCTTTCTAGACTTTCGTTGTGAGCCGATCTTGTAGATTGACCGTGTTCGTCTTCATTTGGTCGAGGTATCTCCTGTTGCTTTCGAAGTCTCTCATTAGCGGCGGCGTCATTCATGCGTCCGGCTTTACGAGCTTGCTCTTTTGTTCGGTCTTCCGCAAGACGCCAGCGTTCTCTTAGCTCATCCTTTTCGTCTGATGCTCGCGGTGATGATCCAAACCCCTTGGCAACGTTTCGTTCTTTCTGGGCCTTCACCCAGTCAGCTTTTATACGGGTTTCTTCCTCAGCTCGTGCTAGCTCCTGTTGCCTGTGTTCCTCCTGGAGACGCTCTTTCGCGTATTGTGCTTCTCGCTCTCGTTGACGGATTCCTTCTTCCATCCAGTTTCGATGATTAGCCTCCCTAGCTCGACGTCTAGTGGCCTCCTTGGCCTTTTCTTCTAACACTCTTTGTTTTTCCTTCTCGATCGTCATGTTTTCCTCGCGAACCTTTTGCTGTCGTGCTGCGGCTCTAGCATGTCGTTGCGCGATTTCTCGTTGCTCATCGTTCCATTTGGCGAGGTTTATTCGATAGACGTCCCATTGCTTTCGTATGTTAGGGTAACTTTTGTCATATCTGGCGCGCTTCCCATCGCTTTCGAGCGTATCCCAGGCAATGCCGGCCTTATGGTTAATAATTAGCGGAATGTCATCAGTTGTCTGATGAAAGTACTCACGTTTTGGAAGTGCTCTGTGCTGGGTGCAGCACCAACCCTTCTACTGTCAGGATGGTATGAAGCTTGTAATCGCTTGTGACATCTCTCTATCGTAGCATATGATGCGCGTTCATTAACTCCGAGAATTTCATAATAGTCGAGCTGCTCTGGGGGATTCGGTGGGCCGTTCATATTGTCGTTTGCTATAGAGCCGTGAAGGTGGTGCAGTGATTGAGATGTATGGAATGTATGGAATGTTAGAGGTGTCAGATGTGGTGGTGTAGAAGGAATGGAGAGATGGAAGCATTGGAGACTTTATATGTGTGACAAGCGTCTCTCTTACCAGGCGGTCAGAGAGCGGGGTGTCTTGACAGGTAAGAGAGGGAATGTAGAGTGTGCCTAAAGAGCGGTAAGATGTATAATAGCACATGGTGAGATAGGTGTAGCGAAAACATCGTAAGAGAACATTGAGGGTGAGAGGACGAGATAATTTTGCTATCTATTTCCCTAGTAGTTTAGAACTATTAGCTAGAGAAACAGATAGCAGCACATACTTTCTACCTTTACCTTAGATGCTCTAGTACACCTCGTAATTTACCTTTACCTTTACCTTTGCATCGGATGATCACCAAACTGACTTCGGTTCCCCATCTGCACACCGTGGCTTTGCATCTCTTTACCATACTCCATTACTTCTTCCTCCCACTTCTTCAGCGCGTCCATTGCTCCTCCTTCGATAACCTTGTCGACAGCGCCAGCAAGCTTCATCGCGTCTAGGGCAGCTTGGTTTGTACTCGCCGCTGTATGTGGTCTGAATCCAGCAAGTGCATCGCCAAGCAAGAGTACTCTACCGTTCTCCAACAAGGCAGATGGCGCGATGACATCTGTGATGGCTTGTACGAAGGGTACCTCAGTCTTGTTGACAAGCTCAGCGAATTGTGGTGGGAGTATCTCATTCGCGAGGGCCTTTTGCCGTCTCCATACATCTTCTTTAATTCCACCCGGCGGTAATGTGATGTGATGTCTCTTCCCCTCGTTGTCTGTCATGAGCTCGACGTGCTCCGGCGATTCTTCCTTGTAGTTGACGTACCAGACCCAGTTCAGCAATCGCTCACCAGGTTTGGTTGTCCCACTTTTCCCTGGTATAGTATATGCTAGTATCTGGATACCCTCGGTGTGGTAGAATGGGAACTTCTCGACGAAGACATCGGTGGCAGCCTGTGAGACTTGCGTTTCGGGTACTGTGCCGCGCCATGCTACGTATCCGGCGTACGTCCGCTTGACGTCGGGGAAGTATTCGGCGCGTATCTTAGAGCTGGGTCCGTCGGCTGCGATGACAAGGTCGGCTTCGGTCGAAAACGTGTCCCCGGATTTGTGTTGGACGGTGATCTTGACAGGTTCTGAGAAGTCCAACTCCAGAGATGATGCAGGTTTTGGTGCCGCAACACTCGTAACTGTACACCCATACTCATACGATGTCTTTCCCTCCCCTTCTTCCGTCGTGGGTACCTTCGCGTAGTCGGTCTCAGTGCCATCGTAATTGGTTCGTAGAAGGTGGTATAGCAGATCCCAGCTTGTCATGCGCTGCTCCTGGTTGTGACGGCTTATGACATGGCCTTCCTTATCGAGATATAGCCGCTGGTGACTCGGGATTGTCAACGTGGTTTGAGTTCGGTCGTGCGCTTTGAAGAACTTTTGTACGTCCTGTCCGGCCACCACACCAGCGCCCTGATCCTGCAGAAGCGGCGTCGGATTGCGTTCGAATATGCGGATGTTGAGATCTTTGCGAAGGCGCTTCAATGCGACACCAGTCAGAAGGCCGCCTAAGGATCCTCCTACGATTACTATGTCCTTGGGCTTTGCTGGTGCCATCGTGCTGTGTTGCGAAACGATGTGTATGGGTCAGAGGCCTTGAGCTGCCAGCTCAATATGGTGAATGCTACATCTTAAGCTCTAGGTCGATCATGATCTGCCCAAGGATACAGTCTTGTATTACCGTTCGATGACATGTTCGAGGATCAGTCGACGTGGGTGCCGGTCAAACATCGCGACTAATGGCAAGCCTCGGCAGTTGAAGCAGCGCTTATGTCATCATGACGCGCACTTATCTTCCACTCTTACCTAGGCACCCTCACGAAGTCAGAGTAATTACCCGCCAACCTATAGACACATGGTGCGCTTATGCAAATATGTTTCTATCGTGTTTATTGTTCTTTCTGTTATATACGTACAAAGCAACTGCAACCTACGCACGCCTGGGTATCCACCAAAGCAAGAATTGAACCAAAAGCTAACACGAGTCGTCTCACACGCAACGCTAAACCTCCTGAAAGACCCTCGGAGGCGATGCAGAACTCATCGACACCTCTGGCGCACCGCGCGCTTCGCTCTCTCTCGCCAATTGACTCGCGAACTTGCTCTTCGCACGAATCGCCGGACCCTTGAAATAAAAGATGTATACCGGCAGACAAAACAGCGCTGTCAAGCCAAACAGTACCAAATACGACCTCTGAATACCTAGGTTGCTGTACATGGGCTTGGTGTAGAGCGCACATAAACCCGCGAGCAGATCTCTCATGAAGCCGTTGCCACCAGTCGCCGACGCGCTGTGTGGTCCGTAGGCGGCGACCATGTAATCGATGGACGCATAGTAGATGGCGAAGTTCGCGACTCCAATGAGGAGAGTGGCGATTATGACGCCGAACCAGTGGAGTGGTGGCCCTGTTGCGACGAATGCGCAGATGAGCAGCCCAGCAGGAAGGAGGGTGACGAGCCATAGGAGTGGCTTGAGACGTGCCTCAGGTGCGAGCTGTTCGCCTCGGCTACGTCGAGTGTTGTGACGGGCGATGATGGGGACAAAGGTGAAGTAACCGATGATGTATGAAACGGCTAATGCGACGAGAGCAAGCGAGATCTGCGTAGGCGTGAACGACCATTGTTGGAAGACATAGCCGAAGCTCTCGAAGAAAGAGAAGATGAGCGCGTCAGCGAGACCGCTCAGCAGCGAGAGGAAGAGAACGATGGGCTCAGTCAAGAGCAGCTGGTATGGTCGAAACATCGTGGTGGCAACCTCCTTGTAGTGCAGCCTGTCTCTCCATTTCTTGTCTTCATTTGGTCCCCGGATGTTGACATTACCGCTCTTTCGTTCCTTCTTCGCGGCGTTGTCGAGCATCACAGGAGCCAAAGTCTCTTTGGCGATGGCCCCATGAAGTAACTGGGTCGTTACTCCAAGGATGAGCTGGATGTAGAAGTTCCAACGCCAACCCAGGAACTGCTCGAGCGGACCTCCGATAATGCCTCCAATGACTGCTCCGAGACAAGAGAAGAGCGAACACCACAAGACGGCATATTGCTGCTCATCTTTGTGATAAATGTCACCGATCATGCCCATGGTGACTGATCCACCAGCCGAAGACAAGCCGCCCATGATCCTGCCACCGATGATTCCGGCAAAGCTGTTAGACGTGGCGCAAATCAGGACCGAGATGTTCGTCAGCCCAAGAGAGGCTTGCATGACGGGCCAGCGTCCGAATTCCTCAGAGAACGGGGCCCAGAACTCGCAGCCGAAGGCATATGCGATGAGGAAGGCAGTCATACCCAAGCGGGCGTTGGTGATGCCGAAGTAGTCGTTCAGCAGAGGCACGGCGTTGGAGTATACCGAGGCGTTGAGGTTCATGCTGATCTGACAGAATGCGACCACGGTCAAAAGGCACCACTTTCGTTTTGTGGACCAAGCGTGCGCAGTGCGTTCGGGCGAGGTGTGTTCGTTGAGGATGATGGTGGGCGCGAGGCCGGGGGCCGAAGGTTGTGGCGCCAGTGTGGTTGAACTCCCCAGACTGGTACGCGACTGCGCTGGGGAAGAGTTGGTGGAAGCCATATCAGAAGACATGAAGTTTTCTGTTGCTGTTATTTGTGTGTGGTGTATTGGATTGTATGATAGTAGTGTCTTGAGATAACTATCTTAGGAAGGTTGCATTGAACATGCGAGATTATATACTAAGACAGTATGATTTTACGATGGATGCTCAACTTTGGATCATCGTCAGTCACGTCAAAGTACTGTGGTTCTGTCATTTTGCGCATCATGGCTCATCCTATGGGAGAGGGTACATACTAAGCGAAAACTTGGAGACCGACCACATGCACACCACAACCATGGTACGCAAGTAAAGTCCAGTAAGTAGAGTAGAATCGGCATCATTCGTGTAGTCGTCCCACTATACTGCTAGGTAGTAAATATCTGTGAGTACTGCACCATGGGTGGGCGTAGTCGGCGTGGGCCCCCGAAGGTCACCTGACTTCGTCTTCCGGCAAGAGTACCTACGTAGTTGAGACACGGTTGCAGAAAACGAGTAGCGGGTTCGCTAAGTGTCGTGTTCAAGATCTTGAGTGACAATCTCTATGCTCAGCGAGCGTCTCTAGTACCAATGATCAGTGCCCAGTAGGTAGCACTTTGAGATACAGCAGTCTTGTACGCGAGAGGCCCGCTTCCCCACGAAGCAGTATCTCCATAGATCCAAGACCATGGCCTTTATCGTCCTTCGGCGCATTCTATACAAGGAAAGAGATGAACGAGTCTGCAGCCTACATTAAGATGAAAACATGCAAAGTAGATGATCTAACGTCAACGTAGGCTCTAGGGTGTTCAGAAAATTTCCTGAACGGGGTGGGCGCATGATATGATGTCGCGTGGCAACGACACAATGATCGGAGATCATGAATACGTTGCCGGATTGATGAACTGCTTATAGAAATGTTATAAAGTATTCTCTATAATGCGTGGCAGTGACGGTAAGATTATGTTTGTGTTTAGCAGGGTTAATTCGAGGCCATTTTAGCACATGACGCTAAGAATACTAGACGTGCGGAAGTCCGTCAGTACTTGATCATATGTATGGTTTCGGTAATGACATATGATCTTGTTGAGTGTGAGGCGAACTCAAAGTCAAAGTGTTAGCGCGTCAGCGCGTCATTTCGCCAATACCACATAACAACGGCAGGGGGTCGGGTTCGCGGGTAGGTACACCACGATATGTAGCAACCCAGTCCAAAACTGTGTTTGCAGGTGAATTAATTGGGCGTCGAGGTCGTACAACGCTCAATCTCTCGACCGCATCCTTGTACCTGATCACGTTCGCAGAAACCAGACGAAGCTCCCACCCTCCTCGGTCGGATGCTGCATCGATATTCAGGTAACCGTAATTACGCGCCCGGCATGCTACTGGAGGTTGCAGCCTTCGTTATCGAAACCACACATCTTTCATGGTGATGCGACATACCGATGGCCGGAAGGCAACGACACCCTGCCGCCACGGTACAGCCACAGTGGGCATTTTGTCGTCCCGCACGCTTCCCCGCACTAGGTGGGTATGATCGATCAGTTATGCGTGTATCTTGGCTTGAAGGTTTCCGCGGCTCGTTGCATAGTCGACAGGTGCGGAGGTACACCCTCAAGCGGACGGCGTGCCCGATGGACAGCTTGTGACAGCTACGTTGAAGCATCCGCGACAGGAACATAGGTGGCCTTCTAGAAGTTTGACATGAAACCTCTGAGACTGACAGAAGTGTTGAGCATGACTGGACGTAGCGCGATGTTTTCGAAGCCGCGAAGGATAAAAGAACGCATGAACGTCAGACTTTCTGCCGGTCAATGGGAAGACGTGCGAAAGCACAATGAAACGGGAGTACTGCATGGATATTCCTGTATACACAGAATCGAGCTGCATCAATAGTCCAAGTGCTATAGTCGCAGAATTCGGCGCGTGCGGTGCTGCGACACAGCCTGCGAAGGGTAGAGCACACCTGGGCAGTACTGTACCTGCAGCCGCGGCATGCGGTCATCGCCGCCAAGACGAAGCGTTCGAGATTGGAGTTACAACGGAAAGAAACGGCGTGATGGTTTCTTTAAGCGTGTGTAGCGATGGAAACGCTTGCAAGCACGTAAACGTTGAAGTTGGTGTGATAGTAGGAGCGAATCCTGGGGTACCTGGGAGATTGCTGGAGTGCCGAAACCTCCGATGTCTGATCTCGGCATGCGACGATCCAGCCCAGCACGAACCAGAACATGATCTACCCCAACTTCGACACTCTCGTCTCACCGGGTATCCTACCGTTCACACATCAGTGGACTGCACACTGACCGGCATGTTTGGAGGCGGCCGTCAAATTGCTCTCCGCGGTCGCAGCCCGACAAGGTAGCAGCCTGTACCCCCGTGGTAGTCATCGTGACACATTTCTCCGCCATGGCGTTCGCGCGTTTTCCTGCAGTCCTGCAGAAGATGCGATCCCTTCCCGTTACACTAAGAACAGTGACTAGCCCTGGTGGCTCAGTATCATCCGACCCTGCGATACACCTCTCATCGAGCAATCCCTTGCCGCTCAGGCCTCCCCGAGCCGCAGCTAACGTCGCCCTGTTGTATCTTTTACCAGACCCGACCCATGTGCAGGGCAGTTTTAATACCTCTTACGTCTTCCCGCGCTCCCTAGCAGTTGTGTGCCGCCCTGTTCGCCGATGGACATTTGGCATAACCTGTCCCGCCCCCTCGGTATCAGCATCCTTCAATCCTTCCGCTACACGGTCCCACTTTCGTTCTGTTAAGTAAGAGGAGGAGCCTGACTCTCAAATCCTCATACTTCACTGTCAATCGAAACTATCACTCCCGCTTGGTCCCCACACAGCATGATCACCATGCCGCCTCTGTTGCGCCCACGAGAGCTCGATGGCACAACAAGGGCCAATCTCGACCGTCTTGGTGTCGCTTACATTGTCGTTGCCGTATTGTACACGCTCATACTGAGTGTCGAGCTTTTCTTCCTCCATCGACGTAGGGAGGCTTTTTGTTTGCAGATACGGAATATCAAGATTGTTTTCGCAGCGGTGCTTATGCTGCACATCTATCTCATCCTTGTCCTACTCGTCTACCCATGGAACGGTCTCTTCCCATGCTCAGCCGAGTTCTGGATTATGTCGGTATTTCTCCCATCTGGCATGGCATTTTTCCAAGGTAAGTCTATGGTTCAATGTAGTGTCTGATGCATTCTAAGCCCTCACAGCATGCAATGCCAAGGTGCTCACGGCCTACGAGAGCCAGCGCCGTATGACACGCAACTTTCTGGAGGGTGCGCGCAAGAAGAGGATGTCGTATACCCCACTCGGCCTTCTCGAAGCGTGGCGCGATCTCGATGCGGCGAAGAAAGTATACTTTGGTACTTTGGTCGGACTAGTCCTTTCGGTATGTCATGTTGTAGTGTGTCCATGTGTACACCACTGACCGCAGCAGTTCCTGCCCGCTATCATGCTGTTCTTCGGCTCTCGCCGCTTCCACGATGCGTACGGCTTCTTCGGAGTTCCTACTAATTACATTGAATGCCGAAGAGGAGGCGAATGGTATGTTATCATGACGCAATCGCACGAGTCTTTTACTGATTGTCAATCAGGATTCCGTCGATCTTTGTGCAGCTATTCTGGACAATGATGGTTGGTCCATGGATACTATGGAAGATCCGCAACATCAAGGACGTTCACTCGTGGGCCTGGCAAACGAGACTTGCCATCATTGCTGGGTATGTTTGTTCGCATCAGATTCATTCCATCCTGCTTACATTGCTTTCAGTCTTCCAGGAACGCCACTTTGGATCGCCTTCACGTACTCAAAGATGCACCAGATCCAAGACATCAACAAGGTGTTTGCACCAGCCGGGTGGTAAGTGAAGTCGCCTTCTCTGACCCGTTTCCTAGCTGACACCCCGATGTAGGTTTATACCATCGCTAGTCGTTTGCCAACAGGTTCTCATCATCATACCACTGCGAGACGCACTGAGGGCCCAACCGAACAGACGATCATCAATCTCCGACACCGATTCGCTCACGTCCAACCACTCGCAACTATCCGGGAAATCGACTACCATGATCTACACCAAGGAGATCAAAGCCAAATCGTCGATGCAGACACTGGAGTTCACTATTGAGCAGAATATCGAGCCCCTCATCGCCTGGGCTGCTGCACGCGAGTTCACAGCCGAGAACTGCATCTTCCTCCGTGAAGTGCGCAACTTCAGGAAGAAGTGGGGCAGCCTCAAGGTCGTTACCACTGCTCAACGACGACAAATGTTCAACGAGGCGTCTCTGCTTTTCTACACGCTTATCAACCCCTTCACCGCCGAGGCACCGATCAACATCGAATACAAGATCTTCAAGACTCTACAAAACATGTTCGCAGAAGTGGAGTTCGACCCGTACATGCCGCGTGCGCAGACACCAGAGGAAGCTAAGTCACCCGTCGCCAGAGACAATGTCGTATGCCCATGGGAGGACACCTTGAGCCGGCCAGCGAGTATCGACTCCAACATCACCTCGTCCTCAACATCGAGCACCAGGTCGATAGTCCCGAGCGAGTTCACAGAGGAAGTATTTGACCCCGCCTTTGAGAGCATCAAGTACCTCGTCTTCACCAACACCTGGCCGCGCTACGTGGAGCTCGCAGGCAAGCTTCCATCGGCATGATCCAATGCCTGCAACTCATCGAGGCCTGATTGTATCAGTGTCTGGTAGAGCCACACATCTCATTTCCTTAACACGTTTGTCGATATAAAAAGGGTACACAGTCCTTATGCACCACCACGCAAAGCGTGGCTGCGGTAATCTCAGTCTTTACCATAATCATTCTCAGGATAAGAATGTTGTTATATAGTTTCCTTGGTTCGCTTCTCGATAGAAATACCCTCAATGACATGGCGCATCTTCTTCTTCTCACCTTCCATCTCGACTACGTCATATCTTTCCAAGTGTGTTACTTCACAATGTTCACTCACACCAATGCAAACATGCTGTAGCCTGAACAACAGGCGCCTAAACCGCCTGACGATCTAGACAGCCGTGGATCGTGAGGCTTGTTTGCCGCTCCACCCCTTCCATTCATGCGATGAGCAGCATACGCTGACATTCCGGAACGACAACGATCCTGCTACCTGACACATAGCACGTCAGGCCGCGTTTGACAGGACCCCTTCCGTACGGCATCTTAGCCTTACACGCCAGTTTCGACGTTGTTTTGACAGCTGAGCGGGGCGACCCAGCCAACAACGGCAAGTCTACCAACTGTAGATCGTAGATCGCTTTCACACGACTCGAACAACCTCACGATGCTGATCGTCATCTCATCGAACAACATCAGTGACTCGCCGACACCAGCCAAACACCTCGCTGTCATCCCTCCGACTTCACCGAAAGTCCCATGCCCCGCGGGGGAAATAACTGCCGCACGCGACCGTTCCTGCCTTCGCTAACGCACCTCTGCGACCTACGCCGCAGGCCCCCAATATACGGCACAGCACCTGGGCACCACGCCACCAACAGCGCCTTTCCCTCTCCCTTCCGTTCATCCCTCTCCTGAGCGAGCATAAAGACGGGTCGCGTGCTAGGACTCGGCATCTGAGATTATGCATAGGGCGCGTGCGTTGTTCGGATGGAGAGAGATACCGGCGCTGTGGTTTCGCGTCTTGGGGCGTTGGATGTCGCAGGTTGGGGGTTTGAGAAGGGCCCGGGGACCGAGGACCGGGATGGTGGGCTGTGGAAAAGAGAGGATGAGGTTGATTTACTGACTGGAGACGAGTATAGGCTGTTGTGGTTGTGATAGTTGTGTGAGTTGGTGAGTGGTTTCGCGTGTTGTTTGTGGGAGCTGCCCGGGCGGTGCCAGCTTCAGCGTGGTCAGGAGCACGCTGAAGTTACGCGCGCTATTGGCATCGGAGAAGCAGCTGCAACGGGCCTCTCAATGTCCGCTGCAGAATCCTGCGCACGCGTTGCCCATGTGGTAGTTCTGATGCGGCGTGGTTAGCTGGAGGTGCGATGCCCATTCAACGACTCGGTATACACGCTAGCATGACTCATGGCTCCTTCTGACTGTGCCCAGGTGCGGTGCCTCAGCCTTCTACATCATCGTCAGTCACACACTTCATCGTCATCAACAGCCATGGACATGATCAGAAGCTATACGGGGTAATGAGAGTTTGTTCGTTTATGTTGGTATATTTGCGACACTTCAACCACTGAACGCGAGCGTATGTACTCAGCCATGTCTCCCTTATCGAGCTTCTATACCTCTCCTCTTTGCCTTCTCCGTCTCGGATCGCCATTCCAACCCTCCACATCTTTACTTTCCCTCGGCCTCCTCACATAATAACGCAACCACCGCTGTTCTTCCTCCTCTCTTTCCCCCGCGACCTCTGAGTCGGCGCCCTAGTCATCGGACGCGGGCACGTTGGCTGAGCCTCCGCGGTGGCCCGATTGCGGTCATCTTGAACTGGACGTTGGCTAGGTTGGCTAGGCTGGCTAGGCTGGCTGGGCTGGCTGGGCTGGCTGGGTGCCGCTGATGCTTTCAATGGATCTTCTGGACCGCGATGGAATAGGCCGCATTGCCAGCAACATCCATGCTTGCAGTTCTTGCACGCCGTAATGCGTGTGTGGTCTTGTTCAGAGGCACCGTCGCCGGCGTTCGGGGTGCCGCAGGTGCAGCAGTACCAACCCATCGCGGGATTAAGGCTGGTCTGGGTGTGCGAGTGGTATAAGCTGGAGTCAGCTATACGGGCAAGCGACACGCAGTACGCCGCTGTCTTAGTGGATGCTCAGTAGATGATTTAGTTCGGTGAGTTGGCGTATAAGAGGCTGTAGAAAGAGGAAGGGGTACAACGAAGACGACGGCTTTATGAGAGCGGAAGCATCGCGCGCATTCACGTTGCGGATTACGGAGTCAGGTGGCTTCTTACTCTGGATGTTACTGCTAATGTCCTGGACGAGCCATGCGCATCCATTGCAGATATGGCTGTCGCGTGTCTCTAATAGTCACTGAATTGGTATGCTCACAGTACAGATATCAGACTCTCAATACCCCACCGAGGATTTCATTGATGTTTACAGCTCTTCTACCCCAGAACTCTTCTTGTACCACGCGAACCTTTCATCTTTCGGCGTCTTCGCCTACTACACGCCTGCTTCCACCCGTTTCCACAAGCACTGCTCAGAGAATGACGCACTTCACACGCTTCTTTCTCTTAATCCACCCAGTCGTCCCCTCTTCCCTTTCCACTCCCGTAACTCTCTTCTCTCTTCGCATAGCTTCCTCGGCGTCCCATATTCCAGCCGATTTGGCAGCTTGTCGCGCAGCAATACTCGCGGCTGGGCGACCAACCCCGGTATTCGACGACGAAAACGTGGGACTGGGAAGTTCGGGTACCGCGTTGTGGTCGTAGAGTCTGTTCTTCAGACATTCGTTGCAATCGGCTAGTTTGTGTCTGCAGACCATGCAGCTGGACTCCTTGTGAACGTCGTTGTGGATGCGTTGCTTGAATTTCTCTCCACAACATGCCCAGTCTACTTGAAGTCGTTTGGCGCCTTGCTGTTGTTCTTGAATTTGGGATGCATTTGATGGGAGGTAGTAATGCAGTTCGTGACGCGGTATCCCCGACATGGTGGGTGCAAAGATTGGATGTGAATAACGGGTACGTATAGATATCTGGACAGGAAGCGCGAGCGAAAGTGGTGAAGAGGCAAGATCATGGTAGAGCGTGTGTCTACCGAACATGGTACTGGTACACAGTCACAGCGCGTAGACTCAGAAACGCTGCGTCAATAGTTCAGGTTCTGTCACTCCCAACTATTAGTCATGGGCGAGATGCACTCAGACGTTGGGGCGGACCACATGCATGGTGTCACACTACGACTCACTACAGTGACGTATTTCAACAAGAACAAGACCATGCTTGAGATGTATTCGCACGATATACTATCTTCCACGGCATGCCGATGCTAAATCCATGCAAACCACTGTAACTGCTGTATCAAGACCCGTTCCAATCATCTTTGCTTCCCTTGCCGACCCTCACGATACCAGCTCGTGACTATCCGACCCAGTCTCGATCACCATCTTCCCTTCTTAGGACCGAACCTCACCCTTTCTTCGGTGTGGTGAGCTTGTTGAAAGTGTACTGCCTGTTACTGGTTCCTGCCCACCATCCCATGAAGCCACCGGCCTCTTTAGCGCCCGAAGAGGATATATCTTGGGTGATGCTCTGGTTAACTGACTTGACCCGATCGGTTGTTTTTGAGTTGGTGTGGTGCATGGGATCGGTGGACGAGGTTTGAGGAATAGTAGTATAGCCAGAAGCTCGAGTACCATTTCGGACAGTGTTGGAGCGTGGAGCGGCGTTACTGTGAGGGGTGGAGGCTCGTGAGGGGTTTGTGTCGACCGAGTTGCTCAACTTCCAAACACTTGGGACTCCTGAGAAATCTCTCCGCTCGCCGTTTTCCTTGAACAGCTTCCCGCAAGTCTGGCGTTTGCACTGGGCAGTCGATTTTGGTTTTCCTGGGACACCACGCGATCCGTTCGGCCTTCCACAACTCTTACATCTCCATTCCGGCTCATGTTCCCCCATGTTGGATTTGAGTACAATTGTCCAAAGGCGTATTGTCGTTATCTTGTTCGCAGGAAATCGAAGAACGGGAAGAAACGCTGATGGAAGATATGGGCCGGTATGTATATTGTGATGATGCGGGTAGTTCTACGAGAAGCTGTAGATACGGAGATGTGGCGATGTGTTGTTGTTAAACAAAAGAGACCCAAAGTCAAATCACTGCCATATATAGTGTCCTCATAATGCCATCTTCACATACCGTTGATACAGTGACACTTCGCCATGAAGAGTCAAGCATCAAGCATGTCTACGGTGACTCAAGCTAGGATGTGACTGCAACACATTCGTGGAAGCGCAGAAGTAGTCAGCAAGCTTGGAGTATCTTGAAGCGAATATCGCATGTCAAGGTTGAGTACATGATCTTCCATAGCCGCTGTGAAGGCGCTCGCAGATTCGGGTGGTAGTGTTCGCGCATCATTGTGGCGATGTCGTGGAGGTCACATCCACCTTTTCGATACGTACATGCACATGTCGCCCCGAAAGACTTAATCTCAAATCATGCGATGAGCCTCTTTCGCTTGCCATCTCTTTCCTCTAGACGTTCCACCTCGACCGGTCGAGACCTATCTCTTATAATAACCACTCCACATCAACGCCTGAATGGATCATTCACAACCCGGTAAGTGTTCAATACGGAAGCTATCACACTTGGCAAGCAGCGCCTCGTAGGGTTTCCAGTGACGATCGACTGTTTTGGTATTGTCGTTGATGGAGGTTCCTGCGTTCTGCCGCGATCGAGGTATGAAATGGTAGAAGTTCCTGAAAACTAATAACCCGATCCGGCCGCTGCCCTGGAAGTCAGGGATGCGAGTGAACTCTGTATCTTCTTCCTCTGTCGATACGATGTGTTCGAGCGAGACTAACGGCAGTCTCCAGTCGCGCTCGAAGATTGGCGCAATGAATTGTAATAGAAGTCGAGTCGGGACCTGGCGCACCAGCTTGGCAAATTCTTGATCATCTCGGACCTCATCTCCACGAATGGTATAGCTGCGCAGGGTAGGGCATAGTTCGGGAAAGCAGACTCCTTGAGTAAATAATGTAGTCAGATCCTCGTCGCAAATTCTGTCGAGCACAATGCACAGGCTCGTCAAATGCGATGCCCGAATGCGGAAGTCGGAAACTTTTCGGGTCCTCAGTGCAAGTGTTAGATGACGAAGGTTGTCGTAGCTCAAAGGAATGAGGCTTTCAGGGATGTCGCCAGTGTGTTTGAAATTGTGTTGGTGTTCACTGGACAGGAGGTACATAGATTCGAGTCTTTCTGCCAAGTGTGTATCTCTGAGGACGGTTTGAATGATCTGTATAGCTCATCAACACATGTAAAGGACCCCCAAGCAGATGATGGAGGTAAAATGCAGGCAAATATTCAAAAATGACCATTGGACGGTTGAGGAGTCGGACTTACGTGCATAGGGTCAACAGCCTCGCTGTAAACCGTGCCGACCCACGCCTTTTCACCTGCATCATTAAATGTAAGGCTGAGGCTTGCGATGACACAAACCAGATGGCGGATCTTGGGGGCCAGGCGAATGATTGCGACCAGTGTTTCCGAGCGGGTATCTCGAAGCCATGCGCAATGCGCATGAAATTCGTCTCTTCGAGAATCGGCGATGACACTCAAGTGATGCGTGTAGCCTTCTTCCGTGAAGAGATGGTAAGGTGAAAGAGTTAGATATGTGAGCCTAGTCGAGATTTCAGGTAACTCGAGAAGGGCAGCTAGGTTCCGCAGTGTCCCTTCTTGGCACTTTGTTGGGAGATCTTCCAGGATCCAAACGAAGGTCTGCCACGCCGCCGTACGTAGACGTCGACAGGTCAACCGAATGTTGTAGATGTCGGGCCTCTCTTGTTCACTCCAGTAGTCAGGGTCGAGACAAGCGAGATTCTTATGACGCTGGCGAGGTACAAGGTATGCGAAGATGTGCTCATGGATTTCTAATGGCAGGGTTTCGAGGCTCGTCATGACGAGGGAGGGCTACTTCGGTGATGGCTACCGTGCTGAGCCGTTTAGACTACACAGAACTTTGTGAGTGACAAGGAAGATAGTGGCTCGATGTGAGAGGAGTGTCAGAATCAGCTCCAAGCTGAGGACGTTGCAGTGCCCCAGGTATGGCGTGCAGATGCAATGCCGGAGTGCGGCACAGCCCTGCTGGCAGAGTCATCATGCCAAGAGGTGGCATGTAGTTTGGCGACTGAACTCGATCGGATCTCGCAAGAAACGCTTTCTCGGATGCTCGAGCATTGACGCGAGCTCTAGGTAGACGAAGTCGAGTGGAAGCCGTGGAGGTCATGGTGAGGTGGTAGTCACGTGGATGATGATGAAACAGGGTTAGACATACGGGGAGGCAGCTGCGCATCAGCTCGGATCAGCAAACATCACGTCGGCCATCCTGACGCGTCGAGACATCTCCAATAGGACGCCCAGCCTCGCTCGAGTCGCCCCTCCCTCGCGCCCCTTCGCGCACTGCCAGAAGCACCTCGGGCATCGCGCGCATCTTTGCGCCTGCCCTCTCTCCGCCGTCTGCACGCCGCGCCGCTGCCGGTCGTGGTTCCCCAGGCCGAAAGCCCGTCCCACCGCCGCCCCACCGCGAGTCGACGAACTGCAGCGCCGTCACCACCATCATGTCCGGCCCAGTCGCAGTTGCCCGCCCAGCGCAACCTCCTCGCCTGCGCCGCGAGTCTCAGCGCCCGGGAGTTGCGCGCACTGCCACGCGCCAGTCCAACATGGAGGACGAGGGCGCGAAGCACGACGAGGCCAGGAAATATGGTATATTCACTCTTCGCTACCGCTTTCGGCACACGCGCTAACATATCTCGCAGTCTACACGCAGCAAGACATCCTCGCCAAGCACAAGGGCAAGCCGCCGTCCCTCCGTGTATACCTGCACCCCAAGCACTTCCGCCTGAACGACTCCCAGGAGACGCTGTCCTACCAGTCGCCTATGCGCGAGCTGCTGCAGGCCATCCGCAACAAGGAGGTGCCGCACAACATGGTCGAGGAGCTCTACGAATTCAACACGCCTTGGTACGACGACTGCCTCATCGTTGAGGTTCACGACTACCGCTCGGCCGGCGTCAAGCCCAAGGATGACACCAACAGCACTGGCGAGGCCGGCACGAGCGCCTTCTCTATCCATAATTACAACAACTTTATCACACCCTCTCCATTCGCACCCTTTCCAGCCAAACAGGCCGATGCGAAGGCCGCCCAGGCCAACGCGCAGAGCAAAGACGGAGAAACCAAAGAAGACAAGGAGAACATGCCCGCTCCTGGTCAGAACGGGGCTCTGACCAAGCAGCCAGGCATCGCTAAAGTCGGCACAGTGGTACTGTTTCCAACGCAGCAGTCGCGATTGGCCGACATGCAGCTACTGGCCACCACGCCGGTACCAGACATGGCTACCCTCAAAAGAATGCAAGCCCAGGGCAGAGCTGGAGGCATGCCGCCGACTCCCATGACGGCAGTACCCTCCACGCCCACCTTTGCGAACGGCCCAAGCCCGAAACGCCAAAAAATGGTCCTCGATGATAGCAACGTACACGAGTTCGAGGCCGAGTTACTGAGGGCCACCTGCCCACCCCTCTATTTGGAGCCCACCAAGAGCTTCGGTGAATCGCTCGCACTTATGGATGCCATCACACATCCGAACAACAAGAACCCCGCCCCTCCACGCAAGACTCGCAAGAGGACCACCGCCGAGCTGGCTGCAGACGAGGCAGAGGCTCAGGGTCTACAGCGCTATATGTTGGCGGGCGACGAGTACCAGAGCAATATGACGGCCACAGCCGCCGGCAACGACGACAACGCTGTGCGCGCCGCTGCCAACTCCCAGACATTTGCTCGCTTCAAGACTATTGCTAACATCCGCGCAAACCACGAGGAAGCCGACCGGAGGAAGAAGGAAGAAGACGCTCGAATCGCTCAAGCTAAACGCCAAGCGCAGATGGAGGCTGAGATCCAGCGGAAGAGAGAGATCGAGAGCAGACAGCAGGCCGAACTCGCGGAGCGTCAACAGCAACAGGCTCTTCGCCAGCAAGCACATCAAGCACATCAAGCACAACTGCAGCAGAACCAGCAGCAGAATGAAGCCTTGCGAGCCGCAGCCGCAGCACAGCACCAGATGTCGAACGCGGCAGCCATACAGGCTACTCAGACACCTCAGTCGGCTACACAATCTCAGTTTTCGCCCACCATACGCCAGCAAACACCGATGGCCGCCGCTGC
The DNA here is from genome assembly GCF_023758085.1 of Alternaria hordeiaustralica. Classification (NCBI taxonomy): domain Eukaryota; kingdom Fungi; phylum Ascomycota; class Dothideomycetes; order Pleosporales; family Pleosporaceae; genus Alternaria; species Alternaria hordeiaustralica. The sequence continues at coordinate 463,315 of NW_026056773.1, read as the reverse complement.
AGCCTCGCCATCACTTGGTGGGCAGGCTGCGCATCAACTTGGTGGCACCCCGATGGTACCTACCGCTTCGAACCAGGCCATCAACAGTCCTGCTCGCCCACCATCTGCCGTCTCTAATCACCAGAACATGATGCGCTCCGTCAGTCAGCAGCAGAACTTGAGTCGCACAGGCACACCGCACATCGTACAAGGAACGCCTGTAATGAATGCCTCCATGCCGAATCGCAACATGACGCCGACCCCGAGTCGCATGGGCCAGGGCAGCCCATCTATGGCCATGCAAGGGCAAACGCCAATGATGATGCAGACACCTCAGCCAGGTCACAACATGACGCCTGAACAGGCTCAGCAGATGCAACAACAGCGTCTGCAGCAGCAACTTCGCATGCAGCAAATGCAGCAAACAGGATCGCCAGGTAACCAGCAGCAACAATTCCAACAGCTGGCATTCCAAAAGGCTACGCAGCAAATCCAGACTCAGGGAGTTCCGCAAGGCCAGAATCCGCAGGCATACCGCAACCAGCTCGCGCAGCACTATTTCCGCCAATTGACCCAAAATCAGCAGCAAAGTCAACAGCAAATGGCTATGCAGAATATGTCACCTGGAGCAGGCATGCAGCAGAATGGCATGCCCAATAATCAAGGGACCATGACTTTTGCTAACCTGAATCTCCAGCAGATGCGCGCGCGCTATCAGCAGCACAAGCAAACGGTCATGCAGAACTACGGCCAGAACATTCCTCCCCAGGTCATGCAACAAATCCACCAGATGGAAATGCAAATCAAGCAGCGAGAGCAGCGTGAACAACAGATGCAGATGGCACATATGCAGAACAACATGGGCGGCCAGATGAACGGCGGCCAAATGAACGGCATGCAGAACGGCAACACCCCCAACCCCATGCAAATGCAACAGTACCAGCAGATGCTCCAACAACAACGTGCAAACGCCGCAAACAATTCTCGACTCCTACAAATGCGACAACAAGCCATGGCAAGCGGTGGCCAATTGCCTCAGGGCATGATGGGCAACATGAATACCATGAACAGCATGCAAGGTGGCGGCATGCAGGGCATGAACATGGGTAACATGGGCAACATGGGTCAGGGCATGAACATGGCGCAAATGAACCAGATGAATGGAGGCATGGGCGGCATGCAGGGTGGACAGATGAACGGTGGCATGCAGGGTATGCAAGGAATGCAGCCCATGAACCAACAGCAGATGACCCAGATGATGATGATGCGTCAAGCTCAGCAACAAGCCCAACAGTTGGGACGGCAGGGTGGACAGCAAGGTGGGGATATGGGATGGACCGGGTAGTGCCTTTGCCAGTCTCCCCACCTCTCCGCTCTGAGCTTGCACGCACAATCCCGTCTCCTTTCTCTACATGGCTGCACGCATCATCATGGGCATTTGGGTCACCGTGCCGTGGGATAAAAAGGTGTTTCGGGCGCTGGGAAAAGTGTTTGGTGTGCATTCTTTCTAAAGATACCCCCGGTGTTGGGTTGGTTACTTATCTTTATTATTACTTACGATAATCATGGAAACGGCATGTTTGGGGTGCATTCGGAATAACGGTTTGGCATAATGGGTGGGTCTTTGGACTTGTCATTGTTATACTTCTGTAAGACTTGTGTCAGACATTCCATACATTATTATGACCTTGGCGGCCTCTGTCTAACGTGCTTTCACAGACAATCTTGGTACGCGTATGCTGTACACTCTCTGTCGTATCTTGCATCTTACATCCTTACTTCTCACTGACAAGTTGAGCATACTCATGCTGTACACCCTCGGTTATCACCTGCGTCTTACGTCCATTCAGTTCTTCCCCTTGCCTTTGCCCTTTGCCTTCCCCTTCTTCCCACCAACTTTGGCGGCTTTCTTCTCCTCCACCTTGCGCTTTCCAATAACCTCCCCGTTCGCCGTCTCATACCCGTGTGCAAACTTGTATACACAATCACCGCACGCTGCCGCGCCTCCCAAGGGACACGCAAAGAAGTACAGCCTGACGTCCTTGACGCAAAAGTCGCAGGTCGCAGTGCCATCGATCCGATGCCAGCCTAAATCCACCAACTCGAATTTGGCATCAGGCGCTGCATCATCAGCTGCCTTTGCGTCTACATGAAGCTTTCGCGCCCACATGTGGGCCAGGCGGACGCGGCGTTGGATACGCTGAGCTTCCGCATCGGCAGTGTTGGCGAAGTGAGGCTCCATGTATGTTCGAACCATCAGCTCTTCGGCCTGGCGTACCTTCTGCTCTGCGAGCTTCTGTTGTGCCTCCAGTGCGGCAAGATACTCTTGTGCCTTTCGCTCTTGCTCTAGGCGATGTTGCTCTCTGACTATCGCTTCCCGTGCTTCTGCTTCCTTTTGGCGCTGTTCGCGGCGCTGCTTTTGCCTAGCCTCCTCCTCTTCTTCCCATTTCCGCAACCACTCTTCAGCTGCCTTGGCTCGCTCCTTCTCGGCACGCTCTGCTGCTTGTCGCGAACGCTCTTCCGCGAGCCTCACCTTCCTTTCTCTTGCGATTCGCTCAGCTTCAGCCCGAGCCTCTTCCTCTGCTTTGCGTCGTTTCTCGTCTTCCTGGCGCCTTTGCTCCCTTTGTACACGTGCTTCTTCTTTCTCAGCGTCGATGCGGTCTATCTCTTCCTGCAGCTTGTGCTTCGCATAGGCGCAACGGTACTCTGCCCATTCCTCCTGTATGCCTTCGTATAGCGCATCGTATTCGTCTCGTGAACTAGGGTATCTGAGTATCTCAAACGCTTCGTTCACCTATTGCTCATTAGTCTCCTTATCGCTGGGCTTCTCGGGTGAGTGATCTTACGCGTCTGAACTCGACAGCATCTACAGTCTGACCTGGTGCTTTCTTGTCGGGATGATGCTGCAGCGCTAATCTGTAGTATGCTGCCTTGACGTCTGTTGCTGGGGCGTATGGATCCACACCTAAGTCGAAGTAACAGTCCACCATCTCGGGCTCTACAGGCTTGTAGTTGGGCATCTTTGCAGATTTGGCTCTCATTTATGGTGGTGCTCTTTGGCGCGTCGGGCGTCGGCTTTGGGCGCGTTGTCGGGAAGTTACAATTGCTGTACAATGAATGTGACGCGATAGAATGAGGAAGAAACGATAGAGTTAATAGCGCTTGCGAGAGCTCCGCAATCGCGTCGTGAGTGGTGAAGAACTGGACGGGGTGAAGACGGTTAGGGAAGGAAGGGACGAAGAGGCAGGAGCGACCGGGCGTGCCGCGCGGCGAAGTGAGAGCAGAAGATGAGATGGCAGATTCTCATCTGAGCTTTCTCTGTATTCGATTACCGCACACTCAACTATTTGCGATACCACATCCTCGTCGTCTTCGTATGTCTAATCTTCTTCTGCAACTGAAATACACCATACAACAACGCCTCAGCCGTCGGAGGACACCCCGGAACATAAATATCCACAGGAATAATCCTATCAACGCCCCTCACCACGCTATAACTATAATGATAGTACCCGCCACCATTCGCGCAACTTCCCATGCTAATCACCCACCTCGGCTCTGGCATCTGATCATAGCACTGCCGAACAGCAGGAGCCATTTTATTGGTGACTGTACCCGCAACGATCATCACATCCGCCTGGCGAGGGGACGCGCGAAAGATGATGCCGAGTCGGTCTTGGTCGTAGCGCGGCGTGGAGCAATGCATCATTTCGATGGCGCAGCAGGCGAGGCCGAAGGTCAGTGGGTGGATGGAGCTTTGTCGAACCCAGTTGAGTATTTGATCCGTGGTCGTTCTGGAGTCTTTCAGTAAGTGTTTGAGTATGTCTGGGAGAGTGGCTTACAGGACGTGTTCCACTACACCCCTGGGTTTGGCGACGGCTGATGGGAGGAGTGTCTCGCTGCGCTTTTCATTTCGCTCTACGGTCTCGTGGCGGTGGGAGCTGGTAGACATGCTATTAAATGATGCATGGCTGAGTCGAGGACTTCTGAGGTGAGGTCTTGGTGTAGATGCTGGGCACTGTCAGTTTGATTGATTCAAGATGGAAAGAGTGGCATGATACCGAATGTGTAGTAGCTTCTCTGACTTAGAAACCTTCGCAGCTTTGACATGGCGACATAAACTATTTGAAAGAAGCAGATTCATTCTTACAACAGGAGTGCTGATACACGATGGCATGGGGAGAGCATCGATGCTGTGTCACGTGGTCGGCCCTTTGCGGTAAGGTGGCCGCAGTTAAAGCCCACATGAACGGAAAGCCCACATCCTGAAAACCCACATTCAACCCTGGAAAGCCCACATCATGGGCGGCCGCGTCAATAACGAAGAACCATTCAATGCCAGACGCTATCGATACGGACGCAGGTAGCACATCCCATAGATGTACCACGTGCAACAAGTTCTTTTCAAGTAACAGCCATTTACGACGGCATGAATCGGCTCGTGAGTTCACCATGCAAACACGCCGCTTAAAGCTTACTTAACGCCAAAAAGATACTCGCAATCGTCTAAACACCTGCAACTTCTGCAATCGCACGTTCGTCCGCCAGTAGGTTCTCGCCTCTGTCGGGTAAGCTCGTGAGACCTCGACGTTGACATTGCTTAGCGACGTCCTCAGAAGACACTCAAAGTCATGCCCAAAACGAGGCGAGCACGATGAGATAGCCTCTGCCAAACCGGGACGACGAAGCCGGCTCAGAACGACCGACAGCCATGCACAGCCGTTACACGATACTCATGCAACCATTACCAGTCATTTGAGCCGCGACACCACGGCTGGAGTAGGAAGCGCCCAGAGTCTTCCTCCCTGCCCCATCACATTTCTATATCAATACACAGACCCCCGCCGCGAGTCGATACTCAGTGCTTTCATTGGCGATCCATTAACTGTACGGTCGTCCAAAAGTCAAGAAAACCACGATGCAGACCATCAGCTTTTCGACAGAGATGTGGCTCTCTTCGGCATCTTTTCAGACTTCTTCGTGTACAGCGATGCAGATATCAGTGCTTCAATACCACCTGCACCCGGGAGAACCCAGACGACCACGCTTCTCCAACCTAGGATCGACGAGCTATGTTCTCAGCTCTTTATTTATAGCCAAACATGTCGAACGGCACACTTCAATCCCGAAGGCGCTTTCCCCGTGGTTGCCGCGAAAGCAGTTTTCACAGCAGAAAACTTCGAAGAGTGTATCTGGGCTTATTTTACCGTCTTCCATCCCCAGCAGCCACTCATTCACTGGCCGACATTCGATATGCATAAGGTCTCGTTACCCTTGCTCCTTGCTGTCGCCTTTGGTGGATCGGTACACTGTACACCCACAGACGGCGCCCTATCATCTCGTTCCTTCTTCCATCTGGCCGAAGATTTCATCTTCGAGCATCTACGCGATGTAGTCGCAAAACCCAATTTCGGTCACGACCCTCGCGCCCTGGAAGCAGTCCAAGCCGCATCACTCATAGTGGCTCTGCAGAGTACTTTCAACAATGAAGCCACGCGCAGCCGAGTCGAAATATCTCGACACCCAGAAATTGTCGCTGCAATGAGATCGCTCAAGTTGCTCGAACCAACAGTTACTGTGAGGTTCCCAAACCAAGTACCGGAGTGGAATGCGTTCATAGCCGAAGAGTCTAGAGTGAGAGCTGTACACTTCATCTTTGCTATGGATTGCATGGCCACCTTCTTCTTTAGCTCGGTTCCCAAGATTGCTATTGCAGAGGTCTCTCAGACGCTTCCGTGCAACGATGTGCTTTACGATGCGGCTACGGCTGAAGATTATGCTCGTTTACGTACACAGTCGAAACGCTTAGCGAGACCGAAGCCCAGTATCAAGCAACTGGTTTCTGCGTTGATGAGCGAGGACTGGTCCGATGAGCAGAAGAGTCCGCTCATTGACGTCCTTGAACATCGGCTGCTCATGATTTGCATATTCGGTAGGTTTACCCATCTGCATCGTCAGCATTCGTGGTCTCAAGCTAAAGCATAATTGCAGCACTACATTCCATCGTATTCGTATCGCGAGCCACTCTTTTGACCCCAATGGTACATGCGAATCTAACCCGTGCCACGAAACGCTGGAAAGAGCTGTGGGATGCTCTACACGCGAAACGCGAAGCAGAGGAACAAAGACTACTAGGGTTTGTCAAGCATGGACTGGAAATATGGTGGGTGACATGTAAATATCTTGAACTGACACGCACCGGCGATGTACAGAGTCGCTATATGGCGCTCGCTCCGACGGACTCGTTGGTCCATCTGCATGATTTCTTAAAACGGTATGCGAATTGTGTGGAAAGGTAACACGGCTAGATCAAGACAAGACTATAACGAGAAACGCGCACTGCGTTATGATCACTTGCTAAGAAGATAGCAGCCATGTATCCTCCACGCATCTACTTGAAGCAAGACATCAATGTTAAATCGATAATGTTGGAGATGTATCATAGGTTTATGGGTGAGAAGTACACTACAGTACCTTTCCCATCAACTCTCATCCTCCGATTCCCATACTCAACCCCCTAAACAAACACCAGGCAACCATCCCTATTACTAATCCTCTCATCAAGATTAACCTCCCTCATCCTCCAATGCCCCTGATACTCCAACTCGCCCTCTAGTTTCTGCCCCCCATCCGCCAACCTCATTCCCCTCGCCGAACTCCCAAACCCACCACCCCCACGACTGCTATTGCCACCGGGAACCTTCAAATTCTGGCCCGGCCAAATCTGGTCTGGATTGGTAATATTGTTGTGGCGAGCAAGATCCTCGTAGGAGCAGTGCGAGAAGCGTGATGCAATGGCACGGAGCGTATCGCCTTGTTGGACCGTGTACGTGTTTTCGCCGCCACCGCCGCTACTGGAGTTTGAGCCTCCGGACCAGCGAAAACTGCCGCCGTCGTTTTCGAGGATGCGGTTTAGCGATATGGAGGAGGATTGGTAGGAGCCGTCTGCGCGGCGGCACTGGGCGTGCAGCGTGTATTCGCCATGGGCATCGAGACGAATGTCGCGCGAAGAGGCGCTGAAGTTGCCGCCGAAGTCGCCTTGGGAGCGCTGGTTGTTGGTGTCTTGGTGGTGTTGGATGGGAGGGGGGCCTTGGTGTTGTTGGCCGTACTTCTTGCGCTTTTCTTCCTCTTCTTCTTGCTTCTTCTTCTCTTTGCGCTCGTCCCACTTTTCTTCTACGGCGTCTTGGCCTTTGTGGCCTGCGAATGCTCCTGCGAGTGCGCCAATTACCGTGCCGGCTACGCCGTGGCCGGCTTTGCCGCCGAGAGCGTGGCCGCCGTAGCCTCCGGCTGCTGCACCGGCGAGACCGCCCATGACACCACGGTCACCTTCTGGGTCGCCCTCGCCGCCGTATTGGTTCTGATGACCTTGGTTCATCGAGTTGCGACCGGAGTTGGATGAATGGGCTGCGGCAGAAGGGAGTTGTTGGTATTGAGGAGGTGCTGCGTCGTAACCTCCTTGTTGACTGTAGGACTGAGGGCCTCCTTGACCACCGTAGTATGCGCTGGCAGCACCATGAGGCGGTTGCTGGTGGTGAGGAGGCTGCTGATGTCCACCACCGCCATTGTAGTTGTCTTGTCCGTAGCCGCCCTGTTGTCCATATCCACCCTGTTGTTGGTAACCGCCTTGCTGTCCGTATCCGCCTTGGTTGTAGCCGGAGCCGTCGTATCCAGACATGATGTTGTGTACGAAGGAATAAACTTAGATCCTGATAACTAGGTAACAATAGGTAAGGTTGAGAGTATCGCGATTTGACTTGAAGATCGAAATTCAGCGGGAGCGGGAGGGTTATTTAAAGTTGAAGGTAAGGTTCCCGACAACGTCACACTGTTTGGACAAGCACGATCCCCGCCGAAGTAGCACCTTCTTATTTATACACACCCATGACACAATACGATGCAAGTCGCGACTGCAGTGAATCAGCCACACTGTCGTCACCGCCACTTTTCGGCGCCAATGTGGGGATGCACTGTGTATTGAGTTGGCCGAGGGTCCACTTCACGTGGTGTCGGCCAATCATTGGCGTGCACGGATAGGTCGGCGGTGTGCCCCTGGCCGACTAAGCCACATATCGAGAACGTAACACCGCGATTACGTGGACGTTCGAACAAAGGAAGTGGGGGGAGTGACGACTGAGTGGGCTTAGAGGTGATGAAGGAAGGTCTGGATCAGTACCCTGATCAACACCTAAGGCTGAGGAATTTGCCCTTGTACCCGATCAGTAAACACCATGTAGACCAGTAGTTGCAGTGCGTGAGCAGATGAAGAGAACAAGGAGAAAGGACGAACTTTTGGCAGATGATATGCTACTGTTGTACACAAAGCTACGCTGAATATCTACAAAGACCTAGACACGCTAACAAATGCATCGCTCATAAAACGCCGATCAGAGATTCAAGGAGAGACATGACAAGTATGAGACGGTGACATATTGGACAAGAAGTAAAGCATTAAGTAGGAGGTATTTACAAAGAAGTGAACAATGCGGATAATAAGAAAGGTAATGTTTTGGTATAGTTATGTGAGTTCTCGACTGGGTAGTAGACGAGAGAGATGATGTACAATGAACCCGGGTGTGGTTTGCCCAAGGTGGTCGAGCATAAGCGTCGTGCACGATGCGGTGCGATAGTAGGCGATGAACAAGGAATTTGTTAAGCGTAACGTTGCCAACAGTATCGTACATTGACCAAGGCCTCTTAGTATGTGAAGGCCTCCTCAATGAAATCAACGCTACCTTGCGTAAGGAACGGTCGAACCGCATGCCTTACGCCATCTGCCATACCGCCCGACGCGCACACTGTGACAGCCATAGCACCGACACGGTTCTTGACCTCTTCTTCGATCAAGGCCGCGTGTTGCGGACGACCACTGTACATCTTGACTGTCTCACTGCTGCTCTCAACGCGACCCTTGGGTCTTGAGATGAAAAGCTTGATGCGGAGACATTGCTTGCGACCCTTCATGCGGAGGACCTCGTCCATCCAGGGCCGTACCCACTCCAGGCAGTCGGATGTGGGGACTGTCCAGATCAGGACTATTCTTTGTGTTGCGGTGGTTCCGTTGTTGTAGCCATTGACGAGGTGCTTCAGGTACATGACTTGGTGGGTGATACCTACACCGCCAGCAAATAGTACTGCGGTTCCGTAGGAGTCGAGGCTGTGGTGGCCGCCATATGGACCCTCGATGAAGCCGAAGGTGGTGAATTGCTCGTTGGGGCTCTTGCAGGCCTTCTCGTACATGTGACGGGTAAGTCCAGTACGCGCACGGCAGACCAAGCTGATTTGCTTTGACTTTTGGGGACGGCCATGCATCGCAAGGACATCGCCTTCGAGCATGGGCAGTGTCATCTCCTTGGAATCTGGGGTGAGTGTTGCAGCCCACGCGACAGAGAAGGGATGCGAAGACCAGAGGGAGAGAGCTGGCATCCACATGTGCACGTGGCATCCTGGGCGAGGAGTCCACTCGCGGACCATGTTGATGGTCAGGCGAACGGCCTCTCCGGGCATGGCCTCGACGGTGATTGATGATCTTTGCCTGAGGCCGATGCCGTAGTAGAGGATTGAGGCCCATCGGCAGGCCCACTCGGCAGCCCAGAAGAAGAAGACCAGGTGCATCCAGGGGACTTGCGGGAGACTGTGCAGCTCCAGATGCTTGTAGAGACCGAGAAGCGCAGCGATGACGCAAACACGGTGAATGTTGAGGAAGGTCTCGTAGAAAGCGTGGCGGAATGGCGACCATGCCTGGATACCAAGGAAGGTAAAGGCAACGGTTCCGACCATACCCCAGCCGTACGAGCCCTCGGTGTGGAGAGCAGCTGTAACGGCAGGCCATCCTGCTGCGAGCTTGGTGTTGTACAACCAGGCCGCAGTGTGAACGATGGCTTCCGCAATGGTGATTCGCGCAGCCCAGCGATGGAACAGGTTGAAGTCATCGTACGAGACTTGGAGGAGGGTGATGAGTGGGTTGTTGCGGAGGGCGAAGAGAACGGTGGGGATGAGGTTGAGGGCGGCGAGTGTTCCTGAGCGACCACGGAGGGCGGCGAGGGTCTCCTTGTGGTCAAGCACCTTGTAGGGAAGAGCCACACACCAGGCGACGTTCAGGGCTACGTAGATGACCAACATGATAGTGTGCCATCTGCCAGGCAGCGTTCCGTTGTCGATGGCGCTGCTGATCTGAAACTGAGCGTTGTGCTTCTTCTTCCATAGGGGTGCCATCAGGACATGGCGGTTGAGCCAAGGCCACCAGCCTGTCCGGTTGACTTCCCAGTACTTTTGCTTTGGGTTTCCCATGGCGCTCAGATGACGGCTGTGTTTCCACCACATGTTTGATATCCGCAGGAGAAGGAGGATGCCGGAGATACCTATTAGCAGGTATAGGAAGGTGTCAACCCACATGTAGTTGCCGACTTGGTCGACACCCTCCAGACCGTACGAGTATTTGAGATCGTCGAACTCAGCGGCGTCCCAGTCTGAGAGGAAGTGGCGCTTGGTCATTGGCGCGGTCGGTTGGGCGCCACGGAGGCGGAGGAGATATCTTGTGAGAGACATGTCTCGGGTATTGTGTTCGGTTGTTGAGTAGTACAGGTCGCTCGCGAGTCGGTGCTCACGAGGGTTGCTAGCTGTTGGTTCTCGGGTGTGCGAGGCTGTGTGATGCGACGCGATCGGTGAATTGTGTTGCGCACTACCAGGTGCTGTTTTCGGTGACGGTAGGTTCTTGAAGCAGGAGTAATGGCGCGACGTCGTTGTCAATGGACCTATATCCCACGCGCGCTTAACGAAGCGGCAGATGTTGACAGTGTGGGGCGAGGTTGGGTCGTGGTCACCGTGAATACATCACAATGTGTCGTGAAGGAGCCGGTGTGTAGGCACAAAGATTGAGAGAACCGACAGTGCGCTGCACGTCGAGGTGGTGAATGGGGTGGTGTTGAAGACGAGACGCGGTCCAGTCCGGTGGAATTAGTCGACAGAAGCGTGAGGCGGCGATTGCGATGTGCAGTATCGATAGCGATAGTAGCGACGGTGAAGGCGAATAGGGCCGAGGAAATTGAAAGCGACGTCAATAGACTTTGTCTTCACTAGGGGCTGAAGACGGGAAATAGGGGACTAGAAACCGGCTCGAAGACAGCGTGAGAAGCGAATGTATTGGGGTGTCCTATGTTGCCGTAGCGAGTGAGCAACAGTTGGACAAGAAACGAAGGTATGGAAACGACACGACAAGGGACGGCGAGCGTGAGGTCAGAGGGGGAGCGAGGGAAACAGTGGATATGAAGTTCGCAACATGGGAGGGTTGGTGAGGGCGTGGCAGGGGTTGGGAATCGGAACAGGCGGATGATTGGCTCCGCTGCGCCCGGACAGTCTAGGCGCTGAAACGACACGAAGGAAGCCGGCCACTCACATTGGCGTGCCTGGATGCGCCATGAAACCAAGCCTCAGCTCACCGTCTGTCCACCGCCAACGGGAATGGCCGAGTGCCTGACGGTGGGACCTGATCCAGAACCACCTGAGCACACATGCCGAGTCCCGTGTTCTGTGCGATGGATGATATACGCCTGATAGCTGATCAGCTGACCTGTCCATTCGCCCCAGACACTACCAGACACGCATTCGTCCTATCGTCCACTCTCCAAAACCTTCATCCCATCTCTTCACCACCATCCCATGTCCGCCACACCCGCTCCCATAAATCACAATCAGCCGTCCAATCTATTTCTGCCAATACGGGAGTCAAAGCAAGGTCCCTCCCAAGACTTGTGCGGCTCCAGAACTCCGGCGCCTAAAGTAGCCGCCCCAAAACAGAACAACAAGCGAGTCAACCTCATCAACAACCTGGGGAAAATCATACCCATCGGTATTGGTAAAACGGCTTTTGCACGCCTCTCATGCATCTTGACATTTCGGTCAGGCCGCCGAGGCAAAATTGTTCCTTGGTGCCGCCACGCGCTGTCCTGATGAAATCTCCACTGTGCTATTGCGTGAGCGCGAACCGGAGGAGGATGAAGAACCCTGCGCGCGAGTCGGTGTCGGAGCAGCAGTGTGATGAGGCCCTGAGTTTGAGACGCGAGGGTTCTTCCGTCTTGTCATGTTGGTTCGGTTGTCGGGTGAGTCTCATAAGCAGCTGTCATGTGAAGTTCATGCGATGGCAGCAATCCATGCGCTCATCGTGACTGCGCCACAACAAAGAAAACACGTGCAATGCCGCGGCTGCCTTTACTCGACCGACCACACGGTCCGCCGTCACTTCCTCCTAATTATTGACAATCCTAACCCTATCACCGCATCATTCCATTGAATTTCACAGCACTCACCTCATCTGCGCGACAGCAATCCTGCCATGAATCACTAAGCCCGCAGGCTGTTATCGGAAATGACTTGCGACAGTTCTCACCCCGAGCGACTCGCGCCTTCCCGTGCCTGATGCGATTCAGACTGACACCAGGGTCCCTTCCGTCTTGCGATAAGATTGAAACACCAAGACACCAAGACATCGGTTACCCGGGTCTCGGGAACACGCTCCTCGACAGCGAACTCAAGTTTGCCCAGTCGTGCTAGGCAATAAAACCAAAGATTGGCCTAATGATCGCCACAAGAACCCTACATGATCTTACACTGCGGTCATGCCATCCTCAGAACACTGCTTCTACTACGATAATCTGCCATTTGGTACCTCCGACTTGGTGTTGCTTGCATGAGCCCCGCCGTGTTGCTGCCCCTCCGTTCTGTCGTGTTTCAAACATGCGATAGCTTCGGGACAAACGCCTCCTTCCGTCATCGCTCACGGTACCTCGCGATAACGTCGAAACAGACCTCTTTGCGCCCGTCTGCCGTGAGCAATGCGCTGCCCCGCCGCCTGTCAAACAATAGCGCCTGTCAAACGGCGTAACGCCCACATGTCCAATCCTTCGGCTGCGCATGAACTCCGTACTATACCCACAACACACGAGAGGAAAATGCTGTCGCAGCTTGGTGAAGTCCGGAAAAATTATTTTCTTCCTCAGGATGGTCGTACTGCAGTTTCACATTACTCAAAGCGCCGAAGTGTCTAGTTGCGTCAACAGCTGCGCGCCTCAGACGTGCTGCAAGCTGCATCTACACTTCGCTTTCGCTTTCCAGTGCTGAGTGCCCAAAATTCGGTCCTACGCCGTCATGGCACCAACTTCCAAGAAGACCAAAAGCAAATTGTAGACTACAGAGCCTAGATCTGACCACCTGGCAGCCGATCACAAAGTCAGATTGAAGATTGTCCCTCGAGCCGCTGCACGGCCTCGTCTCATCTCATCTCATCGCATACCCAAGACACCCGCAAACGTGCGCTATACGGCCCTTTACTACACGTGCTACACAAACCACAACAAACACACGATCGCATAGACAGGTAGGTATACCTCAAACCTCTCTTCACTCCGATCACGATGCTCGTTGCCACGTTTACTTTTTCCAAACCACCGTTCTCACAAGCGTACCGAACTATCGTATTCCACAACACCCACCCCACTCCCAATCCACCACGTGCATGAACACCGATAATAAAATCTGAAAACTCGGAAAGCCGGAAACACTTCGATCGATGGAACCCGGGTCTTCGCGCAACCCGACGATTGAACCAAACCCATTATTCAGATTCCACACATCCCACTCCGTGCGGCGGGTACAGTAGTTACATTGTAGAGATTTCCATACAAAAAAGGTCCGATAACACCTACCACATTTCGATGCTTCCAGAACGCATTGAAAATACAACCCCGCTTCACCTTTCATTGAACCCACCACCAACATGGCCACCTAATCCAATCCAATCCAACCTAACCTAACACCCTCCTAGCCACCCGCCAACCTGTCAGTGAGATCAGTGTCATGCCCCCATGACCGTGAACCTGTTTCCCGCCCACTGCCCATGTCGGAAAAGCTTGACATGTGCCTGAAACACCGCTAGCGAAATGACAGCAATTGCAATCCTGTGTGGAGTTGGCGTTGGGTTGGGTTGGCGTTTACGGACGCCACAGCCTGCCTCGTCAGAAGCAGGTTGGCGTGCGCTCAACATGAAACACGGAAGTCCTGCAGGACCAAGACTTTTCACAGGACGGCCTCGGTGGGGTTGTCGGTGAGTGTGAGGTGTTGGTGTAGGAATGGACTGGGCTGGAGCTGGGTTGAATAGAGAATAACCGTCTTGACTTTGGGGCGTGGGAGATGATGGTGGTGATGAGATACGCCATGTGGAACGGGGGATGGAATGGGATGGAAGGGGACGGTGTAGGTGGATGGGTACTTGAAGGATCCCCAATGTCGACTTCGACTTCGACTGCTACTTATTCCCTCATATCGCGCCATCATCAATATACTATAGCTCGACTGATGCTTCAAATGCCCTGACCATTCATCCTCATCATCATCCTCATCAAACACCGCAAAAACCCAACATGCCACTAACAAAACACCTCACATACGCTCGTTCATTCATTGTTTACTACCCAACTACTGCGCATGACTCCCCCCAGCCGGCCCTGGCCCCCCAGCGAAATTCATCTGAGCAAGAACATCCCTCCTCCAACTATCATCCTCGCTCTCACTAGCCGTAGAATCACGGTTCGCAACACGCAAGCCACCGCCTCCACCGCCGTTCCCACCTGCTCTGCTATCGTATGAGCCGTGGCTGACGTATCGCGTGACTTCTTCGCCGCCTGCTGCGCCGTAACCCGCGTTGTAGCCTTGGCTGTGCTGTGAGTCCATTGTCCATGTCTGTTGCTGTTGTTGCATATTGGGATCTTGTGCCGTGTTATCGTAAGAAGAGTAAGGTGTGCTATCGCTGTAGAAATCTCTGTTGTTCCACGTTCCGGAGTTGTTTGCGTCGTCGGAGGGTCCTGGGCGGAGTACGTCGGGGACTTGGCCGCTTAGGCCGCTGCCGCTGGACTCGTATTGTTGCTGTTGGGGATGGTATGCGTTTTGGTAGTTGCCAGGCTGGTGCTGGTGTGCGTTTTCGTGGAAAGGTCCGGCTCGGTCGAGGGGTGAATAGTCCATTGCCCCACCGTCGTGTATTTGTAGGTTGGGGAGGAAGGACATGCGGTTGTCTGTTGGGGTGCGGTCACTGGGGTCGTGGAGTTCGACACCTTGGTACTGGCCGCCTTGTGGGTTTTCCGGGATGCTTTGTGTGTAGACGGATTGTTGGCCTGGTTGTGGGGTCATACCAGGGCTTGTTGACAGCTGTTGCTGTTGTTGTGATAGCGAAAGGCTATTCATAGTCGCTGTCATGCCGAGCAAGCTTGGTGCTCGTGTGGAACTTGCCTTCATACTCGCTGGTCCCATCCGGCCCATGCCAAGCATACTTCCGCTCATACTGGCGCGACCTGCACCGGGCTCTTCGCTGATCATTTGCGCATCCGAGCCGTTTGGATCGCGGATACTGTATTGCGCGATTGTGCGCATCTTCCTCGTCACCCAACCAGCTAGGATCTTGCCTCTTTGTTTCTCTCCGAGCCTGGATCGGTGGAAATCGCCTTTTTGTACGAAAGATACGATATCGATGACGAGTTGATGTTCGTTCAGAATGGCGTTCACGATGACGGGCACCATGCTGGCGAGGAAGTTGCGACGGAAGATCTCCACGACGATGACCACGAGGCCACCTGCTTGGAAGACAGCGCTGGGGAGAGTTAGTATGTATAGAACGGGGAAGATATTTGAAGGGTACGTACCATCCACCAGGAACAATATTCCGGTGGCAGCGCTCTACAGACTGCTCAATGTCCATCGAGAAGTGGTTGAGACCATTGACTTCAAAGGTATCACCAATGCTGCCTAGAACAAACAACACTTGCATGTCGACTGGCGCACCGTTGGGGCCTATCGGACGTGTGACGTTGTGTAAGAAGCCCAGATCTCCAGTGCGGACATATCGTACGTTAGGGTCTCCGTCGACAGTCCTGCCGTTGAAGCGCTCGGCATCCAAGCGTTCTTTTGAGCCGTAGAAGCTGTGTGCGTTCGCTTCGGACTGAACCCAGATCTCACCATACTCGCCGACCAGGCAGAGCTGATTTGTCTCCGGGTTCACGATTGATATCTGTGTACTAACAGGTACCATACCAGAGTCTTGGACTAGTAGAGCACCGGGTTCGGTGTCTGGGTCGACAGGCATGATCAGACCTCTTCGTAGGGCACCGACATCGAGATGTAGCTCTATCGGTTCGATGCACATGTATGACCGCGATGCGACCATGGGGTTCAGTACGTGTGAGTAGACGGTGTTTATCGCTGTCCGGTCGAGACTTGCTGGGGAGAAATGTACTCGTACGCGCTGGTCTGATAAATGTTAGTGACCATATATTCATCAACATTGTAATACTTACAAACATCGACACGTGGCCGGCCGTCGGTCGCAATCATGAGGTTCTTGAGCTCGTGCAGAGCCATGTTCTTTCCAGCACCCCGTGCGATAGCGTGATCCAGCATTTGGCTCGTCGCATATGCATCCTTGATCTTGTATCTCGACAAGGTCTGGAAGAGGATGTTCGGATTTTGCGCAAAGTCGACAGGTGAAACGAGGTATGTTGGCGCTGCAAGGAAGATGCCCATGACACAGGTATGTATGAAGCCAAGTCCAATGGTACTGCGCACACAACCGAGGACCGGTCTCGTGCTCGTCATCTGACAAGTTTCCTTCTGGACCTTGCACAATGCCATGATCTGGCTGTGGCCCAATTGCACAGCTATGCGGCGTTGATCAGGTGTCCAGTACGTCCATACCAAAACGGGGAATCCTGATTGTATCCAAGCGGGTCGTATCGTCAGCTTAAGATCGCGGCAACCACTAGACTGCTTAGGTGGTTTTGTGGTGTTGTACATGTTCGGTACGCTGATCTTGAGGATGACTGCTGACTGCTTGATGTGTTGCGATACTTGCTTGACCTTCATGAGGTGGTCAACATCGGCGTTGACGAGGATAGCCTTGACTTTGAAATCGGCAATGATGTGTAGCAGTGCGGGAGCATCTTCGTTCAGCCTGTTCTGGTCAATTGGTGCCATGGGAATGCACACGGCCCCGAGAACAAAGCACGCATGGACGGCATAGACGAAGTCTTCCGAATGCGTATACATCAGAAGCAGGTGGTCACCAGTCTGGACCTTGACCTTGTTCTTCAGGTACATTGCGACACCTGCAACCTTCTGGTCGAACTTCTTCCAGTTGACGCCTTTGCCCTCTTTGCCGCGGCCATCGACAGTGCAGTAGGCGAGCTCCTCAGCCTGCCGCGATACACGCCACTGCATAAGGTCGTGTATGTTGGAGAACTGGTTGAGAGGTGTTGACGTTCTATCGTCAATAACGACTTCTCTGTGATCCACTCCTGAGTACTGCTTGTCCTGTAGCATGAGGAACTGCTGGCGTGCCATCGATGCCTCGTATGACCACATGCCGCCAGCGGGGTCGTCGCCTAGCGCGATGTTCTGGACCGACCTCTCAACACCAAACTTGACGTGGACGCAGGGTAGTGAGCCATTGTCGAACTCTCTTCGGCAAAGCATATTTCCAATCTCTCGTCGACCATTCTTAATGACTCGGGGAAGCGTGTTTGGTGCTGTGATCATCACACAGTAGACCCGTAGGTGATGCTCTTGATACAGTACTTCCATGCATCGCTCAGATAATGAGTCCAAGAAGGGAATGTCAAGCTGTTGCGGTGGCCCGCCTGGGTTTGTGGGCGCAGTCGATGCGGCTTGTGTTTCGATAAGGATGATAGGCAAGTATTCGCCATTGACGTACGAGTCGAAAGATGAACTACACGGTGTTAGTTTGATCACACGTGGATCCGATACACTTACCAGTCGTAGATCTTGGGCACCGCCTTCATAATGCTGGTGACAAGATGCTGCACGAAGAAATATCGGTGTTCGGCCTCCAGCTGACCATGCTCTACCCATTCGACACGCTGTCGGATACGGTCCTCGTACAGGCCCAAGACGAAGATCTTGCCTTCCACTACGCATCCGAGCAATCCAGTGCGTAGGAATTCGAGTTCGAGCAGTTGTGGTGTTGGGCTACCCTCTACAAACCGATATGGCCGGGCGTGGAATATAGTTTCAGTATGCTTTTGCAGCTGCCAGAAACCTCCAGATAATGATGGCGAGTCTACCCAAATCTCTCCTATCGAGTAAGGGGAGCACAGAAGATTAGTCTCTGGGTCTACGACGGCCAGCGTCGCATCGGGTATTGGGTAACCAAAAGCGCCGACTCTCATAGTGCCGGGCTCGTTCACACGCTTGCTCACTTCCTCTCCTATGGCCAAAACCACGACTTCATTCAACTTCAGTGCTTCCTTGTCCAGCAAGATCTCGGTCAACTCTGTTGGGCTCTTCTTTTTCTTCTCCTTGGTGTTGTTCGTGGTACCCCCTCCGATAAGACTAGAATAGCCATTGGCTGCCGCGGCTTTGTCGTCGACCTCATCTTCGTTGTCGGATTCCTCTGACACTATGCTCAATGGGCATCCCATGCGCTCTTCGCCGCCGAGCCAATCCCGTACTGATATTATCATACCGCCGTGTTCAGGCAAACATAACATGGGCGCGATCAGCTCTCGTGCTCTGGGATTCCGTAAAGGTCTGAAGTAACGGTCTCCAAGAATCTCGTGAAATTCGCAATCGACAGTGAGTGTGTCGATTAGACATATCTTCACTGAGCCAAAATTGGGTTCCGTGTTCTTCTTGAAATTACGAGTAGCCATAGGATCCTGTTGATAATTGTATGCAGCGCGCTTGAGACCCGGGTAGTCGGCGATCAGTATGTTCGACTTGTACTTGGTGATGAGGTGCGCGTATAGACCAGGTGTCTCCATGGTCGGCGTTTCCAGCCAGACGGTAGTGTGACCACCATAGACGGCAAATAGGACGCTCAGGATAAGACCAGCGCTTTCACGGGGGTCGAGGTAAGAAAGAATGACTTCGGTAGGTGCTCTGTTCTGCACTGGCGCAACGAACTTGCCAGACGAATCCCTCAAGTTGCCGTTAAAAGTATCCTGACTATTCGGGTTGTTGGCGGGTATGGTGCTGACCATGGCGCTGATGCAAGCCATCTGATGCATGATGGTGCGGTGGCTCAGTACAACACCACGCAAGTCGCCGGTTGGTGCGCGAGAGAACTCGATATATGCTACCTCGGGCACTTGCAGGGCGGGCGTGTCGTCATGCTTCTTGGGGTGGTAACTTCCAAACTCGTTCGTCTTCCACCATTCGACGCCACTCGGCCACTTGAGACGATTCTGGCTGATGTCACGGTGGAAGGCTTTGAGGTTGTTGTCCGTGGTCAGTGCGAGATGTGCTTGGGTTGTGGTCAAGAGGAGGATGAGTTTCTGATAGTCGTCGACGCTATTGATGGGAACTGCTACAACGCCCGCGATGAAGCATCCCATCAAAGCCACGACAAACTCGATGATCTCCGTATCCCTGTATACCAGCGCCACGCGATCGCCCCGATAAAGATTGCTCTTGTCCCTAATCACTTTGGCGACCTTTTCAGCGCGACTGGCCACTTTCTCCCAAGTGATGGAAGCCGTTTCTTTGCCCTTTGCGTCTAACACCCAGAAAGCGGTAGTCCTCGGCTGTGTACGAGCGCGGTAGCGTAGTACAGCACCGATGTTGTCAAACTTGGACATCTTGATGTTGTGGTTGTGAGGGTCGTATACGTCGAAGGGCAGGTCTCGCGGTTCCAGTGGCATCATCGTGTCTGCAGCACCCACGGGCAGGTCGCTCGGGTTCATCATGGGCGGTGGTATCGCAGCGGTCGGGGAGAAGGCGTCGCCCGTCGAGTAGCGGTTCGGTCCGCCGTACGAGTCGCGCTGGTCCTGCATCTGCTGCCCTGTGAAGTCGGAGAAGTAGCCCTGGTTCACGTCCAGCATCGTGCTCCTCCTGCTAGCCTCTCCAGGCGACCCGTAGCCATTTTCAAAGCCTTGCTGGGTGTCCGGGTTGAAAGCGTAGTTGCCCATCATCGTGGGTTCGCGCGAGTAGGTGTACTCGGGCGTCTGGGGTCGGGGTATGAACGTCTCGCTCCCTTGCGACAGCTGTGAGGCATTGCGCTGCAGCGAGGTAGTGCGCAGGCCCAACTGCTTCTCCTGGAAGCGCCCTACTTGGCTCGGTGGGTATGCCATGTATTGCGAGTTACCGCCTGCGGTGCTCGTCGAGGAGCTGGGGTAGTGCATCGACGAGCCCATGGTGCCCTGCGGCGAACTCTCATGGTACGAGTCGGGTCGGGGGAGTTCGATGTGCGGCGTCTGTTGGGTCTGCTGTGGGTTTGGCCCAGAGAGGGCGGCGAGGGATGCGCTGCGAGAGCCTGAGCCCTCGCTCTGGGCGGGGCTCTGTCCGCGCAGGTCATGCTGCAATTGCGCTGAGAAGTCGGGCCCCAGGTACTGCGAGAGGAGGACTGTCTTGCGCTTTTCGTAGCTGTGCGACTCGTTAGCGCACGTGGGGGAGGATGCGAATGTTCAATGCGACAGAGCCAGCGGCAGCGGCCGTGTATATGCATGCGGGAGAGTACCAACCCCTTCTGTGTGATGTCGCCCTCCTCGAGTTCGTGGTCCAGCTCCTGCAGCTTGGCCTGCAACTCCGGGTTCGTCTCGGCCATGGTGTCTCTTTCCTCCGGCGGCGCAGTCAGGTGGAGCGAATGTTGTTAGGCTATGCGGTGGCAATCCGCGACATGCTAAAAGTAAAGATACGAGGCGCCGTGAGCCAATGCGAGGGGGTCAGGCAGAGAGCGCGCGTGAAGAATGGCCAAAAGGGAGTCCCAGATTGGAATAGACCCTGTTGTCGAGTGCCTGAAAGCGCACATTGGCCTTCAAACAAGTCAGGTACGCAGGCCACCACCGGACATCCAGTATGACGTTCCTACCCCAGAGCAGCCGCGCCTTCCTCTTGGCGCTCAGTGCCTTCCTCACTGGCCGCCTTAGTCAGCCGGCCGTTCGTCGCTGCCCCTTGCGCGTGGTGGTACCTGCTGCGACATGTGGGTTTGCGCGTTATGCCTCGGCTCGAGGAAGCTGAAGGTGTGCCGGGACGCGCCCGAGTCAAGTAAAGTAATCACCAGCACGCTCTCTTCTTATCTTCTCCTGGCCAACTATCGCTAGACCTCACTACTTGCTTGTCCAGTATCTATAATCCGACACAATGGCGACACTCATCCGCCCGCCGCCCATCGACCAGTCGCAATCCGAAATCGAAAATGTCCTCGAACTGACGCAACTGTCCGACATCGACCCTGACCTCTTCACCAACACGCGCCCACTATGGCATCCACCGGGTGCGCGCGGTATCTTCGGTGGTGCGGCCATCGCCCAGACGCTCGCTGCAGCCCAGAAGACGGTTGATCCCGAGTTCACTGTGCATTCCATGCACTGCTACTTTGTGCTTGCCGGCAACTCAGAGATACCACTCATATACCATGTAGAGAGAGTGCGATCAGGGAAGTCCTATGCGACAAGAACAGTGCAGGCGCGCCAACGGGGCAAGGTCATCTTCACGACAACTATGAGTTTCGTGCGCCAGAACAGCGGAGGAGCGAAGAAGGTCGAGCATGTGGTCCCAATGGCCGACGTGCCAGGGCCAGAGGAGGACTCGGACTCAGAGATGCATCCCAGCGGCCACAGCCCGTTCCAGAGCCAGAGGCTGGCGACCGAGAATGGTAAGTGCTTTCACATGTGAAGCGTCATGGCCCGGCCTAACCCCGTCCAGAGGACTCCGACAAACCTCACACCAAGAAGTGTCGCCAATGGGTGAAGGCACGCGGTCGCATCTCCCCCGCCGGAGGCCACGAGGCCCACCTCTCCGCCATCGCCTACATGTCCGACAGCTACTTCATCGGCACCGTCGCGCGCGTCCACAAGCTATGGCGCTATTCCTCACAACGCAAGAGTGCTGCTAAGTCCAGCATCGGCGAAGACGTGCTCAAGACACTGCTGGAGATGGACGATGCCGAGTTGAAGCGTCAGTCCGTCAGCGAGGCAGACATCAAGCGCATACAGCGCATCAAGAATGGAGAAGATCCAAAGAAGGTTGCAGATGACGTGCCAGAGATTGGCATGATGGTCAGTCTGGACCATACCATTTACTTCCACAACCCCCGTACCTTCAGGGCCGATGAGTGGATCTTCACCGAGACGGAGACTCCCTGGGCTGGCGATGGTCGTGGCCTCGTCTTCCAGAGGATGTACACGAAAGATGGAACCCTTATCGCGACCTGCGTACAAGAGGTAAGATTCTCGCTCCTCCACCATACACTCAGCGATGCTAACATGATCAGGGACTTATTCGACTTAAGCAGAACGACAGCAAGTTGTGAAGACGCAGTCATGTTCCGGTCTTCTTATTTGCGTTCTCACCCACCCGCTTGCATAGACTACATCCTTTATTGATAGATCAATTAGACCTGACCAGACTCTCTGAAATCTCGCTCCCTTTTTGCTCGCGTTCTCATGACTTTTCATACATACCCAGGCCGACCCGCTTCCCAGCGAACGGGTATGACGTGCTTCAGCTCACCCGCTCGACATTCACGTGTCGATCAGTGCACATTGATACCGGGGTACCCACAAATGAGTATCGACATCTCAATGACTGGATACGACCAACACGAAAGGGTCCAACGATCTAGCACATGTGTTACCGTAGCCTGTTGGCTCCAGAGAAGCAGAACAAAGAAACAGACCACAACACGTCAGTAGCTCCTTCCGCAGAACCCAGGAACGAGCACCGCGGCTTCCGGTGGAACCTTCCGCCTGCCACCAAGCACGTGCGATGACCGGAAGCAACGGCTAGCTTGGCCTCGTTGACGCATACTTATGGTACACGGTCGCCGCTGTCTGCTCGACATTACGCTTCCCTCAGCTCTTACTCACTCACAACGCAAGGTCGTCCTCACACACCCCACCTCTCACAACTCAATCATAGGACACATACCACCCTCCAGTCCGCTCGAGAGCATGACTACCGTTACCGGGCTGCCCGTGCCGGAGCGGGCAAGCGGCAGGACTCATATATGATGTGGGTGGTGACTACAGAACGCGGATGGGTGTTGGCTCTCGTTGAGTCTTCGTATACGAGGTCATGGCTTCGTGTGAGTCGAAGGTAGGTATAAATTCTTACGCTCTGGGTGAAGATGTGCTTCTATTCCACACGAAGAGTAAGGTGTACGCTATCATCAATTACGACAACTGCAAGCAGCTACGAACGAACATCGGCAGAGCAAAACGAAACCCTAGACTCATCGATTGAGCCATTAGAAAGAACGATTTGCAGGATCGACAAGCCCTCGCAATGGCGGAACCTCAAACAGAAACGTATCCATTTTACTCGCAGGAATGGCAGGACGCGGTACCGACAGCAGAACAAAAGGACTTCGTCAAAAATCCATCGAACAACTGGATCAAGTGCGCCTGGCCCAACATCACTGACAATCTCGATTATGAAAATGCCCGTCGGTTCGGACATACAACTAATCCCAAATGGGTCAATAAATTCTACGCGTTGTTCTTCGATGGTGGATGGCAGGGATCAGCAAGCGTCGTGGATGAGGGTACACTTATAGAAAAGAAGAAAGCATCCATTGTTCACGAAATGCCGCGCATCATTGGCGCCTTCGAGCCACCTTGTTCAGAAAACCAAAGGATAATGAGCTTCTGGACCAACAGTCAGGCACGCCGCGATGAGGGTTTAGGCCCGGTCAGGGTGATCGATACGACAGGAACTATCCCCTACTGCGACATTCAACTAGGACGTGTGTGACCCAACTGGTTCGTGAATTCAAGACCGACCACTGACTGATCGCAGTGCTCATTGCCCTCATGATGTACAATGAGAGAACGACATGGAGTAAGGACGACTTCGAGGGTCAACCTATCACGCGAGAAGACTTGTTCCTTACACCCTTGGTAGTGATGCAAGCCATATCGGAAGACGAAGAAGACAAGATCAACAAGTTTCTCAACAGCTTGAAGGATGGAATTCCTGAGATTGTGGTCAAAGGGCGACGTCATCAGCGCACGTCAACACCAGGGCGGGAGGCGAAAGCAATGGGTCAGTACATTGAGGCAGTGAAAACCCCTCACTGAGCTTTCGCATTTCAAGTGAGTGGAATTTGGTTCCCCTCCTTGATGGCCTCTGATTTCATCTTACTCTTCTTTATCGTGTGGCAGCATATTGTAACACTGTCCATAATGAGTCATAATCTCCTAGAATATGTCTTCAAAACTAGGCTTTTCAAACACTCGGCTCATCGTGGCGGCATTCTTAATCATAGGCTCGAGCATGAACCGATGTAGAAAGCATCATTTGTATCAAAATCCAAGGCAGTTATCATACGCGCTCAATCGGAAAGCATGAGTTCAGCTTCCGACCACGTCTACCACAATGCGACACGGAGAAAACATATGCATAGTAAAAAGTTCATTTCATCATCACACTACCTGCAGCCCCCTAGTTCGTAAAATCCTTCTTCGGCGCCTCCCCCTCCTCCTTCCCACTCCCATACTTCCTCACATGCTCCTTATTCGCCCCCTTATCTGCCTCAAACTCCTTCAACTCCGGCGCACTCATATGCTTAACCACATTATCCGCCTGCCACTTCTTAAAGCTAAACCCGACCCCCTCATGACTATAATCCTTATCATTCGCCTGATCCTTATGATATTTCACCTGCATAAACTCCGTATCCCGCGTTTCCGGATCCAGACTCAGCGAGACCAGGCCCGTGATGGTGGCCGTCTTTGGGATGAGTTTGAAGGTCCAGGACTGCTTGTTTTTGAATTGGATCATTTCGGAGTCGGAACGGATTACTTGGTAGGATTCGTTGATGGAGGCGTTGAAGAGCTTGGGGAGCGCGAACCATTGGCCGGCCATTTTGTAGCGGTCGTTGGCGTAGACGAATTGGTCGTCGTAGACGCAGTCGGGCGTGTAGCGTTTTACGCGGGTGATGGTGGGTTGGCAGGAGTAGAGGGCGATGATCTGGGGGTGGGGTGTCAGTCTTTGTGTTTGGATAGGTGTTGCAAGAGAGGTGGGCTTACGTCGTCGACTAAGGCCTGGCGTTGCGGGCTGAGCTTGATGCTCTTGCTTGGGTCGGGCTCGTAGTCTTCACTCGTAGCCGTCTGTCTGGGCTCAAACTGCTCGCCGGGCGCATCGCTCGTCTTGGGGAACCCTGAGTTCCCGCTGCTGACGATATCGCCCGTGGCCTGTCCGGTCGTTGAAGTCGACATCTCTGCTCTTTGCTGTCCGGCTGCTAGTCGTGGCGGTGGGTTGCTACCGCTTGGATTGGATTTCTGCTCTGCGTTCCAAAGCTGCACGGTAAGTGCTTTCTGAGGATGCTTGAGGGCGGGTTTACTGATAAAGTTCTTGAAATTGGTTGAGAGGAGCTTGGAGCGAGAGCCACTGGTTGCTGCAGGCATGGAGTTTGGGTTGTCGGAAGCGGAATCCATTGACGCGGTTGTGTACTATATACGTGTTGTACTATGTTGACGCGTGCATGCGTGAGCGTAAGATGACGACAGAGTTAATTGACAGTGATGCTAGATGCGGGAGTCGATGATTCATGGACTCGAAGATCGGGAGATCCAAATGTTCACGCGCGCCTTTTGGTGTAAGGAAAAGGATGGGGGTGGGCGCCGTGACCTGCATCTTGATCTGAGCCCTAACATGGGATTTCAGGGCAGATTTGTGGAGAAGCGTTGCGTATGCCATGGGATTTGGATGTGTCGAGGGGTGCGGGTAAGGCTGATCGGCATCTTTCGGGTGTTGCGGCATGACGTACGGTAAACTTCCTTTTCAGGCAACTTCGGATTGCTGTCGATGGCGGTGTTAGCGTGTATACGCGCGCTGACCCCCTGGAGCGATCAGCCTGATCCGGCTTACCAGCCTCGCAGCACCTGCGCGCTCCCTACGCGTCGAAAGAGTCAGAATGACAATAACGACGCGAGTCACCATCATCATGAAGTACGGAAGTCACAAGCTATACAATGGAAAGCGATGCGATCGACTCAACCAAACAAAAAAAAGCGCGTCGCGCAAGTCAAGCACTCAATGGTACTTTCTCAGAAGCCGGTTAACCTCGTGATAGATTACTACTACAGTTACATGAGCTATCTAGATTACAATCAGAAGGCCACCGTCATTACTTTTCGTTCGATACATTACTCCAAACCATTCCGCGCAGTCGCGTATCGCAGGACACTGTAATAAATGCTTGCTGATAGGGCGCATACAAAACGCTCATGGCCAAGCCATGTGACGCATTCGCCATGACCGGGCCACGCCGCCGAAGAAGAGTAGTAAAGGTCATTAGTGATTGCAAGAGAACGTCGTAATGCGTTGCCCGTCTATCCTCCGTGTGCCCGTGTCGTCGTTGTGTGGGGGATTAAAAGGGGGTTGGGTGAAGTCTTGCGATGAAGGAGAGTAAGAAAAGCGAAAAGTGTGCTTTTGTACATCTTGTACAAAGTGTGGTAAGAGTCCACCGCTTAGACGAAGTAAGCGAGAGCGGCAGCACCGGCCATGAAGGCAGCGAGGGGCTTGGTGGAGCTAGCAGCGCCAGTGTACTCAGGGTAGCCGGGGGAGGTAGCGGATGAGGCGTGTCCAATGGATGATGAGGCGGTACCGACGGGTGTGGAGGCGTGGGAGGAGGCAGGGGGGACAACGACAGTGGTGGTCTCCTCAGCAGGAGGAGGAGGGGCGTATCCGGAGGAAGACGCCTCGGGGACGACGGGAGTGGAAGTCTCCGGGATGGGGACAGACTCAGTGATAACAGGAGGGGGAACGGCGTATCCGGAGGAAGACGCCTCGGGGACGACGGGAGTGGAAGTCTCAGGGATGGGCAAAGACTCAGTGATAACAGGGGGGATGGGCACGGAGGAGGTGACGACGGGAGGGATCACAGGGTAGGTGGAAACCTCCGGTACGGGCACCGACTCGGTAATGACAGGAGGGATGACTGGGTAGGTGGAAACCTCCGGGACAGGTACAGACGAGGTGACGACGGGAGGGACGACTGGGTAGGTGGAGACCTCCGGGACGGGTACAGACGAGGTGACGACGGGAGGGACCACGGGGTAAGTGGAAGCCTCGGGTACGTAAGGAGTGGAGCTGGGAGGAATGACAACAGTCGAGGTGATGGTGACCTCAGTGGTGCTGGAGACCTCTGGCACGTAGGGCTTGGAGCTCGAGTATGGCACGTAGGGCTTAGAGCTCGAGTACGGCACGGTGATGGTCTCAGTCTCCGGGCAGGGAGAGCTGGAGCTCACGGGTGGTACGTAGATGGAGGTGGACGTAACGACCGGGGGAGTGTAGGTCGAAGTCACAACCGGAGGAGTGTAGGTCGACGTAACGACTGGAGGAGTGTAGGTGGAGGATGGCACAACAGGTGTGCTTGACTCCGGGCACGGGGTGCTGGAACTCGCGGGCGGGGTGTAGATGGAAGTGGACGTAACGACTGGCGGCGTGTAGGTCGAAGTTACAACCGGAGGAGTGTAGGTCGACGTTACAACAGGAGGAGTGTAACTGGAAGACGGCACAACAGGAATGCTCGACTCCGGGCAAGGCGTGCTGGAGGAGGCATGGGGGACGCTTGAAGACTCATGGACCGGGTAGCTGGAGGTGACGACAGGTGGGACGTAAGTCGAAGAGGTCACAACCGGAGGCATGCTGCTGCTCTCTTCCTCGCAAGGAGTGCTGGACGCCTCGTAGGGCTTGCTCACGGATGGAGAGGCACCGTATCCTGACTGAATGTTGTTAGAACTGAACGCTTCAACAGCTGACGGTACTTGTGTTAACATACAGAGGAAGGCACAGCGTAGCCGCCGCTGCTGGAGGCGCCGTAGCCGCCACCGTAGGGAGCAGCGTAGACAGCGCCCACAAGGGCCATCGTTGCCATGGAGTATCTCATCTTGTTCTGACGAGAGGTGTCGGAGGTATTAAGGAGTAAAGAGTATTACTAGGTGATGGGTGCGAAGCGAAAGTAACAGAGCAACCGTAACGAAAGAGCTGCTGTGTTGAAGATCGAAGACTTGATGAAGCTTGAGAGGCACGATAGATGAGACTGAGGAGGAATGCGAACCTAATATACTCAGTAGGAGAGGCGGGATCTTCACACCCTACCAGCCTTCTGCTTTGCCCTACCCATGGGAAAGCCACAACAGGGTCGCATCCACGCACGACGGTTGAGGGGCTCCGAAGTCGTTCCCCACATTCATCCGGACGTTTTTAGTTCCAAATCACCTCAAGTCGATCATGTTCGTAGTCTCGGCCATACCACGGGATGAGGCTCCCTCAGTATGGCAGGCGTCTCTAAGAACGTTTGCTGGCCAAGTTTACCCTAGCAACCGGTTGCGAAAGATCGCTGGTCAGCGAGCGACTTACCTGAATTGTAGCTGCATGCATAAGCCTACCAGGATAATCGGTGGTTAGGAGAACACGACGCCCTGCCTTCTCATGCATGCTGACTTGGTGACCGTTTTGGTAGCCGCAGAGGTTGGAACTTACAGCTGTATTCCAGCCACCCCACAAACCGATGGTGAGTGGCAGTGACATAACGTTGTCCAAACATGGCATAAGTCTTCAGCCGCACCAATGAAACGCCATCGAAACGTTTTCCTGTATTCAATGTGTCACTCAGTAACACGAGGGTCATTCTGTGAGTCCGAAATTCAAACAACCAAGTATATTTGCGCGGACTGCAGGGCCGCTAAGACATCGTGGGCTTTGGTCTGTCGTGAACACAAGCTGTGCACCAACACAATGGGACCTCGGCTGACGGCGGTCTCAGTGGAATCTTGCACAGCGATAAACAAGCTTCCTTAGGCGTATTGTTGAGAAACTGTACAACGTTGCGACCACTCACTGTAGCAAGGATTATCTTACATCATCCCGAGAACTGCGCGTGAATTGGGACGCGCTGACCAAACTTTCCACCTCTTTGCACGCGACAGAACTGTAATAATGGGATCCGTGCATGGCGCGGACTCTCCTCCGTTTCTTGCTGTCCTTGGAGCGTGGCCGGTCTCAATCAATAGCCTTGAGCGTATGTACCAGCCACTGTCAGGAGCTAAGACGGTGGCTTGCAGGTGTGTTTATTGAAAATCCAGGGTGTTTCCATATCGTGAACTTGTCGGCGCATTGCGATTGGCGGACTCATTGGAGGCTGGTAGTGTCCCAGCCAGACTGCCGCAACGTTCGCATGCCTCGCTACCCCGCGTTACCCCGATCAGTGGGCAAGCACAGTAAGAATCAGAGTTTTCCTGACTGTCGTTGTACGACCGGCTGCGCGTCAGCTTACGGCAGCTGTAAATAGTTCCTGCAGCAGCTGCCGCCGCCGTTCGGAACGTAATTAGCTGATTGCGACTGGCCCCAACCTAGCAAGGACACCTAGCCGTATCGCGCATCGTACTTAGACTTGGGTTCCAGACGAAGGTTGTTGTGGTGTTCGGGCGAGCAAGAGCTGCCGCGCACACCTGCAGTTCAGCTACCCGGCGCTTCGTACAAGCGTCCGCGAACGCGTAACGGTTCAGCGGCAGCCTCAACCCTGCATACGTGTGAGCAGCAACACCTTCACCAATATCACCAGGTCATGTCTTGGCCGACCAGCAGATCGCGGCCTTGGTCCGGCTCAACCCAAAGTTCGGCTTACGATCAGGAAATAGAGGCCTTCCAACAGCGCGCAACTTGCAATGCGTTGCCCTGGCGATCAAGCCCGAACTGCGGCGTAACGAAGCACGATGCATCACGACTAATTCACTATGATGTCAGTATGGGAATTCATCGCATGCTCTTCCAAAGCCGAGCTCCATGTGGTTCAATCTTTCCACGTTCGGTCTTCCCTGTACCGCCATGGCGGCGCCTCAACGTCCGTCAGATGTCGCAGTGCTTGCTCAGTGATGGAAAGCTCTCCAGAAAGTCCGGCCCTGCTTAACCGCTAGGAGTAGCGCAAACGTATGTGTTGTAGTGGTGTCACCAGAGTGTTGTGTCGCGGATCAATCAGTCGTGGCTGACGGTAAAATCCTTGTGTATTGAGGCCGGTGGCAGACGCGCTGTCGTTTCCACGAAGACGCTGTGCGCCAGCCACGCGTAAGACATCAAGCTCGTTGCGACGCGACTAATCGTCGTCATCGCTTTCCGTTCCGCTATCCCAGCCTTCATCGTATTCTTCCGCGAGGACTTGTAAGCCGTTGCATAGCGCTTCCTTTTCTTCAATGCCACCCATTCGCTTGACGATCTGCTCGACTGCTCGGATCTGATCAGCGACAGTGGTACTTGTCGTCAGCCCCGTATGTACAGCAAGCTTAGTGGAATGACCGGACCCTACGTCCAGCATCGAACGAGGAAAGCTGTCAAGCAAATGAAATAGTAGCGGTGCAGCAAATCTGAAACGCGTCAGCCTGAATTCCTCGCTTTGCGCCCAATTTGCAAGCGCTGATAATACGATATACGCATCGATGGTGATGAAGTGACACATACCTTTGCACTGCTGGTCCGTTATCGAACCTGTCATGAGGATCACGTTCGTTATCTTCAGACAGGGCCCACTCTCCACGAGAAGCCTCCGCTCGCCCAAAAACGTGCTCTTTCTTTCCTTTCCTGGTGGCCGTTCTATAATCGCGAGTGAAGGTATCAATGTCGAAATGGCTTAGTCGATCGTCGCCCTCACTTGTCTGCCTTGATGTCATGGAACCAACCTTTTCCGCTTTCTCGGCTTCATCGAAAGCCTTATCTGACAGTACCTCCGGATCTGCAGCACTCATCTCGAGCTTCGCTATACGTCGTTTCCCGGTACTGTTGATAGTGTTTTCCAAGTCCTGAAGCGTTCCGCGTCCGCCCAAAGATGCTCTCAAACGTGAGGATATGGTCATGCTTTCCAGACCCATGACTTGTAAAGCTGCAATATGCCAGGGAGAAGTCGCATCTAACGATAGATAGCCCGGTAGTTTGGCAGGGATATTCGACATCGGGACGTATACTGACGACTGCTCCCCAAGTATTTGAAGAGATCGCGCAGAATTCGCCACTTGTTGTATGCGTCTTTCCTGCTCTATGTTAGTCTTGAGTTTCTCCAAAAACCTGAATAGGAACGTACCCGAGGGGTCGACGAGTTGGCACCATGGTCACCTAAGCCCCACGTCCAAATGCTCATCTTGCCGTATTCGTCTCTAAGCCTCTCAAGCCATCCCGAGGCCCAACCACCCCAGGCGTCATCAACACCCGTGAAGATCTGGAGCCCTTGAATGCCATCACATTCTTCGACGAATGGTCGTAGATCTCTGTCAACCAGATCTACTTCCCTTTCAAGCTTCTCGAAAAGCTCCATTCCTACGTCCCAGCTCTCAAAGGGCATGAGCTTGTCGTTGACGTCGAACTCCGACAGCTGAACAATGGACTTTGGATGGTAGTAGACACGGCTATAATCTGACCAATATCTGACAGACGATGTACTGAGCGGAGGAGGCTGTAGGCCGGCATCGAGGTGCTCTTGATAGGCTGATTGCGGGATAGTCTCTGTCGCGCGTTGAACAATAGGCTTTGATGGCCAAACGCCGTTCTGATCCAATATGCTCCTGTCATCTTCGGCCTCGTACAGCGCATTGATCTTTCTCATGCTACCAAAAGCACCTTTGAGATCGTATATGAGCGTCCTTGGCGTGAAAGTATCGGACCCATCTGGAGCAACGCCTGGCCTGAACAGTATGTCATGGTTCACAGGCGACTCTGGCTCAGGTGGATATGTGAAGTAGGATTCCTGCGGAAATATTAGATGATGCGGCAGAACGCCAAGAACTCGCGACTTACTTGTGTGTTCCAGAAATGAGTGCCCAGGTAGTTGCTCTGCTTGCCGAACTGTAAAGTCACGATTTCGTGCATGGCGACAAATGAGGTGTAGTCTGTTCCAGGAACGGGGTAAATACACGATGTCTTGGTGTTGATGTGAGAGCGAGAGATGAGTTGACTGGCGATGGTGCAGGCGGAGATAAACGGTGATTGGTGAGATCAAGCTCTGTCATTGCCCCGCACGTGCACACGCGATGAGGAAAGAACGACTCCACCAAGTTGTTGACAACGACCTGTGGCGCGACTAACGAAAAGGCCGTGTCTTCGTAAACGTTTCCGCAGTGTAAAGCAATGAGGTGGTTGATTTACATACAAATACTCGATCATCCTATTCAACTCACTTAGCCCATGAGCTGCAACTGATCCGTTGGCGGCCATCTCGTCTGCGCAAAGCTCAAACACCGCTTGATACTCTGCAGATACTTCCGGGTCATCTCGTCACTCATGATATGCGCCGCATTCTTATCGCTCTCGTGCAGCTTTTCTCGCGCGCTTCTCTCGTGAATACCCACCATGGTAACACCAATAGGCCACGCCGCTTTGCCGATACTGAGACGTAGATAACCATCGTTCGCGTCGACGTATCTTCGCTCCTGTGCAGCGTGCACAATCTCCACAACGGGCTCGACGATACTGTCTGGAAGGTCAAACTTCTCTAGCTTCTTGAACAGTGGTCGCATGTTCTCGCGCGCTTGTACCATGGCTGCGTAGGCTTGTTTTCCTTGGTAGCTCTCTTTGACTTCGGGGTCTCGACGTAGGAGCGTGAGGTCCCATTCTTTCAGCACCATGGTGAAGTAGCTCGCCAATTGTCTGAAGAGGAACTCGCGGCCCTCCTTGTCCTTGGGTACTTGGGGGCTGACCTTCATGTCCTTCTCCGGCACGAGTTGTAGTGTTGTGGGTATCGGACCGTCCGTCATGATGGCTGCTAGGCTGTCTGCGCCGACGCGCTTCTTGTATCGCTTCAGGCGTTGTTTGTGTGTCTCGCCGAATAGCCGCGCTGGCTCATCGAGGGCTCTTAGCTTTGCGACTAGTTCTTCGTCTTCGATATCTTCGTCTTCGGGGACTGGTGTGCCGTCTCCTTCGCCGTCCTTCTTCTTAGGCGGGAGATCAGGGAGACCTAGCCGCTTTCGCCGCTGTCTCTCTTCTGCTTCTTCCTCTTCTTCCCTTATGCGTCTTGATTCCTCGGCCATGCGCATGCGCTTTTCCCGACGCTCGGCCTCCCTCTCGGCTTCATCTTCTTCGGCTTTGCGCTTCTTCTCGTGACGTTCTCGCCGTGCCTTCTCCGCGGCTTCTTGTTCGGCGACGTATGCGGTTTGCCGTTGCGCTTCGATTTCGCTGCGCTTTAGGTACTTTTTCTCGGTCGATTCGGCTGGTGAGGCTGTGTCTTTGCCCTTTTTGATGTGTGCGGACATCAACTTTGCGAAATCCATGTTGGCGACTGTGATGTTCGGGGTCTAAAGTGAGTCAATGTGTCGAAGATGAGTCAGTGTTGGTTGCGACGTGGAGTCTCACCTGCGCTGGAAGGTACGTGCCGAGGAACGACGCTAGTGGGAGCTCTCCGCGTCCCGGTCGCGTTCCTTCTCCCCCGAATCTCCAAACACATTCACATCTTGCGCCTGACGTCACCTCCTCACGACTTTCCTAGCGAGTTGTCGCTACGCCCCTGCGAATCTCGAAGCATCTTGAATACATTGACTAGCCTGGCTACCCACAAGGCTGCAGACCTCACAATGGCTGCTCCCGCGAAGATTGACCGTCAAACAACGACGCCCTTCTTGTTGCGCCTCTTCTTCAAGCAGAACTCATTCCATAGGTGCGCATTTCCCATAGTCTTATAAATGTATGAAGCGAACAGAGTACTGATAAGCCAAAGACTGGACGAGTTCGATCCGACACTACCGCGTCTCCCAACCAACGTCCAAATCTACACATGGCAGAGCTGTAGTCTGCGAGAGCTATGCACACTACTCCTGAGCGCAGTACCAACATTACTACCGCAGCCGTACTCCGGATCGCGCATCGCATTTCGACTCGTATACCCAGACATCCAAGGCTCAAACCGACCAGGCGCGCCAGGGCGATTCATATCGCGCGACATAGGCTCCGTCATTGTAGGCGCGCGCCCAAGAGATGAGGATACGGATATGGAAGGCGTTGAAGGAGGAAGTGTCACAGAAGCTCTCAAGCAACTTGACGGCGACGCAGACAAGACACTGGGGGACGTCAGATTTATGATAGGCGACTATGTGGCATGCGCTATACTCCCACCGCTGCCCGATGGCAGTGTACCGGCCGCACCTCCGCCACTATCTGGTCCCGGTAGAGGACCGCCCTCAGGACCGTACGGCGGACGGCCGCGTGAGAACGGCTTCGGTGGACGGGGAGACTATGGTGGCTTCGGCAGAGGTGGACGGGATGGTGGAAGCAGATTCGACGATCGGAGGTTAAGTGGAGGAGGCGTGCCATTTGGCGAATGGAGAAGAGGTGAAGCGCCACCAGATCGAGAGCTGGGCTTTGGAAGAGGGGGTAGAGGGGGACGAGGAGGTGGAGATGACTGGCGCGACCGAGGAAGAGGACGGGGACGATGGTAGTGCAAGACTCTGACTACAAGTTCATGACACAGCTGCGGCGACTCAGTAGGATTCTCGGCGCGGCACAAGCCATGATGGCGCCCAAGCAAGCAGCTTTACGAAATACCAAGTCACCATCTGAAGCCGGTGAGTCACTATGACCGCTCGTAGGATGAGTTAACATTGAGGTTGACGGATACATCGTAGCATTACCCAGTCTATCGAGTCGCTATCAAGCTTCGAATTCGTCTCCATGCTTCAGCAACGTGCGATCTTCCTTCCCTTCGCCTCCTTGTCGCCGTAAATTCTACCACACCAACTCGTCCTCGCGAACTGTTCCCTCATCGTAGCCACAGATTCACCACACCAACTCGCCTTCCCAACATCTGTGCTCGTTGTAGCCACAAAACCCACAATACGACGTCACTGTTTGGATGACTTCTCTGCTTCGATTTTGTCCAATAGGTTTTCGTAGGCGGTCACTACGTCCGACGCAGCTGAACCTACGGAGCGTACCTCCTTCGTGCCCGCGAGGTAGACTACAGCGATGTTCTGGTCGGTGTTGTTCTTGTGCCCAAACTCGTATTCTTGAGGGTATGAGGACTCTTCACTTCCGTCGAACGGAGCTTCGTTGAGAATGTCTGCAGACGTGTACGTTAATGGGAATCCGATATAGAAAGCGGTAAGTAAACTCGCCCTCAATCTGCCTCTGCAATCGCACTACCTTTGCCTCGTCCTTCTTGCTCAATGTGGACTTGTTGACGACAGCAGTTTGCTCAATGCATGCGTTTGGTATTGTGGACGCTGTCCGGGGCATGTGCAGTATCCGAAGAAGGGTATATTGGTAATAAAGAATACATGATAGCGCGCGCAGTGGTTTTGATCATGGTGGTGAGTCTTTTGGTGTGAATGTGTGAATGTGACTGTGTGGAAGTGACATTGCGTGGGAGTGACTAGGACTGACTCTTGTCACTGTAGCGTGGAGGATGTTGACGAACATACGAACAATCTACATGAGCTATCGCAGGATCCAACAGCATAAATGTCTTCAAAGGCTTGTTGAGGTGTGATCTCAAGATTAGCTTGAAGTATACAAACGAGTCGGAGGTGATGATATTGCCCTGTTCAAAGTTCATGTAGGCTCAAACTGTCTGACTTCTGGAGTCTTTCTTCGACGAAATTAACATTGTATGCCCATATATCAGACTTGGTACTCTTCTCTCGGTTTCGTGCGTGAATGTAAGTTTCATGTGTGGTGTAGATATTTATACTAAGGAATGGTAATAGCGACTGGACGTGTAGTGGATCCCGTCCCATTTCGGTTAGTGCCATACCATCCAATGAAAGCGGGGCCCCTCGTATGTTGCGAAGGACACATTCCCACCACCGTCCACGCGCCTCCCGCATGTCTACGGTGTGCGAAGTGACTTCCAGACCAACGATATGGCGCATAATTTTCATTACCAGGCGCTCGATAACGGCCTTTCACAGATACGAGTCTTCAGCCTGTTTCCAGCATCTGATCATCATGCACCATTGCGAGGCAGGCTCCACACCGAACACTTCTCACCAACTCCGCCGATTTATGAAGCGATTTCATATGTGTGGGCGGAGTGGCCAGGGGAAGAAGTGCTCGAGGTGAATGATGACGAAATGGTGATAACTTACAACCTCGCTTCCGTTCTGAGACGCGTTCGATATACAGATCGGATACGAGATTTGTGGATAGATGCCGTGTGTATCGACCAAAGCAGTCCAGAAGAGAAGTCTCAGCAGGTCAGAAAGATGCATCGAATCTATTCGTCAGCGTCAAGGGTGCTTATCTGGCTGGGTACAAAGGTACTCTCGCGTATGAGGGATTGCAATGATCAGAAACTCTGGATGAGTGACGAAGAGTCAAGTGAAGAGATAAATCACGTTATGGATTATCTAGAACGCTTGCAAAACCAGGGATTTGAGGGTATCGAAAAGGAAGAGATCAAATTCAAAGTTGAAACGGAACCTTTGTTCGCCTGTAAATGGTGGAAACGCGTTTGGACCATTCAAGAAGGTGTGGTAGCCAACGAACACTCGCTCGTACTCTGGGGGTCTCGAGAGATCTCGTGGGCAAGCCTTTTCGACTTAGTGGAACGTGTGAACTTGTTAGGTCAAGTTCGTAATCCCGAGAGATTCTGGGAACTTCCGATTTCAAAGTTTGTACGAATTTACCAGCGTTACCGTCTGGTTGGGACGATACCTTTGGAGGATCTTATATACGTGTCATATGGAAGATCAGCGTCCG
Organism: Alternaria hordeiaustralica; assembly: GCF_023758085.1. Classification (NCBI taxonomy): domain Eukaryota; kingdom Fungi; phylum Ascomycota; class Dothideomycetes; order Pleosporales; family Pleosporaceae; genus Alternaria; species Alternaria hordeiaustralica. The sequence goes on along the minus strand of NW_026056773.1, from coordinate 426,667 downwards.
ATCCCCGGGATCTCGTATATGCTCTTCTTGGTCTCGTAGAAAGACAGCCACTGGAACCTTTCGAGCCCGATTATACGCAGAAAACTACGTGGGCATTCCAGAAAGCCGTCGTCGGCGTTATGAAAGAGCGGAAAGACCTGGAATTCTTGTTGAACATTGTGCTGCGGCGATCCGAAGTGAATTGGACTGAGAAGCCTTCTTGGTCCCACGATTTCACGGAGGAAACACTCCTGCTGTCTCTCCGCCTCAAGGACTATCTGTTTCGCCGCTACGACCTCGTGCAGGAGGGCGCAAGCACTGGACGAAAATTTTCTAGCGTTCAGCATGACGAGCAGGCGAGTACTATCAAGATCACTGGCGCCATCGTTGGACAGGTCGCAGAAACCCAGATGATTTTTACGGATTGCTACAGCGAATTGGCCAGGGACAAACACAACTCCATGTTTTACAGCCTCTTCCTCCGTCAGCACCTGAATGCATTCGTGCCATGGCTTTTACAGACACTACAAGACTTTACTCATATCGCTCGAAAAGCATGGAGTAAGCGCTTCTTGCCGGACGAGGTCAACGCAAAGGTAGAAAGAGGTGACGTTTGGCGTGTCGCTTTAGATGGACGGAGTGTGGACAACCTGAAGTCGCGCATCAAGCAACCGATGCCCAAAGCTCTCGTAGATGAATGGGAAGTCCTCCAGCGCTATTCAGCGCTCGATACCTGGCGACATATGCTTTCTCAGGAAAAGAACGGTCTGGCCGAGGATCCAGAATTCAGCATTGCGAAGTCATTATACCGCCACATGATAAGCATTTTTAGTATATACCCACGTTGGAAAGGGTGCCTTTTCACGACGACAAGCGGCTATGTTGCATCTGCGGGTATGAAAGTTCAAAGCGGTGATGTAGTGTGTATCCTCTTTGGATGCCTCCTACCACTGGTTTTGAGACCACAGAACGATGGAACTTACATCATTGTCGATGCTGCTTATGTGGAAGGAATAATGGAGGGGGAATTCCTCCAAGACAGGTCAAGCTACACGGATACAGAGTTCGTCATCAGTTGAGTGGCTTTAGTGAAAGCTGTGGCATTCCTGGAATCTGCCTTGAGGTTTTAGGTCTGGCACTCAGGAGGTCACTGTTGCACAGTGTATCTTCCGAATTTCCGTAGCGTCAAGTCTTCTATATTGCGTAGCCAAAGTGCCATCGCGACTGAGCGAAGGACGACATAGGCCTGCCTCGAATCGTGAACGCAGCGAATCATCGCAACATGGATGCGCCCGAATCCATCATTCGATCACAGCACGATTCTCATGCCGGAAAGCGGCATATAGCAGACCACACCGATGACTGGACTACCCGTCGGCACGCGAACGTCCTTCAGTATCCAAGAAACGTCCCCCAGCTCATGGTCATTTCCCCCTCCATCAACATCATCTCAACGTATTGTATCACCTTAGTCGTCATGCGGTGGTAATAATAGCACTTTTGGCGTGCTGCAAGCTGAGGTGGTGTGTTGGACCTTACGATTGAGGACGAGGAGGTGTGGAGGCAAAGCAGGCGGTGTCGCATGCACGCCCGCCCATACACACATGAGCCATCCATTGCAGCATCAAGGGACAGTGAACGTCATCGCACCTCCAGCAAGATTGTTGGTTCTATTGTTAAGCTCCAATTCACAGCTTAGCAGACATCATTGTTCTAGAAGGCTGGAAACTTGGAGTCGCACAGTCCACTTCCTAGCGTTGATAAGCTGGAAGGTCTGGAAGACCACACGGCTGAATGGACCACTAGGACTGGCAGCCACTACCGGCATTCCTCCACCAACTCTGCTCGGGCCGCTGAACGGTCGACTGCCCGCCTGCATGCGTAGCATGGAACGTCTTTGCAAACGTCTACGCAAGGGCTTTGTCCTTTCGTCAGTGATGCGTCTATCGACCGCTTTCCTGCAAGCGAGGAGATGTTGATCAGACGATCCGTACTACACGCTAGAGGCGAAGGAAGAGCGCAGGATCGCTACCTCGTTGAGGGGTAGACGCCGTCTACGAAGGCGTGACGAAACGGGTGCGCGGCAATCCCGGCAATCACAGCGGAAGCTATCGCTAGCGGGGAGTTGGATGATGATGTTGCAGGATGCATCGAAGAAAGTCATCATGGCTCAATGAAGGTGCGACACGAAATCTACACCGCATGTCGCGCGAGGTACTGATCGCCAATACAGCACAAGCTAGTGGTGTGTAGCAAGTCGACCCATGTACAGAGGCTTCATGTGCAGATGCTGCCTTCTACCTGGAGGCCTTGGACTTGGGCGGGGCACAGACTTACGCAGCCAGTCAAGATTGGTGTGATGCGTTCGATTCGATCATATCTCGATTCGAATCATGCAAGAGCTTGGGCCTTGCTGCATCATGCTCAGCGCATGTCTGGGGCTCAGTGGAAGATTGGAGATGTGCGCGTGCCCAACCATCATTCTGATGGTGTTCAAACCTCATCCAGAAAGCCCGCATACTGTGTGAAGCCATCGTATGCAAGGGCGATGATGAGTTGAAGCTACGGTCGGTACCTGCCTCAACTCAAAGGGCCGGCAGTGTCCTATCTAGCCCCGGGCCGAACGGTGAAGCGGGTGTTGTGTCGAACGATGAACGGCCAATCACTGGAATTCTCTGTTGTAATCTGTAAGGCCAGTCTCGAGTGTGGGGTAGTGGGTCATCTGCCAGCAGGTAGCGCAGAAGCGCGGTCAGTTCGGATTGGGAAGGCGATATAGGTGAGCTGCCCATATTTTCGACGCTTTCGGACATATTTTCAACAGAAACTGTACGTCTACGGCAAAGTCGCTCTACATCAGGATGTGCTTGTTGTTGGGTTCTTTTTTTGGGGGTGTGAAGGACGTGTTGGGTGTCATCGTTCTTACTTGATCTTTCGCGTCTATAATATGTCATTTTACTGTTTTCATGTCAGCAAATATGTCTGGACAAAGCGTTTCGTGGGTTACCAGAAGTAGACTGCATCCTTTGTTCTTCCTACGGTGTATCATGGTGTGACCCAGAGGCGCTCTTACCCCTTCTCACGCCAGACTGATCCTATCTACATGCGTTCTTACGGTCTTCGCAGCCCATATTTCTCCAAGATTTCCACCACGAGCTCCACGTATAGACATGCGACTGTAGCGCCAGTGACGTCGCCGTTGGAATAGATACCCTGTCATTCTGTACTACAAATGCATCCTACTCCTACAACAACTGTGCGAGGCCCTACTTTCGTACGAGACTACTCTGCGTGCATGAGTGAGCCCTCAGACTAGGCGGTTAATGCGGGTGAATTGCAGATTCTAATCTGAGAAGGGGTGCTGCGCCGGGTTGTGGCTTGCTGTGCCGCACTCTCGTTGGCTCCTCTAAGCGCTGCGGCGCGCGGAAAACTGATAGGCCTTCCCATACGTCGATTCGAGCGGCGCACGAACCGCAATGGCAGACCAGTGTCTTTTCTTTCACCGCGATTATGCTGGTCGATCCAATGATTTTGTTCCGGTGAGCATGCATTCCCAATCTCAACGCATTCTCGAGGTTGAGGTTGGGGAGATGCAGACTTTCAGCGATTACAATTTCGCTTTGCCAGATGCGGGGAGACAAGTATCGGTGAAGGACCTGCAATCTGGATTGGTATTCCTCCCATCGTAAGATCGCATCTGGAATCGTAAATCGTACGACACTAACGTCCACATACAGCATACACACTTTCAGTCAATGATCATCCTTCGATCGTGGTCAGTGCGCGGGAACTTGTCTTCCTCGACGTTCACTCCTGCTTTCGCCAGGGCATTGACAGCTTACCTAGACATCCCTCACAGGGTACAACCCTGCTGCCATGCAGTGTGCTCATCTATCCGGCAAGTCAGGGAGCTAGCTCAAACCGCACGTCTCTCCTCTCCACGGAATCTAACGAACCGGGCGTTTTCCGCTGACAAGCACCTGCATGTCGCCTCTCCCTGTTCTGGGGCTGTGTGTAATCCGTGAGGGTGCCCCCAATCTTTTTCTGCGAATAAAGGTGATTGGCTGTATGTGATCTTCTGACCGATATTTATTCCTTCCATGCATGTTCGATCGAGGAATCAGTTCAGACTGATGCATTAGCGTGTAGTCGGACCAAGCTGTCGCAGTTGTCGATGATTGCCATGCTGGGACGACTCGCTAGGCGCAACGAAAGACGCTGAAATCCATCCTCGGTGTTGGGGGCCGGATAACGAGTAATGTTAAGCGAAACGCCTCATGAGGCGCTGTTCAACTGGTCGTTAGAGGGGCGTGTCGAAAACTCTGTTTCTGGCCTTTCAGGTGACACCTAGGAGGGTCAAGATTGCGAAAAGACAGCAAGGTGTTCATTAAGATTTTATGGTCATTCATACAGCTATGCGCGCTAAAGAGATCTATGAACAGTAGAGAATTAGAAGAAATGGTACAGAAGCATGCCGAAGCACGATGATGACTTGCCTCCCCAGCGCCAGGTACCCTCAAAAAGTAATGTAAAATAAGAAGAAGAAATCATGTAAACATCATAAGCAGTGACACGAAGCGCACTACTTTCAATCAAAGCTTCGCTCTCATGTTCCTTTCCTTCAGCAGGTTCAGTTTCATCTTGAGACGTCTGATGAGCGGCCGCTCCTTGGGACCGAGAATTGCCTTCAACTCGGGAATGCTCATCTTGTTGTTCTTTCCTGCTCTGCCTCCACGGTTCACGTGCGTCCAGTAGTGATCGCGAAGGTTGTCGCCCCTAGAGAAGGTCTTGGGACACACTTTGCAGAAATGGCACCTGTCATTGCCATGGACAGTCCTGACGTGGCGTCGAAGATGTTCCGGTCGTTGGAATCTTTTAGGGCATGGGACTCCAGTATGATCCTTGTCATCTAGAGGACATTGCCAGTGCCTTACGTCAAGCGTGTGGTGAAGGGGATACGAAGCAGGATTCTCGCCCCATTTTCCGAGCTTCATGACGTTGGCATTCGCTCCAGACCGCCGGGAGGACGAGTATGACGAACCGTGCAACGAGGCATCATCATCACTCTCAGAGTCTTCGGATTCTGAGTCGCTTTCCTTCTCACTGTGTCCAGCGTCACTAGCCAGTTCCTTCTTCAAGGGCCCTGGGTTAGCAACCCTGGCAGTAGCAAAGGGAGCTGGTGCGTGGTAGGGAATGTATGCCGGGGCTACTGAAGGGCCAGAGTGAGGGACGTATTGCTGAACCGGTTGCAGTGACATCTGCTCGCAGGCTGGACCACCGTGGTAAGGTAACGAAAACTGTTGCGAGCCCCATGTGGGAAGATCTGGGTAACTCGGTCTCCAGACATGTTCTGGTTCTGCTGCCCAGGTTTCGTGGTTGACTGGAGAGCGAACATGATGGAATGCCGGGCTTTCGACGTTATCGTACATTGGCATGCCGGTGTAAGGTGGCGTGGGAATGCTCTCGTTGTGGCTTATGGAAGAACTTGTGGACATTGGACTGCCACAGCCTGGTCCCTCGAGTAGCCATGGATCGAAGGCGTCTATCGGAGCGCTCAATGATCGCGTAGTTGATGTCTCGCGAGCAAGGTGGTGGAAAGACATCCGTTCATCGTACGATCCGTTACCATGCTTCATGGGGATAGGCTCATGCGAATCACATCGGGAGAGATCCTGTGATCCCGGATAGTCCACCACGTATTGGTAAGGGCTCGAAGTGAAGGACTGGACACGTCGTTGCTCCATTATGGCGAGGTAAGACTAATGCTCAGTCAGTTATGCTTACAAGTGTCGAGTACATAGACATACTGTGTAGGTAGAATGTGAATATGTAATGAACAATGTGAGAGTCGTATAAAGACAAGAGTATGGCAGAGTGCTTGGTGAATGTGAGACCTGAGGTTGATTGTTACACTGGCAGGACCGCGCCAACATAATATAGATCAGATGCAATAGCGAGCGCTCAACCATGCCACAGGCTCCGAGGAGTGGTTCATAGGGTTCAGCAGAGAAAGGAATGCTAACGATCGGTGAAAACGACGACCCAGCAGGTTGGTACCTGAGCGACTTGGCGTACTCGATGCCAGCATGCCGCTGCGTGCGTGCACAGCCTGACCGCGAACGAACAACGGCTCGAGCTAGCATGGGTAGACGAGCTAGTGTACGGCGTAGTCGAGCACTTGAGTCTTGAACGCTTCGGGCTTTGTTAGACGACCGAAGTTTTGCAGGCATGTATCCTAGTCGCAAAGTGCCTCATGTTTTTCTTGATAGCTGCTCTTCATCGAGTTCCAATATCCTGAATAAGGCCCCATCCGACAGACGCACGCTTCTAAGATGGTGGTTGGTAGGTACCCTTTCAAATGTGTACAGCAAGCAGCAGGGGCTAAGCTTTCAGTTGGCCACGAAGATCCATCTGATCAGGGTCTCGATGTGGGTGTGGTGCGCTCGCCTGGTGGCTTTTGCTCAACCGTTATTTAGCGTGGGGCAGCGTCAGATACGTGCTTTGACGTGTGGCAAAGATGGTTCGAGCGCCCAGAGTGCGGATGTTGTATACAGCTAACCGTGGTGAGTCCTTAGGAATGCAGAAGACGCACGCCTGTGACGAAGATAGAAGTGTTGGGTTTGACAGCTGGTTACTGGTTGATGCTGCAGGGACCTACCGTCGCCTACCAATTGGGGTAGACGAACCTGGGCTTCCTGCATTGAAGGCCGTGCTCGACCCAAGCTCTTTGATGCTGCGGCGAACTTGTTTCAGAGGCGTATGCTACAGCCACACATACTATTTGCAACTCCACCTATTCTAGATGGTGTTAGAAACCAATTCTCACCACGATAGCTGGCGGTAGTGGTCAACGTGGGAGTGTCTGGTCCTCTACATCTCTCGAGCTAGTTGGCATCTCACCAACGCGCCGTACTATGATTAAATCCTGGTCGTGACCTGAAATATGTTGAATCCCAAAAGGTGTGGAGATGTAACTTCACGTGTCCGAAGTAAGCAGTAGCCGCTGTGCCATAAGCGCTCTTGTTAAAATGTTTGGCCAGTTCGAGTTGGAAACCTGTAGAGTCAACATGAATGATCCTATATTTTGGATCGTTGTGAGGTACAACCTGGCAGTCCCATGAGACGCAGTTTGTGAGATACATGTCTCCACCGTAGTTCTGACCTGAAAGGAATCACTGCAATCTTGCATAAGGTGACGATGCGATACGAGCTGCAATGCGGCACAGTTTGGGGGCTCCATCATCGTAGCGGAGATCGTTTCGAGTCAGCAGCTGATCGACACTTTACAACCCCAGCTTGATCTCATCTTCAGTCGCGGAAGCCCAACTGAGCGGCGTATTGGCCGCCTTTTCCTTGGGCCACGACAGGGAGTCGAGGTTATCGACGTACGTTGTGTGCGAAATGAGCCAGCCAGGTTCAGCTAAATTGTGTACATGGATCCCACAACTTGTCAACTTGTGGCCTAGAGTTTGGGTAGCGGACCAAACTACAAAGACTGTAAAAGCGGGAGCAGTGGGTCTTTGGGCTTGGATGACATCCGGACCCAAGTGTCGTATCGAAGGACCCAGTACCAAGATGGCAATTTCGAGCGAATGCAAAGAATTGGTCTGAGCAGCCGCGGGGGAAGCGCGTGCCGCAGGTAGACTAAGGTTAGCTTCCTGAATCGTCAGCCGAAAGCCCCTACCCTGAACGTGACGGTGAGTTGATCAGCTTGAGTGGTCGATTATTCGAGACGATCATGCGTCCTCCGCCACTCACAAGTGTTTGATCTGACGGCAATCAACAGGAGCGCGGCTCGTGTATTGACACTCGCGAGAAGCGGTAGCTTCGTCACTGGCCAGTCGACGCCACGCATGAACCGGCCCATCACGTGTGTGGGCTGCTCTAGATTTGTTGCGAGCGTTTGACTGCACTCTCCACCTTCCGCTTTCAGCAAGAACGATAAGACGATATCTCCGTTGGCGCTAACGGGAATTATTCGAGGGGAATGCATCGACAGAAGGATTCCGTTGTGGCAGGGCCATGTTGAGCCATCCCCTGCGAGGCGTGCTGAATTTGTGCGCCTGAGAGGCTCTTTCCACACGAATTAAGCCTAGATGTCAATCGACGACAGGACAGATTGTTGTCAGGGCTGGTTGTCCATCGAATAGGCGATGAGCAGTAGCAGCGAGATGAACTTGTTAAGGAGTGACTTTCCTTGGTTGATCGAGCAGTAGCTGAGCACGGGAAACTAGCAGTGTATCGGTACCAGCGAGAAATGACGCGTGGTGCTGTGATATCGGAGGGGTACAGAGTCCTTTCGGAATAACTCCGTACTCTAGCGTGTATACACCTGCGCATCTGAGAAGATTCCCAAGTATTCGGATGTGCCGTATGACTACATGGATGGCTTGTCAGCATCTAGTCATGACTCGTCTTGAACATACAAGGTAAAGCGAAGTTTTGTAGGCTGGCCCCCAGCCGTCAGACGCGACCGAAGCCACGAGCTCCTTACCCCCGCATTGATACCAGTGCGGAATGCTAAAGAGTGCACTGTCTGTTACCGCATCCCCGACGAGACAGTTTTATCCCCGCTGCACATCATCGCGTGACAGTCCGGGATTGGTTGGTGATGTGACGTGATGGTCAGAGCTGCATACGCGCGCTTAAATGAAGGATCGCGACTTCGTGACGAATTCGAGGCCGAAATCTCGCTTCGCTGCAGCGAACCTGAGTTGGTTGAAATCGATCTCAGTAGGAGCTGTTGCTGCTCATTGATCCAGATGGGGCAGATAGAGCGATTGGCGATGTGATCGCGATGATGGGGAAGACGGAGGCTCGGAGTGAGATTAGCGGAAGGCTGGGTACGGTACCAGATGGCCTAACGGGCAATGCCAAGCCCACTAGCCTCAAACGGAAAGGACCTCTTCGCACGCAACAATCCATGGATCTGGCTGTGCGCACCACCGGAGCTGTTCCCACCGGCTGATCTTTCTGTTCGCATTCCGTCACGCGGCATGCGCGTTTCCAAGCCAGTTTTTGACTTGACACTCTAAGCGCAGCCTATAGGGGTCTGTTAGTGCTACATGCCCAGGTGACATGGCTGATGTACCAGACTGCAGAACTTCGTCACGATAGAGTGCTCTCGAATATCGAGTCGTTCATGCCGTGGTTGACAAGACGCAATACCATTATAGAGAAGTCTAGTATCTCACACGAGGTGCTGGATAACGATGTGGGTGGCTCAGCATATCTCGATCGAGCTGAGCAACGTGATCAACATCCCCCTTTACTAATCACACATGTACCCCTTGACTCGATTCGAGTGCAGCAATCCTCTGTGACTCATGGTCAATTGCAGCACTATAGCAACTTGCATCAACCAGCTCTGCTTTTTCCTTAAGTGCATGAGCCCAGATTGGTACCGGCCTTGGAACTGAGCGATTTACTGCGGAACCCCAACATGGGGGAACCCTTCAGTCGAAGGTCATAGATTTGGAATTCCCACCACGTCTTTCTTGAGTTGGTTTGGAATCATCAGCTTGGTCATTGAACACGGAAAGACTGGCGCGATTGACGTCAGCATCATCAAGAGAAATCGAAGTCCTCAAGTAAACATCTGTTTGCGATGCCTTTCCATCTCTTCTCCACTCAGAAGCTCTCGAACGCTCATTCCCGTTTCAAAACAGATGTACATTCCAGGTCTTCCCAAGTTTTCAGCAGTTAACAAAAAGCAACACCATTGCGAACCCTCCACGATCCCCGAACCATCTACACGTCCTAGTCAAGACTCCTAGTCAAGACCCCAGCGCAAAACACACAAGATGACCTCGGGACGTTACATCAAGGGCGCAACAAAGCCAGTTAGGTACGTGCCCACCCACTACCAAAACATGACTTCGTTACGAACTCGAACCCAACGCGCCGCACACGAGGGCCCGCCCGTACCGTCCGCCGCGTCGCATCGCCTGTAGCCGCCTTCCGCTCCGCTCCACCGTTCACTCGCAGATCGCGACGCCCAGCGAACCTTTGTACGAGGGGGTCGCGCCGAGAGAAGGGCCGATGGAGACACACGAGGAACGCGATTGTTGGAGAAGGGCAGATGGCTTGGCGGACACCAGAGTGATTTCGTTGTTTGTTGCGACGAGCTCGTGGATGCTGGTCGAGAGGTGTGTGTTTTTGTCAGGGCTGTTGAGACTACTGGCGTGAGGATCATACATTTTGCCTAAGAAAACTGCTGCCTTTGCATAGCACAGAGACATTGCATCGAAGTTCAAGTACAAATCTACACATCACAAGAAAGGAAGCACTATGTCCATGAAGTTGATCTAATCTCATTGACTCTAGGTAGAAATATGTAGGCACCTCTATAATCTCACCGCGCCCCAGCCCCCATCCCAACGCCATTCCTCCTCGCATGGATAACAGCACAAAGACACCGCCCTACAGCCTCCAAATCACCAAGAAGAGTGACATGCCCGCGGTCGCTCGAGACGACACCGCCCCGTACTACACTATACCCAGTAGGCACCATAGCCGCACGAGCGAGTACCACGCCGTCGCCGCTCGCAAATGCAAGCTCGTCATACACGTCTGCGCGCTTGATGGCTTCTTTGCTTTCTACCTTTGCGCCATATACCGTTGGTGTGGACTTGCCGTAGATGAGTGCGATGGGTGGGTATGCGTTCGACGTCGTGTGTTCAGGGCGGTGGTCGAGTTCTTGTTTGAACGCTTTGACTTCAGCGAGGGTTCGCGCGAGATACTCCACGGCTTTGTCGTAAGGGATCGTGACATCGGTCGCGGGGTTCGGCTCTTTGGATGTCTCGATGTTGTGTTCGTGGCCCATCTGTGGTCCCATGCCTGCTTGTTCTGCGCTTCCTTCTGTGACGTTGTTCGCGGCGTTACGAGCTACGTCGGCTGCGTCTTTTGCGGTGCTGCTTTTGCGAGTGGAGAAGGTTGGGAGTGATGAGGAGACGGCGTTCATCAGGCCACTAACGCTGAAGTTGCTGTCTTTGGGTTGTTCGGGGCGGGGCAGAGGTGCTGCTATACATGGTGAGAGGCGGTGTTCTTTCCATGTATTGACGTCGAAGAAGTCTACAGGGTACTCTTCTTTCGTGCGCTTGTTGATGAAGCACTTTCCATCGAGAGGCAGAAGAGCGTAGGATGTTCGAATGCTAAAGTTTACTTGTGCTGTTAGCACGCGTGAGGAGAAGAGGACATCGTCGCCGTTGCGGAATGGACCGAGGATATTCACGCAGCGTTGAGGCACACCGGCATATACAACACCGGCTACTAGATCGGGACGCTGGTTGATAACATGTCGCGTGATCAAGCCGCCTAATGAGTGTGCGACGATAACGGCACCACGCTTCTCTGGAGGGACGCCTGGCTGATTACAGGGCAGCGACTCTAAGAATTGTATCATCCGCCGACTGAGGAAGTGCGGAGAGAGCCGCCAGTCATAACCGTAGTTGTGGACCCTGAGTTTACCATCCTTGACGTTATCGCATGCATTCAGACGCTTGAACAGGCGCTTGGCTATATCGACGGGGCCAATATGGGTCAGCATGCCGCTGGGTATAATGCTCTCCTCCATGCGCTCATCCGCATCTGGGTCCAAAGGTACCTCCAAGTCTACCTTGCGTAGGTTTAGCCCGACTTTTATGGGCACCCAGAGCTGTCGATGGGGCGGTTCGGCTGAGCGCAAGATGGAACCTCGATAGCCTCCCAACACGACCAAGTCCCCCTCAAGCTCTTGCAGAGCCTGTGTAAAGTATGGATGCGGCTCAAAGTCGCTGTCCCCACCTTTTGACGGCAGGCGCTTCTTCCTTGTCGAGTCGCGACGTGCTGCCGGTGCAGGCTCGTTTGGGCGGACATTGTCGGTTTCGCGGAGTCTAGACGCTATACTGGCATTGCGGGTTCTGAATATTTCGCTGCTGGACGATAGGTTGAAGTTTGGGAACGAAGGGCTTGGCAACTTGAAATTCGAGTCTTGCCAGCTGTCTCTGAGGGCCTTCAGCCTACTGTTGACCTGCTCTTGTACACTCTCGAAGCGCGTGTCGTCGCCGAGCGAAGACGCAAAAGACCTTGTGCGATATACGAGCAAAGAGCCCTCGGAATTGGACCGCCGTAACTTAGGCGCCGGTCGGTCGCTCGATATCTTAGGGGACGGTTGAAGGGTGTCGGTGCTCTCGTCGCTGAATTCGCGCTGGGGTATCGGAGCGGTATTGGGTTGCTGTGGCACCTGTACGAGGCTCCGCGATGCGCTCCTCGACTCTTTGGGTGTGGAATGGCTGGCGCCATCCTGTTGTGGTATGTCTCGGGCTGGTCCGCTGCTGGCGAAGGTATCTCTCCTCTTCCTGTCAGAGGTGCGTGGTTTCTCTGTATCGAGCGAGAGTGCGGAAAGACTCGGCAGCGAGAAGTGCATGTCTTTGTAGGATTTGGTGATAGACGTGGGCAGGGTGAAGGGCATGTATTTGCGCATCGTGTCCCCCATGGAGCCGCTCGAGGATGCCCGCCGTCTTCCAATCTGTAGGTGTTCGCGGAGTGTAGCTCGATGGTCGCCCGCCTTCTCCTTGTGGAATGTCTTCGGTCCTGCTCGCCATGGTGAAGGAAGTCGCGTTTGAGGGTCGGATTGCCGCTCGCGGTCGTCATTGCTCGATGTGTGCGTGGGTTTCGGCCTCACGTCAGCTCTCTGAACATCTTTGCTCGGTTCTGGACGCGGTGTCGTCTTTCTCAGTTCCGGTGTGGCATCGGTAGCTTCCTGCCAACCCTCGAAAAAGGCTCCGTCTTCCGTGTCCTCTAGGGCAGCAGCCTTTTCCGCAGCCGGCGTTTTCGGCGAAGTCAGACGCGTCTGCTGCTTTCCTATGCTAACTCCAATTGCTGACTGTGCTGTCTCGAGCCCAAACGCGCTTTCCTCCGGCGACTCGTCTTCGGAGGGTGTGAGGTCATCGTCGACGATAGAGGCGAATTGGATGTCGGCGAGGGCACTCTGGCGACGCTGGTGGTGGGTAGGGGCTATGGTTGTCTCTGCCATGGCAGGCTAGCCGTAGGAATTGGTAGGTGTCTGGGCTGCAAAAGTGGCCCGAAAGTTGGCGTTGTCATGTTTACGGTACATGCTCCTCCCGCAGTGTGGCAGTGTCAGCTTTCCGCCCGCTGCCGAAAGCAGCGACATTCATGGCCGACCATCCCAGTCATCCGACCCAGCTTCATCTCCATATCAGGGACGGACGAGCGACGGTCTATTGTAGGCGACAACGGTGCAATGACGGCAAGCGCGACGCATATATTACCAAGGGCAAATGTCACGTCCAAGAGCGTGTCATGTCGATCGCGTCACGCCAGCCCACGCCCACGCGCCACGACGCCACGTTTCGTCCTTAGTCAGCCCTTCACATGACGAATCACCCCTCATCCTTTGCAAACCATCCCGAGGCAGCGGCTCACTATAGCACACATTCGTTATCAGCAATCTCAATATCCATCCTTCGTTATCGTCGTATATTGACACGCGAGCGCTTTTGCCAGTGCGATAGCTGTTGTTCTTCTGGTTTCGGAAGGTTGCACGCAAGATGTGGACCTTCTTGCCCTACGAGATACCCACGGCATATTAGGTTCCGTGTGATATCTCTTCACGAAGAGTTCAATGGCTATGCAGCTCCTCGCGAAACGATCTTCCAAAATCTCTGGAAAATCTTAGCATGCGGCTCCGCGTCCTCCCGCTGATGCATGCAATCTAGCCTTCCGAGCCCGAGGTCGGATCGCACTCAGGAACAAGTCAGCCGATCTCCATCAGACCACCCCGGCTGCTTCTTAGTAACGCAATCGCAAGTTTGCGGGCTTTGTTCGCCAATTGAGTAACTTAACCCTAGGTGGAGCAAAGACTGGGCCTCATAACCCTTTGTTAGCCGAGCTATACTCTCGCGCCGAATGATCATCCCTTCCCGTACGACCGACAACAGGGCGACAACGAATGACAGACGTCACACTGAACTAGCATCAAGCGCAGAGACGTTATGCTAACGCAACAGCATCAGCAGTTATGTCATGGTGCGATTGAAGACTGGGCCAAGTCCACATCGTCACAATATAACTTCACCGCTGGTCCTAGCCAGCGCTCGTATTTGACTGTCCTGCATCTCCTCATCTTGGTCTCACTTACGCTGTTTCCCATTAACTCGAGATACCCAGCTTAGCCGCAATTCTCATACAGATCTATAGCAAGGATGTCGATTCTACACCTCCCAGAACCACTGCCATCAACATCCATCGCCCTCGGGCAAATCGCTACCAACCCTTTGAACCTCTCCTCCGAGTCGATCAAGCCTTCAGTATCTTCAGAGTTTATACAGAGGACGACCCGCTCAAAAGAAGAGGACGCTGCATCCACATCGCACTCCACCCTGACCGACGCATCACAAGTCTTCGACACCTTACGCAACGACACCAGCACACAAGACTTCCTCCGCAAGCTATCGCAACAAAACAAGCCAATCTACTTCGTCACCGGCCTCCAAACTTCCAAATCCCCAAGCCACAAGCGTGCGACCGTGTCACACGAGCCCATAACCGAGGCTAGGGAAACCCCGCAAGCACAAGCAGTCCAACTACCGTTTCGACGGGTAGACTCGGCATCCAACATGACCTCCCCTGGTGAAGAAGGTTCGGTCGTCGCAGTCGAGCTGCTTAAAGTAAAATGCCGCATTGGCGCTGTGAATGAACCACATTGTATTTCGGATGTGGACTATGTTTGGAGCTACCATGCGCTTGAGGGTGAGGACGAGGATTTGCAGTTATCTATTGGGTTGGGGAAGGCGGTGGAGGAACGGGAATGGAAGGTGTTAACGGGTAGTAAAGAAGAACGGGTGGAAAGAGACGCTGATCATAACTGGTCTTACGACTACGAAGACAGCGATGATGGTCTTGGTGGGTTCTAGGCGGAGACCCCTTTGAACAAACAGTTATCTTCCCAATACACCTCTGCAACCAGAACACTACCTCCCCATGACATCAATCCAAACTCTTCACATCCATACAACCAACAGTACTCTCCTCAGTCCCCTCCAATATCCTCCACAATCGCAATACCGTAGACCTGAGTATACTCCGTCTTCGCATCCCTCTCCGCATCCACCTCACTACTTCCATTCCGCACATTCCTCTGCGTCAGCAACTTGAGCATCACAGCTTGGCAGTGCTCAACATGCTTAGCCTTGAACACCTGCAACTCTCGATTCTTCGTCTTGTACTCGTCCAGCTGTGCTTTCATATCGTTGACAGTGTTTTTGAGAGATGTCTTGGCTTCAGTCAATGCGCGGACCTGTTCTTCGAGCGCAGCAGTATCCGGGGTGTCGATGGCAGTAGTCAGGTTGATGAAGTCGAGCAGAGAGGTACGGTCGGACGGAGCGATCTTTTGTTTCTTGTTCATGGTGAAAGAGGTGGGCGCTGGGGTGAACAATTCGCGCTTCGGGAAAGTGGGCCATGGACTAGATGCGCGGAGCTGGTAGCCAGATTCCATGATGTCGTCTTCGTCTTCTGATATCTCGATTAGGTCTTGGATGAGGTCTTCTGTGGGCGAGTCTGCTTGCTGTTCGTCATCCCTGGGTTGGGCGTCTGTAGGCGCTTGTACTGGATGGCGCACGGTAGCGTCTATAGCAGGAACGCCCGGTGCATAGTTCTTCCACGTCTTGCGGTATTGCGGCGGCAAAGCTTCTAATTGTTCATCTCCCTGGAGTGTACGTCGTAGTCGTACCCACGCCTTCTTGATCACTGCTGCCAGCTCCTTGGGCCGTGCGTCTGCCCGAGTTGCAAAGCCCTCGTCGTCCTGGAGTCCAGCGTCGATGAGCGCGAGACGTGCGCACATGCTGACTCTAGCAAGCCAGACTTTGCGTGTACCGACGGTGTCTTTGCTCTCAGTGAGTAGCTGGAATGCAGGCGCGAAGCTCACGGTACCGTTTAGGGTCGCAGGCAGCGCAACCTCAAATAGCTTATCATCGAAGAAACACATGCGCCACTGTCCCGACAGTGTTTGCTTCTTGGAAGTGCGGTTGATACGGCGGAATGCTGCCCATACCGGTGTATGGTCGAAGTCGCGGAGATGGCCTAGGAGGACTTTGCCAGGGAACAAGCCGAAGTATTCCTTGTTGTCGGGATCTAGCAGGGTAATCTTTCGTGCTATGTTGGTTGCGATGGGGCGTGTCTGAAACCAATGTTCGGTAGGGATGACGTCTTTCAGTACCTTGATGCAGTTTGTCGCTGTCCCATGCGATTTAGGCTTCGAGGTATCAGCTGTGATAGTCTTCTTGGCTTCCTCAGTGAGGTCGACAGTGTGGGACGGTCCAGTAGGGGCTGCGATTCCACCCGCCGACGGTTGTATACTTGGCCTAGGTACTTGCGGTAAGTTGTCCAGGCCCTTCTCGACGTTCCTCCGTATTGATGCAAACAGGTCACCTGCAGTGTTCTTCGAAGCTACCGTAGCATCCGAGTAGCCTGCCTCCAACATAACGATCTTGGCGACTATCCTCAACCGGTTTTCCCAAGCTAGTGTACCGACAGGACAGGCCTCATTGGCGACAAGGCGACACCATGGTACGAACTGAGACTGCGCAAACGGTGTATGATCTGTCTCGTCGCCGCCGCGGTTGTCGTCGTAGTGTATTTCCAACGCCGCTCCGTTATTCTGTATTTTGCGCAGATAGGCCCAGACGCGAACGCCGTCGTTGGTACCAAGGAGGACTTTACCGGGGTAGAACGGGTTGCCGTAGTAGATGTCTTGTTGTGATGCCTCTACTCTAGGGTAGTAGTCGGCCGGAATGGCGTTGCGGAGTTTCTGGAGTACCGCCGGATATTTGCTCCGTTGTTCCTCGAGGAATGTCTTGTCGATACGGACATCTTTAGTGGGCTGTTGTAATCGTTAGTCTTTACTATCAAACACTGCATGTCGCGATACGCAAGTCTGCGAACCTCTTGGATAGCGGGCGCCATGTGGGTCTATTATCCTATCTCGTAGTTAGTAATTGCTATCGCGTTACATTGTTTATGCTCCGCCGGCCTCTATAGCTTGTAGAGCAATTGAACCTGTTTGAGTGTCGTTTTGCGTTTGAGAAAAGACGGTACTTACCTGGTCTCTAGGCTGTAACAATCCACTTGCACAGATATAGCGTTACGGAGATGACTCTGTGTTGTCGCGACTATATATCTAGTGCGCTTGTGCGTGATCGGATTGATAGCGTAGGTTAATTCTGTACAACTTTGGGAGTTGTGGGAGACGAGGGAGGGCACTGCGTCACTAACGCGGCTAGCGTCGTTGGATCACCTAGGAGATCATAACAAACGAGAAATGTATTCACTGCAGTGCGCAAATTATATCGAAAGATTATTTTTGGGCTACACAAATGACTAGACACATGCTGCTCAGTTCTGAGGCACTAAAGAGGCCCAGCCGAGTGCTGCCCTGATAGTAGCTAGACAGGAAGTAGTAAATGCACACTTTTGGAAAGCAACCTGAAAAGGGAGATGACATACAGATAACCCCATCGCCTGCCGATTGTACTGCATAGGCTGCATACATAGCACCGGCTGTGTCATGTACACGCATATAAAGCCTGACTGACAGCCGAAGCGCTTCCAAACTCCACAACTTTAGCGCATAGTGAGCAACAACCGAATGAGAGTAACATCATCAGAATCGCTGAGTTGTCAGAAGTTCTAGACGCACTCAAGTCATATCGCTCAGCGCTCCGGCTTCAACTTCGATACCGTATGTCTCGACGTACTGGCTCTTGGCGTCCCGGCTTGCCTTTTCTGGGTCGGTACCATCTCGCTCACCAATGTCGAAAGCCATGACTTCGAGTAGAATGTGCTGCGCTTGTTTTACATGCGCTTGTCTCAACTTCCTGAGACTGCTCATCTCCGCTTGTAGCTCCGCGCCGTCTCGCTCGAGTTTTGCTATCTTCTCACGGGCGACGGCTAACTCACTTCGCAGAGTCACGGCGCCAACAGTCTTCTCTTTGCATAGTTCTTGGAGCTGTTCGTTCTCTGTCTTCTGTCGCTCGGCATCGGCTTCGAGAGTCGCACATCTCTTCTTGGAAGCGGCAAGCTCGTAAGATAGAGAGCCTGGCCCAGTCTCACGAGCCCTCCTGAGAAACTGTATCGACGGCGATATCTAATCGAGAGTTAGAAAGGTATTAGGAGTTGTTTAGTGACTTACCGAGCTTACGGTCGAGAATCCTCTCGGAGCTGGTGTCGTAGCCAACGAGACTGACTCTCCAGCATCTTCACCAGCTTCGTGATCAGAGGCCATACGACGCTTTTTGGGCCTCATGTCTGCAATCGGGATGCTTGGAGAACTGGAAATAACATCAATGCTGGATGAAGCATTAATATCGTCCGAGGCTTCTACGTCAGCGGGTCTTGCGGTGCTGGTGTCAAGTCTGTTCCGGTTTTGGCGAATGATCTCGGCGGCTCGTGGTGCTTTGGTCTGAAATGAGAGCTCATCTCCATCAATCATTCCCGCGTGGACGAGCGCTGCCCGTACACAAACGGCTACCGAAGCCCGCCAGGGATCGCGTATGGTTTTCTTCTTCTCGCGTGCTTCAGGATCTCCAAGATATCGAAAAGGCTTGTCGAAATCTATCTTACTAACGAGATCTTCATCCCTCAAGTTTGCCTTTCGGCCATCGTTCCAGTAGCACAGAATGTGTCCAGACCTTTCGGCGGATGCTTTCCCTTTGGCGGACGCTTTCCCTTTGACCCTCGCCCACACCTCCTTTGGTGAGCCACTCGGTGATTTTGCAGATGGCAAAAATCCAAGGTAGACTTTTCCAGGGTACATTTTGCCGACATCCTCACTGCAGTTCTCGACACGTGGCCAGACTGTAGGCGGAAATGCCTCTTGTAGTTCTTGTATATGAGATGGTTTCATACCCGACCTTTTTGCAGAAAGAGCGTGCGCAGTACTGCTAGGTTCTGTCAGAGACGCATCTTCCTCGTTATCTCCACCCAGATACTCGTCCTCAGACTCAGGTTCCATGATCTGTTCGATGAATCTGTCTAGGTAGTCTCCCTCCGACGGTCGCTTGCCGTTGGCGTTGCGCATCGAAGAAGAACTGGCTTGGTGGGTAGGCTTGCGCTTGTTGATGACACTGATGACTGTTGCTAGGTCTGGAAACGTATAATCTTTTGGGTCCAGATATCCACTCCCAAGGAGAGAAATCTTTACGACCGTCTTGAGACGCCTCTCCCATTCGCCACCAGAGGAGCCTACAGGTGACTGGTCTGTAGCGATCATGCAACACCATTTCTGAAACTCGACCTTGCGGAACTTTGGCTCGCCGATCCGGAGCTCCTCGTGGGTATTGTAATAGAAGCTCAGTACAGCACCTCCTCTGCAATCAATCTTCCAGAGATGAGCCCACAAGGCGCGTTCTTCCGCAGTATCCTGTCCCTGGCTCTTTTCTGGGTCGACGTGGCCGACCAGTACCCTCCCGTGTTGAAGCTCTGCTTTGCCGAATGATACGTCTTCTGAGAGTGCTGGGCGTACCTCCGGCCAAAGCTTATCGGGAAGGACCTCGCGAAGTCTTGTCAAGGCCTCATGATGTACAGGGAATGTGTTAGCCTTGTTGTTTGTTCCGCTGGAATGGGAACTCGGCTTGCTGTCTGAGACCATGGTACGGTTTGTGGCGAGGTGCGAAGGGAAACATGTCGGCTGACGCATGATACGGGGGGAGTGATTTCGATGAGAGTGATGAGTCGAAAACGTCAGCTCTTGTATCTGTAATATTCTCATTCAAGACTTGCTGAACTCGTGGGCGATTCGTCAGGACTAGAGACTAGACCAGAGTACGAGAGTGGCAGAAATCAGGCGTGCCAGGGTCGAATTGAGTAACGCAGAAGCAGGAGGTTGAGTCAATTAAAATGGACGGTGACCGCAAGTTTGAGTTTTGTCATCACAACAACGGGTGCCCGCGACTTTGGATTTAGTCACCTACAAACAACGGGTGACGGGCAATCTGAGTGCCAAGAGAGGGCAATTGGGACATGGGGGTGCCATCGGACGCGTCAAGGCAGCCGTTCAGGCCTGACCGCCAGGAATACTGAGACATTGCAGTGATGCCAGATGTAAGTCGATCTTGTGATAGGCTGAATGTGCTCGTGTATGAGACAAGTGATGGAGATGCAAACGACCCCGGGGCCCAGAGCGGGATACCTATCGCGCTAACGACTACGCGCTAGCGCGAAAGACAGGCACTTCGGGCAGGCACACCACCAAAGGACATCAAACCCCCCTCCACACCGCCGAATGACGTACGATATACAGACAAACCAACCTCGCTATTGGACGCCGAACCTTTGGAGAAAAGTCCAGCTCGCCGTGACTACCGATGGCGCATCTCGCTCGCGTCTACAGTGCGCGAAGACGCGTCGCGCTGAACACCTACGTCGAAACGACCTGTCACGAACAGGACACAGCCTCTGATACGTCGCGATATCGGGCGGACACCGCAAGATTCATCCTGCGATAACAGGACCGCAATGGCGGGTCTACAACCATACATGGGGCATAACATGCGGGAACCTTGTGTCGGTTCGGCAGCCGACAGTGCAGCTGGACTAGAATGTCGACTTCCGCGCAGGCTGGCCAGCGCAACCCGCCTAGAACAGGTCTCGGGGGATATAAAGAGCCATTCCGTTGGTCTCATGGGTCGATGCTTCGGCTAGGCGCGTTGAACAGCCGATGCCGATACAGGCTTGAGGGGCTTGTTCTCTTCCACAGGGCATGTGCTACTGTAAAGACGACCTGCCGTTTGTCCTTGGTCTCCGCACATGCTAGAGTAGTAATGCGCCGCCATAGGAGGTCGTGTAAGACGCAGACCCGATTAGCTTGTCATAGGACATGGCTCAGACTGTAGTCGAGCGACTGCCTGAAGGATACTACGTGCCAGACATGCAAGTGGACGGTAGAGGGCTTACCGCCTACGCTTGTTCTGAAGATCTAGCACCAGAAGGTAACCAGGATACTTACCATCTCGCAGGCCGCACCCGCAGTCGTATAATATGGTCAATCCGAAAGCCCGCAGGTACACCCAGTGGTACGATAGAGAGCTTCAGTAGATCATGGTCACCACGTCCTCGGCTACACTATCAGAAGCGCGACTTGACGAGCGACGAAGCGACGAAACGACGAAGGGACAAAACAACGAAGCGACGAAGACGAGTTGAACATATGCATGGGACTACCCGATACGTTCAAGATAAAGAAGAGAGAGCACCAGTTACAAGGGTCTTTCGATGCATAGCAAGCATGCCTTAGTATCGTATATCCCGTTTAGGATACGTGCAAACGAACCCCGACTCCGCCTTTTGCACATCCACGATGCGCTGGTTTATTCACCAACAGTGCTGTCTCTGAGATTTCGCACAGCTTTTTGTACTCTGCAAGAGCCCTAATTCTCTAGCGATTCGCGCACTTCCTCTCCGCATCGCTCCTCCAGTCCAGCGAGCTCATTGCTCTCACGATCGCAATACGATACTACACCCGCAAGCTCCGGCGCAATATACACATGAGTGGACAGGATCTTCACGGAATCGCATCTTCGCGGCTACAGTCTCGATCAATTCTCTGACGGGTGCACGATCACACTATAAGCTCTCTACCCTCCTCCGGAGTTATTCGGTTTCAACGGCGCCTTTTGTCCCCCAGCAACAGCTTCAGATAATTGTCATAAACCTCGCTTCGTTCGCGCCTGAGTCGGGGAGAATTTGCGCTATAGTCTGTTAGGATGAGGGACCCTTTGAGATGGGAGGGAAATACCCACATGGTCGTCTCGAGCATCCCCAGGCAAACGCTGCTGTCCCGCGCTGTTAAGGCTTGGATGCTATCTTCGCAGCGTTCACCTCTATCCGAACCCACTCCACACACCACTTAATAGCATGGAATTCCGATTCCAGATCGGGGTCGGCCACTAGTTTCAGTGGTCGGTTGTTTCTCCAGTGTCTTTCTGCCTCAATTACTGCGCCCCAAGGCCGCTTCGCGTCGGGATCAGACCACTTGCCTGTTGTGTACACATATTCGCACCCAGTGAGCTCTTTCAATCTGTATCGAAGTCGCGTGCCTTCGTCATTCATCGCATCGATGTTCTCCTGCTGGAAGCCAAAGGAATGTCGCCATTTATGCTCATTCAGCTTGAAGATTAGGTTGACGAGTACCTTTTGGATAGATCCTTCTTCGATGAGGTGTTCTTTGAAGGGGTCCTTCAGTAAGGTCTTTTCGGTAGCCTTCTCGATTACGTCGCCGTAGAATTTGCGCATAGTAACTGGACCGACAATGATCCCTGGAGTGCATTTATCAACATTCCAAATCTTTCCTAGAACATCTATCGCGCGTTAGATCCACAAGAGCGCATTTGTCCGTCTACTTACCTCGTAGTATCGCAGTCTCACATGGGTATTCCTTTTCCAGCCCTCTCTTGCCGTTGTAATCTTCATACCAACACGGAATTCTCGGTGGTCTAACGATTTCGGGTTCTCTCGCACTCGGCTTGGATCTCGTCATTATCGTAGGACAAGTCAAGGATTGCAGGCTTTAGTCTGATTTGGACGATCGGGTCGAACTTTTCTTCTTGTCGGAGTGATTGAGGAGGTTTGTATGAGAAGCTACTAAAGTATTTATACTGTTGTTATGACTGTAAATGATAAGTCAGAATCGCTGTCTCATTCGCCGCACATGACGATACGGGCGCTAGCATACCCAAAAAGTCACACTGTCGGTGACACTCGACTCATCCGCCACCTGCAATGTATTCATGAGTGACTGAACTTCATCAATCGCTCATCAAGGCAACGAACCCAGTCATATGATGCGAGCCTGACCAAGATGAGGTGTCATGCATGGGATAACTCATCATACGTTCATCTTCAAAATGCAGCTTCCGTAGATCACTAGCAAGCTCAGCCACTGGAAGATACATCGCATTATGACACACTATATCGTTGCTCTCCGCCATACACTCGGGTGAAGGCAAGACGTTGTAGACTACCCATCTCTCGAGACAAACAAATGGCATACATTCAGTCTTGCACGTCCAGATCCCCCACCGCTATCAGAACTTCAATTTCCTAGTTCTTGTAACCCCCCTATTGCACCTGTTCGTGAGATGCAGCGCTTGTACGATCAAGGCTTTCTTCCGCTTGTATGAGATCGAGAACAAATTCCAAGGCTCTGGTCTCTGTTTCCAACTCTTCGTTTCGCCCATAAAGCAACACATTTTTTGTGTTCCAAATTGAAACATCGGGTATGTTTACTGACCATGTCGATTGATCGCTCGATGGGCTGATTTGGTACGCATAATCGTTGCCATTCTTATCTCGCAATAGATCTTGGTATCGTTTTATTTCTTTCCTAATGACTTCTTTCCTAATGATTTCTTTCCTAATGGCTTCTTTCCTAATGACTTCTTTCCTATCGACTTCTTTCCTCACGACGGCGAATAGCTCTCTCAAAGCATCTTCTTTCAAAGGTTTCTGGATCGTTCCACATGGAAGAAGACTGGGACCATCCTCGTCGCCGCGTATGTCTGCGATGAAGCCGCCATCATGTGCTTCTCCTGGCTTTAAGATAACGTGGGTCTGTTGTTGCCAAACATAGTGGATAGAGTCTGCTCCGGATTAGAATTGATATATAGAATTGAAAAGTACACTGACCTGTTAAAGAGCTTATGTACTCATCATACTGCTTGATGGAAAGTGCTTCCGTGGGAGATTCCGCCATCGTTGAAAATGCCGTGCTATGTGTTCTTCAGCCGTTGCTGTCGCGTGAACCGGTGGTATTGATAGCAGGGTTTCGTGGTAGCGATTTCGAACCACGGTACTCGATGCGTGTGTAGAATTGAATACTGAGAGCTGTTTGAGTGATGTGGTAATCACTTCCAGCAGAGTTAAATACTTCTCAGTGATGAGTCCGTTACCAAGTCATTCTTGAAGACAGTCGCCTGTCAGAGTGAGTACCAGTCATTCTGATCACTGTGTCGGATGTACAGCGATATACGTCCAACGTTCGCACATGCCGCTGCTTCCGGTTGTGACATTATTTCTGGTGATCCTTTTTGGACTTCTGCTGCGTTCAACATTACGGTCCCTGAGGACCACAGCTCCAAAGCCGCTGCTCCATCGTGACGAAGGAGGTAAATCTCGGTCGTAGTAACTCGGCGATGTATGCAATGGTGACCTTGTACGGAAGGTTTAGACTGTCAATGAAGATAGGTTGCTGCGAGACGGTCGCATATCTCAATCGATGGTTCGTCGTTGCTCGCACAAAACCGTGCGTCGCATGACTCCACGGTGACTAGACATATTGATGACTAAGTCGAGATCCTGCGATGACACTGTAAGTTTTGCGATACCTCACCGCGTGCATTTCAACGTCGCGCAAGATAGCCCTTGCCCCATACGATGGTCCCACAATCAATCCTTCCGAGCGGCCCGAGCGGGCAGGTTGCATGCGACAAGCTTCCCAAGCTTTTCCACGCAATCTCGCCATCTGCGATGCGAGTAACAGAGGGGTCGAAAGAAGTAAATACTGGAGTCAGGATCTGGGTGACTGACGCAAAGTCACGAACTCAGCCGCACCTTCCGCTAAAGTTGGGCTTCTTCCTGACAGGCCGGACCCCTCACGATGCAACCTCGCCACACCTTCAGCTCGCCGCTGATGTCCCAAAATAACCACGCAACGACCGCCACGCACCCAATCCGTCGGAGCGATGATTCTTAAGCTTCTACGGCCGTCGACCGGCGCGAGATCTATGCGCTCATAGCTCGTGCGAAGAGGTAAAGCGCCCGCATCTGGGCGATGGTTTAGGCCTGCGCACGCTCCACCCCGTAAACGGCGTCATACCTCTTCGTGTTCGGCGATGTCGGCTCCAGCTTCACGCTGCAAATTTGCTTAGCATGGTGGTACTTGTACATCACCGTGCTTTAGAGCTCGAGGCTAGGGTAAGCGTACTTGCTAGGAGCTGAGGGTGAGATGGAATGCTTAAAGTCAGCCTTCGGCCTTGTCACGGCAGGAGCTATAGCCTCGCAACATAGGACAAATAACACCTCCGAAATCAAAGAGAAGGCATCATGGTAGCAACTCATATGTTGAAGGTCTTATTACCTGTTGCTGCGTTCGCGAGCTATGCTGCGGCAGAGCAATGCGCTGGTGGTGAATGGGATGTCATTATCGTTGGTAAGCTCGAAGATCCGCAGCCAAAATCTGGCATCAAAACTGACATCGTCCAGGTTCTGGTCCAGCGGGTATCGTTACAGCGGACCGCATGAGCGAAGCCGGCAAGAAGACTCTACTACTAGAGCAGGGCGGCCCGTCGTACTACGTGACCGGCGGTCGTGCTCGCCCAGAATGGCTAAACGGAACTGAACTGAGCCGCGTTGATGTTCCCGGGCTGTACAAATCCATCTTCTCGAATTCCGGTGAAGGAAACTTGACATGCGCGTCTGATGTCGTCAACGCGTTTCAAGGATGCACCGTCGGTGGTAACTCCGCAATCAACGCTGGACTGTTCTTCCAGCCACCCGCGAGCGATTGGGATCGCTACTTCCCCCAGGGCTGGAAGAATGACGACATGCAATGCGCAATCAACAAGGTCAGAGCGAAACAACCGAACACAGATAGCCCTTCAAGAGACGGCAAGCGGTATTTGCAAAGCGGTTACGACGCTGCGAAGCAGTGGCTCGTTGATGGCGCGGGTTTCGCAGAGGTCGGCCTGAACGATGGCATCGAGAACCACAACAAGACCAAGGTGTTCGGCCACCCGATCTGGTACTACGAGAATGGGCAAAGGAGCGGTCCGGTCAAGACATACCTACAGTCGGCCCTGGCTCGCTCTAACTTTGCCTTCCAAACCGGCACTAAAGTCTTGCGTGTTCGTCGCGATGGCGGCGTAGCAACTGGTGTCGACATTCAGACTAACGGTGCCGAGAATTCGTCAAGCATCTGCATCAAAGAAGGCGGCATGGTCATCTCTTCAGCTGGTGCCCTCCTCAGCCCCCAGCTGCTGATGTGGTCTGGCATCGGTGAGGCAGCGACCTTGACAAACCTCTCGAAGAACGGTCATGTTACAGTTCCTTCTCAAGACTGGATCAACAACACCGCTGTCGGCAACGGTGTCTTCGATAACCCAAACACCTTCATCGAGCTCCAATCTGACGAGATTGCTTCGTATGCTTACGACTACTCCAACCCGCCGCAATCCGACGTCGATCTGTACCTCAACGAACGATCTGGACCCTACACGTTCGCTTCCCAAACGAGCGCGTTCTGGGACTACATTCAGCAGGGCGATGATGTAGTGGGCTGCCAGGGCACCATTGACTCTGCCGGAGCGATGGGCCTCACAAAGAACGGAACCATCACACTCAACGTCTACGGCACTTCTGGTCTCCGATCCGTCGGTCGCGTCAACCTTGATGCCAGAGGTATCGCTCTTCCCTCATCAAACTTCTACGCCGACCCCCGCGATGCGACTGCTATTGCGACATTCGTCTACAACATCTTCCAAGCTCTGCCGGCTACCCTCAACCCGCTCAACGTTGCAAAGAACTCGACTATCGAGCAGATTGCGACTTATCTGACCACGCCAAGCGCGTTCACACTTGGCAATGTGCAACACTGGAGCAGCAGTTGTAGGATGGAGGCCTGCATTGACACGGATACGAAGGTCATCGGGATGCAGAACTTGTTCGTCATTGATGCAAGTATCGTGCCGCCTCTGACCACGAACCCTGTTATGGGCGTCATGATTGCGGCGGAGAGGGCTGTTGAGAGGATATTAGCGTTGAGCAAGTAAGCGCATTGGGTATAGACTTAATTAATTCACGAATTTCATTTCACGTTCAAACAACGCGTTTCTTTCTATGACAACTGCCGAATAGCTATGTCCGGTAACTCCTTGCATACCGCCGTGATCCTAGTTTGCATCCTGTGCCATACCGAGTGGGGGCCTAGTTTACGTCATACAACATCTAGTTCTGCAGGACTATATACACTGCCATACAAGTACCCTTTGCGACCATTGAACGAATATTTCGATATCTACTACTTCGTATTACTCTTGAATCCAGCAAACCCATCATGTCCAAAGATTTCGGTGAAACCCGCGCCTCCAATGGTACTAAACCTTCACTCGAGCCTTTCCCCATCGCCAGTACACATCTAACACACATTTGCTAGGCCTGAATTTCGTCGTCACAGACCGTCACGACACTTACCCATACATCTCCCCGTCCAACTTCAATCTCCAAGGAAAGCACGTCTTGATCACCGGTGCCTCAAAAGGCGTCGGCCGTGCCACAGCCCTGAGTTACGCGAAAGCAGGTGCCTCAGGCATAGCCCTAGGCGCACGATCCGATCTCTCAACCGTCGTCAAAGACGTCCAAGCCGCAGCCAAGTCTGCAGGCCATCCTGAACCGCAAGTCCTAGCCCTAGATCTCGATGTCACCAGCAAAGACAGCGTAGATGCAGCAGCCAAGCTCGTCACCGAGAAGTTCGATGGCCGACTCGACGTGTTGATCAACAACGCTGGAAGTCTCGCCTCTTTCGCCGGTATCCCAGACACCGACCCGGATGAGTGGTGGCGCGACTACGAAGTCAGCGTAAAAGGAAGCTACCTCGTAACCCGCGCATTCTGGCCTCACCTCCTCGCAGGCTCCAAGATCATCATCAATATTACTTCCATCGGCGCCGTGATGGTCGTGCCGCAGAGCTCTTCGTACGGACCAGCCAAACTGGCTTCACTCCGGTTGACCGAATTCATTGACCAGGACCACGGAGAGGGCAAGGATGGTATGCTGGCTATGGCCGTGCACCCGGGAGGCATACAGACAGAGTTGGCGCTGGGTATGCCAGGGCATATGCATGAGTGGCTCGTGGATACGCCGGAGTTGGCGGGCGATACGTTGATGTGGTTGGGGGCGCAGAGGAGGGAGTGGCTTGGTGGGAGGTATGTTAGTGCGTGTTGGGATATGGAGGAGTTCAGTGGGAAGAGGGAGGAGATTTTGGAGAAGGATTTGCTGAAGATGAGGTTGGCTGTTGGTCCGTAGATGGGAGGAGTTGGGAAAGTTCGGTTGCAGATGTGTTCCTCTTATTGTGCATCGATGTGATTATGTGCCATATTGGCTTTTTCTCCTCCTCTCAGATCCCTTGCTCTTGTAGTCTGCCATCGTGAACAATGAGCACCGTAGGAAAGATCTCATAACCTGATACCAGTAAGGTAGGTACAGCGAACCGAGGTGTGGGACCGCGAAAAAAAGTTTTGAATCTTCATCGTTCCTTCCTGTCTCGAACATGTACAACGACGCCTGGTGGTTACAGCAGCAGCGTTCCAGTAGATTACTACGTACAAGCGGCACAACGTAGCAAGCCGCGGTGTCGAGCGGTTTTGTTTGGCGCAGACCTTGTTAGATTGCGAAATGCAGCCACTATATGTCGTGCTTTTAGCTGCATGAGTAGCTGTGGCTCAGAGCCGTCAGAAAGATAGGCCTAAAGGTGCGCAATAATAGCATCCAACGATAATGCGCGCGAGGCGCAAACGACACTGAAAAGGGATGGAGTTTGGCGAGGAACCGTCGGCACCTCGGGCTTAGCCATGCTAGTGAGGGGCACGGCACTCCCCACCACGACACCTTCCGTCCACCAATCCCGCCAGTGACATCATGCATGCTGCTAGAAAACACCATACGAACCCTTTTGGCCAATTCCACCCTGGCATCGGGACAGGGCAACCGCATTACCTGCATCGCTCTCACGCCACGTTCGCGGTTGTGACTGCCGCCCATATGAGGCGTCCATCCGGACCCTTTGATTAAAGCTGCCAACACTGCATGGTTGGGTCCGCTAGTACCTGTTAATCCGTGTTGCCGGTAGGGATTGCTGCTCAACGAACAGCAATTGTGGGCTCCATCTAGCAATCGTTGATCGGCGGCAGTTTCTGTCTGGGGCTCAGGTATAAGAATCTGCTAGTGCCCCTCTTACTTTTCGCGGTAGGTGCGTCGCTGTTCAGCTTGGAATATATCTGGACTTGTTCTTCACCAATACCACCGACTGTATTTCTCAGTCAGCTTCCCTAGGATACTTGGAATACAGATCCTACCAGAGTCGAGAAGCCGCGACGATGACGAGCAAGCCTATCTTTGTGGCTACTCATCCGAGGGCCTGCTCGACAGCCTTTGAGCGGGTATGCTTGGCTTCGCCGTATCTCGCCCAATTCTAGGTTCTGACAATCCTCTAGGTGTTCATGACCCGTCACGACACACTGCAATGTGTTCACGAGCCTTTCGGCGATGCCTACTACTTTGGACCTGAGCGCCTTGCTGAGCGTTATGAGAATGACCACAAGGCCAGGAAAGAGTCTGGTTACGAGGACAGCACATACAGGACCATCTTTGATCGCATTGCGAGAGAGAACTCCGAGGTTCGTTCACTAATGCTTTTCATGTTTCTCCTCAGCTTCGTACCATTTCCCCTCACATTTTCGTTCCTACACATCCAATCGATATCTTATATTCGCAATCTCGTCATCTTGGCCGCTATTGCGTGTTGTGTGCCTCAGCCATCCGCCCGCCAGTCAGATCCCGATGAACCCCGCCCCTACTGCAACCATCCCACGCGTTCTTTCGAGCCCATCTTGCACAACATCTCGGCCTTTTAAAGCGAGCGCACCAATTTCAATGAGCCCAACACAACCCCCCGGCTTGGAAACCTCAGGAATGTGGTCTTTCACATGCCCGAAATACCGCCGAAGCATTCCGCTCCCACCAGTTCTTATTGCCTTGACTTCAGCCTTGCGATAGCCAATTTGACGAAGAACTCGGAGGCGCAAAATGTGGCTTCCTAGAAGAACTTCATGCTCACCTCTTACAGGGCAAGCGCGCCTTTATCAAAGACATGGCCCAATACTGGATTCCTCCCGTCGGCAAGCCTGCGACCATCGCACCATCTCTATCCAACTACCGCCGCGGCGTAGGAACAAACACCACCGAACTCTCGCCTGTCACCACTCGTAGCGACCCTTCCAAGCCTCCCTACCCATACGACACCAAAGGGGAGCCCAACAACCCGACCGTTATTCCCAAGGACTTGTTGGCGACCTACCACTTCACCTTCCTCATCCGCCACCCGAAATTCTCCATCCCATCTTACTACCGCTGCACCATCCCCCCGCTAGACAAAATGACTGGCTTCTACAACTTCCGTGAGGATGAAGCCGGCTACGATGAGCTCCGCCGCCTTTTCGACTACCTGCGCGCTGAAGGCCAAATCGGTCCCAAGTTCGCTGGCCAAAAGGAGTTTGACGCCAACGACCAGGCAAACGGTCACACCGGCGGCGTTGAGATCTGTGTCATCGATGCGGATGATCTGCTCGACAACCCATCCGGCATGATTGAGGCATTCTGCAAGACTACAGGAATTGAGTGGGATCCAAACATGCTCGTATGGGACACTGAGAAAGACCAAGACAAGGCCAAAGAGGCGTTCGAGAAGTGGAAGGGTTTCCATGAGGATGCTCTAGACAGTGATCGTCTGAGGGAACGCACTCACGTAAGTTTTGACAAGCTATATCATAACAGAATCAGTTGAAAAGAAGAAGTTCGCTAACAGCGAGTAGAAGAAGGAGCCAAAGAGTGACGAACAATTGTTCGCTGAGTGGAAGGAGAAGTACGGTGAAGAGGGCGCGAAGCAGATCCGGGATACCGTTGCCGCTAATGTGGAGCATTACGAGTACCTGAAGCAGTTTGCTATCAAGCTATAGAGGATTGTAAGGAAGGACGGACAGAAGGAGTATTTCAAGGCTTCGAATCGTTACCAAAACACATGGTAGATGATAGACCTAGAAGCATACAATAGGTCAGACTAGCGATAAAGAGTTTCCTTAGCAAAACACGAACATTTGACTGTAACTTTTATGAACTCCCTTACGTTGTGATATCATACACCATTCGTTCACTCCTTTAGCAACTACACCGCCACAGACCTTCACCAGACGTCCACACTCGCCTCATCAACCAACCCAACTACGCGCTCGCTTGAACGTCAGCTGACCCGCCCACCCTGCATCGCGGATACGTGCTTACGCTTACCTACATCCTACATCTTGCATCTAGGCGCCGCCACAATATCCATCTACCAAATCTACCAAATAACAAAAAAGGTCGTTGCGGTGAGTCTCCCCGTCATCAAATCACTAAACCGCCGTATCGCGGAGAAAGCCGCACAACGCAACAGAATGGTGCACGATAGGGAACATGACATAGCAACAAAGGCGAATAAGGCGAATGAATGTGGCAGATACCCCGAAGGTCACCGAGTCGGCCGCCCCCCCCGCAAACATTGTGGTTTCCCGATCATCTCCCTATCTCCTGAAGGTTACAGAAGCGGCGGCCCCGGGAATGTGATTATGTGATGACGGGACGGGGGGCTGGTGATAAGGCTGCTTGTGGTTGCAGATGCGGTCGTTGCGATAGGGGCGACTAGCCGAGGAACGGGTTCGGGGGAGAGAGAATGGGTGTTTCAAGATGATGAGGTTTTTTCTTTGTGTGTGTGGACGAGGCCCGAAGTGGGGGACCTTGGCTTGGTATTGGGGAGAAGTTTTGGGGTCAAGGAGATAGGTAGCCATGTAGGCGAGGGAGGCGGGTGGTGCGATGGTCGCAGAAGCGATGCAGGAGGACGCAGCGGTAGTATTGTTGACATGACATGGAAGCAGACGTGGTAGTAACATCGATTTCCACTAGATAGTAAGAACAACACAAAACACAAAGAATCTACTCCGCCATAATATGCTCCAAAAGCAATCATGCAACATGTACATCGTCCCCCACCCCCAGATAGTCCCAGTACAATGATAGAAATACACAAAGGTATCAAATCCGCGAAAGTAGACTCCAAAAGCGCCGAGCCCGGAACACCGACGCTTATCCGTGTGCGTAGAGAATGCGTAGTTTTGCGTGAAGAACGATGGAGATGGAAACCAAGCCTAAAGACAGAGTATGATCATACGCGTATTTGACCAAGCTCAATCTCGCGCCTCCGCTCTTCTCGGCTGAGGTTGCGCGAGTGACTGCCTCGTCCCTCTGTACTGGACGGGCGGTTCTCGCTTCGTCCGCGGCCATATTGTGTCCATTGTTCGCTGAGACTATCGGGTCTGCTGTCTGATCGGTCGCGTCCCCATTCGCCATGTGTTTGTGCAGGCGTGCCCACCAACTCCTGACTGCGCTGGTGCCTTGCCTGTTGTTCCCTGTCTTCTGGCAGGTCTATTCTGAACGTAGTGTTTATGTCGGGACTCGGCCGCGGGTCTCCTGATTTGAGGAGGAGAGCCATTTGCTGGTTCACGCGGTCGTCTTCGGAGTATAGGGCGGCGGGTGGCTGCGAGGGCGAGCGCATGGCGGTGGGGTACATGTTTGGGATGAAGTTGTTGTAGTAGTTTTGATCGGACCAGAGGTTCTGGCGCGTGTCGGTTTGTCGCTTGGACTTGACTATGCGGCGGTATGTCCAGAGGAGGAGGGAACTGTAGAGGATTGTTCCGGCGGCGCTGATGACGGTGCCGCTAATGGCGGCATTCCCCCAGTGGTAGTTGGGCGAGGAGACGAAGTTGTAGGCTATCGAGATAAGGCCGAGTGCGGAGGATGTGAGCGCAGGCCTACACATATGGTTAGTATTCCGCTGTTGGTGGAGGCATGGAGGCCTTACAGGAAGACGCCGTCGGCTTGGAAGCGCTCATTGCGACAGGCGAAGCAGAGCAGTGCTGTGAACGAGTAGCCGGCTGTAAGGAGCGCGACAACAAAGACAGATAGGACTGCTCGGCTGAACTTGAGCTCGTAGTCTTTTCTGTAGAGGCCGGGCAGTATGAGGTAGCTTCGAGGCGTTAGCATGCTTTCGTCTGGGCCGCCTCGAGACGCATCGCAAGCACTCACCCTCCGAGTATCATCCATGACGCAGCCAGGGCTATAAGGCGCCAGTACCACGGCGTGCCCTCTCTCTTCTCATGGCCCGACTCGCTGATGTTGTGATAGCTCTTGTTGCTAGAGCGCATTGAGTCGGTGGTTCGCGCCTTGCGCGGCGGGGTGCCTGGTTCGCGTCTCGGGTAGTGCCTGGCGTCTCTGCTATGACTCTCGCGCAGTGGGAGCGAGCAACCAAGAAGACGTCGGCATGCAGAGCAGAAGCGCGCGAACGATGAATAAACGAGTGACTGTAGCAAACGTCGGGTCTAGTTATGGTCGAATTCCAGAATGCGATATGAGCCTCACTGGCGCCTGGCTGTCTGCTATTCAGCCTGACGCGGTGCAGATCGCTTCGGTCCGTCAAGTGCAGGTGGATAGCCGGGGCGAAGCGGCAGGTGCACGGCGCAATGGTTCCAGCTGGTGGGAAAAACAACAACGAGCGACCAGAACAAGATGCTGTTCGTTCTTATTGAATAGCAATGAGAGCAGAGCAGTAGCGAGCGAAGACGTGGGCTGAACGGGCGGTGGGAGAAGAGGGCGCCAACGTGCTCGTACTTCGCTGAGGCGGAGGACGCCTGCATGCCCGCTCAGCCACTCGACGTCCTGCTGAGCATTGCTGCACCCCTGCCGACATGCCCCCCGTAGATCAACATGGCAGTGAGCATCTTCAATGCAGTGCATTTGACATCGCAATAAAGACTTGCTTGTAGATCAACGGCGTGGCCTCTCGTCGCGACCATCGCGACTTCTTCCGACGCTCCAACAACACCATGAATCAAGGCATCCAGTCCGCGACTCCGCTTCTCTTTGTCTCTCCCGCCTGCCCAGGGCGACCCCAGATTCCAGAACGCGTCACCTCCAATTCCCAGCCAAGCCCTCTGCCCATGTCTGCTCAATCTCGCTGACCCGCGCCGCACCTTGGGTAGTGCAGCTTACTCTATGAGCCACCGCTTCTTCTGTGATTTGCCTGCTTCCATCCTTCACTTTCCCTTCTGTTGCAGCGCTAGCGACTCTGTGCTCTCCGGTAGACACTGTTGCCGGTCAGACATGACGTCGTCGCTCCTATCGCAATGGGAAATGTTGCGACCTCATCATTGACCTTTTGTCATGGTGTTGCGAGTTGTTGGCGGTATGAGTCGGGGTCATGGCACGGGCAGTCTGCCTGGGTTGGTGTCTACGCGGTTCCGCCTACAATAGAACAAGTCCAACGGCACAGCGTCAGACTATTGATCTTGAGCAAAAGCGCATCGCGTCTGGACTCTGTTATATTGCAGGACGCTCGCTCGCAGATTTGAGAGATTCACACTCGTCGCGTATAGCAACTCTAGGCCTACAGCCTATTGCATAGCCTCGCGCACGTAGTAACCCAGCGCTACATCGTGGCATAGTACAACATCACACGCCACGACAATGCTGTTCCACGCCGATAGGTTACGGCATGAGCCGACGGTTCAGCCTCCACGATACCCGGATGATGGTGACGGACATGCGCGAATGGGCGTCAACACTGCCTTTTCTGGCAAACATCTTGTGCGCGCTCCCCTCCCCACCTAGGCAGATTTGATAGATCTGCATATGTCTTGCGATGAGAACATACTGCACCTTTCGTGACTCAACTTGAATTGATAAAATAATGTGTCGTTCCCTCGATTTCCGTTCTACACAATACACGTATGCGTATGTGGCAAGATGCGGTATCATTCGCGATGCTGATCCGCGCACCTGGTTCGAGCTGCAGGGGCAGCTTCCAGTGCCTCACATGGGCATGCGTGTCATCGGTAAAACCACACCGCATCTTACCTTGCCCACTCATCAACTGTAGGTCGTTCCGCGATCTCACTGCCTGAAGATTCGGGATCGTTTCATTCGGGGTCTCCACTAAGAGACCCGTCGGCGCTTCGGGTTCAGGGGCAAGACATTTGCGTTGATGTCGGATAGTCCGAGGAACACTTGATGAGGATGAGACGTGATGATTGAAGCAGGTAGCGGTTATCGATCTTGTCGCTGTTGTGACGTTTGCGGGTGTTTGTCACGGATTTGCGAGTGCCGAGAATTTGGGGCTGGGAATGCAGGTGCCACCGGTCCGGTTCATGCCCCACCTGCAAGCGGGAACCACGTCTTTTTTTCCATTCGATTCCTTCTGCGTAGACTAGCACGACTCAGCGCTTGAGGCACAGACAACGCACGAAAGATATATATTACATTGTTGACTTAACTCCCATCGATCCACCTACTCAACCATCTAGTTGATCAATCTTCAGTAGTATAGTGGTCAGTATTTCCGCTTGTCACCTATCAGGCAACTCGCGGGAGACCGGGGTTCAATTCCCCGCTGGAGAGCTCATTTTTTGCTTTTGCCCACGGCTTGCATCATAGGGTCGGGCCTAGGGGCAATCAGGATGGGAGTCGGTTGTGGCCTGCCACTTCTTAACCTCAACCACCACAACTCCCTACCTCGCCGGCCATTACAACGCGACGACTGCCTTATATCTTTTTGAACATCAACAGTGCTGTCTCAGTATGTTATCGGAGCTGAGAGTACTTCTGCAGTACACGCGACGCGGACCAGCATGCCACTTTTTGCTGCGCTGTGCGGACAAATGCCACTACATCTGGTCAGCTTCTTGACACGATTGACTCCTTATATCATCATCTCGTCGGGGCATCGACCTACGCAAATCCATTCAAATGCTGCTATCGTCATGATCGGACGCGAAGAAGCTTTTCTGAAGCCTCGAAGGTCTCGTTAGCTGCATTTGGTCTTCCCATGTGGAGGAACCTCTGGTCGCACACCTAGCACGCAGTTCAAATTGTCCGAACACTCCATGGCAGGTCTTCGATATCATGCGGTTTTCGTTTCTCTTCGACGCTCGACGAATCAATAACACCACGAGTCCACTCTGCTTCTGGATCGAAGTGAATCTTAGACGCACCGCAGGTGAATCACAGCTGGCGGTATTAAACACAGTGTTGACCATGCCAGACGCAATCGCCCGCAAGGTGATGCGGACCCTATGAGACTGAGCTGAAGCAGTGTAACTCAAAGTTGCATTGTTTCTATACAACTCCTAGCGCAGAGAGTTAAGGTGTGATTCGAGAGACGACCTTGTCCAAAAGTACCTGGCGTGTGCGGACGAGTCCACTATCCTGCAGGTGGTCTTCGCGTTGTCAGTGAAAGCTAATAACCGTCACCTGTTGTCTCATTAACGCATAGTCGGGTCACGGTCTAGCTTTCTGTCACTAACTCAAGCACGAGCTCCATTCACGCCTGGTCTGAGCGTTTAGTGGAGTTTTACACGCCTCACTCATATAAACACCCCCTTTTGGTGAGCAACTCTCACTATACCAGCTTTCTTCCCTACTTTCGTACAGGCAGATCTAAGTAACACATTCAGTTCCACCCCTACGGCGCAACTGGTCCGTCACACTCAACCCACATTCTTGAACTACCTGCTCACTGTTTCAGACACCTTTGTTCACAAGCCCTCTCGAACCCAACTACACCTAGCCACATAAGAACAAGACCAAAAGGTTTCAACCAGTCACTTACGCAGTTAACAAGATGTCTGCTACCAACATCGCCCCTAATGCCTCTGATGCCGTCGCCGTGGACAGCACTAACACCAACACTCCTGTTGACGCCAAACAAGAAGCTCTCAAGAAGATAGCTGCGGAGAAAGAGGCCAAGCGCATCGAAAATGTTGCCATCCAGAAGAAGAAGCTCGAAGCTGCTAAGCAAAAGGCGGCGCAAGAGTTGATGTCTAAGGGCAAGAACGCGGTCCTCAAGGCTCAGGCTAACCGGCCTTCACGACGACCGGCGAAGAAAAACCGGAAACCGCTTCCACCTCCTGCCAATCGGACTCACGAGATCGAAGCGACTATGGAGAAGACGAAAGCTAGCGCTGAAGAGAAGCGTCTTGCCCCTCTGCGGGTTGTTCGCCCAAGCTACAGCTACAGCGACATCGTTGAGCAGCGCGTTGTCGACGGCGTCGTTAAGCGGATTACTCATACCAACCGTTCTGTCCATGAGCCTTGCTCCGCCCACGTTCACGGCGACGGCATTGATCAGCGCATGGCAGACAGCGTCACTGAACCTACCTTCCAGCCCGCTGATGCGCCCGAGACTGCCCAGTCTGACACCGACGTTGAGTCAGATAAGGTCACGGAACCTGATACTGAGTCAGACGAAGACGCTCCTCAGCTAGTTCAAGAGCTTGCCTCTCCTGAGCAGGTCACTGTCCCTGAAGACGACGACGACTTTGCCGAAGCTTCCAGTATCACTGCACTACCCCACATCTACATCACTGCTCCGACACATGATGCGGATGAGGAACCTCCGATGACTGAAGATCTGGCTGAGGCAATTGACACGTCGTCCGAACCCATCATGGCAAACGTCTCTGAGGAGTCGACTTGTAGCCCTTCGGCAATTCTATCGATGCCAAACTCGACTCTTTACCCTTCGCGCCTATCCCGCGACGAAGAGGCTAAGTTGGTCGCTTTGCACGTCGCGCCCATCGTACTGCCGGTCGCTGAAGCCAAGCAGCAGAAGCTTAGCAAGGCTGAGAAGAAGGCCGCTAAGACATCTGAGGCATCTAAGGAGGTGGCCACGACGAAGTCCGATGTGGTTCAAAAGCTTCCCGAAACCGACTCTGTTGAGACTACGATGGATAATGTCGACCCAATTGTCATAGCAGAAGAACACACATACGTCACAACACTTCTGGCGAGGCCCAATGGCTCTGGTGTGACCACAGAGTCTCGCGACCTTCACGAGAAGCTCGCCGCGCTTCATGTCGCTCCACCTTCGCTGCCAGTCACTTCTCACAAGCAGCAAAAGATCCCAACAGCCAAGTCAAAAGCTACCAAAGCTGACCAGAAGAAGACTGTCACTATTGAAGAAAAAGAGCAGGACTTTGTCGCGTCTCTTCTCTCCAAGTCTAATAGCTCTGGCGTACCCAAGGAGTCTCGCGACTTTCATGAGAAGCTGGTTGCGCTTCATATCACTCCTCTCTCGGTGCCGGCCATTGCGCCCAAGCAGCAAAAGGCCTCAAAGACAAAGCAGAAGGTTATTAAACTTGATAAGAAGAAGTCCGTCGCTACGGAGAAGAAAGAGCCCGACTTCGTCGCCTCTCTTCTCTGCAAGCCCAACGGTCCGGGTGAGACCAAAGAAACCCGCGACTTTCACAACAGTCTTGTAGCTATACATGTAGCGCCAATCGAAGTTCCGGTTCCCATACAACAGGATAAGGATAAGAAATCTGAGAAGGCCAACAGGTATATTGAGACTTGGACCGCTGACCCTGATGCCGTTGATCCACTGATCAGCAGCATGGTTCCTCCCATTACTGAGGAGCCTACCCCTGCTGTTGAGGAGCTGGGTACAGAGGATGCAACGCGCGACGAGCCGTCTGTCGTCGTTGCGACTCCTATCCATGGGTTCTGGCAAACCGTTCTTTCCAAACCCACTGCCACCGAAGCCGCCACCGTCGAGCAGACCGTCATAATCCCCGACTCCGCCCCAACCACCTCCTCCCACGACGACTCTTCCTCCTCCCCCTCCTCCATCAACCCCTTCAGAACCCGCAGTCGCTCCTCAACCCACTCCACCCCGTCCATCCTTCGCGCAGCCTCAAAAGCACGCACAACCCTCCTCGGCGGCACATCCCTAGAAACCTTCATCACCACCCTCGACTTCGAACTCTGGGACGGCACAACGACCAAAGACGACATCTGCGAGGCTTTCGCTTCCCTATCTACTCACCCCACTCCCACAATTACTGGTCTAGATACCGCCAAGATCCAGCGGAAGATCAAGCTAGGTAGTACTTCGCTGTACGCGTTCCTGCATCAGATCACGTTCATGGAGGATGACGTGACGGTTGTGGGGGAGGTGATGAGGGTGTTTAGGAAGGCGGCGAGGGAGCAGGTGACGGAAACGAAATTGGAGGTTGCGCTGTGGCTTGCGGAGGAGACGGATGAGGGGGAGGGGAGGAGGCGGGGGAGGCGCGAGGAGCGGGCTTCTATGGCTGGTGGGGTTTAGGTGCGACGGTGTGGAGGTGGTTTGGGTACTCCGGAGATGGTGTGGGTAGTTTGGCTGCTCCTTTCCTTTTCTTTTCTTCCCAAAAGTTCTGCACGGGTATTTTTCATTGTTGTTGTAATGGGGCGGGTTATCATGGTTTGAGCGAGGCGTTGGGGACGACGTTTTCATATTACTATCGTCGCTCTAGGGTACCGAAGCGTGTCCTCCACGTTGGTTGAGCTTTAGGCTTCGACTCACCTGGCGCCGGGTTCGAGTTGTCTTGTCGCTCCCTACTGTGGGTACTCACTTAGCTATCCCAAGAGGCTGATGATCATTTGGTCGAAGTTAGAATTTGTGCAAGGAAACATAGGTATTAATTCAAGTGTACAACTTTACATGCTATACGAAGAGGGTGAAAACAATGCGATCGTGAATGTGACAGTTGTAACTTGTTAGTATATTGAGAGATGATTAGACGTGCACATGCATGAGAAAAGAGCTTTGTGTTCATAACTTCATTCATATACATCCAGCAACACTATTGATGTGTGCGATGCTATATACAGGGTATTCGTACGACTGCCTTAGTGGCTTAGACCTTCTGCTCCACACGGTGAGTCTGTTGCTCAGCACCACCAGCATTCTCCATCTGGTACTCAACAGCCTTCTCACCCGACTCATCCATAATCTCAGCCATGCCACCAGAGCCCTTGGTAAGCTCGGCACCCTTGCGACCAATAAGGTGCCAAGGAAGGTTGAACATCTCGTCGAGAGATTCGAGCGACTTTCCAGAAGTCTCAGGCAGGAAGAAGTACACCCAGACGAGACCGACGGCGGTGACGCAGGAGAAGAACAGCATGGTACCTCCGTGGGTCATGGAAATGAACATGAGAGGTACAGCCTTGGAATTA
Organism: Alternaria hordeiaustralica; assembly: GCF_023758085.1. Lineage (NCBI taxonomy): Eukaryota > Fungi > Ascomycota > Dothideomycetes > Pleosporales > Pleosporaceae > Alternaria > Alternaria hordeiaustralica. The sequence continues at coordinate 386,794 of NW_026056773.1, read as the reverse complement.
CCGTACTGGTTGACAAAGTGGAATGTCATGGCGATGGAACCACCAAGAGCACGGAGACGGAGGGGGTAGATCTCGGAGTTGATGAGGTACTGGATCGAGTTCCATCCGAGCGCCCAACCGAAACCGGAGAAGTAGATCATGACGATGGCACCCATGGCAGCGTGCTTTTGGCTGGAGCTCTGGGGTACGCCATCGGCAACGCCGGTGTCGATGAGTAGGAAGATGGCCATGTAGAGCATGGATAGGAGTTGGAGTGTGATACCGGTGGCGAGAGAGCGCTTGCGGCCGAGGAAGTCGATGAGGAAGAAGGCGCAGATCATGGAACTGACAAACTTGACGACACCGAAGATGGCTGTAGCAAACAGCTTCTCTTGTTGACCGCTCGTGCCCATCATTTCAAAGTACTTGGGTGCGTAGCTGGAAGTCGTGTTAGTCATGTGCGCGAGGCATGGGATCTGAGTGTCAAACTTACATTGTGATGGAATTGGCTCCCGACCACTGCGATAGCAACTGCGACAGGACAGAGAGCTGAAGACGGTAGAGGTTGGCCTTGCTGGAAAAGAGCTCCCGGATGGGTCCGAGCCAAGATGTACCCATAGTGGCTTCGCGTTCGCGGTTGAGCTGGTCGTTTATGTCCATAATCTCCGAGGTGACGTAAGGGTGGTCAGCGGGGAGGTTGCGGAGTTGGGCGAGGTTGTCGAGGGCCTCCTCGTGGCGGCCGACCTTGATCAACCAACGGGAACTCTCTTTGGCGAACCAAGAGAGGGTGAAGATGAGACCGGCGAACATGATGTGCATGCTGTTGGGTACGAGCCATTGAGCATCAGTGGCAGACGAGATGTGGATGGAGGAACCCCAGGATGCGAAGTAGGCGAGCATGATACCGATGTAGACTGATCCAGCGAAAGCGCAGACACAGAGACCACGAATGGCCCTGGGCGCAGTCTCGGCCAGGTAGGTGGGAGCAACGACGGTGGTCTGTCCGATGCCGATACCAGCAATGAAGCGGCCGGCGTAGATTTGTCCAACGGAACCAGTGATAGAGCTGGTGAGGAAGATGACGATGCCGATAACCCAAACGATGCAAAGTTGGCGAGTAGCCCAGAGGCGACCAATCTTGTCGGTGATGAAGAAGGCAATCAGGGAACCCAAGATGGAACCCATCTGCACCATGGATGTGATGTTCGATAGGAGCTCTGCGATCTCGTGTTCGCTCTTGCTGCCGTCTTCTTCGAGTCCGAACTTGCGTTTGAAGGGGTCGAGTTCGGCTGTAGTACCGATGAGGCCTTCGTCGATACCACGAGCAGCGCCCATGAGACCGAAGACTAGGACGAGTTAGTTGGGTGTAGTCATATGGGAGGTGAGATAACCTACCGAAGACACCATACCAGAGACGCCAGTTAAGGCTCTCCTTGGGAGTGTGCTTCAAGTTCTCCTTCCATGGGTTCCAAACGACCATGATGGGCGATATTGGTATAGGTGGATCGGAGTAAGGTCGTGATTGAGCTGCGGAACCTACGTCTGTCGGACAGGGAGGAAAGGCAGTGACGACTCAACTGTTCAAAGGCGCATGTGCCTCTTATACTTGAACTGATGGTGGGGTACGAGATGCGGAGATCCTAGATGCAAGGCCTGCTAAATCACACCATCCATGAGACCCCAGAGTCAACCCCGGAAGCCTCTACTCCACGTTTGTCCATCGCCAGTAGCGGTCGGCGTCGGTCTTCCGAGCCAGGAATGCCGGATGACCTTCCCAACTGTGGTTTTCCCAACGTTCAATAGGTCGACCCGTCTCGTCGGCCATTGCAGGCGTTGGAACTAACCCTCGCGCAGTAAGCGGACCGCTGATCGTCTGATCAATTACCGATCAAGCGGCCACGCCGGTCGCCTCTCGTGTCTCTCACGGCAGCGCCATCTGCACGTAGGTTACATGCCCAGTAAGGAGGCGGAAAGGTTGGCAGGCTTAGGTGGAGAAAGCTTCCTTGTTCGTGCGTCTTGTGGAGCTTGGGGCCGAGCTAAGGACGAGTCAAGAACCTGGCCACCACACGATGGGAACCCCGCATTATCCCCCAAACGCTCTCGTGTCCCGGATTTCTCTTGGTCTCCCACGTTAGCTGTCAGTCGAGGAAGAGAAGCTTGTCAAGCTCCTCGTAGCGGCCGGGGAGGTGCCGTAAATGCATGCCGCGCTATTGGCTGGTACCATCCCGGGAAAATCTCGCACGCGGGATAAATTACTACGCTATTCTGACGCTGCCTCGCGACGAGACCGTTCGCCGGCAGAATTATGACCGAGAGGAGCGTCGGAGCAGGGTATCGGCTTCTGAGGTTAAGCTCCTGGACGAGACCTCGTCTCGCGGCGGTGTGTCGACACAAGCGATGCGGCTCCAACTCCTTCAGCCTTTTCCAGTAGCGCCCGCGTTGTGACTACCCCAAATGGTATCCCGTCCCTCCAATGCATCTGCCGTGGGGACTACACTATCGGACATAGATACGGCGCATGCAAGATATTTTGGTAGGACTAACGGTACGCAGGTGTGAAAATGTGTCGCTTCTTCGGTCGCTCTGGCGCTGATACGAGTCCTGGTTGTCGGAGCCTCTGATGGGTCGTAGGACAATGATCCGACTCTTGGCTCTGTACTTGGCTCTGTACCCCAAAGTCCAGCAGGAAGGTTGTATTCTGCCGTAGTGGCAGCTGGATCGTTGAACCCACAACGGCAAGCACAACATCTCCAAGCGCTTTGTTGTCTTGACGAAAGCCCAGACCGCCGGGGTTCTTCTCGTCTCCACCAAGCTTTGCATTCGCAGTGCATCTTGTCATGCGATGCGAAGAAACAGACAGGTCTAGAGGTGTGATACGTCCACCACCCCCGGTCGGAGCTCCGAGTGTTATCGGTGCGAGCGCAGGCGCTTTGACTTGGGGTCTCCACACACACGAGGTGCGCGTGAGATGGTTAGCGAAGACCAAGATTGCCATGCCTTCACCAAGTGCTTGTGAACAGCGCAAGCCGTTGTGCCAAAGGACGCCCAAGTGCTTGTCCTACACGTCAACAGAGCAACATTCTTGCTACATCGTATCTTTCGTAGGCATCATCGAGGCCATGTCCTCTCCTCTGAAGCGCTGCGATAAATTTGAAAATCATGCGGGCATCCTTCTGGTCCACAGCGGGCGAGATTGATCGGCTGGTCGGCGATGCCAGTGGGTCTAATCCTTCCTCTTATGCATCGTGTATACAAACGGCTACCGTCGAAGCCACAAGACTCCAAGTGTCGGTGATTGCCGTGCATGAGACATCTACTGAGGTGGTGTTGTGTTCAATTCCCGTTGACGGCTAGGTCGCCCTCAACAGACATTGGCTTTCGTTCAACACATCCATCCAGACATCGTGTGCGTATGTCCGCGGGCGGAGGTGTTGGATGATCGGGTGGATACGGACGCTGACAAACGCCTCTGAACTGATTAGCCGCCTTGGAAAGCATATGGGGTGGAAAGCACGCACTTACGAGCTCATTGTGGGTATCAACCAAGACGGACCAAGGCGCCAATGTTGGGGATAAGACCCATTTATACGTCTTGTAATCACGACAACTGATTCAAGCCGTGCGGAGAAATGGGACCCGGGGTACGAGGTTCACATGTCACTCTGACAGGGCGCCTGAAGGGTCCTCTACGGTTATCCGGAACTAGTTGTGGGGAGAGTGTGACTGAACGTTAGATCTGGGGTGGTGGGAAAATGTCGGTGTGTTGGCGGCAAATGAGATGGCGAGATGTTTGTACCTAGGTAAGCGGCAGTTAGGCGATGAAGCACGTGTTGATGATATGCCGTGGCCCCGAGGGAAGTGACAACCAGGGAGTAGGCGCGATGAAGTGAAGGACAATCTAAGGTAGGTGCGATAAGACCACGGCTGCGCAACAGTGCGCGATGATGAGCACGTCGCGCCTTCAGTTCAGAACGTAAGTGAGTGTAATTATTTTTTCTATACCTGCACTGCCTTGGTATCGAATTGACTGCAGAACTGTTGGCACACCGATGTCGTGCCATTATGTCGACATCGTGCCCGGGTTCCCGGAAAAGGCAACCGCGGACCCTCTATGCCGAGTTCGCTCAATCCTCCTCAGAGTCCCCCTCAGCATCCTCTTCCTCCCCCACAAACCTAGCCCGCTTACTCGGACTGACCTCACCACCATCCTCGCGCCCTCTCTTCTCAGCCCTGGGAGTCTCTTCCTGCTCCTGCGCCCACAGTGCCAACTCCAACTCCTCTATCAAATCCACATCATCAGCTTCACCCTCCACATGACTCTCTTCCCTGTTCCTAGACTGCTCTATTGCCATCTCTAGGCCCTCATCAACCCTCGACGCGCGCTGTCGGTAGCAAACGTTGCCATTCTTTCCGTGCTCGTGGTAGCGGTTGCACCATGCGCCCTCAGTGCTCTCCTCAATCTTCAGTGTGAGGTTGCGACGGACCATGCGCAGACTTGTTTGCATGATGTCGAAGAGGAGCTCGGGGTGTAGAGCGAAGCCCTTGCGTGTGACCTTTCCGATGATGTGCTCGGTCTTGTCGCCGCCCAGGGCGAGTGCATCGGCCCAGAGGAGTCTCGCTCCACACCTAGGTGATGTGTGCGTGTAAAGCAAGTTGAGGAGATCAGTATGGACCGATGTAACATCTTTGTCAAGTTCAGGATCCGTGACCTCCAAGTCGTAGTCTCTAGGAAACTGATCAAACTCCGCCGGGATATTCTTGCCCTTCCGCCACGCCTGTTGTGCGACTCGCTTGCGCCGATTGAGCGCTCGGTTCGGGAGCCAGATTTCCTCTGTCTTCTCCTCATCCTTCTTCTCGTCCTTTTCCTTATCTTCTTGCGCCTTTTTGCGCTGGTCGTGGAACTTGCGGATCCATGTGTCGGCTACCATGTCGCAGAGATCCCAGAACTTCTCTTGGTAGCAGACAATGTATAACTGGGTGAGGGTCTTGGCGCTGTAGGGTAGGGCCTGGTATGGGTTGGCGGCGTCGGTGAGGCCGGGAAGGTCGAGGCTGATTTTGGCGTTGCTCTTGAGGTTGCTCAGGATGAGGTATATTTCTTTGTCTGCTATGAACGGGGGAGGCACTGCAGGGGACGCGAACATCCCGTATTGTTCGACTGATTTCCTAGCTGCGGCGCTAAACGGCGTGGAGTTCTTGGGCGGACGACCTCTTGGCTTTGGTGTCTTTGGTGGCTGCTTGATCTGCTCTTGGGCCTTGTGTGTAACGTACGCTGGAATGAGGTCAGCAATCTGTGATCATAACACAAGAGAGAGGAGCACTCACATGGATCGCTCGCCATAGACCCTCTGCCATCGTTTCTAGCATCTTCCTCAGCCTGATCAATGAAGGCATCGATCTCGCTACCCTGAGCCGCGTCGTACTGGTTTGGCTTGTTGACTGCTCGTCCGGTGCGAGTTGTCACCGGCGCCGCCTCTCCGGATTGCTGAGGAAGGTCGTCATCTTGATCTTCGCTCGCGCCATATCCCGGTGTCGCGTCGCGCTCCTGCGCTGGGCTGTCCGATCTTCCCACCGAAGGCTTGAACAGTAGCTTGGGTCCCGGTCTATCGGGCGCAGCTTCTGGCGCTGACGGCGCTGGGGTAGCTGACTTCGAGGCTCTGCCTTTCGGTCGGCCGCCACCACGACTACCACCTTTGGCGCTACCGCGAGGACGTCCCGGCGGCTTTCCCGTCGTGACTGTCTTCTGTTTTCCCATCGAGCTGTTGATGAAGGTTTCCTGATGATGTGAACCCGCGGTGAGGTCGATGAGTCGCTAAGTATGTGATCGGTCTGCGGTTGAGAACGAGGGAGTAGTTGCGTTGGTGTTACAGACTAACCGTTGTAGAAGAGAGAAACTAAGAGAACCTTCGTAGCCTGTTTTGCTAAACTGTAGTGAAGGTGAGCGGTTATCGCTCGATGCGTCCAGGCACGCTAGGCTCCGAGACTGTAGAACAATAGGACGAGCAGACATGCGACAATAGTGAGAAATCCAAAGCGATGCAACCCCATTGGCATAGTGAATACCGAATAGGCACAGGAGCTTGCGCGCTCCCGAAGTGAGAGCGAGATTCTGACCTCTGACAGACACGTCATCAAGACCAACGGTCGTGCGCTTTCATCACCATAGTATTGAGAAGAGGAGAAATTGGTCTACGCCACTCTACAAGCATGGAAAGTTCAATCAAGGTCTATCATGTGCAATGCCCGAAGAATGAACGAAGAATGGAACCAACAACAAACCTAGAAACCAAATTCAGCCCCCGGCCCGGGGTAACCTCTGCGTCTCACCTCCAACTCCTTCTCCTTCGCCTCATACCTCGTGTAAAGCCGTTCCGCTCTCAAGACGCACTCCTGACAAAAGATAACGCCGGAGTCCTTGTTGAGAAGAAGTGCCAAGGGATGCGTCGGGCAGGGCTTGTCAGACTCACAGTTCTGACCACAAGGTTGCTGAGCAACACAGTAGACCTTGTGGCCACATTGTAAATTGTGCTCTTGGAGGTCTGGGTTGGGGAACGGTGCCGCCAATATGGCGTCGACCAGGTCGTTCGGGATCTGGAGAGCCGCTACAATTTCACCGCGTGTGAGGGCGAGAGAACGTCGACGGTATTTCTGGAAGAGGTAGTGGTCTACTGGAATTCCCTGACAGACTTCGCAATAGAGGGGTTCTTGACGCGGCCGAAAGTCAGTGGGCAGGATACTTATGAGCCTTGGACTAGAAGAGGACGCATTAGCGATTGACAGAACCTAAAAGCTTCGTCGATAACATACGCCGTGGGTGACTTTACGAGGGTCTCTGAGAACTGTGGGTTGGCCCCATTTATGGGGTATCGGCAGTTGCTACCGCATCTCGTATCCGACCCATCGATAACGACAACATGGCCGCAGTCGAGGAGGTGAAACATGTTCGGCGCGGTTCGACCGTGGTCGTCTACAGTGCCGCTACATGGTCTGATCGTCCGTATCGCACTTGTGACCCTCTCGACGCTGTCTTGTGGTGTGTCCCGCCTTTGTTGCTCCGTTAGAGCTGGGGCCCAGGGCATGTTGAAGGGTAGCGAGGTTGTAGATAGCGGGTAATCGTGATGGTTGATAACTTTAGAAGAGGATTCCCTTAGTACAATTGTCTGTCGAGCGTCCAGTAACAATATCGATAAATGCTTGCGGGGCGGTTGTTAGACAGCCGAGTGACCACAAGGTGCAAACGCGCGTACGAATAACGTGAAAGTGAATCGAAGAAGTGGAAAATCAGGCAGCAAGTCCGAGCTCCCCAACAATACTCTTGCCTCCAGTTTCATTTTCGCGACAGCTCTTGACTAACTTTCGAACACCGCCGGAAGTCGCAATGGCAGCGAATCAAGAGGAGTTCATCCGCATCGGCTTGCGCGCGACGACAAGCAGCGATGATACACCGACGCTGTGTGCAATCTGTCTTGATGAGCTACAGTCGGGCCAGGAGGTCGACGAGATTCGCCGTTGCGGCCACACTTTCCACAGACATTGCTTGCTGGCCTGGCTCAACTCATGGAACACACAACATAGCAGCTGTCCGAACTGTCGCCTGCCGCTCTTTCCGAGTCGCCACCCTCTACCTGTAAGCATTGTTTACAGAAGTAATCCACGCGCATTCACTAATCGTGACGACGCAGCCACCTTTGAGTGATGTCGATGAACAAGGAGATCTGGCGGGCCTATTCACGAGCTTAGACGAACTAAGTAACACCGTGTCCATGCTGGGAGACACGGTGGTAGCTTTTCGCAACCACAACAACCTACTCCTGAGCGAGCTTAGGCGCCATAACCTTGATGTTCCTGATGCATCGCCAAGCGATCCTCGATTCCGACGTGCTTTAGAAGCCGTTCACGAGTTGAAACCGGTGCCTTCATGTATCATGCCCGACCCGGCAACAGGCGAATACACACCTATAGAGGAGCGTTATCGCAGACTAAAAATCTTGGAAACAGACCGAATTTCCGGCGTCGCTCTCGAGGACCGCTGGAGGAATCGCTCTGCCTTCGTGCGCGACCTGGAGCGATTGGAGCAGCTTCGTCTCCATCTTGGTCCCCAACCGGCTTCAGACAACCGTCCCGAGCCAGGTCTAGACCAGACAAGGTTGCTTATCGAATATGGCGCCCTCTTGAACAAACTCATGCCTGACAACTGGCACTTCACTCCCGACGAGACCGGGGCTATGCGCAGCGAATGGCTAAGAAGTGCTGTTGTTGGCAGCTTTGATCGGGAGCTCCTGCAAGAGACAAGGTTGTTCTCACTTCTCTCGATCGCAACTGAAAGGGACACCAGGCAAGCGCTTGAGGGTATTTCGGAACGAGCAGTAAGGTTTATGCTTGCAGACTACAGACACAATTGGTTTGTGAACGCAGGCATTTTCCGTCACTACATGGCCAGCGAAAGCCAGTTTGGTGGATCATCGACTGTCGTACCTACACCACAGGCGTTCATGGTAGAACGTCCAGCACGACAGCGAGAAGTGTCTTCGTCGCGTCCGGGCGAAGGTAGTAGATGGCAACCGGGTATGTCGCCGTTCAGGTCCTCGGCCGCTCAGAGCCAGAGTATGAGAGTTAGTTGGTTCGATGAGATGCCGCGTGGAGCCAATGCAGAAGCTCTGCTTGACCCGGAGTATCTCCAGTGGCGGCAAGAGCAGGGTGAACCGTCAAGATTCAACAGTCCCATAGCCGTGGGAGGAGCAAGCCGTACCATGAGTGCTGAACCTGTCGCTGCACAACAACAGACCCGGCCCGTCGTCAATGGGGGTAGCAGTACGTTCACACAACTGCCTCGTACACCGGACATGGACGAACTTGTGCGACCACCCCAGAACAGAGAGCCAGATCTCCACCCGGAGCAGATGAGTCAGCGGGGAGAAATACATGAGGCCATCTTCAGCGAGCTGCAACCGCTAATCCCTGGACCCCAAGCACAAACAGAGGCATCCAGACAGTGCCCTCGCCAGGCCATTCACGACCGCAGCGTGCAGACCAATGCGAACGCCATGGGTGCTCGGATGATTCGCATATTCCGACACACTCTTCATCGACGCCGGTCAAGGTAGAAGAATACATTGCAAACGGCGAAGATGGAAGTCATGAGGGAGACGGAGGGCGTTTGAGTGAGGAGTCAAAGGTGTGGGCGACAGACGAGATCAGGAGAGGCGAGGGACATGAAGGTATAGTGACCTGCAATATTCGTGAAGAGACGAGTTCCAATGCAAGTAAGGCCTCGTGTTCAGTGTCTGATGTTGACCTCAGGTGATGTCGTACCTAGGTGGTGATGTGTGAAGCATGCCGAGGGGGAAGTTGGATGACTGAGCGGATGACTAAGCCACCAGCTGCAAACGCGCCAAACAACAGGGAAGGCGGCTGTTCGCTGATAGGTGTAGCCCGCAGCTATCACACCTCACTCACCCAGCGCGCCTGCTCGTCTAGTCTGCCTCGCCATCTGGACTGTGCCTGCTAATGGAGACGCGGCTGCTGCTCCTACAGGACGCTGGACTCGCTGGGGGTGGCTCATAGCCCGCAATTCCGAAAGGTACCCATCCAATTGTCCCGCCCCAAGCATGCCACTCTCGTCGGCTATCGCGAAACATCCCGCCCGCCATGTCTGACGGCGGCCCTGGGCACCTCCAGCCGCCGTCTCTCTCTGCCCACGACGTGTCGCCGCTGATGGGCTCGCTCTCTAATGTGCTCGCAGGAACTTCTCACCACGCCGGCCACAGGTTGCCCACCATTCAGCCTGCATCGCCGCCGAACAAAGGCGCGCCGCACGCTTCCACGACGCCCCCGCGTTCTGCCTTCTTTTCCGTAGCCAGGGGCCACCCACATGCGACTGCCATTGCCAGCTCTGGCTCCTCGACTACCGAATCTTTCTCCGAGTTGACGTCGTCGTCGTCACGGGACTCGCTTCCCAATCCCCCCGGGCGCAACGCCCCTACCACGCCCCAGAAACAGGCGCGCACCACCAGGCGGAAACACTCGAACAAGTCCACGGGCCGATGGAGTAGGGGAGGCGGCTCGTCAGATGATACCGGCTCCGACCGCAAACCCCCCACCTCGCAGCCCGTAGAGCCCGCGCAGAGCGCTGCTCGCTCACCCCCGACTGCGTCCAAGACGCGCCAGCACCCCTCTATTGCTACCAACACCGCCTCGACGAGCCAGCCGCGATTCATGGCAACAACCTTTGGCGGTCCTTCGGGTGATTCGCGACGGGGAGTCGTCTCTCCTCGCCCTAAGGGACGCGGTATGACGCAGCCACACCCTATACACATGTCATGTCTGACTGGCCTATGCAGAAGCGAAGAACACCCTCTGCCGCAATGTCACCATCTACGGACACTGCCGGTACGAAAACAGTAAGTGCTGCTGGCCGCACCTGCCGAATCTTGTGGTGACCCTGTCTAGCCTGCCCCTACATCCACGACACCCTCAAGTTGGGCCAGAACGAAAACGCCAAAAAGAGGTTTAATGTCGACTCTCCTTCCTTCACGCCTCTGCAGGCGAGCACCAATGGATCTGTGACCCCGTCTTCTCGCAGTGCCGCTATCTCGCCCAAGGCGGCTAATGCTGCCGTCTTTACTCCCAAATCGCAACGCTCCGGTGAGTCCTGAGCATTCGCAAATGACTTCTATATGCATGCTGATCGTCTCAGCCGTCACCACCCCGCATATGCACGCGAAAGAACCCGCCATTGATTGGAATTCACATGACTTCCAAGATTTTGTCCCGCAGTCTTTTGAGGGTCAGCAGATGGTGCGTGGCTTTACTTGATATATCTGTCTTCAATTCGTGACCTTGGAGCACGTTCTTACATCCAGTTCTCGACTCACAACGCCCTAGGTGGACCCTAATGTGGGCTACGATCCTTTCAGCACACCGTCCAGCATCTCTACCCTGGCAGGTGCAACCCACCAAGCTGCTACCATCAACCCGTATGCACAAGATGCTTCGACGACGTATTTCCAGAACGCCAACGCGTTTCAAACTCCCGCATACCATCTGTACTGGCCGGTAGGGCCTCAGCCGACGGGTCTGCTTGCTTACCAGCGCACTGCACATGACTTCTTCATACCTGACGCTCTTCGGGAAGAGTTGCAAAAGAAGGCGGATATTGCACGTCAGGTCGCGCCGAATAGTACTTTGCCGGTCATTGAGCAGTTTCACTCCTTGTTTTGTTTAGACATGTCACCCCAGAAAAACACGGCTCCATTTGGGTACGCCAGCTGGATCTACAAAGCTGTGTCAAGCAAAGATGGCAAGACGTATGCGCTACGCCGCCTGGAAAACTTTCGCCTTACAAGCGAGACTGCAATTCGCTCCGCCCAGCCATGGAAACGCGTTTTGAACGGCAATGTGGTTACAATCCACGAAGCATTCACTACTCGAGCTTTTGGCGATAGTTCTCTAATCTTAGTCACGGACTACCATCCAAATTCGAAGTCACTTGCTGATGAGCATTTCAAGCCGGTGCAGCGTTTCCACGGGAGGCAACCTGCATCATCGCACGTACCGGAGCAAGTGTTATGGGGCTACATTGTTCAAATTGCATCGGCTCTAAAGGCCATACACGGTTCGGGTCTCGCAGCGCGCCTCATTACGCCTTCGAAAATACTGTTGACGTCAAAGAATCGGATACGACTCAACGCATGCAGTATTATGGACATAGTCCAGTTTGACAATGCGCGTCCCGTGCCCGAACTGCAAGCAGACGACCTCGTTCAGCTAGGACGACTGATACTTTGCATCGCGAACAACAACGCCACAGCCCACTTGCAGATGCAAAAGTCGATGGACTATATCACTAGAAGTTATACAGCTCGTCTCAAGGAGTGCGTGCAATGGCTGCTCAACCCTCAACCAGCACCAGGAGCACCATCGTCTCCCACAACACCGGCGCCGATGCAGAAAGACATTGACACTTTCCTGGGAGGTATTGCTGACCAGTTTGCATCGGTTTTCGACAGTGAGCTACATGCTCAAGACACGCTTACAGTGAACCTCGGCAAAGAGTTGGAATCATCGAGACTGGTTCGTTTGCTGGTCAAGCTCAATATGATCAACGAGCGACCAGAACTAGACGCCTCCCAAAACATGCCCGGCAACAGCGGCGCAAATCCATCATCGGTATGGGCAGAGACTGGAGAGCGCTACTACCTCAAGCTGTTCCGCGACTACGTCTTCCACCAGGTAGACGCCAACGGACACCCAGTCACCGACCTCGCGCACGTTCTCGACTGCTTGAACAAGCTCGACGCCGGGACCGACGAGAAGATACCGCTCGTCAGCCGCGACGAGCAAAACGTGCTGATAGTGAGCTACCGCGAAGTAAAGCGGGCACTAGAGTCAGCATTCCAGGACCTGGTCCGGGCGGGACGTGTTTCGGGGAAATAGGATTCCTCAACCCCCAGTCCACCCAGCTAGCAGCATCGTTATGGATGGACGGAAGAAAAAGGGTTTCTCATTAAAGGGGCTGCGGCGAGACTTGGGTCGTCGACAAAGGGCCCAGACGACGCGAATGTGAATGTTGTTTGTGAAGAGGAAGAAACGATTGGATGGACGAATGAATTGGAATGGGTTGGAGAGGAGCTGTTGGAGATGCTTGCATGAGTTGCGTATTACTGTTGTATCGAAGGAAAACAAGATGGGGATAGTAGGGATTAGAGGAAACACGTATTATTCATAGCGCAATGAAAACGCAATTCTAGCTTCACATGAGATCTGTTCGTGACTGTCACTTCAATCATCTAGGAGTATGTACATATACAGCAAACGACATATTATTATACTGGCGTACAAAGGCCTTGTCAAGACTTTAATCCTTTTTTTCTCTCCGCGCCGCAAAGCCTAGACCATCTATAGAGTCAAAGAGATAAACACTCGTACAAGATAAAAAGCTAGAAGCTAAAAAAAACGAATGGAGAAAGTTGAAGCAGACAAGTGAAGTCGCAAATCACTACAAATTGAGTAGGTGAAAACAAGAAAAGAAGGAAACATGAAGAGAGAAAAACAGGATACAGAAGATCTGATCTGTACACATGCATGTCCGCCAAAATCACCCACCAGGTGAGCTGTACTCCTCATTATCGGCGGGTTTATCTGTCCTTTCGCCAGCTCTGGACTTTAAACCCGCTTGTGTGTCCGATAAGAAGAGACATCTATTGACTCTTCTTCGCGCCCGCCTTCCTAGGCAAACCCGCCTTCCTCCTCGCCTCGCGATCCCCCTCCGCGAGCCACTGGCTCGCCTTAACCATCTGCACAACGTTTATCCACTGCTTGACCGCCATAAAGGGAGCGGATGTAAGCATGCAGATCCAAGGGACAGTCGAGTCCATCTTGTTGGCACGAGCCATCTCCATGGCAGCGGCGGAGAAGGGGCTAGCGAAGAACATGGAGGGTTTGGGAGCGGCGGGGGAGCCGGGCTGGATGGACGAAGGGTTGTTGAGGTCGGAGAAGAGGGTCGGGGAGAGGAGGGGCGAGCTGAAGGAGAGGAGGTAGAGGGCGATGAAGAAGATTTCGTTCATGGCGCAGAGGGTGAAGAGGACTTTCTGTGGGTGGGTTGTTAGCATATGGCTTTGTTGACTGTGCTACACACGAGATTATCCAGTTGAAGTAACGTACGTTATTGGAGTAGTACTGCTTCAACAACCAACTCCTGCTCTCATTCACGTTCTTGTGGCTCTGGCCGCTGCCGCCCATGCTGAGCGTCGCGTACATGTGCATGTAGTGGCTAGCCAAATCCAGGGAGATGAGGCCCTGGAAGACGATGCTGAAGCGCGGGAACGCCTGCGCCAGGAAAACGAGCAGACACGTTGTTGTGCACCGGTCCGTCACCATGTCGAGCACAGCTCCAAACTTGGTGCTCTGTTCGTAGGCCCGCGCGGCGTAGCCGTCGAGCGCATCGAGCAGGCAGGATATGCTGTAGAGGAGCGTGCATGTGCGTGGGTGGAGGGGCATGTAGTAGAGCGAGATCAGGGCGAGGAAGACGCGCGAGTAGCCTGTGGGAGTTGTTAGCTCGTGTATGTTGAGTAGAAAGGGACGCGCCTACCGATCAAGTTTGGGATGAACAGGAATATGTTCTCGTACGCGCCCTCCTTCTCATCCTGTGCTGGCCGTACCGCGGCGCCGTTGCCGTTGGCTTGTGTTTGTGCTGATGCCATGGTGGTCGAGATGGAGTACGATCCGTCCTCCCGATTATCCTCAATGGAGACACTCGCTATAGCTGCGAGTCTTTGTATACACGTGTACCCCGCTGCGCTGACTGCAGAGAGTGGAGGCTCGTATGCGCGCTCTGCTGATGCTCAGAGCGCTAGGCAGCAGGTGCTCGTATGGGATGACGTGCAGCGAAGTAAAGTCCAGCGCTGGGCGTGAAACGGACGGAATCGTTCGGAACGGGCGTGCTGCGTGCCAACAAAGTGCTTGTTGGGCTTGCAATAGCTGTTGAAGCTGTGCGGGTCCAGACCAGAAAGTTGTCGAATGAGCCGCCGATAAGCCGAGCTGATAACGAACCCTGTCGCGAATGCAGGTGCTTGGTAGTACGGCTGCCAAAAAAGTAAGACCGAGATGGACAAGAAGGCGTAGTTAGAGGTGTTGGAAGGAGCGTACGTGTCAAGAAACTGGTGGAAGCAAAAGTAGTTGTGCCTGGAAATTGAGGTACCATAAATCTGCCATGTTCGTCCGCCAGCTCCCGGTTACCCGCCTAGACCGGAAAGGGGGTGGGCTTGGCATATGAGGTCAATCGCACATCAGTTCCGTCACCGGACCAAACGGACCATGTGCGCTCATCAGCAATGGACATTGTGAATTTATGGTTATTGTTTTCACACGATCTGCTTGGCCTTGCTGCTGACGGTAGTATCTCATGTTCCATGCAGAAGGGCAATTCAACAGCGGGAAGTCTCTAATGAGAGTCTGCTTGCGTAACGCCTACGAATACATCTACGTATTCGTCAACCCTGTTCATGTATATTTGTATCTCGCACTCTTCATGTACCTCAAGAGGCAATGAATCAATAAATCGTGATCAGAGGTATCATTAAGCTATGTAACCACTCCTAAACGAACCGCCTACTCCTTGAAGCCCTTGAACGACCCAGTCTTCGCGGCGATCTTCTTCGACTTAGCCTTCTGGTGAGCCTGCTTCTCCTTCGCTTTGCCAGTACTGAGACCACGATCTGCCTTACCCTTCTTCCACACCTTGCCTTCTGATCGGACGTCGTTCATCTCGAGCTTCTTGCGGTCTTTGCCACTGAGCTTCTTCCCCTTCTTGGCCTTCAGGGCTGCTCCGGCAGATTGGGAAGAACCGTTTAGTGCAGCAGCACCCTTCTCTTTCTCCGCCAATTTGTCCTTCTCAGACTCGAACCATGTGCGCCTTGGCCGAGACTTGATCTCATCTTCGTGCTGGATCAGGTTCTCACCTCGCTTGAGGTCACGCTCTGTGACGCTCATGGCACGCTCTTCTTTCTCTTCGGCAAGGACCTCTTCAATTTCGCCTTCAAGGTCCTTGATCTTCTTCATCCACCTGTCGGTTTCTTCTACGGGTACTTGTCGACTGACAACCTTGGCGCCTTGGTCGCGCGAAGCCTTGACGGCCTGCTTGACAACTTTGCGGTCAGGTTCTGCGGCAAGCGTACAGGCACGACCACTTCGTCCTGCACGAGCGGTACGACCAACACGATGCATGTAGATATCGTGACTTTGCGGAGCTTCGTAGTTGATGACTACCGCGACGTTCTTGATATCAAGACCACGCGAGGCGACATCGGTAGCCAATAAGTAGGCGGACTTGCCTGATCGGAAAGCCTCCACGGATTGAATACGCTATGACTGTTAGTATTGTATCAAATGTCAAATGTAATTGAGTTGCTTACCTGCTCTTGGCTCATGTTACCATGGAGCTCACTAGCCTTGAGCCCACAGAGAGCGAATACAACGCGCACCCTATGCGCTTCCTTCTTTTGCCTGAAGAAGATGATGACCTTCTCTGTGTAGATCTTTTCACAGATGTACATCAAATACGCAAGCCTCTTATCTTCCTTGCCCTGCCTCAATCGCACGAACTCTTGCGTAAGACCTGCTACAGTGTGCTTCTTCGCATCAACCATCAGACGCACGGGCTTGTCCATACCGATACGGATAAGCTTGTCGACTGAGCTCGTCATAGTAGCGGAGAACAGCATAGTCTGTCGCGATTTCGGAATAGTCGTCAGGATCTCGTTCAATTGGGTCTCGAAACCCTCTTCGAGCATACGATCGGCTTCATCGAGAACAAGAATTTCGAGATGCTCAACCTGGAAGGCAGCTGTGTTGTGCATGTGATCGATGAAACGACCAGGTGTGGCAATCACAACATCCGGTCGGGTCTTCAGCACAGCCTCTTGGTCGCGCGTTGAGAAACCACCAGCCATCAGTGCGAAGGTAATGTCGGTGAAGGACGCGAGTTTGGTCGCGACGTTGAAACATTGTACCGCCAACTCACGAGTAGGCATGAAGATGGCGACACGGGTGGTTGGAACCTTCTTCGGTCGGTAGAGCAGACGTTCGAGGATAGGAATGAGGAAAGCGGCCGTTTTACCGGAACCAGTCTCGGCTCCTCCCACGACGTCCTTGCCTTGCATCGCAATCGGAACTGCTTTGTTCTGGATAGGCGTAGGCTCGGTGAAGCCCACAGATGCCAAACCTCGTAGAATGGGTCGTGAAAGCGACATGGCTTGGAAGGAACCAGTACCACCTTTGGCCCCCTTTTTCTTCTTGATCTGCACGCTGTCTTCGGGCGCGAAGAAAGCGGCTGCCTTCTTAGCTTCTACAGCGTCTTCTTCTTCGCTCTCGTCTTCGTTCTCTGTTTCGGCGCCCTCAACGTCCATGGGATGTGGTACATGCGGTACTTCTGCTTCTTCGTCCGAGTCGCCCTCCTCTTCGCTTCCACTATCCTCAGCCCCTGAAGCCTCCTCCTCGTCTTCCTGGTCTTCCTCCGAGTCGCTTGCTGCGCCCATGCCGAACCCGTCTTCGGCCATGAGCTCGTCATCCTCGCCGAAACCTTCAAAGTCGCCATTGACAGAAGCCTCGGGCGACTCCGTTTCTATGACTGCCTGTGCGCTCTTCTTATTCCGCCTCCGCTCGATGATGTCGTCGACGTCGACCGCGGTGCCCTTCTTCTGCGACTCCTGCGCTACTGTGCCATTGTCATTGCCCCAGCCGTCGAATTCCTCCACGAAGCCGGTATCTATATCGCCGACTGCAAACTCGAAGTCGCTGGCAATGTCGTCGTTCTGTTCGACATCTTCGGTTGGTTCTGGCATCGCATCTTCTTCGATTTCCGGAGCGGGCTCGACTCCTTTCTTTCCCTTCTTCTTGTCCTTCTTCGCTTTCTTCGACGCGACTTCTTTCGGCTTAACGTTGAGATCAGGATCTTCAGTGTATTTCCTCTTCTTTCCAGCGCCAGCTAGTTTGGCCGTTGCTGCAGCCTCGTCGGCACCACCGTCGTCGGATACATCCTCGTGGTCGGAGATGGTGAAGATAAAGTCGTCGTCCTTAGGCGCCATGGTTATCGTATGGCGATACCTCGTGTACTGGGGTGATTGCAGAGATAGTTGAGCGTTCTGCGTTTGCAAGCGTCGCAAAAAAAGTTCGGGCTCGGGGGATCTGTGCTCAGCGCACCCCTGCGGCCTAAAAGTGGGGTCGCTGCAGCCGTTGCGACTGCGAACAGCTTGGATCTCCGAGTCGTGGCAAACATCACTCGGACGTCTACATCATCTCAGATTTCACTCAGTTATCAACTTTTAATGGTGTGTATGCAGCAAGATGCATCAAGAATACTAAACACCAGGATGCTCGCTAGCGCGTTAACAGCGCGTTGACAGCCTACCAGGCATCAGAGACGTTTGCGACAAACGAACATGGTCCAATGACGACTGGCCAAATGCGCCAATAGATGACACCAAGTCTCACACGGAGGCCGCTCTCTCATGTGATATTGTATAGGTCCTGATATAATACTGCTTACTACTTCTGCTAGCCTTATCCAATGGGATATCTAGATCTCTGCTGAGCAACATACTCATCTGTCTGGCTCAAGCGTCCACGGTACCTAGATGCCAAGTTACAAATCTCAGGCTACAATCTTCCTACTAAACGGCTGAGAAGTTTACCGTGAGTCACTGCCTGCCAATTGAAGCCAGGCATCCACAGCGCCTTCCGGTTCCCTACCGCCAACCGACGTCAGCTGCAGCCTCAGCCTGATATATCTAGCCTTGTCAGTCACGCTTGAGGCTCCTTCTATACCACTATTTTCACTCTCCAATCTGCTTTACTTGGTCGCTGAATCACCCACTAATCAACACCGTACCACCACCCTCACTGACCACCTCACTCCACCATGCGTCGAGTACCACGAAGAGCAGCCTCACCCACCCCAACCACCCGAGTCCTCCGCTCGCAAACTAAACAAGCAGCTTCAGAAGCCCACGCCACCAAGGTCACCAAGCCCACCAAGAAGCGTCGCCCACGTGCAGATCCCTGGGCGAAGAAGCGCAAACCAAACCCCAACCCCAGGCCGCGCAAGCCACCGCCCACCCACTTCACATGCCGCATCTGCATCGAAGAGCAACCCACCGATGAGTTCGTCAAATGGGTACCACCAAAGCGCGGACGCTGGCAGCAACACCTAGACGTCCCCTTCAACTGCATCGCCCACCTAGCCCGGAACCCCAGCAAACGGAAAATCGACCCTGTGTGCAAGACATGCATTGGCAACTTCCTCTCCGCAAAGATGGACACGCTCGGTGTACGCCAACTCGGCGCCGGCTGTCTAGAACCCGGTTGCACGGAGCCCTGGGACCACCACTTCATCCTGCGCTACATGCCCCCCGGCTCAGCGCTCGAGAAGTTTAACATGGAGATGCTGGAAGTGTGGAAAGAAACTGCGAGTCCCAAGCCCATGACCTGTCTCTCATCTACATGCACTGCGATTGGTCTGCCAGATGCGACGGCGGCTGGATACCCGCAAGTCGCGTGCAACGACTGTGCTTTCCGGTCTTGCGCCCAGTGTCTTGTTCCGTGGCACAAGGACGTTACGTGTGCGGAGTATGCAGCGAAGCATGTGGATGAGAAGATGAGTGATGCCGAGAAAGAGACGCTCAAGCTCATGCAGGGTAAGGATGGAAAGAGGTGTCCGAATTGCCAGTTGGTTATCGAGAAGGATGGTGGCTGTGATAGCATGGTAAGACCCCGTCTTGAACCTCACATATATGTCACTTCGCTAACCTACGGATAGTTCTGCGTCGGATGCCACAAATACTTCAACTGGGCAAGTGCTGCTTCAGCGTTGACTGGCGCTAAGAAAGCCGAGGCTCCTTACATCCGCGACATGCCGTACTGGCTTCACGATGGTATGGTCGTGTGCGAGATGGACGGTATCAATGGACTGGACGGTGCTACTGGCGCGGTTGCTGCGGCGTCGGACAGCATGGTAGAGGGATGATGTGTGATATTGAACTGGCGAGGGCATGACTGTGATGATTACGAAGGGATATGCATTATTCACATATTATTACTTGCGACATGGATCCCGGCATGGAGTGGACTGGCTTTGGACATATGTTGTTAATGTCCAACAAAAATTCTATAGAAAAACTTCAGCACATCACAATCACTCGTACACAACGATACCATCGATGGATCTGCCAGAGCACTCAGGCCCCAAATGGTGTAGATTTTTGGTTGTACAGAGTTTGCGTATTAGTTACAGAATCCCAGCTCGCAGCCACGAGTTTCCTCTCTTTCCCGGTGTGTTGTAAAGCAAATTGATCGCTCCCCTCGCTGTCTGTGACTCCAATCGCGCGGACGAATACCACCTGTCCCGCTCGTTCGTGAAACGCCATGTGATGCATTTTGAACGCCAACCAACGCCAACTGCAGAATGGGGGGGTTGATGCATTATGGTAAAAGTGGGTGATCAAACCTTCTTGTAGTGTTTTTGTGAACGCGCTCTGCGGCGGTCTTTTCCTACTTTTTTTTCTTTCTGGTTTTGTTTGTTAGAGGCACCTCGGATGTACTGATACGCACCTGCATCTGATGCGGCGTCGGATCGCAAGTCCGGAGGCGTCTCTAGTCGATCGATAAAGACCTGTGTAATCAGGCAGGCAGGTTGCTAACGAGCCGTACCTTTGTCGGCGCGTGAGGAAGCAGCCGGAACTGAAGAGAAGAAGAATGTCAGAAACCCCAAGAATATCAAGTGAATGATGGAGAGTATAGAAAAAAGCGAACATGTGCTAGCTTAGCTGAAAGCGAACTTATGCTGCCGCTGGAGTAGCGACTCCATTGGTAGCCAGTTCGGCCTGTCGACGCTTTGCTGCCGAATGCTCGCTGTCCTGTATTAGCACAATCGTCAGCATAATGGCGTATGATTACTCTCGGGACGCGGGTGAGCGTCGAGAGGATTTAGTGAGGCGTGAGTCACGCACGTCAATGCCTGTATCGGCGAAGTGGCGCTTAGCACTTTTCGCGTCCTTCTTCTTCTTGTCTTTGCTAGGCTTCTTCGGTCGGGTCTCTCCTTCAACGAAGACATCATCGGGAAGCGCAGTACTGACAAGTTAGTAATTGCCACAAGCATCGACAAGTGGTATACTTACTTGCGTGTATGGACTACCTTGACCGACATCACTTTGTCATCGTAGAGGTCGGAATCAGTGATGTAACTCCTGAATTGGCTCACTGGGTAGGAGATGTCGAGCGACTTGGTAGCATCTACACGCCAAGTTAGCTGTGCCATGTGATGGATAACTCAGATATACAAACCTGGAGGTAAAGTAAGACCAATGTAGAAGGTCGTCGTGTAGATAATGTGAGTCTCGCCATTCGCGGGCTCAACACCCTCAGCAGGTACTTCGGATGCCGGAATCATATACTCGAGGGAACCCTGCGTGACCTCATGGAACTGATCGTCTTTGCAGCGGTGGAAGCGTTCAAAGTAGTGAATGTACGGGCGGGCGGTGTCGATGCCCGTTTGTCCATCGTCAATGCCTTTGACGATATGACGGATTTTCGACTGTACCAGTCCGGAGAAGGTCGAGTTGGCTTCCTTAGTCCGACTCGCGGCAACGACACTGAGGTAGTATTTGTGGTCTTTGGTAAAGAAGGAGTGGCGCTCGAAGAGTGAATCCCAGTCCTTGGCGCCCGAGAAGATATGCTGTAGGATCTTGTCCGCTCGCCCGAACTCCTCCTTCATGATTCGCAGCGTCGATGGCATCACCGTATGTGTAGCGCACATGGAAGGAAAGGCGGGTGTGATGATGGGCATGAGGTGGGCGCGATCGCCGCCGTAGACCTGGGGATTCCACACCCGGAGACCCAAGTCGCCCTCTTCGATGTGCTTTAGCATAACAGGTCGCGGCCAGGTCCATTTGTACATCAAGCTGAAGAACTTGGAAACGATAGTAGCGCCGTTGGCCATGGGATACAGCTGGCAGATGCGCGCAACCATGATAGCCCACGCAACTCCGCCAGGGTATCCGAAGACTGCACCGTAGATGCCGCGGCGGTTTGACCAGAGTTTGATGGCCCTCAGCGCGTGTCGAAAGCTGACCTTTTGCGGCACCGCATCCAAGAGTTCGTTGGTGACTCGTGTGCCGTTCACACTGCGTGTTGCCGACTCGCCGAGACCTTCCAAATCCTTCTTTTCGATCGTCTCCATTGTTCTTGGTATCGACGATCTCTTCGGCAAGGACGCGAAGAGCAAATCTATGCTCACACCGCGGTATTCCATCTTGATAATGGGAACAAAGGCATCTTCGACGGGCACGAATTCGGTGATGTCTTCGGCCTTGGACATCTCTCTGAAGGTCGGAGGGAAGTTTTTGAAGAATTCGTCGATGGTCACGAACTTGGGCGCGACAACGAGTGTATCGATATCCGACGTGGGACCGTGGACGCCGAGAGCGTAACTACCGAAGGTGAAGATCTTGCCGCCGGCGGCATCGAGGACAGGCTGCTGCACACCCTTCTGTTTGCCGACGCGACGGACAAACTCTTCGACGACCTTCTGGATGTGATCGATGACCTCCTCCCTGCGAAGATTAGCTTGGCGCGACTACGTGTTCAGGGACTGCCGTACCTCCTGCGGTTGCCCTCGGGAGTCTCGAAGACATTCTCAGTCTTCAGCGTCTCGATGAGTTTGTCGTTTAGCCGGATATCGTGTTCAGTCGGCGCGGCCTCTGATATGGCGCTGGTGACTCCAAACTGCCGGGTGGGCTTCTTCTGGCCGTCCATGGTGAAGGGTGAGAGAATCGGGGTTGAAAGAGTCGCGCGACTTCGGGGGTGCTGCGGCGAGCTGGCGCGGAAGAAGTCGCAATCGGGCGCGTGTCGGGGTGGATTGTCGTGAGAGACGGCTGGGAAATGAGTGTAATAAGAGATTCAGCGCTCCCACACGGCGACGCGACCTTTCCCGAGTTGAAGTCTGGAAAGTGAATGCACAGCAATCAGAAGTCGAGGATGCATCCGTCTTTCGAGCAGCCCGTTGCCAAGGCGCTAGGGCGCCACTGTGGCTCAACCTGGAAGCGGCGGCATTCCCCCGTCGCCATCGCAACATTGGCAAACCTTGCCAACTCAACATCACCATCGCCTAACATGGCGAGACAATTACCCTTGCATCTCTCCCACAAGAGTGCACTAGTGCTATTGCCTCCCGCTAATATCGCTGCACCTATCGAAGGCGTCCGACGCACGCACGACAAGAACTTCGAGCGATGGCCTGCGCATATAAACCTGCTATACCCTTTCCTATCGTCACCTTCTGAAACTAGCGGGCAAGGCGAGGACTCGCACTCGTCTCTCAAGCCTGACATACGTGTCCGTATTGCAAGAGCCGTTCAAGACATACGATCATTCCACATAACGCTCAATGCGGATCCACCCGGGTTCTTCAGCCACGGCAAAGGGGGCAGCAAAACAGTCTGGCTAGGTCCTACTACAGACAATGTCCAACGGCTTCAAGCAGTTCTGCAACAGGAATTTGCTGAAGTAAATGCAGATCGGCGGCCCTTCGTCCCTCACCTTTCTGTAGGACAGGTGAAGAGTGAGGTCCGCCTGGATGAACTCCGCACACTGATTAGAAAGAGAATAGCGGAACATCTGGATCACAGCCCAAATGATGAAGTCATGCCTGCAGCTTTGGACTGGCATGTTGATCAAGTATGTGTTATTCAACGTAATACCTACAATGATCGTTTCAAGGTAGTCGAGACTATCAAGCTATGAAACCAGTAGCATTGTTTACGAGATCAGTTCTTCGAAAAGAACTCCCGCATTTGGTTATCCAGCCATTTCACGTCTTCCGTCGACTGTCCTGGTCCGCCGGCCCTAAGTTGCTTGTCAGCTTCACGTGTTCGATACATTCGGGAGAAAAAACACACCAGTGGCCCCAGATAGACGGGAAAACCTTCAATGTTCCCACGCCTGGCTTCATGTTCTGAACTTCGATTTCTGAATCTTCTGGTGGGAAATACAGATCTGTCTTCGCTGGCAGGACAAGTGTCTTCGCTTTGATACCCTTCATCGCTTTCTCAAAATCGCCATTATACGGTTCTTGCTGCGAGCAGTCACCAGCTTGCCATGTATGCGCCATGACCAGCATATTTTCTGGGTCTTTCGAGAGTGCCCAAGCTTCCCAGAAGTTGACAAGAAAGTCGTCCAGATTCTTGAATCCAAGCGTGGGTGCTGTCTCATACAGCTTCTCACGATAGAATGCTTGTGAGAAGCCCCAGCCAGCATAAACGCGTCCAAGAGCCTTCAATCCGACCTCTCGGTTCGAGGATGCGAATTGCGCTGTTTTGCCTTGAGCAGCTAGAAGACTTGGCTTCGCAACTCCTGCTGAACTTGTTCCTATTGCAGCGTACAAGGCGCTCTTGACGCCTTCTAGGAAGACCTGGTTATGCAAGCTCGTCTTTGCACTTCCACAGAACGGTACCGCGAGGTCCATAAAGTCGGGGAACTGTGTAGCCCACTGATACGTCTGCCCCGCACCCATAGACCAACCAAGGACTGCACGAGCATGCTTTACACCAAGATGTTTAGTGACGAGCTCATGTTGCGCTCTCACGTTGTCGTAAAACAGCACTTCTGGAAACGGGCGCAACTCTGGCATGTTGGATGGCGAAGACGACTGGCCGTTGCCGAATAAAGCAGGCATGATGATGTAGTATTCAGAAGGGTTAAGTGTCTTGTCTGAGCCCGTCAGCCAGATATTGTCGGATATCGCTACATCATCGTGTTAGCAGCTGCCCAGTAATGGGTGTCTGGGGCAACGCATACTTCCAGAATACCATGTCGGGTATATGATAGCAGGTAGCGATGGATCACCTAAGGTCTTGTAGGCGATGAAAGCGTCTGGAATCTCTCCACCTGACTTCAGTTTGAAATTGCCCAACCTGTAGGTTTGATAATCATCGTTGGAAGACATGGTGGTATTTGAATGGAAAGACTGTGGCGGAGTTTTGGACAGCTACGAGAGTATGAGTTTCAAACAGATATCACCATTGAGAAGACTTGCGTGAACAGTCACGCTATCTATCTATCATCACCATGCCCCTCAGTTCCAGCTTCCGTGGTAGACCCTGCCACTAAGCTCTGGCGTGGTTATCGTTCATGGCGGGGTAGCTGAAAGATATGGTGGGGTACATGACGTTGACAAACCCGTCCCTTGCGGCAAATCGCCGTGTGTACCCGTCAGAATGGCCATGGCCAAACCTTCTGTACGGCCCAGAAACGTATATGTTCTAGCAGCCTCAATGCAAATAGAACTTCTTAGTTCCAAGCGGTCTACCAAGATTCCTACGATGGCGGCTCAAAAAGCCCCGGTGGGCATTCCGCGGCCGCCCCTTGTGCAATTGCAGGCTCGGAATTATATCCGCTATTTGCCGTAGAGCACTTTTTTGCGCGATTGATCATCTTTTACTAAACGGCAGTTGCATCCATAGCTGGGTAGTGATATAAAAACATCGTTCCCGTGATCGCCACTACAGCACAATTTGCTCACTAACGATCATTCCCCGAAGACACAACACCCAAACTACAGATCTCATCATGGCAACCGGACGAGCAGATGCCGAAAAGGAAATAAAACGCAACCCGCACGGCGACTTCAAAGCAGTCGAAGCCTCGCGCCCACCCTTCGACACAAGCTCCTCCTTCCACTACACGCAAACTCCGAAACCCAACTGGCAACCCGGTTCCGGTCCCAACGAGCCCTCGAGCCTGCAAAAGGCGCACCGCTCCATCAACCCCTACGAAGAAGGCCGACCCGTAGTACACAACTACAAGCTGCTCATCTCCGCCATTGTCCCCCGCCCCATTGGCTTCGTCTCAACAATCAGCGCAGATGGAAAAAGCACGAACCTCGCTCCCTTCAGCTACTTCAACCTCGTGAACCACGGCCCACCCATGTTCGTCCTAGGGTTTGCGGGTGGCATGGACAAAGCCAAGGACACGCTGAAGAACCTGGTTGATACCAAGGAAGCTGTTATCAACATCATCTCCGAGGAGTACGTCGAGGCGGCGAATTACACGAGCATCAATGCGCCGGCTGATGTGAGTGAATGGGCGTTTAGCGGGCTGCACGCGGAGAAGAGTAAGTTTGTCAAGCCGGATCGTGTCAAGGAGGCCGTGTTTAGTATTGAGGGAAAACTGGTGAATACCGTGGAATGGACGAGTAAGAATCCTGCTACGCCGGATAAGAAGACGGGTGTTACTGCGTTTGTGGAGGGTGTCAACTTTTGGGTTAGGGAGGATGCTGTTGATGAGCAGGGTGTGCTGGTTGATCCTGCTGTAAGTATTGAGTGTGAAGATCGTGGGTGTTGGGGGTTGCTAATGCTGGACAGGTCCTCAAGCCGATATCTAGGTTGGGTGGTATTACGTATGCGAGGTCGACGCAGGCGTTTGAGCTGCCGAGACCGGAGTACGAGGAGGTTACTAAGGATCCTGAGGTTGCGAAGTTGGCACAGCCGAAGGGTCAAGGTCAGTAGGGAGTCTTATCGAGGCCGTGGGGCAACACACATGTACTGTGTGCATGGAAAGAGGGAGGCGCATAGATCTAAAGGTATAGACGAGTAAATATATGGCCAATACAAGGAGACATCACTCAATGGGAAGAGCATCTTTTCGTTCGCAACTCATAACTGTGTAGAAAAGAAGCAGAGGTATCATAACTAAAACTCGTCTACAGATTCGGATGTCGTTCCGCCTCACGTGGAAATCTCATCCCTAGCCAAGGGCAGCCCAATGAAGAAATTTAAACGACCTGCCCTGTAAATCCTACTCCTCTAATCCAACTTCAACACGTCGTACCAACGCTTACAAGGCCATGACACCGGCGAATGCGGCAGCAAAACCAGCGCCCATCACGCCAACTACATTGGCCATGGCGGCACCGGTTCCGGTCGCAGACGCACTCGCACCTGTCGCGGACGCACCACTGGCACCAGCTCCAGTGGTAGTAGCAAGAGTGCCGTTCTCGCCGAGGATAGCCTGGTTGACCAGCCTCTGCACCTCCTGGTTGTACTTGTCGTAGTAGCTCTTCACATCGCTGGGGAGCGCGCTGTACCAGGCCGGTGTCTCAGAGAGGGTCTCGAGCGCGCCGACTTCGGTGACGCCGCTGGGAATCGAGTATGAAGCGGTAGCAACGAAGGATTTGAGACCGTCATGCGCGGATTTGGCGGCAGCGAGGTTGGAGGCTTGGGTGAGGGATGCGAGGCCCGTCTCGACTACGTTCAACACGGACGAAGCGTAACCGTCGATCTTAATATCGTGGATCAGCATTGATTACACAACATAATAGGTGGGTAGACTAGAACATACATCGGTGAGAACGTTGAGGTTGGTGGGGAACGGTGTGGTGATGATAGCGAACTCTGCGACAGCAGTGCCAGCAACGGCAGTGAGGAGAGCGAGGTTCTTGAACTGCATCGTAACGGTAATTGCGAAAGTTGTGGAGAACGTTGGTAAAGAACAGGTGAACAGTGCCGTCTAAAGTTGAAACTAAGATCGAAGGATGACAGAAATAACGATTGACAAGAAGCAAGAGCGAGGACCTAGGAGTAGCGAAACGCGTGGGAGAGCAGGCAGCATCCACTTTATGTATACTTCAATTTGTGCATCAACACCCGAACGCGTATACTCCGCCACGAAACTCGGCTCCAGCGCATGGGTAATAATGTCGTGTCAGCCCGTCATCTTCGCTGTTCTTGCGCCATGCCGTGGTATTTTTGTTTTTAGTAACGAAAACCGTTGAGCGCCTTGCAGGTAAGCTGAAGATCTGTCAAACGGTGCCCCCCAACATGATCGTCACGTCAACGCAAACCATCAATCGGGGACCCACAAGCAAAAGATCAACGACACGCGTTCGATGTGCAAACTGCAATGAGGGCCACAATCTCAGGGTGTTTCGGATGATATTCAGGGGGCGGTTATCTTGGATTCGGTGCGGGAATGTTTGGGACGGCCTAGGCCTCGTTTAGAGTGGGTTGCATTAGGGCCCACTTTGGCCCCGAACAAGCTTTTTCCCTCAATCGTCCCAATTAGCTGTCAGCGAGGCCTCCCACTAGATCTATAAATACGCTCAACACAATTTCACAGCCTTGATGTTCGAGGCGACGATTTCTCACTTCGTCTAATCAACCTCTCGTACAGCTGTCGTTGTTGTGATGCCTTCACCGCTGGACTTCTTTCCTGAGGTTTCGCGTTCTTCGCTGGAAGAAATGCTCTCGGCTTGCGCGCTGTGAGGGGGGCTGCTCTTGCTTTCTTTCCACCCTAGGAACGCGAAACCGATGATGACGACGAGCCAGTATAGGTTGTATGAGATGACGGAGCCGTAGGTCGCGCTGTTTTGCCAGCCGAAAAGAGAATTGAAGATACCCCAACTGAGCCGATGTTGTCAGCGAGGAAACATCTGGATGAGAGTGCATCACTTACCCGCCATCGCCGTTTTCCAATGGTGAGCAACACTAGTGTAGCAGTCAGCATACGAAATTGCGCTACTGTCAGATCGAGGACCTACGTTGACATGCCACACGCTCTTCCTGATATCGTAGCTACCCGGGCCGGCACCGGCTTCTGCAGCACCCTCGCCAGCGAGCTTGACCCAGGCATTCTGTTCGAGGTTCCAGACACCTTTGGAGAAAAGACCCGCTGCAACCAGGTAAAGGAAGCATGTCGAGATGACGAGGAAGATTTGTAGAGAAGTCTTGTTGCCGCCCTTGTAGATGAGGAATCCGACCAAGGCACCCGCACCGAGACCGCAGAGTACGGCGAGAGGGAAGCTAGTCGCTGGCGCACCGAGTCCGACACCTGCGATGAACCTGGTGGACTGATCAGCTCTGCAATGTAGGGGCAAGACTGAAGTAACTTACAGCACTGCTTCAATGCCTTCGCGAAGCACGGTAACGAAAGGCAGGATGAACATGGCGTACTTTTCCGACCATCGCTTCAGTCTACCCTTGATGGGTAGTTTCGAATCCTTTTGCTCCAGTACCTTGGAAATCTTCACACGCCATTTGTCTTGAAGCTTGCTGACGCGGAGCAGGGCAGCTCCCATCATAGTGATGATGACGCTTGCGAGGATTGCAAAGGCGCCTTCCCAAATGTTCTCTGCAGCTTCAAAGGCATTGCGTCCAGCAGTGTAGAAAGTGCCAATGACACCGGCGCAGATGACCAAGCAGATCAGAACACCCGCCCCGACGCCATACCAGACCTGGCGTACGAGTCGTTTGTGGACTGTCGCGTCATGTTCAGGGCCGAGGGTTTGCTTAAGAAAGGCGAGGAGCACCGAGACGATGATGCTCGTTTCCAGACATTCGCGGAAGCAAATGAAGAAGACTTGATCAGCGTTAGCAATGATGGCATGGTGTGCACCACAAAGTGGAAACCGATTGTCCTCGCATACATACCTGGCACAGCAAAGACGTTCGGCATGTTGGGGGACCTTGGAATCGTCAAAGTTGCGTGGTTTAGTATCCTCACTTGGTATTTGATAAAGAACAGAGGACGGATCTAATCAGATGGGTGGACATGCAGCGACTTCCGAAGCTGAGGGTGGCTAACACGCGCCTGCCGTTCGTGTCGATAGCGTAAGACAAGAGCCGAAGTTCGGGCATGCACGACGACCCTGCCTCTTAATTTGAGTTTCTCCCGGTATCACGACGGACCGATCATGCTTCAGCTTTGTGCTGCGTCGGCTGCGACTCCGACTGCGATATCTCTGGTTGTCATCTTCTGGCGTTAGGCAACTACACCCAACCTCAGTCCCATTTCTCTGCTCTGTTTCCGACGACAGATGCTCCAACATCCTCTCAAACCTCCGAGTTATCTGATCCGCACCTTCACATGCCCAGCACGCCAAATCCAATCAAGACTTCGTGGCGCGGACTAGCGCAGGCTTATTGGTCCTTCGGCGCCGTCGCTTACCCCAGACCCTGGCCGATCATGGTCCAGATTATCAGATGGACCGATAACGCCCGGTGAATGTCACCCCACAGCAAATCAAGCTCGACAAACTCGCTAGTCGTTACCCAAGACGTGGAAAATTCAATCTGATACTGGGATGATCAGACACGTCAGGCCGAGGTAAGTCTAGTTCGTGAGGGAAAAACACAGAAGCCCCGCTTTGCGAAACTTTGTGGCCGCCTTCAGCCCGTCGAGAACATGGGCTGATGATCTGATTACTCGGCGCCGAAGCATGCGGGCTTGAGGTGGTGGAGGCTAAGTGCTTAGAGAGTCTTATCTGATCTCCGCACGTCGGATCTTACGTCCTGCGTCTGACGAGAGTGCTCTTGCATCGGCACTAACGTGGGTGTAGCACATGAACTTCCTTAGTACAGTCGTACTCACAGCAGCCTGATCATCAGCGACGAGTTCTGACTGTATCTGATCCTCAGTACTCGCCTCGTGCGCCATCATGGCACTCTCACTACTGAGCCTCCTCCTTCCGCTCTCCCTACTACTATCAGTCGCTACCTGCGCGACCGTCACATATGACTTCGACATAGCATGGACTTATGCGAACCCCGATGGGCAGGAAACGCGCCCGGTCATTGGCATCAACGGCCAATGGCCTTTACCACCCATTGTAGTTACGAAAGGCGATCAGGTCATCGTCAACGCAAAGAACTCTCTTGGAAATGAGTCGACGAGTCTACATTTCCATGGCTTGTACATGAATGGAACTACGCATATGGACGGTCCCGTTGCTGTCACACAATGTGGTATCCCTCCAGGCAGCTCCTTCACATACAACTTTACCGTGAGTTCTGCAGGATCTGATGTATAGTTGGTACAGTCGTTAATCTAACTAGGTCGACCAACCCGGCACATATTGGTACCACAGCCATGAGCGCGGCCAATATCCAGATGGTCTTCGTGGCCCTCTCATTGTGCATGATCCCGAAGACCCATTCAAAGATCTCTACGACGAGGAAGTCGTCATAACACTTTCCGATTGGTATCATGATCTCATGCACAATCTCTTGGGCGAATTCATCAACATCGCCAATCCTTCCGGCGCAGAGCCCGTACCTCAAGCCGCATTGCTCAATGACACTCAAAACTTGACCGTCGCCATTCAGCCGGGAAAGACGTATCTCTTCCGCTTGGTCAACATGGGTGCGTTCGCTGCCCAGTACGTGTGGTTCGAGGATCATACCATGCGCGTTGTCGAGGTCGATGGCGTGTATACGGAACCCATGGAGGCAGATATGATCTACCTGACCGCAGCGCAGCGGTATAGTGTTCTCGTCACTGCCAAGAACGACACCAATTCCAACTTCGCTTTCGTGGGAAGCATGGACCAGGACCTGTTCGATGCTATACCCGATGGGCTGAATCCTAATGTCACGGGATGGCTTGTCTATGATGATAAAAAGGACATGCCTGCCGCAAAAGAGATATCAGCATTTGAGCCTTTTGATGATTTCGCTTTGGTACCGCACGATAAGGAAGAGCTGTTTGATCATGTTGATCGTTCCATCACCTTGGACTTGAAGATGGATAACCTCGATGACGGGGCGAATTAGTGAGTTGCCGATATCCTGTCTCATGTTTATATTTGAACTACTAGGAACTAACATGTGACAGCGCTTTCTTCAACGACGTAACCTACGTCAGTCCCAAAGTACCCACGTTATACACCGTCCTGTCCACCGGCCCCAACGCAACCAACCCCACCATCTACGGCAGCAACACAAACGCGTTCGTCCTTGCTCAGAACGAAGTTGTGGAGATCGTGCTAAACAATGATGACCCTGGAAAGTGCGTATATCCCTCTCATCTTCGCATCGTTTACTCTCTACGCCAATGTCGAAGTGTAGATGATATGTTCATACTAACACCCACTCCCAGACACCCCTTCCATCTCCACGGCCACGCCTTCCAAGTCGTAACCCGCAGCGACGACGACGCAGGCTTCTACGACCCCACCAACACAACAACACCCCCTTCAACACCCATGCGACGCGACACCGTCCTCGTCCGACCAAACGGCCACATCGTGCTACGTTTCCGATCTGACAACCCTGGTAAGTCACTCTGCCGGAGATACCGCAATTTGCGTTTCCCCAACGACATCGCCTTCGCGTGTTTCCATGATCCAGCATACTGACATCCACAAGGCGTCTGGCTCTTCCACTGCCACATAGAATGGCACGTAGCCTCCGGGCTAACCGCCACAATGATCGAAGCCCCGCTCGCCGTCCAAGCCCAGCTCTCCCCTTCCTCCTCAAACGCTATCCCGCAATCGCACTGGGACGTGTGTGAGACGGGGCATGTACCCACGCAAGGGAATGCAGCGGGGAACACGGTTGATTACGAGGATCTGAGCGGTGAGAATAGGAGTCCGGGGAGGTTACCGGAGGGTTTTACGGCGAGGGGGATTGTGGCGTTGGTGTTTAGTTGTTTGAGTGCGTTTGGCGGGATGGGGGTTATTGGGTGGTATGGGTTGAAGCCTATTCAGGGGTGAGAAGTGAGGGGTGGGGTGGGATGAGAGTGGATTTGAGGGATATGTGATACCAAATAGATGGGCGTGGATATGGTAGCTAGCATGCTTTTAGCTTGAAGATGTTGTAGGGTAACGAAGTCTCACTGACGCGACATACTCTCATACAGCGTTAACAGATCACACTTAGGGAAGTAAGTGAGCAATTGAGTCTGTTTTTGATGATACTCCGGTGAGTGACTTCAAGTACAGACTCAATTGCTCACTTACTTCCCTAATTATTATCTATTACCCTATATCACCACCTCTGTATGAAACCTCATACAGCGGTAATGGATGATAATTAGAGAAGTAAGTGAGCAATACAGTTTCTCCTCCAAAGTTTCATCCTGATATGAAAATTTACAGGAGAAACTGTATTGCTCACTCACTTCCCTGATTACCACCCATTACCCTATATCACCCTCCCCTGCATCACCCCCTCACTCCTCCCAATAATAACTCCACATATCCGTCCCCATAAAATCATCCGCATAACTCCTCCCCTTGCTGCCCCCAGCCGCCCCCGCAGCAACAATCAACGGCAAAAAGTGCTCCGCCCCACCCCGCGGATGCATAGTGTAAGCGCCCGGCCAACTTCTCCAATGCTCAAACTTGCGTTCCCTCACCTGCTCGCTCTCCGTCATAGCCGCATCCGTAACAGCACTGCTCCACTCCTTGTTCAGCGCTTTGAACTCTGGGTTCCGTGACGTGCCATCGAACATGAGACGCAGATTGTGGAATGTAGCGAAGCCGCTGCCGATGATGGCGATGTTTTGGGTGCGGAGCGAGGAGAGGGCGCGGCCGATGGCGTAGGATTGGGTTGGGGACTCGGAGGAGAGGACTGAGAGTTGGATTATGGGGATAGCGGCGGTGGGGTCGATGAGTTTCATCGGAACGAAGACGCCGTGATCCCATGCTGTGATGGTGTTGTTAGAAACTGTGGGTGAAAAGGAAGGTTTGGGGGAACATACGTCTTTTGTCGTCTTTCTCACACTCGATACCGGCGTCTTTGAGGGCTTGTGCTACTTGCTCTGCGACTTCAGGACTGCCTGGTGCGTCATGTTTGATCTCGTAGGACTCTGGAGGGAAGCCGTAGTAATCGTAGAGGAGTTCGTGTTTCGAGCCGCTCGATACAGTCACTTTGCTTGTGCTCCAATGCGCCGTTACCAGCACGATGGCTTTCGGCGCCTCAGGCGTCCCCAGTTTGAGTATCTTGGGTACCTTTGTCTTGAGGGACTTGGTGATAGCGGCGTGCGAGGGGTCACCGAGTAAGGGCATGGGGCCGCCGCCGTGCGAGAGCGAGATGACGGGTGCGAGACGCGTCATGTTGGTGCTGTAGGACGAGATTGGAAATTGCTGGATTCCTTGGAGGGGATTGAACGTCGTGTTACTGGATGAGAGATCCGCGGATGTGGTTCGTTGGAGGCCGAAGATGGTTGCGAAGAATGATGAGGTGCGCGTGAATCTCATGTTCCTGGTAGCTGTAGGGACTGGACGCGGCATATGTTCATGCTCAGAAGGAAAGAATGCATTGTCGGTCTCGGCATTTGAGTTGTCAGCGTACGAGTCGTGGGCGTGGATGGCATGTTGAAGGTTTGTAAGATGGGGTTGAGGGTGCGGAATTTTGCCGTGGGGCATCTCGGAGCAGCTGGTCCGTGTGCCTGATTACATGTTAACACCACCACGGCATGAGCCGGCACATATACTGCAATATACCGATACGAGATACTACCGTTCTTTTTTTGCTGCTCCTCACATTAAAATATACAGGGCATAGAAGGCAAAGGTGACGGCAATCATGCACGTAAAAGACGGTACAGCAATCACGGCACATCCACGAACACACTGAAGTAGAATGTATCATCGTTGATTCGACTACGCGAAAATTGCGTGCCACCCAACAAAATCGTCAAAAGCCCTCAAAGCCTTAACACCGGGGTATCATCACTGCCATATCATGCCATACCATCCACCCAGAAACTCCCTTCGCCAACACACAACCCGTCATATACCCAAAGGACACACAATGCTATCGTGCGCAACCCAGAAACTCCTGTTGATGTAAGAATACGGTCCCTCGATGATTACAGTGACGTGGGCAATGCCTACCATTTTGCGTGTGTACAACGTCAGGAACCAAGAGCGCCTGCAAGAAGTGATGAGCGTCTCTAGATGTCGTCTTCCATCTCGCCGCCTAACTCACTGTCAGTATTGTTCAACCAGGTCTCAAGGTTTTTGAGGTAGGAGTACTCACCGAGACCGTCGCCGCCGTCGGCGGAGTCCTCGGCGGACTTGTCCTTGACGACTTCTTCCTCAGAGGCGGGCTCCTTCTTGGTTGCCTTCTTTGGGGCGTTGGGACCCTTGACGGGAACGCGCTTCTTGGTGGGTGCCTTCTTCTCCTTCTTGGCAGGTGGAGCCTTCTTCTTGGTGTCGGACTTGTTGCCGTCAGACTTGTCTGCAGCGTCAGCGGGAGGCGCAACATCCTCGGCGCCACCCTCAGCATCTTCAGGAACCTCGTCTGCAGCCTTGCGCTTCTTAGTCACCTTGGCAGCGGCGGCAGGCTTGGGATCACCACCGGCAGAAGCAGGGGCGGCGACACCAGCTTGTCCCAAGTAGGCGGCGAACGAGGGATGGGCCTCGAGAGCCTTCTTCTTGACCGGGGGCCCTGCATGATGAAGTATCTCATTAGCGTAGTTCATGTGCAGCTGACGTTATATGACTTACACATCTTCTTGAGGGAGCCAGCGGTGTTGCCTGTAAGCGTGGCCATCACATCGTAGTCGAACTATTCAGGTTAGTACACAATAGATGTTATTCGTAATGTGACATACTTTGTCGGGAGCAGTCGAGCTCAGGAAGGCCGCGGCCAGCAGCTTGGTTTCTTTGTCCAAGAATCCGGAGAGCAGGGCCTCACCCGCAACGACCTCTTTCTTGGGAGGCATCTTGATGAGGTAGATGTAAGTGGGCTTGATGGAAGAAAGAGAAAGTAAGCTGTAAAGCTGCGAATTGACGACGAAGTTGTTGAAAGCTGTGGGTAAAGGGAAGAAGGAAGAGAGAAGGAAAGTTGTTGTGAGGGAATAAATGTGGGGGTTGTTATTGTGTCTCGTGGAAGAAGACGCAGTGAAGTCGGAATTCGCGCAACGCGCAAACGGGAAATTACCTCTAGGTTGTCAAGCTCGAATTCCGACGCTCTCATTCGTCGAAGGATTGTCCTCCCATTGCTATTACCTGTTCGAGGTGAGGAAAAGTATGGTAGTGACGGGCAACTCAAAGTCATGTGTAGACCGCTTCGCATAGCCATGCTATGGTGACTACGATTAGGCACCCACCAACGCAACTATCTAGTCTGGAGGTACTCAACACGTTCTAACTTGACTTCGCTTAAACTGGGGTGAAGTGTATACTTTCAGAGTGTAGCAGGAATAGTTACGAACACTTTTGCACTGGATTGGAACAGGAAACATGCCGCTCACATGGGAGGTCTTGTAGATATCGGCATGATAGGTTTCAGTTGAATGGTGTAAACATTTAGCTCTGATGCTGATGTGAAGAGCGAAAACAACGATAAGAATACCCAGGTGCTCAGGATGAACATTGAATGCTTTGGAGAGAATTGAACCGGTTGTTATGATGAGAGGAGAAGTTGAACTGAGCAACGGCAAGTAGCAGACTGGCAACCTACGGCTTTGGATTTGTCAGGAACGCCCATTTGACGCGTGTTCTGGGCTTCTAATTTCCACATGTTATCGTCAGCTGTAGAGTTCACGATCCGAACAAAATGAAGCCGAGCGAGGGTTCCTTGGCCTGACATCGTTTACCACTACGGCCATAACAGCGACGGGATATCTATCCTTCCGAGGCGAACGCAGCACCAAAGCGACGGGAAGCAATATCAACAATCAAGCAACGGACCGACCAGCTCATCAGAACCGGGGATCGCGATGCGGGCATGGTACGACGTCGCCTCTGGGCCCCACTTTCCGATGGAGCACACGCAGGCAGCACACGAATCGGGACTGTTGGCGAGCTGCAGGCGTGCAGCCGTTGCCAAGGTCTTGAGTCGACGTGTTGATATCTCGGAGCGGCGCAATTGAGGTTGAGCAATTCGGCGAGGAGGCTGCAATAATCGGATGACAGGCGTAACGTTGCGGTGGGGTGTCTGGCAGCACTACGGTGGCGCTTGAAGCGCTGGCTACGGCATGGTGGTTTACAGCGGGATGGTGGCTGGGGTAATGACAGGAGGAAGCGACATGCAGTCGGTTGGCAACGCTAGCAGTATGGCCGAATAGCCCTGAACATGAGTAAAGCGCCGGTCAGGAGGCGGTGCAGGATCTGGAATACGAGGTGGTGAAGCGGATGAAGTGGTTAAGAGACAGCTATTGCAGGCGTGAGGGAAGTGGAGGCTCATCCGGTCAGTGCAGAGGTGCATGGCTAGGCCCGTGGTGCAAAGAGCGGTAGGCGGGCAGGCCGCAGCTTGGGTGGCATTTCTGGCGTCTATGGGCGGTCGCTGGCTGCGGTGCATGACGGTTTCGGTTCGACTGCGCGTCTAGACATGATCTGCGACCAGCGCTGAGCGGGCCGTGCCAGGAACAGGCGCAATTTTTGTGCGCACTGCCTGTCGGCGCCCGCGTCCTCGACCTGCGACGACGGGACCGTCGACGTTAGCCTTCCATTGCTATATTTCTGACTTGGCTGCTATTTCCCCTTCATCCCTGGGTGGCTTTCTTTTTTGTATAACACGCCTCATCGCACCTGCCGATCTGTCCATCGCTCCTTCCTCCGTCGACAGCAGTGCCCCTCACCAGAGACATCCCCGCGGAGACACTCGCCAAACAACACCACGCTGCCGATCCATTCCTTCACACGCGTTGGCTATATATCGGCCCTTCTCAAACACACAAGCCAAAATCCGGCGGGCGTCCATCACCGATCGCCGTCATGTCTTCCCACCCGAGCCTCACCAGCACGTACCGTGCGCGCGCCTCACTACCCACGACCGGGCCCTTGGCTTCATACCTGCTGAGCCTGATATCCGTCAAGCAGACGAACCTCTGCCTCTCCGCCGATGTCGAGACGTCGGCCGAACTCCTCCAACTGGCCGAAGATGTTGGTGACTCAATCTGCGTGCTCAAGACGCACTGCGACATTGTCGTCGACTGGTCAGACAGGACAGCACAGGCACTGAGAGAGATTGCCAAGCGGAAATGGTTCCTCATCTTCGAAGACCGAAAGTTTGCGGACATTGGTGGTATGTCATGTTGGCTCGTAGGATATTCACTGGCGGGGCAGTCTCTAACACACCACAGAAACCGTACAGAAACAGTACACTTCTGGACACCACCGCATTGCGCTCTGGGCCGAGATCACCAACGCGCATGTCATTCCTGGCCCAGCCATCGTCACCGCGCTCGAGAAGGCTGCCGATGCCACCATCGCCAAGTACAACACGTCCGTAAACACCGAAATCTCTGCCACACGGCAAATCAACGGCCTCGACGACGATGATGACGAAGAGGACGATCAATTCATACAACAACAACGAAACTCGGCGATTGAGTCACCCATCGAGATGGAGGGCGAGGAGAGGCGGCTGAGCATCAAGGCTGCCGACCGCAAGCACAGCGTCGTCAGCGTGACAACCTCGATATCCATGCGCACAGAGAGCATATCGCCGCGTCCAGAGCCAAATGCCAACGGAGAAGAAGTCTTCAACCTGGACGTAGCAACAGAGCTCATCCGACTTGGTCCACCACCGTTCCTCCGGTCGCTTCTGTTGCTTGCCGAGATGAGCTCTGAGGGCCACCTCATGACACCCGAGTACCAGAAGCGGACCGTCGAGATCGCACGCAGCCGTCCCGAGTTTGTCATGGGCTTCATTGCGCAACGAAGCTTGAACACTGAGCCAGAGGACAACTTCATCACGATGACACCGGGCTGCCAGCTCCCACCGCCAGGCCAGGAAGGCAAGAAGCTGGGCGATGCTCTAGGCCAACAATACAACACTCCTCGCAAGCTGATCTTCGAGCAAGGCTGCGACGTCATCATTGTCGGACGAGGCATCGTGCGCGCACAAGACCGCAAGGCAGAGGCAGACCGATACAGAAAAGCTGCTTGGTCAGCCTACGAGGAAAGGATCAAGAAGGCGTAGATGACTTGTCTACGCGCTATCTACTATAGCTGATATATACCCCTGCGATTCGCAGTTAGTATGCTGCCTGGAGCATTTGTGTACTTTGGTGCCTCTTCAACTACAGAAACATCAGATACAGGACATTTTGGGGGCGTTGGAGGTCATTTCCACATACATGAAAACGCATATCACGGCGTTACGATTGCTGGCTCACGTATGAGAATACAACACCACCGTGCATGCACGCGGCATTGGATTACGATTTATGCTCCCAAGATGACCCAGATAACCCGTTGTGCTGCCATCACACATGAGCATGGCTTGTTGGCCAGTGTTATTTTCGAACAAAAATGTCATAACTTGCCTAGCAATGCCGCGTGTCAAAGTTTCGTGAAATCATATCCTGTCTATTATGGGTTTTCTAGCAGCTGCATCGTGTCGCATATTTACGAATGCCGACGTCGCGTGGGTCTAGGCGCGCGGAGATGTGTGGGGAAAGAGTCGGAGCTCGGTCCTAACGCCAAAAAGTTCGCGACTCTTCTCTCGCATGCGCATGCGACAGCTTCCATGTCGCTCTACTACGAAGCCGCGGCGGTGCTTGCCAACACAGAGAACACGGGCGGGTCTCTCAAGTCGCGCATATACGGCAAGAAAGACTTGAAGAGCACACCAGGCCAATTGTTTGCGCTCATTGCGGAAACGTCAAAATGGTCCATTGTGCTCAAGGATGTGATTGAGAAGACCAAATTGCTGGCAGAGGAGAGGAAGGTGGGTAGTTTACTAGCAATATTCTATGTCGCATCCTGATGTTAATGTGTTTTGAACAGCTTACGCCAATCCTCGCTCTCCTTCTTACTCACGATCTGCTGCTCGCGAAGAACGGTGTTGCTGCAGCCGCCAACCATGTCCTCAAGCTCGCCATCACCAGACACAAAGCCCGTCTGAGCGCCGAGCTCACGAAAGCCCGCATACGATACGGATACGCGACCATAGAGGCGTTTAGGGACGCTGTGAATGATGGCAAGCTTGAGAAGGATGAGGGTGATGCGCCCAAGAGCCGCCATCCTCGCTGGGTGCGCATCAATACCGTCAAGACGACGTTGCAGCAACAGCTATCGACCACGTTTGCCGGCTTTGTCAAGACTGAGAATTTGAGCGAAGTGCTTTCTGCGCCTAAGAAGTCGAAGATATACTACGAAGACCCGAACATACCGAACCTGCTCGCCTTACCCTCCAAGATCGATCTGAGCAGGTCTACCGCGTATACAAAGGGACAGATCATCTTCCAAGACAAGGCTTCGTGCTTTCCCGCCTACCTGCTAGATCCGCAGTCTGACGATGGTGATGTTATCGATGCTACAGCGGCACCAGGCAACAAGACAACACATCTGGCAGCTATCGTATCTGACCGGAGGCGACCGGGTGAAGAACAGAAGGTCATTGCATTCGAGCGCGACAAGGGTAGAACCTTCACGTTGCAGAAGATGGTCAAGCTTGCATCAGCGGACAGCATCGTTCAGGTCAAGGGTAGTAGCGACTTCATCGCGGCAAAGCCTGGATCCGACGAGTATGCCAATGTCGGTGCCATACTGCTCGACCCCAGTTGCTCCGGTACTGGCATAGTTGGACGTGACGATGCGATCAAGATGCATCTGCCAGAATCACCAAACAATCGCCCAGCACCGCAAAAGCCTGAGAAAGGCAAGAAGCGGAAGAGAGACGACGAGCCTAAGGAAGCTGACCCTTCAGCAACGCTTGACTTGGATATGGATGAATCAACACCTGAAGAAACACCAATGCACGGCAAGCTAGCTGAGCGACTGACAGCTTTATCATCCTTCCAGCTCCACATCCTCAATCATGCTATGCGATTCGAGAGCGCGCACAAGATCACGTATTCCACATGTTCAATACATTTCGAAGAGAACGAAGGTGTTGTCTTCCAAGCATTGGCCTCTTCGATCGCAAAAGAACGGGGCTGGTCGATTCTCAAGAGAGACCAGCAAGTCGATGGGATGAAGAAGTGGCATAGACGCGGAGTGTGGGAGGACGAGAAACTGGAGATTGATGTGGATGAATCTTTGAAGAGTGACGTACTGGAAGCGTGCATTCGGTGTGATAAGGGTACGGAAGAAGGCACAATGGGTTTCTTCGTTGCTGCCTTTGTCAGAGATGGCAGTCCACATTCGGCACCAATCATGGAAACCGCAGTCGATGAAGCTGAAGTTGAGGAATTCAATGGGTTTAGTGGTGATGAGATGGTCGAAGAGATGGTAAAGCCTGTGGAGACACCGGCATCTGGAGGGACTGAGAAGCGGAAAAAGAAGAAGCGCAAACACTGAGATATATGAAAGCAATGGGAAGGCGCTCAAACCCTCATGGCAGAGGTAAGGGCAGCTGGTGCCAGGACCTCAGACCTTGAACCAGTACGAAAGCCACCCTTTCACTACACCATTCAATACACTGGCCGTACCTATTCCTTTTCCGCCAAACCCTTACCATTATTCAATGCGACACGACTCCATATCCTGACCAACCCAACACATCAATATCAACACCATGACACCCGCCCTCCGTGACAGCCTCTCCAGCCCCCTAACCATATCCACGACCCACACCGCCGCTACCTTCCCCGTCACACCCCCCGTCCACCCGGACCTCTCCCGCCCCCGCCTCAAACAAATAGCCCGCTGGATCCGCGACGAACTCGACCTCCGCGTCGCCCGCGACGGCCCCGACGTCCTCCGCCCCGACGACGTGCTCACCCTCCACGAAACGCTCGTCGCCCTCCGCCAAGCGCAAAACATCACCATCTCCGTCCTGCGCGCAACCGGTATCCACAAAGCTGTCCAAGACGTTGCGGGCGTGGCGACGCGCTGGCCGAGCAGGTTATGCGACGACTGCGACAAGATTGTAGACAGTTGGACGGCGAAGTTTGGGCCGTTTAGCGAGATTCATCCGTTTCTGTATGGGAGGGGGGGCAGGTTGGAGGGGATTGCTAGTGTGAATGAGTATTCTAGGGAGGCGTTGCTGAAGCGCTGGGCGGAGACTTGTCCGGAGAAGATTCATCCGAAGAGGAGCCATAAATTGGGGGATTTGGGGTTTGTGGCTGGGACGTAAGTTTGACGAAAACGTTGCTTGGAGAGACTCGCAGATT
Source organism: Alternaria hordeiaustralica (assembly GCF_023758085.1). Lineage (NCBI taxonomy): Eukaryota > Fungi > Ascomycota > Dothideomycetes > Pleosporales > Pleosporaceae > Alternaria > Alternaria hordeiaustralica. The sequence goes on along the minus strand of NW_026056773.1, from coordinate 345,478 downwards.
GGACTGATGTTTGTTGTAGGTGGTGGATCAACCCTCTGTTCGCACACCATGCTGGCATCATCGGGCTTGAGGCATGCGATGGCGGTACGACCTACGACAAACACGGTGCATATGCTCTTCTACTCAAGGATACGGGCGAGATTGAAGCCTCGTCCGAAGAACGCTTTACCTATCGTGTCCCACAGAATGACAAGGGTAAGTTCCGTCTTACCTCTGCTACACCCAAGAGCCGGGATCCTGTGAGGGTACTTCGCAGCCACAGCATCAACAGCGTTTGGGGACCAAAAGCAGGTGTGAGGTACGAAGGCCTGTACAGCGTCCGAGGCTGGTCCATCAAGCAAGCCAAAAGCAGTAACCTTGCTGGTGGGCAATGGAAAGAAGGCGATATCCTATTCGACGTCCTATTTGAGAGGACCGACTCAGTGCCCATGGCGGTAGTCACCAAACGACCCACAGCAACCGAAGTCGACGATTACGCCGAGTACAAGCGTCTCCGCAAGGTCAACCGCGACGGTAAACGCAAGTCGCACAGCACCCTTCCCGTAGGCGCCAACAAAAGCGATTTCTCAACCCCACTCAAAACAGCACCACCAGTCACACCCCACGTAGTCCCCAAACCCCTCCCAACAGACCCTCCATCAATAGAACCCCGCAAAGGCATATTCAAGCACCTCCACTTCGACGAAGAAGCCCACGTCCACGTCCTCGACAAAGAAGACGTCATATCCCCCAAATCCGTCCCCGAAGCCGATCCACTCACCACCACCGCTACAATGAGCAAAAGCAACACGCTTCTCGTCCCCGCGAAACCCAGCCGCACAAACACACATAGCAAAGCCGATGTATCCACAACAGGCGGCGAACCACGAAGACACGCCAGTCCCGCTGGTTCAAACGCCAGCAGCGCTCACACCCATGCTTCAGCTACCACTTTCCCCGGCATCAACATCCGTGAAGTCGCACCGTGGATTGACTACGATGCTGATTTATCCTTACCTTCGCCCCCGGAAGACTCGACGATTGTGCACCAGCGTCCTATTATTACTCAGTCTATCGCTACTGATTCTATCAAAACGAGTATTTCGCGGGATACGTTTGGTACGCCGGTGGAAGGGGATATGTCGAGTCCGGGTGGTGGTGGTGGTGGTGGTGGTGGTAATGGGAATGGGAGTATTGATGGGGGCAGGCATGGGAGGAGGGGAGATGTCGAGTTCGGGGATAGTCTTAGTCCGCATGGACATGGACTTGGACATGGACTTGGACTTGGGGTGGGCAAGAAGGAAGGAGGCAAGAGGAAGAGTATTCTTGTGCGGAATCGGAATCCTGTGGGGAGGTTGTTTGATGGGGTTGTTGAGGATGATGATGGAGAGGAGGAAGAAGAAGAAGAAGAAGAAGAAGAAGAAGAAGAAGAAGTGGACGAGAAGGCAGAGAAGTGGAATACTCCTACTTTAACGACACCTATGTTCCACGACTTCGCCGACGTTACCTCCCTGGAAGACCCTTTCGTCGCGAATCCTCCTCCACGGATATCACGACGACCTAGACGTCCCTACACATCAACTGGTAACCTTATCTCACGATCTAGAATCCTGACGCCTGTGGGCAGTCCTATCTGTATCCTCCATCCTGAGCGCGTAGGAGAAGTACAAAAGGAACTCGACGAGTCGGTTGCAGAAACCAAGTTGAGAGACATGATGAAGAGGGTGGATGGTGTTGAGATGGATCGTTGGCGTTGTACCTAGGAACAATCGCAGAATTCCTACTATTATCTTCGTGGACATGGAGATTCGCTCACTCTGCACAGTGACAAATCCTGTCGATCAATTTATGTTCCGCCTCTATTCCTATTCATTCCCATGTCCATCTCGAATCCTCACGTATAACGTCACGCCCTTACCTTAGCACCTTAGCGCCAGTACATCCAACCGTACATTACGAGGGTCCAGTCCAATCCAGTCCAGCCCATCCAGCCCGTCCCAGAGCCCGCCATGCCAGGTCACTGGGACACCATGCATTAGTGGGGAGCGGGACTGTCTAGCGGGCACACTTAAACACACCAGCGGAGCACCGGTCCCATCAAATATTTTCGCGGCTGTGCTGCGCTTAACTACAAATGACGTGTGGGTCGGGTTCACTAATCACTAATTGAGATGGTCCCGGTATTGGCCGACGAGGAAGCGCCGGGGCCTGATGGGGGCGGAAATGGGAACATAGAGCCTGCTTGCGAGGTTTGTGGACTTTGTGGGCTTTGTGGAGGTAGTGACATATCGTGGACATGGGACTGTGATGGGACTGTGGAGGCGGCGCGTGCATGGTGCCGTTTTTTCCGCGGGTCCGATGGTCAAGCTTTTTTTCTTTGCAAGCGTAGAGATGAGGAGCTTGACGTCAAGCCTGTGAAGTCATAGTTATGCGATCGCTTTGGCTAGGCAATCAACCATGGAGTTGTTACTTGGATGCTCAAAGAATGAATTGGGGTATCGAATTTGCTATTGCGGAAATATACATGTGGGTCAATGTTCGCTTCGGATGTGGGTAGCGAGATAGGAGACGGCTCATTCATCTCTTCCACCTCTCTTGTGTTTCATCTAGAGTTCGATGGAACTTAGCGACTAGCCATGCTGGCTCTCCTAGCCTCGAGGACAGCATCCTCGTGCGTAGGTGGGCCCTCGTAGTTCTTCTTTCCCCAGACGAAGTACCAGATAGTTGAGATGACAACGACGGCGGCAAGGACGACGGAGGCGTAGTTCATCGACGCAGGGGTGACTTCGCGGAAAGTGGGCATGCAGAACAGAGGGGTTGCAAGGGCGGACCAGGCTGTTTGTTGTTAGCGATTGCGCTATGACAGTGAAATAGTGATGTAACATACCAAGGGCAACGACGTTGCAGAACGTGCCGAGCATGCCGAGATGGAACGCGCCATCCTTGACTTGCTTACGGCCAGTCATGAGCGAGACAAAGATGGGAGCAGCGTAACTCAATGTCAAGCAAATGACGCCAACACCAGAGAAGGCGTTGAAAGCGGCGGCAGCACCGAAGTAGATGAGACCGAGAGCGATCTGGACCACCATGCTGAGCATCATGGCGTTGACTGGGACATCGAGGTTGGTGTTGACGACCCTCCACAGCTTGTAGCCGGGAATGGCACCGTCACGAGAGAAGGCCCAGGTAGCGCGAGACGCAGCTGTCGTGCAGCCGATACCGCAAAGCAGACCGAGGACAAGAAGGGGAACAAGAAGTCCGATGGCACCAGCGGAGGACCCTACGGCTTCCTTGATGATGACAGGCGTAGGCTGGCCGGACAAAAGACCTGCGAGCATGGCTTGGTCGGGCAGTACGAAGACGAGAGGGATAAGGAAGACGAGGCCGGCAACGGTGTTGAACGCGACGGTCGCGACCATGGCCTTGGGGACTTGAGTGGCAGGTTCGCGAACTTCTTCGCACATGCTACGAATGTGTTAGCGTTTGGACAATTGTTGTCAAGAGTTACCGCTTGTAGACACGTATAATGTCGCGATGGAGTGTGTTGCTTGGGATGTCGCTTAGGAAATGTCGCGTGGGATAGTCGCTTGGGAAAGTGCATTGGGCAAGGAAAATCTGCTGCAAGTTGCTTGGGCAGAGTAGGGGAGGCTCACGAGATGATCATTCCGGTCGATGAAGTCGCGTAGGCTGCGTGCAGTAATCCGACCATGAAAGACCATCCTGGAATCCATCCGGAGTTGGAAGGGTCGAATTCAGTGAAGACGTATTCGGCGCTGTGGCGACCATTTTTCGCAATGGCAAGGATGCAGACGATAATGGCAATCACACCAGCAAAGGTCCAGAAGATGGCAAAAGTCTAGATATCTGTAAGTAACACATCCGGTAGCCGTTTGGGGGGAATCTCACATCCAACCATGGGAGGTATTTGTTTCCAAAGGCAGACACGGCGTTGCAAAGGAGTGTGATGCCAAGGAAGATGAGGAAGACCTGGTAGGGTGATCCTGCCATGATACCAACACCAGGTTCGCTTTCGTAGACATTGACGCATGCCACAAGGAACAGCGCGGTAGCAAAGTTGACGGATAGAGTAATGGTAATGTTGCCAACTACGAAACACCAGCCACAGATCCACGAAGCGATTTTCCGATAGGCGGGCGGCGTGATCATGAAGGTCTGGTAGTAGACACCACCACTGGTCGGGTAGACACTGGTGATCTCACCAAGGGATGCGGCGACTGCGAGAATGATAAGCGATACGGCGAGCCATCCCCAGATGATGTTGGTGGGACCTCCGCCAACTACAGGGTAGTAGAGGGTGGTAGCCAAGCCGTAAGGGACGGAAGCCAGGACAAAGGACATGAAGGCCACTTGGAGAGTGGATCTTGATCGGATCAGTTCCGACTTGTAGCCCATGGCAGCCAGAAGGTTGTCGGCATCAGCGGGAACGACATCGTCTCCGGATCCAGAGTAGGTGTTGCCCAGCTTGGTCTCTTTCTCGGGCGCGCCGTTGCGCAGAGAGTGGTCGTGCTCAGCGGCATACGCATCTGACTGCGTGCCGTACCTGTAGTCGGACATGAGGGGCGTGTCGCTTTGGTCCTGGGTCTGGGGGCCTGAGAGAGAAGGAGAGTTGGGGAGTTGTCGCAAAGCAAAGCTCTGGGACATGTCCCCAGCGGCGGATCAGCGCAGGCTTTGAAGGGCTGCAGAGGCACGTCAGTCGGCGCATGGTCCAGGCCCGCTAGCCAGCATGTAGACAAGTCGCCTTAGACTACCCACCCGAATTTCAGATGGCAACAGACGCGGAGCTTGGCGGGCCAATTGCTGGTGGAGGGTGGCCGGATAGGGCTGTTTTACTGCGCCGAGAAAATCACCGACTGAGTGGGAACTACAGTCTAATGCATCCGCGTTCCGTCGCCTAGGTGTTGAGGTTTTTTCTAGAAGTGGGCCAGAAGCTGAGCCGCCGTGTGCCGACGAGCAGCCGGCGATGAAAGGACCCTGACGTGGTCTTTGGAGGTGCGCACGTTGCTGAGCCTCACTCGGCTGTTGCAGAGTTTGCAGGGCAATCGCAGTGAACGCGTGGGGTGATGTTACTTCCATTGCCAGTTGCTGGCTTGCGCGCCAATGGGGGTCGCCGATGGCTCGAGATTGGCGTCGTAGCGGGCGTCCAGCGGGCGTCCATCTCGGCACACGATCCGTATTCGTGGGTAGAGTCCGGGGCACTGGTCGCGTGTGCATAACGCGCTGAAAAACACATGGGAGGCGTTTGCGGAGCCAGCCCAGATATCGAGATAGGGGTGAATGGAGATGTCAGTGTCGGCATGCCAGAGTGGAGTCGGCATTTGCTGCTACACCTGCCCAGCTCCTTCCCCTCGCTCCTTCGCTCCTTCCGTTGACGACGCGCCCTAACATGTCGCATGCGGCAGTAGCGGACCCAAATCCAAACTTGGCAGCATGAGGCGTTCCATCGCCAGCATAAAATGGCGATAATGGGCGTCTGGAGCAGCGCCAGCCTTGCGCCGAATGCTGTGTAACTGTGTCGCCATGCATCACGAGATTGTAGCCCTTGAGGAGCATCAGCAGCCCCTCCCCATCCACGGATTCACCTTCCCAGCCTCCACAACGCACAACCTGACAGCGTACAAGACCACCTCGACTCGTGAAGAGCTCCACTCGCGCATTCACGATGCAACGATAATCATTACTACTACTATTAAGCTTGATGCCGAAACATTGCGCCCCAGTGTTACTCCGAACCTCCGCTATATTGCCATATCCGCGACCGGAACAGACCCTGTGGACCTGGACGCCTGCCGGGCCCGCAACATTCGCGTTACAAACTGCCCGGGGGCAAACCTCGACGCGGTTTCGGAACATGCCATAAGTCTGTACTTCGCATCCAGAAGGCGCACCGCCTTGCTGGATCGCATCACTCGTGCGCAGCCCAGCGAATGGAAGACGGCGGGTAGCGTGAAGGACCACATGCGCCTGCCGGACGGCATGCCTCCGATGACCTGCAAAGATGAGGTTATGGGCGTTATCGGCTATGGGGGCATCGGTAGGTCTTCATATCCTAATCAGGATGAGAAGTCCTGCGCTGACACGGGGTGATAGGCAAGCGAATAGCTGCGCTAGGGCAAGCATTGGGCATGCGCGTACTTATCGCGAGTCGAAAGACACCAGCGACGCCTCCCGTAGACACCGGGCTCCCAGCCCCTGACGCCTCTGACGACCGCATACCCTTTGACGATGTGCTCCGCAACTCCACAGTCCTCGTCCTAGCTCTACCGCGAACCCCCGAGACGCTCAACCTCATCTCTACTCCCGAGCTCGAGAAGATGCATCCGTATACAGTCATAATCAACGTCGCGAGAGGCGGCATAGTACACGAAGCTGCTATAGTGCAGGCCCTGAAGCAGAGGCGCATAGCCGGCTATGCGACCGACGTATACCAGGTGGAACCACTTGGTGGACCTGCAGATACCCCGCTGCTGGAGGAAGACGTCAAGGACCTTAACATTACCCTGAGTCCGCATGTGGCTTGGTTTTCGACAACGTCGATCAAGAACCTTGGTGAGATATTGAAGGCGACTGTAGAGGGCATGGTGAGCGGTAACGAGATCAATGCCATTCTGTAGACGGAAGATATCGCAAAGGGAGGAACCCCGAACGCGAGCACATATGCCCTCGTGGGGTACCTCCATCATCAACATTGACGTCCAAAATTCAGTGAGAGTTGCAAGCACGTCTAACACCTGGCCATGTCCACAGCAAAGGCTCTTGCGTTTCTACCAATATCCTCACAGCTCAGCCATGTCCCTGGACCATACCATGTGAGCGTATGGTCGTATCATGGCATAAATCCCAGAAGGTATGCGAGTTAGTCAAGTGCGGTGCGCGGTTTTCGTACATGTTTTTCTCTCTTTTCACTTTCACTTTCACTTTCACTTTCACTTCAAGACGCGTATTTTCACTGCGCGTGGTTCTTTCGCGTTTCGTTTGACGTGCTCCACTCCACATGCGTTCCAATGGATGTCATTTCGCTACCGTTCTTTTCATACTGTGCGCCCACTCAGAGCATGCCAAAAGGTCGAAAAAGTCTTCAAAACTGGTACGAGCGTCTCCTGTCACCGCTCGTTGTGCGACAGGCGGAGTCTGTCGGCCCGTGGCACTGCAACCGTCCCCTTCGTATGAGACCCTTCGCTTGAGAGCAACCTCCCGCACGCGCCCCCTTCCCCGTTCAGACACGCGACAGTCGTGACCGATGCTCCCATCTTGTGGATAAGTTCAGCCTATGCTAACAGCATAGACCCTACTGCGCGACATGGCTTCGTCGAGCGAGCGCTCTAGCGACGGGTCCTTCGAAGGTTTCTACACTAATCAAGATGATCTTTGGAGCGTTCATTACCTTTTTCCTAAGATCGGCAAGGAAGCCAGCGAAGCATTCGTTCAATTCCTTCAGGATCGGGGCATAACAACGCCCACGCTAGACGATGGCGACGAGCAATATCTCAAGCTGCAAACGATGCTCTGGAAGAAATCCTCTCGCGTTACAAAACCAGGCCATCAGTCTTTAAGGTTCATGAGCGCTGCTCAAAGCTATCGCTGGAGCTATGATCAGGTTCTCGCTGAGCATGCAGAGCTTGTCATACAGCTCCTCGAAGGAAGAGGACTCGGAACACGATATCAAACAATGTGCGACGTCGTCTTCATCTTCAATGACAATTCCAAGGAAACCTGCGGCAACCCCTCCTGTCCGGATACAGAGGGAAAGGCCACTGGACAAGCTCAACACTCTCGCGTCGTCACACTCGAGCCGCTGCTTGACTGGGGAACTGTTGAGCCGGCCTCAGATATCATAGTAGCTGCCGGTAGGATCTTTCCATTTCGCCGCAGCGGACCAAGGATGAAGGATCCATTGTGGACACAGGCGATTAGAAATCTGGTGTCTCGAGGCCAGCAGCTGCCCACCTACTGTCTGGGCTGCATCGGAGAGCTTGTTGACAGACATGCGGAGGTGCGTGCCGTCGAACATCCTCTATATGTATGTTAAGACAGACATTCAAACACCATGACAAGATTGTCGCATGAATGGAAGCATCTGCTGACTTTGTCTACAAGGGGCTCTTCGATCAACCTCAAGGAGCTGGACACTTCCACTCCCTAATCCGGCCTATTCGGCGTCCTACATCGAAAAAAGATTTGTACGATCTGAGGGAGGGTGGCGACTTGAAGGACAATTGGAGCGTTGAAGGGCTGGAGTGTTCAACTACTGGCTCGCTGTACCTCGATGGCGCCCTAGACGAAAATCCACACACAGAGCCCGTTGACTACACGTCCTACCACAGTCTTGGAATATTCCCTACGATCAAGGATCGCGAGACCGCATGGACAAGTGCGTACAATGTCCTCTTCGCTGGGGACACAAGGAGCGCTGGTAAACCGATTTCTCCACAGTGCTCTCCACGCTCTTTCACAACTCCGCTGGATTCAACTAGTCTCAACCGTGTCTACTCCCCACGTCCATCCTTGAGCTTCCCTTACAACACCCCGCCGCCGACTCCTGATACCCCAAAGAAGCGCATCTCAAAGACGCGCATCTACGTCCATCGAGATCCGGAGTCTGTACAACACGAAGATTACGAAAAGCTCGGCAGCAAGACACTGCTACCAGGCAGTATCCCGGATTTTCGCAGTAGTAGTCGCAGGTTCGGCCGCGATATCGATACTAACGCTGTCCGCGGCTTCTTCACCAATCACCGTATAAAGCGAGAGAGTATGGCCAAAGCGAAGGGCTCCGACATCCGCAACTTCTTCACGGTGATAAATCCCGAAGGCCCCTCGACACCTCAACGCGCAGTCAAGACCAAAAACGTCGATGGCGACGATACGGACTTGAGCGATGTACCATCCGACATATCAGAACAGGAATATGACCCATTCGGACCGGGCGGCGAGTATACGCCTGTGAAGAACAAGGGCAAAACAGCGTCAAACAAGAAAACGCCAAGCCCTCCGTCAAAACCCGCAGGCAAGAAACACTCACCGAAGGCGCCCATGTACCGCAAACGCGACCCAGCCGCTGATTATACCGCGCCATTTGGCGTCACCAAAGAAGCCTTCGAAACCCACCTCCAGCATCTTCCCGCCAAAACCGATCTAATCTGCTCCTGCCGCAAACCCGCTCGCACCAACGAAGTCCAAATCACGCAATGCATGAACAAGGACTGTAGAGTGCGCTGGTACCACAAGGACTGCCTCGATAGGATCGGAAAGCTGAAAGCTAGACACGGAACGTACTTCTGTGAGCAATGCCAAAACGAGAAGTATTATGCAGATCTATCTCAGGCCAACGGATGGAGTACGAAGAAGTTGGTGCAGAATGAGATTGGAATGCCGTTTACGGGACAAGAGGTGGCGGGCACGTTTGGTAATACAGGTGACTTTCAAGCTACGGAGAATCCGTATGGTTTTGGGACGTCGGCTTCAAGTGTGCTATCTCCATCGGCTGAACCTTTCACTCCAAACAGTGCGGCGGCGTTAAGTCGTCTGGCTGTGGGCTCTGAGCCTTCTCTTGGCCTGGCGACTTCGCGGCCATACTTCGTTAACGAAGCTTATACCCGGGGACAGGAGCATGCATGTATTGCGGACGAAGACTATGATCATGCGCAACTGCATGGATTTTACCCTGAGAGGTGGGATGAGGATGGTAATGACGGCGATGACGAGGACAGTTACGGTGAAGACGAAGACGAAGATGAGGAGATGGATCAGACATCATAGGAGAGCCTCATGGATATGGTTGGATACACGGCTCACATAATCGACGCGAGTCGCTGCCTCAAAGTTGTACCTGACGCCTGAACTACACGCCTGAGTTGTACATTAGGATACACTGTGTCAGTAGGAATCATGGTGAAAACATTCAACGTCATTCTCTGCATGATTGATGCCAGATTCACGGACATGCACTTTGCGAGATGGTAGACAAACCGAGACTTTGGATGTCAAGCGCGTCCGGACGAAAAGCGGGGGATCTGCGAATGGCGTCATGCATGCCACGCGACAATGACGCGACACCAATCGGCCGTACCCGCTTTGGATGCAAGGCTGCGGAACTGGCGGAATGCAAAGTTATTCCGCTGTTTGATATATGAAACTGGTACGCATTTGCTACTTTGAGTAAGCATCTGATTGCTCACCGTTCACCGTGCTGACAATCCTCCGAAGTCGCGTATCGTACTGACCTATCATGGCCACCTCACAGAAGCGCATAGGCCTCATTGGCTTGTCTGCTAAAGGGTACGTTCACGATGTTCCTGAACTGATGAGCATCGGCAGTTGACACAATACCAGATCCTGGGCATCGAAGTCCCATCTTCCCTACCTCCAACGCACTCCGCACTATGCGCTCACCGCCCTTCAGAACAGCTCTCTTGCTTCAGCCCAGGCTTCCGCCAAACAGTACTCTCTAGACTCCGTATCCACGCACGACTCTCCCAGCTCAGTCGCCCAGGATCCCAACGTAGACATCATTGCTGTTAGCGTCAACGTGCCCCAACACTATGATCTCATCCGTCCGGCTCTGGAAGCTGGGAAAGATGTTTTCTGCGAATGGCCATTGGCTCGCAATGAGAAAGAAGCAGAAGAGTTGACGGCGTTGGCTAAGGAGAAAGGTGTCAGGACCATGGTGGGCTTGCAAGCACGCCAGAACCCATCAATTTTGAAGGCGAAGGAGATTGTTGAGTCGGGGAAGCTGGGCAAGATCTTGGGGACGACAATGTTCGGTCATGTGAGTTCTCATGTCTATCCTTCTGCAACTGAATGGAAGGCATATGTTCTATGAGATGAACAAATTTGCTAACGCAGAAACCAACAGGGCATGATATTCGGCGGCACAACTATGCCCTCTTACATGTACATGCACCCTGTTGAGAACGGCGCGAACATCCTCACTATCCCCTTCGGTCACGCCGTTGACGCTCTATGCTACGTCTTTTCCAGCGAACTACGCTCCATTTCCGCTGTGCTGTCGAACAGGTACCCCGAGCTCGAGCTCGTGGACGAGAACTACAAGCCCCTTGGAGAAAAGAAGGCGAAAACCTCTCACGACTTCGTTTCCATCACCGCAGAACTCATCAACGGCGGCGGTAACGTCGACGTGACATATGCGCCAGGTTTCTCACGCACTGGACGGGACTTTTACTGGGAGATCATCGGATCCGAGGGTACGCTCGTGTTGGAAGGACCGAACGGACATGTGCAGATGTTTCAGCCTACAGTCAAAATTGCCCTGGGCCAAGAGGGATTGAAAGACGTTGAGGTTGAGAACGCTGCAGACCCTTCGTTCAACGTGGGTAGGGCTTGGGATGCATGGGCTGGAGAGGGCAAGGGCAGTGTCACGACTTGGGACGAGGCTGTTGTGAGGCATAAGATGATTGAGGCGATTTATCGGAGTGCGGAGAAGGGAACGAAGGAGAACTATGCGTAGGCAGCCAGATCAGAGGTACATACACAACATGTTGAACGATTGACCAGAAGGAGAAGTTGATAAAGTCGGGACAAGCAAATAGAGTTTAGCGTCAAGATCTTCGGCTACATCCCGGCTCAACGCCTTCATCGCATCTCCTCAACCACCATCAATCCCCCATCGCCAAAACCTTCGCAACCCTCCAAAGAACCTCAAGCACCATGCGTACTAATTCCCATCCCCAGGATTCCTCGATCTCAGATGCCCCCGCCCCACAATGCCAGACCGACGGCCCGCCAAGCCAACGCTTGCCTCGCTTCCACTTTTCGTTACGTTATAGTTAACAAGGCCGCACGAGCGATCCAGTGAACTTAGTCAGGCATGTTATGAACCGTGATGTCAGCGACAGTCAGGTTTTTGTCTGCACCTCGCATGGTGGTGACCGCCGAGAAAATGGGGCGAGCTTGTTGTTGGTCTCCCATACTCCACTCAACTACCAAGCTCCCAGACAACATCGGTTTCTTGGGTTTAGTGCTTGTGAAAGCTTGTGTTCTGAGAAGGTCTTTTTCGGCTCATGCGAATTCTGGGCTCTGGGGTCTCATTGTGAAAAGAATCAAAGGAAGTTTCTCGGGCAAAAGGCGCGTGCCGCGCTGCGGATAGCTGCATCTACGCGTCCGGTTACATGAGTCGCACTCGAGCTACAACAACATATCCCCTGTGATTGGACTGGGAAGGGCGTGAAGGTGTGTGTAAGCATTGGGTGACAGCTGCTTAGTCGCACCCTCGCCTCCAACAACCCAACTTATAAGCCAAAATCCGGCAACGCTAGGTCCGTCTTAGCCGTGGGCTCTCCTCCATCATGGCTTCTCCAACACCGACTTCGACATCTTCGACAAGTCTAAGCTCGCAGACGACAGAGGAAAAGCGAGATCATCGATCGAACCAAAATGTATCAGGAGTAGATACACCACCGCCTACCTCAAAGTCCGATCCTACATCCATCACCTGGACCTCACCAACAGACCCATCCAACCCCTTCAACTTCTCCCCGTCAAAGAAATGGCGGACCACACTCCTAGCCTGTACCATGACCTTCGTCGTCCAAGTTTCAGGCACAATGCTCACATCCGCCGCCGAGCAAATCAACACCAGCTTCAACGTCAGCGATGAAGCATTTCCACACTCATACTGGCCGGTGTTGAGTTGGAACCTAGGAGGCGCCGCAGCACCGCTACTAGGACTACCTCTAATGGAGAACTTTGGTGTGCGGTGGAGTTACATGGCCATCTACGCGGTATTGATCATCTTCATCATTCCGCAAGCGTTGGCCAAGAACTTCGCGACGTTGATTGTGACGAGAATCATTACTGGGTCGTGCTCGGGTGTACTCGCGAATATCACGTCGGGGATTGTGAGCGATATCTGGAGGGATGGGAGGGCGAAGAGTTTCGGGACATCGCTTTACATCTTCGCATTGCTTGCGGGGCTTAATATGGGGCCTGTGTTTGGTAGTTTGGTTGTTCAGTATACGACTTGGCGATGGTAAGACATGCTTTAGTTGCTGCGCGGGACTCTGGCTAATCTGAACGTAGGATCTTTCTGAGTCAGATCATCTTCTACAGCGCTCTTATGCCGGTGCTGTTCTTCCTTCTTCCCGAAGTTCGACCGGATGTTATTCTCACTCAGCGTGCACGTCATATTCGCGCTAATACGGGGAAAGAGGTGTATGCTCAGGCTGAGAGAGAGCACACAAGTCTTGGCGAGATTCTCAAAGAGACGCTCGTTCGACCAACGCGCATGCTATGCACCGAAGGTGTGGTCCTTTCCTTTGGGTTATGGAGCGCTTTCTGCATCGGCACAGCTTTCATGTTCACGCAGTCCATCGTACAAGTCTTCTCAGAGCTGTACGGCTGGACATTCTTCGGCACAGGCCTCGTGCAGTCCGCCGTCGTAATCGGGGAGCTCATCGGTCTCATCGCATCTCTAATCCAAGACCGCATCTATTTCGCATCTGCGAAACGCAACACTGAAACTCCGGGGCAGCCGATCCCAGAAGCGCGACTTTATCTCAGCATCCCAGCTTCCTTCATCGGTCTGAGCGGTGGACTGTTCTACTTCGCATGGACGTCCTATTCCTCCATACCGTGGATCATACCCAGTATATCGCTCGCTTTCGTGGGCTTCGGTATGTTTTGCAGTACAGCGGGAGTAACGACGTATGTGGTTGATGCGTATGCGAAGTATGCTGCGAGTGCTATCGCGGGCATTGCGTTTCTGGAGAACTTTATGGCGGCTTTCTTGCCGCTTGCGACGCAGAGTATGTATCGTACGCTGGGCTTTGATTGGGCGAGTAGTCTTTTGGGCTTCATCGCGTTGGCGTTGAGTTTCATTCCGTTGATTCTGTTGAGGTTTGGGAAGAGCATACGTGGGAAGAGTCCGTTTATGAGTGAAGCGGGGTACGAAGACTGAGTATGCTCACACTTTTAGTAGATGGGAAATGGGAATACGCAATGAAGACACATCTTTTGCATCATGAATATGCTCGTGTAAGGCGTGTGATTGAAAGAGCACACATGCCTTGGTTAAGAGATGTGTTGCAGTAGTATAAAGGAAAAACCCACGTGCGGAGTTCGATTGTCGTACCAGATGGACCAGATGCGACACCTTCACTTCATCGCCGGAGCCAGCGCAATCGCAGAAAACCTCAGATCTCCCCCTTTCTCAGACTCGATCCTCATCAACCTCCCGATACCCTTCTCCAACGCAGCCGGACTAAGCACATCCTCGTCCTCCCCCAACACACCCCGATCAAGCGGACCCATGCGACCGCCTTCAAGTTCCCACAGGTGCCCATCTTTCGCCTTGACAAACGCCACGAAATGCTGACCGGTGTGCGCCTCCTCGATCTCTGCAGGCGGGGCAGAATCTCCCAGTTTCACGGCGTCTGCGTGAGCCTTCTCGAACGCGTCGGAGTCTTCGAGCACTCTCGCGCGCTCCCAGATGGGCTTTGGTAGCGCGTCTTCGCGGATCTTGGCTAAGGTTGACGAGGGCTGGATGTGCTGTGCAGCGTCGCTGTTGAGTAGACAGTGCACAAGGCCTATGCTGCCGCAAGCGTTTCCTATGGTCTGCTTGAACCATATGACGGGTTCGGCGTCGCCTTTACCCTCATACTCGGTCTTGTCCTTGTCTTCTGTTGTTCGGGCCTCGTTCCAGGTAGGTGTCAGAGGTATGATGACAAGTAGTGCTACCGTTGGTCGCGGGATAAAGCTCAACATGTCGGAGTCAGTGAGTGAGTAGATGTCGTAGAAAGAGAGCGCTGTCGTGTCCAGACCGAGGTCTCCAGCCAGATGGTTCATAACCTCTGGGTTGTTCTCAAGGACGTTCCACATCTTCTTCGGCATTCTTTGCGGAATCTCTTGCGACATTTTGAAGGAAGTTGTGGTTGTTCAGAGATGCTGGGGGTTGAGTTGAGCTGGCTGGTGTTTAGTAGACTTCAGGTGTGGACAGGTTAGCCTTGATGAATATGCTGCTTCCCAGGCAGCGATCAGACGCGTCACAACGGCATTCAGTGACAGGCAGCCATGCAGGTACGCTGCAGGTAAGTGGAAGGGCGTACAGGGCGGACAAAGGTGGGGAAGGATCAGGCCCGCCAAATCGGGAAAGGCCCCGCGCTAACCCTGAGTTAGGCGCGGCTGGCGGGGCATCATTCAATCCCCGCGGTGGCAGCATCCCATCGAAGTTCAGACAACGCATCATCTCACAAACTTTACGTATGAAACTGCCTTGTGGGTACGTGATGTATTCCTATAGTTGAACGATGTTCTGCCGCAGTCATCTATTGGCGCGGACATCCGAGCAAGCTGTAGGGGATACATGTTGCATCCGCCGGCTCTCCGCAGTAGTGAAGTCCAGCGCTTACATTTGAGCCTCTTCATCCAACGCACTTATTTATATGACTGACCTAGAGATTCTCGGCGTTTCTAAGCCTACCTTTACCTGAAGAACCAGCGAGAAAGACACTCAAATCTACCTCAACACACCAGACTCCCACTTTCGAGCTCATCATGGACGACGAAGCCCGACAAGCAATGGCAAGCATGAAGATGCCACGCCGACCCATCAACTTTGTTTCCGCAAAGCAAGGCGAAATACTCAAACTAGGCCAAATTACTTGCAGAGTCATGGAAGATGGATCGCGAACAGACAATCGCATAGGCTCTGCAGAATTCACACTGCCTCCAAACACACCTGGGCCACCAGCACACTGGCATGAGATGCACGACGAGACGTTTCTTGTAACAAAGGGAATGGTCCGGGTATGCTCTATCTTTCCTTTTATTCCATCCTAGTCTAGCAGATAAGACAGCTAACTCTCCTCACAGTTCCACGCACCTGACGGCGCCATCCAAGATGCCTACGTCGGCGACTACGTTACCGTACCCATCCGCGCACCCCACACCTTCTCGAACCCTACAAACGAAGAGTCCAAGTTCTTCAACACTTATACCCCCGCATTTTACATCGACTACTTCAAGACCCTGGCTGAGATAAGTAAGACGGATGAGAAGATGATGAAGGAGAAGAACATCGAGGTCATGGCGCGGTATGCGACACTGCCTGCGAAGGAGATGATGGAGGAGCAGAAGAAGTAAAAGCCGAGAACGGCCTCTGCGGATTGATATAAGAATACTGCTAGGAATACAATCATGCGCATGCGGTACGCAGGAAAAAGCTACAAACAAACGCCAGAGCTATCAATACAATGAAGAAGTCATCGCACAAACACCGCCCGGGCCAGCCCAGCACAACATCTCAAATCACAGTCGTATCCCCTTCCTCATCCACTCTACAGATACTGCACTCCTGATACAACTTTGCGCAAAACTCCCTCACCGTCATGTCAGCACCCATATCCGTCCCAATAAGATGGTTCTTCATGCAATACCACACCCACTGCCCACCACTCGCCTCATCCCTCCTCAAGTAGTTCTCGCCCGGGCTCCACGTATCCAAACTGAATGTTATGCCAGTGAGCTGTGGCCCCCGCGGCACGGTGTCAGAGTACTCCGTGCCGAGCATCTTGAGTGACTGGGAAGCGTGGTACCAGATCCAAAGCGGATTCCAGAGGGGATCACCGAGGGCTTTGGCGTCGAGAGTAAAGGTCTTGACGTTGGACATGTGTTTGAGTTGCTCGCGCATGCGGCGGCCGAGCGTCCAGGATGAGGATGTCATGGAGCGCGGGTCTGTGACGCCGAGCATGGAGGATGTTGTGACGAGCTTGAGAGAGCAGTTTTGCACTTTGGAGAGCAGGTCGGGGGAAATGTTCCATACTCGGTTGTCCTGTGTCGATGGCGCTGGGAATGCAGATGGAGGGGTGCTGGTGGCGGGCTTGTATGTCTGGGGCGTGACGCTGAAGTGGAAGGTCTTGCGCTTGCAGATCATGTCCATGTATTCGGAGTACACTTGCTTGTTCGCTAGGAATATCCATTTACTCTCGTGTCGCACAGGCGGTGATGTGGATGTGGATGTCCAGCGTGCGGGTCGCATCCAGTTCAGCGTTGAGCGCTGGATTTCATTGCGCGCTGGTGGCGGGTAGATGGGGTCGTCAAGGAAATGTTCGTACACTATATCCCGCAGCTCTTGTGGTAGGTCCAGGAATCGGAACGGCTTCTTGTTCTGGTATTGCATCTTGCGGTACTTTCTGAAAGCGACGACGCATAGTAGAGGGAGTAACAATGCGAGCAAGGTGATCCATTCCTTTAGCTCAAAACCAGCGATATTGTATTCTGCAAGCCATGGCTGCCAGCGCGACAGCTCGCTCGTCTTTATCGATGCGGATGCCATGACGATGCTCATGGTAAAGTGTGGGGTGCCGTGTAATTGAGCGTGCCTAGCACGCTAGCGGAATACGTGCGATGCGAGGAACACGATGGTGCCAGGGGCGCTGTCCAGCTTCCCTCACACAACGGAAACAGCGCGGGACTACGGGTATCGCGCGATGCTGAAACAATAGTCCTGCCTTCGTATACGGCACTATCCAATCGCCGAAGCGTTCTGATCGGTCAGACGACAACTCCGAAGGGTGCCGCGTTGTTTGGCCGCTCGCACAAAGGGATCGTGCGCACACGCGTGATGCAAGACTGCGCGATGAGTCGAAATGAGATGATGGGTGGAGGTGCAAACAAGGGAGGTTGAGGAGGAATGCGCGAGGGGGAGATTCGCAGCTGAGTAAGATAATCAATACTGATGCCTTGCGGATACGACTGATGAGGCAACCTGAAACGGGGTCGCCTTGCGCCGCAGCTGCTAACAACGACATCGCCACGTTGACACTATCGTCAGGTGGCACCGCGTCAGACATCCATCATCTCCGTACCTGACGCACGTGTTCGATCATAGGTCGCGCATATCAACGACGAGAATAGGATAGGCACTTAACAGAAGACGCGCACGATGGGCGTTGTGTGAGTAGAATCTCGTTATTCTGTTAATGCCTGGCTCGATGCACCTTGGAGGAAGGTGTATGCTACCTAACACGATGCAAGTCGTTCGATCAGACTTCCAGCGAGTACTTCTTAGGTGTCTCTTAGTGCCATCTCGAAGATGGCTATGTCCGACGCTCGACTAGCGACTGAATGCCGGCACGCACCCTACTGTCGATCACTCCTTCCTTATCACCACTGCCACACCGATAGTCTCGAGGAAGCGAACTTCTGCAGACTGCTCAAGACGCTGTTTGAACCCTATATCATCTCCATATCCGACCGAACACACAACCTCAACTTGTCGCAGGTCTGGAAAGTCGGTCTTGGTCAGCTCTCCTAGCCAGCTCGTGAGCTTTGACTTGCGGTCCCCATCCTCCGGCCTTGGAGACCTAGGATGGGTGATGCCTAGATTTCGAATGCGACGAGGTAGCAGCTGAGATGGACCGGGCCCAGTGTGGCGCTGGAGGTCATGACTATCCACCAGGCGACACTCAGCAATCTGTATTCGCCGTAGCTGTTCGAACTCACGAACGTCCAAGCGAACAGTCGTAGTGTCTCCGAAACGCACAGGCTCTGAGTACGTGAATATCAGATTCTCAACCGAGCGTCCGTGATCGAGTAATGTCTGCACGATGTGGAAGGGGAATGACCCCGTGTTCCCTAAGTCGGTACCGCCAAAGTAGTCTTTACCACTCCGAGGAAATCTGTGATCACCCCCTTTCGACAGATAAGAACCCAAAGTCAATGTATGGACATTTGGGAGATGATCGAGGATATTTATCGCTTCCAGGAAGCAGTTTTCGTGAGTTCCATCTTCGACTTCGATGATGAGAGTTGTGATATTGGCGGCTTCGGCGTAAGGTGACGGCACCTTTACGTCTGCCCCAGTACCTATGCATAGGGTGTGCAGTGTAGGTAATGTAGCGATCGCCCAGTCCAGCTTGCCATGAGAAACATGTATAGATGTAAGCTTCCAAAAGCAGGGTAGGTTCGTAAGCTTTTCCAGACGCATCGGGAGCCGTTCAAAGACACCCTTGTCGCGTCTGCTGTTTGAGATATCGTAAAGGCCGAACTCACAGTGGCAGATATATTCGTCCAGAGCGGTGATGGTCAAAGACCGTAACTCGGTGAGGCAGCTGAGAAGTTTGCACGCTAGCTTCTTCTCTTCGACTTTGTACCTACGAACTCCGAACCTCATACTTTGAGGGACGAACGGTGCAGTGACGTAGAACAGTTCCGGGTATAAGACCGGTTTCGACTGTGGCATAAACCATAAGTCTCTGACCTTGGTCGCCAGATGAGGCTTCTGTTGGATAGTCCGGAGAAACATGGCAATAGCAGACTTGTTGGGACAATCGTTGTACACGTACACTGCTTCCAGATCTTCTTCGGCTGGACGAAGATCGACGAAGCGGTAGAGTGCATCCTGTGCGGCTTCCGGGTAGCGCTTAGAGACGCGCGCCAAGGAGCACAGGCTCTGGTAGTCCAGACTCTCCGCAACTTGTATCAGGATCTCGACGGCGCATCTGTCGATATGGCATTTGCCGGGCATCGGAATCGAAGGGTCCTGGATCGTGAGCATACTGAGTGCGCTGGGAAGATCGGCGGTAGGTGGTGAGATCGCTGTTACCTCGCCATTCGAGACTAGGTACAGGAGCGCCATGGTCGCCGAGTCGGCTGAGGAGACGATTGATAGACTGGTTGTGTGAGTAGTTCGGTAGTGGTAAGTGGTGAGAGACGAGACGCGCTAGTGGTAGCAAACGCGAGAGCATGGCCCAGAAGGGAAAGTGCGCTTGGACACCTTGTTCACCTTCACCACGGGATACGAGCGTGAACTTTTGGACATCAAGTAAGAGCCGAAAGACACAAATATAACCAGATCAAGTTGAGATGGGTATCATTTCTATGTACAGTCTGGGTTGAGTTGAATGGTACCAATGTGGAGGAGTGATTACTTCACCACAGTAGATGTTCCGGAATCATTCCGAGAGGGGAGAGTGTAGCCACGAGCCATATCCGACCGAACCCATCTTTAACACTTCTTTATGCCGTATCGGATCTCCAGCACACGGACTTGTCGTGAAATATCCTTCAACTCTTCACTTTGTCGAGTTAGAGCGCGAGATTGCTCTTTAATTTCTTTGATCTCTTCAATTAACTTCTGTTGCTCTTCTATAAGTCTCCGGCCATGGTTGCGTATAGCCAGGATGGTCAGAATAGGCATGTTCCAAGGTTGCATTTCTTTGGTGTTGAAACGTTGAGCGGATTCTTGTGAGTCAGTAATGCCTAAGATCAGAGGTGAAGTACTCACTGATAACGTTGGTGAAGGATAAGGTAAGGAGTGGGAAACACTTCCTAGAAGTAGCCTTTTGTACGTATGAGCGATAGGCGACGAAAAGATCTGTTTCAGAGTGTGACTTTGCACAAATTTCCAGTCTCTCTTGATTGCGCTGCTGCCTACGAATTATTCAGGTATTGTGACATGCTAACCATGGTACACAACTACCGAAGTTGCGATCAAGACCCTTTGCAAACCTCAAGCACATAAACCACCACGGAAAAGTCACATCATGAAATCTCTGTAAAGATAACGCGTTCATTTCTTAAACATTAGAAACTACCAAAATATTAGGTATTATCCTCAACAATTACTTCTTCCCCCTATTACTGTCCCGAGGAAGGCTTAGTATCCAAGCTGACCCCTAACAGCACCAGCAACAAACTGCGCAGTGTGCGAATCAGTGAAGAAGCCCTTGGGGTTGGCTACAATCTGCTTGACGTGGAAGCCATCAGCCTGGTCTTTCTGGGTAGTCGGGTTGATGACGCCAACGGTGAAGGGACCCTTGAGGCAGCCAACGGAAGTACGGCGCTCATCAGGGCCGGTGGGGTTGGGGAAGGCCTGTGAGATGTGTGTTAGTAATCGTCTCAAGTATGCAGAATGCAAGAGGAAAAGGAGGTAAACTTACAAGTCTGGGTGGTCCAGCCTTGCCCTTGACAGCCTCGTGGATGTGAGTCGCAGTGAGCGCAGGGGACTGGTAGTCTCCAGTTACACCGCTTAGGGTGATGTTGTAGCAGATGGTGTTCTCAGCGATGTTGATGCCGTATTTGAAGAGGCCCTTGGCGCCGGGCTGACCGGGAGCAGGTGCGCCCGTGTTGGCGATGACCTGGTCGGGTGTGGCCTTGACAACGTATTCGGCGTCGAAGTAGAAGAGCTTCTCGTTCTTCTTCCAGCCGTTGTCCTTAGCGTTCCATTTGGCCTCCAAGTCCTTCTTGCAGTCGGTCTTGTAGTCGTGCTTGCCGGCAGTGGGAGCGGCGAAGGCAAGGGGAGCGGAGATGAGAGCGAGGAGGGCAGGGGTGGTGAAATGCATGTTGGATGTTGTGTGAGTAGCGGAAGCTGTAGAATAGTATGTGGATGTAGAGAGGAGGATGTGAGATGCTGATGAGAAATGAATGAAGCTATCCTGTGCGGTCCTTTATACACATCCGGCTCTCCACTTCACCATCAGAGCTCAACTTCATTTCCCTTCTACCCTGGTCCGATGACATCGGTGGACGACGCACTGCAAGCATGGATCGGTGGTAAAGACTCTTGGAGATGGACACTGGTGTCTTGGTGAAATCTTCAACGTGAGTTTTGCCAAGTCAACAGTATGATTTGAGATCATTTCCGCCATGGCCGAGCCCGTACATGCGATGTAAGGCGTGACCCGCGGTATGGGTAGTAGTCTTGGTATCTCCATTTTGCTGACAAGTTACCAGACGGAAGGAGTGAACCCCGATGCGAGGCTGCCGTCTGCATGAATCTGGCCAATGAGAGTTGAGCCCATTAAAACCCTAGCATGTGCGCCCAATGAGCACAGCGCTCGAACGAGCCGTAGAAGACGCCGTCCACCGTCTTGGTAACGGAAGATCCCATACTTTTGCAAGGCGAGCTTGCATCCATCAAGCCCACGATCGCCCCCAAGATATCGCCTAGCTATCTTGGTGCGGGTAGAGTAAGATCCGTAGTCTTACCCCAGCTCCTGATCGGGCTTACTCCTTCACCAAGTCTTCCTTTTTGAGCCATGATCTACCTACCCGCGTGGCTGTGCTGACAGAAAAGGACTACATGCCCAAGGCGCTAGCTCGCGTTGGCCTTAATGTCGACCAAACGTAATCGTAAGGCGCTATCGTTTCCCCAGAGAATTGAAATAGACCTTCGGGTCTCGATTGATGTTGACGTTGGTGTCCGCAGCGGAGAAGTTTAGTAAACTTCCTGGGTACTCTTGGCTGCAGCGCCGTGGGTGCCCTGGAAAGATGCCACTCATCACTGACTTGTACAGTATTCTGGAGTAACGTTGGTCTCCATCGTAATCTGCTGTAATGCCGTGTATGTGTGGTAAACTGTCAGACTTTAGTTGTGATGTTCAGGAAGAAGAAGCTCCCGGTGCTTCCAGCTGACAAGATGACATCACCAATGTGCCAATGCCAAGACCCACCCGATGGCGGCCTGTTCTCCGCCTTTCCTCCTCACGCTTTCCGCGCACTACCGAATTGACAAGCCGGGGACCGGATCTCTAGCAACACGACGGCCCAAATGCCCAGACAACGCTGCTCAGCCGTACTGGCGTCCTGTTACGTTCTCTTTCAACGATCAGAGCAAAACTCAAATGATCAATCGGCCTTCGCCAACAAGTGCATGCATTATCACTACGTATCTTTTGAAGAAACCGACTCGCTTGGGAGGTTCAAGGGCCTCTAGTTCCCTACGTGAGGGCTGAGAGATACAATGAGAAGGATGCTAGCGCTAGATGTGATACACCAAGAGCTTGCTTGGTTGGAGACAAAAAAGAATCTAGAAAAGGACTGCTGGTTTCAGGAAGGGAGCAGTCTAAGTCAATCACAACGCCAATAGTTCACGAAAAGCATGTTAATATCAACAGAAGATTAATATCAGCCTAAGAATGTAGCTACGTAGACAAACCGAAAACTCTCAGATCGTACCTCTCAGCTCTCTTCATCCTTCCGCACTACTCAAGCGATATCGACACAAGACAGATGAGATATCAGCAGATCACTAAATGCGCCAAGCTCGAAGACATCGATCGTGCTACCCCTAGAAAGCGACTGCGCGCGTTGGAACTGCAGGTGAAGCGGGTGTCCTTGGTGATGGAGCCACGGAGGCAGGCAAAGAGCTCTGCGACGAAGCTGAAGAGCCAGACACTCCAGGGGGCGAATTCTCTTGGGAACCATCAGGCGTTCCATCGCGACATTATGCCAATTTTCTCTCCTCTGAGGACGCTTACAACAACTCATGCGCCTTTCGGTGGGACAACGCCACGGACGACTTGATCTGGGGTCTCCACGAGGTAATGTTTAGAATGGCGTATGCATCTGCCTCTGGTAAGTACTGAAAGGCCCCATAAGGTCGTCTCACCCTTCCTTCACAATATGGAAATCTGACAGGGGTATACAGATAACGAGACAGGCCCTGCGTTGACGTGGACGTACACAGGCAGTGGTTTAGTGTACAAAGCAGAGTACTTGGCGTTTTGGATCGCCATTGGCTCTATGCTAGTTGGCTTACTTGCTTCGATGAGTCTACTCTGGGGCTACTGGCATCTGAAAAGGGAAGTTAGCCTGAGTCCTGTCGAGACGGCCCGAGCACTTGCAGAGACTGTTCTCTTGCCGCCCTCGGGTAGCCATGATATGACTGTTGAACAACTGTTGAAGGAGTTTGGTGATCGAAAGGCTAAACAAACAATGACCGCGGGAGTGGTGTGACGTTTGTCGGGTGTTGAAACTTGAGCTAGATTTGTATCCAGACAAGGAAATCTGTAGAAGGCTGTGAACAGTCACATCACTGTCGCGCGAATATCTCCATTGGCACGACGATATCATACATCCCACATCAGTCGCTATCTCCTCTCCTACGTCGCGTTACTACTGAAGTTCCCAATAAACACAATCAGAACAGCACAGTATGCTGCAGTCGCAGCGAAAAGCTCGGCTCGCTTGGCCTTGGTAAGAAGACCCATCGATGCGGAGAACAACAGCGAAAAGACGATCATGAGCCCTATGTTGAGGAACGTGCTGGAGCGACTGCTGTCCCATGTTACACGATACATGATGAAGACAGGTGCAGCCAGGAGGAGGATGATGACTGTGACGATTATGAGGACGGCAAGGCGCTGGATTCGGGTGATGTGGTAGAACCGTGGTTCCCCCCGTCGTTCACGGTCCGTTCCGGTTTTGACAAAGTACTTGTACGAGGTCGTCAGCCATTTTTCCGACATCTATACTTGTCGTGATACTTACAGCAACGGCACGTACGGGCATCTTATCCATGATTCTCTCGATCCATTCGTCGATATTACTAGAATCACGCCTCGGCTTCAAGATGACGAGATCGTCTCGCATCGTCATGAACTTCTGCTCCTCGTCTGGCAAAGGCTTAGTGTTCCAGTCCCAAAAGCAGAGGTAGCTACGTTCGCGTTCGCTTGGTCGCTGGAATTCGGCAAGCTCGCGTGATTTGGTCAGAATGTCGTCGTATTGCACGAGTTTTCTGTGGATCTCTGCAAGCAGGCTGGCGCGTTCGCTGAGACTGGATTGGCACATTGTTTTATTGCTAGGTATATCGCCAGGTTGAACCCCAATCTGGGTTTCTCCTGCATTGACAGACCGGCCGATGTCTGTGAGGTCCTCACGATTTTGGTGCTCTAGGCGAGCTGCGTCTGCGTCCGCACGGCGGGAACTGACTCGATTTCTTTGCTGCTGATCTTCAGACATCGCATCGAATTCATCCAATAGTGCAAGGTCGTCTTCATGCACACAGAGTTGATCTTGTAGCTCCAATATAACACGCGAGTGGAGATAGTTGAAAGCTCGGTAGATGGAGAAATCCGGTTTACTGGATTGAAACGCTGCCAGGCTTGGATATCCTCTAGGGAAGTCGTCCACTGTATTGGTCAATCTTACAAGGCTCAGTACTAGGATCGAGTTGCAACTTACTGGATATCGGGTACGGTGCGAGCGGGTCTTCGATATCAGAAGGCTTCCTGCGTTGACTAAGCCTCTTACGGTAGTTTACTATCCGGCCCTTCAAGCGTCCTATCGGTGCTGTTGATCGTAGTTAGAAGCCATATTACGTCGGGTTTAGCATATCTATGAGAAGCATGTATATTACTTGTGTGGCTCTGCCCACGATATTGCGGACTGAGTGCCGACGGCGGGCTATCATCTGCTTGAATACCAGCTTCCAGATCTACAGTGACCCAAGAAACGGGACTTGTATTGGGAGGTTCCATTGCCAAAGTCTGCATATCATACGAATCTGCGTTAGCCAGCGCCATTTTGATTGGACCGAGGAAACGTTGAACTTGTGGATAGTCGGGAAGTAGGAACGGCGTGTGTAAACAATGGACAACGACGAAGGACAAGCAGGTCCCTTAAACGTAAGCGGTGACGTTATACTGTAAGCCACCGACCAGGCTGCAAGAATAGTCGAGGGGCGCTTACTGGCTCCGCGCAGACTGTGCATGAGAAATTGGAATACGATGCATCGTCCTGCAAGGATGACTGCTACGAAATTATGTTATCTTCAACGACCTATCGAATATTGTGTCAGCAGATCAGAATGCAGTCAACAGGATGCTTAGAATGTATAAGTGGTTATTACTGGGTGATTTCGAATTCGTCTGAAGCAAGTATTGCAACTATTGCGTCTTGCAGGCAACGCCGGAGACGTCATCTAGCCAACATACCTTCCACCAGAAGGTACATTAGACAACGCGATAGGAACCAAAGAAAGAACACGCTCATGACCGCTGTAAATGCAATACACAACAAATCGCTCGAACGCTTCGCTACAAAAGACAGACAGGAAACAACAAATTAAGCCTCCGAGATGCAATCGAGGAACGACAATATGCATGGCCGTGAGATGGGACGCGTCATAAAGAGAGCTAGGAAAACGCGAGTGGGTGTCCTCAAACGAATCTAGTCGTGATGACACCCCGCTGAGAAAGAAAAGTGATGATGGAAGGTACGAACAAGCGTACACATATGACAATGAGCCAAGTGGGTGATGATGTTAACAACACCTGCCACTCTTGCTCTTCTGCGCCCGGTTGATATCTTCTTCCCAATCTTGCTGGTGTCCAGCGACGTTGGGGGTAGTAGGGAAGCCCAGCCAGCTTCGCCTCTTGTCGCCGGTGCCTAAGCGGAAGCTTCCATTACCCGTTCCAGGGTAATCGAAGTATCCAGCGACATTGCCGTTGTTATCCATGGCAGGTGTGACACCAGCCATGGCGTACTGCCGTTGTTCTTCCTCGAGCTTCTTCTGCTGCTGTTCCACGAGCTTGCGGGTGATGACGCGAAAGACTTCGTCTACACCCTCGCCATCTTTGGCGCTGATCTCGTGGCAACAGTCCCAACCCAGGTCTTGTCCCCAGAAGCCGCTCGATCGGTTGCTCTGTGGCGACGCCATACCGCTGTGGAAGGCTGCCGGTACAGAGCCCCAACCGCTTGCTGCAGCACTGTGTGGTTGTCCGTTCTGTGTGGGGTGGAGGTTCTCGGCGACGTATGCGATGCAGCGCTCAAAGGGCACTTTTCGCTTGGTAGGGTCTTCGGCTACGACGTCTGACTTCGTTCCTACCACATGGAGGATCACGTCCTCTCCAAGGTTTGTCTTGAGTTCCTTGAACCAGCGGCCCATCTCCTCGAACGAATATGGATCGGTGATGTCGTAACATAGTACTGCAGCATTTGCGCCTAGAAGAAAACATTAGTTCTGCGCTGAAGGTTTGCTGATAGTAGACGATCCGAACTCGGCTGCCGAATGTGGGGTATCCAGATAGCGGAAAGAGGCCCGATGTGTATCGCGACAGAAAATATCAGTTGGTCTGACGAAAGGGACGATACTGACGTACCCCTATAATACAGCTTAGATATGGACCGGAAGCGCTCCTGGCCTGCGGTATCCCATATCTGTAATCGAACCACTGTGGAGGTGTCGATATCCACAACCCTCTTTGTCAAGAAGGAAGCACCCACGGTGGACTGTGTTGTGGGAGGTGTAAAAGCGTTCTTGACATATCGGTGGACGAGAGAAGTTTTTCCAACTCCTTGGCTACCGAGGACCACGATCTTTGCTTCTAGGCTGTTGGACATGTCGCCGTATTACGCCAAATCTATTTGTATACGTCGGTGTTGGCGGTGCAGGGATGGGGCGGCAGGCGGTGTTGTGGGGTCGGCTCAGATATGCGCGGTCGCGGTGCCTCGGAGCAAGAAAGAAAGGAAATGCGTGGGAGGCGGCGGGAGAACAAGTTGCATGGCGAGCAGTGAGAAAGAGTCGCCGGCAGATGTGAGAAGAGGCAGAGGATTGACGTAGAGGGTATCTGAGAATATTAGGCAGGAGGTGAGTGCCCGAATGACAGCCCAGCTGCGTTTGGCGCTTGCACCGATTCTCTTGGCTAGGGGAGCCATGTGACAGGCGCCTTAAGCCAATGTGAATCAGATATGAGAAGGGTGCGTCCCAGATGGGAATATGAATGCCCATCGTGATCGCAGCCCTGGGAACTGATAATCATCCAGGGGATGACGCGCCATGTTGATGCTGTGTGTCGGGCAGTCAACAATGCACGTCATGCCCAGCCAGCTGTCTCTTCCCCGCGTTTCGGAGCAGCACGGAGTCTTCCACGCGACCGACGAGAACGTTAATACCTACCCCAACTAAGCTCCCTCGACGAACGACAGTCCCTGGCCGACACATATATCCTCAAGAAAACCGCCTGCGAAGGACCGAGACGGGATGCCTAATGCGACAAGCCCGGAATCGATCTCGCCTCGAGCTCATGGGCTAGGGTGCTAACTCAGATGCGTCTCCGCGACCAGCATCCGAAGGCCGCGGGGATGAATGTACCGAGCTATTACCCCAACCATGCTGCCGTCACCAACCTGGCCCTTCCGCTCGTCCAAGCCCTCTAGTGTCTGGAAATAACCTAGATCGGCTCCATATATTTTCTGGCCTATCTTCGCGTCTTGATTACCTGCCCTTCAACATTTCGCGCTCGACACACCGCCGCCACGATGAACCACGACAGCAACAACACCCAGAAAGTGAAGCTCACCGGCGAGCAGGTCGCCCAGCACAACAACGCCGAATCATGCTGGGTCATCATCCACGGCCGCGCCTACGATGTCACCGAGTTTCTGCCTGAGCATCCCGGAGGCCAGAAGATTGTCCTAAAGTATGCTGGCAAGGATGGCACTGAGGCATTTGAGCCAATCCACCCGCCCGACACGCTCGACAAGTATCTCGACAAGTCCAAGCACTTGGGCGAGGTGGACATGAACACCGTCAAGGAAGAAGCGAAGGAGATCGATCCTGATGAGGAAGCGAGGCAGGAGCGCATTGCGCGCATGCCAATCCTGGAGCAATGCTACAACCTGATGGACTTTGAGGCTGTTGCGCGCAAAGTCATGAAGAAGACAGCATGGGCATACTACTCCAGTGGTGCCGACGATGAAATCGTAGGACTATCTCACCGACTGCCATTATTTGAGCTGACTTTTGGCAGACACTACGCGAAAACCACAGCGCATTCCACAAGATCTGGTTCCGACCACGCGTACTCATCGACGTCGAGAAGGTCGACATGTCCACCACAATGCTCGGCACCAAAGTCGACATCCCCTTCTATGTCACCGCGACAGCGCTGGGCAAGCTCGGTAACCCGGAGGGAGAGGTCGTCCTTACGCGCGGCGCACACAAGCACAACGTTGTCCAGATGATACCAACACTAGCGTCATGCTCGTTCGACGAGATCATGGACGAAGCAAAAGACGGTCAGGTCCAATGGCTGCAGCTATACGTAAACAAGGACAGGGAGGTCACAAAGCGTATTGTGCAGCACGCCGAGAAGCGCGGCTGCAAGGGTCTCTTCATTACCGTCGACGCACCGCAGCTCGGTCGTCGCGAGAAAGACATGCGGAGCAAGTTCGACGATGTCGGCAGCAACGTCCAGAGCACCGGCGGCGACAATGTGGATCGTAGTCAAGGCGCCGCACGAGCCATCTCGTCCTTCATTGACCCGAGCCTTAGCTGGAAAGATATCCCGTGGTTCAGGAGCATTACCAAGATGCCAATCATTCTCAAGGGTGTACAGTGCGTTGAGGATGTTATTCGCGCTGTCGAGGTTGGCTGTGATGGTGTTGTCCTTTCCAACCACGGTGGTCGTCAACTCGATTTCGCTCGCTCGGGTGTCGAAGTACTCGCTGAGGTTATGCCGGTTCTTCGCGCACGCGGCTGGCAAGATCGCATCGAAGTGTACATCGATGGCGGTATTCGACGTGCGACAGACATTATCAAGGCTGTCGCACTCGGCGCCAAGGGTGTAGGCATCGGTAGGCCTTTCCTTTACGCCATGTCTGCATACGGTTTGCCAGGTGTCGACCGTGCTATGCAGCTACTGAAGGATGAGATGGAGATGAACATGCGCTTGATTGGCGCTTCAAGCATTGCGGACCTGAACCCTTCGATGCTCGACACAAGAGGGCTCAGCATGCACACTGCTACCGTGCCTCATGACACTTTGGGCATGAATGTCTACGACCCGCTCATCGGCCCTCAAGAGAGTGTTGTGAAGGAGAAGTCCAAGTTATAGAGGAGCTTGTGATTGTATTGTATATATATCTAGGCGCAACACATTTCTTCAAATATGGTCAATCGATCCTTACAGCGAGATGCCGTCTTTGAACCAAGTCAAAACATGTTTGGAATATCCATCCCTCCAATATGTGCCATTATTCACAGCTCTGCGCTATCAAGTATGCCCATGTGGCATCCATTGTCCGCATCGTGACTACGCGTAGACGCGTTCGGCGAGTGGGGAAGGAGCGCCCGGTGAACCTTCCGATCGTCAAGCGTCCTTGAACCACGGGTCGCTCTTTCCACTTCAATCGCAGCACGCCTCGACCATTCACATTATCGCAGCTTATTATTTCACATATCCCCGCCTTTGAATCGCCTTCGCATTATCGCTTTTACTTTTTGATTATATCTTGATATTATTCCATGGGCGCTCCTGACGTTGCAGCGCAGCCCGGCGCTGGCTGGGACGAGGCGCAATGTACAGCAGCACTCGCGCAACTGGAGCAGCTCCAGGCGCAGGTGAGGATCGCATGCCACCTTCTCTGGATAAGTTATGTTAATATGCGATAGATCAGCGACATGCGCCTAGCCATCCCCCGCATCATCGAGCCCTTCCACCGCCCTCGCAGTTCCGCGACGTATAAACTCTACGCTGACGGCGTACTCGGTTCACAGAAGAACCTCGATTCCCTCAAGAGCCAGTGGAAGTCACCAGAATTACAGAGCACGTTCGAACACGTCAAGCAGAGCCTCGGCGCAAATGCGGATTTGTCGGAAAGCGTCTCGATACCTTCTCATGGCTGGACGGAAAGAGCACGGAAGGCGAAGGAGTCGACGAAAAATCAGGGAGGGGACAATAAAGAGGATACCGGTGCTATCGTCACTGACGAGGATATCGAGAGGATTGTGGTCGAGTTCAGGAAGGCGCATCCGAATCTCAAGGTGGAGACAAATGATGAGGATCGCAGCATCCAGACACGCTTCGTATCCGGCTCCGTCATGTTGAAATTCCGCGTTGGCATCGAGCGCGACACGAACGGACGGCACAAACTCAACGCAGAGTGTCTGGGGACTACGGAGCCCTTTTTAGCTATCACAAGATGTATTGCATCACGGTCAAATCCAGATGATTTGAAGTATCTGTTGGTATGTACATGGGATTGTGTGGCATGGAAATGTTTTAGGTGGATGCTAATTATTACAGGATATGATTGCTGCGTACAAGACTGTGAAAGGAACGTCGTGTGCTAAATGCGGGAAACTTCTGGATGACTCGGCGTTGACGCCCACCGCGAGACGGGGTAAACAGGTCGCTGGAACGACTGATGCTCCCGAAACCGTGTGGGAGGCTTTCCACGAAGGCTGCATCTGAACAGGCTTCTCCAGGGGACGATGTCTCATTGGAAATACAAATTTCTCCCGACATCGTTCTCGACTGGACCCCCGAGTTCCCATGGCAGATGTTGTGCATCCTGCCACCAAATCCCGTCCATGTGTCGAATAGCTTCGGGGAACGTATTGTAGTCCCTATTCTTGTATGGTTCTGATTGCCAGAGCGCATCCGTCCACATTCCAGGGTATCGCTTCACGTACTTTCTGGTCCGGAAGTCGTAGGCCTCTTTCCGTGAACGCCCACCGGACAACATCCCCCCTTCTGTCCAGGGAGCAAACTTCGAAGCACTGAAGCCGGGCTGGTGAGGGCCGTCGAGGTGGGTGTGCCTGGTCCATTGAGCTCGTGATGGACGCTTGGCCACGAAGTCTTTCGGATCAGCCGCACAGGTGACGAAAATGTCGGGGCCTTTGCCTTGGAGAATGTCTTTGAAGCGTCCTAGCTTGGTACCCTTTCTACCGTCTTTCGGCCAGATGAAAGCTTTCGAACTTTTCACATCATGTAGTTTTCGATTGTCATGATACCATCCATTGCGCAGATGCGGAAGACCTCGAAAGTATTGGGCGGGACCGTTGTGTCTCCACGGGTCTAAGAGAGGAATGCTGTAGCCTGGCGGATATGGCAGACGTTCGACCATATTGTCAGAGAAGTGTATCACTAGGAAGTAATGGCAGTGTTCCAAGATTATCTCGAGAAGTCATCGCTTTTGAAGAGCCCATGTCATCAGTCGTTTGCTAGCGCATATTGCAGAGTCAAGATCGTTATACACCGCATAGCAGAGGCTGAGCGTGTGTATAGTCGTTTGCGTGCCGCTACTACCTAGCATACAAAGTTTTATATCATTCGGTCATGCACCCGCTCGCATCTGGCTCATCTTTGAACTGCAAGGCGTGGCCATGCGCCTGCTGTGCCAACTTTCCATCGAGCATGTAAACCCTCTTCTCACCGGGCTGAGGTCAAGCATGTACGTGACGGAGATCGTGTGTGAATCTAGTGATGCTTTGAGAGGACGAGATGGTACTAGTCCTTTCACACGACGCGGTACCTGAAAGACAGGGATCGCGAGGGTCCGAGCTCTCAAGCTTGAACAACGCGATCTCGTTTCTCCAGGTTTGTTTTCGGGACCATCAACAACACCGCCCAACACACCACCATGTCGCTTTTCGGCAATCTTGGAGGCTCGCAGCCCGCCTCTACTGGAGCATCCGGTGGAGGACTGTTTGGAACAGCAACCGGCGGATCAGGCGGTACCGGATCAAGCTTGTTTGGCAACCTGGGCGGCGGAACTTCGAATGCGCAATCTGGTACGACACAGGCACCAAGCAGTGGAGGCCTAGGAGGCGGACTTTTCAGTGGATTGGGCGGAGTAAAGCCAGCTACGACCACGACATCCTCACTGTTCGCTGGCGCCGGATCGACTTCGCAGCCGCAAACACAAACGCAACCCAGCAGCCTTGGGCTGTTCAACAACACGGCGTCGCAATCAACAACCAACAACGCGCAACAGACGAGCGGATTCGGTCAATCGTCTCTCTTCGGCGCTACCTCGAACCAGCAGCAACCCCAACAACAGCAGCAGCAACAACAGGGCACGTCACTGGCCCAGGCAAACGCTGGCACCGGTCGCTCAGCTCACTTCGATAATTTGCTCGAGCGAGGGCGAAAGCGCAATGCTGGCGAGAATGGCACGACCAACTTTGACGAGCTGCCGTCCTTGCAGTTGGGCCTTGGAGACATCGCACGCAAGGTGCGCAACCTGGGCGCTGGCGGTCCCTCAGCCGACCAGGTCCAGGACCGCTCACAGGATCGCGCTGCGTAAGTTGAAACTGAATGCGATGTGTGACCACATGCTGACTGCTTCCAGACACTACCTACTCTCCGCCTCAGGCGTGAAGATGGGTAGCACCCTCCGCGACCTCAACCAATTCTCCTCGCAGGCCGGACTCGCCGCACCCAGTCAGGCACAGAACCTCTTCGACAACGACGTCGACGGCTACATCTCTAACCTGCACTCACAATCAACCCTGGCGCTAATCCAGGAAGGACTCGAGCAATCCAAGCGCGACTTCGACACGTTCCTCGAAGACAATGTTCAGATTGAATGGGACAAGCAGAGACAAAGGATCTACGAACACTTTGGACTTGGCCGACAGAGCGAAGACATGGCAGCATCTCAGAGCGGCGCATTCGGCAGCACAGCTCGCGGAGCTTTTGGACGCGCGACTGGACGCAAGGGCCGTTCTATGGGCCCCAACGGTGCATCTGTTAACGGACGATCAACCTTTGGAGCATCTGCTGCGGGACCGCCCGTTCTCGGTGCTTCCCAGAGCGTTCTTGGTGGGCGCGATTCTTCCGACAAGTCAGTCATGGGCGGACAAGCTGCTCCTCAGGATCGATACGCCCGTGACAAGCAAGAGAAGTTTATGGAAGAGGTCAAGAAACTCAACGAGTCCAGGCTGCGGGAGAGTACATTCTCGGTACTCCATGCGTTCTCTGATGTAGAGAAGGCTGCCGGTACAGAATACTCGGACCAGTTCACACGCGCCTACGGAACGCTCATCTCTATCACCGGCGAGAAGACCGAACTCGAGGCATCCAACCCTGGCTCGAGCCAACCGAAAGAGCGAAGTTTCGCCAGAGACTACCTGGACGAACAACCAAACTCTGCTGCTAGCGTTCGCATGCGCAAGCGTATACTCGATGGGTCTCGAAAGTACCTTGAAAGCAGGTTCCTGGAGCAGGTGGAAGACGTCCTACGGAGAAACCCCGCGGAGGCGCTTGTTGGTGGTGTTCCCTCAATGCTCAACAAGATCCGAGGCTTCGTGAGAGCAAAGGCTGCATTCAAGGAGCTTGGCGCAGACACTGAGCTATTCCAACGGATAGGCGAAGCTGGTGAAGAGTTTCCCTGGATCATCATATTCTTCCTCCTGAAGGGTGGTCTGCTTACCGAGGCTGCTGAATATGTACGAGAGAAGAGGAACTTCTTCCAGAACACCGACCGAAACTTCCAGGCGGCGATATCCCAATACGCCAGCGATCCGGACCGAAGACTGAACCCCGATACGCAACAGAAGGTCGCTCACACACATGCCCAGAGGACCCGCTTGAAGACGCCAGAGGACCCTTACCGACTGGCTTGCTACAAGATCGTTGGTCGATGTGATATGAGCAAGCGCAACCTGGAGCCGATCAGGGAGAACATGGACGACTGGGTATGGCTGCAGTTCAACCTGGCCCGCGAGGGAAACCGCGCTGAGGAAAATGCCGGCGAGATCTTCGGCTTGGAAGAACTGAGAACAGTCATCAAAGACATCGGCCAGCGCCACTTCATGAACGACGACGCTGAATCATCGGGCGGCTATGGAGTTTACTTCTATCTCGCTACGCTGGCTGGCCTGTTCGAGCCAGCTATCAACTACCTCTACACCCACAACTACGTCTCTGCGGTTCATTTCGCGGTCGCTCTAGACTACTACGGCCTCATCCGCGTGTCGGACTGGACGACTGCAGGTGGAGAGATCATGACCTTCACTACGCGGCAACAACCACAGCTTAACTTTGGACGCATCGTCGGCCACTACACAAGCGACTTCCGTGCTGCTCGAGCTGATGCGGCGGCCGACTACTTGGTGCTGATCTGCATGAATGCGGATCTACCAGGCGAAGCAGGCCGACAACAGGCAGAACTCTGCCATGAAGCTCTTCGCGAACTTGTCCTTGAAACGCGCGAGTTCTCTACCTTGTTGGGCGACGTCAAATCTAACGGCGAGACGACACCGGGTCTTATCCAGGAGCGCGTGCCGTTGCTCAAGCTAGATGGCGAGATGGGCTTGTTGAACACCATCACTAGCGAAGCCGCGAGAATGGCAGACGACAACGGACGCATTAACGACGCCATTCTACTCTGCCATCTTGCTGGCGAGTACGACAGTGTCGTAACGATCCTGAACCGCGCGCTGGCTGAGGCACTCTCTGTAGAACTCGGTCAAGAGCCTCTCCGTCTGGAGCCGTTGAAGCCGCGTCTGACAGCTGCGGAGTCACAACAGCAACAACAACAACGAACTGATCTGACTTCGTCGAGCTTGAGCATGCTGGGAACAGACGATCCTGTCGAGCTCGCGCAGAAGGTTCTTGCGTTATATGACGCGAACAGCCTATGGTGGAGGAAGGTGTCGCAGATGAACCGCGATACAGTTGGGATACTATTCCAGCTCAACAACGCGAAGAAGATCATTGAAGCCGGCGACTTCATGGCCGCACTCGGCGTAAGTTCTCACTTCACTGTCTCTCACAATCAATCACTAACATTCCGCAGCAAATCGAGAACCTCCGCATTCTTCCTCTGTCAGCCAACGGAAATGTCAGCGACATCCGCGCCACCGCCAACAGCTTCAACTCATACCCACAAGAAATCTCGCGCAACATTGGCAACGTTCTTCTCTGGTGCATCGGCTGCTGCTCGAGACATCGTGAGCGTCTTCTATCCGGACAGTTCGAGGACAAGATGCGCAAGGTTCTCGCTGATCAGCTCCTGCAAAAGGCAAAGGACCTGATGGTCTTTGCTGGATTGATCAAGTACAAGCTGCCACCAAGGGTGTTTGAGACGCTGGCAAGGGAGGGTCAGGAGGTTGGTGCTTTCTAGAGGCGAGGTGGTAACGATAGATGTTTGCAGGTTGGAGTCTTTGGATTTGGTAATGCAGTCATAGCATGCACTTGGAAACGCTTGGGTTCGTGAGGAAAAGGTGATTGAGCATCTGCACAGCGATTGGACGCGTTTGGTCCGACATAGAGTGATACCAATAAATCATTGTAATTCGCGGCCAATCGTACCTCCCTGTGATCGTGATGCTGGGACGCCTTCGCCGGAAGAGGCCGCGTGGGGTGATGGCTAAGAAGAACATGTCACAATAGTCGTACGGTGACCGTGGCGCAGGCAATGTCTCGCCATCTTGGCCATTGTTGGCATGCAACCGACACCCATTCAAGCGACGAAAAGGTCGTGCGATGCCAGGAACGTGCCGGTGGCCGGTGTTGGAGTTCGCCAGACGATCCTTCGAGGCTCGGGCTGATCGGCGGAGTGGTGTGACCCCACTTGACGGACCGGGGAGCTCTTTTCTTTTGGAGCTCCCACGTCATATGCGCGCGACGCCGCGACCCATGCTCCGACTCCCATCACCTTATCGCCAGTTTGAGTAATACCTAAAACTGTTGCCTATGATACATAAACACTACGTAGAGGTCATCTAATCACCAACTAATCGTATTACCTCTGCTACTCACAACCACCCAGGACTCGGCAAAGCTACCCCTCCAACCACCGTTGAGACCTGAATCTTCCCAACACGTAGGGACCCGCTTCTTCTCGGCGTCTTAACTTTTCCAACTAGACAGGTGAATCCACATTGACCTCATACTGACCCACGGCCAAATATCTCTTCGGACCTTCGCATCCAGCTGCGACTACCTCCAGCCTCCACTTGCTACCTCAACTTCAATCTACACCTCTCACCCCGCCTAATACCCCAATCAACAACACCCAGACTCACAACATGGCGCCCACCGAGATCCCGCCGCCCCTCGATGGCAAGAAGAGGCGCATTGGAGTCATGACGAGCGGAGGTGACGCGCCCGGCATGAACGGAGCGGTACGCGCTGTAGTGCGTATGGCGATTCACAACAACTGCGAGGCCTTCGCTATATACGAGGGTTACGACGGTCTAGTCAAGGGCGGAGACATGATCAAGGAGATGCACTGGGAAGACGTCAGAGGCTTCCTGTCAGAAGGTGGTACCCTCATTGGCACAGCACGATGCATGGAGTTCATGCAGCGCGAAGGCCGCCGGACGGCCGCGAAGAACATGATCATCAAGGGCATCGATGCGCTGATTATCTGCGGTGGTGACGGATCCCTCACAGGTGCTGACAAGTTCCGCGCGGAGTGGCCGGAACTGCTGAAGGAGCTGGTGGAAGAGAAGCAGCTCACACAGGAGC
This sequence comes from Alternaria hordeiaustralica, assembly GCF_023758085.1. Lineage (NCBI taxonomy): Eukaryota > Fungi > Ascomycota > Dothideomycetes > Pleosporales > Pleosporaceae > Alternaria > Alternaria hordeiaustralica. The sequence continues at coordinate 308,537 of NW_026056773.1, read as the reverse complement.
AGGTTGAGCCCTTCAAGCACCTGAACATTGTCGGTCTCGTCGGCTCCATTGACAACGACCTTTCCATGACCGACGCTACCATTGGCTGCTACACCTCGCTCGGACGTATCTGCGAAGCCATCGACTCAGTCGACACCACCGCCGTCAGCCATCAGCGTGCTTTCGTTATCGAAGTTATGGGTCGACACTGCGGTTGGCTCGCACTCAGCGCCGGTGTCGCAACAGGCGCCGACTTCGTCTTCACACCCGAGAACCCACCAAGCGAAGGCTGGCAGGAGCAGATGTGCAAACAGATCAAGAAGCAGAGACAAATGGGCAAGCGGAAGACCATTGTCGTGGTCGCCGAGGGTGCCATCGATCGCAACCTGAACAAGATCACCTCAGAACAGGTCAAGGACATTCTGGCGAAGGAGGCGAAGCTCGACACACGCGTGACAACTCTCGGACACGTCCAGCGTGGAGGTACGCCCTGCGCCTACGACCGTATGCTTGCGACACTCCAAGGTGTTGAAGCTGTCAAGGCGGTGTTGGAGGCTACACCCGACACACCCAGCCCGGTCATCTGTATGCAAGAGAACAAGATCGTCCGACGGCCGCTCCTCGAGGCTGTTGCGCAAACCAAGGAAGTCGCTGTAGCCATCGAGAACAAGAACTTCTCCAGGGCCATGCAGCTCCGTGATACCGAGTTCGAGCAACAATACCAGGCCTACCAAATCACCACCGCACAAGATCAGCCAGACCTTCTATTACCAGAGAACAAGCGCATGCGCGTCGGCATCATCCACGTCGGAGCCCCAGCTGGAGGTATGAACGCAGCGACCCGTGCTGCGGTTGCACACTGCATTGCCCGCGGCCACACACCAGTCGCGCTCCACAACGGTTTCCCTGGCATAATCCGCCACCACTCCGATGAGCCAGTTGGTGCGGTGCGAGACATCAAGTGGATTGACGCTGAGACCTGGGCCTCCAAGGGTGGATCTGAGATCGGAACGAACCGTGGGCTCCCTAGTGAGGATCTCGAGACTGTTGCGTTCGTCTTCAAGAAGTTCAACATCCAGTCCCTGTTCGTTGTTGGTGGTTTCGAAGCGTTCACAGCTGTTTCGGAGCTGAGGAAAGCACGCGAGTACTACAAGTCTTTCAAGATTCCTATGGTGAGTGCATATCCTGATGATGTAGTTTCAGCCACTCGATAAGCAGCATGCTAACTAGACTTTAGGTCATCATCCCTGCCACCATCTCGAACAACGTCCCAGGAACAGAGTACTCCATCGGTTCAGATACCTGCCTGAACGCACTCATCCAATACTCCGATGCCTGCCGTCAATCGGCATCAGCATCTCGTCGTCGTGTCTTCGTTATCGAGACTCAAGGTGGTGAGTCAGGCTACATCGCAACAGTCGCCGGTCTCAGTATCGGAGCTATGGGCGTATACACTCCCGAAGAAGGCATCAGCCTCAAGATGCTCGACCGCGACATTGACCACCTCCGCGAGGTCTTCAAGAAGGACAAGGGTATCAGCAGGTCTGGTAAGGTAATCCTAGTCAACGAAAAGGCATCCAAGACCTACAACGTGCAAATTATCGCCCAAATGATCGCGGAAGCCGGCCAAGGCAAATTCGAATCCCGTCACGGAGTACCCGGCCACTTCCAACAAGGCACCATCCCCTCCCCCATGGACCGTGTCCGTGCCGTCAGGTTCGCCATCAAGGCCATGCAACATCTCGAAAACTACGCCGGCATGGACCCCGACGAGATCGAAGACGACTCCATGTCTATCAGCGTCATCGGTATTAAGGGCAGCAAGCTCCTCTTCTCGCCAATGGAGCAAGTGGAGAAGAGGGAGACGGAGTGGCACCGTCGCCGCCCCAAGCATGAGTTCTGGATGGCGCTTAAGGAGACGGTTGATACGCTGAGTGGCAGGCCTCAGGCGCCTGTTAACCCAGATGATATCGCTACGTTGGCTGGACGGCCGAGAGCTACGAGCAAGGCTTATGGGTATTAAGGTGTGGGGGCGCGGGTTTTAGGGATTGTGACGACGGAGTTATGATTATGAAGTATTTGTAGATAGATGGATATGGCTTTCCTATGATAATGACTTTGGAATGACAAACGATTAACACTCATCACCAGTACCATGGAACGATTCGCTTAAACAATGGTTTGCCGGGGTTCGTAGGGATGGTCGAATCCATACCTAGGTACTCAACCATGGTAGCCAAGTATGACTCTACTGTGAAGGCAGTACTAGGGAACATCTTTTTCCTCCAAGGCTTCTGCATTCACGATCCAAGACCACGGACATTTACCAAATCGCGGCTGAGCTGAACTTCCACTCGCACACTTGAACCGGAATTGACGCCGGACAATTTCAGCACACCACCCCCTAACTACTCTAGCTGCGGTAAGCTCTCAACTGCAGCAGTACGAGTCACGATGAGCGAATTCCAGTACGGGCTCAAGGACAAGTTCCTCACCAAGGAGGAACTCTACGAATTTCGTTTCCTCACAACTGTACTGGCCTGGACGAATCCTCTCAAGAAGAAGGCCACGGTCAGTACGAATACTACCGATTCCGGGCATTCAAACAACAAGCTATACCCGTTCGCAGAGAAGCTTACCAACTTGTTAGTCCGTGATGTAGAAGTTGTCGCCGTGACAGCATCAGACGCAGGAGAGATTCTGTTCCAAACAGTGTGCGATGACAGCGGCGTATTGCTCACAGAAGATGATACTGCCTCTGAAGCGGAAGAAGAGAGCGAGCCTGTTGGGTATGTGCAGAGCCTCTGCAATGAACAGCGAAGCAAGACGTTGGACGAGAAAGAGCATCACCCTGCCCTACAAGTCCATATTCCATTGACTACTGCCGATGGTATGGGAGACTCAATTGGCTGTTGGTTGCTTTCCAAGACAGAGAGACATCTGGAAGGAGTGACGTATCCCCGGACAACTGTCAGTTTCTCTCAGCATGCAGCCAATCTCGTGCACTTGATCAAGGCGACCTACGAACAAACATCAAAGGGTACAACTGCATTGGCCAGAGACCAGTTACGTAACTACGTGCTCTTGACCTCGACCGCCAAGATAGCTTCGCGCATCCAGAAAGGCAGCAAAGACCGCAACTTTTACGACTATCTAAGCAAGCCTGGCGGTGACCTTGACGACTTCATGCTGCAGGAAGGTTACCACTTCAGGTCATTGCTTCTGGGTGACGCCCGCGATGTTCTCTACTCAAACTTTACCGAAATCCAGCGGAAAATGATCGTTGCAACGATCAAGTTTCTGGAACGTCGGTCATCAGCCAATGCAGACAAACTGCCCTGCCGTACTCAAGAGGCACTGGAAAATACCCGAAAAATCATCAAACCACTCACCCAGTTCAAGGACCTCCTGAACACCGGCGAATCGACTGTCTACAACCAACATACTGCTAGTCTTTTGCAGGACATTCTTAGTGCAGTGCTCGACAACCTAGTTGCCTGCTTCGAGTGGCTCGCAGCTGCAGTGCGAAATTCACAATTGTTCAAGATCAGCAATTACGACGCACTTCCAGGAAGTCCCGCAAGCGACGAAATTGCACTCGCAGGTCACTATCTCGATCATTTTTCGAAACAAGCAGGTTTCTGGCTTGATGTTTTGACACAGTTCAAGAAGTCGCTCCGCAAGTACTTGTATACAAACCTAGGGCTTTTGAGAAAGGTTCATATGATAAAGAATGCAATGAAGACCGGCGACATTGCTCAAGATACCAAAGGCCTCCCTGGATCCTCGACCCCACTTAAAAAGCAACAAACGATCGACCCCGAGTTCGAGCAGCTCGACTCTCTTGCCGAGAGACAGCAGTGGGAGCACGCAGCAATGGCATGGCTGGATCTGATATGTTTACACTGGACAGCGATCCTGGATCTCCGGAGTGAAGGCAGACAGGCACCCCGCAACAAAGTTCTCAGAACTTACTGGCAGCAAGCGAAGTTCCAACACTTTGAAACTCGTCAAGAGCACCAGGACAGGAGATTGATCATAAAGAGTTTTCTGGAGAACTTCACATTGCCATCTGGAGAGAAGCTTACAACGGACGAATGCCAAAAGATCAGAACATGGCTGCTAAGAAATGGCGATGGCTACTCCGCAAAGTTTGAAAACGAACAAGCAGAAGCTACAAACTTCACTGGTACCTACCACTGCGAAACAGTCCTACTGAGTCTTGCCTTACTAGCCAAGAAGCAGGCTGATATCCTAGACGTCGATATCAATTCCGCGTCTGCACCACTAAGCAAGGCTCACCTGCAGCTCCCTGGTAAAACAACTACGGATGCACTAAAGGGTAAGATGAACGCCCTACCAGTATCGCAGAAGTGCTGTCCTGCTTGTCATGCGCTAGTCGAATACTTCATTGAGAATGTAAATCCAGCTCTGGTATACCCGGGCAAGCATGAAGTATGGTCGGCGGCAGCACTTCCACCGTGGATTCCAAGGGAAGCGGGTCAGGTAGTTCTGCGAGCTGCCCGGAAGGCACTGCGATGTCGGTTTGACAGCATACTGCGAGGCTGAGCTTGACTCTTGTATAAAGCGCGATGGGCGTGTTGTATCGTAGAGGTAGTATCGTTTAGCAAGAATTAATATGGTTGTAATAGCTTGGGTCTTGTTTGCTAGAGTGTTGGTTGTGTTGTCGCAGTAGTGTAGTTGTCGCAGTATTGTAAGCTGTCGCACTCTTGCAGCTGTCGGAGTAATGTAGTTGTCGCAGTGTTGTACTTGCTGGCAGGGCTAATAATTTAAAAAGACGCCGTTTAATTGGACTCGCGGACGACGGCAGACGGGCAGTGTCTGGCAAGAAGCTGACTAATATGACGTGCCCCTCCAACGCGAGCACAACCTTTCCGATCCGTCCCGACATATGAACTTAACCCACCCAAACAACAGTGAAGATGAGTGAATTCAAAGAAATGGTCGTTATTCTTACCGGAGCTTCTCGAGGTATTTATCTATTCACTAAATTCTCCATCACCTCGCTTCTGTTCTAGTCAAATATGCATTACACTTCCGTGGTCTGCAAACCCCCCAGACGTGTAAAAAAAAAGCTACACGTGCAAGCGTACCTAGTCAACACCAACGCAGACTCTCATACCGTCAATTCCCTTACTAATCCACTCTCGTAGGCATCGGTCAAGCCATTGCGCACCACCTCCTCTCGCGAAACCACAAAGTCGTCCTCGTCTCGCGTACTGAATCGGCTCTGTCTGCCCTTCAATCCCAATATGGAAACGAGAGAGTAGCTGTACTCGCTGGCGATATGGCGGATGCTTCGCTCCCGCAGAAAGCTGTTGATCTGGCAAATGAGCGGTGGGGACGCATTGATTCGCTGATTGTGAATCACGGGACGCTGGATCCGGTGAAGAAGGTGGGAGATAGTAGTGCGGAGGAGTGGAGGAGGGGGTTTGATGTTAATGTTTTTAGTGCGGTTGGCATGGTAAGTCGAAATCTCGTTCTGATCTATTCATTTCTTCTTCTATCGACGATACTTACTCAGACCTTCAACATCAACATTACTTAACCTGGCTTCATGCAATAGACTAATACACTGCTCTATTTAGGTACAAGCCGCTCTGCCCTCTCTGCGCAAAACCTCCGGCACTATCCTCCTAACCTCCTCCGGTGCCGCAACCTCCGCCTACCAAGGCTGGGGCTGCTACGGCGCGGGAAAAGCTGTGCTGAATCATCTCGCTCTCACGCTATCTGTAGAAGAGCCTTCCATTACTACCATTTCGATCCGCCCTGGTGTCGTAGACACGGAGATGCAGCGTGAGATCCGTGAAGTGCACCACGAGCGTATGAGCGAGAAAGACAGGACTAAATTCAGTGGTCTGAAGAAAGAAGGTGGACTGTTGAAGCCAGAGCAGCCAGGGTATGTTATGGCGAGGTTGGCTGTGGCGAAGGGGGAGGATGTAAAGGGCTTTAATGGACAGTTTTTGAGCTGGAACGATGAGAGTTTGGGGGCTTTTCAGCGGGATTAGTTGGGGGCTTGTAATCAGTTACATAGTGACCATCGTCACAACTAGTGCACTTGTTCTAGCCTCAGCCAGACTCGTCTTCCTCTTCCTCTCGATCTTCCCACCGAAAATGCTTGGCTTCCCTCGGAAACAAGGTCCCCTCCCTTTCTATATGCTCGATAATCTCCTTTTTCCATTCCAACTCGGGCGTCCACACGCTAACAATGTGATCGAGACTGAACACCCATCTAAGCATGTCTGTTTGCTCGAGTGCCCTTGTATAATGCCAGTATAGATGCACTTCCGCTCCTGCAGCTTCGAAAGCAGTCCAAAGGGGAACTAGGATGCGGAATAGCAAGTCCCATTGCTTCAATCGGATCTCGGTTTGAATGAATGTGATACTGAGTTTGAAGTATTTCTTCCGGCGAATGCCTTCAGTGAGTTGCGTGAAAGCTTTGCTGAGCTTGTTGCCGTCGATCGTCCAGGGTAGCCACACTTCAGATCGCTCTTGTGTAAGGTATAGATCCATTGCCCTCAGATGCTCTGCGGGTAGTACACCAAGTTTGAACGCATCTTCGTGCAGTATGGTATGCATTTGTTCAGGACATCTGACCAGAAAAGTGTCCAGATGGTGCGCAGAAACGCGGTAGTACGCCTCCAGGGCCTCTCGGGCCGTGTCCGGGTCGACGTATGCAGGGCTTACGACGACGGGCTTGGTGTCACGCGGAGTACGGCCAATCTTGGGGTGCATGTGAGCTGTCGTCCATTTAAAACCGTGTCCGATAGTAGGACTCGGAGACATATAAAACGATGCCAGTCGGTGATAGCTGTCATCCCAGATGTAGTCGTATATCAAATCACGCAATTCCCGTGGTAGACAGGCTTGCATTTTAGTCGCAAGACAGAGACATGATATCTGCGCATGTGTTTGAGCGACTTGATCGAATGAGCTGCCGCAAATTGGTTAGTAAATTGATAAGAACACGACATGGTGTTGACATCGCGTACCCTCCTCTGGACAAGCCCTGGGCGCGCATTGCTTCCCTTTTCAGCCCTTGTAGCCTCCCGTTCTCGCTTTCGTACTCCCACTTGCTGTCTGCGCGTTATTACCGACGTATGCTCCGCACTGAATTTACTGACGATGTATGCCTGCTCATAGCCGCTACAATTCTTCTCCTCCCCTTTTCCCTCTTTCCTATGTCGCTGAGCGCCTGGAGATAGCCTTCTATCATCTCGTAGCGCATGACATGCTCGGATAACCGCCTTTCTGCGGCCGCAAGCTCTATCTTCAGTGCAGCCTCGCGCCTTTGCAAAAACCACTGTCGTTGTGTAGCCATGACGTCGGTTACGTGGTTGTAACGTAACATCGTGCAAAACACCGAAGTTTGAGTTGTGACACCTAAGAAGCTGAAACGCTAGTCCTAAAAGGGTGAGGTTCCGCTGCTAGTACACCAAATACCTCGGGAGCGTCCAAAGGTTTTTGACACAAACGCGCGTTCCCAGAGGTGCAGCATCGCCCGGGGTGGTTGCTTTGATAACGCGACCTCGCAAAAGATGCTCTTTTGACCGCGGCATCGGGGCATATGCGGTGGCATCAGCCGCATGATAGTCAGCACTAGCTCGCTGGCTAGTTCCAAGGTTATACCGAGGCGCATTATCTTGCAGACGTAATCAATCTGAACCATGTACTCTGCAGATAGGGAAAGATCATGGGCGTTGAATGAGAACAGAGAAAGATGCATCAAAATTAACTACGTAAAATGGTTCCTCATAGCTTCGACTTGGACACGATCATAGAGTTGCCAATGTTCAACCATTTGACAGCATCTGTGACGAGCTCATCAACAATCTCCCTCGCGTTCTTCCTCTCGTTAACAACAGCAGCGACCTTGCCCATCAGGAACGGCCGCGCGTTGTCCATAGTCTCGTCGTCGAGGTCATCGCCCATCTTCTCGAGATCATGCTCGACAGGCAATATGCCCTTGGCGGTGAGATCCTTAATCTCTTGTTGCCTGTTCTCCTCCCAGTTCTGGACGTATGGGTTGGTGCGGATGCGGAGTGGGCGTCCGGTGAAGATGATGGTGCGGATGTTGTCGTCCCAGCCAGCTGTGCGGACGGCTTCTTGGTGGGCCTTGGGCGCACCGGCTTCCTCGGAGAGGACGAAGCGTGTTCCGACCCACACACCGGTCGCACCGAATGTGAGCATGGCAGCGAGCGACTGGCCGTTGTAGATACCACCCGCAGCTACGATTTGTACCTGCTCGCCGGTCAAAGGCGACTTGTGGCCCTCTACCATCTTCACCGCTGCTGGGATGAAGATGGATGTGGGAACGTCTCCAGTGTGTCCTCCGCCCTCGCCTCCTTGCGCGCAGATGATGTCGACGCCGATGTCGAGGCACTTCTTGATGTGCTTGGGGTGTCCGATCATGTTCATGTAGAGGATTCCGTGCTTGTGTAGCTTCTCGACGACGGCCTTGGGTGGGACACCGACGGCGGAGACGAATAGTTTGGCGCCGGAGTCGATGATGATGTCGACGAGCTCGTTCAGCTTGCCCTTGGTGTAGTCGTAGCTATATGCCGTTAGTCCCGTGCCTGGCATGTGATGAATCGGCCAGTACGTACTTGGTCTTGCGCGCGCTGCCTCCGACCTGAGGAAGGAGCAGGTCGATACCGAATGGCGCGTTCTTGTCGTTCAGGTATCCCTTCAACTCAGCGATCTGCTCGCGGAGCATGTCGGGTGTGTATCCGACACCGCCGATGACACCGAGACCTCCAGCGTTGGTGACGGCGGCGGCGAGCTTAGGTCCAGCAGCCACGTTCATGCCCGCAAGCATGACGGGGTGCTGGATCTTCAGCAGGTCGGTGAGCTTGGTGCGGATTTGCTCTGAGGTTTGTCAGCTGGGCACATGTGAATGAGGCGTGGATGCGTACGTGGAGAAGCCATGATGACGGTATGGAGGTTTGCGGTTGAGAAGGGGAAGATGCGAGGTATTTCAACAGCAAGAAAGGAAGACGAGTGGATCGAGGATTCGGGCGAATTCTTAAGGTTTGAGGAGTCGGGCCCTTTCTTATGGTTGAGGAGTCCTGGTCGACTCTCTGTAAGCCGTGAGCCGAGGCACGACGCATGTCTCACGCGGAGAGCGCTAACCGCTTATCGTCTAGTGCCATCCGGGGAAGGCTGTCGGCATCGCGCGCCTGCATCTGTCTGTCCCACCGCGTCACATGCTAACATGTTCACTAGTGCATCCAGATGTTTGGCCTCGCTCAGGGCCGCCCCATCACGGTGTCCACGCCGTGTAGCCCTCTCAGTTGACACTATCCACGGCAAGGTCTCTAATCGATCGAATTTTCACTCGTCACCCACTCAACGCCAGGAATGTGATACACCCTCCGACTCGCGCGTTCCGCGCGAGCTTCCATCGCAAGATGTGCGGAAAGTGTTTTCTTATAAGCCTGTCTACCGTAATAAGGAACTTGCCGTCGTTGCTTTGGGGAGCAACATGGGCGACAGAGTGGCCATGATTGAACGTGCATGCAGAGAAATGGAGTCAAGTGGAAAAATAAAGATCGTACGAACCAGTAGTTTGTGGGAGAGCAAAGCCATGTACGTACTCGATCAAGACAACTTCGTCAATGGTGCCTGTCAGGTATGCTAAATAATGTCCCTTCTTCCAAACGTCAAATTCACACAAACAGATAGAAACTAGTCTGTCGCCAATCGAACTCTTAGACGCGCTTCAGAAAGTTGAGAATGACATGGGCCGCGTCAAAGTCATCGACAAAGGACCTAGAAATATTGATTTGGACATTTTACTTCATGGAAACGAGAAAAGTTCCAGCGAAAGACTTACGATCCCGCATGCGTTGATGTTCGAGAGGCAGTTCGTTCTACGCCCTCTTGTTGAGTAAGATAATCATCTATCTGGCCAGTGAAACGGTGCTGAAACTCTCTAGACTTTTGCGCAATCAGCGTGAAGATTACCCATTCTCGAATCAAATTAAACGCCATTTCAAAAGACTCTCTAAATCAGAGGTGCCACTGGTGCCGCTGACGCCACTTGGACCAGATCTATCACCAATATCGTCTTCTCGGATAGCGAATAACACGAGGATCATGTCTATCCTGAATGTCACACCGGACTCATTCTCAGATGGCGGCCAAAATTACAATATCGATGAAGCAACCCTAACCAACACCATTCGCGAGCACATCTTGACCGGAGCCACAATCATCGACGTAGGCGGACAGTCGACACGGCCCGGTGCCGTCCAGGTCTCCGCGGAAGAAGAGCTAGCTCGTGTCCTCCCAGCTGTAGAGCTGATCCGCTCAATGCCAGAGGCAAACAACATCGCAATCAGCGTTGACACATACCGCGGTAGCGTCGCCGAAGCCGCCATCAACGCCGGCGCAAACATGATCAACGACGTCAGTGCAGGTGCCATGGACGACACGATGCTTTCCACCATGGGAAAACTTGGCTGTACAGTCTGTCTCATGCACATGCGCGGCACGCCGGAAACCATGACCAGTCCTGAAATGACATCCTACCCCGACGGCATCATAGAGACCGTAGGCCGCGAACTCGTCGAGCGCGTTATTGCTGCGGAAAAGGCGGGTGTCAGGCGCTGGCGTATCGTTCTCGATCCTGGTATTGGCTTTGCGAAGACAAAGGAACATAATCTTGAACTACTTCGCCGACAGGATGAGTTGATGAGGTATCCGGGTCTGGAAGGCATTCCTTGGCTTGTGGGTACGAGTCGGAAGAAGTTTATCGGCGATATTACGGGGGTCAAGGAAGCGAAAGATAGGGTCTGGGGGACTGCTGTTGGGGTGGCAGCGGCTATCAGGGGTGGTGCGCAGATTTTGAGGGTCCATGATGTTAGGGAGATGGCGCAGGTAGCGAAGATGGCAGATGCGCTGTGGCGCACGTGAATATGACGCGTCGCGACAGTCTTCCTACGATCTTCGCACTCGCCCTCGTTTAGTGGGAGATTTCAGGCGTCGTTTGTGTTGTTGGTTCCGCTCGACGCGGTAGCGCTCCGGTTGGTTCCGAGTCCTCCATGAACGTGGTTGTCGACTCGCTTCCACAAAGCCTGAACCAAACAAAGAATACGTGGAAGGAAAACCTGTAACCTCGAACAACATCCTGCTTGTTTTTACCCTCAACATCAAACATGGCGAATCTTCGTGAGCTCCATCAAGATCTGCGACGCGTACAGGACCGAGTCTTTCAGTAGGTGGTTGCCGTACTATGTCGCTGCCCGTTTTGACTAATTCCCAAAGGATCAAACGTCGTCAGAACGAGTAAGCACGTTCATAATAGATGTTGTCAAAGACTCGAAAGAAGCTAATGGTAGACTCAAGTGAACTGTGGATGGCAAGTAGCTACTCTTGGAGCCACGATGATTGGAACGAGTGGAAAGCGTGAGTTCTTATCATTCCCAGAAGATGCAGCTTCACGGTGAGCAATTGCTTACAGACACAGTCTGAATGAAGGACTGGAAGCATCGTACGAATCACACTCAAAAGCCTGGAACAAACTTTACTATGCCAGAATGCACGACCGGCTACCGCGCGAGATCCGAGATATGATCAATGCCGAATTCTGGGATGAAGACTACTTGAAAGGCTTTGAAGGCTTTGAGGTAGTCTGGAAGGCTAAGGAAGAATCCACGCAATACCACTGTCCGGGGGCCAATCGTATTCTGCGCACATCACATGTTGTCCTACCAGATTACGTAGGAGCCGAAGCTGCAAAAGAGAACGTCCAAATGTGGTACGAGAACTACGGAGCCATGGATTCCGGCCACTGCACCTGGCTCGTACTCGGCAACGGCAACCTAGGTGAACAGCTAACGAGAGCTATATGCAAAGATACATTCGGGGTGGGCTTGGATCCAGCCACTGCTCTCCGAAAGATGGTTATTGAAATTCCCGACACCTCTCTCGTGCTAGGCCACGAGCACTCCGACTTTAAAGACGCTACCTCACGTCAGGACGCGCTCAATCTCCTTCTTCGCATCAAGAAGAAGAGAGGATTCAAGCTCGAAATCAGAATCTACCACGATTGCATTCGTCTCAACATGTGGCCAGAAATCCTTGGTCTCCTGCAACCCATCGTTAAGGTGTTTGAGCAGGAAGGAGCCCACGTCAGTGTTCAATCTGATTATGATCCTAACAGGACAGATAGCATGGATGAGGACCCGGGTGTTAATACTGATATGGAACACCTGATCAGGACATACGATCCGACGACTTGGGAGCAGAGCATGAAGCCGGGTTTAATCGATTATTTTGAAGGGGTACGCTGCTTGCAACTCATCTATGTGGTAACATCTGACAAGTAATTTAGGTCGGTGATGAGTTACTCAGACCATATCACCGTTACTATCGGAGTGAAGAAGACAATCCAGGCTCTGATCCTGTTGTCGCTGCTTGGGAACAATCTCTTGCGCCCTATGGTAGGCGGTAAGAAGGGTTTGCTTCGTTTGGGAGGAAGGATGCATGGCTATCACTGCGCGGATGCATGCCAATCTAAGATTGTAGAACCACGAACAAAAATGAAAAGATTCGTACACGAGGCGTTCAATAACCGTGAGGCCACCCGTGAAGTACGTGTAAGTGGGGCAAACCGCGAATCTAGCGCGACTTCGCCTTACGAACATGATGATAATCTACACTTCAAGACCTCCGAAGAAGAGTAAACGCTTTTGACTCGGACTGCCATCTTATCTTCTTTCGCGCTATACCACCACCATGAAAAGTTTGTACGATTTGGAACAAGACGTGCGCGACACGTGTAACAGACTGTTCATGTTTGTATCTCCGTTCCCATACACTGCTGCCTGGACTTCAGAGACACTGACTTGCCTAACTAGCCTGAAACGCGCAAAAGCTGCTACAGACAAGAGGGAGCGTACAGCAGCAAAGCATGAGTGGCTATCAGCAGCGGAGAAGAAGACGGAAGTGCAGATGTAAGTGGTCGCCAGCTCTACCCAATTTCATTTATCGCTGACGTTGCTTGATACACAGCGAGCTCGATGCATCTTGTGAGCAGTTGTCAAAAGCTTGGAACATGTTATGTTCTGCTAGGATGCAAGAGCTACTGCCTCGCGAAATTCGCGAGATGATATATGCACAGATCTGGAATGTGGAGCACCTCAACTCCGCAAGACAGCCAAGGCAGCAGTCCGGTCCTCTTGGCCACTCCGATCCGAGGTGCCATACACATGTTGTTCGGGCCGATTTCATGGGCAAAGAGACAGCCCTGGAAATGGCGCGGGCATGGTCCGAAGCAGCAGCTACACTTACACCAGACATCTTCACAATCTCCGATACCCAAGAATCGATCAAACAAACCATATGTGAAGACCTGTTTCAAGTCGGCCTAGACCCAGCGACCGTCCTCCGGACTCTCACCATCAATTTCGACGAGACCACGTCTAGGCTCGCTAGTCCGTATTGCAAGTGGCCAGACGCAGATACACGGCGGAAGACTTTTAATCTTCTCCACCGGGTCAAGAAGAAGGCTGGTTTCCGACTCAACTTTCGTATATGCAGCCCTAAGTTCCGATTGAACTGTTGGCCCGACTTCTTCGATCTCTTGCAACCCATGGTCAAGGCGTTCGATGACGAAGGAGCTATCGTCGACGTCCAGGCTATACATTGTAGCCGGGGCCCGCACCCTACACCATATGTATTTGTGGACTTGAACAGTATCATCAGAAGTCATGATCCAGCAAAGCGGAAGCAGGGAATAATCGAATATCTGGACTCGGTAATACTGGCCCTCTCATCATCTCATCATCATGCAAGACCGGCGCTGACAAGCAGATTAGATCTGTGAATGTCGCATTAGGAATCAGGACAGACATTATCGAGGGGAGGACGAGCCGGATTACAATCCAGACGATGGGCAGGAGGATTATTGGAACTGGGATTTGCTCGAGGACACAGGCTTACGACCTTCTGATCTTGATAGAGGGTTATCGAGACAGAATTGTGGTTGCGATGGCTCCGGGAGGCTCAGGTCGTTTAAGTCTGGCTTGTAAGTGGTACGCGATGTTGGAGCTGTCATAAAGCTTTAGGCTGCAGGGAAGTCCTAGAAAGGAAGGCGGGGACGGAAACGTTAATGGATGGATGCGGAGTCTTCTTCGGTAGTTGCAGCTCGCTGCGCTTCAAGGTTGTTGCTGAGACAAGGGATCGGAATGTTCCGAGGTTGCGGCTGTGCCGCATGCCCGCAGTTGACAAACGTACAATAATCCCAACCCTTAACATCTTGACCTCCCCCGAGCGCCATACGTCTCACACTCCCCACGCTTCCCACAGTGTGAGCTCATCGCCATATACAGTCGCAACAATGGATACAGACCTGGAATCAGCGCTGGACTGTCTGCGCGAGTGAGACGGACTATTCGGCCCCACTTCGCTCTAGTGCTAACGAGCTGGCAGCATCAAGCGGAAGGACCTCGATGCTCAGAAAGAGTATGTGAATTCCAGAAATTCTCCAATCTCTAAAACTGTACTAAGAACTGCGTCAGGGTCAACTCAGTCAAAGATGAAATCGTAGCTACTAATGCAAAGCTCGATGCGTTACAGAAACAACGCAAAGAGATGACGAAAAGGAAGATTGATGCGCTTCTCCGGTAAGTGCATAGAGCTCGGAAACTTGACATTATCCCCAGCTTAATGTAATTCTACCCACCAGGAATCTTCCGTCAGCTATCCGGCGGTACTCTGCAGCCTGGAGTCTTCCATTCTTCGAAATGTTCCAACAACGTCTACCCCGCGAGCTCCGAGATATGGTGTATGCGCACATCTGGGACAGTAAAACTCTGGCCGATACAAACAGAAGTATGATACCCATCATGGACTCTCGTTGCCGGAGTTTGCGGCAAGACTGCAAGAAAGCCATGACGACGTTCGTCGAATCGGATGCGATTGACGGCTGCCATCACAACCTGGCACCATACTTTATAAAGCCAGTTTTCGTCGGGCAAGACTCTGCCCTTGAAATGATCGAAGCTTGGTATAGTCGCTTGGCTCGCGGCAACGACTACTATGCAATGGGAATACATGTGACTGACATACCGTCTTTCCTTCATCAAGACAAATTTCATGTTGGTCTGAAGCCTGCAGCTATTTTGCGAAGGCTAGCTGTCGTTTTGAACGCTGATTCAACAATCGCGATCCTCGAAGAAGAATCAGACGGCGAGCATGTTTATAAGCTCCACTTCAAAAGGCTTCTGTCCATCGAAAAGAAAAGGGACTTCACGCTGACTCTTCGGGTCCTCCAAAAATACATTAGGCTCAACGTTTGGCAGCGGATCTTCGACACATTTAGGGATACAGTTGTCAACTTTGAGAAAGCGGGAGGTCGTGTGCGGGTCCAGTTCGTGTACGACAGCTTCTACCCACGTCGAGTACCGAAGTATGATATGCTCCCCGCTCTGAGACATCCAGAATCCAACTGGCGAGAGGATGCAGTACGCTTCTTTGACAATGTAAGATCTTCCCGTCATCCATATCCTACTCAATTCATCTGACTATATGCGTGAACCAGGTTACACGTCTGTGCGACATACACAGGGCTTATCGTATCGAAAACAACGACGATTATGACCCCACTTCACGTCCCGAAGATGGCGATACTCCTTACGGGACGGATGAAGACATCTACAGCGATGAAGGCGATAGCGATGACAGTGTTGAAAGGTATCGCCATGATGGTCGAGGAAATTATCCAGGTGCAGTGTCTTCGCCACGTCAGTACGGAAGTGACCTCATACAATGGAAGAACGACTTGCTAGAGGATCTCGAAATGGAAGAAAGTGAGGCAATCAAAGACATGTACGAATACTGGGAGAGCTTCGACGCGCCCAGCTGGGTGGGTGCCTCCTCCGAGTCTGAGCACGTAGATGGACCTGGGTACGACCCAGATTCAGGTTCCGATTGAGAAGGCCGGAATAGCATCACGTGATTACTTATCTCACTCGGGTTTACTACCCTTACTAGTTAGCTCCTCAGTCATTTCAATACATATGATGCTACATAAATCTCTCGCAACCATCAGACGTTCGTGAACACTGACATATACCATGTTGTATGGATGATATACTGCGGCCATCTTAATAGTGCAGGGATTCGGATCTTCGGAATGCTAGCCGGTCCGATGCCACTAAAGCGCGAGCGCCTATCCACCGTGCCACCTCGTATTCCTAGCGACAAGACTTCAACCCCCAAGGTTCATCCGCATTGATCACGTCACCCAAAAACAGCCATGGAGAGAGCAGCTATTATCGATTGGAAGCTATCGGCTGAGTCCGCAGTGCAGCGGCTTCGCGCGTAGGTCTTTGGGCCCTGTCAGCACCTCATGTCAGATCAGTTCTAACGTAGTTGCAGCATCAAGGGTATGGAATTAGACGCGAACGATACGTACGCAAAGCTCCTAGAGCTTCACTGGTGCACCTTGTGCTGAATCCTCCCAGAATTCGTACAGCTACGCGAACTATCTCAGCATTGAGAAGGCAGATCAAAGCATTAAAAATCGAAGAAGCAAGAGCGCGACAGCGCAAGAGAGACGTCCGGCGCGAGTAAGTCTTGATCTCTATGAACTCGAGCAAAGACCTCATACAAGACTCCAACACAGACACCTTCCGTTAGCTCTCTCGGCGTTCACCGCCTCATGGAGTCGCCCCTTCTTCGAGCAAATGCAACGGCGTTTGCCTCGTGAAGTTCGCGACATTGTATACGCATACGTCTGGGACGACAAGACACTGAAAGATACTCGTATAACATATCATCCTAAGTGGAATTGCTCTGGGGGCGACATAGATTGCGACACTCTAGTAAAAACGCATCACCCGGGAACAGTGGACAGCTGCCCTAAACATGGACAAATTCCATACTTTATGAGACCTGGATTCGTAGGGGATGCATCGGCCTTGGAGATTGTCGAATTCTGGTACAAGTCGATCTCAAGAGTAAAACCCGACATATGGGAATTACGAACCACAGACGAACTCGACTACGTTATCCGTGGCGACGCCTTCTCTGTCGGTTTGGATACCACAACTGTTGTGCGCAAGTTGACACTCAGGCTTACTACCGACGGATTCCTAAGGAACAAGGGCAAGGACACCAGCGAATCGAAACGAACTGTCGACGCGCTGCTCCAGATAAAGAATAAGGCGAATTTCAAACTAAGGCTGCGGTTGGAGCAGTCATACCTCCAACTCAATCCCTGGTTCACCGTCTTCGACATCTTCCGACCCATGATCGAGAAATTTGAGGAAGAAGGCGCGGACGTAAGGCTGCTTCTTGTCTACGCCCAAGATCTTAAACCGAAATTGGTGTTCAACATGCTCCCCGCGTTGAAGAATCCCGAATCCAACTGGAGAGAG
Source organism: Alternaria hordeiaustralica (assembly GCF_023758085.1). NCBI lineage: Eukaryota > Fungi > Ascomycota > Dothideomycetes > Pleosporales > Pleosporaceae > Alternaria > Alternaria hordeiaustralica. The sequence continues at coordinate 291,150 of NW_026056773.1, read as the reverse complement.
GAAGCCGCTCGTCACTTCGACAGTGTAAGCACACTAATTCTACATCGCTTGCTGCCTCACACATAGTGACTTACAAACATATAGGATTCCCGCGTACGCGAGCATCACAAACACTATCGCATCGAAAACGACGCAGACTACGACCCGCGGGAACTTAAGAGCAGGGACTACAGCGAGGATGACTGGGAGTCAGACGATTACCTAGGCTATGAAGAAACTGACTCTGACCGCGATGAACACGGCAAATCTATTTCTCCGGAACCTCCATGGACCCCTTATGAGCCGCCGCGATATTATGGAACTATGTTTAGAGAGGATCAGATTGAAGAGGGGTATGAGCTGGATAGCGCGAGTGAGGGGGATGACTAGAAGGCAGGAAGCTTGTCAATTTGTTGAACTGGGCAGCATTGCTCGTGAAGCTTTAGTATCTTTACAAGAGCTGCGTTCACTATAGATATGTACTTTCTGAAGATACGAGGAAGAAGACATTACCTTGCCCGATTGTGATCAGATACAACATCGTAAGAATAATAACGCATGTCAGCCAGCGAAGTAGCGCAGAGATTCCCGACGTCATGTCGTCGCAACGCTAGCTGTTCCGACGCCACTAGAGCGCCTTCTCACTTCATGTATCCAGCCACTGTGCGTCAACTTCCACTATGCACTCACCCGATCAGGCTGTCTAAGTCCAGCCACGGAGACGGTAATGACCGATGATCCAAAACCGCTGGAGGAGCTCAGCCCACGGACGCGCATCCGACGTGAAAACGAAAGATTGCGTAAAAAGTAAGCTCTACATGCTCAGTAGATCGCGACGTTAATCTGATATGACGTCTACCAAATAGGTACCGTCCCTTGGTGAAAGCGATATGCCGTGTCTGCGCAACATGGAACCTTGCTTTTTGCGAACAAATGCAAGCGCGTCTCCCCTTGGAACTGCGCAACATGGTGTACAAGCATGTATGGGACGCGCCTACACTTCAATCAACACAAGGTTCAATGGCCTACCTCGTCCACCGCCGGTGTAGAGGCGCACGTAAAGGCAAGGAAGAAGAATGCCAAAAGGTGGCCTCGACGTACGAGCCAGGCACAAGATACACCGTCTACCTGCATCCCTGTTACATGCATACCTGGACCCCTTTCTTCGTCAGGCCGGGATACGTGGGCCAGGAAACAGCTCGAGAGGTTGTGGAGGCGTGGTACAAAATCATCGGTACATGGTGGCCTAAGATGTGGAATATAGGGGACCTTATTGAGCTTCAGCACATTATACGCAGGGATGTGTTTTTCGTTGGCCTAGATCCGTCAAAGTTCCTTCGCACTCTGACGCTTGACCTCCATACTGAGAGTCTCTTCACGAGTCGTGACGGCGAGTCGACTCAGGAATGCATCGACTCGCTCCTCAGCATCAAGCGCAAAACCGACTTCAAATTGATCATCCTATTGAGGCAGAGGAACATTAGCTTCAACTCATGGTCTACAGCTTTCGATGCGCTCCGGCATGTGGTCACTGTGTTTGAGGCCGAGGGCGCACACGTTGAAGCTACTTTTACCTACGACAAGGAAAGTCTCTGTCCGAAGATTACCTGGAACTTGCTTCCTGCGCTGGAGAGTGGCAATGACGACTGGCGCGCAGAAGCAGAACGTTATTTGAACTCCGTGAGTGCTCATCTTCATCACTGGCATCATATCCAGACACACACGCTAACACGACTTCTCAATCCAAACAGGACACCCGGCTTCGCTCACGACACAAGGTCTACCATCAAGCTAGCAACGTAGCGGACACAGAACATTCCGACGAGTCCGAGTACGATCCTAATGATGATGTCGAGCCCAAGAAAGACACTCTGAGTGATGACAGCGACTTCAACATGAGTGACTCCAATATGTATAGTTTCATTAACACTCTTCCGCATTTGGATCGGGGAGACCCTTTTTACGGGACCTATCTTGAGCCGCATGACTTCAAGCCTCCTCCTCCTCCCAAAATACGCCGGCCGGCGTGGGAAAATTATATACGGTGGAACGAATAAGGTTTTTGTGCGGAATAAAAGCGGTGGTCATTATTGAGGCTTATAAGTTGAAAGCGCATTTTGGAAGATGAACTTATGACATAAACACTACATATATACAACAAGGCATCAACACCCGTCAACACCTAAAAACCTCCCCCTCTTACAATCCTCCACATCTACAACTTACTCCCACCACCCATCAACTCCGCACCAGCCCCGCTAATAGCTAGCTTACCCGTCTCCTTAACCTTAGTCTGGAACAGCACCGTATTACCCACCTTCCACATCTCGGTAATCAGTGTCTGACCCGGCAGCACAACACCCGCAAACCTGACCTTGATGTTCTTGAACGGACCATACGTCTGCAGAACATGTTTACCAGAGATACCAAAGCTGCACAGACCGTGCAGGATGGGTGTGGGGAAGCCGCCGGCTTTGCTGAACTGGGGGTCGATGTGTAGGGGGTTGAGGTCGCCGGAGAGACGGTAGATAGCAGCTTGCTCCTCGGTTGTGCGTTCCTCAACGACGGTGTCGGGGGCGCGTTCAGGTGCCTTGTGAATCTTTGTTGCGGCGCCGCGGTCAGCACCCTTCTTCTGACCGCCGAAGTTGCCAGAGCCGCGGATGAAGACTGTGCTTTCGTTGTAGAATATTTCCTCGCCTGTCTTTGCGTCCTTGGTAACGCTTCCATATACGACGAGCCCTGCGGCGCCCTTGTCTACGACCTCGACCAGCTTGGGTACGGCGACGAGCTTGGCTTCGGTGGGGATGGGGAATTTTCGGATTTCGAGGAATTGCTCGCCGTGAAGGAGCATGCGGGGGTCGAAGTTGGGGACGATTTCGTCGAAGGAGAAGGGGGGTTCGGCGTTGAAGGGTGGAACGACACCGAAAGTGGGGATGACTTGGAAGTTCTCGTCGCCTTCGTAGACGAAGGGCAGGTCGGTGCGCTTGGCGCCAATTCCGAGATCTGGGGATAGTGTTAGTTGTAGTTACTCATACGGAATGAAGCTGACTTACTGTAAAGAATGACATCCCTCTCGGTGTACTCGAAGGGTGTGCCTTCAGCCTTAGCGGCCAAGGCCTTCTTCTGAGCCTCGAGGACCTCCTCGTTGCTCTTGGTGGGCTTCTTCTCCTTGCTCTTCTTGCTCGTGTTCTCCATGTTGGCCATGATAGACTTGAGACCGCTAGCGTTGTCGAAGGGGTGGTCGGCACGGCCGTCGTCGAAGTTGGTAATGCGTTCCCATTGGGAGAGAACAGCCTCGGGAGTGAGCTTGACGTCCACGGGGAAACCGTGTCCGCCAGAGCGTTGCCACCTGGTCGCCGCAAACCAGCCAGAACCCATCTCGTATAGGCCACCTGTTGGCTCGGGAGCCTTGTCGGAAACGAGAAGAATGACGAGAGGAGCGTTATAATCGGGCTTGAGGGCCTGTACAACCTCTTCAGGAAAGATGCTGCGGGTCATCTGAGTGCCGGCGTTGGGAGCAACGGTGTTGACGAAGATGTTGTTCTTCTTGCCCTCAAGAGCGAGGGACTTCGAGAAACCGAGGATACCGCACTTCGCTGAGGCGTAGTTTGCCTGGCCGAAGTTGCCGTAGATACCACTGGTAGAGGTGGTGTTGAGGATGCGGCCGTACTTCTGCTTGAGCATGTAAGGCCAGGCGGCCTTAGTGCAGGAGTAGGTACCGAACAGGTGAACCTTGTGGATGATGTCCCACTGCTCGTCGGTCATGTTGGCAAACGCCTTGTCGCGCAAGATACCAGCGTTGTTGATCAGGATGTCGATGCGGCCATATGTCTCAATGGCGGTCTTGACGACAGACTCGCCGTCCTGAACATCGCCCTTGTTGCCGACAGCCTCTCCACCGAGCTTCTGAATCTCCTGGACGGTGTTGTCGGGGTTCACAAGATCGTTCACGACAACCTTGGCACCACGCTTCGCCAACTGCAAGCAGTAGATGCGACCGAGACCAGCACCTCCACCAGTGACAAGAGCGACCTTGCCCTTGAAGTCAAGAGGCTCGCCCTTGGGGTTGGGCGGCAGCTGGTTGGCATGCTCGAGGAGCTCAAGCGCGTTCGCCGGGCCTTGTGGGTGTTCAGCCTTGGAGAAGTCGACAATATCCTTCCACTTGGCTGGAACAGCTTCGGGTGTGAGGGTCTCGTCGGCCTTGAACAGAGCACCAGAGGCTCGCTCCCATCGTAGCTTGGCGACGTGACCCGCGCCGGCCTCGAAGATAGCGCCAGTCTCAGTGGACGACTTGTGTGTAAGGACAGCGACGAGCGGGACAATCCACTCAGGCTTCATCTTCTCCAAAACATCCGGAGGCATGACGGTCTCGGTCATTCGGCTGGCGGCGATCGGGGCGACGACGTTGCAGAGGATGTTGTACTTCAAGCCCTCCTTTGCGAGTGTCTCGGTGAAACCGACAAGAGCGAGCTTGGCAGCTGTGGAAGTTAGTAGACATTCATCTCTTCACAAAACGCATGTGCATACCAGAGTAGTTTGTCTGTCCGAAAGATCCGAAAAGACCGGCAGCAGACGCAGTGCTGATCACCCTTCCGTACTTCTGTTTCCTGAAGTATGGCCACGCGGCATGCGCGCACTTGTAAGCCCCAAGAACGTGGACCCGGTAGATCAGATCCCAGTCTGCCTGCTTCATGTTCTTGAAGCTGACATCGCGCAAGATACCCGCATTGTTTATAAGGATATCAATGCGACCGAATGTGTCGATAGCAGTCTTGATGATGGACTCTCCGTTCTCGACCGAATCGTAGTTGGCGACCGCCTTTCCGCCAGCGGAGCGGATGGTGTCAACGACCTTGTCTGCGGCCTGTCGGGTGAATTAGCAGTGAATGAAGGACTACAGCTGAAGAGACATACCGCTGAGCCCGCGCCCTCGCCCTTGAAGCTGCCACCCAAGTCGTTCACAACGACGTTCGCGCCGCGACTGCCGTAGAAGACAGCATACTCGCGACCGAGACCACCACCAGCGCCCGTGACCACAACGGTCTGGCCATCATATCGCAGCTCCTGCGCAGCCATGATGTGTTCTCTGTACTGTTCGAAGAGGCTACCCCTTCGTTCTTTCGCGGAAAGAAGTTGCGCTTGAGGAATCTCCTATGCAAGCAAGCAACAAAGGTATTTAAAGTCAAATGGGTATCAGCAAAGATCCCACGATAGAAAGGTGCAAGATTTGGAAAGTGTGAGGATGAGAGGATAGGTGGCTGGATGCGTGGAGGATGGCTCAAAAGTAAGGTCGTTCGCGATCTGACCCGGTCGTGTCTCATGAAAGCAGCCGAGCTGTTGATGATGACGAGTTACCTCGGTCCCGACGGCAGTTGGTCATGTGTGGGGATTGCGCACCGTGCACCTCACGCTTTCACATGTCCGCGTCTTGCTCCCCATCATCAGCTGGACGAGTCCGGGGTATCACATGATAGTGATTAGAAAGTGCGCAATCTCACACTCGCATATTCAGAGCGTGCAGTCTTGGCTGGAGAAGTTCGATGAGATGATGATTCTTGAGCGGATGTGGGGCTGCGAAATGCGCCGCGTGAGGCCCGAACACGTATCGTACGCGTCCTAGATATCGCGATATTGTGGTGCATTGGAAACGGAACAGATGCGATGGCGGATGTATCTTTCCATCACAGCTGTACCATGCACTGGAAGTGACGGCTCCTTCTTCTTGGTCGTGTCACCAAAAGATGGGCGTTCTACCCGAACAATGCATCGAATGAAGCACTAGCAACAGTTGTACATCCAGTACAGAGGAGCTCGTAGACCTCTTCGTGCTGCGTGATGGCATTCTGATTGACTTCAATCTACCAAACGTCGCTAAATCAGATAATGTAGAGCCTGCTGTTGAACTTTGGTCTTGTTCGAGGCTTGCTATTCAAGCGCAGCAAGCCCGCGTAGTCAAATACCCACATGCCAGGCCCAAACCTTATCACCCGACTAAGCACAGTCGACATCATCGATCCTTTGCAAACACGATTCTCCTCCAGGATCATTGCAACCCACTCAACATCTGCACTATGCCGAAGGCAACGCGGATCCAGACCCTCGTCGTCACCGCTTGTTACCCGCCATTTGCTCGCTCGCTCGAAGTCAAGGCCGAGGGACTCCACAGCGCTTTCGTACATGAGCGTCCTGGGTACCATTCTTGCTACGCTGGCTCCCATCATGCGCGGTTCGGCCCGTTGACGGACTTGACCGCTGTAAGTATTCGCGTACCTACCTTACCGAGCGTTGAGATCTTCTGGAGTGCACCTATTACATGCCGTGTTTTATTACTGTCATTGAGTAGAGGTGTAAGGCGTGGAATTAGCGGAGTCAAAGACTTGTAGACGCTGAGCAGGGGAATGTGCGCCGGACGCTACCATGACCGACATCACACCGACTACCACATGACGGATATTGTATAGTGAGGCAGACGACAATATTCTGCTCAGTTTGTGGCCGGAAATAAATTTCGCATCTCTTTGAGTCGCGTTTTTCGGTCGACGCAGGTGCTCAAGAGTTTCTCGTAGGAACAAGCCGCGAATTCTTCCGGTGTAGGTGAAATTGTTGAAAAGTTTCTGCTTGTGGTGCCTATATGATGCACTACTTTCTAATGCATCGGAGTCGATGACATAGCCGAATACGGAATGGGAAAAGCTCGCGAGGAGGCGTTATAGGAGTAGTAATCATCGTCGACATACCAGCCTCAAGAATCATATAGATGTAGATTTTCGATGTGCGATTGTGGGCACGAAACCCCCACAGATGCGGGTGGGTGTAACCCGTGCGTCTCATCTTCCTTGCTTGGTCCGGGTCGGATGAACTTTTCTCTTGTCACGAAACAAATGCCTGTTGATTTCTGGTCGGAATCGACATCTGAAGGCTATGTTTTTGCTAGAACGCCTCTGCTATCAGCATTATCCAGATTCTGGCGCCCCTGAGTGATCAAATGACAACGAGTGTCGCGTCAACAAACCGTATACATCTCGACAGGCCAAAAGTCGTGTGGGGGGCTTGGTCCGTCTCCGACGACTGTGCGTCTTTGCATACATGTGGAGTTTCCATTGCATCTATTGCATCCATCGAATGTGCGTGGGCTGTGATGCGGAGGTGTTGATTGGCTGTTTCCCTCACGAAACCATCGGCGCCGTGTGAAGTTGTCGTCCTTACGTTAAAGAAAGTCGGAGAATATTGCGCGGCATGCTCTCTGCCTAAACATGTAGCTGGCCGAGAGTAGGCTACACTAAGCCTATAGTTATCAACCGGCAGCTGTGATGTTAAGATCCATGGATCAATGAACGCACAGGGCAGCATGGTTGCAACACCTGGCCTGTCAACCATCGAAGATTCTGATAGTCGTGGCGACAATGGGAACCCCTAGGCGCTGCGTCCAGTCATAACGTACACGTCCAACAGCCACAGGAATGACGTTGTGGCTTGGCTTTGATGGGCCTGTATCCCGAGGCCATGTCAGCGGTGTCGTTTTTCGAGAAGACTGTCAGCGGGGCCATCCGTCCGGGCATGCACCACGTGCCCATCAACGACCGAATCTATACACTAGCGCAAGCAATGCTTGCCTTCACGGCGAATCGCTTCTGGTGCAGCGGAATTGCTTCCGGTGGCAGTTTTGTCTAACATGAGTAGCAGAGATGTCCTAGTGAAGAAAATCCAGGTAGGCGGAGGTGGGCCTCCCCCTGTCTCACCTGACGTTGAACACTTACCACATATGCCCATGTGTCAAGAATTGCAACGAGCCAGATACGAAATTTGATGATGCTTCGTAGCAGTATGACTGTGAAGGCCTTCGGATGAGTCCTTTGTACGGGAGACGTGGACCCCTGATTGCCAGTCCGCAGTGGCGACACGCCTCGTTTTGATCCGACTCTTAGCGAGTAGGATGTTAAATGGAAGCAGTGAAACGATCTGCTCATCTTTCCGCCTTCCAAAACGGATATTGCTCCCGCCGATGCAGTAGCCTCCCTAGCTACATATGTCACCGAATCGTGGGGACTATCCTGATGCTCAGAAGCAAGCTGCAGAGATAGCGCCTGGTTTTATGGAGAGCGAATGTGATCAACCTTGGTCATTCGTGATTCGAGACTTGCGGCCACTTCGTCAGCCTGCTTTTAGTGACGTTTCCTCTCGCCACGATATCGGATAATTTTGCGCCTTTGCCGAGCTTGTTGCCAGCTCACAGCGATATGCAGATCGCAAAGTCTACAGCGTCGGGCTATCGTCGTGCTGTTTCCATGAGGTCCGCATCATCGCCATCATACACCACAACTCGTCTTGGGCCGCCCGTTCCATCGTTTGTTATTGCCTGCGTATCCCGCCGTGTTCTTCGAGACGTGAGTGACAATGAGCGAAGATACAGAAACAGTTAGCGTCCACGGCCGAGAGTTCCAAAGAACATCCCTCGACGAAGGTGTCTACTACGCCCCGGTGGCCTTCGACGACCGCGAAGAGAGCAGACTGACAGCTCAGCACGAAATTGTGTCCCGTATCTTCGGCGATGGACTGTTCTCCCCTCGAATACCAGTTGGGGAGCCCGAAGCGATATTGGAGTGCGGCTACGGCGGTGGAGACTGGGCTGTCCAATGCGCAGATGAGTTTGAGGATTGTGAGGTGCGTACTTGACCCCATGACAGCCATATAAGATGAGATTGGTACTTCCAATGTGGCTCGTATCGATCGTAGCGTGTTAACAGTCTCAGGTAACTGCTCTTGATATCTTCCCCATGTGAGTTAAGCCTGTACATTGGGCATGCGGGTACGAAGACTGAGCAGTCGTCCCATGTCTAGGCAGATGGACCGACCCGAGAACCTAGACCTGGTCGCTCATAACCTCAACGATCCTCTTCGTGATCCCGAAATATTCAAAGCGAATCACTACGATCTCATCCACTCGCGGTTCGTGTTTCCAGGCATTAAGAGCGGCAGATGGAATGGATACATCAGAGATATGAGGTTATTGCTACGGCCGGGAGGTTGGGTGCAGATAATGGAGTATTTGCCGATTATCCAATCACACAATGGACGTCTTACGGACCAGAATGCTGTGCGAAGATGGTGGCAGGAATACCAGGGCGCCATGGCGGACATGGACCGTGACCCGCGGATAGGTCGACGATTGAAGCGGCTGTTGCTCGACAACAGATATCGAGACGTCGAAGTCGACATAGTGCAGCTTCACATAGGTGACTGGTCGAAAAGTAAGTCTCCCGTTGTGTTCCAACGTTGAATGTTGTCCGATCGTGGGAGGGAATGGATCTTTCACTGCGGTTGGCCATCACCCAGTACTCCGAAACATCCTACTGAAGAGCAGTACTGACAGTCGATACAGATGAGACCCAAGCTAGCATCGGTAGAGACTCTGTCGAAGTACGTATGCGTCCCAGTTGTGGAAGGTGGATCTGTGCTGACTACGCGTCATCCGTCCAGATGATTGGTGACCTCCTTGAGTCACTTGGGCTGTGGCCATTCACATCGAAACTGGACTGGACAGCTGCGAGATTCGAAGACCTTATGCAGGAAGTTCGTGCGGAGCTCCAGAATGTGGAACTGAACCTATACATTGAGTTGTAATGATGACCCGTCCTGTTTTATGGAGTATGTCTAATCCGCTTCTAGGTATGTTGCCAGGGGCCGGAAGAGCACTCGGTGATATCATGTGCGTTGCCTCGCATCAATGTGGGCTACACAGCGTATAGTAGATGCCGCAGGACGTATGATAGTGCAGCTTGTGCACCCACGAGGTGTAGAGGGTCGGTCGACATAGGCGGTAGAGAGAGATTCTTCCTGTAGTAGTCAGACTTGTATGCTCAGATTCGGGTAGTGAATGCGACTGTACCTCATCCAGTAGCTGTCAACAGGCTACTCTCAAACTAGCCGGGCTGATGTGCACTTCAAACGTCCTCCCAACATTCACAGTTCCAGGTCAGAATTCGTGGTGAGGGTTCCAGTCGTGCCTTCCGTTCCTTCAAGCTTCTCAACTCAAGGCAAACCAGAAACATATTCGTCACTGCCTCCGGCCAAGAGACGGCGCCGATTGCAGGAGCTATTCCTTTGGTCGACGCAGCGGTGCTGCCGTGCTATGCCATCACGGATCTGTCGAGCTGATGACAAGGAGACCGGCGCGTGATTGTAGCATCGTGGAAGCTGTTCCCATTGCAAATAGTCAGCTCCAGACCGCGATGAGGGACTGCTGGTCAAACAGAAGATGAGGCGAATCGGTAGATGGTATGCAGCAGGGGAGCACAGCATCGGCACGGGTGCTGCGATACATGTACAGATGGAATGAGGATGAGAATTTGGAAAGGTAAAGAGGGTCAAACACACGAGGGAAGGTGGGGCGACTGAACAGGGACCAGGCTATGGGACGCTAGAGGCCCCGAAGAGTGAGGGTTCGTCGTGAGGAAGGAACCACCACGCTCCCGAGATCAACACCACCTACGTCAACCCTCGAGATTGCGTCTTTGCTCCCACGGATCGAGAAGGAAGGGGCGTAAACACAGCCGTCCGATGCAAATGGAGTCTCATCGGTACCTCTCCCCTTGTCTGCAGCCCAGTTCCCCGACAGTCTGGTACCGAGATACGCGCTCTAATGGGGCGCTTTCCTGGCTAGACGCCAACGCCTTTGCGACTTCGCGACGAGACAGCCGAATGCCGCTTCATCGGCATCGAGTCCCCTCAATCGTGACAGGCTTCGGCTTGCCGAAGTTTTCGCTACATGAAGTCTCCGCTTTCTCGCTACAAACTCTATACGGAGTTGTTCCCATCTCAGCACTACCGCTATCGACGTTGGACTATCGAGTGCTTTGGTCCAATATGGTTAGTCGCATCCACCAGCGATAGCCTGCGCAAGACGCGTGCACCGGGGAAGCGGGCACGGTCAAGGAACCAACGGCTTCGAGGCGAGACACCTCCATGTCAGTATTGGCGTGCACAAAGGTTGTCTCGTCAAAATGTCGATCCGCATTCAGTACACGATCTGAGCATCCTAGCGACAGATCGAAAGTGTACCAGGAAAAACAAATCCTCGGCCTTCAGCTCCAGAAGAAGCATATAAAGACAACACACGATCGGGCCATCTTCCGATGAGACAGGCCAACACTCACTTGCGCCATTCTTCTAATGCACCCCTTCCACGAAGTGTCTCAGCAAGAACTCCGACATTGGAATGTGCCCTTCGTACCTCCGCAGACTGTACACATGAACTAGTGTGAACGACATGCGGCATACAATAATCTCGCTCATCTCGCCGAACTCTGGTTCTCACTGCGATCCCGGGTTTTGTGCATCGAGACCTCGGCTGGAGGAACATTAAGCACGCTCGGCGGCAACCGACCGACACACCAGAACGTTATGAAGCAACAACGACGTCACTACACATCCCCAGATCTAGTCTGCCCCAGACCCACCGGCCACGTGTGATCTCAACGCATTCATGGATGGTCGCAACGGTGCATTAGGATGACAATCCGGCGCGTAAATTAGCGATGACATATCGAGCATCACAGATCGAAAGCTGTCAGTGTATCGCTGACAAACATCAACACAAAGACCACGGTCAATGCAAGTTCATGTCGAGAATGCGACGTGTTTGTTATTGGCCCAGGTTTCAATCTCCGGTTCATCGACACCAGCCTCGGATCGAAAATGCACACCTGTTTAGCCTGATCCCAGACCGTCCACACCCGTAAAGCGTGTAGCTCCCGCGACCGGCATCATTTCCATGAACAACCGGGCTCGCGTCCCCAATTTCCCCGCGTAGCAGCTGCAATTAATCATGAAGTATTTGCCGACCTGGATTAGCCCCATGTATCGGCGGAAGGGAATGGTTTAGTGCTTTGGAGAAGTCCCGCCCGCCTCCACAGGCTTAGCAATATAAGTACCTGTGTATGTCTCGGCGCAAACTTTTGTTACCGACAACCTAGCTGTCTCATAATGGTGTCTTCTTGGTCGATTCGATTGCTCGTCGCTAATTTAGCGATTACTGGCGGAGTCGCAGGGGGCTGGCGCGATGGAAAGTTCAAGACGTTGGTGACATTTGGCGATAGTTACACGGATGAGAACCGACTAGGATACTTCATCAACAACAATGGTTCTGCACCACCCGTAGCATGGCAGCAGCCTGTGGTAAGTCAACTGTTCTGAAAATGATCTCAATCTTTGCTAAGGAGAACCAGGGTCTAGCAACAGCCTCGGGCGGTCTCTCATGGGCGCGATACGCCGGCATCTATTCCAAAACCAACCTCTACAACTACGCCGTCTCAGGCGCCGTATGCTCCAACGAAATAACGCCCCGCTACTTCTCCGCCATCGACGCCCCCTTCCCCGACATCGCGGGCTACGAACTCCCCGCCTTCATCGCCGACTCCACGGCCACCACATCCAACGGCACGCAATTCTTCACCGGCAAGCCCTCCTCCACCGTCTACGCAATCTGGATCGGCACCAACGACCTCGGCAACGGCGCCTTCCTAACTGACAGCCAAGTCCCAAATAAAACCGTAGCCGACTACATGGACTGCGTATACTCGCAAATCGACCGCCTGTACGAAAACGGCGGCCGCTACTTCGTTGTCATGAATCTTGCGCCGCTGAACCTGCTCCCTCAGTACCAACGACCCGGTGAAGGCGGCCTCCAATCAACGCAATACTACCCCGACACCCCCGGAAAAAACCTCACAGAAGTCCACGGCCGCATGCAAAACACAGTCGCAGCTCTCAACCAAGTCTACGCCTACCGCACGCCCTTTGCCGCGAAGATCGAGGAGCGCTGGGAAGATGCCAAGGTCGCTTCCTTTGACGTCAACGCGCTCATGACGGATATGTATTACAACCCGTCTAGCTATCTGAATGGGACGGGCGCGCCGCTGAATGTACAGGGTGTGGAGAGTCTGTGCGATGAGCAGGGAAGTAATTGTACGAGCACGGATAGTCCGGATAGTTTCATGTGGTTTGATCCGTTGCATCCGAGTGAGCAGACGAGTAGGGTTGTGGCGAGGGAGTTTGTGGGGGTGTTGGGGGGGAAGAGTCGGTGGGCTAGTTATTGGGGGTGTTAGGAGGGTGTTGTGGAGGCTGTAGAGCGTGGAGGGAAGACATGAGCAACGTATTCAATATTGAAATGATAATATACGATCTATACTTATCTTCCAAACGTGATCTGTTGCTGTACCCCTTCTTTTCAAAACGTGAATACGCTAACCCGCTATGCTATGCCATGCCTATCAAAACAACAACCCACCCACCCCCATCCCGCTATGCTATTCATGACAACAATTCCTCCTCATCTACCATTGTATCCAGACCAACCCTCTTTTTCCTGCACTCTTCAATCAAATACTCCGACACCACCTCTCCAACCCCTTATCCCCACCCTTAACCCCTCTCAGCACCTCACCCACCTCCTCCAAACTAACATCACACCTAACCATCCCAAACGCACCCACAGCCCCTCCCGTCAAAACCGGCATGCACAACCCCAGTTCCACAAGCCCCTCCCATTCGCGCCTCGCCACATCCTTGCCCCACACTTTACTCGCGCCAGAACTACTACTCAGCCCGCCTGCCGCCGATTGAATGCGCGCGCGGCTGGCGAGGGTGACGTATTCGTCGTAGGCCATGTTGAAGTTGCACGTGTCGGAGTCGTGGATGATGTCTAGACGCGCGGCGGCAATGAGGAGGGAGAGGGAGAGTTGGGAGAGCGAGGGGATGAGAGTTAGTTTTGAGTCTGGGGACGAGAGGGTGGTGGTGGGTTGGAAGGGCGTGGTTGAGGAGAGGGTGGCGGTGGGGAGGAGGAAGGTGGTTAGGATTTTGGGGACGGATTTCGAGAGGTAGAAGGTTGGGGCTAGGTGTGTGGTTAGGAAGGTGGGGGTTGAGAAGAGTTTCTGGGAGGTATAGTTAGCTTGGTTGTGGTTTGGTAGGGTGTATCGGATGGGCTTACGGAGATATTGGTGTTCCATTGGGACAGTGCTTCTTCTTTGGTGTCGCCCTTCTTCCCCTTCCTGGCTGGCGTGGTCTTGGTACCGCCTTCTAGTATACCTCTTTCCTCGACGCTCAATTGCTCGGGCTGTATTAACAAACACGCTTTGCATGTTTCTTGGAAGGCGGTAAACGTTGTTGCCAATCTGAGATGCACGTAGCGGTGGCTGAAGCGACTCTTGACACGCTTCTCGAGACTGTTAGTCACGTCGATGCGTGTTGTCAGTCCCAAGACCGCGATGGGCGCCTTTCGTGACTGTGCTATATCGAATAGATTGTAGAGTAACGTCTGGCGGGGGTGTTGAGCGAAGAGGTCAAACTCGTCCATGACGAAAACGACGGCTTTGGCGACTTCGTCAGTCACCTCACCAGTCTGTTCGGATGGGTGAGAAAGCAGAGCGAGCAGCGTCGCTAGCGTATCGGCATAGTTCTTTCCCGGGCCGCTCCCATCCTCCTCGATGTCCATCTCTTTCCCTAACTGGCGCCAGATCTCACGGAGTGCAATCTTGTCGTCTGTGTGGACAAAACCGTTCAGTCGGACGACGTGGTATTCGCCGCCGTTATCTTTGGAGACTTCAGAAAGGACTTTGTTGACAAGTGCCGTCTTTCCACTACCCCGGGCTCCGATGACGAGCATCGAGTTGCCCTCGCCAGCGGTGATAGTGTGCTCGACAAGTTGGTGCACAGACTTGTACTCTTCGTCTAAGCCAACCAGAGGCGAGGGACGTTTGCCGGTAATACGTTCCATGACGATTGTCTTCAGTAGATCAAGTTCGCGGCCCGGCGCAATATCGCTATAGATGGCCGATAGAGCGAGCTTCTCCTTCTCCTTCTGTGCTGATGTAGGCTTGTTGAAGGGACTGGGTTCCGTGGGGTCCAGCAAACTGTCCAAGATGCTGTTCCCATCTACCTCCATATCATCCTCGTCATGGCCATTGACCTGCTCTTCCGCGTTCGACCAGCGTTCCTCGTCGTTGTTGGCGATGTGATCGGTGCGGTTGAAGCGTCTTCGTGCACTAGCGGTAAGCTTTCTGTTACTTGTGGGAGAGCCATCGCCGAGTTCGTCCTCGCTTTCTGGTATGGTTGTTTGCTCTGCTGCTGGTTTTCGTCGCTTGGTGGACTTGGAAGGCGTGGCTGCGACTGCCTCTTCCGACTCGGGTTCTGTCGCTGCTGCCTTCTTTCGTGTACTGGTAGCCGGCTTTCGTACGGAGCGTGTCTTCGAGGTCTTAGCGGCTTTGGTTTCGTTCTGCAGCTCATCCGTCTCATCCTCCTCGGGGATAGGACTAGGGTCTCTCTTCTTGCGCGCACTCGCTCGTGGGGCAGCTGGTTTGCGCGCCGACGCAGCTGGCTTCCGTACAGCCTTTGCAACTTTTGCAGGTGCGATGACATCCGTCGATGCCTCTTTCAAAGCGGCCCGACTTGCAACTTCCGCCTTTGTAGGTCGCCCCTTTCCTCGCTTCGGTGGTGTGTTTGTTTGCGTCTCCTCCTTGTCCTGCGCCGCGATTGGCGTGTTCTCTTTGAGCGCTTTCTGCGAAGGTTTGCGGACCCGCGTTGGTCGTGAGGATATTTCGACGTTCAATGCGCCCTCGATGTCATCGTAGATGTCAATCTCTTCTTCTGCCGCACGTTTTGTCGCAGTGCCATTTGTTGCGCCCTTCAGCGCCCGGCCTTTACGCACTGGCGCTGGCTTCTTTTCCACATTCTGTTCAGAATCGCCGTTCGTATTCGTCGTGGTTCGGGCTGCAAGCCTGCCAGAGGCTTTCCTGGTTGACGGCTTTGTTGACGGGCTCGATTCGGTGCGCTTCGGGGTGTCGAGCTTTCTCCGCTTAGAAGAACGTGGCGATTCGTCCATTGCGGTACTTGGGACGTTTTATTATCGTATATGTATAGTTGATGGCTGTTCGTTATTGGGAATGCATCGTGATGGTCGTATGCGCCAAACGTTTCGAGGTGGTGAAAGCGCTGGTCAAGGCGCGTCTATCTACAAGTCGCGTCGCGCTACAATTCCGCTTCCCGCCCGGGCGCCCCTGCATCATCCCAAGAGCCATCCACCCTCGCTTCTCCATATGCAGACGAGCACCAAACACCACACCAGCCGAGCGCCAGTACTAAGCGTACAATCCATATCGGACCTTAGACTGAGTCATCATGGCTCCGCAGTCGGGCTCTTGTCGTGACTTTTGCGCTTTCCGACGGGCCCAGGGCCTCAGAGCCCCACTCGACCGTACATCGAGCACGCCCTACAAGTGATTCCCAAGCTAACGGCGTTACTACTTATCTCAACATACCATGAAGACTGTAAATAAGTATGAGTCTGCTGCCATCGATTCAACATCAAATTTGAGCACTCAATGGCTTCAAATCATACCACCCAGGTCGATTTGACCACTTACCCACAGCAGCCTTCGGCGGCGACAACGGATATCGAAATACTACGCCAACACGAAGATGACGATCAACGTCTCAACAGTGACGATGGCTTCTCCCTTCCGCCCACCGATGGTGGTAAGGATGCCTGGCTCTGCCTGTTCGCCTGCTTTATGCTTGAAGCGATGATCTGGGGGTTTCCTTCCTGCTATGGTGTCTTCCAAGAATACTATGCTACTAGTGAGGAGTTCTCCGGTCAAAGCAACATAGCCGTTGTCGGTGCTTGCGCAATGGTATGTTCTACGAATCTTGGTTGGTTCCCATTCTGACACTCCTTTAGGGCATCATGTACATGGATATCGCGTTCTGGTTTGCCGTGCTCAAATACTTTCCCAAATTCCGCACCTGGGCCACACCAGTCGGTCTAGTTATCGTTTGTCTCTCCTTGGGTCTCGGATCTCTGTCAACGAGCGTAACGCACCTTATAGTCACTCAAGGCATCTTGTACGCACTCGGCGGCGGCCTCGCATGGACTCCAATTCTCTTCAACATCGAAGAGTGGTGGGTACGCAGAAGAGGCTTTGCCTATGGAGCCACCATGGCTGGTCTGGGATTGAGCGGCGCCATCCTCCCTCTTATACTCGAATGGCTCCTACACTCATACGGATTCCGGACAACTCTACGAGTATGTGCGCTCAGCTTCGTGGCCCTCAACTTTCCGATAGTCTTCTTCTTCAAGCCTCGACTTCCACTATCGCAAACATCGCAGTCCAGAGGTTTCGATCTGTCGTTCTGGACTTGTTCGAATTATCTGATCCTGCAATCCGGCAACATCATCCAAAGTCTTGGCTTCTTCCTACCAGCAATCTATCTACCCACGTTTGCTCGGTCTATTGGCGCAGGTAGCATCGAAAGTACCGTCACTATCATCCTCGTCAACGCCGCTGCGTTTGTCGGATGTCTATGCATGGGTATCGCTACCGACAAGTACCATGTGACGACCTGCCTTATGGTCTCTGCGCTGGGGTCAACAGTCGGCATCTTTCTCCTGTGGGGGTTCTCTACATCACTAGCGCCATTGTACATGTTTTGTATCGTCTACGGTGCCTTTGCTGGCTGTCAATCGAGCGCCTGGAGTGCAATCGTTGCAGACACTCAAAAGAAGCGCAGAGGCGCGGATTCTGGCTTCGTATGGGCGTGCCTATCAGCTGGGAAAGGAGTAGGCAACTTGTGCAGTGGTCCGCTCTCAGAAGCATTGCTACATGCTGGTGATTGGAGTGCAGGCTTTGCTTATGGCAGCGGATATGGCGCGTTGATCGCCTTCACAGGTGTGACCGCACTGTTGAGTGGCTGGGGATATGCTGCAAGGAGAATTGGATGGATATGATCCGATGCCTCTGGATGCCTGACGTAGTTCATTGCCGAGGTCTGCGTCCCGCACGGCAGTACGTCACACATCACGTCGTTACTACATTTCAAACACCAAGCAGGTCTCCCGATGCTCAAGTAGACGATGGGCCCGTTCCTGTTACAGAGCAACCATGGTCGGCATCTGGTTGCGCCAATCAGCTAGCGACATGCCCTCTTGGCGTCGAGGTACGCGTACGCCTGAAACAGACCCACCACTACCATCAACATGCGATCGGCCCTCCCGCTCGCATCTCGACCTCTCCCTCGAAACATGTTGGCTTTCTACCCAATCTATCCATGGCCATCGCAGCCTTGCTTTTACGCAAATTACCGACTTGGCCCTTGTCACCCACCTGTTTACAGCTTTGTTTTATAGCGCGCACAACGATTCCATTGGAGAAGGTCATGAAACTCCACAGCGATCGGCATGAAATCCCCATACTACAATTTACGAATCAGGCCATGCAGACGCGGTTCCTGGCTAGACCTGCAGAGATTGCCCACCAAGCCCGCGCCGCCGCGTCTTCGCAATGTCTTGATCGATCTTATCTGTAACTAGCAGGTGGGCGCACAGACGCTTGCTCATAGTGATTCTCCCAGCTCCAGCAACTTCAAACGACTGGGCAATCTGGGGGCGGCGGGCCCGCGGGTATGCTGGTTTGAGATGAATTGAGTGGTTGATCATGGGTAGATCATGGCCTGGAAATCTCCGAAACGAAACAGAAGAATATATATCTAGGGCTCTCTGGCCTCAGTTTGTTGGATCATCAACACAGTTCTTCACAGATCAGTTGTCCAGCACTCTTTCTCTCTTCCTCTTCCTCTCTCTCTTACACTTCGGGCAGGCCTTTCTTTGCTCTACCCAAGTTCACTCTCTCTAGATATCCTAGTGGTATATACATTCTTTTTGGCTGAGCCACTATCTTTACATTTCAAGAACTTCCGCCTCAAACATCCACACGGACTTTCCTACACTATCTCCATCAAGATGAAGTACTCCGTCCCCGTTGTCCTCGCTCTCTCGAGCAGCGCTGCCGCCTTCCCCCTCGGCGACTACCTCGACGCCATCTTCGGCACCAAGGACACCCGTCAGGCTCCTCCTCCTCCCGGCTTCCCTTCCATGGGCATGCCACCAATGGGCTCTCCCACCCCAGGTTTCCCTCCCATGGGTCCTCCCATGGGAACTGGTGCCCCAACACCTGGCTTCCCTCCAATGGGTGCCCCAACCCCAGGCTTCCCCCCAATGGGCCCTCCCTCCGGCCTCCCTCCCATGGGCGCACCAACCCCCGGTTTCCCACCTATGGGCCCTCCCATGGGCACCGGCGCCCCAACACCCCCCGGCTTCCCCATGCCCATGCCCACCGGCGGCTTCCCAGGCGGTCCCGGCGGTCCAGGCGGCTCCAGCAACATGCCCCCCTCATGGCCCGTCCGCGCGCGCGCCGCCCGCAACCTAGCCATTGACTACCAGCTCGCCCCACGCCAAGGCGGCGACCTGCCCCTTCCTTCCTTCTCTCTCGCAGACCCCGAGAACGGCGGCGCACCTAGTCCTACTGAGTCCCCCTCCGGCGGCGGCGAAGAAGCTCCAGGAGGTTTCCCCGGTCTACCCACTCCCACCCCAGGTGCCCCCGAGGGCCCCGGCGGCGGCTTCCCAGCGCCCACAGGCGGATTCCCGGGCGCGCCTACTGGTGCGCCTGAGGGACCTGGTGGACCAGGTGGACCGGGTGGTTTCCCGACTGACCTTCCTTCTTTCCCTATGCCGACTGGCATGCCTGGTGGTTCAGGTGGTTTCCCTGGTCTGCCTGGTACTGGCATGCCTGGTCTGCCTACTACCATGGAGACGATGACGCGTGGACCTAAGCCAACTGGTATGCCTGAACTTCCTGGTCAGGAGGATGGTCAGCAGGGTCCTGGTGGTGACAACGGGTCTGGTGGCTGGTGGAGCTGGCTTGGTGGATTGTTTGGCGGTGGTAAGGGAGACGGCGAGGGTGCTGGAGCTGGTGAGGGTGAGGGTGCTGGAAGTGGAATTGGTGCTTAGATGCCCGATATCCTTTGACATTTGGATGATCGGAGGAAAGGAAAGGGAGGATGAAGACGTCTTGATGGCGCGATTGGTTTCGATTCTTGTCAAAATACTTTACACATTCACTTTACTACAAAGAACTCATACATGCCAATACGGCAGAATGACAAACAAACAAATTATCTCAGCACAAGCATTTCTTCCACACCATGTTCTCCAGTGTCTTCGATGAACTCAGCCAAATATCAAAGGTGAAGATAAGATGCAATTATCTATATCAACAACATACATACCACAATGTTAAAGAACGTAAATCATCAAAATTGACCGCCGCCGTTGAGGGCAGCAATCGGGTATCTCAGAAAGGCAGGCCATGCCTACATCACCATCCTCCTCCTCCACCACTAACTATGCTTCTTGAACTTTTAAGGGTTCCCGCACCAAGTAATATCGTTTTTGTGACGGTCGTCGGGTTGAATTGACGCCTCCCAGATGCATATGCATATGCTTTGTAATGCTTTCACTTTTTTTGAAAGTACCTATTATAACCGAATTTGCGCCAAGATGTTCAGAGTCGGAGAATTTTGCGCTTGTTGAAGTGCAAGAGCCCTGTTGAAAAAGGAACTCCGCTGCGTATGTTGTTGAAGAACGAAGTGAAAGTGGAGATTGTCCGAGGGAAGCTCCTCAAGACTTGGGTCTTAATGTGTTGAATACAGTGAGACCCGGTGTCGTTGTAGAATCCAAGCAAGCCTAGTTGGACATTGCAAGGCTCCTCATACCATTGGTGACCTCGACAGCGGCTGCTTTGGCAGCGTCGATAAGGCTTGGATTCTCTTCTTTGCGAGGTCCGACTTTCTCGCCGTTCGTGCCGTTCACGTTGCTTTCGCCGTTGACTGGCTTCTTCGCTTCCTCTCCGTTGGTGCCAGGCACGTCAACGCTGTTGGGGTCGACCAGGGGCTTGTCCATATCCTTGACTTCTAATCCGTCGAAGATGGGGAAGATGCCACGAGTGGCGTGGAAATCATTGTGTACTGCAAGAGTGTTAGTTGACAAAGCGTAATGAGTAAGCAAATATACTCACCGATGTTCAGGAGGTACCAGGTGTCTACAACATCCTGGATCACGTAACGTGAAGGACTGACACCAGCATGGCAGTTGGCCCACTGCTGTCCGAGACGGTAGAACTCGTCCTTCCACGCGAGGAAGCTGACTGTTTCGACAATGGTTGGCTGCACAATCTCCTTGCCTGGGAAGACACCCCAAGTAACAGCATTTGGTCCTTCGTTGGGAGCGTTCGTCTTCAAATCGCCATCCTTGTTGACCGCGTAGTATGTGAACTCAGGGTCGCGCTCGAGACGTGTGATGATCTCCGAAATGTGCTCTGGAGAGACAAACACTTCTAGGTATGCCTTCTGGTAGACGTATCCATTGCGTGGACCCCAACCAAACACAGGGTCCGAGGACTTGGCTCCGTTGACAGCAGGCTGGGAGTTGATAGTCAGGAAACCACGACGGTTCAGGTCGATGAGATCATCAGTGATGGATCCAGCTTCAGTTGTGATGGGCTGTTCACTCCACGGCAACGAGTCGAGCTTTCCCTCCATGTAGCGTACGAAGAGTTCGGACAAATCCCTGATCGACATTGGTGTGCCCCACAGCTTGATGTTCTGCTCGTTGGTTCCCTTCAGACCGATGCCATATGAGTCCAATTCGCCGAACGCAGGCGAGCGAGAATCTCCCCAGCGACCGTTGGGGAACTCGTCCCAGTCTTGTGTGCGTGCGATGTACGATCGGTTGCGGTTGCGCCAGAAGATGGGTCGCACGTTCTCGTCGCGTCGGTTGAGGGCCAGGGAAGGCCGCCACGGAAGGGGCTTCTCTAGCGGTGACTCGGGGTCTGGTAGGAGGTCCAGTTCTTCGAGGACCATGCGGGTGGCTTGTGCGAGGTTCATGGTGTAGCTATATGGGAATTAGTCGGCGATCTTCCAGTCTCGAGCACCTACTTACAAGTGCAGATGTATGATACCAGCATCGATCAGCCGCCGGCACATGTCTGCGACCAGAGTCTTGCCAACTTCACGGACTTCGACGTCGTCGTTCTTGACAGGCTCCAACGCCTCAGTCCAGTTCTTGGGAATGTTGCACTTGGTCCATTGGGCTCGGCGTAAAAATGCCGCGTATGTGTGGATCGGCATGATACCAGGAATGATGGGAACGTCAATGCCCTTGGCACGAACCTTCCTGACCCACTCGAGGAAGAGATCGGTATCGTAGAACATCTGTGTGACAATGAAGGTTCCTCCGGCATCCACCTTCTCCTTGAGATGGTCGATGAGCTCATCGACGTTGTCATTATCGTCGCTCCCTTCGGAGTATCCGGCCACACCAATGTCGAAATGGTTTCCGTACTTCTCCTTGATGTATACGACGAGATCCTTGGCATAGCGGAAGCCACCTGCTGTCGCCTCCCACTTTTCTCTCTCACGCGGCGGGTCTCCCCTCAGCGCGAGGATGTTGGTGCAGCCGGCGTTGTATGCATCGCGGAGGGCGTCGTCGAGCTTGGACTTTTCCATGTCGGTGCATGTGAGGTGCATGCAGGTTTCGAGGCCGTAGACGGATTGTGCGACCTTGACCATCTCGCAGGTCAGCTTGGAGTGGCGGCCACCGGCGCCCCAGGTGAGATCGATGAACTGTGGACCGAAGCCATGCATGCGGTCCATGCGGTCGTAGAGGTTTTGGACTCCCTAGATGAAATCAGCTTCCTGCTCCTTGTGCCAGGGACATCAGGGTGCGGCGTACCTGCGCTGTCTTGGGCGGGAAGAATTCGAAGGAGAAGGTTGGCTTTCCCTCCTCCCGCGCCTGGGCGAGTTTCTGAGAGATGTGCATGATGGAGAGGTGTAGGACTACTAGAAAAAGAAGAGGGAGGAAAATGTAGAGTCTGCGTCAATTCTCCCGACGTTAGTGAAATGTATATGAGAGATATGCACCCCGCGGTGGAATTCGGGCAATGTGCAAGGATGCTGCGTACTGCGGTGTTGACGAGCTATCCAAAGTATCGTTTGCGGGCCCAGCGATCTGCGAGTGTCCGCGACATGTACCACTGCTGTCTTACGGTCGGTCAGTAGGCGGGAGGTGAGTGATGCGTTGATGTACAGTTTTCCTTAGCTTCAGGTTGACGTTGAAGCGGTTAGCGCAGTACGGAGGCACAATCGGAGCCCTCCAGCCCTGCCAAGCGTGGCCCATCTTCGGCGGTCTGCCATGGCTGCTCTGGCACCACTGGACGATCCGGTGGCTATACGTAACATGTGCATGCGGTGGGCGCGCGTCGTCACAGGAGATGCAGAGAGCGCTTGGGCAGGCCGCAAGGCGCGCATATTATAATGTGGCATTGAATGTGGTAATGGATGTGGCATGGAGCCCCACAAACGTGTCCCGTCCCACACGAGCTCCCCTCCACCGCTGGTGGCCGAATTGTCCCTTCCCCGGGTTTACCCTATGCGGTAACCCCGGATCATCATCGTTGCGCAAGAGTGTTTCTGTTACTTGTAGAGCGCCTGGCAGCTTCCCATTCTTCTACACACATACACAGACCGCAGCTATGCCGCCCATCACGCGCCCCCGCCGCATCGTCGGCGTCTCGCTGAAGATGTACTTCGACCTGCCCAGCACCTTGTCCTACGTCCGCGGCGTCTTGCAACTTGACGGCGACGCCTGGAACTCGCGCATCGATCTCTTCGTCATCCCCGACTTCGTCTCGCTCACCGAATCTGCCCGCATCCTCGAGTCCTCGTCTATTATGCTTGGCGCCCAAGATACCATGTGGGAGGACAAGGGCGCATACACCGGCGAGGTCAGCCCACTGGTGCTGCACCAGGCAGGTGCGCGGATAGTAGAGATTGGACATGCGGAGCGGAGGGCCATATTCAGCGAGACAGACGAGACGGTCGCGAAGAAGGCCGGTGCAGCAGCGAGGAACGGCCTCATACCGCTCGTGTGCATTGGCGAGCAGACGCACCACAGCGTCGCATCAGCAGCTGTCGGTGCAGCTATACAAGAGTGCAAACCCCAGGTCATGTCAGTGCTGGCTGCGGTCCCGGACGACACTGAGGTAATCTTGGCCTATGAGCCTGTCTGGGCCATTGGCGCAAAGGAGCCTGCCGACCCCGACCACGTTGTCAATGTTACGAAAGAGCTTAGGAAGCTGGCTGCTGGCAGAGTGGGCACCACAAGAATCGTCTACGGAGGAAGTGCTGGCCCTGGCACCTTTGCGAAGATTGCCGAAGGCGTCGATGGCTTGTTCCTGGGTCGTTTCGCGCATGACATTAAGAATCTCAAGAAGGTAATCGAAGAAGTTGGAGGAGCTTGAAGTCGTTATGGATGACCATACGGCCGTTGAATCTCTCATTGTTCTTCGCATTGATCATCCAGCGGGGGATCGGAGTCGGGGAAGGAGGAACAGGGCGAACAAACCAGCCGGGTGAGATTACTTATCTTCTCATCACCACCATCCATCTCGTCATGTGCGCAGGTATAAAGAGAATGACGTCCCGGCTTGGTACCTTCTCTCAAACTGATTCATCTCATCTTCTCTGGAAGCACGTGCAATGCACCTTCCTCTTCTATCAGCACTTCTGTTGACGTTGCATCATGTTGACTGGCGCGGAATACATGTCCATTCGCAAAGACAGTAACCAACTAATGACCGCTGAACGGAATTTGCTCGACTCGATCATCGGTACATTTCGCGATCATGGCGAATGAGTTTATGACAGTCGTTCGGCACTAGGCAGGAGCGACGCGCACCTGTCCATGCTGAGCAAGTACGGGGTCCCCAGGTGCAGAAGGTACGAACGACGACGAGGAGACTTTGAGCCATCCAACATCCGAATGTACCGGCGATCTGTATCTCCTTGTACGCTCTCACCAGCTTTCGGCACTTCACACTGGAAAGCACCGAAGACCGAAACCCTCCGAAGGCTACCCACATGAACTTTCAACGCCGCATGATTCACACTCCGCATACAACTCTTGGTCGCAACCTCGTGTCACCTTCTTCGGATGCCGATTTCGGATGCCGGTAGCCCATACGCAGTGGAGGCATGTGCCGCAAAGCAGATGCATGCTTTCACGATGGATAAGGCGATGCAGATTCTATGGACAACTTTGTGTTGGATCGGAAGCGTCGTTCCCTGTGATCGCGAAAAGCCCGAATCCCTTCGGATCAGAGGGGTCACGGCATACGCCGCTAGAATCCTGGGTCGCGGTCTTACTGGGATGCTGATGGCTCGGATCCACGGAAGATGCGGTCTGCCTTTTGGACACCTGGCAAACTTGCCTATTACCGACTAAGAGGTTGCGAGCGCGTTAATCGGAACGAATTTTGGGAATCGTCGTGCGACGTGCGGTGTGCGGTCAACCAGGTTTTCATTTCGAGTGCGACTGGAGCCTGCGTGAAACAATGCAACTCCCCGGAACACTTTATGCGATATGCCAGCCTCGATTCACTCAAACCAGGAGCCCAGTGTTTGTGCATCTACCTATTCCCGGGGCTTGGTTTCAAAAACTACCAGTCTTCCCCCATCGTAGGCTGGATTGGGTTAGGCGGGCTTACTCGCGGAATCAATCCGCCGCCTACCCGTTTCGTGGTCGGATGAGCGCAAGCTACTCGCCAAATGCCCTACGCTCGATACCAGTCACCAGATTCTGAAGCCACCATGCACACCTCGGTAGTGGAACGCGGGGGCTGGCTCTGGGCCCTCCCTTGTAGTTTGACACCAACTGCGGAACTGATATATCGACCATAAGATGCACATGCAACCACAACAGCTTCGCCGCACGAGGCCGGACTGCATACGTTCTGGACTGAGTCGAAGCAGTTGGTGGTTCTCGTCACACAGATCTGCAACTGCCTCAATTGCAACGTTGCACACGATCGCACTTTGGAGCCATACCATCAGTAATCGACATCGCCTACACGACTCGTTTGCGAGACGTCAAAAGGAACTCTCATGCGCGGCTTCAGAGATGCCGTGGGCGACATGACGTTTGGGAATAACGCCTGCACCACTCATCCGGATCTAGCGTTCCTAGTACGCTTTCCCCGCAAAGTCAACCCCAATAAGTGACGGCCCGACGATCATTTAGCTCCAAAGTCTAGGCTCCGCACACATCCCCAGCTTTCGCGTGCTTCATCTCCACTCGACTCCGCAGAACCGATCTTATTTCCTGCAGCTGCAGATCCCTTACTGGTTGTCACTGAGTCGGATCACGATCACGTTACAACGTTCAATGCGTGCCATTTGCATTGCGACCGTTTTGGGCACTAGGGTCGCCGAGGTCTTGCCAATACGGCGAGGCTAAGAGTGTGATCAATTGTGTTTCACGAAGAAGCATGCTTATCGTAGAGTCCTCGATGGGAATCTACATCTCCAATCGCCCATTCAGACGCTCGTTATCATGCACTCTTGGATAAGCCCCGACGGTGTTATAGGCAGAACGTCTGGGGTGTGCAATGTGACTGCGCGGAACGCCACTGTTGTTTCTGGGGATGCGTCGCCAGGGAAGCCACGTCCGCAGCTAAGGATGAACTCCTCATGACTCCGGCGAATCAAGACCTGGCCGTCCTTCGAGCTCTAGTCTGGGCAGATCTGCCCTCCCGCCAATTCGACTACTTGCATCAGGTCCAACGCGGAGCCGCAGCGGTTGGTCCTCAAAGTCTTGTTCTACCGGGGTGGCCTGGCTGCACCTGCCACCTACTTGGTGATGATCCCTTGCTTTCGTCCGCGGCTACGCTTTCTTGGAATTGGAATCCGTGCCTCAAGGTTTGCGGAGCACCATCGTTACGTTACCTACACTCTTAATGAAGATTGTCTGCCCACCTATATCAATCCTATCCTCCATCTTCTAGCCTCCTATGTCACGTTACGAGAACTCTACAGCAACTACCACTTCCTCCACTGGCCATCATCACGAAACATCCTCCTCTAATACTAACTCTAACGGGAGCGGTCTATTCGATAACCACATCGCCTGTATGACTTCCAACCACGACCACAAGTACGCAACAAACGACGCCCATCTCGGTGCGACTACGGCTCGGGACGCGGAGACTCTATCAGCTGGATCAACCGCGAGAAACGAGTCGACGACACGAATGATGGACAACCCCAACGCTTTGGAGAAGGACTTTTCTCGGCAAGATGGTAAGACACTTTTGCGACGCGTACTTCTGAATTCAGCTGACGCTCTCTAGCTTACGGCAATGGATATGGAGGACACGCACACCTCGATGCTTCGGCCGACTCTGGTACTGCGCTGCATCAAATCCGAACAGCAGGTAGCATCTCCATCTCGCCAGAGCTTTTCGAGAAGCTGTACTTGTCACCTCCGAACAAAGTAAAGGGAGATCTGCGCAAGACCTTCGGTAACCCAACACCTCTGTAAGTTCTCATTATACATTTTGGGTTCATGGTTGCTGACATTGCACAGCGCTTTGATCGGTTTCTTGTTGTCGCTGCATCCATTGAGCATGACCCTTATGGGATGGCGAGGCGCTGGTGGGAGTGGATCTGCAAGCATCGGGTGGTATTACTTCTGCGGTGGTCTGCTCATGATCCTCGGTGGCCTCGGTGAAGTATGTTTGTTCTGAAACTTGTAACAGCAAATACTAACCGCTACCACAGTGGATTCTCGGCAACACCTTCCCCTTCGTTGTTTTCTGCTCATTCGGTGCCTTCTGGCTCGGTTTCGCCGCAACCCTTCAACCTTTCTACAACTCCTACGCCGCCTACGCAGATCCAAGCGTCGAAGGCAGCACAGGTCTCGAATCTGTGGGCTTCAATGTCGGTCTTGGTACGTCGCCCACAACATGATTCGGAATTGCACCTCTAACGGTTGATACAGCATACTTCCTCGTCATGATGGGCATTCTATGCCTCGTCTACCTCGTCTGCTCCATCCGCACGAACCTCATCTTCTTCCTCATCTTCTTCACTCTTGTACCCGCCTTTGGCCTCCTTGCCGGAAGCTACTTCCAGCTTGCCAATGGCCAAGCTGCTCTTGCTGTCAAGCTCGCTGAAGCTGCTGGAGCTTTTACCTTCGTCACGTGTATGTGCGGATGGTACATCTTCTTCGCCATTATGCTGGCTAGTGTCGACTTCCCATTCGATCTACCTCGTAAGTTGACCATGTCTTTTTCAAGTTCAGCTCGTCTGCTAACACGAAACAGTTGTCGATCTATCCAGTGTGGTGAAGGGCGCCAGCGAGAAGCGCAAGATTGACCACATGGAGTAGACAAGACCTCGATGGTGTATGGTCGGAATGCGGAGCATTGGATATGGGAGTGGCAGACAAGTGGAGATATCAAGAGTGGGTCAGATACCAGACGAAAGGCACGCTACACGCGTCAGACAGTCGAGACGGTGATACTGTCAGTGGCCGATCAGAGTGTGAAGCTACGCTTTCCCTTCCATCATGTGCCAATGCTACGGGTAATATTTATAAGTTACGCACGAAATAGTAATTATGCAATTCACGAAATCATATC
Organism: Alternaria hordeiaustralica; assembly: GCF_023758085.1. Classification (NCBI taxonomy): domain Eukaryota; kingdom Fungi; phylum Ascomycota; class Dothideomycetes; order Pleosporales; family Pleosporaceae; genus Alternaria; species Alternaria hordeiaustralica. Next base: position 262,810 of record NW_026056773.1, on the reverse strand, counting down.
TCTCCACATGTAATAACTCATCTTCATGTCCAATGCATCGTCACGATCCAAGAAATGGTCGCGTGTCCATCGCATGACGAATCCCACCAGCTGGCGTCGGGCTCGCCCGAGGCATTTCGATCCTGCAAATCTCACGACGACTAAACGATCATTTCAGCCATAGGATTAGGGAACTCGAGACACAATTTCCTCGAAAGCATAACATCGCAGCCTCGTTCTGGTCGACACGCCGTGTCGCATGAAGCCCCATGTCACAGAATTGACAGGTCTGACACGTCCGACCCCGATTTACGGGTCCGCCAACCAACTCCTTCAAGCGAACAGATGGTACGTGCATATATACATATAACCGAATCGACGAACAATATATAGGTCTTTTGCTAACTAAATATCTGATATCCAACGACCTGCCCAAACTCGCATCCAACTTCCCCTCCTCCCACGCTCCCGCACCACACGTCACCACCATGATTTACCCGGTGGAAGCAGCCCCCATGCATGCCACACGGCACACCACATCCACATCCACCAGCACATCAACCCGTCCGCGGAGGCGAAGTACATCATCAAGTCGCTCGTCCGCATCCCAAAACTTTTCGCGTCCACATTTGCAACCCATACCGCGGAAATCTGCTCCAGCCACGCTTCCCCTTAGAGCCCTCACAGACTCCTCCGCTCCAATCGCCCAAACCATCATTATAAAACCAAAACCACATCATATCCCTTCTTCTACATCAAGATCGAGATCGAGAAAACCTCCACACAAAATGGCAACCTACTTCCTCACGGGCGCAAATCGCGGTATTGGATTGGAATTCGTGCGGCAGTTGGCTGCGAAGGGCGACAACACCATTATCGCGGGCGTACGCTCGAAAACAGGAGACATTGCCGACTTGGAAGCGATGAGCAAAACCAATCCCAAAATCCACATCATCGAATGCGACGTCTCCTCGCTGGACTCCCTCTCCAGCATCGAGTTCCGCGTCGCAGAAATCCTATCCAAGAGCGGAGCATCACTCGACTACCTCTTCAACGTCGCGGGCATAAACGCAACATCCAGCGACACATCGCTGACGCTCGACCCGAAAAGCATGAACGAGCACATGCAAACCAACGTGCTCGGCCCCGCGAAAATCGTGTCCTCCTTACAAAAATACCTCGCCCGCGGCGCTACGGTGCTGAACATGTCGTCTGGGCTCGGCAGTCTGACTGTTGCGACGGATATAACCAAATGCTGTACTTATAGTATGAGTAAAGCGGCGTTGAACATGTTGACGGTGCACCAGGCGAAGGATTTGAAGAAGCTGGGGGTCAAGGTGATTTGTATGGATCCTGGGTGGGTGAAGACGAGGATGGGGGGTGAGGGCGCGATGATTGAGGCGAGTGTTAGTGTGGGGAGTATGTTGGAGGTTGTGGGGGGGTTGAAGGAGGCGGATAGTGGGAGGTTTTTTAGGTATGATGGTGTGCCTGTTGCGTGGTAGATTGGGAGAATAAATATGTGTTGGAAGTGGTAGAGGGGATATAGCTGAGGCGGATATGTAGATAGCACGTTGGACGTAGTAGTCTGGGATAATTGTGGATGGTATCTAAAGCGACAGTGGACTAAATACTTCATGCCTCGACCTCCGTCTGTAAAGCGTCGTTCATCTCTACTCCGCCACAGGGCATAAGTCATAGTTACCAGCGACGTTGTTACCCCACCATTGCGGGAACGGAATAGCCGGCCCACCAGCTCCAAAGACAGCAAAAGACAAGATAAACAAGCAAGTCAGACTCGCGCCATCAAACGCACCTGCAATCAGGTACGAGTAGTCCTTGAAGATGCGGGGACGGTAGTTCCTCAGGTAGAACTGCGTGAAGAAACCCACAATCGTCCAGCTGAGAAGCACGCACGTCTGACTCTGGTTGTAAGGGATGTAACCAGCGTACTGAATGAACTGGGGGAAGTTGATCTCGCGAAGAGAGAAGTTACCGATCTTGGGTACGAAGCGAACGAAGATGCGGTGAGCGAGGACGATAGCGGCGCCAATGAGGAGGCCAAAGGGGACGATGGAGTAGGCTTTTCCTTGCTTGTACAGGTAGGCGGCGAGGGCCCAGGTGGAGGCGTTGGTGTTGTAAGATTGGATGTTTGCACCAGACCACGACGCGTTACCGTCGGTATCGGCGAGGAGGTGCTTGTTTCCTGTTACGATGGAGATCATGACGGCGTAGTTGATGAAGCCGCCGAGGACGGTGCCGTAGATTTGTGTCATGAACATCACGCGGGGCGGGATCTTGAGGTATTCGCCTAGTTTCAGATCCATGCTGAGTTGTACGGCGCTGTTGATGACGTTGTGAGACCACGCGGCGAAGTACATGTTACCAATGGGGCGGCCGGGGAGGATCAGTCCGGCAATGACCTTGGACAGGTTGTTGGTTGCGATACCGTTACCGAAGCGGGCGTAGAGGAGGGTGCTGAAGGGCGAGATGATCGTACCCATCACCAGTGCAATAACGTAGGCCCAAACGGGGAGAGTGACGTTCTCCTTGATGACAACGACGAGACCGAGCACGAAACTGACAACGAGTACGGCAAGGTACCACCACTGCGGTGCGTCCTTATAGTGCTTGGCCATGTGCGCGTGGTGAGGATCGTCGAACTTGCCCTTTTTGGCATCCTTGAATGCCCGGACTGTGTCGCCGCCCCAGAAGAGCACGATGTGGGCAATGAGGGCACCGATCGCAGCATTGGCCATGAACATGGCGTAAGCGAAGGTGCCAGTGATCCTCGGTAGACCGTATTGCAGGAGAGCCTTCTCATCCAGAATGCCATCGATGAAGACGCTCTCGCTTGGGTACTGCTTGCCCTCCTGGGTCAAGAGACGTGTTGACATGAAAGGCAGGTCCTTCGAACCCCAAGCATTGCCGTAGTAAATGCCGAGCATGATGAAAAAGCAGAACACGAATCCGGCAGCTTGATGGAGTTGGAGCTTGAGCGGAAGCGAGGACTGGAAGGAAGTGATCTGTAATATCGATTAGTGTCTGCAGAGTATGAGTGTTTCAGAGCACCTTCTTACGTATTGCCAGTCAAGCGAAATGCTGAACCAACCAAGACCCTCGTTGTTTGAGGCACCACCGAAGAGGTTGGTAAGCGTAGCCGCCGTGTTTCCAGTCGCATGCATGGCAGCCAGACAGGGGATCGAGATAGAGTTCAACCAGGGGAAGATGTATGCAGGGAAGAACTCGTAGACGAACATGCAGGAGAAGGCAATCCAGAACCATCGGAGAGGCTTTGAATCCTTGACGCTCTGCCAGTGGAGACCTTGGAGGACCTTGACTGTAGGAAGACTGCTCCAGTAAACCGAGTCAACATGCCATACGCAGATGGGGCGCATGATACCGCAGATACCGTATCCAAAGAGTCCAATAGAAATGGTGCTGAAGATGACTGTGACAGGGCTCAAAGGCATGTCGTAGAAGAGGTCAGATGCAGCGAAGACCTGACTGGCGGGAGCAGCAATCGATGCGGAAGTCGCGGTGATGGATGTGATGGCATGCTCTTTCAAGTTCCACTCGCCGTGGTTGAAGAAGGACATGATTGTAATCCACATGGGCGCCTTGCCGACTCCGCCCTTCTCCCTCCACCGAGCCTCGAACTTGTCTCCGCGGGGCAGTAGCTTGGCCCATCCCCTGCCGAGGAAGTAGGCCATAAGGACGATGAAGGTTCCTTGGATGGTGACGAGAGTGGGTTTGAACTGGTTTTGTCAGCATTCAACGTACGCAGCCTGTGGTGATGTTGACATACCTGGTAGATCTGGTACACGACGGCTTGGAATCCGGATAGAACGGTGGCCAGAAACAGACACCGGAAAGTTATCGCAGGCACAAAGTCGTCTCGCAGAGGCAGTAGGTAGGCTGCTGCGTCGGCGCCAGTAACGATGACATGGTCCTCATCGTCGCCGTCCTTGTCGTGCCCATCACCGTCGTACTCGGGAAGAGCGGCCTTGATCTCAGGGTCCAAAGGGCCTTTGATGTCGATGTCTCCGTCGTGGGCAGCGTGCTTCTTTTCGCTGAAGTCGTTGATAGCCGCGTGGCTGGGGAGACTGACGACCTTGCCTTCGACGGCGTCGGGTCTTCCCATAACCATCACATCACCAAGAGGAGCTGCCATGGTTGCGCGCGGTCGTGGTTTGGTTCATTGTCCGAGCGGGGAGTACTGTTACTCAAATATACAACTGCTCACGTGTTCTAGTGCAAACGCGTTATCGTGGCCTTCACCTGTGTGATTGCGGCGAGGTTGCGCGCAATAGCACGTCAGATAAGGCCCCTGTTGCAGGAGCGATAGGACTGCCACTCCTAGGTTTGAAAGGGCAGGTGTCCCATGTCAGGAAGCGGCCGAATACAGAAGGGTATCTAAAGATCATGCAAGGCGATGTTGGTGGCACGGCAGGTAACCTAACTGTGCAACCCGTGGGTCCTATCACTTCTTCCCTTCGTATTCTAGAACATCCGGCATATCAGAAACGAAGCCTGCAACCGTATATTGGGCAGGAAACTGCGGGGATAACGAGGTCGTGCCATCCCGTGTCGGAGATGCCGTTCCAAAGGGGATGGCCTGGCACCCTGTTGCAACGGCAGGCTGATAGCGACCGATACCTAGGTAAACAACGGAATGGTGTCGCCACCAGGTTGAATGGCATCATCCGCAGACACGATATCGAATGCGCCCGGAAGAAGCATTCGCCGTGCTTATGACCGCGCAACAAGCCAATCGCGGGCAGACCTGGTGTCGCCGAACAATTGCCTCGCAATTTAGGGAAGTTTCCTCGGCGTTCGTGCGACAGACGATCCTGTCTCGTGCGATTGGGGCGCTGGTTGTTTGGCGTTGTCCTCGAGAATGCGACGATAAGCGTTGCCAAGTGGGGGTGGCGCCCGCTAGGTCGTGCTTGTCCATCACAAGATGAAGCCTTGGTGGATTGAAGCACGCAGATGTGGACGGCGTTCCCGCGAGCAGCGGCGTCGTGGACCAGAATGCGGCAGTCAGGCCCGCAGTGTCGCCGTGGTGCGCGAAGATAAGCTGCCGAGTCCCGGGATTCCGTTAGGCTGGTTTCCGGTCGATGCAACGCCCACCTCTATCATTCTTCCACGAACAATGAGACATCTCAATGGAGCGTAAGAAAAACGAGGTTTGTCATGTAGGAAAGCGCGCAGCAGTGTACTTAAGATGTAGTACTAGGATGGTCTTTAGTGCTGACATCCAGGCAGCCATCTTGGCATTCTTCCACGCTGACTCAGATCTGCAGGCAAGCGCTCTGCATACAAGTCATGCGATATAGCAACGAGCCATCAACATAGCCAGTATAGTCGGGTTCCCAAATGGGGCATGTGCCCAGGAACCTATTTCTCGGAACGTGTGCAGCAAGGTTGTGATTGTCAATTAGCCCCAAGCTCGTCTAGCTCATCAGTCCACCTGGGCACTCTCAAACGCTGAGATCGTTTACCTAGGTAGGTACTCTTCGAAGCATCCATTACGTCTCATCAGAATCAAGGCGCTGTATCCTTCAATCACAATGTCTTCAAGTCGAAATGTATCAGCTTCTACAGCAAGGCTCACAGCCTAGATCAATCTCAAACACGTTCCCAGTACCTTTCGAGGAATGATCGAGGTTCTTGCGTTGCACCACGTACACCAGGAAAATCTTTTTGAGAGTCGCTCCTCTCCACTACCACGGCCTTTAATTATTCTCGCGAAGTATCTGGGAGCTGAGAAACATCTTCGTTGAGATGGGAAGTACACTAGTTTCCATCGATTGTACCCAGCCCTGTCGTTGATTGAACGCTCTATCATTCTTGTCACTTCATCAAGGATATAGCGAGTTATTCGAGAGGCAACTTATTATGCAGGATTCTCTGCTGTTGCTTTCCAGCGCAATCCTGGCGGATGGCGATTCTGGTAGGATATACAAGCACCAAACTATTTCACTCAGCTGTCTCAAATCTTGAAGAACATGTGCGTCATCGGCTAGTAACATCTACACCATTCACTACGTCTCCAGGCAAAACATACATACCCACAATGCTCTAGTCACTTCTCACACCTTCCCCAAAGTCCGAAACTTTCTATCAAAACGCTTTTTACAAAACTCTCCTGCGTAGCCGTTCGTCCGTCCGAGCCTGATCAACTCCAAAACCACCATGTCCACACACGAGCGTTCCATTCCCGGCCTTTCCGCCCTCTCCCCCATCGTAAACCCCGAACAATGCTACAGCGCCCTCTCCTTCTGCCTCCCCACCTCCCTCGCCTTCGCCAAACGCCTAACCTGGGAGCAAACCCCATGGATCCCCCACACATTCAACTACAAATCCGTGAACCCAATCGATGAAGCCGACGCCCATCGCATCGCCACCTACCTGTCCCTCCATGGCCACTCAGTCACGGCTCGAGACGTGCAATGCGCGTTGCTGTTCGGAAGCACAACACCCAGTCAAAACAAGATGACAGAGGGAATAGGATCGTGTCCGCATCTCTTCGTTATCTTCCCTCATGCTACAATGGTACCCTCTATTGATCCAGAATTCCTCAAAGTCTGGCACGACGACATAGTGAAACCGGCGTTTGACACCGCGTGGAAAGACTCCGGTCTCGCACTCGTGTCCGGGGCGTCGCTCGACACACCCACACGCGTTTTACCTCCCACTGGCATCCGTACGTCGCGCGACGCCTTTCCCGCTTCCGGATTCCTTGAGCGCCTACGTCACGCGAAGAGCGGCGCTGTGCGAGACTACTGGCCTAGCTGGAAAGACGACTCGTGGTACCTTGGTCTCGAAGGCAAACACACTGGTAAACGGACTACAATTTACGATGCTGCTTGGGATGCTATAAAGGGCATGTTGAAGGATCATCCGCAGTTATCTTCGTACCAGCATCCTATGTACCAGGAGCCCATCTTACTGGCGGTGTCAAGGGGAGTGGTGCATGTGAACCCGAGGCTGAGCACGAAAGACAAGTACAGGTATGTGGCGCAGGAGTGGGATCGGCTTGTTGATTCGCGGTTCGTGAAACAAGGGAGTTTTCAGGCGGTTTTCGAGACGGTGGTGGGGAATACGCCGGAGCCGGAGGAGTATTCCGAAGGAGAGGAGATGTTGATGGACGAGGAGCTGCTGGATGAGGATGAGGTTAAGAAGATCAGGGAGAAAGAGGAGGTGTTGAAGAGAGAAGAGAAACTGGCAAATGAAAAGATGGAGGCGGATGAGCCGGTCGTGACAGTGGGGCCGGTGGAGACGACTTTGGCTGTGGAAGGAAACAGCGAAGGCATCAAGAGGAAGGAAGACTTCACAATACCTACGAGTGAGGACGAGTATCGCAATAAGCGGAGGAGGAGGGAATAGCTTGGTGATGCATCTTGATCCAAGAAACGCTGGCAGCCGAAGAAATGAACGCGGTCGGTAAAGCAGCGAAAGAGAAACAACGTGTAATGTAGTGTAAAGAGTTCATCAAAGCTATCCAAGCTTACCCTACAACGCCAACCAATGCAATACTCCGGCTACGCACTACTAAAATGCGATAGCGATGAAGAGGTGTTTCCTCACTCATGTCAGATGATACCAGCGATCCTATTTACGCTGTTCATCGATCCTAGCCCTAGCCCCAGCATCATCCTCAGCCTTCTTCTATCTTGGCTTCGGCCGCCGGAAGGGATGTGCCTCAGTGTTGAACACCCAATCATCCAAGCTAATCATATCCGGTGTGCTGAAGATGAGGTAGAAATACTTCAATGTTTCTGCCGTCCAGAAACTCTCCATCTTGTTCTCAATATTGTCGTCGCGGGTGTAGGGCACATCACCCACACCAGGAACGGATTTATAGGCCCGGCCTGGAGCTTTTGGCGCTACGAAAGTGACGTCTCGGACTTGTCCGTTGGCATATGGCGTTCGAGTTGCGGCAACGATGCTGGTGAACATGTCCCACGCGTCATCGAGATACTGCCGGTCACCAGTGATGCGGTACATGATGAAGACGGACTCGATGGCTTCGGGTCTGAGCAGATACCGCTTGTCGCGAATGTTGGTGAAGCCAGGTGGGATCTTGTACTTTTCCACTGCATCGTCGAAAGATTCGACATATTTGCTGCTGTAGTGATACAGCGCACCCTCTTCCCAAGCTGTTTGGTTCCAGGGACAGGTTTTCCGAGAGTCGCAGGCGACCATATCGAATGTCTCGGGCATGATACCAGTTTGCGTGGCGGCGTAGGCGTATATACATCCCTTGGTAAGCTTCGCGCCGAGATCCACGTGGTCAGGATCAGAGAATAGGCGACCTGCCAGACCGAACATGCCGCCAATGAAGCACGTAAGATGTTGCATGGTTGGGTCGAGTTTGGCTTCTTCGCCGTGTGTGAAGACATCGCCGCACAGGAGTAGGTCTTCTCCGTGGAACTTGTCAGGCACCATGGGGCGGAACAGCATGTATGCGTCAATCATCTCCGCAGAGTCGCGGTACAATTTCTCGTACGCAGGTTCCACCCCGCCCAGCAACGCATGCATCTTGGGGAAGTATTCATACGTGCTGTCAGCAAGCGCGCCGATGGAGAAGAAGCGAGATTGATTGAATTCTTCTTTCGCAGCATTCACCATAGTTGGCCATAGGCCAGGAAGCCTTGTGCTATCCTGCGCGCGATCCATCATTATGGTGATTCTCGCAACAGCGTCGTAGTACTTTGGCTCTGATGTAACCTGCGCCAGCCGCGTGAACTCCATGGTTAAGCTGCCGAGACAGGCAAAACAAATGTTGCTCTCGGCGGAGAAGGCCAGCCTGGGTACCTTCTTGACACCCTCCACATTTAGCCAGCCCAGGGGTGTATTATTCGTTGTGTCGAACGCTCGATACAGCATCTCCCCAAGTTGTATCGCCTTCTTAAGCAAGATAGGCTTCCCGCTCATGTCGTATGCGCTCAGCAGGCCGCCGAGGTATCTGATAGTCGTTTCGAAGACGCTCACGGTGGTCAGATTGGTCTTGCCAAAATCTATGGCCGCGACGGCCTCCACGGCCTCTTCAAACTCTTCTTTGAGTCCCATTATCCACAACGTGTCTAACGAATCGACGAGTGTGGCACCCCAGCCGCCGAACGACTCCTCGCCCTCACCAGTAATTGGCTTAAGCTCATCCTGTGCCCACGCAAACTTCTTGTAATAATTCCAGCTATGCCTGAATTCGTCTCGCACGGCGACTCTACGTTGTTCCCTCTGTTTTCTTTGCGCGCTTGTTTCGGGGAAGTCTTCGGACTGGACGCGCGGGAGTTTACGAGGAGCGGTAGTCGGCAGCGGTATATAGGACGTGATCGTGTTCACAAAAGGCGCTTCTCGCCAATCATATGACTGCTCGGATTTGATGCGCGCGAGACTCGATCCATCGTGCATATACGCTTCGTGCTCTTCGAATGCGACAGCGAGCGCATCGGTGGGCTGCGCGTACAGCCAGTAATACCCGCCGAACGCGACGGCCGAAAGAAGCGCATATATAAGGGTGCGCTTATGTTGTCTCGACATTGGCCGCTGGTATGGCACCCCGCGGGGCACTTTAATCCTACGCATTGTGAGATAAACGCGTAGACCTGTAGTCTCTCATCGAATGTACAATGGGAGAAATGATGTCGTGAGAAGTAAGCAGCCAGCACAAAGTGGGTAGCCTGAATGGGAGGTTATGCGATGTATTCGGATTAAGGTATCATGCAATGATGAGGAAAATGATGCCGGGTGTGGTGATGCCACCAAAAAGTGTGTTGTTCATGAAACCGCCATGGTGAAGCCGGCGCAAGGACACCTCTCCAGTGTGGAGGGATGTAACGGAAGTGACCCATCTGCCAAGGCAAGCTCCATTGCCGATCAAACAGAAAGTACAGGTCGAAGCACTTCCGGTAACCGTAGCGCCAGGAGCGACTATAGCACGTGTCGGCGAAATATATGAAGGTGCGTACAAGCGACGGTGTACTCTTCGCCGTGAAGCGCATGTGTTCAGTTGTGGCGGCGCGCTAGAGACGCGTTGGTGCATACGTGTCCGTGCATCTCCTTGCCCTGCTTGCAGAGCTGTCACCATTGCATTCAATCGACCAAGAGTGTAGATTTCCATGTAAATTCAATTTTCTGCATGCTAATAAGGGCGAAAGAGTTGGCTGCTGATGCCGTTGTGGTGACATGGAGGCGCTCTCTCTAGACGGGCTCTGTGAGTCATGAGCTTGTCCCGAAACGGCTCTTGGGCACGTGACGTCAGCAGAGTGCCCAGGTGTCAAGCCAACGACGATGCACTGATGGTAATTCCACTTCGTTGCCGACACCAAATCCTCCACGTTAAGTACCCTGACACCGGACTCTGTGAACTTGAACCACAACATATCTCTCAAATTAATTGGCCACCCTGGAGCATGCCAGTATCTACTCTGGAACCCCGTCTCCTGTACCATCTCAATCTGAGTCTTCAAGATCTTCTCTTGCTCTGCGCTCAGTTGATTGAATCACATCTTACCGATAGCATCTTTGAGACTGACACTGACGTAATACGAGTTCGTATTGTTGAAGGTAGTGTTACCAGCAGAAAAATCGTCGAGCTGAGATCCCCGTCCCGCAGACTTCACCATCCTTCGTGGAGTGAGCGAACGAGACTTTAGCAACTCCAACAACTAAGAAAAGGTGAGCATAAAATCAAGGGATCTCTAAGTATATTTGATCTATCTACCCCTCAAGCACTCCAGATGCTCGGCCAGCTTCAAGAAGTCCCCGCCATCATGATACGCCCTGAGGATCCCTGAGTTACGATCGTGTACTTGGCTGACCATGCGATCAATAGCCTCCGTCGTCTGCTCCTCAAGAGTCTTCTCATCTGCTTCTTTGGCCTCTTGACGAATTTCATGAAGACGTTTGAGCCAATACATCCATCTCCACGGGGTGAAACCAGTCGGTGACCGCTTCCCAAATTCGGATTCAAGGAAGTGTTGCCCACCCTGCCCGATATGACTGGGACAGTCATTCCAGGACAGTTCAGAGAGTTGGGCAAGAACGTGACCAGCCTCTTTGATCCACGCACACACAGACGGCATGAGCTGCGTCAGATCGAGAGTCGAGATCGTCTGGTGTGTGGAAAGTTCGTCTGGTTGACCTCCCTCGATGCTGCTTCTTCCCTCAAACGTAGAGCAGAACAGCAAGAGAGCGATTTGGCAGATTCGATCCTTGCTAACGCGAGTCGACGCCAACTTAGCCAGGAAGGATGCGAGATTGAGTCGCTGGGCGTTCTTCAAGGCCGCGCAGTTCTCGATCCAGAATGCGGTCATGTCAGTGGCTAGAAAGGGTAGATCTAAAGATTGGTGTACAACGTCAGTGTGTGTCTCACATAAAATTTGTACAGGGATATTACTGACCGTTCCACACCGTTCCATCGACTGTTCGCGCGATGTCGATACCGTAGTGCCCAGTAGCGGGCCTGGTCAACGGCCCCAATACCTGGATTCGCACAATGTCGAGGACTAAGCGGTCCTGTTCGCGCGTATCATACGCCGTGTGCACAGCAATTTGGTAATACATGTGCCACGCAGAGTGGATATGGTGCACAAGAGAGTCTATACCATCTCCTAGGCTGCAGTATCGCTCACTGAAACCCCGGTTCGATTATAGAAGGCTGTTCCGCGGAGTCCGTCAAGTTCCCCACGCGCCACGTCTTCGCGAACCATTAGGACGTCATGAGCCACATTGTCTAGGTGGTTGAGTTCGGGAGGGCCCTCCGGCGAGGGGCTCAGAAGAGCATCACGGAGGTGATGCATGTCGAGTTCGCGGTTGTGTTTGTGTCGTTCACTGAATGAGTAGGATACAGAACGAAGGATAATGGAGATAGGAAAGCGCTCTTGGACATGCCTTTGAACCTCGTCTTCTTGTCACAATTCGGGTGCCTAAAAGAAGTCTCCGAAGCTTAAAGATTCTTTCAGCTTCTCATCCCAATGTAACAGCGTCACTGCTCCACTGTGTATTGTTTCCGATACGCTGATCTCTATTGCAGGTGTCTGCCTTGCCTTACCTAAGTACCGTCACGCGCACCGTGGGGGGGTTGATAGGGCTACAATAGGGTGATGAAATGCGATATTTCTGAGATAGCTGTCGCCCCTGATAGCTCCCTAATGTCGTGACGTATGTGAGTGCTGTCAGGGGTGATTGATGTCAAATTTCGAGCCTGTCAAGGATGGTAGTGCCTTCCATCTCAACTGAGGAAGGCAGCAACAGCAGCAGCACCCCCACCACAACGGCAGCATCAAGGACGTCGACGACGACAGAGAAGACGTCAGGAGTAGCTGCAGTCTTATATGTGTCGACGCGCTGCACCTCCTGAGTGTACTTGCAGCCAAATTCGGGGAACATTCACCCATCGAGAACGCCGCGCACGGGCTATCCTTGGCATACCTCACCAGAATCCCCTAGAATTCAATGTAAAAGCAGTCAGGAGTGACCCCTATCCTCTGCAATAGCTGCTGTATAGGTGTCTTCTATGATTGACAGTCGGTTTGACAGGTATCATCCCATGTCACGATGTTGGTGATGATAGCGTCTTGTCAGTCAAACATCAGATGATAGGCCCCTGACAGCACTTCACCGCAATGATATAGTATTATAGCCCTATCGACCCCCCCGTGTTGCGCGCTACGGTAGGGTTTCCAGCGCATGCCGCCCCACATCTGCACTGTGCCGCCGACGGAGAATGGTCTGCGGCCCGCAAGCGCCGCTGTTCTACTATCTTCGCTAGGCTGGTCTCCGTTGCTAGCGTTTGCGCCTTGGTCGTAGAGTAGTATCGGTGTATGCGCAAAGAATGTCTGCACGTTGCTGCCGGCTGAAGTCTGCAATCGGTACGCGGCAAGCGGGTTGCTTGGCATGGGGAAGCAAGGGACACGCGTGTTTAATCGTTTTGAGACGCGCTAGAGACGCGTCATCCCCTCGCCAACTTTGTGACACTTGCACTTTACACCTAAACACTCCCGCGGGTTTACACAGCACGCATAGAGACGTGAACTCTTCGATTACCATTTCTTTATTTGCCAGCTATGGCCCGAAGGACCAAACCGAAGTCTAAGCCAAAGGCGCCCCCTGTTCATACTGCCAATTCCACGCCGGTCCAGCAAGACGATGTCCAGGCCGCGTACCAGACCCTCGTGGAGTAAGACCACCTACGTAAAGGAAACCTCGGAAACTGACATACGCACAGCATTCGCAGCAAACTTCAGGCCCCAAAGAAGCGCACCGCAAAACAGCAAACGAAAATCCTCAAAGAGTGAGTTTCTCTCGTACGAAACAAAACCTGCGTAGACCAATCACTGAGTTCGCTTCAGAGAATGGCCGGCCGCTGTTACGAAATACAGCGAATTATGGAATCTCCAATTCGCCCGTGAGATAGAGACCCGTCTACCGACCGAACTGAGAGCGATGATCTTCGACTATATTTGGGATAACAAAGCATTCAAGTATCATGAAGAGTCGATGCAATACCGTCTCAACCCTGAGTCTTGCCGCAGCGACGTACCAGAGTTACCGCACTTCATTCAAAGCCGCTTCATGGGTTTGAAAATAGCCCACGAAGTTATGGTGAAGTGGTACGAGGTACAACCCGACCGTAGCGATTCTGGCAGCTATCCCGACATTGATGGCTTTGGTCCAGTTGAATATATCACCATAGCATCAACGGAACGAGTCGTCTGTCAAGATATTTGGGATGTTGGACTTATTCCCGCAGATGTTTTGCAGTCACTGTATGTTTGTCTTTGGGAATCCAATACAGACATCGATGCAGAAGGCGAGACGCTTGTCAAGACCCTGATGAGTATCAGGAAGAAGAGGAATTTCAGTCTCCATATCGAATTGGTTCAACAGGAGGTCAGGTTAAACTTGTGGGTCCCGTGGATCGAACTCCTGAGACCTGTTCTCCAGGCATATGAACGCGAAGGAGGGCATTTGCGTTTCAAATGGGGGCATCCGTTTAACAGGTACGACGACATAGAGTTTGACCTCACCGAGGTGCTCAGAGATACGAGTGGAAGTGAACAGTGGAGGCAAGATGCGAGAGAATATCTGGACAGTCTGGATGACTATATCCTCAAGGAATATCACGAGGTAGGTGCTCATTTGACCTCCCGATGATGACCTATAAATGGGTCCTCGAACCATGCGATCAACCCCTGAAAACGCAAGTCGGTAGCTAATGCTTTAACCGGTATCTAGGATCCGTGGATCGCATTTTCGGAACGCCATTACCTTATCGAGAATGAGCCAGATTATGACCCCAAGAATTATGCTCATCCTGCGCTCAACACTCCGCCCGGCTTCTATCCTGAATCATCAGAATATAGCGATAGCGAAGATGATAGCGACGATGGTAGCGAAGATGGTAGCGACGATGGTAGCGAAGATGGTAGCGAAGATGATAGCGAAGATGATGCTAGTCAAGACGATGCTCAAGACGGTTTGGATTGAGACGATTCTTTCCTGTTAAACTTCTCGGACTGGATCCAGATATGCATCGAGGTGGCTATGCATCTTGTTCGTCTAGCCAGGAGCCATGATACAAGATACCCACACTCTGTTGAACGCGTGTGTCGTTGTGCATCTGCACCATGGAAGTATAATAATAATCAGCGTGTTTTCTTTGATGTAGCATCTCACCCCAATGACACAGCCGTTCATTGTTGTAGGGATTGCCTCACAGTCTCACGGAGTCAAGAAGAACATGTGGGTTTGAAATGCTTGCAGCATTCACCGCAACGCATGCGGGGTATTCTAGCAACCGCCCATTCCCATCACCCATCACCCATCACCCATATTCTCATGATCATAACTTCGTAAGCGCCCCACCAGATACGTCTAATCACTCGCCTTGTACTTCTCCCGGTACTCATCCAACCTCTTAAGATCCTCCTCTCCACCCAAGCTCCTCAAATACTCCACAACATCATCCAACGTCAAGATAGCGAGCACAGGAATACCATATTGTTTCCTAACCTCGCCAATCGCACTGGGACCCGGCTTTCCATCATCATCAGTCGCCGTAGGCATCTTCTCCCGCCTATCAAAAGCAACGATGATGCCCACAAGCTCACCCCCCTCCCTCTTAATGATATCAATAGCCTCTCTAATCGCCGTACCAGCCGTAATGACATCATCCACAATAACAATCTTCTTCCCCTTTAGACTCGCGCCCACGATGTTGCCGCCCTCACCATGATCTTTGGCTTCTTTGCGGTTGAAACTGTAGCTCTTCTGGCCGTACTTGGCCATGTCCAGATCTGCGAGCTTGTCGACTGAGGCTGCTGCGAGGGGGATGCCCTTGTAGGCTGGGCCGAAGAGAATGTCCCATTGGAACGAAGGGTCCGAGTCGCCGTGGTTCTTCAGTGTGTGTGCGTAGGCTGAGGAGATGGAGCGGAGCAGGTCGGCGCGGTGGAAGAGGCCGGCATTGAAGAAGTAGGGTGATATGCGCTTGGACTTGAGGGTGAAGGTGCCGAATTTCAATGCGCCGGCTGAGACGCAGTCTTTGAGGAAGTTTTGCTTGTATTCGGGGAGCGCCATTGTCAGATTTGTTGTTGTTTGTCGTTATCCCGAAGTGGGTGAGGCTGTCTGAACTTTTCTTTCCGAATCTCGTTCCTTTCCGAGCTCGGAAGCAGGGAGGCTTCGAGAAGGTGGGCCGTGCGTCGAGACCGTCATTGCCCAAGTTGCTTCGCCAGAACTTTTCGTGAGCATCACGAACGCCGCCCCACGCTATCCCATACCCGCGCATCTACCACCTGCCTCTTTTCTGCTGTTTCTCCTAGCTGCGTCGGTCTGATAGAGGTTTTTCGGGCGTCTGGGGGATTTTGTTCGTGCGGCTGTTGACAATCAGGCGCAACATTTCTTTACGCCGCCATCACAACCTGACATCTTCAACATGACCATGTATGTATAAACTCTAATATCCTGCGTCTTCTCAGTCACATCAATGCTAATCCAATGCTAGCTGGGACTCCATAACCGGACGCAAGTCCAAGGACACGGCACCCGCGCCCGCCTCGCCCCAAAATGCCGACTTCGTAAAAGAAGACACCTTCCAACCCACCCCCTTCGACCCCAACACGGCCATCCAAAACCCCTCAGAATTCCTGCTCGACCCCTCACAACTGCATCCCCTCGCCGGCCTCAACCAAGACACGCTCGACTACCTAAACCTCGAAGACAGCGTCCTCTCGGACCTGCCCGGCGCACAATCCGCTCTGCCCTCACGCGGCTGGTCCGACGACTTATGTTACGGCACGGGCGTGTCGTATCTGACGGCGCTGACGATAGGAGGAGCGTGGGGACTAGCCGAGGGCCTGCAAAAGAACCCACCCAGCATGCCCCCGCGGTTGCGCATCAACGGCGTGCTCAATGCGATAACACGGCGAGGTCCTTTTCTGGGAAACAGCGCGGGCGTGATTGCTATGGTGTATAATGGTATGAACAGCACGATTGGGTACTACCGCGGCAAGCACGATATGAGCAACAGCGTCGTGGCGGGCGCATTGAGCGGCGCGCTGTTCAAGAGCACAAGAGGGACGAGGCAGATGGCTATTAGCTCGGGTATCTGCGCGACTGTAGCGGGAGGATGGGCGGTACGTTCAATCAGTTCTTGGTACTGCTATGACGAAAACTAACAGCCCACCAGATAACACGAAAAGTCTTCTTCGAGCCCGACCTAAAACAAGTCGACTAAAGCAAAGATAAAAGGAATTGCGCACAGCAAATACATACCATTCTACCGCTACCCTGACGAGCCCCAACCGCGAAACCAGGCGCAGCAATCTTTTTCTCACCTTCTTACTGCAGTTCGACGTTTGTCCCGCATTTACACGAAGTCGATCTTAGCGCATGACCCTCCTCCTCACCACTCTGCGGGCCCTGCCCAACTTGTACAATAAAGCTGGCGTTCATGATACCGGGGGGATAAGATCCTTTTTTACGAGGGTCTCTTAGAAAAAGGTCTAGGTGTTGGCTGGGTTGGATTTGGAACAGCGGCCCGACCCTTCTTGTCGGACGATTTGGGCTGTTGTGCTGTGTACGTGTATATGTGTATGTAGAGATGATAGAGATGAAAGTGATGGAATGGGAGAATCAAGTTAATGATATATTTGAACAAATGTGTTGGAAGTGGAAAGGGCCAGTGTACGTGCTTGTTGGTTTGTCTTTACTACCTGCTGATGTAACTTAAACGTGGGCGACATGAGAGACTGAGTTGAAAGCGAACACTCTATCATTGATATTCATGAGAAGTCGCCTCGTCTGACGTATGAAGTCACAAACGATAGCTATCATGTACCATGCATGCAAGACACACGTCTACAGATGTCATAGCCCGTGAAACCACCCTGAACGCCAAATTGCAACGTCATTGAGCCATCACAAATCCTCTCCGCTTAAGCCTTCTTAGCGAACTCGACACGCAGGATAAGATGCCCGAAACCGACTGAATAAAGTTAGCATCTCCCCATATCACAAGCTCCGTGTGCTGAAACTTACATCCATCCATCTTCTCACACGCCTTGGCAGCATCACTCCGATCCGCATAACTAACAAACGCAAAGCCCTTGGCGCGACCCGTCTCCCTGTCCTTGGCCAGGAAAACACGGGTAACATGTCCGTACTTGGAGAACATGTCGCGCAGATCCTGTTCCTCGGCGAACTCAGACACGTTGGTAACACGCAGGGTAGCGCTATCGTCGCGGTCGAATTTGCCGCCCATCTTCTCGCCTGCGCCAGCACGGCCACGCAGATGAGGGGGAACGTAGCCGCCAGAGCCGGTGCCCAGACTGCCTCCTGCACCGCCGGGCGCATCGTCGGGCATTTCTGCGGGGGCGACGTCGCCTTCGGGGGCCATGGTGTCTTTGAAGGGACATTTTGTGGTGAAATGGTCGCCCTGGCAAATACGGCACTTGATCTTTGCGTTCTTGAGTTCGGCCTTCTTCTTCGCTTCGTCGCCCTTATCTTCGTTGCTGGCTTTCCAGTTGGACACGGGGCGGAAGGCGATGTTTTCGGCGACGGAGACGGTGTCTGTTTGGGGGCCGGCGGGCTTGCCCTTTTCTTGTCCGAATTTCGCCCATTGCTTTCGTTCGGCGACGCGGGGGTTTACGATTTGCTTTACGACAGTCTTCTTGATGCGCCGTGTTGTCTTGTATTTCTTGCCGTCTTCGCCGATGCGGTAGGAGATTACGGTTTCGGTTCCGTCTTTGTTCTTGATGACTTGTTGGGGTGGGAGGGAGGTGAGCGAGGACTCCTCGTCTTCTTCTTCTGCCCAGTCGGTGCGGCTATAGCAGTACTGTCAGCCTGATGCTCTAGAACCCGGAGAGATGTATGCAGAAGCTCGTGGCTTGATGTGCGGCTTGGAGCGACGTAGGGGCGACATGGGAGGATGATAGGCGTAGAAAGGCCGAAAAAGGTGCGCATAAACTCACCCTGCTGTTTTGGACATATTTGCGGTTGTGGTTGTGTTGTTGGGGGTGTCGGGTCGGTAGGTAGTCGGGGTCCCTTATGATACAGAAAGTGAGAAGTGGCGGCGGCCGGTGGGGCAATTCAATGTGTGCGGTGCGCCGCCAAGATTTCGCGCTAATACTGTGTTGCGACCCATCACTCCCTTTCCCCAACTTCACCCAACCGTGGTACGCTCAATTCGTCATATTGCATGTGCATAAAATCACGCTTCTTTCACCGATGAATGAAAGCAGGTCTTTCACAGGCTGAAGAGACATCGTCAAGGTATTAGTGCAGCTTCAAGTTCATCGCGCATATCAGGATTCAGTCATGGACAGAGTGACTGTTCATGCTGAGGTGAATTATAGTAGCAGTAGTCACAGTAAGTGATACGAACTCTTTAGTTCTACGGTCTGGATCAAGGCACGCTGGTGAGTCACAGCTAGGACTCGGGCAAGCTGGATCGGTAGAACCACACTCGAACTCAAGATGATAACATTCGCGCAATAATAATAACTCTAACCAACAAGTCCAACCACCCTCCAGCAATTCAAGGGTACGCAGCATCCATCACATCATCTCTCTGACCCTGACCAGCCGATGACTCAAGACCCGACTCTTCTATCCTTCAGAGCCCAGATTCCATTGCACCCTGCCTCTTCCAGGACCCTGGAACTGGCCAATTGGCACCGGCTTAGGCTGCTGAATAATATCGCTGTTAGTCCTGGGGATCGTTTGGACGACTGGCTTGGGAGTGTTGGCCGTGGTGTGAAAGACCGTGTCACTGCTGCCTCTAGGGAGCTTGGGCTTTTGGATGTGGTGAGGCGACCAGGGCGTGTTGAAGTCGTTGACGAAGGGGGTTTGGGAAGGTATTGACTGGGCGGGCGGTGAGAACTGAGGGGACTGCTGCATTATTTGTGGTGAGCCTTGCGCGTAGTCGATGAGGAGGCTGTGTTTTGTGAGTATACCCAGGACAACCATTGTAGAAAGAAAGGGTGATCTTACTCTTGAGGTTGAGCACTGCCCCTTCGACTTGGCTGCACACTGCTGGCCACACTACCTCCACCCGCTACACTGCCCGGCGCACTCCCGTACATCGCTGCATGATGTGACTGTGGCGTGGCGGGCAACCATCCACTACTCGTGATGCCCTCAGCATCCATAAGTCGCTGAAGCAGATCTTCGGTGATGACGAGCAAGTGTTCCATGGCACCGAGCCTTGAGTCCTCTTTCGCAGAGCAGCAGTGTACGTAGGATCTACTCGAAGGATTGTGCTCGACGATGCAAGCTCCAATTTTTCTTGAGGAAGTCGGAGCGAAACTTATCACGTCTAGACAACGATTCGGTCCATATATCGCGCGCGCGTTCGCTGTAACAGGTCAGTCATTCTGTTTTAAGCGCAAGAAACCGCGAAAGATACAGACCGAGTACTCTTGTCCGCGTGCTTTCCAGGGAGTCCTCCGAGTCTTTGTCCTCCATGCGATGAAGAATCTGGCTCGCCGTTCGTTCCAGCGCCAGGCTCTCGTAACTGCCGCTCTTGCCGTGCTTCATTTCTTTGAGCGTCTCGATCATAGCGGTCAGCCGTCAATACCCGAGAGAGGTTCGACTTCTTGGATTTGTTCGACTGTCCCGATGAAGATGCGGTAGAGTCACCCGTGTCTGCGCGTCTGATAGGTCCGAACTTGTCGAACGTCGTCAGTTCTCTGGCGAGGTTCTTGAGGGAAGATGTTCGAGTGAGATCTGAATTCGAGTTTGTACGACTCAGGGCTGGTGAAGTTCCAGCTGATCTTGAACCGTCAAATTGGCGGGTACCTCTGCGCTTTTCGAGCCGAAGTTGATGAAGTCTCTCTTCCTGATGTGCGGCTTCTTTCGTACGCTGCTCCTGTCTAGCAAGATAGACGTCTCGAACGCTGGTGTATCGGTCTAGACGATGAGGATTCTTGCTATGATATGGGTTAAGCTGAGGTCCTAGTGCAATTCTCTCCGCAAGGGTTGGGGGAAGAGCTGGCTGCGAGTGTCTCCTTGACCGGCTTGAAGTTTGGGTAGAAGTTTGAGATGCGCTCGACGTGCTTGATCTGATCGAGATGGGTCTAGTGCCGGATCCTGTGGAGTTAGCTCTCGCTAGGCCGGGTCGCCCGTATGGGGGATCCAGGATGGTCGTTTCTTGTATGGTTGCGAGCTTTAGGCTCTGCCGATATTGTTCTTGCCAATACCAGGCTGGAGGTGCGCAGGTACCGCAGGTAAATGGGAACGTTGTTACGTTCGCGAATCGGCCCTGCTGAAGTCTGCGGTCAACTCTGATCTCACGACCTTCACCATGAAACTTGGCGCGCACCTAACGTGGAGTGGTCACCTTCGGTGCCGACGAACTTCAGATGAAGATACAGATCTGTAACGGTATATGGGAGAAGCGGAGAAGGTCGAGCTAGCGTGTGCCGGGTGGTAACAGGTGTTCAAGGTAGTGTTGCTGGCGGTGGGCCAAAGGATGAGATGGACACTGAGGTGATAGGTGCTCAGAGAGGATGCTGTTCGATAGCCGGAAGGCTGTGCCTAGGTATTGGTAAGCGCTCAGCAATAGACCAAATTGTGAGTGACGAGGAAGTTGGTATGACGAAGTTGTTGTTTGTTGGGGCCACGATGGGTCGTCGCTGCCATCCGATCGACGTCTTGCACACTCATTTTTAGCCAAGAAGGAGCGCTGCCCGACGTCACTCGAAGTGCAGGAGCGAACGTCAAACTACTGCAATCACGTCATATGGCCAAGAGTAGCCAACCGGCGATGACGAAACGATGTGAAGTATAGAAGTAAACGGTATCTAAGCAGATCTGAACAATAACCCCCACTCTGTTCCACCGATGGTATCCTGTCCTTCCGTGTCCCGATCTTCCATGCAAATGCCCACACACTAACGCTTCAAGTACAATTATGCTATTCGATACACACTACACCACGCACCCAAACACACCACCACTATGTTACTGAAACCGGGAGGCGTTAGACTGAACCGTGTGGAGAAGAAGCGCAGAACGTGTGAGTGGCTCTGTAGGCTTCCGCGCGTCCACGTTCTGGAACAGAATTCGTGCTTCGGCATCCAGCATCTAACCGGAGAACCTGAACCGCGAAGCTTCCAGTCTACCGAGGCCTTCGCGGGGCGCAACGTTCCGGCGTCGGTAACTAGTGGTGAAGTCTTGTAGGATAGTCCTTATCATCCTGACATCGCCAGTTTGGATACGTTGTCGAATGTTATTTAGGAATCGCTCGCTCTCTTGAGGTGTGATACTGCCTTGGGGTAACATGCCAACGGTACTAGCTACCCACTGAGCGACCTGCTCAGGCATAAGCTCGAACAGGTCGAGGAGCACGCCAGAAGAGTCCGCGAAGCAGCCCTCGGGGAAGCTGTACATCATGCCAGTCATGATGCGCTGGACTAGTTGAACGCCAGCACCCATGACAAGTTGCTTGACGCGGTTCCGCAGTTGCTCGGGCACTTCGTGACGCGTGTTGTCGAAGCTAGATGAGGGCGACGAGTTGCGACCGTATCCAAGCAAGTCGCGTAGGAAGTGCAGCACTGCGATGATGGGATCCTCCTTGAGCAGTGTCAGGGAACTGCAGGCTGCAAGGAGAACAGTGTCCATGAGTGGCGACATGATCGATTCTGAGGGAAAGTAGAGTGCCATGTCGGCAGCAAGGCGGAAGTAGTCCTCGATGAGGTCAGGAAGCTCCTCTGGAGGCAGGTCGCTCAGTATCCGTAGGAAGGTCTTCGCTTGCTGCTCGTAGAACTGGTAGACGTCGTTTGCTAGACTTGGGTCGACATCGTCTACACCCTGCGAAAACTCTCGCACTATCGACGCCGTCGCCCATAGGAAGCAACCCTGCCTTGACTTGTCGAAGCCCTCAATCAACTTAGTCGCGAGATCTGGTAGGAGTGGACGCATGGCTGTACGGTAGGAGAGCACCATGTACCGCCAGCATCGACAGACACGTTCGAGGATAGGTATGCTTGCGTTGAAGTGCGTGATCATGTTAGCGAGAGTAGGGAATATCTCTTGGCAGTACTTGACAGCGGGATGTTCTTGACCGGCTGGAATCTCTGGCCTGACCATCTCGAAGAAGATGGTCAAGAGATTGATCTTGTCGGCGATTAGCTTTTGATCCGCCTCATCCTTTGCTTGACGCGCAACTTCGATGAGGTGAGCCATGACCGGGTCGAGGTAGAGCTTGAGTGTTGCTAGAAGCTGATCGTTGGGTACCCTAGCGACTACTGACGCGACACCTTCTGTAATCTCTTCCTGACTGCTGATCGGCAATTTGTTGAGGTTCTTCGCATAGAATTGTTGAAGAGGGCCAACGAAGTTGACCAGCAGGCTCGCGCAGTCGTTGCAGAAGAATTTGAATGATAGCGCAGCGGCTCGGATTACGTCCTTGGCAGAATGATCGAAGGCTGCCATGATGTAATCCAGTTGTAACTGAAGCGTATCGGGGTGCTGTGCGGTCCACTCGGTGTATCTTCCCAGAGCCATGACAGCCTGGAAGCGTAGCTTGTGGTGGTCGGGTATGCCTGCGATGAGGGGGATCAGGCGAGGTAGCATTATGTTCTCGTCCGGAGGTACCATGCGACCCATAGCCCTAACAGCGAACAAAGGCGCTTCCAGCTTCTGCCACTCGGGCACACTGTTTGCACTAGCCTGAGCGCCATATGTTTGCACCCATTGTTGCATGAGGTCGTAGGGCTTTTGAAGACACTCGACGACGCCCATGACCTCGCAGCAGTCCTTCAGCACATCGCCCATCTGATGACGGAACTCGCGGAACTTTTCTTCCTGGTCGCGATCGCCCTCGAACAGATCCTTCTCGTCGCCAGACTCCGGCTTGGGGAACTCCAGGTGACCAATCATGATGTCTACCAGCTTAGAGTAGATATCCATGCACTGGTTGCGCGCTTCGGCATATTTGTCGATGGTGAGATACTGCTTAAGATCATACCAGAACTTGAACGTGTGAGATATGGCATCCCTCTCCTTGTCCAATGCAGCTGTCGCAAGTATGGCTTGTACCAGGGCGCGGAAGTCGGTCGGCAGGCGAGCGATAAGAATGACCCATGATTCTCCAGCTTCGGCGAATATCCTGGCGATGCCCTTGAACTTTTCTGTATCCTCCTCTTGA
Source organism: Alternaria hordeiaustralica (assembly GCF_023758085.1). Classification (NCBI taxonomy): domain Eukaryota; kingdom Fungi; phylum Ascomycota; class Dothideomycetes; order Pleosporales; family Pleosporaceae; genus Alternaria; species Alternaria hordeiaustralica. The sequence continues at coordinate 239,175 of NW_026056773.1, read as the reverse complement.
GCTGCCTCGGCGAGCTTGGTTTGGAGGTTGATGACTTGGGGGTAGAGGACCATTATCGACTGGAGGGTCTCGTCGACATCTCTGGTCTCGGCGATCAGGGCGCTCAAACACTCAACAGCGGCCTCGAATGGATCATCCAGGGACAGATCCTCGACGATGATCTTGAGAAGGGGAGAGTTTATGATGGCATCCAGTGGTATCTCGCGTATCCAGGAAGTAATGCAGTTTAGTAACTGTGGGTTTTGCGCGGCAGCGGCTATTCAAAGTCAGTGGAAGTGGATTGGAAGAAAGGCTGTAGACGTACGGGAAGATGTGCCATATCGTATGAGAAGCTCCAGGGCTTGTTGGGCGTTGTCGTCGATCAACTCGGCCGTCCTCATAGTCAACTCGTGTTCCTGACCACCACATATTAGACTACAACTCTACTATCATATGTCGACGCCGCGGGGAATAGTTGCCGTGGGCTGATGACGGGGCGCGGCTCGTTCGGACGTACTGTGAGAGCGATCTTGCGTCCATGCGTGACTTCTTCGGGGAGAACGCGGAGGAAGTCTAAGACGCAAGGGAGCGTTGCTGGATCTGAGCCGAGGGCGTTGACAACGTCTTTGAGGACATCCTTCCACTCGGTCATCTGTATGGCCAGATTCGCCAGGCACACGCATAGCTGCAGACGTATGGGCTTGGGTCCGGCGTGGAATGTCGCCAAATTCCGCATGATGGATGCTCGGAGCTCTGGCAGCTGTGCGCGAGGCACTTGGTGGAGGTCGTATACGATCTGACATGTTAGCATAGCCCAAGTACGGAGTAGTGACGACTCACCTTTCCCTTGAGTGTGGTAGCAGCAAAAAGCTTGGCAGCGGCATCTGCTGAGTTTGCCTCTAGCATAGCCAGTGTGGTTGTCCATGCCTCTTCCTGTCACATATCAGCCCCTCATGCTCCTGAACGCGTGCCCATGCTACGTACCGACTTCTGGAACTGCTCCAGAAACTGATGTGCCTGCTCTTTCTGCGCGCGATCCGCCTGCGAAGACATGGTGTTGTGCGCCGCCAGCACAGGGTCGAAGACCTGCTGTCCGTTGGCAGCCATGGTGAGGGAATTGGGCGTGGTAGTGGGGGGACGGATGCGGATACTGCTCGGAGCAAGACGGCGGGGCGTGGATTATATTGCGCGCATCAACTGACTTATTACCAGGGTGCAGCGGAAGGAAGGTGTAAGCGGAGAGTAGGCAGGCAGGGCGGCAGTTGTTGTGGTGGTGGTGAGTTTGTTCGGAGACGGGAAGTTGCGTTCGGTCGCATAGTCAAAGCAGCACGAAGATCCCCACGTTGGTGCCAAGGCGTTTGTGACCGCTCAGGTCGCGCCAGAAATGTTCCTGCAACCACAGCTCTCCTCCGAGCCTCTCCCCACATTGCGCCCCGACTCCCCCCCTACGACTACGAGAATTACCGGAGACGCGCATTCAAATCTTCACAATGACTGGACGTGGTGGTCAGTATATCTGCGCTGTTTGACGACGACTAGCTAACTTGTGCAGGCCGCGGTGGAGGAAAGGGTACGACAGCTCCCACATGCATGCGCCGCGACAGCAGCTAATGACTTTGCAGTTCTCCTTCCTCCTATCAACTTCATCTTCAAGCTCCTGCAATCACGGGCGACCATCTCGGTATGGCTGTACGAGAACCTGGGCATGCGCATTGAGGGAAAGCTGAGGGTACGACTGCCTAACTACCTCAATATGACCGCTGCTAATAGTTGTGTAGGGTTTCGACGAATTCATGAACCTCGTTATCGACGACGCTATCGAAGTCACGCTCGCGAAGAAGGACACACCAGAGGAGAGGCGCAATGTCGGCCAGATCCTGTTGAAGGGCGACAACATCTCTCTCATCCAGCAACTCCAATAAGCGCGAACGCCAACTCACCCCCGCACAGTCGCAAAGACATATATTGGACACGGCGCATACGCCAGGCTGGGAGGAAGACAGGGCCATGTAGTGCGGACGATCTCATGCAAAAGTTTGTGGGACGATATCAAGGCTCCACGCGACGGAGCTCGCCATCACCAGTGATCAAGGCGTCCAGGCGGAAATCAGAGGCGTCCATGGGAACCGACTCGTTTGGTGGCAGGAACTGCTCTGTTAACGAGAGGCCAACTTCAACTTGGTTAGTTAGCCCTCCAAATACACAATACCAGTAGTTCTTACCGCGAAAAGGCATGCGCGATACCTGGTGACAGCGCGTCAAGAAATAGTCGTAGAAACCTTTGCCGTGGCCCAGCCGGCCGAACTGCGAGTCGAAAGCCATACCCGGCATGACGATCAGATCAAGGCCGGCACTTAGACCATCGGTTTCTCCATTCGTGATGCCGGTACCACCAAAGCAGTTTGCACGTGACGATATGGAGTCTTTGCTCGGTGTGGGAATACCCCATTTGTCGGGTTCCAAAGATTCAAAGTCTTTCATCGACTGCAGCTCCACCATGTCCATGATGGACTTTGGCTGGCCATCTTTGGGTGCGTCCAATTTATAGGTGTAGGGAATGAAAACCTTCTTGCCCTCATCAAACGCATTGCGCACGATCTCGCTCGTGGATATCTCACCGCCCGGCATAGACAGGTAGACGCTTATTCTGCGCGCCGCCTTGTACTCGGGCATGGACAGTAGGGTTTTGGTTGCATTAGATGCTTGGGAGCATCAGTAGACGCAGCAACAAGATAATGCATGACGTACTTTGCGTGGCAGCAACCGCGTCGGGTATACCTTTCAAGACATCCCTAATCTTGGATCGCAATTCCTTCTTGACAGCTGCTAGTGATGCGGCCATAGCGTCTTTTGATTGCAAGCGTAACGGCGTTCCAAGTGTACAAAGATAGCGCCGGTACTCCGGATGTCGTATCTGGTGTTGGTACTGAGATGGGTTGCAGCAGAGAGCAACAGATGTCCTGATCGCACCGGCAAATATATAGGGAGTCGTCGCAAAGCAAAAAATGACCGAAACAGCTAAAAGATGCGCTGCGGGTGCGGGCGATGATGTCGGGCTTGCCCACCGGAGGCCGGTGATGATCTGCAAGTAGCCGCGTGATCCCTGTCGATTGGACCCAAGCCAGGAGGCGGCGACACTCAAACATTCCCAAACATCCTCCCTCAACAACCACCCACGCCCGCCTCATCTACCCACCACCCCTACGCCCTCCTGCCTTCGTGCACCCACGCTCGCTTCCGCACACCACCGACCGTCCACACTCGTTCTCTCACGCCCACGCCCACACACCGCACCCATCATGTTGTCACGGATAGCCGCCCTACTGCTCTCAGGAGTCGCAGTCCTGCATGCGCAAGCCCAAACTGCTGCCGTTCCTGCAGAACTCGTTGGCACATGGACAAGCAAGTCGAATTCGACCATGACCGGACCTGTATGCGCATCGATCCATGTCCGCAGAGGAGACAAGACTAACCACCCGCATAGGACTTCTACGACCCTGTCAACGAGAAATTCACCGAGCCCAAACACACCGGCATCAGCTACTCCTTTACCGCGGATGGCCATTTTGAATCGGCATACTATCGCGCAATCGCAAATCGTACGTTGCCCGCAGTTACCTCAGCACTACCCGGATAGACACCATAGGATAGCAGAGCGTCCGCTGACAAGCATTACAGCCACCAATCCCAAATGCCCCCAGGGCATAATCCAATGGCAACACGGAAGCTACGAGAAAACGGCAACGGGCGGCCTCGTCCTCAAGCCCATCAAGGTGGACGGCAGACAACTATACTCCGACCCGTGCCAGTACAAGACCGCCGTCTACACCCGATACAACGCGACCGAGAAGTTCAAGGTATGTCGAGATGCCGAAATCCAAATATGCCGTACTGACCTATCAACAGCAATACGAATACGTCGCCTCGGACCAGTACCACGTAGGCACCCCACGCATCACGCTCTTCAAGTCCGACGGCGCCCCGATGATGCCTCTCTACCTCGCCATGAAGTCACCCAAGATGCTCCCCACCACGACACTCAACCCCCTCGTTACCCAAACCGCCGCATCCAAGAACTCCAAGCGCGGCGAACTACCCATGAACCACGAAGTCATCTACGCGCGAACAACCGGTGCCGTCAGGGCTGACCAATGGTGGTGGTTCGGCGTTTTCATGACTGCTGGTGGAGGATTCCTCTACTACTTCTTCTAGACGCGACGAAGAAATAACGGCAGTAGTCGGGGAGCAACAGTCGCGCAATCGCGGCGATTATGGGGTTGGGCGCAATATCGGAGTTTTTGGCATAATTAAGATCACACGGCAACGCAGCATAATCCTTGTTTCATCTGGATCTTCACAACACGACATGATTCTTGCTGGGTGTTCAAAGAAGGAAGAGAGGCGTTTGGTGGCATCCATCCATCCCATCGGCAACACGAGTCATCAAAGATATCAAAAACTCATGTTCAGCAAGCAAGGCGCGATTTTGGGATCTTTTCTTTCGGGGCGGCATATGTAGACAAATTTACGGTTTTCTTCAAAGTTTACATGCTACACGCATTTCTGTGTCAATGTTCCCTAGGGCGTCTATGTGTGTTGGTAGATTGGTAGACCAACGTCCTAGCCGATGGGGCCGACGTCAACAAAAACACACACAAACGACTTCTGCTGGTACGCTAATGTCGTCTCTATATGCAAACTTATCTACACTATACATGTCCATCCATCGCCCTGACAACATAGCAACAAGAGAATAAGATAACAAGATGATAAGCTAACGTATATCTTAACCTCAGACTTCCTCCACGCTTTCTAAACTTCAATGGGGCGGATGTTCCAGCCTCCTCAATACTGTCTTGTTCTTTTCTAAGATGATGGGTGTATTGTATGGTATTGTATTGTGTGGGTTCGTAACGAGTCGTTATTGCGTTAGGCGTCAAGCGTGGTTACTGTTGGAAATTAAAACGGTAACGAAGGTACACTGGATGACGGGAAGTTGCTCGAAGCAAGAGGCGTATGTGAGAGCTTTCAGATAAAAGACGTTGCGTTGTCGTAGGGTGGTGTGTATGCTCTGATACCAAAGGATGCACGGATAGACATAGAGACGATGGCGTGCTTTTGTTGGTGTTGCGAAGATGGTATGTTTCGATGCGCGAGTGGCGTGTAGGTCCTGTTCTTTCCAGTGGGGAATGAAAGGGTAGAGGGGTTCTCTGCGCCTAACCCTTCGAGACGGGGTTTGTGGTATGCTGATGAAGCTGGCGACGTTCGTTCCCTGCGTCGGTTCCGAATCCTGTGCCTCTGGCGCGTTTGGATGAGTACCTGACGAGGTCTTCCGCGATCTGCTTTCTGTGCACCCTTTCCTCCTCTCATATTCTTATCTTGATTCGTCCACCTACACCAATTTCTCCCTCTCCTCCATCCCATCCTCCCTACCCCCTCAAAGCCCAAACCTCTCCATCCCAACCCTAAGATCCTCCTCTGTCCCCAAAAGATTCATAGCCCAAGGCGGTCTCTGACTCTTAACCACAAACCTCGTCTCACCAATCTCCTGCACCCTCCCCTCTTCCCTCTCCTTTCCTCTCATACCCTCCCTATTAACCTCAGTCTCAATCTCCTCCCTATCAACAGGCTGCACCTTCTTAGTCCTCCTCTTATACGGCGGCCCCCTCCCCATCTCCGCCGCCTTCTCCCACGCCGTCTCACACCCCTTTGCGATAATACCCGCGCTAGCCCACCCCGTTTTCTTATCCGTTTCGAGCAACCGCGTGATGAGCCACTCACGCTGCCGCGGGTCCTGGAATGTGATTCCAGCGAAGAAGAGGGAGAGGGTTGATTCTGTTAGGACGGCGCCGAGGAAAGGGGAGAGGTCAGTTGTAACGGGTATGCTGACGCTAGCCCATATACGGCCGATGAGCATGCAGTAAGGTGCTGTGACGGAGGCGCAGACTCCGGCGGCCATTTGTGCGGCGGGTGGCATGCCAGGATGGGATCTCAAAAGGATGATTTTGGAGAGATAGGCGAGGCCCCATAGGATGGATATGTCGTAGCTTCTGTGAAGGATGGCTGGGCCGAAGGGTGTCATGTTTCCGTGTTCGTGGGGCCGGGCTCCTGGTACGGGCGGTGGGTAGGTGTCTTCTGGTAATGGAGCAAAGCCTTCGCTTTGTTCTAGAACTCGTAAGACGGATGTGTGGGCGTCCATTATGGTTTCCCATTCTGAGACTGCTTTCTCGTATAGGGTGGGTAGGTCGGCGTGTTGCGGATTGGGTACGTTGGGGGTAGGGGGTGAGCGTTCGTAGTTTGGGTTTTCGTAGCTGGAGAGGATGGGGCCGGGGCCTGCGGAGGGGGCCATGCCGTAGAAATTGGGCATGGGTGGTGGTTGGCTTCGGGGTGGTCCTCCAGTCGATCCAGGTGGTGGGCCAAAGCCAGGTGGTGGCTGTGGTGGTCCTTGCCCTGTCCATCCTGGTGGTGGAGGTCCCTTCCATCCTGGCGGCGGACCTTGCATTTGAGGTGGAGGTCCTCCAGAACCCGCATGTATTTGTTGTTGACCAGGTGGGCCGCTGGGAGGCGGTCCCATACTGCCAAAACCGGGCATACCCGGGCGAGGTCGCCATCCTCCATCCGCTTCCACTTGTCGAAGTTTGCGAGTGCGGTCTCGAACTGTAAAGTCTGCGATGCGACCTAGGAGGAGGATGATGTGATCGTGGGAGCCATAAAGGGCGTCGGTCCGACCGAGTGGTGCTCTTGGAGGACAATCGGACCATTTGCGGTAGGGGTTACTGCTTGATGTCAGTCGCAAGTTCTAGATCTAGACCGGAGTTACTTACATAAGACGATGGCCGCTCACAATGCTCTGATAAACATCATGCCTAGCATATGACCAATAGATATCCTGAAGCGTCTCGTAGCTCTGCAGATCCAATTTCACGGGTATGTTTTGCCGCGCGTCGTGTCTTGCGCCATTATCTTCAAACACCATCCCAAAGTCGTCGTAGTTAACCTTCTTCCCCACGATCGTGCTCACAAGCCCCTGGTCTGGCATCAAAGCGCTGTCTTTGAGCCGTTGGTCGAACTGTCGTTGATCAAATAGCATCTCCGGATTCTGATGTGGGAATTGTCGTTCCATCGCAGTTTGTGCTGCTCGCATTCGTCTGTACTCACGCGTAAGTGACCGGAAGTCGAGCTCGGTGATCAGGCGCTGGGCGCCGACGAGATGTGTTCCCCATTTTACGTGCTCTGCGGTCCATACTTCGTAGAAGGCCAGGAGCAAGGAAGTCGCTAGTGTGTTTGTTGATAGACGTTTTGTAGGGTTGCCGAGAGAGCGCACGAGGCGTTTAAGTGAATATGCATAGTGTTTGTAGGACGGCGTTATAGAAGCACCCTGCAGTCTTGCGATGTGCAGGCTTGCAAGCGCTAGCATGGCGTGTAAAAGTCCTTGGTGGCTCAGAGCCTTCAAAGGTAATGTATGTGTCCATAGTCCTTGCTGAGCTGGGTGTGTAGTGCTTTCGAAGATGAGAGTGGGATTTCGGGGATTTCGTTCGTACATCGACAGTGTAGGTCCGGTCTATGATATGTTAGTAAACACTGCCCAGTTCGGTAGATCACAATCTAACGATCCCGTCAAACTTACCACATGAATGTAGTGCGCGAAAACCCTCGCAGTCTTGGGATTGCGCAGGGGGCTTGCTGCATACTCCGGTCTATAGTGCGACAGTAACCCGTCGTACAAGAACGCATCGTATCGTCTGATTCCAAGCTCATTGTAATTCTCGAGGTGTATGCGACGTATGTTACTGAATTCCTTGCTCGCAAGTAGGGCCTGCTCGTCCTCGACTGTTTCCGCTTCAAACATCTCTTCGTCCGATTGAACGTCCCAGTAGTCGTCGTCCTCGTTTTCGATCGCGGCTTCGTCGAGAACCTGCGTAGGACTGACATGATCGTCGATATCGAATCCGCCGAGGAGAAGTTGCGGTTGAGATCGTTGCTTTCGTGATACGGCGGTAGGTTGGTCTGTATTCACCACTGGTCAGCCTGGAAACATTCACGGACATGTACAGATAATAAAGAGTAGCGTGCTGTCGCACCTGGGGTGACTTAAGGAATCCCAGGCTTAGAAGACATGCACGAATTTATGGATTGACAATGGGTTGGGACACGAAGAGAATAACGATAGTCATTGGGGTATATGAGGTTTTAACTAGACACGAGACATACCGAGGACAGGCTGAGACATATACTTTACATCTGGGGTCATATCATGAATGGGCATCTGCACAGGAGGATAGCTTGCATGACTGAAGTCAGCGTGAGAAACTGCTGCTGGGTAATTGTGAGTTCCAACGTGGCTGAAGCTCGGGGGGCCTCCTTGCGGAGGGTGTACGGGAGCATGCGGATGACCATCGTATCTTTGCATGCCCGGTGGCGCTTCCGTGTAGTGAGGATACTGGTCGCTTCGCGGTGATACACTCGAATAATCCCGATAGGAACCTTCGGCTTGTTGGCTATCAGACCGGTAGGATTGTGGATAGTGTGGCGGGGGCTGAGGGACTGCGGCTTTTATAGCGGGTTCGTGGCTGTAAGGAACCGAGACTGGTGGATATGGCGCGCTCTGGGTATATTGAATGGGCGGTTGAAATGTGCCGTGTGAATCGTGCCTATACTGTGTCTGTGGGCTGGTGTGCATAGACTGAGGGGGCGGGAAATATGAAGCGGTAGGCGTATGACCATGTGGAGGGTGGTTTGGCGAAGAAAGCGGCTGTTGGTGAAGAGGTGATGGCAGAGGTTGTTGATGAGGCTGTTGATAAGCCTGATCGTGTGTGTAGCCATGGGTCACTCCAGGGTAAGCTTGTGGGGGTTCCAAAGGCCCTGAAGTTTGGTTCGCGTCCATGTGGGAGAAGTCGAAGCTACCGTGCGGGCGTGGCTGGATTGGACCAAGCATGCCCTCTTGCATGCCGGTAGTTGGCTCGGGCCCTCGATATGATTGATTGCGTGTGCCAGGAAGCATGGAGGTGTGATATTGGATGGTGCTGACAACGCCTGGGTGATTCGGCCAGTCGCCAATCGGTGGTTTGAAGATGACTCGTTGGTTGTAGCCCTCGCACTGGCGTTTGGACTTGATGCAGTTGTTGCAAGTAGGTCTCTCTTCACCACACTTTATGCGGCGTTTTCGGCAGGTGAGACATCCGGTTTTGGTCCTCTTTCTCATCTTGGAGTTGGTAGCAGACCCTGAGAGGCCTGTTGGTGACACATCGCCCGGGCCTCCCGAGATTGGGGCGGGCGCCATACTGTCCATGGATTCGAGTAAAGAGATAGAGGTAACAACAAGCGAGTCTGTAGCACTTAGTACGAAGCTACAAGGCCATATAAGGGACGTAAGACTGGGATGACATACCTGAGTAATCTTCGATCCTGAGGAATGGGGGCACAAGATCGGCGGGCTGATGTTGGTCCGCTTGGAAGCGGGTACGGAGCCAAGATCGATTAACCTCGCAGCAGTGCCGATCTGAATGGTTGAATCCTGCGGGGCGCCAGTGACGAGGCAGTCAAGCTTCACGGGCGACTGGGTTAAAGATGAAAGTGATGGTGTCGTCTTGTAGGAATCCAGGGCTCAAAGGCAAGAACAAATCTACTCAGGGAGAGTCGATCATTCAACCCACGGGAGCCATGTGGAGCCAGGGCTTCAATGTTAGTTATAACGAAGTGGGGAGCACGCACCAGGTGTCAGAGGCCGCTGGGAAGGCCAAAAGGGGAGCGAGCGGCAAGCCCGCCGCTGTTCGTGGGTACGGAAGGCTGTACGTAAAATGATAGCGCGTCCACAGTACCTACATCAGGCGTGGAATGGCCATAGGAGCAAAGGTGTTCTAGACTAGAATGGGAACTATACTTTTCTGGGGAGCGACAAGGTACATGGGGGTTGGATCAGGGTGGGCAACTGGAGTCGGATGCAGAAACAGCGGGTGCGGACACGGACTTGGAGTGTTCAGAGCAGGGCAAGAAGTCAAGTTCGATTCGGCAGCTGTCGTGCGAGGTCTCGTCGGAGTGCGTGCCAATGGACCGGGGGTATTGAAGGGCTTGCGCTAGGAGAGTGGGAGAAGAAAATTGGCGGCTGATCAACGGATCTGATGCCGGGTAGGCTAATGAGGGGGGTATGATGTTTTGCGTTGGACGTGGGTTCCCAGCCAATCTGCCCGATATAGACACTCGACTGGCGAAGCGATGGGGGTGCTTTGGTTGCGAGCGTTGGGAGATGGGCGGCGGGACGTCGGCCTGAGGAGCTAGCCTGCAATCACTTGGTGCGCTGCCGAGTTCGGAAGCGGCCACGATGCTTTGCCGAGGATCCTCACCCTTCTCGCTCCCACCCACTGCACGTCGGCAAAGCAACCTCTTTGACACTTTGCTCCACCCTGAAGCGTGCTTTGCCTGCTAGCCGCTTGGGCAGCTGTCATCAGCCTCAGTCGCGTGGAGGTTGCGTTCGTGTGCGGAGCCTGAGTGGAACGTGGGACTCGGGCGACAGCTGGCCATGCTTCTGTTCCCACGATACAAACCTTATTCCGCGCAAAAGACATTCCGTGTGCGACGCGTCTTCACGTACATATCATCCCAATCCATCACAGTGACTGGCCCAGCTGGAGCGGACGTGTACTCGCCCAGTTCAACAGCTGTGGACATTGCCAATGGCCTAGCTAGCCGCTATTGCTGCCAGGCCTCCAGGAATCGCGCAATTGCCACGGTGGTCTGCTCTGATTGCCTCTGATACATGGCTCTATCACTACCAGAAGCGGCATGGTGCTGATCGACTGATGGCGTCGTCTCACGCGCGCCGGCCAACGAGCTTAAGCATCCGCCAATTAACCTATACCATCAACCACCCTACCGGACCTTCTGTCTAGTTTCGCGCGTTTGATTCACCGAGCACCCCGGACATATTTCGACGTCACTGGCACAACTGCTACTAGAGTGACCGGCATGCAAAGCATCTTCGCGCTGGTGGCGGCCCAGGGCAAGCTGAGCGGAATACCAAGCTCCGCAATCAAGAGCCATTGCCTCGGTGGCCCGCGCTTCTATTATGATTTTCGTCCAGGAATCGCGAACCCGACAGCTGGGCATCGTCAGCCTCTGATTGTGATGGCTCCCTGCCCACGAGTCGACTGCCTCGTCGACTGCCTCGTTCAGGGCTCAACGGGGTCAAGGGAGCGAGCTACCTGTGTGCTCGGCGCTATGCCTCCTCATGCCATGTGCTGATGAGCGTGCGGAATGACGATCATGTGGACTTTTGTGGGGCTCGGAATACCTCTATTTCCAGTAATGGCCGCTGAACTTCGCATTCGACATCGCGGGTACGGATGCGAAAGAGCAGCCTCACCCAGCACGCTAATGCAGCATCTTCACACCACGATTGCATTAGTGCTGCGCGCATGCACGACTCAGGGTTGGCAGAGACATAATTCTGCCTTGTTTTGTTTTTCAAAGTCAGTGTCAGACGTTCACCGGGAGAACTGTCTACTGGTCCGCTCGGCGCAGTCGCGGTCTCTTGTGCTTTTTAGTCCTGGTATATCAAACGGGTCACCGGTTTGACGGCTGCGGGTACTCTTCCCGGTTATTAAAGGATCAGGTGAAAAGGAAGACGTGCAAGTACAGTGACCTTGGGCGTCATTGTCAAGACCCTACAAACAGGGGTTGAGCCCAGGTTACCAAGGCACTGGACCCGAGATGCTGCACCTCACATTCTGGCTGCAAAAGCAACCACTTTCCGAGTCATCGGTATGTCCCGATCATGGCTGTTTACGGAAGTGACCGAACTATAAAGCCAATTTTAGACAAGGCTCTCCAAGATAACGGGATGCGGTTGAGTTGCGGTTGAGCTTGCGGCGTGGTTAGCCGGATCCGGACAGCCATTCGTGGATGACTACACCGGTGACGATCCGACGGAAGCACAGTTTGCAATTGCAATCGAGATGCATGGGTCGAAAGAGTTCTCTGCTGTGGCTGCCACGAGAAACGGAACAGCATTGGGCGTGTAGTGGTAGGTGAACGGCGACTACTGAAGGCGCCTTGCTCCAATGGGCTCACCTTAGCGACCTGGACCCTAGATCCAAAGCTTGATTTTCGACATGGGCTGATGCCATATCTACGCCCCTCATCCGCTTGCCATTCTCGACAAGGGGATTGACAGCACTCCCCACATTTGCTAGTCACTTCTGTAAGTTATTGCGAAGTGCACGTGATCGGATAGAGGCGCTGACGTCGTGTTAGGGGCAGTATACACGACTCGCTTTGAGAACATGCACGAAGTGATGCGGACATGCTCACCCGCACACCCACGTCTAAAGCGGTTTCTTCGATGTTCGGTTAGAACATCTGCCATGCCGGGTGTTACTCACGGCTATTGACTGCGGCTGATGAGTGCAGCAAGGCTTTGTTTGCGGCCTGCAATCTGAGCATCTCTTCAAAGCGACGCAGTCGCATCAGTTATCTCTTGGAGTGCTGCTGATGCTTCAGTACTCTGCCATCTCAGAGGTGTGCCCTTACATATGACGACAAGATCAACTCAACAAGCCAGTAGTCTGCAACCATGCACAATCTGACCCCGCAGCCTATATCCACTAGAGAGACGGTAGTTCCAAAGTAGTTCCAAGGTAGTTCCTGCGCGAAGTTAGTACGCGATTGTTGTTGTTTGTTTGTCTGTCACCTTCTCAAGAGGAAGAGTCAACAATGACATGGCAGTAAAGTAGCAACGGCTGATATATTAAGCTTGCTAAAGCACAGTATGCTCTCGCTCACCGCTGTCCTCAAGCGCAGCCACAGGATACCTTGAACCATCTCAGGGTTGTAGCTTGCGCAGGTACACCTCCGCCGTAACGGAAGCGTTTACACGACACTGCTAGTGCAGCGACACCTGCAGCCATACAGCACTCTACATTACACGAGCGAATTTCTCCCTCACGGCTAAAGCGAAGTTTCCCGACGCCACTGTCCACGCCACCAGCCGACAGCGTTGCCTCTTGCGAAACGTCCTTCACTGCACATGGCTTCCTTCCAAAACACCCGATTTGTCGTCATCGACCTAGCAACTAGCATGTTCCTACCCCAGGTTCTGGTGCTCGGGATCCCGCCGAAGGAACGGGGCGTATCCGAAGGAAGCTTCGGTGACATTGATCGGCTACCCATGTCAACGATCCTGGTAGGTTGCATGCATGCCATTGCAACGACACGCGGTCTTATACAAGTAGTGACTTTCGCAGGTATGGTACTTTGACTATTATCACTGTAAGTTCTGATTTTCTAACGCATTGTGGCGCGATTGCAACAGCCACTGCAGATGCTTCTTCAACCTTCTCGAATGCCGACTATATAATAGCGCCAAAACACTAATTCTTCCACATACGACCATAGTTTCAGGATAAATAGCGCTTCCCGTTCGCTCAGCGGTACTCAAGCCTGTGAACGGCGGATTAGTACCCGGGTGGGTGATCACCGGGGACCACCCGCTGTTGTATGTTTTTTGCCTTTTTTTGCAATTTTTTACCCACCAGAAAACCTCACTACCATGCTTCTCTTTTCCCAACCTCGTCACTAGAAATTCACTCCGCGGCCGCTATTCGCGTATCCAGCTCATCCCATCTGGTCATCGCATCGAGACGTCTGGCAAAACAACCTGCATACAACTAGTTATTGCTTCTGCTGCGAACTCCTGACGAACTTCGCCACCGAGGCGCAGACTATTACTTGCTACTGCAGCTAGAGTTGTTCTGCATGAAGAGATTCTTTGCTTCTCTACATTCCTTTTGGCAAACAGGTCTGGCAGACAAACCCACACCAATCCAAACCAACGGAGCTGAAAATTCGAGCAGGGCGAGATGGAAGTGACGTCTAGACCAGAAGGAAATCTAGCAAGACGGCGAATAGTTGCTACGTACAGCTGACGTTACGTGGTTTAGTCAAACAACCACTTCGTTACTGTTGTTTTCTATCGGCCCGTCGCATTACCTTTTCGTACCTGCATTTCCCCACTTCCTCAGCGACAGACTACGACATGCACCTCCTTCTAATCTTGACTAGTCGCATCGATGAGTACCGAAGTACGCTGCCGTCAACGTACGTATGCTACACTTGCTTTTACTCGGGTCGAGAGCCTGCCGGAGTCGCGTCGAGCGTACCCGACCATCTCCCAAGCTCTCTACACGGCCTGGCGTCGATCGTCAGGACCCTGGTTCGCCCGAAAGATCGTTTACATCTTATTGGGTCACTCGTATGGGCAATGCGACGTACTGTTTGACGATATGGTGTAGTGTGGTGTTGGTTCTTTACGACTCTTTTTCGGCGGTTGGCGGAGATGCTAAGTACAACACCAATTTGAACTAACTCATCGCTTTACTATTCTCGAACATACAGCGCGAGCAGCATGTTTACTCAGCACAAAAGATGACATCTGGATCGCGTATGACGATCCTGTCGATCCACGCTTGGTAAGCCTACAGTAGTATTCCTCTAAATTACCCCTCAGCAGTTCAACCAAATTTTCAAAGTCGGGTGCAGTACCAGAGTCACCAGATGGAACGAACTGGGCTGATCGGTGGGAGCTAATCTTATCTCGTGCGGAGCGAGCAGATCTGGAGTGACGACCATCCGTACGCGAGATAGTAGAGCATTGGTTAGAAGCGAATGTCGTATTTTCCTGTTTCGTCTCATGAACAGGAGATGAGAAACCGGATTGCTGAATTTCTGCGAAAGGAAAAGGAGATGAATCGCTTTATGATAGAACAGTATCCAGGTTACAGTGGATATGCAAGAGAAGTGACACGTGATCTTGAGTCTTTGGGGGAAATGGAATGGCATACCTCACTACGACAACAAGCTATAGCGACAAGGATAGACTGCATAGAGCGCGCTGCTGATAACCACATATCAAAAACACTACTTCACCTTTTTCCCAACATCCAGCAACTCACCATCACTCTCCGTTCGTCACTGCCACGCTTCTCCCCTCATGTCCTCCTCCTAGACTCATAGCAAACGCCCCTACCAACCCTCCTCCATAACCAAACACTACCCATTACCCACTTCCCAGCGCCCCCAACCTTCAAGCACCTAAGATCATCCAGATACAACATCATGGGCTGTATACCATCAACACCCAAACCCATCACTGCCCCCACCACTAACCCCTTCTCCATACCCGGCCCTAATGCCATTAACCCCAACACCACTAACCACCCACGACCATTTCGAGATAGTCCAATCTACGATCCTCCCGAATACACAGACACCAGTAAGCTGAGGTATAATCGCGGAAGTAGCGGGGTGTATAGAGGCGCATCGGGGAGTGTGTATAAGAGTAATAGAGTGTCTGATGCGACGGATATAGGGGGAGATGGAGGCGGGGACAGTGGTGGACATAGTGGCGGGGATAGCGGTGGACATGGTGGTGACCATAACCAGAGCCATAGCCATGGACACGGTGGTGATAGTGGAGGACATGATGGTGGACACAGTGGCGGGGGTAGTGGTGCAGGATGCTAAGTGCTGTGAGCGATGAAATTTGATGAACGATGGAGATGGTAGGAAGCGAAGAAATTGTGTAATGGTTCTCGTTTTGTAATTGAAGCGAATCTGATTTTGGGTATCTTTGCGCCGTTGCTGGTGAGCCAGCCTTGTACCTCTCCACTGTGCTTGCGACATGTGGTGGGCTCTCATGAGCCTTTCTCGTCGTTATGTTGTCCTTCTCTTTAATGTGAGATGATCTTTCCTCTGCTTTCAGGCATTGCCGTGTCATGACGACCCCCCTCACCGCATCATTCGAAACGGATGTCCCTCAGTGCTAAACACCCAGCTATCCAAACTCGCAACCTCGACATCCGAAAACGTAAGCCAAAGATACTTCAACGTCTCTGCAGCCCAGAAGCTTTCTTGCATATCAACCCACTTATCCTCGCCCTTTGACTTCGTATCATACACATCAGCCAGTTGTGCGTATCCAAATGGCGCTTTGCAGTGCTTTTCCATAGCTGAGAAAGCTTCCCATGCCCATTCGCGATACCGCTTGTCGCCCGTTATGCGCCATGCATAGAATAGGCTTTCCACATACTCAGGCCGGCCTTTGTATGCTGGTTCTAGTGCCCAGATACCGCTAGCCATCGCTTCTCGCTCTTGGCGGGCGGTCTCGGGGATGAAGAGCGGGTCGTCGTATCCGAATTTGGGTATCCATGCCCATGTCTCTGGGCCGATCTTGGTGGGTGTAGAGGTATACGAGTGGCGGCAGCCTTCGAGGAGGGCGAGCGCAAAGGTACGGAGGTAGGGTTCGTCGTAGAGTCGGGATGCGAGGAGGATGGTACCGGGTGCGAAGCAGGCGAGGTGCCCTTGCTGGTTTTCGTATTCCTTGTTGTATCGTCCGATGTAGAGGTGCTGCATGTAGTGATCGGGTGCTGGCGCGGATCGGGAACTGAGGTGTTTGCGTAGGGAGTACGCCGCGTCTGTAAATCGGTGTTTGTATGTGCCAAGATGGGGATCTGTTGGCGGTGCTAAGAGTGTCATCTTGACAAGGTATTCGTAGTATGAATCATGCCCGCCATCCCAGTGCCTCTGGCGGCCCACTGGCTCTCCTGTCATGATGTCGACAGGCGCGTCAACCATGCCTGACCACGGTGTCTTCCACTTCGACCATACAAGTGGCGCCCACGCGTTCGTCGAGTTCTGCGTGTATGTCAAGTTGCCAGTCAGTCTGGTCAAGACGCGGTTCTCGAGGATCGAGGAGCCAGTTCGCGCAGGGCCTATAGCGGGGTGTTGGTCGTAGCCGTGTTTGGTCGGGTCGTCGCTGAAGACGAAGGAAGGATCTGGCTCGCCCTGCTCTGTTTCAAAGTCGACACGAGGCCATGGCATGCCTGTGGGGGTGTCGTATGCTGGAGCAAGCTTCCCCGCTAGGGTGACAGCATGCTCGAGTACAAGATCGCGTGCCTCTTCGCTGAGTACGTCTTCTGGAATAAGCCCGGTGTCGTACATATCCACAATAGACAAAAGCCCGCCCAGGTATCGTATGGTGGTCTCGAAAGGGTCGACGAGGTCCTTCGCTTCGTTGAAGTCGATCGCGAGTATGTGCTCGAGAGAATGCGCCAGCTCGTCCCATAGCCCCATAAGTGCCAACGTGCTGGCGGAGTCCACGATGAAAGCTCCCCACCCATTTCTGGATGACGAATTGCCTCCTGACACAGGTAGGATGTCATCGTAGCCCCAGGCGTTCTCCCTGTACTTCCAAAAGGTATATTTCATGGCATCCCGCACGCTCTTCGCCCGTGCCTCGTCCGCCTTGCCCGTTCCATTCCAATCCGCATGTTGTATTTGTGCGCCGAACTTCGGTATGTCCCTCTCTCGAACCGTCGGGTTCTGGAACTCTTTGATGAGGAGGTACAGGGTGATGACGATGATGGCCGCGAGGAGCTTGAACGACGACTCGGGATTCCGCTCGAATTTGGACTTGCCCCAGCGGCGGAAGCCGGGCATAGTTAAAAAGTGGTGGAGGCCTTATGGTGCTGGCGGAGGCGCTCAAGAGGCGGGTGGTAATAGCGCGCACATCTGCCCAGGTGGTCTCAGGGTGCGGAGTGGGTGCGAAGGTGCGGCGATCGATGTTCAAGGTTCCAAGCTATGAGACCATGCTTGGCTCGAACGGGATGACTATTGCGTGGTGAATGAAAGAACGGTATTCAACGCTAATGAGTGAATGTACGCGACGAGTTTACACATGTGAGCGCTGACGTCGTGTCATGCTCGAGTCTGAGAGCTGCTCAGGCTTGGCGCTGAGCCCTCAGCGTCGTCATCGCGAACTTTGCGACACCAACGCGTGTGCACATCCTCAACCTCGACATGGCTGTCTGGCAGTACGTGCGCACCCTGAATACGTATGTTCCTACCACTAACATTGAGATAGATGGTTCAAGAACATACCGCCCAAGACGCGCATGATCATTGGGGTGGGCGTCATGGCGTACGCGGGCGCTGGTCTCTACATATCCGACAAGGCTGAGGAGAAATTCGGTCTCACCCCAACCGACCAAGATAGAGAGCAACTGCGAGATGTGATACCCAAGGTTTCAACTATTGAGAAGCGAACGCCATGATTCATCAAATCCTGCCCTCCACAAGATCTATTGATTCCCAGGAGGACACTGCAGACATGGTGAGTATAAAGCAAGAAGCCCTTGAATGCGAGGAACCAGCGAGACGTGGTTTTGATAATTCCTAGGGATATCCACAGCCTCATTCCCATCATGTCGCTTCGGTGTGTCACTCGGATAGAGAGGCTAAGACGAGCAGTCGGCGGCAACGGAACTTGTCACTCATGTAGTCGTCGCTTCCTGACTACTCATACTACGATCGCTTTTTGCGAGGCAGTGCTAAGAGAGAATGAATTCGCCTATCCGAACCCAACTAGGCGTCATCAGTTCGCCCTCCAATGCTTAACGACCACACTTTGTCACTAAACATTTCCACAGCAGCCACCGAGGCTATGTGTGGCTGCCGCGAGTTCCAACACGGTATAGCGTCAGGCAACAGGGTCCATCGCTATACCACATCTGCCTGCATACATGGCGCAGTACATGAATACGACACAACCTTGACGCTTACCTAATGACGATCATTTACCCGACGGTGCAAACCTGAATCTGTTTGTTGCATTATCCATGGCGTTGCATTCGTCGACGTTGATATACAACACCAACCACAGCTGAACCAATGGATCCTGCATCGTCGCCTGCGCACCACACGAGAGGGAGAAAACGCCACCGCGCCGATTCGCCGTGTGACTACTGCGGACTAGTATCGGTACCATGTGTTCCAGCCCTAAATGACGCTGAAGCTCGATGTAGCAATTGCATCCTTTTGGGAAGAGAGTGCGACCGGGATGGCACTTGGAAGAAGGTAGCCAAGACCAGAAAGCAAACCTCAAAGATTTGTAGCGGGTGCCGCGAGAGGGGGCGGACATGTGCCTTCGTGGGAACGTCAACGTCCTGTATCGCTTGTACAGTATCTCAACAAGGTTGCTATATTCCAAGCAATCCCACTAATGCTGCGTATGCCCGGTCTATGGAGGAAGCTCACCAGACAACCCAGAAAGCATTGGAAAGACAAATGATGCGAGGTCTTTACATGTCATCAAGTGATGATTCAGACGAGGAAGAGGAAATGGAAATACGAGCGATGCGAGGCCGTTCCACATCACCAAACCATTATTCAGATAACAAGAGAACACGATCACAGTCGCCAGGGGACAATTTCTACCATAGCGGCTCACCGGTTCGTACTGGCTCACCTATTCGAGCAGGATCACCCGCTATTCACGGTACACCAACACCGACCTTCGTGGAGTTGGCCTTGAAACCTGTTCATGAACAGGTTTACGGCTTCACATACTTCAACACATTAGCACAATATCGATATACTCCTCTGCTGGATAACGAGATCCGGCTTCTTCGTATCTCACCTGGATCTTCGGAGAGTAGGCTGTTATGCTCTCTAAAGGTTTTCTCACTGGACAAGCTCGTGACTAAGCTCCACGAATTCCAAGCCCTCTCGTATGCGTGGGGTGACGACACTCCTACGCACGAGGTCTTCTTGAATGATCTTCCCAGATCAGGCAATGCCGATTCGTCTGATACCGCGCGGATGCACTACGGGAAATACCTCATCCGCGAAAATCTTAATCAAGCACTCCGACGCATCCGTCTTACGAATGACTATATATGGCTTTGGGTTGATTGTCTGTGTATCGAACAAGGAAACGAGGAAGAGAAAAGTCGGCAGATTCCAAAAATGCCTTCAATTTACTCAAGCGCCTGGAATGTTATTGCCTGGCTTGGAGACGACTATCGTGGCGCCAACATCGGGGACGCTGTCCGTCTGGTACCGGATGTACTTGACCTCAATAATCTTGACTGCCACGTCCAAGGGGGATTGATGTTTAGGGATAAGTTCTTCGCGCGCTGGGTAGCTTTCGGTCGCATTCTGCGGCGCCCTTGGTTCAGGCGTCGGTGGGTGATTCAGGAAGTTGCCTGTGCAAGAAGACTATCGGTGCGCATTGCGGATAAAATTCTGAGCTGGTTAGACTTTGCAGATGCCGTAGACCTATTCTCGGACCATTTGGATCAGATGCGGATACGCTTTCGCCATTCGGAATACTACGAAAAAGTAATGACCATCTACGGGAATACTGATAGTTCAGCGGCAGTGGCGCTTATGAGATTCTCGCGCAACGTATTTCAGAAGTCTCCAGATTCATCAATTGCTTCGAGACTAATGAGCCTAGAGTCTCTGGTGCTGACAGCTTCGCCTTTCGCAGTGTCGAATGCTCGAGATACTATCTACGCTCTACTATATCTTGCCAACGACATGCAACAAGTCATTGACACCTCGTCGGGATCTCAGTTGCGACGGATTTTTGCTCCAGATTACTTGAAGCATCCCATCGACATCTTCAAGGATTTTGTCCGTTATAGCATCGCAAAGTCCAAGTCTCTTGATGTGCTCTACCGACAATGGGCTAGTTGGTCGCAACTGACTACTCAACATGACTACCATGAAAGGGTCCTTCCCAGTTGGATCGGCGTCGCGAATGTTGACGAGGTACTCCCAGATCATCAGCGCGACGCGCCTTTGGACGGCTTCCTCGGACCTGTTGGCTCTCAGACGTATCATGCATCTCAAGGGATCGACTTCCAGAAACAGGCAATACCATCCATGATTGACGATATCATACAGCCCAATGGCATCCTGCTGGGTACAGTTGAAATGATTTCGTCCTCGGCTGTCCACAAAGGCTTCCTCGAGGATGACTGGCTGAAAATGCTTGGATGGCGTGGAAGTCTAGACAAAGGCATTGATGATCGGCTCTGGAGAACCCTTGTTGCGAATCGCAATCCAGATGCAAAAACAGCACCCACCTGGTACCGACGCGCATGTGCCTTAGCACTCACACGACTCGACGGCAACAATAACCTAGCTTCGGAAACTCTATCAGCCTCTACCCGGCGGCCGAGCACCTTAATCAACTACCTCAGACGCGTACAAGAAGCTACTGCCAATCGGAAAATCTTTCGTTGTGCAAATTCCGATCTTGGTGCATTGGAGGGCATTGTGGGATTAGGACCTGGGGACATGTCTCAAGAAGACGAAAATCTGCTTTGCATTTTGTACGGATCTTCGGTACCAGCCATACTTCGCGTGATCCCTGGGCCTAATTTGCAAGATGATCATACTCTTCACGTCAAGCTCGTCGGACCCTGTTATGCACATGGGCACATGGAAGGAGAGATATTCGCAGGTATGAGCGAGACGGAAATCAAGAAAAGAACGATAAAGTTCAGCATTCATTGAACTTTGATTGGCTGTATCGATACATGAGCTATTTTACAAATCTCCTCGTACGCAGTAACACGATGAATAGTCGATCCGCTCTACTCCTCATCTGGCTCTCTCACTCACATCTCCTACTTCCATTCCTCCGGCCACTTATCCTTGTCATTACTATAATCCGGCAACTCGACGCTCTTGTTCTCTCCTCCAGTCTCAATCACTCTTGTCTGTGGAAACAATTGCTCTTCGCAAAAGTTCTTCAGACCCTCCTTGTTCTTTATAGCGTACTTTTTGCGCTGGTCAAACGTTCCCAAACTCCTCCATAGCCTGATCTCTTTCACACTCGCGTCCGTCAAGGGGTTCTCGGCAGCCCAGGTCTGAAACGTTTTCCTGTATATACGCTCGAGGTAGCAGCGTGCGATATGCGCCTTCATCGATAGCAGTTTTTCTCCGATATCGTCAAGCAGTGGTTTTTTCACGTTAGATGGAAGTTCCTTAACCCAAAGGAGGAGATCAGACTCTTTCATAACGCGGAAATCCGGGGCTTCGCCTTTGCGCCTCTTCTTTGCCCGTGCATCTGCTTCTGCCTCGGCACGTTTCCGTTTGGTACTCGTGGTCGTATTCTCCGGTTCGTCCTCAACATCAGACTCAGACTCAAACTCTTCCTCCTCAGATTCAGAGAGTCCAACCAGATTTCCAGGGTCGGTATTCTCAGGCTGGGCAACCACGGGCTCAAAGCTCGAATTTACCGAGTTTCGCGCCACTGCTTCGTACACGTAGCTCTTAGGATAAAAACCGGCACTTCCCTTGAAAGAAATATCACCAAGCTCCTTGACGCTCTCGTTCAGCTTCGCAATCACCTC
This sequence comes from Alternaria hordeiaustralica, assembly GCF_023758085.1. Lineage (NCBI taxonomy): Eukaryota > Fungi > Ascomycota > Dothideomycetes > Pleosporales > Pleosporaceae > Alternaria > Alternaria hordeiaustralica. The sequence continues at coordinate 216,997 of NW_026056773.1, read as the reverse complement.
GTCGACCTCTACTTCTTCACGCCCCTGAAAAACTGGGTGTTTCAGCCAAACCTTCATGTCCACGGAAGACAAGTCTTGGAAGCTACTGAAAAGCTTTTGTAGAACAGATTTCCGGCTCCAAGCGTCCATTGGGCGTGTAATATCGGCGATTTTGGACGGAAGCAGATCGACGAACTCTTCAACTTGATTACTTGCCATATGCGTGAAGTTGGCAATTTCTTGGGCAAGCATGTTATTGATCACGAGAATGTTCGGGAGCTCCGGTTGAGGTGGAGCTGGCTGGCTTGAGGCCTTTGGACGGTTCGTAGTTTTCGAGGGGTTTGACGGTTTCGACGTCTTTGAAGGCTTCGAAGTCTTTGCAGGTTTTTGAGATCCTGAAGGCCCTTTAGGTTTTGGTGAACCTTTTCGTCTTGGAGCTGTTCCTTTGGCGGTCGATACAGGCTTGCTAGAGGTCTTCTCGTACTTCTTCTTCATTCGTTCCAATATCTGTTTTGGAGAGGGTCGGATGACCAGTCCGCCATCTTTCGCGTAGACGTCACGTTTGGGAATTTTATCCTCAGAACCTAGCGTAAAGACATTGAGATCACGGATCCAGATACCAGCACGGTCTTTCTCATTTTTGAACGTCCCACCGTGTTTCACGAAGAGGATGGCCCTGTACGTGTAGTCGTTTGATAGTTCGCCAATTCGTGGGTCTTCTCGAATCTCTTTTGTCGCGTGCTTCATGAGCGTGGCGTGGTCGATCGTGGCCCACTGGATTGTTTTCGGATCTGGTTGTGCAACATTAGATGCATCATTAGGGTCGGATGAAGGCTGGCCGGCGTTTGGATCATCACCTGCATCCACTTCCTCGCCGCTTCTCTTCCTCTTCTGTCCATGTGCCTCTCGATGCTCACGAGGCGACCAGTGAAGTGGACTCTCTGCCAGATACGGCAGCTTCTCCATCGCATCACCCTGGTAGTAGTACCAAGTTAACCACCATCTCGCGACCCCCAGGTCTTGCTTCCCAGCTTCTAACATATGAGGATCGCTTGCGCGCCACTCATCGACATCGCTGTCCGTCATATCTGCGAACTCGCCAATGAACATGCGATACAGAAGTCCACGGGCGACATCATAGCGAGTGACACCCACCGCATCTTGTACGACCTTCATCGCAGTAGGATGCAAGTTCTTGACCCAGATATCCACGTCTGCGTTGGACAAAGAAGCGAACAATGGCAGAGCCAGATTCAAGTAAGTCTGGTCTAGACGTTCTGCGATAGTTCCCGATGTCCAGATTTGAGAACGTTCTTGGAACGTGAAAGCATGAGAATGAAGGTAGTCTCTGAGAACCGCCGCGTTTTCGCTCTTGAAGCTACCTTTAAATACGCTGTGAAGCACCGCTCTGGATGTTTGAAGGGCAAGGCTTCTTGAATCGTCGACCTTGAGGAGGTCGTCTTTATATATTGTGTACCACGGTTCCGAACTCTCCATCTTCAGTTGGTCGAATGCGGGTAGGTTGTCCTTGCTGAAGCCTTGAGGGAACTTGTATTCTGGATTCTTGGTGAGAACACCATGCTTCCTTCGCTGGAAGTTGCGCGCAAGGTCGTCCTGGTTGTCTTTGAACGCCTTTACAACTTCATCCAGACGATGTCTGGAGTATGGCTCGCCTTCTTGTAAGTACATCTGGTACTGGGCACGCGAAACTCCTTCGTGCTCGTCTGGCCAGCCATCGTCGTCGCCGTCACTATTGTCATCGTCACTGCCTGGCCTCCTTCTTGAGCTTCTGTTGCCACCTGGTCCAGGCGGGGCCCTCCGATTCGGGTTCAAGGATGCGACCGCATCGCATAGTTGACCAGTACTAGGAAGGCCTAGGATCTTCACAACGCGCACACTCATTTTGTACGGCAATACGTTCTCACCCAAGTTCTTTTCAGCCTCTTTTCGAATAATCTCCTGCATGTCTCTGCGTGTTTGGAGCGAGTTGAACGCCATTTTTTGTGGGTGACGTCTCCTATACCTCGAACTGAACGCGCTATAAAGTCCGCCCGCGTCAGTGAGGAATCTCGGGTTATCCAAGATGTACTTAAGCATGGCGTAGACCCATGGCCCGCATGCTGAGCCTTCGTCACCTCGGTAGCTGTTGTTCTTGGTATCGTGAGGGACGTGTTTCAGTGTGGCTGCCGTGAATGCTCCTCGCTCTAGATCCATAACTTTGTCGTATCCGCAGAGAATCTTCCCGGCGACCCACGCAGGATGTGGTTTATGCATGTTGTGTATGTACCAATGCTTGTTGCGTTTCTGTTTTACGTTTAGGTGGCCGTCTAGCCATCTGGCATCATTTCTCTCCTTGTCGATTACCATGAAACCCCAATGAGTGCCACCGGAAGGAGTCATCTCAGGCTCACTTTCTTGTTGCACTTCCGTGTTGCCATTTGGGTGTCCTTCTTTGTCGGTAACCAGCACCTCAGCTTCTTTGGAAACCTCTTGCCCCCTAGCGACCTGCTCTTCCTCTCCTGTCTCCCCTTGCTCTTTAGCTTTCGCGGCTTTAGCTCTCCATCTCATGATCCTTTTCGCTGTGCCCTCATCGGCCATACCATCTGTCACAGGCACAACAATCCATCGATATTGCTCTTGCTGCATAGCTTCGTAAGTTGGTTTCGATAGAACATTCTGTTTGAATCGATCTTTGTCGTCAATACATAAGCCAACACGAGCAAGCATGGCGCCAGCATTTGTTGGTAGAAAGAGGATATCGGTTCGTTTCTTTTGTACAAGAGTTAACAGGGCCATAGCCAACTCTAACTGGTGACCCTGCATCCAACTATGATGAGGGTCCGTTCTCGCGGTTGCCACGATGTTGATAAAGTCCTCTATGGTGACATCAAAAGGATTCCCCAGATGGCTGTACTCGAGATATTTCCTGTTTAGCCAGTTTCTGATGACAACTTCGTTGGTTTCTGGCACGGGTGCGACTGGTGCAGCAGGTGCCGCAGGAGCTGGAGTACCATCGCCGTTGTCGTTATTGGCCGGCGGGCCTTGTTCGCCGTCGTCAGACATGATTGTCGCACTATGGTTATTTGCTAGTAAATGGCGCCTTCGATTTCACAACGGCTTTGAACATTCGCGAGCATAAGTTGCGCTCGACGAAGATATGTAATGTTCCCCTCAAGTCATCGAACAAAGCCGAAGACACCTGGAAAGAAGATGCGATGCCGAGAACAAAGACGGCGAAATGAACGATAGCGCTCTTTATCGAGTATCAGGCGATACCATCATTGTTCAGTTCTCTTTCATGTCCGTTTTCTCACAGCCACGACGCTGCTTTTGTGCGCAGAGATGTATTCTGCTCGAGAAACAGATTACGCATTACTTGGCCTGGGTGTTAGCGAGATCATGCAACGCGAAAGAGCATAGCAGGGGTAAACACTGTGAATCGTCAATTAAATAGCTAGCTAGATGTTCAATCTGCCATGGAAGTGTCAGCTACAAGACCGAGTCCATGACGGGTATAGACAGATACTGGGAAAGTGGTAAATGCCGATCCATGCTGCCGGTACACCTCATAGTAGCTTTGTCACCCCCGCCTACCTCCATTGTCTTGCCGGCTCTGGCGGCACAACATTCGCCGGATCCGTGAATGGGTTTGCTCGGGCCTCTAGATCCTCCTCCTCCGTCCGTGACCTCGCAGCCTTGGGCTGCTGACTGCTGGGGTTGGGAGTACCATCGATGAAAGTGAGACCGAAGTTGTTCATCGGAACGGGCGTAGCCTGAGCACTGATGCCAGAAGAAGGGAAGTCGCGAAGGTTTTGTTGGGCGGGGGTAAGGGCAGAAGAGCCACTGAGATCGTCTAGTCGCATCGACTGTTGCGCGTCGGTCTTGCGGTTGATGTATGCGGCAGCGAGCGCGAAGCCGAAGTAGATAGCCATGCTGATACTAATTAGCTTATTTCCCCAACATCACCATCCATGTATTATCATAAAACTTACCAAACCGCTCCCAACATGCCCAAAACCTCACAACCCCGTTCAATTCCCTTTGCCCATCTACTCCATCTATCCAACGTGTACATCGTCTTATCGTACTGCCAACACGAATCCCTAGTGAGAGCCACAGTGTGCTCCAAACTATAATCGATCTTGCTACTGGGGAAAGTATTCATCCAAACAGTGCCCAAAGCGACCAGCACGAAGTAGACGGCGAGGCAGGTGGACCAAAGCATGCCAGCACGGTTGGAGATGCGTGCGGAGCGGTAGTGGCTCCGAAGAAGAAGGAGGAGATCGATGACTAGGAGAAGCGGGTTGAAGATCAGGATTGCTATGATCGTGCTGCGAGGATGTTTGGTTAGCATATCCTCATAGATGGGGAAGTACGACAGCAAGACAAAACTTACAAAATCCCTCCCCTTTCCTTCCCACTCAGATACTCGGGCCCCGTCAGCCCCGGGTCCGTACTATTAATCCCAACATCCATTCCATGCCAGAACCTCTCGCGATCCACATTCGCATACAGCACCGGCAACGTCTTCACGTCGCTAGTCAACACAACTCCATACGTATCCCCGTATATCCCATACTTGGTGAAGTCAAAGTTGCTACCAGCATCCACATTCAAGCATTCAACTTCGCTTTGAGGAGAGGCGAGTAGACGGTGGGCCATGGCAACGCACAAGCCGAGTTGCGCGACCGCGAAGAGGATGGAGAGAAAGAGGAGGATGTCGGTCGCGAGGCCGGTGCGAGAAGGCCAGCGGGTTGATCGAGAGTGAGTGAAGAGGGTGAGGCAGGAGCGGGCTTCCTTGAGGGGGTTTGTGCGGGAGGGCGCCATGATGGCGTTGTTGGTGGTGAGAGGTTTGTAGTCTGGTGTCGTTTTTGTTAGTGCTGGGTGACTGAAGTATTTCTCTGAAAATCGAGAGGAGATGGAAGGTGAACAGGACAGGATTATCCATCCCTCAATCTCTCAGGGTCTGTGGTGTCGTCGTCTGGTAGCGGTACAGTGAGTACCGTGGGCGCGACGCCGGAAGCGAGGGGGAGCCATGATACCATCTTCAAATGTCCTGGGGCAAAATGAGCTGATGGCGTCTTCAGGAAGGAACGACGACGATTGCGCTGCCGATAAACCACGTGAGGCGAACGAGGAAAGAGCGACCGGACGGAAAGGTATCAACTTAAATTGGCAGCTACATAGAAACATTGATCGGGCTCGGGGCTTCGCAGGGGGTGTACATGCTTGCGTAAAGCAAAAGGACAAAAAAGGGCTCATGACAGGGTAACAAGGAGATTAAGATCGTGATCAAAAGAGGTATTGCAAGTTGTTTACATGCGGCTGCGATAGGGCCTAGGGACAGCCGGCTGGAAGAGCCTATCCGGCAGCCTGTTTCCATACTGATCGAAGCGGTAGTCCTCCTTTTGTTCAATCCACATCTGCCCAGCAAGTTAGCCTTGTGCTAACAGCTAGAGCTTGCTACCGTAGGGGCGGGGCGGGTAGCCAGCAGTGTTGTAACCACTCACCTCGCGGTCGGCGTAGTTCCTGTCCAACGGCACTGGTTGTGGATTTAGTATTTCTTCGTCGCCAAAGCCCGCGTCTCCTTGGAACCTACGCGAATAGTGCGCTGCACCAATGGGTTGCGGGGCGCCGTATTCGGCGTACGCAGGGGCTCGAGGGCCGTACTGACCTGGGCGTTGGGCGCGCGCGCTGCTCTGCATCCAGGAGTCGCGCTCGGGGAGACGGTCCTCGTACGATTCAGGGCGGCGGCCGAGGGGCTCGGGGAAGCGCGGGTTGTAGGTGCCTTGAGTCTCGATGGGGTACTGAGAGCGGTAGTGATCTTCCTGCTGGTAGCGCTCGTCGTAGTGCGTCTCGTAGCGGCCGTCACGACCTTGTTGCTCGAAGTGGACGTCGTGACGGGGAGCAGGGCCGCGGTCGTCGAAGTGCTGGGGTCCGCGCTGGTGTTCGTCGATGTACACGTCGCGACGCTCTTCGTAGTGAGCTGGGGGCTGACGGTCGCGCTCAACCCAGACATCGCGGTGCTCCTCTACGTGTCGCGGCGGCGCGCCATCACGCTCGACCCAGACATCCCTCTCGATGTGCGTCGTGTGGGTGGGCTGGGCCTGAGGCTGGGGCTGGGGAGGTTCCTGATGGATGTCGATGTCGATGTGCGTCTCCTTGGTGGTCGCCTTGGGCTTCTTGGGCTCTTCGACTGGCTCCAGAGCAGTCAGGTAGCCGATGACCTCGCTCAGACTGGAATGCGCGATGGCGAGCTCCTTCTCCCGGTTCTCGAGCTTCTCCTTCTCGCTGAGCAGCCAGTAGACGCGGTGCCGCATGCCGATGCGGCGGCCGTCCTCGACATCGCCGGCGACGCGTTCCGTGTGCGGCGTGATGTTCTCAAGGGCGCCGCGCACGTCGCGCATGCATCCGTAGACCCACTTTGACTTTTCCGGGTTGGCCTCGAGGATGTCGTGGATCTCGCGGATGGACAGCAGGCGTCGCACTTCATCGAGGTCGGACCGGACGCGGCCAATGATGCGCACGTAGACGGCGTTGGATGGGCCAACGTCGCGGACGCGCTTGGCCTTGGTGAGGAACTCGGCGAGCTTGTAGGCACCCCCAAGGGCACCGGCGGCAGCACCGAGCGTGAGGATCTCTCCTTTAACCATGACGGGCGGTGAGGTGGCAGCTGCTGGGAGCTACCGGCTTGGTGAGGGTGATGTTCAATTGAGTGAAAGGGTGCCTGCGTCTCTGCCTGTACCTGGCGCGAGCATCCCGCGCAGGTTCAACCGGCGTGGAAAGTGGGGATAGGCGCTTTGGTGAGGTGTGAAGAGAGCAGAGTTGTTGTCGCTCAGCTACTCAGGGCAGCATTGACAGGGGCCGTAGCTGTTTAGTGTTATTCGGGGGCTGGGTGCTAGCCACATGGAGGCGCTCTAGCCTGCAGCTCGTCACTCCTCGCGACCAACCCGAGGTCTGAACTCCCCCAGAGCTCCACCCACGAACATGTGGCTTCCATCGCTTGCAACCGACGAGCTGATCGTGTTCGTTGCGGAGATCCAGAGCGGTGAGGACACACGCTGGCCTCGCCCAAAAACTGCGATTTGTCTGCGGTAAACAACATCTCCACGTCTTGTTTACTCCGTCCTGATACGCGCCTGGATCATCCCAGCTCGCCATGTCAGCTCCACTCGACAACGCACCGACCTGCCTGAAACTTGACACTCAAAACCTTGCTTTATTTACCGTATTTCGCAATGAACGCGCGAACTTTGGGGTCGCTCAAACTCAATTCACTGCCCTCTGCATCCAGCAGCTCGCGGTCCTTGTTCTCCAGCTCCAGCTCCATCGCCTTCAACTGCTCGTCCAGTTCCGGGTTTGTCAAGCTAGCCTGGTGGAATGGTGCGTGCTTATATAGCGCACTCAAGATCGCCCTCAGGTCGGTATCTGCTTTGCTTGTTCGTTCGGCAATTACATCATGAGCCGACGTCGCGGTGGACTCGTAGTGACTCTGCAGCTTCTTGCTTCGCTCAAGCTGGGCTTGTTGCAGAGTATCCTGCAGGCTTTCAATGTTGTCGTGACTGAATGATATGCCCGCATAACGAAGCGCGTCTTGCAGTGTCACCGGGAGGTCGAGCGTCGATGTAGGCTTGAGCTTCACCATAGGTGTAAAGGCGGACGTGTCAGACCTCATGCGCTTCAACACCGGCGTTCCAACCGGTGGGTGTGTCTCCGGTATACGCTTCGCTGCCGCTGCTTGGACGTGCGCGAGTGCTTGTTGGAACTCATCAGTGTCCTTCGTACCAGTAGTGACTATGTTGAGGCGTTTGCCCATATACTCGAGGGTTGACAGCACCTGATAAGTTAGCAACAGTCCGATGACACTTGAGAGGTACTCACATAGTTTAGCCAAGCCGTTCGTGCCTGTGTTCTGTCCCTATCCTTGCGCTCCTTCATCTCAGTCATGGGCTTGCGTATCTCATGCTCGACAACCATTTCAGCAACAGATGCGATCTCGGAGTGAAGCTCTTCCAACTCAGCCTGCAGGGCGGCCTTTCTCTCCTTGAGGTCTTCTTCTGTTTCTGCAACGCCGTTCTGGACATTGCCCGATGCGTTGGTGAGAAACACAGTGTCGACGCGAGCTTTGATCTCCGCCGCGCGGAAGGAGATAATAGCCTTGCACCACTGCTCCATCGACTTCTCGTCCTCGCTGACTTCAGGCTCGGTAACAATCTGTGACACCAACTTGGGGAGTCGGCTCAGAATTTGGTCGTCTGATGCTAAGCGCTCTGACAAATAACCTTTGAGTGTTGACTTTTCAGAATCAATCTCTCGTTGGGCGTCAGTCGTCTGCTCCGTAACCGATGCAACGACATCATCAACCTACTTAAGTTAGCAAATACCCATTCATGGCGATTTGAGACTTACAGAGACGTCTAGTCGAGTCTTTTCCTGTCCCTCCTTCCTTCTTCGCTCGTTCCTTGCATGCTCAACATTCAAGTTAGGCTTATCGAGAGCTTCAAGCTTCATTAACGCATCTTTCTGAGTCTCTAAAACTCTGCATTGCTCTTCAATCGCAGTAGTAGAGCTCTTCAGCGATTCGATAGCTGCAGCAATTTCGTGGTCCAAGATAGGTCGGATGGGTTCACCGTCGCTTTCGTACTGGTGTAAGAGACCCTTCTTCTTCAAAGTCTGGTACCTAGAACTCCAATTAGCAAATACCGAAATAATGAGGTTTTGCACTTACAGCTCTAGCTCTTCTTTGCTGAGTAAGGTGTCTTCGTGGAGGTACTCGTCGACCCACGCCGCAGCTTCGTGCTTTGTATCCGTATCCTCGAAACCCAGAAGAATGTTGTCGAGATCTACCTTGAGGCCTCGCTCTTCCACCACATTCAGCAGATGGTGAGCTGCTTGTTCTTCTTCCATACTGCCCACTTCTCAATCGTGTTCTTGCGGTGTGGGTGTTTTGTGGCAGATGCAAAAGCAGTTAGGTCAGCGACATTCGATACGGCGCGCCACACGAGCCACTCGCGCAGTCGCGGTTCACGGCACCCTTCGTGCCTTCCCAACGCGCTCGCGACTTGAACTTTGACTCCAGACTACCCTCCTCTAAAGCATACTCCAACTCCCCACCAGACCACAAAAATGCCTCCCACCGCCCTCGAACCCGTGATCACCCCCGAACCTTCCAAAGATACCGCCAAAGAAGCCTCCATCCAACCCACCCCACTACCCACCACCGCCATGCCATCCAGCAACCCCACCCACGAAGAACACCAATACCTCTCCCTGATCCGCGACATAGTCCAAAATGGCGAGCACCGCCCCGACCGAACCGGCACCGGCACCCTCGCCGTTCCCTTCCCACCCCAAATGAAATTCTCCCTCTCGCGCCCATCCAGCGACCCGTCACAACCACCCACGCCCATCCTCCCCCTCCTCACCACAAAACGCGTCTTCCTCCGCGCCGTAATAGGCGAACTGCTCTGGTTCGTCGCCGGCAGTACACACAGCAAACCATTGTCAGAAGCGGGCATCAAGATCTGGGACGGAAACGGCAGCCGCACCTACCTCGACAGCGTCGGCCTCTCCCACTACGAAGAAGGCGAACTAGGCCCCGTCTACGGCTTCCAATGGCGGCATTTCGGCGCTGAATACAAGGGACACGCGGAAGACTACACAGGTCAGGGTGTCGACCAACTCGCCGAGATCATCGACAAGCTCAAGAATAAACCGTATGATAGACGGATTATACTGAGTGCGTGGAATCCGGCGGATATTAAGAAGATGGCGCTGCCGCCTTGTCATATGTTTGCGCAGTTTTATGTTAGTTTTCCGGGACATAAGCAAGGGGGGGAGAGACCGAGAGGTGTGTTGCATAGTCTGCTGTACCAGCGGTCTTGTGATATGGGCCTTGGTGTTCCGTTTAATATCGCGAGTTATGCGTTGCTTACACATATGCTGGCGCATGTGTGTGATCTGACGCCGGGCACTTTTACGCATACGATGGGGGATGCGCATGTCTATCTCGATCATGTGGAGGCGCTCAAAGTGCAGTTGGAGAGGGAGCCGCGCGACTTCCCGGAACTGAAGATAAACAGGGAGATTGGGGGCGGTATAGATGGGTGGAAGGCGGAGGAGTTTGAGGTGCTGGGGTATAAACCACATGCGAGTATTGCGATGAAGATGAGTGTGTAGGATGTATACGATGTATGATGAATGTAAGAGTACGTCTCCACCACCTGCTTTTGCATCCATACTGTAGCTTGCGCGGCTGTTCCACACATGACAGCATGTAGACACGCTATGAACGCTCCAAACCCAACGTAAACACATTATATGCACGAAAAGAGGAGCATAATAACCAACCTAACCCTCTCACCTCCAAGCCCCCCATTCCCCTACGAAGGCATCTCCTGCGGCTCACTCCTCGGCCCATGATTATGCGCATATTTCGTACTAGCCGGCAACTCACTCCTTACAGTATCCGAATCTGGCGCATCCACATACTGCGCATCCACATGCTGTGGCGGCACAGCACCATACATGCTCTCTCTATTATACGGGCTTTTCTCTCCGTTAGCAAGCTTCGTCGCCTTTCTCTTGCGCCACCAGAAGGCCGCAAAGCCGATCAGCGCGAGAGCAACGAGGCCGCCGATTACAGGGCCTGCTATCCACGCTTTGCTGGAGGAGGAGGAGTCGTTACTGTCTTCACTGGCTCCAGATGATGAGGAGGGAGACGAAGAAGGGATTTCTGCGTCGAGGAGCACAGCGTAAGTCGCGCCTGGCTGCTCGCTAATCACGCTCGTAGTGTTCTGCAGATAGCAATTGTTGAATCCGCCCTTCAATGTCGAGTCGAAGAGAATGGCTTTACAGCCTACGTTCTCCTCCGCACAAGCATCCATACACGCCGTAATATTCTGCATATGCAAACTCGTAATATTAGTCCCCGGATTCAACCTCCCACAGTGCACTTCAAAGCCCTTGGCATCCGGCGTGCCCGCCGCCGCGGTATACGATTCCCTGTCTGGGCATTTCGTATCGATCTGATCAATTTGCGTCATGACTGCCGAGTGAAAGAGGATGATTCCCGCGCCTACGTCCAGGCTATCTGTGTATCCAGAATCATCGCCCGTCTTGAGAATGCAGTTGGCGAAACCGATTACCATAGACGGATTCCAAGACACGGCTGTGCAGAGCGGTTGCTGATCGACGCAGATCTGCATGCATTCATCGAGAGATTCGGCGTGGTAGAACCATTGATAGTTGCCCTCGAGATGTGGATACGCGTCAAAGTCAGCTACGTTTGCCTTGATCATCTGCCCGCAGTGCGTGGTGTATTGCATGCCGTGGACGCCGGGGAGGGTGTTGGTAGAAAGATCTTCATGCGGACATGTTTCGTCGAAGCCTTCCATTTCGCTCCTCTCGATGAGGGCGGTGTACCGGTGGGGGTTTGGTTCGAGGAGATCGACGGTCGCGCTGCTGTTCTTCATGTAGCAGATGTTGTCGGGATCTACCCAGAGGACGCCGTAACATCCTTCGCCAGGGCCCCAGAACCGTGAGCAGTGTTCTATGCATTCTGCGAAGCTGTCTAGTTGAATGGCTTCGGTTGGCGCTTCTGATGTCTATTAATGATGATCCTTCTTGGAGGATATCGCGTGATCTGCTGCTCACCATTATGGCGTATGTTTTGATCACAGTATGTGGTGTAGTTGGCGCCGTTCAGTGTCGTAAATGGGCTGCCGCATCTCGCAGGACTATATTGCCGTGCTTCGAGGGCGCGATTAGATACATATTCTGCTAGACCTGCTCTTGTATCAGTAAGCGTCTTGTTTACTACCACATCATCTCCACACCTGCAAACATACTTGTAGGTGAAGCAAACGTCGTAGTCGCTAGCATTAGAGCTAATGAACCCCACATCCTCACGTCCAGCATATTAGTATACCCCATAGTCGAAGACCTGTGCTTGTGCAACAGTAGGAAACGCGACAACGCGAGATCCGGGGATCGTGAGTGTACGATACAAGGTTAATACAAGGTTAAACCAAGCTGTACCGATCAGACATGTTGCCAATAGTAAGCCATGGGGCGAAGTACAGCGGTTATTGAAATTGCAACTAAGGCCTCCAATACATGGCATCATGATGGGGGCCAGAAAGTCTTCCTGTAAGACAATGCACCTCATGTTAGAGGTGGGATTCCGTTGAATCCTACGACATGGCTTGAGGGCGCAGCGTCCGCGGGCATCTCGAATCATCGGGTGGTTGGGATTCGCCAGGATCATGAGTGGTGTCGACGAGAATGACGGCGTTGTGCTTGGTCAACGCATTGTTAGGCGCGTGACGATGGGCCTCGAGATGCAGGGCGTTTGCAGGGATTATGGTAGGATCCTCTTTAGCGTATGAACGCGCCTCGTCGACGAGCTAGAGAAGGCGCACTGCGCCTTGCAGAGAACAACAACTGCGCACAAATGTTGATGTACGAAGTCGTCATGTCTCACACGCAGTGCTTACATGGGAGATTCTAGGCATTGTTGTATGTTTTCTGTCAATTTGTAGAACCCTTTAGGAATACCTAGGTACGCTCTTTGTGTACTAGCAAAGGAACGTTGCTCTTCTCGGACTAGCCTTTTGGTGGCACATGTGCACGGCTTCAAATCCTCGGTTTTTGCACAACAAAGGTTTGTAGTAATAGATTGCTTGTAGAAGTAGTGGAGCGTCTACTCGCTAACAGAGTAATACAACGAAGATAAGGGAATAGAACTTGCGGAACGACTGTTAAACTACCTTCCACTGTAGTAGGATACCACAGTTCTGAACGTGCTCGTAATCGTCTCTTTAGTGTGAGTATGACAGCCTTGCGGCACCTTCACACCGTCAAAGCGATCCTTAATCCAAGCAAGATAGTCAGAAACTGTGACCATCGAGGCACCCAAGTGATCGACCTCCGGATACAAAAGTAGCGAAACACGGGACTCTGGGAAAGCGCTGCAAGTCCGATTGAAGTCACTCCTGGTGTTGGCCGCGTACACCAAAGAGTCGGCGATGCCCTGAACAACAAGCATAGGTGCAGCGAGAGCGTGAGGGCCAGCGCCATTGTAGCGCTTTTGCCAGTCGACAACATCTGGATGCTCGTACCAGGTAACCTTCTTGAACATCTGTGCGCTGGTGAAGTTGCCGTATAATGCGTTTGCGACGAGAATGCAGCCTTGATCCAGGAGTGGAAGAAGATCGAGAGCGGCATCTGTAAGGTAGTCTTCGAGATGAAAGGTGTTAGGAAAGAGCAGTGCGAGCGATTGTAGAAGTAAGATGGCGTTGGCACCGCCGAACGGCCCACCATTGGCTCGTCGGATAGACTCAGGGAAGAGGTCAAGAGGACGGAGCGCGGGAGCAGCGGCGACAGAGCCTAGGAACTTTCCTGCTTTCAGCAGCTCTTCTTGGTCGGGCATCGCGAGACGCTCGTTGGTTCTCCAAGCTGTCATGCCACCTTCACTGTGGCCGACAACTACGTACTCCTCAGAGAGCAAGTCGCCGAGAACCTTGCGGGCAGCAATCAACCCGTATACAGCATCGGCTGCGTGCAAGAAGCCCGCCTCGTACATGAAGCCTTGGGGGATATCTGAACCCTGACCCGAATAGTCGGGCGCAATGACAGCATACCCAGCAAGGGCAAGAGCATACGGGCCTCTCCATTCATAGTGCAAGTCTTTGTTGTTGGACGGTGCACAGTTTCGAATTCTACCAGCTGTGCCGTGTGTCCAGACTATTGTATTCAGTGGCTCGTCCCGGTTCGGCTTGTTGTACGGCAACAGCACAAATCCAGTAGCCGGAATAGGGTTTCGTTCAATGTCTTCGGTCATATATATGAAACGCGCAAGAGACATGCCGGTTGGTGCTGTGAACTTAGTGTTGCTGTCGTTGCGTGAGACTTGTTGCCATCGCAGTAGGGCGCCTGGCTTTGCTCCAGTGGTGTTGGCTGGGGTGGTGTAGAATTCGTCTAGCGTTACGTTCTTCGACACCCATCCTGAGGACTCGCGGAGGAGGGCTCCTTTAAATGCCGTCTGGCAAGAGGAGTTGCATGACTCTTGCGCACGGCTGGCTCCAAGGAGGAAAGCCATAAGATGGGTGTAAGATAGTCTCATGTTGAAGAATGGAAAAGTGGAAGGAATGACTTTGCTGATGCCCAGGTGGCATTAGAGGCTACATCAGGGCCCTATATAATATTTCGATTGATACAGCATCGATATCGACGCGCGATATGCCGACCATACTGAGGTCAGGTGCAAGTATGCACTAGACACGAAGTGCCGGCGGTACTTCTTGTTTGATCTAGCGGGATGCATGACATTGCGCAAGCAAAGAACAGCCGAGAGACGCTCCCGGATAACGTCGTTCTTATCCCTCTTCCGATGCAGCAAACTCGATCTAAAAGGTCGATGTACGAAGTTAGTGTATGTCTCGCGCGCAGTTCGTACATACATAGGAGGTTTGACCCTTGCCAGATACCCCATATTTCGGACCAGATGTTTCACTATGCTCTATTACTGGTAGTCTCTCCACCAATGCGGCTGGAATTTTACGTATAATGTATACCAAGTATACGCAAGTTGAATGCTCAGCCAGGTTCGGACTGTGAAGGCACCGGCTGAAGAACTAATGTGTTTGTGCCTACCTGGGTACGAAACAATGGAGTGTGCCTTTGACTCAGACTGTGGTCTGATCCTGATGCGTGCATACGACGCAATGGCACTTCTATCCCAGTAACGCACCGCCCCTGCGCGACTTTGAAAGAAGAGACTTGACAAGAAACCATCGGCCTTGACCACAAGCGAGCGTATACGACGGCCATGAGGTCGCGTAGAGACGTGCAAGCTCTGGAAGAACTCGTCTACTACAGAAAACTTCTCTCAGATAGCGACGTTAAGAGATCATCAGCACCATGTAACGTAGCGGACCTTCGAGGTCGTAACGACTTTGCTACGACGCGTGTACACAACAGCACAGTGCATAGGTGTGCACCACTGGCTCGGGCGTGCTTCGTGCCGTGACAACGCATCGTTGCCTACCTGGGTAGCGCCATTAGACGTCGCTCGGAAAGAAGCAAAACTTCCAGCAGTGTTGATTGCTCACGAATACTCCTCTTCATCAAAATCACCAAAGATCCAATGCTCTTCGAGCCTCGCTCGTTCTTCGTTCGACTCAGCTAACTCAAGCGCAGCCGCCTTGAGCTTTCGTTCACGTTGTCTAGTCTCTTCGTACTGCTCTAAGGGTACCCATCCCTCCGGGCCGATGCCAACAGCATCCCTACAAGCCTGGAGCTGCTCGTCGGCTTCAACCTGCGCAGCATGCAGACGCTTACACTCGGCTACCTCGTGTTCTGTGAAAGAAATCGGGCAAGGAACCTTCGAATCGCCTCTTGCGCTCGATTCTGGGGCGGTAATACTCGACCAGTTCTCCGTTAGATAGATGAGATCAGCTTTCAGTGTCACATTATCGCCTTCCCAGGGTTCGCTCGCGTGATCAAAGAGTTTTCGTCTTATTATACTGAAGTCGTGGGCTAGGGCGTTGTAATGAATCGGGTTTAGTTGTGCAGTCTTTGCAATATAGTAGTAGTGGAGTTGACGCCGGCGTAGGAGCACGGCCTGCTCGAATTGTTCCCTCTCGCTTAAGTCGTCAAAATTGGGTGGTAATTGTGGCACTTCAAGCGATTCTGAAATGGCGTCACCGTAATTCTGGAGGCTATTTGGGATACCGCACTGCAGGAAGAGCGGGAGTATTGCGCAGTGTTGCCAGTCAATTAGACTAGTGATTTCAAGTTTATCCGAGACAATTACATTGTTTGGTTGGAGATCGGGATGTCGCAGTGTCGGCCGGGCAAGAGCTTCGTTGTTATGCGGGATGAGATAAGGCGCAGTTTGCAGGTATTTCTCAAGGCTGGCAACATGATCCAAGGGCGATTGCTTTTCATAGTTGTAAATCTCTCGCCGCAGACGTTGGAAGGGGTGAAGCGGTCGGCCAAACTTGGTCAGATATGCGATCTCTTTCTTGGCCCCGGCTACGAGTGCCGATGTTGGATTTGTATCTTTGGAATAATTAGTTGAGATGGCTTACAGCAGATGGTCAACAAAGACGTGAACCTGGCTGTATAAATGGAAGAGCTAGCACGTACGTGGTCCGCGATGAATCTGGAGATCGCCCCGTTTTCCATACCACATTCTGAGCCTTGTGTCAGGACCAATGCAGAAGTCGCCATGGCGGGCAGATTTCGCGATACGACCCTCGAAATTATCGAATGCAACTGGCAAGTCCTTGGTGTAATACAGACTGCCGCTTGCCGGAAACTCAAGAGCAAACAGTTTCGACTCCAGCTCCACAAGTTTAGCGACAACAGTAATTCTAGCCCTTTCAGGCAGGTTATACCATATGTCACCCAAGTTCGTACCCTGAATGAACTCCATGAAAATGAATTCGGTGCCAGCAGCGTTCTCCGATGTAGCTGAGTAGCTGTAGACCTTGGGGACAGGTATACCATGTAAACGGAGAAAGTCCATCGTCGCGACTTCGCTGGCTACGACCAGGAGCTTCGGCTCTGTAACCAGGTAAGGAATGCGTCCAACAAACTGGAAGCCGTCACGCATCGTGATCAGAAAGGTTCGATTGAAACCCCCTTCAGCTGGTTTTTCGAAGGAAGTCACGTCTTCTACGTTCTGATTGACAGCTGCAGCCGCGAAGCGCTTGAACTCCGATACATCAAAGACGCGTCTTCGTTCAGAGTGCTTCGAGACGTCATTCCAACTTCATTCCATAGTCAATATGAGCCATGGCTGTGGTGGAAGGGTTTGACAAACATCCATCGCCCTGATGTGTATTCAAATAGCTTAGCGGCTTCGTCCGTTGAGTAGTAAGCCAGAGAGCGAGTCGATATTGAGCAGAAACTCCCGGCTCTTGGGGATTGTACCGTCCGTAGGAAAAGACGACGGGAGCTATCTGTGAATAGGCGACCACGTGTGTTCCGATAAAACGCCATAAGACAATCGCGCAGTGGATTGGCGTAGCGCAAGGCCACGGAATCAGTCGCTGCAGCGGATGTGGAGCGACTCAACCGGAACGCTTGGATTACTTGGCATGCACTAACACCGATAGCGCAAAACTCCCAACGAACGGGATCTGGGAGATGAAAACAGGAGGTTGGAAAGTGAGAACTCTAGGCGCCCGCACGCGAGACGGGACTGAAGGATTTCGTTGTGCTTACGGTCATCTCTACCTTGTTGCTCTTGCGCGAAGTTGCATCGAACAGCTAGTAGAGATCGTCATCGTGCAGTGAAACCCCTTCGGCATTCCTTGGAGTCATTTGGGGGTTGTAAAATATCGTGGGAATGTGATAGCGGGTTTGTGGTTGTCGCAACTTCAGAGCGCCTTCCAAACCACGCTTTGAAGGGTCGGTAAGCAAAAAGCCTTGGCAGGGCGTAACAAGGCTGAGCGCTGGTTCATGCTATTTTCGCCCTGCAGGATGCCACCACCACGAGGGTGCGGCAGGCTTGTGCCGTGATCTTGGTGTGTAGTCTATGCCCAATGCCTTGGGTGTGCAGATCGCTGGTCTTAGGCCGGGCAGTAGCTTCACCTGTGTCAAGCCTAGAAGTCTGCTGGGCATCACGAACTTCATCGAAATATTGCGCGATAACTTCGCTCGAGTCAGGGTGGTGATGGAAAGAAGTATTGCATTACCACGCTGCTTTCATCGACAGCGAGTTGGTATCTAATGCATCCCAAACGCCAGCCATGATTTTTCCCACCTGCAAACACGCAATGCAAGAACGCATAAGACCCCAGCCCGCTTAACGATGGCTGGTCTTTCCGATACCACGCTTTCCTGCGGTCTAGATAACTGTTAGCAATTGTGCTGAAAGGTAGATGGTTCGGAAGCAAACTTACCAAATGCTTGATCAAAGAACCAGTCTGGTGCCTATCGGCCTCACCCTGCCTGGCCATCCTGTTCATCTTCTGCTGCGACAACTTCTGCAGCCTCTCAGCCTTAGAAGCGGCAACCTCATTCGTAACACCATCGTTCCTCCTGTTGGTGCTCTGGCTGCGGCCTCGGCTCTTGGCACGTGCAAGCATAGCAGCACCAGGCGTATCGACGTCCATAGCATCGCCACCAGGAGCCTCTGATCTTCCACGAGCCAAGCTGCGGCCTCGCGCCTCTGCCTTTGCAGTCGTACGCTCGACAGCCGCTGAGGGATCGTAGCCGAGACTCTCCAGATGTGTCTCCATCTTTGACATTTGCATGGCCTTCTTGGTCCTGGGAATGACGGCCCTGTTCTTGAGACTCTTGCGCATCTTGGCCTCGTTGCGGATGAGTTGCCTCTTCTCACGGATGAGCTCTGCCTTGTACCTGATGTCCGCTTCCTCTGCGTCTTCAAGGTCGTCGTCGGAATCGTAGAAGCCCTCACCCTCCAGCTTCTCCTCCTCAGCTTCGAGCGCAGCAAGCTTGGCCTCGATGTCAGGGTCGATGAAGTCGTAGACGTTCTGGCCCTTGAAGACCTCAGGAATGCGGTCGTGTTTCCACTCGTCGTTCTCGAGCATGTAGTTCTTGCGGAGATCGATGTTGTACACACCAGCTCCACCGTCTGCCTCTTCCAAATCACGCTCAAGGAGCGGCCTGTCAGGGTCTTCTTTGTCGTACTTCTTCTTGTTGAGTACCGCCTCTGGGATGGAAGTCTCGCGAGTAACGCCGCCCAACGGCTGGGCAACATGAATACGGCGAAGCAGCTCACCGAGACGGCCAGAAGGCTCGCCGGCGCTGTTGGTACCGGCCTTTAGCTTCTCAGCGTTACGGGCAGCGATCAAGCGATCGCAGACAGAGTTTCGCACGGCCATAACACCCTCAGTTGTGTTGCAAGAGAGCTCGAGCATCTCAACCTCGCCAGACTTGAGCATACCCTGTAGCTGTTCCTGGGTCTCGGGGTCGAGCTGATTCGGGCGCATAAGATCGATCTTGTTGATGACGATGGAGATGAGCTTGTTGGCGAATAGAGGCTTGATGTTGTTGAAAAGAGCGATTTGCGAGGCTACGGAGTAACCGCACTGCTCGCTAAGATCCATGAAGTAGAGAATGTGGGCGCGGAGATGGGCAATGGCGCAGATAGACTGATGCTCGATGGTGTTCATGTCCTCGAGTGCGTGGTCCAAGATACCGGGAGTGTCAACGGCCTGGAACCGGAGCATCTTGTAGTCGAAATGTCCGACATACAGACTCTTGGTGGTGAAAGCGTAGGGCTGTACCTCGACATCGGCCCTTGAGATTGACTTCAAGAATGAAGACTTGCCGACGTTGGGGAAGCCGGAGATGACGAGTGTGCGGGTGTTGGGGTCGATGGACGGAAGACGACCCAAATGCTGCCTAACCTGCTCAAGGTAGACGAGAGGGTCCTTTAACCTCTTGCAAATGGTGGCCATACGACCCAGCGCGGCCCTCTTCAGCTGCTTGCACTGGAAGAGAGACTGTCCGTACTTGAGAAGACGGACATAGTCGCGCGCAACCGTCTCAATCAGCGACTTTGCAGTCGAAAGCTGACCAAGCGCAATTCTGAAGTGATCCGCATCGTATAGGGTGTTGAGCAGATCGCGGTGGAACGGGTGGATGTCGGCGAGGCGCGGGAAAGCCTCGATGGTGGTGGAGAGGCGCTCGGTAAAGGTTTCGGAGGTGTACTTGACTTTTCGCGTGTAGAAGGCTCGAATTCTGCTGATCTTGAATCCAGCACGAATCTGTGTCGGCAATCTGGGTTGCAGTCAGCTTTGTCATCCTCTATGCGATATGCATTGCGCCTGCGAAGTCGCAAAGCGCCGGGTGGTAGAGGGAAGGCGCTTTGCGCAATTGTGTCGAGGAAGGCACCTACCTCCTCTGGGTCCTGGAAAGCACGATGTCCAGAAACTCCTGGCTCGTAGGCACAGCGGGGATATCCTTCCACTGGGTCTTCATTCTGGCGGCTGCGGTATGTTGATGTCGAGTAGAGCCGTCTGCGCGTTGGAGAGACTTCAGGGCAAAAAAGTTCACGACGCTATCGATACCGGTGGGGAAAATAGTTCGCCTCGCCGCCGCGCTAGTCCCGCATCCAATGCTAGCGTCGTTTGTCCGGGCAGTTGCACCCATCCATCACGCGCCTGACAACACCGTAGCCCACATTTCTATCATTACCTAGGTATCTTCTCGAAATCACACAGTACGTTCGAGCCGCAGGACTCGACAATTTTGCCTAGTCAACATAACAGCACTACCCTTATGGTAACTTAGCAGTATGAACATATGTATGCTTCGGCGCAACTAGTATTGACCGCCGGCCTGTTCCCAGGGCAGTAACATATGGAGCGGCTGATGGCGCGAGCGATGCCTTTCGCGTCGGAGTGTCCAGCTTCTCTTTCTTATTCTACCATCTCGATCATGTTTAGATGAATTCATGATGAACACCACGGTGAAAGAGGCTGTCACCCGCTGCCAGTTACCGAGCTGCGCGTGGCTCTCTTCAACTAATTTGACAAACCTCAGTAATGTGCCACCTCTCTTGCCAGATTCAGATCTCTCAGGCATCGGTGTGAGTATCAGGACTCAATGTGTATCACTCCGCCTAACTCCGTACACAACAGGTCATTCTCGGTTTCTCGATTTCAGCATATCTCACATTACTCTTACTCATCATCCACTATATCACCGTCCACAACGTCCATCAAACAAAAAGCACATCAAACACCCCCATAAATGCAGTCGACCATCGGATCCTCACTTTCATACGCTCACGTGTCTTCTCATGGACTCCCAGCCGACGCTTCCAGTACGCCATTGAAAAGTCCGTCCTCATCCTCAGCGACCTGAACCTAGTTACCGGTACCGCGATCCTCATCGCCGGTTACTCGCAACTAAAATGCGGCATCTCGGCGTATCACTGGCAAATGATGGTCTTCATTTCATGGTTTGCCAGTTTTGCTTTCGTGTCTGCCACAGCTTTTCTCGAAGGCTGTTCGCAGACCAACAAAAGTATGAGACTCGTCAGACTGGTCTTTATGGTTCTCCTCGCTTTCTTGCTAATTGCTGCCTTGCTTCCGACAGGGTCGAGGATGTGGCTTAATGGGTATCCCGATGATGGGGAAGGGTTCTACCCTAGTCTGAGCGCTGTTTGCTTCTACAAAGAGCTTGGTATGCGGTCGTTCTTGCGACGAGGTCCCAAGATTTGGTCTATGATCTTCTCTGTGGTTATCGTTGGGGTTTCCTTTGTTCGGTGCGGTATACAGCTACTCGATCGTGGCGGAGACGTGTCCCGCACATGCCTCCGGACGTTACCTGGAACGAAGTTTAAGCGATTCCTTAAATCCTTGGAGGACAAGACATCATCTCATACGATTCAGGCATATATCTGGCACGCACCATACCTGCTCTCGTACGCTGGCTTCATCATCGCCCGAGCCATCTACGATGTCTCTGAGTCAATGCTACTAGAGATCCTCTGGCTGACATTCGCAATGGCATGGGGTACCATCAAAGTCTGGGATACACGCGCCGCAGCCTCATGGAACTATGACGGCTACAACTTCACGCTCAACCAAAAGGTTTCCGAAGAGAACTCCTGGGGTTTCGGTCAGACTTTGCCGTTGATCTTACTACTACTGCCGCTTCTCTCAATGGCCCAGGCGTACCTTGACGACGATGCAAAAGCTCAAGAGATCATCCGAGCTGACGAGGACACATCCTCCCCGCCTGGAACGGCGGCGAATGCAGAGGCGGAGGATCCGAGCGCTGTCGACCCAGACCCATTCGATTCCCAGAACTGCAATCGGCTTATTAACCTTCCAACATACCCCTACGAGAACTTCGCCTCGCACGACTGGTATCACGATCACTTGATCCTTCTGGTGTCCCAGATTATCATGGTCAGCACCGTCGCGCTTTTCTTTCTCACGCGCTTAGCAGACATCTTCGGCATCTCCTCTATTCTACGCAGTAGACTCTTCGTCATCTGGATTCTAGCTATCTTACCGCTGGCGTCGTTCATTCACCTGGCAGCATGGTATTTTGCGGCTTTAGTGGTCGGTAAGTGGCCTGGCGCAGGGAGACGGTTGTCCAGAGAGAACGAAGAGAGGAGAGACCAGACCAGGGAAGGTCAAGTGGTGCACTGGATATGGCGAGCGGGACTCACAGCAGGGTGTTTGCTGTTCACGTTCTTTGTCAGTTTAGAATCGGCCGGACCGAACTCGCTGTTCTCGTATCTGAGATGAACTCATGTAACGTTATATCGTATTCATGTATGAATATTGATGACTCTATCACACGATTCACTCCACCTTGCAGCTTCAGTCCAGAACCTGGTAATGAGCATCCACGGGATTCTTCCCATTAATCGTAAGAACATCCTGAGGACACGCACTCATCACCACAACCACATCCCGAAGCGCCTCCAAAATCACATAGTCTCCAGCTTTCGTCTTCGGCTCTTCAAAACTAATACCTCTCTTCGCCCCCTCACCTTCCTGCGTGATAGGAATGTTCATAAACAAATTGAACGGATCCGGGACCCTGTACCCCATCTTTGCCTGAAGGCCCTCAAGCGCTTCTTTATACTCAGCCGCGAGAGACAAAGACGTGCTCAGCGTGTGTAAAGCATCCCAAAAGTTGTCTGTGCAAGACTCATGGTATCCATTTACACCCAGCTCACTGTACCGCCACCGATCACACGCTGCGACCAAAGTGTCATGCACGCCTGGACTTGTATCTTCCACCAGCTTGACCATCGGCGCTCTCTTCTGACTGACCATTACATCGCCCACTGCAGGCGTCACTTTCAGTAGCGTGGCCCGGCAGTGGCACATGGACATGTATTCGGGCGCGCTGGCAGCAGCGTTCGCAGTAGTAGAGTACTTGGACGGCGAGTCGGAGGTCGCGTTTGGGTAGAGTGCTGCTTCGACTTTTGAGGACGCGGTAGAAAGGCCGGAGGAGGGAAGTGCGAGCGCCCAGGTATCGACAACTTGGTTTCCATGCGTGTTTGTTATCTTTATCTTCTGCCCGGCTTTGACGAGGGTGGCTGCTCCGCGGCGGGCGGGGACGGTTTGGAGGGAGGTCATGGTGGGGAGTTGTGGGATGCTGTAGTCTGTAGTCTATCAGAGTTGATATGTGAGTATGCAATAGACATGAGCTGCTACTTGGAAGCATATGAGGTATGCCATCATATGTATATGCATACCCCACTTGTGCTGTCGCGTCAGGTCGTGGGACGGGAAGATAGGGAGATAGGATGCTGGCGTCCGAAGCCTACGTCATTCGTATGGGGTTGATGAGCACAAGCATAGTGAAATTGCCGTAATTGCTGACGGCAGCTCAGCTCTGTGCCTACAGTGTAGCGATCAAGTTCAGGCGCGCGAAGTGAGCGCGTAGCACCGAGTCGTACCCATGGTTCTGACCTCGGGAGGCGTCTCTTAACCATGGATATAGTCCAGACGAATTTTTTATAAGACACGTAAGTTTGAGCGCAATATGTGGAGTAGATAATGTCTGGTCAAAGGGAAAGTAGAAATTGAAGTTGCGACATCGAGGTACCACCTGCACCTGCAATCGCGCGTATCACGTGTCAAGAACGCGGCTTCCAAAACGACACCCTAGCATTCCCGAGCGCCGCAACCCAAATTATCCCCACCACAGCTCGACTCCTTTACCGCCAACCCGCACCATTCCTACCCACTCCCACCATGGCTGCCCTCGCCACCAAGACCGAGTCGCAGAACATCTTTACCAAATTGAAGTCGAAGCCCGCGAACAAGGTGCGTCTTGCAAGTAGACAGATACTCGGTCAATGCCTAACACATCCCTAGATATGCTTCGACTGCGGCGCAAAGAACCCAACATGGAGTTCCGTACCCTTTGGCATCTACCTGTGCCTCGACTGCTCGTCCAACCATCGTAACATGGGTGTCCATATCTCCTTCGTACGATCCACCAACCTCGACAGTACGTTCACTCCGAGTCTCATGGCTATACAATACACATACTGACTGGGGGTAGTCTGGCAATGGGACCAATTACGGATCATGAAAGTGGGCGGTAACGAAAGCGCCACCAAGTACTTCCAGTCGCACGGAGGCTCTGCTGCGCTTGCGAGTAAAGACCACAAGGCCAAATACACCAGCAATGCCGCCACCAAGTACAAGGAGGAGCTGACCAGGCGCTGCGCCGCGGACGCCAGGATGTAAGAAGCAATTCTCTTACACGGTAAACTGGGCTAATTCGATTCTACCAGGTACCCCAACGAGGTCGTTATCACAGATGTGCCTGAAGTTGGCACCGACGGCACCAACACGCCAGCCAATGACGAAGACGACTTCTTCTCCTCATGGGATAAGCCCGCCATCAAGCGCCCGTCGAACCCACCCTCGCGTACTGGTACACCCAAGATTGGAGGATCACCCTTCCTGAAGCCTGGCGCCAACGGCAATGGAACAGATCGTCCCAAATCGCCACTCGTTGGCGGTGAATCGAGCACACCCGCTGCAAAGCCCGCTGCCGTACGAAAGACGACCGCTGGCGCTGCGCCGAAGAAGAACATTCTGGGAGCCAAGAAGAAGGGTCTCGGAGCAAAGAAGGTGGTTGCCGCAGATGGAGGCCTAGACTTTGAGGAAGCAGAGCGAAAGGCCCGTGAAGAGGCTGAGCGCATCGAGAAGTTGGGCTACGATCCCGAAGCCGAAGCCGCAGAGGCCGCGGCGGCCACCAAGTCGAAAGCCCCCGAAGCATCCGCCATTGTCTCCCCGACTCCCGTATCGCCGCCACGAGGTGGTTTCGGTTCCACCTCGAAGACCAAGCGCTCCAGCCAAGATATGGAAAGGTTAGGCATGGGCGTACAGCGTCTGGGCTTTGGACAAGTGGGTGCTGCGAAGAAGGCTGCACCACAGAAGAAGATGGGTGGCTTCGGCAGTGTAGGCAAGCCTACACAAGATGACGGCGAGAAGTACGCACGCGACAAGTTTGGCACACAAAAGGGTATTTCCAGTGACGAGTTCTTTGGACGCAACGCATTCGATCCTACTGCTACTGCGCAGGCCAAGGAGAGGTTATCAGGTACGTGATATCTATAAAAGCATGCACGTTTCGATTACTAACTTGCTATGTAGGCTTCGAAGGCGCGAGCGCTATTTCCTCTAACGCATACTTTGGCCGACCCGAAGACGAAGTCGGCGACGAGGACTACGGCGACCTCGAAACCGCAGCCAAGGACTTTGTCCGCAAGTTCGGTCTTACCGCTGGCGACGATCTCGAAAACCTGACGAACATGCTCGGCGAGGGTGCGACGAAACTGCAAGGCGCTGTCCGGAACTACCTCAACTCGTAGGATGACTTTGTGGATGACGTTAGGGCCGACTACGATGGGCGTGCGGCTGTGTACTGAACATACTCCTCCGGTGTGTGGAGAGCAGGGCTGGTTATCATATGCAGAGCTTGTCGCAGACGTCGAACAAGAGGTGTGGGCGCTTGGTGCATTGCATGGAGCGGGCAGATGAAAGACCATGAAGCGTGGAGTTGGCCGTACATTTCTATTGCGCTGAAGACGTGGACTTGGGAATGGGTGTTTGGGAGTATAGACAAACGCAACTAAGAGTCCCTTCAATTCAACCTCGTAATCTCATTCCTAGCGTTGTCTAATGTGTGATTCTGAACGCCAGGCATGAATAACTAAACAATGAAGTGGGCAAACATCTCTCCATATCCAACACCAACACCAACCTGTCAATCCAACCCTCTGCATGTACAATCATTCAATCCTCCCTATCCCCCCAAACATCAGCCTCCTCCCTCGCCACAGCATCTAGATCAATCATCCCCTTCCCCCTGCCGCTTCCTCCCTCATCGCCATCGTCTTCCTCACTGCTACTCTCCTGTCCCTTTGCCTCTTCCCTACTCATAGACCCCCATCCCGCATCTTCATCCTCGTCGTCTTGAGGAAAAGCGGGCGACACAGGGACGAAGTCGTCCATGAGGTTACTCGGGAGACCGGCGGGTGCGGGTCGCGGATGCGAAGATGAGGGTGGGGAGGGGGAGAGGGGCATCATTGCCATTTCGGGGTGGTTGGATAGTGGTGGTGTGGAGGCGCGGTTTGGAGGTGTGGTCGCAGCGTGGCGAGAGGTAGAAGGTTCGGCTTCGGGAGGTAGATGTGGATATGGAGAATGAGAGATGTGTGGTTTGTTGCTATCTTTCGAAGTAGGCCGGGCATCTTCTGTCTTCCTCATCTCCTGCCTTGGTGCAGGCGCTGTTTTCACAGCAGCAGAGGTATCGACTTGTTGTGTAGGTGGCAACTTAGCATGATGCTCCTGCTGCTGTTGCTGTGAGAATGGGAAGATGGAGAAGAGGCTTTGACTCAGACTGTGCCTGTTTGGTGCGCCCGGTCTTTGTTCTTGTCGGAGTGCTTCTTCTCTGCTTCTCGGCTTGTTGGGTGGTGGATGCGATGCGGAGTGTGAGTGCGAAGGAGCCCTTCTGTTGGTCATTGGACTGGATGGTTTCTGAATTGCGGTTTCTGGCAAGGAGGCTTCGCACATTTCACAGGATGTGAGGGCGGGGTCGTTGAGGAAGGTGCAGCGTGGGCATTGCTTTTTGAGATCGGGTGTTGAAGGGCGTTGAGATTGGGAGGGTTCCTGGGGTGGTTGTGCTTGTGGTCGGGGAGGCTGTCGTGGAGGTGCTGGTTCGTTCTGGGTAGGCATTTGGTACCCTGGGCTGTATCTCTGTGCGGTCCTGGAATTGGGTGGCGCTGTATCCCGCTGTCGACTGGTAGACGATGTGCCTGCACTCCCTCCAGCATTTGGATTTGGGTCCACTGATATTACGACCTGTACGTCTCGTTTCGTACCACACTTCATACACTCACACTGCCGTACAACGCTCTTCGTATACGTATCTGTGACCTCGGTCGGTGCATCGAACCGGATCTCGAACTTCCCTGGCTCACCGAAGCCTGGGGTATTCCTGTCGTTCCCTCTCCCTTTGGCATTTGCATAGCCTGCTCCTTTCGCCACGATTGGTATAATAGGGTCTACGGCTCCGAATATCAGATGGTCCACAAAGGGAATCAACATCAACCTCCCACTATTCTTGATGTGATGATCGATTTCCGGGCGGAGTTGAAACGAGTCGATAGATTGTAGGACGCGGAAGTACTTGTTGAACATGTCGCCGTACCACTGGCGAGCTTGAACACCCTGCTGCAACAGATCTTTCGCGATGTTCCGTGGTGCCGGACTCGGCCATAGCGCGTCGATCAAATGCTTCTCTTTCAGCGCCTTTCTCACCATCAAGTCTAATCTCGCGCATTCATACAGTCTCTTCTCCAGTCTTTCGTGCAACTCGTACTTTGCGAATCGAATAACCAAGCCTCTTACGAATCCGGCATCGAGGTTCCATTTTCTTGTAAAGTAGTCCAGAGATTCCAAATCTTTCTGCGCCTGCGCATTTGCGGGTCGGACTTGGACCGGTGAGAGTTCATGGCCCATAGAGATCCATCTTTCAGTCTGCCGTGGAAAGGCGGTTGCTGTGGACCAGAATGAGCGTATAGGGTAGTACTCGGCTTTGAAGTAGTTGTAGACGAAATCTAGGAAGTCGGCTTCTGTGAGTGGCATCGCTGCGTGGCCGCGAGGGATGTCCATGATGGGTGGTAGTTATGGGTGGCGAGACGTGTGAGTGTCTCAGGCCTGGAAGGCAATCACAAAATCATTCGTGACGGGAGATGAAGACTTTGGTCGCAGATGTGAAGGTAGTTGGAGCGCGGTTGTGATCTAGCGGCCCGAACTATGCGAAATGTTGCTGCCTGGATGGAGTGAAAGATTACGCGTACAGAAACAACGTGGGAATTAGCAAAAGTGACGATGCCTATTTGAAGCTGCGCCACAGCATGTGATGTGTTAGAAGCGCTTGGAAGTCCGACTGCTCTGCTTGTTCTTGTGACCGGGTAGCTGGACACGCACGTCATTGTGTGGCGGTGGCTGTGCTCGCACCTTCCGCGTCGGATCTGAGCGCCCTCTTTCCTCGACATTCCAGAACTCCACAACTCTACAACAACACGCTCGTCCCATATTCGCAACACGCCATCGACGCCCAAAGATGGGGTATCAATGCGCACTCACCTGGCGTCGATATTTTCGCTTCTGGGGAAGAACGGGATACTGCGCAGGTGCTTAGTTGGCGGGAACATACAGAGACCGGGCTTTCGACGCAACCTGGAAAGGATTACAGAGCATCCTAGCCAGAACATCTACAACTCGACTGCCTTTTCTCGTGGAAATACCTCAACCTTATCCGGATCATACCATCTGGAAATAGCCCAGCCTTGTCAGGGTCATATTGCGGTATCCCTTATATCTGCGTGGAGTATTACCTCGGCGTGGTAGACAATCCGAAGGAACTGACCTGTTGAGAGACCGAGAAAACGCCTCAGGAACGGCACATCTAGAATAAAACTCTCCTTACCTTCACGACACTAACCATGTTTGAAGGTGGTAGCATAATCGTTCTAGCCCAAGTCTTGCGCAAGGGTCCGTGGAGGTAAGGGTTGATCAAGGGATTTCCTATCCAAACGCAATCTGGCTGATCGGTGTGCCGCATCTTACTTTCGAGGCTCTCCGATACGTGGAACCCCTCATCGTTTATGTTGGAATCGGTGTTTTGACCCTGATAAGAGGCTGTCGACATTGACGCACATGGCTCGCACGGGGTATACAGCGATCTACCTGGAGATCTCGGCAGCCCACGCTGCCTGCTGCAAGTGCACCCGCATGCGTGTATCTAGCACACGCCCGATTACTAGACGCCGTTGACTAGTTAGGAGGCGGGCGAATACACTTATACTTGGCTTGGTCCCTCATTGTCACACAATCACATTAACCGTCCCAATCTCGACCTGATCTTCGGCGGTCCGTATGTACAATGTCTACAATGTCTACCACTACAACGGAGAAGGACGAAAAGCCAGAGCGGCTCGATATGTCTGATGGTTTGCAGATCGCTCAACCTGAGACATATCCCGAGGCCGTCAACCGCTACTCTGCCAACGGCGATACGAAGCTGCCACAGATTAATGATGATGACAATGGTGGACGCGGTCGTCCGCCGCGGACGAGGTCATCACGCCTGCGGGGCTCTCACGACATTCTTTCGTACCGCACTGCAATGGACAGCGACCAGGATCAAGCTCCTCACATTCAGGTCCCGCCTGATATGTGGAAGAAGTTCTTTGCTCACCGGCGACGCAAATACTGGTTTACCATCGCCATGTCATTCACCATCGTTGCTGCACTTGTAGGCACCAGTATTGGAGGAGGACTTGTAGTGCAAGAGAAAGCCGACAAGTAAGATATGGTTCTAGTTCTCCGTCATTGTCTAATACTTGAGTAGAAAGGCCGAAGCACTCGCAGCGGAGCAGGCGGCGGCGAGTTCGAGCATGGAGCTATTTCCAACACCGACATCGGCGAGTCCATCGGATATTTCAGCGGATGCCCCATCGGATAC
The DNA here is from genome assembly GCF_023758085.1 of Alternaria hordeiaustralica. NCBI lineage: Eukaryota > Fungi > Ascomycota > Dothideomycetes > Pleosporales > Pleosporaceae > Alternaria > Alternaria hordeiaustralica. Next base: position 187,513 of record NW_026056773.1, on the reverse strand, counting down.
TCCGACGGATAGCCCAGCGGCTGCGACTGAAGACACGGGGACGTACTACAGCGCGAGGCCATTTGGCGCCATCCAGTCAATCAACACAACATGTCCATCCACGCTCCTCATCTCAAGTCGGCTGGAAGGAAAGAAGTCCGATATTAGTGGTCGGTATACATACAACTGTCTCGACAGCACCAACATCCTCGACACCATCCTCATGAGCTTCACAGCATACACCCTGGAGCAATGCGTCGACGCATGCAGTCAATACAGCGCTATGAACGGAAGCAGTGCCTGCAAAGCCGCCGTGATTAGCTCCGACTTTAGCGCAAGGTACGAGACTGAGAATGGCGCGAATTGCTGGTTGAAGAGTGGGAGTGGAGATGCGAGTACAGGGCAGAATGGGTATACAGCGGCGGTGCTGCGGGAGGATTAAGCGCAAAAAGAAGGTGTCATGTCTATCGTTCACCATTGTAAAGATCATTACCGGCGTTGTTCTTTGTCCAGATGATGGACGCCTTGAGATTTCTTGTTTGCAGAATTAGCGATCGTTTGAAGTGACCCTGTCACTACCTGTTCTATACCAATGTCAGTCGTTATAGTTTTGTGTCTTAACAGCACCTCATACAAGGAAGCACCCTCCAGCCGCAGTTGACGTGAGGTCGCCTACCTTGCATATTCTCATTTTGATTTAGGCTGCAGACCTGTGTAGGTTTTCTTTGTAGGAGGTGTGAGCGTGGGTGAGCTTTTTGTTCGCTGTAGTTAGTGTGAAGCCGATCTACATGTCGGGCAAGTGTCATTCGAGTGCTCTTCCATATCAGAACCTATGGAGCGACATAGGCTGGCGATGGCTGGGATTAAGTCGCTTGACAGTGGTAGAGCAGTGATTGCGGCAGGGTAGAGTTGCTTCGGTCGTACCTGCATACCACGTATAGTCAACCCAGGTAGTCACTCCACCTGTAGCTAAAGGCAAAAGAAAAGTGTCGTACCATGTTCTCAAGGCTATCCAAGTACATACTCAGCCTCTGAAGCGTCCCGTGGGTCTAGGCAAAAAGATATACCAACCCAATCTCGAACCCATAAAGATGGCAAAAAGAACAAAAGAATTGTTTCCGACACCGGGAATCGAACCCGGGCCTTGCCGGCACTGCGCTGCAACAGCGAGCTGACTCTGCTATGAGAGCGGCAAATCCTAGCCACTAGACCATATCGGACTTTGATGCAAGATAGAAGAGATACGGGCAATATATGGAAAGAAACAAAATCTGGCGTGGCGACGATGAGGTTTGACCAAACTTTGCTGAGAGGGGTGGAAACCGTGGGAGAGTAGTCAGGCAGGTTTATGGAAGATTCTGACACGTGGACAGTGATGGCGGGGAACTTTTCTGCAGACCCCTGAATACCCCCACTTCGCGAAATCTCTACCACCAACATCCCGGAGGTACTGCGGGTAAACCACAATGCAGTTCGAAGCCGCTGGATTCGCCGTACGAGTGCTTGGAACGATATAATTGATGCAACACACATGGTAAGCCAGTGCGGTAGGGCTTTACTAAGCTACACGGCTCTATGTACATCTCGATCAAGATCTTCATTCGACGTGAGATGTCTGCCAACACCTCGCAATATCACACAGCAGTCTTTTGCAAGGAAACATCCCGGCTGTTGCCTGTGTGAAGACGGCGCACTAATTTGAACGACGTTAACTTCGTCGATGCGACTACTACTATATTTCATGACAATGGCGAAATCGATTTGGGCATCTCGATCTATCAAATACGTCTACAACGTGATAAGCCTAGGATGCTTTCCAGGCGCATAAATTTAGCGTTCTCGTAAAATTTGGCCAGCGATGGCAAAGCATTTATACTTTGCTGAAATTAAGATTGTCGAGAGCTTTGCGATAGAGACTTGCTAAACGTATAGCGGTTGCTGAATTCTGATTCTTTGGTTCGAGAGTACTGCTGCAAATTGGCCTCCTCAACATGTCACACTACAGCAGTGGTATCGTGCGGCTCTTCCTACGACGACATCGCGGCCACCGCGTTGAGCAACGAGACTAAATACCCTAAAGCCTACGTTGACTCTAGATTATCTACATTGTATATAACTATATTGATGTAGGCCCCTGAGTAGCCAGCGTCTTTCTTGAATGAGGTGCACGAGTACTTCTGCAATTGAGCCTTGTCAATATACCAACACCACGGTACAGATATTGGACAGTCCCTCCCATCTCCATCTCACCATGTCAAAACCACCCCGCTTTCTGATCTGCTCACACAAACCATCCTACTCATCTCAATAACAAACCATCTATCCATTCCCTTACTTCCCATTCCTATGCACCCCAATAAACGTCCTCTCCCCCCTATACATATGAATACTCCTACTAAAATGATCCTCCTCCCCCTCTTCCTCTTTAATCCAAACCCCATCCACCAATTTCGCCCTAACCATCTCCTCCCCCTTCCCACCCACCATATCCCCAACATCCCCCTCACCCGGCAACTTCCCCCCATCCCTCGTCCTCCCCTCCGCCATCCTCACCCCCACAGCCTCAACAACCGTATCGAAACCCGCCTCAACATCCTCCTCACCCCACGGCAGACTCTCAACATCAATCTTACTCTCCCGACCAAGCAAACACATGATAATAACCATAGCACCCGCTTTCGACATGACCTGATTATGCTGTTTACACGCGTCGTCGTTGCAGCACTCATTACACCCTTCTAGACAATGACAACTCGTAAGCCTTTGACACGCCTGCTCAAGCAGCGTATCGATGAACTCGAATGCCTTGGTACTAATCCCGCTGCCGCTCGCACCGCCTTTTGCGTCGTAAAAGGTCAAGCGTGCGGGACGTTTGCGGGAGGATTCCTTCGCCAGGAACTCTTTTTCGGGCACTTTGCATTCCGTGCGGACGTCGCCGGGCATGCTGATGACGAAGTTGGGCATGAGGGATAGGACGGCGTGTTCGGCGGCGTGGATGCCTGCTGCGATGTTCAGCCTTCGCGACCGCAAGATATCGAGGGCGGATTTGGGCACGTCGAGCCACATGCCCTTGCTAAACAGTATAATAGGCGGATTATCAACCTGCACAGCATCCAGAATCCGTCTTTTCTTGTCGATTTTAAAAAACCCGTAGACGACTTGTTGGATCTTGATAGGCCCGTAGAAAGCTTTTGACCTGGAACCGGGGATACGGCGGATAGCTTCTGTTTCCACGGGGTCGATGTCCGTGTAGTCGCGTTGTTGGGTTGTCCAGTCTACTTTTACGTATTCGACTTTTGCGAGCATGCGCTCTTGGCTGAATTCTTTGACGAGGTAGGTGTTTCCTTGGTGCAGGAAGATGCCGCCGTCGTAGAGGGTGAAGAAGGCGCGCGAGGCTTCGAGTTCTTCGAGCACGGTGTTTTTGCCGTGGGTTACGTCGATTATGGCGAAGTGGTCTTCTTCTGTGTCGCGGATTGCGACTGTGCGTGAGGGCTGGGGGAGGAAGCGCGTGTTGACGTGGTAGAAACCTTCTTTGTCGCGGCGCATGCGCTCGCGGGCGATTTTGGGGAGGAGGGGGCCGAAGTAGGAGGTATCTACTTCGACGTTAATGGGCATCTCGTGGGCGGCGCATTGTACGTGGCCTTCCAGGACGAGCATATTTTCTAGGTCGACTTGGAGTGCGCAGTTGGGTTTTGTGAAGATCTCGTCCGGGTTCGACATGTAGTACTGATCGGTAGGAAAGCAGTCACCGACTAGAACGGATAGTGAGTCTTTGTTTCTCCTTCCAGCACGACCACTTTGCTGGCGCAGGTTGGCAATGGTGTAAGGAAAGCCGACCGTAACGACAGCATCCAGGGATCCGATATCGACACCAAGTTCCAGGGCACTAGTAGCCACGATACCACAGAGCTTGCCGTCAAACATCTCTCGCTCGATCTCCCGTCTGTCTTGCGGTGTATATCCGCCTCGATACGACATAACTCGAGCAATGACCTCCGGTCTTTCCAGATTGGTAAGTTCGGTCTTGATAGCAGCAAGCAGCGCTTCACACTGCTTCCGTACACGGCAGAAAGCAATAGCTCTTACGCCCCTCAACATCAACTGACAGAACAGCTTCGCCGTCTCCGCCATACAATCGCCGCGTCCAGATGTAGGATCACCAGGATCTTTGAACGGCGTATTCCAACACAAGAACTCTTTACGTCCGGAAGGAGACCCGTCAAAGTCGGTCAGTTTGACTTCGTCAACACCGAAGATAGTTTTCATGTGCTCTTCAGGGTTTGCGACTGTAGCCGAGCAGGAGATGAACTTGACATGTCGATTTCCCAGCGCCGCACATATCCTGCGTAGACGGCGCATGATGAACGCCATGTGGGCTCCAAACAGTCCGTTGTATACATGCAGTTCGTCCACCACCACGAACCGTAGGTTCTGGAGATACGTTCGCCATGCATCTTCTTGCGGTAGTATGGTAATATGCAGCATATCCGGATTCGTAAAGATGATGCGTGCCTCATCCCGGATGTAATTACGATCACTCATCGGTGTATCGCCATCGAATGTCTCAACCAGCACCTGTTCAAACCCCGGCATAAACCTTAACAGCTCTTTCATGCTCTTTCTCTGATCCTGCGCGAGCGCTTTCGTCGGGAAGATATACATAGCCCTCGTATTAGGCTCTTGTTCCAGCTGATGCAAGACCGGTATCTGATAAATCAAAGATTTACCAGAGCTCGTCGAAGTAGACACGATCACGTTGTGCCCGTCGTAAAGATTGTTGATAGCCTCCGCCTGATGAGCGTAAAGCTGTGTGATGTTCCTCGTGTTATACAACGCATTGACGAGGTTCTGCGACATGGCGAAGTTCAAGTCGCCGAAAACAGCTTCTTGTGGGTCAAAGACACGATGGCCGTCTGGCACAATCTGTCCGGTATACCACTCCATCGTCTTGATCTCGTTCAGGATGTCGGGGATAGGCTTCCGCTCAGCTGGTATGGAAGCTGGTATGAGCGATCTATCCGGGCCAGGTGTAGAGTGCCGACTCGCTGTCTCCACTGGGATGAAGGCCTTTGAAACCTCCATGATCTTCTCTACCGAATCCACACCCTCCTCAGCACACTGATTCAAAAACGCATTCACCGCCGACGTAAACTTGACATTCCTCTTCTCGATCAGATTCATCATCTGCTTCTGGCTGTACACCGGCATCTTGAGATCCTCATTCCTCAACTTCGTCGTAGCCTTTGTAGGCTCCCCCGTTCTCTTATGTTGCACCTGGCGCTTCAAATCGCCATCGATGAACTCAAACAGTAGCACCTCTTTATGCTCGCCTTTATCCGGTTCGGGTTCTAGGATCGCAAAGTCGGTTGTCCGTCTGCCGTGTAGATTATCTTCTGAACCCATCAGATTGATTTGTAACATTGCTTCGTCGACGTATGCGAAGTTTATGGCTTTGGGTATGAGCGCTGTGATCTGCGCTACGTCTTCGATGACTAGCTCTCGTTGGATGTTGGCTTCGACTGTGCTGCGCAGGTTTTCGAGGGTCGTCGCGAGGTGCTTGCGCGTGCAGAGGAAGGTGTAGACGAGGTTTACGGCGCGGTGGACTTGAGCGAGCTTCGTGAAGTGCTCTGGCCATGGTATCGTCGTTTCGACTAGGGTGGACGAGTTGTTGCGCGCGAGAGCTGGTTTGCCGGCACCATTCTTCTTGGGCGCTCGCCGCGGCTTCTTTCCTCCATCGTGTGTCTTCGTGGGGACGCTCGTAGTGGTCGTGGCTGGGTCGGGCGCGTTGGGGTCGATCATTGAACCATCCGGTCCAACGATCCTGTGAACCTCATTCACCCCTTCGCCTTGTGCAGCTGGCGCCGCTGCAGTCGCTTCCTCATCGTTATCTCGCGATTTCCGCTTTCGCTTTCGTACAGTCTGGTCCGAGACGGTGGCAGCCTTGAGTCGAGGCATCGTGGGGACGTTGTTCTGGACGCAGCGCCGGTGGTAGGGAGCATTGTTTCACAATCAATGACGCAATGGCGCAACGGAAATAGTGATCGTGCACCTGGGGGAACTTCGCTTCGGCGTCGAATATATTTGATTAGGGGGTCTCAAATCACGTACTTAGCTGTGCATCTGAGCTCTGCAGACAATCGCTGCGACATCTCACAAAAAGACGCGATCCTCGCGTCGCGCGTCGCCACGCTCTCACGTGCGCTAGAATGCCGCGCGGGCTTTTCTCTAATCGGGCCCACGCATTTCACAACAAACATTTCACAAACACATCAAAATCACTCCTCTCGCGTCAAAAGTATTTCTGAAAAGAGTCCAAGATGCATTTCCACACCTATCCCCAGGGTATATGGCCAAAGAAGATCAGCATCCCGCCCACATATCCAATCCACCACCAACCCACTTCATCCAAGTAGCCACTTGTTTGTGTGAATATACAGAAGAGGTATCGAACAAGAACAAGAAGATCGAAACAACAAGCACACTCCTCGCTAGAATGCAGTGATATCAGAAAAGACAGACCAGGGAAAACCCATCGACAAACAACAAATAGTAAGCCATTACATCGTAAATGAGAACAACAACAACATCGCCTCGTCGGGCAAATTTTTTCATCAGGACAAGGGGGTGGGTGGTTGGGCTGCTCTGCTCACAACGCCCCACCCGCACCAGGAAGAAGCATCTCAATGCACTTCGTCAGCAGATTGCTCGCCTCATGCAATAACTCCCATCTCGTCTTCTTGAACATATCCCGCATGATAATGAGCAGACCGAGACAAGCGTTGCGATTAGAAGTCTTACTAAGATCCTCCGGCGACCGCACACCGCCAACTCGGTTGAGGTAAAGAACCATATCCCTGACCTTGTCGTCGTAGGTAGGGAGTTGGTATGGCTCTTTGACCGGACCATCGAGCGCGAAACCGTACGACCACACGATTAATGTGGCAAAGTATAGCACCCATGGTCGGTTGAGGAGGTAGTCGTCGCGTGCGGAGTAGGAGAAGCCGGCCGTGGACGGCGTGTTGGGGTTCAGACTGTGGTCTCCGGCAACCATTACGTTGGAGAGGAAGCGGAGGGCGTAGAATGTGGCGTCCCGGGCTCGGGCAGTGGGGGCCCACATCTCCTTCATCCGACGTTGCGCGCCGTTGTAATCTTGCGGGGTTATCGACCGCCCGAGAAGGCGGGGTGCGCCGGCGTAGATTTGGCAGTCGACAATGTCGACGTGCATGGCCATGTGTGCCAGATGGTGGAGCACAGTTCGAGACTCGAAAACATTGTCATCGTCAACACCTTGTGAGTATCCGTACGAGCTCGAACTAGGGCGGTCCTCGGATCGGTTCAGTGAGCTGTCGAAATCTTGCTTCCAGAAATCAAAAGCTCGAGTCAGGGAGCCCCGCCACTTATCGCGGCCACCTAGCGCTGTTGTAACACCAAGCGAGCTGACTTGCAGATCTCGCTGGTTCATGTGCCATGATACGCTCAGCAGACCGGCCATGAGGATTGTGCGTCCAAACGAATTGGTCCGTACCGTCTGCCCATTGAGCGTCTTCTTAAGACCGTCAAGGAAGGACATTGGTTTGATGCCATTCGATGTTAGGGATTGCTCAACTCGTCCCACTTCAGAGCTACTCGTTGCAGACCAGAGCGCTTCGTCACAGGGCAGTGGAAGACGCATTTCGTGAGCGACCATGACAGCGCTGTGGCCGAACATGGTAGCGTGGATGCTGTCCATGACGAAGGCTGCGAATGCTGCCCTCCTAGTAGCCTCATTCGTGATCCAGTGGTTCCACCATTCGTCAGGCGTGTTGGCTCCACCTATTCCGTTACTTTTTCCGTCTTTGACACTAGGAGGCGAGTCCATTGCTGACCGTCCGATCAACGAGCTTCCACGCCTCATAAGCGTCAGTGTCGTGGCATGATGGATGTGCGCTCGTTCGTGTAGCGGGCGTGTAGAGTACATCTTCTCAAACGACTCGAGAAGAAGCAAGCCCTGGAAGATCCACAGCTTAGCGGGTGGACGGAAATCAGCGTCCATGAACAGCTCCCAGCGCAAATGCCACGCCAAGAAGTTAGCCAGCGAAGCACAAGCCTGTGTAGTCTCTTGACCGTAGTTCTTCTCCAAACAAGACGCTCCAAGACACATGATGGCGAGCAACAGCAGCTCAGGACATGTGCTTGCGTTAAAGGTCGGCTTGTGGAGGATTGGCAGTTGAGGGTGAAAGTGTACCCAGTACGAGCTGATGTATGTTTGCATCATATGCAGACTAAGTACGTGCCGGCTGTCGTCTTTGTCACCCTCCATGAGTTCCTCCTTTTGCTTCTTGACTGGCGCATGATCTGTTTCGTTGAAGCGCAGATGTATCAGGTCAAGAAGATCTTTCCGCTTCTCTTCTGAGAGGGCGGACTCTGGCAGCGTCGTGTCTAGTATGCTATGAACAGCCATTGGATGTGCAGGCGGTGCAGGGTTGTTCAGATAGCCAGCGACTGAGGGGTCATAGTTAAAATACGGAGCCTGAAGGCCAATTTGGGATGACGCACCAGCTACGGGGTTTACTCCGCCCGGGTAATCCATGGGCGATGCGCCTCCTGGGTTGAATTGATTGTCGTTGAAGAGCCAGGCGGCGAAGTCGTCGGCCATGGCAAATGGTGACCGACTGTATCCATTGCCACCAAACATTGGTATGGCATACGCGGGGTTCTGCTCCATGATGGCGTCAGAGACACCCTGCATTCGGTTGTCTATTTGACCTGTAGACTCAACACCATTCATAGGCGTCTGTCCAGAAGTGCCATTGTAGAACTGGTTCTCTTGTTCTCGAGGAGCAGGGGTGCCGGTTGGCTGGGGGTACTCTGGTGGAGGTAAGGAGGAGAAGGGAGGAAAGTTGTTTTGTGATTGATACGCACTTGCGCTGTTTTGGTAGCCGGTCGAGGGCGCAGAGGGGGTATACTGGGACGGTGTAACGGCAGAGTTGAAGGGTGAGCTCGAGCCATACGAGCTGAGATTGGACGTCTGCGCGCGTAGATCGGGCCGGGTGAAGTTCCCATTACCCACATGTGGGGAGTTGTGGAGAGAGTTGCGACCTCCACTGTAGTTGCCCAAAGCGGCCGGACGCGGTGGGGGTGCAAAGTTTCCAGCGCTCTGGGACTGCATGTCGTAGGGCTTAGCTTCTGAGCCACTGCGGTACGTATCGTCGCTCACTGTCCTCTGCAGCGAGTCTTGCCTGCTGAGCGTGGCAGTCGAGCCTGGCGACTGGAAGTTTGGCGGCGACATTCTGCTGCCTGGGCCTGCGTTGGAGGCCCCAGACGGCGGAGACTGCATGCCGAGTGCCTTCTGTGGCGGTGCATTCTTTCCGCCCAGTGCAGCCGTCACAATGGGGTTCAGATTGTGCATGTTGAACGTGTCCTTGCGCAGCAGCTGGGAGCCTCGCGCCGTGTGTCTCTCCTTGTGGCGCGCGCAGAGGTCCTGGCGGACGAAAGATCGGTGGCAATCGGGAAAATCACAGTGGTAGATTTGCTTGGGGTTGTCTGTCCGTGTTAGCTGGGTGAGGCCTGCTGGCGCTGCTGGACTCACGGTTCAGCTGATGGCGGTAGAGGTGCTCTGCGCGGGAGTAGCTCTTCCCACAGCCCTCGTGCGGGCACTCAAACTTCTTGTCGAGGCCCTTTCTGCTGCGCCGTCTCTTTCTCGAGGAGCCATGGCCGTCACCCTCGCCTTCGCCGGCGGATCCGTCTTCGTCGCGGTCGCGTCGGCGGCCACGGGTGTCGGCGCTGTCGGGGGAGGCGGGGGTGGGAGGCTCGTTTGCAGGGCCAACCGTGGAGTCCATCTTGTCTCGGAACTGCGTCTGGATCTTGCCCAAATCCGACGCGTGCGCAGCATGCATAGACAAGATTTGCGCCGTCATTGCCAGCGGGTCGTCAGGTGCAATGTCGTGTGTCGCGACGCTGGCGGACAGTGCGCGTGTGTAGGGCCTGGGTGGATGTTGTGTAGCCTGGTGGCGGAGCGACTCGTGTGCGCGGTTGCCAGATGGTGTTGATGTTAGTCAAGAGGCGCTCGGCCATGGGCGTGCATGCTGCTTTGGGAATCACACGGCAGGCGAGATGCTGGGGCGGGCCAAAAGCGACGGCGTGGGCTGCGCAGGTCTTAATCGCCGCGATCCTGGGCGATGACCTGCAGATAGATGTTAGAGCCTCTGGGTGCGGTGTCGTCGTGGCGAGAACCCTGGACGGGGAACGTGGGGAAGGGCAGCTCGTCGTGGGAGGCAGCAGGACGGGCGCGGGTAGACTTGTGGGAATGGAATGGAGAGGGCCGATGCCGACTTGGGACGGCGACTAGGACTGGCTCTGGCTCTGGCACGACGGGGGACCTGTGACCACGCAGACCGTCCGCAGTAGCCGCGATAAGAATTCAAGATCCCGTGGCTGTGGGTAATGTCTAAGCACCAGCTGGCTGAAGTAGTGAGGGGTAGCTCGCAGCCTTCCGACGACTCCAGCCTCCGCCGTCAGCAATTAACTTTCTGTATGCACTCCAAGACGCCCGTCTGGATGCTGCAATACTGCACCTACACCTGCAGCCTGCTGGACCACCAGAATGTGGAGAAGCGAGCCGGCGTGGGACTGGCAACTCGGGCGTGGGGGCCGCTGGAGCGCAGCATCTACTCGACCTTCTCCGACGGCACCGTCACCACTTCTCGTAAACGCCATTGCAGTTACTGGTCGATAGCAGCGCGTGCCTGTTCATGCACCGCCGTATGCACAAGGCTGCATCAAGCATGCGATGCTGCACGTGGAAGCATTCGACTCCTCCTCCTTCCAGGCCCGCTGCCATCCTGCCCACTTCTGAGACTGTTGATATCTCTGCATCGCTTCACCCATCTCTAGACCCTGATTTACGCCCCTCTATACCTCTCTATACCGCGATCTGAGCCCAACCCGCCCAACACGCAACTAATTTCCACACCTCATCACACGTGCGCCACTCGCACCGCGCTGCTCATTCGCCAGCATTTACCCAGATGCTAGTGCCCACTCGGCCCGTCGGCCACCAATTGATACTTGCAGCCTGGACGCCCTACCCCAGGATCGTCTTGCCGCGCAGCGCGACAAAACACGCAGACGCATCTACGGTCCACTCCCGCCAATGATGCGCGGCCCGGACGTCACCCTCTTCTTGCGGCACTCGGAGCCCGGCGAGCGTCGTCGCATCGGTATCCGCATTTGATTAATTTTGCATATAGGCATTGATTTATTCGGAGGAATGTCAAGACGGAACTTGTCTAGTTGAGCCTCATCAGCCCTATCTGTCATTAACACTGTGTGACGAGACAGTTCACGCAGTGCGACATGGAAACGTGCCTGTGCCAAATTCGCCCCCAACCGCTGGACCAAGCTCAATGAGACAAATTCTCCCATCCTTGTCACTACGGTGCGCTTTACCGAGCGCCTCTCTTCCGCCACGGAGAATATGCAGTTTTGCTTTGCTTTGCCCTTCCTTCATGATTCAAGGCCAGTATATTGCCAAACTGGGCAGGAAAGTCCCTGGTCCTAGTCTATACTTGTCTCGTGAGCTGAGATGGGTCCTTCGCGGAGGCTATACACACGCGCTAGCTGAGCCACTCCGTACTGGTTGGTCCTTGAGGCTGGAGGTAAAGCCCGAGGGCATTAATGCATGTCTCTTCGATGAAGCCCCGCTATCACTCATCTGAGATCCCAACTATCATCAGATACTAGTATCTAGTAATGCGGCTCCCTTGAGCCATATCATGCCGTGAGTGATATCTATGTGTGCTGATGCAAATAATAGCATCCCGATCTGCCCTGCCAAGTCATTATTCCGTCCTATTCCTACGCCTAATGTACACCACGGAAGCTTTCTGAAATACTACCCGTTGAGCCTTGCCCGTGATAACCTAATCTTGGGCCTTCGCACCACCCTCTTCGTCAGCCGACTCTGCAGCAGAATCAACCTTCTTCGCCTCCTCTGACGCTTCAGCATCTGGCTTGCTATCATCTGTGGCTTCAGTGTCATCTTTTGATGGTTCCTTTTCGTCATCTTGGGCGTCGGAAGCACTGGCCTCAGCGTCCCCGGTAGTTGCTGGCTCTGTGGCGGCATCTCCATCTTTCTTTTCTTCTTCCTCGGTCGAGGTACCCGCTGCCTTCTCCTCGCCCGCGCCTTCCTTGGCTGCCTCAGTCGTGGGATCCTTGGCATCTGCTTGTGTGATCTCCTCTGCAGCTTCAGCCTCGTCCTCATCCTCGTCCTCGTCATCATCTTCGTCATCATCATCTTCGTTGTTGTCTTCAATAGCCGTGACGTCGCCGTCGCTATCGGCTTCCTCTTCTTCCTCGTCCTCTTGTGCCGATTCGAAGATTTGAGTGACTGGTCGCGCTTGGAGAACTGGGCGCTCTTCTTCTTCCTCATTTTCCTCTACAACTGTTTGGACGGCCGTGGCTCCAACTGATGGCGAATGCCTATGTCGCTTGGTTGTGCCCGCCGTTGACAGCGAATGATCCGACATTCCGTCTGCCAGTGTGTTACTTGAAATCTCTGATGTCGAATCAGAGGGCTCTCGCTTCATGATCAGAGGTGGCGCTGACGGCTTGACCTCTGTTGATGGCTCAATGCCCTCAGCCTCAGGAGGGATGGTGTAGTTGTCCTCCGGTACCAGTCCGTATACATCGCAGACTGTCTTATAGAATATGTATAGCCCTGTGCGTCCCTCGACCTTCCAAAAGACTTCTCGGTGCGAGTACCATGCGTGCGCAAAGATTCTGTAAACGCGCCTGAAGATGTTGGTCAATTGGCGCATTTGCGAGTGTTGTGTTGACGAGTCGGTGCCAAGCGCGAGCCGTGAAGGAAAGTGCTTGGGTGATGTGAGGGTGTTAGCTGCCCAGTCGAGCGTGTGGCAGCAGTAGTCGATGGCACAACATGACTTTGGCGGGTCGTGTACTGCGCAAAGGTACTGCCACTCGGAAGCGCGCATCTCGGGACACGTCAGGGACGAGCATGGTGGGTCGTCGGCGAAGAGGGCGGTAATGATGGAGTTGACCTTTTGTATGAGGAAGCGGCAGAGTTCGTATAGCCACAGCGTCCTGTCCACATTGGCGGGTGATTGTGCTATCTTCAACGCCATGTTTCTGTCTACTGGTACAGTGCCATTCGAGCCGGCGGGGTGCGTGAGCGAGTGGTGGAGGGCTTTGAGGTGCTCTGTAAGTTGGAATGCCGAGTCAATCTGCGCATCTTGTCAGCCACACGCTATCTTTATTGCAGTATGCCTCAACGCACCTCTGATAATTCTACCAGTGGCGGGCCCTCTGCCATATCCTCCGCTTTGGTCCCCGGTCTTATCCTCCGCTCGGCGGCATGGTCGAGATTGCTGAAGAGCTTCTGCTGCTCTGGCGACGCGGATACCGGCGAGAGCTGGTCTTCTGGAATGGGCGGCGGGCTGGGAAGGCGCGGCGAAGCAGGCGACGTCATATTCGCGTAATGATGGGTGGTAGTGAGTGAATTGCGATCACGGAAGACGTCTGGCGACAGGTAGGCGGGGCGGCGTGTGTTGTTGATACCTGGAGCTTGCGGATGCAGGGCATGGGCAGGGGTCTAGTCAACTAGGAAATACGCGACGGCGCTAGCTTCATCGCGCGTCAGTCGCGGTGGACCATTTTTCTACATGACTCTGCCACCCCACGACGTCATTGCCGTCTCTCTTGGCCTCCAGAATCCCGAAGTAGCTGCGATTAGGTAAGTCTTTATGGGTGCATCGTGTACTTCAGGGTTGCATGTTCTTACGCACCTGCCTCCAGATCATCTGTTCTAACTCATTGTAGAACTGCATCTTGACGCTGTGGCACCCCTCCTCGACATTCGAATCACTATCTAGTAACAGCTTGCCGGCCATGGACGGAAACGCATCAGACGATGAAGTCCCCACTCTAGTCCAGCCAGAGACTAACACCAAAGTCCTCGACGACCAAGATGAGGAAATTCCCAATCTTGTGGCGACTTCGGAGGAGACACCCCAGGGCAAAGTGCCCATCACCATAGTGACAGGTTATCTTGGTGCGGGAAAGACGACTTTGCTCAACTATATCCTGACCGAGCAACATGGAAAGAAGATTGCTGTCATTCTGAATGAATTCGGTGACTGTACGCTCACCTCCCGCTAAGAATAAGACATCACCCTAACAGATGGCTTAGCAATCGACATTGAAAAGCAGCTCACTGTCTCCGACGCAAACTCAACATCAGCCCAACCCGCGCCCTTTGTCCCACTCGCAAACGGCTGTATATGCTGTTCAGTTAAAGACATCGGCGTAGCCGCCATCGAGAACCTAATGGAGCAATCCGGCCTGTTCGACTACATCCTGCTTGAAACAACCGGTCTAGCCGACCCAGGTAACATTGCACCCATATTCTGGCTCGACGACGGCCTAGGCAGCAGCATCTTCCTCGACGGCATTGTCACCCTCGTCGACGCAAAGAACGTGCTAAAGAGCCTAGATGAAGGCCTCGGTGACGAAGAAAACATCGAAGAAAGAAAGAAAGCATCACATGATGAACACGGTCCCCTTCTCACAACAGCGCACTTGCAAATCAGTCATGCAGATGTCATCATCATCAACAAAACTGATCTTGTTTCCGCGCAAGAACTCGAACAAGTCACCGAGCGAATCCGCTCTATCAACGGTCTAGCTCGCATCAAGACGACGACGAAAAGCCAGGTCCCGCAGCTTGAAGGATTGGTATTGGATCTCCATGCCTACGACGAAGTCACAGATACAGATCTGCAGTTCGCAAGTAAAGGACACAGTCACCTCGACCCCACAATTACCACTTCAACCATCTCCTTCCTCGCTTTGACACGCGACCAAGTCGATAAATTCGATCTCTTCCTCCGCACTATCTTGTGGGAGGAGACGCTGCCGAATGAGACTGCACATAAGCCCTTTGAGATCCACCGTCTGAAGGGACGCGTCCCGGTTCAGGACGGCAAGATACTTCTCACACAGGGTGTAAGGGCGATTTACGATACGAATGAGTTTGATGCCAAGCCCGAAGATGGGGCGCAGGAGTCGAAGTTGGTGTTGATTGGGAGGGCTGTGGATCAAGAGGCGTTTAGGCAGGGTTTGATGACTACGTTGGGTGGTGGACAGTGATTGAGTTTTATTTTCCAGGAAAAATGAAGGTGGCGCAGTTCGACGGTGTTTTGGGTGTGCTGCGGATGTCGTAAATTAAAAGTGATAAGAGCGACTCAAAAAGTCTTCCTGACAACCCGTAAACGCTACCTAGAGTGCCTATAACTGAAAATGCGTTCTGGTCCTAGTCTGGGCTAGTTATTGATATTGTAATAAGTATGCGGTATGATTGCGATGACTTTAGGGCTGTTCGCTAGGGACTGTCTAATATGTCGCCGCAGTACTGTGGTCGTCGGTGGGGCTGTGAACGGAGCTGAAAAGGGGTGCAGCTTGAGCGCCCATGCAGGTAGATGATTATTCTTTGCGCAATGCTAATTTTGAAGAGATATACGTACCAAAAAGCGTTGCACAAAGGTATTGTGTTGTTCCTGCCTGCTTTACTACCTGCAGACGCTCCTGGGGTTTTGCTATAGCCCTAAACCCAATGCAGGCGTACTAGCATTTTGGTAAACATCAGACAAATACGAGTAGACCTCGAAAGTTTGATAGACTAATTGGATGCCGTTCCTTCTAACACTAAGGCTTTAGGAGGATTTGCAACATGCGGCCAAAGCTGCAGTTACGATCCCGGGCGAAAGCGGTTTCCTCTCAGTGCGCCGTCACAGCAAAGCATGCGCCACGCTGTAAGTAGAGATTGAGACGTGCTGCCTGATATATAAGGCATAGCACTACCCAGCCTGACACCTACGTAGTCCTTCTCGTCAGCGCTAAATATCGCAAGGCAGTGGCAGCCTGGTGAAAAGCCACTACCCCGCGTTGCCCCGTCCCTTTATACTTCGACACAATCACCTTCTAACGTATTCGAGCGAAAGCCTGCTGCGAACACTCTCATCTTTCTAAAGTAAAAGTCCTGATTTCTCAGCACGCCCAATGAAGAGCATGAGGCTCTTCAGAAGGCAGGCCCGGCCGGGCAAGCGCACGCAGCTCGAGGAGGACCCGCCAGCCAGGCCCCAAAGCACCGTGAGAATGCCTAAGTACATCTACCAGGCTCTCGAAAAGCAAAATTCAGAGTTCCGGCTACTTCGAATCAGCAAGGACCCTGTCACCTATCAGCCGCAATGCAGTCTACAGAAGTACAGTCTTATAAACTGTCCTGACTATACCGCCTTATCCTACACTTGGGGTGAACCAACGCCGACTCGTACTGTAGCAGTCGACGGAGCAAGTCTGAAAGTACGCCAAAATCTTTTCGACTTCTTACGCGCCTATACGACCGAGCCATGGGGCATGGACCACGCGAGAAGGCCTGAATTTTATTGGATCGATCAGATATGCATCAATCAAGAGGACACGGATGAGCGCAGCGACCAGGTCCGTATCATGGACAAGATCTATAAGCAGACGAAGATGGTATCCATATGGTTAGGGTGCGATCCTAACATGGTCGAGGCTGCGCGCTTGCTGCGAGATCACAAATCTGACGGAAGGTGGGCTACTGTCACTCTCCTGGCCCACCCCTATTTCATACGGATATGGATCGTTCAAGAGATCTTGCTCAGCTCCAAGTTACCTCTTATTGTTTGCGGAGGAATCGAGCTCAGCTTGGATCGTGTATCCTTTGCGGCTCTGCATTTACGGCCAAGCTTACGGCCAGCCGCCTTTGGACTCATGCGTAAAGTAAGCACGGTCAGGGATGGAGAAAGGCGTACCCTGCAAGAATGTATTCACTCACATTGTGAGGGCAATAGTCATGATCCTCGCGATAAAGTCTACGGATTGTTAGGGCTTACACCTGAAAGATGGCGAGTGTGGGTTGATTACACAAAAGAGGTGCTTGAGGTATACTTTGATGCGGTGGCGGCACTGTATGAAGAGTTGTTCGACTTTACAGACCTAGCATGCCTTTATCCAGGAGACTTCCGTCATTTGGTTAGACCATGGGCTTATTGCGGGACGCTTGTTGTCCTGGGAAGATCGATGCGCCTCACCCAACACCATCTTAGTGGCCTCGGTGAATTCCTCGAACATATTCAAGGTGTATACTTGAACACCAATATACGCAATGTCCAGTATACATATACGGGCCGTATATACAATAGAGTACGGGCGCAACCATCTCCTAAACCAGTCCTGGCGCCAGACAAAGACAAAGAAGAAGAAGAAGAAGAAGAAGAAGAAGTTGAGGTCAGCTGGGGATCTATTACAGCGACGAGGCGAAACCCCTTGTTACGCGATATCATCCCGGAAATGGGCTTGCAGCTGGCAAATACGACTGTAGAGCGTACAGCTGAGCAAAGTAGCTACTGTGTGCAGGACGTAGATCGATGGTGGTGCAAGCATGATGGCGAGATACATTACTTTAATTGCCCTTCAAGGTTGCCTCATATGCGGGGATTGAAGTGGAATGGGACGGAGCTGTATTGAAGATTGAATCAGGGGCGGAAACGCCCCTATATACCAAAGGCGGCTGGTTGCCAGCCACCTCAATATTCAGATTTCAATAGGAGGAAGCAAGCATCGCATAAGCAATAGAAGAGCCTCTCAGATAGTCAAACATCTTGAATGTCCGTTCTTACTCCTTTCACTTTGTGACGTATTATCTGTCCCTATCTGTACACGGGAACAAGCTTCACTTACTAGAAGCAACACTTATTCAAACGTGGCGAAGCGAAAGGATACAAACACCAATGTACCCCTAGTCTCATAGCATGATGAAATGACCTCAAATAGATACAACGATCAATTTTGCCCACTAAGCTATTCTCATGCCCCATCTCGCGTCTCCTTTACATCCCCATCCATCACAGTCGCTCAAACAATACCCTTCTCATTCCCAACAACATTCGTCTCATTCCCACTCGACGCATCACCATGCAAGTACGCCGCAAGACCAATCTCATGATTAATCTCCGCCATGCGCTCCTGATCCTTGAGCGCCGCGCCCTCACTACCAAAGATAGTGTCCATCTCCTCAAGCGTCAGGCGCTTGGTCTCAGGCACGAAGAACCAGATGAATGCTGCCCCGAGGGTAGTTACCAGTCCGAAAAGGACGTAGGTGCCCCACGTGATGTTCTCGAGCAGCTCGGGTGTGATTTGTCCGATGATGAAGTTGTTCATCCAGTTGGAGGAGCCGCCGAGGGCTGTGCCATAGGGGCGCGTGGAGAGGGGCCAAATTTCTGTTGGACGGAAATGTTAGCACAGATTTAAAAAACAAGTTTCGAGCGAATGGGAAGATAGCTTACCGGCGATCAAAATCCAAGCACAAGGACCCCAGGAGTAACCGAAATGGATGACGAACAGCCAGACCATCACAACGGCTGCCCATCCCGCCGCACGATGGTTCCCAAAGTTTTCATAGTTCTTCGCGAGAATGACGGCGATGACGAAGTGGGAGAAGGCCATGCCGAGGGCTCCGACAGCGAGCACGGGTTTACGGCCGAGCTTGTCAATGTAAAGGACTGCGGGGATGGTGGCGAGGAACATGACGATGCCGACGACGCCTGTCGCGAGGAGGGATTGCGTGGTTCCTTCGAGACCGATTTGCTCGAAGATTTGAGGCGCGTAGTAGAGAACCTGGGAAAGGGAAAGTCAGCATAAGTTTCGAATGCAGAACATCAACGAGACTCGGTATTGTACGTACGGCGTTGATACCAGTCCACTGCTGGAAGAACATAGTGACAGTCGCGACGATAACCCTCTTGAACATAGCCTTTGTCTTGAAAAGCGAAGCAATGGCAACAAACTGAAGTTTGAAGATGTTCATGGTAGTCTGCTCGCGAAGATGCGGGAAAGCTTCAGCAACACTGCGCTTCTCGAACATGGACTGTGCCTTGATTTCCAAGAATTCCAACTCGATGAGCTCGTGGTCGGCAGGAAGATTGCGGAGAGATGCCAGGTTGCTCCTCGCTTCTTCTTCGCGTCCATGGTGTACCAGCCAACGTGGGGAGAACGGCATCCAGACCATTCCGATGATGAGGACGAATGCCGGGACGAGCTGCAGGCAAATAGGCACGAGCCATGCGGCGTTGGATTGGGTCTCGAGGGTGGTGCCTCCGATGTAGTTGGTTCCGTAGTTGATCCAGAAACTGATCATGATGCCGAAAGTGATGGCAAGTTGTTGTAGTGCAACCAAAGCACCACGAACCTCACTGAGACGTATTAGCATGCTGCTCAAGTGATAGGATACCTGTCTTTGGATATACTTACGGAGGCGCACATTCACTGTTGTACATGGGGACGATGACGGAAAGACCACCGACTCCGATACCACTAAGATTGGTTAGCAAATGTTGAAAGATCTGGATTGATGGTTCACTAACGTGATGAATCGACCAGCCAGAATCTCTTCATGACCACCAGAAATAGCAGTAATCTGCACCACGACACCGATGATGAAGATTGCTGTAGCGATCAAGATACCGTACTTGCGCGACATTGCCTCAGCAACGAAACCAGACATGACGGCTCCAAACCAAGCTCCAAGTTCCAGAATGGCGGTCAGCCACCCCTTCTGTGTTGGGTTATCAACGTAGCCGTCGGTTTCTATTCAATGTAAGCGCAAGCTGATGGTGAAAGTCGCAAGTACGTACGTGCTCCGAAAGATGGCATAGCCAGAATACCACTGAACATGCCCTGGTTGTATCCGTACAACACACCTCCAAGACAAGCGAACAAGGCGATCAGGAAGACTTTGCCGTTCTTCACAAGAGCCCTAGGACCACTGGCGCCCATCAGGGCCTGACGCCTTTGAAGCGCGGCATCGAAGCCAGATGCACCACCGCCGCCTCCAGCCATGATGATGCTCGATTACCGATAATCGAAACGTTCGAAGAGTCTGGCGAAAGTCTTGAACAAAAGCCGTCTGAGTAGTACCCCAGATTGCGAAAAAGCTTACGGTCCTTTACTCGGAGACCCCAGGCTTATGTATGGGGGGCCACCGAAGCCCGCACCACCATGTGCATAATCATCCAGCACCCCGGTGGCCGTACCGCAGCACTGTGGGGAAACAGGCCTCCATACTCTTTCCAGATCATCGGTCATAAGAGCTGTTTAACCCCTTAAGCATACCAAGAGGGAACGGCTGCTGGGCAGCATGTTAAAGACGGCTTGAAGACCGCCAAGCCAAGGCTTCGAGCACACTAATTGGACACGGAAAGCGATGTAAGCATCCACCATTCTTGGCAGTCATGTGCCGTTCGTGCTTCATCCGCCGCTGATGTCGTTCGGTTGCTGTGGGCCGGGTGCCAAGGGCTATCAGAGGAAAGATTTAGGCTAAATTGCCCGTCATCAGTGAATTCTTAGCAGCGGAGCGCCGACATAACGAGGCTCCGAGGAATCCTTTGACGGTTGCGACGGCAGTTTCAATAGTGCGATCGAGTCGTGAGAGGTGCGGACCATTGTTTCTACACGTTTAGCATCATCGACTTCCAAATGTGGTGGCAACTAGATCTTAGAAATCAGATGGGAAGGCTAAAGGCGGAACGCTGATGCACGTAGAGGCATACGCGCTTGGCATGGCGCTCAACTGATCGCGAACAGCCAACCCGATGTCTGAGCTGTATAGTCATTCGGACGAAAGACTGGTTGAAGCAGGAAATTGCTTTCCGATGAACAGTAGTCATGTTTCAGACATCGATCTCATAGAGCTGCAGCTTACGCGGAAGCAGTTCGCATGTAGTGGCGGTAGCCTTTGGTCTGGCACGGTTGGCAGGAGCACCATCGACCCGCATTGGAACTTCGCGGAAAAATCACGAGAAGCCCATCCAAAATTTCCGGTTGTCGAGTTTGTCCATTCGATTCGAGTTGGACGTCGTGGGTGCCCAAGTGGAGTGATGAGAGACGGAAGCCAAGAGTGCGGCCCCATAGGTATGGGGAAAGGGCCGTGGATGCCCCACGCGCGAAAACGCGTACGACGCGCTTGCCAACAAACGTGACTTCACGCCAACGACCAATTTCAACCCACGCTGCTAAACATCGATCATCGGCTCATACAAACATGGCGGTCTCAATATTTCAGCGGAAGCGCGATTTAGTTTACCTCGTCTTCTTCCTTGTGCACCTGCCGGTGATGCTAGG
Organism: Alternaria hordeiaustralica; assembly: GCF_023758085.1. NCBI lineage: Eukaryota > Fungi > Ascomycota > Dothideomycetes > Pleosporales > Pleosporaceae > Alternaria > Alternaria hordeiaustralica. Next base: position 166,336 of record NW_026056773.1, on the reverse strand, counting down.
TAAGTACCGAGAAGGAATATTAAGGCTGGAAGCTCTACCGTGCTGCAATAGCATAGCAAGATTACATATACGACGAGCGGATCTTTTGAATCATTTCGTCTATCAGTCGTTCCGATGCTTCCGGACTAGATACATCAGACCACCGCACACATGAATGGACTGACCAATACTAACTGAACAAACAGCCTTCGACTTGACAGCCTACTACCCAATCCAAATCAAGCCCCTCTGGATGTCGTCGCTCCGCGACTGGTACATATCCAAATATGGCGACCGCTTCTTCTACAACGCCCCAGCCTGGTTCCCCGTTCTGACCTTCCTTGAACTTGTCTACCACCTCCCTCTCACTCTCTGGGCTATCCCTGCCTTGCTGCGTAACGATCCACGCATTCCTCTCGCTCTGCTAGTCTTCGGTCTAGAGACGAGCTTGACGACGTTGGTTTGCCTCGCGGAGATGCTGAGTTGGGAGGAGTTGACGTCGGTGCAGAGGGGCGCGCAGGGGCTGGGTGGTATGTATGGAGGGTATCTGGCTGCTGGTAAGTGCTGTGCCTGATGAGAAATGTCATAGAAGTTGTTCGAGGGGAATATAAGCTAACGCGATTAGGTATCTTCATGTCGCTGGACTGCTATGCGAGGCTTGATCAGATGATTGCGAAGCAACATCGAGGATTGGAGCCGGTGACGAAGAAGAAGTTGTAGAACCGTGGTACACTTGCGGGGAACACTCGAGGCTTTGACAATAACTGTACCCAGCTGTCACTCGGTACAACCGGGAGTTGGGTTTGTGTACCGTTGCCTGAAAGCAACTTCCCACACGGATAGTGCACTGCAATCTTTAGCGTAGAAGAGGAACAGCAGTTGTACAAAGTACGTAGTGCGCTATAGTCGATTATATGTGGGTGACCACCAAAGCTTTCTCACCGGACGTAGACTAGGCGAAGAGACGAAATAAATTAGGCAGGAACAGTCCTCCTTCACTAAACCTCACTCCCCAAGCATGGTATTACGCAAGACGTCACTTCACATGAGAAAAAAATCCAATCAGGGACTCTGTCATTGCTGGCATTCGAAAAGCGCACTAGTCGTACACCCCTCTGCCCAAATGTGATCTAATAATACAGTAGTGTCGTTATGCCCTGGCGCCACGTGCTCCCCCAGCATTGGATGCACTATTTTCCGTTATACCGATCCTAAAACGTGTGTCTACTATAACGCCACACCCGTGCAACAGCCTCGCCAATCGACATCCAGGTCATTCCTCATACGTATCCCAGCCTCAACGCCATAAACACAACACGATTTAACAAAGGAGACAACACAAAAATGCCAACAAACAAACGTGATGTGAACGCCAAAAACAGCCATACAGAAAGAGAAGAGATAGTGAGACGAGCAGCCTCGTACGACACGCCCGTTATCGTGTACACCCCTGATTGGACGAGACAGTCTCTGCACTCTACCGTAGATAGCATCTGACAACGTCTGTCGGATTTCTTGAGCGACTCGACGACATTGGTGGTAGGCGGCGAGGGTGTACCGGACGCAGAATGAACTGGTTGAGGCAAGCATGGTAATACATGGCATATGCAACTGGATTCGGACTGCAGATATCGGTAGGCTGCACATGTGTTTTCGTGCTGTGCGTCTGATGTGGTACAAGGCCTTGATGGGTTCGTCTCGGTAGGGCTTGGTGGTGTCCATGGGTCATATGTTGAGGATTGACCGTGCTACGTTGAGATGCGCGGAGGTCCGCCGGAGGTGATACCGTTGAAGGGTGGAGAGAAGTAACTTTTGCGAGACAGAAAAGAATTGTTTTGGAAGACGCAAGGATAGATATCGAAAGGAAAAACAACCCAAGAAACGCTGCTCTTTTTTTTTTTTTTGTATGTTAGTAGAATATTCTAACGATCTTTTCGTCGGCCTCCTCTTCAGCCAGCATCCAAAGCACGTTGACCTTTTTGGCCGTACCGCATCTCTCTTCGAAATCGTCACCTAGCTTCATTATGCAGCTAAAAGCCAGACTCCATCCGTTGACACCAGCGGCGTAAAAGGTCTCTGCAACTGCAGCCTCGCGGCTACCACACTTGACAAGCTTGTAGATCTGGCGGCCGTTGAAGTGGGCGCCGTGAATGAAAGGATCGGCTGCTTGGCAGGTACTGAAGACTAGACAGTAGACGAGAGGTGTGCTTTCAAGTGCTTCTGACTTGGCCTCAGTACATTGGTGGCATGTCCCGGTGTCGTAGCCATCATCCACAGGATGATCAGCAACACACTCAAAGATATCGTCGTCGGTCGGTGTCGTCATGGCAGCTGAAGCCCACACTTTGGGCGTTTCAAGACTCACAGGCCTGGCGTTATGCAGAGGGAGTAGTTCACCCGGTGCACGTCTGTTTGCCTCCAGTGTCTTGACACTCCTAAGAAGCGCTTTCGTAGGTTTCTCATACCAAATCTCAGAGCTTCCGTACTTGATAAGCCACTCGTACTCTTTGTAGTCTGCTGCACTAGCCGGATGAAGTGTCATGAAGACATTGCGTCTGAAGGGCCCGATGCGGATCACACGGCTAGCGAAGTCGGAGATGGACTCGTTGGAGTATTGCACTTGGATGAATTGATTTGGGGTATGCACTTCTTCTCCTGCACTGTATGGGTTCATGGTCAATGCGGGCGGAGGAGGACCGGGTGGCGGGGGCGGGGGCTAGTATTGATCAGCAATGCATTGATCTGACCGCGTTCTGAACTTACTGGGGGAGGGAGTGCTGAGGTCATCATCGGAGCGTTCATGAAGTCAGGTAATCCTGGTGGCGGTGGAGGCTGCTATTGTCAGCTTACGAGCGTTCCGCAATGGGTATGTGGTATAACGCGTACAGGAGGTGGAGGCGGAGGCGGCTAAAGTACGCAGTCAGATCATGCTTTCATTCACTGCTGTTATTCTAAACTTACTGGATGAGGTTCCTGAGAGTCACATCTTCCGGGGCCAAAGTGACAATCCATGGGCGGCGGTGGTGGTGGTGGTGGTGGTGGTGGTGGAGGGGGAGGAGGAAATGAAGCAGCTTGTCCTGCATCCAATTCTCCCAGACTCCTTCCCTCATGCTCCGTCATATCTTCACTCTGTGATTCCGAACCGAGAGACCAATCTGAGTCTTGACGTTGTCGTGATGACCCAAACTCGGTCGTCGGCTCTTTCATATCCTTCTCTATTGGTATTGATGGAAGACTGCGTTCGGAAGAGCCTTGTTCGATTGGAGAGGAAGTCATTCCTACGACAGAACGAGCGCCTTGTTGATAAGGATTGAGGTTTGCTTGTTTGTCATCCGGTCTAGGGTACGGAAGCGGTCGGGATGACGAAAGAATTGGCATTGAGGGTGGGTGCTCAACAAAGACAATCTCGTCTGATTCCATCTCGTGAAACTATAACTCTTGAGTAGAGACGGATTGCTGAATGAGAAAATCGTCCTGGTATAAAGAAGATGGTTATATGGTGTCAGTGGAAGACATGTGCGAATGATAAAGCCGGTTGGATCACTGAACTAGGGACCCGAAGTTTGGGAAGCTATACGTAAGTGATGTGCGTGATCCAGAGTAGGCAGAATATGGTGATCAAATTGTTTTGTGTGCCTTACTTTCTTTTTCAAGGCACAGGCAGATGATATGCCCAGTGCCTGGTGGCTCAAAATAGGGTTACTGCAGGTCAAGCCGGGCTGTTTGTACAACCCTTGTGATAACATCGGCGATTGAAAGACTTCCGAGCATCGTTCGATTTCAGGCATGTGGCGTCGATCCATTCGCTAAACCCGTCCGACGAAGATGTAACACTGCTGTTGACAGCCTGTTGTACACGTCTGTAGCGCAGAGCGCACGACCATACCCTCGAGGTTAGTTCTGTCTAGTCTCATTGATTTGACGCCCCAGCAAGAAGGCTACGGAATTTCTGTGCGATGTTACGCGCAGCTATGAGGCTTTGCATAAAGGAGCTGTACTCGACCCTGTCATTCATCGCTTCACTTCGAGTGAGCCCAAAATACTCGTCTCGGCTGGGCGATGACCGGCCGCATTTCGCCAAGATGGTGAACCAGAGCTGACTAGGGTATCTGCAGATAAGGCCAATAGAGCATAATGATCGTATGCAGAATAAGGTTCGCAGTGTCTGGATGTTACCCGAGCCAGTAATGACGAGACTCGAGTGAAGCAGTCGCTCATTATCGTACAACTTCTTTGCGGGTCCGCACGCATACTCGAAAGAACCGCGATAAAGATTCGAATCCTCTTTGCGAAGCATCTGGAAACGACGAGGCATGCCCTCGCCAAACAAGCGGTGAAGGGATAGGCCATCTTTACATTCTTGTAAAAACGAGTGTCCAATCCAGTAGGCTGGTTGGAAGCAACCCTGATGGTATTGGACGCTCAAAAGTATAGCAATGTACCCTGGTGCTTTGCATGAAGCCATGGTGTATCTTATCCATCCTGTAGCATGCGATGCCGATGCCTGGGGTCGGCTACAAACGAGGGGCCGAACACTGCCGATGCGTTCTCCGGATCTCGTCATTTTGAGGTACAGGAAATCGCGAACCAGCGATTGCATGGGTGGAAGGGAAGCTGCCCCAGATGTGAGGATGCGCAATTGCCCTTCGCCTTCGCAACATTGCTGCCAGCCGCCCTTGGAAACCTTCCTAGACGGTCATGCAGACGCCGACAGCCACATGCATTCCATGTCACACCGCGTTGTCGCTTCTGTACGCTAAGTTTGTGACCACCACGTCGAATGACTCGATACAAGGGAAGACGTATTTGTAGCCCTAAATGCATACAGCTCCGATATGCGGAACTTGGGGGGTTTCCAGTGTCCCGACGTGTGTTTTTGTGGACAAGGCTGTCGCATGCAGGTACCGTGGCTAAGTAGCCGAGGTAAGGCTGAGTATCCTGGATGTTGACCGAAATCGAACATCGATTTCAACCATCCGAGTCTTTGTGTGGCTCATGAATACTCGACATGGAGGCCCAAGTAAGCTCTCCCAACAACTGTCCTAGCCGTCCTTCATGCCTTCGTTGGACAGTGACCGAAGCCGCAGGTCCTCTGTCCAGGATGACATTGCCCAGGGCCGGGAAAAGGCTCGACGAAGTGTAGCCTGAAGTGATCCAGAAGGTCCAGATTCCCGTTTAGGCCGCCAGTCATATTTCTGGCCAAGCTTGCAAAGCAAACCGATAAGAAAGTAAAGCAAGGAAGAAAGAGAGAGGAGTGATCGTAGGTAGGAGTTCAAGAGATCTTATAGACATGGAAACCCTGAGACAACAGACAAGATAAGGAGATCACGGACGCGTTCTAGACTGTTTAATAGAAGAGTGAAGCTGAAAGAAGCTGCGAGAAGTAGGAGATAAACGAAAGTGAGGCGCATCGATATTGTGAAGCATAGCGATCTTCATTCTGGGCATGCTCGATTGGGCAAGAACGCGCGACGGCGGCAAGAGAGACTTGGAAACGTACATAGACATATGTGGGTAATAATTGATTGTCACAGTGCGAAAGAGTGACGAGGAGATCAGCTAGAAAGACATGATGTTCAGATAAAGATTGCAGGACCTCGGAGCCTACTCCAGGCAACGGCGGCCATGTGGGTTGACACGTGATACATCACGAACGCGCCAAGCCCTGGAAGCTCGATCCGCAGCGTCATCGCAAGCTCGCAGCTCGCGACACCACGGCGAAGCCATCTCCACATCACGACATCCGCCTCCTCTACACGCCCTCTACTAGCCTCGAAGCTCGAACGTCACCTGATCGTCGCATCGCCTCCAGCAACTCCCCGAACGCCACCTCACCAGCGCGTCAACAACCACCGCAACATCCACAATGGCGAACGGGTCAGTTCCGCGATCCGCTCAACGAAGCTCTTAACCCAAAAAAAACCACTAACACAACCACAGCTGGGCCCCAATTATCGGCCTCATCGTCACCGTCATCTTCTGCGGCGCCGCCTGGTTCCTAGCTCCCAAAGGCGAGAACCAAACGTACGTTTCCACCATCTCTTCGTCCAGCACCAAGTCACCACCCAAATCACCACCCGCACCTCCAAAGCCTTGTCTGCGCGACGAGAATGAGAATGCGCGAGAGAAGCTTCTGGCTGTGTGCAAGAAGCGCGGCGCAGGCGATGGGAGACGAGTCCGTTTCAGCAATGAGTACGAGACTAGCGAGGACAACGATATCAACATCAACGACAGCGAGCTAAGACGAGCATTTTGAGATGCAAGGAGCAAGAGAGACACCTTGGGCTAACATGATTGGACAGGGTCTGGCGATCTACACTCGTTCTCTCTGCCGCGGCCATGTATATCATGTGGGCGATTACTTTCCTCGCACAACTCCATCCTCTTATCTCGCCTGTACGAAACGATTTGCGACCGGAATACAATGGAGGGCGTTAGCGAAGCTCGACTGGGGATGCTAGACGCGCGGGGAATATGCATATGCACGTTGTGAGAAGGATGGCTCCGGGTGGCCTGGATCAGGCGACAGACAGGATGCCGTAGGGCACATGCTGTAGAGATGCATCATGCTAGAGCAACTGCGTTCTGTCTGGCAACCCGCATCTGAAGCCATCGATGAAGGACAACGAGAGCAGTGCATTGCCGAATACTTGAGCGCATGTGTATAGTTGGTCTTTGGCGTAATACGGAGTCTTTCTCGACTTGTATAAATATCAAATGGGGTATCATTGCTTTGCATCCAAAAAAACGCCCACTCCCAATCTTCTCGTGACATAGATATCAAGACACACCAACCAAACCACCTACCCACTCCCAAACACCCCCCAAAACAGTCCACTCCCTCCAATACCCCTCCCACCCCGTCCCCAACCCCGCCGCCCTCAGAATCCCCCATCCAACCGCCGTCCTCAGCCCCGCCCCTATCCCCACCAACACACCCGCCCTCACATACCCACAATCCATGAGTATCTCCAGCGCCGCAATATTATTCACGATAACCGCCCAACTCACTGCCGTAGCCGAACTGGGTAGATCGTAATCCCAGATAATAAGCAGTATAGGAAACAATTTCGTGCAGCTGCTCACCAGCAGCGCAGTCGATAGTGGTGTAGGGGAGTCGAATTTAGGGATACATCTCTGCCAGACGCGGCGGAGTGCCGAGCTGGGGAGGCGGCCGGCGTCGAAGGCGCAGAGGAGGCGGATGGGCAGGTGGAAGGCTAGTGTGCAGAGGGTGACGAGGCAGAGGAAGAAGAGGTATTGGAGGCCTAGTGGGTGGGCTTGGAGGACTACGGCGTTTGTGATGCCGTCGTGGGGTGCGACGAGGGGGCTCGTTGATGTTGTGTTTAGAGCGGGTGAGGAGGGGGAGTAGGGTGTTGGGTGGTAGGGCGATGTAGGTGGGAGGGGCAGTTTCTCGATGCGTGCCCAGGTTAGGTAGACGTCGAAGAGGAGGAGGAGGATGCCGAGGCGGAGGATTGATCGCTGGAATCATGTTAGCGACTATTGTCTTCTTTATGCCTCCCCTTCCTTCCCAAACAACGTTGATCGGTAACACATACATCAAACCCCAACCGCCCCTCATGTTTCCCCAACCGATTAAACAGCAAGTGCCGGTACACCTCCGCTTTGATCAACACGAGGTCGATGAAGAGGACTACGAAATCGTGCTCGACGTATTTGTCCGCGAATTTCTTGCATACGGGGCATTGGGTTAGGCGGACGCCTTTGCCGAGGGCGCGGTCGTCGGCTTTGGAGTAGGTTGTGTAGAGTGTGCGCACGGGGGTGCGGCATGAGATGCATATTGGCATTGTGTGGGGGTTGGGACGGAGGATTGTGAGGTATAGAAGAGGGTTTACATGGTGTGGCGATTCGGTCGGAAGTGTTTGTCGGTCGCGCTGGAAGCTGTGGGATGTGGGGTGGGAGTGTTAGAGAAGATGCGCAAAGTGACGATGCTGGGGAACGCGTATCGATACGGCGTTAATGTGGGTGGGCTAAACTCCGAAAAAGTCGACAGTTCCCAAACCTTTTTCAAAAAGTCTCACAGGTCCCGGGAGACATCTTTCCATTATAATACTTCATTCAAGAATACACTAGCCTTGATTATGCTCCGTCTTCGTCTTATGTCCTACAAGATGGGTTCAAATGCTTTTTACGCCAGTCACCCCTCCCAATACTCATGCAACCTATTCAACGCCTCGCGCTGCAAGAATGCTAACGAAGAGAAACAACCCAAAATACACAATCATCGCTTTCTGTATATCTTCACAACGCTTCATCCGTGGCTCCCTCTGCTCCTCCTGAAGTTACGTCTTCTCAGCGCGCAGCTTCCTCAAGAACAGCACTGAGATCCCGAGCACGTTGGATCCATGCCTGGTCGTCCATGTCCCGTCCCAAGACGTCGCTGCTTAGGATGATGCGCATCACTTCCGCTAGACCGATCGCGTTCTCAGGACCGCCGAAGAGTGCACCGGTTCGCCTGCTTACTGAACCCCATTGCTCCACAAGGTAGATGATCCACTTCACGAGCAGCTTGCGGTTTCGGCCAGCGAAAGGCTGTTCTTGCGCGTACCAAAGTGCTTCAAGAGTAGCAACCAGGCTCTCGAACGGCGCGTTAAGTTTAAGGAAGACGTCAATCGGCCATGTGAGATTGCTGTTGAGTGCGAGGTTCTGCGCATTCGGCGCGTTGGCATCGTGTACGTAGAACTCGAGGTCGTACTGGAGGAGGAGTTGTAGGACGATATTGACGGGGAAGACGTTGTCGTTGAGGTTGGTTCGGTGACCAAGGTCCTCGACCTTCAACGCGACAATTTCCCAAGGCGCGCCCTGCCGGTCGGCGAGAGCGTTCCGGTGGGTTTGGTCGATGAGATTAGTCCATGTCGACCGAATGTCTGGCACACTGCGGTAGTCGGCGGCATGGTATATCAAAAGACATATGTCGTAGTATGCTGCTTGGTCGGCGTAGTCGTGGTAAAGCTAAGACATCGTTAGTCAAGTCATCCCCAAAGAATTTTGCAATAACTTACTTCGTCAAGCGGGTGGATCTGGCCGTTAAGGTGGGCGATGACATCTTCTCTCCGCTTACCGGAAAGACGCTCGTCGCCCTTGATCCTCTGTAGCACGTCGTCTTGAATGTTGGCAATGTCTAGGTGGTCGGTAATGTTTCGCAGAAGCTCTTGTCTTGACTGCCTGTTGCGGACTCCATTCTCTGCGAAACCGTTCATCCGCGTCGAAGCATTCGCCTTTGCGCGCGACAAATACTCAATCCTCTTTTCCAGTGTCAAGGGCAGGGTGCTCTTAGCAAGTTGGTATTGTGTCTCAGCAGCGCTGAGGTAGTCGTTGTAATGGGCGTAGTAGCGCCACAACAGGTCCGCATGCGCGAGGTTCGTCTCCGAGCTTTGGCGCAGGTAGTCGACAACGAAAGGAGAATTGATTTCAAGCAATCGCTCAGCCCAGCCGTTCTGCATGTACCAGTCGTACAGGTAGTTTTGGAAGACCTCGTCGTCTGAGTTGTTGATTTGCTCATACGCTTCATGCTTGCGACGCGTGACTGGGGAGATGACACCGTCGGGCACAGGGCCCTGGGTATTGTAGGCGTGATCTACAGCTTCGATGACTTTGCAGATCAATGTGTAGCAAGAGGCACGCTTGTCAAAGTATTCTCGACGCGCGTCATTCGGATCGACGTTTTGTTCGCTCTTGTCTCGTACCCAAGACAGAGCTTTGTTACCGCGGTCCCACTCTTGCGCAACCTTCAAAGCAAGTCTAATAGCACCTAAGTAACATATTAGTGGTGTCGAAGAATGGAGTGTTAGGTAAACCTACCCGCATAGAACTCGAGCTGAATGTACTGATTGACTGTAGCAGCCAGGTTTTCGTAACTCAGACTCTTCGCCACTTGCTCGAACAATCTCAGACTGTCATTGAGCAAGATGCGCCCACGTTCGGCATTCGCACCAGAATCGGCGGCCTTCTTCAAACTCTCCTGTGCCTTGAAGATGACGACGTCGTCTGAGCTACAGAAACTGCCACACTTTCTCCGCAGAGCTTCAGCAACAGATTCAACGTTAGAGCCCTTGGCGATGTTACGGTTCACTATAGCCTTGACCAACTCCCTTGCAAGCTCTTTGCCCTCTTTGACAGAGAAAAGGCCTTGGAAGGTGAGTTGACGCACTCTCCCCTGTAACTGAGGATCCGGCAGAAGAACCAAGATGTCTTCTACGCGCTCCTCGAAGAGTACCAGAACGAAAGATATGCCCTCAACAATGTTGTTGATCATTTGCAACAAGCTAGTAAGCGCTCTGTTCTCGCCCTGGAGCTCAACCTCTTCTTGTCGCGACGATGCGCGTCCAAGCGCCTCTGGACCGGCCAGACCTTCAATGAAGGATCTGTTTGATTCAAGGAACTCCTGAAGCTGAGCCAACGAGCGTTGCACTTCTTGCAACTTGGTAATCGGATGTGTCGATGTGAGAACTGGCCCGGTGGGAGTGACAGCCTCCGTGATGATTGGCGTGTTCCAGATTGAACGGATGATGCGTGACACGTACATGGCGATACCATCGTGTCTTGGTGAAGCGCGGACATTCTCCACACTCAAGCCTTCGACGGTTGCGCTCTCTGTCAAATGTGCTTTGCCGCCAAATTCGATGAAAACCCTACGAGCGAAGTCAATGACCTCGGGATCAGTGACCTTCGCGATCCGCGAATCGGGTCCCACGTCCGAGCCTTGACCGCACGCAACCGCCAGAGCGGTAGCAGAAGTCTCAGCCAGGCCGTACTGCTTCGCCAGCTTGCGGATGTCGCCTTCAGCACCCTCGTGACCTCCATTCTTCACAATCGAGGCGAAGATATCGACAAGCCTCCTTCGTCGAACTGTTTCGATACCGGCGGATGTAATGATGGCATATTCACTTAGGGGTTTGTCGAACTGGGTCGAAAGCTCGTTGCCAAATCCGAGCGGTTCGTTCCTCGCTGAAAAGGGCTCTGACACTAGGCCGATATCCTGCACTCTGCCCATGAGTTCTGTGAACACACCAGTTTCGGTGTACCGCGGGGGCTCTGTGGTTTCGCGCTGGCCCAGCAGTCCGGAGTGTGGTGCGGAGACGAACATGTGGTGGTTCTGATCGTTTGGCGCTAGGAGGACGAAGGAGAAGAACGCGCCGGGCGCGTAACGGGTTGCGACAGTTGTCTCTCTGAGGTATCTCGACTCGAATCCAACCGCTGTACCACCCTGGTATGGCTGTACCTGAGTCGAATTGCTCTGCTGCGAGGGCTGACCGTCGTTGGGCGGGAAGCGGATGTGTCGTAGCTGCATGCTGTTAGGAGCGCTTGTGCTGTTCGAGTTCCACTGTCCCCCAGACGTTGTGCTCAAATACAGCCTACAGCCAGAGGATGTGATGGCCATCAAAGACAAGTTGTCCGCCTCTGTGCTCGAGATGGGGGTCAGGCCGATAATCTGCATCTTGTCCAGGACACCAGTGGGCCGCACAATATGTCCACACATTGTCTCGATTTGTGTTCGCGTTCGGGTGAGGGAGCTCTCCAAGACGTTGGGCGCGCGCATGTAGTAGACCTTGATGGTACCGTTGGTGGAAAGCGTGTATAGAACGTTCCGGGTATCGTCAATCACCATCTGCTGAATGCCAGCCTGTCGCGTGGGTCCGTAGAATGGTAGCGTGGGTAGGCCAATGGAGGTCGTTACGTGGTTCGTCTTGCTGCACTTGCTGGAAAACCACTTGTCCTCCTGCTGGTAGTTCAGCTCGTATACGTCCTCGGTCTGGCCGTCACCAAAGAAGATGCGCCCCGTTGTTGACGAGCCGGCAATCGCAGTCACGTTAATCTTCCTGACCGAGGTCGACAGTCCCGTCCGATACATTGTGATGCCATGAACGCCCTCAGGTCCTCGCTGGCATTCAACCGCTATCAGGAAGATGTCGGATACGGTCGCGACTACTAGGAGGTATTCGATGGTGCCAACAAAGACACCGGGACGCGGCTTGACGAGCTTGACGCATGTGATGTTGCTGGGTTGCTCTTCGAAACCGACGAGTTCGGGGTTCGGATGTGTGTAGTCCCAGAGGTAGACCTGGTTGTCGACGACGACCCAGGCGTGGTTGATTTCGGCGAACAGGCCCATGCTCGTCGACATCTGCGTGTGGTCCACCTGCTCAAAGACGGCTTCTGGGAGTTTGTAGGACCGCAGCTTCTGGAAGGGCGCCCAGGCTGGGCTGTTGGGAATCTCATACTCGCCAGAGATGCCCTCTACACGACCTTGTTAGCATCTCACCCATCTTCTACCGCCATGTCCGACTACTCACGTCCAATGTACGCCTCTAGCGCGGGAAACCTGTTGTCCCGATCCAGCATGCTGTTTATGGTCCGCGATGCGCGATCGATAGGGCTCTCGGCGGGCGGTGCAGGCAGCGCTTGCTGTTGCTGCGGCTGTGGTTGCGACATGGAGCCAGTTCGTGTGAAGCCCGGCCGGTTGGGCGCGGGCGTGTTGACGAAGGCGCCGGGGGTGGGGCGTTGCGGCGTCGCGGGCGCCATCTGGAAGGCCATGATGGATTGCGTGTAGAGTCGAAGGGATGCGCTGGTCGTAGCCCGGGTGAGAGCGAGCTTCAGATGGAGGCTGGGGGAACGCGCCGGTGAGATGGCGTGCACATGAGCTGCGCGCGGATGCGTCGATGAAATAAAATTAAGAAAGGCGCGCCGAGAGAAAGATCAAAAGGGTGCTCTGGCGCAATTGCGACGCTGAGGCTCAGGTACAAGCTGCAAAAGTGACGGCGGTCCACAACAAAAGAGATGCTTGGCGCGCAGGGATGCTAGCTGTTCGCGTCTGAGCGCGTTGGTAGTCCAAACTTTTGTGCTTTCAACTTTCCATGTTTGACTGACGACCTTTCGGTGCTCAACAAATTCGCAGTCCAGTACCTAGGTACCTTACACACACTCTCTGTGGTCGCTCCTTCTAGTTGCAATCGCTCCTGCCTTGCATAACTCCCACGACACCCATCACCCACCATGTCATTATTTCGCACCGCAATGCTGCAGAGGCAGCTCTTCACTCCCGCCCGCTCTCTATGCGTCCGCTACTCGTCTACTTCTGCATCGGAAAACGTTGTTCTCCCCCGCCTGCAATCCGACCTCAAAACGGCCATGCGCGCAAAGAACAAGCCTGCACTAAACACAATCCGTGCCCTGCAAGCCGAAATTATAAACGCCTCAAAGACTGCCAAGCCAATCGAAACCGATGGAGCCCTCTACTCCCTAGTTCAAAAGCAGATCAAAGCCTCTTCGGCCTCAATTGAAGAGTTCCGAAACGCCAAGAGGGAGGACCTGGTCGAGAAAGAGCAGGCGCACTTGGATGTGCTGAAGGGCTATGCGCAGGAGATCCCGCTAGTGGAGAACAGCGAAGTGGACGCGTTAGTCAAGAGCGTGATCGAAGGACTAGAGGAGGGCAAGAGGAGCTTTGGCAGCGTTATGGGTAAAGTCATGGGTGGTCTTAAGGGAAGGCCGTTTGATCTGGAGTATGTAACCAAAAAGATTCAAGAAGCTGTTGGAGCCAAATAAGCGACACGATGCGCTGAGTGGGATTGGACGAATTGTAGCATAACTGTACATCTCTCATGTAGACTACGGACTCCTCTCCAAACGAGGTAACGAAAGAGACGGCCAGATTACGACACCGAAGAGCATCCGTCATCGTCGATTATTGCTTTTCCGTGGGGTTAGCAGATCCATCATTATGGTACACACGTTCTTTGCGGGGTATCGCTACCATCGGTCTGTAAGCCTCCGGAACGTGGCAGCGGTGACAACCCAACATCGAAAAGTTTCGCCGAAAGCGTTGGGAACGTCTGTTCCCTTTGAAGCCCAAGCCGCAGCGTTACAACGCTGTGAGCAACCGTGGCTGAGGCTGCGCTAGGCGGTGAACTGCGCCGCGGTCCGCTTCCAAGCTCGTGCCCTGACGTCACCGCTTGTCAAGACTTCGTTCTGCGGACATGCATCCCATCCAATACGGCCGACGACCAGGAACTCATGGTAAGGATAGCCTGGCGTTCTCAAAGGCCCTCTGGGCAACAAGACCAAGTATTTCCTCTCCCGATCATGGCGAAAAAGATGTCGAGATCTCACATGACAGCGGAAAATGCCCAACATCAGCCCGAGTCCACATTGATTCACATGAAACTGAACCATGGGGAACTCCGCGACAAATGAGAAACCATGTAACACCAGGGGTGCGTCCCTCCAGTCATGGCGCCGGTTAGCGCCCAGTCCAGATGCAGCCCTGGCATGATGCGCGAGCGCCGATGACGAAGCCCGTCGCGAATCCTGCATCTAAAGTTGGTCGCACCCACCCACCACCAATTCTCCGGCAGGCTTTGGATCCAAGACACTTATATTCTCCTGTGTCCGCTTGTTGCGCCGCCGTCAGTCTGTCGCATTCCCGTTGCCGTGCTTCCTAGCGCACACCTTATTCTCTTGTGACATCTTCCGACACATAACCGGCAGCCCCGCATCACACCTACTCCTACATCACCACCCATCGACGAGCCGCACCTGACTACCCAACATGTCGGCGTACCGCTCTTCAACGGGCAATCTGGATCGCTTTGACGAGCCGCCTCGTGGCGGTCCCCAGCGATGGGATCGCGACAGGTTTGAGAGCATGCGAAGGGGGCCTCCTCCTCCGCCACCACCGGGCGGAAGTGTGGCTGGCGGTAGCAGCCGTGGTGGTCGCGACGATTACGATCACTACCGCTTCCAAGAGCACGATCGTTTCCCCGGAGGCCATCGTGACATTGATTTCCATGAAGACCGCGCACGCCGAGGCCCCGCTGTCATGGAGAGAGAACGCTACCACGAAGAAGATCGTTTCGACCGCCCTCATCGCCGCGCGCCCTCTGAGATGTTCCACGAGCCGACTCCCTCCGAGATTGCCAACCAAGCACTTGCCCCCTACCGCCGCAGGTCCGTCATCGACAAGGACATTAACATCGATATCGACATCAATGAGCGCCGGCCAGCCCCTCGCCCGCCCAGGCCGTCACGGCCGCAGTTCATGCGCCGTCAATCATCTCTCGACACTTTTGACCGCAAACCCCTGCCGCGCTATGGCGACGTAGAGAGGTACGAGAGATACGAAGACCACGAGTGGCGTCCACCAGCCAACGTTCCCATTCCACTTCCCATTCGCGAGCGTCGACGATCACCACCTCGTCGTTTCCACGAGGAAGATGACTTTGAAGAGATCCGATACGACGACCGTGGCGGAAGGGGCCGCGAACGAGAAGACTACCGCGAGGTTGAAGTTCACCGCGAGAAGAGCCGAGTCCGAAGAAGCAAGAGCGTAGCTGCCAAGTCAACACGCAGCTCTTCGATCTCCAGCTTTGAGGAAATCCAGCCTTCCCGAGCCACCTGGGGCAAGAAGGGCAAGACGAGACTTCCCAAGCGCCTTGTCAAGAAGCAAGCCGTTATCGACCTGGGCTACCCATACGAGGAAGAGGTATGCCACCCGCGCGCATTACTGGAATGTCACTAATTTTAGCAGGATGACTTCATCGTCGTTACCCGAGCACTCGAGAAAGAGCACATCGACGAGGTCATCAAGATCAGCGAGAACTACAAAGAGGGTACGTATTCGCCAATATCTTTACAACCCTTTCTAACCACGAGCAGAGAAAATCACATACGTCTACGAGGAGAAGGTGGAGGACGCCCCGCCACCACCACCCTCCATTGCACCACCAGCATCAGTCATCGCACCTCCCCCACCACCCCCTCAAGAATTTCAACCTCCGCCGCCCTCCGTAGTCCACGCACCTCCTCCACCCCCACAATCAGTTTACCAACAACCCCCACCCCAAGTAATCTACGCCCCATCCCACCACGCGCCAACCGTCTACGCCCCCTCCGAGCGCGCCCCCTCCCCCTCCATCCACGAACACGAGCGCTACGTCGAAATCGACCGCTCAGCCGCCATCCACGGCCCGGCCACGGCCTTCCTCCCCGAAGGCCGACAACTCGTTCGCCGCGACGACAGGCGCTCCGAGCGCGAAATCCGCGACGAAATCCGCTTCCTCGAGGAGGAGCGCCGCATGCTCAAGTACGAGCGCGAGGGCGACCGCGAGTATGAGTTTGTTGAGCGTACGCCCCGCAAGGAGGTTATGCGCGTTGACAGAGACCGGAAGGGTAGGTTAGCCCTTGTTCGCTCGGCCCATTAGCCACTTCTTGAACGGCTCGTTGATTCTTCTGGTAGTTCTGGTTCGAAAGGATAAACCGAATCCTAAGATTGTGGCGTTGGCTATGGGGGCGCTTTCTTAAGCTTGGGGTGACTCAAGATTTTGGTGTGGAAAAAGTGGCAGGGCATCTGGATGCTTTTGTCTGGAAGTCGGAAGTGGGTGGAGATGGGGCTGTTGGTGCAGCGTTTTTTTCTTTGATTCTTTTTGATGAGTTACGGCCGGTTATTTGGATTCTTCTTCTTCTTTTCTCACGCTCTATTGCTCATGAGTACTATTTTGGCTTTGAAAGGCGCGCATATACAGGCAAATGTCATCATGCTATGAGTTATGTATGATAACGAATGATTATGATCACAACTTCCAGTTCCAATCAGTGTATAGTGAGTGAAGTTTGGAAAGGTTTGTCTAAGCTAGTGTAGAGAGGCATTCGCAACAAGAGCAAGTTACATCATGTTGTTCTGAAGTTATGTCGGGTTGATGGTATGTTCAGTCTATCCCACGCTTTTTGGAAGCTAAACCGTAAGCCTCTACGTCCCAGAAATTTTCACCTGACATATCCTACACACAAATACCAGCTCCATGCCACAACCGAAGCGTTCCGCTAGCACGTCCCATTGCACAGTGATCCTACAGGTGCCAGATAGCCTCACTCCGAACCCCATCACAACACATGAGGATCCACCTCCACAATCGGCCCAGTATACGACTTCTTCGCAAACAGCAAATAGTACGCCACACTAAACGCCGCCACCGCCCCAGTCACCACACCCGCCCAATTCATATTTACTAGATCCGGATGGGGCTGGCTAGGCCAGAAGCTAAAGAAGATGATGAGAGTAAGGTAGCAGATGGCAACGACATTATTCGCAACCCCCCACGCGCCCTTGAGACGCCAAGGGCCCCAGGTCAGACTGCGATCGTACGCCTCGTCCACTTGCGCTTCGTTGAAGATGGTGAGCGAGGAGTCGGGGTTGTCTAGGTCACCGCGCACGCGGCGCCAGAGGAGGAGCCCAATGGCGAGCAGGTAGGAGAGGTAGAAGCCTTCTAGCACGAGGGAGATCGTTCCGTTGAAGGCGGCGCTGTTGCCGATGTTTATGAGGGCGAGAAGGGCGGCGAAGACGGTTACGACGAGGATGGAGACGACGGGGATGGTGCTGCGTTTGTCGATCTGCGTGGGGTGTTAGTGAATGCATTTGGGTTGTTTCCTGATGGGTAGGTGCACTTACCATACTGAGAGCGCGAGAGAAAGGAAGGCCGCGGTCTCGGGCGAACGACCATGTCATGCGCGATGCAGCTGCAAGGCACCCCATTGCACTGCAGAATTCGAGTAGGACAATAATCGCGACCATAACTGTAGCACCAGCCTCGGAACCGACAGCCTGTGTGAAGATGCGGAGGAAGGGCGCGGTTGTCGCTTCTTGGTCGTCGAGTAAGACCGTGATATCGTGGGCGCTGAAGAGAACGGCGAATAACATTCCTAATGCCAATGTGCCGTTGATGACGAGACTGAGAAGCATGGAACGTGGCACGTCGGTGCTGGCGTTTTTGACCTCTTCAGACATCTACTCTGTTAGCATGGATAGACAGATTCGAATGTCCAGCTTACATGAACGACTGAGTCTGTTCCAACAAACGCCAAAGCATTGCCTTGTAGTCCCACAAAGAAGGCCAGAGTCTGCGTGCTCCATCCTCCGTCATTATGAAACATTGTGAAGATCCTTTTGGCCGAATTGTGGCTCGAAGGCAGGTAGATCAACGGCACTAGAATACCAAAGAACCCTAGGATGTGAACGATGAGGACGACAACTTCGATGGTAGGAAGCGCTCCGCTTATGAAGACGTTGATGAAGACACACAAGAGCAGTATACCCCAGAGAAGCAGCGTGCCATGCCAGCCTTCGCGGACATATGTGTTCTCGAGATCGTTCAGACTGACCAACTGCAAGATCAAGTCGGCTACAAAGTAGCATACGGAAGTAAGAGCTGCGATCCAGCCGATGACAGTGAGCCAGCCTAAGATGATTAATAGATTGAAATGGCTTTGAAAGTGGACGAACTTACCAGTCACGTAACTGAGGAACTTCCTGTTTGAGCGCGGCGCCAGTAAAGAGACCCAGTGATACTGGCCACCAGAAGTCGGGACGGCGCTTGCAAGTTCACCGATGCAGACGAAGACGGAGAAGTTGCCCAGCCATATAAGTATAAAGCCGTAAATGAGGCCGGCAGGTCCGCCGCTGTACTCAACGTCAGTTGCTGTTGATACCCTGTATAGGTTGAGCCCTTACTTTTGGAAGCCTATCGAAAAGATACTGCCATGGCGTCAGCGAGGTAGTTGATGTCAGTCATGTGGACTTACACAAGCAATGTCTCCCAAGTGCACATTAACCCACAAGAGAGACCCGTCATCGACACCAGTCCGAAGCGACGCTATCATGATCAGACCGAGCAGACATATTGTTAAAACAGCGCCTACCTTCAACACCTGCTTCTTTCCCACTTTCGCCAGTTCATATCTGTCGTGATCGAACTGCTGGCCTTTGCCTTCCGAAATGGAGCCCCGGCCCCTCGGCCGCAGAGGCTCATGGCCGAACCTCTGGAGTTCGATATGCTTCTCCATGATGGCCTTACTTCCAGCTTTTCAATCCGCGGCGTGTTGAGCAACAAGACGGATACGACCGCAGTACGTAGTAACAAATGTCGAGCAAGCAGACAGACCAGAAAAGGAAAGAAGATACCCAGAAGGTGTGTCGTGATACAGGACGCATGCAATGCAAGTAAATCTCGATATATATCCCTTCTAGAGGTAACGTGCGCCATGTGCAGATGTCCACGGGTGGATGCGGTAGTACGGTGATCGCCGGCAAAGACGGTAGTGAAGTCGGTCTAGGAGGCGGTCGCTCGGCAATGCAACTAAGCGTCCGAGTGAAAGACACCAAGCCAACGTTTCGCACCGCAAAGGCAGTTGTAGGCTCTCTGCAGTGACGGCGGCAGCTCGCAAGTCGACGTATCGCACTGCAGTCGTAGTTTCAGAGGGCACCCCACAGTGAAACGGGCGTTGATTGGTGCCTCGGTCGCACACCATTGGGTGCCTAACCTGCGGAAAGCGGTGACATGCATGCCTGCAGACCCCTTGTTCGCATGTATTAAGTGTGGTAGAGGCGAAATTAACATTCCCCGGTCTTCGCGTGTTTGTCAAACGGCAAGGTCGATGCTGGAACGGACAGATGCGTGTTTACACCGGCGCGTCGCGCTTTGCATATGCCCAAGAAAGAGGCGTTGGTACTTCCCGAACTCAGCAGTAGATCATGATGGCTTTCAATCGCGAAAAGGGGTTCAGATCGTCATTCCTCGCTGCATGTCACTGGGCGTGCAACATTGGGCCGCCGTCGTCTCCCCTCGGCATGCTGATCGAGGGTAGAGCATGCGGCATGTGGTCACAATAACGGCTGTCATACCGTTGTAGTCGAAGGCATAGACCTCCCGGCAGATTGTCCGTGGCACGAATTGGACGATGAGCGGTGCGGTGGTTGGGGAAAGAGGGAAGACGGAAGGGGTGGCTCCGGGGTTCATTCCATCTTGTGTGACGCTAGTTAGTAATCGACCGCCCATGTGGGAAGTCGCCTCCTCCATCCGTGCACGCATTCTCAACGGCTATCATGACGCATCGCGATATCTGTTCCAGCATTCCAAGCGAGTCGTGTGGTGCTTTTGTGTCCTAAAGGTTCCATGCGAGCAGAGAATGCGTTACCTGAACACAACCAGGCCGATCTCAATGTGGCGGCCAGCTATTCTGTCCCTTGCACAGAGTCCACTACAATCACCTGCACGCCTCAGCGTGACTCTCAGACATCGTACTATTGTCGGGAACCTGCGCAGATGCAGTTCACGCGTGTTGCATCTCGATCTACTCTTAGAGGCTGACATATGCAGCCACAGGCATGCCGCGTTACATCTCCTAGTAGAAGTCCAAGTGCGGCATGCTACAGGGGGCGAAAGCCCAAAAAGGCGCACGACTTCCTGTTGACTGGAGCAAGCGTGGGGCTAACTTGAATGCCGGACTTGGTATCGGGCTTTACCCATCTCGCGTGTAAGTTATGCTCTTTCAAGGTTCTCTAGCCTATGAGCAATTTGGACTGGGTACTCGCAGCTAAGTGGCATGTCAGTTCTAAACCTTCAGACGGATAGTTGCAATTGGAACCAGCTCACTAATCTTCAAGGCTGGAACCCGTGCGTGAGCCACGCGACGATTGGCACTGCAAAACGTTCGCACAGCTTCACAGGCCCACGGGGATACCACATCGCCGGAGCATTGACTGTAATCTCACGCGTATGATGTCACAATATTCAGGCGTTTCGACGTCGACGCTGGTCAACAGACGTGTCGTAATTCTTTTGATACAGTGAGGGAATCATGAAGATCGTGCAGCATTGGGTTCGTTGGATTTCAGCACCAGATCAATGGGTATAGAACTCTTGATGCTACCGCAAAAGCACCTCTACCGAACGAATGTCAACGCAAAATCGCAATCTCATCACTAGACGCATCGCCACGCTTTGCTCCCACGTCTTCCCACTCCGCACTAACAACAGTGGTCTTCAGGATCTTCGAAAAGCTTCCTGTGCTTGCAGTCTCCCATCTCTTGTCATCCCACCGCTTCGCATCTCCATCTTTGTGATGTACAGCCGTTATCTCAACGTCCATCTCGCCGTCAGGTCGTGGAGGGCCTCCAGGGATACCCGACGCAGAATTTGCGTTTGTCGTTCTATTGTGCGAGCGCATTGGTAGAAAACGTTTGAGCCCGCCACCTTCCACCTGACTCTTCCGATTATGTTTTGTTCCGCCACCGACTTTCGAAGCTATGCTGGAGAGCTGATACGAATTGCTTTTAGTGCGCGAGTAGCCGTGCTCGAGGGTTGTACCTCGGTGTCGTATCGTGTCGGTACCGTAGAGACCTGATGGAACGTGCTCCAGGAGCGGTCGTAGGTAGGGTACGCATGATGTTAGGATGGTGATGCACTCAATGATCTGGGTGAGGAGTGTCCATGTCCAGAGGTCTTTCGTCGGGTTGGGTGAAGCGAAGCCGTGGAGGAACGCCATTTGGACGGCAGTCGCTGCGATGTCTCTGTGGTGCATTAGTAGAAGACTACTGTGATGGTTGTTTGCCAAACTTACAGTGAACGTGCGCCGAAGAACGTCAGGATCGTAACTTTCTTGCCCGTACTCATTTGTAGCGTCATGATTACGTGAACCGGGAATAGTATGAGCGCCAGATCCGTCAGTATGTTCACGACGCCCACGGACTGCCAGAAAGCGGCCTCCTCGAAGTGTCAGCAATGTCAAAGAAGACGGCAGAATTCTTACATACCAAGTCGAAGCATCTCCCCCCTCTCTCAAGGAAGCGCCATGGCTCTTCAGCGCCGCACTGAAACGCAGATACAAGTCCGGACAGGATGCTCCAAGAAGCTATGAAGACGGTGAGTAGCAAGCCTAAGGTCCGGTGTAGTTTTGATGCGGTCAGAATCTTGAGCAGCGATATGACGGACAACTTTGCGAAACATAGAGTTGCGATGTAAAGCAGCTTGTTCGCATACTCGGCCTACAAAAGAACTTAGCAGGATATCAATATAGTCGACGGTCACTAAGCCGCTTACTTTCTGATACGCCAAGATCTGATCCTCGGTCAACAACAGGATGTCTCGTCCAAGGCCATTACCTGCCTGGACACTAACAGAGACACCAGAACCAATAGTCGCAATCTGGTCCCCATCAGTCAGCAAAAGCGGGATTTGAAACGATGATTCATCTAAATCAAACGTGACGTACCAAAGCCAGCAAGACAAAACCATCGTCAATATCTAAGTTCCGCCTCAACGCACGCTTGGTAACAAGCCTAGTCAGGACCGCCAACGCGGAGGTAATCAAGAGAACCCACGTAACCACATTGATGTACGGACCGACATCCGCGCTGCTTCCCGGTTCGCGCGGGAGGGGATGATGGGAAGAAGCAAAAAGAGATTGCGGCATCATTGCATCGTATCCGAGGTTAGAATGGCTAGATACCGACGAAGTGAGTGCGCCAGTAATAGGTAGCGAGGTATTATGCGTGGCCTATCACGCGCAGGAATAGACAAGGGAAGGCGTGCAAACAGGCCGTTTGTTCGTTTGTATAAAGGTGGAGCTGACAAACGCGCTCAACCGTCTAATACCGACATGGCGTGCAAGTAATGTGAGATTGCGAGCTGCCACCGTGTAGGTAACCTGCATTGAGGGCTCGCTCACAATCACCATAGCACACGCTGTCATTATCCGCTCTTAATCTTGGAGCGAGACACTTGCAAACAAGCGAAGTCAGTTGGATTGTTAGTAGACCGGGGGAAAGGGGTCTGCTAGACCAGGAAGCGGCGGTACGACGTTGCGCAGGTGTAGCCACATAGAGGGACGAACATGCAAGGTCGGCCAGACGCTTGTGTATCCTCGGTTGAACATTTTTCTGTTTCAAAGAGGTGTTTGTGCTACTGCCCCGGAAGTTCGGGTCAGGTTAGGATTTGCTGGTATGTTAGTGAAAGGTACACGTCGGAAGCTACGGGAGTAAGCGGCGGAGGAAAGCCAGTATGTTAGCTCGCTAGCTACAACGACACTCGTCATTTTCCGATCGCTGATTAGCTCACTCTGGGATCTTCTACCGTGGTGTGACCTTTGTGACACACCAGGCTCGGCAATGTGTCACGACTGTATGTTGCCGGGCGATGGATGGTCAATTGGCCAATGCCGTCGTGAAACATTTGCCAGCACATATCTTGTGCAGTGTTCCATTGATACGCGAGCTTGCAGTGGGGCGGTCGCTGCAGTGGTGATGCTGCCCGTCAGATAATGGCTGCTCACAGGTTGTTGCATGAAAAAGGCTGTGGAACTAGCCAAGACAGATCGATATGTTCAGGGCTGCGCAACGAAGGTAGAGCAGTAGAAATCTCGCAGGTAGTCGTGTTTAATTATGTTGATATGGTGGCCCAAAGGGCCAAAGCGATGACGCATGAGGGTAAAGGACTCCATCTCTTTCGTATGAGTAAAGTAGATGGCATACTTGTCTGTAAGTGATTCTTGATTGCTACACTTATTAGCTGCATCGGAGAGAAGGAATGACGTAGAAACGGTAGAGCGCGTACCTTGAGCAAGATCACTTGCCACCAAGTAGATGCTTGATGAGGTCTTTGAGCTTCTTGATGTCCTCTGGGCTTAGGTGGCTGATATCTCCAAGTGTCGGTTTGCCATGGTCGTCCCAACCGACATGATGATCGATGGGAGCCGGGTTTCGGGCGACTTCGTTGATGTCTGGTACGGCCCGGGCAACGGGATGCAGGGGTGCTGGAGCTGCAGCGATGCCCATCGCGAAGGCAAGCAGCGGAAGCAGAGCGATAGTAGCGTGCATGGCAGGTAGTTGATAATTGATGTGCTTGGTGAGCTTTGCTGATTCTGCTCGGCGTCAGTGGGTAAACGCGCCCGAAGACATTCTTGCTTACGTCGAAGATAGTATGTGAGGACGGGATGAAGACGGTGCTGAATTTGCTGTCCTTCACCTCGAAATATATGTGTCGACTGCTACGTATCTCAGCGTAGTATTTTCGGAACTATCACTTCTCGCATGTAATCATGTCATTCCGAAGTTTCAGACGCGCATGCCTTCGGCGCCGCTCATCCACTCTCTATGATTGCCTTACTCCTGCCAGTGTCGCACTGCGCTTTTTGTTTTCTCGCCGCACGGTCATCGTAACAATGCAGTTAACCCGGGCCGATATGAGAAAGCGTTGACGGCATGGGATATCGGTTGACCTTGGAGTTGGCTGCGGATTTTGCCTGACGCTTTTCGTGGTCAGGGCAGATATGAGGTACATACCCTTCCGATCCATGGCGTCCGACCATTAGTGGCTGATGCTGATCATGTAGTGTAGCGTCCATCGATATTAAGTTGCATGTTCATCCGAACTTCTGACGATAAAGTGGTCCCTGCTACCACGATTAAGTTTCAAAACAGGTACATTCGTATTTTAATTGGCGTAAACGACCAGGAACGTTCCCGCACCGGGTATGCCTAAGATGTATCCCAGCCACGACTTCAGAAAACCACGATTTCTTCTTCGTCACCATACAGCTCATACGCGTCTTTGTGTCCATGATACTGGAAATAAGCCTCTTGGAACTCCCGGTAAGGCGAACCCGGGGGACAGAATGCAAAGTTTTCCAGTGTGTTCGTTGCTTCGCGATAATCGTCAAACTCATAGCAAGCATGTTGGTCAGGACGCGTGGCCCATGCGATCAGCTTGTCCCAGTCACGACACTGCCGAAGCTGACCTTCGCCCGATTGATGTGTAACAGGGGCTGGTATCGGTGTGTCGTCCGCATTACACATGATGTCCTGCCGGAGTCCGTCAAGGCAGTGGTAGATGTGAAGAAGATTGAAGGGCTGTGGGTTGTCGTTATGCTTTGACACAATGGCTTTCCGGATGAGTTTCTGGTGCAATCAGCGGATGAACACAAAGATCATCATGTATACGTACAAGACAATGCAGATCGTGGATTCCTTTGACGTAGTAGATGCTTCTCTCGGTATCCCATGGAAACCGAGTGGAGTTGGATAGACCGACACGTTTTGCGAATCTATCGTCAAGCGTGACTGCCATGGCATTGGTGTCAATAGCGTCCCATGCCCCTTCCATATCACTATCACTGGCGTTCGGATGCCAGTACTTTGTCGTCGCGTGATATGGCACAGTAGTATCGTAGGCTAATCCACCTTTGATCTTCGTGAGCTAGTATCAGACCGATCAGGCTGTCACTTACTGTAGTTGCTCTTAGCTGGACTGTGCGCAATTCGAAGCCTTGCATTATCCATCACCAGGAGAATGTTTGCTGAAAGAGAAAGCAGCAGGATGGACATGTACGCCACGAAGCTGCGCGTGTTGGTCGGGATGATCTCAGTACTCTTAGAGTTCCAGGAAACGCCATCCTTCTCTTCTAGCTCTGCTAGGATTTCTTCCTGTTCATCGCTGCAGACTGGCGCATATGCTGGAGGTCGCTCCATTCTTCGATCCGCTTTGTGGAGTGAATGTAGAAAGCAAGCCTCCGCGGCTCCATAAGACGGAGCGCGCTCATTGGGTGTCACAGAATTCGCCTCGAGTTTCACAAACATACGTCGCAAGCCCGTCCCGACAACACCATACCCCAATCGCACCGCTCCGAGCGCGGACCATGAATGAATAGCGACGCGACCAGCCTCGGTCCATCGTTACATCGCCGAGAAATCTGTCTTGCGGCGCCCGTACGATCGAGGAAGGTCGCAAGCATCTGGAGATGATGATAGCGATACAAGTGCTACCGAGTGGCTGGATGTGTGTAAAAGTGAGGGGCTATCGGGGAAGGTGTGCTGGGGCAAAAGGGTGTTACTTGCCAGCCTCGCCAAGACGCTAAATGTGTCGACGGTACCTTCCTTGTTGGGCAACTTCACCCTAACACGGCAATCTACGATGTCCAATACTTGGGTCAAGCTATATCTCCGATTGCGCTGTCAATGCGCAGCGGCGGCGAGGTAGCGCACTTGCAGACTACTTTACCTGGCCGATGTCGCCATGGCTTGACGCAATCGCCAATCCGCTGCCATGGGACAACGATACGTGATCCGGGAGGCAAAGACAAAGCAAGAGCTGGATGAGATACTGGATGTTATCTGGGCTGCGAACTACACACCTTATGAGCCGTTCATGCAACTGTTCTTCCCGGTCCTTGGCTACACGAGCGCCCATCGCGACCTCGCCGTCGCCGAATCAAAACAACGCTTCTGGAAACAACACCAAGAGGACAATTCCAGCCACTGGTTCTACGCCTTCGACACAGTTACTAACAAGACTGTCGGTTGCTCGCAATGGGTAATTTCGACTGTCAACCCATTCGCTGCAGGCACACCAAAGTTGACAGCGCCATGGTGGCCCGAGGGCGAATATCGGAGCTTCTGCGAGTCAATACTCAATCAGGTGTACAGGCCGCGAGCGAATTGGATGACGCGGCCACACTGTGGTAAGTGGAGCATTTCCTTTCCCCTCAAACGCGCTATTTCCGGATGAAGAAACGTGATTGTGCGAAAAGTCAAAATGATCTTCTTCCCGTCGCTGACTTTGTATTAGCACTCAACTGGATGGCGGTAGACCCTGCCCATCGGAATCGCGGTGTTGGCTCTCTTCTCATGCACGTTGGTATCACACGCGCGGACGGGCTTGATCTCGAATGTTGGATGGAAGCTTCTGCCATGGGAAAACCGCTTTACGACAAGTTTGGTTTTCAGTCTCTGCTGAAGATTGCTTTCGACAACGAGAAGTCGGAAGCGAGCGACGAGTGGAGGAAGTGCGCGCATGAGCTCACGCCTCCGCCTATCTTTGCCATGTGGAGACCGAAGAAGTCGTCTGGGGCAGGCCCCCAAGGAGATTTCCAACTGCCGTGGTCGCTGGGCACCAAATCATGAGGACCTGAATCTAAGTGGTCGGAAGAGATGGTAGTACCGCCGATGAGGAGCGTGATGGTGTATGGAAGGAATGCAATCAAGTCAAGCCATCGGAGAAATTAAGCAGAATCAGGCGTTAGCTTTATGGCCGAATGGGTACCCAGCAGTTGTGTTAGAGGAGCGAATGGAGTACAGCACTTTGCCTGTGTGAAGCATGAGCGGAGTGAGTTTCGTAGATCATGGCGTTGAAGAAGGATGCATACCAATAGATGTTTTTGTTGATTGCGCTTGCCACCATCACGTTCATCCATGGCTACGAGTAGGATTTCGTACACACTCTCGACCGCTGGGTATGTTACCAGCTGAAGTATGCCGCTATATTAGCCTTCGTTAGACCAAGAGGGTAGACGGGCGCACCTTAACTCGCCCTTGTGTCATCTCCTCGTCCCCCGCCATGACTTGCTATCCGGCAAGCTGGCAACAGTCAACGGAGTATTTGTGACTGCAGCCGACACAGATGTTGCCGAGCTCCTTCGTCTCCCATCTTCTTCTGCATCCACAGCATACCCACACGCAATCGGGCACCGGTTCTGCGCCGGGATAAGGAGTGTGCTGTAGTATCGGGAGCGCTGAGTTTCGTTGTTTCATGTCAGAAATTCCTTTGGCGTGGCGCTGGCGCTGGCGGAGAATTGTGATCGGAAGACTTCGAGTGTGGTTGATGTGTCTGAGTTGGGCACAGTGTCGCGTCGCTTTCGAGCGTATTGTGGATTAGAAGGTGTATCTAGAGACGCCGATGCCGTGCTCGATAGCAAACGCGCAAATGTGCTCTGAGACCGGACACGTGCCTTCTCGTGGGTTCTGCTTGAAAGGTTGTTGGCATTGTGACTAGTGATGTGAGTGATGTTGAGTGATAACGTAACGCGCTGTGAAGCAGTGGTTCAATGAATAGTGAAGAATCGCTTGCCTGTCTGTGTAAGACCAGTACCTAGGTTGCGGTTGCCAAAATGAAATGTTAGTGAGAAGAAAGAACCGACCATCACGCCACGCTTCACACCTTCCTCTTAGATGATGCACCTTGACTACGCCTTCTACAGTCCATCTTTCCGTTACCTTGGCTCTTTCTACATGTTATCGAGAGAGGAGTGTATTTTGTTAATTGTCCGTGCTATTTGTCGTTCGTGGTAGCCGCCATCTCCACATGTCTTCGCGACACAGTATCGTACACTAGAAACTCGCTCGGCTTCATGGAGGCGAGCTTGAGAGGAACCTAAATGACTATATTAACTTACAGAGACAGGAGCTTTACCTCCTGGAACTAGT
Source organism: Alternaria hordeiaustralica (assembly GCF_023758085.1). Taxonomy (NCBI): domain Eukaryota; kingdom Fungi; phylum Ascomycota; class Dothideomycetes; order Pleosporales; family Pleosporaceae; genus Alternaria; species Alternaria hordeiaustralica. The sequence goes on along the minus strand of NW_026056773.1, from coordinate 138,318 downwards.
TCTGCGGCGCGGTACCGTAGCCGCGCGGCCCGCTCAGTCCCATCCAGCCTGCAGCTTCTGAATTGCTTCATCCTCAGACACAACATCTGCCATCTTTGCGTTGATGTCAGAAAGGTTTGCTTTGTGGACAGCGGGCGATAAGTCACCGCATGCTTCTCCAACGACCTGGAATGATGATTAGTGACGTTTACAGGGACTCATGCGTTGCCGAGTCGATCCGCACCATTGGTCGAAATCCAAAGCACATGCAATCGAGGGCAGTCGCGCGGACGCAACCACTTGTACTGACACCACAGATTATGACAGTATCGACGTTGCGACTTTGGAGTTGCGCAGCCAGATCGGTCCCGAAGAATGCGGACGGGTAGCGCTTGGGGACGACGACTTCACCAGCGGCGGGCTCTAAACCAGGATACCAACTTTCAAGGCCGTTCCCGCAGCCGACTTGGAACAGCTTGAGTAGCGGTACTTTGCTGTAAAAGAGGCCCGCATCCGACATGTCCGGCTTCGTGTATTCGACCCGCGTCCAGATCAACGGCGTTTTGCCTTGGCGGGCGGCAGAGACGAGTTTTGCGATGGACGCGGGCGCCGCCGCAGACGCAGGGTTCGACTTGGTGTCCAATGGGCTGGCATCGTTCCAGTAGGCGTTGCAAACATCGACAAGTAGCAGCGCCGGACGTTTACCCCATCCTATCCTCCCGGCAAAGCCATCCTGATAGTCGCGATGCGCTTTCTGGGTCATTTCGTCGTGGTTGTGGCACTAGAGGTGAGTCATGATTGAAATTGGGCGGAGAAGAGCGAGGAAACTATTACGGTAGCGTCGCGCCGCTTGCTGTAGCCAGCACTGGAGGTCATCACCATTGCCGTCCATTCAATTCGAGGCGCAACGTTGACATGACGGACTTATCAGCACTGGTGCCGGATGGAGCTTCGGAGCAGTTCCGCCAGGGCAATTAGGCGGCTTTCACGCCCCCAGACCGTCGGGAGTAAGCAACCGGTTCCAAGCGGACCATCAATATACCGACATATACTACCCGAGGTATCTTGATCATTTCGCACCGCCACATAGACGGGCCCTCGGCGGAACCCATTTCAAAGGCTCTTGTGCTGAAGTTGTTCCGATGCAATGGCTTGCGGCATTGCCTTCCGCCCTGTCAGCATAGCGTTGATCTCTGGTGCACCCGTTACGCGCGTTTGAGGGACTCAATTCACAACTGCAGTTTGACCCCGGACTTGGCACCACATGATCGGACTTCCCCACATGAGCAGCCTGGGTACCCAGCCGGAGGCCGATGGCTCTCCTTCCCCCAAGACTGCCAGTTCTGTCCCCGCCATGGACGCAAAAGAAGGGAGGATAGGGAACGCCTTTGCGTGCGAGCGCTGTCGAAAACACAAGGTTCGCTGCGTTCCATCTGACACGCCGGCTCTCTGCCAGAGGTTTGTTTACCCCAGCCATATTTTTGCTCCACATGGAATGACACGTGCCCCAGATGCCAAAAGGCGAGAGTCGAGTGTGTGGAACATGTTGCGCGCAGGCGGCCAGCAAAGGCGCGCAGCGATGGCCAAACACCCACCAAGCTGCGCGACTTCGACAGGAAATTGGACAAGTTGTCTGCTATCGTTGCGACAATGGCACCGGCTCCGACACAATGTAGTCTGCCATCGGTTGCCACTATCCCATCGCAACTGTTGGATTCCACACAGCAAATGCCGACGCCGACACCAATCACCGCTCCGCCTGCATCGATGCCACCAGCTCCCAGGACGTTATCACTTCCCGCTCATGCGAATCAGTCCGAAAGTTCGGCATCATTCTGGGAATCAATGAACGACACACTGTCTTGCCTTGGCCGACTGGATCCTGTTATCAGATCGATCAGCCTGGTGCACATGCAGATGCTGCTCGACACGTATCGCAGCATGGTCGACTTCTTCCCCTTTGTATCACTACCGAGAGACGCCCGCTGTCAGGACCTCTTCCAGAGCCGACCGATGTTGATGTTTGCTGTGCTAACAGTCTCTTCTTACGATTCGGTCCCGCTTCAAAGAGCACTGAGCCTGGAGTTCCGTAAAGTGGTCATGGTCCGGATAATGAAAGGCGAAAAGAGTTTGGACCTCCTACAGGGACTCTTGGTCTTCATAGCCTGGCATCATCACTACATGGACGTCCAAGCCGTTTCGATCACGATGCTTCTCCAGTTGTGCTTGGGTATCGCACACGACTTGGGTCTGGACAGTATAGGGAGGACTGTGAGGAGTCCTCTACAAAAGGAAACCCCGCGAGACAGGGAAGCTAAGCGGGCTTATTTGGGATGTTACTACCTGTCTTCCAACTTGGGTCTGATGGAGCCAGTCAAGGCAAGGACAATGACGCACACCAGCACGCTCCGGAACTACGCGTCAGAACTGGCCTCATCGTGGGAAAACACGTCGGATGCCGTCCTTCCAATACTAACGGATGTCTGCCAATATATGGAGGACGTGGAGGAGACTTTCCGTAACCAGTCAGAGCAAGCAGTGGTGGTTCGTACACAAGTCAAACGACTGAGCGACAAGTGGGAGAATATTCGTCTTGCATCCAAGCTGCAAGCGAAAGACTCCAGTAAGCAGTCACATCACTGTAACGTTCGCAATTGCTAATTTCTGACTAGCAATACTGCAATGGCTACAGCTTGCAGCACGCATACACCTGTATCGAACGGCAGCTTCCATCGATCTCGTAGATCGCGATAGTACACCGTGGGCTTCGGGCTTCCAGCTATCACTACGCGTCACCTTGGTCCGGTCCGTCGAACAGTTCCTTGACAACAGCACAAAGCTCCCGACCAAGCATTTCGATTTCGTGTCGCTGATCGACTGGCTCAACCTGATCAACACAATCACCAGCTTGAGCAAGTTGGCCATTCACGCCTCGCCCATGCCAGGTTGGGACGCTAGCGAGCTCCAAATAGCGAAGTCATTCGACTACTATCGCGAACAGCTATCCTCGCAGATGCCTCGCCCTCGCGATGCTCAAGACAGTCAAGAAGACGCGTTTGAGCGCTTCCGACGCATCACTTCAGTCATGCGACTAGCGCTGCACGATGCAATGGGCAGGGGAAGCCCGAACGGCAACACGTTTGAGCTAGCGACAGGCTCGGGACGGACTGTGTCTCTCCTCCACAATCTGTCACTGCCTAAAATCAACGGGAGTGGTACGACCAATGGAGTGGAGAAATTACCGAGTTTACGGGACGTGACTCCGTCGCTCGATATTACCAGCACCGATTTCCACTGGAAGTTCCTCATGGGCGCGGTCTGAGGGAAGATATGCCAGAAGCCTTGTGCGCCCACCATATGGGTTCTGGCAGTGGTTCGATATGTTGTCGCGATTATCTTCGCGATCAGCCTCGAAACCGGTCACCTCCACATTCCGGTCGCCGTGACCACAGGTTTCCACATCTGCATCAAATGCCGGTGCATATTCTGCGGTCTTTCTCCGGCGGCATTTTTTTCCCAGGAGAGACGATCGCGCATTACCGACTGACCGGTGGCTCCGTGTCGGTCCTCCCATCCAATGTCCGTCCGTGCCGAGGCCCAGTCCGCCGCACGCCTTCAAGGCACTTCCAAGGCAGTCCATCGGGCTGAATCCACATTAAAAAAAGTCACTTGCGCGCCTCCGAACTTCTACATGTGTTCTTGCTCCGCAATTCTTCCGTAATTTCTTGCGACGGCGCGGATTATTTCCGCCTCTGGTTGTTAGCGTTGAACTTTCCATCGCCGTGCATCTCTTGTTACTGTCGCTTATATACCCAGCATCAATTATCGCATCGAATATAGATTCTCGAGATGTTTCTGAAGTGTGCCTTTGGCTTGTGAAAGTCTGGACCTGAGTTGAAGCCAAGTTTTCTTACTTGGAGCTGTGAGCGAAAGCATCAGTTTATGCGAAGAGGCGCACGCCACAGGCGTTGTCAGACGACCTCTCTCGTACTTGTCGCAACCACACAACTTTCAGCTGAATAGTGAAGTTTGAGAAGATATATGATGGGTAGCTCTCAGCGACTATGACTTGACGATTATGTAGCGACTTTTCAGTCATAGATCACCTCGTCAATAGTAAGCTCACTGCTCAAGTCTGCGAACCACTGCTCACCATTGTTGTGTATAGCCATATTAACCGTCTACACTGCACATCCTTCCTCCTAAGTTGTTATCATACAGGAGAAACGACTCGAAACCCCAGTCATGGGCTGCATGTCAAGCAAACTCGCTGGAGCAAAGCACGACCAAGACGGATATGGACCCAACCCAGGGAAGCCGCCTGGCCCTCCCTACATACTTTCCGACGGGACAAACGCCAGAAATACATCTGGTAGAATGTACTACGGTGGTGGCTATGGCGGTGATGGCGGAGGGTACGGCGGAGGAGGAGACGGTGGAGGTGGAGGTGGTGGTTGATACCGATTGTCAACAAGGGCACGACGTTTTCGTGTTTGTTTGATCTACTTACTGTCTTAGGATTTTTTTGTTCTCTTTTATAGGCAGCAAGATTTATGTGCTTCCAATGTATCAGCCCTTACAGCGCCTATGACCTCTTTCTAATCTCTTCCATTATTTAATGGGCGGACTCAGTCATCTTGTATCTCGTGTGTGTTGCGGGAGTCATGAGTGGCTCGTCGTTGATGGATCATCGTGGTACCATGGGAGAGAGGATGACAGCGCCTATGACTTCCGCCTAGCATAGCCGCCTTCTCAACCGTGCCTCATATCAGCTACGGCACAGTCGAGAAGCATGATTATCTCTCAAAACCGTCACTTCAATTAGTCCTTCACCTTTCCAGAATTCTCGAACCTCGTCCGTTCTCTTCATCGATTGCTCTCACAGACATTGCTGTTGTCGTCACAGCGCCATCCTTCAGCCATCTTCACTTCACCGCAAGCACTCGAGATAGTGCACGCATATTCGCACTATTGTTTCAAGCTAGAGATCACCAAGCCATGGGCTCTTTTCTATCAAAACTAAATCGCGAAGTCGAACGCGTGAAAGACGAAGTAAATCATATATCGGCAGTGTATGCTGCTCGGAGAAACGGTGAAAGAGCCCGCGGGTATTTCGAGGGTGCTGCTGCATACCCAGGCCAAAACAGATCGTATGGACGCTACAACGGAAGACATGATAGGACCACCCCGTTTTATGATGGGGGTGATATGCACGGCAGGCAGTACAGTGAATCCCATCGAGCAGACAGCGGGTTTAGTAACGGTGACGGTGCTGTTGTAGGGATGTCTAGTGAGGGCAGAGTGTCTGATGAAGGAGGTGGAAGTGGAGAAAGAGACTAGAGATAGTTGGGTGCACACGAGCTAGAGATTTTAAAAGACAGAACGTGGAATGCGTGCAGTCAGGGCTCTGGGTACTGGCAGAGTTATCTTTGTGCTGTTATTCAAAAGCTCAAGGTCACCGCGGAACATGCTCACATTGTGTGCTTCACTGCGATCTCTTCCATTGTGCACGTATAAGACGCACACAAAAGCTACGTGCCTCTCATACTCAAAAGCTCCGCTCATCATACATAATCATACAGGCTTCCCATTCTCCGCAGCCAAAAAGTACCTCCAAAAAGAACAGTCCATCCTTTCTCTACCCGCTCAAAGCTCCACATCTTTCCCCCAAACTCTCACCATGGGCTGTTCATCCTCCAAACCAATCCCTAAACCAATCTCTCGAACGAAAATTGCAAATCCACCGGCCCCTTCCCCCACGCCCACCAAGCCAGAAGCAAAGACTCAGCCTGAACAATCAGCACTGCGCAATACTCCCACTCCTCCATTCATCACAGCGCCCTCGACCCCTGTTCCGATAAAAGGACCTTTGGCAAGCAAATATGGGTATTACGATACGGGGTTCACGTGGATCAGCACGCGGGATAAGATGATGGAGTGATGGGTGTGCTGGAGTAAAGGATACTGATATGTGAAACTGAATACAATGAGTGCTATATGAACTAGACGATGAGTTAAATGTCTTTTGTGATGTGATCAGCCCTAGAACGTGAAACACTCATTCCCACACCAGTTTCTCAAAGCATCGTTTCGCTCATTGGAGATGTGAAGTCATAAATCGAATCTCTTCACTAACCACAGTGAATTCACCCCTTATCCCTTCTCTTCTAGTTCGCGGAAGCCTACTTCGCATACACCATCGAAGTTCCTACTACCAACCACCATCATCATCAGCCACTCCATCATCAACCATGGGTTGCACGTCTTCCAAATCCACAGAACCGCTCCCTGTCCCTCGGCCCATCGAAACGAACACCAATACTCATGTCACTCCACCCACCGCTGAAGACCCCAGTACCATCTCCGACATCCCACACCCACAGTCACAGCTGCCTCGAGCAACCATACGACAAGTCACGCCGGACGGCCCTGTCCTAAGTAACGCCAAGATACACGATACGCAGGCTGGATCGAACAATATACCGTACTACGAGAACAAGCTATGGCGGCGAGGATAGGGTATAGAGGAAGAAAGTTTGTATTCAAGTTGAGCATCATTCGTATTCGAGAGGAGCCATGGAGAATACTAAAACAAGAAAGAAAAGCTAGAGTAGAGAAACATAACAGCGTAACAGACCGAGTCTCAAAGAAAGCAAGCTCCCAAGCCATATCTCATACAAGCCCAATCATACAGCGAAAAAGCTCCCAACCCATAAACGCCGCGCAATGCAACACACACCAATCCTGACCCACTACCCAGCCTAATTATACCTCCTACTCTTACTCGCCCACTCCTCCTCCCTCCTCGCCTTCTCCGCCTCCAACTTCTTCAACTCCCTCGCCACACCCCCACTAGCCCTCCACCAAACATCCGTACCCGTGCGAATCAGCCTCTCAGCCGCACTAACCGGCCCATCAACCGCGGGCCTCACATCCAGAAAGAAAACCGGTTGTTCGTCTGCCTCACCCTCGCCCTCCGCTTCTGACGCCTCCGGCGCACCCTCATAGTAATCAATAACATAACGAATCTCTTTACACCCCTTCTCATTACAGCGCTCGACAAACCAATCATGGCGATCAAACGGCGGCGCCGTCCCGAATTTCTCAGGCATAACGTAACCGAGCCACTGCATAATCGTTGCTTTGGGCGTCGGTTCCGTGGGACGCCCCGTAAACCTGAGTAGTTTCGGGGGCTGAACATCCCTATGATCCCACGTCGTCGTATCAAACGGATCCTCATGCGTGCCCAGTTTGAAATTCGCGACGTCCTCGCCTTGCTTGCATATCTCGTATCCTTCCTTCAAACCACGACTGAAGCGCCGTTCCCAGCCCATGATCTCCGCCCACGCGCCCTCGTTGAGGAAATTGTGCACGCCGACCATGCTTTCTACGGCTGTGATGTCGGTGTCTGTGTAGCCTTTGCGCAGCATGGCGTTGTACATTTGCTGGGGGGAGGGGTACTCCCAGAGCGTGCCGTCGCCTTTGGGGATCGTGGAAGTCTCGCGGTCGAGGGGGAGGTTGACGGATTGGGTGGAGGCGCGCTCGTTGGAGAGTTCAGAGAACATGTTGTTGAGGGGGTTGAGGCGCGAAAGGAGGCCTTGCTTTGGGGGTGGCTCGGAGGCGCTGGTGGAGGCATTCTCAGGTGGGACGTAGGGGCAGGCGCCGGCGGGTGTCTTCTTTTCGGCGACGACGGGCGGGACGGGTTTCTTGTGCATCGGGCATTCTGGCTGGTGGGTTGTTAGTGGGGAGTGTGTATGGGGAGTTGGAGTGCGTACTGGTGGTTCCATGCTGCTCATGCTGCCTCGAGGCATGGCGTGCGGCGCAACACGTGCAGCAGGTGCGGCGGGTGCGGTGTCTGCCCAAAACCAACCCATGGTGAGTATTCGTATGGAAAGAGTAGTACGGCGAAAAGAAGAGGCAAGCAAGGGTATATAGGGCTGAAGAAGATGTGACGGGTGGCGGAGATTATCGGGAAGAACAATTTCGTGCAGGGTCCTCGTCGTCATCGCTCTAAGCACGTTAGGCGCACTCCGATTGGCTCAACATGGCAATGTAGTGAAAGTCGATTTGGAAGCTATATTTGGATTTCTTTTTGGTTATGTTCTTGATATCGTACGCATATGCGCAAATGTTCTACATATCTTGGTCAAGACGCCTTGAAATGTGCTCAACCATATTCTTATGATCCTGCCGCCTTCGCCAACTGACCAGTGCCCCGCGAGCTGAAGATAGCCATGATACCAAAACTGCCATAGAACAGAACCATGGGGTACGCTACCAGTCCCCGCATGGAAGTCATGCGCCCTACGAGGTGTGTTAGTTCCCATCAAAAACCCCATCGGAAGGCTCGACTTACCAACAACGGTGAACATGGAACTGGAGCTGTAGGAACACCATGTGATGGCCAGGCTGGTCAGAAGGTATCCAAATAGCCCGTCAAGCGGCACAATGATTCCAAACATCGATACCAGAACGAGAGGGAGCAGACAGTATCCGAGCACCGATGCCGATCGTGGGAACGTTAACGAGGAGCCGAGATGCGAGCCATGCGGGTGACCGTGGTCTCCTGGAGTCGCTTCGACGACAGGCGGGGACATGAGCGAGAGGATCTGGTGGAGAAGGATCGTGCCAACGAACGCCAGGCCTACTTTTGTTAGGTTATGTCTTTCTCCAAGCAGCTGTTTGACTTACCGTAGATGTAACCGAAATGAAGCTTTCCAGACAACTACCCCACGTTAGCTCTCATTTCTTTCTTGATATCGTGTCTCATACCAGTAACGACGTCCCAAAGATCAAGAAGAACAGTATCGGCCCTGCCACATCGCTGTCGTCCATGATATGCTGATCGATCCGACCGAACGGATTCAGCACAGCCAACGTCTTCATCTGTATATGCCTGAAGTTTACTCCCAATTCTTCCAGTAGCGGCGGCTCTCCATCGTATCCTTCCGTGCCAAAAGCCGCCAGCCACCCCGTCCGCAGCCCAGACACACCCATACCCATCTGCCCACTCACGCCCGGTGCAGCGAACCCCGCGCCATACTGCGCGGGATACGCTTGACTCGCCGGTGCGCCGTAGTTTGCTTGGAATGGTGTGGAATGGCCAGATACTGGCTGGTTCGAAAATGACGATGGGTAGAATTGGAGGTTTTGCGCATTCCCAGCGCCGTATTGCGGGTTTTGTCCGTAGCCGTATTGCGCCATTGTCTGATATGCGAGTGTGTGAGGTATAGCGACGAAGAGGAAGTGTCGGAATGTAGCGATCTGGCGTTGGGTAGGTCGTGCAGCTGGTGCCTGGCGGAGGTGGAGCGGACGTGTCCTGGGGAGATGTGGTACGTGGAGCGAGAGACGACGTCACCGGAGATTTTTGCGCGGAAAGGACAGATTGCGTGAAACGGGGGTGAGGGCTCGCGCGCTGAAGTGGGAAGAAGACAATTGTTTGTTTGCAATGTTGGGGCTCAATCTGGCAGCCACATGTCATCGTGTGCATCGACCCTGGCCAGCCGTCCACAGGCCGATGGGGGCTTGGCAGCGACACGAGCATCAGAAGCAAAGCTAACGCTGTGACTATTTGACAACCACGTCTAAGCTATAGTTCTACGAAGCTTATGAATGTTTACTCGTTACGTTTCTCATCCTCAACACGGGATTAACATAATAGAGGGGGGTCCGCTAACTGGGCCGATATTCTGGCGAATATAACGCAACGGCTTGAATCCCTCCTGCATCACCCAGTCCAAACCAATAACCGTACCCTCTTCATTGCGTATGAATACCAGGAGAAATTGCTCGTAGCTCGAGTAATCCACCAGGCATCTTGTCTCCATCTCGTCACTCGATCCAGGTAAAAAGCTAAACGTGTGGGACTGGTAGTGTTCCAGAAGATGGCACTGCGAATCCATGCGATTCCGTTTCATCTCCAATTGATCTTCGCTTACCTTGTACACATGAATAATCCCCTGTATGTCTTCGTTCCGGTACGTCCCCTCAAGGCTTTCGAGATGGGGACATGGCGTATTTAACATGCGATTCTTCTGTAAATCGTCTTTCATCTTGGTATATCGGTTCAGACTACGGGTAGATAGCTTCTCCGCTCTCATACCGAAATCCACTTCCGGGGTCATATCGAAGAGTGATTGAACGAACATCTGAGCAACGAGATCAGAGCAGTCTCCAGCACTCTGCGCGTTGGTCAGGACGACCACAGCGGATTTGGTCTCCGGAAAGAGATAGATGGAGTTGAGATATCCGGTCACCTGGCCTCCGTGGTATAGTGTTAGCCGGGGCTGCGATTCTCGTCCGATGATATCGTCTCTCTGTGGGCCGTTGGTAGATAACCACCCAAGTTGTGTCGAGGGAATCATGTGTCTTGCCCATCCAAATGCGTACGAGTTCTCATTGACGGTATCGTCCGTAACGGGTATCTTGCGAGACGTGATTTGGCTGATTCGCCTTAGCGGGTTTGTCGATGTGCTTTGCGCGTCCGTATGGTCGTCGTGGTGTACTGCTTCGTGTTGTTCCGTGTTGAGACTCAATCCTTGAATGGCCTCAATGGTGCCTTTCTCCGTCTCCTCTTCTTCCAACCGTTCCATTACTGCTTGCGACCAGATGAGCATTTCCGGAACGTTCGACCAAATCGCCATTGCAGCTCCACAAATAGTCTTGTCTGAAACTTGAGGCATTCGTAAACGTACTGGTCGCCTGTCGTGCAAGACCGTATGCCCCTCAGCCAGATTTCCACCCTCGACTTTCCATCGAGAACACGTCGATCTACTCATTCCGAGAGGCTCAAAGATTCTCTTCTTGACGAACCCTCCCCAGCCATCCACGGCATCCTCGCCGCCTACCGCTTTAATCACTTTACCCACCAGAGCGTAAGGCCAGTTGGAGTAATGGAATCCGGTGCGAAATGTGTCGTGAACTGGCATGTTGGCAGTGATATGTAATAAATCTTCTGGAAGAAGCAGTTCTGCGCCTGCTGCGCCATACCACGCGATGTCGAGCTGTGGAAATCCGCTGGAATGAGAGAGGGCTTCTGATAGACTCATGTGTTTGCCTATGACAGGATCTTTGTTCTGGGTAAAGGGTATGTATGTGGATAGCGGTTCGGTCCAGCTCAGTCTGCCCTCGTCGACGAGTATACCGCAGGACGCAGCGATGAAGGCCTTGGTGAGTGATCCGATCATGTAGAGAGTTGAATTGTTGACCGGGACATAATTTTCGTTCCCATCGGCGAATCCTTGACTGTGCTGGAGGATGATCTCGCCTTCGTGGAGGATGCCGATGGAGACAGAAGGACATCCGGTGATTTTCATCAACTTCCGGACTTGGGGTAGACAAGCCCGTACTCTATCGCAGCATCAGTACAAGTCCTATCATGATATCGGCATCGTTAGAGTGACCATACCTCTTCTTTGCTGCGGTAGGATCCATGGCTTATTCTTGGATCGATAGTGATAGCGATAGAGCGACTCCCGTTATGCGAAACACTGGAGACAGGTAGCTTTGCTGGATAAAGTATCGACCAAACAATAAACGCAGGTGAAGGTGAGGAAGTCGAGGACGACAACCACGGACGTGTTGACGTGCCGCGGATAGGCGACAACGCAAACAGGCAGGAGCGTGTCTGCCGAAACGGGCTAGATCGACCACGCCCATATCCTGCATGATGCATAGGTGAAAGAAGGAACGAACGATCACACAGGGAAGCCGCACCGCAGATTCGATGCTAGACAATTGCGCATGCAAAATTTCATTTGCATATTTCGGAGAAGTAGGTTCGGGAACCGTGTCCATAGATTTGAGGGGGGTATCTAGTCCTAATGCTAAGAGGGGAGGGATGTCATAAATCATAAATCATAAATCCAGCCATAGCTGTGTTCGCAAGCGATACGTTTGCTGTTGGCCGAGGAGGTATCCAAGCTGTAATCAAGCGACGAAAGCCAAGTTCAATACATCTCCCTGGTCCTTCGTGAAGTATAGTTGCACCAGTCGCACTGTAGACGAGTTAGTTGATGTTTATACGTTTTATCGCACCATACTAACCAGAGTGTCAGAAGACGCGTCGTTATCCTCACGGCAATACTCGTTGTTGCATTTCCTGCAAGTGCGGATGAAAAGCTCCTTACAGCTGATGCACGTGTGGCCACAGCCAAAACAGTCACGTCTCACGCCGATAACCTGTGTTTCTTCACGTCAGCCTATTTCTTGATCAAAGAGTGAGCACATACCTTGGCGCGCAAGTGCCAGTCTCCAGGTGCAATTATCCAATATAGCCAGGCTCCGGGTTCCGGAATCCAACTACATCGTAACGGCCTCATGGTAGCATCGCTGCTCGCGCGCCAAGGTAGGTCCTTCATCCCCACATCCCGTCGCTACCGGCTCCGGCCATCATTTCCTCACGGAGGCAGTGTTCCACGCAGAGGCCCATATGTACCTTGATGGTTTGCTTGGGGAGCAGTTGACTGCTCCCGTCGGGTTTGAAGCTCTCGGTGAGCTCCGTCTGCTGTAGTTCCGTTCGTTGGGCGGTGACCGATCCAGTGTAGCAGTTCTCGTCCCACCACTTGTGACATCTCTCGCACCAGCGTCCTTTCAGGCAGTCCTCGCATCGCACTATGAGAGGTGGAGGGGCGGATCCGTCGAGAGTGTGTGGTATTTGCGCGGCGCGTACGGAGGACCCGTGCAGTGGGACCGGACTGAGTAGCGGGTGATGAGACGGACTGGAGTCGCCAAATACTGCCGGGCCTTCTGGAGAGGAGTGGCACGTCTCGCAGCCGGACGGACCTAGCGCTACAGTGGCTACTGTAGGCCGCAGGAACGAAGATGGATGTGGTGCTCCGTCTGCAGTCGCATCTCTGACGTACGCCTTGCTTGGGTCGTGGCGTGGTCCTCTGCACAGAACGGCATCGAAGGCGATGATGCCCTCGCACGCCTGGAGTATCTCTGCCCATTCCGGGGACGGCCGCTTCGATATGATCTTGCCAGAAGACTGGTACCACTTGTCCTCGGTCCGCGCTAGGACAGCTTCCAATGCCTGCTGCGACTTCTCGTTCCATTGCGCCCCGATCTGCGCCCCTTGTGAAGTCGTTACGCCCTTGGGAATATGCGGGGAAGGCTTCTTCGTGACGGGCGACGCAGGGCGCGGTGTTCGATCGCGGGTGCCAAAGATGTAGATGCCTTTGACTCGAGGGGTGCCCGCAGGTCTGGACGGTCGGACCGCATATCGCAGGTATTGCTGGAGCTTCCGCTCGTTCAAATGTTTGGCTTCGCGAATCGAGAGTATTCGGACGTTGAACCGTTCCTCGGTAAGCAGCTCCTTGACTAATTCGGCTGTTACGCTGAGCCCGTCTAGTACGAGTGTGTGAACATTGCGTAAGACGTGCAGCTTCTCAAGTCTGTTGAAGATATGACGTAGAGGGCCGCTATAGAAGTCGTCTTCGGTGAGGGCTTCGTCCATGCGCTCAGCACGGAAACTGGTACCGCCGATATCAAGAGGTCCATCGAAGGGTACAATAGCAGACTTCACCGGAGAGAGATCCAAGTAGCGAAAGGCCTCTGGCGACTGGAAGACAACATGGTGTAGGGATTTGCAAGTTCGCGACAGGTTACGGAGAGCAGATATTGGCAGGTACGGGGCAGTTTGGCGCAGGATCAAGGTGTTGGAAAGCAGGTCCGCCAGGGATGTAGGAAGGTCGTCACTGAAGGTAGAAGGGCCCATGGTGAGGGCTCGGGGAATGCAACCAGAGAAGTTTGGCCAGAGGTTAGATGGGTACTCACCGAATCTTTATTACACAGCGCGAGGGCAGGGCGGAGTAGCACGTGCCACTGATCTGACACTGCAGGTGTGTGTTGGATGAGCAAAAGGAAAGACTAATCGAGGTTGAGACGCTGCAGGAGATGGGGTTGTGGGTGCGTGGGATACCGCCGATGCTTCGTTCCCTGCGGCGATCGCAAGCGCAAGACCCTGCCAAGAGGCGTGTTAGCAGGACACGAAAGCTTCCTGCATAGGACCTGCACGATCAGGCCGCGATGAAGCATAGATTGGAACACGTCTTGCAGCCAAGCCCGCGCTGCAAGTCTTGGTGGTCGAGTGGAAACAGGCTAAAACAGTCGCTGCGAGATGTCAGGTAGGCGACGCGACGCGCAAAGCCGCCGGGGGATGTTCGCCCCACGTTGGCCGCTTAGAACATGAATCGACATATCGAAACTCACCGGAGCATTGGCATGGACGACACAGATATGGTTTAGGTGCCCGGAGAGATTCTCGCATCTTTCTTGAGACGCGTACTTCTGTTGATCAATTATGATGAATTATTCAAACACGTCTACACATATATGGGCTGTATGTTGCGAGATACTCAAGTATGCTCGTAGCTCTATCGGTGTGTCTAAGAAGCTTAGTCACCGTCTCGCAGTTGTATCGGGAAACCATCGCTTGCACTGTGAAAGATGGTAGACCAAATATAGAATATACATGACGACTACGAGTGGTGAAACTAGACTTTTGCTATATGCGTTCAACGGTGGCGGTATCTTCACGCGTTACCACGCGAGGCTTATCGATAAGCCAAGCGGGCCGAGGCGAGGCAGCGCAATGACGCCAGTCATTCACCGAAGCTTCGAGTCGCGAGGCGCATATGTCAGCCCTTCCACGCCTCTGAACTACGACGTACCATCATTCATGTGTTCCCACCACAGTCATTACCTTCACCTTTCTGTACCTGACGCAAAACAACCATGGACCCGGAAGCAGAGCCAGCAGAGCTGAAGTGGTCCGCGCAATACAAACTCGCACATGCGACGCGAAGCACGCTATCCGGTGATAAACTACTCCTCCCTCCATCGGCATTAGAGCAGCTCCTTGCCGCACCGCCTGTCGTTCACGTCGACGCGAACCGACCGCACATCACCGCTTTCGATCCTTTCAACCCATACACCTTCAACGCCGAACGTCACGCACGAGCACAAACGCAGGACCGCTTCCAGCAACTGCCCCATCCGCTTACCTTTCGCTTGGTCAACCCGGATAATGGCAGAGTTGTACATGCAGGAATACGCGAGTTCTCCGCAGACGAGGGCGAAGTTGTGCTGAGCAGTTTTCTGAAAGAGGCATTGGGAATCAAGGAACAATCGGCAGAGCCCTCTAGGGATGCCAGCCCAAACGGTCAAGACGAAGATGATGTGGCTATGTCAAATGGAGCAATTCCTCTGGGGACAGAAGGTGCTGCGTCTACCAAGATTACAGTACATGCCAAACAACTACCTAAGGGCACCTTCGTCAAGCTACGGCCTCTCGAAGCTGGCTATGACCCGGAGGATTGGAAGTCGCTACTGGAGGAACATCTACGATCCAACTTCACAACCTTGACGAACGGCGAGGTCCTGGCTATAAATGGTGGTCGAGGAGTTGATGGCAGGCGCGAGGAGTTTCGCTTCCTTGTAGACGGCTTCAAGCCCGAAGGAGATGGCATTTGCGTAGTAGACACGGATCTGGAGGTGGATATCGAAGCATTGAACGAAGAACAAGCACTCGAGACTATGAAGAGGATAGCTGCCAAGATGCATCGCGCTCCCGGAACATCACAAGGCAGTTCCACCGGCGGTGCGGTCGACATATTCAACGCGCAACCTGGACAAGTGCTTGACGGCGAGTACGTCGACTACGAACTGACATCCTGGGACAGATCTCAGGGGCTGGAAATCCTTCTGGACGAAGTAGAAGATGGAGATGAGATCGACCTATACGTCAGTCCGTACTCTTCGCGACAAAGAGTTCGCCCACGAGAAGACGAGCATGTTTTTGCAAACATAAGGAGTCAATATCCGAAACGCATACGATTACAGCCTACAAACATCGAACTAGAGGACGCAGAAGCTGTATGGATCTCAGTTCACGCATATCCGTCTGAATCACCCTCAAGCACGCCCAAACCCTTCCGACTGAAGGTGTCGATTTTCGACCCCCAGACAGAAGCAATGGATGGGCTGGACGAGGCTCTTGAGAATGCAAAAGCGGTGGGTCCGGACGAAGTGATTTGCAAAAACTGCCAACAAGTCGTGCCTAAGGGATCGTTGTTCTTGCAT
Source organism: Alternaria hordeiaustralica (assembly GCF_023758085.1). Taxonomy (NCBI): domain Eukaryota; kingdom Fungi; phylum Ascomycota; class Dothideomycetes; order Pleosporales; family Pleosporaceae; genus Alternaria; species Alternaria hordeiaustralica. The sequence goes on along the minus strand of NW_026056773.1, from coordinate 122,256 downwards.
GAGAACTTCTGTCTAAGAAATAACATCCTTTGCCCCCAAGGTTGCGGTCAAGTCTTCCAGAAGCGCTCTCCAGCTTTCCAAAACCATTGGCATTGTCCACACGATACGTTCAGTGGCAACACCACATTGAGCCACCAGAAGCACGACACTCTCTACCACACACCACAGACGTGCTTAACATGCGACATGGAATTCCCGTCAATGCCCATGCTCTCCCATCACAAAACGACCGTATGTCCCGGCAAACTAATCCTCTGCCGCTTCTGCCACCTCCAAGTCCCGCAAGAAGGCGACCCCAACGACCAATCCCCCGAACTCCTCCTCTCAGGTCTCACACCCCACGAACTAGCAGACGGCGGCCGAACAACCGAATGCCACCTCTGCAACAAAATCGTCCGCTTCCGCGACATGGACACGCACCTCCGGCATCACGATCTCGAGCGCCTATCCCGCCCCCCACCCCGCTTATGCCGCAACGTAAACTGCGGTCGCACCCAAGACGGCGCAAACAAAGCCGGTGACACCCGAGCCGGGACGCGCAAAGGTCAAGGCCCCGGTAACGAAATCGGGCTCTGCAGCGTCTGTTTCGGGCCTCTCTACGTCTCGCTCCACGACCCAGAAGGCAAAGCCCTGCGTCGCCGTATCGAGCGTCGGTACCTCTCCCAGCTACTCACCGGCTGTGGGAAAGCGTGGTGTAAGAACGAGTACTGCCGTACTGGTCGGAAGAACCTAGGCCAGGAAGATAAATCCATTCCGACTAAAGATGCTATTCCGCTTGTTAAGCCTTTCCTGCAGGGAATGGATGGGAGGGGGTATGAGACCCCGTTGCACTTTTGCGTGGACGAGAGGACGCAGAAGTGCAGGACGTTGGCTGAGATGGTGGCTGCTGAGAAGGGGATTGAGGGGAAGGGTGGTTATGGGTTGGAGTGGTGTGTTGCTGCTATGGAGGCTGAAGGTGGGGATTTGGACAAGGCGAGGAGTTGGCTTAAAGGGTGGGCGCCGCAGAGGACGGAGGCTGGGATGTGAGAGAGGGAGGGGTTGAAGTGTTTTGATGAGGTGTTTATAGATGGGTATATAGAAGTATGATGGATGGTGGTTGGAGTGTATAGACTAGATTAGAGAGATACCCAGTAACGATGTCAACGAACTTGCATAGGCCTAGAGCACGGCAAGGCGGATGCGTACATTGCATACGACACTGCCTAGTATCGGATGCAGTGCACGCATCTGCCTTGCCGTGCTCTAGGCATATACAACCATGCTATGCCCCAATCTCATCTCCCGTCTCTACAAGCCAAACCCTACAATTTACTCTTCCCCCCCTTATCCCGTCCCTCCCTCTCCGTCTGCCTCCCCATATCCTTCGTATCACTCGTCTCCGCCTTCAAACTCGCCGGATCACCCAGTTGCGTCTTATTCACCTTGTTTCCATCGTCGTTCGCAAGCGTCCCTCGTACTTTCTTGCTATGCGGCAGATCCTCCTTTCCTTCCTCTTTCTTGCTACCTGCACTCCCGCCGTTGCCAATGGCCTTCTTGTCGGCGCCGCCGGCTGATGTACCGGATTTGACGTAGGGGGCTGAGGGCGTGGGTGCGCCGATGGAGGAGGTTTGTGAGGATGGCGGGGATGAGGAGGTAGAGGTGGAGGTGGAGGAGGAGGAAGAGGAGGGAGCGTCATTCGAAGGGAAAGTCTTGCTATCGTCGTTTTCAGGTTTCAGACTGACGTGGTCGCCGAGACGGGGAGTGGGTTTATCGGAGCTCATGGCTTCTTTGGTCTTTGGGTTTGAGAGCGTGCCGCGGACGGAGGAAGAGTGGGATGTGTCGACCATTGTTGCTGAAATCGCTTTTTTTTTTGGATAAAATGTATGATGTATGGTATGAAATCAGGATGGTGTTTGACCGCGGAGCATGAAATCTGGGGAAAAAGGGCTGGTTATGACATCTAGACCTTACCTGTACCTCGGCAGCTACACAGCTACATCATTGAGAGATAGTGCGTGCTTTGGTGGTGGGAATGCTTGATGGAGTGTCTAGCGCGTGGGCATGACGTCTTGCATTGTGAGGCGCGTTGTCACATGAAGATCTTCGTGATGCTTTTGCGCGTTTTGGATTCTTTCAAATTATCGTTCAATTTGAAGTCTTTTTGGGACCCATTGATCGCAGACCTTGGAGTTGAGTTTTTGAAGTGTTGACGACTGTTATGGTCATGAACGAATGAGGTTGCCCAGGTGTGCTGATGGCTTACAGAGCGGCGGAGCTCCAAGCTCCCCACAACCCGTCCTGCCGTTACACCTCGGCATCCATGCTACCCCAGAGTCCCGCACGCTCCGCAATAATGTCCTCAATGTACGCGAAGGCAGCACACGCGATTCACACTGCAAACACTATCAATGCGCCACCATGGACGCGAAACATTCCCACCTGTTGTCTGTTCCCTGGGCCGCTGCCTTGATTAACGACCCCAACTGGACGCCGATGGAGACCAGCTCGCGGTCAGTAAAGCCATCAGGAGAAGACTCCTTCTTCGCAGGAACGCTTGGCACTGATCGCACAATAACAACGCTTCTTACCTTCCGTCCGAAGAATGAAGAAGCAGGCGACATCGCATACAAAGAAATTAAAACGATTGTGGAGCTAGGCGATGGGCTACAAGGCTACCCACAGATCGCACACGGCGGCTTCCAGGCAACGTTGCTTGACGAGATGTCCGGCGTCTTGATCGGGACGGTCATGGAGAAAAAGGCGCAAAGGGCAAGTAAGGACGGTCGCCGCGCGCCTGTCGCAAGCTACGTTACTGCCTGTTCGTCCATACCATGCATCAACACCGAAACACCAGCTGAGCACAAGCAGATCTTAACACTACCTACAAGAAGCCGGCGCCAACTCTGCAGACGCTTCTCTGCACAGCCAAGATCGAACGAATAGAAGACGGCGGCCGCAAACTATACGCTCGCGCGACTCTCGAAGACGGCAACGGTACGATATACACCATCGCCGACGGCATGTTCATCAGACTTTCGACCAAGCTATGATACCTCTAGATGATCATGCGCTCTGCACGGGAATAGGCAGTGACCCCACAGTACTACTATGTGCCACGGAATATGCTAGAGGCACCCGTCGAAATGTCTGGGCATCTGGATACCAACCTCGACAGTACACGGGCCACCACAGCGCTTACTACGCTTGTACATGAATGAAATATCCCATCTGCAAAGTCGCACCGCTCGCGTGGCCATCTGTCATATTCGCTGCTTGTCGGGAGTTTGGTCGCACGGCATCGCGCAACACGACTGCCGCGACCCTGCGCAAAGTCCGAGAGACGGCGAGCTGTCGCGCTCCTCAACGCGCATCTCAACCCCTTTTGCAATACTGAATGCTGGTACACTACGATTCCAGCCTACGAATTTCAAGGTTTCGTTCAAGATACCCTCTTAGGCAGGCGTGTAAAGAATCGCTTGAGCTATTCACCTGCTCCACCACGAATGGGCTGTCCGACTTTGACCGAAGTTACAAGCGTACATTCGCTTGACCTCCTGTATTGCACATTCTATTACTTTTTCATCGACTTGATGCTCAGATTTTGCCATGTGCGAAGCTACTGGGTCGGCGCCTGCTCTTAGTGGCAGATAGCCCGAAAGTGTAAGTCGAGTCTAGCCACATGACTGGTCATAGCCAGATTCTTTTAATCTATCTACCCTGACCCACATGATCTACCCTGTGCATGACCGTCGCCTAGGCCCGGCTCCTGTGCATCTGGGGTATTCGACGAGGCGCTTGCGATGTTGCAATCTCAAAGCATACACCTAGGAAATTGTCTCCAAACATGGCGTTCGGCCGACCTCTAACCAGCAACAGCTCCACGATGCCCAGACCTAGGCATGCCCGAGTCTGCAAACGACACTACACTCCGTGGCCAACGTTCACGCGCCTGACTTCGCCGCCGTCATTCGCAATCTTTGACTGGCGCCGTTTCAAAACAAGTCTGTTCCAATCAGGCAGGTCAAAAAGAAAGGTGTCGGGCTTGCCTTCACGTTGCTTGTCTCGCGGAAGCCTCACAAGACTCTCTGCATTCACCGCATCACAACTATGGGTGTGAAGTGAGTGCTCTGACGTCTAAGAGACTAACACATGAGCACGCGCGCTTGAGGCTTATGCTGCAGGGCAAGATCATAGGGCAGACTCATGCAGTGCGACGCATGGCATTTCTACCCAAGACTACCCCACATTTAGGCTTCGTGGCGAACTACTGTTGACGGCGCAAATCTGGGGTCTTTAAGATTCATGACCGCGGAGCCAATTGCCGGCTTCAACGCTCTGGTCTTGGCACTAGCGTCCGTCACATGCTTCCAAGGTTTGGTCGGTGTTTGCACAGTCACTGGACAGCGCTTCACGGAAATAATATGCGTAGGGCCGTCCCGGTGACCAACGCTGCATCGAGGTTAGTTGCATATCCCCTGAGTCTTCTTACAACTTCTGCTTGTAGCTCACCCATAGCATGCGTTGGGCAGCACGCTGGATCACCATCGTCATCCTCTATTCATGTTTAGATGGCCACTGAAGCTTCTAGATGTAGAGTAGATCACACTGCTCACGAGAATAGAATAAGTTTTATTCGACTTACCAAACAACAAAAAACACCCCTCGGAGATTGGGCTTGAAAAGGAAGGGCGCGTACCTACACCCTCCCTTTCCCCAGACTATGTTACTCAAGCTAAGACATCTCGAAGCCGGGACCGAAGTAAGCTATGTAACCCTTCAAATGGCAACGGGGGTAGCCGCCTAGTGAGTTAGTCTTGGACAAGGCCTTATGACCTCCTCAGTGGTAGACGGTGAGTATCTCATCACCGGATGTTGCTAGCTAGCCAGTCGGCACGCTTCATGGGGAGCAGATCTCCAAATGATCGCGTGGGTGTATGGTTCTTTCTCCTATCACGCACTGCCACGACGTGTAGCAGTGAACAAACGGGGAGATTAAATAGGCATCATGGTCTCCCTCTGAGACTTCTTCTCGCTACTACAGTCTACACTCCTTTGTACTCCTCCTCCTTGTGTTCTCACTGAACATACCATTATCTATTGGCATATACTCACGGCTATGCATTTGTCCTTCTTGCTCGCCTGCCTCAGTGCAGTGGGCATTCAGGGTGCTGCTATCGGTAAGCGAAGACCGTTTCCCCTGAATATTCGCGTTACTGACACAATATAGCACGCTTCCCCCGACAGATAGTAGTGAATGATACGGAGCCCACCTCCAACATCAGCAGCATCCAGGGAGTTGCTGCTATCACGGATGGTTACTGGCTGAACGACCTCTCCGGTAACGGAAGGGCTGCCTTCAACGCCAACGGCGCTTACAAGGTCTTCCGCAACGTCAAGGAGTACGGAGCAAAGGGTAAGCTACTTTGCTTTTTGTGTTTCAGTACAAGTCTAACATCCTCATAGGTGACGGTGTTACCGATGATTCCGATGCAATCAACCGTGCCATTGCCGACGGCAACCGTTGCGGTCCCGGCGTGTGCGACTCGGCCACTGATTCCCCGGCCGTTGTCTACATTCCTTCTGGAACTTACCTCATTGGCAAGCCCATCATCTTCTATTACATGACTCAGCTCATCGGCAACCCCCGAGGTCTTCCTGTTTTGAAGGCTGCTCCAACTCTCCAGGCTATTGCTCTCATCGATGCCAGTCCTTACCAGAACAACGGTGCACCCGGCTGGACATCAACCAACATCTTCCTGAGGCAGATCCGCAACTTGATCATCGATGGCACAGCTGTTGCACCAACCAGCGGCTTCCAGGGTATCCACTGGCCCGCTTCGCAAGCCACGACCATCCAGAATGTCAAGATTCGCATGACACAGGCATCGAACTCAGTCCACGCCGGTATCTTCGTCGAGAACGGATCTGGTGGCCACATGGCTGACCTCGACATCGAGGGTGGCTTGTACGGCATGAACATTGGAAACCAGCAATTCACCATGCGCAACGTCAAGATCTCCAAGGCTGTTACTGGTATCTCGCAGATCTGGGATTGGGGCTGGTTGTACGCTGGTCTTACTATCAGTGACTGCGGCACTGCTTTCTCTATGAGCAACGGTGGCTCGGCTAATAAGCTTGAGGTCGGCTCGGTTGTTATCATCGACTCTGAGATCACCAACTGCCAGAAGTTTGTCGATATGGCATGGACTCGTAACAGCGTTCCTACTGGTGCCGGACAACTCATGTTGGAGAACATCAAGCTCAACAATGTACCCAACGCTGTTGTTGGTAACGGAGCCACTGTTCTTCAGGGTGGTACCTTCACTATCCAAGCTTGGGGTCAGGGAAACAAGTACGCTCCCAATGCCAACGGCCCGGAGAAGTTCCAAGGAACCTTCACCCCTGTTGCTCGTCCAGGAGGCCTTTTGGACGGCAACAAGTACTACGCCAAGTCGAAGCCACAATACGAGAACCTCAACTCTGGCGACTTCATCAGTGCTCGCGGCAGTGGAGCCACAGGTGACGGTCGCACCGACGATACCCAGGCTGTTCAGAATGCCATCAACAGGGCAGTTTCTTCAAACAAGGTACGTTCCCTTAATCTTGTCATCTCCTATCGCCAGACTAATCACATCCCAACAGGTCCTCTTCTTCGAGCACGGTGTCTACAGAGTAACCAACACAATCTACGTCCCCCCCGGCTCCCGCATGGTCGGCGAAACCTTCCCCTCAATCATGGGCTCCGGCTCCGTCTTCTCCAACAAAGACTCCCCGGTCCCCATTATGCAGATCGGCAAGCCTGGCGAAAGCGGCCGCATCGAATGGTCCGACATGATCGTGCAAACCCAAGGCGCCACCCCAGGAGCCATCGTAATTCAATACAACCTCAACACCTCACGCGGCTCCGGCCTCTGGGACGTGCACACGCGCATCGGCGGCGCAAAAGGCACAAACCTGCAAGTCGCGCAGTGCCCGTCCACAGTCGGCAGCGTAAAACCCGAATGCATGGCCGCCCACACAAACGTACACGTAACCAAGGGCGCCAACGGCGCGTACTTCGAGAACAACTGGTTCTGGACAGCCGACCACGACATGGACGACGCGCGAAGCACGCAAATCACCATCCTGACGGGCCGCGGCCTGCACGTCGAAGCCTCAAACGTGTGGCTCTGGGCCAACGGCGTCGAACACCACGCAAACTACCAGTACCAATTCAACGGCGCGTCTAATATCTTCGCCGGCTTCATCCAAACAGAAACACCATACTACATGCCCACGCCCGACGCCTCCAACCAACCCTACGGCACGTCCGCTGCCTACTCCGATCCCGTATACCCATCCGGCGCCTCCGCCTACGGTCTGCGCGTGCTAAACTCCAAGAACGTGCTTGTGTACGGTGGGGGTTTGTATTCTTTCTTCCGCAATTACAGCACCAGTTGTTCGAGCGCGGATGCGAGTGGTGGGGCGCGGATATGCCAGAATAGGATTTTTAGTATTGAGGGGGATAGCAGTGTGCAGGCTTTTGCGCTTAGTGAGGTGGGCAGCGAGTGGATGGTTACGGTGGATGGGGTGGATAAGGCGAGTTGGAGGGATAATTTGAGTGTTTATTCGAATACTATTGGGTGGCTTGGGTATAGGGTTTAGGGTTGAAGAGGAAAGTTGGTAGGGGGTTTGGGGTTGAAAGGAAGAGGATTGTATATATGGGATGGAGGGCGGTGTTTGGTGTTTTCGGGGGGGTTGTTTGGACGGCTGGTTGACCACGGTCGCTATCTTTCTGTTCGGATAGGATGGAATGGAGTCTTGGGTTGTATGCTACTGTTGTAGTATATTCTTTCTTACTGAATGCAAAGGATCAAAACTTATCGGTTCTTCGTCTCTCTCTCTCTACTCACTAATGGTCTATGTGGCACCCCACATTTAGTAATCGTCGTTCTTCGAATTGGAATCCGTGATCCGAACCTCACTCGCTTCGTTTAGCTGATCAACATCGACGTCACCTGCGCATCAGGGTCAACCTTCCACACGTGCGACATCGGCGACCACTGCATGTATTGTACAACGGGGTAGTCAGGGGGTTACTCGTATATGCAGTGCTTGTAAACATTGGTATGTAAAAGACACCAGGTAATTCACAAGTAACCGAAGTTTACATTGCATCCGTACTAACCCTCATGCGAGGCTAGCACACACAACCTCCAACCGACCCATTCGGACTGCCACCATACAAAGTGGAATGTGGAGTCAATCCATCGACACTCAAACACGTAATTACTCCCTATCAATGAGCAGCAATACCGAAAGTCGTCACCACCCAATGCATGTACATGTCTTTATGCAAGCAGCTTTTTTTCGATAAGAATTAGGGAATGGATAAGAAAAATAGGAAATGGAATATGGGTAGACATATCCAGACGCCGTGATGAGGATATGGGAATCGAAAAATGTGGATCTCATGTCCGGAGCGGGACTCGCTGAACGCCATACCAAAACGCAAAGACACAACAGAATAAATGAAGTCGCGTGACACAACAAGAGTTTGCGTCGGACAGGGGGAGTATGATCATCACTGCATGCGTTTTCGCTTACGCACGTCATCTGCTTCATCCTCCTCACTGCGTTCCGCAGTTTCCGCGGGGTTGAGGAGCGAGTGGACATTGGACGCCATACTAGATCGTCGAGTAGGTGGTCCAGTGTCGAGGCCTTTGAAAGGGTATCTAGCTCCCGGTAGTGTCCAGCCAGCATCCGGATTTAATGTCGACGGCATATTCTCATTTGGCGGTGGAGGAGAGCCGTGTCTTGACTGTGCTTGCCGTGGACCGCGGGGTAATTGATATGATTCCAATGCATCACGGAGCTGCTGGTCACCACCTCCGATAGGTGGATGGCGCGGTGACGAGGGCCATTGTGTGGAGTTGTAACCAGAAGCGTAGGGCGAATTGACAGCAGGGTTGGGTGGCTGCGGTTGCCAACCGTGTAAGCGGATATCTGCCGAGGTGTGCCGCCTATATAGATTATACGGAGGGGACAAAGTGCTTGGCAAGTTGCTCCCCAGGTTTGCACCTCCCGGCTGCTGGACTTGTGGTGGAGGAGGTGGGGGTGGCTGATGGGAAACTGGGGTTCTGGCTGAAGATGGAGAGTAATTACCCGTGCCTATTGAACCGTAACGTCGCGGAGAAATTGCAAGATGGGCCGGGATCGGAGCCTTGTATGGAGCTTGCCGTGAAACGTTCGCCAAGGATCCTCTCCGCGACTCTGTTAGATTGTCTTGTGGCATTTGCCGGGGTGAAAGGGGTGGACCGTTGCTGCTGTCTACTTGCATGAAGTAGGATTGGCGTGCGGAGAGAGGTGCATCTTCTGGTGGCTCCAATGCTCGGAGCATGTCTGTTTGTCGAGCAATTTCACGCTGCATCATAGCGACTGGAAAAGTCAGTGTGTGTCGCGCAGACAAGGTTTGAGCATTGACGCGTACCATCCCTATGGATAGGGTTTTCCGGGTCCGGCACCATTTGCATGATGAGGTTTGCAAGGTCCTGATTCCACTGTATAATCTATTAGCTGTTGTGTATTGAAGTCTAGACAATCGACTTACTTGGTGGCATTTCATCATGCCCTCGGCTAGCACCGAACTCCTTTGAGTGAGGTATGCGCATGTGTCTTCTGATCGCTGCATGCGCGCATGCATGTCATGGAGGTTATATTCGAGACTCTGGAGACGTGACTCGACAGGGTCCGGCATTGGGTCGACCGCCTGCCCAGCTGGTGGGCCAAGGGGCATTTTGGGCGCGGGGAAGGACTCGCGATGGACGAGGGCATGTCTAGAAGCACGTCGCTTGATTTCGCGCAGACCGACCAGATCGCCTCGCTTGAAGTTTCCGTTGCCGTGCTTGAACTCCCATAGCGGGGTGTCTGGCGATCCAGTGTGGAAAACGTCGCTCACTGCGGCAGTACAGTCAGCATGTGATTATGGCATGGCGGAAAGAAATTGGACACGTACCCTTGTGGAAGCCGTACATGTTCAGCTGGCGCACAAATGAGGAAATGTTGGTGTGCTTGAAGTAGGACCTGGGATTTGTTAGTCAGAAAGCCTGAAGCGGCCGTGGCTTCAGGTGTACGTACGAAAGGACTTTGGAGAACTCGCTAGAGGGGGACATGACGAAACTCTCGTTAGTGCTCGCCCAGGAGATGAGGTGCTGAATGCTCTGGTCTTCGAGCATGCTGTGTCGTGTTAGTGTCGGATCGCGTGCGTACTGTTGCGGCACACGTACTTGTATAGCTTGTGTATGAAGGCCGTCTGGACGACCTTGGGCTGTTGTGCAGCTGCGGCAGCGCCCACTGCAGGCGCCGTGTTGCCATTGGGAGGCGAAGTGTTTTCCGAATCGCCGTTTCCTTCTCTTTGCGACGGCAGCTGGAACGAGACCGATTGGGTGCGCTCGTTGGGCGGGCCCATGTTCGACGACGAGGGCGTGATGTCCATGGGGTCCCGGGACGCCGCAAGCCTCGGGCTGGACGAGGGCAGGATGGGAATCGACTTGTGCAGGTTGGGATGGTGAGGGTCGCCCGAAAAGGGACTGCGGCGGGCCTCTGCGACAGAAGCCATGTGGGCGATGTGGAGAGCAGGCGTGGTGTTGAGATGTCAGGCCTGCTGCGTGCGTGGAGACGGGCGCACGGGGGTCGTGCAGGGAAAGGGAATTGAGCAGCGTGCGATGGGCGCAGAGATTCAGAAGTGTCTCGAAAAATGCTTGAGGCCGGGTGGATGCAGGGTCCCGACTTGCGGTGGCAGCGAACGTGGGCGGGCGGAGAAGATGCGGAGGAGCATGCGATATGTGTGGCCGACGTCGCCGCAGAAGCTTCGAATCGGCGGGCGAGCGTCTTGGAAGCTTCCTAGGCTTGGGGATTTCTTCTAGCGCCTGCGCGAGCCGTAGAAATATGGTTCCAGAAAATGTCGGCGTGGCAGACGGTGCCAGTGGTCCTTTGTCGGATCGGGAGCGGCCGTCGCTGAGGAATAGGAGCTCGCGCAGTCCGAGGGGCAGGTCCGAGCGCTGACGACGACGACAATTCCAGATGCTCCGGGATACTGTGTTTGAGCGTGCGAGGCTTGGCGGAGGGAGGAGAAGACAGGTTCGTGGGAACTTGCAGACTGCGAGGCGCGGCGAGATATGCCGGCGTGTCGCAACACTGGCTACGGACGGAAAGGAGGTCCAGGCACGGGGCGTCGAGGGCGGAACGGTAGCGCTACCGCTGAGAATACTATGGGGGATCGCGATGTGGGAGCGTGCTGCGGGAGCATCTGAAGGCCTTTGCGCACCACCAGCCGAGCCAAGTGTCATCCAACGCTGAGGGGACACATGGTCATCTTCATTTATCTACCTATCCATCACCGCCCTCAGCACTGTGTAGCTCTAGGTACCCCAACGCCCGCTGACAGACCATGGCCCGCCGTCCGGGTTTGCTGCCATGGTAGGGCAATGGCATGCAGCTCACGGCAAAGACGTCGCTCCTTGTCGACGTTGCATGTGCCCGCGACCCCTGCCCTCGGCCAGCTGCAGGTCGAGACACTGAAACATTGCTCGACCATAATAACCCACCGCTAATATCACTATAACGCGAACTGTTTCTGCTGCGGGGTCAGCATATAATGCGCCTCATATGCCTATGCTCCTCCCGAGTGCCCGTGATGCGGCTGCGGATGCGGAAGGCAGTGGCACAGACTAGAATACCGAACCTTCGCCAGAGTTGCCTCAAATGCTGCCGGACAGTTGAAGCCGACTGACTCCCTTGCCCATGGTCAAACACTGCTAGTACGACTCGCGAGCATCGACGCCATCCTCGGCTTTCACGCGTGGTGTAAGCCAGGGGAGGGTCCAGGGTCTGCAGGCAGCCTTCACGCACAGACCTCCTTGGATAAACGTCAACCACCAACCTTCCTTCGAGTCAGCCTCGACCGACTTTCCCCAGCCCAACCCAGGTGCCGTCAACGCAGAACGTTAGCTTTACCCCGACGCTACCACCTGCCGTCACCGCACCAGTCTATCACCGACCGCTTGGGTGGCGAGTCGCTGTCCTATCGATAGCCCTGCCTTTAATCGGCAGAAAAAGCAGCATGACTACCGGCTTCCTCGATGCGTTTCGACGCATGCACATACATGAAAGAGAACAGGCACTCAAGGCTTTAACATCAGAACTATCACCCTATGAGTGGAGGACACTCCACGCCACGACAAGCAGTCGTACCTTCCAATTCGACGTCATCGGCAATCTACCCGTTGAGCTAGTGGCCCAGGTGTTTTCGCATTTAGACGTTACTGCTCCCTACCGCTTGCAAAGTGTCTCAAGACGATGGAAACACACTCTTCAGAGCTTACACGTTATCAAAGCAAGCCTCAACAGTTGGTACCAAGGTACTGTAAATTTCCAAGATGCCGACCACGCTCTGTGTCAGAAGAAAGCCCGCAAGATAAATGCCTTTCGTACTGGCAAGCCGCGTAAAGTCTACAAGATAGCACCCAAGGACAGTATAGATGATATCTATCTAGCAGGAAACAGTCTCATCTGGCAAAGCCTAACCTTCACCCCGCAAAACCAATCGCGAAATGTTTGCGTCCTCGATCTAGCTACATGGGATCTTCGCTTCCTGGGTGGCGAAGGCCGTGAACGAATTATCGACGTCTATGTATCTAGTGAGATTGTGGCGCTAACAACCTGGGCGAACATCTGCTATGTTCACGAATTACATGGCAAACGCGGTTGCAAGAAGTTCAGAGTACCAAACAACAATTATTTCGCCAGCGTTGCCTGTCGAGAGCGCACTGTCGCATGTTATCATATCGACTCCGGTTTTGCATCGGTGTATATCTGGGAATACGACTCCCAGCGTGGAAGATCCTTCGATATTAAATTCGAACCCGGTAACATGTTCTGGGGGACAGATGTCGTGTAAGTAATCTCTGGGGTTGCTGAGCGGTGCTCGTATCCTTTGAAGCAAAGGAATTCACCAACACTGGGATACTCTATGCATTCTTTGCACGTAAAGCTAATCAGAGTCTAGCGAGAACGAATCACTTGGCATTGCTCCTATCATACAGCCCGCGACCCAGACAATCATCTTATTCGCCAATGCCGCACGTAACAATGACGTTCCTTTCCACCAACAGTTCTTCGCGTTCGGTCGCTACACATACAGCGGGGAGTGTCTCAGCACACACCACGCAAACCTCCACGGGGTAACTTCTCTCTCGTATTTTTCCCGTGATCCAAACACCTTTGTCCCAGTCGACGACAAGCAGAACATACTGTCGATAGTCATGCGAGACACCAACGGCAAGTCATCCTTCCTAGTGCGATTCAACGAAGAAGAAACGGACATGAGTGTATGGGAGGGTTCCCGGCTATATGAACACCCCGAATTCTCTGATACCAACGGTGCCATGGCGTGGTGGAAGGACACATGCTATGCCGCATTCTGGGACGGGGACGTCGAAGGCGAAATGCGTGACACGATTGCGCTTATGGACCGGAAAGCCGACAAACATGATATGAATGCGGTTGAGGACGCCAGTAACGGCAGAGCCTACAAGCCCATCGTGTCTGAATCAACGGACAACGAGTCACTCGATCTCGATATCAACGCTCCCGTTGTTATGAACGAAAACTATGTTATCAGAAACGCGGGGAATAGATTCTACATACTCTGTTTTGACGATGACGACAAGGACAAGTGGCCGAAGGAGAGCGGAACGTTCTTTGATATAGGAGAGCTTGGGGTGTTGAAAGGTTTGGATACTTGGTTCGATCAACCACATTACAAGGGGTGGCTACAGTCTCGGCCATATGCCCGTGTAAAGGAGATCTGGGGGCCGGAGCTGGAACGACGGAGGCAGGAGCTTTCATTATCTGCAGAAAGTGACTAGTCATTGAGATATAGCAGTGTATGTGTAGCAAACCTTGGAAATGCGATAGGGATTCTAGCGACCCTAGTAACGCTCCATACAATAGGACGCTGACCAACTCCGAATTCTCTACTGCACCCAGATTACCCTGCTCCATATGTCATACCTCGCACGCCATAGCATCCAAAACCTCTACTACAATCAACTCTTCACCAATCAGTCGACCATGACCGATAACGAATCTGAACTGTGAGATGGTAAATTCGTTAGATCAGCACTGCCATCTATGCAAAGTCATTCGCTCATTCAATACATCTATCTTGCTATCCAATCCCATTCAAACTCCAGTATATCCCATCCGTCCGTTAAATGCTACCGATCGAATGCCGTAAATGTCACGCATACTTTTCTCTTGCATCGTCATCATCTCCCTTCTATCCTTCCTCGATGGAGAAATCCTATTGCTTGCCCTCCTGCTCCCTGGAAAGACGGTCGTGCTCGTCAATGTCACTAAATCACGGTTAGCACTTATCACAAAAACATACAGAAACGCAGGTAGAGAGTAAGAAAAAAGACATACGTAGCCTCCCAAGGATAACAAATCCAAACATCCCCCACCGTCCTCGCCGCACTATACCTCCCCTTGAGAATCTCCTGCGGCAACGCCCCCTTCTTCGCCTTATCCTTGTTGTGCAGCACAAAAATACTGAAATTCGTCTTCTCGCCCTCCCTTCCCAGTTTCTTCACCGCAGCCTCAACATCCTTCTCCAACTCCCTGACCGCGTATTCCAGCGTCGTGCGCGTGTCGTCGACCTCATCGACGATGAGCACGTTCTTGCCGATCAGATTCGCCATCTCGAGAGAAGACAGGTCGAGCCATTGTGTGCGGGTTACTTTTGTTCCCGGGGTCTCGACGTCTTTGTCTGTGGTTGTGGGCAGGGTTTCGTAGAGGGAGAGGCCGATGGCTTGGATGGGGATGTTGGGGCTGTTTGAGCGCTTGAGGAAGGATCTTTCAAACAAGTTTATTAGTTCTTGTTGTCTGGTTTGGTATGTACGGTGTACGTGTGGGGTTTGGGGATATAATACCGGAGGATGCGCGCGGGGACGTAGCCTCCGCCGCCGATGGCGATCATGAGGTTGGGCTTGAAGTCATTGAGGATTTGGTCCGCGGCTTCTTGGCACAGCTTGTGCACCTGTGGGGAGGGGGGTTGTTAGCTGTGGTCTTTGTGCTTTGTTTGCTGCTTCGTGTTGCGCAAGGGTTCGATTGTCGTGGTCGCATGGATACGATACGAACTGAGTCTCTAGCATCGCTTTCTGCAACATCTGCATGGCGCGACACCAGCCTCGCGTCGTATACATCGTGGTGACACAAAGACACCTCACGCGCGTGCGTGCGCGGGGTGTCTGATCGCATGTGTAACAAAGGACCTCCAAAGAACGTACCTGGTTGTACGTGACGTAAACCTTCTCGACCATGTTCGCGGTAGTATTCTGAATAATATCTCCAAGTGTAAAGAGCGAAATCAAAGTTGAACGGAGGAGTGGAATTGTTTTTGCAAAAAAAAGTCTGTCCGCCCGCGGGAGAGTCAAGAAATGGTTACCTACTTAGGTAGGCAAGGCTAGAGCGGCGTACGCCGAAAATCTATGGTGGGGGATTGGTGCCCCGCAATCTGGGACTGGACCAATCAAGTGAAACGTGGTTGTGATTCACATGCGCGCCTTGGTTCGTGGACTCTTCAGCAGCAGGTCTTCATTCACAGCAAGCACATGCAGCAAGGTCGAAGTATTTCTAAGCAGGACGAACAGGGTATATTGATTGACTGATGAGGGTCATAACATCGTAACCATTACCCAACAAAAAGCACGTCCATCTGATGCGATGCTATGCTTGCGACAAGCACTCCCATCTCCATCCCTTCTAGCTCTCTACAATCCTTCTTTCAAGTTGAAAAGCTTCCGCCCGCAAAAAGGGTATATCGTGATTATTATACAAGAAGGTAAAGCAAAGTAACCCAGATAGACCACCTTCTCTTTTTTGGTAAAACGCCGGACGATGAGGGAGATAAAACGCTGCAAACGTATATGTAAGTGAGAAAAGCACGGCCGAGAAACGTTGGACTCGTGCTGAACGTTCAGTTGGTTGACTGATTCTTTGTTGATGGTGTGGGTGGAGAGAAGTCTGGCTTCTTCACTTGATGCCCATTTGGCGGAACTTGCGGGATGCGCGACGGCGCAGGCGGTTCATGCCCATGGCCTTCCTGAGGCTGTCCCGATCGTCATCTTCATCTTCTTCTTGTGGTACGGTGAGCATTCGTCGACCGTTTGTGGTTTTGACCGAAGTCTGGTGCGCCAGAATGTTCTGTTCACGCCAGAACATGCGCTTTTGGTCAATGACGTTCTGTGACAGGTTACCGAACCCCTTCTTCACGAACGCCAGGTCGTGCAGGATGTTAGGGTCGAGGCAACGCCTGGGCAGTGTCTGGACTGCCATGAAGATTTCGCCATCGCCAGGACGGTACTTTTTGATTTCTGGTTCACCCAGCTTGAAGATGGCAAGGGCGTAGCGGTAAAGGGCACGGGGTCCTTCGTAGAGGAAGGCGTCCCAAACGCGGAGTACCGTTTCAATTGGCAGCACACCAACGAAGATGCTCATGAACCAGGAAGTGCATGAAAGAGCGACTGTAGGCTGGCGTTGGAACTTGGAGTTGGGGTGAGCGTTGGAGCCGGCGCCGCTGTTGATGAGATCGGTGTCGTTAATTGATGCCCATACCTTTGGCAGGTAGTCCTTGATCAGCATCATCAGGACATTGACCTCGGTGTTTGCCAAGCTGCGAGCGTGAGCACCAGGCAGATGATTTTGCGTGATGATTGTGAGAAGGATGAAGACCTTCTCCTTGTCCTGCTTCAGGAACAATAGAAGAAGGCCGGCAATGAAGTTGAGCGACTGGCAGTAACCAATATTGGGGTTGTTCAGGGCGAAGCAAGATAGGACTTCGCGCAGGTCCTGGATCAACACGGGTTCGTCGTCAGACTCGCCGTCCAGTAGATCAGTCGCTGCTTCCGGACGAAAATGGATGTTGTCGGGGAATGTCCTGTCGAGATCGCGCTCAATGGCATCTTTGTCGTCTTTGTTGAGCTCATCACGGTTGACGCGAGCTACCAGAGACTTGTACAGGCCGACATTTTCCTTTCGCGCAAGCACGTGCTGACCGCCAGAATAGTACCACCACATGGCACCTCTCCACTCAGGAGGGTAGCCCTTGCGAGCATAGCGCTTGACCTTCTCACACATCTCAGGGAACCTGGTAGGCTCATTCGTTGACAGACCTTGCTTGGCCATCAATGAAATCCATTTGCCTCTCCGGCGGGAGATGTGGTCTTCGTATTTAGAAGCCCATGCGTTGTACTCCTGCACGTTGATCTTGTCGGAAGCCTTCTTGAATCCATAGCGATCTCTCTCGGTAGGGGCAGCCGTCTTTCGCAGGCCAGGTATCACGGTGGGAATTTGGCTGGGAGGTGCCAATGTAGGGCCTCTCGGGGACTCGGGCTTGCTCTTGGCTGTCGTGAGCTGAGACATCATGCCAAGATCGAACAGTGCGCTCTTTCTGTCGAAGACACTCGTGGAAGCGCGACGGGGAATAGCCTCGTCTTCGTCCAGCTCAGGGAGCGGCTCAGATCTTTGCATAGGCGGAGATTGAGGAACATGAGAACTGGCAAGAGATTCACTGGAAAAGGTGCGAGGAACACTTGGTCTCTTGCTGTGTCGCTTGGAGTAAGCTTCGATGTTGGCCCAATCCTGGCGCGACATTCGCGATCGACTTGGGGGTAATTGTGGAAGATTGGAAATATCACGACGGATATGGTCTAGCTGTGAGCGGCTACCCATCGATCTACTCGAGCGGTGGCCCTTGGCTTCCGTGGTTCTGAGAGCAAGAGCTTGCAGTGTGACAGACACACGCCTCGGTGCTTCTTCACTTGCTCGTTTCACTGTGCTCGATCGCTTCTTTCTGGACTGTTGCGTTGCGGCCTCGATTGTTCGTGGGGTGTATGCAGCTTGGAATGGGCTGACCTGTACCGAGGGCAGTAGTTCGATTCGCAGCGCCTTTCGCTCTGTAGGATCGAGGTTGTATACTTCGTCCACATCCGAGCCGGAAGGAGGACGGATTGTCAATAGCTCCTTGGAATCCGCGTTGCGTCCAAGTTTACTGTGCGTCGAAAGGCGTGTCCGGTCATCCCATTGCTTGAGGCTTTCGTTCGATTGAAAGGAGTCTAGGGAATCGAAATCGCGAGAGGGCGTTTGCGACAGCTCGGGGAGTTCCGCGTCAAGACCTGCTGGCGAGGGGCTGTGCATGTCTCGTTCATCCTGCTCCATGATAGGACTACGCTCCTCATCTTCCTCATCGTAGTAGTATGAATCTAACACATCGCCAACAGCGTCTAGATTCTCATCCTCCTCGGCGATTTCCGAAGTCAGTATTGTTTCCGGGGAACCGTCGCGTTCCCGAAGGCGTTCCAGACGATCTCTCGATGGATCCCGGGAATAGACGCTGTTGTGTCGATCACTGGCGATGGAGCTCCGTGCGGTGACGATACTGCTTCTTTCCGTGCCACTAGTTTCGAGTACACTGGAAGACGCATTGGTCCAACCGGATCTGAAACTGGCCCGTGGTTCCTCACCACGAAACGGTCGAGGTGGGGGAGGGTAATAGTCAGTGTGAGACCAGTTCGGAACACCTCTATTCGGCTTGTAGGTGCCAGATAGATTGGAGCGTTCGTTGCCTCGGTATTGGGCGTAGTCGGGGATCGAGGTCACGGATCTCAGAGGCGGTGTTGGATGGAAATTTTGCGAAGAGTTGGTCATTCCACGGGGCCTGAGAGGGGAGCTGGGTGAGCCAGACAGGTCTTCGTTGGAAGAGTCCCATGATGGCCCGGTCGAATTGACGGGATTGCTAGCGAGCGGGTTGAAAATAGCGCGGAGGTCAGGCGAGCGAGGGCCGCTGTCCTGGCGGGCCATGGCAGGAGCCATTATGGGAGACATTGGGGCAGATGCCATTCCCGCTTGCACGCCGTTGGGAGGGGGAGGGACGGCGGCATGGCGAAGTAGGGAAGGAGCGCGATGGCGCTGGGAAAAGCCGGGGGAAGGCAGTGCTGCAAGCGGAAGGGTCGGGCTGTCTGCAGGCGAGGGACTGTAGGCGGGCCGGTCGTAGGGTGGCGCGTCTGCTGTGTCCATCTGGAGCTCAGCTGGGTGCTTGGCCCGGTGCGCTCCAAAGCCTCTTCTCGCTGCATACGGGAGCTGTGGCTGGGGCGATGTCGGCGGCGTGTATTCCGCCGTGGGAGAGCGGTAGGGGACGTATGGCTCCGGCTCGGCTGCTGGAGAGACGCCTGTAGCGACACGTAGGAGAGCGTCGCCCATGGCGTGGTGAAGGGGTGCGGGTGTGGTGGGCGTCGGCGGGACGGGCGCTCATTCGACCGGAGAACAGGACAGCTCGGAGGTTGAAATTCGCGGTAACATTCTCGGGTGCAGCGCAGGTGTGGGCGGTGATTATCGTGAATCGGGTTGGTGGAGGCCTGCTCTGGGGGCGCGGCGGCGGGTCGACGTAGGGAGCTTCAGAGCTCTGTGTGTGAATGGGGTCAGGTAAAGAATGAGGGCATGCGAAGGATAAGGAACGTGACGTGCGGCACTGGCGCGGTGCAATCAGACGGTGGTGAGGGATGGGTGCCTGCAACGTGTAGCAGGAAAGTCTCCTTCAGCTCCCGCGCCTGGATCCGTCCGTTCACTGAGTCGCTGCCAAGACGCGGCGCTTCCCTCATCCCCGATTCCTGTAGGCTGGGAGGTCGCGGGCCGGTAGGAGCTTGGTGGACCTCAGCGGGCGTGTCAGAGGAGTTCGTTACTCTGACATGCAACGGCACAAATTAGGAGAGTTGCATAAGCGCTGCAACAGGTACCGACCGCCCGCCGCCTCGAGCAGGAATTCGCGAAATTGACGCGCTCCGGACGAATCAGAGCCGCCGGGGATATTCAACCCGGCTGCAATCATCACGAAGCAATACACCGTCGACGGCCTTGTCTAGTCTATGTTGTGTCCTGGCGACAAGTCCTCGCAGCCATCACATATGTTGGCCGGCTCTCTCGGGTTACATGAATGCACTATTTGCTTTGCTGGAACACTTGCGAGGCGCGTGCCACACGCTTTGTTGCGCTTGACTCGCTAGCTTGGCCCTGCACTCGCTGCCAGCACTGCGCTCGAGCACCACTCGCATAGAGAATAAACTTGGACAGCTGACAGCTAAGCACGCAGCAATCTCAGTTGGGAAGTGCACTAGGCGTCGAAGCCTCTTGCGGGCTTCGAGAAGGAATTTCCCAGGCTCCCCCTTGTCCTGCCCTGCGGCTCGCTTCTACAGCACTGGCACAGACGACGCTGGGAGATTGGGACATGACGACATGTTGCGGTTGCACTCATCTTATTTGGCGAGCCCGAGTAAGTCTACCCTGCATAATCGCCCGATGCCTACCTAAGCTGCGGATGCATCGCGATCTGCAAAACATTGGATGCTTCTTCGCCCACACCGGTCAAGACGTGTTCCGTCCGCGTGCAAATTTCGCCGAACGCCAAAGATGCAATATGTATCCGACGAGCCCTGCGCGACTGCCTACTCTAATCGATGCCCATATCCGCCTGGCCGGTAGAGGACCCGTGACCCCTCACTTGGCATAGCGCTTGACCCAGTCCTTTACGTTCTTCTCAAACTCCTTGCGGTTCTCCCGGTACTCGTTGGCGATGGACGGCTCGATGGCGTCGTCCGGGTTGGGCTCGATGAGCAGCGTCTGGATGAGGCGCAGGACGGACACCACCTTGTTTGGCGGCTTCCACTCGTCAGCGCGCAGCAGACCCAGGCACATGGACCCCTTGTCGTCGTTGCTGACGTTGGGGTGGTAGATCTTGGTTCGGAAGCTGACGACGGGTGGCTTGAAGGGGTATTCGGTCGGGAAGGTAATCTCGAGCTTGAAGTGGCCGCCCTGCAGGCTGTTAGCAAGCGCTACCCACGCCGCACGGAGGGCGCATGGATCAAACCTACAGCGTACGCCGACTGGGCTGGCCCGTCCATCAACACCTCCCACTTGGTCATGTTCTGCTCGTCGAAGTTGATCTTCATACCCGGCGGTGTGTCAGCCATGCACTCGCCGTACTCCTGTGGCCCTGTTAGTATGAGTACTTCTGCGCCGGCCTCCATGTAGTGGCTTGCCTTCATAATACGCTTCTTCGCTCCGGTGCTCATGTTTACGGTTGGTTGAGTGAGTTGTTTGTAGGTTAGGCTGTCTCGTGCAAGAGACTCTGGGACTGCACCGGGGTAGGCGGTGTAGTTAAGTAGCCAGGCAGAAGCTGGTGCACAGGTAAAGGAAGCGCGGAGAGTAAGGATAGACTGCAACACCGTAACTGCGCTCGTGTGTAGGCGGATGCAGTGCAGTGGCAGGTGATTGACGTGAAAAGAGGGTTGTAGATGTGGGGAAAGTTGCCTATGGATGACGAGGGACCTCGATTCCTTAGTCAAAGCTCCGCACGCGGCCCGGTAGACGATCGCCTGCACACGTTCTGGTAGCAGGATCACGCTAGCATTCACACGTTGCCAGTTTCCATCTCTGTCTCTCTTCAAAAGATGTCTGCGACACGTTGTGAATCCACTTGACGTTCGAGCAACGTGACGACGTCATACCATCACCAAGGAACACTCGTCTCGGTTCTGGTGCCTCATTCGCGAGTGCCGAACATCAAGGTGCACCCCCGTCCTGATATCTTATCAAGCCGCCCCGGTCCATACCGCACGTATATCTCCGAGACTGCACATCCTCGCGATCCGTCTAGAACACGTGGTTTTGACCGCTTGACAAGCTATCGTGTTTCAGCTTGGGCCTGACAGCAACGACAGCTTGCGACAGGCACGCAGGCAGGCTTTCACGCTTTCACGCACCATCATAGCGCATAAGCGCTGCATTATACTTCGGAGCTCCGAACTTACTTCTAGGTTCTGTCTCCGTCGGAGGACGTCTTCCTAAACTTATGCGCTATGCAGGGCTGCAAGACTGGAAATTGGGCTCATCTCATAGGCACACTCACTTTTGTTGTGAGTCACCAACTGCCCGACACCCAGATCACGTTACATCGCGACAGAGACGCGACGCGCACACCTGACGGCCCGATCAAAACGGCTATGAATTCAAACACAACTTCCCTGCCCGTGCTAACTTATTTCTGCGCTCCATATCGACGTCGCTAGGTCCAACGTCATACCGCTTGCCGTTGATGCTCGCTTATCGTCACTCCTCGAGCCAGAAATCCATCGTCTTCCATGTTTGGGAAAGCCTCGAATGAGCACTCACAACAATCAATGATGGCGCCTCGCAGCCTGATATCTACTGCAGCTCGCATGCAGCAATTGGCGAATAGCGATAACAATCTGCGTGACACAGCCCAGCGTGCCAGCGCTAGTTGTCCCAGGCGACGGGGGCGGCGACTTGGCATCGCCAGTATTTAACAGGCCGCAACCCCACAATCTTCAGCCTTTACGCCTCACGACAAGCTTGAGTTCGACAACCAAAGCGTGCTTTATCTTCACCACCAGTGTTGGTAGACTCGCTTAAGCTCTTCGGATTTTCAACGACTTTTCTCTCCCGAAAGGTTTGCGAAATCTGAGAGTTTCCGGAGCTCCATTTCTCTTACTTGCTGCTGCGTCACTAACCTGTCCACTCTTTACGAGAAACTTCGTCGCTCGCTACTTCGATTCCGCTCTTCGGTCAACATGTTCGGCAAACGCTCTTTCGCTAGCTCGAAGGAGAAAGACCGCTCAGGCAAGATTACCAAACAGCCGAAGAGATCGTTCCGCGATGCGTCCAAGCAGAAGGTGATGGTCGAGAAGCTGGATGCGCGCAAGGACAGTCCAATGATGGACGGTGGGTCACCATCGCTCACCTCTGCCATTGTGACAGTGATCGTTGGTTCCGACCAGCGACTGTTCGCTGCGCACGAAGACGTCCTCTGTCATTCCCCGTACTTTGCTGAACTGCTGCGGGGCCAGTTCTTCGAATCCGCTAACCGCCGCATCGATCTGCCCACGGAGGAACCTGAGATTTTCAGCTGCATCCTCGAGTACCTGTACAAAGGTGACTACTACCCGCGCCTTGTCCACGACAAGCGACGCCAAACCTGGATGCTCGAAGGTGCAGTTGCCTCACCCGACCCAAACAAAACCGGCGACCGCGCGGCCGCCGTCGAGCCAACCTTTTTCCACTCCGGCGTAGGCGACGTCATTCTGCGCGACACAGCCGTGTACTGCGCAGCCGATAGCTACGGCCTCGAAGAGCTCAAGAAGCTCTCTCTGCGCAAGCAGGGCCTGCAGAGCGGGATCGAGGTTGGAACCATCTTGCGCAGCGCACGCTATGCGTACGAGAACACGCCGGACAGCGACTCGCGGCTGCGCGCTCATTACCTCGCTCTGATTATCCGCAGTCGGAAAACTTTCAAGCGTAGTGGCACCATGCAGATGGAGATGGAGATGGGGGGAAAACTGTTCTTTGACCTGTTCGTGGCTATGTGCAATCATGTCGATGATCTTGTGGACGCGAGGTACGCCTTGCGCATCTTTTCTGTTCAATTCCTGCAAACTGTGTTTCCCCGTGATGTTAATCTCATACTGACAAACTCGCAGCGCCAGCGCCCGCGGCACTCCCAGGACCATCTAAAGACCTCTGATTCGCACACCCACTTACCCGTCACCGTAACACCCGCAAACAAACACACACTCGCATACAACACCGGAGTACACACCAAGTTGCCAAACCATACTCCGCTCGCACACCCCAAATTGCCGACCCGCGACAAAACGTGAAAACAATCACAAAAACACGGAGTAATACCCATTCTCCCTGCTTTCCCTCGGCGTACCGTTGTATCATCCCAACTCATCTTTATCTCATCTTGCTCGCTCTCTTTAACTAGTGGAGTTTGCTCACCCCCATCGCGTCCCCCCTTTGGCCCTTAATTCCAACGAACAAACAACTTCAACGAACCTATTTCCCCCTTCTCTGCTTGCAGAGAGGAGTACTCGACGACGACGAAACTGCGTTTCCTTTGTTTTGTGCTATTTGGGCATCTAGGCTTGTTGTACGAACATATCAAAGGGAACAAGAAGGGGACATTCATTTTCATGACGCATTGGTGCTGCGTGGATTAGGAAGACATCGTGCTGGAGGACACCGCTCTCTGGTGGAGACGTGTCCGATGCGGTGACTGATTGGTCCGGACCGCTTGGAATGGAAGACTTACTGTGGAGGATTTGGAGCGGTGGTGGTAATGAGAAGTAACTTTGCCGCCGCTATATCATGTTTTGATTTGTGATGTTTGATATATTCTCCTCCCCTTCGCCCTTCACGACTACACAGATGCTACTTTGACTTCATGCTGATGTAGACGCAAACTGGTTTAGTCTCTTAACTGTATGAGCTTCTCTATCTCTGGAACGAAATTAGGGTAAACATCGCAATGCCATCCGCTCGAGGCCGCCGTTTCCCCACGTGGCGGACCCTGCATCCCGCTGTTGCCCCACCGAGGGGTAGTTAGGTAGCTCTGGCGGTTGGAAGCTATACAACACAACATAACACAGCTTCAGTATTCTCCACTAATACACCAAACCTCAATTCTCTCCTCACAACAGAAGCCGTCGAGGAAGCCGACAAACACAACCAACATGGCCGACGTAAACCTCAAAGAAGTCCATGACTTCATGATCACCATCGCCAAACAAGCCGGCTCGCGCATCACCTCCGCAACGCCAACCACACAAGGCTCAGGCTCAAAGAAGAACTGTACGTAGCACCTCATCATCCCAGAACCCGATTCAATCCACAAACAAACCTCCCTTACTAACCCTCCTTCCTCACCCCACAGCCGTCGACCTAGTAACCGAAACCGACCGCGCAGTCGAAGCCCTCATCTCCACCTCCCTCTCCACAAAATACCCAGATTACGCCTTCATGGGCGAAGAAACCTACAAGCCAGGCGACACCCTCTCCGCCGACCCCACCTTCATATGCGACCCCATCGATGGAACCACAAACTTCGTCCACCGCTACCCCTACGTCAGCATCTCTTTGGGGCTCGCCATAAACCGGGAGCCTGTGGTGGGAATCGTTTACAACCCGTTTACACAAACGCTGTACTCAGCGATCAAGGGACAGGGTGCATACTTGAATGAGACGACGAGACTGCCGTTGAGCGAGCCGACGAAGTTGGATGGCTTGAGCAGCTGTTTGGTAGCGGTCGAGTGGGGGAGTGATAGGAGTGGGAATGATTTCAAGGTCAAGAGCGAAACTTTTAAGAAGCTCGCTGCTACGAAAGAGAATGGAGGGGGTATGGTGCATGGATTGCGGTCGTTTGGTTCTGCAGCCCTCAATCTTTGTGGTGTGGCGAGTGGTGGGCTGGATGTTTACTGGGAGGCGGGTTGTTGGGCATGGGATGTTTGTGCCGGGTGGGTCATTCTGAAAGAGGCGGGCGGCGTTATGGTGGACGCGAATCCGGGGAATTGGGACCCGAAAGTTGAGGGACAGAGGTATATGGCGGTTAGAGGAGGAGAGGGGCAGAAGGAGATTGTTGAGGAATTCTGGGGGTTGGTTGAGGGAGCTTTTGAGGTTGGTACGTAGAGAACACATCCCTAAGGTCATGTAGACTTCTGGGTTATTTGATTTTGACAGGTTTATGGTTCTCTCTTCGAAATACCTAGGTAGATGAGGTTCATGACCAGACTTTCTTGCCAAGGACGCCCGGTTTGAAACAACCCAAAAAATCTTACTATGCGTTTAATTGTAGTTTGGGACGAAAGATGCAGGAAGGTGAGCGTTCTTCCCAGACGCGACCCCGGGACGCGTCCTTATCTTAGCGCAATCTCACACCTGGGTAACACACACCTACGTCATCGGGATCCTTCACCCAGAGCCTTGTATTTCACCTCTTGAACTCCTATTGACAATCTCACAGCATTCGTTCTTTCATTCCTACCACCAAGATGCCTACCATACTCGTTGTAGGCGCAACGCGCGGCCTTGGTGCGAGCATCGTACAAAAATACGCAGCAGACGCGAACAACCATGTTCTAGCGACCGCGAGGGCGTCAGAGCCTCCAGAGAACAGTAGGCGAATTCCTACTCCTTGGAGATGCTCTATTGGACTAACCCATGCTAGCAAGCAACATAACATACATCCCCAACGTCGATCTCGAATCCCCACACGTCGGCAGCGATCTCGTCCACTTTCTTGAATCAAACCACATACCACATCTGGACATCGTCATCATAACAGCAGGATACTTTAAGACAGAATCGCTTGAGGAGCCCTCGTTCTCCGCGCAACAGCGCATGTACACCACCTGCGCCATCGGCCCCACCATCCTCGTCACCGCCCTCGCCAACTACAACAGCACGCTCCTCTCCTCCGCCTCCAAGATCGTCTTCGTCTCATCCGAAAGCGGCAGTATAACACTGCGACACGAATCTGAAGGCGGCGGCAACTACGGCCACCATGCTAGCAAAGCGGCGCTCAACATGTGCATGAAGTTGTTGAGTATAGATCTGAGGGATAGGGGGATTGCGATTGTCTCTGTTCATCCGGGCTTCATGCGGACGGGAATGACCCGTAATGTGGGCTTTGATAAGTTCTGGGATGAAGGAGGGGCGGTTGAACCTGAGGTTGCTGCGGAGAGCCTGGTGGAGTGGATTGAGTCGTTTGATATTAGTCATACTGGACAGTACTGGGCGCCGAGGGGACCTGGGTAAGTTGTTGTTGATCTGAGATATATGGAAGTGAGCTAACGAGGTGTTTAGTGATATCGGTACTGCTGAACCCGTGTTGGGATCGAAGAGCAAGCTGTCCACTCCTCTCCAGCTGCCTTGGTGAGCGGTCTGACCGGCTGGTGTTGTTAGATCGCGAAAAACGATGACTGATGAATTATCGATGTCGGCAGAGAAGTCAGGAACGAAGTTTCGAATGATACTCTAGATTATAAACTAATGTTCTACATAAATGACTTTTCCAACGCCTCGCTCCCAAAACAGCACTCTAATCGAAAAACAAAACGCTATACACTATGCTAAAACACCCGGAAATCAGCGCTAGAGTCAGTCGACTCAGTCCTCGCCATGCTCGCACCATCTTCTTTGGTCTC
Source organism: Alternaria hordeiaustralica (assembly GCF_023758085.1). Taxonomy (NCBI): domain Eukaryota; kingdom Fungi; phylum Ascomycota; class Dothideomycetes; order Pleosporales; family Pleosporaceae; genus Alternaria; species Alternaria hordeiaustralica. The sequence goes on along the minus strand of NW_026056773.1, from coordinate 95,182 downwards.
TTCCTTGGTCTCTGCCGGAATCCACTTCTCCGCATCCCCCAAGCGATCCGCCGTAAGACCCGCAGAGCCCGGATTGCGCATACCCGCCTCCAACTGCCTCTGATAACTGATCTGCCTCAACCTCTGCGCTTCCTTGGGGGTAAGCTGCAAGTAGACCTCTACACCAAAAGCGTGCAGCGCGAACGACACCCACAGCGCCATACCGAACGCCGCATTCAGCGCAGCCCCCGTGTTCTCCGGGCCTCCCACCGCAAACGTCGCGGCGACGCTGGAGACAGCCTCAGGATCCGTGCCGTTGACAAAAGCCGCGCAGGCAGGGTACGAAGACGCTAGATCCACGTTGCCGGCGACTGTTGCGGCGAGCTTTGCGCAGGACCAGACGACGTGGTAGTTTTGCTTAGCGATGACCTGCGCGGAGATGATCATAATGAGTCGAGTCGTAATGATGCTGCCGGCGTAGAACCAGCCCCGAAGCATCCATGCTCTGTGCTGCTCAATCTGGAGTCTCTTGACGTTGATGTAGCTGACGATGAAGCAGCCCAGCGATGCCAGTCCAGCGAGTCCAACCCAAGCCTGTACATCGAGCCCGCCGCCGAATGCATGCCGTGCGATCATCAGTGCGCCAACGAGACCGACGATGTACAGCAGGAGTGCAGCGTACCCGCCGATGCGATGAACGATAATCCACCTCTTTCGAATAAACGGCGTGAATTGCAGTACAGCGAGCAGACTAGCCGGTAGCACGCCAGCGAGATGCAAAAGGATTCCGATTTTGTACTGGCTGAAGTTGAGGTAGTAGTAGCATTCTCCTGGTGCGGCGCCGTTACCGCTGGAGCTGGGGCCTGACGAGGGGCAGAAGTTGCGCGAGAAGTCGAGGTAGGAGACGCGGGCTAGGGCGAAGCCGACGAGTGCGCCGCCGAAGATGAAGTAGAGCCAGAAGTTGTAGGTTTTTGTGAAGCCGAGGGGGTGGATTATGCGTTTGGTGAAGAAGTTGGGGGTGGGGGCTGAGGCGACCATTGTGATGGTTGATGCCGAAACCTTGGAGAGGAGTGTGGTTTGGTAGGTAGTTATAGTATGTTTGATGGAGACGATTGATTTTTAGGGCTTGAGGTAGAAGCTGACTGAAAGTAGTCGAGGCGATGGTCGTTGCTGGTTGTATGCCATCTTCGAGAGGAGAGTTGGCTTCATGTTATACTAGTTGACCACACTCTGTGCAGACGATCACCATGCCGTATTGAGAACATTTCGCGCTGGTATGCAGGAGAAGACGTTTTGTCAGCGGAAGGTACACAGCGCGCATTAACCCCGCAAAGGGTCCCCATGCGACAGGAGAGTCCCCTTGACCGATTGTTAAGGCTTCGATGCGATCGCAATGGTAATCAAGATATCGCATGGCTACTTCGATCTACACCGAGCTATCTGCGGTGAAAGCTGGGGCCCCTCTGCAGCAGCGCGAGTTGTCGCAGAATCAGCCGAAAAGGGTAAGGCGCGAGGAACCATCATTGGTTGATTGAGATGACATAGTGGAACGCCTGATGCTTAACAACGTGGAAGTCATACAAGCCACCTCCCAAGCATTTCGACCGTCGTCATAGACAAATGCGCACCAATCAACAGCTAGCCCTACAGCTACTACAGGCGCTTCACAGCCCTACGAGATTGCGCTTCTTTACCGTTACGCTAGCAGGCAGACGATGTATGTCCATATAGGGAACATTCTGCGCTGAACAGGAGTGACAGCGGACGAAATCCATCGTGCATGCGCCAACTCTAACTTTACGAGATGGTGGGAGTTCCAGGACGCTCCAAAGGCTGCGTGACGTGCCGAAAAAGAAAGAAGGGCGTAAGTGCGAGCGCCTACGAGCAACACCCAAGACGTGAAGCTGATGTATGTTAGTGCGATCTAGTCCAGCCTGAGTGCGGTCAATGCAAAGAACGCGGGATAGCATGCGGAGGCTACGACTCGGACCGCATCTTCATCTACCAGAAAGGAAGCGGACCTACCCGTCCTGCACCAAAATTAGGACGCCATGCGACGCCTGAGAAGTCTCCCGGACAGCCACCTCGGCAAGGCATGCAGATAATGCAATTCAACCCTGTATCGACTCCAGGAACACAGAAACCATGTTCCATGTCGATACCAATCATGCTGCCTGATGCGCTCGCGAGATCCGCTTACAGCGAGAAGACTATGGCGACTTTCTTGAATATGTACAACCCGCAGGGCGTTATCCACACCACCAACACAGACGCAAAGGAGTTTGTTAGCTTGCTACCCTTGCTTAGCACGCGCGATGAAGCACTACAGATGGCTGCTCTGGCAGTTGGCATAACACAGCTTGGGGTAACTTCGGATAACGAAGCTCTCACGCGGCAAGGAAGGACACTGTATGGGAAAGCGCTCAAGGAAACAGCTATGGCTTTACAAAACCCCGCTCGAGCGAGTAGCGAGTCGCTGCTTGTTGTACCGCGAGTCATGGCTCTCTTCGATATGCTGTTCGGCGCGGAACCGAATACGACCAACCAGGCGAAAAGCTGGCTCAGTCACTGTGAGGGTGAGCTAGCTATGATAGTCAGTCGTGGCCCGGAGATATTTGCGGAAAACGACGCAGCGCATAGACTCTTCACTAATGCAAGATACCGGCTGCTTGGTCCTGCCATCCGCGGCAGGAAACCAACCATACTCAATGAGGAAGAGTGGAAGACGATACCTTGGAAAGGGCGGACCAAGTCATCCGACGATGTTCTCATAGACATCCTCTGCGGCATACCCGAGCTTTTGGGCGCAATCGACAAGCTACAATTCGAAGATCTGGGCGAGCAAGAAAGAGAAGGGCTACAAGTATACACCATAGCAAAATGCTGGACACTGCATTTCGAGCTCGAAGCTTGGGTCAATGCAGAAGCAAACGCCATCTACACACCCGAGATCGTTAGCAACGCAACGCCAATCACCTTTCCCAGCATAGACATTGCCTGTGTCACAGTACGCTACTGGTTGACAGCCCTCTTCCTATACTCCACCCTCGATGTCGCGAGCGGCATCGATCTTTACACCGATACCTCACTTTCGCACCCTGATCGCCCGCATCCTCGACCGTTTGCCCGGATGATTATGAAGTCAGTCGACTACTTCCTCCAAGAGCAGTTCGGTGTGACGGGTATCATGGCTATTTGGATGCCGCTAGGCAATTCGCTGTTCTATTTGAATAGAAATCGGATCCCTGACGAGGAATACATAATGAGCATCATGCGGACCTGGCATAAACCCAAGCTGCCGAGCACGATGAGAGAGTTTTTGAAGAGTTTTAGGGAAACGGTTGATTTTAGGACTTTGCTGGCGAAGCCTATGAGCGAGTTGTGAATGGAAGTCGAGGCGATCCGGGCGACCGAAAGTTCAGATGAGATTCACACATGAGCGTTAAGGGTCAAGACGGGCATGGGTAGAGATATAAGACATTATAATTATCTACAAACCAGCAACACTATCCTCAGCGTAAAAGCCAACACCGTCGCTATGCACACTAAACACCTCACCAACCTCAATCCAACTCAATGATCCCCGGCCCAAACACCGTCTTCTCAGCAACCTCCCCCGCCCCCGCAAAAGCATCCGCCCCCATCGTCACCGCCGCAATCGTCAACCCCTCCATAACAAACTCCTCAAACGGAAACTCCGCCTCAAACATAACCCTATCGTCTTTCATCTCCACATTCTGCAGCGCCTTGACAACGGGTACATTCTGCCCATTAATCCAAACCAACTTGAGCATATCAATCTCAAACATACCCGCGTCCTTCATCGAGAACGAGAATTTTATGTTTTGCGTCTCTGCCTTGATGTCTTTGGTTTCGACCGCCAGAGGCTTGAAGCGTTTGAGCGGGATGGTGTTAATGTTCGGACAACTGCCCTCCACGACGAAGTCTTGGATAGCGGTGAAGGCGAAATCGCGGGATGAGGACGTGAGGAAGGGTTGGGCGCTTGGCCGCTTCTTTTGCTCGGCGCGGAAGAAACCTTCTTGGGAGCCTTCGTTTCCTATTACTGATGCTACCGCGTGTACGAGACCGAAGTCTTGGGAGCGAGCGAAGAGTTCGGAGACTTCTTGTAAAGTGCCGAGGACGAGGTCTGTGAATGTTGCTGCAAGTGCGATGGCGCCTTCGTAGTCGACGACGGGGAAGTTGTATTTGCAGCCTTCGATGGGGGCGTTGTTGAAGTGTTTCAACGCGTCGTTGGCGTTGAGGACGTGCATTTCCTCTTGATTTACGATGGCTTTCAGGGATTCGATTATGTAGCCTTGGCGGTCGCCGAGGTCGTAGCCGGGGAGTTTGTTCGTCACGTTACTCATCAGTTCGGTGAAGAATGCTACTTCGAAGAGTTCGTTGAGTGCGATGAGTTTGAGGTTTGTGGTGCCATCGGGGCTGAGTGTTGGCGGTGGAGGCCCGTTGGGTAGAGTGCCGTGGCCGTCTTTTTGGATTTGAAGAACGGCTTCTTGGGAGGGGTTTGGGAAGCCGTTTACTAGTGGGAAGGGAGAGTAGTCGCGCTTCTTGAGTGGTGCTGCGGATGCCAACGTGATTAAGAGGCCTGCGGTCGGTATTATTGAGAAGCGCATGTTGTGTGGTGGTTGGGTGAATGAATGAGAGTTGGGTGATCGATGCAGGGGAGGAAGACGTATATCAGACAGAATGCTGGAAACGAAACAAGGGATTTGATATGATACTCTAGAGCCTAAGGCATCTGTTTGTTGTTATACATTAACCTATCACTCGTCTCGTCTTCGACGTTCAGGTCAACGGATGCAGCTCTTCCTTGACTTAGCCTCCCACCTTGTCCCACTATTCCCATCTGACATTCGCGCTGCACCTTGATCTTCTTTGATGTGGATGACCAACTAAAGCAGTTCACGTCGCGCCACACATGTTCGGCAATATTCGTGTCCGATATGGCTCTCCTGCGCATCAGGACGGATAGCCGCCAAGGCTCAAACAGGGTGAGGCTATGCAGGCGACAAAGGAAACAACATGTGCCGGCACAGAAATAGACTGTTGACCGTATTAGTCGCGGTTGTATCCTGTAAGCGCCGTAGTCAAGAAAAGCTTATCTCGCGTTTGAGAAAGCTTGGTCAATACTTTGTTTGAGGTGGTAAGCAGATGGTTCTCCAGGCTATTGTGTCTCGAGTGTTGCAGCAAGAGGAGCGAATCGGATCATAGCTCCCGGACTAAAGACCATTAGTTTTGTGGGTTCGTATCGAAGTAGTTGGTGTTTGAGTGGTTGACATGAAGTGTTTGGCTCGTTTCGACAGATCTACAATGGCTTGGCGTGAAACGTGGGAAGAGGCACATCGCGACGCGACATACGTTTCTTTCGGCAATCTGTCTACAGCAGTTCAGTATTCCTTCGCGAAGTTTTCGTACTACCCTAAAATTTTCCTCGGAATTCGCAGTTGTGTCCTCATCATTGCAGTATGTGCGCTGGGTGATGGAGTTATCGTCAGGGTATGCAGCTGGATGGAGGGGATGGTTTCGTGAACTTTGCCGGATCCGACCGGCTATCTGTCAACCGCGCTAGAATTCAAGCAGTGCGAGCCACACCTGGGCATGGCACCAAGATATTGAGTCATTCGTCATTACTACTTTCATCGCTGCTATATACGATTCGCTAAGGTATCTACAGTAAAAAGGAAGTGTATCATATACATCGTTCAAAGCATCGTAAACGCGGCCGCGCACAACGACAATGCAGCCATCAGTCCAGCACTGACCCTCAGCCCACTCGCCGCATCCTCTTCAGCACCCTCACCCTTCTGTCCCTCCTCAAATCCATTACCCAAGTACAGAGCACCAAGCTGGGTCAGACCGCCATCATCATCAAATAGCGCGACGCCATCGCCCGTCCACTCGTTGGCATCATCTGTCCTGAAAGCACCGAACCACGAGTAGCGTTCAACGTAGTCCAGCTGATCGAGATACGGCAGTGTCCGGTTCATCATGCCGACGGTGTTCTCCTCGTCCTGTTGCGGAAGCGCCATCTCGGTGATCCAAAGCTTCAACGGCTGATCCCTCGTCGAGTTCGTGTTGTAGAACTCATCCAGGGTGCCCAACCAGCCTGCCAGACCATCAAAAGCGCCGTACCAATGCACAGCAACGAAATCCGCCGGGCAGCCATTTTCGGAGTCAATGTCGTAGCAAGACTCGTTGAATTTCCGTAACCAGTCAAGACCGTTTGGACTTCCCGTTGTACTGGGATGACTGATCAACCAGTTCCTGCCACCTTTGTCGCCATTCCGAAATGGCACAACAAAGTCGATATATGCTTTCGCAGCATCTTCAGGCTTGATACTGCTACCGCCGCTTCCCTCGGTGCCGTCTGGTTCGTTGAAGGAGAGAAGATGCTTGCTACTTTGGGGCAAGCCTGCTATGACGCGTTCGGTGTTATCGTCTTCCGTGGCGTCTATGCCGTGAATCATAGGCACGAACTCTAGGCTGTCCGCGGGAATGAGGTCGCTGTTCGGGTATGGTGACCAGTTGTAATACCATGCCAGTGGTGAGTTGTCGGAAGTAAGTAGCCGATTGTCCGGTACGTGTGAGTCGCCAATGAATGCGAAACCGCGTTTTGAGTCTTGCGCATATGCGGCGGTAGCGAAGAGTGCGTAGAGAGAGGCGAGGTATGGGGTTTGCCGCCTGTGGCGAGTGGATTGGTGTAGCCGAGCCATGGTTGTGTAGTAGGTGCGAAGTGAAGATTGGTATGCAGCGATGCACGTAAGAACGACTGCTGTTACCAGTAAAGAAAGAGATCAGTGTAAAAAGACGTTTGACAGCGGATAGATCCCAGTCTATACATGACTACTTATCTTTTGACACATTTTGTGGCGAGGTACATGCCCATGCCTGGGCTTGCTGGGCCTGCGTCATCGATCGTGGGAAAGTTGGCTCGGAGCAATTGCAGCAAGGCAACAGATCGTATCTGACCGCAACTGACTCGAAGGAAATGATGTGGGATTTGCAGCCAGCCTCATCTCAGATATTAGCGGCATGCATGCTTAGCTGGCCGTTGGGCCTTGCTTAGCTGGTATTCTGAGTTCGAGCTGCCAAAGTTCCCTAGTACGCTAATGCACATTGCGACTAGCGCAGCCTGCGGTCAGCCCCAGGCACACGACGGGAAATCTTGGAATCTCAGGGTCTATCGATGCATGTGGAGGTCAATTCGGACATGCGTTCATAGTTGGTCAAAGCAGCCCATGTTGCTGTACATCGTACCGCAAATTCACTCTAGTAACATTCCTGAAATTCCTGGTCGTACTTACGAGAATGTAAACAAGCAGCGGATTCCTTCAGAGCTCGTTCTGAGCACGCGTAGAAGACTGGCTCCATTGTAAGAAATAGCATGTCGATGGCTGCGGCCGGACCTTGGGATAGATGTACTACTGGAATCATCCAGCGTCCTGTCATCGTGGAGGAATCAAATACACTGGCGAACATCGTGAACTTGCGACTTAGAAGTCTCTGCTTTGAACATTTGGGAACAGGCCTTGGCCCTATTTATTTTTACGGACCAGACACCGCAGAAATCGAAGTGCCATATCATGAATACATGACGAGTGTGGAAAGACCCTGAATATTCATCGCTCATTGACTCCCAAACCGTGCCCATGCCTTGACCGTTTTCTTCGCCGGAACATCAACTTCCCCTGCTTCCTCTACTCCTCAGAAGCAGTGATGGCCTTGCGGACGGCACGGCCACGCTGCCTGGAGTTCATACGGCGCTCAAGGGTCTGGTTGGACTTCTGGACAACTTCGGCGGCCTCGGTGAGGATGAGCTCGATGTGGGAGGGGTTGCTCATGTACGGGTTGATCTAGGTATGTTAGAGGGGAGTGCAATTGTGGACCGGTGTGTACATACACGTCCGTGAGCACGGTAAGTGCGCCTTCGCTGCTTGGGGGCCTGGTTGACCTGGATGTGCTTGATGATCAGGTTGCTGGTGTCAAGACCCTTGGTGTCGGCGTTGGCCTCGGCGTTCTTGAGGAGACCGATGAGGATCTCAGCGGACTTGACGGGCCAGCGGGCCTTGGAGACACCGAAAGCCTTGCCTGCGGAAGTCAGCCCGTGTTCCTGCAATTGCCAACATAAATCCATCTCCAACACCCGATAGTTCCTCCTCTGTGCCAAGTTCCATCTGCGCATTGTGCGAATCGTGGGAAGGGCTACTCACCCTGAGCAGTGCGTCCAGTGCTGCCGGCGTACCGCCTCATGGGGATAGCCTCCTTGTGCTCCAGGACATTTCCGAGGTAGGTAAGGGCGCGGTCGAGCTTCCAGCCGTTGACAGCCTGGGCGGTCTCGCGGGTGTTCTTGAAGGATACGCGGAGGTAGCTGCCGCGGGCGCGAGCAGACTTTGCGCCGTCAATGGAGGAGGCACCGTAGCGAACCTGCAAGAATTAATTCCATGTTCGTGCGTGCAAAGTCCGACAGTATATCGCGACGGGCAACGTACCATTTTGTCGAGTTGTGCTGTTGTTAGTAGTGGACTGCCGACGTGGTAGGTAATTTCGACGACTTCTCGAGCGAAAGTGGCCTTGATGACTAAGTCGCAGACCCAACCGAAAAAAGCCAAAGTCGCGCCCACGGCATTATAGCGGGCCGCTTGCGCATCCCGCACGTGATTGGCTGCGCAGATTTGGCGCTACTTTTGAAAAAATGTAGCTCTGCGAACTTCAAAGCTGCACCCATCGCATCTACCGCGACATACCGTACCCACAGCCACTCCAACGCGCACAGTCAACGCGCATATAGTGGAACAGAGCACCCAGAGGTACTTGGACTGATATTTGTACTCTGCCATCTCAAGACTGACCTCGCGCAGTAGCTTTCGCATTCCATAACCTACTCGAACTATCCCGACAACTTTCAGCAATGGCTTTCACTCCCAGGTACGACTTCCGCAAGCCTCGAAATCCCATCGCAATATGAACAATGCGCGAACCGCGGCACGTTGAGCAAGATGTGATTGCAGATACTACATATCTCGACGTCTGCTCGCTCAGCATGCGCGCTCCACGCTACGGAGAAGCTTGTTCTTTCTGAGCTGTTTTCAGAACAATCCAGGAACTACGAGCTTCTCCGTACTCATATACGAACATTTATTTGCAGCGCAGTTCTAACTTTTCACAGAGGCGGTCGTGGCGGTGGCGGACGTGGTGGATTCGGCGGTGACCGTGGCGGTCGCGGTGGCTTCACCCCCAGGGGTGGACGTGGTGGTTTCGGCGGAGGCCGCGGCGGTGGTGACCGTGGTGGCCGTGGTGGTGCTCCTCGTGGTCGCGGAGCTCCAAGAGGCCGTGGTGCGCCCCGAGGAGGTGCCCGTGGAGGAGCGCGTGGAGGAGCCAAGGTCATTGTTGAGCCGTAAGTCCAGCCAGCTCAAAAGCGCGCAAGACAGCTACTAACCACTTCTCTAGCCATCGTCACGCCGGTGTCTTCGTCGCTCGCGGAAAGGAGGATCTCCTCGTTACCAAGAACTTGACCCCCGGCGAGTCCGTTTACGGCGAGAAGCGCATCAGCGTTGGTGCCAGCACCGCGCCCAAGGACGGCGAGACCGAAGCCCCCTCCAGCACAGAGTACCGTGTCTGGAACCCCTTCCGCTCCAAGTTGGCCGCTGGTATCTTGGGTGGTGTCGACAACATCTACATGGGCCCTGGCTCCAAGGTTCTGTACCTCGGTGCCGCTTCCGGAACATCAGTCTCCCACGTTGCTGATATCGTTGGACCTGAGGGAACCGTCTTCGCTGTTGAGTTCTCCCATCGCTCCGGCCGTGATCTGATCAACATGGCTACCCACCGCACCAACGTCATCCCCATCGTTGAGGATGGTATGTATTTCGCGTTCCATCTTTTTGACATTCGCTAACAATTCGCAGCCCGTCACCCTCTCAAGTACCGCATGCTCGTCGGCATGGTCGACTGCATTTTCGCCGACGTTGCCCAGCCCGATCAAGCCCGTATCGTCGGTCTCAACGCCGGACTCTTCCTCAAGGTTGGAGGTGGTATCGTCATCTCCATCAAGGCCAACTGTATCGACTCCACCGCTGCCCCCGAGGCCGTCTTCGCACAGGAAGTCAACAAGCTACGAGAGATGGGCATCAAGCCCAAGGAGCAGCTCACCCTTGAGCCCTTCGAGCGTGACCACGCCATGGTTGTCGGTGTTTACCAGCGTTCGCAATAGACGGAATGTTGAGCTACAATGGGCTGACGGCGCTTTTCTGATTTCAAACGATTGCATGCATGTGGTCATATACCTGTACTTTGACGGAACTCGGTGTTCACAGGCGTCAGGAGGGATTTGGTTGTCGTGTTTTGATAAAAGATCTATGGATGCGATTTTTACGTTCACTCAGGTGTAATATGGTGACATGATTGATTCTATCCATTGAGTCTGATCTCTTGCTTTTCCGTTCCCCGCCTCCCCGTCTTTCAAAAGTTTGCGCATTTCGTTTGAAGTCGCCCCTTCCTCAACCGAATCCACAGGCAGGGATATTCCACCTACCATCCCCTGGCCCTAGCGTCGATGGCGAGGGCAAAGAGCATGCCACAGACCTACGAAGAGTTAGAACTGTCGATACAGGCTCTACCACGAGGACTTACCGGTAGCAGAAAGAAGGAAGACCAGACCAGTAGGTGGCCTTTCGGGATTGCAAATCGTATCGCCGCACACACCGACAGAAATACCGGTACGTAGATGCAACCGAGTATGTATTGGAGCCCGGTGACGGCGTCATTGCTGAGTTTGTATTTCCTGGAGATCGCGTCTACGTGTACAACGACGATGTTTGTAAGGAGAAACAGAGTGAACTGAAATGTGTTAGAGCGGGTACGAATTTTATCTTCAGCGTACGTACCGGAATGAGCACTAGCCACGCCAACACCGCTGGGAACTTGTTCTCGCTGGTCATGTTGAAGAAGGCATCCATCGCGAACCAGACGTAAACCATGAGGCCACACATAAACTTGAGAACGTCTTCAGCGACCATGGCGTGGACGCACTGGGGGTCGGCGGCTGTAGAGGTGCGAACCATGTTGCAGACGTATTTGTGGTGGTGATGTGCGTTGAGTTGGCAGGATGTGTAGGAGTGAGAAATTGATTATGGTGAGTGCCTTGTTGAGTCTTGGTTTGAATAAGATGGTAGCGACCTCCTGCCACGTGGGCTCATCCTCGGGCGGTACCGTTGAACTGAGGCAGTCGCTACCCTCTCACCGCTCACTTTTATCTCCTCGAATGTTTCGACAGGTCGGGAAGGGGCGGCTGTACCCCAAGTGTTACTATGAAGCTGGCTCTACTTCATGTATCATGCCGCATATCATACACGAAAAACACTGAACACCCTAAAGTCTACGTTCACGCCGGATCTCTATCTACCTTCTATCTAATTTGGCCTACCATAGTGCAGTCCGCACATCTGCTCAGGTTCTTACTTGTATGAGGTGGCCATACGCTCAAGATACTGAGCTTCTCTTCACTCGATGTATGATTAGCCAAGGTGGCCCCAGATTTCACCAGAATGTGATATTATCAAGCACTAGTAACATCATATCACTTGTCGTGCGGACTACTTTTGATCATCGTACTTAGAAGGTCTACTTTATGGTTAAGTTGTACTCTAGTCGTACTACATTTAGAAGGTAAATTGTCTTCTCTTAAGAAACTGTACAACACAACACAACACAATGTAAGTCTTTTGCCTAGAAATTTGAGTAAGGGTAAGACCCGCAGAAATGAGATCCTCGTAAAGATTTCCGATTTCAAGATCTCGTGCAGCCCACGTCGTGGCGATAAACGATGTGTTGAGGCGTGACGTCAGAGCAACGTACTTAAACAAACAACACCTACGCGAAGTTCACACCCCGCGAACACGTCTCCATACCAAATAATACCAACTCCACATTTCAAGACCCTCAAGATGGCAGGCCAAGCACCAGCACCCGCACTATACAAGAACATCATCATTTCTGGTGGTGCACGAGGCATCGGTCGAGCATTGACTCGGATGATGCTCGAAGCTGGCCACCACGCCTACATCTTCGACATCGATGAGGAAGAGCTAGAGCACACTACCAAGGTCCACCTCAAGCAGTACTACGCCGATGGTAGGCTTGGTTCGGCGATCTGCGACCTTCGCGACGTCGAAGACATCCGTGCCAAAGTCAAAGAGGCGGCCAAGTTCTTCAACGACCGCATCGATGTGTTGATCAATAACGGCGGAATCGCGTCTCCGCAGTGGAAGGATGGCAAGACCATGGAGGACCTCTCGACCATTGATGAGTGGAAAGCGTATATCGACACCAACCTCACTGGTCCCTTCGCCATGTCACAAGCCTGTATCCCCTACATGAAAGCCCGAGCATCTGATGTTGAACACGGCGCACACATCCAGAACGCCAACAACTCCAGTCCTGCAGGCCCATGCATCATCCACATCGGGTCCTTTCGTGCGCATCAGTCTGATCCGAACCAAGAGGGCTATGCTTCCAGCAAGTCAGGTCAGCTTGGTTTGATGCACTCCATGGCAATCAGCTTGGGTAGCTTGGGCATTCGAGTTAACCTTATCGCCCCCGGACGCATCAAGGTCGCACACGAGAGCAAGGAAGGCGATGAGAACGGGGCTGACTGGGCAGGCCAGATTAGTGAGAAGGACGTCTCTGATCACCCGACCAACAGGGCTGGAAGACCGAAGGACATCGCTGATGCTGCGTTGTACCTCATCGAAGCGGGCTTCGTGACCGGTCAGGACATTACTGTTGATGGTGGAGCACTCCGGAAGAAGAATGCCTAGAATGTGTCAAGCGATGAGTATTTGAGGCCTACGAAGGTTCAACGTGAGGGGAAAAAAGTAGTATAGTTCAGACGAATAATGATACCCGATGAAAACAGCGTCTTGGTCAAGATGGAGTGATGGACAGAAAGCTAGTGTGTCGCGGAACAAGTCCGCTCGGGGTTAGTTCGCACGGGCCTCTACTTCGCCTAAATCTAGCCTTGATCGTTGACGCATCGCGAAAAGTGACGCGCATCATTTCGACTCGTTGCACGCGCTCTCTCACCCTGATGCTTCCAGGGTTGTACATAGTTGCTTCTCGTGTCATTCCTTCCCTTCGTCAAGTTGGCTTCCATAATTAGCGCCACGGAGCGAGCTACGACCATTACGACTAATGTCCGATTCTTCGCATTGCGCCCACGATACGGTCGGCCCATAGCGCATACGAACTTCGCTGCCTTTACTCTCCGCTCCAGAGCTACTCCTCGGTTTCGCCCATCCATTCGAACGTTTTCGAAGATCTACCGCTTACCCCTCGATCCTGAACCAGTTGCATCTAAACACACGAAAAGCGGCAAGGCGAATCACCTAGCAGAAGCGAAGGTACTCACACGTCTGATATATCAACCCCCCAAAGCTCCAATCGGATCAGCCTTATGCTCCCTTACGCAACCGCCGAACCTTGAACTCTCCGAGCCCAAGAACAAACATACAAAGCCTCCTGCGGAGTTCAATAGAACCGAGTTCTTGAGAAGAAGAGACATGTCGTGCAGCGTTGAGGTCGTCACAACGCCTACGGCCGATACGCCGGGAACAACGCTCGTGCTACGGACGGCAAGCAAGCACTATGTTTTCGGCAACCTGGCAGAGGGAACCCAGCGGGCGATGGTGCAGCAGGGCACACGTCTGCTGAAGGCGCAAGATTTCTTCATGACAGGCAGGACAGAGTGGAAGAACATGGGTGGATTGATTGGCATGATGCTCACATTGGCCGACTCGACCACCAGCTCTTACACCACCGCCATGGACACCTTTCGTCTGGCTCAAGAGCGGGGAAAGAAAGGCGAAGCACCCGCGAAGCCGCACTTCGACATATACGGCCCCCCGAATTTGAAACACACACTGGCAACATGTCGGAGGTTCATATTCAGGAAGGGCATACCCATCAATGCGACCGAGTACGTGAAGCAGTCACCCGAGAAGGACGCAAATGGTGCTATAGTTCCGACGTGGGAGGACGACAATATCAAAGTTTGGGCTCTCTCAGTAGCGCCTGTCAACTCTGAAGTCGATGCGCAAGCGGAGGCTGATTTGGAGGCGCGGCGACGGTATTTCGACGAACACGAGAATACATTTGACGGACTCCAGGCCCCCGAAAATGAAAGCCCGGAAGACCGCGAGTTAAGGTACGACCGGATACGAACAGCGACCATCAAGTACATGTTCGATTCGAATTGGAAGATGGATACACTGGCAGAACGCCACATTTCTGAGGTACAAGTGCCTGCTCAAATATTCATTCGTAACCCCGATACACACGGCTTCTCGGCCTACCAAGGGCCGATGCCAGGGGGCAAAGAGCCTCTTCCTGACATTAAAGTCTGGACCAGGACGCCGTGGCCTGGCGCTATGATTCTGGCGCTACCACCGACCAGGCCAGCACCAGAGTGTGTTTCGTACATCGTGCGGTCGCATTCAGCTCGTGGTCAATTCGACGTCGCACGCGCGAAAGCGCTAGGTGTCAAACCAGGACCGGATTTCGGAAAGCTCACCAATGGCATATCGGTACCGAACGCGGACGGCGAGATGATTACCCCAGATCAGGTCATGGGCGCTGATAGGCCCGGTCAGGGTATCGCCATCTTGGACATCCCCTCAGTTGAATACATTGAAAGCACTCTTCAACGAGAAGAGCTTAACTCTCCAGAGGTTATGACTGGCATTCGAGCTATCGTTTGGATGCTTGGTCCAGGCGTCGCAGGTCACCCAGATCTACTCAATTTCATGAACAAGATCCACAACGTAGAACACGTAATATCCTCTCTAGATACTGCGCCGAATCGCATCGCACACGACTCGGTAGCAGGACAAGCTACGCGACTTGGGCAGATTGATCCGTCAAGATATCGCACACCCGTTTTCGACAACACTACTGTACCGCAGACAAGTATATACAGGACTGGCATGTCGACAGCGTCGCCGTTGCCCTCCGGAGCCATCCGCGCTGACCGAGGCTTTGGCTTTAATCTCATGCCGCAGTTTGCCACAAAGAAAAACACTATATCTAGTCTCTTCGTACCCGATGAAGTGGCACTTACAACGCCGCCTGAGGTTCTCGAATTGGCTCAAAAGGCTCAAGCGGAGGTCAAAAGCAAAAGCAGAGAGATGCAGATATGGAGTAAGCTACTAGCGCGTCGTGACACCGAGGTAACGACACTTGGAACAGGTTCTGCCCTTCCGTCCAAGTACCGTAACGTATCTTCCACATTGGTGCGTGTTCCTGGCATCGGCAACTACCTCTTAGATTGCGGGGAGAACACATTGGGCCAGCTTTCAAGAGTCTTTCCCCACGAGGAGCTTGTCGATATCTTCAAGAATCTGCGTATGATCTGGATCAGTCACTTGCATGCCGATCACCACCTAGGCACAGCATCAGTAATTCGTGCTTGGTACCAAGTAGCACACAATGCTGTTCCAAACCCCCAGCCCCTGGACCCTTCCGCGAGCAACATAGACCCTAGCGCATACGGTCTTGCTGTCGTATCCCACAGTGGTATGCTCCAATGGCTTAACGAATACTCAGCCATCGAAGACTTTGGCTACAGTCGAATTCTTCCTCTTCAAATCACTCCCAACGAATATCAGAATGGCTCGAGGTTGTCTATACTAAACTCGTTCGGAAAGACACTATCTGAGAACGCGGCCATACCGAAAAAACAGTATGAGAAACTGTTTGGTTTCAACGAAATACAAGCTTCCAGAGTAGCGCATTGCCACGGTGCCATGGCTGTTTCGATTACATTCCCACGTGACCCAGCAGACCTTGAACAAATCAAGCCACTCAAGGTCAGCTACTCAGGCGATTGCAGACCAAGCGGTCACTTCGCCAAGATCGGAGCAGACACCACAGTCCTCATCCACGAAGCGACTTTCGACGATGAACTACAAGGCGACGCGAAGGCCAAGAAACACTCCACCACCTCCGAAGCACTCGGTATCGGCGCAGCGATGAACGCGAAATCCGTCGTCCTCACGCATTTCAGCCAGCGCTACCAAAAGATCCCCGTCCTTCAAACCGTCACGGATGGCGAGGAAGCAGACCCACTACTCAACCCCAAAGAAATCGCCGAAGACGTGCCCATGGAAGACGACGACGCCGAAGTCGACCCCACCACCGAAAACGCAGATAACATGGACATGCACCCCTCCATCCCCTCTTCCACAGCCCCTGCTCCCGGCCCAGCTAAACCCATACCCTCTCTCCCCAAGGAAGCCTCGTCCTCGCTCCAGGAAAACGCCCGCGTCATCAAGGTGCGCAACAAGGATATGAAGGTCGCTATTGCATTCGACTATATGCGCGTCAAGATTGGCGAGATCTGCGAGATGGAGAACTTTAATGATGCGCTCAATGAGTTGCTGGTTAAGGATGAGGATACGGATGCGGCGTTGGAGCCGGCGGCGAATGGGAAGGGGAATGGGAAGAGGGCGAGTGAGGATGATGGGGAGGGGAAGGGCGGGAAAGGGAAGAAGGCGAAGAAGGCGAAGGAGAAGAGTAAGAGGAATAACTGAGATGGACTGCATGTGGTGTGGTTGGTGAATGAGGATTACGACATTGATGTACATTATGTGTAGAAGGAATGGTTACTGATGTGTAAGTATAGACTAAATCAAAACGATCGTCACATGAATCTCTACATGATGTTTCATTATTATCATATCAATGGTTTATGTGCAACCCCGGTTGTCCGCCTGTCCAGCCGTGAGAGTTAAACAGTGTGCTAATAAGCATGCCATGGCTACCCCTAAATGCGACGCCGATATCGCCAAACGCCGGAATAGAGTGGGTATCATGCGCATCATACCTGAAAGAACAACAAAAAACAAAGGGGATGTTCTCCCGTAAAACTTATGAGTAGACATCTTCCTTAGCTACTGGGCTCGTTATCCCAGGAAGGGTCGGTGCTGGCGAGCAGCATCTTGAAGATATTGCCAGTAGACGGCTCCGTGTCGACTATATCTATAGGAACTTTGTAATGCTTCAATTCATCGTTGTCGAGGATATTCAGGCGCTCTTTACCAGTCTCGTCGTTTCCGAAGCGGATGAACTGGATACCGACGTGTTGAAGCCTTCCGGTCGCAACCAGGTGATTGACTAGGTTTGTAACGTGGTTTTTGATGGTTGAAAGGCAATGATGACCTGGCGACCATACACCGTCGGTGAGGATGTAAATGTTAACTGCAGGCTTTTCTTCTACTCGTGGAGACCAGGATGACCGCTTGCTGGCTTGGCTTTGGTGCGGTTTGTGGTAGTAGTCTGGGAGAATATTGCTGAGCGCAATACCCATTTGGCTTTGGCCACTGGGCTTGACTTTCTCAAAATTCCTGAGGAGTGCCTTGCGATCCTTCCCACGGCTGTCATATCTCCGACTGTTGGCGAATCGTAACTCGATACCATCTGGATCCATGGCCTTGACGAGGTACGCTAGAGCCTCGAAGGTACTTTTGACGTCATCCCAGTGTTGTCGCATAGATTCTGAGTCGTCGATGAGGAAGATCTAGTAACATCTCGTCAGCAAGCTTGCTAAAAGTTCCTCATGTATGTTAGCATACCTGATCTCTACCATGTAATTTGTTCAGCCATTCTTCGCCCTGCAAGACCGTGCTCTTATCCAACTTCTTCCTAGTTATGTAGTTCAGGACCCTGGTGACAGAAGCCGAAGGACGGGCCGTCCGACCGGAAGGTACATTGGCCTGTGGGACAGCACTGTTGGTAGGGGACAGCGGAGTCCAGTGCATCTCATGCGTAGTATCGAGGGCTGGACTGTAGGCATCCCGTCTCGGTGTCCTTCCCTGTCTAGTACTCGATGAACCAGAATCTGGACGAGGGGAACGATCTCCACTGATAGTTGTGCGTCTTTCTGGAAAACGATCCGGTTGATACCCGCGTGTATCGCTGACTAGCGGCCGCGCGTTCGCATTCATAGTGAAGCCCAACCCGTTCGTCATGCTTGGGGACAGATTAACAGGCACCGAGTGTCGAGTGTAGTTGTTCGGCGTGGGTGGCCGTGGATCTGTATCGTGAAATGGTGGGGGAGCCGTTGGTGTCGCTAAGTCTATGGCTTGTGTGAGACCATCGTAAACTGTCCACGCATCTGGTCTTCTGGCCGGATCTTGCATCATCATTCCGCTAACAATAAGAAGGACTGACCCAACAATGTTGTCTATAGCTGCTCGACATCGTTGGGTGACCTCCCTGTGCGTTTCTCCCACAACCGAGAGGACTTTGGTGGTGTCGTGGAAGCAGCCGCTATAGCCTGTGTTCCTGAGAGCCGGAATGGCTTCAGCAGCTTCGACGCGCTGGCGATGGTAGTCAATCAACCCTCTTCGGCCTAATACAGACCATACCGCGGCTTCACTGATCACACAAGCTAAGGCCCAAATATCCTTAGCCGGACGGGCTTGCTTGATGCTTTGTTGCTTGGACCTGTCTGTCTCGCCACGAAAGTATTCGGGCGCACCTAGAAGCAAGTTAGTAGGGGCTAAGTGAAGGACTTAGTGGCGACATACTGTACATCTTCGTACCGTGGACATCGCGCAGTTGAGTCTCGTCTGAGTCATCAGCCACCACAAACCCGGCGAGACCAAGATCTGCGAGTTTGAAGGAGACACTATACGGGCTATTCCCGTTCCGCTCCGATACGAGGATGTTATCCGGTTTGATATCGTTGTGTAGCCTTTGGAAGTCAGTCCGAAGTAAGAGAAGAGAGAACCCATGCTTTTGGACGTACCCCACTTTGTATGAATGATGGTTGTGCGGATTAGGAAAGTGATGTATACATGCTATTGGCTTGATGAATTGTATAAAGTTTTTCCAAAACTCCAGAATATCGGCCTTGGTCGTCGGCGGCTCGGTTCGTTCGAAAAAGTC
This sequence comes from Alternaria hordeiaustralica, assembly GCF_023758085.1. Classification (NCBI taxonomy): domain Eukaryota; kingdom Fungi; phylum Ascomycota; class Dothideomycetes; order Pleosporales; family Pleosporaceae; genus Alternaria; species Alternaria hordeiaustralica. Next base: position 76,243 of record NW_026056773.1, on the reverse strand, counting down.
CGTGAGTGTGCCACCACTAACGAATTCGCGCAGTATGTTACGAGTCTCACCCTGTGCCCACGAACCATAGAAGCGGGCCATGTGTTGCATCGCATCTCGACCACTTGGGTGGCTTTGTAGTGTTCTGTAGGCTTCGACCTCGTTGTTGTGTAATTTGGCATAGCCCGATAGGCTTGATTTCAGGATGAATACGTTGGTAGGGGGGATGTTTAGTTCGTTCTTAGCACAAAGAAGTCAGCTAGTTGCGTCAAATGTACGGACTTGTGCGCGCGCACGGTGTTGACCTACTGGGATGAGATGGTTGTACTCCTCGAATAACTCCACCTTAAAGATCACCGCGTCCACGCCTTCTCTCAACAGTGTCTTTTGCTTCATAGGTACGACGACATTGCGATGTAGCCATGTGTCGTGCAGTTGGCCAAAAACGAGCCGTTTTGGACAGAACTTCCACTGTGCTTGGTAGAACTCATCGAATATGGTCTTGGAAACCTCCGGCCATGCGTCGCAGGTAAGAAAAGGTAGCCCTGCGTCTGCCATGTGATCGTGATGCACGAATGTCGATAGGTAGATACCCTGATTTATCGACAGTAGAACCGCGAACACAGCTAAATATCTGGTCCGGACAGCATCCTCGAAGCCGGTGGAGCTGTCTACATATAGCAAGAGCTTTCGCAGTCTTTCCGTAGTAAGATAAGATCGGAGCCTATCTATCGATACGATCGGCCGGGTAACCAGTGGCATAGGCTCAGCTATCGCGACCGATGTGCATTCGTTTACGCGCTCGAGGAAATCGTGAAGTTCGGATCCCATCGTGGCTATAGGAGACGGTGCGCATGAGGTATACTCGGTCGGCGCGAATCGCGACAGGTATAGGAAGGGTTAGGAGGATAAAAGAGGCGGTATGAAGTTTGCACGTAAGCTCAATGTGAGGTTGGAGCTTTTGCAAGTATGCGCGGCAGGCTGAAGCCAGGGCCCTCGGGGGTCTGCTCCATGTCTGCGCTAAAGCGAGCAGGACAGGACCCCGCCCGCAGCCTCAAGCCACACTCGACCGGACCTGCATCAGCTGCATCATCGTCCTTCGTTGAGCGTGCCATCTTTCATCTAGAAATGAAAGACTTGCTGGCAGGAGATGTGATGAGAGGAAATAAGAGTTACCGCGAACAAAGGAGAGGTGACAACAGGAAAGTTGGCGGCCACGCGGCTACGCGGCTGAGCGACTGTGACAGCTACTGTCTACAAACCTACCACGATAAAATTATCACGATTTTCAAGGCTGCGCATATGTTTTTGATGAGGATTAATCGATAATCGGAGGTTTAATGACAGGATAGATCTGCCCTGTGGACACGAAGTTGGCTTTTAGGTTGAACAACGTGGAACCGCCAAGACGCATCGGTCCGCTGTTGACCATGGCTCGAAGCCCAGGCTTCATGATACGCTCGCAAGTTTCGACGGCTTCTACAGCGATCCTGATCCTGGAAACCCCGGCTAGATCCTTTTGGACGATTGGATCAACTCTCAGATCTAACGGCTCTCATCTCGAGCTATGCCTGAAGACAAACTCATCATACGAGCGCATGAAGATCTCAATAAACAGGATCACGATCTAAAGTTGTCTAGAAATCTATGAGTCTAATGTGCAACAGAGAAGACATCGTCATCGTTCCGATTCCTGCTGCCCTGGTGGTCTGACGCCGCAGAAATCAGACTTCCCAAGAGACCACCCACATACCCGAAAAGCAACATTGCAAACTCAAACCACACCTTTTACCAATAGCGAATGAAAAGCCAACGCATGTAACATAGCTGACTGACACGCAATACGATAAGAGATCAGGCCTCCCCAACTGCTTCGGACTGATCGTTCGACCGAGCTTCCCTTCTGGCGAAGTAATATATGAAGTACCACGCGACAAAGGTCAGGGCCGTCGCAGGGAGAGCAATCATGAGATATAGCCGGAGGCCTTGCATTTGCAGGTCTTGTTTACCATGTTCGAAGTTGAGAATGTCAGTGCTCATGAACGTCTAAATAGCTTCAGTACGTGTTTCCAGTATATGATATCGATCACTTACGGCGATGAAGGTTGCTGGAAGAAAGAAGAGGGTCACGGTGGTGATAACCCTCATGGAGACAGTCTCTTGTTTCGTCTTCATGGCAAGATCTTGCATCTTCACGGTCATAATTTCCATGCGAGCCGCGGATTCTCGAGACTCTTTAGCGTAGAACTCGCTGGCTTTGGAGCTTCGGTGCTGTAGTATACCGCTCATCTAGAACACGGCATTAGCATATGCTCAGTCTCTCGCTTCGATATATGTAGCTTTGGTGCATCCGACTATCACCCTAACCGTATGATGATGCGAGAGAGTATGGGTACTTACTAAGTTCTTCCGATTAGCCAGAAGGTGCAGCAGCGTCTCGGTTCTTGACTGCAGCATGTGCATATCTTTCTCTACTCCAATTATACCCTTGTTGAACCGATGGAGATTAGCCTTGCAGCCATCCTTCAATTCTTGAGGAAACTCGGCATGCTCTGCAACTTCGTCGTAGTGTAACCTCAGTTGCTCAAGAACTTCAGTGTTCAGCTTTAGCACAAGCATGGCTTCCTGTGCCTTCTCCTCAATATGTTGTATAGCTTGAAGGTTCTTGAAAGTGAACTTGTCATCCTTGTCTGCTCCGCCATCGGAAGACACAGAGGGTAGCTCTGGCGATACCGTTGTTTCAGGGGATGCTAGCAACGTCTTCTCGTCTCCGAAAGTTGAGCTGCTGTTGACTGTATCAGATCGTAAAGGCCGTGTTAACAATCTGCGAAGATCGTTCACGGCCGATTTCCAACGTTTCGCATCGGGCGAAGTGCTTGCTCTCTGTGCTGACGCCCAAACACTGCAAGGCTGGTTATCAAAGGTAGTCGTATTGGTGCGTGTATACGTCTGTGGGCTTTCTCGCAGTGTATTTGACCGTGTCCAGGCTTGTCCTGTCAGAATCGGACGCAATGTGTGAGATCGTGACAAGCTGGCAAACGGGCCTACGCTGGTTTTTGGGCTCGTGATCCTTGGCGATGACAGCGGGGATGGCTTCCTCTCGACCTCGAGGGCCGATACACCTCTTGTCAAAGCTTGCAATTTATCTTCGAGATAATTAATATACCACCGCCAGTTCTCTCCGGACCAATTGCACAACAACAGATGTGTTTGTAGTGCGGCCGCAAACGCATTACTGCGACACTCGAGGGGATTGCCGCTTTGTGTTGACTCGTCAGACACTTCAGTCACACGCTTTTGGATTTCTTTGTTTGCCTTGACGATGATCCAGAGCATTTTCCCATTTTCCACGTCGAAGGTATGGTATACAGCGCACTGGCGGATGGACCAAGGTTCTTTTGATCGAGGTGGCGTCGGTTCCACGGATCTCAGATTATAGCTGAAGCGAAGATCTCTGCCCGAGCGGCCTAGGTCTGGTAGCACACACGCCCTGTCATAAGACGCTAACCGGTACTCTGCTTTCAAGCCACTGAAGTGAAAGTCTTGTGCTTCTTCCTTCAGCCCGAAAGGAAATACGAAATCTAGAAAGGAAGGAGAGACCTGATAGATTGTACACAGAAAGCTGAACATGTCGTGCGTGATCTTCAATGGTGCCCGAGCATGGCCAGCTGTCAAGAATCTGTCATCATCAGCTGAGTCTCTAGAAAAAGAAAAAGCCAACTAACATGAAACGACATCTCGGATCGGCAGCCTCAGGTGTTAATGAGTGTCTACAGCTAAGTATGAGTTCCAACTCTCGTTGGTTTTTGACGCATGCTGAGCTGAAGCCTTGAGTGGGGTCAGTACGTCGAAGATTGGCCAGTAATAGAGTGCTTACGATTGTCCAGTTCGCGATAATCGAGGAAGTCCACAGCTACCTTCTCATCTTTGAACAGAAACTCGGATTGTGATTGCAACCGAGATGCGTATCCAGCCATACTATGGCTAAGGGTACATCGTTGTGTGAGATTCTGAGGATAGCGTCGGAACTCCTTGCATGATGAAACGAATTGATCCATTGCAATTGCATCGAAGGTCAGTAATGAAACTGGAAAGTGCCTCACTAACAAAATTGGGTAAACCAAGTTATATACCAGCACTAGACATGACCGCAGCACCGAGTTCCAAGTCCGGTGTTGCCCTCATCGCCACGACATCCTGTCTAGCTAGCCCCGCGGCAGACTATCATGCAGCCCGCCCCCACAAGATCATTGCCAGCATTTCTTGTCAATCATCTTCCCACCGTCGACCTGCAAGCGTTCTTCGCTGATTCTGCCTCAAGGTCAGAATATGTACAATTACTGATCACATAATAATTCATACCGCATCCAACTTCTTCGGAATTCGGAACTTGTACGTATCATTGATGACCTGCACACTATTCTCAGCACATATCGACACAAATTTCAGGATCTCCTACTTGAATGTAGAAGTCACCCGAACCGTGCAGCTCGCTCAGGTATTTCTGCAAATCTGCCTGATCAAGACGATAGACCGGAAAAGTATCCTCGACGTAAGACATTGCGTAGGAGGTGTACGATGGGCGGATGAGAGTGCTAGGGTACGATTGGTATTGGAGTAAACGGATAGAGAAGGCTATACCGGTGAGGTCTGTGACATTCCTGAGGTGCACTTTAGGGACCTATGTCCTTCGCGCATTCGCGATTGCCAGATATACCATCAGGCTGGACTGCACCAGTACGTGAGGCTCTGCTTCACGGAATTCATCGCGAGTCCTCCAGCTTCATGTTGCGAGGCTGTCGATATCGCTCGGGTCCAATTGACGAATGGCTGAGCTAGGCGTAATTGCTCAACATACCGTAATGCATGCACCTGCAACACGAGAGTATGATATGACATGTAGTAAGTTTTGAATGGTCGAACCTGCAGAACCGGTGAACTGCATCGACTGCGCCTCGCAGCCTTCATTGCCTAGTGCGCGAGCCCCATTGGCGAGGCTCAATGTGAGCAGCACGAGGGCGGAGACGAACGCCATTGTGACCTCAGCAAATGTCGGGGCAGACTCTCACATACATGTGAATATATGCATCAGCGGCACATTTCCTCGTTTAGTCGTGTCTGAGATGCAGCATATACGAGGTCTGCTGAGGTTCACTGCCTCGACTTCGCCTTCCAAATCGTGGGGGTCCGGACTGGACTGCCCATGGTTTAAGAAGGGTGGATCCAGCACATCGACGAAGATCTCATGAACTTCTGGACAGAACGAGATATCAGTATATCGGAATGGTGTCGCGGCAAGGAGATGGACACAGTCATCTGCATCTGCGGAGTATGTCCGCTGTGTTACGGGTATGACGGAGCTATGTACCTACGTACCCCGCTAAGAGTCACTGCCCCACCAAAATTTTGATACTGTCCAAACTTTGGCTCGTGAACTGCGCACATATTCTCGGCCTCCAAGACTATAACACTCTTTAATTCTTCCCAATAAGGAGGGCACAATGTCGAAACCAAAAGACCTACGCAGTCTCATCGACCTTACCAAAACCACACAAGCACTTCTCACCCACTACCAATCCTCTCTCGCGCCCACCAAAGATGCCGCTCCTTCGTCTGAAACGGAGATAGCAGATCCTCTAGATGTTATCAGAGCCTCGACTAAGCTCCTCAAATCGCATACGACCACACTGTCCCTCCTCCTCATCAACCCGCCCCTCACACCCTCCGCGATAATAGCGAAGATCGGCGATGTGACCTCGGGTCCACTGAACAGTATGGTGACCGCGGCTTCGTATATACCGCGAGAGGGTCAGAAGGGTGATATCGGAGACATAATGCGCACAGAAGTTAAGGCGCAGGTACGGAGATTGCTGGGAACATGGGGAGAAGTTCTCGCCATGATCCTGAAGATGGCAGAGAAACGACAAAGCGCAAAGGGTAAAGACGCCGGTCCCACCGAGAGCGAGAAGCAAGAAGTCTTGTCTTCCACCGGTGTACTCTGGGACGTGTGCGACGCACTGCTAAAGCTATGCGAAGACGGCGTTGTTGGACTAGTAGTCAAGAAAGCGCAAGAGTACCGCGCAGTCTTACTAGATGCGATCGAGGAGCTAAAAGAATGGGGCGAAGACGTGGACGACGACGATGAAGCGGAAGGCAGCGACGACGAAGACGAGATATTCGGCGCATCGAACAAGATCGGCAAGGACAACAAGGAGCTGAAGGAACTCCTGGATACTAGTGTCAAGAAGCTGAAGATGATCGGCATGCTCTACCAAGCACTGATCAAGCGGAGGTTGAAGACTTATCCTGCATCGTCTACGCTCGAACCGACCACCACAACGAACGGTGCGACCTCGCCGCCCTGCAAAAAGTTAGATGCGCTTGTGAATACCCTCAAGACGATACCTGAGACGGTCGACGATATCGCAGGCGCGTTCTACGATCTCGACGAAGACGAAGCGAAACAGACTCTGGACAAATGCTGTGGTGAGGCAAACAGCGCAATTGAGTTGGTCAGGCAGAGCTGGGCAGGAGAAGACGATGAGTTCACAGCATGGTCTGGCAAATGGGCGACCGCACTCGAAGCTGCGTGAACAAAATCCGAGACCAGTCCAGCATCACCAATCACTTGCGCACGGGGTCAAGCATTCAGCAACTGAAATGAACGATACGGTATCAATTGCGATATACAAGCGATTGTCGCATTACAAATTCCTAATCAACCAACGCGCCCTTCGCATCACACCTCCAGGTATTCGACATCTACAATCCGAAGACAGCAGCCATACCCATGGCAACAACACCGTAGCTAGCAAGCTTGCCAGCAGCAGCGTTCTCAGTCTGCTCTGCGACACCAGAGCTGGTGGGCGACATGGAGCCGCTCATGGTGGGGGATCCGCTCATCATGCTGGACATCATTGAGCCGGTCATGGAAGCGCCAGATGAGGGAACGGCAGTGGGGATGTCGGAGAGGGTTACACCGGCGGCGGCGCAGAGGGAGGAGACAGCGGGTGCGAGGCCTAGTTGTCGCGTTAGACATGGACGTAGATGATAGGTATGTAGGGTATGCAAAACGTACTGGAGATTTCACTCTGCTCGCATCGCTCAGGTGCGCAAGTGAGGAGCGAGTTCTCAATGGCAGAGCGGCCGCTAGTGCACTGGCAGTTTGTGTCTGTGACACCGCAGTTGGAGCTGGGGAGGGCAGCGACGAAGCAGGGGATCTGTTGATTGTTGTGTTAGTTGGTGATGCTACATGAGATGTGCCATATCGCGATCGCGATCGTCTTGATGTGGAGATGTGGGCTCCGCAGTCCGATCCGATCTCAATAGGGGAGGAAGGGCAACATACAGCGCACTGGGGGATGCCGCTCAAATCCTGAGCACCAACGAAAGCGAGCGAAGCCGCGACGGCGAGGACGGTAGCCTGGAAACGCATCTTGATTATATGGTATAATATGTATTGGTGATAGTATTCGATATGTGAAAGATGGACTGGAGTGAGGGAATGTCGAAGTGAGATGGAACAGGGTTGAGCGAGAAAAACGATGGGACGGAGAGGGGGTCTATGTACTGATTTCGATTCTAGGAACCAATACCTTGGTCCAAGCCTGCTCCCTAACGCAGCAATAGACTCGTGGAGATTAACATTGGAGTTACCCGGTGATCGTCCCCAGGGATTGCCGCGGTTTGTCGCAGAGCCTTGGTATGCAGTTGACCATCTTCCCCAGTACCCCTCCCTGGGCGCTGTTGGTTTCCTTGATCTACTGCGCCTCTGATCGCACCTACGTCTTCTAGAGGGGTGTATCTCGTCGAGTTACGGGCGACGGATGCGCAGCGAGAGCTTCGCATAGGTGTGCAATGTGCCTCGGAAGGATGTCTTCCGAGAGAGCAAAAAACGCAAAAAGTAAACTAAATGTCTAAGTAAAACGTCTTATTTAATACAGGTTATTTAGCTGCTAGTCTAATTACTAGCAACATTAAATCTTATGCTTAGTCTACCTATCTATACTAATAGCATCCGCATACTTGCTTATAGTAGTATATATTGCTTAATTACACGCATATAATTCTAGATTATAATACAGACATAATAACGCTCTGCCTAAGTTAACACTTTTATACTCTTTTCTATTTATTACGCAAGGTTCTTAAGGTATACTACCTTAGCCTAGATTTAATCTATTTTAAAATAATTTGCACCTAAAATATTAGTATTAGCTTTATACCTAATGCGTATACTCTATATACTAGTGCAGCGTTCTAGAAATATAATTATCTACTATATAGAGGCAAGATAATAGAGTAAGACATTAGTATTAGTGTAGACTCTTGCGTAAAGGCTTTTACTTTACAACTTACTTTTTAGGCTAATAAAATTAGCCTTAATATAAATAACGCTAAGTTAGATAGTAGAAAGTTATATAGTTAGAGATAATTATATTTAGAGATGTAGAAAAAGTTAATAAGAATAGCTAAGAGTAGTAAGATAGGATTTTGTACTACCTACAGGCTTCCTAAGACCTTGCTTATAGTTATCGTAACTATTTAAGTTACTACTATACTATAGTTATTAACTAAATTTTCCTACTATTCTATAGTACTAGGCACTGCCTACCTATCTAAGAAGTAATATTATAACACTAAACTACTACTTTTAATACTAAAAAAATAATTAGCAATCGTATATAATTTATATGACAAACGCGCAGCAAGATAAGTGCCTTAGAAGGATGGTCAGGTTGCAGTTAGAGTTTGGGATGGCGCCGAACTTGCGGTCCTTTAGCGTTGGCTAAGCGGCGTGCTGGCACAGCTGTGGAGATGGATGGTGGGAGGCGGCCTTGCTTTTCTTTGCTCTGCGCAATGCGACGGTGCGAATTCTTGTCGCCGGCCCAATCAGGCGGCCTGCGGAGCTGTGTCAGGGCTGTTTTGGCAGGCCCTGCGCCTGGCAATCCAGACCTTTTTCTCTTGGTTGTGTAGGGATGCTGTACCCGATAGAACACCACAACGGCTTTTGCTGACTTCTCCTCATTCTGCCCTCACACATCACGCTTGCCGACAGCCTTGTTAAATTGCTTTTCTGTTTGCACAGCGAACCCTTTGGGGGACATGCGTTCTTCGTGCGGCACCGGATACCGACCCTGCGTTAGACGAAAGTATGTCCCCTTGGCGTGCGGATGGGGAAGATGCCGTCGACGGTTCCAATGGCACGGTGGCGTAGTGCACCGCTACGGTAGACTGGACTTTGGACGTGGAGCTTCCATCATCGATCGCTTAGTCTTTTGGAGTAACATCTTGCGCTCCGCTACTTAAGATTGTATGCACATCATTGAATGTCGACAAGATTGCACGGAATTTGATGCCACCACTATACCGCTACCAAGAGCGCCGGGTTGTGTTGCTGACGTCCTGGTTCCGACAAAGGAAGGCGACGCGTGAAAATGGATCGCAAGATGCAGGTACGCGATAAGCGGCATGCAGGCCTTAGATCACTGTCTCCACCGACATTCCTTTTCTCCTTTCACGGCAATCCGATCTCTCTGTCATAGAACCTTCGCTCACAATCCCATTGTTATCTTTCACCCTCTTCTGAGTATCGACGATCGATAAAGTCTCGTCTCGAGCCGAGACTTCGTAGTTTATCTTCCTTCGTGACGATCCCAGGTTCTCGAATCAGCGCACGGCCCTTCTCGCGGCATCTGAAACACAGGGCTCGTGAGTCGCTCGCCTATGCACATGGGCAATGTCGTCTCATATTCCTTTTGCATGGTGACGAAATCATGCTTTTCTTCATGTTGCATGTGAAGGTGTCAACGCCGTTGACGCTGCATGCATTCGGCAGCGATGAAACCGGAAACGCGGCACGGTACTTGAGCCAGTCCAAAACAACGCGCGGGGGTTTCAGACATATTGCGACCGTTGTCCCACGTCCAACAGTCGCCGCCCGCTGCTCAGGTCTAATAGTGATGATACGATTGGTCTCGGATTAGTGCGCTGGCGGAGTAAACTCTGTGCATAGGATCCGTTGTATGAGGCAATTGATTGTATTCAACACCACGAATTGGTTGACGCGAGTCTGGCAGCACGAGCTGACCCGTGAGCCTATGAAAAGGCTGTAGTGACTAGCAGTACATGAAGACTCCGATAAACATGCAATCCTCCCGAACCTGACTCTTACTGAATGTACTCAAACTTGTGTGATGCTATCGCCAACCTCCAGAAACACCGTGTCCAGCCCGGTGAAGGTTGTAATCTAGCCAGAACCCTATCGTTGATCGTAAAATGAGATCTTTGCAAAGAGAAGTCGCAGTCGCAGAACGGGGAGGTATATTGCTAAGCCGGAAGCCGAAAGAGATTAAGGAAAGAAAAGGCCGTGATCGCAGACACGGCGATCCGTGGACCGAAAGTAGACATACAGAAAAGAAAAGAGATTTCCAAATGTGCCAAAGATTGAAAAAGGATCGCTTTTGATCACGAATGTTGAGTTGCTGACAGAGCAACAGCTCGTATAGCGGAGGTGCCGTTTAGAACATGCCACCCTCCATGGGCTGTTGACCGTTGGTAGGACGTGGAGGTGACCCATTGCGTCCGGTGAAGCCGTTTTGAGGCATTGCTGGCGAGGGTCCCATTTGGCTTTGTGCGTCACCGCGCAGGCTCCTGCCTTCACTGGACGCCTTTCGCAGTCTGCTCTTTGGTTGCTGCGATTGGTTCATCACTGCGTCGGACGAGTTGGTGCGGAGTGGCTCAGCGTAAGGGGCTCGAGGTCCATCCATTCCATGCTGGACAGCAGGGTCATAAGGTGATGGACCCGTTGGGCTTTGGCTTTGGCTTTCACCGCGGCCAAATCCGAAACGTCGCCTCATAGGGTTGATTGGCGGAACAGGGGGAGCGTTGTTTTCCATGCCATTCTTCAGAGAAGCACCAGCTGGAAGATTGATGGTGTCAATCGAAGACGTTGTAGAAAGGAACACCGGCTCCGAGATCTCCGACTTCGCGATGGACTTCTTTCGTAGCACTCCAGTCTTGGTCAACGGCTGCACGGTACTTGGGTTGAACGCGGCAGCGTTGGGTGTAGTGGGGTTTGAGACAGGAGGGGTGTGATTGGCGGAGAACGGAGGTACCGGAGATGTTGGGTGCGAGAAGCCATTGCCGTTAGCACTGCTGAAGCCACCTGGTGAAGGCCGGGGTGAAATAGGGATTCCAGGGGAGAATTTCCCCCCAGGAGGCAAACGAGTGTTCTGACCCGGTCCAGCGTTAGTCTGAATAGGGTGCAGATGCTTCGACTCGAAGTAGTTCGCCGCGGCAGTCTTGCTGTTGCTGCGCGATCGCATGCGACCTTGAGAATCCAGCGATGGTCTCTCAGAAGGAAGTGGAGGCGTGGGGTGAGCAGAGTATCCAGGCATTGATGGCATTGTGTTCGCAGGATACGCGCCGCGGGTGCCATCTGCCATAGCCTGGTCCAAGTCATCGCGGTATTGATCATGGCGACTCCGGGAACGGCCTGACGATGTTCCAGAGCTCGAGCGCTCTCGTGTGGAGCTTCTGGTCGATGCCTGTGGAGATCTACCCGATGGACGACCAGTGCGGCTGCTCTCGGTTGCTGATCGTTGGCGATTCTCGTGCTCCCGCTGTGCGTCTTGTTCACTTTGCTGCAATACTCGAGACTGCTTTGGTCGCAGCGCTGGCATATCACCCTGAAGGCCTACGAGCGAGGTACTGCTGACATTCGCTGAACTTCCTCCAAGAGCAAGCTTCCTTACTGACTTGTTAGAAACATCAACTGTAGCAAAGGATTCACGGCTCGACTTTGCACGGAGCATGTTCAAAGCTGTCTTCAGTCCGTTGGATGGGCCCGCGGGTGCTGGTGCTGGACTTGTTGAACGGCCTTCAGCCTTGGCACGGAGATTCTCCTGGATCAAGCGTTGTCTGTGAGCGAGGTCTCGTTGGAAGGCCTCGTGGTCGGCCTCTGTCTCGTTGCTCGCAACACGCTCATGGGCTCTTCGCGGAGTAAGATCCCAGGGAGCTGCAGGGTTTGGTTCGGTTGCGCTCATGATCAGTGGTGTGGCGTTTTGTCCGTTGGCCTGCTCGTCAGAGTTCATTTTGACGAGTTCATCGCGGTAGGGGTTGTCAATGTCGTCCAGATCCCATGGGTTAGAGTGGCTGTATGTTGAGGGAGCTGGGGTAGCCGATTCCGACCCCGGTTGGCGGCGCTGGAAGCCAGACCCTTGTGTATGAATGGCGAGCCCCATAGGCGGGCTCATCATTGGAGGACCTGGCTCACCATAGTTGGAAGAAACATTGCTAACGTTGCGAAGATGTTGCCTAATCATTCCACTAAGTCCGCTGCTCTCAGGACCCAATGTTGGTGAGTCAACCTCAGTACCGTCCACTTTCACTGTCTCGTCGGGGCGTGGAGACGCCTCCTGGGTAAGAGCAGGGCTGTACGATGAAGGGCCATTCTGAGAGACCTCTTCCTCCGATGTTGTCCGCGAGCGGAATGCGGGATGCTCGAACATTGAGGGTGCGGGTCCGGTTGCTACGGGGAGATTGTCAAATCGACGAGTGGGCTCTGCCGGGCGCGTGGTCGGCGGCCTGGGAGCTTCATCTTCTGCTTCGCTGGAATCTGGGGAACTGAAGAAGGTGGCTTTGTTGCAATTGTCTGGAGACGCTGTTGGTTGGCGTGGAATGGCTGGGAGGCGCTGGGTAGGTGGTGAAGTCGGTGTACCTGGACCCGCGGTTCTCATTTGACTGGCAGCAGCTTGGAACCTGGAGAAGGCAGAGGGTGCTTGAGCGGGTTCAGCAGTTGATTCAGAGCTTGACCGTTCGTTTGCGTCACTTTCAGCTCGCTTACGCCTCTGCTGTTCTGCACGCTCTCTCAAAGTGGGCTTACGAGGCGGGGACCTCTCGGCCTTTTGAGGTGGTGTTGAGCGTCCTTCGCGGTCCTGCTGCATATGGCGCAAGCGCTCTGCATACTGCTCCTCGCTGAACGCCGCCTTGGGTTTGTTAAAAGCGCCCATGGCGGTCGCTTTGCCCCGATCGTTGGGCTGAAGTGCAGCATTGAGGGTATGAGCTTCTTCACTGTCACTGATGACGGGACTTGTCAGTGCAGGCGACTGCGGGCGGGCGAGGACGGGGCTCGACGCGCCGGAGGAGTTGTTCCTGCTTATGCCGGGGTATCCAAGCGCGTTTGGGCTGTCTGAGCGGAAGGCGGGTGGTCCCCGAGCGAACCGGTCATTCAGGTTGGTAGCAGAACGTGCCTGAGATATGGGAATCGGTGGCGTTGATCGTCCGGTTGGCGCACGTGCGCGTTGTATGGAGTTGAGACGGTTCATAGCTGAGGACTGTTGCTCTTGGATTTGCTGGTCCAGCCCTTGGTCGTAGAGTCTCCGTTTCGTCGTCGACCGGCCTAGATCTGGAGATGTCATCGGGGCACCTGCTGGGGGGAACGCCGGTGAGGAGGCTGATACAGAGTTGGTGCCCTGTGACGCTATCGAAGTCGCGGCTGTAGATGTGCGAGTGTTCAGTGTGCCTGAGTTGGTGGATGACGAAGTCTCCCTCTTACGGCTGAGCTCAGTAGGGCTAGACGGCTCAGAGTTCTGGCCGTCTTCATAATCCGACTGCTGCCTCAGCCTGTCCTTCTCCTCTTGTCTGAGCCGTTGGTATGCTGACATATTAACGTCGTCGTCGTAGAGTGTCCGTCCGGTGCCCTTCGCGTTTGTATTAGAGATCATGTAGATCTTTTGTCGTCCACCGAACAAGACGTTGCCCTCGCCGGGTCTAGCTCTGCTCATAACGCTACCAGAGCCGTCGTCATCTCTACTGCTGTCGAAGGAATTGGTCCGTTCGCTTGCGAAGGGCGGTCGGATGGAGCCATTGAGCGAGGAGACTTCAGCTATATCGGAAAGACCTCCTGGAACGAAGCCGAACTCGTGGAGCCGCGATTGGCGTTTCGGTTGTAGTACACTGTCGTCGCTGGCCTTGCCAATCTTGGAGTCTGGGTCGTCCTGCTCTCTCAACATGCTGAAGCGGGTGGACAGGCCAGGCATGATTAGACTTGTCCGGAAGTCATCTGCTTTGGGCAACGCGAAGTTGAGATCGAATTCTGGTTTGGGCTCTTCCTGACCCTTCTTGCCCTTCTTCGTCTTCTTTGGGGCGGCGGCCGCGTCCTCGGCGCCATCCTTCTTCCTGTTCAACCAGCGGTTCATGATGGTCTGGCAGTTATTAGCAAACGTATAAGTACGCCGCATTGCATCCGGAGTGGGCGAGAGGCAATGGGAGGGCGCCTTGGCAATGGGGATGGGGAGGAGTGTAGTCTTACTGGCGAAAGTGATTAGACTGGATTATAGCGACGACTGTGCGCTGACCAATCTCGACTGGAGCGTCGCTGGGGTGAGCGGGCAGGCGCACTCGAGCAAGGAGTGGGGAAGGTGAGAGCAAGGCGACTCGGGGTGGGAGGAAAGAGCAAACGCGAACATGTAGCGGGGCCAAAAACAACAACAGGGCGGTCACGGGCGGTGTTTTTCGAAAGTGTGTCCTAGGCACAGTGGAAAGTAATGTCGGCAAGAGGCGAAGGAGGGAGCGAGCTGGAGGTGAAAAGGAAGGCGTGCAGCGATTGCAGGCGGGATCGGGCGCGCTCGACTCTGGATGGCTCGGTTGGCGGCAAAAAGTACAAAACAATAGATTATGGCAAAGGTTAAGGAGCGTGTGTAGCTGGCAGCAAACAGGTGAAGGAGTGAATGCACGCGCGCTGCGGAGTGCTGGCGTGGTGGTAGAAAAGAATGCAGAGAGCAGATCTCCCGACCGAAAAGAGGCTTCGAGGAGCGGGTCGACGTGGGTATGCACTCTTTGGGCCTCTGGGGGAGTGACAAGCACTCGCACATGGGACAAGGATCAATTTCCACTAGCCTCATTTCCGCGTCGCGCATGGGCGTCGCGGTGCAGGGAGCAGAGAAGCCATAGAGCGCGGGCCAATATCCGCTCGATAGGCTGACTGAGGTCGGACGGCCAGTTGCAGTATTGCGCCGCTGAGCCCAAACCCGCGCCGTCCCAGGGGATGCGGGCGACTGGCAGCGCGACAGAGTCGACGACGATGCACCTGTCGACGCGATCCAACGGCATTTGCTAGCGCCCTCTGCTGCCTCGCTGCTGCCTCGCAGCTCGTCAGACACGCTCCTTCCGCGTCACACGTCGCTCCTGCCTCGTCACTCGCGTCGCAGAGTCATGCCTTCCTTTTGCAATAACAAACTTTGCCTCCCCCCACAGTCTGAAAACCACGACGCACGACCTTATGATAGCCCTTGGCCCGCCCTTTGCAGCTGCCGCAACGACAAAAAGTATCATGAACACTGCGAGGGACATCGCGCTCCACTAGCACCCCGCCCAATCAGCGCCCTGCCCTGAGCGGTACCTTGCAGGCGTCGGGAGGGGCTGGTCCATCCCTGCATCCTCGATATCA
Organism: Alternaria hordeiaustralica; assembly: GCF_023758085.1. Classification (NCBI taxonomy): domain Eukaryota; kingdom Fungi; phylum Ascomycota; class Dothideomycetes; order Pleosporales; family Pleosporaceae; genus Alternaria; species Alternaria hordeiaustralica. The sequence goes on along the minus strand of NW_026056773.1, from coordinate 60,813 downwards.
CCGCGCCCGCGACTTGCTTTTCTCGTCGCGCCACGACGCATCGTCAGCTTTGCCTCTCCGCCCGTCAGCGCTGCAGCGTCGACTCCGTCTTCTGCCCAATCACTTACCTCACACATGGGTAGCCAAAGTATGCGGGGAGACGATCCAGAAGTACCAAACGCCCATCGCGTACCTGAAGCCGCTAACCTCGGGACGTACAGTGAAGCGAGCGAATCACCCAGCTTCCTAGTCATGGTCCCGGTGGCCTTTCGCTGTGTTCCCCTGGCCTAACCGCCTGGCGCTGTCATACCTCCCCTTTCCATGTACTACGGTAAGCGCAAAACTATGCTCCAACACTCCGAAGTTCCAACATGTACTCTTGATCGACTTTCGAGGAGCAGGATTCAATTGGTCTTGTGTTTTCGCGATACGGGGCCCGGCCAGACTCGCATCCGGAGACCTGGTCCAACTGTCGTGTCATCTCCCGCGTGGCCGTCTGTCTACCGTCAGGCCGCCCCTGGCAGCTGATCCGAACGGCCATCCTTCCCCTTCTGTTCGGAACGTTGGACTCGCATCGGCAGACTAAATGCCGGCAGAGTGAATTCCTCGCCGTCGGCGAATAAGGCCAGCCGGCTGTGCTGTAATTCAGTCCTTGCTGAGCTTACTGCAGATACCTGCATCTTCTTCCTGCATACGCAACCGCCACAGTCAGTCCGAGAGCTTCTGCATACTAAGTTCTCAGCAAGTTTCAACCTGGATTCCGAAATGAATAGCCCGGGCTGGACCTAATCGATTGCATCGGTGCCACGAGGTAAGCAAATTGCCCCTCACCCGCCGCCTGCCGTTGTACGCTGAGGATGATCATCTCCAGCCCGTCCGCGAAATTGCTGTAGGATCGGCGCCACTCCAGCCCTGTGAGACAGCAGTATCTTATTCGCTAACACCGTCCCGTCACACGCGACAGGGACGCGCCCACGGTATTTACATGTATCCTCTTCAGCGCCATGTTGACAGACGCCCACGCGCTGGTACTTTTGCCCACCACCTGATCAGGTTTCAGATCTGGCCCAGGCACCGCCCTGCTAACCGACCCCACGATTGTTTCATGCTTCCGTACACATGTCCGATGAACGCCTCACTGCGGTCCGAGCAGCCATACACACTCTTGCAAGCTCCACTACCCAAGCATCATCGCTGCTAACCTGCACTGCCGTTATTGTGACAGCGGGTCAGGTTTATCAGGCTGTGGCCTGTCGCATGTTACGACAAACTCCAAAATCTCACCCTTCCGCATTTCTCTGAAAACTTGAACCCTTGACGAGTTTCCATATATACATAGAGTTCGTCTGAGGGGTAAGCAGTATGATCAGTCATCCGGACCTCCAGACTTGCCAGGGAAGCTGCAACTCTCGTTGGCGTCGTCGACGTCACGATCATATTACGTATTCTCCAGTCACGAAAAACTGTTTGCTGCCAAGAACAGGCGCGAAATTGACAATGCAAATTCTGCTCCGGTTCCAAGGCTCCGGCAGCATCTCGCGATCGATCCGTAGATGAATCGAAACTTCGAAAGTATATCCTTGCCGCGGAGACCGAGATGACAAAGCTGTTTAATTTCCGCCGATCATCCGGACAACACCCTTCGCTGAGCAGGGTCTTGCTGTGCCAGTGCGGAGACCTTGTTTGATCACAATCTAAGTAACGCGCTCTTGTGTGTGATGATCACATGGCGTGACCGATGACAAACTGATGCCCAGAGTCCGCCGAGAGGGGTTTGGGTTATCCGGATTACAGCAGTCTACTCTATCATTCCAGTGCGGTTGAGAACTTCAAGAAAGAACGATCTCCAAGCTACGTGTATACGCTCCCGACTTCCGCTCTTCGAGCTTGCACACCAGCTTCTGCTTCAATTCGCAAAATTCATATAACCACGTTACTGACCTTTTGTACGGGTTCACCAAGTTGCTTCACTCGCGGTGACCTGGGATACGGACTGTCCGCGATGTGTGAGGATCCCATATCCAGTCATATCTGTAGCTATCGCTGCCTATCGCGTTCAACGGGAAAACGCTGCCTGACTGTGATCTCAATACCTCGAAGTCAATTTCAAAAATCGCGGCTAGCTTGTGCCGACAGCTTTCTTTATATGTCTATCGCAAACATGACGAGCAAGGAATGTTCTGACGTCCTGATTTTTGAAGCTTTGTATAGTTCACACACGAGTATAACGAGCACCAATACAATGAAGAAGCCGAATACTCTGCAGTCTACATTGGTAATAATGTCAAAGTTGGCAAGTTCTTAACGCAATGCAAGCTTCTGGATTACTTGTCGCTATCCTTCGCTGGAAGTGAGTATTCAATGGCTTTGCTGGGATGGGGCGTGAGAGACAACAGGTATCAGCAATCGTCCCTTTCTCATCGGCTGATGTGGAGCTACGTCACTACGCACTCTCACTCTCACCTTCACTCACACATGACCATTTCTCGCTTGCTGGGACTTATTCACTGGCGGAGTCTTAGAGCGCCCGCCTTGCTAGAGAAATTACCCTTGCGTTACTCACCAATGTTCCTTACACTGCCTACCTCCACTTTTACACATCACTCTGTCTGCATTTCCTCAGATGTTGTTCGGCCACCTCTTACCGCTCGCAGCCATTGCTACTGCAGTTACAATTAAGCATAAACCAGATTCCGACTATGTCTTCAGCTGTGGTCCTCCCCTCCCCTACCTCGCCAATGGGTCGCAGGCCACGAGCTGGGCGCAGTATCTTGACGAGATTGGCGACGATCTCGACGGCGACGGCCAAGGTGCTGTGGATCATTTCGGTGGCCCCGTCGGTAAGGCTCCGTTAAAATGGCCTCGCAACTCAGAAAACATTGCTGTTATCCCTTACTGTTACTTCGACGAAAAAGAACGCGAGTCAATGCACGAAGTTATCGAGGCCGCCATACAATCGTGGATGACGTACGTGTGTATCCAGTACGACCTTTGATCGTGGACTGATGAGCCCTTAGTTATCTTGGCAATCCGGGAAAGGAATCCGGTCACGCTATCAGTTTCGAAGAGTGGGTCGACAGTGAAGGAAAGCCAGTGATCTGTTACAAGAAAAGCGAAACCGACTTTTTCCATTGGAACCCAGATCTGCCTCACGAGACCTTGACGATCCAGGTGGGAAAGGGGGAAACCGGTTGGACGGCCAACGCAGGTCTAGCGGTTGACCAGAAGAGTCCTTGGAGGAACCAACTGAACGGCCCAGAAAGCGGTCGTCTTGTGAATGTGGAGTGGGCGGCTATGCACGAACTGGGTCATGTCATGGGTTAGTATTCATCTACGAGTAACCTACCGACAAAGGCTAACAAAAGGCAGGTATGGCGCACGAACATCAGCGTAGTGATCGAGACGACTACATCGTGGTCAAACCCGAGAAAATCGGCGACTTCGAAGAGGTAAGTATTACATTCATCAGGCCGCCAAAACGAACACAATCGTTACTAACGCTAAGCAGTGTTACAAGCGCGCCCGCGAAAAGAGCTCTCGAGTAACCCGAGAAAACGTATGCACCTCACTCAGAGTAGCGCTGCGCAACAACTGTGCATGCAGAGATTGGGTCAAAGGCATGGCCGAGCTCTATCTCCCTCTATTTACCTTCGATAAATACGACTCCGAAAGCATCATGCATTATCCTAGCGCCATTGGGGGTAAACCAGAGAAGTGTGAGCTCTACAGCGGCGAGGAGGATACGGCTGAATGCCCGATCCAACAGTACAAGAATTTTGAGGATCATAGCCAAGGGACTACGAAGATGACGCCGAACTTGCATCCGTCTGCGCAGGATATAGCGTGGGTTAAGAAGGTATATGCTTGGGATGAGAAGGGTGAAGCGTGAGGTGCGATGGAGTCATCCACTGCCGTCGCAAAATCTTCGACCGCTGCATATAGCTTCGAGCGGCTATGTGGGGACAGCTGTACAGGAAACATCCCGTCATACTGAGGAATAGTGGAAGAAGTATGTTTTCATAAGGTAGCAAACGATGTGACTCAAAACGGACTGTGCCTTCCACATTTGCTAGCACACTCGTGTCTGACTCTATCTCTTGATAGGAAAACCGACTACCAAAGCAAATTCTCGCATGGGAAACACTCGAATAATGCAATTGCCACTACACGTATCTTCTCGCATCATACGCAAGATGTACAAAGTGAAAGGAAGTAACAGACAACAGACATATATCGAATAAGTGGCAACAAGCGCGTACAAACAGCATCTTACATCAAGACTAAACCCACGATACGTCATACAAGCCCCGTCAACACCACATCCGCTAAGAGGGCAAGCGTACCACCCAGCCCTCTCTCATACACATACACGCTTCCTTCTAGTGCACGCGCACCCCCATCCGCGACGTCACCTTGCCACCAGACTGAACAGCTCCACGTTCCTAGCTTCCCACGTTCCCAAAGGCAATGACGGTCTTCCCAAACCCTTACTCAACAACCTGCACGCTACGTAAGCCCATGCAGCTACCCGCTGCAGGTCAGCCTCAACTGCATACAACTGCATAAGACGGAAACCGCTGCCGCGTAAAACGGCTAACAGCGGGGCTGCTACCAAGAAACCTGTCTTCGAGTTGGAACCCGAGCTCAACAATATGCATCATGTACCGTTTATGTGGAAGAGGGTTTATCTGTTGAGGTTATCTCGGGATGCTCGGGAAATAAGGAGATAAGGAGATGGAGGGTAGAAGGAGTTAGATAGGCAGGAGCACGCGACGACACGCGGAACAACTCATCGTCATCAGTATCGTCACTATGCACATCGTATCTTTTGGTGCAGGTAGTTTTGTTTGAACATGTTTTTGTTGCATTACAATACATAAATCTCTTGCGAACCATGGACATATCTAATCTTGATGCGCCTGGGGACCCAAACACGCCGCGTAGGGGGAATAATGTTCCCTCTCCAACTATACTACCATGCATCTAATCGTCGTGAATATTGAGGGACATCGCCCGCCGGTGTTGACACGTATATTTAACATTGCGCAATCGCGACGGAAACAGCCTGGTCGTCCGAGTGGCTGATGCTGATGTTGATGTTCTTGACACCGACGCGCTTGGCTTCTTCGTCGGCTTTGCCATAGAGCTGTGAATGCGTCAGTATGGGGTCTCAGAGTTGAGTAATGATAGAAACATACCTGAACGGTTGGCGCGCCAGACTCGTCGTTGATGATCTCGATATCCTTCAGCGGAGCGCCGGCGCCTTCACCCTTGACACCGAGAGACTTGAATACAGCCTCCTTCGCTGACCACTTGCCTGTGAAGCTGGCTTGCGGGTTTGGTGACTTTTGGCAGTATGCGATTTCCTTCTCGGTGAAGTTACGCTCGATAAAGGTCTCGTTCTCAATGTTGAGCGCACTGAGGCTCTCAACATCGACACCGACCTTGCTGTTGGAAGAAGCTGTGGCTTGAGTGAGCTGCTCAACCATCTTCATCGTCTCTTGCGCCTTCTTGTCCTTCTTGGGAGCAGGAGTCTTCGCATAGCTGTATGTCGAAGTCTTCTTGTTCATGGTGACACGCGCTTGCGGGTTGAGGAAGACCTCCTGCATCTTCTCATCCTCGTACGGCGCCTTGTCCTTCGCACGGAACATGGTGTTGTTGATGAGACCATCGTGGAAGTATCGGTAGGCCCTCTTTTGGCGAGCCTCAACCTTCTGCTTGTAGGCAGCGAACTGGTGGTGCTCAAGCGCGGCAAAGAGGTACTTGGGGTGGATACCGATAGCTTGAGTTCCCTTCTGTCCGAAACCGAACGAAGTAACGGAGAAGGCCTTGATACCATCGGTCTGGATGGCCTGCGATGGGTAGACGATGTAGTCGTATTGCTCCATGATCTTGTCGACGTTATCGGCGTTACGGTTGCCAGGCACAAGACCAGTGTTGAGCACCTGCAAGCAACCGTTGAACATCCAGGCACCGGCAGCACCCTTGGGATGACCAGTGAGGTACTTCTGCCAGATACCAAGCAGCGCATTGCCCTTCTTACGGCCGAGGTGGCGCATCTGGTGGTTGATGACGTCGGACTCGTTCTTGTCGTTCGCAACAGTGGAGGTTCCGTGGAAAGAAGCGACGTCGAGATCGTCGATAGTGAGGCCCCAGGTAGCAAGTGCACCGCGAAGAGGAGCGATGCGTGAATCTTGCTTCCAGAAGCTGTTACCGAGACTGTTGAGCGCGTCCTTCTCTTGTCGCTTGGCTTCCATCTCGATGTTAGCAGCACGCTCCTCGAGATAGGCGGCCTCGTCGAAGTCCTCGCCAGTAGCGTCCTTCATCGCCGCGACTTCCTCCTGAAGGTAGAGGACTTCCGACTCCTGCCACTGCTTGATCTGCTTGCGGCGGAGGTCCATCTGTCTCCTCCTGTACTTGATGTCAAGAAGAGGAGATGGGAACTTGGACGGGTTCTCTCGTGCGGTGGTCAATACACCCTTTCCTGGAGCAGGGACGGAACGACCAATCTTGTCGGTTGCTGTGGCCGTGAAGCCGAGGATACCGTAGATGGGGACTCCCATGTCGAGGGCGAGCTTGGCGTCCATGATGACTTGCATACCGCAACCTTGCGATTCCATGAAGCCATTTCGGGTTGTGGTGGTAGGGCGCGACATCTCCTTGGGTGTACGTCCGTGAGCGAATTCGTCTTCGGCGTTGCTAGTGGCCTTCATGTTGGCGAATTCGTAGGAGCCTTCCTCTTGGAAGTCATCGAAACCACCAACGAAGCAGACACGGGCCTTTCCTTCGACGATGGTGTCGTAACCGATATCGAGAGACTCAACAGCGGTGGCGCAAGCACCGACGGGTGTCTTGATAGGTCCAGTGGATGAGATGAGCAACATGTTAACCCAGGCGCTCATAGTGTTGATGAAAGACTCTTGAAGAATATCCTTCTGGACTGGCTTGTCCATGAATCGGTCTTTGTACATTCCTCGAAGGGCGGTAGTACCACCAATACCGGAACCGACGCAGTTACCGACTTGAGACAAGTGGACATATTGGTAGAACTCGTATGGGTCGGTGATACCACTGGCAAGCAGACACTCGGCCGTGGAGACAAGCACGAAGAGTGTGACAGGGTCGACTTGGGAGATGATGTCGTCGGGCACACCGTACTTCTTTGCATCCCAGCCAGTCGGGATTTGACCAGCTACGAGACGGTCGAAGCGAAGAGCCTTGGGGAGGAGGAGTGTAGCTCCCTTCTTCATGCGGACAGTGTACTCGCTAGACTCTTCGATCGCAAAGATCTCGACCTTGTCACCATGCTCCTTCTTGAACTCCTCTGCAAGCTCCTTGGAAGCCTCGAATGGATCGAGATCCTCCTCAATCTGGATCTCTTGCATAAGCTGCTTCTTCTTGGGGTCGTAGCCATTGAAGAGCTCGGGCTCGATAAGGCGGATACCGGCGTGCTCGAGAATGTACTTCTCGTACTTGGGCTTGACATCCTTGTCGTCGATTGGCTCGTTGGTCTTGGCGTCAACCCATCCGGAGTAGCTCTTGCCCTTGAGAGGACCGTTGTGGTTCTTGATGAGACCCATGATCCAGGCCATCTCAACGCATCCCTCAATGGAGAATTCGCCGTACGCTTCCATCTCCCAGCGTGTCCTGGAGTTACCCCAAGGACCGACCTCAGAGAAACCAGTGACGACGACGACCTTCTCAAGGTCAACCATACCCTTAAGGTTATCGTTGAGAGGCTTGACCTCTGTGTCCCAATCAGGTAGGGTGGGGAAGTCGAACTTCATGTTTGCACGTGGTTCAATCGTGGCCTTCTTGTATAGAGCCTCGCTGGCCTCGCCGTTGACAACCTTGTTCTCGATGGCATTCTCCTTGATGACGGCGCGGCGGATGTCGCTCGTCTCTGTGAGTTCCTTGCGCAAGTCGGTCATCAAGTCCTTCAGGTTAGGAATGTACTGGAAGCCGCCGTTAAGGTCAGCCCATACAGGCTCGACCTGGCAGAGGTTGACGATCGGTGGCGCCATCAGACCAAGCAAGTTGAAGGCCATCTCCTGCTGAGAGAAGGTGCGTACACCGTACTTCTCGATACCCTCAGCAACGATGTTGTTGGCGCCCATCAAACCAGTGCCGCGAGTCCAGCCGATGACGGCACCGCAGATGGTGAGGTAGTTGCCCCAGCTTTCAGAGTGCCACCTCGAGAACAGTGTCTCGAGCGACATCTTGGATTCTGAGTAGAGACCATCGTTACCGAAGGTTCCGTGGTTGGGCGACAATGGCAGAATGACTTGGGCTGGGCGGGTCTCGTAGCCGTAGGCCTGCTTTTGCTTCTTGACAGCTCCAAGCATGCGCAACAGGTTGGTCAACATGATGCGGTGAGCGAGCTCAGACTTGGAGTCGATGCTGTCAATTTCGCGGCCATTCTCTGGAATAGCAGCGAAAGGAACGATGAGGTCGAGATCCCATCCAAGGCCCTTCTTGGTGTCGAAGATGTAGTCGACCAAAGCCTCAACATCTTGGTTGCTGCCCTGGTTGAAAGGCACAACAATGAGCTGAGAACCGCGGGCGCCGTATCGCGAGTACATGGACTGATAGTACTCGGTGACCTCACGGGAGAACCTGGAAGTTGTGACGACGACCTTGGCACCACCGCTAATGAGACCCTGAAGGACTTGCGCACCGATAGAGCCGGCACCAGCGCCCGTCATAAGAGCGTACTTGCCCTGGAAAGTGACACCAGACTTGGCGGCATCCTCTAGGCAGTCCAGGTAAACGCCAGTCAGCTTCTTGCTGTACTCCCAGCCATGGTCATCCTTGCGCTTGAGATGTAGGAAGGGAATAGTCTCGACCTTGCCCTGCTTAGCAGAAGGATTGACGCGACCGTTGCGACCCCTCTTGCCGCTAGCAGCCTTGCCGTTCTCGCTGGGCATAATCTGTCCCTCGTTCATTGACAACGAACGGATGACATTGCTGTAGAGGCTCTTGATCTGAAGTTGCGAGGACTTGGAGAGCTTGTGTTGTTGCTTGATAAGCTTGTAGATCCTTTGAAGGTCGTTCTGGACCTTGGTGCGGTTGCCGTACTCGGACAGCTTTCCGCCCTCAGCCATCTCGCGCACATAGTGCTCAAGCTTGCGAACGCTCGCTCTTGGCGCTTCCTTGTAGTTCATGTTGCCCTTGGCATCAATCTCTAGGTGTGGCGCTGTGGGTACTGCGACATCCTTGTAGACCGGAGCCTCGTTCAAGACCTCCTTGCAGTTGTCGATAAGCTGCTGACCGAGCTCCTTTGCAAGCTCATATGTCTCACCGCGCTCAGTAGGGCAGTGGTCCATGTGGTATTGCATAAAGTCGAGAAGGAGAGGGTTCGAGCGGTTCATGATGGCGATGCAGCGACTGACAATCTCACGGTCGACTGCCTTCAGCTTGCCAAAGATAATGTCGTAGTACATGGTGAGGGCGTCCTGGCGCGCCCAGTTCCATGATGAGTCGTAGACGCGCGCCTTGAGCGGTGTGAATTGGGGCTCAATGCCAGAAGCGTAGAATTCGCCGTGCTCCGTGTTCCAGAGGTCAAGCTGAGCCTGGAGCGCAGATTGTGCCTTTTGTGAGTCGACGAACGACTTGTCGCCCGCACGAAGATCGATCTTGAGGTATCGCGCGAAAAGCTCAAGCTGCTGCTTGAACAGTTGGCGTTGGTCCTTTGTGAGGGCGTCGATCGCGGCGGGGTCCATCATCATGCCACCACCCGAACCACCAGCGTCTCCGCCGGCTGTAGGAGCAGACAGGCTGATTCCAGCGATGCCCGCGTATTTGTTCGCTTGCTCATCGAGGAAGGCCTTGCCGTCGGCTTCTGAGGCAAGACGGGCTGCTGGCTCGTTGGTGATGGCGAGCAGCAAAACTCCGTCCTGTCGCCCTTGGGCCAGTCCCCATCTTGTCTCGAGGTGCTTTCGCACGGCTGTGATGTTGAAGCCACCAGGCATCTTGGCGGACACCATGCGGGCAATGAGCGAGGAGGACTGCTTGCCAAGCTGACCATTGAAGGTAGCCTGCATCGAAGCACCGAGCTCGTCGAGAGGGGTGTCCTCGGGCTTTTCGGGAGTTGAGCCAAACTCCTTGCCCAGGTCTCCGAGGATTTCGTTCTGGAGCGTGGACTTGCCTGCGAAGCGTGTTAGTCACAGTTTTACGCTAGACGTGCAATTGACGGACCTCCGACTAAATCCTTGATGGCCTTGCTCAGCGGAATGTCCATGAGCGGCTTCTTCAGCTTCTGGGCCACCAGTGTCCGCAGAATGTCGGTGGCTGTGACGGGGGCATCTGGCACCTGGGCTGCGGGCCCGGCACTCGGTGGTGGAGGGGCTGCGGCGGCGGCGGCAGGTGCTGAAGAGGCGGGTGCAGACGAGGGCGCTGATGAGGCCGCCGCGGGAGCCTCTGGTTCCTCCTCTATTGGGTCTACATCGTAGTAGATGTCCTTGGCGTCCTTGTTGTAGCACAGGATCTGACGCTGCAGCGACCGCGCCGCATCGTGTCCTTCGTATTTGCTGGCGAGGGTGCGCTTCGCCATGACACCGAGCGTGTCTGCGGGGCCGATCTCGACGATGCGCTCCGTCGTCTTCTCGCCGAGGACGACATCCTGCGTCTCGATCCACCTGACGGGCGAGGCGAACTGGTATGCGAGCAGCTCAATGAGCAGCGTGTGCGAGAGCTCCTGCTCGACCTCGGGACGCATGGCGAGGGAATGAGGGAGCAATTGGCGGAAAGGAGGGTGGTTGAAGCTCAACGGAGCTCAAAGGGTATCTCTATTACAAAATAGAAGACGGGTATCGTGGGTCTAGGGAGGGAGGAGCGGCCAGGAAGAAGACGCGCTATTAGGTGGGTGGGTAGTGTATAGTGCGGTGAGAGCACGAGAGACGATTCAAGGGTCCGGGAGGGGTGCGTTGGCTCCCCGCGAACGCAAACTTTCTTCTTCTTCGCGAAATAAGTGAGGGAAGGGTCAGCGGGTGTTGCAGGAACAAGACACTCAACGCATTGGCTGTTTATCTCTTGTTGGACAGCAGCACGCGGCGTTGATATGGCCGGGCGTTGAGGATTTCTCCCGCTTCGGGCTGGCGGTACTAAAATTCCAGACCCCTGCGACTGCAGCTCGTTACTGCTTTGGCCGGTGCTCAACGAACTAATCTCGCCTGGAAGGAGATGGGCTTGCGAGCGAAGAACAGGCGGCCACCGCACGAAGGGGATTGCGGTTCGACTTGCGAGTGGGTGCCAGCCTCGCACCGAAACTTGGAAACTCGGCCCACCGTGTCCTCAACAGCTGCGTGGGCGCGGATAAGCGCATGGCGGCGACTTGTTGAGTGCCTCTGCCCCAGCATTTGTGTAGGAACATACCGCAGACCCCTGCCGCCGCTAGTGACCCATGATATGCGGGCCAAATCTGAGCTCCTCTCGAAAAAGTCGACCAAGACGGCGCGACCATAACCACGCCAGCGCACCGCTTCCGACCCATTCCTCACCTCCTCCCCGCCCAATTGCATAAGCACTCCCTTCTGATTACTTTTCTTAAACCCTGGGGCCGTTCGTAATCCTGCTGCCTGCGGTATTCTCTCCACGCCCCTCGCACACCGCACCGCACATAGCAAGGGAGCTGCTACACATTACTAGCAGTACGGGCCCTATCCCAGCACACCGGCCAGATTAGCTTCTGTCTGAGTGAAGAGGTACGCATTGAGTCTTTCTTGCGAGCAGTTCAAGACAGCTGTCTTCCGGACGTCTTTTGGCCCGGGCCATTGCGTTGATTGCATCGCTCCTTCCCCGCCATACCAGATGAGAGCTCACACTGCTCAGACGCTCCTTCCTGCCCACGTCGTTCCTTCCACACCTATAATCTGTCCAAGGTACGCGCCTTCCGTTGCTCGTCACTCACCCCCAAATACCTCCGACACTCAGCTAACCACCTCACCAGTAATCCCTCACTCCGCCATGTACGGTTCCGGCCAGCAGACGGGCATCTCCACGCCCCGCTCTGCCGCAAACCTGCGCCCGCTCATCCTCTCTCACGGCTCGCTCGAATACACGCTCCTCATCCCGACCGCCCTCCACTTCAATGCACAACAATTGAGGGACACGTTCAAGTCGACGCTCCCAGAGCCCACCGACGAGCTCGCCCTAGACGATGAGCCATCATCGGTGGCGGAGCTGGTGGCGCGATACCTTGGCTTTGTTGCGAAGGAGGTAGAGGAGGGGGAGGACCCTGACTCTTTCGAGGAGGTGCTCAAGCTCGTTCTTACCGAATTCGAGCGTGCCTTCCTCCGCGGCAACGAGGTGCACGCGCTGGCTGCATCTCTGCCCGGCATCACCGAGAAGAAGCTGGTCACAGTCCGGTCATACTACGCTGCTCGCGCGGCGGTAGAGAGGCCGATCAAGCACCACGAGTCCGCTCTCTTCCGCGAGGCTTCCGACGAGAATGCCTTCATCTACGCTGTTCTCGGCGGCCAGGGCAACATCGAGGAGTACTTCGATGAACTCCGCGAAATCTACAACACCTACCCCTCATTCGTCGAGGACTTTGTTGCGGCCGAGGCGCAACATCTCCTCGTCCTGTCGCGTGACCCACGCGCTGAGAAGCTCTACTCCAAGGGCCTCGATGTCATGCGATGGCTCAACAACCGAGACTCACAACCCGATACCGACTACCTGGTTTCGGCACCTGTCAGTTTGCCCTTGATTGGGTTGACTCAGCTTGCACACTACGTCGTAACGTGCAGAGTGCTCGGCAGCCATCCCGGCCACGTACGCAGCCGCTTGTCTGGTGTAACCGGTCACTCGCAGGGTGTCGTTACAGCCGCCGCTATCGCCGAAGCTAAGAACTGGGAATCTTTTGAGCGATCTGCCAAGAAAGCCATTGAGATCCTCTTCTGGATCGGTGCGCGGAGTCAGCAAGCCTTCCCCAGGACCTCGCTGGCACCGACAGTCTTGCAAGACTCGGACGAGAACGGCGAGGGTGTCCCCACGCCTATGCTTTCCATCCGTGATCTCTCAAGAAAAGCAGTCCAGGACCACATTGACGCGACCAATGCCCATTTACCCCAAGATCGACACATTGCCATCTCTCTAGTCAACAGCGCTCGCAATTTCGTAGTGACTGGTCCACCAATCTCTCTGTACGGTCTCAACCTTCGTTTGCGCAAGGACAAGGCACCGACTGGATTGGACCAAACGAGAATTCCCTACACTGAGCGCAAAGTGCGCTTTGTCAACCGCTTCCTACCCATCACTGCTCCTTTCCACAGCCCATATCTGGTAGATGCGACCAAGCAGCTCGAAGATGATCTCAAGTCAATCAAGATCTCCACTGCCGATCTTGGCATCCCCATGTATGACACACATACAGGCCAAGACCTTCGCGAGACCGAGAGTGACAACATCGTGCCTCGTCTTGTCAGCATGATCACTGCCGACTCGGTCGAGTGGGAGAAGGCAACTGTCTTCCCCAAGGCTACCCACATTCTCGACTTCGGCCCCGGTGGTATCTCAGGTCTCGGAGTGCTCACCAACCGCAACAAAGACGGTACTGGTGTCCGTGTTATCCTTGCGGGTGCCATCGACGGACAGAATGCCGAAGTTGGCTACAAGCCTGAGATCTTTGACCGCGACTTCGACCATGCTGTTAAGTACGCTGTCGACTGGGTCAAGGAGCACGGACCGCGTCTTGTCAAGACATCCACTGGCCAGACCTACGTCGACACCAAGATGAGCCGCATGCTTGGTTTGCCTCCAGTGATGGTGGCTGGTATGACGCCTTGCACAGTTCCATGGGACTTTGTCGCCGCGACCATGAACGCCGGCTATGAGATCGAGCTTGCTGGTGGTGGGTACTACAATGAGAAGACCATGACCGAAGCTATCACCAAGGTCGAGAAGGCGATTCCTGCTGGTCGTGGTATCAGCGTCAACCTCATCTACGTTAACCCTCGCGCTATGGCCTGGCAGATCCCCCTCTTGGCCAAGCTCAGGGCCGAAGGTGTTCCCATCGAAGGTCTTACCATCGGTGCTGGTGTTCCATCCATTGAAGTAGCCAACGAATACATCGAGACCCTTGGCATCAAGCACATTGCCTTCAAGCCTGGTTCCGTCGAGGCTATTCAGCAGACCATTAACATTGCGAAGGCGAACCCTACCTTCCCGGTCTTGATGCAATGGACTGGTGGTCGTGGTGGAGGTCATCATTCCTTCGAGGACTTCCATCAGCCCATTCTGCAGATGTACAGCCGTCTGCGCAAGTGTGAGAACCTGATTCTCGTCGCAGGTTCCGGTTTCGGTGGCGCCGAAGACACATACCCATACCTCACCGGTCAATGGTCTACCAAATTTGGATACCCACCCATGCCATATGACGGTTGCTTGTTCGGCAGTCGCGTAATGACGGCGAAGGAATGCTACACATCGAAGATGGCCAAACAAGCTATCGTTGACGCCCCTGGTCTTGACGACGAGGACTGGGAGAAGACCTACAAGGGCCCAGCTGGAGGTGTCATCACTGTTCGCTCTGAGATGGGTGAGCCAATCCACAAGCTTGCCACTCGTGGTGTCATCTTCTGGCATGAGATGGACCAGAAGATCTTCAGTCTCGACAAGGCCAAGCGTGTCCCCGAACTGAAGAAGATGCGCGAGTACATCATCGAGAAGCTGAACAAGGACTTCCAAAAGGTCTGGTTCGGCAAGAACAAGAAGGGAGAGTCAGTTGACTTGGAAGACATGACCTACACTGAGGTTGTCCAACGTATGGTAGACCTCATGTACGTCAAGCACCAATCCCGCTGGATCGACCAGAGTTTGAAGCGCTTGACTGGCGACTTCATCCGCCGATTGGAAGAGCGTTTCAGCAAAGCTAGCAGCGAGTCACTCATCCAAAACTACGATGAGCTCAACGACCCCTTCCCAATGCTTGAGAAGGTCTTCAAGGCTTACCCCGATGCCGACAACCAGCTCATCAGCGCCCAAGATGTGCAACACTTCCTGTTGCTCTGCCAACGTCGTGGACAGAAGCCTGTACCGTTCGTTCCCGTCCTTGACGAGACCTTTGAATTTTTCTTCAAGAAGGATTCACTCTGGCAATCCGAGGATCTCGATGCTGTCGTTGACCAAGACGTTGGCAGGACATGTATCCTTCAAGGACCCATGGCTGTCAAGTACTCCACCAAGGTTGACGAGCCCATCAAGGAGATCCTGGATGGTGTCCACGAGGGTCACATCAAGCTCCTTATGCACGACATCTACGGCGATGACGAGTCCAAGGTTCCCGTCATTGAGTACTTCGGTAGCAACCTGCTAGCGCCACCCCAGGGTCTAGAGGTCGATGGTCTTACCGTCTCAGAGCTTGAGAACAAGGTCATCTACCGCCTCTCCGCTGCTCCCAACGCCACAATGCCAGAAGTACACTCATGGCTGCAACTCCTGGCAGGCTCCAGCTATTCATGGAGACATGCTTTCTTCACTGCGGACATCTTTGTGCAGGGTCAGCGTTTCCAGACCAACCCTACTTCCAGGGTCTTTGCTCCCACACCCGGCATGGTTGTCGAAATTCAGAACCCCAACGAGCCTGCCAAGACTGCCATCATCGTCAAGGAGCTGCACCACGGCGGCAAGCTAATCAAGACCGTCGAAGTCAGCCTCACCAAAGACAGTGAGATCCTGCTCAACATCTACGAGGAGCGTACCGCCATTGGACACGCAGTCGCATTGCCTTTCCGCTTCACCTACCGTCCTGACGTAGGCTACGCGCCTATTCATGAGGTCATGGATGCCCGAAACGACCGCATCAAGGACTTTTACTACAAGATCTGGTTTGGAGATGAGGCATGCCCATTCGATGCGTCCGTCACTTCACGCTTCGATGGTGGCCGCGCCACTGTAACAAGTGAGGCCATCAACGACTTCGTCCATGCAGTCGGAAACAAGGGTGAGGCCTTTGTTGACCGACCTGGCAAGGAAGTTTACGCCCCCATGGACTTCGCCATCGTTGTCGGCTGGAAGGCCATCACCAAGCCTATCTTCCCTCGCGCAATCGATGGTGACCTTCTCAAGTTGGTTCATCTTTCCAACGGGTTCCGCATGATCTCTGGCGCTGAGCCCTTGAAGAAGGGCGATGTTCTTGACACCACTGCACAGATCAATGCTGTTATCAACCAGGACTCTGGTAAGATGGTAGAGGTCTGTGGCACCATCACCCGCGATGGTAAGCCAGTGATGGAAGTCACTAGTCAATTCCTCTACCGCGGCGCATACGATGATTTCCAGAACACGTTCCAGAGGAAGGTCGAGAAGCCCATTCAGCTCAACTTGGCTACCAGCAAGGACGTAGCCATCCTGCGATCAAAGGAGTGGTTCAACTTTGAGGAGCCTGAGATCGACCTGCTGAACAAAACCTTGCTCTTTAAGCTCGAGACTGTCGTGCGATACAAGAACAAGACAGTCTTCTCTGACATCGAGACTCAAGGAGAGGTCTTGCTCGAACTCCCGACTAAGGAGGTGATCCAAATCGCTTCCGTGCAATACAGCTCGGGCACCGCATACGGCAACCCCGTCCTTGACTATTTGGAGCGCAATGGAGCTGCGGTTGATCAGCCAGTACTGTTCGACAACGCTATCCCGCTTCACGGCAAGGCACCGCTTCAGCTCAAGGCACCTGCTTCCAACGAGAACTACGCTCGCGTCTCTGGCGACTACAACCCCATTCACGTCTCACGTGTCTTTGCTAGCTACGCCAACCTACCTGGTACGATCACTCACGGCATGTATTCCAGCGCAGCTGTCCGAAGCTTGGTAGAGACCTGGGCCGCCGAGAACAATGTCGGTCGTGTTAGGAGCTACCACGTCAACCTCGTGGGCATGGTGCTTCCCGACGACATGCTCGATGTCAAGCTCCAGCACGTCGGTATGGTGTCTGGTCGTAAGATCATCAAGATTGAAGTCAGCAACCAGGAGACCGAAGACAAGGTCCTCCTCGGCGAGGCTGAGGTTGAGCAACCCACTACCTCATACGTCTTCACTGGACAGGGATCGCAAGAACAGGGTATGGGTATGGAGCTTTACAATAGCAGCCCCGTCGCCAAGGAAGTCTGGGACCGCGCCGACAAGCACTTCATGGACAACTACGGTAAGACTTTCCTACTCACCTGCATTATACTGTGGCTAATTCATGACAGGCTTCGCTATCACTAACATCGTGAAGAACAACCCTAAGGAGCTCACCATTCACTTCGGTGGCCCAGTGGGCAAGGCTATCCGCCAGAACTACATGTCCATGACATTCGAGACTGTTGCTGCGGACGGCTCCATCAAGTCTGAGAAGATCTTCAAGGAGATTGACGAGAACACCACATCGTACACCTACCGGTCGCCGACTGGTCTGTTGTCAGCGACTCAATTCACACAGCCTGCTCTGACACTCATGGAGAAGGCATCGTTCGAGGACATGCGCGCCAAGGGTCTGATCCAGGTCGAGAGTACATTCGCTGGGCACTCTCTCGGTGAATACTCCGCTCTTGCGGCCATGGCTGAGGTCATGCCTATCGAGAGTTTAGTCTCAGTCGTGTTCTACCGTGGTCTTACCATGCAAGTCGCGGTCGAGCGTGACGAGACCGGTCGCTCCAACTACTCCATGTGCGCTGTCAACCCCAGCAGGATCTCCAAGACCTTCAACGAGCAAGCTCTCCAATACGTTGTCGAGAATATTGCCGAGACAACCGGATGGCTTTTGGAGATTGTCAACTACAACATCGCCAACATGCAGTACGTTGCTGCCGGTGACCTCCGCGCTCTCGACTGCCTTACTGGCGTGACAAACTACCTCAAGCAACAAAAGATCGACATTCAAGCGCTCATGCAGACTCTGTCGCTCGAGGAAGTTAAGAACCACCTGGTCGAAATCATCAAGGGTTGCGCCGAGCAGACAGAGGCCAAGCCCAAGCCGCTCGACCTCCAGCGTGGCTTCGCTACCATCCCGCTCAAGGGTATTGACGTGCCCTTCCACTCGACCTTCTTGCGATCCGGCGTCAAGCCCTTCAGGTCTTTCCTTCTTAAGAAGATCCACAAGACCTCCATCGACCCCAGCAAGCTAGTCGGAAAGTACATCCCCAACGTAACTGCGAAGCCATTCGCGTTGACCAAGGAGTACTTCGAGGACGTGTACAAGCTCACCAACTCACCCAAGATCGGCAACATCCTGGCCAACTGGGAGAAGTACGAGGAGAGCGGCAAGGAGGAGACCAAGACCGAGGCTGCTGCGTAAAAGCAAGTCGGCATTGTATGCATAGACAGATAGATACGAGATTCCGTGATTGAGGCGTTTGGCGGTTCAACAAGTAGATGATTGGCCATTTGATATCCAGGTTGGAGGCTTCGATGCTCTTCTTATGATAAAACTTAGTAATTCATTCGTTCAAGAAAGACGTGTACAAACCATATATGACAGGAGTAGAAAAAGTGTGAATATTCATGAGTTGACCTTTGTTCCACCAGTTCGCCAACCTATGCTACCTTTTGCGAGCCCCAAAGCCTTACCCTACAACAACCCTAAGAACATGAATACAAATCGAAAGAATGCGCTTATCCAAATCAATCACCAAAAGAAAAGAAAAAAAGACACAATGAAAGTATCATGATAGTAAAGAGTGTTGTTTTATCGAAACAACCCCCGTTTCCTCGGCGTCCTCCCCCCATCCGCCGTCGCCACCGCTTCCTGCGCCGAACTCGAAGTCCCCAACGCAGGCATAGTATGCGCATGTACCAGCGGCGGCGCCTCAATATGTCTCTGACCCTGATACGGCGTATTGTGACTCTGATATGGCGTTCCCTGCTGTTGATACGCCGGTAATTGCTGCCAATTCTGCTGGTAGCTTTGCTGGTTATAGCTATCGTTGTATCCGTTGCTGATTACTCTGTGCGGTGTTTGTGGGATGAATTCGTTTGGCTGTTGGTGGGGTTGTGTGTGGTGGGATTGTTGTTGCTGGGAGCGGAGGAGGCCGAAAGCCCAGTTTGAGAGGTTGAAGCCGCCGAAGATTATTATGGCTGTGAAGATCTGAAAGGGGGTGTTAGTTTGTGTTGGGATATATATTTGGGGGTTGGTGGTGATGGGTATGTTGGGGGTTGTAGAGTTGGGGTCTGCTGCGCTGAAAGCAATTACAGGACTGGGTGTAGTGGTTGTGCGAACGCGTATGCGCAGAATCAATGTGCTCGCGCCGTTCGTGGACAGCTCCATACACAGCGACCGCCGGCATACCGAGAAGAATGCAACATACCATAGACTTATAACTAAACTCCTCAACAAAAGAGTTAAAGATCATAGCAAACGTCTTCGCCGTCACCGTCGCTCTTGCAACCTTCTTCGGATCGCGGTTCATGCACGTCTCCCAGACACCACATGCCCGCTCCATCGCCGGCACGACTTCCTCCGGCCGACAGCGATTCCGGTTGTATTCAATGGCGCATCCGGCGATTTCGACCATGACTTCGGATGCGTGTTTGGAGGACTCGATGTCGACGTCTGTCATGACGCCCGCCCAGGCGGAGTAGACGATGTAGATGAAGAGGCTGCCGAGGAACATGTTGACGGTGAGTTGGAGGTAGTAGGATAGGACGGAGGGGAGGTTGGGGTGCGCTTCGACCCACGAGAGGAAGCCGCCTACGCTCATGGCGAGAGTCTGCTGGACGGGCCCCGCCTCTTTGGGAGGGACTTGAGGTCGTCTCTGATCGTTGTCGGAATCTTCGCCGTCGTCGTCGTGGACCGTGGCGCGCTTCTTGGACCGTGAGCGCTCTGACCGGCGCTTGACTATGCGGTTCTCGGCTTTCTTGGAGTAGTACTTTTGCGACACGTCCTTGTCCCGCTCTCTGTCCCGCTCCTTGGTGGGGCT
Organism: Alternaria hordeiaustralica; assembly: GCF_023758085.1. Classification (NCBI taxonomy): domain Eukaryota; kingdom Fungi; phylum Ascomycota; class Dothideomycetes; order Pleosporales; family Pleosporaceae; genus Alternaria; species Alternaria hordeiaustralica. Next base: position 40,939 of record NW_026056773.1, on the reverse strand, counting down.
CGGCGTGGACATGAAGGTCCGCTTGAACCAGCTGTCTCGCCGCCCGCCCTTTGCATCGCCGTTGCCTAGCCGCCCCATCTTGCTCGCCAATTGCGTGTCTGGTGTGCCAGGGTCGCTGTCTAACTGTGGTGTGCCAGGTGTTTCCCCGCCTGAGCTGAAGTCGAGGTCGTGTGAGGGCGTTCGCATAGACCACGGGCTGGGTTGGATGTGTGCGGGCACCGAGGATGCGGGTGTGGACGGTAGCGGCTTGCTGGGATCGCGGCTGAAGTATGTCATGCGGTTGTCGGGGTCGCGCAGCCGATTCGGTGTCGCGAAACCGTTTTTGGAGGGAGAGTCTAGGACGGAGTGAGGGCCTGACTGGCCGAAAGAAGGCCCTGAAGTCAGCGGTTGTGTTTCCCCATGTGTGTCTCGTCCGAAAGGGAAAGAGGGGCCTGGGGACTCACGCTTCTTTTGTTGGCTGGCAGCGAGGAAGGGCGATTGAGCGTCGATGGGGCCTGTTTGGTTCGTCCACTCAAAGTCCATGGGCGTCGTCGAGGGGCGGTGACTTCGCGACATGATGTTTGCCAACGAAATTACGGGGACAAGTGGAAGGTTCGGTTCGGTGCGTGCGTCGTGGCGTGTTGCGCTGTTGTTGATCAACACTTGTGTGTCTAGGGTCACAGTTGCGGACTTCCGGCACTAGTCTCGATTTGGGGTCACTACAGTTGCAATAATGTTGTAGGTTTGATTGCCACTGGCGAAGAGAGTACTGTTATTTTGTATGTAAGCACCAAAGTGAGACGTTCGAAACATTGTGAATTAACCGAATGCACGAGCATGTCTTAGTGCTTCGGGAGGACGCCTAGTAGCAAGTCACCCTCTCTGCCAGCTTCCTTAGAGTTCATAGAATTTCATGGTAGTAGGTATAGTACAGTGAAGATCAGAATGCAATGCCTCTGAAAGGCCCCCATATGGACAGAACTCCCTAGAACAATGATAGCCGCCTTCTCCTGTTAGGCCCCTCTCCTGGCCAAGTAGGTGGCATGACGAGTGAGACTCCCAGTGATTCCGCAAGCAAACACAACTCATCGTGCTGAATTTTTCCACCGCCCTCCCCAGTCTGACACCTCTCGAAACAGCTGTGTCTCAATCGCTGACTACGCTCCTTCTAGGCAGGCGTAAGGCCAACCTGTGTACCGTTCATTGAGGCCAGAGTCAGTGTGAGACCCTCTCGCCATGGGCCCGGGTCTCGGCTCTCCATGGTCTTGAACTCCTGCACCATACGCACAGTCACGTAGCTCGCCTCGGTAAGCGCGTATTGCTGACCGAGACAGATGCGTGGGCCGCCGTTGAAGGGCAAGTATTCCCAGCCTGGACGGAGTGTCTCCCACCTTTCAGGCTTGTACTCGTCTGCGTCTGGGCCGTATAGGTCGTGGCGGCGGTGCATGGTGTATGGTGAGTAGCCGACGGTCGTTCCCTTTGGTACGAACAGAGGTGCTTGGCCGTCTGGGCCACCTCCTCGGGGCAGGACGGAGTCGCGGATGGCAAGGCGAGAGTTACCGGGGACGACTGGGTGGAGGCGGAGCGCTGGACAGAATTAGTATAATGATATATCAATCTCAGTATGCAAACTCACATTCGTTGAGACACCACTTGACGTATTTGAGGTTCCTCAGCTCCTCGTACGTCGGTGTGCGACCTCCCAGTGCCGCAACCTCTTCCCTCAACTTGGCATAAATATCAGGCCTCTTCGCAATTTGGAAGAACATGTTGCTGAGCAGACTAGCAGTCGTGTCACGTCCGGCAAGCAGGATGTTGATAAGTTCCTCACGAATCCGCTTCTTATCGGTAGTCTGCTTGGCCACTTCTTGGATAAAGTAGTACTTGTCGTCCTTGCCTCCAGCACTCTTCTCAGCATCCAATTCTTCCCTAAAACGGAGCGCATCGTCGACGAACTTGTCGACGTAGGCGTGGCAGATGTTGATGGCCTTCTTGCCCTCTGGGTTCTTGCGGAATCGGTCGAAGATGCCCCAGCGGGTGCGGGTCGTGATGTCGTCTTGTGCGGCGGTGAATGCCTTGCTGAAAATGACGTCCTCGTTGTTTTCGTCCTCCTGGCCGATCATGCGGAGCGAGTTGGTGGAGTGGTTGAAGAGGAACTCTGTTGCGGTGTCGATGGTCAAACGGAAAAAGAGCTCTTGTAGATCGACAGTAGCGCCATCTTTGGGGATGTGCTTGAGCATAAGCTTGAAGTGCCTCTCAAACGCCTCGATATCTGCAACTTGGTCGCGAGCGAAGTTGGGTCGCAGCAAGTGACGGCTATTAGCCCACCGCTCACCATCCGCGTTGAAGATACCGTGGCCCAAAAGAGGAGTAAAAGCACCCTGCCTATGACCAAAACCGTAATCCTTGAACTTCAAACTCAAGATCGTCTTGACGTTCTCCGGCTCACAAGTCGCAATGAAAGGCATGGTAACCAGCCTGTTATGGAAAGTGTTACCGAGCCGTCCAAAGCGCTTTCTGTTCTCTTCCAGCAGGATGTGGTGCTTGCTGTTGTATGCCATGACCTTCACATTGTCAATTCCGAAAATAGGGTCTTTGTGGAACTGCGCCGTGCAGGGTTGGCAGCCATTCTCTTTCTTGAAGCGCTGGCGCGCGAGGTAGAGCGCAATACGAGTGTATAGGATATAGGAGATGACGGCTCCCGCAACGATGAAAAGTAGTGGCGACTGCGCCATGGTGTCTGTAGGAATTGTGTTGTTGGAGAAAGGTAGTGGTTTTCGGAAAAGGTTTTAGTGATGACGTCGAGGAATGTCGATAGTGGGTAGCCGCGTCTTCGTGGGACCTATTTGTATGCCTTTGTCGAGGCAGTCGCGTTTATTCCACGAGGTGTTTAACCGGTGCCTCGCAACGAACCCAGTTGTTGATGTGGAAAGAGTGATTGCAGGGTAATAGACACAGCCGCTGTCAGGTCCGCCTTGAATCCACAGTATGAAGCGTCTGTTGTTGAGCCAAGCCCAGGTAACAGACACCCAAGTCCTCTTCCCCTTGTCTTACGTCCGTATGCAATCAATGTCTCTTTTCTTACTCGCAGAAAGATTTGTCGTGCGACTGCTCGGCCGAGGTCCGATAACTGTTCGGTCTCCGTCGTTGTTCCGCTCTCCGCAGTGCTGTCCAAGAATCCCGGTATTACCACCAAGAGGCGGATGGTCGTTCAGTATAGCCACGGGCTTGGCTGAGTAATCCCAAGGTTTGTCGTAAAATGTCAACACAGCAAAAATATATCACTAGTCACGGGGCCAGCCACTCTCTTATACCACCAACACTCGTCCGAAATTCTAGGGGTTCCACAAGGCCATCGTCTAACACGCCCACGGCACACTTACAATTTGAGCATTCAGCTCCGGACACGGTGCAAAGCGGCGCCCGACTGCTGAGGTAAACGCCCATTCGGAATGGAATGCGCTCGCGGAGGCTAGAGCATAGCGTGCGTAGGTTTTCGGTGATGCCGCTGCTGCACCATCCCTGCTCTGCCCCGTTACCGAGGCTGATTCGCGGGGGTCGTGATTCGCCAAATCTGATACAGAAGATCTGCGAATTCGCATGTTGGACCTAAACGGGTTACTGCCCGATGGTGTTGTATGCATGCTCGGAGGACTCGGAAGTTACTGTAATGAGGTGGGATGGGTAGTCATGTGTTGCAGGCGAGAAGGGAATGTTGCTTGTTGCGGGAATCATCAGAGTCAGCTAGCTAGAAGGAAATCATAGGTCCATAGGGAAATTGTCACAATGTGACACAGGCTACGATAGTGTGCACAGTCAGCTCATAACTTTAATTCGACGCTTTGCACTTGGAATACGATGTATACAATGTTGCTACATGCCAATGTCTTGAGTTGCTGATGGTGAAGTCGATACACGTCACCCGCGTGCGCAAGCGCAAAGCCCACGTTTGGGTCTGTCCAAACGGCCCGCTGCACGAGGCAGACTCCACTTCACATGCTGCCTCCGAGGGTACAGCGTGGATCACTAATCCGATGAGATCCACTTCATGTGATTGATCGTTTCCTTCTCTAGGTACTCATATACCTGTGTGTAGTCTTTGCACACGTGCTTCGCATCCCAACCGTCACTCCCACCTCGATCTTCTCCATGCTCGTCACCAGGGAAGCTTGTCGCAGCCCCTTCTAGCGCCACATCTCCAGCGCACATTATCGCCTGTCTAATGTATTCGAAGCAGTGGTTGATATGCCATGGCATCTTGACGGGATTTGCAGACACAGGTGACGCGACCATGAGCTTCATGGAGTTGTACGCGCCCAGTATAGTGTAGAGGCAGTGCAGCTGATGCGTCACGGACGTGGTGAAGACGGTGTGGTTGGGATAGTCGTGTATCGGGTGTGGGAGGTTCGAATATTCGGAGGGGTTCTTCACGTTGACGTAGCCCAAGCCCTCTATGGAGATCGTCAGCACTGTTAAACCTCAAGAAACCAGAACGATGTACATACCTGGTACGATGCTTAACCATGCATGCTGTGTCTCGTTGCTCCAGAACTCCGCCGCATCTTCTGGGGCGAACACAGAACTGGGCTTGAAGCTCACAATCTCTTGCGAGAACGTTGGCGCAAATCCTGTAATGTCTCCCACGAGCTCGTATTGATGACTTTTTGTGTGTTTTTGCCCTCTCTTTTCCACCAGCAATCCAACAATGACGAGGAGAAGTGCCGTGTCTATTATCCAGCGATAGCCCTTCAGCCTCTTCCACGCCGTCTTGCGTCTTCGTCTAGGTCGTACTGCATCTTCTGTATCCCAATCGTCAACCTCTGTACTCGAATCCGAGTGATCGTCGGTGTTGCGTAAGGCGTCGTATCGTTGGTCGGGCTTTAATGGGTCGTTGGTCGCGAAGGCCATGATGGAAACGTCGTGAGTCGATTTGTGTGGTGCGAATGCCGGCATTACTGTAGCTGTGGTTTGGTAAGGATGAATGGGTACGCGCATAGATACAATGGCGTTGACGCGGCATCGTGTCAATCTGCTTTGGTGCTCAAACGTATACTGCGACGCCAATCGTTAGATGATACGTGATCCGGCTTGGAAGACGTCGATCGGCACGCCGAGCCCTGAATCATTAGCATAGACCGAATACATTATTAGAAGTATCAGCTTTCGGAACGCATTGTAATAGCATGCGCGTATAAGTACGGCGCGTTGCATTGCCTTTCCTGACGTGAGAGACAGGCATGAGTGGCAGACGCGCGGCGATAGATATCAACGCAGACATTACGATGACGCGAAATCAGATCGAACTTCAGATCGAAGGAAGAAGACAACGCAACAATTTCGTTCATATTCATGGTAGAGTTAGAGGTTGGGCGCCGACGACGATGCTTGTGGGACGCGATGACGCTAATCGGAGTCTATCGATAATCACGCCAAGGACTCCCTAGCCCACACCACCTGCCAATGCATTCGGCATCATCACCGACCACCCTCTGACCATGAGATTGAGATCAACGCGCTCCGATCCGACTCATACTCTACAGGTTATCGATGCTCTTCGAGCGAAATTAGAAGATACCATCGCCGCATTACCTCCGGCCCATCCGTCTCCTCGGCCAGTATCAGCCAGCATCATCCACTCGCCTTCGCTTCCTCACTCCACAATCCTTATGTGGCGTTTATCAGGAGTCTGCTGTGGTGGATGAAGGATGGAAGGTTCGCTGCTGTTCCTGAGCGCCTGTGCAGCATGCTCCTTGACAGTAGGCAACGTCACTGTCGAGATATCCTCATCAGTAAAAAGACCCAGTGCCTCAACAGACAACTCCTTCCTGCGCGATGGCGACCGTGTCGCTGACGCAGCATGGTTACGCGCGTGCATGCGCTTCTTTCCCAGCGAAACAGAGTCCCTATGAGCAAACAGTTCAGGCGACACGCCACCCGAGTGTACAATACGAGAGTGCGCGATCGTAACAGAGTCGCGATGGTCGCGGAACTTGGTGTCTGCTTCTTCGAGGTTCGAGAGCTTTCGGATCATTGGTGATAGCTTCGCATTCCTGCCTCTGCTATGCGGGACCTCAACATTGGGTACAACAAGAGAGTGCTCGGAGGGTGGTGATGATCCCATTTCTGGAGCGTGTGGTGGCGTCACTTGAAGGGCGTTTCGAAGCGATATTTCCTCACACGATACGCTCCTGGTCAAGGGCGCGCTTACGGGGCGTGATGAGACGCTAGAATGCGCTCCGCTTGTGATACGGCTGTTTGGAGGCACTGTTGCTGCCAGGTCTTCGTCATCGTCCACCGCACAGTCATAGCGAGTAGCCCGGCCATCGTCATCAGGAAACACCACAATAGTGGGCTTGAAGCTGTCTGACGGGCTATTCCAGGTTCCCGACCATCCCGCGAGCTTCGAGTTGACTCGGTCAAGGCCACCACGTTTGGCGCTTGGGCTGGCAGTTTCTAAGGCATGACTTGCTGACGAGCTCCGTCGTCCCCGCGTCCTGATGGTGTGCTCTTCGGGCACATCGTCCCAGATTACCTCATAGCTGCCACTCTTTGTCTCGATGATTTGCATTGTAGGTGTTGCTGGGTCAGCGCTGTCGTCATGGGTGAGTCCTTGCGCGTCCCATGAGGGAGCTATGGCGATAACATGTACGTCTGTTCGTGTAGTAGCTGGCTCCGCTGCAGCGCTCTTCGCTATGTTCATCGTGTTCGGGCATGATGGGCATGACTTGACGAGTTCTGTATGATTGCTAGCCGACCTGGAGCTCTCTCCGGTATCACTTGCTAGAGTCTGAGTCGAGACCTCTTCCGTGATGGGTGCCGGGGGTAATGAGATCAATTGCTTCGAACCACTTTCTTCGAAATCGACAGTCTTCACGCGACGCAAGGTCTTGAGCTCGGCGTTGATGCTTTCCTGTTGCAATCCGGTCGGTGGTGTGGTTGTGGTACTCTTCGCCTTCTTCTTTATACATGGCTTCAGCTTCGCATTCCCAGGGCGCGTCTTTGGATTTGCAAACGCTCTTGCTGGGTCTGGCTCTGACTTTGAACGCACAGCAGTGGACCTGATGGGACTTGGCCTTGCAACCTTTTTGATCTGGTTCTTATTCGGCTCGGGTGTTCGAGATCGCTTGGCCATGGGCTTTGTCTGTTCAACGAGTTGCTTCTGGAGGCTAGCAGATGAAATATTTGGATCGTGGTACTGAGATTTTAGTTCGTATCTGGAGTTGCTGATGGAGCGCTGAGAGCCAGGGCGTGGAGGCCGTAGCTGGCTACGTGTCGGAGTTGGGGTCGGACGGGTTGTATGGCGCCCATCCTCCTTCGAACGCACCGCCTCCAACGCGGCAATCGCAGTCAAGCGCTCATTCCGTTCTTGGCTCGGTATAACCAGCTCACTCGCGGATCGTTTCAGCGAGCGTCTAGAACTCGGCTTCAAGGGTTGGCTCGTTGGCATTTCAGTCCGATCGTTGCTCGTTATCTCGGCATCATGCGACGTTGTCGTTGTGAAGGCAGAGTGAGGTTCGCACTCTTGATCAGGTGTATAAGGAGGAGTGTCCGGGGCTGCCTCTTTATCGGTTGTGAGGTACGAGGTGAGCTTGGTGATTAAGCCATCGCCGGAAGTCCCAAGCATGGTAGCTGCAGATTACGATGAGTACGTCAACCGGACAGTAAACATTCGTCAGCGTGTGGATCGGAGTGTGAAAGGCGATGGCAAGTATCGTGATATATAGATCGTGACGTAGGAAGTTCGAAAGTCAGTGATAAGAGGATTTAGGTGACGTTCCAGTCGCGAGAAACGTGTGTGCAGTAACAGCCAGGGCAACTGTGCAATGGAAAGATCTGGACATGCGGAAGGAAAGTTGCAACTTGGGACGGGAGCTCTTACCCTCCACAGAGCCATCATGTTTTGGCCTCGGGAAGTTGCACTCGCATGAGCGTAGCTCAATCGCACTGCCTTGAACAGGCAGGGCATGCTGAAGTCGAGATAAAAGAATGCGAATCAAACTCCGGTTTCTAGAAAGATATGTGGAATCAAGCCACCGTTGACGCGATACGGCTCATGCTCTTCTGCAGCTTGCAATGATTAGGTATCCATGAAGGCAAAGGCGACTTTTCGCGTGTCCACCCCCTCAAGGACAGTAGACTGGATACCACTCCCGGTACCGGTCGAACTGGGCAGCTCACTCCATTACTGATTCTGATGTCAAAAGACGGCTTGAGTGTACTCTCTAAAAGCTGAACTATGTTGAACTAAGTACCCGCCCGCCAATGTCGCATGCCCGATCGGGGATAACGCCTGCCTCGGCACCATTTCCGGTCAGCGACTCACATCATGTTCTCGAGAAACGTGCGCATTCATCCCCACGAACCTCGCGTCATCATTGGGGAATCTGCAAGGTGCTTGCTGTTCACTGCGCACGCTGGTATGACTTAGTGACATCCATGGCAGAGCATCTGTTCCTACATGCCGCTTCTTCGACGCCATTTGCCTGTTTACACGGCTCCCACGAACGCCATGCCGCTATTGCATTTGTACCCTCGTCGGCTGCAGCCAAACAGACAGCGCACGTGTGTCTGCTGGTATGAATATGCATCAAGATAGCCTCGTGTGCCTGGCTGTCGGGTCGCGTCATCGCGGGATCATCCCGGTCCTGACGGGCATGTATATAGGCTGTTGACATTCTTCAGAAACCATCTGCTCAGGCACGCGACAGTCTACCACCCTTCGCAATGTTGTTTGTCGCTTCGCTCGGCGTTCTGGCGCTCTCCGTCAACCAGGCTTTTGCTGGTCCGGTCATCACTCGAGATGATAATGCTGCTGCAGCAAATGTCACCACCTGCAATGGCAAACTTTACACCTACGAAGAGCTAGCAGGTTATGGAAAAATTGTCAGCGATGCTCGTGACAAGTTCGGCGACACGATTGGTGGTATTGGAAGCGCCATTGCATTCGAAAAGAAGTCGTGGAAGTACAAGAAAGGCTCCTACCAGGGTGTCGTTTGGGGTCTGCCTGACCGCGGCTGGAATACACAGGGTACCCAGAACACTCAGACCCGCATCCACAAGTTCAGCGTTGTCTTCACACCGGTTGAAGCAACCCTTGAGAAACCGGCCAGCCCGAACTTCCAGTTCTCTTACATCGACACTCTACTTCTCACTGGACCTGATGGTACGCCCTTGACTGGTCTGGATCCGACGGAGACCATTACGTACCCTGGGTTTCCCACTATTCCTTTAGCTAGATGTAAGTTCCACAACCTTATATCAATTAGCAGTACTGATAGTTGCAGACACTGGCAACGGCTTCGGCCAAAATGGAACAGGTGGTGCTCGCGTTCCGCTAGACACCGAAGGCCTTGTCCTCGGAGACGACAAGACTTTCTGGATCAGTGACGAATACGCCGCGTACGTCTACCAGTTCGATAAGAAGGGCAAAATGATCAAGGCTGTTCGCACCCCCGAGGCTCTTGTTCCCCGCCGTAACGGAACTGAAAGCTTCAACGCGGCTTCTCCACCCATTTACGACCCGGATGTAGAGATCACGCCCGAGGATCCCGACAGTGGCAGAGGCAACAACCAGGGCCTGGAAGCTCTGACTGCCAGTCCAGATGGCAAGTACCTCTACACCATGCTCCAAAGTGCTACTATCCAGGACGGGGGCAGCTCCGCAAAGAAGCGTCGCAACACTCGCCTCCTTAAGTACCGTGTCAAAGACGACCAGACCACGCTAGAGGCGGAATATGCTGTTCAGCTTCCTGTGCTACCAACAGGGCGCGTCGCCAGTCAGTCTGAGATGCACTACATCTCCGAAACTCAGTTCCTCGTCCTAGCGCGCGACTCCAACGCTGGTCATGGAGCTGAAAGCACGTTGTCCATCTACCGCAACGCGGATGTGATCGACATCTCTAAAGCCACTAACGTCGCAGGCACAGCGGCCGATGACATTAAAGGACAAATTGCAAGCAAAGATGGTGTCTTGAAGAGCAGCATCGTGCCTGCTACTTACTGTCCGTGGCTGTCTTTCAACAACAACGACCAGCTCGGCAGATTTGGTCTCCACAATGGCGGCGAACAGGACGCGAATCTGCTGAATGAGAAGTGGGAGAGCTTCGCTATGTTGCCCGTTGACAAGGACGACAAGATTGGTAGGAGCGAGAGGCAAGATGAGGATGAAGGAAAGCAGTACTATCTAGTGTCTTTCTCCGACAACGACTTCATCACTCAGAACGGTAAGATACCTGCCTTCGAGTTTTAGTGCTCAGACTAATGTGGCGTAGGATACATCAACTTTGGTCAGAACAAGTACGTGGATGCGTCTGGTTACAACCTTGACAACCAGGTTTTGGTGTTCAAGGTCAAGCTTCCAAAGGGAGCGAACCCCTTGTAGAGTTCCATAGATGGTATGCGCTGTCACTAAATCGAGCATGCATAATGTACAATTCATTCACTACAACTACATGATTCGACTGCAGCCTCATTCCGAGTCTGAGGCAGAGCTATCTTCATCAGAAGAAGATGACACTACGACACTATCACAAGAATCCTTTTCACTTCCCATATCCCTATCTCCAAGACCACCCACAACCTCATCCAAACTCTCTTCCATGACGTCATCTATGGTACGCTTCTTTGGGACGAAGGACATGGTGCAGCCTCCTCGAGAGTTGCGACTCGTGGCGGCAGAGTCCCTCCTCGAGACACTAGCAGAAGTGCTGTCGCCCTCAACCGCATCTGAGTCTCCAATTTCCTCTTTCGCTTCCTGTCGTTTCATCTTAGCTTCTTGCTTCTTGTCCAGCTCACTGTCCACTCTCTCAATCGCAAGCGCCAAAGCCTCTTCTGCTTCGTGTTCTTGAGCGAGAAGTTCGAAGTACACCTTGGCACACATCTGGTTGTGACTGACCGCTTCTCTCTTCGTAGTAGCGGGTTTGCCTATTTTGTATGGCTTCCTAGGTTTCCATATAGAGAGGCCTGGTGCTTCCTGGCGAACGACGACACCTGACGGGAGATAGAAGTCCATATCTTCACTTTTGCCCAGACTAGTCCGGCCGGCTCCACATCCTGGACAGGTCTTCTTATCGCCCGCTAGGTAGTATCGTCCGAGACCATGGTTGACATCGCATCGCCAGGCAAGTTTCTCACCTGCTTTCTGCTTCTTCCAGTAATAGCCATCGGGAATCTCCTGACCGTGTTCCATAGTAGTCGAGCCACTAGGATGGGGACCAAGATCGGGTTCTGGCTCCGATTCTGGCGTCGGCTCGGGTGTTGGCCCTTTCGACCGTACCTTTGGCCGAAGGTAATGAACTACTGCATCGACAGCAATCTGCCGAGCCACTTCTTCAGTCGCACCAGTACCCACGGCCTGCCAATATGCGTCCTTCGCCACAGCATTGTGACAGGGTCGGTCTGACTTGCGAAGTCGAGCAGTCTGCTTGCTAGGCTTCCAACGCATGTCTGGTGCGGGTTGATGGTAAAAAGACCTCAGTGGCATGTAAAAGTCCATCTCAACAGCATGGTTGTCACCGAGCGAGGTGTTACAGCCTCGACAGTTCTTGCGATTCCCGGAGTTGTAGTAGTGGCCCATTGCATGTTTGCAACGACATCGCCACGCGTACTTCTCATCCACTGAGATCGGCTCAAAGTAAGCGTTTGGAGGAAGGTGTTGATGCAGTTCCAAAGTCGTAGATCCACTCGGATGGAGCGATAGTGGCTTGTTTGCCAACGGACTCTTCATGATTGACTGATTGGTCGATTGCTTGCCTGGCTTGGGTGCAGTCGATTGCTGCTGGGTAGAGTGACTTCGCATGACTTGCTTGTTTGCGGTTTCGTTCTTCCTCCTCCTCTTCTTTGGGGGCTCTGAGGATGTCTTGTCAGATTCAGAACTGCTCAACGACCCACCAATATTTCGTCGAAGGATCTGTAAAGGAGAGCAGGAAGAGGACTCGGGAGTATTCATGTCTGAGTCTATTGGGAGACATTGCGATGCACGCGAATCAGGGGTGGTAGTTTCAGTGGACAGGCTTTCACTGTTCTGCTGTGATCGAGCGGAACTTCTGGCTTGCTCTCGAAGTCGCTCTCTAGCTGCGATGGCTTCGAGCTTCTTCTGGTAGTCGTCGTTGGCGGTGGGACGAATACCCATAGACATGGCTGCTGCAACAACTTGCTTGAAGTTCTGGAATGCATGGTCGAGAGCCTGTGGTGGGTTTCCCCACTTAAGTGTCAGCCGGCGCTTGTGATCATTGATCAACCTGGTTCGCCAGTGGTGTACCTTCTCTACGTGCTCGGTGCCGTTGCTTTGCTTGCATGCACCGGCACGGTCACTGATGGGTACTCCAGCATCATGGGAACCGAATAGAACTTCGTAACGAGGAAAGGGTTGATGGGATCCCTCTTCCTGTGCATCATCTAAAGACAGGGCATTTACAGGGTCGTGATACAGTTGCGTGAGATCTGACAGTATCTGAGGCTCTTGGTGAACATCAGCCGCCTTTGCTTCGTGACCTATATCAAGCGGAGTGCTTGTAACGGATTGAGGGCCGTGGAAGTCCGACATTATGGCCAGCTGCGGGAATGGAATCCAGTTCCGACGAGATGACGCCAGTCTGTCATCTCTGGTTGCTGCTCCACACATGTTCTGACCTTTACGCTTCTTGGATGTTGAGAGCTTGACAGCACGACCGATGGGCAAAGTCATACTGAAGTTCTCTTTTCGAAACAGTGTCTGGGATACAGCGTCAATTTCCTCCAATGGACCGGCCTGATAGCCAAGTTCGTACTCCTTGGTTGAGTATCGTACCATCGTAGGATGTGAGCTGGTACGGTGCCAAGACACGTTGATCCTGTCTGCTACAGGAAAGAGATTGCCAGGACCGTACTTTGAGAAGGGTTTGGTGTCGAGAGCATGTGGATCGAGGAACGGTGCGCCGTCCATGCCGTCTCCAGCGAGAAGGTGCACAGTGCGGCAATGGCCATTCCAGATCATTTTCTTCGTGATACTGTTAACCTCATGTGATACAGACTTCATGTAATCGGCGATGCTTTGGCGGCTGCTGTTTGCATCTTCAGAACACTGGGCGAGGCGGTCGGGATGCAAGGCATGCGCTATGAAGTTGTTCAGAAAGGTGGCTTCGTAAGTCTTCTGGCTAGCTTGGTAAAGCACGTAGTTGATGTAGTCGGCCTTGGAAGGTATACGACGGTTCAGATGAACACCGGCACGAGCTCTTTGAACACGCGTAGGGTTCTGAAGGTTGTCATTGCTGTTTGAAGGAGCTGGGAAATGTAAGCGAACAGCCTCTATGCAGAGCAAGCTTCTTACCAGCTTGAAGTGTAAGACCACTGGGTATCCGGTGTTGGTAATATGTTTCCGATACAAAAACCGAATCTTCTTCCTCGTAAGCGTCCGCGGTTGGGTTGTGATGAGTTGATTGGGGTGTAGCATCGATGAGTATTCGAGGTGGAGCGCCGAAAGAGCCGTCGCTCCAGTCGATTTCGTCCTCGTCAGCGTATACCATGATGTTAGAGTAGGTAAATGAAGTTATGAGCAAATGATGGATATCGATGTTCACAGATAGAATGATGGGATTCGAGAAGGAAGAGAATGATACTCTGATGACCTCGCCGCATAAATCCTGACGCGAGTTGGGCGCATGTGCAAACAAAAGACATCATTCTAGCGTGCGAATTCAGTCATACTAGAGCTGAATGTGGATGTCCAAGATTCAAAGACGGAGCAAATCGAATGTATGTACAGCGTTTGTTAGAGACCGGAACATAGACGGCCACCCAAAAGCCGCGCCGTTGGCCCGATGGATGGCCGATTTTGAGGAATAGATCCACCATGTTGGCGATTGAATGATGCTAGTGGGGGCATATTTGGTAACGCGGCCTGGATAGGAGGCTACTGTTCGTTTGATGCCGAGGAATGCTGGTATGTCCGGGCTGAGCGCCAAACGCACTTTTGGGCGCTGAGGACATTGGGTGACGCATAATTCGAAAAGACGGTAAAGTAAACGCGAGGCAGTCATGCCATGGACAAGGTTAGTGTTCGCATTCCATTCGACTCACACAGGCTATGCGGAATGAAGTCATAGCCGACTGGACGCGATGCCGACACACATACATGTGCGAGTGCCAGTCGTCATTGCGGACAGATGTGTACACCAAGACGATAGCGAGTAAACACGGAGTCGCGAGTTACGGCCTTGTAGATTGGGCGTACGCTGGAGTTGTGGAGTGTTGGGTGGAGGTGAGGGCTGGGGCAGCTCGGATGGCGGCGCACGGGCCAGTGGACCCTGAAACTATGTCGATGTGGCATTTCGAGCATCTTGAGGCCTCGAGCTCCAATTGCTCTCTCCACATTCAAAATGGGAAGGAAGCACGTGTCTTCGCTAGCCTTCATTCTCCCCATCTTAGCCAGTACCGCAGATGCGGCGTCAGACCCCGCCCGGCCGCGGGGTGTCGCTCCGGAATGTATGTTGCACATGTCACAGCTCAAGGAGAGCTTCCGCGTAGACGCCTGAGCATAGCTGACAGCACATGTGCAGTTGCAAAGTACTACAAGGATGCCGAGACATTCACTTGTATCTCGAATCCCGCCATCAAACTCCCAATCGCACGCCTGAACGACGACTACTGCGACTGCCCCGATGGCTCTGATGAGCCAGGCACCTCAGCGTGCGCCTACCTCTCGCCCCTCTCCCCACCCCAGCCTCTAGGCTTCAAGAGCAAAGACGTCAACGCTACGCCTGCCCTTCCTGGCTTCTACTGCAAGAACAAGGGCCACCAGCCGAGCTATATCCCCTTCACCAACGTAAACGATGGCGCATGCGACTACGAACTATGCTGTGACGGCAGCGACGAATACGAGCGTGTGGGGGGCATCAAGTGTGAAGACAAGTGCGCGTCGATTGGGAAAGAATGGCGGAAGGCGGACGAGGCGAGACAAAAGAGCCTAACCGCTGCAAAGCAAAGGAGAAAGGAGCTCATCGCCGAGGCTGGTCGCATGCGGAAGGAGGTCGAGGACCGCATTCAGACGCTCAAGACGCAGATAGAAGGTGCAACTCTCAAAGTCGACGGGCTGACCAAGAGCCTCGCCGAGATCGAGAGGGCTGAGCGAGGCAAGGTCGTCAAGGGCGCAGGCAAGGGCGGCAAGATCACAGTGCTGGCCAGCCTCGCCAAGGATAGAATCCAAGAGCTGACCGACAACGTCAACCGCGTACGAGACGAGAGGAACGCGGCACAATCACGGGTTGAGGAGCTCGAGGGCATGTTGAAGCGCTTCAAGGAGGAGTACAATCCTAACTTCAACGACGAAGGCGTGAAGCGTGCCGTCCAGGCCTGGGAGAACTATGCTGCACAAGAGCGCCCGGGACCCAACAACGCTCTAGACCGCGACCTCGACGAGATTCTCAAGCCAGACTCTGAAAGCGCCATCAAATGGGACGAGTTCGAGACAGTCGAAGAGTCTGACGTGGAGCTCCGTAAGCAGTATTTCCATGACGCATCCAAAGCTATCTACTGACTATCGTATGCAGTATACAAGTTTGAGGAGTACCTTCCCGACTCCATCCGTAGCTGGGTTGACAGCAAGCTACGCGACTTGCGTGTCGCGCTCATCGAGAACGGTATCCTCGCAGACCCCACGAGCGGCGACGCTCCCGAATCAAAAGCCATCACCGATGCCAAGTCACAGCTTGACTCTGCGAAGAAGGAACTCGAAGGCGACAAGTCCGAACTCACAAGGCATGAGGAAGATCTCACCAAAGACTACGGACCAGACTCCATCTTCCGCGCCCTCAAGGACCGCTGCACCTCCACTGACTCTGGCGAATACACATACGAGCACTGCTTCCTCTCAAAGACCACTCAGAAGCCTAAGAAAGGCGGTGGCCACACTGGCATGGGTAATTTTGCACGCATTGAATCGATCACCGTCGATGAAGAGCTTCCTGCCGATGGTAAGGGCTTGGGCAGTGGAGAAAGGATTGCAATCAAGTACGAGAATGGCCAACACTGCTGGAACGGCCCCAATCGAAGCACCATGGTCATTCTTGCGTGCGCCGAAAATGACGAGATTTGGAAGATTGTCGAGGAAGAAAAGTGCGTCTACCGAATGGAAGTAGGTACGCCTGCAGTCTGTGGCATCGATGTACAAAAGGCCGTGCCGGCGCACAATGAGCTTTGAAGAAACGAAATTACGTAGAGACAATTGGGCCGGTAGACTTGACGATGTTCTGGAACATGTGTCGCTGTCTTTGCTCCCCCACATCATCCGGAGCGCGCGTTTGGAGTAGATAGCAACCCGATTATCACCAGTTAGCGTGGAGTTAATCTATCCCCAATTTCCCCGCCTCCGCACCTTCCCGCCTCCGTCTACTACGTCATCCGCATCAGGGTCTCCTTCTGGAGAATGATATACTTCAAGCCGGCCTGAACTTAAACTCATGGGTGCCTAGGCATGCGGCTTAACATCAGCTTACTTTGTACACCAGCCCCGCGGTTCGGGTCCGGCAGTTATTGACAACTCTCTTCGGCCCGTATGGAATCTTCAATAATATAAGACGCGACGTTGCGACGCAGCCACGGAAAGGACGGCGCCTTGAACAACGACCAATCATCAAAGAATGTCCGCAAACGGGTCAACTACAGCAACCTTCCAGAACCACAATGGTCTTCCGATCGCAATCGTTGGCGGCGGACTTGGTGGTGCCGCGCTCGCCATTGGTCTTCTCAAACATGGTGTCAAAGTGCACATCTACGAAGCCTCTCAGGCCTTCGCGGAAATAGGTGCCGGCGTTGGATTCGGTGCTAACGCCACGACTGCATTGCACCTTATCGATCCTCGACTGCTGGAAGGCTACATGAAACACGCCACGATAAACACAGACCCTGAACGCGAAAACACTTTCAACACGATCAGATGGGGTATGGACGAGCGACGACCCAATGGAGCCAAAGCTGGAGATCTCGGTTTCCATCAGGCTGACGCCAAGAAGACACCAGATGCACCGACTGGATTTTGTATGCGAGGTCGGATACACCGGGCGCGTCTGCTCGATGAGATGGTTGCGTTACTTCCCAAGGACATAACAAGCTTCGGCAAAAGCTTCCGAGGTGTCGAAGAAGTGGGTGCCGGGATGCTCAAGATAAGCTTCGCCGACGGAACGACTACTCTAGCCAGTGCACTTATTGGCTGCGATGGCATCAAGAGCAAGGTGCGAAGCTTTGTATGTGGTTCAGATGTGAAGCCAGCGTACGCTCACGAGGCCGCGATAAGGGCTATGGCCCCAGCTGAAGTGGTTAAGAAAGCGCTAGGAGAAGAAAGGGCGCTGAACGGTACACTGTACTGTGGTTATGGAGGAAGTTGCATCACCTATCCTGTCGACCATGGCGAACTCATCAACATGGTTGCCATGCCACACGATCGATCCCTCACCAGCACTTGGGACCAAGATGACTGGATAGTACCCACGAGTGCGGACGAGGTCCGTGAAAAGTTTAAAGACTTTTATCCGCCACTCATCGATCTTATCGCGAGACATACTTTACCATCTAAATGGGCACTACACACTCTTCAACACGATAAGCCATATTTCAAGGGTCGTATGTGTCTACTGGGTGACAGCGCACACGCCACAACGCCTCATATGGGAGCAGGAGCTGGCATGGCTATGGAAGATGCATTTCTCCTCAGTCGCTTGATAGCTGATGTCGGGAGTTCTGATAATATTGAGGCTGCCTTCAAGGCCTACGATGCTGTCAGACGACCGAGAACACAGGGATGTATTCAGAGGAGTATCGAGAATGGTCTAGCATACAACTTCATGGTGGAAGGGGTAGAAGATGATATGAACAAACTCGAGCAGAAGCTTAATGAGAACTTTCGGTGGCTTTGGTATGAGGACTTGGAAGAGCAACTGCGCAGGGCGCAAAAGGTTCTAAAGGAAACAAGCGGACATGATGTTAGTCAGCTTTAGCGTGCTCGGGATCTAATCTCGCGCAACTGTTCTAATTTCCTACAATCAATCGCTCTACTTGCATCTAAATCCAGATGGCGTCTATCAATACATACAATGAAGTGTCGGCCTTCGCTCCTTCAGTTTGACGATCCAGACCAATGCAGCTTACGTCATAGGCCCGAAGGTTTCGGCGATACCGCCGCTCCCGCCAACAAGTTCCGTCTCCTGCTAAGTCCAGGTACCATCTCGCTTCCAGCGGCTACATATCTCTATGCGGGCACACTTTACCACCTAAAGACTAGATAATCTTTAGGAAGATGCCCTTCAGGGTCTACACCGGCGTGGAACGCCTTGGAAAATTCTACGAGCCAAATACCGCGCGGATGCCGAGATCGACCGAGCTCTGATTTCAAACCATCGGACGGGATGTGCTTAGTAGGGGCGTATATAGCCTTTTTGATCCGTCTGGAGTCTTGTTATTCAACCCTCACAGCTGCTGTTTTTTGTTTCCTTCAATATCTTCCTACATGTCCGAACTCTCAAACTTACCAAAATCAAACACCCACAACACCAAGATGTCCGCAGACCGCCTCTTCCAGCCGCTCAAGGTGGGCGCCATGGAGCTCAAGAACCGTATTGCCATGGCACCTCTGACACGATTCCGTGTCAACGACGACCATGAGATCCTGCCCATGGCTGCACAGTACTACGGCCAGCGTGCTTGCGTACCGGGAACCCTCCTCATCACCGAAGCCACCCTGGTCTCGAAACAATCTGGTGGTTACCCTAACGTACCTGGTATCTATACTCAGGCTCAGATCGACGCATGGAAACCAGTAACCAAGGCTGTCCACGAGAAGGGCTCGTACATTTATCTCCAGCTCTGGGCCCTTGGACGTGTAGCGAACAAGGACTTTGCTGCCGCGAACGATATCACCATCAAGTCTTCCAGCGCAACATCCCTAGGCGAGGGATACGCTACTCCCAAGGAGATGACCGTTGAGGACATCAAGCAGAGTATCTCCGACTACGCACAAGCAGCCAAGAACGCCGTCGAGGCTGGCTTCGACGGTGTAGAGATCCACGCTGCCAACGGCTACCTCATCGACCAATTCTTGCAGGATACCTGCAACAAGCGCACAGACTCCTACGGCGGCTCTGTTGAGAACCGCTCCAGGTTCTGTGTCGAGGTCACCCAGGCTGTAGTAGAGGCCGTGGGCGCCGACAAGACCGGCATCCGATTGAGTCCGTTCTCCGAGTTCCAGGGCATGAAGATGAAGGACCCCCTTCCCCAGTTCACAGACATCATGAAGAGACTGGATGCGTTTAACCTGGCCTACCTCCACCTTGTCGAGGCCCGCGTATCTGGTAACGCAGACGTTGAGGGCTACGACTCCCTCGACCCCCTGCTGCCTCACTACACTGGCAAGCTGCTTATCGCTGGTGGACTCAAGGCCGAGGATGCGAAGAAGATTGTCGAGGAGCACAAGGACCGCGATGTCGTGGCCGTGTTCGGACGCTACTTCATCAGCACACCTGATCTCGTTTTCCGGATAGAGAAGGGCATCGAGCTTACTCCTTACGACCGCGACACCTTTTACGTTCCCAAGAGCGAGAAGGGATACATTGACTACCCTTTCAGCAAGGAGTGGAAGGAGGCGCACCCCAACTTGTAGAGACTGCGCAAGAAGATACCCAGTAGCGTTTGCGAGTTTGATAGAATAATTGGACAACGATTTTGAGACGCACTTTTTTTGTGACTGCTCTGCTCTACTTCGGTCTCACGCAATTTCGGATGTAGCCGCTGGCACATCCTCGTACTAACGCATGTCAGCCCCCATCTTTAGTGCCGTTATTGCGCAACCTGCGGGTCCTCAAAACATACAACATCCATATATGCTGGCTCCAGGAACGGAAGTCGGGATGCGCAACGGCATATGGATAAAATAATGCTCAATGGCACACCGAAAGGATGCAGTCAGTTGTTGGTGCCCGGTAAGCACTCGCGGTAACGGTCACAACTGAGCATAACGAGTGACGTAGATGCGAAAGTAGGCAATGCCACATGTTACGTGCGCCGGAGCAAAGCTCGGTAGTAGGTTAATATACATGGCGGGAGTTCATCCGGGGTAATGATCCAAGATCCCTGATCCCGCACAGTTTCTCCACATCATTCCCCTGGTGGCTAACCTCTGTTGGAACAAAAACCTCCATCGCTCGACCAAAGCAGCAGGTACGCCGTTTCAGTCGTTTGTCATTGGAGAAGGAAAAGTGTTTTGAAACAACGCACGCACTCGAAGCTCTCACATGCGCATAGCCGTGCCTCCTCGCTTCGGAACTTTTAGATTGACACCTTAGCATCCGTTTATGTCGGCTAGTATTCACGGGGAAACAAGCTGGATATGTTTAGCTCTGGCGATGATCGCGCGATGAGTGCGGTGTGGGTATAAGAAGGGGAGGAAGGTGCAGGAAACTGTTCGTTGCGGACTCTCACGACACTCACGATGCACTTCTCCACTTCAGTACTCGGCAGCATTGCTGCGCTCTGCGCAACTGCCAATGGCGCCCTTACTCGTGTCAACGACTTCGGAGCGAACCCATCCAACCTTCAGATGAACATCTATGTTCCTGCCAAGGTTGCGGAAAAGCCTGCGATCATCCTCGCTGTACGTCTTCCTACACCATCCACTTTGTGCCGAACGTCCTTCTGACATATCCACAGCTGCACTACTGCGGCGGCACCGGCGAAGCCTACGCCCAGTCAACAAAGTACAACAGCCTAGCCGAGCAAAAAGGCTTCATCAACATCTTCCCCTCCACCAAGAAAGACAACAACTGCTGGGAAGTCAACACCGCCAAGGGCCTCTCCCGCGATGCCGGCGGCGACAACCAAGGCCTAAACAACATGATTCAGTACACGATCAAAAAGTACAATGCCGACCCCACCAAGGTCTTCGTCACCGGCAGCAGTTCCGGATGCATGATGACCAACGTCATGATGGCCACCTACCCGGACGTCATCGCCGCAGGATCATGCTACTCCGGTGTCGCAGCAGGCTGTGTTGCAGGCAGCCCCGGCGCCAGTCCCAGCACCGCAGACCCGCGATGCGCAAACGGCCAGGTTATCAAGTCGCAGGCTGAATGGGTTGCCCAGGTCAAGGCTATGTACCCTGGCTACAGCGGCACTTACCCTCGCATGGCGACTTGGCATGGAACTGCTGACTCGCTCGTCAAGATCCCTAACTTGGGCGAGCAGTTGAAGGAGTGGAGTGGTTTGCTGGGTGTTTCGTTCTCGAAGAACGAGACGAACACTCCGCAGAGTGGTTACACGAAGATGGTCTATGGTGATGGGACGAAGCTTGTGGGTTACAGTGCTCTCAACGTCGGTCATACTGTGCCGGTGCATGAGGCGGAGGACCTCAAGTGGTTTGGACTTTGAGTGGAATGATGAGACTACGACACAATTTGTTAGCCTAGTTTGAATGTAAATATCTTTGAACGTCAGTGTGAATATGAGTTTTCCACCTCTTAATGTTCAAGCGTCAGAAACGACATTCCCGTGCTGTTACTCGCTCGCATGCTGATGCGGATTTGCGAACGCTGGAATGGAGAAGCTCTTGACCAACGCATCCTTCCGTAAACGCGGGACGAGCTGCATAACCAAAATGTTGCCATCCTGTTGCTGTGAAGGTATATCCTTTGAAGTCGCGATAAGATTAAGGGCCCAATATTCCACCTTGCGATCGATATGGCCTTGAATTAGTAGTTCGAAAATAGGGGTATATTCGTGACTTCGTGCCGACCTTCAACTACCTCATGACGGGCGGTCTTGCCTCTTTATTAAATGCCATCCTACTGCACAGCCATTCCACCGCCTCCTGCACACCAGTTCCTGTAAGCGCACTGCAAGGAAGCACTCTGCTGTCTCTCACATTCCCACCCTTCTCTCCCTCAAACACTCTTCTCACAAAGCCCTCTTTGATCCTCACCACTTCAACGCAGTCTTCGCGATCTTGCTTGTTCGCGAGTATCAATATAGGCACGCCGCTGGCATCTTCATTCGCGAGTACGCTCTCCAAGACCAACTTGCACTCATCCAGCCGCCCAATATCTTCAATGCTTGCTGCATTGTTCGCGCTCATGTCGGCTAGCGTGGCGTTGCCTACATCGCTGCTGTCTATAACGAAAACGATGGCGTGACAACTGCTGTAATACGATTGCCAGAGCCCGCGCAAGCTATGTTGGCCGCCGACGTCCCATATCTTGAGGTAGATGGGTGGGTTTGGAGGTGGGAGGGCGATGGTAGCAACGTTTTGGCCGACGGTGGGAACGGTCTTGAGGTTGGGGTGCGAGGCCGAGTAGGTGCCTTTTATCTGCTCGAGGAGCGTCGTCTTGCCGGCATTGTCGAGGCCTAAGAGGAGGACGGAGTACTCTGTGATACGTTAGGTTTAGTGCGGTTGGTGCATCGAGACTTGGGATGCGTACCTTCCTTACTTGTCGCATGGAGATATATCGACTTGAAGAGGTGATACATGGTTTGCGCGACGCGTTATGTCGACGCGCGCTTCACATGTCGGCGAGTGAGGGTCTAAGGCGCGCGGTTGATGGGGAACGTGTCATACCGTCGTTATCGATAAGCCCCAGGCAGGGTGTTCGTCATCTCACCTACAACCTTTCCCCACCACCTACTACAATATTTGCAAGGGCGAGCAAGGCAGTGTAAGTGTTTGAAACGATCAATAGATATATGCATGCTAACAGCCGCAGGAACCCACGGGCGAGCCAAGCAGTGAACCCAAGCTTAAACGAAAACTCCTCTTTTCGACCTCCAAAAGCCACCATGTCTACGCCATCCGCAGCCTGGCCCATCGCCGACACCATCCTGGCCGAAAAGCTTCTGGACCTAATCCAGCAAGCAACTCACTACCACCAAATTTCCAAAGGCGCCAATGAAGCAACCAAAACGTTGAACCGAGGCACCTCCGAGCTCATCATCATGGCTAGCGACGCCGAGCCCCTCGCCATTACACTTCATCTTCCACTATTGTGTGAAGACAAGAACGTGCCGTTCGTCTATGTGCCCAGTAAAATGGCGCTGGGACGCGCGTGTGGCGTCGGTCGCTCGGTTGTGGCAGTCAGCCTCACCAGCAATGAGGCGAGCGATTTGATGGGACAGATTAGGGCTATGAAGGATGCGGTGGAGAGGATTGCGATTTGACGATGATGAGCGGGTCTGGAAATGGCTCAGCTCTGAGTTATTGAATGCTGGTACTGGCCTGGGATGGAGATGGGGGTGAACGACTAGGTTTGCGCGAGGCGAGACGCATGGTAGATTCGGAATACACTCTTTAGACATATGAATGCCAACACTTTCTCCGGATGTCGGTCAGTCTCCGAATGGCTTTGATCTTGTCTTGCAAGATCATTCCGTCCTGTCTTTCTCCGCTCCGCCATGTATCAATGTTGGCACTCCATCAGATACATCGTCGGGAGAAAGGACGTGGCAGGATAGTAGCACGCTATGAGATCTATAACACGTCAAGCAGGACGGAAAAATCAACATGAGCTTTACCGGCTACATTCGTATCAAACCCAAAATCCGACAAGGTGTTGAGGCAATGTAGGCTTCCGAGTACATTTCCAGTTTTTCTCATCAATCCTCCACCACTTTGTAGCCCTCAGGGTTCCTGGCGACCAGCCACGCCCATGTCTCATGATCAAAGGTGTCACGTCCTGCTTTCCATAGACCGTCTGGCATCTCCAATGGGTTACGACCGAGTGAACCTTTGATGTGGTTCTCCCAGCGCAGCAAAAGTTCCGAAATCTTTTCGAGATAGAAACGGTTGGTGTTCTGCATTTTCTTGAAGACCTTGTCGTCCTTTCTGGAGCTCTTTTTGATCGGTCTCTTCGCCATGGCGTCATGGAGAGCGATTCGAGGGGTCTTACCACTTCCATCCAAGAGTGTTGGGTCGGCGTTACATCTAAGCAGAATGTCAATTAGGGCGTAATGACTGAAGTCCAATCCATTGTGGACCCTCGGTGCACTACACAGGGTGCGCAAGAAGTCGGACAAGACATCTCGGTGGGCATATACCGCCAGTAGCATGAAACTCGCGAGATTCCCTTCGTGACGAAACGAAAGTTCACGTGCACTCATCAGGTCCGGCTCTGCTACGATGGTCCCGCGTATCAGAAGAGTCTCGAGGTATCTCAGTCTTCTCTTTCGCTTCTCAACGACCTCATCCATGCCCTCCGAGATCGTAAACCTTAGGAGTGAGTGTCCTCTCTTATCTTTGACATTCAACATACGCTGCAGCATGTTCTTGTCTTTTTCCGTCGCTATCAACTTCTCCAGGTCCTCTGTTGACGCATTCGTCGCTGTAAGCACCACCTCAGACCAGTCGTGCGCGCCCCGAGGGCTCAATGCAGTTCTGATAGCATCTTTATGTCCTTCAACTTCGTCATCTAGGTTACGGGTCGCTGGTACTTCGAAGGCAAGGATTGATTCTAGCTCCTGTGGCTCAATCGTGTAGTCATCTCGCAGGATATCTTCCCATATGTTGTTGGCTGCTTGCTGTGAATGGGTCATGGGGAGCACCGCATGACATATCGATTGTCGAAGAATTGCGGGGATATCAATTCCTAGGTCTAGCAGAATGTCCAAAGCTTCGGCGTTACTGGTTGTAGGGGAACCCATAACTTCATCGATTATGTCAGTACGTATAGAGTCGATAGGCTCTTGAAGGTGATCCAGCATAATCTCTAGGTAGCCACCGGCCAATTGAGACTTCCAGATCATGTCGAAGATCTTGCGGGCATTAGGTTGTCTTCTTGATGTAACGGTAGGATCGACAAGCCGATAGGCAGATTTCTGTTTACCCTCGTCTATGGCAAAGCGCAGTGGAGTCGATTTGGAGGTCTTTCCCGTCGTTATCTTCAGCGCTCTCCATTCCGGCCACAGATGCTGTAAGATCTTCAAGAGTCCCTCCCTCTCATTTGCGATAGCCAGTTTGAATGCTCGAGTAACGGCTGCTTCGGTTTCTTCGTGCCCCTGTGGGAGTTCACCCATTATCCACTTCACGGCCTCGTGTGCATTTGCGCTACACGCGATCTCTAAAGGGGTTTCGCCAGCTAGATTTTGGAGTAAAAGAGAGTCTCGGCTGTATATATCGTCATCAAAGGTGAAGCGCGTTCTCATCAAGATATCGATGTCGTTATTGCGGGCAGCTAGATGGATGGGATAGTCACCCTCCTCATTGCATCTATTTGATGGGGCTCCATGAATCAGACAATCGAGGACGAGGCCAGGCTCGGTCGAAGTAAAGCTTTTCATCAGTTTTTCCCAAAGCTCTGTTGATACTTCTTCAGTCAGGTAGAGAGGCGGATCCAGGATTCGTTGCAGTTCACCTTCGTCTACTAAGAGATGGTCCAAGTAGTCTAATCCCAGATGGAAAGGCCACCATTTCGCGTTCCAAGGCCAGTGCTTCCATGCCTTCCAGCCGTCTGGGGGATAGGCCTCACTGATTGATTGCCCACTGAGCCCAGGAGGCTGTGCATCATTATTCCTGCTCTCAGCAACGAACAGCCTATAGATTGCGTATATGACATGACCGACGGCAAATATGGCGATGATGGCGTTGGCACTTTGGCCCCACTCGGTCATCAAGGCAAGCCATGACTGTTCGATAGTGTTCGTTCCGCGCAAAATGTTGTAGATAGATAGTCCATGGAGTAGTACGAACGACCCGTAGATCAGATAACTCGTCGCTAAAGTGGCGGGTAGAGACCTCCATAGTGCTGTGGCTTTGACTCGTGAGCTTTGTGTATTATTGTTCTTATGTTCAATCTTGTTCAAGTCCGACGTGAGACGATGGGCTACCGGGATTGGGAGTATCGATGCCACCACCCGGAGGGACCAGTAAACCCAGTAGAATGTCGAGTAGGATTGCGGCAATGCCTGATTCGTTGTAGAGGAGTTACAGCGGAAAGTGTCACGCCGCGAGTATTCATCGAAAGCCGCAGCCTGTACGCCGTAGGCAACGAGCTGTGTCAAGAATCCAAAAAAGACCAGCTTCCGCGCAGCGAGCACATCCTTATCCGAGAAAGCCATGGACATCGAAGCACTGACCGCATCAACACTGGATATGGCAATACCAAGCTCTTGAGCGTTTAATCTTCTCATCCCCTTGGCAAGATTGATTGTGAGATAAAACAAGTCTATGCTGTGTTAAACCCGAAATACGCTTCAGTGCTCTTCGCAACTTACTCGCAAACTGAGCCATGCAAAGCTCTTTCGCACCTGAGGTATGTGCTGTGAAATGACCTAAGATTAGTACCAGGAGGAGTACAAGACAAGGTAGAAAAAGGCCAAGCAGGACACCAATGCCCCCAACATCCGGGTTAATTTCGTTGTTTTCTGGCAAACAGGCTTCAGATAGACTGTTCCTTGGTAACAGTATAAGAACAAAGGCAATTATAGCCAGTATCGAGCAGACGACCGGTCCCACTCGGAGATGCCAGGCACGCTTCCTTGATTTAGCTTCTTCGACAATTTCGCCCCGTAGGCGTGCACTGTCCAAGTAGACAAAATGAACGGTGTAGGCAAATGCAACAACGCTCGTGGTTAAGAGGAAGATATTCAGGAGGTCCATATCTCGGTACGATTGAGACGACAGGAAGTAAAGAGAGACGTCAGGGGTTGACTTCCGAGGTCGGCTGCCAGAAACCAATCCAAACATATGGGAGGCCGGCCTTTTCAAGCATTATCCAAATTCTGGTCGAGTGCGGCTGAGTGTGCCCCAGCAGTGGCTGCATTTATGGCTGTACTGGCGCATTGCGCTACTGGCACCAGGCGTGGCCAGATTTCGATTCACGCATGTGTTGCTGAATACGTACAATTAAATGTTGACCACTGGATACATCCCGAGGCAACGTAATCCTCTACCTAGATAGAGATAGAAAGTCCGATCATACATCGATGTCTTGTGAACTGCAACACGACTGGTATACATGCCTAGTGCCGGATGAGGGGTTCGCGGCTCCACCTGGGCAGGGCTGCAGCATCATAGACGATGAGGCGGACTAGTGCCGTAGCTTCTACAGCGGTACAGTATGAGAAACTGCTACATCTCGATTAATGATCAGGCGAACCGATTCCGTACTGCAGCACCAGATGCCGATGGAAGATTTGCCAGCTCAAGGGTGGTACACGTGCCCGTCGACACGCATGTGACATTCGAGCTGGGCTGAAGGCTAACCTTTGATGACACTAGTGCGTGGAGCCGCATGCAGGCGTAGATATCGAAATGCTCGTTGTTCTAGACTGCTAAGGACCTAGCGATCTGGGCGTTCGCGCCTTGTTCTAGCAGCAGCAGATGTCTTTTCTTATGTCGTGTGTCTTGGGTGGGTGTGGGATTGGGACGTTGGGGTGCAGGAGACTACCTTAGTACTACTTCTCCAGCCACAGCTCAGATGACATCATGCTTGCACCGCCACGCTCTGCATCGTAGAATAGTACTAACAGCGACCGTTATTCTAGGCGGTTCTTGACATTGAGATTCAGTTGCCGCGGAAGCCGTGAATTACGTGCAGCTTGCCTGGGCAGTGGTTATCTTATCTGGAGCAGGGTGAGACATTGGGCGCTAAAGTCATGGATCGCCGGGGAATGGACGTCTAACAGGGTCATCTGCAGCTTTGCTCCCACCCACACGCACACTCAGAGGGGCACGACGAGCGCGGTAATGCATCTTTGCTCTTGCCTAACAGCTGTCATCGTACGGCGGCAGAATCGTGACTTGTGCGGAGAGCCACGTAGTTTGAGCATTTGAGCTGTGACCACAGCAGCTCCCAAAACAAGGTTGAACTACAGATAGTCTGACAGCCTGCCCTTGCCCAACCTCACAGTTCCCTCGCACAGCGACACCACCATGGAAGATCGCACGCCCGCCGCGGGTAAAGCGAAGCCGTCGCCCGACACGTCGCGCCGCAGCAGCACCTATGGCACCGGCAGCGACACGCCCACCCAGAGCGCGACGCCCAGCGACTCGGCGCGCCGACGGCCGCAAGCTGCCATGCAGCCCTCTGGCTACGGTACGCGCATCATCTGGCGGCCCGGAGAGGATATCATGATGCTAACACCGCTGCAGGCTCCATCACGTCCGGCATCGAGCGCCGCCAGCAGGCCGCAGCGACGGCGCACGAAAGCTTGACCAAGCCCAAGAAGCCGCCCATGAGCCGGCGCGCTACGTCGTCGAAATGGCCGCAGAAGGGGCAGGAGTTCAGTGTCGACGACGCCGAAGAGGAGGTGGAGCTGGACCAGGCCCAGCAGGACCAGCAGAAGAAGCAGCGACAGACACTGCGCCGCAAGCCCTCGACCGTCCGCCGCCGCACCGCCGCGCCCCCGCCCAACCTAGCCACCATCGACTCGACCGAAGACGACGAGGTCGAGCAGGAGAACGCCGGCCCTCCGACCGGCGCCGATGCAGACGCGACGCCCTCGTCCAGCGAGGAGACGGTACAAGCAGAGGAGGAGGAGAGCGGAGGCGGCGATGAAGACGACGACCTGAGCGACGCCGAGAGCTTCACGCTGCGCGACCGCCAGGATGCCATCAACGTCACACATCCCTTCGGTATCAGGATCTGGAAGCCCGCGCTTTACAAGAAGGGTCGTTCGGTCCAGCGCAACGCTGAAGAAGACATCCACTCGTCGCCAGGCCTCTTTGTCAGCCGATGGCTGCTTCTCTTCAATCTCGTATGGACCCTCGTATTCGGATGGTGGCTAGCTGCTGTTGCTACGGTGGGTGGTCTGCTGTGCGCGCTCCTGGGCTTCAACGAAAGCTGCAAGGAGTACTCCCATTTGCTTTTCGCCCTGGCCGGCTACCTCTTCTACCCCTTCGGCAAGTACGTCAAGCTCATGCAGGATGAGGCCTACATAGAAGAGGACGAGGGCGAGGGTCGCAGCATCAGCGAGTACGAGCAGTGGCAGAGCGGCGATATCGAAGAAGGACGCCTTTTCTTTGGCCCAACCACCGGAACAAGCTCCTTGATCGGCCGCCGACGCAACAGCGTAGATTCAGCAGGTGGAGAGACGACAAGCCTCCTCGGCAGAGATGGACGAGCCAATGTCAACCACACCGACACCGCCAACACTAAGAGGAGGCTTTTTGGCCGTGGCAAGTGGAATCTTGGCCGCGTCGTCTTCTTCTTGTTCTTCTACGGCTTCCTCACACCCTCGCTGTTCCTCGTCTCAGCTCTGTGCTGGTTCCTCGTCTTCACCATTCCCATGGGCAAGACTACCCTGCTGCTGTTCGACCATCTGCGACGCCATCCCCTGGCGCTCTCGTTCCACTCCGACAACGGCAACGTGCGCCGCCCCGGAGAATCGTCCTCGATCCTGCTCTGTACCTACCGCGCAGTCGGCATCAAGTACTGGAAGTACACTATTGACGGAACCAACATCTTCCTCATCAACCTTCTGGGCCTGGTCGCCTTCACCATCTTCGACTACTTCGTCTTGGCCGAAGCTTTGGAGATGAAGTTCTGGCTGACTGACCAGTTCTTGTTGTTCTCCCTAGCACTGCTGTCAATTATTCCGTTGGCATACTTCATTGGTCAGGCTGTAGCTTCCATCTCAGCTCAGTCCTCCATGGGTGTTGGCGCTACTATCAACGCTTTCTTCTCTACTGTCGTCGAAGTCTTCCTGTACTGCGTAGCCCTCAAACAAGGCAAAGCTCAACTCGTCGAGGGTAGTATCATCGGCAGTATCTTTGCAGGTATTCTGTTCCTACCAGGCCTGTCCATGTGCTTTGGTGCTCTCAAGCGTAAGACTCAGCGTTTCAATGTGCGATCCGCTGGTGTCACTTCCACCATGCTGCTATTCGCCGTCATTGGCGCTTTCGGTCCGACATTGTTCTACCAGATCTACGGAAGCGTGAGTATAGCCCCATTGCACGTCGATCCTGTGCTAACTCTAACCAGCATGAACTCAACTGCCACTCATGCGTGCACTCCAATCACCACGTTCCCCTTGAGCGAGACTGCCGTAGATGTTACTACTCACAAACACCAGCACTCAATGATCGCTTCTACAACGAAGCTGTCAAGCCTTACACCTGGTTCGCGGCTGCTCTCCTGTTCTTCTCCTACATCATTGGTCTTCTCTTCACCCTTCGTACCCATGCTGCGACAATTTGGACGGAGCCAGATGCTCAAGAGAAGAAGCTACTCGAGATGAGCGCCAGCAGTCTCAGTCAAAGCGGCCACATGGACTTCCCACATGCTTCTTTCGTCAGGCAAGCGACAGGAAACTCCATATCTCGTGCGCACATACGCGACAGCCAGCTGTACAAACGTATGGTTAGCCAGACTTTGCAAGAAGTTGGTCTTGGACCTGAACACACTGCATCAGACACCGGTCGGCCTGGATCCAAATCGGATAGCAACACACCGCACATGGTACCGCCAAAAGAGAGCGACGCTGTCTCGCACCACTCTTTCCACGTTGAGGGACTTACAGATGATGCTGCAGAGTCGCTTGCGCGACAAATCACCGAGATCGCGGCAACGACGACCGCTTTGGCGACCCGTGACGTTACCAGGGCTCCACGCAAGGCAGCGCAACTCGCCCATACATCTACCAAAGCGCATGCAGAACGCCCCGCTCACACGCGAACAAACACAGAAGCTGCACCCGAGGAGCTTGATACAGCGACTGGGCATGCCTCTGGTGGGCACGATGCACCAAACTGGAGCCGTCAAAAGAGTGCTGCTATCCTGCTGACTGCGACTGTCGCATATGCCATCATTGCGGAGATTCTCGTCAATACCGTTGATGGTGTTCTCGAGGGCTCTGACATCGACGAAAAGTTCTTGGGTATCACACTCTTCGCATTGGTTCCCAACACGACCGAATTCCTCAACGCCATCTCGTTTGCCATGAACGGCAACATTGCACTTTCCATGGAGATTGGTTCCGCATACGCTCTCCAAGTGTGTCTCCTCCAGATTCCGGCTTTGGTGTTTTACAGTGCCATCCACACTGGGTACATTCCCGCTCAGGACGTTGCCAGCCAGACGTTCACTCTCATCTTCCCGCAGTGGGACATGGTTACCGTCATCCTCTGCGTCTTTCTCTTGTCGTACATGTACGGCGAGGGTAAGAGCAACTACTTCAAGGGCTCTATTCTTATCTTGTCGTATCTTGTCGTCATTGCCGGCTTCTACCTTTCCGGATTCAACGACTTCCAGAAGATGGGCGTCGATCCGATGGACACGCTGGCGCTTGGGGCTTTGGTCGAGCAGCAGGTGCAGTCTATGACATTCAAGACACCTGGAAGAGGTCGCAGTGGCGTGGCGTACTGAAAAGCTTTATTGTGATATTGAGGTATGGAGGGGGATGTTAGAAGAATGTTAATGAGTGTTTGCAATGGGCAGGTTTCTGCACAAAAGGTACATAGCGCAGGCGTTTGATGAAAACTTTGTATTGGGAATAATTAGTTATGAAACGCACAAATAGTGGCACGACTGCCACGTAATCGGACATGAAGATGCTCTGTTGATCTGTGAAGTATAATTCATGTTGGGCTGCACGCAGGTCGAGCGGTGATTGATGATCAGCCCATGCAGCGTGCAGTGTTCTTCCGGTGCGGCACCAGAGAAAGCATATGCATGAGTCCTACCTTGGACTGCAAGAAACTTGATCAGGATGTGCTCGAACATCGTGTTTCGCATAGCCGTCTACGTGAAGCCTATAGATTCAAAGAGACATGAAGTCGGTCCGTGAAGGCTGCTCAGCCATGCAGGTGACGACGGCTTCACAACTTTCTGCGATGGCGTGCGAAGTCGAGATGCGCGGAGTGAGGCGGGTATATCTTACAGGTCACGATGCGGCGAAGTGCGCAAGTCGCAGCGCATGGAGTGGGGCGGCCGGGCGATCCAACGTGGGAGGATTGGAGAGGAGGGTGCGCGCACATGGTGCGGCAGTCTCGGAGTGGCAGATTACAGTGGGTCGCCGGCGTCAGCGGGCGTGTGAAGATCAATCGATACGCCATGGCAGTCCGCGCCTCTCCGTCGAGGCTTCAATCGACCCTCTCTGCCCCGTCTATTTCTATGTCGCGGTTTGGTGTTCGCGCGCGATATGGTAGTGCGCAGTCGCGGGATTTGCTTTGTCGTATACTCGCTTTGAACCGCCTGGGCTTTGCCAAAGACGCGCGACAGCGGAAGCCACACCCCGCGCTCGAGATCTTCTCTCCATGAGGCGTCGGGCCTGGTGTGCTGGTCATCGATAAGGCCGACGGTCAGCCGTTCGCTGCTGAGCGAGCGATATTGCTACCCAGTGTTGCATCATCCACAGCATAGACCCTGAGATGCTGCTCGTGCGACCGCGCCGCCTGCCGTCGCGATTGGCGTGGCTCTTGTTCGCGACCGTCGCCTCGGCCACGATATCCTCGTCTAACACATCTACCGCGCGTACAAATCTTTACGACGGCACTCTGCCGCTCACTAACGCTCAGGGCGACGACGGGACCAGGATAGCCGACCTGATCCCATTGACTAAGGATGCCGCCAACTCAGTTCGTCAAACACTATTCGTCGCATCGCCTTCATGCACTGACAAAGCACTAGGTCCAGGGCAATCTGTACAATACCAACTACACCAGCGTCGTCGGCATCTCCAATGACGAAATCGCATACATCAGCTGCGACTCCACCGACTACATCGGCTACGACACTGCGCAGGGCGTCTTCGAACAAACCTACTTGCAAGGCAACATCTCGGCAGTCATACTGTACAGCAGGACGTCAGACTACTGCAACTATACTCAGGACAAGACACAAGTCATGATGGACGAGTTCGCCATATACTCGATGACCAACAGAGCGGACTCGGCAAAAGTGCGCAACGACATCATCGACATGCCGGCAGCTATGAAATACTTCGTTCAAGTCAAGGCGCGGGATGAGGGGAACAACGACTCCGGCAACGGCCAGTACCAGCAGAACCCGTTAGGACCATCGCCGTCGACCGCCGTCGCCATGATCATTCTATACAGTATCACCGGCATCATCACAGCCTTGTTCCTCGTCATCATCATCACCGGCGCCGTTCGCGCGCATCGCCACCCCGAGCGATACGGCCCTCGAAACGTACTCGGACGACCAAGGCAAAGCAGGGCAAGGGGATTGGGAAGAGCTATCCTGGATACCATACCCATTGTCAAGTTTGGCGAGAAGGAGCCGGCGAAACCCGCTGATGTCGAATTGGGCTCGACGGCAGAAACACGGGATGTGAATGGCGTAAACACGGACACAGAAGCCCAAGCGAGCGGAGGAACAGCTGCGACCCAGCATGATACCGCTCCAGCTTCTGTGCCTGGTGCGACTGAGACAGCACAGGTCGTAACATCGGACCCCGCGGAAGAGCAGCAATCGGGCATCGCGCCGGCACAACCTGTTGCCGCTGGTGCGACAACGGGTACTGACAATGCTTCACCAGATGAAAGTCTGGGATGCTCGATCTGTACCGAAGACTTCGAAAAGGGCCAGGATCTCCGTGTTCTTCCATGCGACCACAAGTTCCATCCAGAATGCGTGGACCCATGGCTACTGAACGTATCGGGCACATGTCCGTTATGGTATGTTACTCCTCAACCTCACACACACAAACATTGTACTAATGTCTACCAGCCGGGTCGACCTCCGCCCAGTCAACTCGCGCGATTCATCGGGATCGCAAGAAGATGAGCTCGCTCCGCCTCTCAACCCCGAGGGCGACACATCCCACCGTCGCCGCACCGCGCTCTTCGATATCCTGTCCCTCCGTCAACGGCCGAACGCGTCACCCGAAGAGCGTATCTCTGCTCTACGACGACTACGAGAACAACGGAGGAATCAAAGCGGTGATGTCGCAAGTGGCAGTGCAAATGCGAGCGCCGAGGATATCGACGGCGCGCGTGACAGGAGGAACAGGCGTATCAGTGCCAGACTGAGTGATGTCTTCAGCGGTCGCAGCAGGAGAGAAAGAGCTGATGAGAGTTCGACACAACAAGGAGCGCCGAACAGGAATGAAGCGGATGCTGCTCCTGGCGCGAGTGGGCCAGCTGCTTGAACGGGGGATCTGGATTGTATATGAACATGATGATATATGTACAGAGTATCTGTATTGGCGTTTGGGCTCTCGCGCATCCCGGTCAAGGGCTTATGGGCTGCGCATCGTTTGGCGTTGCGGGATACCAGGTTGTCTTGGGTAGCAAGCATTCACTATGCTCCAGAATGCAAAATGCGATTTGTACCACCCATTCCACTTTCTTATGGTGTCGTGCTTCTGTCGTTGTGATGCAACTTCTCGGTGGGTTTGTTCCTATCGTGTCTTAAGCGATACTGTCGACGTATGCACGCCAATGCATGACGTGCCGGAAGGAATCCTTCGTTGGATTGCCAAGTGCCAACATGATCGCGATCAGCCTACATGATGCGATCCCAATGTCAATGTGGCTGTTCACCGGTTCTGGCATGCTTATCTGCAGCACACCTGAAAATTGAACGGCAACACTTTTCTCACCTACACCCATCAAAACCTCGCCAGCTCTAATCCGTCAAATAATGACTTCAAATAGTCCATCAGAGCAAGCTCCGTCAGAAGCCACTTCATCAAACCCACCTCACACATTCGATCGCAACACGTCCGATCAGCAGGAAATCACCGCAATCCTTGCTAAATTCAACAAAGACCCACTTGAATTGAGCATCATATCCCTGGGCAAAGATGGCGTTCTGCGAAATCTATCTGCGGATCGTGCCGTTCTCGATGCTGTTGGACTGAGCCCACGGCTGGTGAAAGCGTTTTTGGACCGCGTTCCTCCAGACTACCGCGCGCTCACGCCAGAACTCGAGGATGCTGATGGATCGAAGGCGACGGATGAGGAAATGTGGCACCCGGATCCTGGGCTGCTGCCACGACCTATGGGCGAGGAACAGAAGAAGAAGGCGTTGGCGAGTTTGGAAACCAATTAGCGACAGGAGTTTCGAATCAGCGATAGCACTTGAACAGATGCTAACAAAATGTATCTTGACCGAACCTCTTTGATACTACAAGCTGCAGAATGCAGCTGCCCATACCGAATGAATCCAAATGTATCTCCCACGGTATACGGTGGTTGTTTACATGCAGTTTGCACCACTCGATCTTTGCTACGTATACTAGGCCAACAAACCTTGCTTAGACATATTGTCGTAGCATCGGTAATTCTCGAACGCGCAGGACTTGTTGCCGTGCTGACGGCCTAATTGGTTGGGTAAGCTCCAGTTTGGAAGCGTCGTTCAGCCTCTCTAGGCAACAGCACTACATAAGTATACATTCTACATTCAACGCTTGCGATCTTCAGTTCATTCTGATCGCCAGGGTCACACCTTGCGATTTGCATGTTCTACCTAGGTACCTAGGTAGGTATAAGCATGCCTTGGAAATAGCGAGACTTCATGAGATAGAGTGGGTGGCAAAGGTTGAGAGCTATTTGGGCGTAATGGTTAAATACGAGGCAGCGACACGTCGCGTGTGTAACACCAGGTAGCTAAGCGACTAATCAATGATCGCGCAGCCAACGTAAGCACGATAACATCTATGCATGCCCAGTAACTCATGGTCAGAGCTGGCTCTACCATATATGCTTTCACACAAATCTGCACTAAGCTTTCAGAGCGGCCGCCTCTGGATAGGTACTCATAACACACAGCGACATTTTATCACCTGGGCGCCCTCTCGTGATGGCGGTCCCAGCGTACATAGGTCCCATCTGCGCGAGTCTACTTACCACTACAGTTACAGACACAAGCCCAATCGCGTGGCTGCTCTCACCCAAAGGTTTAATTTACTCGAAACCCTTGGCTAATATAACAGATGAGGCTCAGGATGGCTGCAGGCTTTGCAGGATCCTGAAGGATTTCATAGATCAGGCAGATGAAAAGTCACGAGCTCGACGTAATCGACTTCAGGGCGCCGCCGCTATTGTCTCAAATACGCCAGAGGAAGAAAGAGCAGTTCGCTTCGTGCTACGTCTATCAGGAAAACATTTGATGATCAACACCCCGGACGATGTTTTTGCGGGCACTTTACAGTACCGAGCGACAACGAATTTTGGTACAGTCACAGCCTAGACGCCTTGTCACAGCT
Organism: Alternaria hordeiaustralica; assembly: GCF_023758085.1. Taxonomy (NCBI): domain Eukaryota; kingdom Fungi; phylum Ascomycota; class Dothideomycetes; order Pleosporales; family Pleosporaceae; genus Alternaria; species Alternaria hordeiaustralica. The sequence goes on along the minus strand of NW_026056773.1, from coordinate 4,846 downwards.
GATAAAGTCATTATAGGTGATCTTGCGGCGAAGTATCTGCCACAGGCAACTACCAAGTTGAATCGAGGGGACCCAGTGACCTTCGGTACGATTCGTTCGTGGATCGTGGAGTGCGACCATCGGCATGACGATTGCGCGAGCCTCCAATCCAGTCTTCCTGCAAGGTTGATAAATCTCTCCAACATTTCGGCCGAGGATCGAGACCTTCGACTATACATCCCCAAACATGGGGAAATGGGACGTTATGCAGCACTGAGCTACTGTTGGGGCTATTCACAACCAGTCACTACAAGCGAAAAGAGCCTGTTGCGACACTTGCGCAAGATCCCGTACGACAACCTTCCGCAAACGCTGCAAGATGCAGTCAGAGTTACCAAAGCTATGGGTTTGCAGTTTCTTTGGGTCGATGCCTTGTGTATCGTACAGGATTCGGAGAGCGACAAGCGAACGGAGATAGCGAAGATGGCCGAGATTTACCAGAATGCATGTTTCACCATAGTGGCCGCTTGCTCAACGAGTTCGGCTGAAGGCTTTCTTCAGGTGCGGGATGGTCTGCCGCCAGCCCTGGAGATACCAGTGGGTTGTGGGAACGGTAACGTCGGCAGCATTGCTCTGCTGCCAACATACGAGGGCCCCAGGCATGAACCTCTACATGACAGAGCCTGGAATTTGCAAGAGATCATCCTCTCACGACGCCTTTTGATCTTTGGCAAGAACTCCGTTGGATGGAAGTGCGAGCAAATGGATCGTGGTATACATGGCTGGACGGACTGGAACGGTTACTGTGCATCTACAGGCTTGACGACCATTCGCTTCGCACCAGGCGGCAAAATAGTACGTCCATCGCTGAGCTTTTACTCAGCCAACATCAGCTCTTTCAACAACCCTTCATCGTTGGCTGAGACACAGCCGTACATTTTTCGACTTTGGAGAGATGTTGTCAAAGACTATTCGACTCGCTCGATGACAAACGAGGGGGACAAACTCAGCGCCATAGCAGGAATAGTTGCGTACTTTCAAGAAGTTATGAAGGACACGTATGTCGCGGGTCTGTGGAAAAAACATCTGTTGCACGAACTATGTTGGCAGGTTCATGACGCGAAGCGACCAGCAAAGACCAGAGCTCCGTCTTGGTCATGGATGGCCTTGGACGGGCCTGTCGCGTTTCATACAGAGCATTGCGAGTGGTATAGCCCTATGGTTGACGTCATCTCCTGCACCGTCACCCCTGTATCTCCGACCGCGCCCTTCTCCAGCGTCACCGGCGGAGTCTTGGTCTTGAACGGAGTTGTCAGCTCAGCTCGTCCAAGCGTGTTCGCCAAGAGGCTGTTATCTGCAGAAGACTTTACCGGATTTGGCATGGACTGCGATCAACACATAGACAGAAATAACCTTTACATGGGAGCTGCTCGTTGCGTCGCGACCACCGCCGAACGCAGACTTGTTTCGACGGGAAGGGAGTTTGTCTGGGGCCTGATTCTAAGGCCGTTTGGTAGGACAGATGTGTACAAGCGCGTCGGGTGGTTCAACACCGCTATCTGGAATCCAAAGCAGCAGCAGGTTATAACAATTGTGTAGACTACAAAGATAACAAGAAAGAGAGACTATAGTATTATAACGTAAACTACCTTCTCTATAATAAAACCTAGGTACTTCTTATAACTTTAATAACTTATTAACTATATTTCTTATTAATATTTACTAAGATTAACTAAGTTTTAATAATATATTATTTTAACTAAACTTTAATTTATAAAAACTAGTTAGTACTTCTAAAAAATAAATACATAACTTAAGCTATTAAGAGTAGCTTTTTAAAAGTTTAAAAAGCTAAGTTAAATTATAGTATATATATATATAGTTATTAAATTTTAATTAATAATATAATAACTCTAACTACCTATTCTACTTAGTATCTATTACTTATACTTTATAAGCTATTTAGTAATAAAACTAACTACTTATATATACGCTAATATATTCTTATTAACTTAATTATTACTATAACGCTTAAGCTCTTATATAAAGTTAAGATTATTACTATTAAAAATATAATTAACTTTAATAAGATTATTAATAAGCTTTATAAAAGTATCTCTCTTATCTTCTAACTAGACTACTACTTTTTAGTCTTCTATAATATTATTAGTATTTATTTATTAAAATCTATATAGAAGAAGCGCTTACTTTATTAGCTAAATTATATTTAAAGTAATTTAGTATCTTATAGATAGAGCTTAACTCTTTCTACTTTATTTAATAATATATTAAATTTATAGATATTCTTAGTATATAAATTTATAAGAGTCTAGTCTTTTAAAACTTTAGTTCATACTTTACTATATTAAGAAAAGTAGCTATATATTAAGCCTAAGCGTAGAGGTATTATTAAACTAGGTATCTTAGCTTTATATTTTATTATTAGATTATTTCTTTTCTTAGAGTATAAAATTTCTTTTTAATATATTTATTACTAGGCTATAGCTTTATTTATAAGACTTATATTTAGAGTACTATAGTATATACTATACTATTTATAGAATAGTAACTATACTAAGCTTCTAATCTTACTTAAATTTTTAATTAACTACTTTAAAGAACTCTTTTCTAACTAATTTATAAGTCTTTTATTTATATAGAAAAATATAAATAATTAAATAATTATTATATAGTTACTATAGTAGAAGATAAATATAAAAAATAGTAATAAATATAGTTTAGTAACTCTATATAGTAATTATTATTAAGTAAAAATCTAAATCTTAAGTAGTAATACTTATAGCTTAAAAAGCTACTAATTCTAAAAAAGAAAGAACTATTAGTAGTACTCTAAATAGTATATAACAAAAAAAATTATTTAGTTCTAAAAGTATAGTATTAATTAAGCTAAAGCCTATAGCTTTAGTACTACTTTATTTAAAGTATATAAAGCTTCTAAATCTTTTAAGCTTATAAAGTAGCTATTTTAAAAATACTTTTAAAAAAATTATAATACTAAATACTTTATAAAAGAACTTTAAAAGAGAATTCTAATCTAATTATATATACTTATTACTAATAGAGTAATATATAATAAAGCTTTATAGTTAGAATATATATACTAAAGGTTAAGTAATAGTATACTTCTTTTATTTTCTATATTTATATATCTATATACTAAATTAAGCTAAATATATAATAAGCTTAAATGTAATACTTAAATAAGCTCTTAACTATAGTCTTACTTTTAATAAGTTCTTCTACTAATTATAAGTTAATTTCTAATCTTATTACTAGTTATATTAATATACTATCTAACTAAAGCTTTTAATACGTTATTTTCTTTCTTATTAATTACTTTTTTATTAAAACGCTACTAATACTATAGCTTTTATAGATTATTTTAAGTCTACTAAAGAAGAAGTAATTAAAGTAGCTATTTAAACTACTATTCTTATAGCTATTTTATAGAAAGTAATCTAAAATATAATATATAATAGTTTATCTACTTTAAGAAGTAGCCTAAAGAATCTAAAAAGTAAATTAAAAAATACTTTATTTTCTACTATATCTATTAAAGATCTTATAATTAATTTTATTATTATAATAGTTCTAGAAGTATATAAATTTAAAGTTAGAATATTTATTATATTACTTACTAATCTTACTATTAAGAAATATCTTATTAGTAATATATGTAAAGAATAGAGAGGTAACAATAACTATTCTCTAATAATAGAATATAGCTTTGTTAGAACAAAGTAGTTAAATACTATAATAAATAGTATAACTAATAAAGATTTGTAATAAAGTAATTGCAGAGTAAATAGTAGGTAAAAAGTAATAATATTGTTACTAGGTAAAGAATAACTATAGAGAATTGCTATTTCTTTTATAGAAAATAGCTACTAGAATAATTACGTAAATATCTACTTATTTCTGCCTAAAGATAAGAATTTATAATTAAATCTGCTTAATTCTTATTAATTTCTAGATTTATAATCTAAGTCTGCTAAATTCTTCTTATCTCTTAGATTTATAATCTAGACTAGTACTAATTATATTAGTCTATGTAAAGATTATAATAACTTAGTTATTATTATCTTTTTATTATTATTAAGCTTTGTTAAGATTGCACTTATTATTATTTCTTAACAAATTAGAAAAATTCCTAGTAAATCTAATTGCTTACGTAATTAAGATTTTAGTAGCTAGTTTTAATCTGCTACACTAGAAGATTCTAAAACACCTCTATTTGTCTTAGCCTAGTTAATATTAGAGTTATTACATAATTTAATAACTCTTATCTTTTTATCTCTCTTTCTGCAATTACTAAAAGATCTAGTAATAAACTAATTATTAGTCTATACAATATAACGCATAGACTAATATAATTAGTACTAGTCTAGATTATAAATCTAGAAGATAAGAAGAATTTAGTAGACTTAGATTATAAATCTAAGAATTAATAGAAATTAAGTAGATTTAATTATAAATTTTTATCTCTAGGCAGAAATAGATAGATATTTACGTAATTATTCTAGTAGCTATTTTCTATAAAAGAAATAGCAATTCTCTATAGTTATTCTTTACTTAGCAATAATATTATTACTTTTTACTTATTATCTACTTTGCAATTATATTGTAATCTTTATTAGTTAATACTATTTATTATAGTATTTAACTACTTTGTTCTAATAAAGCTATATTCTATTATTAGAGAATAGTTATTATTATCTCTCTATTCTTTACAGGTTATAAGCCTAGCTAGGCGCTTATAGCTTTGTTAGAACATATTTTATTTATATTATTACTTATTCTAAGTAATTAATATATTTAAAAGAAAAAGATTTTTATTTATTCTAAA